>NC_044044.1:42207861-44607861 GCF_901765095.1 Microcaecilia unicolor
GCACGAAGCTGGAGGGGTACAAAGCGCCCTACAGCCCGCACGAAGCGGAGGGAGTGCCGGCAGAAATTTAGGTCTCAATCCAGTCCCCGTAAAATGGAGGGGGGAGGAATGCAGACCTCTCACTGTAACACAAAATCGTCTCAACTCCTGAAGATCCAATTGAAAAACTTGAACACGAAGTCCTCCTGAACAGGAACTGAAGACTAAACTTGAACCTGAAATGCAACCAGAATATGAACAGTATAGATATCTGGGAGGGACTATGGATTGATCGGCTATGATTAATGGAAAGAAAATTATCAGGTATGATACATAATTTTACCTTCCATATCATCATGCCGATCAGTCCATAGACTGGTGGGATGTACCGAAGCAGTACTCACCCAGGGCGGGACATAGAAATCCCTGACCGCAACACTGAAGCTCCAAACCGGGCCTCCGCCCGAGCAGCCACAGTCAAGCGGTAATGTCTGGAGAAGGTATGAGCCGATGCCCAAGTTGCCGCTCTACAAATCTCTTCCGAGACGGACCCGGCCTCTGCCATCGAGGCCGCCTGTGCTCTAGTGGAGAGAGCCTTTAGCTGGATAGGTGGCACCTTCCCCGCAGCCACATAAGTCGCTGCAATGGTTTCCTTGACCCATCGTGCCACTGTAGGCTTGGCAGCCTGCAGACCCTTACGAGGACTTGCGAACAGCACAAACAGATGATCCGACTTCCGGAAATCATTGGTCACTTCCAAGTATCTGATGATGACTCGTCTCACATCTAGATATTTGAGAGCAGAGTACTCCTCTGGGTAGTCCTCCCTACGAAAGGAGGTAGACAGAGCTGCTGATTCACATGGAAGCGAGAAACAATCTTGGGCAGGAAGGAAGGCACTGTGCGAATAGACACTCCTGCCTCAGTGAACTGCAGAAAGGGCTCTCGACATGATAGCGCCTGGAGCTCGGAAACTCTTCTGGCTGAAGTGGTAGCCACCAAAAAGACTGCTTTCAACGTCAGGTCTTTCAGAGATGCCCTCGACAAGGGTTCACAAGGCGGCTTCTGCAAGGCTCTTAGCACCAGATTGAGATTCCACGCAGGTACCACTGAGTGCAGAGGAGGACGCAGGTGATTAACTCCCTTGAGAAAGAGCACCACATCTGGCTGTGAGGCCAGGGAAGCACCCTTCAGGTGACCCCTGAAGCAAGCAAGAGCCGCTACCTGGACCTTAAGGGAACTGAGCGACAGGCCTTTTTCCAGACCTTCTTGCAGGAACGCCAATACTGAAGAAATTGGAGCAGTGAAGGGAGAAAGTGAGCCTGCCTCACACCACGATGCAAAGGTACGCCAAACCCTGGCGTAAGCAGTAGAAGTAGAGCGCTTCCTCGCTCTCAGCATAGTGGCGATGACCTTGTCTGAGAAGCCCTTCTTCCTTAGACGCTGCCGCTCAATAGCCAGGCCGAAAGACCAAAGGGGGAGGGATCCTCCATTACCACGGGACCCTGATGCAACAGGCCCCGCTCCGCTGGCAGCTGCAGAGAGCCGTCCACTGAGAGCCTGATCAAGTCCACAAACCAGGGACGGTCTGGGCCAATCCGGACTCCCCAGGATTATCTGGCCCGGATGCTTTGCCACCCGGCCTAGCACCCCTGCCCAACATGGGCCAAGGCGGGAACACATAGAGAAGCTCCTGTTGTCGGCCACTGTTGGAGAAGAGCATCTACTCCCAGAGATCGAGGGTCCCGTCCTCGGCTGAAAAAGCGCGGCACTTGGCAATTGGCTGATGACGCCATCACATCTAGGCTCTGCTGGCCCCAGCGCTTCGTGATGTCCAAGAAGGCCTGAGCAGTATTCATGACTCCCGCAATGTGGGCAGCCGACAGCTGTTCCAGGTTTGCTTCCGCCCACAGGCATAGCTTCATGGCCTCCTTGGTTAGAGGGGCGCTCATGGTACCTCCCTGGCGATTGACATAGGCCACAGCCGTGGCATTGTCCGAACGGACCAGTACTGGCTTCAGCGCCAGGACCAGGAGAAACTCCAAAGGCGCCAAGCGAATGGCTCTGAGTTCCAGGAGGTTGATAGACCACTTTCCCTCTGCAGGGGACCAGAGCCCCTGCGCTGTCCTTCCCAAGTAGTGGGCTCCCCAGTCCGTCAAAGAGACGTCCGCCGTGACGACAACCCACTCCGGGGTCAAAAGAGGCATTCCTGCGGACAGCTAGTCTGGCCTTGTCTTGGCTAATGAGTTGTGAGCCCTTGGGTCCCCCAGGAGAGCATAAGGAATGCCTCAAGTTCCCCCAAAGGACAGCCGAGCACCCCGACTTCACCCGCGGCGACCACCGTTCACCAGAGGTTGAGCCCCCAGCTGCAGGTGGCCAACGGGACTTCTGGAACCGCGGGGGTGGACGGACTGACCGGGCACAAGGGGGGACTAGCCTCCCAACCCCAGCAGGGGAGAGGAGCCAGCAAGGAGCAGCGAAGTCCAGGGACAGGCCAGCGGTCAAGGCAGGCAGCGAGCAGAGTAGTCCAGGGACAGGCAAAAGGTCAAGGCAGGCGGCGAGCAGAGTAGTCCAGGAACAAGCAAAGGTCAAAACAGGCGATAAGCAAAGTAGTCCAGGAATCACCACTAAGCTGGAGCCTCACGAAACAGAAGCCGAAGCAATATGCCTGCCGGAGGTGATGCTTTAAATACTACTAGTAATCAGCAAGCGAGCCTCAGCTGACAGGGGTGGAGACTTCGGGGGAGTTCCCTCGAGGAACCCTTCGGAGTGGTTCAAGGCCGGTCTTCAGGCGGAGCCTTGGTCCCAACCACCCAATCAGGGTCCTCCAGGGCGGGATCTTGATTCACGCGTTCACTAGGCGGAAGAGACGCTGGCCCCAAGTTCTCGGCACCATCTTCCCTGCCGGAGCGAGCTTAACTTTCATAGCCGGCGATGGAGAATTGGAAGTCACGGTAGGCCGGTCTTCGGCCGCAGTCTCAGCGGCGGCCAGCCCCCGCTTTTGGCTGGTATCTCCTCGAGACTGGAATGGCCGGCCATCAGGGCGAGGAGCAGGCGCATCACCCGGCGGCGGGGTCAAGGCTGGCCATGGCCGGCCTCTAGGTAAGCACAGATGGAGTTAGCGAGGGATGTGACAGTATCCTCCCCTGATGCCCCCTTCCCTTTGGGTCCTGGTTTATGGGGGTAACGGGCATGGAATTCCCGAACCAGATCTGGGGCATGAACGTTAGCGGCCGATTCCCATGAGTTGTCCTGTGGCCCGAAATGCTTCCAGGAGAGGAGATAAAACAATCTTCCCCGCCGCCTCTTGGCATCGAGGATCTCCTCAACCTCATATTCGGGGTCTGGCTCTGCCTCCATTGTGGTCGGCTCCTCCCTCTGAGAATGCCATGTGGACCCCCGGTAGGCCTTCAACAAGGATACATGGAATGCATTGTGAATACGTAAACTCCCTGGCAGTCGGAGGTGGTACGTTACAGCCCCAATCCGGGATTGAACCATAAAGGGTCCGATAAAGCGCGGAGCCAACCTCCGAGATGGCAGTCAGTCGCAGATACTTCGTGCTCAGCCATACCTTCTGCCCTAGTTGGAAAACAGGAGCAGGGCGTCGATGCCAATCTGCGAATCTCTTGTACCTGGCGGCCGTTCTCTGAAGTTGTTCCCGGACTGAGTTCCAGATTCTTTGCAGGTCACCCAGGGTCTGCGTCAGCATTGGATTAGTCGAGGCTGTGGATATGGGTGGTGGGAGGCGTGGGTGTCGTCCATACACGAGGAAGAAAGGTGACTCCTTGGAGGCGGAATGTTAGCTGTTATTGTATGCAAATTCCGCCCAAGGAAGGAGAGATGCCCAGTCGTCCTGTCAACTGTTAAAGGCCTGCAGGCATCCCTTAAGGGTTTGGTTAACCCTTTCCACCATCCCATTGGTTTGGGGGGGTGGTAGGCCGAGGAGAAGTGGGTAGCTACCCCCAGAGCGGTACATAAGGTTCTCCAAAATAGTGATGTAAACTGTACTCCTCGGTCACTAATGATCCGAGACGGCAGCCCATGGAGGCGGAAGATATGCTGGATAAACTGGCGGGCCAAGGCTGCGGCCGACGGAAGCCCGGGCAGGGGCACAAAGTGCGCCATTCTAGAAAATCTGTCCACCACCACCCAAATCACAGTATGCCCCTGGGAGCGAGGAAGATCTATGATAAAATCCATGGAAAGTTCCTCCCAGGGGAGTGTTCGAACTGGCAAGGGTTGCAAGTCCCCCCAAGGTCGTCCCACCGCAGACTTGGTGCGAGCACAGACAGGGCAAGCCGCCACGAATTGACGGATATCCTGGTTCATGCGGGGCCACTGATATTGTCGGGTAATTAGGCGGAGCGTCTTTTGAAACCCGAAATGCCCTGCCAGTGCCGATGAGTGTCCCCAGTGTAGCACTTTTTCCCGGTCCTGAGGGGACACGAACTCCCGGACTGGTGTCACAAAGGGCATCTGCCTGGGTATTCTTCTCGGCAGAGTGGAACACCAGTTGGAACTGGAATCTCGCGAAGAACAGCGACCAGCGGGCTTGTCTCGGGTTCAGCCTCTGGGCCTCTTGTAAGTACAGAAGATTTTTATGGTCAGTGATCACTGTAAACCGGTGCTCAGCACCCTCGAGTAGATGTCTCCATTCCTGGAGGGCCAACTTCAAGGCCAGCAGCTCTCTGTCCCCCACTGTGTAATTTCGCTCAGTCGGGGAAAGCTTCCGGGAGAAAAAGAAACACGGCTGACGTCTCCCCTTGGCATTAATTTGAGAGAGGACGGCTCCAGCGCCCAATGCAGAGGCGTCCACCTCTACCACAAACGGTTTGCTGGGATCTGGGCTATGGAGAATAGAGGCTGACTCGAAGGCTTCCTTCACGCGGGCGAAAGCCGTCAGTGCTTCCGCTGACCAATTCCTGACGTCCGCGTGCTTCCTCGTGAGCGCCGTCAGTGGCGCGGTCAGCTGAGAGTAATGGGGAATAAACTGACGATAATAATTGGCGAACCCCAGGACTCATTGCAGCGCTTTCAATCCCTGGGGTCTGGGCCACTCCCGGATAGCCCGGAGTTTGTCTGGATCCATGCACAATCCCCCTGGCAAGATGATGTGTGCAAGGAACGGAAGAGTATGCTGATGGAAGGAGCACTTACTGAGTTTGACAAATAGTCGGAATTGTCGTAGGCGTTGAAGCACCGTACGGACGTGTGACACATGTTTCTGGGGGTCCTTGGAAAAGATCAAAATGTCATCCAAGTATACTACTACGGTAGAGCGGAGAAGGTCTTCCAACACAAAGTTCATGAAGCTCTGGAACACAGCCGGAAGGCATGACCAAGTATTCAAAATGCCCCTCATGGGTATTGAAGGCTGTTTTCCATTCGTCCCCCTGCCTGATGCGCACCAAGTTGTACGCCCCCCGTAAATCCAACTTGGTGAAAATCTGGGCATCCTGAAGGCGATCGAATAATGCTGGAATCAACGGCAGGGGGTACCGATTTTTCACCGTGATGGCATTGAGGCCTCGATAATCAATGCATGGTCTCAGGGAGCCGTCCTTCTTGGTGACGAAGAAGAACCCCGCCCCGGCTGGAGGGCCGAATGAATCCCTTCTGGAGATTCTCTCGAATGTAGGTTTGCATGGCCTTAGATTCATCCCGCGACAGGGTGTACAACAGCCCTCGCGGGGGCATCTGGTCAGGTACTAAATTGATAGCACAGTCGAAGGATCGATGTGGGGGTAGCACCTCTGCTTCAACAGGGTTGAATACGTCCGCGAAGTCCCGGTACTCCTTGGGCAGGGCGGCTTGACAGGGCTGAGGCCCGCGCGGGACAGCCGCACAGGCCGAGCAACTAGACTCCTTGCCCTTCAGACAGGACTCCGCGCAGGAATCTCCCCAGGCTTAAATCTCTCCCCAGATCCAGTCCACTACAGGCGCATGACGCCGTAACCAGGGGAGCCCCAGGACCACGGGGTAGATGGTTCTGGGCAGGATCAAGAATTGGGCCTGCTCCCGATGGCACTCCCCCACCTGCAGTCCTAAAAATGGAGTAGCCTCGGTAATCGGTTGGGGTAGCACCGTCCCCTGGATGGACGTCACCTGCAACGCAGGGCGATAGGGTATAGTGGGCCACCCCATCTGCTTCACAAGCTCGGAACTGACAAAACTCCCTCCTGCGCCAGAGTCCAACAAGGCTCGGGTGTGCACCACCGCTTCCTGCCATCGCAAGGTCACTGGGAGGGTGATCAAATTGTCAGGCAGGGGGTTGGAGTGACCCAAGACCCTTCCCCCTACTGGGCCTTGGGGCGGCGTTTCCCGGCCGCGAAGGGCAGACATTGATGAAATGGCCCGCCTGGCCACAATATAAGCAGAGACCGCTCCGTAGACGATGAGACCTCTCGGTTGCAGTTAGCCGCTGACGGCCAACAACCATGGGTTCCTCCGGTGTGTCCCCCGAGCCTCCGGAGGTCCGCCGTGGGGAAAAGGTCTGCCTGGCTCGGCCCCCGGGGCCCGGCAGCATGCTCCCGGGCTCTTTCCCGAAACCGGGTGTCAATGCGGATACAGAGGGCTATTAGGGCGTCCAATGCCTCTGGAACATCCCGACCGGCCAGCTCATCCTTGATGCGGTCCTGGAGGCCCTGCCAAAAGATGGCCGACAGGGCCTCCTGATTCCACCGTAGTTCGGTGGCCAGGGTCCGAAACCTGACCGCATAGTTGCCCACTGTCCCGTCGCCCTGCTGGATCCGCAGCAAGGCAGAGGCGGATGAGGAGGGTCTCCCAGGGATATCAAAGACCATGCGGAACCGACGCTGGAATTCCTCATAGTTAGACAGGATCGGATCCCGTTGTTCGCACAAAGGAGAAGCCCAGGCCAGCGCCGGCCCGGTTAGGAGAGAAAGGACGTAGGACACCTTCACCTGATCCGATGAGAAGGTCCCTGGCTGCATGGCGAAGTACAGGTTGCACTGATTCAGGAACCCCCGGCAGTTCCCCGGGGTTCCATCGAACCGGCCCGGCTCAGGGAATCGAGGACTCGCAAAGGACCCTCCCGAATGGGGAGCCGCCGCAGCGGCCTGATTCTGAGCCTGAACCGCCGTCAACTGAGAACAAACACTCTGGAGCGCCCCCGACAAGGCGTTCAACTGTTCCTGCTGTTGTTGGAGGATCTTTGCCAAGTCCCGTAGATCAGGTTGCGTCGGCGAGCTTATGGCTTCGGCTTCCTGTCCTGGTTAATGAGTTATGAGCCCTTGGGTCCCCCAGGAGAGCGTAAGGAATGCCTCAAGTTCCCCCAAAGGACAGCCAAGCACCCCGACTTCACCCGCGGCGACCACCGTTCACCAGAGGTTGAGCCCCCAGCTGCCAACGGGACTTCTGGAACCGCGAGGGTGGACGGACTGACCGGGCACAAGGGGACTAGCCTCCCAACCCCAGCAGGGGAGAGGAGCCGGCAAGGAGCAGCGAAGTCCAGGGACAGGCCAGCGGTCAAGGCAGGCAGCGAGCAGAGTAGTCCAGGGACAGGCAAAAGGTCAAGGCAGGCAGCGAGCAGAGTAGTCCAGGAACAAGCAAAGGTCAAAACAGGCGATAAGCAAAGTAGTCCAGGAATCACCACTAAGCTGGAGCCTCACGAAACAGAAGCCGAAGCAATATGCCTGCCGGAGGTGATGCTTTAAATACTACTAGTAATCAGCAAGCGAGCCTCAGCTGACAGGGGTGGAGACTTCGGGGGAGTTCCCTCGAGGAACCCTTCGGAGTGGTTCAAGGCCGGTCTTCAGGCGGAGCCTTGGTCCCAACCACCCAATCAGGGTCCTCCAGGGCGGGATCTTGATTCCCGTGGTCACTAGGCGGAAGAGACGCTGGCCCCAAGTTCCCGGCGCCATCTTCCCTGCCGGAGCGAGCTTAACTTTCATAGCCAGCGATGGAGAATTGGAAGTCACAGTAGGCCGGTCTTCGGCCGCAGTCTCAGCGGCGGCCGGCATCTCCTCGAGACTGGAATGGCCGGCCATCAGGGCGAGGAGCAGGCGCATCACCCGGCGGCGGGGTCAAGGCCGGCCATGGCCGCGGGCCGGCCTCTAGGTAAGCACAGACGGAGTTAGCGAGGGATGTGACAGGCCTCAGCCACCAGCTCAGCGCCTTGCGCACCACCGGATCTAAGGGAAGGCGCACAGTGTAATCCTCCGAAGCTGGAGTCCATCGCTGCAGCAGAGAGAGCTGTATAGGTCTCATATGGGTCCTGGCCCAGGGCACTACTTCCATCGTGGCCGTCATAGAGCCCAACAGCTGCACATAGTCCCAAGCCCAAAGAGGAGAGGCTGCTAGGAACTTGTCCACCTGAGCCTGAAGCTTGACAATCCGATTGTCTGGCAGGAACACTCTGCCCACTTGGGAGTCGAATCGAACTCCCAGATACTCTAGGGACTGAGTCGGGCGCAGCTGGCTTTTCTCCCAGTTGATGATCCACCCCAGGGAGCTCAAAAGAGCAATCACCCGGTCTGAAGCTCTGCCGCACTCTGCATAAAAGGGGGCTCGGATCAACCAGTCGTCCAGATAGGGATGGACTTGTACTCCTTCCTTGCGTAGGAAGGCCGCGATGACCACCATTACTTTGGAGAAGGTCCGCGGAGCAGTAGCCAACCCGAACGGGAGGGCTCTGAACTGGAAGTGTTGGCTCAGAACTGCAAAACGCAGAAAGCGTTGATGAGGAGGCCAGATGGGAATATGCAAGTAAGCTTCCTTGATGTCCAAGGATGCCAGGAACTCCCCTGCCTGCACTGCCGCTATAACAGAGCGGAGAGTCTCCATCCGGTAGTGCCGAACTTACAAGGCCTGATTGACCCCTTTGAGGTCAAGGATAGGCCGGACAGAACCTCCTTTCTTTGGTACCACAAAGTAAATGGAGTAACGTCCCTTACCAAGCTGATCTTCTGGCACCGGAACGACCGCACCCAGGCGGATCAGATTGTCCAAAGTCTGCTGCACTGCCACAGCTTTGACCGGAGACTTGCAGGGAGAGTGCACAAACCTGTCTCTTAAGGATCGGCAGAACTCTAGCTTGAAGCCGTCTCTGATGACTTCCAGCACCCAAGCGTCTGAAGTTACTCTGGTCCACTCGCCCAGAAACGAAGATAGGCGTCCTCCAATCAGCTCTGGGCCATGGACCAGCGCCCCGTCATTGGGTACGAGACCCTGGGGGAGGACCGGAGGAGGCACCTCCGGGACGGCGGTCTCTGTGAAAGGAATGCTGCTTGGGGGAGAAGTTCCTTATGAAGGAAAAGGGGGCAGAGGAGCCCGCCTTGCCCGGGCGATACCGATGGGCTTCCTGAAACCTTCCTTTGGAGGAACCGGGGCAGGCACCACTGGCCCGAGCCCTGTCCTCCGGTAACCTCTTGCCCTTAGAAGTGCCGAGATCGGTCACAATCTTGTCCAGCTTTAGCCAAAGCCACCGCCGTGCAGAGACTGTCTGAGCCAATACCTTTAGCCGAGGCTCTCAAGACATCATACAGCAAGTAGGCCAAGCCCGATTCCAGGGCTGGCCAATCAGCCCTCAAGGAAGGATCCGAGGGGGGAGCTCGCAGCACCAGCGTCAGGCAAGCCCTGGCCACATAGGAGCCGCAAATTGCGGCCTGCAAACTTAAGGCAGCCGCCTCGAAGGACGACTTTAAAGCCGCCTCCAATCTCCTGTCTTGGGTGTCCTTTAGGGCCGTGCCACCTTCCCACCGGCAACCACCGTTTTCTTAGTCACCGCAGTGATTAAAGAATCCACGGTAGGCCCAAGAAAGGCCTCCCATTCACCTTCAGGCAGAGGAAAAGAGGCGGGACATAGCCCTAGCCACTTTAAGGCTCGCTTCTGGGAAATCCCAATGAGCCGAAATCAAGGTGTGCATGGCTTCATGCACGTGGAAGGTTCTAGGCGGGCACTTCGTCCCCAGCATAATGACAGAGCCAACAGAGGCTGAGGGAGAGACGTCCTCCGGAGAGGAAATCTTCAAAATGCTCATGGCCTGCACTAACAGGTTGGGCAAATCCGTGCTGCGAAAGATCCGTGCTGCAGAGGGGTCATCCGCTCCACCCGAGCGGGAATCCGTCTCCTCCAAGGAATCCCCAAAGGACCATTGGGAGAACTCAGATACGCTGCCCTCATCTACATCAGAGGAGACAGTCCTCTAGGGCCTGGAAGTCCACCTGAGGGCGTTTGCTTCCGGAGGCCTCAACCCCTTGATCAGAGGGGGGAGCCGGGGCAGCGTTTAGCATAAAAAAAGCCTGATGCAGCAGCAAAATGAACTCAGGGGAGAACCCCCTAGACTGTGCACTTCTGCCGCCTGGGCCACGGCCCTAGACGCACCCTCAACCGGCGCGCGCCACAGCGGGGGAGAAACATGCTGCGCATCCAAAATGGCATCCGGCGCGAAACTCCGAGAAGGAGCCGCGCGGAAAGAACAGCGCTTAACGTTCGCCGCTTTCTTGCCATCGCCCGAATCAAGGGAAACCATAGCATTAACGTCTCCCACCTCGAGGGCGGCCCAAGAAGCTGTCCGAGCAGAGTGGCCGGCCAAAATGGGGGGGGGGGGGGGGGGGGCCAGCAGCGGGGGATGGGCGCTTATGGCGGGAAAAAACCACCACACCGGAGGAAGAACCGGGACACTGACCGGACTCCAAACTGAAGCCCAAACAAAGGCGAGTGAGGCTTTGAAACCCCCGCATCCCTGCTAGACGCACACATGCGGTCCGGGGAGCGAATCTTCGCGCCCTCGCCCTCCGACGCCATAAGCCACATGGAGACCGAACGGGGAACCCCCTGCCTAGTGGCCTAGTGGTTAGGGTGGTGGACTTTGGTCCTGGGGAACTGAGGAACTGAGTTTGATTCCCACTTCAGGCACAGGCAGCTCCTTGTGACTCTGGGAAAGTCACTTAATCCTCCATTGCCCCATGTAAGCCGCATTGAGCCTGCCATGAGTGGGAAAGCGCGGGGTACAAATGTAACCAAAAAAATTACCTGCTTCTCGCTCCGAGCTGTAACGAACTGGTGTCCCAGTGAGCAGCTGCAATAAACGCTGATATAAACGTTGAAATAAACGCCCTTAAAGGACATTCACATTTTTTTTTAAGGGAGCCAGCGGGAGAGGGGAGAAAAGGAGGGACCTGGCACCACCAGGTTTGCACTTGCTCAAGAAGAGCCCTCAACCCCAGGTACTCAACAAAACCTAAGAATTAGGCTTGGAGACCTAGCCAGAGCTGCTGCTGTGTGTGACCACCACCTGCTGAGATAGAGAACATACTGAGGAGTTTCCGGCAGCACATGACCACATATTGGGAGGCAAAAGGATTGCTCTCTATCTCCACCTGCTGGTAGATGGACACAACCCACCAGTCTATGGATTGATCGGCATGATGATATGGAACTGTATATCGTGTGTGTGTGTATGTATGTGTGTGTGGGTATATGTGTGTGTGTGTATTTGTTTAAATGCACACAGGCTTACAGCTAGTAGAGTAGAGGCAGTTTTCATTTTAAATAAGCTACCAGAATAGCTAAAAGATGTGAGGTATTGTGTTCCTACTAACAGATCAGCAGTCTGTGCACTCTTGGAAAAAAAATATCAATCTTTCAGCATTCAGCAAGTAGTGTTAACATATGCTGCTACAGTTGATTACATCTAACTGTGCTAGACATCATTAATTGGATACATTTTGCTATTTCCATATACTCTCTTGACTTTGCTGTGATAATCTCAAGAAAGGATAAACCCCTGGTTGTGCTCTGCTCTTGTTTTTAGTCTGGCTTGATGTACACAGAAGAAGAATGGCAGAAAGAATGGAATGAACTGATAAAACTTGCATCCAGTGAACCCCGGATGCACTACGGTACAAATGGAAGCAGCTGTGGAGGGTAAGGGTTCAAATGTGACTTTTCTCCCACATGAATCCTTACCATATCTCAAGTGAAACCCAGGACTAGAGGCACTTCGTTTGACAGTACAGACCTGAAGAAGGGCAGCATTTTCAATTTCCCATCATTTCAATTTACTTCATGGTGCTTGTGTTTTTTCCCCAAACTGATTCTATTTGCCATAGACAATCTGTTAAAGATGTCACACACTTATTCAAATGTCATCAAATCAAAACCAATGTGTTAGCCAACAATAATTCAAAAATGATTCTGGGAAAAAAAATACCAATATACTATTAGGAAATAAAACCAAAATAAAGTGAATAAGAGATGCCCTCAGAATTATATTTATCAATATTATATCCCTGCATTTATCAGCACAGTGTACGCAGGCCTCACCCACTGCACGACCCAATGAATATACAGTTGTTCTTAGGGTAATGTATATATTTTTTTATTCACCAGGTTCCCTCAGTGTCCCAAACTAAATTTGGTACACTGTGCTCAAAGTACATTAACAAGTACCAGAGATTTCTTAACAATGCACTCTCTGCAAATATTGTTAAAGCTCAATCAAAAATAGAATATGAGTAGCATTGTTCATGCTGTTACTAATTTGCAACCAGCAATTCTCATAAGCAAATATACATAAATCACCGCTCTACTAATAAATTTTTTTTTTGATGTGCTTATAAATTTTCAAAAGGACTATCACAGACCGACTAGTTAGTGACCACAAGTGTGTAATCATCGCACTCAAAAAAAAAAAAAATTACCATTAAAACTAGTTGCCATTATGTGCTTATCTCCAAAATAACAATAATAAAATGTTAAAATTTCACACTTAACCTTCTCAAGTGAAAGGTTAATATTTTATTGTTGTTTTGGAGATAAGCATGTGATGGCAAAAATTTTAAAAATTGAAAAAAATGTGTGATTACGTACTTGTGGACACTTAAACCAGCTTGGTCTGTGGTAGTCCTTTTGAACATTTATGAGCATATTAAAAAAAAAATTGTTAGTAAAGTGGTGATTTAATTAAGCATATTTTGCTTATGGGAATTGTTGGTTGCTATTTGGTTTGAAATTTTTCTATGAAGGAAAAAAAAACATGACTCCTGTTGGTGTGTGACGGTAGTCACTAATTTAGCAGCAGCAGCAGCAGCATCCACCACCAGTATTCTAAATGTCCCCCTGAATTGCCCGACTCTACAGGTTTTGTTTTTCAAAGACTGCTTCAGAGACTAGGGAAGGGTCATCAATTATATGCTTCGCAACAACTGTACTGAAAGGACTGCATGCACTGCTGTCTCCAGACTTACCAACTCATTTCCTCCTGACTGTCCTAATATACAAAGTGGTTCTTTGATGCTTTACTATTCCAGCAATCAACAATATACAATATGTTTCTTGGATGTTTTGACTGTGAACTGTATATAGACATACTTTCTAATATTCAGTATCTTTTTTTTTTTTTTTTTTTTTGCTTTGTAGTTTTTGGAAAGCAAAGATGAAATATTCAAGAGATAGGACTGATCAGTTTTCTCTTATTTCCCAAGCATTGATGGCTCTGAAGAGCCAGTCTACGAGAGCCTGGAGGAGTTCCATGTATTTGTTCTTGCTCATGTACTGAAAAGGCCAATTGTGGTTGTGGCAGACACCATGCTGAGAGATTCTGGGGGAGAAGGTAAAATTTTAAAATACCATTGTGATTCTCACTACCAATAGCTTCTGCTTTTTTTTTTTTTAATTAACTCTCAACACTAAGCTCTAAAATGCCGAGGAAGTATCTTCTCTCAAATTTCATAGGCTGTTTTGCACCCTGCAAGAACTTAGCTGTGTTGTAAAGCACCAGTTACGTAGTCTGATAAACCTGGTATCCTGGTATCTAAAACTGAGCTCTGAACAGAGCAGCAAGTGGTTTAAGTCTAGAATTACTGCCTCTAATTCCCCTTGGATTTGAAATCTGTCCTCCTATACAGACTTATGTAAACTAAGCTAGTACGATAAGAGATGCTGTTAGGCAGTAAATCCAGGTTCTAGCATCTCTTGAGTTCCTTTGTATGTGATCATTAGCTAATTTCATGCTCCTTGCATGATATATTCTGGCTTTGGAATTGTTTCTATCTCGTTTGCTGTATTTGCAGAGTCCTGCTCTAACTAGAAGCTGTTTGGCGAGGCCTGTTGGTTCTTAAGTGCATTCATATATAGGAATGCATGCCATGCATTGACAGTGCTGGTTATGGGAAAATTAGGTTCTTACCGTGATAATTTTCTTTCCTTTAGTCATAGCAGATGCAGCCATTACAGATAGGTTGTGTCCATCAACCAGCAGAGGGAGATAGAGAGCACACTTTTTTCAGTGCCTCATACCAGCTTGTTCCAAAGCAGTATGGCAAACCGCAATGGGAATAACATAAGCTTTCCTCACAGCGAACGATGGCCCTACAACAAAGGGCATTAACTCAGAATGGAGGGAATGAAACATCCTCCCGGAGGGCATAAACTCATCCTCCACTGAGACATAACTGGAGGGAATAAACTCATCCTCCTTTAATTGAACAAGAATCCTGAAGACTGTTTTCCGACTTTCTCCCAAGGACGGAATCTCCAGGAAACACGAACAGAACCGGAAATAGATTTACAGCGGATAGCATCAGACAGGGAGGGATCATGGCTGCATCTGCTATGACTAAAGGAAAGAAAATTATCAGGGTAAGAACCTAATTTTCCCTTCCTTGTCATCAAGCAGATGCAGCCATTACAGATGGGGGATGTATCAAAGCAATCCCTAGATAGGGTGGGAACAAGCCACACCACGCGCCAGCACTTACGCTCCAAAATGTGCGTCCCTCAGCCACATCCAGCCTGTAATGTCGGGCAAAAGAGAGCTTAGAAGCCCATGTTGCTGCACTACAAATCTCTTGAAGAGAGAGTGCTCCAGTTTCAGCCTGAGAAGAGGAAATTCCTCTAGTGGAATGCGCCTTAAAGGCATCAGGCGGAGGCCGGCCGGCAAGCAAATAAGCTGAAAAGATAGATTCTTTAAGCCAGCGGGCAATAGTGGCTTTAGACGCTGGAGACCCTCTGCGAGGACCTGATAGCAAAACAAACAGATGATCAGAGGTCCTGAAAGAGTTAGTAACTCACAGATACTGCAGCAGAGTCCTGCGCACATCCAACAGGTGCAATTGTCCAAAAGATTCTGGAAACTCCTCCTCGACAAAGGAGGGCAAGAAAATAGGTTGGTTTAGGTGAAACACTGAACCCACCTTTGGCAAGAAGGAAGGCACTGTCCGAACCATGACCCCGGACTCTGAAAACTGCAGAAAAGGGTCTCTACAGGACAGCGCCTGGAGCTCTGACACCCGTCTCGCCGAAGTAATGGCCACTAACAAGACGGCCTTCAGTGTCAAATCTTTCTCTGAAGCACGCCGAAGCGGTTCAAAGGGAGCACCCTGAGGGCCTTCAGCACTAGCCCCAGGTTCCAAGCTGGACAAGGTGCACGCACGGGAGGACGGAGCCGAAGCACCCCTCTAAGAAACCGTGCCACATCTGGATGAGCAGCTAAAGACACGCCTTCAATCTTTGCCACGCAGGGAGGCCAACGCTGCCACTTGCACCCGCAGGGAATTATAGGCCAAGCCTTTTGTACACCATCCTGCAAAAAGTCCAGAATCTGACAGACAGGAGCCCGCAGGGGTGTGATCTCTCTTGAAGCACACCGGACTTCAAACTGGCGTCAAATCCTGGCATAAGCCACGGAAGTGGAACGCTTGCGGGCTTGCATGAGAGTGGTAATTACTTTATTGGAATAGCCTCTGCCTCTCAATTGCGCCCTCTCAATTGCCAGGCCATAAGACCAAATTGGCCGGCGTCCTCCATGGTCACCGGACCCTGTGACAACAGGTTGGGAACCAGAGGTAACTGAAGGGGATCCTCTACGAGCATCTGTCGGAGGTCCGCATACCAAGGCCTCATGGGCCAATCCGGGGCGACGAGAACCACTTCTGGATGCAGCCGAATCCGCAGGAGCACTCGCCCTATCAAGGGCCACGGAGGGAACACATAAAGTAGGCCCGGAGACCAGGGTTGAGCCAAGGCATCCAACCCCGCCGCGCGAGGATCTCTCCGTCTGCTGAAGAAGCACGGGACTTTGGCATTGGAGCTTGTCGCCATTAGATCCATCACGGGCTTGCCCCACTTGGCACATATCTGCAGGAACACTTCGTCTGCAAGTTCCCACTCCGCTGGATCGATCTGATGCCTGCTTAGATAATCGGCTTCCACGTTGCTCTGACCTGCAATGTGAGCTGCCGACAGAAACTGTAGATGCAGCTCGGCCCAGTGGCAAATTTGTTCGGCCTGCGCGGCTAGAGCTCTGCACTGCCTCGTCTGACCGGACCCAGCCACGTTGCGGCGGCGTCCAGAGCCTGAGGGTCTGTCGTTGGGCCCTCCTGGCCTCGGGTCTGTCGCTGGGCCCTCCTGGCCTCGCAGCCCGTGTCTGCGCCGCAGTTCCTGTGTGCCCCAGATTGTCCCAGTCCTGCTGCCCGGCTGCTCTTCCCTGCCCTGGCTGCTCCGGTCCACCTGGCCCAGCGTGTCCCAGTCTGCTTGACCCGGCTTGCCCTGGTGTGTTCCAGCTTCTGCAGTCTATCGGCCCCAGCTTGTTCCAGCTTCTCCAGCTTGTTCCCGCCTGCCAATTCCAGCCTGTTCCTCCAGTCCAGTCCAGTCTGCTGATCCGGCTTCTCCCTGCATGTTCCAGTCCGCCGATCCGGCTTCTCCCTCTTTGTTCCAGTCCATCTGCTCCAGACTATACCAGTCCATCTGCTCCAGCGTGTACCAGCCCGCCTGTTCCAACTCTCCAGCTTGTTCCTGTCAGCCAACTCCAGCCTGTTCCTGATCCAGCTTCTCCAGCTTGTTCCTGTCTGCCGACCCGGCTTGCCCTGTCCATCTGCTCCAGATTGCACCAGTCCATCTGCTCCAGCGTGTACCAGCCCGCCTGATCCAGCTTTTCCAGCTTATTCCTGTCAGCCGACTCCAGCCTGTTCCTGATCCAGCTCCTCCAGCTTGTTCCTGTCTGCCGATTCCAGCCTGTTCCTCCAGTCCAGTCCGCTGATCCGGCTTCTCCCTGCATGTTCCAGTCCGCTGATCCGGCTTCTCCCTGCATATTCCAGTCCACCGATCCAGCTTCTCCCTGTTTGCACCAGTCCATCTGCTCCGATCCGGCTTCTCCAGCGCACCTGATCCAGCTTCTCCTGCCCATCTGATCCAGCTTCACCAGCTTCTCCAGCCCGTTGATCCTGCCTGTCTCATCCGCCTAATCAGTGCGTCTGCTCCAGCTTGTTCCTGCCTGCCTGCTTGCCTGCTAGCCAATCAAACCAACCAACCTCCAAAGTGCTACAGCCTGCTCCAGTCCTGTCACCTGCTCCAGCTTGTTCCTGCCTGCTAGCCAATCAAACCAACCTTCAAAGTGCAACAGCCTGCTCCAGTCCTGTCGCCTGCTCATGTTCCAGCCCATCAGTTCCAGTTTACTTCATTCCGTCTGCTCCAGCTGACTCCAGTCCTGCTCCTGCATGCCTGCCTCCATGTTAGCCCACCAACCTGCCTACCTGCTTGCTAGCTTGTCAGCTATTGGCTTACTTGCCTGCCAACTTGTCCTGCTGACTCAAGTCCTGCTCCTGCCTGCCTGCTCCCCTGCTAACCCACCAACCTGCCTGCCTGCCTGCCAGCTTGTCAACCACTGACTTCCCCGCTCTCCAGTCCATCAACTCCATCAACTCCAAGCCTCCAGCTTTTCAGCTCCTTCTATCTGCTCCACATCTCAGTCACTACACATACACCTGTTACACCTCAATCTCTACTTATGGCCCCTGTCCACATTCTCTTCCTTGCCCTGTCCCTTCCTAATCTCTTCCCCCACCCCCCACCGCTGCCTACCACTGAAACTCATTGCCCACCCAGGTCCCCTCCCATCCTGCCCGCTACGGCAATACCCTCTCACCCCCTTCCCCCACCACCTCACCATCTCTCTTGTCCCCCTCCTCCCTCCTAGCTCTTAACCTTCATCACCTCCTTCCTGCCATTAACCTACCACCGTTCCTCCAAAGTGCACCCCGTCTTCGTCGCCCAACCTCCCCCCACCCTCCTCCGCACTCTCTTGCTCCTCCTCTTGCTATCCGCTGGAGACATTAATCCTAATCTAGGCCCCCCTCACCTGTCCTCCTCCTATCCATGCAAACGATTCCGTGATGTCTCCAATCTCGTCTCTATCCCCCTCCTCCCCCCCTCTTCCCTCCCCTTCTCTTGTGCCCTCTGGAATGCCCACTCGGTCTACAACAAACTGCCCTTCACCCACGATCTCTTCATCTCTCGTTCCCTTCAACTGCTCGCCCTAACTGAAACCTGGCTCTCCCCGGACGACTCGGCCTCAGTCGCGGCCCTTTGCCATGGAGGTTATCTTATCTTCCATTCTCCCCGCCCAGTTGGCCGCGGTGGAGGCGTCGGGCTACTACTTTCGCCCTCCTGTGGTTTCCAACCCCTCCTCCTACCGCAGTCTCACTGCTTCTCATCCTTTGAAGCACACTCCATCCGGCTATTCTACCCATTGCCACTCAGAGTGGCAGTCATTTACCGCCCCCCTAATAAATCCCTCTCTTCCTTCCTCACCGATTTCGATGCCTGGCTTTCCGTTTTTCTTGAACCCTCATCTCTGTCACTCATTCTCGGAGACTTTAACATACACATTGATGACCAATCCGACCCTCACGCGTCTCAGTTCCTCTCTCTAACATCCTCCTTCAACCTCCAGCTATGCTCCACCGCCTCGACTCACCGAGACAGCCACTGTCTTGACCTCGTCCTCTCCTCCTCCGGCTCCCCCTCCAATTTCCACACTTCAGCTCTTCCTATCTCAGATCATCACCTGATCACCTTCACACTTCTTCACACCCCACCTCAGCCCCGTCCAACTCTAACCACTACCTCCAGGAATCTCCAGGCTGTTGTCCCTCCCACCTTATCCTTTTGTATCTCCAATCTCCTCCCCTCTATCTTGTCCTCCGAGTCTGTCGACAAGGCTGTCTCCGCATACAATGCCACTGTCTCCTCTGTTCTGGACACCCTCGCTCCATCCACCTCCCGTCCCACAAAGCGTACTAATCCCCAGCCTTGGCTGACCCCTTGCATCCGCTACCTTTGTTCCTGCACCCGATCTGCCGAACGCCTCTGGAGGAAATCTCGCACCCATTCAGATTTCCTTCACTACAAATTCATGCTATCCTCCCTCCACTCCTCCCTATTCCTTGCCAAACAGGACTATTACACCCAACTGACCAATTCTCTCAGCTCCAACCCCCGTCGTCTCTTCGCCACCCTTAACTCCCTCCTCAAAGTGCCCTCCGCTCCTACTCTCCCCTCAATCACTGGCCAATTACTTCCGCAACAAGGTGCAAAAGATCAACCTTGAGTTCACTACCAAACCTTTCACCCTTCAACCCTCGACCAACCAACCCAGGCCTCTTTCTCCTCCTTTCCGGACATCACCGAGGAGGAAACCGCTCGCCTTCTTTCCTCCTCGAAAAGTACTACCTGTTCCTCTGATCCCATCCCCACCAACTTACTTAACACCATCTCTCATACTGTCACCCCCTCCATCTGTCATATCCTCAACCTCTCTCTCTCCACTGCAACTGTCCCTGACACCTTCAAGCATGCCGTAGTCACACCTCTCATCAAAAAACCATCACTTGACCCTACCTGTCCCTCCAACTACCGCCCCATTTCCCTCCCACCCTTCCTCTCCAAAATACTTGAGCGTGCCGTTCACAGCCGCTGCCTTGATTTTCTCTCCTCTCATGCCATCCTTGATCCGCTTCAATCCGGTTTTCGCCCTCTACACTCGACAGAAACAGCACTCTCTAAAGTCTGTAATGACCTGTTCCTTGCCAAATCCAGAGGCCACAACTCCATCCTCATCCTCCTCGATCTATCCGCCACTTTTGACACTGTCAATCATGATCTACTCCTTGCCACACTGTCCTCATTCGGGTTCCAGGGCTCTGTCCTCTCCTGGTTCTCCTTCTATCTCTCCCACCGCACCTTCAGAGTTCACTCCCATGGATCCTCCTCCACCCCCATCCCGCTATCTGTTGGTGTTCCCCAGGGATCTGTCCTTGGACCCCTTCTCTTCTCAATCTACACCTCTTCCCTGGGCTCCCTCATCTCATCTCATGGCTTCCAGTATCATCTCTATGCGGACGACACCCAGCTGTATCTCTCCACACCAGACATCACCGCGGAGACCCAGGCAAAGGTATCGGCCTGCTTAACCAACATTGCTACACGGATGTCCAACCGCCACCTGAAACTGAACATGTCCAAGACTGAGCTCATCGTCTTTCCACCAAAACCACTTCTCCTCTTCCTCCACTTTCTGTCTCAGTGGATAACACCCTCATCCTCCCCGTCTCATCTGCCCGCAACCTCGGAGTCATCTTCGACTCCTCCCTCTCCTTCTCGGCACACATCCAGCAGATAGCCAAGAGCTGTCGCTTCTTCCTCTTCAACATCAGCAAAATTCGCCCTTTCCTCTCTGAACACACCACCCGAACTCTCGTCCACGCTCTCATTACCTCCCGACTTGACTACTGCAACTTACTCCTCACCGGACTCCCACTTAGCCATCTATCCCCCCTTCAATCTGTTCAGAACTCTGCTGCACGTCTTATATTCCGCCAGAATCGATATACTCATATCACCCCTCTTCTCAGGTCACTTCACTGGCTTCCAATCCGATACCGCATTCAGTTCAAGCTCCTCCTTCTTACCTACAAATGTACTCAATCTGCTGCCCCTCACTACCTCTCTACCCTCATCTCCCCTTATGTTCCCACCCGAAACCTCAGTTCACAGGACAAATCCCTCCTCTCAGTACCCTTCTCCACCACTGCCAACTCCAGGCTCCGCCCATTCTGCCTCGCCTCACCCTATGCCTGGAACAACCTTCCTGAGCCCCTACGTCAAGCCCCCTCCCTGCCCATCTTCAAGTCTCTGCTTAAAGCCCACCTCTTCAATGCTGCCTTCGGCACCTAACTCTTACCTTCAGGATATCCTGACTGCCCCAAATTGACTGCCCCCATCGTATCGTCTACTCACTTGTCCGTTAGATTGTAAGCTCTTTGAGCAGGGCCTGTCCTTTTATGTTAAATTGTACAGCGCTGCGTAACCCTAGTAGCGCTTTAGAAATGTTAAGTAGTAGTAGTAGTAGTGCCGCCTTGTCGATTTATGTAGGCCACTGCAGTCGTATTGTCCGACATCACTCTGACAGCCAATCCTTCCAGGGTCACTTGAAAGGCCAGAAGCGCCTGAAACACCGCTTTCAACTCTAGGCAGTTGATGGACCACTCCGACTCGGGTGTCCATAGACCCTGGGCATGCTTCCCCTTGCAATGTGCGCCCCAGCCTTTCAGACTGGCATCTGTCACCACTAGGCACCAATTGGGGAGCGCCAGCGGCATTCCTCGCCGCAGCATGCTGTCTGAGAGCCACCACTCCATGCTGAGTCGGGCCGCAGGGAGCCAAGAGAGTCTGCATTGGTAATCCTGAGATACTGGAGACCATCTTTGGAGTAGAGCATACTGTAGAGGTCTCAGGTGCACTGTCGCCCAGGGCACCAGTTCCATGGTGGCCGTCATCGATCCAAGCAGCTGGACAATGTCCCAAGCTCGTGGGCGGGGCATCCTCAGGAGCAGACGGACCTGATTCTGAAGCTTGCACCGCCTTTGCTCGGGTAAGTACACATACCCCGAGACTGTGTCGAACCTGGCCCCCAAATATTCTAGAGACTGCGAGGGGGTCAGGTGACTTTTGGCCAAATTGACGACCCAGCCCAGAGATTGAAGTACTGAGACCACTCTGGCTGTTACATGCTGACTCTCTGCAGCAGAGTTTGCTCGAATGAGCCAGTCGTCCAGGTACGGGTGAACCCGAATACCCTTTCGCCTTAGAAAGGCAGCTACTACCACCATAACCTTCGAAAAGGTGCGGGGAGCTGTGGCGAGGCCAAAAGGCAAGGCCCGGAACTGGAAATGCTTTCCCATCACCACAAACCTCAGAAACCTCTGGTGGGAGGGCCAAATTGGAATGTGCTAATAAGCTTCTTTCAGGTCCAGAGACGTGAGAAACTCCGCAATGACGGAGCGCAGGGTTTCCATGTGAAAATGCCGCACTCTCACGGACTTGTTTAATTCTTTTAAGTCCAGAATAGGGCGAAAAGACCCTCCTTTTCGCGGCACCACAAAGTAGATGGAGTAGCGGCCGCAGCCGTGTTCGGCAGGAGGTACCGGGGACACGGCCCCTATCTGAATTAGACCTTGCAAAGTCTCCTCTACCGCCGCCCGTTTGGCGGCAGAACCGCATCGGGACTCCACAAACACGTCTCTTACAGGGGCGTCGAATTCTATTCTGTAACCGTCTCTGATCAGGTCCAAGACCCACTGATCTGAGGAAGTGTTGACCCACTCCTCAGCAAAGAGTGAAAGACGTCCTCCGATGACAGGACTCGAGGAGAGGGCCAGCGCACCATCATTGAGAGGGTCGCCCCTGAACTCCAGGCCTTGAGCCAGTGGCTGTGGAACGTTTGTCCGAGCGAAAGGAGTTCCTCTGCTGAAAATGGGCACGAGAAGTGAACCCAGCAGAACGCCCCGGGCGGTACCTTCGAGCTTCACGGAAGCGAGGTCTGTCAGAGGAGTGGACCGCCACACCCTTAGAGGAAGGCCGAGGCCTATCTTCGGGCAAGCGCTGGGGTTTAGCCTCACCCAGGCCCTTCACAATTTTCTCCAACTCCTCACCAAACAGGAGAAGGCCTTGAAAGGACAACTTCACCAACCTTTGCTTAGAGGCCATGTCCGCCACCCAATGCCGTAGCCAAAGAAGACGGAAAGCCGCCACTGCTACTGCCATGTGTTTAGCCGAAGCTCTGACAATATCATAAAGGGTGTCAGCAAGAAATGACAAGGCCGACTCCATCCGCGGAGCCACATCTGAAAAGGGCTCCGCTCCATCACCGGGCTGTTCCACTGCCTGTTGCAACCAAGCCAGGCAGGCTCTAGCAGCATAACAACTGCATGCAGACGCCCGAATAGTGAGACCTGCAATTTCAAATGACCGTTTAAGTGCTGATTCCAGTCTACGGTCTTGAATATCCTTCAGGGCAACACCTCCTTCAACAGGGAGGGTAGTTCTCTTTGTCACAGCTGTGACTAGGACATCCACTTTAGGCATAGCAAAGCGAGCCATATGCTCCTCACTCAGAGGGTATAATTGCCCCATAGCCCTGGAAACTTTCAAAGGTCCCTCGGGGGTCAGCCCATTGAGCCGAAATAAGCTCTTGGATGGAGTCATGCAAAGGAAAGGCTCGAGCAGGCTTTTTGGTACTAGCCATCCTAGGATTCACAGAGGAGGCTGTGCCACTGGCAGGGTCCTCAATAGAGAGAAGCCTGCAGGGCATCAGAAATAAGCGCTGGCAGCTCATCACGGTGGAAAATCCTCACCGCAGAGGGATCGTCCAGATCCTGAGTCACTTCTGCACCAGACTCTGGCTCCTCAGACCATGAAAGCCTGCCAGAGTCCTCCGAATCCTCGCAACCTGACGGGGGGGGGGGGGAAGGAGGGGCCGCACTCTCTGAAGGGGAAAGAGCCCTTCTGCGCTTCATATTCTGCCAATTATCAGGGAATAACGCCTCAGAGGCATACCCAGGCTAGAATCCACCGGGGGGGGCATTAGAAGAGGCCCCTGCAGGGCTTTGTGGGAGAGCTCTTTTAAGCATGTATGCTTTATGCATTAATAAGACAAAATCAGGAGAGAAAAACACCCTGGGCACCCGGATCTCTGCCGGGGCTAGTAGCTCCCATATCAGCCTCACTCCGAGGCCTCCCCTCGGGCTCAGGACTCTCCGTCTCAGCGGAGGTCATGCCATGTGGTAAATTCAAAATGGCGCCCACTGCCAGCTCAGAGCACGAAGAATCGTCGCTCGCCATGCTCGGGCTGGCTCTAACGTCTGTACAGCACGATTTACAGAGCCTCGCTGCTGATCTGCGTTTGCCACACTTGGAACAGCGCTTTACTGTCTCCGCAGCCATCGCCAAAAATGGCGGTAAAATTCAAAATGGCAGTTCGCGCCAAAATCGCCCCGATCATGGGCCCACCCCGGAGGAGTCAGAAAACACTCTTACCTCACTGGACCGAGTATCACAGCTCCGGTCCCACAGAAAAAGGCAAGGAAAAACCTCTGTTCCAGCGTCTAAGCGCCAAAGCGCGACACAACTTTTTTTTTTTTTTTAACGCTGTGAGGAAAGCAGAGGTAAATAGAACTCCGGAGGCTCAGGTGAGTGGGAAAGGCAGGGAAAGGGCGAATCTATGTGCCTTTAAAGTGAAGCTGCTATAGCCTCCAACACCCCTGCTAACAACTGGCAAAAGCACAGGAGCAACCTCCAGGCAGATTTTAGATGGAGCTCGAAGAAGCTGCAGCCACTCTGCTATGGGAGATAGAGAATACTGAAGAGAGGCAGTGGAGCAAGCTGGTATGAGGCACTGAAAAAAGTGTGCTCTCTATCTCCCTCTGCTGGTTGATGGGCACAACCCATATGTAATGGCTGCATCTGCTTGATGACAAGGAAGATAGTATTTTATGCATGGGAATGGGTTCATTATAAATTGACACACTTGCCTGTCCTTGTTGTTCTGAATGTACTAGAATGTTTAAGGGGTAAACCAAGGAAATGTACATCTTCCTAAAATATTTATTTTTATGCTGTCTTGGTAAAAATATAACCTTGGTTCAATTTTGATTTTTTTTTCTTCCCTGTAGCATTTGCTCCAATACCTTTTGGAGGCATCTATCTTCCTCTTGAAGTCCCAGCAAGCAAATGCCATCAGTCTCCACTGGTCTTGGCCTATGATCAAGCCCATTTCTCTGCGCTAGTGTCCATGGAGCAGAAGGAGCCCACAGGTGAACAAGGTATAGCTGTTTATAGTACAACTAGTTTGCACTAAAGCTTTGTTAGAACCTTCCACTGAGTGTCACTTTGTCCTGGTAGTATTGTAATCCCTCTATTACTTCAGACCCACTTCTACTTCCAGCGTTTTGTTTGGACTACTTGAAGAGCTGTAGGTGCTCATTTTCAAAGCACATAGACTTTATAGACTTACAAAATTTCATAGACTACTATGTAACTTTGTGCTTTGAAAATGAGCATCATTGTGTGCTATTGGACAGTCAGCAACATTAGGGACTGAATTTTATTCCCCATAGCAGTCAATAGGCCACTACATTTTGTTTCCTTGGATTTTTTTTTTTTTGATTTAACATACCTAAATCAAGTATAATGGTTTGTCATTAAAAGAACACACACGTGGATCCTCAAGATTTAAAAACCTCTCATTGCTCATTCTTGGACCATTAGAGGCTGCTGGATCCTTTCCCTTCCCTCTCCCCACTTTGAGTAATGCTGCTTCTATTATTGAAATAGTTCTCATGCACGAAGTTTAATTTTTATTTACAGAATTTCTTCCTTTCCTTTTTCGTTTCTGTGGTTGGAGAAGATGTTTGAGGTTTTTTTTTCTTTTTCTTTTCCTATTTCTCTAATTTAGTAAAGGTGAAAGATTTATTTGGTCTGGAGAGAAACCAGAGATTTACTGGTAATTACGTTGTAAATTGCCTTGATGTTGACAAAGTGCAGTATATAAACATGTAAATAAATAAAGCAATTCTGTGTGTGAACTTACTGAGGTTATTGGTGATTTCCTCTCTGGATTTTCCTGCACTTCCAAAGTACATTGTTACCAAGTGCTTGCTCTATGAGCTGTGTGGCCAATTGATTAAAAAAAATTCTATATGTTGCAGTCCAGCTATGTTTAAGTATTTTCTCCCTAACTATCTTCTGCAACCATATTTGTGCTTGGTGTGCAAAATTGCACACGCTGGCTATATACTGCTAGTTATGCGCGTAACTTAATTGTTCGGCGCTTATTGGTGTTAAATGGCTATAAAGCAAAGATACCTGCAGCAGATATTCTCCGAGGGCAACAGGTTTTATATTCTCACAATTGGCTGACACCGATTCGCATTACCTAGCCCGGTATTTACCAAAGCTAAATGAGAGCTTAGCGTCTCTCCAGACCGGCCCAGCATATGACTGATGGGTTGTGTACGCCTTCCAGCAGGTGGAGACTGAGAAACAAAACTGTGACTAGCCAGCCAATAAGAGCCCCTGCCAGCTAGAGAAAGATCCAGTAAGCTCAGTCTCCAGCAGGTGGAAGGTGGTAAGCCCTTTAGTCTCAGTTCTTTATTGCTTAATTCTTATTGTCTGGTTATTCTTTAATGTGTTTTTGTCATCTGTGCCTTTAAAAACAAAAAACCTGCTGGCTGTTTTAAATACCCTGTTTCCCCGAAAATTACTACTACTATTACTATTTAGCATTAGTAGTAGTAATTTTCGGGGAAACAGGGTATTTAAATAAGACATCCCCTGAAAATAAGACCTAGTAGAGGTTTTGCTGAATTGCTAAATATAAGGCCTCCCCCGAAAGTAAGACCTAGCAAAGTTTTTGTTTGGCCCCGATGGGACATGGACACAGAAACCTTAATTTTTCGCTGCAACCCAAAGACGAAATAATCCTACCTAATAAAAAGCACATCCAACGTTCTGAAGCCGCCAGCGTTGCAGTGAAGCCTGAAGCCCTGAAGTGTTCGTCAACTTCGTAATAGCTCCGCCCTCCACTCGGAGCACAGCTGATCACAACAAAGTTGCTCGCGCTGTTCCGCCCTCCCGCCCCTCGCGCCGTGTCACTCACTCAGTTCCTCGCGCTGCTAAAAAAAAAACGTCACGGGGGGGCAAGGGGTCAGTAACGTGGAGGGGGGGTTGAAATCGAAGGGACGGGGGAATCTGCAACTCCCGTTGGAGGGGTGTGGGTGGAGCTTCGAAACAAGCAGGACTGGTTGGAGGTGGTGTTGAAAGATGTTAAAAGAAAAAAAAAAAAAAGGAGGAGAGCCTAAGTTGCAATGCCACACCCCTGAGCAAAAACAGACAATGTTCATTTTTTTGTTCAACAATAAATGTGAATTCTTCATGAAAAAATAAGACATCCCCTGAAAATAAGACCTAGCGCATCTTTGGGAGCAAAAATTAATATAAGACACTGTCTTATTTTCGAGGAAACAGGGTAGATTTTATTGCTGGCATTTTAAATTTACAGCTAAAAAAGAAAAGTTTCCTCAAGCTCCTCAAAGGAGGTGCTTTGGAGGTGGGGAGAGGCAGCCACTTCGAAGGAGAAGTAACAATTTTAGACCCCTCGGTCTGCTGGTTTGGCAGAGCCATTTTGGGTCTTTTCTTTACGAAACCGAGCAGTGTAGCTCCTTCGCGGTTTGTTTTGTTGATCAGCTGTTTTCCCCGATATCGGAGAAATTTCGCCGCTGTGATGTTTGTCGGGGCTCGGTGTCAGTGGGGTTTGTAAGTACTGCACAGCTAGGGAAGATCAGAGTGCAGGGCCGGGGAAATCGTTAGTTTTGGCGTCTGGGGGGCCTGATGCCGAAGTCTTGTCTGCGGTTCTGTCCCCTCCCCCTTCGGTGCCGATTTTGGTGGGAAATGCCTCCATCTTTGATGCCTCGTTGTCATCTACTTCTCTGGCTCCTTTGCCTGCTGAGCCTATTTCTATTTCTCAGGCTGCCGTTTTGCCTGTGGGGGAAGGAGGTTTTCCTCCTGAATTTGTGGTACAGATGTACCATGCCTTTCTCTTGCACAAGGCTGCACCTGTAGTCCCTCCTGGCAGGGGTGTTATGGAGGGTACTTCTATGGCTCAAAGGCATTTCAGGGTCTCTGAAGAGGAACAAGATTTTTCTTATTTTCCGGATCAAGAGATGCCTGCCTTAGATGAGGTCAACAGGCTTCTTGCAACTTCAGGCCATTTGTCCAGTTCCTTCTTGCCGCTGCTCCATTTACTTTCTGGTTCCCAAGACCAAGGGCTCCTTTCGACCGATTTTAGATCTCAAGGCGTTGAATCAAGCTCTCAAAGTGCCCTTGTTCTGTATGGAAACTTTGCGGTCTGTCATTGTTGTGGTGCGGTCCGGGGAGTTCCTGACTTCCCTCGATCTTACAGAAGCTTATTTCCACATTCTGATTCGTCTAGCACATCGTTATCTTCGTTTTGCGGTGCTGAGTTGCCATTTTCAGTTTCGGGCTCTTCCCTTTGGCCTGGCGATGGCCCCTCGTATGTTTACCAAGGTCATGGTAGTTGTAGCTGCAGCTCTCAGAACGGAGGGTATTTTGGTCCATCCTTACTTAGACAATTGGTTGATCTGGGCAAAACTGTATCACGAGAGTGTTCAGGCGACAGCTCAGGTGGTGGAATTTTTGCAGTCCCTAGGTTGGGTAGTCAACGTACAGAAGTCGTCTTCAGCCTTCTCAGTTGTTGGAGTATCTGGGAGTTCTGTTTGACATGCAGCAAGGTCGTGTCTTTCTTCCAGTGGCTCATGTTCTCAAGTTGTAGTCAAATTCGTCAGTTCTCGCAGTTTCCGTCCCCGTCGGCGAGAGACTATCTTCAGGTTTCAGGATCCATGGCGGCAGCAATCGAAGCAGTGCCCTGGGCCAGGGCTCACATGAGGACTCTCCAGAGGTCTCTTCTGTCGAGATGTTCGTCGCAGATGGATTCGCTTCTTCAGAGGTTACCTCTCTCGCTCCAGGTGAAGACCAGTCTTCGATGGTGGCTCAGAGAGGCCAATGTGACCAAGGGTATGTCGCTAGAACAGCCCAGCTGGACGGTGGTAACAACGGATGCCAGTCTCCAGGGCTGGGGAGCTCACTGTCAGGAACAGGTTGCTCAGGGTCTCTGGTCTCGCCAGGAAGCGTCCTTTTCAATCAATCTGTTAGAGACCAGAGCGATCCGTCTGGCGCTTCAGAGTTTTCTTCATCTGCTCAGAGGCCGAGCAGTCCTAGTGCAGTCAGACAACGCCACGGCGTTCGCGTATATCAATCGACAAGGAGGGACGAGGAGTATGCCGTTGGAGAGAGAGGTGTTCCTTCTGCTTCAGTGGTCAGAGATCCATCTGGTAGCTTTTTCAGCAGCTCACGTGGCAGGGGTGCTAAATGTTCAGGAAGACTTTCTCAGTCGTCACTGGCTCGATCCTGGAGAGTGGTCACTAAGCGAAGTAGCGTTTCGGCAGCTGGTCAATCGTTGGGGTTTGTCCGAGATGGATCTGTTTGCCTCAGCCGGCAATGCGAAGCTTCCTCTGTTCTTCAGTTGTCACAAGGATCCCAAAGCGCAGGGTATAGACGCTCTTCTTCAATCTTGGCCGGTTGGTCTAATGTATGCCTTTCCTCCGTAGCCTCTGATAGGGCGTCTTCTTCAGAAGGTCGAGGCTCACAGGGGACGTCTGATCTTGGTGGCGCCGGATTGGCCCCACAGGCCACGTGGTACGCCAATCTTCAGCGTCTTCTGGTGGATGTTCCCTTCCGGCTTCTGGTCACAAAAGATCTGTTGTCGCAGGGTCCGGTTGTTCATCCAGATCCGGATCGATTCTCTCTTACGGCCTGGCTCTTGAAAGGGCTAAGCTGACTAAGAGGTTTTTCGGCTCAGGTCATTGCTACTATGCTTCGCTCTTGGCGCTGTTCTGCTTCTTTGAATTATGTGCGCATCTGGAGGATTTTTGAGGACTGGTGTAATGTTTTTCTCCTTTTCGTACTTCGGTTCCACAAATTTTAGATTTTTTGCAGCAAGGTTTTGACAAGGGCCTTGCTTTGGCTTTTCTTCGAGTGCAGATTGCGGCTTTGGCATCTTTTCGTGGTCGTGTTCAAGGAAAGTCTCTTTTTAGTCATCCAGATGTGGTATGTTTTTTTTAGGGGAGTTAATCTTCTTCATCCTCTGTCTCGCACTTCTTTTCCTCATTGGGATCTGAATTTGGTGCTTTCGGTTGTTACTAAACCTCCTTTTGAGCACTTGTCTTGTACTCTGAAGGATTTGACTCTTAAGACAGTGTTTTTGGTGGCCATTGCTTCGGCTAGACGAGTTTCGGAGTTACAGGCGTTGTGTAGATCGCCGTTTTTGGAGTTCTGTAATGATCGGGTAGTTTTACGGCCAGTTCCTTCCCTTCTTCCCAAGGTTGTGACCCGGTTTCATGTTTTCTCAGCCGGTGGTTTTGCCTGTATTAGGTTCCTTCTCCGGTTCTGAAGAGCAGCGGCATTTGAAGTGTTTGGATGTCAAGCGGGTGTTGAAACACTATATCAAGTCTACTGATGTCGTTCAGCGATCTGATCGGTTTTTTTTGTTTTGATTGGAGGTTCCCGCAAAGGGTTCATGGCTTCTAAGCCCACTATTTCTTGCTGGCTTAAAGAGATGATTGCTTCAGCTTATCTCCTTTCGGGGAAATTTGTACCAGAACATGTTAACGCTCACTCTACGAGGGGTCAGGCAGCTTCTTGGGCAGGGCGTTGTCTAGTACCTCCAGAAGACATTTGTAGGGTGGCGACCTGGTCGTCTTTGCATTCTTTTTCAAAGCACTATCGCTTGGATGTTCTCAAGTCGTTGGCAGCTTGCTTTCAGGGAGTGCATTTTGTCAGCGGGGCTGCTGGGGTCCCTCCCATAATTTTATTGCTTTGTTACTTCCCATCAGTCATATGCTGGGCCGGATCCAGAGGAATGCTAAGGAAGGGTAAATTAGACCTTAACTAATTTGCTTTCTTTTAGTCCCTCCGTTCCGGCCCAGATCCCTCCCTTCAGATTTTTCTATGTTTTGTCAGTATGCGGTTTTGGAGCTGTATTGTTGTTAGTTTGCTTAAAAAAAAAGAAAAGAAAAACAAAGGATATATATATATATATATATATATATATATATATATATATATATATATATATATATATATATATATATATATATATATATATGTTTAATAACGAGTCCTATTTTGCAGGACCATGTTATGTTTGCAGGCACTCACCCTATGTTGGCAAAGTGCTGGTGGCTGCTCAGGTTATATATGTTTCTTCTGTCATTTCCTTCTGCTTTGGTACTTTGTTACTGGATCTTTCTCTAGCTGGCAGGGGCTCTTATTGGCTGGCTAGAATCACAGTTTTTTTTCCTCAGTCTCCACCTGCTGGAAGGCGTGCACAACCCATCAGTCATATGCTGGGCTGGGCCGGAGGGACTAAAGGAAAGCAAATTAGCAGGTAAGGTCTAATTTACCCTTTGTGGAGCATGAGCGCCTTCTCATCTGTCAAGCGAGCGCGGTCTCCTCAATTTAATACTAAAGCAAAAAATAAAGTAAAAATAAGAAAGGAGACAGCGCCAAGGGGAGGTGGGAGGGATTCTGAGAATACAAAGCCTGCTGTCCTAGGAGAATACCTGCTACAGGTATCTTCACTTTCTCAGAGGACAAACGGGCTTATAAGTCTCACAAGTGGGGAAATCCCTAGCATCCAGGCTCACCAAAAACAACAAACATTGGTCGATTGGGCCTCGCAACAGCCAGGACATAACACAGATTAACTTGAAACTATATACAATCTGAATGAGAGTGCAGCCTGGAACAGAATAAAATGGGCCTAGGAGGGTGAAGTTGGACCCGGCCCGAGGCAATGTGAGGATTTGAAGTCATCCTCATCAGCATTGAGGAGCCTTGATCACACACGTCAGGCAAAGGTATTGGTCACCCTCAATATATGGAGCCAAGAGCTCCGGGGCGTCGAAGGATTCTAAACCAGAGAAGCGTCGGCACCGGGAGGACCGCTCCCCCTCCATACAGAAAGTGCTGATGTGCCTGTCTCCTAACAGCCGAGATCCAGCTCCTACGTCCACCACAGCGGTTCTGCAACCTGCACCTCAGCTGGCACCCCAGCTTTTCCTGGTGTCAGCCATTGATGAGCGCATCTAGGCCTTTCTCCCTGAGCTGCTGAATGGTATCAGCATCGGGGGTGCTTTCGCATACCGTTTCCCATTGTGGTCCCACTTGGCCCTCAGCCTCCGACAATCTCATCGACTTTCTGACACCGAAGAGGGGCGCACATGGGATTCAGAGGAGGATCCCAGGTACTTTTCCTCAGACAAGTCTTATGGGATTCCCTCTGAACCCTCCCTCGGTCCCTGTCAAGCCCAAGAAGATTGACATCCAGTATCGGCTCCGCAGTGTACCTGGTTTTAATAGGCCTCAGATGCCTCACAATTCCATGGTGGTGGAGTCCACTTTCAAAAGAGCCAGGAGTTCCAGGGACTATGCTGCGGTGCCCCCCAGGCAGAAAAACTAGAATCCTGGATGCTATTGGGAGGAAAATGCACCAGGCTTCAATGCTCATTTCCTGTATACTATCTTACCCGCTCTTCACGAGCATCTACTTGCAAAACTTGGTGTGTCAGCTGTTGGACATGCTTAAGAAGCTCTTTCCAGAGCAGGCGAAGCCTTTTCCCCAGTTAGTCAAGCAGCAGAAGGTGTGTCAAAAGTTCTTGGCCAGGGGCACTTACAACACTTTTGATATGGCATCCAGGATCTCTGCTCAAAGTACAGCAACGCACAGACTCTCATGGCTGTGTGTTTCTGACTTGGAACATTCTGTTCAGCAGAGGTTGGCGGGTGCACTTTGCTGGGGGATAACCTTTTTGCAAAGAAGATTGAGGTCGCTGACCAAATCAAAAAACTCACAGATACCATCTCTCTCCCGCCAGGCGCCTTCTGCTTCAACCTCATCAGCTAGGAGGACTTTTGGGGAAAACCAAGGAGGCGTAAGTACAACTCTTCGGCTCGCTTATCTACTCAGGCTCAACCCCAGCGCACTCATTCACATCAACAGCATGGGCTTAAGGCCCCTACTGCTCTCCAGGCAAAGCAAGGGCTGAGCTTTTGAATGGCTCCAGCAGAGCATAGCCGCAGTAAAAGTGTCTTTCCCGGTCGACTTGGTGGGTTGGAGGTTAAAATTTTTTCACCAAAGTGGCCTCTTATAACATCTGACCGGTGGGTTCTTCAAATAGTCCGGAGAGGGTGGTGGATATGTGGAATGCTCTCCCGCGGGAGGTGGTGGAGATGAAAACGATAATGGAATTAAAACATGTGTGGGATAAACACTAAGGAATCCTGTTTACAAGGACTGGATCTTTGGAATCTTAGCGGACATTGGCTTGTGACGCCGGTATTTGGAGAATAAAACTGGTGCAGGGCGGACTTCTACGGTCTGTGCCCTGAGAAAGGCAAGGACAAATCAAGCTCAGATATACATATAAAGTATTACATACCATGTACAATGAGTTTATCTTGTTGGGCAGATTGGATGGACCATTCAGGTCTTCATCTGTCATCATTTACTATGTTACTTTGTCTCGGATACGCCCTCAATTTGCATCTCAAACCTCCAAATTGCCCAGAGAACTCATTCATTCAGCTCTCAGCACAGGCAGGTACTTGAAAGGAATTCTACGCCCTTCTGAACGCCCATACGATTCGAACCCGTTCCATCAGGAGAAGGACAGGGATTCTATTCCAGGTACGTCCTGGTGCAGAAGAAAACAGGGAAATTGCGTCCCATCCTAGACCTAAGGGCCCTGAACAAATTCCTTGTCCGAGAAAAATTCAGAATGGTTTCCCTGGACTTAAAGGATGCAGATACTCGCATCTCAATACTTCCAAGTATCATGTTGCCTTCTGTCGTCACATCAGCTCCCAGGATTTTCACCAAATGTCTTGCACTAGTTGCAGCATCGCTACGCAGTCTGGGAGTCCATGTGTTCCGATATCTTGACAACTGGCTGGTGAACAGTACTACTACTACTTATCATTTCTAAAGCGCTACTAGACGTACGCAACGCTGTACACTTGAATATGAAGAGACAGTCCCTGCTCGACAGAGCTTACAATCTAATTAGGACAGACAAACAGGACAAACAAGAGATAAAGGGAATATTAAAGTGAGGATGATAAATAAGGGTTCTGAACAAGTGAATTAGGATTAGGAGTTAAAAGCAGCATCCTCTCCATACGGAGCTCAGGAGTCCATGCGGTATGACTATTTGGGTGCTCGAGCCACTAGGCTTATTTTAAACTACCCCAAGTCCCATCTTTGCCCTCTCCAACAATTAGAGTTCATTAGAGATCTGCTTGATACTCAGATGGTTCAAGCCTACCTCCCGGACACAAGAGCGGACAATCTAGTCGCACTCGCGTCCAAGGTTCGAGCCTCTCAGCAGGTCTATTTTGCTGAATGGCTGTTATCAAATATGGTTAAAGTAAAAGGTGAAAACGCACGTGTCTAAGTGCAGCACCTTGTGTGCATAACAGATAGCATTCTATAATGTGCATGCTAGAATAGTTGGAATGCCCATGACCCTCCCATGGAAAGGCCCCTTTTGTTGCAATTAATGCAGTAGACAATTTATTCATGCACTTAAGAGAATAGGATTGTAACTCACATGCAACTTAGTGCTAGTTAAGGCCAATTATAGATAATTACTTGGTGCTTAATTGATAACTCGTGTAAGTGGTACTGTTCTATAGCTCTATGCGCAATTGTGTGTGTAACTGTGCGTGCTTTTTATAGAATTTAGAACTGTATTATAGGTGTGGGCAAAATAATGAAGGGCCTAGTGCAGATCAAAGCATTCAACAATGTGTAATGGTTTTATGACCAAAAAATGCTGGAAGGGATAAGGCAAGAATAAGTCTGTTTTACTCTGTTCTCTTGTTTTTGTTGCATGTTTCCCTGGTAGCAGTGATTCCATTGACAGACTCCGAACACAAGCTGCTCCCTGTGCATTTTGCTGTCGATCCAGGGAAAGACTGGGAATGGGGTAAAGATGATATGGATAACGTCAAACTGGCCAGGTGAATTTTTGGTAGTTAAGTAGCTAGTTAATAGATTGTGATGCTTTAAGTCAAAAACTGAAAGCTACCTTTCAGAAAACTCAAGAAGAAAAAGTGGCCTGAGCATACAATAATCCTAGCTGGGACCAGTGGATGCTTATGTTGTCCAGTTGCAGCGCCAGACATGCCTAAGAATTAGAGATCTTGAACTGTGATAGGAGAAGGTGTGCAGCCACAATCCCTGGACTTGGATCGAGTCCCAAGCATCACATTCCCTCTCCAAAGCTAGCCAAAGGGAATTGGAACTGCTCATGGCACCAGCTAATACCATCAGTACAGGTATGGCCCTGGGGCTAGGGTGACTTTAGGCAACATTGGTGGTGAAGCTGATGGGCAATGGAATGACAGAGCTGCTCAAAGGTGAGGGCCTGAACTGGGGAATAATGAGTTAGACAGGAAGAGCAGGTCGATCCTAGTGTTCCTATGGTTTTTGTTGGGTATAAAACACTGGGCGAAAATTCCAATACCATCTTTACAACCACAGGTTTCTAACGACTGAAACCTTATAAATTTAGAAGTAATTTGGAAGGCCAGTGCCACTGTCTAGACCAATAATCCACTTTTTTTTTTTAATAAAGGCACAAATTATGGAAAATATTAACACAAAAGTTAAAATTGTGAATTGCAAGCAGTGATTTAAACAATGGAAATAGATTCCTTCATGACAAGCTAGAGATAATGGAAAATGTACTTAGGAGGTAAAATTATCCACTTAATACATTTATCTACGTTGAAGTTTGTTACTTCATTGAAGGTGTTTGAATGACATGTTCTCAAATCTGACAAGATTGTGCCAGTGATATTTAATTTAGGAACTTTCTACACCAGTTATCCAGGTAGTTTACGACAAACATAAGAAAAACAATAGATAATAGGTGAGAAATAAAATCAGCAACAACAAGGGAGAAATGCCCATTTATCAACAGTGGAAGGGGAGGACAGGTAAACTTACTATCTTTGAGCTTTAAGAAAAAGGAAGATGGTTCAGGGCAGTAGCCCTTGTCACAAAAGTCTCTCTTGATATGCCAGACCTTACAGAGCTTATGGAAAACTCTTAAATACCTAAGAACATAAGACAAAGCAAAGAAAAAGTAGTGATGGATGAAGGCTTCTACACATACACAAAAAAACACCATCTTTAAGCCAGTGATGGTAGTGAGCAACTCCTTGCAAATACACTGTTTCTTCACGATGCAGCGTGGAAAATAGCGAAACAAGGCGCTCTTGTGAAGACTTGGATCTAATTGTCAAGGGGATCTTGCAGTGCACTGCCTATTTAGTTGGAGTCATTCGGAGGTTCTATGGAGTGACAGCCAGATATTAGAGGAGCGGCAGTTCCAGTAAAGCTCCTGCGACAGTTTCAGCTAAGTGTTTTGGGCTGGCCATGCTCTTTTGGGGGTTTGTTTTTGACTCTGTGTTTTTTCTTTTAAGTGCAGTATGCTGACTTGCTGGGTCATAGCTTGATTTTTGTTAATAGAGTACTGATTTCAGGATTTGCCATTTTAGTATACATTTTGTATGATCATTCACTTCTTCTGAGATAGGAGAGTGGTTGGGGTGGGTTTTTTTTTTTTTTTTTTTAATCTGCTGACTTTCTCCATAGGTGGGAGTTTTTGCAGCTGATTCTTTTTTCCCTCCTCTCTCTTTTCTGTATAGACTTCCATTTTTGATAGTGGATTTATAATGCTTGATGATGTATCTGTCCCTACTGGGAGTTTTGAGGTTGTCTTTGTTTAAATTTCTGTTAAGAAGTTTGGAAGGTTACAAAATTTTCAAACTATTTTTTAAATAGCTTCTCAGATCATAAGTTGCATCTTCTACTGCTTTAGCATGTGGGATATTCCTTAGCGTTCCTCCGGACCGGCCCAGATATGACTGATGGGTTGTGCACGCCTTCCAGCAGGTGGAGACTAAGAAAAAAACTGTGACTCTAGCCAGCCAATAAGAGCCCCTGCCAGCTAGAGAAAGATCCAGTAAGCTCAGTCTCCAGCAGGTGGAAGGTGGTGAGCCCTTTAGTCTCAGTTCTTTATTGCTTAATTCTTATTGTCTGGTTATTCTTTAATGTGTTTTGTCATCTGTGTCTTTAAAAACAAAAAACCTGCTGTAGAGGCAGAGGTCCGTGGGGGCTTCTTATTGCCTCGGGGGTGCTACACTCGGGAGGCCGGGTCCCTCCCCCATATCTCTTGCTTGCTGGCTGTTTTAAATTTTTTCCCAATAGATTTTATTGCTGGCATTTTAAAGATACAGCTATCAATAGAAATCAAAATAAAACATGGAAAAGAAAATAAGATGATACCTTTTTTATTGGAAATAACATAATACATTTCTTGATTAGCTTTCGAAGGTTGCCCTTCTTCGTCAACCTTCGAAAGTAAATCAATAAAAATGTATTAAGTTATGTCCAATAAAAAGGTATCATCTTATTTTCTTTTCCATGTTTTATTTTGTTTGATTTCTATTGATAACCTTAAGAGTGGACTAACATGGCTACCACACTCCTCTACTAAAGATACAGCTAAAAGAGAAAAGTTTCCTCAAGCTCCTCAAAGGAGGTGCTTTGGAGGTGGGGAGAGGCAGCCACTTCGAAGGAGAAGTAACAATTTTAGACCCCTCGGTCTGCTGGTTTGGCAGAGCCATTTTGGGTCTTTTCTTTAAGAAACCGAGCAGTGTAGCTCCTTCGCGGTTTGTTTTGTTGATCAGCTGTTTTCCCCGATGTCGGAGAAATTTCGCCGCTGTGATGTTTGTCGGGGCTCGGTGTCAGTGGGGTTTGTAAGTACTGCACAGTTAGGGAAGATCAGAGTGCAGGGCCGGGGAAATCGTTAGTTTCGCCGTCTGGGGGGCCTGATGCCGAAGTCTTGTCAGCGGTTCCGTCCCCTCCCCCTTCGGTGCCGATTTTGGCAGGAAATGCCGCCATCTTGGATGCCTCGTTGTCATTTACTTCTCTGGCTCCTTTGCCTGCTGAGCCTATTTCTATTTCTCAGGCTGCCGTTTTGCCTATGGAGGAAGGAGGTTTTCCTCCTGAATTTGTGGTACAGATGTACCAAGCCTTTCTCTTGCACAAGGCTGCACCTGTAGTCCCTCCTGGCAGGGGTGTTATGGAGGGTGCTTCTATGGCTCAAAGGCATTTCAGGTTCTCTGAAGAGGAACAAGATTTTTCTTATTTTCCGGATCAGGAGATGGCTGCCTTAGATGAGGAGGTGTTTTCTCCTGAGGAACAGTTTGCGGAGGGGCTGAAGCACTCAGCAGAGGGTGAGGAATCTGTTCCTATGTGAGAAGATTCTTCTTCGGTAGTCAGAATTTTTCATAAAGATGATCTCAAGAGCTTATCTTGCAGGTTTCTTCTACCTTGCGTTTTGATGATCAGGAGCCTCAGGTGTCCGAGCCCAGGAAGGTGGATTTGTTGGTCAAGGGTATTCGCAAAGAAGGTAAGTCTTTTCCTATGCATCAGGATATTAGAGATGATATTCAGGCTCAGTGACAGTTTCCCGATTCTGCTTTTAGGCTTGCTCGTTCTATGGTCCGGCTGTATCCGGTTTCTGACTTAGATAAGGACCTTTTGCGCCCTCCGGTAGTGGATGCGGTTGTTTCCACGGTTACCAAGTGTAATACAGTTCTGGTGGATGGTGGTACGGCTCTGCGAGATCCCCAGGATCGTCGTATTGAAACTTTGTTTAAAAAATTCTTTTGATGGTTCTGCGCTTGCGCTGCAGGCAGCAATTTGTGGGTCCCTGGTAGCGAGAGCTTGTTTCCGCTGGTCAGAGAGAGTGTTGGACCAGACTTAAATGATTGGAGAAGAATTAGACAAGTTGCTGCATAGCTTGGGTGAAGCTAAAGTTCCTCGGTTGCCGGAGGATCGTCCTAGGGCTGATCATGGCTCTTTCTCTGGTCGCGCTAGAGGCCGGGATTTTCGTCGTTTTCGGCCAGGCAGAGTTGTTCAGGGACAGCACTCCAGATTTCTCCAAAGGACTCAGTCCTTTCAAGGAGCTCATGGGGGGGGGGGGGGGGGGGGGGGGGGGCGAGAGGCAGGAGATTCCTTTGCCTCCTCTTCCCGTCCTCAACAATGAAGGTTTGCGGGCCCAGCCTCTAGTTCCAGTGGGTGCTCAGCTGGCACAATTTCAAGAGAGGTGGGCCCGGCATTACTTCGGATCAGTGGGTCTTAGAGGTTATTCGAGAAGGGTACGCATTATAGTTTGCTCATCCTTTGTCAGATGCCTTCGTGGATTCCCCTTGCCGTTCTCGCATCAAGGCTGCTGCCGTCAGGAGGATACTGTCAACAGGCTTCTGCACCTTGGAGAAATTTGTCCAGTTCCTTTGGAGGAGCAGCGGCAAGGCCGCTACTCCATTACTTTCTGGCTCCCAAGAATGAGGGCTCCTTTCGACCGAATTTTAGATCTCAAGGCGGTGAATCAAGCTGTCAAGTGCCCTCGTTCCGTGTGGAGACTTTGCGGTCCGTCATTGTTGCGGTGCAGTCTGGGGAGTTCCTGACTTCGCTTGATCTTACAGAAGACTATTTCCACATTCCGATTCGTCCAGCGCATCAACGTTATCTTCGTTTTGCAGTGCTGGTTGCCATTTTAAGTTTCGGGCTCTTCCCTTTGGCCTGGCGACGGCCCCTCGTACATTTACCAAGGTCATGGTAGTTCAAGCTGCAGCTCTCAGAACGGAGGGCATTTTGGTCCATCCTTACTTAGATGATTGGTTTGAACCGGGCAAAATCGTATCACGAGGAGTGTTCAGGCAACAGCTCGGGTAGTAGAATTTTTGCAGTCCCTAGCTTGGGTAGTCAACGTACAGAAGAGCCGTCTTCAGCCTTCTCAGTTGTTGGAGTATCTGGGAGTTCTGTTCAACACACAGCAAGGTCGTGTTCTCAAGTTGCAGACTCAAATTCATCAGTTCTTGCAACTTTCCGTCCCCGTTGGCGAGGACTATCTTCAGGTTTTAGGATCCATGGCGGCAGCAATCGAAGCAGTGCCCTGGGCCAGGGCTCACATGAGGACTCTCCAGAGATCTCTTCTGTCGAGATGGTCGTCCCAGATTGATTCGCTTCTTCTGAGGTTACCATTCTCGCTCCAGGGAGGACCAGTCTTCGATGGTGGCTCCGAGAGGCCAACGTAACCAAGAGTATGCCGCTAGAGCAGCCCAGCTGGACGGTGGTAACAACGGATGCCAGTCTCCAGGGCTTTGGAGCTCACTGTCAGGGACAGGTCGCCTCAGGGTCTCTGGTCTCGCCAGGAAACGTCCTTTTCAATCAATCTGTTAGAGACCAGAGCGATCTGTCTGGCGCTTCAGAGCTTACATTTGCTCAGAGGCCGAGCAGTCCGAGTACTGTCAGACAATGCCACGGCAGTCACATATATCAATTGACAAGGAGGGACAAGGAGCCTGCCATTGGAGAGAGAGGCGTCCATTCTGCTTCAGTGGTCGGAGGTCCATCTGGTAGCTATTTCAGCGGCTCACATGGCCAGGGTTACTAAATGTTCAGGGAGACTTCCACAGTCTGCTTTCCACGGTGGTGATCATAGCTTATTTGCTAAAACCTAAAAAAAATCCAGGTTCACCCGTATCCACGTGGACACTATCCAATTGGATTTCAAATGTACTTTCCTTTTATTATACAGAATAATCTATGCTACCAGGCCATATAGGTCCTCCCACATATAACAGGTTCTGTTATATGTATGTGCAAAGCAGTCACATGGGCCTCATTGGCCAAGCAGTTCTTCAAAACCTGATTGCCTAAAACTACTCCTCTTTTTTTTATTCTTTTCCTGCATTGTTTTCTATTCCTGGGCCAACTGAAGCAAATTTTTAGGTGGCCCATGGCTTGGGACTGAGAGTACCTGCATTTCCCTGGTAGTTTACGAAGAAAGCAAAGTGGCGTACTTGTAATAGGGGTTCTCCATAGACATCAGGGGAATGCAGCCACACTCTCCTTCCCCCAAACCACCCTCAAATAAGAAAAATAAATGACATCAGATTTGTTATAAATTGAGGGGGAGGAGGAGAAACTGAACGGCACAGGAATAGCTCAGACTTGTCAAACAGTGGCACCCCAAGGCTCTGTTGGATGGCGTCACCTCTGAGTGTGGCTGCATTTTCCTGGTGATGGGAGGACCCCTGTTACAGGTAATCAAATTTGCTTTGTGTTTGGACATATTCAGTGTTCTTCTTAGTGTAAAGTGTAAATTAGAATAAATGTAAAGGAAAAAAGAATCCCTCCCCAAATTTGTTTAGGTGAAGTGCAAAAGCTTGTAAGAGACTGAAAACCCATCAGCTTAGCTATAATGCTCTGGCTGCATTAATGTTTATCCTGGTACAGGGGACAGTAATGTTTTTCTTATTCTAATCACTTGCCTTCTCATGCATTCTATTCTGTTACACTTTACTTCTCGGGCATATTCAAAGAGCGTTTCTACTGAGTTTACCCAGATTAAGCGCATTAGTGTGTGTGATCTCAGTGTATGCAAGTGAAGGGAAGGATTGCCAGATGTGGTGAAATTTCTTCTGTTCCATTCTGTCACTTAACCCCTCCATTGCCCCATGTAAGCCGCATTGAGCCTGCCATGAGTGGGAAAGTGTGGGGTCAAATGTACACAAAATAAACTAATTGTAGCATATGATGATGATGGGATTTGATATTTAGTTATTTTTCTCTTGCAGTGTAACCTTATCATGGAAGCTAAGTTGCATTTGCTGCACAGTTATATGACTGTAAAGTGGCCTCAGTTTACCCTGTGATGTACAAGTAAGGAATAAGTGGTTTTCTTTTTAACATCCAGCTTACATTAAGCTTGTAAGTATGAAAATGTATATGCCACTATTGATACACTCGACTATAAGTCTATTTCATGTACAAGTTGAGGCTGGGTCCCACATTGCTCCCCTTCTCACTCCTCTCCATCTCTTCCTTTCTCTCTCCCCTTCCCCTCCACTATCTCCTCTGCCTTTCCCAAGCCACCCCCTTCCTACAGCCCAAGGATTCACAGATTTCAACAGGGGTAGTAAAGGACGGCTCCTTCTGGCTTTAAGCTAAATAATCAGATTTCACTATGTGAGGGTTATATGTTTATCCCTCACTGATTAAGTCTTCAATTCCGTGTTACTCACACTCTCTCTCTAGACACTGGCAAGGTTACTAAAGCAAAATGCTCTGTATTTTCACAAATCACTCAACCTTCCTATTCAAGAAGAATTGTTTTATTCAAGAATCAGTATTTATCAGCACCTAAACCACACTCCTGTTTATTTGTTCATAAAAGAAAATCGCAACTTGCTCACCAACTCTTTGCATGCCAACCTCTCAGCTAAACTTCCTCTTTGAGCCTACTGCTTGAGCTGTCGTCCAATCAAATGGATGTACTTAGGAACAACAAACATAGTTTGAAATGTCTATATGCGAATGCCAGGAGCCTAAGAAATAAGATGGGGGAGTGGAATCTATTGCACTAAATGAAAAATTAGATATAATAGGCATCTCTGAGACCTGGTGGAAGGAGGATAACCAGTGGGACACTGTCATACCGGGGTACAATTATATCGTAGTGATAGGGTGAATCGGAATTGGTGGAGGGGTTAGCATTGTATATTAACGATGAGCCTTGAATCAAATAGATTGAAAATTCTGCAGGAAACAAAACACTCCTTGGAATCACTGTGGATTGAAATTCCATGTGGCAAAGGGGGAAAAGGATAGTGATAGGAGTGTACTACCGTCCGCCTGGCCAGGACGAACAGACGGATGCGGATCTGTTAAGGAAATCCGGGACGCAACAAACTGGGCAACACAATACTAATGGGGGATTTCAATTACCCGCATATAGACTGGGTTAATGTAACATCTGTACACGCAAGGGACATAAGATTTCTTGACTGAAATCAAGGACAGCTTCATGGAACAGCTAGTTCAGGAGCCGACAAGAGAAGGGAAAAATACTAGACTTAGTCCTTAGTGGTGCCTCATGATCTAGTGCAGGGGGGTAACGATACGAGGGCCGCTTGATAACAGTGATCATAATATGATCGGTTTTGATATTGGCATTGAAGGAAGTGAAACTAGGAAATCAAGTACGCTAGCGTTTAACTATAGAAAAGGTGATTACGACAAAATGAGGAAAAATGGTGAAAAAAGACTGAAAGCAGCTCGCAGAGTAAAAAGCTTGCATCAGGCGTGGATGCTGTTTAAAAACACCATCCTGGAGGTTCAGGACAAATATATTCCACGTATTAGAAAAAAGGGAAAAAAGACTAAACGTCAGCCGGCGTGGCTAAACAGTAAGATAAAGGAAATCATTAGAGCCAAAAAACAATCCTTCAGAAAGTGGAGAAGAGAACCAACTGAAAGTAACAGGATAGATCATAAGGAATGCCAAGCCAAATGCAAAGCGGAGATAAGGAGGGCAAAAAAGGACTTTGAGAAGAAATTTAGCGTTGGAAGCAAAAAATACATAGTAAAAATTTTTTTAGATACATTAAAGCAGGAAACCGGCCAAAGAGTCGGTTGGGCCGCTGGACGAAAATGGTGTTAAAGGGGCGATCAAGGAGGACAAAGCCGTAGCAGAGAAATTAAATGAATTCTTTGCTTCGGTCTTCACCGAGGAGGACTTTGGGGGGGACACGGTGCCAGAAAGAATATTTGAAGCGGGGGAGTCGGAGAAACTAAACAAATTCTCTGTAACCTTGGAGGATGTAATGGGTCAGTTCAGCAAGCTGAAGAGGAGTAAATCACCGGGACCTGATGGTATTCATCCCAGCGTATTAATAGAACTAAAAAATGAACTTGCGGAGCTACTGTTAGAAATATGCAATCTGTCCCTAAATCGAGTGTAGTACCGGAAGACTGGAGGGTAGCCAATGTTACTCCGATTTTTAAGAAGGGTTCCAGAGGAGATCCGGGAAATTATAGACCGGTGATGTCTGACGTCGGTGCCCGGGCAAGATGGTGGAGGCTATTATTAAGAATAAAATTGCAGAGCATATACAAAAACATGGACTGATGAGACAAAGTCAGCACGGATTTAGTGAAGGGAAGTCTTGCCTCACCAATCTAATGCATTTTTTTTGAGGGGTAAGCAAAACATGTGGACAATGGGGAGCCGGTTGATATTGTATATCTGGATTTTCAGAAGGCGTTTGACAAAGTGCCGCACGAAAGACTCCTGAAGAAATTGCAGAGTCATGGAATCGGAGGTAGGGTCTTATTATGGATTAAGAACTGGTTGAAAGATAGGAAGCAGAGAGTAGGATTGCGTGGCCAGTATTCTCAGTGGAGGAGGGTAGTTAGTGGGGTCCCGCCAGGGGTCTGTGCTGGGTCCGTTGCTTTTTAATGTATTTATAAATGACCTAGAGATGGGAATAACTAGTGAGGTAATTAAATTCGCCGAATGACACAAATTATTCAGGGTCGTCAAGTCGCCAGGAGGAATGTGAACGATTTACAGGAGGACCTTGCGAGACTGGAGAATGGGCGTGCAAGTGGCAGATGAAGTTCAATGTTGACAAGTGCAAAGTGATGCATGTGGGTAAGAGGAACCCGAATTATAGCTACGTCTTGCAAGGTTCCGCGTTAGGAGTTAGGATCAAGAAAGGGATCTGGGTGTCGTCGTCGATGATACGCTGAACCTTCTGCTCAGTGTGCTGCTGCGGCTAGGAAAGCGAATAGAATGTAGGGTGTTATTAGGAAGGGTATGGAGTCCAGGTGTGCGGATGTTATAATGCCGTTGTATCGCTCCATGGTGCGACCGCACCTGGAGTATTGTGTTCAGTACTGGTCTCCGTATCTCAAAAAGATATAGTAGAATTGGAAAAGGTACAGCGAAAGGGCGACGAAATGATAGTGGGGATGGGACGACTTTCCTATGAAGAGAGGCTGAGAAGGCTAGGGCTTTTCAGCTTGGAGAAGAGACGGCTGAGGGGAGATATGATAGAAGTGTATAAAATAATGAGTGGAATGGATCGGGTGGATGTGAAGGCGAATGTTCACGCTATCCAAAAATACTAGGACTAGAGGGCATGAGTTGAAGCTACAGTGTGGTAAATTTAAACGAATCGGAGAAAATTTTTCTTCACCCAACGTGTAATTAGACTCTGGAATTCGTTGCCGGAGAACGTGGTACGGGCGGTTAGCTTGACGGAGTTTTAAAAAGGGGTTAGATAGATTCCTAAAGGACAAGTCCATAGACCGCTATTAAATGGACTTGGAAAAATTCCGCATTTTTAGGTATAACTTGTCTGGAATGTTTTTACGTTTGGGGGAGCATGCCAGGTGCCCTTGACCTGGATTGGCCACTGTCCGGTGACAGGATGCTGGGCTAGATGGACCTTTGGTCTTTCCCAGTATGGCACTACTTATGTACTTTAGCTGTTTCCAGGTCTCCTGCATGCACTCCTCTTAATGTACATACTCTGTGCAAACTTTAACAAGCCAGAACATTTACAGATTTTAAACAATAGCTACTATTTAGTTTTTATTACTTTCTAGTCCACTTGGTACCTCCTAAAAACCTCTTTTCTTAAATTTGAACACTGTACAAACTCATCTGAATTAATAGTTCTTCCCACCCAGGGACATATATAGCACTGATTCTGTTCTCTAACTTCATGCACAGCCAGCTTCTGTCTACCATACTTCTAGGAAGCTAATAATAGCAAGAGTGCTATGATTGAGACTGACTTACAGACAAAGTATATATGTTAATTCAGATAATGGCTCCTGTCTGTGGCGTACAATTTAAAACAAAACACAGTGAATAAGATATACATAATAAATAGGTCTCTTTTAATTTTGCATGATCAATTGCATAAAGGGTCCCTCTCACACTTCCTTCTACACAGTGCAAAATATAGACAGCAGATGTAAATTCCTTTAAAACTGACATATTTCAATTAACTAAACTGAAAATAACATCATTTTTTCTTACCTTTTGCTGCTGTTCCCTGCTTCTGGGTCTGCTTGCCTCTGTCTAGCTCTGTTTCAGGTTATCCTATCCATTCATTTATTTCTTTTCTCTCTTCCACTTCCTGTCCTATATTCATCTTTTCAAGTTCAACTTTCTTCCATTTTTTCTTATTCCTGAAATCTATACTAGTTTATATCTATTCTTTTTCCCTTCACCTCTTCTCCATGGACACCATCTCTTCTTTCTTCCCCTCCCCCTCCATGGCACCCTCTCTTCTCCTTTCCTCTCCTGTTCCCTCTCTCTATGGGCACAATCTTCTCTTCCTCCCCTTCTGTTCTCCACCCCTCCATGGGCACTATCTCCCCTCCCCCACCCCCCATACACTCCCAATCCATGGGCACTATTTCCCTTATTTATCCCATCCCCTATTTCAGATCCTGGGCATCTTTGCCTGGCCGCATCTCCCCTTTTTGCCTGGAATCTTGCACTCTCCTACTACCCACCCCACAGTCTCCGTTTTCTCCCACGGGTCCCAGCATCTTTATCTGCCTGTTCTCTCCCTCTGCACTCAAGCATCCCCTAACCCTCCCTGCTTATCTTTACTGTCTGCAGCACTAGACAGCATCTCGCTGATAAGAAACAAGAAGGTCTGTCAGAGGAGGCAGGAGCTACAGTGGGAGGGCTCATGGCTCGATGAGAAGCAGTGTGCACTAGGTGCTCTCCTTGGCTGCATACCTTCTTGGTGCTACAGACAGTAAAGGCAAGCTGGGAGGGAGAGGGTGATAACAGAGCATGTGCATGTGGGAGGAGGTGGGGCTGGGGAAGTAGGAGAAAGGAGGAAAGCTGAAAGAGGAGAAGACGGAAAGAGACACAGGTAGTGGGGGCAAGGAGCAGGGGTGTAATGTGATTAACAAGTTAAAATATTTAATGATGTTAAAATGTGCAGCCCCTAATAATAAATACCTCCCAGCTACCTCAGATCAGCTTTTACCCATCAAAGACTGCCTGAAATAATAAGGCCTACTTCAATTCACTGCTCAACTGTAAGGAGACTCTGTTGCAACACGAGAGCTTTTTTCTGCTGCAGTTTATGCCATAAGGGGGAGAGAGAGCCCCCCCCCCAAAAAAAAAAGAGCTCCATGACAGTAAAAATCTATGATGAATTAGGAACAAGGCTACGTTTTCCTTCTCCACCCCTCCCCGCCCCACCCCACCCCAAAAAAAAAAAAGTGTAGTTGCTTACCTGTAATTGGTGGTCTCCTTAGACAGCAGGGAAATGTAGCCACACCCTACTGTTGACGTCCTCCGGAGAGACCCTGTGTGCAGAGCTCTCCTATAGCTCAGAGAACCTTTTAATTAAAGGGTCTCTGAACATGCACATATCTTCCTATGCTAATAAACATTCTGCTCTCCTCTCCAGTCCCATACCAAAGTGTAGTAAAATTTGTCAGAAAACATAAGAGAGGGGATGATGGCAGGAGAGAAAAAAGTGGGCTGCATTCTCATGCTGTATACAAGAAAGTGAAGATACTTACCTGTAGCAGGTATTCTCCAAGAACAGCAGGCTTCATATTGTCACAAGTGTGATGCCAATCCATGTTGCCCAAGCTAAAAAGAGAGCTTTGTGGAGTGTAAGCCATGCTCCCATCGCACATGCACACGAGCCTTTCCGTGCATTGCGAGAACACGGCCTCAGTGTAATACTAACCCAAATATTAACAGTAAAAATAACCAAGGACACAACTCCAAGGGGAGGTTAAGAGGGCTTGTGAGATCAGATTAAAATGGGCCTAGGAGGGTGGAGTTGGATTCTTGACTCCAAACAGATTCTGCAACACTGCCCCAACTGACTGTGGCATTGGGTATTCTGCTGAAGGCAGTAATGAGATGTCCAATGCGTGGACTGAAGACGACATGCAGCCTTGCAAATTTCCTCTGACATTGAGCAGTGACATGCCCCTCCAAGGCCAGCCCAGCCTGGGCATAAGTGAAGGAAATGCAATCTGCCAGCTAAATTGAAATGGTGCATTTCCCGATGGCAACCTCATCCTGTTGGATCAAAAGAAACAAAAAGCTGGGTGGACTGTTTGTGAGGCTTGTCTGCTCCATGTAGGAGGCCAGTGCTCTCTTGCAATCCAAGGCGTGCAAGCTTCTTCCGCCAGGATGGGCATGAGGTCAGGGGAAGAATGTTGGCAAGATAACGACTGGTTCAGATAGAACTCTAACACCGCCTTCAGGAACTTAAGGTGCATGCGAAGGACTACTTGTTGTGATTAACTTAGTGTAAGGTGCATCCACTAATAAGGCCTGAAGCTTACTGACTCTATGAGCTTGAAGTAACAGTTACCAAGATAATGGACCTTCAGATGTTTGAATGAGAACAATTGATGAGATAGGTGAGCTCTGAAAGCCTTTAGAGTGTTCAGATTGCCCGAAGCTCCAGGAGGTGATCTGAAGATTTGTTTCTGGGAGGGCCAAGCTCCTTGACTGTGAAGCCCATCTACCTGAGCTCCTCATCATAGGAGAGATGCATCTATCATCAGTATTTTTGTGCAGCTGATGGAATTTGGAATGAAGTCCCCGAGCCAAATGGATTGAATGGTTCCATCCATTGAAGAGAGCATACCAAGCGCTGGGGACACCCTGGATGAATCTCTATAGACTCCCATGGCTTGGTACCACTGAGAAGCCAAGGTTCATTGAGCTGATCTCATGTGAAGACGTGTCAGGGTGTAACATACACTGTGGAAGCAATGTGGCCCAAAAAATCTCAACATCTGCCGAGCTGTGACCTGCTGAGAGGCATGAACCTTGGTCGCAAGTGAAGAAAGATTATCTGCTTTCATCTCCGAGAGGTAGGCTTGAACCTTTTGTGTCTCGAGGAGGGCTCCTATGTGCTCCAATTGCTGTACAGGGTTGAGATGGGGCTTGGGGTAGTTTAAAAGAAACCCTAGTAGTTCGAGCCCCCGAATAGCCATCCGCATGGACTCGTGAGCATCTTCTTCCGAGGTGCTCTTCACCAGCCAATCGTCAAGATACAGGAACACATAGACTCCCAGTCTGCATAGTGAAACTGCAACTACCGCTAGACATTTGGTGAAGACCCTGGTTGCTGAGTGAGGCCAAAAGGCATGCTGTACTGAAAGTGATGTGTTCCCAGCCTAAATTGAAGATACTTCTAGTGGGCTGGAAGTATCGGTGATGTGAGTCCATGCATCCTTTAAGTCCAGAGAGCATAGCCAATCATTTTTCTGAATCATTGGGAGAATAAGGGTGCCCAGGGAAGCCATCCTGAACTTTTTTTCGGACTAGAAATTTGTTGAAGACCATGGAATGCACCCCCCCCCCCCCCTGTTTTCTTCTGCACAAGGAAGGTACCTGGAATAGAATACTGCCCTTCTTCCCCTGATAAAATGGGTTTGGCTGTAGGGGCCGTCAGAAGAGCAGAGATTTCCTCTGCCAGTACCTGCCTGTGCTGAGAGCTGAACAAATGAACTCTCGCCTAGGATAGTAATAGGAATTCCTCCTTGGCATTCCATTCATCAGCGAAACCTGGATCCATGAACCCAAAGATCCAATAATACTAGAGCTCCAGGATACAAAATTACCCACTGGACAAGAGAAGGAAAAAGAGGAGGAGGAATAGCAATAATCTATAAATCTCAATTCACAGTCACAACGACAGCAGAATCTATTCTTCCCCAACTCGAAATAGCCTGTCAGAATCAGCCACTCCAATCTGCGCGATCACCTAAGCCTAATCCTATTCTACAGACCTCCGGGCAACTGGCAAGACTCACAAACACACCTTCTGGACTTAATATCGAATACCTGTATTTCTACCCAGAACCTGCTCATAGCAGGAGACATCAATCTTCACCTTGAAGATACTAACTCAAGCAATGTACGCAAATGCAAAGACTTCTGCAACTATGGGAGCTCCAATGGCCAAAACATACAACCCACCCATAAACAAAGGACATACACTAGACATCATCAACCAAAACTCTCAACAGAAACCTAATCATCACACTAATAGACACAAAATGGACAGCCAGGCCATGGTCCAACCACTACCAGTGCAAACCTTTCCCTCCACTGGAGAACAAAAAAGACATAACAAAAACAAAACAACAATCATACACTACGAGAGGCAAAAATAGACCCACTAACATTCTGGCAAGAATTCTACAACTGACGAATGGACAATACTACAGACTCACCCCAAGTTCTCCAAGAATGGGATACAATGCCGAACAATACTAGACAATATAGCACCACTTCAACCAGAACTTCACATAGAAAAAAAACTCAATACCATGGTTTAACGAAGAATTGAAAGAACTAAAAACACAGGTCAGAAGATTATAAAGAGCATGGAGCAAGAAAAAAGACGAAAACACACACAAGACTGGAAACAACTACAAAGAAAATACAAATACACTATGAGACAAACTAAAAGGACCTACTACAAACCAAAATAGGACCAAACTACAAGGATACACACAAACTCTCTCACTCGTAAACAATCTTCTAAATACCACAAGGCTCCCTCCAACAACTCAAGATTACCCCCATCAGCAACCACTTGCAAACTACTTCAATGAGAAAATCATAAAGCTCCGACTCATGATACCCACCAACACAACGACTACACTAATATCTTTGAATGCCTAGACCCAAAACCCGTAGAATGCCAGCAGATCAATCATGGACCGACTTTGACATGCTCTCATCAAATGAAATGTCCTACCGGCTCGGAAAATACGCCAAATCGCAATGCAATTAGAATCTGCCCACTAACAGTCTAATAAGATCCGCTCCCAAACAATTCAAACAGACCTCACGAAACACAAACTACAGACTTCAAAATGGACTCTTTCCCACGGATAAAGGAAATATCCTACTAACTCCACTACAAATAGATGCTAAAAAAAAAAAAGCACAATGGACCTAACCAACTATACCACTCATGACCAACTCATGGAAGGCATAGTAACAAAACAACTTATTGAATATCTAAACAAATACTCAATTCTACACGAGTCTCAATCAGGATTTCAGTCGAAGCACAGCCCGAAACTATACTAGTGTCCGCAATGAACTCATTCAAACAGACAATTGCGAATGGTAACAACATCCTCCTCCTGCAATTCGACATGTCTAGCGCCTTTGACATGGTTAATCATGACATACTACTACATATAATAGAATACTTCGGAGTAGGAGGCACAGTTCTCAAGTGGTTCAAAGGGTTTCTGACCACAAGATCATACCAAGTAACAACGAACGTGGACAGATCACCCCCCTGGATACCTGAGTGTGGAGTCCCCCATGGATCCCCTCTCTCACCATTTTCAACCTAATGATGATACCTCTAGCCAAACTACTAGCCAATCAAAACCTGAACCCCTATATTTATGCAGATGACGTCACAATTTACATCCCATTCAAACATGATCTAAATGAAATCACCAACGAGATCAACCAAAGCCTCCAAATAATGCACACTTGGGCAGATGCATTTCAACTAAAACTTAACAATGTCTTGTACTCACCTCACAACATAACACAAAAACTTCTCCACCATAATCACACCATACTGTTCTCTTCCTGTCTCACAAAACTTGAAAATTCTGGGAGTCACCATAGATCGAAAACCTCACTCTTGACACCCATGTGAAAAACATGACGAAAAAGATATTCTACACCATGTGGAAACTTAAAAGAGTAAAACCTTCTTCCCAAGATACATCTTCTGTACCCTAGTACAGTCCAATGGTAATAAGTCATCTGACTACTGCAATGCACTGTACGCCGGGTGCAAAGAACAGACAATCAAAAAACTCCAAACTGCCCAGAATACGGCCGCCAGACTCATATTGGAAAAACTAATATGAAAGTGCAAAACCCCTAAGAGAGAAACTGCACTGGGCTCCCACTAAGGAACGCATTGCTTTCAAGATCTGCACGATTGTACACAAAATTATTCACGCAGATGCCCCAATCTACATGCTAAATCTCGTAGAATTACCTCCCAGAAACGCCACAAGATCATCGCGCAAATTTTCTCAACTTGCACTACCCCAGCTGCAAAGGACTTAAATCAAGCTAATGCATGCCACTACCTTCTCTTACATGAGCACGCAGTTTTAGAGAGCTGCACGGGGACGGAGGCAGTTCCTGCGGGGTTCCCGCGGGGATGGAAGCAGCTCTGCGGGGTTCCCGTGGGGACGGAGGCAGTTCCTGCGGGGTTTCCGGGGGGGGGGGGGGGGGGGGGGTGGGGGGGGATGGAAGCAGTTCTGCGGTCTTCTCGTAGAAATGTAAGCTGCATCTGCACCAGCCTCTCATCTACCGAATACCAATTTCTTTGAGTGCTGTCTTCTCCTCCTCTTCTTCTTCCTTGCTTTAACAGCACAAATGTGGAAAGTCTTCCATTAAACCAACTAATGGACTTCATCTTGAACACATGTGTATCTGCCTCCAACATCCTTATAATAGGAGACATCAACCTACACCTTGAAGACGACACCTCAACAGGCACACGAGAATGCAAAGAATTCTTAAAACTCTGGGACCTGCACGCAACCAACACACAAAAAAGGAGACACCACACTAGACATCATAACACACAAATTGACCCGGATTCTACTATCATACTTACTGACACAAGATGGACACCCACAATATGGTCAGACCACCATAAAGCAAATGTCTCTCTCTACTGGCGAAAAACACATATAAACACAATCAATAAAACATGAGCGAACAACATACACCACGAGAGGAAAATAGACCCCATAACATTCTGGCAACAGATCTACCAGAACGAATGGTCAACAAATGCTGACACCATCCAATTCCTCCAAGAATGGGACGAATTATGTACAACAACATTACACAAAATTGCCCCAATCCAAACCAGAACATCACACAGGAAAAAACCAAACCCATGGTTCACCGAAGAGCTGAAAAAAACTTAAAACACAAGTTAGGAAACTAGAACGCGCATGGAACAAAAAGAGAGATGAACAAACACTAAATGCCTGGAAACTACTTTGGAGGAAATACAAATATACTATAAAACAGACTAAAGACTACATTACAAAACAATAATAGGACCAAATTACAAAGGCACACATAAACTCTTCGACCTTGTGAACAAACTATTAGACACCACACCAGTTACCAAACAACAGCAAAAACATCCCAGATGTTGACAACCTTGCGAAATACTTCAAGGAGAAAATTATACAACTACGACTTAAAATACCCGCCAGCCCTATTGAATATGCCACACTTCTAGACTGTCTAGACCCAGAAGACGGAACATACCCAGCAGACAGAACTTGGACCGAATTTGAACTAATATCAGAAGACCTCATCTCTGAAACACTTAAAAGATTTGCTAAATCCCACTGCAAACTAGACATATGCCCAAACAACCTCATGCAATCAGCTCAACAATTCAAAATAGACTTAACGAATCACGTAAACTTCATGCTACAAAACGGACTTTTCCCTAAAGAAAAAGGAAAAATTTTACTCACCCCAATACCCAAGATACAAAGAAAAGCGCAAGCGAAATAAACCAATTACAGACCAGTAGCATCCATACCACTAATAACCAAAATAACCAAAGGAATGGTAACTAAACAACTCACAAACTATCTAAACAAACACTCAATACTGCATGATGCCCAATCAGGATTCCGATCGAATCACAGCACAGAGACAGTATTAATTACTCTCATGACTAAATTTAAACAAATGATTGCAACCGGCAACAATTACCTCCTTCTACAATTTGATATGTCAAGTGCCTTCGACATGGTTGACCACGAAATCCTATTACACATACTCGAATATTTTGGCATTGGTGGAAATGTCCTAAACTGGTTTCAAGGGGTTCCTAACCCAGCGGTCATATCAAGTCACATCGAACTCAACAACGTCTGCTGCATGGACACCTGAATGTGGAGTACCACAAGGATCACCCCTCTCACAAACCATTTTTCAACCTAATGATGACCCCCTTGCAAAACTCCTATCAAACCACAACCTCAACCCATATATATACGCCGACGATGTAACAATATACATCCCTTTCAAACAAGACAATAAAGAAATCTTCAATGAAATCAACCAAGTCTACACATCATGAACACATGGGCAATGCATTTCGTTTGAAACTAAATGCAGAAAAAACTCAATGCCTGATACTCACTTCCCAGTACAACACGAATGAATTCACCGCTATAAACACACCTAAACTAAACCTTCCAATCTCAGAAACATTAAAAATCCTTGGAGTCACTATCGACCGCCACCTAACACTCGAAACTCATGCAAACAACACTACCAAAAAGATGTTCTACAGCATGTGGAAACTGAAAAGAATAAGACCATTCTTCCCAAGATCCGTCTTTCGCAGCCTAGTGCAATCCCTCATACTCAGCCATCTGGACTACTGCAACTCACTATATGCAGGTTGCAAAGAGCATATACTGAGGAAACTTCAAACAGCCCAGAAGACAGCAGCCAGACTCATCTTCGGAAAACCAAAATATGAAAGTGCAAAAACCCTTTCGAGAGAAGCTACACTGGCTCCCACTCAAGGAACACATCACTTTTAAAGTATGCACATTAGTCCACAAAATCATTCACGGCGAAAGCCCCAGCCTACATGTCTGATTTAATAGACTTACCACCCAGAAACGCTAAAAGATCATCACGAACTTTCCTCAACCTCCACTTCCCTAATTGCAAGGGCTTGAAATACAAGGCGCTGCACGCGTCAACCTTTTCTTACATGAGCACGCAGTTCTGGAACACACTACCACGCAACCTGAAAGCGATCTACGAACAAACCACCTTCCGCAAATTATTGAAGACCCATCTTTTTGAGAAAATTTACGGAAAGAACTAAAACACATAAAGCCCACACTCATTGTTCAGTCATGCATCAAGACAGCCACTCCTGTATTCTCATCCCCCGAAATCATACCACACTCATACTTTACTCAACAGAAAATGTATACCAAGTGTGTTCCTGTTATTATATATTGCCCCTTTTGTCTCCCTTGTTCCTTCCAATGTTTCAGTGCTTTTTCCATGATTATACTCCTTATCGATACTTTAACTTTGACTCAAACAACTCATCACAATGTAATCCATAACCAAGTTGTAACACATTGTATTTCCATGATTCATAATGTATTGTAAGCCACACTGAGCCCGCAAAAAGGTGGGAAAATGTGGGATACAAATATAATAAATAAAATAAATAGAGTCACAAATGATGATGGAATTCAAAAGGCGTGGGGATGAACACAGAGGATCTCTAATTAGAAAATGGAAGTTATATAAAACCTAACCTGAAATGGCTGCATGTGTGTGGATGTGTCAAGTGACGTTTAGATGGCGACTCTGGCTGTGATGAACTAGGGCTGATACCTGGCAGACTTGTAGGTCTGTGGCTCATACATGGCAATCTGGTTTAGGATGGGCTAGAAAGGGCTTAGACAGCAACTTCCAGTGGCTGGAACATGAGGACAGTGCTGGACAGACTTTTTACAGTCTGTGTCCCACAAATGAGAAGACAAATAGACTGGAGTGAGCTTCAAACGGCAACTCCAGTAGTTGGAACATAAGGATAGGGCAGATAGACTTCTGTGGTCTTTGTTCCAGAAACACGAAAGAAAGACCATAATCAAGTATATAATATCACACTCGTTGATTTAATGATGAATTGATCATGAGTGTGACTATTGGCAGAGTGGATGGGACCGTTCAAGTCTATTGCTGTCACTTACTATGTTACTATTAATCCTCTTTGCTACCAGGCTGGTGCACAGACCTCAGCTCTGACACAGGCAACGAAAATCAGATGTCACCTGACCTACTGGGTGTGTACATGTGGCGACCTCTCAGCACACAGTGCAAGTGAATCGGAGACAAGTCTTACATGTGCGCACCAGAGTGTTCCAACTTCCGTTCCTTCCTTGCCTACAGTGCTGTGGCTCAAATCCAGAGAGAGCCGCGGGAGCTGACTGGAATTTCTTTTATGTACCCTTAAATTCTTATGGCGAATGGGGGGGATGGGGTTAAATTCTTGTGGGGACGGGTTGGGATGGGTTTAATTTTTGCGGGGATGGATGGGGATGGGTAAGAATCCAGCGGGGACGGGTGGGGATGGGTAAGATTTCAGCGGGGACAGGCAAGGTTTCTGTCCCCTGTGCAACTCTCTAACGCAGTTATGGAATGCACCTACAGACTGAGAGCAATCAACGAAACAGCTATCTTTCCGAACATCTCTGAAGACATTCCTCTTCAAACAAGGCCTAAATGAGAACCTACAGCCTCACTAAGTCACCTCGCCAGTCCAGTCAATTATGAACACCCACCTCCTATATCTACCCTAACCACTCTCTTCCTCTTCTTTTCCCTTCTTTAATAGCTACACAATATTAACTGTATCTGATATCCTGAAATGAACATATTAACAAATCTATGTAAGCCACATTGAGCTTGCAAATAGGTGGGGGAATGTGGGATACAAATGCAACAAATAAGCAAAGCCCGGATGCACTCATCGAGGGCTGACATCAGGAAAAGCTGTGGTCCAGCTGAGGCGCAGGTTGCAGAACCGCTGTGGTCAACGCAGGAGCGGTCTTCCTGGCACCAATGCTTCTCGGGTGCTGAATCTTTCGATGCCCCAGAGCTCCCAACACCATATGTCTAGGGTGACTGATGACAATGCTTTTTGGCCTAGCATGAAGCAATGTCACCAAGGCTCCTCGGCGAATCCATATGTCACCTTGGGGTTATGTCCGATGATGGGACGGTCCCGGGGGCCCTTCACAGCAGGAGGCCTCGAGGCAGGTGGAGACCTGATCACTGCTCCCACTGTCCTAAAGTCTAGTAGCAGCCATGCTACCGACACTCTCAATGCCGGTGTGATGCTCGATGCAGTCTCTGACCTTGAAGCAACCAGATTTGGCTCCAAAAATCCTCTCTCCTTGAGCCCTCTCTGGGAAGACATAGAACACAGTTAGCAGGGGCTATGGTGGGGCCAAGACACTGCATCCACCAAGAATGGGTGGGTGTCTTTCCTAGAGATTGTCTGATTGCACCAGGTGCAGCGCTTGAAGCACCTTCTCCTCATGTGGAAAAAGAACTGAGACCATATTCTTGCAGCAAGGTGCTTGTGTATCGCACTCCATAACGCTCTCATTTAGCTATGGTAAATACCAGACTAGGTGAAGCGGATTTGCTTCTTGTCCTCGGAGAATAAAGCATTTAAAACACTAAGGTCCTCCCCAAGGGCTTTCACTTACCACACCCTCCCAAAAGACATTACATGATGTGATAACCACAAGCGAGCTTTTCTCTGGAGTAGCCCCCACATTGGAATGCACTGCCTGAAAGGCTCTGCTTAACACAAGACTATCTCTACTTCATGAAGCCAGTGAAACTTGGACTCTTCAACCAGGCCTTTAATGGAAGAGAAGAAGTAACTAACTTGCGAGTCTCACTCACACACACAAGGAGTGACTCGAGCTACATATACTGCAGCAGGACATGTTTATCCACTCCTACCCTAGCTAACAGTTACCATCTCTCTGACCTCATGTGCAACTTTCTTTAAATCAATCACCTTACTTTCTAACTCTTCCTACTTACATGTTACTTTTACCTTCACCATCAATTATAATGCTCTATTGCGTATTGTGTTGACAATGTAAGTAGTATACCATGCCATACTTTGTATTGTTTTTGAATATTTTTACTTCTGTAATTGCCTATTGCTCATGTTTGATCTATTCTTACTGTACACCGCCTTGAGTGAATTCCTTCAAAAAGGCGGTAAATAAATCCTATAAATCCTTCTAAAGCACGAAGGGATCACAATGTGAAGAATCTAGTTACTTCTATGTGATCTTCATGCTGTTGGCAGCACACCCTGCTGCCAAGATAACTGTAAATATATGCTGTAATTCTAAGAACCTGGACCTACTACAGCTCCATTTTGCCCTTACCAAGAGAAGCAGCATGAAGCAAACAATTTCCATCTCCTGTTGTTGCCAATGGCAGAAGTCTTTGGCAGTTAGGATCTGCATGAGCCCACCAATTCAGACGATCTGTCAAAGAAAGAAGGTAGTGAAAATAAGTTAGTTATCTAAGCATCAAGAAATATGCTTTAAAAAAAAAACCTACTGAAAAATACTTGTGTGCACTATTCAATTAGCAACAGAAAGACCAACAGAACCTATACGTCAATACTGCACCAGTCATTTGTCTCCTGCTAATGCAGCATATTATCAGCTTATAATTGTGTGTCCAGCTAACAAAAATTGAAAAAATGATGCATGTCCCCTTCCTCCATTTGCAGACTCAGACATGGATTAATGGACAACTGAGTAGGAAGAGTTATTTTTTTTGTTACATTTGTACCGCGCGCTTTTTTCCCCACTCATGGCAGGCTCAATGCGGCAGGCAATGGAGGGTTAAGTGACTTGCCCAGAGTCACAAGGAGCTGCCTGTGCCAGGAATCGAACTCAGTTCCTCAGTTCCCCAGGACCAAAGTCCACCACCCTAACCACTAGGCCTCCTCCTCCAGTTATAATAAAGCACCTTGGTAGGATAGCAGTGATTGTTTAGGTAGCTGGGTGGTATGGGCTGTAATTGTGTGTGGCGAATGACGGTGTATGTGAGAGTAGAGCTGTACTGAATATTCGATTCGGCCCCGAATAATGCCCTGAATACATTATTCGTATTTGGTTGAATAGTGATTTAAATTCAAATACAAATAAACCGGGCCTCTACTGTGCAAGATCTTACTAAAATAAAGCAAAATTACTTACGTATAGCAGGCGTTCTGAGGATAGCAGGCATATATCTCACATGTGGGTGACCTTCATCCACGATGCATGGTACGGGCACTGCCAACTGCACTGTCACTTTAAATCTTTGAGGCAGTGCCCACATTGTGCATGTGCCTTTCCGCCTGCCATTCGAGCGTGAGACCACCAGTACATTACTAAGACGACAACTCCAAGGGGTTGCGAGAACATATGCCTGCTGTCCTTGGAGAACATCTGCTACAGGTAACTTAGCTTTCTCTGAGGACAAGAAAGCATATTATCTTCGCTTTCTCTGAGGACAAGAAAGCATACTATCTTCACATGTGGAACTCTCTAGCTACCAAGCTCAAAACATGAATTAATTTTAGTGAGCCTGGTAGAAAAAAAAGAGCCAGAGGGCAGAGCTGCCATTCAATAGAGATTACAAGATTTTGCAGGATTGCTTGTCCAAACTGGCTATCCCACCTAGAATGCTACTGTAGACAGTACTGAGTAGTGAAGGTATGATAGACCACGTAGTCGCCTTGCAGATGTCTTCAATGGAGGCAGAGCGGAAATGGCTACTGAAGCCGCCATGGCTCTTACACTGTGAGCACTGACCCAGCTATGAAGGGTCAGCCCCAGCCTGAGTATATGTGTAGGAGGTACACTCGGCCAACCAATTAGAAAGAGTACATTTGGTGATGGGAATCCCTAATCTGTTTGGGTCAAAGGATACAAATAGCTGAGAGGACTTCCTATGAGATTTTGTATGCTCCATATTGTATGCTAGAGCACGCTTGCAGTCTAAGGTATGCAGTGCTGCTTCTCCAGGATGAGAGTATGTCTTAGGGAAGAAAACAGGAACTACAATGGACTGACTGAGGTAGAACTCGATATCACTTTAGGGAAGAATTTGGGGTAGGTTCGGAGGACCAACCCTGTTACGGTAGAATCTGGTGCGAGGAGTCCTTACATAGTTGCAGTACCAAGTCCGATGTCGGACATTCTTGTGTTGTGTTGGTGCACCTAATGTCGATGCAGGTTCTGCATCCAATGCTGAATCCTCTGCCATCTATGACCAAAAGGTTTTTCCACGATGGACTCTGTGGGCTTCGTGTCCACGGTTGCATATGCAGATAGAGACCACACTCTGTCCTGCTGTTCCAGACCTAAGCACTGAACACACCAGTTAGGGTGTCTATGCCTGATATTGCATCAACGGGCTGGGTTGAGGCTGGCGCAAGCAGCCTGTAAGCCAGAAACAGACTGTCTATGCAGGTGCCCTCATTGACATGGAAGGAAAAATGGCTGACAAAAGGTGAAAAGGCTCAGTAGCCCAGGGAGCGCTTGTATTTCTGTATCTGAAAATGGTCGATGCTTCCCGGCCAAAAAAAAGGGCACAGTAGCCTCAAAGGGTGAAAAATTAAAAATATTTGAAAAATCAATAATTTGATTAAAATTAACAAAGAGAAAAAATGCCCACAAAAAGGGAAGGCACCAAAATCGATGAACTGAAAGAAGATTTAGAAAACCAACCCCTCTGTTCCGTGGAAAATGCTAAACTGTTGGTCCATGCTCAAGTGTCTGGTGGAGGCAGTGCCTCGGTTTTAAAGTAAGCGCACTATGGCAGTGTCCGCACCGGGCTCCGTGGCTGATGTTACCCACATGTGAGAATATCATCTCTGCTTGTCCTCCGAGAACAAATGTTTTAAAAACTTTGCACTGAAGCCTTGTTAGAGCCAGGTTGTATTTTATTGACCACGTCTCAATCACCTTGCCAAATTTGATTATAGAACTATAAGAAGGACTGTATTACCCAGTTTAGAAAGATTAATGTCTAATTTCTGAGACTCACTGTAACTTTTATTTTTTTTTTTTTAGCAAGCGCCTCTTGCCCAACCAGAGTCCCCCACTGCTTCTGCTGGAGATGATACCCGTTCAGCTGCTGAATCAGGAGAGTCTGATAAAGAATCCATCTGCAGCAGTTCTACAAGCAACGGGGGCAGCAAGATTGGCAAGGACAAAGAAAATGAGAAACCAAAAAAAGACCAGGAGAAGGAAAAGAAAAGGACAGACTCAGTTGCAAACAAGTTGGGAAGTTTTGGAAAGAGCATAGGAAGTAAGCTGAAGAAAAATGTGGGAGGTTTGATGCACAGTAAAAGTGGGAAAGGAGGAATGAGCAATGGACCAAGTGAGGCTGTGGACAGAAAAAAGAGAAAATTCAATCAGAATGAGGAAAGGGAGTAGAGAGGAAACTTCCCAAAGTGACTTGGGCTGCATTGGCTGAAAAGGCTTGCCCTGGAAAGGTGTCAACTGACAAGCAGCAAGCTGACCCTTACAAATACAGCAGTGATGTGAAGCTGAGGCCTAAGCATCTTGCGGGCTGCCATGCAAGGAGAGCGCAAATTCCATCTTTGCCAGCCTCCTCAAAACCAGCAACCGGCATCCTTACCAGGAAGAGATGATCCAGAGGTACTTGGCAGATGCTGAGGAGCGTTACTGGACTGAGAAGAAGAATATAGGAAATTGTGGCTTGGCAAAAAAGCCAGAACAGGAGACCAGCCCATCCAAAGCAGAGGATCTGCTTGTGAAATCCTTCATATCCCCAGCCAACACCTAGTTACAGTATTCAAAACACAGAGTTAGCCATAGGAACTAAAGTAACGCATATCCCTTCGAACTGCTCTGGAGTCTTTACAATACCAAGACCCTCCATGATGAACACTTCAGATGGTTTGCAGCCTCCCACCTATCAAGACTCTAGAAGGCAGGTTGCGGGTGGGCCCTGCAACACTCTGCCTTCCTATGCTACTTTTCCACGCCATTGCACACAGGGGCGACCACACCCTTATCCAACCAGCCCAATTCACCTTGGAAATCTTCACACCCAAAGATGGATGTACCCCAGGTTATTCAGTAGAAATGTGATGGCTCTTCTTGCAATGGCTACAGTGAATATAGTGAGCAGGACAGCTTGCAAAAGACAGCCAACATAGACAAAAGCAAAAATCGAATACTTTGTCATGTGCAGCAGACAAAATGCAAGCACCCAAATTGCAATTTTTATGGACGCCCTGAAACTGGGAACTTCTGCTCCTGTTGTTACCGGGAGGAACTGAAACGGAAAGAAAGGGAACGAGAGGCGCTAATACATAGGTTCTGAAGGATCAAGGTGAAAGGCAATAACTTTGAACTCTGAGACCCATAATGTATGGGAAATGCAATAATCTGTTGCCCTTTCCTAACCACTCTACTTTCTAAAGGGGTTGGCTGAGTGAGTGACAAGAGTGATTCCACTATAGTGCTTCAGTGGTGGCAGTCCAAAGAAACACCTCACAGAGGGTGAAGAGTACATGAGGGGGAGTATGTCTGACAGACTGGGGATTGCTAAAAGATTTGCAAGCCATTGTAAGGGGCATGCTCAGATACACAGAAGAGATTGGGGTGATTAAAGCACTGTTCTGTGCTGCCTCCCACACTGCAGCAGGTTCAAAATAATATAAAACTACAGTACTGTAGCTACATTTTAGGTAAAATGATTTAGCCAGATTCAGCTAGATGTAAATGTGACCGAGTACTACTGCAATAAAACTTTCTTTGATCTAACATTGTGAGTAAAAAATAAGGAAGTGAGTAACTGCTAAGCTAGAAACTTCTTACTGCCCACATGATTATGATGAATTAAAATTTGCTATACTGCTAAATGTAAAACATATCAAAGTGTTTTATAAAATTATATCAATGGTTTATAAAATTACAACAAAAAATAAGAAAAGAACTCTAATTATTGATAGGAAAGACCTATACACACAAGACCACACATACAAAAAACCCCACAACCCCTCTCAGGAGAGGCATCCACAGCATTGAAATACCCAGCGACAAAATATAACTTATGTCTTAAAAGAAAACTTTCTGCTGTTAGGCCAATTGGCAATTGATTCCACAGAACAGGAAATAATCATAAGAATGCCTTTTTTCTAATACACTCCTACTGTGCTTTTGAAAGAGGCAGACCTAACAGCCCGTCTGCCTGAGAATACACGGTATCACCACCATACATGCTAATATGATTGTATAATGCTTTAGGAGCAAGAGTTGGTAACTTAAATTGAGACCTATATTGAACTGGCAACCAGTGATATTTTAGGTATAAAGGAGTCACTCTTATCAAATTTACTTTACCAATTAAGCATATGCCTGCATTTTGACAGGTTTGCAGCCTCTTGAGATTGTCCTACACAATGAAGAGAGAAAAATCCTTTAGATACCACAAAACACTTTGAGATGTTTTACATTAATTATAATTTGTTCACTGAGAATCCATAACGCCCAAATACTGTTACTAGATTCACTGGAGCTCCAAAAAGTTAGAGGTACACAGATGAAGGTTCTAAGTGACCAGTTAACCAGCAAGTCTTTCAGGTGTTTAAAACAAGCCTATGTACCTGTAACCAATGAAGGGCTACAAGATAATTTTGTAATACTGTAAAATCTAAATTAAGCGGACAGATCTTAAATATCATCTGCATATAGAATAAAAACTGGTACCAAAATCCTGAATTACTGTTAGAAAAATGTTAAACAAAATTGGGGATAGGGCCGATCCCTGTGGAACCCCTGATCTAAGTGTAAATGATGCTGACTTGTCAGATCCTATTGCAACTGCAAAATGATGAAAACCACTCCAATACTACACCCCCAAGACATGATCTCCATCTCCCTAATAGCACACACAAATCAATCAGATCAAAAGCAGAACTTGGATCCATGTGTGCTCACTTACCTTTATCATATAAACTTTGCTGCTGATTTAAAACGAGGAAGAAGAGAAATAAAATAATTTGGAGCACGTTTTTTTTAAAATGGTACTTAAGTACATCTAATGGTTGTAAAGGGTTTGTTGTCAATGAAAAGCTTTATTTCTGTAGTGCCTCTTAATAAAAAATCCTTTTGGCTGTATACAGCACTGTGCCTTCACATATCATGCACAGGCTGGTCTCCTCCTGGATTTACTTAAACCTCTTTTTTTTTTTAATTATTTTTTTTAATAGAAAAATTGGCTTTGGTTCTCAGAATGCAGAGTTGGAAGGAGATAAATTATAGAACTAAGTGAATCTGTCAGTGCTAGCAGGGATCAGGCACCAACGCTAAATGTTGCAAGGTCCATGGGTACAACCAGAAATCCATATTTTGGCCAGCAGAATTCAGGATCCTCAACTAAGCAAATCTTCCTATGCAGCCAAAGCACTGAATGTGGATTAGGCCTTAGATTGCAAAGTATAACCCAACATTTATTCTTCAGTTTTGTCACACTTTCATTCTTGCCACCTGCTCTAGGGATTACCTCAATAAGAAATATTTCTTCTGAGCCTTTCTCCTTTGTCTATTGAGATAGTACTCCACATACTTTGGCATAGCAATGAGGTTTATAAGGGTCATGGTATGCACAAAATTAACCTATTCATCTCATTACTCCTTAATCTTCAGTTTTTTGTTTTTTTTTGCTATTGCACAATAAATTTTGAAGTCTGAAGTCAATATTTACTCTAGTCTGGAAGACAGAATAAGAAAGTGAGGACATGAGAGATGACTAAGTTTTAAGTATCTATGTAGAGCCTGGGTTGCAGATCTTGAATATTTAGCTGAACGGCTTCCGTCTGTGTCCTTAAATAAACTAATTTCTTTGAGAATGGAGTATAGTGTTCAGTGGAGGGTGCAAATCTGTTTATGCACCTAAACATACTGTTAGTGATTGTGACAACAAAGTAAAAGGGAGAACTATTTTTACTAGTACACTGAGTGGACATGAATCAGAAGTTACACACATGAATGCGTTTGCCCAAGTGACTAACATTAGAGGAACACTAAAATTTTACTTTTTTAATTGAAGGAGAATACATTTGCACATTTAGTGCTGGTTTTGATGCTGAGTCTGGAAAGAGTATTATTTTACTGCTTAGGTGAACATCCCTTCTTACTAATCTGTTTTCTGAGCATGCCACTTCACAGTTGATTTAAGGGTAATGGTTCTTCTCTGAAGACTTTTTAAAAATAGAATTTAATTTAAAGAAAAATAAAGTAAGCAATACTGAGTGTTTGGAGTTTTCATACGGAAGTACTGGGAAAAGTCTATTGTTTGGCATAGTCAAACATACCCTGAAGCTGAATCAGTGGATCCACACAGAGCAATAATGTTTAGCATGGACAAGTACAGTCGGCAAAAGAGCATCCTTGCAGAACTGGAACGGAATAAAAAATAGAAAGCAGAAATAAACTAAGCAGTCTGCTGCTGTTAAATATCTTGTAATCTGTTTAGTTCTGCTTGGCTTGCAGTTACTTCCACACTACCTCTTTGCTGAAAGCATTTGGCTCAGTTTTGTTGAGTCTTTGTTAACTTGACCTTTAGGCATGATGTAACAGAAAATTTAAAAAAAAATATTTTTTTATATTGTCTGAGCTTAGCCTGAAATTTTGAAGAAACAATAAAGCAGGTTTGGAAAACGTTCTGCACCTATTAAAGAAATTAAATTAGCTGCCGACTTAAACCTCTGTTTTAATTGTGTATATATTTTAGATCCATAGACTCCACCTCCTGTTAGTGTGCAGAGATATACTTAGGTGGATTTGCTTTCTTCTGCAGTGTTTGCACAAACCTTTCTAGGTGTAGAGCACAAACTAGTCACTCCAGCCGTACAGGGTTTAATAGATTGGTACCAAGCAAACCATTTACTTTTTTTTTTCTTTTCCAATGAAAGCTTTAAAAACAAACCAGTTTTCAGTTAAATACCAGAACTATGCAATTATGTTAAATGTCAAGCTCAACTTGTTAGTCTGGGTGTAAAGAAGATTAAAGTGTACTTATCAAATTCTCACTTGTTGAGTCCTAATATCTTGTGCTTTGGAAGACGTTCTGCTTAAGAAGATTGTGATGATGTATTTAAGAGAAGACTTGCAGATAACATAGAATTGCGACAATCTCACATAGCTATTGTCATCTTTTCTGTACTTTTCTATTAAGGCTGATAAATGACACTTTTTAATGTTGAGAAAGGAGCCTAGCAGCCAACTTCAGATCTAGAGGGGCCAGTGAATTGTTCCTGACTGTTAAACATTTCTGGCCACTTTTTACTATCTGTGTATACCTACCTGTCTGATTGTGTTAGTAATGTTGCACTTCATTCATTGTTTATGATGATTATGGCTACCAAGAAAGTCAGGGAAACCTGCATTTTTCACAATTTCTGCTTTTGTTGGAGAGTATTCTGGTAGCTGTGACCCTTGGGTTTATTGCTTACTTTCAGACAGGTGTCCCAACAGTATAAAACAGGGCATCCCAAACTGTTCTGAATACCTCACAGCTACTTGGGTTTTCAGGATATCCACAATAAATTTGTGTAAGATCAGTTTGCATATTCTGAATCCTTAACTGCAGCAACTTGATTTCATGTGTGTATTCATGTGGTAGGGTCCCGGGAAAAGTTTGGGAAGCCTTTGTATAAAAACCTGATTGAGTTTTTGTTGGTTTTGTTTAACATACAGTTCTTTAACTTTTTTTTTTTTTTTGCATAATGCTTTTTAAAGATGCCTTGATATAAATATTACTAAATAAAAGCAGTTTGACCTCACAAAAAAAGTTATCTCTGACTTTGGTACATGCAAGGCCCTGCTTTCCATGAGTGGTGTTTCTCTTTAGTAACATTAAAGTAGGGTTTTTTTTCCCCCTCACCATTTAGCAAGAAAACTACATGAGTGGAAAAAGTTGCTGTTGTATGTAAAGCAAAGGATCGTTGAGGATAAGTAGGACAGCAGTATATTTCCTACATGTGATGTCATTGTGATGAAACCCAGTGCACTGTATCTTTAAGAGGCTTTTTGCAGCAGCACCAGCACCACATGTTTGCAAGTCGCTTCCTACCCCCAGCACACAAGCACAGCCTCAGTCTTTCTGTGGAGTAGGAAGGTTGCATCTCTGTGATCTTTTCCTCAGCGATGTTTTTTTCCCACCGTTTTGTGTCTTCCTCTGCAGGTATCTTTATTTCCTTTCCTTTTCCCTCAAAGTTTTTTTTTTTTTGCCATCCCTTCCGTCTGTTTCAGCACTTAAGTTTTATTTCTTTTTCCCGGCTTCTAAGGCCCTCTTAGGCTGGAACATGCCTCAGTTGGAGGTAAGCTGTCCCCCTCCCCCCCCCATCAGTGTCCATTTGATTTAGCCAGTATTCTTTTCCTATGGCAGAGAAGACCCCCCCCCCCCCCCCCCCAAGTGGCTTCAAAGCAAACTGGTGATTTTCAAGCACTGGTGCGCACAGTTGGTGTGTAAGGATGCCTTGGCCAGACCCATGATCCAACTACTATGCTCTTTGTTTAAAAAAATGCAGAAAAGCACACAAAGCGAGTCAGGGCTGCCAGAAGGAAATATTGGCTCTTCAAAGTCTGGTCATTGGCATTGAAAGCACTGACCCCGATCGCTACCAGGGCTGCACCTGACACTGGGAGTGCATTGGCATCGATGAGGTCTCCATGTCCCCTAATGTCAGGTACTGGTGATGGGGGGGGGGAGGGGTAACAGTAGAAGAGATGGTGTTAAGTAAGTTGGGTGGAGATGGGATCAGAGGAACAAGTTGTGCATTTCGACGGAGGAAAGAAGGTGGGTGGTTTCCTCTTCGGTGATATCAGAAAAGAGGAGGAGGCCTGGGTTGGTTAGTTGAGGGGAGTGGGTTGAAGGGTGAAGAGGAGGAGGTTGGCTTGGTAGTGAACTCAAGGTTGATCTTCTGCACCTTGTCGCAGAATTAGTCAGCCAGTGATTGAGGAGAGAGTGGTGGGAGCGGAGGGCACTTTGAGGAGGGAGTTAAGGGTGGTGAAGAGACAACGAGGGTTGCAGCTGAGAGAATTAGTCAATTGGGTGTAATAGTCCTGTTTGGCAAGGAATAGGGAGGACTGGAAGGAGGATAGCATGAATTTGTAATGAAAGAAATTGGTCTGGGTGCGAGATTTCCTCCAGAGGCGTTCAGCAGATCGGGTGCAGGAGCGAAGGTATCAGATGCAAGGGGTCAGACAGGGCTGGGGATTAGTACGCCTTGTGGGACGGGGGATGGATGTTGCGAGTGTGTCTAGAGCAGAGGTGAGAGTGGCATTGTAAGCGGAGACAGCCTTGTCAACAGACTCGGAGGACATGATGGAGGGGAGGAGATTAGAAATACTAGAGGATAAGGTGGGGGGGGGGGGTCAATAGCCTGGATATTCCTGGAAGTAGTGGTTAGTGTTGGGCGGGGCTGAGGGGGGGTGATGAAGTGTGAAGGTGATCAGGTGATGATCAGAGAAAGGAAGAGCTGAGGTGTAGAAATTGGAGGGTGAGCAGGTAGAGGAGAGGACGAGGTCAAGACAATGGCCAGTTTGGTTAGTAGGGGTGGTGGAGGACAGCTGGAGGTTGAAGGACGGTCAGGTTGAGGAACTGAGAAGTGTGAGAGTCGGATGGGTCATCAGCATGTATGTTAAAGTCTCCAAGAATGAGGGACAGAGATGAGGGTTCAAGAAAAACGGAAAGCCAGGCATCGAAGTCGGTGAGGAAAGAAGAGAGGGATTTATCAGGGGGGCGGTAAATGACTGCAACTCTGAGTGGCAGCGGGTAGAATAGACAGATGGAGTGGAATTTGAAGGATGAGAAGCAGTGAGACTGCAGTAGGAGGGGTTGGAAACTACAGGAGGGCAAGAGTAGTAACCCAACACCTCCTCCGTGGCCAGCTGGGCGGGGAGTGTGGGAGAGAAGATAGCCTCCATGGCATACGGCCGCGACTGAGGCAGAGTCGTCAGAGGTGAGCCAGGTTTCAGTTAGGGCGAGCAGTTGAAGGGAACGGGAGATGAAGAGATCGTGGGTGAAGGAAAGTTTGTTGCAGACCGCGCAGGCATTCCACAGGGCACATGAGAAGGGGAGGGAGGAGGGGAATAGAGATGAGATTGGAGACATCCCAGAAACGTTTGCATGGATAGGACGAGGACAGGTGTGGGGGACCTGGATTGGGATTGATGTCTCTCGCAGATAGCAGGAGAAGGAATGAGTGCGGAGGAGGGTGGGGGAGGTAGGGCGTCAAAGGCAACGAAGACGGGATGGGCTTAGGAGGAATGGGGATGGGTTGATGGCAGGAACGAAGTGTTGAAGGTTGAGAGTTAGGAAGGAGGAGGGGGACAAGAGAGATGGTGAGGTGGTGAGGGTCAAAACTCTGCTGCCTCGGTTCAAAACTCTGCTGCCCGTCTCATCTTCCGCCAGGGTCGCTTTACTCATACTACCCCTCTCCTCAAGACCCTTCACTGGCTCCCTATCCGTTTTCGCATCCTGTTCAAACTTCTTCTACTAACCTATAAATGTATTCACTCTGCTGCTCCCCAGTATCTCTCCACACTCGTCCTTCCCTACACCCCTTCCCGTGCACTCCGCTCCATGAATAAATCCTTCTTATCTGTTCCCTTCTCCACTACTGCCAACTCCAGACTTCGCGCCTTCTGTCTCGCTGCACCCTACGCCTGGAATAAACTTCCTGAGCCCCTACGTCTTGCCCCATCCTTGGCCACCTTTAAATCTAGACTGAAAACCCACCTCTTTAACATTGCTTTTGACTCGTAACCACTTGTAACCACTCGCCTCCACCTACCCTCCTCTCTTCCTTCCCGTTCACATTAATTGATTTGATTACTTTATTTATTTTTTGTCTATTAGATTGTAAGCTCTTTGAGCAGGGACTGTCTTTCTTCTATGTTTGTACAGCGCGTATGCCTTGTAGCGCTATAGAAATGCTAAATAGTAGTAATAGTAGTAGTAGTAGGTCAGGGGTGGGAAGGGTATTGCAGTAGTGAGCAGGATGGGAGAGGACATGGATAGGCAGTGAGTTCGAGCGCTAGACAGAGTTAGGGAAGGGGAAAAAGATTAGGAAGGGACAGGGCAAGGAAGAGAATGTGTAAAGGGGCCATAAGTAGTGACTAGCAGGCAGGCAGGCAGGCAGATATGCAGGCTTGAAGGCAGGCAGGTAGGTAGATGTGCTGCTTGAGGCAGGCAGGTAGTTGACGGGCAGGCAAGTTGATGGGCTGAGAAGCGGGCAGGTTGGTTGATGGGCTGACAAGCAGGCAGGTTGGTTGATGGGCTAGCAGGAAGGCAGGGGCTGATGCAATGTGACTGGAACAAGTTGGAACAGATGGACTGGAACAACTGGAACGGGCAGACTAGAACAAGCTGGAACAGACGGACAGGAACAAGCTGGAACAGATGGACTGGAACAGACGGACAGGAACAAGTTGGAGCAGATGGACTGGAGCAAGCTGGAATGGACGGACAGGAACAAGCTGGAACAGATGGACTGGAGCAACCTGGAACGGAGGTCACCACTGAGGTCAGACTGACAGGTCTGTAACTCCCAACCTCTTCCTTACTTCTGCTCTTATGCAGAGGAACCACATTCGCCCTTCTCCAGTCCTCAGGGACCACTCCAGACTGTAATTAGTCGCTGAAAAGGTCAGACAGCGGATCCGCCAAAACATGTCCAAGTTCCTTGAGCATCCTCGGATGTATCCCATCAGGCCCCCCATCACTTTGTATACTTTTAGTTTAGCTAGGTCTTCACGAACACACTCTTCTAAGAATCGGTCCCAATCTACCACACATCCATCCCCTTAAAAGCATTTGTTTTCTGTGGTCTTACCCCCCGGTCTTTCATCCATGAACACAGAACAGAAATAATTGTTAAGCAGTTCAACTTTATCCTTATCAGCTTCTACATATTTCTCCCCCTCAGCTTTGAGCCTCACAATGCTATTTTGGCAGTTCCTCCTGTCATTTATATATCTGAAGAACATCTTGGCCCCCATTTTACTGTATCGGCTATCTTTTCTTTCATTTGTCTCTTCGCTTTCCTGACAGCTTTTCCAACTTCTCTTAGCTTTTCCAGGTATTTTTGCCTGTCTTTCTCTTTCTGAGTCCTCTTGTAACTTGTGAAGGCTAAGCTTCTTTCCCTTACCTTTTCAGCTACTGTGTTCGAGAACCAGAGCAGCCTTCTTTTTCTCATACTCTTATGTAATTTTCTAACTCGTTTCAGTTTTGCCCACTGATGTTCTACTTCCTTCAGCTGTTTCTATCCAACCAACTCTTCCTTGAGAAATTACCCCATCTCAGCAAAGTTAGTTCTCTTGAAATCTAGAACCTTCAATCTCGAATAAGCCCTCTCCCGCTTTGTCTTAATACTGAACTATGTACCATTCGGTGATCACTAGATGTCAAATGATCTCCCCCAGTAACATCAGAAACAATGTCCTCATTTGTAAGCATGAGGTCTAGAACATCTCCAATCGCGTCAGTTCCATCACCCACTGCTGAAACAACTCTTCCTGTAGAGAATCCAAGATCCTTTTGCTTCTAGTTGACCCTGCAGCAGGGACGCCCCAATTGATGTCCAGCATATTAAAATCACCTATCAGTAGAACTTCCCCTTTACTACCTTCTTATGGATATCTTCAATTAAGTCTCTGTCCAGATAAGGGTCTGTAAAGAAAAAACAGACCTCTTATATCACCCCTCAGCACAGTGATGCTCGATTACCACCAGAAAGTATTTTTGTAGTGCTGGAAATGGCGTGCGCTAGGTGTGGGAACTACTGCCGGGTTCAGGATTGGTGTACGGAAAGCCTGTTGCTGTGCACCAAATCTTTAGTAAAAGCGCAACTAAAAGATGAAAGCGTTTGGGCATTCACACATGACAGTTTCACAAGTATACATGTTGTTCCACCTTTGACATTTGAATAAGAAGGTTATAGACTGTATGGATAGTTTTAACATGTGTTTGTGTAGTTGTCTTTGCAAATTGAGTACACAATAAAAATGCCTTCAAAAAGAGAAAAGCTGTCACCATTTCCACATCTGCAGTTGATGCATTTAGGGAAGGTTTTCCCAAACTTGTCCTGGAGACCCCACAGTCAGTCTGATTTTCAGGATATTCCTAATTAATATGCACATAGGTAATGGAATGGAGTGGGCTACTGAGGCCATGACCCAATTGTCATTTTGCCCAAAACAGCACCAGCAACTAGAGAGCTTATTGGTGGGGCCAGAGATTGGTTTGTTTGGCCTACTAAATGTGATTAAATTGAACGTATGTATTCTCCAGTGCATGTGCATTATTCCCCTTGTATATACATCATGGATATCCTGAAAAATTGATTGCCTGCGGAGTCCTCAGGACAAGTTTGGGAAGCCAGAACTTATGGACAATCCCATGGTGTCTTGGTAGTCCTCAGAAGTAGAACTAGATATACCCCAGCTTTCATCTTTTTGGGATCAGAATAAACAAATGAAAGCCAGACTCCATGTAAGGGCTATTCTTACTTCAGCTCACTGTTGGTGTTCTTTGCTAGTAAAACCTGCAACAGAAGTTTACCAGTGGTGTGCTGGTAAATTTTTAACAAAAGGCTCTCTCCCTGGTCCACCTCTGCGCCCCCGCCAAAAAAAAAAAAAAAAAAAAAAAAAAAACCATTTGCAGAGCTGGCTATACCCGGGGAGAGAGCGTGCTTTCAAACAATCCTTACATCCAAATTTACCTTCTTTTAATGTAAAAAAAAAAAAAAAATCCTTTATCCTCCATCTTTTAAGACACTGCCTACCTGCTGGATAGTGATGGCACAAGGAAAGCAAGTGAAGACTAACTCAAAATAGCCTGGCTGTTCCTTAGATGGGCACTAGTATTATGATATTGAAGATGCGACCATAGACTGACTCTGCGGTTATGCTCCACTAATAAGTTAAAAGATTAACTGGATTTCTTGAAAGGATTATATCAACTTAGGATGCAGGACTAGGGACACACACATACACGTATTTAGTCAATATCATAATTTGTCATGTACAGCCACAAAACAACCTTTTAGGATGGATAGTGTTCACAATGAGCTCCTTTTATTATCGACCAGATAGAGACAAGAGTTTTCAGTTTTAACACAGTATAATTTATCACAAGAACAAAATATAAGAAAACCAATGGGCTGCATTAGGGGCTTATGGCCCATTTATGTTTAAACAAAAGAAATCTGCAAGAAACAAAATATTTTTATTTTGACTAATAAAACCACTTGCCCCTGAAACATGTTCAAAACAGAATAATCCATTTGTGTATCTAAAAGGTAAACTTCTACAAAACAGATTAAGATCTGATTCCATGTGCCTCAATGAAAGGAGAGTTTAATTCTACTTCCATTTAATTTCAATATATTCCATCATCATCTTTATAACACAAGGCTTCCCAAGGTAGATTACAACAACAGTTAAGATGAACCCATCAGGAAACAGGATATCCTCACTGAAATTTGGCCATCTGTATTGTATACAGACAGTGTATTTATTTATTTATTTTAGTGTAGAAAAATGAGCACAAAATACAAAGTTTAAAGATTGCTGTTTCTACCAGCTATAATAATTTTTAAAGATGTTTTAGTGATATTCAATTGTTATTTCAAGATATTTATATATTATGGGAAGCTTTCAAATAAATAAAAAATCTTTCCAATAAGTAAAAAAAAACAAAAAAAACGAAACAAAAACTTTTGTCCTCCTCCTTTTAAGGCACTGCCTATCCAATTGAAACAGCTTTAGACTTGTTAAAGATGGACCAAGAATAAAAAAAAAAAAAAAAAAAAACGAGAATGTGGATGCAGCAGCTCACAGGTTTGATTGCTTTGTTTGGTTTGAGAGTTCACTAGAGGACAGCTGTGCAGGGGAGTGAAAACAAAGATTAAACAAATTGGTTTCCTTGCTTACCCTGGAGTAGATAAGCTGCCTGCAGCTCATCACGTCAAACCTCCTTGGTCCTGACTGTCCTTTTCCTGCGTCCTGCCTACTGCCTGCAAGTAACGATCCGGTCCGAACTGCGGTGGGGGATGGGGGGGGGGAGAGGTTGAAGGAGGGAGGCAGGGAGAGGGAGCATATAGGGAGGGAAGAAACAAAGTTCAATGCATGGGGCAGTGGGAAGGGCAGCAGCAGGGGAGAGAGAATCAGGAACTTGGACGGACGATGCACACGAACCTCTTGCCTGCAGTACAGCACGAGGAGGCAGGGTTGCCACACATCACGCATGCACCAATATCAGGTGACAGCTGGTGTGTTTGGGCATGCGTGCCTCCAGCCTCCTGCTGCAATTTGTGGGGAAAAAACCCCATTCAAGTCCCAGCTGAGAGCAGAACAAGCGGTTCGCTAAATTGTTCAAAAATTAACAACCGGCTCTGCAGAGCCGGTGAGAGCCGGCTCCAGCACACCACTGAAAAAACCTGACATGAGCTCTCAATTATATATAACTTTCTTCACACACCCCCAACCCTTCCATGAGGGAGCTCATGTCTCTCAATTTTATCTTATTTCAAACATTCTTTTCTATTAAAAAAAAAAGTGTAGCATACTTCTATATCATTATTCTTTTTTTATGTTAATTTCTAGTAGAATGTTATATAACAATCTTAAACGTCACACTGAAGTCTTCTGTTGTGTTAGATTTTTACAATAGTTGTTATTTTCTTTTCTCTGCGTCTTCTCTAAAGACCTCACCCCCAATACCTTTTTTAGTAAGTGAAATTCCACAGGGCTCTGTGTTTAAATCTATACATTTCAAGCCTGTTTTGGAAGAGCTGTTTTTCATCAGGTCTATTAAAATATGCAAATGTGAATTACAAGATTCATTTGGGGTTAATATTCAGATACCTTAGAGGCATTTGTGATACAGTAGGTTAATTCTATGACAGAGAAAAATGTTCCATTCTCTCTGCCAAAAGCCCTAGGTCTGGTTTGCTCTGTCTATTTAAAATGAGTCATCCTTTTCTATTTTCTTTCCCTTGTGCACTTGTTTATAACCCTACAAGAAATAGAATTTTGGTTTTTTTCCAGCTTTCAGTTGCCAGATTTCTAACACAGGGATTTAGCATATCCAAATTCTGGCTCAGGAATGGCTGGAATCTGACTGCATTTTCTACAGGCAGCTATAAGTGATTCCAGCTTTAAAGTTAGCACTCTTTTTCCCTTTCAAAACACTTGACTTTTCTAGAAAAATAACTGCTGGGTTTTTTTTTCATACCTGCTTCACACTCACCAGCTAGTAGCCAGGCTAGAACTCAGGATTTCTAGATGTAAGAATATAAAGTAGCAGGCTGCTTCAGACAAATGGCCCATCAAGTCAAGGGTACTGTCTCCAACAGCAACCAATGCCGGCATGCTTTTGCATTATCAGTTCCTTGATTGTTGGCTCAGGTTTCTTTTGGAAAGCTACTCATATGTTAAGGAAGAACAGTAGAACTATAAATGAGTGCTATAGAACACGGAAGAATGAAGACAAAATAAATTTTCATGCCTTCCAAATGATCTATGATTAGAACCAGAATAATTGTAGTTATTTTCCCCCTGTTATTTATTCTTAACTTGCTTGGTCTCCCTGTTTTTCTAGTTTGTTGTCTGCTAGGGACACGTTCAATCCCAACAGAACATTAATGTTTGACATGTATGTTGATGTATATCACTGTTTCCTTCTCTTGTTTAATTTTGCCACTTAGCCTAGTAAATGATGGCTGATAAAGACTAAATGGTGGGACAGATGTCATACAAACCATAATACCACCTGTATTTGTTTCTTTACTGGACTGGCAAATGCCTCTACAGTACTATGTAAGCCACATTGAGCCTGCAAATAGGTGGGAAAATGTGACCATCAGCCATTCCTGATCAGGCGACCCTCAGGGGGAGGAATGCTGGCTTCAGCCTAACCCCTGGTAAGCCTTTCCTCAGCTGAGAGGTGCCCACCTCTACCACCGGCTGCCTTTCAGGTGCTGTGGAGGTCTTGCAGCTCATCTGCATATCCTTACAGCCTTCTCCGGGGTGACACCCAGGTCCACCCCGATCCACTCAGGGCCTCCGCCCTAGGCATTTTTCTCTTTGTATCTAATCTTTTTCCAGTTGCTAAAGTACCTTAATTGTTTATGGCCCCTATTCACATTCTCTTCCTAGCTCTGTCCCTTCCTAATCTTTTCCCTCACCCCCTACCTCTCCCCGCTACAGGAACTCACTTCCCATCCATTGACTTCATCACCTCACCTTCTCTCCTACCCTCTTCCTCCCTCTTGGCTTTTAATCTCCGTCTCTTTCTTCCCTCCATTTTGCCTTCCCCATTCCACCTAAATACCTCTCGCCTTTGACGCCTTCGTGGCCACACCCCTCCTACTCTCCTCCGCTCTCTTTTACTCCTTCTCTTACTCTCAGCTGGTGACATCAATCCCAATCCTGGCCCTCCTCACCAACTATTATCCAAACTCTACAGATCTCACCGTGACCTCTCTAACCTCATCTCTATTCCTCTACTCCCCTCCTCTTCTCTGCCCTTCTCTTGCGCCCTATGGAATGCCCGCTCTATCTGTAACAAACTCCCCTATATCCAGGACCTCTTTATCTCGCGTCACCTCCATCTGCTCGCCATAATAGAAACCTGGCTCTGCCCTGATGACTCTGCTTCAGTCGCAGCCCTGTGCCATGGCGGTTATATATTTTCACATACTCCTCGCCCTGCTGGCCGTGGGGGCGGTGTTGGACTACTTCTCTCTCCCTCCTCCAGATTTCAACCCCTTCTTCCACCTCAATCTCACTGTTTTTCCTCCTTTGAAGTCCACTCTATCCGCCTTTTCTCTCCTCTGCCTCTTCGAATAGCGGTCATTTATCGTCCCCCTGATAAGTCCCTTTCATCCTTTCTCAGTGACTTTGACGCCTGGCTTGCCTTCTTCCATGATCCTTCCTCCCCCTCTCTCATCCTTGGTGACTTTAATGTTCCTGCTAATGATCCTTCCAACTCTTATATTTCCAAGTTACTCGCTTTAACATCGTCCTTTAATCTCCAACTATGCTCCACCTCCCCCACTCATCAAAATGCTCACTGTCTTGATCTCATCTTCTCCTCCAACTGTTCACCTTCTAGTTTCCTTGCCTCTGATCATCCCTCCTCTGATCACCATCTTATAACCTTCACACTTAAATCTCCTCCCTCCCAGTCCCGTCCTATCCTATCTAATTTATCTAGGAATCTTCACGATATTGACCCTTCATCTCTATCCTCCCATGTTTCAAACCTCCTCTCTACTGTGGCACCATCCACGTCTGTCAACGAGGCTGTTTCTTCTTACAACAATACTCTATCCTCTGCCTTAGACACTCTTGCACCTTTGATGACCCGCCCTGTAAGGCGTACAAAACCCCAACCTTGGCTGACTTCTAATATCTGCTACCTACGTTCCTGTACCCGCTCCGCCGAACGCCTCTGGCGGAAATCTCGGGCCCTTGCTGATTTCTTACACTTTAAGTTCATGCTGACCTCCTTCCAATCTGCTCTTTTACGTGCCAAACAGGATTATTATATCCAACTGACCAACTCTCTTGGCTCTAATCCTCGACTTCTCTTCACCACATTGAACTCTCTCCTCAAGGTGCCCCCTCCCCCAACTCCCCCTTCATTATCTCCTCAGACCCTTGCTGAATTCTTTCACAACAAGGTTCAAAAGATAAACCTTGCTTTCTCTACCTCACCACCTCTCCCCTCCACTAGTCCGTTCCCCTCTCTCGCCTTCCCCTCATTCCCTTTCCTCCTTTCCTGAAGTTACTATTGAGGAAACTACACTTCTCCTTTCTTCCTCAAAATGTACCACCTGTTCCTCTGATCCCATTCCCACCCACCTTCTTAATGCCATCTCTCCTACTCTTATTCCTTTTATCTGTCACATTCTCAACCTCTCACTTTCCACTGCGACTGTCCCTGCTGCCTTTAAACATGCTCTGGTCACACCTCTCCTTAAGAAGCCTTCACTTGACCCTACTTGTCCCTCTAATTACCGACCCATCTCCCTCCTTCCTTTTCTCTCCAAATTACTTGAGCGTGCTGTTCACTGCCGCTGCCTTGATTTTCTCTCCTCACATGCTATTCTTGACCCATTACAATCTGGTTTTCGCCCTCTCCACTCAACCGAAACTGCACTTACTAAAGTCTCCAATGACCTATTACTGGCTAAATCCAGAGGTCAATATTCCATCCTCATTCTTCTTGATCTTTCCGCTGCTTTTGACACTGTCGATCACAGCATACTTCTCGATACCCTGTCCTCACTTGGATTCCAGGGCTCTGTCCTTTCCTGGTTCTCTTCCTACCTCTCCCTCCGCACCTTTAGTGTTCACTCTGGTGGATCCTCTTCTACTTCTATCCCTCTGCCTGTCGGCGTACCTCAGGGTTCTGTTCTTGGTCCCCTCCTCTTTTCTATCTACACTTCTTCCCTTGGTTCATTAATCTCATCCCATGGCTTTTCCTACCATCTCTATGCTGATGATTCCCAAATCTACCTTTCTACCCCTGATATCTCACCTTGCATCCAAACCAAAGTTTCAGCGTGCTTGTCTGACATTGCTGCCTGGATGTCTCAACGCCACCTGAAATTAAATATGACCAAAACCGAGCTTCTCATTTTCCCCCCCAAACCCACCTCCCCGCTCCCCCCGTTTTCTATTTCTGTTGATGGCTCTCTCATTCTCCCTGTCTCCTCAGCTCGAAACCTTGGGGTCATCTTTGACTCTTCTCTCTCCTTCTCTGCTCATATCCAGCAGACCGCCAAGACCTGTCGTTTCTTTCTTTACAACATCCGTAAAATCCGCCCCTTTCTTTCCGAGCACTCTACCAAAACCCTCATCCACACCCTTGTCACCTCTCATCTAGACTACTGCAATCTGCTTCTTGCTGGCCTCCCACTTAATCACCTCTCCCCTCTCCAGTCAGTTCAAAACTCTGCTGCCCGTCTCATCTTCCGCCAGGGTCGCTTTACTCATACTACCCCTCTCCTCAAGACCCTTCACTGGCTCCCTATCCGTTTCGCATCCTGTTCAAACTTCTTCTACTAACCTATAAATGTACTCACTCTGCTGCTCCCCAGTATCTCTCCACACTCGTCCTTCCCTACACCCCTTCCCGTGCACTCTGCTCCATGGATAAATCCTTCTTATCTGTTCCCTTCTCCACTACTGCCAACTCCAGACTTCACGCCTTCTGTCTCGCTGCACCCTACGCCTGGAATAAACTTCCTGAGCCCCTACGTCTTGCCCCATCCTTGGCCACCTTTAAATCTAGACTGAAAGCCCACCTCTTTAACATTGCTTTTGACTCGTAACCACTTGTAACCACTCGCCTCCACCTACCCTCCTCTCTTCCTTCCCGTTCACATTAATTGATTTGATTTGCTTACTTTATTTATTTTTTGTCTATTAGATTGTAAGCTCTTTGAGCAGGGACTGTCTTTATTCTATGTTTGTGCAGCGCTGCGTATGCCTTGTAGCGCTATAGAAATGCTAAATAGTAGTAGTAGTAGTAGTAGGGATACAAATGTAACAAATAAATAAATACAAAGGTTAAATGTAAGAACCAAATATAGAATTTTCCTCCCATTACCACACAAAGTTTGCACCTGGTGTATACTTCAATCACATGGTCATCTGGTCTATAAGCTGTACAAACCGAGGTGAATGTGGAACATGGCGAAGGCATTCTGGCTCCTAGCAAGAATGGTGTCTCACTGGCCTCTTTTGTAAGTATAGGATTACTGTTTATGTAGCCCGATTTAAGCAGCTCTTATGTAGTGAGGGGCTGAATATCGGCACTCAACCCAACTCTACCTCTGGAATGCCTACAAGTTAGCCGCTTTTGAAATCGATGCTAAGTGATCGCATAGCTGTGAGCAAGTAATTTAACCAGTGGGCAGCCATTTTGAATGTCAGCTGGTTAGTCTTCCAGGTCTGGTCTAGTAGGAATCAAGGAAAGGAAATTAGCAGGTAAGAACAAAATTTTACCATTCTTTTTATCCCACAAGATCAGTCCACACAAGTGGGATATATCCAAGTTTCAGGACCTCAGGCAGGAGGAAGAAGAGACTCCTGTAAAAACTGCTTCCTCAAATGCGCTCTCCTCCCTAGCACAGAAGTCCAACCTGTAATGTTTAACAAAGGAGTACAAAAGATGAGCAAAGCACAGCCTTGCAGATGTTCTCTGAAGACCCTGACTAGGACAATGCTTGAGCTCCCATGGAATGAGAGCTTCCTAATCAACAAATACACTGAATTGAAAGCCTTTTTAATTGAACAGAATATGGAAGACTCAAACTCAATTCCCTTCCATGGCTCACTGAACAGGATGCAAAGATCATCCAATTTCCAATTCACAACCTTCAACTAGCGTGAGCTGGTTGATACTGTGTGTATGGATTTTCAAAAGGCATTTGACAAAGTACCTCATGAAAGACTCCAGCGGAAATTGGAGTGGAATGGGATAGGAGGTAGTGTTCTACTGTGGATTAAAAACTGGTTAAAAGAGAGAAAACAGAAAGTAGGGTCAAATGGTCAGTATTCTCAATGGAGAAGTTAGATAGTGGGGTTGCCCAGGGGTCTGTGCTGGGACTGCTACTTTTTAACATATTAATAAATGATCTAGAGATGGGAGTAACTAGTGAGGTAATTAAATTTGCTGACGACACAAAGTTATTCAAAGTTGTTAAATCACAAAAAGATTGTGAAAAATTGCAAGAGGACCTTAAGAGACTGGGAATCCAAATGGCAGATGATGTTTAATGTGAGCAAGTGCAAAGTGATGCATGTAGGAAAGAGGAATCCAAACTATAGTTACATGATGCAAGATTCCACATTAGGAGTCACCGACCAGGAAAGGGATCTAGGTATCATCGTGTGCACTTCTCTTTAAATTATTTATTACATTTGTATCCTGCACTTTCCCACTAAAAGCAGGCTCAATGCGGCTTACATAGTAATAGGTAACACAGAATTTTGTTATGTAAAGTAGGAAATGAAGTATAAACATAGTAATAGGATGGATGGGTAGGTAGAGACAGGTGATAGAGAGGAAGATAGACTGGGTCAATGTCGTTTTCTCTTCGGTATACGTAAGGTAGATGGGTTCATAAGATTAATCTGGGTCCTTTCTAATCCTTTTACTCTTTTACCTATCTTTATGTTAACCATCTCTCTGACTTCATATGCAACTTTCTTTAGCCACCTTACTTTCTAACTCTTCTTACTCTTACTTTAATATAAATGTTTCATCTTTACTTATACCCTATACTGTCAATTAAAATGTTTTATTACTTATTGTGTTGACATTGTTAGTAGTATACTATGCCAAACTTTGTATTATTTGAATATTTTTACTGCTGTAATTGTCTATTGCTCATGTTTGATTTATTCTGAGTGGACGAGTAGCCTAGTGGTTAGTGCAGTGGACTTTGATCCTGGGGAACTGAGTTCAATTCCCACTGCAGCTCCTTGTGACTCTGGGCAAGTCACTTAACCCTCCATTGCCCCTGGTACAAAATAAGTACCTGAATATATGTAAACCGCTTTGAATGTAGTTGCAAAAACCTCAGAAAGGTGGTATATATCAAGTCCCATTTCCCTTTCCTTTCTTACTGTACACCGCCTTGAGTGAATCCTTTAAAAAAGGCGGTAAATAAATCCTAATAAATCACTGATGATATGTTGAAGCCCTCTGCTCAGTGTGCGATGGTGGCTAAGAAAACAAATAGAATCTTAAGCATTATTAGGAAAGGAATTGAAACCAAAAATGAGGACATTCTAATGCCTTGGTATTGCTCCATGGTACGACTGCACCTCAAATACTGTGTGCAGTTCTGGTCATCACCTATCAAAAAAGATATAGAAGAATTAGAAAAGGTACAGAGAAGGGCGATGAAAATGATAAAGGGAATGGGATGGCTTCCCTATGAGGAAAGGCTAAAGTGGCTAGGGCTCATCAGCTTGGAGAAAAGACGGCTGAGGGAGATATGATAGAGGTCTATAAAATAATGAGTGGAGTGGAACGGGTAGACATGAATCACTTGTTCACTCTTTCAAAGGGGTAAGTTCGTGTGAAAGGGTTATTTGGCAGCCATGGTTGCCACTCTCCTGAACACACTAACTTACCCCTTTGAAAGGCCAAGCCATTACCCAGGAGGGAGCTGGGTTCTCCACAAAAAGGCAGCAGCAGAGGGGAATCCACTAGAAGCCTGATGAGATCCACAATGACACAGCCTGCAAAGCCTGGCAAGAGCTACAAGAGTGACCAAGCCAGGGTGGTTTCCTATCATGCGCATCATTTGACCTATGAGTAGGAAAGAGGGACCAGAACAGAGGGCTCTGCAAGAGATTTCTGTAAAGTCAGCTAGAACATCTCATATCTCTGCACAGTTGTGGTGACATTTATGCCTGGGGCATGAAGAGATATCCTTTTCCCCTGAAAAGAACCTTCTCTTTTGGAGAAGAGTATACAAGTACTGAGTGAAGAGAGGGAGAATACAAAGAAAAAATAAATGTTTGGTGGGGCCTTGGGGTGTAAAATTGCTTGTGGACTGCCACAAATCAGGAGACCTGTCCCATGTGCAAGTATCTAAGCTGCCTTTTCACTGAACATTTAACATTCTGAAAAGGGAGGGAAAGTTCTGATGAGGGAAATGAGGCACACGCCTTAACCATCCATTTCCATTCCCTGGATTATAATATTTTATGAGGAGCTGAACTGGAAAAAAAATAGCTTTTAGGTGAAGAGCAAATTTTTCTTGCTCACTTCAGCGAGGTGTCAGCAACAAACTCAGTTTCACTACTGCTGATTTACAAAGTCCTCTCCCTCTTACTCCTGATCAGTGAAAGCAAAACTATTTACTGAGTAGCCAGTTTATTTATATATACATTATTTTGTCAGGAAGTTTTCTAACCCTTACTTAGTCGCTGTTCTTTAGAATCACTCCCACTGGTAGGTTGTGAAATAGCTTAGATGGAAAATTTTGGAGTAAGATTACCCTTCTGGTCCAGAGCCATTTCTCACTGGAATCTTAGGAATAAAAAATGGAGTGTCTGGACTAATGCTTAGCAAGTTTTTCAGATCTGTTTAATGATGTATAATCTTTTCTGTACTTCACTATAGAGCAACTCTCTAGTAACTGTATGATTTTTGTAGAAATCTGGATTCATTTAAGGCAGATATTTTTCATTGTCCTAATGTTCTAGTTTGTGTGCTACAGTATGGATCAATTATCCTTGCAATAGTCCAGGAAACATATCATAACCTAAAAAAGAAATAAATAAACAGATTGTCATTAAGACTCCCTGACCTTCCCCTGTTCTTACCTACTCCTCAACTACTAAGGCAGTGGGAAAACCTGAGTAGCAGAGCCAGTGCAAGGGTGGTGAGCACTCTAGGTGAACCTTCGTTACACCCCTTCAATTAAATTTCAGGTGCCCACCCTCAAGATTTTGATAATTAAACTCTGAAATCCTGGCCCTTGAAAAACGAGAGGAGAGGGTATAAAATCTTACACTGGCCCTTACCCATATCTGCAGCAGGTCTCCAAGGTAAGCAGCCTCTGGCACATTATAACAATGATAATTATCAAACACCCAACCTAAAAGATGCAGGCTAACGTGTTAATTGATCTTTGAGTTTGTGTGGCTGTCAGGACCTATTGTTTTGCTTTGGCTGCAGCTGCACTTTACTGCCTCCTCCCCCCCCCCCCCCCCTAAAAAAGCTACTGCAGTGACAACTGCCTAGTCTTGCCTAATGGTTGGACCACCCCTGCTGCATAGCTTTTTTCATATTCATCTGACTTTGCTGTGCAAGTGTAATACTTGATCTGTAATATTTATAAATGCAAAATAAAAAAAAAAAAAAAAGAAACTGCTAAGCAGTAATGTTTCCCATGAGTCCTTGGGTTAAGTAGTGTGGTTGCCATGCTAGTCCACTGGAATACACAGAAGATACTTTCCATTGGTTCAAAAGATTCACATATGCGGCATCCCTTATGCTCCAAAAACACCACTTTGTTCATCAAATTCAAATTTGGTCCACTCACCAGATAACAAGAAACATGTCTGTATCCTCACGAAAGTACCTCAACCTGCACTACCCCAGCTGTATAGGTCTCAAGTACAAAACTTATTATGGATCCAATTTCTCCTTCCTAGGCAGCCGTCTATGGAACGATCTCCCTAGACCTATCCGAGAAATCCATGACCACCTACCATTCAGAAAAGCACTACTACTACTAATCAGCATTTCTATAGCGCTACAAGGCGTACGCAGCGCTGCACAAACATAGAAGAAAGACAGTCCCTGCTCAAAGAGCTTACAATCTAATAGACAAAAAATAAAGTAAGCAAATCAAATCAATTAATGTGTAAAGGAAGGAGGAGAGGAGGGTAGGTGGAGGTGAGTGGTTACGAGTCAAAAGCAATGTTAAAGAGGTGGGCTTTCAGTCTAGATTTAAAGGTGGCCAAGGATGGGGCAAGATGTAGGGGCTCAGGAAGTTTATTCCAGGCGTAGGGTGCAGCGAGACAGAAGGCGTGAAGTCTGGAGTTGGCAGTAGTGGAGAAGGGAACAGATAAGAAGGATTTATCCATGGAGCAGAGTGCACGGGAAGGGGTGTAGGGAAGGACGAGTGTGGAGAGATACTGGAGAGCAGCACAGTGAGTACATTTATAGGTTAGTAGAAGAAGTTTGAACAGGATACGAAAACGGATAGGGAGCCAGTGAAGCGACTTGAGGAGAGGGGTAGTATGAGTAAAGCGACCCTGGCGGAAGACGAGACGGGCAGCAGAGTTTTGAACCGATTGGAGAGGGGAGAGGTGACTAAGTGGGAGGCCAGCAAGCAGCAGATTGCAGTAGTCTAGATGAGAGGTGACAAGGGTGTGGATGAGGGTTTTGGTAGAGTGCTCGGAAAGAAAGGGGCGGATTTTACGGATGTTGTAAAGAAAGAAACGACAGGTCTTGGCGATCTGCTGAATAAGATCAGAGAAGGAGAGAGAAGAGTCAAAGATGACCCCAAGGTTTCGAGCTGAGGAGACAAGGAGAATGAGAGAGCCATCAACAGAAATAGAAAACGGGGGGAGTGGGGAGGTGGGTTTGGGGGGAAAAATGAGAAGCTCGGTTTTGGTCATGTTTAATTTCAGGTGGCATCGAGACATCCAGACAGCAATGTCAGACAAGCACGCTGAAACTTTGGTTTGGATGCAAGGTGAGATATCAGGGGTAGAAAGGTAGATTTGGGAGTCATCAGCATAGAGATGGTAGGAAAAGCCATGGGATGAGATTAATGAACCAAGGGAAGAAGTGTAGATAGAAAAGAGGAGGGGACCAAGAACAGAACCCTGAGGTACGCCGACAGGCAGAGGGATAGAAGTAGAAGAGGATCCACCAGAGTGAACACTGAAGGTGCGGAGGGAGAGGTAGGAAGAGAACCAGGAAAGGACAGAGCCCTGGAATCCAAGTGAGGACAGGGTATCGAGGAGTATGCTGTGATCGACAGTGTCAAAAGCAGCGGAAAGATCAAGAAGAATGAGGATGGAATAGAGACCTCTGGATTTAGCCAGTAATAGGTCATTGGAGACTTTAGTAACCGCAGTTTCGGTTGAGTGGAGAGGGCGAAAACCAGATTGTAGTGGGTCAAGAATAGCATGTGAGGAGAGAAAATCAAGGCAGCGGCAGTGAACAGCATGCTCAAGTAATTTGGAGAGAAAGGGAAGGAGGGAGATGGGTCGGTAATTAGAGGGACAAGTAGGGTCGAGTGAAGGCTTCTTAAGGAGAGGTGTGACCACAGCATGTTTAAAGGCAGCAGGGACAGTCGCAGTGGAAAGTGAGAGGTTGAGAATGTGACAGATAAAAGGAATAAGAGCAGGAGAGATGGCATTAAGAAGGTGGGTGGGAATGGGATCAGAGGAACAGGTGGTACATTTTGAGGAAGAAAGGAGAAGTGTAGTTTCCTCAATAGTAACTTCAGGAAAGGAGGAAAGGGAATGAGGGGAAGGAGAGAGCCTACCCAAAAGACCCAGATTAATCTCATGAACCCATCTACCTTACATATACTGAAAAGAAAACGACATTGACCCAGAATCTATCTCACACCTTACCCTCCTCTCTCTATCACCTGTCTCTACCTACCTGCCCATCCTATTACTACCCATCCATCCTTCTATTATGTTATACTTAATTTCCTACTTTACATAACAAAATTCTGTTACCTATTATTATGTAAGCCGCATTGAGCCTGCTTTTAGTGGGAAAGTGCAGGATACAAAAATAATAAATAAATAAATAAATAAGTGCATAAAGTTAGGACAGCAAAAAGGCTGTTAATCAGGCACCGGTCTGAATATGGGCCGGTACCCGGTTAACTTCTGCATCAGCGCACATACCCAGCTATTTCATAGTAGATAATGGTAAAGACCTGCATGGTCCAACCAGTATGCCAAACAATATAAACTAGGTAACATATGCATACTTGATCTTCAGCTGTCCTTGCCACTTTCAGGTCATATACTATAGAAGCGTGCCTGGCACTGGCTTAATTTTTAACTACTGGAGTTGCCGTCAAACCCCACTCAAGCCCAACCAGATCTATCTAGCCATAATCGAGACACAGACTGTAGAAGTCTGCCTGGCACTAACCTTACTTCTTAACTACTGGATTTGCTGCTTCAGCACAGCTAAGTTGTTTTGATTCCATTCTCGTTCCATATAGGAATCCTTTGTGCTTTTGCCAAGCATTCTTGAATTCTGATGTGATCGCTGCAGCACTGCTGTGACAAAAAGGATGACACAAAAGGAAGCCCTGCCCTGCCATGCCCCCACCACACCCCTATCCTTACCACACCATGCACACCAGGTCCCACCACACCACCACGCCCCTGCCATGCCCCCACACCACCATACCACATCCCCGCCATGACCCCCATCACACCCCCAACCAGGCACCCACCCTCACACCACATCCCATCATACCCCTACCATGCCCCCACCTACACACCAGTTGTGTCCCCATCCCCACCATGCCCCGCCACGCCCGCCCATGCCAAATAGTCACCGTGTTTCCCCTCCCTCCCCCTCCAAGAAAGCCACATTCTATAAGCAGTAAAAATACTGGTAAAGTAACAAATACATTTTCTTCCGTATTCTAAGTACAAAATGAAAAGATGGACATTTCCAAAAAAGCAAACATCCTTCAGCATGGAGCCAGTAGGATCCAAACCCACAGACTCACTGATATAAAGCCAGCACCCAACCTCTAGGCCAGCAAGTCTTTCACTCTAGGAGCTTTTCAGAACCCCTCATCTGGGCTCAGAGTTGTGCAGGGTAGAGAAGAACATCTGGATACAAGCTAACGCTCAGGAGCTGCTGGGGGCTCAGAGATAAAAATCCAACTACTAAAATGCAGGAAGTCAAGGGTTCAAACCCCAAAATTTTAAGACATTACAATTACTAAAATGCAAAAGCCAGTAAGTTGTTCTCTTGTACTGAATGACATTTTAAAACCAATAATAAAAAGTTTTCTGTAATCAGAGTTTCAGTAGACTATAACTCTACTTCAACCATTTTAATCCTGGCAGGTGATATTGACTAAGGTGCAGCCCTACTCCAAACGCCTGATCTTCTCCAGTGTCTGAACAGAAATCAGACAAGAAACACTGGCACTATACTGAGGGGACAGTGACTTCAGGGGCTAGCCTGTGCCAGCCTTTCATGGGACAGCAAAACATAGAGGTTCATGGTTTTTCCAGGACTGATCCTGCAACGAGATGGTATCAGTGCAGCACCAACTGTGCTGGAGATTCAGACACAGCCCTGAGCAGATAGGAGATTTCAGCTGCAGGCAGGAGCTCGGAGTTTTGGAGAGATGGATTATATCACCCACCTGTGACTCACAGGACAGACGGGAGAGTGTGTAAATGGATGAGGTGATCCAGATGAACCTTCTTTATTTTTTATTCACAAACCTGATAAAGCTTTCAGACACTTCTAGCTCTTTACAGCAACATTCTCACTCCCCTTTCAATTCCCTTTCTCCCCTCCTTAGCCCTCTATATAGCAAATATACTTACCTGTAGCAGGTATTCTCAGAGGACAGCAGGCTGATTGCTATCACATGTGGGTCGACGTCCGAGTTGGCCCAGGAATTGGCATTTTGCAAACAAAATATTTAAAAAGTTTTGCCAGCGTCTTCTGGCACACATGCAGCGCACACCTCGCATGCGCTGACTGATTTCCCGCCCGTCGCGTGAGCACTTCTCTTCAGTTAAATCAAAGAGCATATAGAGAAATAAATAACAACTCCAAAGGGGAGGTGGGTGGGTTTGTGAGAACAGTCAGCCTGCTGTCCTCGGAGAATACCTGCTACAGGTAAGTATCTTCGCTTTCTCCGAGGACAAGCAGGCTGATTGTTCTCACATGTGGGGTATCCCTAGCAACCAAGCTCACTCAAAACAATGAACATTGGTCAATTGGGCCTTGCAACGGCGAGGACAGAACATAGATTGACCTGAAACCATAAACAACTGAGTGTGCAGCCTGGAACAGAACAAAAATGGGTCTAGGGGGCTGAAGTTGGATCCTAAACCCCGAACAGATTCTGCAGCACCAACTGCCCAAACCGACTGTTGCATCGGGTATCCTGCTGAAGGCAGTAGTGAGATGTGAATGTGTGGACTGATGACCACGTTGCAGCCTTGCAAATCTCTTCAATGGAGGCTGACTAAGTGAGCCACTGACGCAGCCATGGCTCTAACACTGTGAACCGTGACATGACCCTCTAGAGTCAGCCCAGCTTGGGCATAAGTGAAGGAAATGCAATCTGTTAGCCAATTTGAGATTGTGCGTTTTCCGATGGCGACTCCCCTCCTATTGGGATCGAAAGAAACAAACAACTGGGTGTCTGAAGGGCTTTGTCCGCTCCACGTAAAAGGCCAATGCTCTCTTACAGTCCAAGGTATGTAACTGCTTTAGCCAGGGCAGGTATGAGGACAGGGGAAAATGTTGGCAAGACGAAAGACTGGTTCAGATGGAACTCCGATACCACCTTCGGCAAGAACTTAGGGTGCATGCGGAGGACTACTTTGTTGTGATGGAACTTAATATAAGGTGCATGTACTACTAAGGCCTGAAGCTCACTGACACTACGAGCTGAAGTAACAGCCACCAAGAAAATGACCTTCCAGGTCAAGTACTGCATATCCTCACAGCTGTATCCGGATGACTCCCAGGTCCACCCCGATCTTCCCAGGGCCCTCGCTCCAGGTGCCCAGGGTTTCCAGGTGCTTTTTGGCTAATGTCAGGTGACCCTCAGGGGGATGAATGTTGGCTTCGGCCTAACCCCTGGTAAGCCTTTCCTTGGCTGACAGGTGCCCAGCTCTACCTCTGGCTGCCTTTCAGTGCTGTGGAGGACATAGCTGCATATCCTTACAGCCTTCTCCGGGGTGACTCCCAGGTCCACTCCAATCCACTCAGGGCCTCCGCTCTAGGTGCCCAGCGCTCCCACTAGGTGCTGTGGAGGACTTGCAGCCCTTCTGCATATCCTCACAGCTGTATTTGAGGCATTTTCTCTTTACATTTATTTTTCTCCCAATTACTACTTATGGCTCCAGTACACTTTTTCTTCTTGGTACTGTCCCTTTCTAATCTGTTTCTCCATCTGAAACCACTGTACACTGCAGGAACACATTGGACAGTGTCCACCCTCTGTATTCATCATCTCACCATCTCTTTTTTCCTCTTCCTTTTTCTCAACTCTCAACCTTCAACATTTCCTTCCTTCCATTCATCCATTTCCTTTCTATCTGAATACATCTCGCCTTCGTCGCTGTTGTCATACCTCTCCTACTCTTCTCTGTACTCTCTTGCTCCTTCTCTCCGCTGGGGACATTAATCCCAATCCTGGTCCTCCACATCAACTCTCATCCTATCTGTGCAGGTCACACTGTGGTATCTCCAATCTAATTTCTGTTCTTCTCCTCCCCCACCCCCCCACCCCCCGCTTCTTCCCTGCCTTTCTCTTGAGCTCTGTGGAATGCCCGCTCTGTCTGTAACAAACTTTCCTACATCCATGACCTCTTTATCTCTCGTACTCTCCATCTGCTTGCCCTAACTGAAACTTGGCTTTACCCTGAAGACTCTGCTTCAGTCGTGGCCCTATGCCATGGAGGTTATCTTTTCTCCCATACTCCTCGCCCGGTTGGCCGCGGAGCTGGTGTCGGGCTACTACTTTCACCCTCTTGTAGATTTCAACCTCTTCTTCCACCTCAGTCTCACTGTTTTTCTTCCTTCGAAGTCCACTCCATCCATCTATTTGCTCCTCTGCCTCTCCGAGTAGCAGTCATTTATCGACTCCCTGATAAGTCCCTTTCTTCCTTTCTCACTGATTTTGATGCCTGGCTTTCCTTCTTTATTGAACCTTCATCTCCTTCCCTCATTCTTGAGGATTTTAACATTCATGCTAATGATCCCTCTGACTCTTATGCTTCTCAGTTTCTTTTTTTAACATCCTCTTTCAATCTTCAACTGTGCTCCACCGCCCCCACTCACCAGAATGGCCACTGTCTTGATCTTATCCTCTTCTCAAACTGCTCACTCTTCAGTTTCTGTGCCTCAACTCTTCCCCTCTCTGACCATCATCTGATAACTTTCACACTTAAACACCCTCCTCCCCAGTACCATCCAATCTTAACCAATACATTTAGGAATCTTCAGGCTATTGACCCTTCTACTCTGTCCTCCAGTGTTTCAAATCTCTTCTCTACCGCTATGTTATCCAAGTCTGTCAAAGAGACTGTCTCTTCCTATAATACTATTCTCTCCTCTGCTCTGGATACTCTCGCTCCTCCCATTCCCCGTTCTGTAAAACGTACCAAACCCCAGCCTTGGCTGACCTCTAGAATCCACTACCTACGTTCCTGTGCCCGCTCTGCAGAACGCCTTTGGCTGAAATCCCGTGCCCATGCTGACCTCATACATTTCAAATTCTTGCTGACCTCCTTCCAGTCTGCTCTTTTACTTGCCAAACAGGACTATTACATCCAGTTGACAAATTCTCTTGGCTCAAACCCTCAACGTCTCTTTGCCACACTGAACTCAAAGTGCCTTCACCTCCAACTCCCCCTTCACTTTCCCCCCAGACTCTGGCTGAGTACTTTCATGATGTCACAAGATTAAACTTGAATTCTCAACCAGGTCACCTCCATCTCTCCTTCCCTTAGTCCATTCTCTCAACCCTCCAACCCCTGCCTCCTTTTCTTCCTTTTCTGAAATCACTGAAGAGGAAACTACACATCTTCTTTCCTCCTCGAAACTAACTACCTGTTCTTCTGATCCTATTCCCACCCATCTACTTAACACTATCTCTTCTTCTGTCATCCCTTTTATCTGTCATATCCTCAATCTTTCACTTTCCACTGCGACTGTTCCTGATGCCTTCAAACATGCCGTAGTCACACCACTCCTTAGAAAACCTTCATTGGACCCTACCTGTCCTTCCAACTATCGCCCCATCTCCCTCCTCCCTTTCCTATCCAAGATTCTTGAACATGCTGTTCACCGCCGTTGCCTTGACTTTCTTTCATCTCAAGCTATTCTTGATCCACTTCAATCTGGCTTTCGCCCCCTTCATTCAACTGAAACAGTGCTTGCTAAAGTCTCCAATGATCTGTGCCTGGCCAGATCCAAAGGTCTCAATTCTATCCTCATCCTTCTCAATCTATCTGCTGCTTTTGACACTTGATCACAGCCTACTCCTTGATACGCTGTCCTCACTTAGATTTCAGGGCTCTGTTCTTTCCTGGTTTTCTTCTTATCTCTCCCAGCGTACCTTTAGTGTATACTCTAGTGGATCCTCCTCTACTTCTATCCCACTGTCAGTTGGTGTACCTCAGGGATCTGTCCTGGGACCTCTTCTTTTCTCCATCTATACTTCTTCCCTTGGTACTCTGATCTCATCCCATGGTTTTCAGTATCATCTTTATGCTGATGACTCCCAGATCTACCTCTCCACACCAGAAATCTCAGCCGAAATCCAGGCCAAAGTATCAGCCTGCCTGTCTGACATTGTTGCCTGGATGTCTCAGCGCCATCTGAAACTAAACATGACCAAGACTGAGCTTCTTATCTTCCCCTAAACCAACCTCTCCTCCTCCCTCATTCTCTATTTCTGTGGATAACACTCTCATCCTTCCTGTCTCACTAGCTCGTAACCTTGGGGTCATCTTCGACTCCTCCCCCTCCTTCCATGCACATATTCAGCAGATTGCTAAAACCTATCGTTTCTTTCTCTATAATATCACCAAAATTCGCCCTTTCCTTTCTGAGCACACTACCAGAACCCTCATCCACACTCTTCGCCTCTCGCTTAGACTATTGCACTTGCTTCTCACAGGCCTCCCACTTAGCCATCTCTCTCCTCTTCAATCTATTCAAAATTCTGCTGCACGACGAATATTCCACCAGTGTCGTTTTGCTCATATTAGCCATCTCCTCAAGTCACTTCACTGGCTTCCTATCCGTTTCCGCATACAGTTCAAACTCCTCTTATTGACTTATAAGTGCATTCACTCTGCAGCTCCTCAGTACCTCTCCACTCTCATCTCTCCCTACATTCCTCCACGGGAACTCGGTTCACTGGGTAAATCTCTCTTATCTACACCCTTCTCCTCCACCGCTAACTCCAGACTCCGTTCCTTTTATCTTGCTGCACCATATGCCTGGAATAGACTTGAGCCAGTACGTCAAGCTCCATCTCTGGCTGTTTTCAAATCTAAGCTAAAAGCCCACTTTTTTTGATGCTGCTTTTAACTCCTAACCCTTATTCACATGTTCATATTTTATCATCCTCACTTTAATATTCCCTTATCTCTTGTTTCTCCTGTTTGTCTGTCCTAATTAGATTGTAAGCTCTGTCGAGCAGGGACTATCTCTTCATGTTCAGGTGTACAGTGCTGCGTACGTCTAGTAGCGCTATAGAAACAATGAGTAATTAGTAGTAAGTACTTCAAATTGCAGGAATTCAGTGGTTCAAAAGGAGCTTTCATCAGCTGGGTGAGAACGACATTAAGATCCCATGACACTGGCGGAGGTTTGACCGGGGGCTTTGACAAAAGCAAACCTCTCATGAAGCGAACAACTAAAGGCTGTCCAGAGATAGGCTTACCCTCTACACGGCGATGAAAAGCACTAATCGCACTAAGGTGAACCCTTACTGAGTTAGTCTTGAGACCAGACTCTGACAAGTGTAGAATGTATTCAAGCAGGGTCTGTGTAGGACAAGAAAGAGGATCTAGGGCCTTGCTGTCACACCAGACGGCAAACCCTCTTCCATTTGAAAGAATAACACTTTTTTGTGGAATCTTTCCTGGAAGCAAGCAAGACCCGGGAGACACCCTCTGAAAGACCCAAGGAGGCAACCTCTAAGCTCTCAACATCCAGGCCGTGAGAGCCAGAGACTGGAGGTTGGGATGCCGAAGCGACCCCTCGTTCTGAGAGATGAGGGTCCGAAAACACTCCAATCTCCACGGTTCTTTAGTGGATAATTCCATAAGAAGAGGGAACCAATGTCCCTGGTGGAAGAACGGCCAGGGACTGCATAGGCCTTCAGAAGGACAGAGACAGTGGGCGTTCCTAGCCTGGATGGCACCCGGAGGCGGAATCACCGATGTGCCCCCCCCCTACGAAATGACCCCCCCCCCGGGGTGCACACCGCTGGGGGGGGGGGGGTGCCGCGGTGCGCGCCTTTCAGCTCCGAGTTTGCTAACTTCGCTCGTTCGCTGCAGCTACCCTCTGCCCCGGAACAGGAAGTAACCTGTTCCGTGGCAGAGGGAGCTGCAGCGAACGAGCGAAGTTAGTGAACTCGGAGCCGTCAGGCACGCCCGCGGCACCCCCCAGCGGCGTGCACCCGTGGCGGACCCGCCCCCACCGCCCCCCCCCCCTTGGTACGCCACTGGGCAAGAGTTCCTTGCAGGTACCTGCCTCTGCTGAGAGCTGAAAAAAAATTAACTCTCGATGGGCAATTTGGAGAGCCAAGTGAGGGCATATCTGAGACGGACTATTTGAAGAATCCACCGGTTGGAGGTTATACGAGGCCACCTTTGGTGAAAACCTTTTAGCCTCCCCCTGACCGGGGCAAGTTCACATCCAGGGACGGACACTTTACTGCAGCTATGATCTGTTGTAGCCATCAAAAACTCGTCCCTTGCTTTGACTGGGGAGCAGCAGGGGCCTTAGGCGTGCGGCTGTTGACATAAACAAGCGCGCTTGGAGCTGAGTACGCTGACAAGCCGAATGACTGTACCCATGCCATAATAATAGTAGGACCATTCCCGTGGCTTGTCAAAATCCTTCCTCGATGAGGTGGTGGATGCAGAAGGTCGCCCGGTGTGAGAAGAAAAAGTAACCGTATGTTTCTTGATTTGGTCTGCGACCCTCCTCAACTTCTCTCCAAAAGATTATCCCCAGGCGTGAGATAACGATGTGTGACTGACAAGAGACGAATAGACAGTAAGGGCTGGCCTTGAAGCTCTGATGTTTGGTGTTACTACTCTCAACCCCAACCTCATTACTCTCAACCCCCTGAGTGGAGGAGTAGCCTAGTGGTTAGTGCAGTGGACTTTGATTCTGGGGAACTCAGTTCGATTCCCAGTGCAGGCTCCTGTGACTCTGGGCAAGTCACTTAACCTCCATTGCCCCTGGTACAAAATAAGTACCTGAATATATATAAACCACTTTGAATGTAGTTGCAAAAAACCTCAGAAAGGCGGTATATTAAGTTCCATTCCTTTTCCCCCTGTTAGAGTTTGGTTAAGAAACCCTGAGATAGACACTAAGAGGCTTATTTTCAAAGCACTTAGCCTCCCAAAGTTCCATAGAAACCTATGGAACTTAGCCTCCCAAAGTGCTTTGAAAATATGCCTCTCAGTCAGACTACATAAGTATTGCCATATTGGGACAAACCAAAGGTCCATCAAGCCCAGCATCCTGTTTCCAACAGTGGCCAATCCAGGTTACAAGTGTCTGGCAAGATCCCAAAACAGTACAATACATTTTATGCTGCTTATCCTAGGACAACTGGTATAGCGTATCATGATACGTTGTCCGTGTTCAAAACTTTATATAGGTAAATCTACAAGATCTTTGCATGTGCATATGATGGAGCATAGGTCGCATATTTTGGCACAGAATTTGGGTGCTCCCCTTGGTGCAACACTGTATTCAATTCAAGCATACCGTTGGGAAGTCGTCCCATTCCCTTTATAATTTTTGTTGCCCTTCTCTGTACCTTTTCTGATTCCACTATATCTTTTTTTTTTTTTTAAGTAATGACCAGAATTACACACAATATTCAAGTGCGGTTGCACCATGGAGCGATACAAGGGCATTATAACATTCTTATTCTTGTTTTCTATTCCTTTCCTAATAATTCCTAACATTCTATTTGCTTTCTTAGCCATTGCTGCCACTGAGCAGAGGGTTTCACACATATCAACGATGCACCTAGATCCTTTTCCTCGTCGGTGACTCCTAATGTGGAACCTTGCATTACATAGCTGTAGTTCGGGTTCCTCTTTCCCACATTCATCACTTTGCACGTGCACACATTAAACATTGGGGTACTCTTGGATAAGGATGGTATATTAATAATAAATACAAGACAGGAATCCCTTTTATCTGAACCAAGGCATCTGAATTAGCAAGTGGGCCCACGTGGGGGAAGTAGAATATTGCAATGCACTGCCATGCCATACAGAGTCCTTCCCCTTGTTTCCCTATTCTGTCCATATATAGATGTTTGGAGGACAGGCCTGATGAGACAGTCACACAACAGATGTGCAATCCCCAACTGATCAGCATAACTGACTAACCACATACTAGCATTTGCTATAATGTGCAAATTCCTGAATTCTATCTACATGCTCTGTGGTTAGTGTTGGGAAGCAGGGGACCCGAGTTCAAATCCTACTTCTGATATGTGACCTTGAAGAGGTCAGATATTTCCTTTTTTTTTTTTGCCAGCTTTTGAGTTTCCATTACAAAAAGCATGCTACTTTTCTGCTTGCAAAAGTTGAAAACAATGCTATGCTCTGACCAACTGCGTGGCAAAGAGGGAGGGAGGGATGTGTGGTGGAGGGCTCCTTCTCCTTTAAGAGCTGGAGCCATGTCGTTTCTGTGTCAGTTTCACTCTACACCCACCCACCACCCCTTTGGCTCTCCTCCGTGTCAGTTTCACTATGGCGATGGCTGAGAAGAAGGAGCCTCCAGCTGTAGCTGTAGAAATGAGGACTGATGAGAGCGTGAACTGTGAGCAGGGTGGGGACAAGTAATATGTGGAGCTAAAACCTACAAAGGAAACCTCACGACAAGCCCCTTCAGATCAGCTGAGTGTAATACCCCCCTCCCCCCAATAATCCTAGGGGAATTACTTAAGAAAGAAGAACAGACCGTTCAACAACCAGGATCCAAAGTGCAACACCTTCTGTGCATGCCTGCAAGATTGATTTTGGTTTTAATTTTCTTTTAGCCCTGTGTAAATATATATGATCTACCTGGTCCACTCCTGTCCAGTTATTCCTGTGCCTGGGCACGAAGATTCTTCAAGATGTTATCTGGATCGAAGAACTCTTTTAAACTGAAACAGGATATTCACGAACCCCAGGTAAGCAATCAATAAAACAGGAGACAGTAAGAGAGATGCACAAAAAAAAAAATAATCTGATCAGCATGTTTCCCATCTATGTTATATTTCCAACAAACCCCTCTTTCTTTAGTATTACCAGAGTTGCTAGAGTTATTTTCTGTAACTGTTTCTAACCTGTTTTCCAGCCTTGTAGTCTAGAGAACTCTTATTCTTCAACATAAGTCCTCTCTGCATTTATTTATGAGACAGAAACATCTGGTTCATGGCTCTCCGATATTTAATATGCCAGATGAAAAGCAAGCACAATATGTTTATATTAAAGGCTAGTTACAGTGCTACTGATGTGGGTAAGTTTGGCATAGAATGTAAAGATGCATTGAAGTTGGAATTTCTCAGTTGTCTGAGAACGTTGGTCATGTTTACTTCCAAAACTGAAAGCTAGTCTCTCCCTCTATGTGTTCCCAGCATAATAAGATTATTGTTTCCAGGTTAAACTCAGGATTAGACAAGCAGGGCTAGACAAGAACAGCATACTTTACAGAGTGTCATGAAAAAAAAATTACCTTCTGAATTCAGAGACAGAGAAGGGTTTTTATGAGGGAGAAGTGTTATTATTTTCATTTGATGTGAATTTAATTTTGTGCTGAAGGAGCTAGATACTTCTACAGTTAGGCACAGTGTAGAAAAGGTACAGAAATAAGCTTTCCCCTCAACCACTCTGCTGAATGTGATAGTGCAACTGCTAGTCCTGGTGGTGATGTGCATAGTGCTGAGACAAGCTTCTCATTTCATAGAGGCTGAAATAAAAGTAAAGAACAGCAACCTGTTTCCATTAAGAGTCAATGTTCTTAAGCAAAATGTTTAGCAAATGATTATGGTAGCTATAAAAAATAATCATGATACAATTTTAAGTGCTTTAATATTTCCATTTTTAAATACTGGTCCTTTGCCATCAAGAGCCACAGTTTAATACTAGCTACTGTGGACTTAAATGACGCCTACATATTCTATAATGTCCAGAAGTTGTGCATTGAATTTTTAGTGCAATCTCAGTTGGTTGGTTAAGGTATGGTCTTGAGAATGGACTACATTTTCAAGCAAATGTACTCAGACTTGTAAATCCATGTTGAGAGAGGGAAGTGGGACCTCTTCTTTCTCCATCTGTACTTCTTCCCTTGGTACTCTGATCTCATCCCATGGTTTTCAGTATCATCTTTACGCTGATGACTCCCAGATCTACCTCTCCACACCAGAAATCTCAGCAGGAATCCAGGCCTAAGTATCAGCCTGCCTGTTTGACATTGCTGCCTGGATGTCTCAGCGCCATCTGAAACTAAACATGACCAAGACTGAGCTTCTCATCTTTCCCCCTAAACCAACCTCTTCTCCTCCCACATTCTCTATTTCTGTGGATAACACTTTCATCCTTCCTGTCTCATCAGCTCATAACCTTGGGGTCATCTTCGACTCCTCCCTCTGCACATATTCAGCAGATTGCTAAAACCTGTCGTTTCTTTCTCTATATCACCACCAAAATTCGCCCTTTCCTTTCTGAGCACACCACCAGAACCCTCATCCACACTCTTATCACCTCTCACTTAGACTATTGCAACTTGCTTCTCACAGGTCTCCCACTTAGCCATCTCTCTCCTCTTCAATCTGTTCAAAATTCTGCTGCACGTCTAATATTCCGTCAGTGTCGTTTTGCTCATATTAGCCATCTCCTCAAGTCACTTCACTGGCTTCCTATCCGTTTCCGCGTACAGTTCAAACTCCTCTTATTGACCTATAAGTGCATTCACTCTGCAGCTCCTCAGTACCTCTCCACTCTCATCTCTCCCTACATTCCTCCCCGGGAACTCCGCTCACTGGGTAAATCTCTCTTATCTGCACCCTTCTCCTCCACTGCTAACTCCAGACTTTGTTTTTAACTCCTTATTCACCCTTATTCACTTTGTTCAGAACCCTTATTTTATCATCCTCACTTTAATATTCCCTTATCTCGTTTGATCTGTCTGTCCTAATTAGATTGTAAGCTCTGTCGAGCAGGGACTGTCTCTTCATGTTCAAGTGTACAGCACTGCGTACATCTAGTAGTGCTTTAGAAATGATAAGTAGTAGTAGTAAGTAGTATATACTTTTGTTCTACGACTGATCCTGTGGGAGCATTGAATACAGCGTGCTGTGAGAGGCAGCTCCTGAGGAAGCGTTCATGTGAAACAGTCAGCTCCATTGAACGTTGACCCTTCAGCTAAGGGCCGCTGTTTCCTTTTATCATATTTACTGCTTGCTGCTTGAAATCACTATAATTTGCACAAAGATTATATTTGGAAATTTATTACTGAGTTTGGCTACAAAAAACATGAAGGTTTTTTCAACTTATGATGGTTGAATATTGAGCATCTTCCTGTTTACTATTTATTTTGGTAGGGGCACTGCTCTAAAGTGTTTTCCTACCATGTGAATAAGAATAACGTAGTATAATATGAGGGACCATTATGTTTTGAGTGGGAGAGATACAAGTGCCAGAAATGGTATTCAATGCTGATGTGTCAGAGAAACTGACACATCAGCAACAGATCTACAAAAACGAATGGCTAGCACAGACAGATTTCAAACACTATCTCCAAAATTGGGACGACAGATGCAGGAACATCCTAGACGAAATTGCACCACTACAAACACGAACCACACGAAGACACAGCTCAATATCTTGGTTCAACGAAGAACTGAAACACAAGTCAGGAGACTCGAACGTGCATGGCAAAAAATGAAAAATGACCATACACTCAAAGCTTGGAAACAAATGCAAAGAAAATACAAATACACAATAAGACAATAAGACCAGACTACAAAGACGCCCACAAACTCTACCAAATCGTGAACAAATTATCACACCGGTAATAACAGACAGCATAGACACCCCTTCGGCTGACCAACTGGCCAAATACTTCAATGAGAAAATTATAAAACTTCGATCCACACTACCACACAATACCACTGATCACGAAAAATTTCTGGACTGCCTTGACCCAACTCCCGGCGAACACCCAGCAGATCGAACCTGGAATGACTTTGATCTGCTAACTGAAGAAACCATAACTCAAGCACTGAACAAATTTTCCAAAAAACACTCCAAATTGAATATTTGCCCCAGCAACTTGATAAGGTGTGCCCCCAAACGATTCATAACAGACCTTACATCACACCTGAATTACATGCTACAACACGGACTCTTCCCCAAAGATAAAGGAAATATATTACTTACACTCATTCCCAAAGACTTAAAGAAGAAATTAAATGACACAACCAACTACCGACCAGTAACAACCATCCCCCTGACAGTAAAACTAATGGAAAGTATGGTAACCAAGCAACTCACCGAATACCTGGACAAGTTCACAATACTACATGAATAACAGTTAGGATTTCGATCCAACCATAGCACCGAAACAGTGCTAACCACTCTCATAATCAAATTTAAGCAACTAATTGCAACTATATAGTAACATAGTAGATGACGGCAGAAAAAAGACCTGCACGGTCCATCTAGTCTGCCCAACAAGACAAACTCATATGTGCTACTTTTTGTGTATATCTTACCTTGATTTGTAACTGCCATTTTCAGGGCACAGACCGTACAAGTCTGCCCAGCACTATCCCCGCCTCTCACCACTGGCTCTGGAACAGACCGTATAAGTCTGCCCAGCACTATCCCTGGCTCCCAACCACCATCCCCACCTCCCACCATCAGCTCTGCCACCCAATCTCGGCTAAGCTCATGAGGATCCATTTCTTCTGAACAGGATTCCTTTATGTTTATCCCTCACATGTTTGAATTCCGTTACCGTTTTCCTCTCCACCACCTCCCGCGGGAGGGCATTCCAAGCATCCACCACTCTCTCCGTGAAAAAATACTTCCTGACATTTTTTTTTTAGTCTGCCCCCCTTCATCCTTTTATCAGTTAATAATGTTACCACCGATTCCAAGTTTGTCCAATAGTTTGGTTAGTATGTTGTGATCTACCATGTCAAATGCACTGGATAAGTCGAATTGTAGAAGGAGGATGCTGTTTCCAAATGCAATTTCTTGTCTGAATTTGGATACTAGGGTGAGTAGGACAGATTCTGTGCTGTGGGCTGGACAGAAGCCTGATTGTGACTCATGTAGAATGGAGAATTTTTGTATGTAGTCGTTGATTTGAGAGGTCACTCTGTTTTCCATCAATTTAATTAGTAGAGGAATGGAGGCGATGGGGCAGTAGTTGGTGACATCGCTCACTGGTTTCTTTGAATTTTTTTGGTATTGATGTAAGCAGTATCTTGCCATGTTCAGTGGGGAATGAACCCTGCTGTAGCAGAAGGTTTAGGTGGGAGGTGAGATCTATGATAAAGCGTTCTGGGGCATTTTTCATTAAGTAGTTGGGGCATGGGTCGAGATGGCAGGTGAGATTTGGAAAGTTTGGTGAGTGCCACAGAGACTTCTTGTCGTAGTAAGGAGGATGAAGTTTGTCCATGAACGGTCGGCTGGAATTTCATCTCCATATGGGGTCCAATTCGTCGAGAAAGGAATCAATGTTAGTACAGTCTTGTGGAATTGTGCTGCAAAGATTGGGTGATTTGTGTATTGAACTAATTTGCCAGCTGGTCAGCTGATCGGCAGTTTGTGAGGATGATGTGACTGGGGTTGGTATTAATAAGATTCTGTATGAGTTGGAATTGTTTTTTATGTCTGTAACCTGCTGTTTAGAAATTGTTTGTGGTGTAGTAGGATCTGTTTTTGCGTGTTTGATGGCATTTTTGTATTTCCTGTGTGACTGTTTCCATGCATTGTAGGTGTGTGTATCTCTAGTTTTGTTCCATGCCTTTTCTAGTTTCCTGGTTTGTGATTTTAGGGTATGTCATTGAACCATGGTGTGAGGTTGCGTCTGTGTAGGGTTTTTGTACGTAATGGGGCTATTTCATCTAGTATAGTTTTGCATCTGTTGTTCCATTCAGTGAGGAAGTGATTTGAGTTAGGTTGTGTAGACCAATTGTTGTTATATATTTGTTGCCAAAACCTTTCCTTGTCGATCCGTCCTCTAGTGGTGATTGTTATTGGGTCTTGTTTAATAAGCTGACCTTTTTTCCGCCATAATAGGGTTCAGTTGCTTTGTGATGGTCTGACCAGGGGGTGGCGGACCACTTAATATCAGAAATGTGGATGTTCTGGTTTGTGGAGAATTTGTAAGAGATGATGTCTAGTGAGTGACCTTTGTTGTGGGTAGGTTGTATGGGAGGGAGGTCAAGGTCGCAGAGATGAAGGAGTTCTTTGAATTCTTGAGTGTGGGTATTGTTAGGGTCCTCTAGGTGTAGGTTCAGGTCCCCAATCAGTAGTACATTGGAGTTATTGATGCAAGTGTTTGATATGAAATCCATGAGGGTGGATTGGTTGTCATTCCAGTTAGAAAGAGGTCTATAGAATAGGATGACGGTTAGGTGATCATATAACAAGGAGCTGGAAAGTTTGATTGATACAATTTCAAGCTGGGGCACAGTGGTTCCAGGATAAGAGTTCTGCAGAAAGCTTGAATTTGATATAAGCCTATTCCTACTTCCTCCGCCTCTCTCCCTCTTTTCTTGGTCCAGACGTATGCTCTGTAATTTTGTTCTTTATAAGATCTCTGCCATTTTGCCTGGCACGATGTCAGGTTCACAGGTCTATAATTTCCCAGATCTTCTCTGGAACCTTTTAAAAAAATCAGCGTTACATTGGCCACCATCCAATCTTCCAGTGCCATGCTTGATTTTAAAGATAAATGACATATTACTAACAATAGTTCACAAATTCATTTTTCAATTCTATCTGTACTTGGGGATGAATACCATCCAGTCCAGGAGATTTGCTACTCTTGAATTTGTCAAATTACACCATTACGTCTTCTAAGTTTATACAGATTTCGTTCAGTTTCTCTGACTCGTCAGCTTTGAATATCTTTTCTGGCACCGGTATCTCTCCCAAATCTTCCTTGGTGAAGACTGAAGCTAAGAATTCATTTAATCTCTCTGCTATGGCTTTGTCTTCTAACTGTCCCTTTTACTCCTTGGTCATCTAGCGGTCCAACCAATTCTTTTGCTAGCTTTTTGCTTTTAATATACCTAAAAAAATATTTTACTATGTGTTTTTGTCTCTGCATCTCTCTAACGCAATCTTTTTTTCAAAGACCCTCTTTGCCTTATCAGTGCTTTGCATTTGACTTGCCATTCCTTATGCTCTTATTATTTTCAGTCAGTTCCTTCTTCAATTTTCTGAAGGATTTTTTTTAGCTCTAGTAGCTTCCTTCACTTTTTAACCATGCCAGCCGTTGTTTTTGTTTTCCTTTCTCCTTTTTTAATACATGGAATATATTTGGCATGGGCTTCCAGGATTGTATTTTTGAACCACAACCACATCTGTTGTACATTTTTGACCTTCGCAGCTGCTTCTCTAAGGTTTTTTTTCACCATTCTTCTCATTTTATCAGTCTCCTTTTTGAAAGTTAAATGCTAACGTATTGGATTTCCTTTGTGTACTTACTCCGAGGCTAATATCAATTCTGATTATATTATGATCACTGTTATCAAGCAGCCCCAGCACCATTACTCCAGCACTAGATCATGTGCTCCACTAAGGACTAGGTCTAAAATTTTTCCTTCTCTTGTGGTTCCTGTACCAACTGCTCCATAAAGCAGTCCTCGATATCGTCAAGGAATTTTACCTCCCTAGAATGCCCTGATGTTATATTTACCCAGTCAATATCGGGGTAATTGAAGTCACCCATTATTATTGTATTCCCGTTTGTTAGCCTCCCTAATTTCTGATAACATTTCTACATCTGTCTGTTCATCCTGGCTAGGTAGACTTAGTGCACTCCTATCACTATCCTTTTCCCCTTCACACATGGAATTTCAATTCATAGGGATTCCAAGATGTGTTTTGTTTCCTGCAGAATTTTCAATCTATTTGATTCAAGGCCCTCCTTAACATACAAAGCTACCCCTCCACCAATTTGATCCACCCTATCACTACGGTATAATTTGTACCCAGGTATGACAGTGTCCCACTAGTTATCCTCCTTCCACCAGTCTCAGATGCCTATTATATCTAATTTTTCATTTAGTGTAATATATGATGATTTCACGAAGTCAAAAGATGTGGCTTGAGCTATAACCTGCAGTATGGCTCTTACAGAAATATAACTCAGTCAGGAGACATGAGTGAGCCATAACCTGTAGAGTAACTCTGGCCATGTAGAGCTCCAAATTGTTGCCTGCAGCGCTAGAGTAAAAAGTCAGATGAATGCATAAAAGAAGCCTAGAGACTCCATCTTATTTCTTAGGCTTCTGGCATTCACATACATACATTTCAAATTATGTTTGTTGTTCCTATTTACATCTTGCTAGGCAGTTGACAGTGTTAATTTGCAATCTTTTGTCTTTTTATTTAAGGACACCTGATCTACTATGGTCTCTTTTGCAACCTCACTATTGGGATGCCCTATCTTCCCTGTTTTGGTGATATCTTTGAAAGATATCTTGTTCCAAATCATGCGTTTTTGAACGACTGTCTGCCTTCCTCCCAGGTTCTGGTTTAAAAGCTGCTGTACCTCCTTTTTAAATGCCGATGCCAGCAACCTGGTCCCACCCTGGTTAAGGTGGAGCTCATCCTTCCCTAGAATGCTGCCCAGTTCCTTACAAATCTAAAACCCTCCCTTGCTGCACCATCGCCTCATCCACGCATTGAGACTCTGAAGTTCTGCCTGTTTCTTGGGCCCTGCATGTGGAACAGGTAGCACTTCAGAAAATGCTACCCTCCAAGAGCCTAAATTTGGCTTCCAGAACCTCTATCCCCACATTTTCCTATGTCATTGGTACCCACATGTACCAAGAGAGTCGGCTCCTACTCAGCACTATCTAAAATCCTATCTAGGTGGCGTGTGATGTTCACTACCTTAGCACCAGGCAGGTAAGTGACCAGGCGATCCTCACGTCCACCAGCCACCCAGTTATCTACATGCCCCTAATAAATCACCGAATACAACAACCATCCTAACTCTTCCCTGCAGGACAACAGCTCCTGGAGACACATCCTCGGTGCTAGAGGATATTGTATCCCCTGGTGTGCTGGTCCTGGCTAAAGGATTACTTCCAACTGCACCAGGGTGATGCTCTCCTTTTAGAAGACCTCCCTCCTCCAAGGTAGCACAGGGGCTGCCAGAGTACAGGTGGGACTTCTCTACTACAACATCCCTGTAGGCCTCCTCTACCTCCCTCAGCAACTCCAAGTCTGCTACTCTAGCCACAAGAGAATGGACTCGTTCTCTGAGAGCTAGGAGCTCTTTGCATCAAGCACACATATGACCTCTCACCAACTGGGAGATAATAATACATGTGACACTCAATGCATGAAGCTGCTGTTTTGGGTTTTTTTTTTTTTTGTTACTGCTGTGAGCACTATGTTTAGCTTAGGGTATTATCCAGTATCTCTCCACCTCCTTGGGGGTAAAGATGTACAAAAGTTCAAGAGCCCTGGCCCACTTAAAATGCCATCAGGCGAGTCCTATTCCGTCAGCATCATGCAGGTGAGGACCTTGTGAAGAGGAAAATGCTTCAGGGGTCCAGCAAGACCCACCAACAGAGGATCCCCTCAGAGAACCTAGAGCATATACTCAGAGCTTTAGTAACTTTGTCAATAATACGAGAAAGCTCCTCTTGCCAGAACAGGCAAATCACATGGGAATGCTCTTCCTCCTCCTTTGAGGGAGAACCCTCCCCTCACCCCAAAGGGGCTACATACTCTCTTGCTGCAAAAAAAGCAGCATGAGAGGAAAGGGTTAAATCTCACAAAACGGCTGCATATCCCGCTGAAGACATCAGGACTGCAGGTCTCGACACTTCAGTGTGGGAAAAATAGCCTTCAGCTCCAGCGATCCCCTCCCCAGGCTGTTTTTGAAGTAGGAAACAGCCCATCACAGGAGGGGCAGACAGAGCTGGCAGCCATACTAAGCTGCCATCTCTTGAGCGCCTGCCTGCATATATGTTCAACCACACAGCAAACACATATAGACCTGACTTCCTGCTGAAGCTGACTTTAGTCTAGGGAACTGGTGTCTCAGCCATTCCTCTGCTCTCAGCTGATTTTTTTTAAACTCAAATAGCTTTATTTCCCTTAAAAGATGAATAAAGCTAATTAGGCAGGACCAATTGGAATTTTTTTTTAAACTAAACTAGCTGGAAGCTGAAGGGAGAGCCTGAGGAAAGGACACCTGAACACGGTGTACAACTGTGGGAGATGGGGACCCCCAGGACCTTGCCCAGTTGATGCTAAAAAGCACATCTGGAGACTGCAGAGCAAGGCTCCGTGCTCAACCAGGTCTAATCTGGGGATCAAGTACCTTTGTGCTTTGGGAACTTAAAGATTGGGGTTTAAAGGAGGAATTGTAGGTTAGTGTTAGGCAAAAATAAAAATATGAAAAGCAAATTTGAACAACTAATCTCCATAGTCTTTTCCACTTAGTTTTAAAAGCTTTGTACCACAGCATTAACAGATAGAATCTAACAGCCACTGCAGGATCTAATTTAGTATTTCCACCCACCCCTAGGACAACTCTTCATTTATAGTCAGTTATTGTAATTAGAGTAACAAGCAAGGAGTGCTCTTACAGAGTTTTAAATACATGTCATTACCATCTAAGAAGAAAACACTAAATAAATCATAAAATATTCTATATAAACTAAAAGAATGGAGGAGTGGCCTAGTGGTTAGGGTGGTGGACTTTGGTCCTGGGGAACTGAGGAACTGAGTTTGATTCACACTTCAGGCACAGGTAGCTCCTTGTGACTCTGGGCAAGTCACTTAACCCTCCATTGCCCCATGTAAGCCGCATTGAGCCTGCCATGAGTGGGAAAGCGCGGGGTACAAATGTAACAAAAATAAAAAGACACTTTTATATTAGGCTAATATCCTTAATACTGTAGCAAGTTTTAAATTATTGAAAAACTCAAGAACACTAAGATGGAGTCAGCAGTCCAGCAGCGAGAGGGGTGCTATCCAGTCTTTTGCATTGAGTGTCACATGTATGATTATCTCCCAGTTGGTGAGATGTCATATGTGTGTGCCCGATGCAAAGAGCTCCTAGCTCTTAGAGAACGTGTCCGTTCTCTTGAGGCTAGAGTAGCAGACTTGGTGGAGCTGAGGGAGACAGAAAGGTACATAGAGGAGACCTACAGGGATGTTGTAGAGAAGTCCCACCTCCAGTCTGGTAGCCCCTGTGCTACCTTGGAGGAGGGAGGTCTCCTAGAAAGACAGCATCACCCTGGTGAAGTATGTCTTCAAGTGCTGCCCGGGAGGGAAAGGTTAGGACAGCTGTTGTAGTTGGTGATTCGATCATTAGGCATATAGATAGCTGGGTGGCTGGTGGATGTGAGGATCGCCTGGTGACTTGCTTGCTGGTGCGGTGGCGGACCTCACGCGTCACCTAGATAGGATTCTAGATAGTGCTGGGGAGGAGTCCGCTGTCTTGGTACATGTGGGTACCAATGAGATAGGAAAATGTGGGAGAGAGGTTCTGAAAGCCAAATTTAGACTCCTAGGTAGAAAGCTCAAATCCAGATCCTCTAGGGTAGCATTTTCTGAAATGCTACCTGTTCCACGCGCAGGGCCCAAGAGACAGGCAGAGCTCCGGTGTCTCAATGCATGGATGAGACAATGGTGCAGGGAGGAGGGTCTTAGATTTGTTAGGAACTGGGCAACATTCTGGGGAAGGGGGAGCCTATTCCGAAAGGATGGGCTCCACCTTAACCAGGGTGGAACTAGGCTGCTGGCGTCGGCATTTAAAAAGGAGATAGAACAGCTTTTAAACTAGAAATGGGGGGGAAGGCCAACAGTCGCTCAAAAGCGCATGGTTCGGGATAAGGTAGCTTGCAAAGATACCTCACAAACAGGGAAGATAGGGTTTTTGGATAGTGAGGTTGCACAACAGACCATGGTAGGCCGGTGCCCTTAAATACAACTAAAGAGCAGACAAAAGATGGTAAATCAGTAGTGTCCAGTACTAAGCATCATGCAAATAGGAACAACAAACATACTCTGAAATGTCTATATGTAAATGCTAGGAGTCTAAGAAATAAGATGGGAGAGTTGGAATATATTGCACTAAATGAAAAATTGGATATCATAGGCATTACTGAGACCTGGTGGAAGGAGGATAACCAGTGGGACACTGTCATAACAGGGTACAAAGTATATCGTAGAGATAGGGTGGACCGGACTGGTGGAGGGGTAGCATTGTATATTAACGAGAGCCTTGACTCAGATAGATTACAAATTCAGCAGAACACAAATCACACCTTTGAATCATTGTGGGTTAAAATTCCATGTACAAAAGGGAAAAGGACGGTGATAGGAGTGTACTACCGTCCGCCTTACCAGGATAAGCAGATAGACGCAGAAATGATAAAAGAAATCAGAGATGCAAACAAAATGGGCAATGTGATAATAATGGGTGACTTCAATTATCCAAATATAGACTGGGTAAATGTAACATCGGGACACGCTAGAGAGGTATAATTCCTTGATGAAATCAAGGACAGCTTTATGGAGCAGCTGGTGCAGGAGCCGACGAGAGAAGGAAAAATTCTAGACTTGGTCCTTAGTGGAGCGCATGATCTGGTGAGGGACGTTATGATACTGGGGCCGCTTGATAACAGTGATCATAATATGATCAGTTTTAATATCAACCTTGAAATAACTATACACAGGAAGTCAAATACGTTAGCGTTTAACTTTAAAAAAAGGAGACTATGATAAAATGAGAAGAACGGTGGAAAAAAAAACTTAGGGGGACAACTGAGAGGGTAAAAACTGTACAATAGGCATGGACGCTGTTCAAAAATACCATCCTGGAGGCCCAGGCCAAACATATTCCACTAATTAGAAAAGAAAGACGGAACTCCAAAAGACAGCCAGCCTGGTTGAAAAGTGAGGTGAAGGAAGCTATTAGGGCTAAAAGAAACGCCTTCAGAAAATGGAAGAAGGAACCGTCTGAAAATAACAAGAAGCAGCATAAGCAGTGTCACAGCAAATGCAAGGTGCAAATAAAGAAGGCCAAGAGGGATTACGAAAAAAAAGATAGCATTAGAGGCAAAAAAACATAGTATAAAATTTTTTTGGCATATTAAAAGCAGGAAACTGGCAAAAGAATCGGTTGGGCCGATCAAGGAAGACAAAGACGTAGCGGAGAGATTGAATGAATTCTTTGCTTCGGTCTTCCCCGAGTAAGATTTGGGTGGGATACCGGTGTCGGAAATGGTATTTCAAGCGGACGAGTCGGAGAAGCTTACTGACTTTACGGTAAACCTGGAGGCCGTAATGGGGCAGTTCAGCAAACTGAAGAGTAGCAAATCTCCTGGACCGGATGGTATTCATCCTAGAGTACTGATAGAACTGAAAAATGAGCTTGCGGAGCTACTGCTAGTGATATGCAATTTATCCTTAAAATCGAGCGTGGTACCGGAAGATTGGAGGGTGGCCAGTGTAACACCCATTTTTAAAAAAGGTTCCAGCATTATAGACCGGTGAGTCTGACGTTGGTGCCGGGGAAAATGATAGAGGCTATTATTAAAAACAAAATTACAGAGCACATCCAAGGACATGGATTACTGAGACCGAGTCAGCACGGCTTTTGTGTGGGGAAATCATGCCTGACCAATTTACTTCAATTCTTTGAAGGAGTAAACAAACATGTGGACAAAGGGGAGCCGGTTGATATTCAGTATCTGGATTTCCAAAAGGCGTTTTACAAGGTACCTCATGAAAGGCTACAGAGGAAATTGGAGGGTCATGGGATAGGAGGAAATGTCCTATTGTGGATTAAAAACTGGTTGAAGGATAGGAAACAGAGAGTGGGGTTAAATGGGCAGTATTCACAATGGAGAAGGGTAGTTAGTGGGGTTCCTCAGGGGTCTGTGCTAGGACCGCTGCTTTTTAATATATTTATAAATGATTTAGAGATGGGAGTAACTAGCGAGGTAATTAAATTTGCTGATGATACGAAGTTATTCAAAGTCGTTAACTCGCGACATGATTGTGAAAAATTACAGAAGGACCTTACGAGACTGGGAGACTGGGCTGCTAGATGGCAGATGACGTTTAATGTGAGCAAGTGCAAGGTGATGCATGTGGGAAAAAAGAACCCGAATTATAGCTACGTCATGCAAGGTTCCACGTTAGGAGTTACAGACCAAGAAAGGGATCTGGGTGTCGTCGTCGATAATACACTGAAACCTTCTGCTCAGTGTGCTGCTGCGGCTCGGAAAGCAAATAGAATGTTGGGGATTATAAGGAAAGGTATGGAAAACAGGCATGAGGATGTTATAATGCCATTATATCGCTCCATGGTGCGACCGCACCTTGAGTATTGTGTTCAATTCTGGTCGCCGCATCTCAAGCAAGATATAGTGGAACTGGAAAAGGTGCAGCGAAGGGCGACTAAAATGATAGCGGGGATGGGACGACTTCCCTATGAAGAAAGACTAAGGAGGCTAGGGCTTTTCAGCTTGGAGAAGAGATGGCTGAGGGGAGACGTGATAGAGGTATATAAAATATTGAGTGGAGTGGAACAGGTGGATGTGAAGCATCTGTTCACGCTTTCCAAAAATACTAGGACTAGGGGGCATGCGATGAAACTACAGTGTAGTAAACTTAAAACAAATCGGAGGAAAATGTTTCTTCACCCAACGCGTAATTAAACTCTGGAATTCGTTGCCGGAGAACGTGGTGAAGGCGGGTTAGCTTGGCAGAGTTTAAAAAGGGGTTAGACGGTCTCCTAAAGGACAAGTCCATAAACCACTACTAAATGGACTTGGGGAAAAAAATCCACAATTCCAGGAATAACATGTATAGAATGTTTGTACGTTTGGGAAGCATGCCAGGTGTTAGAGGAAGAGAAAAATACTGGAACTTTCTCAGTGCGCCAGCAGGTTATACCAGTGAGTTCACTGGAAAAGCCTAGCTTTTTCTCTACCTCCATCTGCTGGTAGAGTAAGATAACACCCACATGTTCAGAACGGTGCAGCTTTGATGACAAGGATGGTGCAATTGATAGGTCACTTTCCTAATGCACCTGCAACCTGAATTTGAATACCATACTGGGATTTCTATCTGGTAACTAGCCTCTGGCCAGTTTAGCCATCCATCTACTTTTGGTCAGTAAATGAGTGGCCAGCCTTACCTGGGGGAAGAAGGTTTGAAGTGATTGGAGAAGACAAGGGCAAACCAACTTAAGAAAGTCACAGCAATCTGGCTGAATTATCGATCGAGCAAACTCAGACACACCACAATCCAGACAGCTGCAAGAACTACATCACTAACAGTGTGCCATGAAACTGCCACACATGTGGTGCCCTTTATAAACTGTTCACAATTTCGTACTTGAGTACAGAGGACTACCTTTATGTTTTTTATTCGTATTTATATTTTATCTTTGATATTACAGTTTATTCATATTTATATTTTACCTTTGGTATTACAGAGAAATATTTTGCTAAATGAAACAAGGATTTGTGTGTACACTGGACACTTATGAGAACCACAGTTAAGACCCTCTAACAGAACCTTTTGCAATCATGTTATGATCATACAACACTGTCAAGGTATACACACAGTCAGAAACAAATTACATGTTCATATCCATAACTTCCCCCAACAGTTTACATTGTAATTATGGATGATTCACTTGGTTCTCAACTAGAAGCCCTATTAAAATAAGCTCACCTCCGACACTCTTCAGAAAGAGATATTGGGCCAGATATATATTATGACTTTTGGAAACCATGTATAAAATATGCTTACCTCCAAAGGACTGTCTGCAACAAGATGTGTTGATGTTGCTACCTCCCTGTAATACTGTCTACACATGATCTTAGCAAAAAGACAGAGAAGCAATAATATACATTCCTTGATTACCAAAATCAGTTATACTGTTTTGTTTTTTTAACCTTTTTTTTTTGGTTAAGATCAAGTACAAGGGTATGAGCCAGGAGCTAAAGATGGTACTGTTTTGGCTTTTTGAGTGAGAATCTATAAACTATTGGCTGCTAATGTCCTGCCACTTAACCCCACTGGGAACTCAGTAATACGATGAGAGATGGAAGAAGACTTAGGTGTTGGATTCAGTGTTAGTCTTGTAAAAATCAAAGAAGAAAATGATAGTACCTCAAGTGGTCTAGCAGCAGAGGTTGTGAAGGCTAGCTCTGCCAGATTTTGGACATGCATGGAATAGCTAGAGGAAGAGATTAAAAGTTAGGTGGAAAATACCATAGGGAGAGCAGGTGGTTTGTAAAGGAAATGTGTATGCTCATCTACCCGGCTAGGTAGGCTGGGTGAGTCAATTAAGTCATATCTGCTTGCCATTTTTTATATAACTATAAAAACTAAAACTCCTGGCAAAAAAGATATTAAAAACCCAGTGAAGACAATATTTCATATTTTCCCCCACTGCAGTAGGAGAGAACATTTCAAGAAGTCAGTAATTTTGGCAGAATTCTCAAGTTTTCACCCAGATGAATTTAGTAGCTGGGTCCCTGATTGATGGAGATATGCAAGCCACCAATTCTGTTCTCTTTCTGGAAAGCCGTCACATTTCTACTACAGTAATTTTGCACATACCATGAGAAATTAACCTCATGTCTATGCCAGGGTACATTTGAGTGAGCATTAGCAGTGAATCTGAGAGACTGAGATCACCTCAACACTTGCATTGTTTCAAAGAATGCTTCCTTCTGGAGTTCATAAGTGTAATGTTAACAGAAATCATATCAAGATACCATCAGCTATCAGTAGTAAAGTTTGAACCCAGTGTCTTACTTCCGAGGAAAGCTGCCCACAATGCCTAACCCAGATCAGGCCAGGAACAGCCCTTCTGCTTCTGAGAACTTTGTACTCTCCTGTTAACTGTACATACAACTGTTGCACTTTGTTTTCATCAAGTATCTTGTTAACCATTAACTTGCTGCATATGCAATAGTTTAAATTCAAACATGAGCCACAACACATTGCTTTTAGAAGTAGCCGTTAAAAAAGAAATTTAACACTAGATGTGAAAAAAAGTATCTGATACTACATTGAAAATTAATCTCAATTTATTAAAGTGTCACTTCACGGTTAAGCATCTCAGATAAAAATTTCATTTAGTTTTACTGTGCCTTTCACTACAAGCCTCCCCCTTCTTTTTACTTCCCCTGTCCTTCAAGCTCACGTCTTCCTCTCTCCCAAAGTGGGAGTGGGGGGCAGCCCTGGGCCCCATTGCTATGGATACATAGTGTCCCTCCCTTGAGTGCATACACGGTGAACAGGTTACCACAGTCCAAAGGTGAGGACAGAATAGGTAGAAGGTGGAGTTAGGCCTGGGAGAGGAATGTTAGAGAAAGACTGTTGGGCCTTGGAGGGAGCTGGGCAAGACTGTGATGGGTACAGGGGGCATGATCTAGGATTTAAAGCATTGGAATGATTCAGGAGAAACCAGGAGTCACTTTTATAGAGCATCCCACAACGCATGCACAGGTGTCTTCCTGCTTGACGTGCGAGCATGGGTCAATCAGTCAGAGATGAAGAAGACAACTCCTAGGGGAGGTGGGAGGGTATGTGAGAATACTTGGCTTGCTGTCCTCAGAGAACACCTGCTACAAGTAACTAACTTCGCTTTCTCCAAGAACACACAGGCCAGATGTATTCTCCCAAGTGGGAATCCCTGGCTACCAGGTTCACCAACAACAATGTGAGGACAACAGGAACTCGAAACATCAAGGCCTTGAAGTTGATTAACCTGAAACTATATGAAGGTGTACCCTGGAACAGAACAAAACTGAGCCTATGAGGCTGGAGTTGGATTCTAGACACCAAACAAATTCTGCAGGACTAACCAAACTGGCCATCACATCAGGTACCCTGCTCAAGACAGTAGTGTGATGTGAATGTGTAGACTGAAGACCACATCGCAGCTTTTCAAATCTCCTTGATGGAGGCTCATCTCAAGAAAGCCACCAACACAGTCATTTCACTGACATTATGAGCTGTGACAGGATCCTCAAGAGTCAGCTCAGCCTGGGCATATGCGAAGGAGATGCAATCTGCTAGCCAACTGGAAAGTGTGTGTTTGCCGATGGCTACCCTCATCCTGTTTGGATCAAAAGAAACAAAAAACTGGGCAGACTGTCTATGGCAGTGATGGCGAACCTTTTAGAGACCGAGTGCCCAAACAGCAACCCAAAACCGAATTATTTATCGCAAAGTGCCGGTACTCATTATGGGCGGGGTCACCACATATGATTCCACCCCTATGATAGCCACACCCCTTACACCAGCCATGGCGCATATAAACAGACATCATTGAAAATATTATACTAGTGTAGGAGAAAAAAATAACATGATTTTCTTCCATTATAAATCATTTCTGTAAGCTGTTACAGCTCCAGTATGCCCAGTGCAAAATAAGACAGCAGATGTAAATTCTCCAATTCGACATATTCCAAACACTAAAATGAAAATAAAATGATTTTTCCAACCTTTGTTGTCTGGTGATTTTGTTTTTCTATCCATATTGGTTCTAGTCGCTGATTCTGCTGCTCTCTATCTGTTCTCATAACTCCGTTTCCAGGGCTTCCTTTCCATTGATTTCTTTACTTTCCTCCTTTCTTCTTCATTTCTTGCCCTCCATCCATGTCCAGCAACCATCCTCTCCCCTCCAGCCACAAATGTCCAGCAGCCCTCCTCTCCCCCCTGCCCTACCTCCCAGCACCCGGCAGCACCCAGCACCAGGCCTCCCTCCCACCCAGCACCCACCATCAGGCTTCCCTCCCACCCAGCACCCACCATCAGGCTTCCCTCCCACCCAGCACCCACCATCAGGCCTCCCTCCCACCCAGCACCCACCATCAGGCTTCTTTTCCCGCCCACCCAGCAGCACACAGACAGCACCAGGCCGGCCTCCCGCCCTCCCTCCAACCCAACGAGCATCAGGCCGCCCGCCCGTCCGTCCTCCCAGCACCAGGAACCCCCCCCCTCCTAAAATTTAAAAAGCGTACCTCCTCAGTCGGGGTTAAGGCGGCGTGCTTCGCTCGACGCGCCTTCGGCCTTCCCTGTCTCTCAAGCTCTGGTCCCGCAGTGTGCATTCACCAGAATGGGTATGAGGTTGGGGGAAAACTATTAGTATAACAATTGACTGGTTAAGATGGAACTCTGACACCACCTTAGGAAGGAGCCTAGAATGCACGCGAAGACCTTCTCTGTTGTGATGAAACTTTGTGTAAGGTGTTTAAGCTTCTAGGGTCTGAAACTCACTGACTCTGCGAGCTGATGACCGCCACCAAAAAACACAACTTTCCAGGTTAGATATTTCAGATGACATATGTCAAGTGACTCAAAAGGAACTAGGTGAGAATGACACTGAGATCGAATGCCACAGGAGGAGGATTTGTCAACAACAAACCTCTCATGAATCGAGCAACTAGAAAGATGTACATAATATAACATAAGAATAACCATACTGGGGTGCAGAAAAGACCCATCATTCTGCAAGATAAGGGTAAAAAACCACCCCAATCTCCACGGTTCTTCAGAGGGTAACTCCAAAAGAAGTTGGAGACAGATCTGTCTCAGCTAGTATGATGATCATAGTTCCCCAGAGTTGCTAGAGTTCCGATGTCAATGAATTAGCCTTTGAGTAGCCAAAACGTTTATCCAGTGGCGTAGCAAGGAGGGCTGCCACCCGGGGCGGTTCGCCGTTTCACCCCCCCTCGGCGCATCAACACCCCCCCCCCCCCCGACCCAGTGCCTACCCTCCTCAGCTCCCTCCAACCAGCTCCCGCACCCTACCTTTAAAGAAATTTCGGAAGCCATGGAGAGGTGAGGCGTAGCGCCTCGCGCCTGCATGTAAAAGAAGCGTGGATCCTCATCGGGCCTTCCCTCATGCTGTCTGTCCCACCCTTGCGGAAATAGGAAGTTGCGTCAGCGGAGGGCGGGACAGACAGCGTGAGGGAAGGCCCGATGAGGATCCACGCTTCTTTTACATGCAGGCGCGGGGCACTGCGCCTCGCCTCTCCATGGTTTCCGAAATGTCTTTAAACGAAGGATGCGGGAGCTGGTTGGAGCCGGAGGGAGCTGAGGAGGGTAGGCACTGGTCAGGGGGGGGGTGTTGATGCGCCGAGGGGGGGTGTCATCGTGCTGCACCCGGGGGCGGGGGGGAGCTGGCAGGGAGCAACCCCCCCCCCCCCGAGCTGACACCCGGGGCGGACCACCCCTCCCGCCCCCCCCCTTGCTACGCCACTGCGTTTATCCCACTGGACCCGACACACAATGTCCTCAACTGTACTTTCAAACAGAGAGAACAAGAATCAATCTGGTAGTTAGGCTCTAGGCACTCGATGCACCAATTCTGCAGGTCCATGATAAAGCTCACCTGATTACACTGGACACACCTTTTGAAGCCAGTGAGGGTTGTTTTTTCAGACATCGAGAAAAGAATCAGAGTCAAATTAAACTACTCAATTTTTGAGAATAAAAAGGGGTTACTCAAATTGAGGCCAGTGTTCAGGCCTAAGCGTGCCTAAAGAGCAACAAGATAAAGAAAGAAAATTTGAAGGGCTGAAAATAACTAAGACTCAATGGGGAAAGGTACTAAAAAGAAAAATAAGCAAAAAGAGGTGTCATGAGATGCATAGAGCCCACCTGGGGGGTTAACCCTGCAGCCACCTAAAAGGCATGTCCCAGTACTGTGCAGGTCCGCTACCATCTGCGCTTGTCCTCTACACTTGTGAATGTGCTTTACACTGGCATACCCTTCCAGCCGCCTGCTGGGTCCCACTCATCTCTGTGTGAGTCTCCCACCCGCAAATTATTTCCCCAGTGGTTTCTAAGGACACTGGGGCCACAATCCCAAGGGTCCCACAGTTCCCGGAAAGCACCCACAGACCAAAACACAAACCACCAGGGTTTTTAGTCAGTCCAGGACAGCAGAGTCAATAAACTAATAAGGTTTATTGTCAGGAAACTGAACAGTGAACGGTAAGAGGAAAAAATCCTGAAAATATATGAACAACAGATAAATCAAACAGGTATCAATATTAAAACTAACTAAACATGTGTTTACTACCCGAGTAGTACCTGGGGAGTTCAGGAAATATAGCTGCACACAGAATATAAAATATAACTGCTCAAAGGGGCTCAGTGAAGAGATCTTTTTCTCTCTTCTCCCTATCTGACACTAAAGGTTTCCTCAGAATTTAGGTGGGGAAAAAAACGTTCACTTCTGTAACAGCTATACAAAAAAAATGGCAGTCACCATCTGCTGGCCAAACAAGGGAAATGCACTAGGGAACAAATATGTCATACTTTTGCATTACAGGTTACAGGCATAAATCCCTGTTTCGTCACAAAAGGTAAAAACTGCATGGGAAGGCACTTCAAAACGATAGGAAAAAATGTACTGAGGAGAGACCATAAAGATGTGTCCTCTTAGCTCAGTGGAAAGGAAGAGACTGATGGACCCCTACTCGTGTGTTGGGTGGGAAGGCACCTGTGCATGCATAGTGAGATGCTGCTAGAACCAGAGATTGGAGGCAGGAATGCAGAAGCGCCCCCTCGTTCTGAGAGTTGGAAAACACTCCAATCTCCACGGTTCTTTGGAGGACAACTCCAGAAGAGGGAACCAAATCTGACGCGGCCAGAAGGGAGCAATCAAAATCATGGTTCCGCAGTCTTGCTTGAGTTTTAGCAAAGTCTTCCCTACTAGAGGCATGGGAGGATATGCATAGAGAAGGCCTGACCCCCAATGAAGGAGAAAAGCATCTGATGCTAGTCTGTCATGGGCCTGAAGTTTGGAACAGTACTGAAGGACCTTGTGACTGATCTGAGTGGCTAAAAGATCCACTGAGGGGGTGCCCCACTCTCGGAAGATCTTGCGTACAAAGCCCATGTTGAGCGACCACTTGTGAGGCTGCATTATCCTGCTCAACCTGTCGGCCAGACTGATGTTTACGCCTATCAGATAAGTGGCTTGGAGAAACATGCCGTGACGGCGAGCGCAAAGCCACATCTGGACAACTTCCCGACACAGGGGGCGAGATCCGGTGCCCCCCTGCTTGTTGATGTAGTACATCGCAACCTGATTGTCTGTCTGAATTAGGATGATTTGATTGGACAACCGATCTCTGAAAGCCTTTAGAGAGATCCAGACCGCTTGCAACTCCAGAAGATTTATCTGAAGACCTATTTCCTGGAGGGACCAAAGTCCCTGAGTGTGAAGCCCATCTACATGAGCTCCCCACCCCAGGAGGGATGCATCCGTTGTCAGCACTTTGTGTGGCTGTGGAATTTGAAAGGGACGTCCCAAGACCAAATTGGGTCTAATTGTCCACCACTGAAGATAACTGTGAAAATCGGTGGACAGTTGGATTGCATCCTCTAGATCCCCCGCAGCTTGATACCACTGGGAAGCTAGGGTCCATTGAGCTGATCTCATGTGAAGATGTGCCATGGGAGTCACATGAACTGGAGACGCCATATGGCCTAGAAGTCTCAACATCTGCCGAGCTGTGATCTGCTGAGACGCTCTGACCATGAAAACTAGAGACAGAAGATTGTCTGCTCTCGCCTCGGGGAGATAGACGTGAGCTGTCTGTGAGTCCAGCAGCTCCTACAAATTCCAGTTGCTGAACTGGTAAAAGATGGGACTTCGGCTAATTTATAACAAACCCTAGTAGCTCCAGCAGTTTAATAGTGATCTGCATGGACTGTAGAGCCCCTGCCTCTGGGGTGCTCTTCACCAGCCAATTGTCGAGATAAGGGAACACATGCACTCCCATTCTGCGTAGCGACGCTGCAACTACTGCCAGACATTTTGTGAAGACCCTGGGCGCAGATGCCAGACCAAAGGGCAGTACACAATACTGGAAGTGCAGCGCTCCCAGATGAAATCGAAGATACTTCCTGTGAGCTGGAAGTATCGGGATGTGTGTATAAGCATCCTTTAAGCCCAGAGAGCATAGCCAATCGTTTTGCTGAATCATGGGAAGAAGGGTGCCCAGGGAAACCATCCTGAACCTTTCTCAGACTAGGATTAGTTCAGGGCCCTTAGGTCTAGGATGGGACGCATTCCCCGTTTTCTTTTGCACAAGGAAGTACCTGGAATAGGATCCCAGCCCTTCTTGCCCTGGTGGAACAGGCTCGATCGCATTGGCCTTGAGAAGGGCAGAGAGTTCCTCTGCAAGTACCTGCCTGTGCTGAAAGATGAAAGACTGAGCTCCCGGTGGGAAATTTGGAGGCTTGGATATCAAATTGAGAGAATATCCGAACTGGACTATTTGAAGAACCCACTGATTGGAGGTTATGAGAGGCCACCTTTGGTGAAAAAATTTTAACCTCCCTCCGACTGGCAAGTCGTCCGGCACGGACACTTTTTCAGCGGCTATGCTCAACTGGAGCCAGTCAAAAGCCCGTCTTTTGCTTTTGCTGGGGAGCTGCAGGGGCCTGCCTTGGCGCACACTGTTGATGAGAACAAACGCGTTGGGGATGAGCCTCAGAAGACTGTCGAGGAGGATTGTACCTACACCTGTTAAAGGCATAGGGAGCATTCTTCCTTCCCCGGAAAAATAGTCTCCAGATGAGGTAGAAGCAGAAGGCGCCTGGCAGGAGAGATTTCGATAGCGGTTTCCCGCTGCGTAATCTGATCAACCACTTGCTCGACTTTCTCACCAAAAATATTATTCCCACGGCAAGGGACATCCGCAATCCGCTGCTGGACTCGATTGTCCAAGGTCAGAGGCTCGCAGCCATGAGAGTCTGCGCATCACTATACCTTGGGCAGCGACTCTGGATACAGCACCAAAGTCTCGTAAGGACTCCTGGACAGGAATTTTCGACACACCTTCTGCTGCCTGACCACCTCCTGAAAAGGCTTGGCCTGCTCCAGAGGGAGCTTATCAACCAAGCCCGCCAGTTGTTTCACCGTGTTCCTCAAGTGAATGCTCGTGTAGAGCTGGTAAGATTGAATTTTCGCCGCGAGCATAGAGGCCCGATACGCCTTTCTCCCAAAAGAGTCCAGGGTTCTAGATTCTCTTCCCGGGTGCGCCGAGGCAAAGTCTCTAGAACCCCTGGCTCTCTTGAGAGCGGAATCCACAACCATAGAGTCGTGAGGTAACTGCGACTTCATCAACTCAGGTTCACCGTGAATCCGATATTGGGACTCAGCTTTCTTTGGAATGGTGGGATTACTTAATGGTTTCATCCAGTTCTGCATAAGTGTCTCCTTGAGAACATCATGCAAAGGAACCATGGATGACTCCTTAAGGTGGCGAAGGATAGTCCAGGGCCTCGAGCATCTCAGACCTTGGCTCATCCTCAGGTACCACTGGGAAGGGAACAGCCACAGACATTTCCAGGACAAATGAAGAGAAAGAAAGACTCTCCGGGGAAGAAAGCTTGCTTTCTGGTGAGGAAGTAGGATCAGAGGGGAGACCACAAGACTCCTCAGAAGAGAAATACCTGGGATCTTCCCCTTCGTCCCACGAAGCATCCTCATCTGTGTCGGACAAGAGTTCCTTGACTGCAGTCCTAAACCGGGCCCGTATCGACGCCGAGGAACCATGTCCTCGATCGCAATGTCGAGAGGTCGACCATGTCGGCGGCAATGCAGCTCCCTCCATTGATGTCGACGGGTAATCGACCTGGGCGGCAGCTAACGCCGATGCCGCAGGCAGCACTGGCGTCGAGGACCTCACCACAGGCATAGAGCCAGCTGCCACTTCCACCGACGGTACGGAGGGCGCAAGCACCCCCGGCACCAGAACAGACTGATGCAGCAACCCCTCCAGAAGACCTGGAAGAATAGCTCGGATGCGCTCGTCTAGAGTCGCCGTCGAGCAAGGCTGCAGGAATTGGCGTCAAAATCTGTGGAGGTCGAGGAGGCGGTACCAGGTTGCCCGAAGACCGACACCTCTTGAATGGAGGGTGAGCGTTCCTTCCGGCATTGGCGCTTCACGGGTGCCGAATCTTTCGACGCCCCGGAGCTCTCGGTACCGTATTTGGAAGGAGACCAAAGACGATGCTTCTTCACCTTTGCTCGATGCATGCCATCGGCACTCCTCAGTACTGACAAGGAGGACGTGGAATCCACACACCTCCTCGGGGTCGGGTCCGAATCTGGTCAGTCCCGTGGGGCCTGTAAAGCAGGAGACTGAGACAGGTGGAGACCCACTTGACGCCTCACTGCTCCCAGCGTGTGGTGGTCTCCGGAAAGCCATTACCTGCGCTCCTGAAGTTGATGCCATCCCCCGGTGCCGATGTAGACGCCAAGAAACCGGTCGAAGCTCCGAAAAGTCTGTCTCGAAGAGCTTGTCTCGACGCCTGTGTCCACCTTTTTAAGCTAAGACACAACTTACATGCGTCTGGGCGATGGTCGGGCCCAAGGCACTGAAGACATCACGCGTGGGGGTCGGTAACCGAGATCGACCAGTTGCACCAAGTACACTTCTTGAAGCCGCTGGGAGTCTTCGATGAAATCGACGGAAAAATAGCAGCGGCGAAGTCAAAATTCGCAATTGTGCCTAAAAGAAGAGCACAAAAAAGAGAAAACTCGTACGCTCGGCCTAAGAGGGCTGCAATGAAAACGTAAGTAAACTTAAGAGGGCGAAACTAAGAATTAAAAGATAGTTTTTTGGGGTTTTTTTTTTTTTTTTTACTTTAAGGGAAAACAAAACAAAAACAAACAGAAAAAGGGGAAGAAAAAACTCCAAAAGGTCGACGACTCTTTCTCTGGGCCTGAAGATAGACTGACACAGCAGCCACTCTCAACCGCGGAAAAAGAAAAACTGAGCGGGAATGCTCACGCGACGGGCGGGAAGATGGCCACGCATGCACAGTGCGTGCAGTTCACACACCAGAAGGATCTGGCAAAACTTTTTATTTTGCTTGCAAAATTGCCGTTCCTGGGCCTCCGTGGACACCGACCCAAGTGTGAGAACAAGCAGCCTGCTTGTCCTCGGAGAACTGGGTAACACAAACATCTTCTCTCAACATAGAAGTATATCCTCCTTTCATAATCTCCTCCATCCCCTGCCCAGCAACTCCCTCTGCCTCTCTCCCCATGTGCAATGTACCCATCCCGGTACCACTGTTATCCCCATATTGTTTCTAAGTGAGCAGAAGAGGGGTCTCTCTCCTTTCCCAATCTTACCCCTTACCACAAGCAGCCTCCATTTCACTCTTCCCCATCATCTACTCCCTGCATCTCCCCATTCTCTCCCTTCCTCAGTATTCATTAGCATCTCATTCTTCTCATTCTCCTTCTAGTATCTAGCTCCTCGTTCCTACCCCACAATCTTGCCCTGCCCTTTTGAACATTTTGTTGAGTTGTGGTTCTTCACTGATCTACCTTCTCTTCAATGACAGCACTGTGAGCACTTTCAAAATAAGTGGTCACAGTTGGGGGGGGAAAGGGGGTGGAGGGAGGGAGGGGATGAAGGGGTGTTGATTCTTTAAGACTTAGGGGCCCTTTTACTAAGGCATGCCGAAAAATGGGCTGCACTGGTGTAGGTGCGTGTTTTGGGCATGAGCAGATCCATTTTTCAGCAAGCCTGTAAAAAACGCCTTTTTAAAATTTTTGCTGAAAATTGCCATGCGGTAAAATAAAAATTGGCATGTCCATTTTGGGTCTGAGACCTTACTTCCACCCATTGACTTAATGGTAAAGTGTCACGCGGTAATCATCTACGTGTGTAGAATGACGATTACCACCTGATTTCAGCAGGTAGCCAGGCGGTAACTCCAAATTGATGTGCGTTGGATGCACAAAGGCACCAACGTAGCTTAGTAAAAGGGCCCCTTAGTTTTCTGGTTACTACTGTTAAATTTGACTCTATTTTAAATAAAGGTTTGAAAAACAACAAACAACAAAGTAAGTGGTCACAGACCAGCACATCCTGGTGTTACCACACAATGCCTGTGATTTGATTGTAGTTGCAGTGCTGACACTAAATAGAAGGTGAAGTGGTAGGAAGCATCCTATTTCCAACAGTGGCCAATCCAGGTCATAAATACCTGGCAAGATCCCCAAAATGTACAAAACATTTTATACTGCTTATCCCAGAAATAGTGGATTTTCCCCAAGTCCATTTAATAATGGTCTATGGACTTTTCCTTTAGGAAGCCGTCCAAACCTTTTTAAAACTCCGCTAATCTAACCGCCTTTACCATATTCTCTGGCAACGAATTCCAGAGTTTAATTACACGTTGAGTGAATAAACTTTTCTCCGATTCATTTTAAATTTACTACATTGTAGCTTCATCGCACGCACCCTAATCCTAATATTTTTGGAAAGCGTAAACAGACACTTCACATCTACCCGTTCAACTCCACTCATTATTTTATAGACCTTGCTGCACCTCACGCCTGGAATAAACTTCCCGAGCCTGTACGTCTAGCCCCCTCTTTAGCTGTTTTCAAGTCCAAACTTTCATGCCCACCTCTTTACCACTGCTCACTTGCACCTTTTATCCTCACCTCTTTATTCCCTTACCCTTAATTGTTCTGTCTGTCTCCTGTCTTATCTAGATTGTAAGCTCTTTGAGCAGGGACTGTCTTTTTGTGTATGGTGTACAGCGCTGCATATGATAAGTAGTAGTAGTAATCTTTCCTATTAAATTTTTTTATTTTTGTTACATTTGTACCCCGCACTTTCCCACTCACGGCAGGCTCAATGCAGCTTACATATTGTATACAGGTACTTATTTGTACCTGGGGCAATGGAGGGTTAAGTGACTTGCCCAGAGTCACAAGAAGCTGCCTGTGCCTGAAGTGGGAATTGAACTCAGTTCCTCAGTTCCCCAGGACCAAAGTCCACCACCCTAACCACTAGGCCACTCCTCCACTCCACTCCACTCTCCTTAGTTATGTTACCACAAACACTTTCCTTATTTCCTGTAGCCTGCTTGCACCCACAATTAAACTCAATGAGACCAAGTCTATTTTATCAAAAGAGCTACTTTGGTTGAGGAGGAGATTGGTGGGACCAGCAGCAACTTGGAAGCCTGGACTGCAAAGTATATTCCAAGGAAGAAAAGGTAAAATTATGTATAATCATACCTGATAATTTTCTTTCCATTAATCATAGCTGATCAATCCATAGACTGGTGGGTTGTGTCCATCTACCAGCAGGTGGAGATAGAGAGCAAACTTTTGCCTCCCTATATGTGGTCATGTGCTGCCGGAAACTCCTCAGTATGTCGATATCAAAGCTCCATCCGCAGGACTCAGCACTTAGAGAATTACACCCACGAAGGGACACTCTGCCCAGCTCACCACCGCCGAAACGGGGGAGGGGAATTAACCCAGCTCATCCCCACACAAGTGGGGGAGGGGAATCCGTCCAGCTCATCCCCGCGGAGCGGGGGAGGGACACCACACCCGCCGATGCGGGGGGATCTGGCTTATCCTGCAACCGCAACCGCGGGAGGAGCTGACTGACCCTAACACCGCCGAAGCGGGAGGGGTACAAAACTGCCCTACAGCCGCACGAAGCGGGAGGGAGTGCCGGCAGAATTTTAAGTCTCAATCCAGCCCCGTAAAACGGAGGGGAGAGGAATGCAGCAGCTCACTGTAACACAAACTCGTCTTAACTCTTGAAGAATCCAAGTGAAAAAACTTGAACACGAAGTCTTTCTGAAGTAACTGAAGACTAAACTTGAACCTGAAATGCAACCAGAATAAAAACAATACAGATATCTGGGAGGGGCTATGGATTGATCAGCTATGATTAATGGAAAGAAAATTATCAGGTATGATTATACATAATTTTACCTTCCATATCATCAAGCTGATCAATCCATAGACTGGTGGGATGTACCGAAGCAGTACTCACCCAGGGCGGGACATAGAAATCCCTGACCGCAACACTGAAGCTCCAAACCGGGCCTCCGCCCGAGCAGCCACAGTCAAGCGGTAATGCTTGGAGAATGTATGGGCCGAAGCCCAAGTTGCCGCCTTGCATATCTCTTCCAAGGAGACGGAACCGGCCTCTGCCATCGAGGCCGCCTGAGCTCTTGTAGAGTGAGCCTTCAGCTGGATAGGCGGCACCTTCCCCGCGGCCACATAAGCCGCTGCAATGGCTTCCTTGACCCATCTTGCCACTGTAGGCTTAGCAGCCTGCAGACCCCTACGAGGACCTGAATACAGGACAAACAGATGATCCGATTTCCGGAAATCATTGGTCACTTCCAAGTATCTGATGATGACTCGTCTCACATCCAGATATTTAAGAGCAGAGTACTCCTCTGGGTAGTCCTCCCTACGAAAGGAAGGGAGACATAGCTGCTGATTCACATGGAAGCGAGAAACAATCTTGGGCAGGAAGGAAGGCACTGTGCGAATAGTCACTCCTGCCTCAGTGAACTGTAGAAAAGGCTCTCGACATGAGAGCGCCTGGAGCTCGGAAACTCTTCTGGCTGAAGTGATAGCCACCAAAAAGACTGCTTTCAACGTCAGGTCTTTCAGAGATGCCCTTGACAAGGGTTCAAACGGCGGCTTCTGCAATGCTCTCAGCACCAGGTTGAGATTCCACGCAGGCACCACTGAGTGCAGAGGAGGGCGCAGGTGATTAACTCCCTTGAGAAAGCGCACCACAGCTGGCTGCGAAGCCAGGGAAACACCCTTCAGGCGGCCCCTGAAGCAAGCCAGAGCCGCTACCTGGACCTTAAGGGAACTGAGCGACAGGCCTTTGTCCAGACCTTCTTGCAGGAACGCCAACACTGAAGAAATTGGAGCAGTGAAAGGAGAAAGAGAGCCTGCTTCACACCACGCTGCAAAGATACGCCAAACCCTGGCGTAAGCAGTAGAAGTAGAGCGTTTCCTCGCTCTCAGCATAGTGGCGATGACCTTGTCTGAGAAGCCCTTCTTCCTCAGACGCTGCCGCTCAATAGCCAGGCCGTAAGACCAAAGGGGGAGGGATCCTCCATCACCACGGGACCCTGATGTAACAGGCCCTGCTCCACTGGCAGCCGCAGAGGATCGTCGACTGAGAGCCTGATCAAGTCCGCATACCAGGGACGCCTGGGCCAATCCGGACCCACCAGGATTATCCTGCCGGGATGCTTTGCCACCCGGTCTAGTACCCTGCCCAACATGGGCCAGGGCGGGAACACATAGAGAAGCTCTTGTGTCGGCCATTGTTGGAGAAGAGCATCTACTCCCAGGGATCGAGGGTCCCGTCCTCTGCTGAAGAAGCGCGGCACTTGGCAATTGGCCGATGACGCCATCAGATCTAGGCTCGGCTGGCCCCAGCGCTTCGTGATGTCCAAGAACGCCTGAGCAGATAGCTGCCACTCTCCGGGCTCCAAGGTATGGCGACTGAGAAAGTCCGCCTTGACATTCATGACTCCGGCAATGTGGGCCGCTGACAGCTGTTCCAGGTTCGCTTCCGCCCACTGGCATAGACTCATAGCTTCCTTGGCTAGAGGGGCGCTCTTGGTACCTCCCTGGCGGTTGACATAGGCCACAGCCGTGGCATTGTCCGACAGGACCCGTACAGGCTTCAACACCAGTACCGGGATGAACTCCAAAAGCGCCAACCGAATGGCCCTGAGTTCCAGGAGGTTGATAGACCACTTTGCCTCTGCAGGAGACCAGAGCCCCTGCGCTGTCCTTCCCAAGCAGTGGGCTCCCCAGCCCGATAACGAGGCGTCCGTCGTGACGACAATCCACTCTGGGGACACCAGAGGCATTCCCGCAGACAACTTGTCTGTCTGCATCCACCAGCTCAGCGCCTTGCGCACTGCTGGATCCAAGGGAAGACGCACCGCATAATCCTCCGACATCGGAGTCCAGCGCTGCAGCAGAGAGTGTTGTAGTGGTCTCATATGAGCCCTGGCCCAGGGCACTACTTCCATCGTGGCCGTCATAGAGCCCAACAGCTGCACATAGTCCCAAGCCCGAAGAGGAGAGGCTACTAGGAACTGGTCCACCTGAGCCTGAAGCTTGACAATCCGATTGTCTGGCAGGAACACTCTGCCCACTTGGGTGTCGAATCGAACTCCCAGATACTCCAGGGACTGAGTCGGGCGCAGCTGGCTCTTCTCCCAGTTGATGATCCATCCCAGGGAGCTCAAAAGAGCAACTACCCGGTCCACAGCTCTGCCGCACTCTGCATAAGAGGGGGCTCGGATCAACCAGTCGTCCAGATAAGGATGGACTTGTACTCCTTCCTTTCGCAGGAAGGCCGCTATGACCACCATTACCTTGGAAAAGGTCCGCGGAGCAGTAGCCAACCCGAACGGGAGGGCTCTGAACTGGAAGTGTCGGCCCAGGACTGCAAAACGCAGAAAGCGTTGATGAGGAGGCCAGATGGGAATATGCAGGTACGCTTCCTTGATGTCCAAGGATGCCAGGTACTCCCCTGCCTTCACTGCCGCTATAACAGAGCGGAGAGTCTCCATGCGAAAGTGCCGCACTTTCAAGGCCCGATTGACCCCTTTGAGGTCGAGGATAGGCCGGACAGAACCTCCTTTCTTTGGTACCACAAAGTAAATGGAGTAACGCCCCTTGCCAAGCTGACTTTCTGGCACCGGAACGACCGCACCCAGGCGGATCAGATTGTCCAAAGTCTGCTGCACTGCCACAGCTTTGACCGGAGACTTGCAGGGAGAGAGTACAAACCCGTCTCTTAAGGGTCGGCAGAACTCTAGCTTGTAGCCGTCTCTGATGACTTCCAGCACCCAAGCGTCTGAAGTTATTGTGGTCCACTCGCCCAGAAACGAGGACAGCCGTCCTCCAATCTGCACTGGGGCGTGGACCAATACCCCGTCATTGGGTACGAGACCCTGGGGGAGGACCGGAGGGAGCACCTCCGGGACGGCGGTCTCTGCGAAAGGAATGCTGCTTGGGGGAGAACTTCCTCTTAAAGGAAGAGGGGGCAGAAGCACCCGACCTGCCCGGGCGGTACCGACGGGCTTCCTGAAACCGTCCTCTGGAGGTACCGGGACGAGCACTAGCCCGAGCCCTGACCTCCGGTAACTTCTTGCCCTTAGACGTGCCGAGATCAGTCACGACTTTGTCCAGCTCGACCCCAAAGAGCAGCTTGCCTTTAAAAGGCAATCTAGCCAGGCGGGATTTTGAGGCGTGGTCAGCAGACCAATGTTTCAGCCAAAGCCACCGCCGCGCAGAGACAGTCTGAGCCATGCCTTTAGCTGAGGCTCTCAAGACATCATACAGCAAGTCTGCCAAATAGGCCAGGCCCGATTCCAGGGCTGGCCAATCATCCCTCAAGGAATGATCCGAGGGGAAAGCCCGCTGCACCATAGTCAGGCACGCCCTGGCCACATAGGAGCCGCAAACTGAGGCCTGCAAACTTAAAGCAGCCGCCTCAAAGGACGACCTTAAGGCCGCCTCCAATCTCCTGTCTTGGGCGTCCTTTAGGGCCGTGCCACCTTCCACCGGCAATGCCGTTTTCTTAGTCACCGCAGTGATTAAAGAATCCACGGTAGGCCACAGATAGGCCTCACGTTCACTCACAGCCAAAGGATAGAGGCGGGACATAGCCCTAGCCACTTTAAGGCTCGCTTCTGGGACATCCCATTGAGCCGAAATTAAGGTGTGCATGGCATCATGCACGTGGAAGGTTCTAGGCGGGCGCTTCGTCCCCAGCATAATGGCAGAGCCAACAGGGGCTGAGGGAGAGACGTCCTCCGGAGAGGAAATCTTCAAAGTGTCCATGGCCTGTAACAACAGGTTGGGCAAATCCTCCGGGTGAAAAAGCCGCGCTGCAGAGGGGTCATCCGCTCCATCCGAGCGGGGATCCGTCTCCTCCAAGGAATCCGCAAAGGACCGTTGGGAGACCCCAGACACGCTGCCCTCATCTACATCGGAGGAGACAAATTCCTCCAAGGCCTGGGAATCAACCCGAGGGCGTTTACCTCTGGGAACCTCAACCTCTTTACCAGAGGAGGGAGCGGGGGCAGCGTTGTGCAGGAGGAAGGCCCGATGCAGCAGCAAAACAAACTCGGGGGAGAAACCCCCCAGACTGTGCACTTCCGCAGCCTGGGCAACAGCCCTAGGCGCTCTCTCAACCGGCGCTCGCAACAGCGGGGGAGAGACATGCTGCGCATCCAAAATGGCGTCCGGCGCGAAACTCCGCGAAGGAGCCGCGCGGGAAGAACGGCTCTTAACTTTAGCCGCTTCTGTGCCGTCGCCCAAATTAAGGGCGTTCATGGCATTAATGTCTCCAACCTCAAGGGCGGCCCAAGAAGAAGCTGTCCGAGCCGCGTGGCCGGCCAAGATGGCGGAGGCGAGGAGCGGGGGATGGGCGTTTATGGCGGGAAAAACCGCCACGCCGGAGGAAGGACCGGGACATGCATCGGTCGCGAAACTGTCACCCACCAAGGGCGAATCCGGCTTGAAGACCCCCGCATCCCCTCTAGAAGCGCTCGAGCGACCCGGGGAGCGACCCTTTGCGCCCTCGCCCTCCGACGCCATGTGCCACGAGGAGAAGAATCGGGGAACCCCCGCCCGCTATAAAAAGGTAAAAATTACCTGCTGTCCGCTCCGAGTCGTAACGACCTGGTGTCTCAGTGAGTAGCTGCAATAGACGCTTAAATAAACGTCGAAATAAACGCCTTTAAGGCCGTTCAAATTTTTTTTTTTTTTTTTTTTTTTTTTAACGGAGCCAGCGGGAGGGGGGAGAAAAGGAGGGACCTGGCACCACCAGGTTTGCCCTTGCTCAAAAGAGCCCTCAACCCCAGGCACTCAACAAAACCTAAAAATTAGGCTTGGAGGCCTAGCCAGAGCTGCTGCTGATGTGTGACCACCACCTGCTGAGATAGAGAACATACTGAGGAGTTTCCGGCAGCACATGACCACATATAGGGAGGCAAAAGTTTGCTCTCTATCTCCACCTGCTGGTAGATGGACACAACCCACCAGTCTATGGATTGATCAGCTTGATGATATGGAAGGGTGTGTTCTTAGTATCCCGCTTGGAAACAGAGCCTTGGGGAAAACCCAAAGAAATATATTGGAGTTCTAAACATTCTATGGAAGGAACCTGAGCTTTCCACCTTAGTATCCCTTTTATCTATATCCTTAATGTGTTATCTTTTCCTTGTAGCTCTGCATTCCAGAGGTCCATGAAATGAATAAGAAGGCCAGGCAACTCTCACTGAAGTGTCTCTCAGGTAGGTGATAATTATGGAGTGGGGGTCTGAAAGTGAACAACAGATTTCTTGTCCTCTGAATAGGCTGAGATGGCTCTACATTGGTTGTCTGTACATGCCAGAGTACAATTCAAACTTTGCACTTTAGTTTTTCTTATTTCATATAGCGAGGCCCCATTATATTTAGTCAATTGGGTAACACTTCTTTCCACAGTGCTTGTAGCAAGATTCATAATCAACTGCTACTCTGTTTTCTATCAACTAAACAGGTTTAAAAACTTTAAAATATTTAACTTTTCTTTGTATTATCAAGCTGCTAATGTATGGAATTCATTACTACTGTTGATTCGAGTTATATCAAACTATATAATACTCCACAAAATTCTAAAAACATACTTATTTGTAAAAAAAATTTAATATAATTATGTAACTATATGCTTTTGTAATTCCAGCATGACTGGTCTTGACTAAGTGATCCGCATAGACTATTAATAGCCACTGTGGAATAGAAGAATCATGTAACATAACATAACTATGCCTATATAAGTGAAGTCCTGTCTATCTTAGAGAAATAAGAACTACACATTCATGGATGTAATGAAGGTAAAAAAGATAGAGAAAATGTAAATCCCTAAGAAACACTCCAACAGCCAATTAAAAGAGGAGAGTAGGGACACGCTGGCAGGCTCCAACCGTGGGCCAGATATAGCCGTGAGTCAAAGCGGTGGTTAAGGGAAAATTAGGTTCTTACCTTGGTAATTTTCTTTCCTTTAGTCACAGCAGATGAATCCAATACGAATGGGTTGTGTCCACCTACCAGCAGGGGGAGATAGAGAACACTGAAAACCATAGTGCCTCTAGGACGGCTAGCTCCATCTGCCTCTCAGTATTTTGAAGCTTCCAAAGCAGTGTTAAACCGCAAAGTAGCATAACATGAACTTTCCTCACAGCGAACGAATGCCCCAGAACAGGAGCAATAACACAAAAGAAGGGACGAACTCAACCTCCTGTAGTAGAACAGAAATCCTGAAGACTGGTTTCCAACTTCTCCCAATGAGGGAACATGTCTGCAGGAAAAACTGAACACAAAAAAGAGTCAATCAGGGAGGGATCATGGATTCATCTAATGACTAAAGGAAAGAAAATTACCAAGGTAAGAACCTAATTTTCCCTTCCTTGTCATCAGCAGCAGATGAATCCATTACGAATGGGATGTATCAAAGCAATCCCTAGATAGGGCGGGAACGAGCCACACCACGCGCAAGCACTTGTGCTCCAAAAAGCACATCCCTCCTGGCAGCCACATCCAGCCTATAAAGACGGGCAAAAGATAGCTTAGAAGCCCAAGTAGATGCACTACATATCTCTTGAAGAGAGAGTGCTCCCGTCTCAGCCCAACAGGAGGAAATCGCTCTTGTGGAATGTGCCTTAAAGGCATCAGGCAGAGGCCGGCCAGATAGCGGATATGCAGAAAAAAAATGGCTTCATTAAGCCAACGGGCTATAGTGGCTTTAGATGCTGGAGACCCTCTGTGAGAACCTGACAACAATACAAAAAGGTGATCAGAGGTCCTGAAAGCATTTGACATCCGCAGATACTGCAACGGATCCCTGCGCACATCCAGAAGGTGCAACTACCCAAAAGATTCCGGAAACTCCTCCCTGGTAAAGGAGGACAAGAAAATGGGCTGGTTCAGGAGAAACGCTGATACCACCTTAGGCAGGAAGGAGGGCACCATACGTACCTTCACTGAGAACTGCAGAAATGGGTCTCGACAAGACAGCACCTGGAGCTCAGACACCTGTCTCGCTGAAGTAATGGCCACCAAAAAGACTGTCTTAAGAGTCACATCCTTCTCCGAAGCTCGCCTCAGTGGCTCGAAGGGCGAACACTGAAGAGCCTTTAATACTAGCCCCAGGTTCCAGGCTGGACAAGAGGCCCGCATGGGAGGCCAGAGCCGATGCACCCTTCTAAGAAACCGTGCAGTGTCCGGATGCGCAGCCAGGGAGAGGCCAGAGACCTTCCCCTGAAAACATACCAAGGCTGCCACTTGAACACGCAGGGAATTATAGGCCAAGCCTTTTGTACACCATCCTGCAACAAGTCAAGTATTGGCGAGACGGAAGCCCGTGTGGGTGTGAGGGCTTTAGAAGCACACCAAGCCTCAAACTGGCACCAGATCCGAGCATATGCAATGGAAGTGAAATGCTTGCGGGCATGTTGAGTAAACCCAGCAGAGCACCCCAGGCGATACCTTCGAGCTTCATGGAAGCGAGGTCTGGAGGAGGAGCGAACCACCTGACCCTTGGAAGAAGGCCGCGGCCTATCCTCAGGTAACCTCTGGGGTTTAGCATCCCCCCAGGTCTTTAACAACTCTCTCCAACTCCTCTCCAAATAACAGAAGGTCCCGAAAGGACAACTTCACCAGTCTTTGCTTAGAGGCCATGTCAGCCGCCCAATGCCGTAGCCATAGACGGCAGCGGGCAGACACCACCACAGACATCTGTTTAGCCGAAGCTCTGACCAGACCATAGAGGGCGTCAGCTAAAAACAACAAGGCCGACTCCATTCGCGGTGCAACCTCAGCGAAGGACTCTGCACCATCCACGGGCTGTTCCACTGCCTGTTGTAACCAAGAGAGGCAGGCTCGAGCAGCATAAGAACTGTAAACAGACGCCCTTAAGGCTAGGCCCGAAATCTCAAAGGACCGTTTTAGCGCTGATTCCAGCCGCCTGTCCTGAATGTCCTTCAGGGCGACCCCTCCCTCTACTGGGAGGGTGGTCTTTTTTGTCACCGCCGTGACTAAGGCATCCACTTTAGGCATCCCAAAACGGGCCAAGTGCTCCTCACTCAGAGGGAAAAGGTGCCCCATCACCCTGGCCACTTCAAGGGCCCCTCAGGGTCAGCCCATTGAGCAGAAATAAGCTCTTGGATGGAGTCATGCAAAGGAAAGGCTCGAGCAGGCTTCTTACTACTCGCCATCCTCAGAACACCAGAGGAGGCCTCGCCTTTAACAGGATCATCAATAGAGAGGGCCTGTAAGGCATCAGAAATAAGTGCTGGCAGCTCATCGCAGTGGAAAATCCGAACCACAGTGGGATCATCCAGATCCAGTGGCAAACCGGCACCTTCCTCTGGCTCCTCAGACCACGAAGGCCTGCCAGATCCCTCAGAGTCCCCACAGCCCGACCACGGGGGGGGGGGGGGGGGAGGGACTCTGAGGGATCTGGCAGGCCTTCGTGGTCTGAGGAGCCAGAGGAAGGTGCCGGTTTGCCACTGGATCGGGATGATCCCACTGTGGTTCAAATTTTCCACCGCGATGAGCTGCCAGCACTTATTGCAAAAGAGATTGTAGTAGATCGGGTATCTTTAAATAACAATAAAAATCAGACAAAAGATTGCCAATTAATACTGTCAAGTACTAAGCATGATGTACTTAGGAACAACAAACATAGTTTGAAATGTCTATATGCGAATGCCAGGAGCCTAAGAAATAAGATGGGGGAGTTGGAATATATTGCACTAAATGAAAAATTAGATATAATAGGCATCTCAGAGACCTGGTGGAAGGAGGATAACCAGTGGGACACTGTCATACCGGGGTACAAATTATATCGTACTGATAGGGTGAATCGGATTGGTGGAGGGGTAGCATTGTATATTAACGAGAGCCTTGAATCAAATAGATTGAAAATTCTGCAGGAAACAAAACACGTCTTGGAATCACTGTGGATTGAAATTCCATGTGTAAAGGGGAAAAGGATAACGATAGGAGTGTACTACCGTCCGCCTGGCCAGGATGAACAGACGGATGCGGAAATGTTAAAGGAAATCAGGGACGCAAACAAACTGGGCAACACAATAATAATGGGGGATTTCAATTACCCGCATATAGACTGGGTTAATGTAACATCTGTACACGCAAGGGACATAAGATTTCTTGATGAAATCAAGGACAGCTTCATGGAACAGCTAGTTCAGGAGCCGACAAGAGAAGGAAAAATACTAGACTTAGTCCTTAGTGGTGCTCATGATCTAGTGCAGGGGGTAACGATACGAGGGCCGCTTGATAACAGTGATCATAATATGATCGGTTTTGATATTGGCATTGAAGGAAGTGAAACTAGGAAATCAAGTACGCTAGCGTTTAACTATAGAAAAGGTGATTACGACAAAATGAGAAAAATGGTGAAAAAAAGACTGAAAGGAGCAGCTCGCAGAGTAAAAAACTTGCATCAGGCGTGGATGCTGTTTAAAAACACCATCCTGGAGGTTCAGGACAAATATATTCCACGTATTAGAAAAAAGGGAAAAAAGACTAAACGTCAGCCGGCGTGGCTAAACAGTAAGATAAAGGAAATCATTAGAGCCAAAAAACAATCCTTCAGAAAGTGGAGAAGAGAACCAACTGAAAGTAACAGGATAGATCATAAGGAATGCCAAGCCAAATGCAAAGCGGAGATAAGGAGGGCAAAAAAGGACTTTGAGAAGAAATTAGCGTTGGAAGCAAAAATACATAGTAAAAATTTTTTTAGATACATTAAAAGCAGGAAACCGGCCAAAGAGTCGGTTGGGCCGCTGGACGAAAATGGTGTTAAAGGGGCGATCAAGGAGGACAAAGCCGTAGCGGAGAAATTAAATGAATTCTTTGCTTCGGTCTTCACCGAGGAGGATTTGGGGGGGACACCGGTGCCGGAAAGAATATTTGAAGCGGGGGAGTCGGAGAAACTAAACAAATTCTCTGTAACCTTGGAGGATGTAATGGGTCAGTTCAGCAAGCTGAAGAGTAGTAAATCACCGGGACCTGATGGTATTCATCCCAGAGTATTAATAGAACTAAAAAATGAACTTGCGGAGCTACTGTTAGAAATATGCAATCTGTCCCTAAAATCGAGTGTAGTACCGGAAGACTGGAGGGTAGCCAATGTTACTCCGATTTTTAAGAAGGGTTCCAGAGGAGATCCGGGAAATTATAGACCGGTGAGTCTGACGTCGGTGCCGGGCAAGATGGTGGAGGCTATTATTAAGAATAAAATTGCAGAGCATATACAACAACATGGACTGATGAGACAAAGTCAGCACGGATTTAGTGAAGGGAAGTCTTGCCTCACCAATCTAATGCATTTTTTTGAGGGGGTAAGCAAACATGTGGACAATGGGGAGCCGGTTGATATTGTATATCTGGATTTTCAGAAGGCGTTTGACAAAGTGCCGCACGAAAGACTCCTGAAGAAATTGCAGAGTCATGGAATCGGAGGTAGGGTATTATTATGGATTAAGAACTGGTTGAAGAAGAGGAAGTGACGTCACGGTGCTTGATGGCCGCTTGAATTCTTAGCTCCTCACTCTTCCCCCAGAATTTCGCTAACTTTGGCCGCTTTCCAGCGAGATAAAGCGAGTGCCCGATAAGGGAACAGCAGCGGGAGCCATGAGCAAATCGGGGGCTGCATCCAGAAGGGATGGTGAGCGCCACTCCGCTCGACAACAGGGAAGGGGCTCGCAGCGCCACGTGTCGCCGGCGGGGCCTTCAGGGTCCGATTCGGAGTCGGCACTTTCTCATGCAGAACAGCGGGAGCAGAGTCCCAAACAGCGAGCTTCCCATAACTTAGCGAAAAGTTTGGAAGCAATCCGGGCAGAAATACAATCGTCTAAGGAGGAGATCCTGGAAAGGATCGATGCCATGAATGTGGATATTCGCGAGCTTGGAGGCAGAGTGGAAGAACTGGAGGCCCGCGTCGACGACCAAGGAGAGCAGCTTAGCACTGTGGAAACAAGGCTTACCCAGGTGTTTGCAGCTTGCGATGATCTACAGTACAAGATCGATGATTTGGAGAATCGTGGCCGCCGTAAGAATCTCCGTTTCAGAGGAGTTCCGGAGGCGCGAGATGGCGAAGACGTTCCCGCCATTGTGAATCTTTTGTGTGGCAAGCTGATGGGAGCCGAGTTGGACCCTCGTGAAATCGCTATAGAACGTGCACATAGGGCTTTGAAAAAACAACAGGATAATCGCCCTCGGGATATAATTGCCAGATTTGCTTCATATCCTTTAAAAGAAAAAGTTTTGCAAAGTGCTCGTCAGGCGGGCACAGTGGAATACAACGAGGCTCGTGTGGGGGTGTTCCAGGACCTCTCGTTATTCACGCTGGCACAAAGAAGAGCTATGAAGCCAGCACTTGACATTCTAATTAAAGAAAAGATTTCCTATCGTTGGGCTTTCCCCTTCGCGCTTTGTTTTACTGTTAAAGGGGCAGCATGTCGGGTGAGACAGGTGGCAGAGGCTTGGAAGAAGCTACATGAAGCAGGTTTGACGCAGCATGCCTCGCCTCCTGTGGAACTCGCGTCTGATACTAGGGAGAAATTGCAGCGATGGAAGCGTGTTTCTCGTAGGGGGAAGTGAACAGTACTATCAATCTGAAGTCCTTTACTCTGTGACTTTTCAGTTAGCAAGGCCTGTGGGCGCTCTAACATTTGGACTTATCATATGTTGTTTCTCCCCTTTTCCCCCCCCCCCCTTTTTGTAGCTTTGCTTGATGTTTTCATAATCTGTTTTAGAAAATGTGTTTGGGGTAGGGGGGAGAAGGGATATGGAGATCGTTTAAACAGCTTCATAGGAGGGAGGGGGCTTGTGTGGAGTGAGTGGGGGTTTCAATGCTATGTATGATTGCTGTTATAGAATGGGCTTGAAGTATACGTAATGGGGATGATGTTGAGTTAGACTTTAAGGCTGGGTCAGCGTAAATGCTAGGAGTGGTGTGTGTGAGGCGGTTAAGTGTTGAGAGATGTGGGGGTGAGTGGGGGGGGTGGTTTGAGTGTGCCGTGGGGTACTGTGGCTCCTTGCTCCATTTTCCTAGGCAGAAGGACAAGTTGGGTTCTCTGCCTGGTGGTAGCGGTCAAGGGGGGGGGGACTTGGGGGGAGGGGAGGGGGGAGGGGAGGGGGTACGGCAGATAGCAGGGGGGGGGGGATCCTCCCTCGTCGGAGGCTTTGGTTTTGGCTGGGTCCGGGGGGCTCTCACTGTTTATGTTGCTCTCACTTTGCTAGTTCCACATGTTCTTTGCAGTTGCTTTGCTTGGCAGCGAGTAGACCATACTCATGAGTAAAGCCTTAAAGTTTTTGTCTTACAACGTCAAAGGCCTTAACTCGCCTCAAAAACGCCAAAAAGTTTTCAGGGAATTGGTGCATCTGGGATCCCATGTGGTGTTCCTCCAGGAGACGCACTTGCGAAGGGATCATGAGCGGTACCTGACCTCACCTTATTACCCGACGGTTTTTTGCGCTTCTGCATCTGATGGCTCTAAAAAAAGGGGAGTTGCGATATTGTTACACTCGTCTTTGCAGGTCCAAGTGGGCAAGGTGCAGAGGGATACAGAGGGGCGATATTTGTCTGTACATCTTACAATTGATAATGAGGCTCTTAATCTGGTTTCCTTATATGCTCCGAACGAGGGTCAAGGGGGTTTTTTCAAGAGGATAGTGGGTCGTATCATTTCATGTCCTTCGGGTAAGCTGATTGTCGGGGGGGACTTTAATGCTACGTTACATCCAGACCTTGATAGGTCGGGTAAGTCATCTGCAGTGGATAGTCAATTATCTAACGCCTTTAATCAGTTTGTGCGAGATATTGGAGTAGTTGATGTATGGCGGGTTATACATCCACGAGTTCGGGATTATTCGTTTTTTTCCCACTCCCACGACACGTACTCGCGAATTGACTATGTGTTGCTGGACATTTCATTAACTCATGCTGGATGGGAGGCGGACATTGGTACTTGCACTCTCTCGGACCACGCTCCAGTTTGGACCTGCTTACCCTCCCTTGGGAAGGAGGACAGGGATAGGAGGTGGACCTTAAATACCACCCTATTGAAGGATGAAGAGATACTTGGGGGCTACAGACGGCTCTTCAAGGAGTATATAGAGTTTAACATTAATTCGGGCCCGGCCTTGGGAGTGGTCTGGGATGCCCTGAAGGCTGTTTCACGGGGGTATTTCTTACAGAAGGCTGGCTCTAGGGCTAGGCAACAGCGGGCTGAGGTGGCGGGGTGCTTGTCCCGTTTATCAACTCTTTCAGACCAGCACAAGACTTCACATTCGGTGGACACATTAAGAGAGATTCAGGGTCTTCGGTTAAAATTAGATCACATTTATTCCACTCAATTGCAATTTGTTAATGCCAGGTATCAGTGCTCCCAATACGTTCAGGCTAACAAACCCAGTAGGGCTTTAGCAATCAAGTTGGCACAGCGAAAAACCGATCGCACTATTTTGAAAGTTGGGGATGGCAGGGGTGGATATGTGTCTTCCTCGGGAAAGATACGTCAGCGCTTCCAGGAGTTCTACCAAGAGCTGTACTCTCCTGATATTAATCCGTCTATGGAGGAGATGAGTAACTTTCTCTTGGCCCACTCCCTTCCGCAACTATCTGTGGCTCAGCAAGAAGGATTGGACGGTCAGGTCACCGTGGAGGAAGTGTCGCGGGTTATTAAAGCTTTGCCATCTGGGAAATCACCGGGTCTTGATGGCCTGCCTAACGAATTTTACAAGACCTTCAGGGGGGAGATGGCTCCTTTGCTGACCGAGCTAATTAATGCAGCTTTATCGGGAGAGGACTTTCCCTCTTCCATGCGGGAAGCTTGGATTGCGGTGCTCCCAAAGCCTGGCAAGGACAAGAAGGAATGTGCATCCTACCGTCCAATTTCTATATTAAACTCTGATGTAAAGATCATAGCGAAGGTGTTAGCCAACCGACTAGCAAAGGTCCTGCCCTATTTAATACATCCAGATCAGGTAGGCTTTGTCCCTGGTAGACAAGCTATGGATAATGTTCGTCGTATGGTCCATCTGATCCATATATCAAAGAAGAATAAACTCCCGGTCTGTTTGTTGGGCTTGGATGCAGAGAAGGCCTTTGACCGCGTTCACTGGCCTTTCATGCTCCAGGTTTTAGATAGGTTTGGGGTGGGGCCGGGGTTTCGCAGGTGGGTGGAGGCTCTTTATCATCTCCCGAGCGCGTGTGTCCGTATAAACGGTGGCAATTCGCAGGGGTTTTCACTTTACCGTGGTACTCGACAGGGATGCCCGCTATCCCCGATGCTGTTTGCCTTGGTGATGGAGCCTCTGGCGGTCTCTATCCGTTTGGATCCCGATATAACAGGAATTGTGGTGGGTCATCAGGAGTACAAATTGGCCCTTTTCGCGGATGACGTCATGCTCTCTTTGACTAGGCCTTTGCTTTCCCTCCCGAACCTTATGCAGAAGTTGAGTGCCTACTCTAAGGTTTCGGGGTTTAAACTAAATATGAGTAAAACTGAGGCCTTGGCTATGGGGATTGCGTCTCCGGTCTTGGACTCTTTAAAAGCAAATTTTTCTTTTCGTTGGGTTACAAAAGGCCTCAAATATTTGGGGGTTACCATTACGCCTGGTCTCGAGAACTTGTTTTCGGCCAACTACCCTCCTTTGTTAACATCCATCTATAGGGACTTGGATAGGTGGGAGAACACTGATTTATCCTGGCTAGGCAGGATTGCTTCGCTAAAGATGAATGTTTTGCCTAGATTATTATATATCTTTCAGGTATTACCGTTGCGGATTTCCAGGAGCTACTTATCCAAGTTGCAGGATCGGTTGATTAGGTTCGTCTGGTCTAATAAGCGTCCACGCCTGCCTAGGGCGTTGTTGTATGGGGCACGGAAGAAGGGAGGGTTGGGCGTTCCTAACATCTTGTGGTATTACAAGGCTGCTCAGGCGCGATCGGCCCTAGAGTGGTTTCAGGCTCACCCTCAAAAGTTGTGGGTACATATGGAACAGGCCGAGATAGGACCTCGCTCTCTTCGCTCCTTGATATGGCTTCCTAACAGGTTTAGAGGCTTGGGTGGCGATCTGAGTCCTTCCATCGCGTCCACCTTTTATTACTGGGATGGCCTTTTCACTAAGTCTGAGGGGAGGCTCTCTCGGTTTTCGCCTATAGCTAATAACCCGCTTTTTTCCCCCGGGCTTCAGCCCGGGCCTTTTACTCGTTGGGCCTCCCTGGGATTGGTGTCTTGGGGCCAGCTTTTTGAAGATGATCGCTTGATTTCATTTGACTCACTCAGGGAACAGTTTTCGCTTCTGCCCCAAGACCAGTTTGCGTATACGCAGCTACGGCATTTTCTGTCCTCTCGAGAGATTCGCTCGATAGTTTTGCGAGATGATTCTTTTCTTGAAGATCTTTGCGAAGATTCTCGGACTACCAGAGGTCTCATTACTTGCCTTTATTCTCACCTGAGCCAGCAACTTCGCCCCAGCTTACTTCATAGGGAGCGCTGGCATCAAGAGCTAGGGGTTACCTTTGACGAGGCTGATTGGGCGGAATGGGAGAACGGCTGGGCGAGGGTATCGATTGCTGTTCCCTTTCAGGAAAATGTGCTAAAAGTGCTTTATAGATGGTACTTGACACCTGCGAGGCTGTGCCACATGTTCCCGGATGCATCCCCCCTGTGTTGGCGAGGATGTGGCCAGAGAGGCACCATGGGTCATATTTGGTGGTCTTGCCCAAAAATTAGGGCATATTGGAAATCCATCCAATATAGATTACAACGCTGGTTCCGGAGGCCGGTTAAGTGGTCTCCGGAGTACTTTCTCTTTTCTAAAAAACCACCAGGCCTCACCAAATCTCAGGGGCTATTGACCAGGCAGGCCATGTTGGCGGCGAGAGTGGTACTGGCAGCACACTGGAAGGCTCCCGAGGTCCCTTCAAAAGTGCGTTGGCTGAATAAGCTGTGGTATATCTGTGAGCGGGAGAGACTTCGTGCCGAGCAAAGTCGTACTGTGGCGAAGTGGGAGAGCCTGTGGGAGCCCTTCCTGAAGAACTGTTCTTGTTAATAGGCCCGGCGGGGTGGGGGGAACGAGGAGACGACAAGGTTAGTGGGGTTCTGATGCTCTGAGGGGTGTGGGGTGTTGAGGGGGGGGGGTGGATTTTGTGGGTAAGGGTTGTAGGGATATTTCTAAAACTGTTGAAAAAGTTGAAGATACTGACTGCTCAGGGTATCTTGTTGACATTTGGCACCAAATACTTTCCTCGGGCTGAGGAGATAAGCTCTCGTTGGATTTTATGTGCTGAATTTGTTCGATGGTTTTTGCTGATGTTTGTACATTTGTCAATGTTCAATAAAATCTTCCAGAAATTAAAAAAAAAAAAAGAACTGGTTGAAAGATAGGAAGCAGAGAGTAGGATTGCGTGGCCAGTATTCTCAGTGGAGGAGGGTAGTTAGTGGGGTCCCGCAGGGGTCTGTGCTGGGTCCGTTGCTTTTTAATGTATTTATAAATGACCTAGAGATGGGAATAACTAGTGAGGTAATTAAATTCGCCGATGACACAAAATTATTCAGGGTCGTCAAGTCGCAGGAGGAATGTGAACGATTACGGGAGGACCTTGCGAGACTGGGAGAATGGGCGTGCAAGTGGCAGATGAAGTTCAATGTTGACAAGTGCAAAGTGATGCATGTGGGTAAGAGGAACCCGAATTATAGCTACGTCTTGCAAGGTTCCGCGTTAGGAGTTACGGATCAAGAAAGGGATCTGGGTGTCGTCGTCGATGATACGCTGAAACCTTCTGCTCAGTGTGCTGCTGCGGCTAGGAAAGCGAATAGAATGTTGGGTGTTATTAGGAAGGGTATGGAGTCCAGGTGTGCGGATGTTATAATGCCACTACTACTACTACTACTATTTAGCATTTCTATAGCGCTACAAGGCATACGCAGCGCTGTACAAACATAGAAGAAAGACAGTCCCTGCTCAAAGAGCTTACAATCTAATAGACAAAAAATAAATAAAGTAAGCAAATCAAATCAATTAATGTGAACGGGAAGGAAGAGAGGAGGGTAGGTGGAGGCGAGTGGTTACAAGTGGTTACGAGTCAAAAGCAATGTTAAAGAGGTGGGTTTTCAGTCTAGATTTAAAGGTGGCCAAGGATGGGGCAAGACGTAGGGGCTCAGGAAGTTTATTCCAGGCGTAGGGTGCAGCGAGATAGAAGGCGCGAAGTCTGGAGTTGGCAGTAGTGGAGAAGGGAACAGATAAGAAGGATTTATCCATGGAGCGGAGTGCACGGGAAGGGGTGTAGGGAAGGACGAGTGTGGAGAGATACTGGGGAGCAGCAGAGTGAATACATTTATAGGTTAGTAGAAGAAGTTTGAACAGGATGCGAAAACGGATAGGGAGCCAGTGAAGGGTCTTGAGGAGAGGGGTAGTATGAGTAAAGCGACCCTGGCGGAAGATGAGACGGGCAGCAGAGTTTTGAACCGACTGGAGAGGGGAGAGGTGACTAAGTGGGAGGCCAGCAAGAAGCAGATTGCAGTAGTCAATGCCGTTGTATCGCTCCATGGTGCGACCGCACCTGGAGTATTGTGTTCAGTACTGGTCTCCGTATCTCAAAAAAGATATAGTAGAATTGGAAAAGGTACAGCGAAGGGCGACGAAAATGATAGTGGGGATGGGACGACTTTCCTATGAAGAGAGGCTGAGAAGGCTAGGGCTTTTCAGCTTGGAGAAGAGACGGCTGAGGGGAGATATGATAGAAGTGTATAAAATAATGAGTGGAATGGATCGGGTGGATGTGAAGCGACTGTTCACGCTATCCAAAAATACTAGGACTAGAGGGCATGAGTTGAAGCTACAGTGTGGTAAATTTAAAACGAATCGGAGAAAATTTTTCTTCACCCAACGTGTAATTAGACTCTGGAATTCGTTGCCGGAGAACGTGGTACGGGCGGTTAGCTTGACGGAGTTTAAAAAGGGGTTAGATAGATTCCTAAAGGACAAGTCCATAGACCGCTATTAAATGGACTTGGAAAAATTCCGCATTTTTAGGTATAACTTGTCTGGAATGTTTTTACGTTTGGGGAGCGTGCCAGGTGCCCTTGACCTGGATTGGCCACTGTCGGTGACAGGATGCTGGGCTAGATGGACCTTTGGTCTTTCCCAGTATGGCACTACTTATGTACTTATGTACTTATTCCTGATGCCTTACAGGCCCTCTCTATTGATGCTCCAGGGGCAGTGACGTAAGAGACTGGAGGAACCTGCAGAGCCAGCAGCCAATGCACCATTTTTAAACATTTTTTGTCGTTAGCGCTCATCAGTCAGCTGAGCGCTTCTTCTTTTTGTAGCGCCGGCCCTGTTGCTCAACAGGAAAAGCAGCAGTGGCCTACAGGAGCTGGCGCGCTGGGCGGGTGTGGAGGAAAACCAGGTACTAATAACAGAGAAAGACACTGGATGGAAGAATCGGGAGAGGGAAAACAGATGGAAGGATGGGGAGAGAAAGAGGGAAAACAGATGGAAGGATGGGAGAGAAAGAGGGAAAACGGATGGATGGAGAGAGAGACACTGGATGGAAGGATGGGGAGAGAAAGAGGGGAGATGGATGAAAGGATGCAGAGAGAAAGGGGAGAGACTGGATGGATGTGGAGAGAGAAGGGACACTGAACAGAAAAGGGTAGAGAGATAGAGAGACACTGGTTAGAAGGAGGGAGAGAGAGACATTAGATGGAAGGATCAGGAGAGAGGGTAGATGGGTGGAAGGATGGGGAGAGAAAGAGGGAAGACGCTGGATGGAAGGGTAGGGAGAAAGAGGTGACACTGGATGGAAGGATGTAGAAAGAAAGAGGGGAGACTACTGGAAGGATGGGGCGAAAGAGGGGAGACACTGGAAGGATGGGGAGAGAAAGAGGAGAGCTGCTGCATGGAAAAGGGGAGTAGTGAAAGACTGGAGAATAAGAGGAAGGGGCATGGGGAGAACAAGGGTGAGAAAAAGATGAAAAGCCATAAGTAGATGAAGGAAATTAAAGAATAGATAGAATGAATTAAATCTGGATAGACAGAGAGAGAGGCAGAAAAATATTGAAGAAAGCAAAGAAAAAGGAGAGCAAAATGACAAATGGCCAGGAAACCCTGGCAGAAGAGTTAAGCGAAAATGAATGAAAGCAGAATCTAGAGACTGGGAGCAACACAATGAGAAAAAGTAAATGGCCATACAACAAAGGTAAAGAAAAGAATTTTATTTTTAATTTAGGATAAAGTAATATGGTACCTGTGTTAATAAAGTTTCAGAGACCAATACTTCCTTCCCTAGGTCAGGAGAGGATACCGTAACAGCATTATATTGACCTGAGGCAGGAGGTTTAGGCCTCTGAAAGCTCACTGAAAAGGGTGTTAGGCTATTAAATAAATTTTCTGAAATCTGATGCACTGAAAAGCAGCACTTTACCATGTGTGACAAATGCATCTGATTAGTGTGACTAAATTTTGCTGGAGGAGGGGGGTAGAGAGAAAATTTTGTGCCCACCCACTTTGGGTTCAGGCCCATCCAAAATTGGCAGTCTGGCTACGCCACTAGCATGGCTATGACAAAAGCAATATAATGTACACTGTTCACACTCTTCCATGCGCCTTGGAGCCAGGCAGGTCCGGGGGGCAACTGATAGTCTGCAGGGGGGCGCCAGAGACCCTTGGCACGGGCCTGACCACTCTTACCTCAAAGGACCGAGTCAACGAGCTCCGGTCACGCTGCACAGTCAGGAAAAGCAACACTATCAAAGCGCGATTTTTTTTTTTTTAACGCTGTGAGGAAAGTTGGAGGCAAACAGCTACAGAGGTACACCGGAGGCAGAAGAGGGTGGGAAAGGCAGGGAAAGAGCGAACCTATATGCCTGCATCCACACAGGGGGAAGGGTAAGGCAGGGAAAGGGCGAACTTATGTGCCTTTAAAGTGGGCTCCACTTAGCCACAACACCCCTGCTACAACTGGCAAAAGCACAGGAGCCACCCCAGGCAGAATCTTCAAGGAGCTGAACAAGCTGCGTCCAACCCTGCTGGGAGATAGAGAAATACTGAGAGGCAGATGGAGCTAGCCGTCCTAGAGACACTATGGTTTTCAGTGTTCTCTATCTCCCCCTGCTGGTAGGTGGACACAACCCATTCGTAATGGATTCATCTGCTGCTGATGACAAGGAAAAATATTTACTATTTATACCCACAGGTTCGATAAAATAAATCAGACTCGACATGGTGCAGTGTTTCAGCAAATAAATGCTTGCTTCAGTAGTTCTATCTATGAACAAAATCATAAATAAAATAAAAAAAAAAGAAATTAAAAACAGATTGAAAACTAAAATTAAAACAAAATTTTCAAATCTTGTGGCTAAAAATATATTTGAAACAGCATACTGAAAAAAACTCACAAGACATGATTAAATGCAAACTACTGTAAATAAAGATACCGTATTTTTCGGACTATAAGACGCACCGGACCATAAGACGCACCTAGGTTTTAGAGGAGGGAAATAGGAAAAAAAAAATTTTCCTCTTTCCCTCCTCTAAAACCTAGGTGCTCCGGTGCGTCTTGTCCGGGTTTTGGACCTCCGTTGTGTACTTACAGGATTCCATGTTCCCTGGTGGTCTAGTGACGTCGGGGCAGGAAAGAGCCCCCTCTTTCCTGCCCATCGCGCTGCTCTCCGTGCTTCTCAATGCTTTCTGATGGTCTCGGCGATATTCAAAATGGCCGCCGAGAATCTCGGCGGCCATTTTGAATCTCGCCGAGACCGTCAGAAAGCATTGAGAAGCACAGAGAGCAGCGCGATGGGCAGGAAAGAGGGGGCTCTTTCCTGCCCCGACGTCACTAGACCACCAGGGAACATGGAATCCTGTAAGTACACAACGGAGGTCCAAAAACGCTACCTTCGGACTATAAGACGCACCCCCCCATTTTTCTCCCAAATTTTGGGGGAAAAAAGTGCGTCTTATAGTCCGAAAAATACGGTAAGTAGATAAGATAGTAGGGCTACACACCGCTAAAAAATTCTAATTGCACGATTAATCGTATAAAATGTCTCCCTCACATTTCCTCCTGTACAGTGCAATATGTAGATAGAAACTGACATATTTCAATTAATAAACTAAAAATGTTGTTGTCTGGTGATTTTATCTTTCCAATCATCTCATTTCTTGTCTCTAGTTTTGCTTCCCTGTGCTCTGCATCCAGGGCCTCCTGTTTAGTCACTATTTCTTTTTTTTCTCCTCTTTCTCATCCTGCCCTGTATCCATCTTTCACATTCAACTTTCATCCATTTTTTTCCCTCCTTTTCAAATCTGTCTAGTTTCCATCTCTTCCCTTCCCTTCATGGGCACCAACTCCTCCTGTCTCTCTTCTCCCCCTTTCCTTTCCCCTTCACAGGCACCAACTTCTTTCCCCTTCTCTTCCGCTCCATGGGCACTGTCTCTTCACTCCCCTCCACTCAATGGGCACCATCTGTTCCCTCCCCTCTACTCCATGATCACCATCTCCCTTGCTTTTTCCATCACCTATTTCCAGCATGTGTCCCTCTGAAACAGTGTTGCCAGGTGGGCGGTTTTCCGCGACCCACCGCGGGAAATTTTTGCCCGCCGCGGGTTGCAGTTTTTTGGGCTTGTTTTGGGTCTTTTGGGCGTTTTTTAAGTGTTTTTTCTGGCCGCGGGGGCGGGGCTAGTGGCGTTTTAGGCGGGGTTAGTGACGTTTTGGGCGGGGCCGATGACAGTGGGGGCGGGGTTCATGACGGCGGGGTGGGGTGTCAGGGGCGGGGTTTGACTTTGGGTGGGTTTTGGGCTGGATTTGGGCTCGTTTGGGTGGGAAAAAAATTTTCCACCTGGCAACCCTGCTCTGAAATACATCTCTCTCTCTCTGTCCTCTTTCTCCCAACAAATCTTCATGTGCTCCTGAACACTCCTCCTTCCCCATTCCCCCCCTCTCCCAGCAAATCTTCTTGTGCTCCTGAACCCTTCCCCTCCCTGCAGTCCCCATTCTCTCAATATTTCCCAGCATAACATAAAAACATAAGCATTGCCATACTGGGACAGACAGAAGGTCTATCAAGCCCAGTATCCTGTTTCCAACAGTGGCCAATCAAGGTTACAAGTATCTGGCAAGATCCCAGAACAGTACAATACAGTTTATGCTGCTTATCCTAGAATAAGCAGTGGATTTTTCCCAAGTCCATGTTAACAATGGCTTATGGACTTCCTGTGCTCCCGAACCCTCCCCCCATCCCACGGTCCCCATTCTCTCTCTCTCCCAACAAATCTTCCTGTGTCCTGAACCCTCCCCCCTCCTGTGTTCCCCATTCTCCCTCTCTCTCTTTCTCCCAAATCTTTTGCTCCTGAACACCCCCCCCCCACACACACACACACACAGTGGTCCATGTTCTGCATTCTCTCTCTCCTTATACCTGCTCCTCTCGGCCCTCCGACTTTGCCTTCAGCACTACAGAGCTGATGGCATGCTGCTTTTTTCAGCCACCTGAAGCCTCTGTAGTGTCCTGCCTCCTCTTGACAGAAGGTATGGAAGGTAAAATTATGTCTTACCTGATAATTTTCTATCCATTAGTCCCAACAGATCAATCCAGAGACGAGTGGGTTATGTCCCCCAACCAGCAGGTGGAGATAGAGAGAACTTCAGAGGTTTACTATAAGTGGACATGTGCAGCCATCTTAACCTCAGCATTGTCGATACCAAAGCTGTGGAAGCTAAAAGAGGAAACCAAAACTGTAGGCCCCTCCTAACTCTATAAAGCTCATGCAGGCTTCTCCTCCACCGACCCCACAGGAGGGAAACATCTGCAGGAAACCTTCTTCCAGTCACCCAGAGAAGTGAAGGAGAAATACAATAACAGATCCGAGCGAGTGAAAAGAATACTCAACCTAGGGCGGGCCTCTGGATTGATCTGTTGGGACTAATGGAAAGAAAATTATCAGGTAAGACATAATTTTACCTTCCATAGCGTCCTACAGATCAATCCAGAGATGAGTGGGATGTACCAAAGCAGTCATCCAGTCGGGTGGGACCATAGAAGCGCTGCCAGACCAAACAGTCAGCAGCAAGAAGGCTCAGCCTACCAAATCTGAACCAAACTCCGGGGTCAGAAAAATCTCGAGGACGAGTCCACCGAGAGCAGTAGAGACCACACTCAACCCCCAGACATAGAAACAAGGCGCATGCTCCAAATAGGACATGACCGCACCATCTCAGAGGGAACCTCTATACTCCAAAGAGATGGAGGAAGACCCATTCTCCAGACTCGAACTATGCCCCTCCATCAGAAATGGATCAAGGCTGGGCCTCTCTGTGAGGAGCATATCTCGAACCCCAGAGGCACACTCCGACAACCGCCCCTGCCGTCAGCCCGACAGACAGTGCTACCTGTGACAATCATTGAGGGAGCAAGGCTCTATGCCAAAAAACGCTCCCTGCAAGCCAGCTAGAACAGGGCGCAACCTGCAGAGCCAGAGCAGGGCTTCAGAAAGCCTGAGGATCGAGACAGAGCAAAACCACACAAGACTCGACGCCCAGAGACGGAGCAAAGCCAGACGGCCAGACATTGATCAAAGCTCGACCAGGCTCAACATCCAGACATGGAGCAAGATCCGATGAGGCTCGACGTCCAGAGACGGAGCAAGGGTCAATGAGGCTCGATGTCCACAGACGGAGCCAGTCTCGAGATGCTCGACATCCAGAGACGGAGCAAGGTTCGTCGTCAGTATACGGCGAAAGGCTCGACATCCGTATACGAATAAAAGCTCGATGTTCGTATACGGAGAAAAGCTCGATGTCCAGAGACGGAGCCCGACCAAAGATAAAGTCCGACCCGACAAGGCTCACTGTCCGCGGACGGAGCAAGGTTCGGCGCCCGTGGACGGAGCCAGACATGCCAAGGCTCCCCGCCTGCAGACGGAGTCAGACATGCCAAGGCTCACTGCCCGCAAACGGAGCCAGACATGCCCAGGCTTGCCGCCCGCAGACGGAGCCAGACATGCCCAGGCTCGCCGCCCGTAGCAAGGCCCAACAATGCTCGCTGCCTGTAGCCGGAGCAAGGCCCAACAATACTCGACGTCCATAGCCGGGGCAAGGCACAACGGCCATAGCCGTGGCAAGGCACAACGCCCGTAGCCGGAGCAAGGCTCGACGTCCGTAGACTGAGCAAAGCTCAACGTCCGTAGATGGAACAAGGCTGAACCAGACTCCATGTCCAGCAATGAAGCCAAGCCCGACACAACTCATCGTCCAGAGACCGAGCAAGTCCCCCAAGGCTTGAAGTTAGGAGATGGAGCAAAACACTACCAGGCTTAGTGCCAGAGGCAGCCCAAAGCGCCTCAACTCAGGACGAACCCAGACCTGGAAAGGCTAAAAGGGCTCAACATCCAGAGACGGAGCAAAGGCCGGCCATGCCCGATGTCTAGAGGCAGAGCAAGGCATGACCAGCACCGAGCCTAGAGCCGGAATTAGGCTCAACCCGGCCTGATATCCAGAGAAGGGTCAAGCAACGATCAGGTTCGGAATCCAGAGACACAGCAAGGCGGAGTAACACTCACAATGCTTGATGCCCCTAAAGTACCAAAGGCTGGCAATGCTCGACGTTCAGAAACGAAGCCAGTTTTGGTGAGGCTCGACCCCAAAGACAGAGCAGAGTCTGACAAGGCTCGCCCCCCAGCGAAGGATCAATGAACGCCGCACCGAAGGACAGAATACTTGATACCCATATCCAGGCTCGAGATGCAGAGGCGGAGCAAAATTCGATGGACTTACAGAGAAGCTCCCGCGTAGACATAGGTCCAGGCTCAATGTGAGAAGGCGGGTCCACACAGAAAAGGAGCAGAGCTCAACGTCAGGAAATCAAACTAGGCTCAAAAGCCGTCCATCGACGGAGAGAGAAAAGACCTGATGCCTCTACATCTGGAAAGGCTAGCTGACCAGCCTCAGGACAAGACTAACGGGCTGGAGTCTGAGTCAGGAGCGACCTACTGACCCCACAAATGGGAGGACGATCGCCCGAAGCAATGCCCCAACAGCCCAAGATGAGAAAACCACCAGAATAGGCGGAACCAGATCAAGGAAGGCAAAGGCCAGCATCCCTGCACCTGGAGACGAAGCAGGGCTTGGCTTAAGGAAACAGGGGCCAGTAAGGGTTTGTCGTCCAGAGCCAGAGCAGGGCTCGCCATCCAGAGACGGAGACATGATTGCCAGCTAGAGCCGGATCAGAGGACGAGAACCAGAAACGGAACAAGAATCTATGCGCATAGCCTGAGCAGGGACTGACCCCCATTATGGGGCAAGGCCTGCTGACCAGAGACAGAGCCAGGCCCAATGTCCAAGACTGAGCCAGAACTGATTCCCACTGAAGGGTCGAGGTGCTACATCTGAAGACGGAGCCAGTCCCAACACCCAGAAACGGCAGAAGGGCCAGCAGCTGGAGACGAAGACCCTCTGCAGTCACCAGAGAACTAAAGAATCGAGCCTGCTAACAGTGTCTTGGAGGACAATTCTGCTGCCCAATGCCGAAGGCAACTCTAACTTCTTGCAGAGGGTGCCAGAAAAAAACGGCGTGATGAGTAGACAAACTGTCCTGGTTGCAGAACAGCCCATGCAAGCCTTGGGGTTCTGCCAGGAACTTGAGACCTGACCTGGGTACTGCCAAAAGCATGATACTGATGCAGATGGGCCAATGGTAGACCCAGAACAGCTATTCCCATGTACCTTATGCTGTTATGGATCGGCTGCGCACAGAAACTGCCAAGCATAGCTAAGAATGAATGAGAGCTATATGGAGCAGAGAAATAATGGTGCGAGCACCATCGTGCCCATAAAAGTGATGTTACGGAGCTATGGGGTTCAGCAACCCAAGCCCCCAGAAGCTCCCCACAGAAACTGTCCCACGAGATTAAGGCAGCCCGGAATCCAGCCCTCACCAAAACGAAGGTGACGTTAGCCGCTAAGACTCCAAGGACCTGCGCTAAGCAGTAGAAAGCTAGGTGTGAATACACCATGCCGGATTCCACATAGTCAACAAACAGTGGCCGATGGTAAACTCAATCCAAAAAGGGAAATTACCTGTAATAGCCCAGGTTTTAAGCTCCCGAAAACTCTCCCTATGACGGCCACCAAAAAAGAAAGGCGAGAAAACCCAACCCAAATAGCTGCAGGACTGCTTGTCCCCCTTGCTTTAAAACAAATTACAGTCTATGATGCTCAAGGGGAAATAAACGGCCACTGTAAAAAGCACGGGAAAACCGAAACTGCAGTGAAGTAACAGCAAAACTCGAAAACTATATCGTGCAAGCAGGAGGGAAGCAACAGGTCCCGGAGGGCAAAGGAAGCAAAATAAGCAAGAACCAAGAGGAGAGAAAACCACGCCGGAGCATGAAACAAGATAGCAACTGCCAGCACTAGCGCGCCCGCCAAAAATGCCCGGTTCTCCATCCTCGAGCAGAATGGTTAACCTCCGAGAAAATCCCCTGTAAGCCCCATGTAATTCCAGACCCGCAGACGGTGAACCGCTGTACCTACCCGGAGAGCACTCATCATTTAAAGCGCCCCAGTCCCTGCAAGCCTACATGCAAACCATATGTAAATCCATGCTCGAAAATCAAACACAAAACGAGCACTGACTTTGATACCGGAGCTTGGAACCTGATGGCAGAGATTTGCTCGCTGTCAGAAAAAACTCCCATGCTGGCAGAACCTGATAGAACAAACAGAGAGCCTCACACTTGCGGTTTCCTTATGAATGAGCAAGTATTCCCTGGTAGAATAGCTCAGAGAACTGTTTCTCCATCCTGCAGACCTCTTCTTTTTTTTTTTTTTAAGAGGCAGGAGGGCTAGTGAACTAAGGTCTGCTGCAAGGGAAGCATGCAGGGCTGGGAGGGGTGGCGGGGAAGGGACCTGGCACCACCAGGTGTACCCCCAACATGGCCTAGCCAATACCTAATGCTCAACTAAACCTGAGGGAACAGGCTAGGAGCAAGGCCAGTCCAAAGAGCTGCACAGGATATGTCTATCCACCTGCTGAGATAGAGAGAATACTGAGGTTAAGATGGCTGCACATGTCCACATATAGTAAACCTCTGAAGTTCTCTTTATCTCCACCTGCTGGTTAGGGGACATAACCCACTCGTCTCTGGATTGATCTGTGAGACGCTATGGAACTTCCTATTTCACAGTGGGATGAAACAGAGAGAAGCTTCAGGCAGCTGAAAGAAGCAGCATGCCTTCAGCACTGCAGCGCTGAAGGCAAAGTCGGAGGGCCGAGAGCAGGAATAAGGAGAGAGAAATCGTGGTTTAGCTCTTCTGGGCCCCAGCACTGCTGCTTAGAGCTTCACCACTCTTACCCCCGGACCTGAAGTGCAGTGGACATACCTCCACAGTTATTTCCAGGTTGTGGGTATGGTTCCACCTTCCCCACACCATTTGGGAGCACAGCAGCAGGGCCGAACCAGACCAGGAACCAGTAGCTAGTCTCTGCAGCCCAAGTAAACCCGCAAAGGGAGCAGTGGATGAGGGAGCTAGTCCTGTTGTTCATACATGTTAAAATTTTTAACACACAGTAACGTGATTAACGAGCTAAATGTTTAACAACGAGTTAAATGTGCAGCCCTAGTAGATAGATAGATGGTATTTAGTGGCTTGGAAGTAGTGCCTGTCACTGGAGCATGGGGTACCATGGGATGTGGTGTGCTGTGGCACCATCAGAACTGTCGAGGTGGGAGAACAGAGTGAACCTAATGGGGAGGGGAAGAGGCAGAGAAATTGTGTGTATGTGCACCTGAGAGGAGGTTGCAGGGAAGGAAGAGAGGTAGGAATGAGCGCCTGAAACAGAGAAGGGAGAAAAATGAAGATACTGGGTGAAAAAAGATCAAGACAGAATGTTTGGGGGAGGGAGAGTGAGTGTGTTAGAGAGGAGAGATATAAGTGATTGGGATGGGTTTAGGGGGTGGGCTTGGCAATACTGGCATCACAGCAAATGTTTTCCGAGCATCTGCCAGTGATTTTATACACTTCTATCATGCAGTCATCCTCAGGTCAGAGCTAAAGTCCTTCCAACTAATGAGCAGAAATCAAGATGGCGACAAGAGCGGATATCAGGACCTGCACCTCCTGAACCTCTCACAAGCGCCTTGATGAAAGATTAATTTCTCTGACCAAGCGATGGGGAAGAGAAAATGGAAAACAGCGGTTCCTACCTCCGTGGCTCTGCAGTCAATTCCCTCCTCACGCCAGACGACTTTGGAAAGTTTTCGGGCTGGGGTCCCTGGAGAACGCACACCCACTTCGATTGACTCAACCCTTCCGAGGACCGAGTGCAGCATCGAGGGAGCGACGTTGAGTGCTCCCTCCCACACTGCACCTCCGCGACCTGGAGGCGATTTGCTACTCGTGGGGTCACAGCGTATGGAGGCCTTGGAATCTCCCGGACCCTCAGCGTCTGATGGAGGACCCATGAGTACTTCTACCCCGGGCAAAGGGACAGCGATGCAGGATTCTGTTCGGGCATCTGCTTCAATTGCCCAGGAGATCGGGATCGTGAGTATCAGAGGGTTAAAGAGACCTGCAGTAGTTACTATGAATACGTTATGGGACGCCATCCAGGGGGTGAACAACACTTTGCTTTTGATGAACACTTCAGTTAAAAATGAAATAACTGATTTAAAAAAATATAACCAGATATTCTCTTAACAAATTCAAGAGCAGAATGTTAAGATTTTAAAAAATGAAGGAGAAATTGAGAAATTACAAAATCTTACAGAGGCTTTAATTAAAGAAAGAGAAATCCAGGATAGAAAGTTAGACTATCTTGAAAATAATGGACGAAGAAACAACTTGAGATATGAAATATGGTCTCCTTTACTAAACTCACTACGTAATAACCTTTGTCAGAATTGAAATTATGTATTACTCCTGTGACTTATGATTATGATCTGTTATCGAAATAATCCCGGACTTGCCCTAACTTGAACATGTATGCTGATGCTTGTTACTGTTAACTTGTTAAGCTGGCTAATTGCTTTATTTTAGCCATTTGTTATCATTTATAAAACACAATAAAAATATTGGAACTAAAAAAAAATATATATATTTCAAGGATGTATTGGGGATTCCGGAGGAGGCTTAATGTCATAACAAAACTATGTAAGCCCCATTGAGCCTGCAAATAGGTGGGATAATGTGGGATACAAATGCAATAAATAAATAACGAGAACCCAATACATTACAGGACTGTCTGGATTACCTAAAGATAAATCTCAGGCAGCTCCTTCCAATGAATTAAATTTGACAGAGCTCTTGGAAACTTCTCTTGAATTTATTTCCGAAAGGACATTATTGGTAACATTCGCACTTGAGCCTGATCGTAATAATATTCTAAGGTCATATTTCAGGCACATAAATGATTTATTCAAGGGACAAAAGATACAAGTTTCCCTGATCTGGCGCGAGCCACTCAAAGGAAAAGAAAAGAATTTTTGATGTATAAATCTAGGGTCTTAAAGTTAGGTGGTACCCTTATTTTGAAATTTCACAGTAAGTGTTGTATTACCTTTGATTTGGTCAACTGCCTTTTCTTTAGTCCCAAGAAATTGCTAGATTTTATTGAATCAAAGGAAAAAAGTGTTCCGCCTCTGGAGTTGAACCCGTTTATGAGAATGCTGTTAAAATCGGCTGTGGATGTACGTATCTCCTGTCTGCTGATTAGTTTATAATTATAAATATTTTTCCTATGTTATAATTTCTTAGTTCTTGATTCTCAATTTTGTGGACAAATGTTATGAAAAATTTTCCTTTAAAGAATTATGGGTATTATGTACTACCTAACAGTGCTTAATTCTGAAATTGCCGCTACATTTATGTTTCATAGATATAAATGTAAAATTTAATAAATAAAGATTTAAAAAAAGAGCTAAAGTCCTTCCATGCAATGGGGCTAAACTAGGGGTTGTGATGGATTCAGATGGGATAGGTAGGGAACAAGTGATCTCTGTGACCAAAAATGCCTTTTTAAAGTTAAGGCTAATCTGGCAACTGAAATCTTTTCTAGAAGAAAAGACCCTATTGTTACTGCCGAGTACATCAGACTATTGTAACGTTCTGCACGTAAGTTGATTGTCTACACATATTTAAAAAAAAAAATCAAATTGTTCAAAATGTACCCATTATTATCTAAGCTGCACTGACTCCCTATTAATGAGAGGCATTGACTTATTAAAACCGTTCCATACTGAGACTGATTTATTTGAAAAATAAAATTTTATTTACTTAAGCAGCTATCGAGTCTGCCTGCCCATGGAAATTTCTTTGAAATCCCAGGGAAAATGATATGTCAGAAAATTATGTGGAGAACAAGAGCTTTTAGTATAGTGGGACTTGAATGCTGGAATACATTGCCCCTTGAACTGAGACCAGAGATCAACTTAACATTTTATAAAAAGTTGAAGACTCATTTTTTTCTCCTCTAGGAGATTATAAAATAATTATGTTTTGAGAATGGAGATTATTTTGTTTACATTTTAGAAAAACTTGATAACATTTCACCCTTTGGGGGTTTATGATGCAATTATGGTCAAGGATGGTTAAATATTTTTTCATGTCATTCATTTCTTTCTTTCTCTGACTTATCTTATACAAACCATTTTGAAACAGAGAAAAATAATAGTGGATCATTCTAGTAGCCTAGTGGTTAGTGCAGCGGACTTTGATCCTGGGGAACTGGGTTCAATTCCCACTGCAGCTCCTTGTGACTCTGGGCAAGTCACATAACCCTCTATTGCCCCAGGTACAAATAGGTACCTCTATATACTATGTAAACCACTTTGGATGTAGTTGCAAACACCACAGAAAGGCGATATATATCAAGTCCCATTCTCTCTCCCTTTCTTCTTCACCATTTATATGATCTTGGTATTCATTGCACTGTCGTGAATTGGATTTCTTCCTACCCTTCAGGTCATTCCTTCTAAGTCTCCAGTGGTTGAACACTCTCTCCTTCCAAGTCTCCAGTGGTTGAACACTCTCTCCTCCCTGCCTAGTTACCTGTGGGTTCCCCAGGGCTCTCTCCTGGTTCCCCCACTCCTTCCTAGATCTTATCCAGTCACTTATTGCACGTCTTTATCACTATGCATATGATATACAAATCCTCTTCACAGTACCTGCCTCCTCCTTGCTCATCTCTCCACTCAGTAGACAGCTGGTTCAGGGTCAATCACCTTTTCTAATTCAATGAAATCCAAGGCAATCCCACTTTCCTTGCCCTTATGCCCTACAGTTTTCCCCTTCCAAAGTGTAGAATGTCATCTTTCCATTTAAAGATGAAGCTGTATTCTAGATTTCTTCCTAGATGCTAAGCTTACTTTCAAGGCCCAGATCGCAGCTTTTTATTTTTCACTTTGCATCATATCCACTTGGCTAAACCCACCCCATTTTCCTAGGGCACTTGTTCTTTCACTTATCTCTCACACCGACTACTATAATCCAGTCTATAACAGACTCCCACTAACTTGTTTGAAATGTCTAGAGACTATTCAATCTACTGCTGTCAAACTGATTCATAATGCCCGGCATTATGATAATGTGACTCCTCTCTCAGTCAAAAAACACTAACTAAATTTGGAAATCTTGATCCTGGACTACAGTTCACTGTTTTCCCAGTATCCCTCCTTGTCTACCATCCCTGCTTAGAACCTATGGACCCATCCACGCTCTCCATTCATTCCTCTCAAGAATCTTGACTTCCAAATCCAATAAGATTTTCAGTGACTCAGGTTTTGCATACTTGAGTCGTCATCTCTGGAGTTTACTCGCATTCCACATCTGTAGTAAATACTCTTGTTCCGAATGTTTTAAAAAAATTGGCTAAAGCCTAGCTTTTCAATCTTGCCAAACCTCAGATTTTTAACAGGTGTTTGTACACCCATGATCTCTCTTCTCCTCCTATCTCTGTTCCCTTCTGTTCACTCTCTTGTTTCTCTGGCTCCTTTCCTCTCCTGCCATTAACTCTGTTTTCCTATTGTTTTGTTTGTTCTTAAACTACTATGTTGTACCTTTTGGTGTTGGTGGTGGTATATCAAATGTGAATGAACGAATAAATATCTTTGGTTGTTAACTGCAAGCATCAAAGTGTGCCAGTTGTTTACAGCTCAGTGCTTTGAATATTCTCTTCTCTTGCATTTTCACCAGGTTTTTTTACAGCTCATTAACAGGCCTCTGTCTGGTCTGGGTAGGTGAATGTTCAGGCAGTCAAGGCTTAATGCTGCAGGATGTCCTTTCTCTAAAGGCTGAAGAACTTAGCTGCAGTACACAGTACTGGAGATATTCTCAACAGAGCAGGACCTCTTCTTCTATCTTATTGTCAGTTCTTCCACCTGATAGAGCATGATGTTGTAACCCATTCTTGCTTCAGAGTAAATATTTTCTTAATTCACTGTTAGTGCAGGACAAAACACAAAAGGAATGGTGAAAACAGAAGATAGAAAGAAAGATAGAAACATGACGGCAGATAAAGGCCATATGACCCATCCAATCTGCCCATCCTCTGTAACCCCTAATTCTTCCTGTTCCTAAGCGATCCCACATGCTTATCCCATGCCTTTTAAAATTCTGGAACAATCCTTGACTCCACCACCTCCACCGGGAGGCCATTCCACGCCTCCACCACCCTTTCTGTGAAATAATACTTCCTTAGGCTACTCCTAAGCCTATTCCCTCTTAACTTTGTCATATGTCCCCTCATTCCAGAGCTCTCCTTCATTTAAAAAAGGCTCTCTTCCTGTACATAAATGCCCTTGAGATATTTAAACGTTTCTATCATGTCGCCTCTCTCCCAGCGTATACATGTTGAGGTACCTAAGCCTGTCCCTGCAATTTTTGCATTCAAGACCGCTTACTAATTTTGTAGCCACCCTCTGGACCAACTACATCCTGTTTATATCTTTCCGTAGGTGCGGTCTCCAGAACTGTATGCAGTACTCCAAATGAGGCCTCACCAGAGACTTATACAACGGCACTATCACTTCCTTTTTCCTGCTGGTCATGCCTCTCTTTATGCACCCAAGCATCCTTCTGGCTTTGGCCGTCACTTTTTCTACCTGTTTGAAAGCTTTAAGGTCATCAGGAGGAAAACTGCTTTGTATTGGCAAATCTATGAAGATTTTAACATTTTAAGCAAGCATAAGAAGGATTAAAAAATGAAATTAGCTTAAGTGACTATTGCAGAATTGATCAGAAACTTTGAAGCAGGATACTTCCGGTTGCTGACCAGGATGGTTGCGTGAGCGACTAGCTCTGCGAACCAAGGTCGCCTATTGACCGGAACACAGGTCGGCCTGACGACGATACGGGCCCAGAACCGGACCGGAGTTGAGCAGAGCCCGGGTGGAGTCAGATGACCCCACCAGAGCACAGATTTGGCAAAGGAAGACCAGAGGGCACGACCAAGACGGAACATCAAGATGGCGACCGAACAAGTCACCCCTAAGTTCCGATCTTCGGCGTTAACCCCAGGCTCCCAGCAAGTTCATCGTAGCCCAGCTCCAGTGCTAATATCACCGAGAAGTAAACTTTACAAGTTGAGCGGAGTGACGACTAGAGCAGCCAAATCGCGAAAACAAAAACCGAAACCGCCTTCATCTCCCATGGCAGAGAGAAGATATTGAACCTTTTCCCCAGCAGGACTCACCTCCACTCCATAAAATGCTGAACAGCTTTGAGATCCGCTTGCTTGATCTGAGTCTAGGGTAATGATGGATGAGTGGAAGAGTGGAAAAAGAGATCAACCAAAAGCCTAGTATAGACTAGAAAGACTTACTTCCAACTCCAGTCTATCAAACCTCCTGATAATGATTTGAGTGTATACCAATGACGGCTGCACAGGAGAGTGGAAACAGAGACTAACAAAAAAAAATCACTTGACAGGCTCTCTTTCACTTCAGTCTATTAAACCTCCATGACCTGTCGCTAATCTGAGGAAGCTGACCTGATGAATACACACAAACTACTCCTACTATTCTATTTCATAACACTGATTCACACAACTATACCCAATCCACTCATCGAATGCACCAGGATACCCATACTACACACACACCAAAGACTAATACGAAACAATACACATTACCAAACCGACAACAATTCTAACAAAGGAAAACCACCAACACGTGGACAACCACAACAGAAGGGAAACAAGGATCCAACTAAAATAAAGGAACCACAACTAATCAAAATCAACACGTCAAAAACGGACCCTTACCAAATAATTCAAGTAGGATACATAAACGCCAGATCAGTAGTCAATAAAACAACAATTATAACAGATTGGATCACAGCAGACAATCTCGACCTATTACTCATCTGTGAAACCTGGATTCACGACCTCAAGGACCCCATAATTCTGGAACTCTGCCCCCCCCCCACCCCCCGGGATACAAAATTACTCATTGGACAAGGAAAGAAAAAATAGAGGCGTAGGTCTAGCACTAATCTACACATCTCACTTCAACGTAATAACAACTGCTGAGTCCATAACACCAGAACTCGAAATCGCCTCAGTCAGAATCAACCATACCAACCTGAGTGACAGCCTAAGCATTGTCTTATTCTACAGACCACCAGGTAACTGGCAAGAATGCCAATCACAATTCATGGATTTCATATCGAATACTTGTGTTTCAAACCCCAATCTACTTATAATCAGAGACATAAATATATACCTCGAAGACACTAAGGCAACCAATACACGTGAATGCAAGGACTTCCTCCAACTATGGGACCTTAGCTGGCCCAGAATACAAGCCACTCACGTCAAAGGACACACAATTGACCTCATCACACATAAACTATCCTCAAACCTAAACCTAAAACTAACAGAAACAAAATGGTCGGACGCACCTTGGTCAGATCACTATAAACTAAATTCCACACTACAGTGGAGGAAAAAAGGTACGAACCTCAAGCAAGAACCCAAAACCTACACCACGAGAGGCCAAATTGACCCAGTAATATTCTGGCAACAGATGTACAATAATGATTGGATACACATATTCCAAACATTATCTATCAAATTGGGATGACAGATGTAAGACCACATTAGACATAATTACACCACTACAACAAAGAACTACACGTAGACAAAACTCAATACCTTGGTTCAACGAAGAACTGAAATCACTAAAAACACAAGTTAGGAGACTTGAACGAGCATGGAAAAAAATGAAAGACGAATATACACTTAACGCATGGAAACAGCAGCAAAGAAAATACAAATACTCAATAAGACAAACCAAAAGAGCATACTACAAAACCAAAATAGGACCAGACTACAAAGACATACATAAACTCTACCAACTCGTGAATAAATTGACAGACACCACACCGGTGACCACAACCAGCACAGACATCCCATCAGCAGACAACCTTGCCAAATACTTCAATGAGAAAATTATAAAACTACGATCCACGTTACCACTAAATACCAATGATCACGAAAAATTTATGGACTGCTTGGACCCAACTCCCGGTGAATACCCAGCAGATCGAACCTGGAATAACTTCGATCTATTGACGAAGAAACCATCAGTCAAGCAATCAATAAATTCTCCAAAACTCACTCCAAACTGGATATTTGTCCCAGCAACCTAATAATGCTCGCCCCCCAACGCTTCATAACAGACCTTACATCACACATGAATTACATGTTGCAACACGGACTATTCCCCAAGGACAAAGGAAATATACTTCTTACCCCGATACCCAAAGACCTAAAGAAAAAATTAAACGACACAACCAACTATCGACCAGTAGCATCAATCCCCCTGGTAGTCAAACTAATGGAAAGTATGGTAACCAAATAACTTACCAATTACCTAAACAAATTCACCATACTGCACGAATCACAATCAGGATTTTGATCCAATCATAGCACCGAAACAGTGCTAACTACTCTCATAACCAAATTCAAACAATTAATTGCAACGGGAAACGATGTGCTCCTCCTACAATTTGACATGTCCAGCGCGTTCGACATGGTCAGCCACTAAATATTCTCAAACATCCTGGATTATTTCGGGATTGGAGGAAATGTACTTAGATGGTTTGAAGGCTTCTTAACAGCAAGAACCTATCAAGTGATATCAAACTCAAAAACGTCAACACCATGGAAACCTGAATGCGGAGTACCACAAGGATCACCGCTCTCGCCGACCCTTTTCAACTTTATAATGATACCATTAGCCAAATCGCTAGCCAACCAAGGACTCAACCCGTACATCTATGCAGATGATGTTACGATATACATTCCATTCAAACAAGATATAGCCAAAACCACAAATGAAATCACACACAGTCTCCATTCCAACTAAAGCTGAACGCAGAAAAAACACAACGTCTCAACTTGTCTTCACAATATAATACAAACAAACCCAATACCATAAACACACCACACCGGACTACACCCTCCCGGTCTCAGACAGCTTAAAAATTCTGGGAGTCACAATCGACCAAAATCTCACACTTGAAGATCATGTGAAAAAAACAGCAAAAAAAAATGTTCTACTCAATGTGGAAACTTAAAAGAATCAAACCTTTCTTCCCAAGGGAAGTATTCCGCAGCCTAGTACAATCAATGGTGCTAAGCCATCTAGACTACTGCAATGCCATTTATGCTGGATGTAAAGAACAAATCATTAAGAAGCTTCAAACCGCTCAAAATACAGCAGCCAGACTCATATTTGGGAAAGCGAAATACGAAAGCGCCAAACCCCTAAGAGAGAAGCTACACTGGCTCCCACTAAAAGAACAAATTGCGTTCAAAGTTTGAACCCTGGTCCACAAAATCGTTCACGGGGAAGCCCTGACCTATATGTCAGACCTTATAGACGCCTACCAGGAATGCAAAGAGATCAGCAAGCACATTCCTCAATCTCCATTACCCTAACTGCAAAGGACTAAAATATAAATCCACATACGCGACCAGTTTCTCATACATCTGCACGCAGCTATGGAACGCACTACCGAAGGCCATAAAAATAATGCAAGACCTAACTATCTTCCGAAGGCTACTGAAAATAGATCTGTTCAAGAAGGCATACCATAAACACCCATCTTAAACACCAAAAAATAAGACTTTACACGACATAGACATAATTGAAATCTTATCACTTGACTGATCAACCTCCTTATCACTAATGAATAAGCATAACCACTTCAATCTCTATGTCGAATATGGTCTCTCCATAGTCGATGACCTAAAGAATGATACAACCCAATTTCGTACTCAGGAACTTTCATGTATTACCATAATTTATTCTTCCTTAACATATACAGTGGGGGAAATAAGTATTTGATCCCTTGCTGATTTTGTAAGTTTGCCCACTGACAAAGACATGAGCAGCCCATAATTGAAGGGTAGGTTATTGGTAACAGTGAGAGATAGCACATCACAAATTAAATCCGGAAAATCACATTGTGGAAAGTATATGAATTTATTTGCATTCTGCAGAGGGAAATAAGTATTTAATCCCTCTGGCAAACAAGACCTAATACTTGGTGGCAAAACCCTTGTTGGCAAGCACAGCGGTCAGACGTCTTCTGTAGTTGATGATGAGGTTTGCACACATGTCAGGAGGAATTTTGGTCCACTCCTCTTTGCAGATCATCTCTAAATCATTAAGAGTTCTGGGCTGTCGCTTGGCAACTCGCAGCTTCAGCTCCCTCCATAAGTTTTCAATGGGATTAAGGTCTGGTGACTGGCTAGGCCACTCCATGACCCTAATGTGCTTCTTCCTGAGCCACTCCTTTGTTGCCTTGGCTGTATGTTTTGGGTCATTGTCGTGCTGGAAGACCCAGCCACGACCCATTTTTAAGGCCCTGGCGGAGGGAAGGAGGTTGTCACTCAGAATTGTACGGTACATGGCCCCATCCATTCTCCCATTGATGCGGTGAAGTAGTCCTGTGCCCTTAGCAGAGAAACACCCCCAAAACATAACATTTCCACCTCCATGCTTGACAGTGGGGACGGTGTTCTTTGGGTCATAGGCAGCATTTCTCTTCCTCCAAACACGGCGAGTTGAGTTCATGCCAAAGAGCTCAATTTTTGTCTCATCTGAACACAGCACCTTCTCCCAATCACTCTCGGCATCATCCAGGTGTTCACTGGCAAACTTCAGACGGGCCGTCACATGTGCCTTCCGGAGCAGGGGGACCTTGCGGGCACTGCAGGATTGCAATCCGTTATGTCGTAATGTGTTACCAATGGTTTTCGTGGTGACAGTGGTCCCAGCTGCCTTGAGATCATTGACAAGTTCCCCCCTTGTAGTTGTAGGCTGATTTCTAACCTTCCTCATGATCAAGGATACCCCACGAGGTGAGATTTTGCGTGGAGCCCCAGATCTTTGTCGATTGACAGTCATTTTGTACTTCTTCCATTTTCTTACTATGGCACCAACAGTTGTCTCCTTCTCGCCCAGCGTCTTACTGATGGTTTTGTAGCCCATTCCAGCCTTGTGCAGGTGTATGATCTTGACCCTGACATCCTTAGACAGCTCCTTGCTCTTGGCCATTTTGTAGAGGTTAGAGTCTGACTGATTCACTGAGTCTGTGGACAGGTGTCTTTCATACAGGTGACCATTGCCGACAGCTGTCTGTCATGCAGGTAACGAGTTGATTTGGAGCATCTACCTGGTCTGTAGGGGCCAGATCTCTTACTGGTTGGTGGGGGATTAAATACTTATTTCCCTCTGCAGAATGCAAATAAATTCATATACTTTCCACAATGTGATTTTCCGGATTTAATTTGTGATGTGCTATCTCTCACTGTTACCAATAACCTACCCTTCAATTATGGGCTGCTCATGTCTTTGTCAGTGGGCAAACTTACAAAATCAGCAAGGGATCAAATACTTATTTCCCCCACTGTATATGCACATGATATATATCTATACCATGATCTGTTCACGTACGTTACATGTATGTTACCATGTATGTATGCAACTTAACACATTACCATTTGTAATTCTGTTACCCGGAAAAGGCAACCACCATTACGGCAAATGTAAGCCACATTGAGCCTGCAAATTGTTGGGAAAATGTGGGATACAAATGCTACAAATAATAATAATAATCACCCCCAAGTCCCGCTCTTCCTTCGCACACTGAAGCCCTACACCCCCTATACTGTACCACTCCCTCGGATTTTTGCGACCAAGTTTATGACCCTGCATTTTTTGGATTAAACCTTAGTTGCCAAATATCATTATGCTTGTATAAAAGGCTCAAGACTCATTATCTGCTTAAAATCCTGGCTAATTGCAATACAGGTCCAGATGTCTCCTATGGTATACAGCAACAATGTTAATTGCTTTTTTTTAGAAAATTACTTTTCTAAATATAAATATGTGCTAAAGAGAGCCCTCAGCAAAAAAACACTTTTTTTAGAGGCAATATATTTGTTTGCCAAGTGGTATAGCACTTCTTTCATCGGGTCTCTCTTAATTTTCTGTATGTGCTATTGCCTAACACCTTAGTGCTCTATTGAAAATTAAATCAAAACGTGAACTTATCAGAATCAAAATATATTGACTTATCACTTCACAACTGTTTTGGCCTCCCCTTGGCGTTTCAGAGTGCAGTACACGATATGAACTTCAACTGAGTCATACTGCAAAGGAAGGCCTTCTTGGTGTCAGCAAAGCAAGAGCAGGAGGGCTTCTGGAGTTTTAGGACCAGAGAGCACCGAACAAGCTGCTGCCAAACAGGAAGAAAAAATAAAGCATGGAAAGACTGAACCGCTGCAGATGATCTGGGACAGCCTGCCACAGGGACCGATCAACAAGGCTGTTAAGAACCTCCCAAAGAGAATGAAGGCCTGTATTAAAGCTGTGGGTGGACATTTTGAGCATTTACACTGACTGTGAAATTCTGACACATTGTTAATTGTATTATTTGAATAACATTATTTTACTATGTTTTAGCGCAAACATTTTTAAAATGCAAAAAACACTAGGTAGTAACACTAAAATGTCAGTAACAACATAGCTTAAGATAATTAAATGTTGTTTAGCAGTAATACGGAAGTATGATAACTAAATAAGTACATAAATGTCTCACTGAAATTCAAAGTATTTGCTGAAAAAACAGCAAAAAAACTCTAGGATTTCTTTTTTTTTTTTTTTGCCTCACCTTGTAGATAAAGAGGAGTAACCAAATGAAAAAGAGGATAGAATGATTTTCCTATGAAGAAAAGCTAGAGGTTTTCCACAGCCTACTTCAGGAAACCAGGTTAGGATTCTTCAGATTAGAGAAGAGACAACTGAGAGGAGACATGATAAAAGTCTATAAAATAATGAGTGGAAAGGAAGAGGTAGACTTGAATGGCTTGTCTACATTTGCCAAAAGTACTAGGGGGTACACAATGAAGTTACTAAGTAGTACATTTAAAACAAATCTGAAAAACATATTTCTTCATTCAACATACTGTATTGTGTCTAATAATCGTGCCCCCCCCCCCCCCCATTTAAAGGCCACAAAACCCTTTAAAGTCATACATCCAAATTTTTATTCCTTCAATAATCGTCCACCCCCTGGAATTCACAGTAACTCAGCACTGCTCTCTCCTCCACCCTCTCTTGCAATGAACAGATCTTCTTACCTCTTCTCAAGATCATGGCGCTGGGCCAGGGTTCCCAAATGACTGGTATTCAGCTGCCCTGATGTCCATCCAACTCAGGAGTCAGGTGGGCCACCCATCACTCAGTCAGCTCAGCCTAGAATAGACCCTCCCTTTTCTCCTCTCCCTTTTCTTCCTTCTCCCCTGTCACCTCCATCCACATAGGCTATTTTTTTTTAACTTATAGGGTGCTCGTTGCTTTAAATTCCAAGTTCCTCTCTCCCTGGGCTCCAGCCAGCCAGGGGACCTCGGCTGCTGCAGCCCGCCTCTTTGATGTAACTTCCTACTTCTGCATAGGCGGGCCATGGCAGCAGACGCAGCCAGCCAGCCAGCATCATTCATTGCCTGTCTGAACTGGACACAGCACAGACTAATACAGCCACGAGCCACCGTGAGTCAGTGACCGCAATGCTGACTCAACAGCAATTGCTTGCTGCCACCTCTCCAGACTGTCCCTGAAATTCTGTGGAGCCACCGAGTTCCAAACCAAAGGCAAGTTGGTGTAAAAAAAAAAAAATAAAGTGCAAAACTACAAATAAGTTATTAATGCCACGGGAGGGAGCATAGCTGCAGGCAGCTGCCAGCCATGTATAGCCTATGGGGTGTTGTTGAGGCTGGCTAGAGGCAGTACAGAACCAAGACCCAGATGCACTAAGATCCCTGTTAAGAATCTATTCGTATATAATCAGTAAAAATTACCAATTTGGTGGAGTCATGTGATGCTAGGTTAGGGGTAGGACGCCGCAGCAAGCACTGAGCTCTGAAGCCCCTGAATTAACATCTATCCCCCGGCAGCTTGAAACGGTGTTTTAGTGACCCACGAGTGGCGAACATTGGAGCGGAATATAATAGTGGAGCACGCAGGTGGAAATTAAAAATAAAAGTTTGCAAAATGACCTCCAAAACACAGCGAAAAGACGGAGCACGAGGGCGAGCTGGGGACGGCAAGATGGCGGATCCCAGCCCCTCGGATGAAACTGTGAGCTCCGCAGCTGCTGGAATCATCGGTGGATTTGAAACTACAGAAAATATCTGAGAAGCTGGACAATATGGATGGCAAGTTGGAAGGACTGCGAACCGACATGACAAGTTTTCAGCAGAGATTATCAGACATCGAGGACCGGAGTATACAGCAGGAGGGCCAACATAAGGAGTGGCAAAAGAGGATTTCCCAACTAGAACTGAAATTAGAAGATCTGGAGAACAGGAGACGAAGGAATAATTTTAGGCTTGTGGGGATCACTGAGGTCGTCAGAGAGGTGGGGCTGAGAGAATTTCTCGAGTCCTGGCTACCTAAGGCGCTGAAGCTGAAAACTTTGCAAAACACTTTGAAAATAGAACGTGTGCACCGCTTGGGACAGCAGAGACCAGACGCACAGCGCCCGAGAGTGGTAACCTGTAGAATACTAAACTATACCCACAAGCAGGAGATCTTGAGAGCTTGGCGCTCGCTTGGAAAAGTGAATTACGAAACCCATAGCGTGTTGTGTTTCCAAGATTTCTCAGCAGCAGTGGCAGCGCAACGTAAGCAGTTTGTGGCAGTGTGCTCGGAACTATTTAAGAAGCAAGTCCGGTTTGCCCTGTTGTATCTGGCCCGGCTGAGGGTCCATCATGATGGTAAGACCCATTTTTTCAACTCACCAATGGAGGCGTTGCAGCTGGTCAAGCAGATCGCTGGCGGAATGAAGAATGGCGCGGAGGAGTTGGCATGCAGAAGCTAAGCTGGGACTTAATCGAGAGTGCTATGTACAGGAAGAGCAGCAGGAGCTCCAGACCCACCGGGGTTGTGTGCGGAATGGGACATGTGCTGGTAAAATCTAGGAGACACCTGGACAAGATAAGTTGGGTAACAAATGGTTGAGGGCTTATCCATGGGATTGTCTTCAAGTGCGGTATATTGCTGAAGACTGAGGGGGTCTTGATGGTAATGTTTATGTTTTGTTCTTGGAGTCATGGGACACAACAGTGTAAGGCTGCAGTATGTGGTGGGTTAATTTTCAATGTGAGAGTTGAGGCTGCAGGGGGAAGGGGCAGGGCAGGCACCTGACTAGTTCTCTAGTGAGAACAATGTTAGGCTGTTTATAGGGGGGGGGGGGGGGGGGGGGGGGAAGGCACTTTGTCTGTATGGGTTTCTTTTACTGAGTTTCTTGTTTTCTTTTTTTTTCCTGTGTGCTGGTTGGAGACGGCAGAGAGCAAGGTGGTTAATAGGGGGGGGGGGGGGCACCTAAGGGCTGGGAGGTGCGCTCTCAACATTGTATAAGTAAACACAAGGGTCTTCCATGTTCTAGGCGGGACTGCAGGGGCATGTTAAGCTGATATCCTGGAATGTGGGGGGGAGTCTCATCGCCCGTAAAGCGTAAAAAATTTTGCAGGCGCTGCAGCAACATGCAGCAGACATAGTGTTCCTCCAAGAGACACACCTGACCTCCACAGAGCATAATAAATTTCAGCAAGGCTGGGTGGCAGTGTGGTGGGATCCCCGGCCTGTAATAAGAGAGCAGGGGTATTGATACTGTTCCGTAAAGGGATTCAGGTGCATATAAAATCGGTTAAGAGGAGCACCGAGGTTAGATATGTATTAGTAGAAGTGGAGTTGGGAGGGAATTCATATGTGTTATGTAATGTATACGCGCCCAACGTGTACGAAAAGACCTTTTACAGAGAGATCATTGCACTGTTAAGTCCATACCAGGGGAGTAATGTTGTCCTTGGGGGAGATTTCAACATGGTGTTTGATCCATTAGTAGATAAAACAAGTTGGGTGGGCTCTGGCCAGAGGCATTTTTTGAGGGGATTGCCTTTTTTGTGTACCACTTTGGATTTGATAGATGTGTGGAGAGTTTTGCACCCAACGTGCAGGGACTACACCCATCTATCTCGGGCCCACTCATCATGGTCTCACATAGATTATCTGTTCGTATCGGGCCCCCTTTTCTCAAAAATTTTAGAAGTGGAGATTGGAGCGTGTGAGATCTCAGACCATTCTATGATATGGCTGACGCTGGAGGCAGCAGGGGGGAAGAGAGGGCAAGGGGGTTGGAAATTTCAGTTTCATTTACAAAGAGATACAAAGTTCTGGAAATTCTTGCAGGGAAAGTGGCGGGACTTTGAGTATTACAATAGAGAGCACAAGGAGCAGCCCTGTCTATACTGGGAAACAGCTAAAGTGGTTCTGAGGGGAGAGATCATTGCCTATAGGGTGTGGGCAAGGAAAATGACCTGTTCGTGTCAGCCTGGATTTCCATCATCCCTCTTGGCCTGCCTGGACTTCTGCCGTCCATCTTTGCCCTTTCCCTTCTTACCTTGTTCTCCTAACTAATGAAATGTAACTGTAATGTATTTATTTTAATAGTTCATTTTAAGCCGCTTTGGGGCTGCAAAACTGCAGCAAAAGGTGGGGTATAAATGACCTGAAATAAAATAAATAAATAAATAAAATGAGGGATAAAGAGATACTGTGATTGGAGAAAGAGGTTAGGCTGCAAAGGATAAAATATGGGACATCCCCGACAGGAGAGCAGAAGTTGTCATATCTGACCTCCAAGAGAGAATTCGACCTACACGAGAGGGCACAGAAATCCATTTTGTATTACAAATACCAGCTGTTCAGGTATGGGAACAAGGCAGGAGCCCTGTTAAGCCACTTGGGCCGGGGGAAAGGGAGCTCATCTAGTATTTTGCAAGTGTGGGGCCTTAATGGTAAAGTGCTCAGGGCATCACAGGATATAGTAGAGGGCTTTCAGCAGTACTATGCAGGATTGTATAAGGAGCCCACTGGGATAATGTCTGATACCTTGTTTCCCCGAAAATAAGACACCGTCTTATATTAAATTTTTCTCCCCAAGACCTGCTAGGTCTTATTTTTAGGGGAGGCCTTATTTTTCGGGGAAACATCGGGTCGCCCCCCCCCCCCCCCCCCACCTGAGATCGCCGGCTCCCCCCGCCCTCAGTCGCTCCCAGAACTAACCTCTTAAACGCTTCCTTTCACCATTCATCTTCGCACTCGCCGCAAGCAGCAGGGCAAGCCACTCCTTCCTTCCGTGTCCCGCCCTCACCTGACATAACGTAACGTCAGGCGAGGGCGGGACATGGAAGGAAGGAGTGGCCAGCCCTGCTGCTTGTGGCGAGTGCGAAGGTGAAAGGAAGTGTTTAAGAGGTTAGTTCCGGGAGCGATTGAGGGCGGGGGGAGCCGCCGATCGAGGGGGGGAGCCGGCGATCTCAGGTGGGGGGGTGACCCCGATGTTTCCCCGAAAAATAAGGCCTCCCCTGCTAGGTCTTATTTTCGGGGGAGGCCTTATATTTTCAAATTGCAGCAAGACCTCTACTAGGTCTTACTTTCGGAGGATGTCCTATTTTCGGGGAAACACGGTAGTACAGTGTTTTTGAACAACACTGAACTCCCGAAGATTTCAGCTTTGCAGGAAAAATTTCTCAATACTCCCATTGTAGAAGGAGAGCTGATGTTGGCACTGCAGCAGAGCGATATTCATAAGGCACCAGGCCCGGACAGGTATAGCATGGCATTCTATAAATTGTTGCAAGAACAGGTGACATCGCCTTTGTTGAAGCTATTCAACTCCGTGGCGAGTCAGGGGCCGGTGCCTGAGATCTTTCACACAGCTAGAATGATTGTCTTGTTGAAACAGGGTAAGGACTCGGAGGAAATAGGGTCATACAGGCCAATATCCCTGTTGAAATGCGATGTTAAATTGTATGCAAAAATTTTAGCAAATCGGTTGGCCCGGGTGCTTCCGAATTTGGTGGCATCCCCGCAGGTAGGGTTCGTGAAGGGAAGGTCAGTGGTCAGCAATGTGAGGGCTCTTATAGCCTCGTTGGAGAGGGTGGAAGAGCAAAAAAGGCCTTCTTTGCTAGTCAGTTCTGACGCAGAGAAGGCGTTCGACTGGGTGGTTTGGCGTTTTCTGTTCGCGGTTCTGCAGAAAGTGGGAATAGAGGGTTTCTTTAGGGATGCTGTCGGGGCCCTCTATTCGGACCCTCAGGCGTTTCTGTGGATTAATGGTGAAAGGTCTGCGGTATTTCCGATTAGAAGGGGGTGAGACAGGGGTGTCCTCTTTCTCCCTTATTTGTTCTTGCGTTGGATCTGTTGATTAGAGAGATCGAGTTGCACCCGGAGGTGGCAGGGGTTACATGGGGTTCGTCCATATTTAAGGTTTCCGCATTCGCGGACGACATTTTGGTTCACCTCACAGATCCTAAGAAATCTCTGGCAGAACTTTTGGAATTGTTCCGGGAATACGGGGATTTTGCAGGGTTCCAAATTAATTTCTCTAAATCTTTGGCATTGACGGCTATGGATAGTGTGAAGGAGGAGTGGGGGGACAGGTTCCAGAGCTTTACGTATTTAGGTATGCAGGTGGCTATGAGGACGTCGGCTTTTTATACCCTTAATTTCACCAGGTTGTTGGATCATATGAGGGAGAGGCTACGTAAATGGGCAGCATTGCCACTAACGGTACATGGGCGGATTCAGCTGTTCCGTATGGTAGAATTCCCTAGGTGGCTCTATGTGCTCCAGGTTCTACCGTTGCATCTGCGAAATAAAGACCTAAAACAATTTTATAAGTACTTACGGTTCTTTATTTGGGGGAGGGGGGGGGAAGCCAAAGATGCCGATGGGCGTGTTGTTAGGCTCATGGAAGGAGGGAGGCATGGGAGTTCCAGATATAAAAGATATAACCAGGCATGTCTGTTGCGGCATTTAGGTGACTGGTTGTTAGATAGGCGGGACTTTACACCACGGAAGATGGAACAGGACTTTTTTGCGCCGTTTCATTCATACTTTTTGCTCCATGGGCCGAGACGAATGGTGCCGAATAAGTTCACATACAGCTTGTTATTAGGGCCCATGAGGGAGGTCTGGAGGGATCTGAATAGATATTGGGGGTTGGTGGAGGATGTCACAGACCTTCTGCCATTGCAAGGTAATCCCTCCTTCTCGCTTGGCTCTGACAACAAAGTGTTTCACAGTTGGGCGACCTTGGGGATCACGAGAGTGGAGCATGTATTGGGAACGGGAGGAGGCCTGTTAAGTTTGGGTGCGTTGGGGGTTGGTATAGACCTTAGACATGAGTTTGCTTACCAGCAATTGGTGCATTATGTCCGGACCCTGAGTTTGGAAAAGTTGAATAGCGGGCACGGGAGGAAGGTTAGGGAATTCTTCAAGGCAGTGCTAGGAGAAAGGCTCTCGATATCAGGACTACATAAGATGCTGTGGAAAATAGGACCCAACAAAGACATGACGGCTCTTACGGCCCGTTGGGCGCTGGACTTGCAGAGACCCAATCTGGAGCTAGACTATAGGATACCTATGCTAACGGTTAATGCAAATCTTAGAGAATGTCAGTTTAGAATCTTGCATAGAGCCTACATGACCAAATCGCAGGTGTTTAAGATGGGGGGAGAGCCTGATCCACTCTGTTCCAAGTGCCAGTTGAGGGAGGGTACGTTTTTTCATTGTCTCTGGGAGTGCCCCCTGATAAAAGCTTTTTGGGAAGGGGTAATCATCTATCTGGAAGGTCTCGTACGGTCCCGGATTAGTATCACCCCTATGGGGATTATTTTGGATAAATATGAGCTCTTTGCCCTTCAAAGTAGGGGACATAAACAATTCATACGAAATTGATTATGAACAGGTGGTTGGATGTGGCTCCGCTGGACTATTGGCACTGGAGGAACAGGTTACATGATCTTTTGTTGCATGAGCGTAGGGCGGTGGGACCCTCCCCCAAAAGGAGAGCTTGGTTCTTGAAAATATGGAGACCTTACATACAATCTCTGTCTCCGAGAGCGCGAAGTTTAGTGTTAAATGGTTTCTGATTTTTTTTTTCTTTTCGGGGTGGAGGGGGATGGTAGAGGGGCAGAGGGAGGTAGGGGAGGGTGGTAGATGGAGGGGGGATCCTGTGGAGAACGGGGGACCATGTGGAAGGGCCCCCTTAGGGGAGCATTATGGCGGTATGACCACAGTGTTAATATAGATCGCTTTCTAGAGAACCATCTCACACATTGTTGGTCTATAAGTCCGGTATGGCCGGCACAGGGGAGGCTATACAGTTATCCAGCATCCAGATTACCGGCAAGTGCTGGACAGAGGTGGTCGCGTTGTTTATGTCCTTCTGGCTATTAGTCTTTGGGATTGTATAAACGGACGATATATGTTGAAAGTGCTGTTTCATGTTTATTCTAAGTGGATGTTTGGAGGGTTGGAAGGAGGGGTGGGTTTAAGGGTATGGGGGGGAAGAAATTGTTAAAATGTTGATGATGTGATAAGTTTGTTGCACTGATCTAGCAGGATTGATTTTGTACTATGCTTTTCTTGTTTCTGAGGGATCGGTGTCATCTTTTTTTTATGTCATCAATAAAAAATGTTGAAACAAATTATCAATTTGGAAATATAGATGGATTCACAAAGAGAATTGCATGCAAATGAGCTGCTCATTGCTTCTGCAACCCAGCTCATTGCATTCGATATGAGGGAAGCCAGTTGTCTAGCTGAGCATGCGCAGAGCAGCCCATCGCTAAGCGTGGCTGCTCTGTGCATGCTACAGATGGCTCTCATACACACAGATAAGCTGCGTGTATGAGAGCAGACATAGCTTTTCTTCAAAAACAAACATTAAACAAAAAATATGGATGCCTCCGATATCACTGTGCAAAATGCTGTTCAAATGGATGTATGAAATTCCCTGGGCTCAACACTGTTTTCTATGTTTCTAATCAGTGCCACAGAACAAAATCATGTGTCACCAGTACGGTTTAAAGCAGACCAACAGTGCAAACCTACAATTACCCTTTTAATAAGTGGTCTCATCTTCCACTGTTCTATTACATGGAAACAAAAGTGCGTCCAATATGCAGTTCACATATGTGAATGCTACAGACAGCTCTCACACATACAGACAAGCTGCGTATATGAGAGCTGGTGTAGCTTTTTTTAAATTCAAAATCAAACATTAAACTAAGGTAGAAAAATATGGATGCCTCTGATATCACTGGCAAGAGTGCAAGGCAGACAGTCAGCTGCTATTGCAGGAGGAGCTATAACGGGATTCCCCCCCCCCCCCCCCCAAAGAAAAAGCCAGAATAAAATTGCCCATTTCACCAGTCACTGGCAGAGGTGTTTATTGGATATAAGCAGATGTATCTGTTTAACCCCATGCAAAGCAACATGACCCACAGCTCAACTGCCAATACTGCCCATGCAGGTTCCTCTTTGGAGCACAGATTTTTGCCTTTAATGGATTCTCGTGCATATTGCATCATAAGAAGAAAGCATTGGATGAAACAAGAAGCTGAACAGAGCTTCTTAACATCAGGGAGGGAATTTGACAAGGCCGTATTAATGGCATTGCACCTCTTCCTTCTTTATGCTGAAATGATAATGTGCATGGCTCCCGATGGTTGCAATGTTGGAATTCAAATTTAAGACAGCAGATGTGGTCATTTCGAGCACGCTAATGGTGTTGTCTTTATCTAATTTAACAGGAGGCATGGAGCTGTCAGAACCGACAGTTCCAGACCTCCTGTTAACTCATCCATGGTAAAGCTAGGGATTGCTTCATAAGTACTGCCATACTGGGACAGACCAAAGGTCCATCAAGCCCAGCATCCTATTTCCAACAGTGGCCAATGCAGGTCACAAATACCTGGCAAGATCCCCAAAAAGTACAAAACATCTTATACTTCTTATCCCAGAAATAGTGGATTTTCCCCAAGTCCATTAATAATGGTCTATGGACTTTTCCTTTAGGAAGCCGTCCAAACCTTTTTTAAACTCTGCTAAGCTAACTGCCTTTACCACATTCTCTGGCAATGAATTCCAGAGTTTAATTACATGTTGAGTGAAGAAAAATTTTCTCCAATTCGTTTTAAATTTACTACATTGTAGCTTCATTGCATGCCCCCTAGTCCTAGTATTTTTGGAAAGCGTGAACAGATGCTTCACGTCTACCCGTTCCACTCCACTCATTATTTTATAGACCTCTATCATATCTCCCCTCAGCCGCCTTTTCTCCAAGCTGAAGAGCCCTAGCTGCTTTAGCCTTTCCTCATAGGGAAGTCGTCCCATCCCCGTTATCATTTTCGTCGCCCTTCTCTTTTCTAATTCCACTATATCTTTTTTGAGATACGGCGACCAGAGTTGAACACAATATTCGAGGTGTGGTCGCACCATGGAGCAATACAAAGGCATTATAACATCCTCATTTTAGTTTTCCATTCCTTTCCTAATAATACCTAGAATTCTATTTGCTTTCTTAGCCGCAGCAGCACACTGAGCAGAAGGTTTCAAAGTATCATTAACGACGACACCTAGATCCCTTTCTTGGTCTGTGACTCCTAACATGGAACCTTGCTTGACGTAGCTACAATTAGGGTTCCTCTTTCCCACATGCATCACTTTGCACTTGCAAAGCCAAGAAACACCTAAATTGGTTCCCTTTGAGACACAGTGCCAAGAGCACATGGGTATCTTATGTACTTATGATTCCTCAATGCTGGATCCAAAGATGCCTAGATCCAGTGAGCCCTGTCAGTGCTTGATGCTGGAGCAGGTGAAGACCTCCCTAATATTGACGCATCCTTAGTGTCCGTTACAACTCCCAGGTCCACAGCAACCGATGCAGACTTTGATGAACCGCACTTATCAGCACAAAAATACTTTTGTACTTTTCTCAGCTCCTTAGGATTAATTTTATTTATATTTGATATACCGCAGTTTGACAGTCCGTCACAGCAGTTCACAAATAACATTAATAATAAAAAAGATGAAAGCAAAATATACAGTTACATCTTCAAAACTAAATAGATGCAGAAAGAAGAAAGTTATACCATTAGAGGTTTTCTCTTGGATATCTGGCAACAAGAGAGATGACAAGAAAGCATCATGGTTGGGTCCCAAGCATGGCAAGCACCGATTATGAAGATTGGTTCTCAAGCCATTCTGTCTCCTCTACCTTAAATATGTATATTTCTCTTTTCCGGAATTGGTGATCACCATTACGGAACAATGTAAGCCACATAGAGCCTGCAAATAGGTGGGAAAATGTGGGATACAAATGCTACAAATAAATAAATAAATAAATATGGTCTTGCCACACAGAATGCACCATTTGAAACCACTGGAAGTTTTCTGGGACATGTCAGGGAACACAGACACAGCGAAATCAAACAGCTCAATGATGGAAAAATAATGAAAAACATTTTTAAAAGTAAGATATCTAGAATGGAACACTAAGGCCAATGAGCTGCGGAAAAATACAGGAAACTTAAAAGTGCAAAATAATAAATAAATAAATAAATAAATAAATAAATAAATAAATAAATAAACTGAGTATAAAAAGGGGCACAGTGAAAGTAATATGGGTCCTGCACAGCACTTACAAAAAGAAACAAAAATTGTGAGAAACCAGATGTGAGCAAGCACATCTTTACTGCTCTGTAGAAGAACAAAGACTGGCTGGTCCTGCGTGGTGTCGGTGGGCGGGAAGGCATTTGTACATGCACGTTGGGACTCCCAAAAGCTTCTGGAAAAGAAGCTGAGGATTTTCCCACACCGAGCTCCATCAGATGGCATCACCCATACACGTGTGATGTCCTGCTTGTCCTCAGAAAAAGACCAATATAATTTATCTGGTCTACCCAGCAGGGTTGCTAGGGAACTACCTGCCACACAGCTATTTTCCCATGCATTTGTTTTTATTTTTGAGGGGTTCTACCTGCAACGGAGGATAAAGGTGTCCAGTTACGACTTGCTCTCTTTCACATTTTGTATTATCTAGTACTGCCAATCTTCCCGTGGCTCCGTTCTATTCCTTCCTCTGTTAACTACTATCTTTGCAATCTTGGACTCCAGAAACCTTTTGTACAATGATAGGATCACTATATCAACCGAAGCAAACCAAAGCCTGATTGGTCCTGACTTTGCCCCCACTGCATGCAAAGATTTGTGGTTTTGATTTTTCTATAGATTCCCCTAAGAAAAATCAATCAGAGCAGGAAACAGGGCAAAACCAGGATTGAACCCGCCTATTCAGTTGACTTGAGAAGAGGTGGCAATCCCATGAGAGGACCAATCTAGATCCTAGAAATACTTTTTTTCTTCCATTAAAAAATAGCTGTTTACAGAAGGCTTTTCCGTGACCTTCCCCTCATAACCTATGGAATAAAGTTGGGGCTGCTGATGTAATTCTATGTCCTGGAAACTCTCAGCCTTACCACCCCATTCCCTACTTCCATTCAGGTGAATACATCCATGAAGAAGCGATCCATGTGAGGAAGAGTGTGACATGCAGAGATGAGGTGGTGTACATCAATGGCACCCTGTACTGTACCAACCTAAGAACTTCCTTTATACCTCACCAGGCTCCAGAGATAGAGGTACATCCTCATGGATATTCTGGGCTAAAGTTCCAGCAATTTCCATCAAGTTGTTGCACAGTAAAATATGCACACCTAATTTTATCTCTAGCACAAAAAAAAGGCAAAAGCGTACAAATTGTCTGCTCTTTCTGGACAACATTAGGAAATGTGAAATTTGTTCTTACCTGTTAATTTCTAGGGCTGCTGGACAATTACAAATTTTAATTACAATTTTTCTGACAATTAAAATAATCTTGAGTTCACCATACTGCATGGGGTATAGGGTATAGGAGCACTCTTTTATGAATATAATTAGATCAGATTTCCAAAACACAGGTTTAGTCAAGAGGGAGAGATCAGACACAGACATTAGTTAAACTGCAAACTGAATTGATTCAATCTTTCTTCTCCAGCATCTTTAAAACAGGATTATTTTATGATGAAATTGCTTTTGAAATGATAGGCTTGCTTTATCCAATTTAAGAATATGGCACATGGTTATCTGTAAAAGTTAAGCATACAAACAAAAATTACTGTTGAAGCTGGAGTAAGAAGTATGTGAGGGACTGAAATTGGGCGATTTTATGAGCATATAGTGGCGGTAAGCCCAACACAGTATTACCACATGCTAATCTGGAGCTACCGCCAGCCCAACGCGGGCACTGGTGGTAATTCCAGCCCCAGCACGCACCATTTCCCACACTAGGGAAAATCAGCCCATATCTTGTAGTGTGGCGATAACCCAGCAGTAATCGAGCAGTGCCATGTGCTGCCCAGTTACCACCAGATTAGCACAGGAGCCCTTACCTCCACCTCAATAGGTGGCGGTAAGTGCTCCCCCCTGGACAGTCATCTTACCGCATGGCCATGGCTATTTTCAGCCTTTTTATCCGCTGCAGTAAAAAGGGCTGCAACATGATGCAAAAATGAGCCCTGCCGCTAGCAAAGGGCTCTTTTTACCTCAGCTTGGTAAAAGGTCCTCATAATGCAACATGTCAAGAAATCATGTGTGACCTCTTCTAACCCCTCTGTGTTAGTTGCTGATAGGGCAGCAGGTTTTTGCTTCAAATCTTTATACAAGTACTGCTATACATTTCAGGGAGTGACTTGATACCATCCAAATTGTCATTTTTTAATTAACAGGATGACAAAACCTTCATTATCTAAATCACAAAACAGAGCTGTCAAGGATATCACAAAATCGAAGTGACACCTCCCACGGCCTGACTTCGGCCCAAGTTTCAAATTCTGCCTCAGGGTCCGTGGTGTCCGACTGAAGAGATTTACAAAAAGAACAAATATAGTCACATCATTGTAATACTTTTAAACATAGAAAACAGGTAAGGGTTATTCCAGGAGTTTCATCACGCAAAAGGAATTTGCATTTCTGAATTTAAAAAACCCACGCACCCCTGTCTTTTACACCTTGCCTAAAATCAATAAAAGACAACCCACCAGGGCATCCGATCATTTCTAGCAATGATTCATTGCTGGAACCGTTGACTATTTATGTTGATACTTTTTTACATCCCTTTGTGCAACAATCTAGATCGTGCATTAAGGGTACTACAGATTTTTTGATTCAGCTTCAGAAGATTAGTAATCCAGAAGATAACTGGTTCACGGTCACTATGGATGTGATCAGTTTATATACAATTATTCCACAAGAAGAAGCGCTTACTATACTTAGGGATGTGCTAGATCGCAAAATTGATTGTCAAATACCTACATCATTCATTGTAGAATTAGCATCTCTAGCACTTAAAAATAATTTTTTCCAATTTGAATGTAGACTTTTCAAATAGACAACAGGGGTTGCTATGGGCGTCACTATCGCACCTTCAGTAGCGAATTTATTTGTGGCAGACTTTGAGAAGAAATACATCTATGTTTCACCCTGGTTTGACAAAGTCAAACTGTGGTTGAGATTCACAGATGACATTTTTTGTCTTTGGACAGGGACTAAAGAAGAACTTGGGAAGATTTTGTCATGTTCCTGAACAACTGTCATTCTTCTTTGAGATTCACTATGCAATTTGACATACATACAGTATCATTTTTGGATGTCCTAGTCATGAAGAGGAACAATAAATCCCACACCACTATTTTCCAAAAAGAAACTGACAGAAACACCTTCCTGGATTATGATAGCTGACATCCGAAAAAGCTGAAGGACAGTCTACCTTTCTCTCAATTTTTGCATTTTAGGCGCATTTGCTCTGATATCTCAGCAGAGCCAGAGAACTGAGCTCCAGATTGAGAAACAGAGGATATCCTAAGAAAGTTATTCATCGAGCCTATAGACGGGCCAAATACAATAATCGTGATTATCTTTTTTTGCCCAGGCAGGTAAATAACGATGAGGATGAAGAAACTTTAACTTGCGTGGTGCGTCATTCCACTACAGCCAACAGGTTTGCCAGTATAATTAGGAATAACTGGCACATAATACAAACGTTACCTGGCTTTGAAAATATGAAGTTGAGATTAGCATTTAGTAGGGGACGTAACCTCAAAGACATTCTCGCACCGTCAGCCTTGAGACATTCTATACAGGAGACAGATGAAGAAGGACATAGAGGATGTGGAGAATGCAGAATGTGTGGTATTATGTTGAATGCTAAAGAATTTGTAGATCCTCAATCTATGAAGACATACAGATTACATCACAGTACCTCTTGTTCATCCGATTGGGTTGTATATTGCATTAGATGCGCCTGTAATAAACTATACGTAGGTCAGACGTCCCGGAAATTATCTACCAGACTTATTGAGCACAAAAGCAATATTAATACTAATAAAACTATGGCACCTCTGGCAGCTCACTGTATTAAGGAAGGTCATTCTTTTGAGAGCCTGAGATGCATTGTGCTCCAACAAGTCAAATGGCACTTTGGAGTTGGTGACAAGAAACTACTCCTATTGAGACAAGAACAACGTTGGATTTTTCGTTTACACACTTTGCATCTATATGGGATAAACACCAGGATTGAATGGAATCAATTTTTTTAGCAAGTGTGATGTCATTTGATTGACACTTCTCGGGGTGGGTTTTGCCCTGGTAGCGTCTGACGTGAGACTTTAAAAACCGCGGCCATTTAAACCGGCAGTCAGAGGTTAAAGCCGGTGATAGCGTGCACATTGTGAGAGAAACTTGAGAACGTTTGATGAGGTTTATGTTTAAAAGTATTACAATGATGTGACTACATTTGTTCTTTTTGTAAATCTCTTCAGTCGGACACCATGGACCCTGAGGCAGAATTCGCAACTTGGGCCGAAGTTGGGCCGTGGGAGGTGTCACTTCGACTGCAAGATTTAGAGATAAGTGCATTTTTTGACCGTTTAGTTGGTTCATAATACATGGTTAGAACAACATATTAGCTTAACTTTTGATATAGGAGGTTTTTGCCCATGATGATTTAAGGGACCTCCCTTATGTTGTATCAACGACGGAGCACTCCCTCTGCATTTGAGGCTTTTCCTCCATTTCAAATCATTTTTGAACACATCAGTTTTTTCATGTGGATATCTTATATTGCTTATCAAAACCTTCATTATACCATTGTTATGGGAATAAGATGCTCTCATTTTTACAAATATTGGATAATTGTACATCATCAATGTCCCTGCCTTCCTCTGCAGGCCCCCAGAGCCTTCCTGCAGCTGTGTCCCACCCTTGTGGAAACAAGAAGTTGCATCACAGGTGGCAGTATACAGCTACAGAGAGGCTCTGGGACTGTCGGAGGAAGGCAGGTACAGTGATGCGATACAATAGTGGACCCATGGGAGTTCGGAAAGGGAAGGGAGAGAATAGCCAGGCAGTTGACTTGATTAAAATTTATCAAGGAAAAAATTAATACCTTAATCATGTTAGTTAACATGATCAATCCACAGCCCTGTTAATTTATTTTCCTTGATTCCTGTAGGACCAGTCCAGATAAGTGGGCTGTGCTCCCCAGCCAGGAGATGAAGACAGAGAACAGTGATGACATCATCAGTAGCAGCCTGGAACTTGATCAAGCAGACCTTGACGTATATCCAAGCTAGCTGTTTGGCTTCATTCTCATAGTTAAAAATAATCTTTCTATTCCCTATCATCAGATGAGTTTATAATTGAGGTGTTCCCAGTTCTGGCAAAAAGCACACCCTTAGGTTTTTCTGGGTTTCATTTTAAGCTACTGTAAAAATTCTTGGAGTATTATTAAACCATAATTTGACTTTTCGGATGCAGATTTCTAGAATTGTACATTGTAATGTTTATAAGTTAAGAATGATTTATTCTGTTCGGAATCTTTTCTCTGTTTTGGACCTTCATGTGCTGACATTCTTTTATACTTAGCCAATTGGATTACTGCAATTCCCTTTTTTTTTATTTAAGTGATTTTAATTTTTTACACAAGCTTTAATCTTGTTACAAGCAATACAAGACAACAGAAAAAAGAAGAAGAAAAAAAAACCCATATTGTTACATACATAAATGTCTTCCTTAGACCACATAATGTGTGTGGGGGGGGGGGGGGGGGGGGGGAGACAAAGAAATTTCAGAGAAAATAATAGGAAAACTTAAAGAATAGGCTAAACACCTTTAAACCACCTATTTCTTCTATAAGCTGTAGTTCTATTATCACTTGACTATCTTTTTCAGGTCTATGAAATCTCTTAATTGTTTCGGTACAATGAAAACATACTTAATATCTAAATATTTTATAATACATTTACATGGGTAAGCGAGTAAAAAGGATGCACCCAAGGACCTCGTCTCTTCTCTCATTTCCAGAAATGTTTTCCTTCTTTCTTGTGTTACTTTTGTAACATCAGGAGTAGAGGAGTGTGGTAGCCGTGTTAGTCCACTCTTAAGGTTATCAATAGAATTCAAACAAAATAAAACATGGAAAAGAAAATAAGATGATACCTTTTTTATTGGACATAACTTAATACATTTCTTGATTAGCTTTCGAAGGTTGCCCTTCTTCGTCAGATTGGAAATAAGCAAATGTGCTAGCTGACAGTGTATATAAGTGAAAACATTCAAGCATTACTATGACAGTCTGACAGGGTGGGAGGATGGGGGTGGGTAGGAGGTATGCATGGGGACATCAAAGCATATCATTGATATTCTAACAGGATGGGTGTGGATAGGTGAGGGGTGGGGTGATCAACAGAGAAATACAGCTTTATGGTTTATAATGGGCTAGGAACCCCAGATCCTTGTTAAGTCCTTTCTGTTGGGTGTTAAAATATTCAATCATTCTGACTTCAAAGGTCTTACGTTCTTGTATGGTTTTAAAGTTACCTTTCAGGATTCTCACTGTGAAGTCACTGGTACAGTGTCCTGGTCCTGTAAAATGCTGACCAACAGGGGTGGGAGCCCTACTGGCACCAGTATTGTTCATGTGATGTCTATGTAAATTGAATCTTGTCTTAAGCATCTGGCCTGTTTCTCCAATATAGCATCCTTCGTTACATTTTTTTACACTGAATGATATATACCACATTGGAAGATGAGCAAGTGAAAGATTCCTTTATGTTGAAAATCTTTCCTTTGTGGATGACTGTGGGGTCCTGTGAAATATTTTGGCATAGTTTGCAACTGGATAAATTACAGGGAAGTGTGCCTTTCTGTTCCTTTTCAGTCTGTGATGGAAGTTTACTTCTGATTAGCTTGTGTTTTAAGTTGGGTGGCTGTCGGAAGGCCAGTACTGGTGGGGATGGGAATATCTCTTTCAGTAATTCATCCTCCTGGAGTATAAGTTGTAGATCTCTTATGATTTTCCTCAGTTTTTCCAGCTCTGGATTGTATGTCACTACAAGGGGGATTCTGTCTGTGGATTTTTTCTCCTAATCTGTCAGACTGTCATAGTAATGCTTGAATGTTTTCACTTATATACACTGTCAGCTAGCACATTTGCTTATTTCCGATCTGACAAAGAAGGGCAACCTTCGAAAGCTAATCAAGAAATGTATTAAGTTATGTCCAATAAAAAAGGTATCATCTTATTTTCTTTTCCATGTTTTATTTTGTTTGATTTCTATTGGTAACATCAGGAAAAATCCATAGTTTTTGACCACAGAATTTCTGGTGAATATTTTTAAAGAATAACTTTAGGACTGCATTATAGTCTTGTTCAAAGACATAAGAAATCAAAAGAGTAGCTCTATTTGTTACCTCAGACAATGAGTCTTCCAAAATTAAGGATAAATCCTTTAGTTCATCGGATTTTTCTTGTTCCAATCCTACCAGATTGTCTCCTTGGTTTCTTTTTGAAGGAAGAAAAAAGATCTTATTAATAGGAGGTATATGTTGAGAGGAATATTTACTGCAATTCCCTTTTTAATAGTATTCAATTACTGGATATCAAAAAACTTCAGATAGTTCAAAATGTAACAAACTGCTTACTAAATCCCCAAAATTTGATCATGTTACACAGTTACTCCGAAAGGCTTCCCATGCAACACAGGATAACATTAAGATCTTATTTTTAGTTCATAAAATATGTCATTCGGGCATTCTCTCTTATTTATTTAGGGACCCTTTTACTAAGGCGCACAGACACCTACACGTATCCAATTCACGTCAAATTGGAACTACCACCCGGATACCACATGCCCCGGATGGTATTTCCATTTTTGGCACACGCCCAAAACACGCAGTAGAAAATATTTTCTATTTTCTACCACAGGGCACTTACCTGGCAGTAATCAGCAGTTTGCATGCACTGGACACTTACTGCCTGTTTAGCGCATGAGACCTTACCACTAAATCAATGGGTGATGTTAAAGTCTCAGGCCGAAAGTGGACGCAAGCTGGTTTTCATTTTTCCACACGTCCATTTTCTGGCATAATAAAAAAAATCCTTTTTCCAGGCGCGCTCAGGAAATGGACCAGTGTGTGTCCAAAACACGTGCCTACACTAGCACAGGCCACTGGGTGTGCCTTAGTAAAAGGGCCCCTTAGATTTTTAATACTTTATAAGATCACTCAGAGCAGCAGCACAAATCAGTTAGTGGTCCCAACACTTCATCATATAATTTTGGATACTATTGGAATTAAGGAGGAGATTGGGAATTACTGATCAGTCAGTCTGACCTCGGTGGTGAGTAAGCTAATGGAAATGCTACTAAAGCAGAGGATTGTAAGATTTCTCAAACTGAATGGAATGCAGGACCTGAGGCAGCATGGCTTCACTGGTGGCAGGTCGTGTCAGATGAATCTGACTGACTTCTTCGACTGGGTGACCAAACAGACATGGTAGGGGCGCTTGATGTGGTATACTTGGATTTCAGCAAAGCCTTTGACTTGGTTCCACACAGGCGACTGATAAATAAATTGAGTGCCCTCGGTATATGACCTAGAGTAACTGATTGAGTTAAAAATTGGTTGAATGGAAGGAGACAGAGTAGTGGTAAATGGAACTTGCTCCTAAGAAAAGGATGTTGTCAGTGGAGTACCGTAGGGATCGGTCCTTGAGCCAGCTCTTTTTAAAGTCTTTGTGAGGGATATTGCAGAAGGGCTGTCTGGTAAGCTTTGTTTCTATGCGGATGAGACCAAACTCTGCAACAAGGTGGACACCCTGGAAGGTGTGAATGACACGAGGAAGGACCTAGCGAAGCTGGAGGAATGGACCAATATTTGGCAACTAAGATTTAATCCCAAAAAATGCAGGGTTATGCATTTGGGTCGAAAGGATCCAAGGGAACAGTACAGTATAGGGGGTGAAGTGCTTCAGTGTACGAAGGAAGAACGGGACTTGGGGGTGATTATGTCTGATGACCTTAAAGCTTCCAAACAGGTAGAAAAAGCGACGGTCAAAGCCAGAAAGCTGCTTGGGTGCATAAAAAGAGGGATGACCAGAAGGAAAAAGGAGGCGACAGTGCCATTGTCTAAGTCTCTGGTGAGGCCCCATTTAGAGTACTGTGTGCAGTTCTGGAGACCGCACCTACAGGATGGAGTCAGTCCAGAGAGTGGCTACAAAATTAGTAAGTGGTCTTGAACACAAAAAAATATAGGGACAGGCTTATGAATCTCAACATGTATACGCTGGAAGAGAGGAGCGAGAGAGAAGATATGATAGAGACGTTTAAATTTCTCATGGGCATTTACGTACAGGAAGTGAGCCTTTTTCAAATGGAGAGCTCTAGAACGAGGGGGCATAAGATGAAGTTAAGGAATGGGCTTAGGAGTAATCTAAGAAAGTAATAGTTCATGGAAAGGGTGGTAGAGGTTTGGAATGGCCTCCTGATGGAGGCTGTGGAGTCGAGGACTGTGTCAGAATTTTAAAAGGCATGGGATAAGCATGTGGGATCGCTTAGGAAAAGGAAGAGTTAGGGGTTACAGAGGATGGGCATACTGGATGGGCCATTTGGCCTTTATCTTCCGTCATAGAAACATATTTCTATGCTTCTATTAGAGCAAAGACGTTTAGTGTTACAGGGCCTACTATTTGGAATACTCTGCCTCAACACTGTCTGAAATCATCTCTAGCAGCAAAAGTCTTAAAACCCAGTTAAAAGCGTTCCTATTTCATGATGCCTTTTGAATATTGGTTTTTTTAAGGTGATCCTATGTTCATTGGACATGGTCTGGACGTTGGGTTGGGCACCACTAGATATGAACTAATCTTTATCTATTAAGATTTTATTTAGGTTAAGACTATTTTATAGCTCATAGTTTTTCTCTCTATTATTTTTTTTCTTCTCTCTCCTTTTTGGACAAATATTGAGTTCTTTTCACTATTACAGAATGTTTAGTATTGCAAACCACTCAGGCAGTCTTCCAGTGGGCAGTATATTAAATTTTTTACATAAACTTGAAAATACACAAACAAAACTGTGAAACACATACAAACCAAAACACCAAATGCAATTAGGAAACAATCCACCCGACCCACCTGCAAAGATTGAATCCCAACTGAAATTGCTGTGAGAAACTGATGGACCTGATCTGAAGATTCTTCGTCTTCCCCCAGTGGGTCACTGTCCTGGTCTACCAGGAATCAAGAAAATGGGAAATTAGCAGGTGGGAACAAAATTTCACCTTCCTTATCATCCTGCTAGATCATTCGGACAAGTGGGATGTGCCAAAGCCCTGGCAGAGAGGAAGACAAGGTCCTTTTCCCCTCCCCCACCCCAAGAATTGTCTTCCCTTAGGTGCCTACCTCCCTAGCATGAATATACACTTGCAAAAAAAAGCAAAGAAAAATACATTGCTGCTCTGTAACTAGTTTCAAAGACCACCATTTCATTTATTTGGTTTTATTTGTATGTAAGTCACAAATAAGTAAATCACTCGTTACAGAAAAACAGAGAATGAATCATAAATTCAGATAAAATTAAAAAAAAAAAAAAGATAAGAACACACTAAACTTTTCATAAGACCACAAAAAAGGGAGCCTATGTATCTATGGAGATCTTAAGAGGTAAATAGACAAAAAAAAATCCACATTAAACAACAAGCACAACATAACTCCTTAGAATTTAGACTATAACACCAACTAAATATTGATTCCACTGGAAATCTTCTTAAGGTCCAAAAAGGCTCTAAGCTGTGCTAGAACAAAAAAAAAAAACATACTTTATCGTCCAAATTCACAGCAGGGCCCACTTCTCTCAGCGATTTCTGGGGTTGTTTGGTGGAATAGTGCTCCAGTGTTTGTTGAACCAGTGAGAACGTTCTAGCCAGAGAGGAAACAACTTTAAGAACTCCCTTCCTCCTAATATGAGAAATCATCATAGAAGAAACCAGAACACACCAACCAGCACTAGGAGAGGTAAGAACCACCAAACTTAATGTGTCATCATCTTGGCCACCGAGAAACCACCATTTCAGACTCTATCCAGGCCAACCCTGCTCTCCTATAAAAGATAATTCTAAGGCTTAAATACAATAGGTGTATTGAGTGAAGGGCCGCCTTCCTCTAACAGGATACCATAGACTAAGATGATGTTCCCACCTTTCAACGATCCACTGACTGGAAGAGAAGAAAAAAAAACCTACAATCTGTCTTATGGGAGATGGTACCTTAAATTATCCAAATAAGACCTTCAACAAAAATTTGATGGACCTCTGCTAGATGCAAGCAAAGGCCAGAGACACGTTACTTGATTGAAGACAAAAGGCGAGATGTCCTCAGACAAAATGGGGGTGAAACAGCCCCTACCAACCCTCAGAGGAGATGACAAGTGCAAACCAGGCCACTTTCATCAAGGAAGCAACAAGTGGAAGACTAGGCAGCTTCACCATCCTCTAGAATGCTTAGGAACAGAGCCGCTAATCCACTGGAACTAAATCTCCAACTGAGGAAGACCATCTAAACTTCCTCTATGCCAGCTATGGAGGCTACTGAAACCATCTTCAGACAACACTATGCCCACTGGTAGCGCCAATTAAACGCTGATGCTACAGCTGTGCTCTGGGCAACTTTTTACCCAATGAAAAGCCACTCTGGCAACATCAACAGCCAGTCCCTGGACAGTTACCCTCACAATCAGTGGAAGAAACCTTTTTAGCACCTGTTGGATAGTTCTGAACAGCCAGATAAAAGCCCTAAAGGACTCATGGACTTCCATATCATCTGACCCAGGCAGAGGGCTGGGTCAGATGATATGCCAGGCCCCCTCCCTGCCCATCTTCAAATCATTGCTCAAAGCCCACCTCTTCAATGTCGCCTTCGGCACCTAACCACTACACCTCTATTCAGGAAATCTTGACTGCCCCAACTTGACATTTCATCCTTTAGATTGTAAGCTCCTTCAAGCAGGGACTGTCCTTCTTTGTTAAACTGTACAGCGCTGCGTAACCCTAGTAGCGCTCTAGAAATGTTAAGTAGTAGTAGGGCTCCTCCAGCATTATGGACTGGCCTCAAAACACACTACTTCTTATAATGTGGGATTCCCCAGTCATGCCTTTGGCAGGTGACAAAGATTTTGCTGTTAAAGGAGTGCACTCTTAACTATCACAGGTGAGGCACCCAACTGAAGACCTACTGCAACTAGAATGACCAACTGACCAGCTGGCCCATTAAAGAGAGGTCATGCATGCCAACTCTAGCAAATGCCCAAAATCTTCAGTGTTGGGAAGAGAACACCCGCCATTGTAAGAGCCTCTAGGCTCTCTTATCTCACAACAGGAAGCTTGCCAAGACTGAAATGGAACCAAGTCTACAAACTGTCAAGAGAACAAATGAGCACCACACTTCCCAACTCCTGTGGCACTCTGGCTCCAATCTCTGAACTGCCCACTGTACCAATGAGAAGAGTCTGAATTCCCCTTGCACCGTTGAAAGAGCTGCCAGAAATGATGCTGAGTGGCGGCCTAATAGTGCAGTGGGCTTTGATCCTGGTGTCCTGGGTTTGATTGGAAACAGGATGCTGGGCTCGATGGACCTTTGGTCTTTCCCAGTATGCAATACTTATGTACTAATGATTCCCACTGCAGCTCCTTGTGACCTTGGGCAAGTCACTGAACACGCCATTTCCTCAGGTACAAACACAGAGATTGTGAACCCTCTAACAGAGCGAGTACCTGCTCATAATATGTGATTGTTCTCTGCCTTGAACTTGATGGTTAAGCAGAACATAAATGCCAGAATTGAAGAGTCATGGTATAGGAGGTAGTGTCCTATTGTGGATTAAAAACTGGCTAAAGGATAGAAAAAAGGGAGTAAGGTTAAATGGTAAGTATTCTCAATGGAGAAGGGTAGATAGTAGGGTTCCCCAGGGATCTGTGTTGGGACTGCTGCTTTTTAACATATTTATAAATGATCTAGAGATGGGAGTAACTAGTGGGGTAATTAAATTTGCTGACAACACAAAGTTATTCAAAGCTGTTAAATCACAAGAGGATTGTGAAAAATTACAAGAGGACCTTATGAGACTGGGCGTCTAAATGGCAGATGACGTTTAATGTGAACGAGTGCAAAGTGCTGCATGTGGGAAAGAGGAACCTGAACTATAGCTATGTAATGCAAGGTTCCATGTTAGGAGTCAACGACCAAGAAAGGAGTCTATTTGCAAAGAAAGCAAATAGAATGCTAAGTATTATTAGGAAAGAAATGGAAAACAAAAATGAGGATGTTATAATGCCTTTGTATCGGTCTATGGTGCAACTGCACCTTGAATACTGTGTTCAGTTCTGGTCGCCGTATCTCAAAAAAGATGTAGTGGAATTAGAAAAGGTACAGAGAGGGGGGATGAAAATCATAATGAGGATGGGATGACTTCCCTATGAGGAAAGGCTAAAACGTCTAGGGCTCTTCAGCTTGGAGAAAAGACGGCTGAGGGGAGATATGATAGAGGTCTAGAAAATAATGAGTGGAGTGGAACAGGTAGGTGTGAATCATTTAGTTTACTCTTTCCAAAACTACTAGGATTAGGGGGCATGCAATGAAGCTACAAAGTAGTAAATTTAATACGAATCGCAGAAAATGTTTCTTCACTCAATGTGTAATTAAACTCTGGAATTTGTTGCCAGAGAATGTGGTAAAGGAGGTTAGCTTAGCAGGATTTTAAAAAGGTCTGGACAGCTTCCTAAAGGAAAAGCCCATAGACCATGATTAAATGGACAGGGAAAATCCACTGCTTTTTCTGGATATGCAGCATAAAATGTAATGAACTTTTTCGGGAACTTGCCAGGTATTTGTGACCTGGATTGGCCACTGTTGGAAACAGAATGCTAGGCTTGATGGACCTTTGGTCTGTCCCAGTGTGGTAATACTTATGTACTTATAAACCAACCCCACTTAAGTGCATTTGCCAGGTATCCAGGAGCAGAGAAGCCCTGGAGATTCCTTCAGAATGAATATGGAGGTATGCCTCAGATGAGATTGCCACTATCACTGACTACTAGATCTGCATGCAGAACCAGAGAAGCATTGGCTCCACAAAGACCTAAGAGCCAGATAGCTCCCCAATGAAGGAGCTGATGCAGCATGAAGCCAATACTCCTGTCCTGGAGATACCACAAAGCGCTAGCAAGAGGCCCACCAAACCTAGTGTTTAATCAGAAAGGAATACTCCAAACAGCCATTCAGCCAAGGAAATTAGCAAAATAGGCCATACTAAGCAGACTGAACTAGTTGGCCTACAGTAGAGCCCTCAGCCACTCCATGTTGTCTCTTTAGAGATAACAGCCCCAGATCCAACCCAGACTACATAAGTCTTGAATGCTTGAACCCTACTGGACTGAGAATGAAGAAGCCTGCTCTGGGAAAATCCTCATCTTTGACTTCTGTGTGTATTTATTTACAATAACTTGATATACCACAAAAGGCCAGAGATGGTGTCTAGGTAGTTAAACTTAGAAAGCAAAATCAGAAGGGAAGGGAGGATGGTCAAGGGGAGAGAGAATCAGGGACGGGAGGAGAGAGAATCAGGGACGGATTAGGAGCGAGAAGAGAACAGAGAGAGAGAGGATTCATGTTGATATACCAAAGATCTCAGCAAAGAGTAACATTTTAAGCAAGGATTTGCATTTTGGGTAGGAGGGTTCAAAGCCATAGATAACAGGAGAGCCATGTTTCAGAATTTTGGATTTATGTAGCAAAGATTGGTGTTGCAGGAAATATTTAGGTGGAAAGATGATGAGCGAGAGTGAAAGACTAGCTGGCCAGAGCGTTGGGAATGGAGGGGAAAAAAAGGTACATAGTATAGTGAGGGGAACATGGTTAGCAGCCCTTGAATACTAAGGTGAGGAGTTTAAATTTAAACACGATAAGAGATGGGAAGCCACTATTTTGACTTTAGCCTGGGAGGGGGGGGGGGGGGGAATCATGACCAAAGCGGTAAGAGGTGTGGAGAAGTTTGACTGTGGTTGACTGAATGAGTTGGAAGCACTTCAGAGCGTACAGTTACAATAATCTAGATAAGGTATTACAAGGCTAAGGATAAGAGAGTGAAAGGAAGTGTCTAACCACACGGGTATGATGAAAGATGTCTGTATAACCAGGGATGTGGAGTCGGAGTCGTGGAGTCGGCAGCAATTTTGGGTACATTGAGTCGGAGTCGGCAAAAATGTACCGACTCCGACTCCTCATACATTTGAATAAAGTACTTCTCTGCTGTGAATAAAGCTTAGTACCTAGTTGTTTCACTAGTGTGAAGTCCAGCTGAACTATTTTGCTGGAGAGCTTCCCTCTGCTCAGTCTCCCTTTGCAATTACTGACCTGCTGTAGAGCACCTCCTCTCTGACCCCACAGTGAACTTAAGCTCCAAGAGAAGATCATTCAGCACACACAGATAAGGCAGCAGAGAGACTCCACCCAACTTCCTCTCTCTCTGCAAGAAGAGCTTTATATTTTAGTGGAAGTGGCACACCATTCACATTGGCAAAAAGAATGTCAGGAAACATGACAAAGTCTGCTGTTTATGAACACGTTACAATATCAACAGATGGGAAACATTATGTATGTCAATGTATTATAGAAGATGATGATGGTGAAAAAGCATGTCATGCAAAAATTAGCAGTTTCAGTGGTTATGAAAAAAATGCACCTACAAGAGCATCAAATTTAAAAAGACACTTGCAGCGTTTCCATCCTAAAGTGTTAGAAGCTGTGAATGAGAAAGATAGCAATGAAAACATTCCATCTACTTCAGGGTCAATAAAAGATCAGAAATCTACTGGAGGCCAGACACAACTATCAAGATTTTTTACAGCTGACAAAGTTACTATAACAATGACACCAGAAAAATTCAAAAACCACATCATTGTTTTTTTTATGTGTGTTTTTTTGTTTAAACTTTAGGATTAATGAATATTTATAGTTTCTTTAATAAATAAAATAAAAAGTCACAATGACATAGATTTTAAACCCAAACATTAACATGTAGCCTTGCATGCTGTACTCTTTCAGTAAACATGCAAAAAAAAATACATATTAAAAACTGAGGAGTCGGAGTCAAAGGATTTTTGTACCGACTCCACAGCCCTGTAGTATAACTGAATGGATATTTATTTATTATTTATTACATTTGTACCCCGCACTTTCCCACACATGGCAGGCTCAATGCGGCTTACAAAGTAACAATATAAAGAATTACAAAGTCGTAAGAAGAATATACAGTTTGTGGTAAACGCAAAACTAATGGGGCTAACGGATAAGTAAGTAAACATAGGAGGATTGTAAGTTCTTTGAGCAGGGACTGTCTTTCTTCTATGTTTGTGCAGCGCTGCGTATGCCTTGTAGCGCTATAGAAATGCTAAATAGTAGTAGTAGAGGAATTGGGTTCGGAAGTGGGAAAGAAAGCCATCAGATCAATATCACAACAAAAAGATTTTATTGAAGATACCGTGTATGAACAAATCGCCCAACACAGGCCGTGTTTCGCCCACCTAGGCGCACTGTCCAATATAAATTATATATATATATATATACACACACACACACACATGTACATAAAAGAGCATATATAAGAAAATCTCTCTATATAAAAGGCACCACCAACGTTCTATGAAGCCTCCAGCTGGAAGTGTGAAGGGGGAGAGATATCCGGTTTCCCCATGAGTGTCTGCCCCGCCCTCGCTCTCTATGTAACACAGTGAAGGAAAACACAGCAAAGCAGGAAATTAAATCGCTCTCTCTGTAACAGTGAAGGACTCTGAGGGGGGAGGGGAGAGAGGGCAGAGGGCAGGGACACACACACTCCCACATGCACAAACAAGAAAACCTTGCTAGCCCCCGTTTCATTTGCATCAGAAACGGGGCTTTTTTACTAGTATATATATAAAAAAAGTGTATGTAATGCAACAATTGTATGACAGTGCATATAAACATACATATAAAAGCATAATAAAATATGACATCACATAACAGCAAAGCAAGGGCACTGGTATAGGTTACGAACTTCAATACAAATATGTCTAAAATTTTTTATAAATGAGTTAATAAAAGGGCATATACCTAATTTGAAACCTTCGTAAAGAGGCAACTATAAAAAAGTGAACATGGACACAATCAATACTCTATGTTACCAAAAATGAAAAATGGGGTAGTATGTATTGAACTAAAAAAAAAAAAAAAAAAGAATTAAAAATAAATAAGGAAAAAGAAAAATTATATATATTTTCTTATATATTCTCCTTTTATGTACATATATTGGACAGTACGTAGCGATATGCTTATTCATGTAATTATTCTAGTATACTCTCTATGTATACTTAGTAATATTCCATATTTTATTATTTGTTTTTTGTCAATTTATATATTTGATATATTATGCTCGTACTAGTAAAAAAGCCCCGTTTCTGACACAAATGAAATGAGCGCAAGCAAGGTTTTCCTTGGAGTGTGTATGTTTGAGAGAGTGTATGTGAGAGTGACTGTGTGTGAGAGAGAGAGTGAATGTGTGTGTGTGAGAGAGAGAGAGAGAGTGTGAGTCTGAGTGCGAGTGTTGTCTGTGAGAATGAGAGTGTGTGCAAGTGTGTATGTGAGACACAATGTGAGAGCGGGGGGACGGGGTCCAGCGCCTATTTTGGTTGGTTTTGAGTGTGTGTGAATGACGGCTGCATTGGGGAGTGGAAACCAAGATTACCCAATGACAATCCAATTTATTGAGTGTCATTGCTCCGCCCTCGTCATCACGTTGTGACGCGGGGGCGGGGCAGACACTCGTGCGATCTTGCAACTACAAATTTAGAACGTTGGAGGTGCCTTTTATATATAGAGATGTGTGTTATATTTTATTTACTATGATCTATGATAATTATTATATATTTGTTCATTGTAGCCCCTCACACAGCTCTAGGTGGGCGAAACACGGCCTGTGTCAGGCGATTTGTTCATACACGGTATCTTCAATAAAATCTTTTTGTTGTGATATTGATCTGCTGGCTTTCTTTCCCATATTGGATTTTGCAGATCGTTTGCCTTGCCTTGTTTTTTGGGACCCTCATTATTGGGTTCGGAAGGAAATGTGCGTTGGGAGGTAGGCGTAGAAAGATGGAAAGGAATGGATATGGGATGGCAAAAGGATAATGGGAAACATGGTCAATGTATAACTATTGTCAATAAGAATCATGTGGACAAGCTTTGGTTAAGTTGGGTCGTTAGGGTAGGCTATCTTGAAGAGATGGGTCTTCAATGCTTTTCTGAAGGGCAAAAGGCCGTTAATGGTACAATATGCGATTTGAATGTCATACGAGAATCAAACATGACACCTAGAATTTTGATGGCATTCCTATAAGGGAGTAGCTGTCCACCGATAGGAGAGCTGACTAGGCAGTACTTTCTAGATAATCCCCCCACCCCTCCACCACAGTGACAGTCTTCCTGGCTACAGCTATCACCAGGGAATCCACTCTGGGATGATGCACCAACTGCAGGTGCAGATCAAGCTTCCCCAGAAACCAGCTGCACTGCAGAATCAAGGCTGTGAATTCCTATTCCTTAGTGCTATGCTTCAAGGGCCTTCCTTACTCTTTACAAAAGAGGCTTCCCAAGAGAAATATGATATCCTCCATACCCCCTAGTCCCATTCCAGGGAAACAGCAAAAGTGGGATCCTGAGAGTCCCCAAATGCTGGAAGTAACATGCCCAGCATTACCATAGTAGGACTCAAGCCAGAGAGGAGCTACTGAGGAAGTGGCTCTGGATCACCCAAACATCTGCAACAGCCCCACAAACTGCTGCTCTAGAGGGGAACACAAAGCAACAGGGACCTTGCAAGGCCTTTTTGCATTCAGAACCCCAAATGGCCCTCCCTGACTGGTGCACTGGAAACATGCAGTCAGTGAACAAAATGGCCACTGTTCCTGCCAATGGAAGAAGCATGGACAGCGCAGACATCACGGGCCCAGACTGCACTCAAGCCCACAACCTGTAAAACCTGTGATTCCACCAGCAATTCTGCCAACCCTCTAATGCTGGCAGGGTTAAAAGGTAGTTAACCATACTACCCATGAGGCAACCCTGAGAAAATCATGCATCACGAAAAACACCAAATGTGGCTCTCCTTGCTCCCCCACCCACAGGCCAATGCCCCCTTCAACCCTCCAAATCTCTCCTGAAATTGCTCCTCTGCTTGCTTCTCACTGCTGCTGCCTCTATTGCCCTGCAGCCTTTTCTTTCTTTTATTTCCTAATAAAACATTATTCCAGCATACGCAGACGAGGGAAGGGAACAGAAACAAAAGACCAAAGAACTCCGGGAAAGGAGGCAGAAGTGGGGCAGAAAAGCAAAGATATTTACCTGTAGCAGATATTCTCCGAGGACAGCTGGCTGATTGTTCTCACATGTAGGTCGATGTCCACGGCGGCCCAGGAATTGGACGGCATTTTGCAAGCAAAATATAAAATAAACTTTTGCCACAGTCTTCTGGTACGCGTGCAGCGCGCATGCACAGACTGATTTCCCACCCGTCGTGTGAGCGCATTCCCTCAGTTAAATCAAAAAGCATAAAGAGAAACAAATAACTCCAAAGGGGAGGTGGGCGGGTTTGTGAGAGCAATCAACCTGCTGTCCTCGGAGAATACCTGCGACAGGTAAGTATCTTCACTTTCTCCAAGGACAAGCAGGCTGCTTGTTCTCACATGTGGGGTATCCCTAGCAACCAGGCTCACTCAAAACAATGAACATTGGTCATGTGGGCCTCGCAATGGCGAGGACAGAACATAGATTGACCTGAAACCATAAACAACTAACAGAGTGCAGCCTGGAACAGAACAAAAATGGGTCTAGGGGGGTGGAGTTGGATTCTAAACCCCGAACAGATTCTGCAGTACCGACTACCCAAACCGACTGTTGCATCGGGTATCCTGCTGAAGGCAGTAGTGAGATGTGAATGTGTGGACTGATGACCACGTTGCAGCCTTGCAAATCTCTTCAATGGAGGCTGACTAAGTGAGCCACTGATGCAGCCATGGCTCTTACATTATGAGCCGTGACATGGCCGTCTAGAGTCAACCCAGCTTGGGCATAAGTGAAGGAAATGCAATCTGCTAGCCAATTGGAGACTGTGCGTTTTCAGACGGCGACTCCCCTCCTGTTGGGGTCGAAAAAACCAAACAACTGGGCGGACTATCTGAAGGGCTTTGTCTGCTCCACATAAAAGGCCAATGCTCTCTTGCAGTCCAAGGTGTGCAAATGGGTTTCGCCAGGGCGGGTATGAGGACGGGAAAAGCATGTTGGCAAGACAACTGACTGGTTCAGATGGAACTCCGACACCACCTTCGGCAGGAACTTAGGGTGCGTGCAGAGAACTACACTGTTGTGATGAAATTTGATATAAGGTGCATGTACTACCAAGGCCTGAAGCTCACTGACCCTACGAGCTGAAGTAACAGCCACCAAGAAAATGACCTTCCAGGTCAAGTACTTCAGATGGCAGGTATTCAGTGGCTCAAAAGGAGCTTTCATCAGCTGGGTGAGAACGACATTGAGATCCATGACACCTCCCATGGAGGTTTGACAGGGGGCTTTCACAAAAGCAAACCTCTCATGAAGTAAACAACCAAAGGCTGTCCAGAGATAGGCTTACCCTCTACACGGCGATGATAGGCACTAATCGCACTAAGATGAACCCTTAATGAGTTGGTTTTGAGACCAGACTCTGACAAATGTAGAAGGTACTCAAGCAGGGTCTGTGTAGCACAAGAAAGAGGATCTAGGGCCTTGCTGTCACACCAGACGGCAAACCTCCTCCATTTGAAAGAGTAACACCTCTTCGTGGAATCTTTTCTTGAAGCAAGCAAGATTCGGGAGACACCGTCTGAAAAGCCCAAGGAGGCGAATTCTAAGCTCTCAACATCCAGGCCGTGAAAGCCAGAGACTGGAGGTTGGGATGTAGAAGTGACACCTTGTTCTGGGTGATGAGGGTTGGAAAACATTCCACTCTCCACGGTTCTTCGGAGGACAACTCCAGAAGAAGAGGGAGCCAAATCTGACATGGCCAGAAGGGTGCAATCAGGATCATAGTTTCGCAGTCGTGCTTGAGTTTCAGCAAAGTCTTTCCTACTAGAGGTATGGGAGGATACACACACAGGCCTGTTCCCCAATGCAGGAGAAAAGCATCTGACGCTAGTCTGTCGTGGGCCTGAAGCCTGGAACAGAACCGAGGGACCTTGTGATTGATCTGAGTGTCAAAAAGATCCACCAAGGGGGTGCCCCACACTCGGCAGATCTTGCAGACTATGCCCATGATAAGTGACCACACGTGAGGTTGCATTATCCTGCTCAACTTGTCGGCCAGACTGTTGTTTACGCCTGCCAGATAAGTGGCTTGGAGAAACATGCCGTGATGGCGAGTCCAAAGCCACATCTGAACAGCTTCCTGACACAGAGGGCAAGTCTGCGCATCACTATACCTTGGGCAGCGATCCTGGATGCTACATCAAAAGTGTCAAACTTACCCCTGGCCAGGAATTTACGACACGCCTTCTGCTGCCTGACCACCTGGCGAAAAGGCTCGGCCTGCTCCGGACAGAGTGCAACAACCAAGCTGGACCTCACCGAGACCGCAAGTGGACGCTCGTCAAGAGCTTGTATGTTTGGATCTTGGCAGCGAGCATAGAAGCCTGATACGTCTTCTCCCAAAAGAGTCCAAGGTTCTAGATTCTCTGCCTAGGGGCGCCGAGGCATAGTCCCTAGTGCTTTTGGCTCTTTTGACGCGGAGTCCAACACCATGGAATTGTGAGGTAGCTGAGACCTCATCAATCCAAGCTCATCATGGATCAGATATTGGGATTGTTTTTTTTAAGGATCACGGGATTAGACAGAGGGAACGACCAGTTTCGCATAAGGACTTCCTTCAGTACATTATGCAAAGGAGCCGTTGCAGCCTCTCTAGGCGGAGAAGGATAATCCAGGACCTTGAGCATCTCAGCCCTGGGCTCCTCAACCTCCATAGGGAAGGGAATAGCCGCAGCCATTTCCTGGACAAAGGAGGTAAAGGATAGACTCTCCGGTGGAGAAAGTCTCCTTTCTGGTGGAGGGGAAGGTTCAGAGGGAATCCCATAGGATTCATCAGAAGAAAAGTACCTGGGATCTTCCTCTTCCTCCCACGAACGCTCCAAACTCCCCACAGCCCGGGGCCCGGACAGCCAGCGGGAACATCGGAGCCCGGGGAATGCGGAGAACCCACACGGATGCAGCCTGCTTGCACGTTGGAGCTTGAGGCGAGATCGGGTGAGTGGACTCCCCAACTAGGACCAACCCATACCATCGACCCAGAAACCCGATGAGAGCTGTTGCCATTAGGCTGCTTGCGATTCTGTTGCTTGTCTTATTTCACTGTTGTGTTTTGTTTCGTTTGTGTGCACTGGAGATGACGACTACACAGACCAGGAGACCTGATAAGAGCTGCTGCCGTTAGGCTGCATGCGATTCTGCTTGTTGTGCTGTTTGGCTTTGTTTTATTTTGCTTCGTTTTGTGTGCATTGGAGATGGCGGCTACACAGACCCGGAGACCTGATGAGAGCTGCTGCAGTTAAGCTGCCTGTGACTCTGCCTGCTTGTTTTTACTTTGCTTTGTTTCGTTTTACGTGCACTGGAGATGACAGCTACACAGACCTGGAGACCTGATGAGAGCTGCTGATGAGAGCTGCTGCCGCTAGGCTGCCTGCAATTCTGCTTGCTTGTTTTGTTTTACTCTATTTTGTTTTGTTTTGTTTCGTTTTGTGTGCACTGGCGATGACGGATACACAGAGCAACGGAAACAAAAAGGTCCCGATAAGAGAGGCTGCCGCTAGCTAGCTGTAATTTTGCTTGCTTGTTTTGTTTTATTTTATTTTGCTAATATGAATTAGATAGGCTGCCTGTGATTTCGCTTGTCTGCTTTGTTTTGCTGACCTGCTATAACGAACTAGACAGACTCACTTCCACTACAGCCTATTAAAACCTCCTTAAAATAGCTGACAGGATCACACGACCTGCTTCTAAACGAACTGGATGACGGTAGCTTATAAGTGAGACTCTCATCCTATGTACCTTATCTTATCGAATATGCTTAACTGTTAATATTGCTAATGCTAACACCAATTGACGATAAGATTGCTCAACAGAGATACTGCTTAAAACTAGTCACTCATTACTTATTTGTTAATAATGCTTGATGTTGACACTGCCTAATACGGACACTGCTTAATGTTCAGACGTAATCTCATTCACTAATTCCCTCAAGCACAACCAAACACCACGAACCACAACCAACATGAACATCAAAAAATTACTCATGATAGTTTACTTCCTTCCCCTAATCTACCATGCATGGACCACCCCCAATACAAACAACAATCTACCCACAATACACAAACTCTACAGACAACCTAGTTACTACTCATCAGACCAAAAGCATAACAATCAACTAAAAGGAAGAACAAGCACACATGGAAATAATCAACAAGAAAGGAAAAAAGGAAACAACAAAACCAGGAGTGGAGGAGTAGCCTAGTGGTTAGGGTGGTGGACTTTGGTCCTGGGGAACTGAGGAACTGCGTTCGATTCCCACTTCAGGCACAGGCAGCTCCTTGTGACTCTGGGCAAATCACTTAACCCTCCATTGCCCCATGTAAGCCGCATTGAGCCTGCCATGAGTGGGAAAGTGCGGGGTACAAATGTAACAAAAATTAAAAAAAAAATAATAAAATAGGCAATTAATAAAAATCAACGCATCTACACCCCAAACTAATCCTTACCATTCAATCCAACTGGGGTACATAAACGCCAGATCAGTAGTAAATAAAACAGAGACTATAACAGACTGGATTACTACAGACAATCTTGATCTTCTATTCATCACTGAAACCTGGATCCATGACCTTAAAGACCCCATAATCTTAGATCTATGCCCGCCAGGATACAAAATCATCCACTGGACAAGAAATGGAAAAAGAGGAGGTGGAATAGCCATAATATACAAATCCAAGTTCACCATCACAACCACAGCTGAATCCATTCTACCATAACTTGAAATCGCCTTGGTAAGAATCAATCACCCAAACCTGCAAGAACACCTCAACGCAATCCTACTCTACAGACCGCCAGGCAACTGGCAAGACTCACAAATACACTTTATGGACTTCATCTCGAATACTTGTGTTTCTACCTCAAACCTTATCATAATAGGAGATATCAATCTGCACCTTGAAGATTTCACCCTAACAAGCACCAAAGAATGCAAAGAGTTCCTACAACTATGGGATCTTCATGCACCAAATACACAACCAACACACATAAAAGGACACACACTAGACATTATCACACACAAATTCGATACAAACTCAAACTTTATACTAACAGATACAAGATGGACACCCGCACAGTGGTCAGATCACTATAAAGCATACATCTTCCTCCAATGGCGAACGAAAGACACAATTAAAAAACAAGAACGAAAAACTTACATCACGAGAGGAAAAATAGACCCGGTAACTTTCTGGCAACAGATCTACCACAACGGATGGACAACAAAAGCAGACACAAACCAATTCCTCCTAGACAGGGACGACAGATGCAAAACAGTACTAGACAATATTGCCCCAACTCAAACCAGAACCTCACATAGGAAGAACTCAACACCATGGTTCAATGAAGAACTGAAAAAAAAACCTCAAAACACAAGTAAGAAGGTTAGAACGTACGTGCAAAAAAAAAAGAAAGATGACCCAACACTTAACGCCTGGAAACTCCAAAGAAAATATAAATATACCATAAGGCAAACTAAAAGATTATTTTATAAAAACGAAATCGGATCGAACTACAAAGACACACACAAACTCTTCCAACTCGTGAATAAATTACTAGATACCATACCAATCACAACCAACAACAAAGATACACCAGGAGCAGACAATCTCGCGAAATACTTCAAAGAGAAAATCGTACAACTGCGACTTAAAATACCAGTCAACACCAACGATTACGCTGGACTCCTTGACTGTCTAGATCCAGACCCTGGTATATACCCAGCAGACAGAACCTGGACCAACTTCGAGATACAATCAGAGGATCTTATATCCCAAACGCTCAAAAGATTTGCCAAATCTCACTGCAAATTGGATATATGCCCAAATAACCTTATGACATCTGCCCCTCATCAATTCATAACAGACCTCACGAATCAGGTAAACTATATGCTACAAATTGGACTCTTTCCGAAGGAAAAAGGAAACATACTACTCACTCCTATACTCAAAGACGCAAAGAAAAGTGCCAGTGAACTAACCAATTACAGACCAGTAGCATCCATACCCTTAATAACCAAGCTAACAGAAGGGATGGTAACCAAACAACTCACAAATTATTTAAACAAATTCTCAATACTACACGACTCCCAATCAGGATTTCGGTTGAACCACAGCATGGAAACAGTACTAGTCACTCTCATGAATAAATTTAAACAAATGATTGCAACTGGCAAGAACATACTACTGCTACAATTCGACATGTCTAGCGCCTTCGATATGGTTGATCATGGAATACTATTACATATCCTCGAATATTTTGGAATCAGAGGAAATGTTCTCAACTGGTTCAAGGGGTTCCTAACCACACGATCATACCAAGTGACATCTAATTCGACCACATCAGCTACATGGATACCTGAATGTGGAGTTCCATAGGGATCTCCCCTCTCACCGACTTTATTCAACTTGATGATGATACCCTGACGAAACTATTATCAAACCAAAACCTTAACCCGTACATTTACGCAGACGACGTAACGATCTATATTCCATTTAAACAAGATCTAAAGAAAATCTCTAATGACATCAACCAAAGCCTACACATCATGCACACATGGTCGGACGCATTCAAGTTGAAACTCAACGCAGAGAAAACCCAATGCCTAGTACTCACCTCGCAATACAACACGAACAAATTCACCACCATTGACACACCAAAATTGAATCTTCCAATTTCGGACACCCTAAAAATTCTTGGAGTTACCATTGATCGACACCTAACGCTTGAGAGTCACGCGAAAAACACAACCAAGATGATGTTCCACTCAATGTGGAAACTAAAAAGAATAAAACCTTTCTTCCCAAGAACTGTCTTCCGAAACCTGGTACAATCAATAGTACTCAGTCACCTAGATTACTGCAACACACTCTATGCCGGCTGCAAAGAGCAAATAATCACAAAATTATTCACGGAGACGCACCAGCCTACATGTCAGACCTGATAGACTTACCACCCAGGAATGCTAAAAAATCATCCCGTTCATTCCTTAATCTTCACTTCCCAAATTGTTATTATTTTTTTATTTATCATTTTACTTAATTACATTCACATTTATCACATAAATGTAAGGAAAAACAGAAATTAATATAAGGAAAAAGAAAAAACATTTTCTCTCAACAATATATATAATTGTCCACAATTGGGGGATCCAAGATCAGGAAAACAATCTCAAAGAAACATGTTTAATAGTAGTAGTAGTAGTAAAGAAAATAAGAAAAACACCAAGTGATTAATCTTACAAATTCATATTTTCTGAGGGAGGAAGGTTAATCGGTAATTGCACCCGGTACAGTGGTAACTAAAGGAATTTGCTGCAGAGGGTTCTTCATCTGTTCTTTTAACTCCACAAACTCTTGTAATTTCTTGGGTTCAACAAATAAGTAATAAGGAAATAAAACACTTACAAGGGAATCGCTCTAGGAGCGATTCCCTTGATATATCAGGAAATATATTTATCTTTGAACCCAAAAAACTATCAGCCATGTATCAGAAATACAATTTCAAAACATTGTTCTTATCAAAATCAAAGGCAAAAGTCACTAGTAATATAACTCTCTATATAGGGTATATTAGGAAGATTTATCATTCTCAAGTTATTTTTCCTTAATTGGGTCTCCAGAAGTTCCACTTTTTTACAAGAAACATGACTGTCCTTCATTACCAGATTAACTGATTTTCGTAGAGAAACCATTTCCGTAATCAAAGTCTCTATTTTTATATCTTGGACTTCCACTTTGTTAGATAAGTATTGAGATAATCACATATTTATTCCTGAAAATTTTTTGACATCTGAAGAAGAGAATTCTCCAAAGACAAGCAGGCTGATATTCTCACAAGTGGGTGACGCCACGTCGGCCCCGGAGGACTTTAAAGCAAAATCTCAAAATCTCTTTACGGCGTTCCGACGCGCGAGCGATCGCACTGCGCATGCGCGCACACCTCCTCCCGCTCGCCGTGCGGACACGCCCCTCAGTTTTTCTTTTTCCGCGTCTGAGGAGACACGGAGTTCGTTAGGGCTTCGTGTTTTCTTCAGGTCTTCGGAGTTAAATCTCTTTTTTATTTTTTTTTTACTTGTACTTTTCATGGCAGGCTCATTGTGGCTTATATATACAGGTATTTTTTGTGTACCTGAGGCAAGAAAAAATTTAAGTAATTGCCAGAGTCACAAGGGGCTGTGCCTGAACAAAGCATATAAGCTTTTCTTTTCTTTTTTCTTGATAGTGCTGGTATATTGTTATCTGTGGGCTCTCTCTAGCCAGCAAACTAAACAAGCCCACATTTTTATGATCCATTTATTAAAACTTTACAAACGGCTCTCCAGAGCTGTGACAGCCTGCTCCAGCACACCACTGTCTTTAAGCCCCATAAAAGGTGTATGTCACAGGAAAAACCAGGAACCTAAGCAGGTGCATCCCTGGTCAGCCACTGAATGGGCAACCTGGTGACACAAATATCAGTGGTGTAACCTTTGAAGTGAGTCTCCACCCGCCTCGGCGCCTCCTGCTCTGCAGGTCATTCGGGCGCATCGGAGGATGTGTCTTGGGCCGGATCATCTCCCTGTGAAGCGCAAGTAGTGTCTCAAAGAAACGAGACGTATTCTACTCTGCCAGGGATGCCCAAAGGAGATCATTCTGGAGTCCGACAGAGACCGATGCACGCTGGGTATAGTTATGCATCGAATAGGTCTCCACCTGCCTCGGCGCCTCCTGCTTGGCAGGTCATTCGGGCGCATCGGCGGATGTGTCTTGGGCCGGATCATCTCCCTGTGAAGCGCAAGTAGTGTCTCAAAGTAACGAGACGTATTCTACTCTGCCAGGGATGCCCAAAGGAGATGCCCAGAGCTTTGCTCCCTCGGTTATGGAGGTATCCGGGCTTCAGACATCAGTCGGTGCCGAGAGCGTTGCTCCCTCTGTTATGGAGGTATCCTGGCATTGGACGTCGATGCACCGGTACGTCGGTACCAGGTATCATCGGTACCATGGGTCCCGTCGGCACCGGGTATCATCGGTACCATGGGTGCCGTCGATGCCGAGTGTCATCGGTGCCATGGGTGCTGTCGGTACCGGGTATCATCGGTGCCATGAGTGCCGTCGGTACCGAGTATCATCGGTGCCATGGGTACTGTCGGTACCGAATATCATCGGTGCGTCGGTACCGAGGAGTATCGATACCAGGAACATTGGTACCATGGTCGGTGTCATGGGTCCCGTCGGTACCGGGTATCATCGGTACCATGGGTCCCGTCGGCACCGGGTATCATCGGTACCATGGGTGCCGTCGATGCCGAGTGTCATCAGTGTCATGGCTGCTGTCGGTACCGGGTATCATCGATGCCATGAGTGCCGTCGGTACCGAGTATCATCGGTGCCATGGGTACTGTCGGTACCGAATATCATCGGTGCGTCGGTACCGAGGAGTGTCGATGCCAACTACATTGGTACCATGGTCGGTGTCATGAGTCCCGTCGGTACCGGGTATCATCGGTACCATGGGTCCCGTCGGCACCGGGTATCAATCGGTACCATGGGTGCCGTTGATGCCGAGTGTCATCGGTGCCATGGGTGCTGTCGGTACCGGGAATCATGGGCACCATCGGCACCAGGTATCATGGGCACCATCGACTATCGGTACCAGGTATCATCGCCCATCGGTACCGAGTATCATGACAGATATCATGACCAGGTACCATCGGTGCCATGGGTGCCATTGGTACCAGGTGTCATGAGCACCGTCGGTGCCATGCGTACCATCGGTACCGTCGGTGCTGTTGGTGTCGGATATCAGGGGTACCATTGGTACCACATGTCATGGTTACCATCGGTACCAGGTATCATAGGTTCCATCGATACCAGATACCATGACTATCATCGGTACCAAGTACCAGTATCATCGGTACCGTCGGTGCCATGGTCTTGCAGTCTGGTTTCGATTCCCATTGCATTTCCAGACTTTGTCCTTGGCTTCGGGACCATGGGTACCATTGGATGCCATGGGTGCTACCGCCTCCTGCGGCATCTGGCTTTTCACCTGGTCTCCTTCACTGATGCTGCCTCTGGTATGGGTGTTCGCACCCTACTGGGGCAACTTCTCGACCCATAGTAGCCTCCATATCGGACGTGTTTGGATCTGAGCTGCTCTGTTTGAGTAGTTAGTTCAGTTCAATGATGGTCATCTGACATTACAGAGGAGATTGTGAATCCCAATGCCCAGATGCTAGAGGTCCTGGACTACTATCTTCACCTGAGTCTTCTGCACTCAGAACAGATAGGAGTTCTAAGAACTTACTTTGGCGCCCCCGGGGCCAGAGCATACATCCTTAGCCTCTTTTGGAGAATGGCGTACCAGGCTGGCATGATCGCATCCCAAATCAAGTCTTGTCAGATCTTTACGAGCATTTCCACCGGAGTAGGCTAGACCTTTTCACCAAGTGGTCAGGTAGCACACGGTGTGTCGCAGGTTCCTGTCCAAGGGCATTTTCGACACTTGTAATGTAACACCTAGATTTCTGCTCTAGGTACAGTGATGCGCAGACTCTCATGACTGTGTGCCTCTCTCCTGGAGGAGGAGACTCAGCAGAAAACTGTAGATATGCTGTACATACACTTCCTCATCTTGGAAGTTCTTTAGAGAGAGGAGTAGTTTTCCTTGTGCCTTAAGGGGTCGTACCTATACTCCTACTTCTCGACAGCCGGTTCGGGCTATGCCTCAGCACGCTCGTTCTAGTCAGCGGCGTGCACCTAATCAGGCCCCTGCAGCTATTCCCCAGGAAACAGAGGGGTTTTTGACTGGCTCCAATTCAGTATAGCCATTCTCAATCTGGAATCAAACCCTCCACATTGTTCATTGGAAGCTTAATCCTTTAGCTTCCATCAAAAGTGAGTACTTGCAGAGGAACTCTCTGTTTTTCTCAGCGCCAATGCAGTCGAGCCCGTTCCACCAGGGCAAGAAGGGTTGAGATTCTATTCCAGGTCTTTCTTTGTGGGTTGCGTCCCATCATAGACATAAGGGGCCTAAACAGATTTGGTTCAGGATGCTTTCCCTGGGCATCCTTCTTCCCATACTTCAGGAAAACGATTGGTTATGCTCTCTGGATTTACAGGATACTTATACTCTCTTTGCATCCAGAGTATGTTTTTTTCCTAGTGCCTGGCTGTTGTTGCAGCGTATCTTCATGGACTGGGAGTGCATGTGTTCCCTTAACACGATGATTGCCCGTCTCAACAGATTACAGCACAGTACATATTGAGACTTCTAGACACATGGCTTCCGCAGTTCATGTAACTCCCATGGCACTTTTGCACATGACATCCGCTCAGTGCATCCTAGCTTCCCAGTGGTATCAAGTTTAGGGTATCTAGAGGATGTAACCCGACTGTTCGCCAGTCTTCGGTATTCCCCTCAGAGGTGGTTAATTCTCTCTATTTTGATTCTGAGGCATCTTACTCAGTCAAAAGCTGCTGACGAAGGTTGCATCCCTCCTGGCTATCCAACCAAATTATTTTAATTCAACAAACAATCGGGTTGTGATGTACTCGATAACAAAGGAGTACTGGATCTTGCCCTCTGAGTTAGGATGCCATGCAGATGTAGCGGTGGGACCGCAATGCGGCATGTTTTCTCCAAGCCACTTATCTAATTGGCGTAAACAGCAGTCTGGCCGACAGGCTGAGCAGGATAATGCTACAGTTGAGCATGCCTATAGTTCGAAAGACCCCTCAGTGGATCTTTTTGCTACTTAGTCCAATCGCAAAGTCCCTCAGTTCTGTTCCAGGCTGCAGGTTCACGGCAGGCTACCATCGGATGCCTTTCTCCTTCTTTGGGAGACAGGTTTTCCGTATGCGTATCCTCCCATACATCTGGTGGAAAAGACTTTGCTGTTTCTCAAGCAAGATTGTGGAGCCATGATTCGGATTGCTCTTTTCTAGCTGCGTCAGATAGGATTCCCTCTTCTTCTGGAGTTGGAATGTTTTCCAGCTCTCATTACGCAGAACGAGGGGGCACTTCTACATCCCAACCTCCAATCTCTGGCTCACACGGTCTGGATGTTGAGAGTGGGGTTTCGTTGAGTTTCCAGAGTGTCTCCCGACTCTTGCTTGCTTTCAGAAAAGATTTCACAAAGAGGTGTTATTCTTTTTCATGGAAGAGGTTTGCCGTCTAGTGTGACAGCAAGGCCCTAGATCCTGCATCTTGTCTTATACAGACCTTGCTTGAGTTCTTTCTACACCTGTCTGAGTCTGGTCTCAAGACCAACTCTGTCAGTATTCATCTTTGTGCAATAGAGCTTATCATCAACGTGTGAAAGGTCAGCCTTTAGCTGTCCACTTCACGAGAGGTTTATCTCTCCCCCAATATTGAGAGAATTCCTTGTATGTGTCTAGGGGAGATTATTTCTGTTGGGCTTAGCACCCACAATAATTTTGACAGTTGGCTCTTATGCTTCGGTCAGAGTTCCTATCACTCCTTATCCAGTATCTTGGGGTCCCAATGTCGTTTTCATCCAGCTGCTGCAAGCTCAATTCGGGCCACTGGATTCCTGCCATCTGAAGTATTGGACCTGGAAGGTCGTTTTCCTTAGTGGCTGTTCCTCAACTCGTAAGGTCGGTGAGCTTCGGTCTCTAGTAGCTCAAGCGCCTTACCTTACTTCTCATCTTAACAGAGTAGTTCTCTGCATGCAGACAAAGCTCTTACTGGCGCTGGTATCAGAGTACCAGCTGATCCAGTCAGTTGCCTTGCCAACATTCTTTCTCCCTCATCTTGCAAACCCTGGCAAAAGCAAGCTCCGCACTTTTTGCGTGGAGCAGACGAGCTCCCTCGGACGGTCCGCCCAGTTGTTTATTTCTTTTAATGCCAGTTGCTGTCGGAAACTGCATAATTTCTTCTTGGATAGCAGAGTGCATCTCCTTCATTTTTGTCCAAGCTGGACTGACTCTAGAAGGCCATGTCACGGCTCACAAAATTAGAGCCATGGCTAAGTCGGTGGCTCATCTAAGATCAGTCACTATTGAAGAGATCTGCAAAGCTGCGGTGTGGTCATCAGTCCACACATTTTCATCTTACTACTGCCTTCAGCAATAGCCGACTCGTCAGTCGGTTTGGGCAGTCGGGGCTGCAGAACTTCTTTGGGGTTTAGAATCCAACTCCAACCCTCCTAAGCCCATTTTTGTTCTGTTCCAGGCTACACTCATTTAGATATTTCTTCTTTTCAGGTCAATTTTATTCTGGCCTCGCCGTTGCGAGACTCAATTGACCACTGTTTGTTGTGTTGTGTAAGCCTGGAAGCTAGGGATACCCCACTTGTGAGAATATCAGCCTGCTTGTCTTTGGAGAAAGAGTAGTTACTTACCTGTAACAGGTGTTCTCCGAAGACAGCAGGCTGCATATTCTCACAAACCCTCCCACCTTCCCCTTTTGGAGTTGTCTCCTCCATCTTTTGGATTTAACTGAGGGGCGTGTCCGCACGGCGAGCGGGAGGAGGTGTGCGCGCATGCGCAGTGCGATCGCTCGCGCGTCGGAACGCCGTAAAGAGATTTTGAGATTTTGCTTTAAAGTCCTCCGGGGCCGACGTGGCGTCACCCACTTGTGAGAATATGCAGCCTGCTGTCTTCGGAGAACACCTGTTACAGGTAAGTAACTACTCTTTATTCACACTCTGCAGCACTTCCCATAGTGCGTCCATTATGACATTTTTTGGCTTCACCAAGTCCAATTTCTCCACAGAAACCGCTCCAGATATCTTCGGGGGGAAGAGCTCACTCTCCAATCCCCCAGTTGGTTTATTATCCGGAGTCAATGCTGCGCCAGGACCTCCTCGGATCGCGTGAGAATCCTAACCCACTTCGGGCATTTCCACTGTCGACCTCCATAGCGAAGCGTTACTGTTTCCGGGTCTTGGAGAGGTCATGCCAACAGGAGGACTCAAAGTCACTCTCTCTCCACTGAGATTCGGTGATAAAGCCTTGCTGTCCCCGAAGCAGGAACCGATATCCCCGACGTTATGACCCCGAATCTCTCCAAAGTAGACTGAGAAGTGGTGGGAACGCCAGCCATGTTCGAGGAAGACAACACCACGGCTTTGCCTTTTTTCTTCCCCATTCTCTGGGGAGTGCACCTACGTCCTCAGGTATTCTGGTGTAAAACGGGAACTCAACTAACGATCTATGAACAGGCCAACTTCCGAAGTCTACTGAAGACCCATCTCTTCAACAAGGCATACAAAAAGGATCAACAAATATGAACTCCTGTACACATATCCAGAACCGCCCTTACAATATTTGCTGCCAAACCACTATCATATTTTTTTCACTATTACTAAATGCACATTTTCTATATAATTCTTAAATATTTCTTACTATGATTGCTTGCTAAAATACTATCATGTTTTATGATTATGTTACCCAAAATCCTTCTGTTATTACTAAACGTATACTTTCTCATGTATTCTCACTATTCATGATGTATTGTAAGCCATATTGAGCCTGCAAAGAGGTGGGAAAATGTGGGATACAAATGCAACAAATAAAAATAAATGTCATCACCATGGAAAGCAGACTGCGGATCACCACTATCACCGATCCTCTTCAACCTAACGATGACCCCACTAGCCAAGTCCTTATCCAACCATGGCCTTAACCCTTTCATCTATGCAGACAATGTCACAATATACATTCCTTACAAATCTAAACTGACAGAAATCACCAACGAAATCAAGATCACCGTGAACATCATGGACTCTTGGGCAAAAGCATTCCAACTAAAACTCAAAGAAAAAACACACAGTCTCATCCTCTCATCCCAACACAATGCAGACAACCCCACAATTATCAGCACTCCAGATTACACCCTCCCTATCTCAGTTTTTTTTAAAAGTTCAGACCGCTCAAAACACGGCAGCTAGGCTTATCTTCGGAAAAACACAATTTGAAAGCGCAAAACCCTTCAGCGAAAAACTACACTGGCTCCCAATCAAAGAACGCATTGCTTTCAAAATCTGCACTCTGGTCCACAAAATTATCTATGGTGAAGCCCCGGGATACATGACAGATTTAATCGACCTACCAACTAGAAACACATCCGAATCAACACGAACATACCTACATCTGCACTACCCAAGCTGCAAAGGACTCAAATACAAATCAACTTACGCATCCAGTCTCTCCTACATAAGCACACAACTGTGAAACGCATTACCTTGAAAACTACGTACGACCACCTAAACCTCCGGAAAAAAACTAAAAGCTAACCTGTTTAAAAAGGCATACCCTACCAATCCAACATAAATGACTGATCTGTTCAACACAACAAAACTAAAGTACGTAATGGACATAACACAACTCTTCCGTTGTATGATTCCCTAATGTGGCTGTGCCACATGAACTTTATCTTACCACATCACTTTGTATTTGTTTACACCGGAGTCTCCAAACACCTCTCCGGTACTATGTAAGCCATATTGAGCTTACAAATTGGTGGAAAAATGTGGGATACAAATGCAACAAATAATAATAATAAGCTTCAGTATCGGACAAGACATCCCCTCAAAGCAGTCTGAAACTGAGCCTGCCTCGATGCTGAGGAACGACGTCCTTGACTGCGGTGCCGAGAAGTCGACGCCCGCCTGGGCTTTGGTGAAGCTTCCTCCACTGACGTCGAATGGGAGTCGACCTGGGTGGCAGCCGACTCCGATGCCGCAGGCAGCACCAAGGTCGGGGACCTCACCACAGGCAAAGGGCCAGATGCCGCTGCAGCAGACGGTGCAGAACGCACAAACATCCCCAACACCGAAGCAGACTGGCACAGCAATCCTTTCAGATGAGGGAACGCGCTCACGCGATGGGCAGGAAATCAGTCCGTGCACGCACGCCACAAGACTCTGGCAAAACTTTTTAAATATTTTGCTTGTAAAATGCCGCCCCATTCCTGGGCCGACACGGACGTCAACCCACATCTGAGAACAAGCAGCCTGCTTCTTCTCGGAGAACCAGAAGACTCCTAAGGACCATTACTTACCACCTCAGCAGTGGTCCCCGCAGGACCACACTGCCACAGGTCCAACAGGACTTGAACCCCACCGCTCAGAGTCCAGGGGATGGGGGGGGGGGGCATGGATTATTCATCCAGCCAGCAGTGGCCCCAGAGGACCACTGCCAGACTGATCTCACCAAGCCAAAAACCATGCTCTTCATCGTGCTCAATCAGGACAAAGGTCCACAGACTGATACATGGCTAGCAGGCTCAACCACATCCTGCACCCCAGGAAGCCAGGCCTCAAGAAAAATCCTATTCAACCAGTCCACTGCGCACCATTTGCTGGAGGCAGAGAAATATTGGCAAGTTCCAGGATTGCACCAATCCTTATACTGGTGATGTCAACACTGAAGTCACTGTTTTCTGCCTCCATCTACTGGTTGGGAAGTACAACCCACTTGCCTGGTCATATCTATAGCAGGAATGCCCCTTTTCTGTGCAAGTAAATTTCAGCTACTTAAAATCTACATTGAGCACACAGGGCCAAGTGATCCCTGTAACTCCTTTTTGTCCAAAAACCTTTATAGTGCTTTTGAAATCTCTCTCTCTCTTTCTGCATTGTATATAATCACCAAATTAGTGTCATCATATTCTCAGGAGTGAGGTGGGGGCAATGGGCTTTCACTTTTCTTCTTCAACCAGTGAGGAGAATCCTTCAATTTTTTTTAAGAGTGTTATTCCTGATAGGAATCTCTTTCTTTCTTCCCAGAATTACCAGTGTCAAATCTTGAATACTAACAATGACGTTGCTCTGCCTTGCATTGAAAGAATAGTTGCTGGTAAGTAGTAGATCTTTGTGGACAGTGAAAATAGCCATGGATTTGATTTTTTTTTAAGAACATTTCCCTAGACTGTGCACCATAGTTCATTTCTTCTAGAAATCCTGGATTCCCCTCCACAGCTACAATCTACTCTGCTGTAGTGTTTCTCTGATTTTCTCTCTATTAGAAGACCCTCTTCCAGCAAGTCATGTCCCCCTGCCTAGAATTTTCTTTTTGGTTTCTGTTTACAGTAAGCAGCGTGGCAAAGCCCAAAGTCTTGACTGCTCATTCCACCCTGAAATTTATTCCGGAGGGGTTGCTGATCTATTGCAAGGATTTCCGTATCATGCGCTTCCATTTTAATGACAGTGGGTTGGAGCCGCAAGCGTTAAGGGTGAGAGACACCATAGCAAACAACTACATGCTACAACTATAGAAGCTGCATACATATTCCAAGCATTTTTGCTATTTTATTTTTTTGGCAGAATTACTGTGGCAGCTTCATTTGTTAATCATGTCTTCCAGATAACAATGGCTATTGTACAAGCACACCAAGACTTTGGCAGGATGGCACACTATGAGAATGCAGCTCTCCAAGATGTGCGTAAGTGGTTGGTTTTACTATGAGTGTAAGGAGATTTGAACTGAGAGAGAAAACCAGTCAAATACAGTGCTACATCAACCATGCAACTAGAAAAAGCTACAGTAATGATATGATACAATTACAGAGAGACATAGGAAGATATAGTACTACAGAATAGAACTAGAATAGAAGAAAACATAGTATTGCAACAATAATGTAACCAAAGGGAATTCCAAAATATAGTGCTATAGCAATGTAAATAGAGCACGAGTCACAGGAAAATATAGTGCTACAATGAAGAATGTAACAGCAGAGAGAGAGAGGAGAGAATATAGTACTTCAGTAGTAATATGGCTAGAAAAAAAAAGTACAGTGAAACAATATAACCATTGCAGAAACATTACATTTAGTGCTACACAGTAATATTGTAACTAGAGAAAGACATTCTACAATCAGAGTTTTAAAAAAAAATCCTGTTTCTATGACCCAGGAAAGGCTGCTAGAACTAATATATGTATTTTGGAATTTCAGAGAATGGGCAGGTCAGGGGCAAAATGCAGAAGGAGTTTCCCACAATATTTTTCAACTCCTCCCTGGACTGGGAAAGTGAGCTGAGACGTACTGGGGCCTCAAATTGGCGGGTTAGCCCCATCAACGAAAGATTTGACATGTCCACCAGGTAATGATGGTTGAAAGCAGGCCTGGAAGAAGGCCACGCCCATTGTTAGTGGGGACATTTGGTATGACTGTGTGAAAGTCCCAGCATTTAGTTTAGTGCTACTCCAAAGTAGTAAATAAATCAAGGGGTTCAAGTTTACTTTATCTCACTAACATCTGCAAGGCAGGAAAAGAGCTTAACGTTCCCTTTAACTAAAACAAAATAGAGTACTGGTCCACTGGATCAGTGGTAGTCTTGCAGGGGGATCCAGTTTAGATCCTTGGGCACTCAGGAAATGGGATGATGCAGAAACAACATATCCTGTTGTCACTAATTAGGAATACGCTATTACAATAAACTTCTTGTGATTCCTTGAATTTTCTCATTCAGCCTTCCTAAATACCTCACGGTCCCAAGCAGGCTTCTAGACACAGAGCTGAAGAGAACATTTGCACATTTCAGCGAGGGTCGGATTCCGGTAAGTGTACTGTCTGGGAACTATGAAGAAAAGGCTATGCTTAGGCAGTAGAGAGGGCTGTGCCTGAAAGAAAAGGCGACATCATGTCCAGGTGCTAGAAGAAATGTTAGAAAGCAAATAGAATATTAGGTATTATTAGGAAAGGAATGGAAAACAAAAATGAGGATGTTATAATGCCTTTGTATCGCTCCATGTTGCGACCGCACCTTGAATACTGTGTTCAATTCTGGTCGCAGCATCTCAAAAAAGATATAGTAGAATTTGAAAAAGTACAGAGAAGGGCGACAAAAATGATAAAGTGGATGGGACGACTTCCCTATGAGGAAAGGCTAAAGCGGCTAGGGCTCTTCAGCTTGGAGAAAAGGCGGCTGAGGGGAGATATGATAAAGGTCTATAAAATAATGAGTGGAGTTGAATGGGTAGATGTGAAGCGTCTGTTTATGCTTTCCAAAAATACTAGGACTAGGGGGCATGTGATGAAGCTACAATGCAGTAAATTTAAAACGAATCTGAGAAAAGATTTCTTCAGTCAACATGTAATTAAACTCTGGAATTCGTTGCCAAAGAATGTGGTAAAGGTGGTTAGCTTAGCGGAATTTTAAAAAGGTTTGGACAGCTTCCTAAAGGAAAAGTCCATAGACCATTATTAAATGGACTTGGGAAAAATCCACTATTTCTGGGATAAGCAGTATAGAATGCTTTGTACTTTTTTGGCATCTTGCCAGGTATTTCTGACCTGGATTGGCCACTGCTGGAAACAGGATGCTGGGCTTGATGGACCTTTGGTCTTTCCAAGTATGGCAATACTTATGTACTTATGTACAACATGAGCACTTCAAGAATAATATGCTAGGACTCTGAGGGGCTATGCCCAGGACAGGGGAGAGGGTTATGCTTGGGCACTGTGAGGGGGCTGTATCCACAGTTGAAAGCTTCTCATGCAGGGGTGCTTTATTCCTTCCAGAGGTTGTGCTGGCACCATCCCTGTGGCAGTGATCTGCTTCGAGTAGCTGGTTTCCAGCCCGATACAGACCCAGAAAAAGAAGATGTCAGGTACACAGCTGGTGTGGTCAGTATGAAAATGGGACGAGAGTCACTGTGAATAAGGCCAACAATTTTACTAAACAACAAGCAAACTCCTTGGCACCCTTTGCCATTTCTCTATGCCACAACTTTGTAATAGCAGGCAGGAAACTGGCAAAGCAATTCAGCATCACCATTTTAATCTGTTTTGTGAAAAATGTTGCCGATTGCTTTATCTGGGGGAAAATGATGGATGTCCTTAATTATATAGAACCGAACATATATAATTATATAGACACATCTCCAACATGGCAGGAGTTTTGCTCAGAATTTGATCCTCATTATCATGTATTCTACATTCCGACTTTCAGATGTGGCAGGTTTTTGTATCATGGCAGTATGCTTCCTCTACCCTACCCTTGGTGCCACTTGACTCAAAGTAGCATTAAAACTTTACCAGTGACTACCTTGTCTACTTCTCTCGAAATGTCATTGCTATTTTGAGCACCTCCTGACCAAATGGCATTGCAGCTTAGTTATACTGCAGTATCTAAAGGATTATCAAGATCTTGGGCAACCAAGGTCTGTGTCATGGGCCAAGAACTTTCAGACCGAAATTTCTCATGGAGCAGAGGTTTCTGCAAATATTGCTATTAAGAGGACCATCCAAAAATACTGATGCAAGTACAGATCAAAGCTGATATCAGTCATTAAGCGATATCTCAAACCACAGAACAAGACAACCCCATTAATATACAAGAGTTGTATTACATTTGATAACAACAACCTAAAGACTAAACATGTCCCTTTCCACTCAGTGGCTTTGCATTGAAGAGGACTGATTTTGCTGGTGCAACCCAGAAGGTCCAACATACTGACACTGCTTCCTTCTCTCCTAGGACAGTAGAAGTGATGATGCTTGCAAATCACTCTCAGTGTGTGATTGTGGACACCATGGATAACATGCCCAACCTTCTGGATCTCCAACTGTCCTACCTAAAACTGCGAGCACTCTGTGTTAATGGTATTATGTTCAACCCTTACAATGAATTTTGAAACATACATATAAAAAAATGAAAAAAAAAAACAGATTTAGGGCTTGCTGTGCAAATTCCATACCAATAATCCTCTATTCTCACCCATTTTACTCTCTGTACTAATACTAAACACATTTCCGTGCTCCAGCTCCCTCCATTATTACAATAGACTGTTCTTAATATGAAAGAGTTCTTCAGTTGGAAGACTGCATGCTGGTAAAAGCTGGAGCTCTTTGACTTGTTTCTGTATAATCTTTTGCCATATGGTAACAATTTAAACTAGCCTGTTAACTCCTTTTCTTGAGTTCTGTCAGACTAGTCCAGACAAGTGGGTTATATTCCCCTACCAGCAGATGGAGCCAGAGGAAAGAAAATTCAGAGCTGACTCCATTCTCCTTACAGGGTGCTGCCTTCAGCTCCTCAGTATTTCTCTGAACTAGTCTGGCATGGACAATAAAGGAAATTCCTATTAGGCATAAACACATCAAAGGATTTCCATATAGCCTCATGTAGTCTATATTTTCAATATGAATCTAGCATCTGTCATCCTCTTCATGAGTGCACCAGCTCTTCCAGGAACAAAGCATCTCTTCCACCAACCTTCTGCATGAATAAGCCTGAGGTAATTCTATACTTGATTTGTTTTATTATACAGATATCTATCTAACAGTTTCTGATGAGAAGTGGTTTTCTACACTGGAGAGCACACGCTGGTTGGACTACGTGAGGTAAAAGTTGTCAGTGGCTGGTGCTTGTGTTTAGAATAGGTTTAAATGTGCTGTGTTGCTGTTGAGGACAACCTTTTGGGGTTTGTAATTATTTCCTGATATCCCACAGAAAAAAAAAAACATGAATTAAAACATTTTTCTGGTAAACCTGTGGGAAAAAGTGTCAATCCTGTCTGAGTCATGAAGGCTTCCTCTGGTAGATGTCAAAGATCTGCACCAACTGAAAGAAGGAGCATTAAGAAAAGTGCAATTTGTACTTACCCACTAATTTCCTTTCTATGATTCCTGCTAAACCACACCAGTGACTGGCACCCATTTGACAGAGGCAAAGAGCACTGATTTTAATGATATCGTCACCAGTATAAGAAGAGGTACAGCCCTGGAACTTGCCAGTATACTATTGCCCCAGCAGAAGCTAAAAAAACACTTCAAGGGAACTCTAAATATCAACCAATTCCAACAGGTTTAAGAATTATTCCCAAAATCCTCTGCAAGGATGAACAGCAATAATTAGATACAGGTTCCGAGAATTGAGAATAACCTGAAAACCTTAATCTTCCAGAATGGATCCTGGACTAGTTTAATAGGAATAGAGGCTGACCAAACTTTGGTTTTGGCACAGAAACTAGCCCGAAACCTGTGTTCGGTCATGCTTTGGTTTTGGCCAAAAATACCAGTGCTTTTTTTTACTGAAAAACCAGTGGGAGAAGGAGCAACTTGGAATCGTTCCTGCCCGGAAAATGCCACTAGACCACCAGGGCATTTAAAGGTAGGCCCGCGAAGGGCCTTTGGGTGGTGGGAAGGCGGTAGGGGTTGTGGTGGTGGTGGGGGAGCATGGGAGGACCCACTTTCTGCCGGAGGTGGGGGGAAGGTGCGGCAGAAGTCGCTTAGACCCGCTCCCTGAAGAGTGGGGGGGGGGGCACTATTTTCATTAAGGGCTTCTGTTTCGGTCAAAACTGAGTGGCAAATTTCAGCTGCTGATTCGGTTTCAGTCAAAACCAAAAACCCTAGTTTCAGTCACCCTCTAAGCAGAAATGAAAGAAATTAGCAGGTAAGAACAAATTTCACTTTCCTTATCATCCTGCTAAATCAGTCCAGACCAGTGGAACACACCTAGGCTCCAGGACCCCAAACAAAAGACAAAGCCCCACCCCCTCCACCCCAGAACAACTTTCTCGAAGGTGCCATCCTCAAAGATGGACATCTAACCTATGATGTCTGGCAAAAGGAGAGCAGTGATGACTAAATCATCACCCTGCTAAGGGCCCTGCAAGGCAGGCAGAGATAGAGCCATAGCTGATCAAACAGCCCCCGAAGCTAATTGACTCTGTGCCTGAAGAAACTCCACCAAGTACTCTTGGAGCATGGCCCAGGTCTGTTTATCGAAGGCCAACATTGGTAAATGCTGGGGCGCCAGTTCGGAGACAGCCTGCAGAGCAGTTGGTGCCATGGCGGAGACTAGGTCCTGGCTACCTGGAGACCGGTGTGAAGGCACCTCTTCAATAGAGTGTTTCTCTCAGCACCGACGCTTCTTGGATATCAAAGTCTTTGATGGCCAGAAGCTCCTGGCACTGTGTGTTGAGGGAGTAATGCTTGTGCTTCTTGGCCTTCGCCTAATGCCAAGCACTGACACCCCTCGGTGCCGACTAGGATGACCGCGAGTCCTCGTTGTCAGCTCTGATACTGAACAGTCCCAGAGGTCCTGCACAGTAGTCTGCATCAAGGTAGGTGGAGACCCACTTGATGCATGCCCACTCCCAGTGTCAGAGATGGATCTGGTAGCCATTGGGACCGATGCTTTCGATGCCGACAATTTGGACCAGTTTCCAAAACTCGTCTCTTTTTGAGCCTCTCTAGACTTCTAAGTTCTTTTCTGCATATGCAAACAAAGAATAGATGGTTATGGACTGGCCCCAAACACTGGATACACCAGGAATGGTGTCAGCCCCTGAGATGGTCCGACTGCACTGGCACAGCGTTTAAAACCACTGGGAACCTTAAATGACATGGAAGGGAAAATGGCACAATCGAATGGCTCAATGGTGAAGGAAAAAAGGGAACATTCACCTGAAAAAAATGTCAATGGTGTTTAGGCCAACGAAAGCCTCAGAGTTGAAAAATAAAGAAAACTTAAAACTGGGGGGAAAAACTGTAATAAAAAAGTTTATGAGAAGGAATAACCTCGTAAAAGAAGAAAAATCTGAAACAAGAGGACCAAAAAATCCCACGAGGGAAGGCACCTGAAAAAGAAACAATGCCTCACTAAAGAGAACTCTTAACAAATGTAACTTCTCTTCACCTCGGATGAAGAAAAACTGCTAGTCCCGCGCTCACGATTTGGGCGGAAAGGCACCCAGGCATGCATGGTAGGAGCGCTGCCCTAAACTTTTAAAGGGAAAGTACACTGGGCAGCATTTCCACACCAGGCCCTGTGGATGACATCACCCATATGCGAAATTAATATGACCCACTTGTCCTCGAAGGGGTTTACAAATCAAAAATTATAGGGGTTGAAATGTGAAGATGGAAACGAAGGGTGTGGGATTACATGGGGAAATTAATACAAATCTAGACAAAAACTAAAATATAATTAATCATGGAAGGACACAAAAGGTACAGAAGAGTGTGAAAAGAATTGACAGGGCAGTAGAAGGGTAACTCTCACTGCAAAAAGATAGCACAGGGGCAAGGAATGGTTATCATCATCATTTGGGATCAGGGCAAAGGTCTGCAGACTAATCCCTAAGAGCCATGAACATGCCTGGGGGAGCTCAATATCTGGGCCACTGACATTGATCAGCATCCTAGGGAACTGGGCCAACAAGGATCCTGCTGCAGCAGTTCAAACTGCGAACATCTGTTGAAAGCAGAGAATTCTGGCAAATTCCAAGACTGCACCACTTCTTATGGTGATGGCATCACAAATTTAGTTTTCTACTACTACTTAACATTTCTAGAGCGCTACTAGGGTTACGCAGCGCTGTACAGTTTAACAAATAAGGACAGTCCCTGCTCAATGGAGCTTACAATCTAAAGGACAAAATGTCAAGTTGGGGCAGTCTAGATTTCCTGAATAGAGGTATGGTGGTTAGGTGCTGAAGACGACATTGAAGAGGTGGGCTTTGAGCAAGGATTTGAAGATGGGCAGGGAGGGGGCTTGGCGAATGGGCTCAGGGAGTTTATTCCAAGCATGGGGTGAGGCGTGGCAGAAAGGGCAAAGCCTGGAGTTGGCGGTGGTGGAGAAGGGTACTGAAAGGAGGGATTTGTCTTGAGATCGGAGGTTACGGGTAGGAACGTAGGGGGAGATGAGGGTAGAGAGGTAGGGATGGGCTGCATATCGAGTGCATTTGTAGGTTAGTAGGAGAAGCTTGAACTGTATGTGGTACCTAATCGGAAACCAGTGCAGTTGAGGAGAGGGGTGATATGAGTATATCGGTCCAGGTGGAAGATAAGACGTGCAGCAGAGTTCTGAACAGGGATAGATGGCTAAGTGGGAAGCCAGTGAGGAGTAGGTTGCAGTAGTCAAGGCGAGAGGTAATGAGAGAGTGGATGAGAGTTTGGGTGGTGTGCTCGGAGAGGAAAGGGCGAATTTTGCTAATGTTATAGAGGAAGAAGCGACAGGTCTTGGCTATCTGCTGGATATGCGCAGAGAAGGAGAGGGAGGAGGATGAGGGTGTTATCAACTGAGATAGAGAGTGGGTGACAAAACCATCTGCCTGGACCGGTGTAGTGGGATGAAGAGAGAAACTATTTTGAAAGTATGTGCCAGGAGGGGGGGTTGTTTTTCACCCAAAGTGGATGCTCTGACCTAGTCTTCTATCATTCCTACAGGTCCTGCCTAAAGAAGGCCAGTGAAGTGTCTTCCCTCCTTGTGGATAGGTGTCGATCTGTGGTCCTTCAGGGTATACTTCACCTCATTCCATTCCTTTCCTTACAGGCAATCTTCACATTGCACTGAGAAATGTCTTTCAGCATAGTCTCATTCTGTCCTTCCTTCTGGTGAGATGATTTTTTTTCTTTTTACATTTTCCCCTGGCTTTCAGAATCAGACGATCGAGACTTGAATTGTCTGGTTGCATCCCTAGTACAGGTGATGCTAGACCCCCATTCACGAACTCTCTCTGGCTTCCAGAGCTTGGTTCAGAAGGAGTGGGTTGCTGCAGGACATCCATTTCAGCAGAGAATCAACCTCTTGAAAGAAGCAGACAAAGAGGAGGTAAGTTTCTATTAACCTCAGCTCTCCTGATTCCTAGTAAGATACTCCACACACTAGCTTATGCCCTCATTCCTTACATCAGATGGCACTCTTGCTGGCTCAGATGACCAGCAGTCCTTACAGCAACATCATCAGGTTTCCTTATCAAAATCTCCCCTTCATTTCTACTCCAGGTATGCTGTTTCTGTAGAGTTGGCATCTCAACTATGTCAACTCAAATAGAGAATATACAAGTCCTGGCTTGCCCCCACAGGATTGCAGTAGTTGTATTTCTGATTTCCTTAAAAAGAATAGTACTGTAGTAATTATTTAAAAATAAAAGAGGGCATTTCTACATATGTAATGCTGAAAACCAGGACTAGATCAGCCTGTTAAGACAGATCTGGATGATATGCAACTCTCTCATAAGAAGGGGAAACATATTACACACTTCAGTGCGGAGCACATTTCGAACCAAGTATAATAAAGAAAATTACATGTATGTAGCATAATACCCTTGTTAAACTGAAACCCATTTTTTAATGCAATAAAACAGGTATGGAACAAAGCAATGAGGGTTCCTGCTGTATGCGCTGGAACAAAGCAATTCCATGTTTCTTGAGGCAATATTTATTTTATTTATTTGTTACATTTGTATCCCACATTTTCTCACCTATTTGTAGGCTCAATGTGGCTTACATAGTACCAGAGAGGCCTTTGCAGGCTCCAGTGTGAACAAATACAGTGTGATGTTGTGGTAAGATCAAGCCACATTAGGGAATCGGAGAAAGGAAGAGTTGTGTTATGTCCATTACATGCTTTAGTTTGTTGTGCTGCAGAGATTAGGCATTTAAGTTGGACCGGTAGGGTATGCCTTTTTAAACAGGTTGGTTTTTAATGATTTCCGGACGTTTAGGTGGTCATACGTCATATTCAAGGCTTTTGGTAATGCGTTCCACAGTTGTGTGCTTATGTAGGAAAAACTAGATGCGTAAGTTGTTTTGTATTTAAATACTTTGCAGCTTGGGTAGTGCAGATTTAGATAAGATCGTTGATTCAGATGTATTTCTAATTGGTAAGTCGATCAAGTCTGTCATGTAACTCGGGGCTTCTCCGTAGATGATTTTGTGAACCAGGGTGCAGATTTTGAAGGCAATGCGTTCTTTGATTGGGAGCCAGTGTAGTTTTTCGCGGAGGGGTTTTGCGCTTTCAAATCACGATTTACCAAATATAAGCCTAGCTGCTGTGTTTTGAGCGGTCTGAAGTTTCTTTAAGGTTTGTTCTTTATATCCCGCATAAATTCCATTGCAGTAATCTAAGTGGCTTAGTACCATTGATTGTATCAGGTTGCAAAATGTTTCCCTCAGGAAGAATTGCTTCACGCACGTGAGTTTCCACATTGAGTGGAACATTTTCTTTGTTGTGGATGCCACTTGGCTCTCTAGTGTTAAGTTACGGTCCATTGTAACGCCGAGGATTTTCAAGCTGTCTGAGATAGGAAGGGTGTGATCTGGGGTGTTGATACTTGTGGGGATGTCCGCGCTGTGTTGGGATGAGAGGATGAGACAATTAGTTTTTTCTTTATTGAGTTTTAGTTGAAATGCATTTGCCCATGAATCCATGATGTTCAGGCCAAGCTTGATTTCTTTGGTGATTTCTGTCAGTTTGGTTTTGTAATGAATGTATATTGTGACATCGTCTGCGTATATGAAAGGGTTAAGGCCATGGTTGGATAAGGACTTAGCAAGTGGGGTCATCATTAAGTTGAATAGGATCGGTGATAGCGGTGATCCTTGCGGTACTCCACAGTCTGCTTTCCACGGCAATGATCTGTTTGAATTTGATTTTACTTGATATGTTAGGAAGCCCTTGATCCAGTTAAGTAAGTTTCCACCAATCCCAAACTTATCTAGTAACTAGTAAAAAAGGCCCGTTTCTGTAAGAAATGAAACGGGCGCTAGCAAGGTTTTCCTTTGAGTGTGTATGTTTGACACAGTGTGTTTGACAGTGACTGTGTGTGTGTGTGTGTGTGAGAGAGAGAGAGTGAATGTGCGAGTGTGTGTGTGTGTAAGTGTGTGAAAGAGAGAGACTGTGTGTGTGTGTGTGTGTGTGTGTGTGTGAGTGAGAGATAGACTGTGACAGAGTGTGTGTGTGGGCCGACTTAGTGTGTGGGAGAGAGAAAGACAGAATGTCGATTGATTGATTGATTGTGAGTGTGTCATAGACAGAGAGACACAGCGAGGCTGTGAGAGAGAGAGAGTGATTCACTGTGGGTGTGAGATACCTTCAGAGTGTGTGTGTGTTAGAGAATGCGTCTGTGAGTCAGAGAGAGGGTGGAGTGCGGGGTAGATGATTTTCGAGGAGGGGGGGATCGGCGGGGCCAGTCAGGGGTGGGGAGGGTAGCAGCACGGGTGTAGGCATTGCAAGGAAGTTTGATGTGTGTGTGGCAGAGGGGTAGGGGTGGACGTAGCGATTTTGCAGGGGTGTGGGTCGACATGCACAGAGGGGGATCAGCGGGGCCAGACTCGGAAGGGGGGGGAGGAGAATGTGTGTTTGTCAGAAAGAAAGAAAGAAAGAAAATGTGTGTGGGAGAGAGAAACTCCTCAATCAGCAGCTGGAGGAGGCAGCAGCAGTGGAATAGGTCCGGAGTTTGTCAGTGTGAGTGCTGCTCGAGTAGGGATTAGGTGCCATGACGGAAGCACGACATGTGCTCCACGGCGCTGGGCCACTTCTACATCCTGTCTACGGGGTTCTGGCTTTTTCCCTGTTTGCTCCTACCGCAACCTCCGTAGTCAGCATGGTGGTGTGACGTCGGTCTTTCCCTGGCCAAGCCCTCACATATCGGTTGGTGTTTCGTCGGGTTGCTCCTCCCGGATGCCTCTTCTCAGCTGCTGGCTCAGTCAGATCCAGTCTCTCCCTGCAGTCTCCCGAAGAGCCCAGGGCCTGAACCAGCAGCGAGAAGCATGGTTGTAATCCATGCAGAGGATCTCCGCTGTTCTCCTTCGGCTCCCCTTGCAGCCGTCGGTTTCAGCCTTCGAATGTGGAGTGGGGGGGGGGGGGGGCGACGTGCACGGAGGGGGATTAGCGGGGCCAGATTCGGAGGGGGGAGGGTAGCGGCATGGATGGAGGCATCACCAGGACATTTGTAATTGAGCGCGGTGTCCTGCAGTGAGTGATGTCAGCATGGCTACGGAGCCTAGCTCAGGAACACTGAAGGTGCCACGGACACAGGCAGCTACTTTAGAACGTTGGAGGTGAGAATTATTATATAGGATCTTATTTATTATGGTTTACCATGTCGAATGCACTAGACATGTCGAATTGGAGGAGAAGGATGTTTTTGACTGTTGCTATTTCCTGCTTGAATTTGGCTAGAAGAGTGAGTAATACTGTTTCCGTGCTGTGGAGGGGCAAAAGCCTGACTGTGATTCGTGTAATATTGGGAATTTGTTTATGTAGTCTGTAAGTTGTTTGGTTACCATGCTTTCCATCAGTTTGACCACCAACGGGATAGATGCTACTGGACGGTAGTTAGTGATGTTGCTTGTTTTTTTTTCTTGGTGTCTTTTGGTATTGGGGTGAGTAAGATATTGCCATTTTCCTTAGGGAAGAGAGCTTGCTGAATCATGTAATTTAGGTGGGATGTGAGGTCTGCTATGAAGCGGTCAGGGGCAGATTTCATTAGGTAGCTGGGACAGGTATCTAGTTTACAGTGAGTGTTGGAAAACCTACTAATCGCCTGGGTAACTGTTTCGACAGTAAGGAGGGCAAAGTTTAACTAGGTCCGATCTGCCGGGTATTCTACAATGGCTGGGTTCAATTCATTAAGGGGAAAGGGAAATGGGACTTGATATACCGCCTTTCTGAGGTTTTTGCAACTATATTCAAAGTGGTTTACATATATTCAGGTACTTATTTTGTACCAGGGGCATTGGAGGGTTAAGTGACTTGCCCAGAGTCACAAGGAGCTGCAGTGGGAATCGAACTCAGTTCCCCAGGATCAAAGTTCACTGCACTAACCACTAGGCTACTTCTCCACAGTTTTCAATGTCAGTGTTGTTCTGAGGTAGCGTGTTGCGTAGGTTTACTATTTTTTCATTAAAGTACTTTGCAAGCTTATCTGCAGATGGGATGTCTGTATTCGTGGTAGTGACCAAGTTGGTGTCTAGGAGTTTGTTCACAAGTTGGTATAATTTCTTCATGTCTTTGTAATCTGTCCCTATTTTGGTTTTATAGTATGCTCTTTTGGCCTGCTTATTGCGTATTTGCATTTTCTTTGTATTTGTTTCCATGTGTTGAGTGTATGGTCATCTTTTTATTCCATGCTCATTCGAGTTTCCTGGTTTGTGTTTTTAACTTTTTCAGTTCATCGTTGAACCATGGTGTCGAGTTATGCTTGCGTGGGGTTCTTGTTCGTAAGGGCGCAATTTCACCTAGTATGTTTTTGCATCTTTTGTCCCATTCTATGAGGTAGTATATGGAGTTTGTGCTGCCCATTCGTTATTGTATATTAATTGCCAGAATGTTTTCGTGTCTACTTGACCTCTTGTGCTGTAGGATGTGTGTTCTAGTATCCGTTGTATACCCTTCTTCCAACCAATGTAGGGATAAGTTTAGTTTGTAGTGATCGGTCCAGGGTGTCTCTGTCCATTTCATATTTGTTATTGTTAGGTTCTGGTCTGTTGAGAGTTTGTGTGAGATGAGATCAAGTGTGTGTCCTTTGACATGGGTTGCTTGCATTTGTGGCCATTTGAGATCGCATAAACGGAGAAATTCCTTACATTCTCGTGCATTGATAGAGTTCGGGTCTTCTAAGTGAAGGTTGATGTCTCCTAGTACTAGTGTATTGGAGTTGGTTACACATGTGTTTGAAATGAAGTCCATGAAGTTGGTCTGGCCTTCATTCCAATTACCTGGAGGTCTGTAAAACAAGACACAATTCACATGATCGTGTAGGGTTTTGTTGTGGATTCTGATTGAGGCAATTTCAAGTTGAGGTGTTATGGACTCGGCAGTGGTTTCGGTGGTAAAGTGAGACTGATAGATTAGTGCTATGCCTCTGCCTCGTGTGATTTTGTATCCTGGAGGGCACAGGTCTAGGATTATAGGGTCCTTTTGGTCATGGATCCAAATTTCAGTGAGGAACAGTAGGTCAAGGTTTTCTGACATGATCCAGTCTGTTAGTATTGCTGTTTTATTTACAGTGGATCTGGTGTTGACGTAGCCCACTTGGATTGTTTGGAATGGGTCTTCTGTATTTGGTGTTAAGTGGACTTTTGTTAGTTGTCGTTTCTTTGTTGAGGTGAGTTTGTTTGGGCCCTTCTTTCCCTTCTGTTGTGGTTGTTCGCATGTGAGTGTTCTTCCTTTATTTAGGTTGTTAACAGTTTGGTGAGGTGTGGTGTATTTGATCAATCTATGATGATTGTGTAGTATGGGTATGATGTTGTTTTCTGCAAGTGGGGTGGTTAGTATTAAGTGGATCAGTGTTAGGGAGTAGATTATTAGGAGTAGTTTGAGGGTATTCATTATGGTATATATTTCCTGTGGTTACTATTAAGACCGTGTTGCCCCAATCTGCTCTCCTCACAAGCCTGCCTTCTCCGGTTGATCAAATGCAGGGCAAAAAGCTCCTTCTCAGGCACGCCCGTCCTGCTGAAGGTGTCTTCAGTTCACTAGCAATTATTCAGTTTTTACTTTGGTTTTTACTGTCAGGCCTTTCAAGCCTTGTCAGTTGGAAAAGTCTCAATATCTTGAAATATAATAGGCACTTTACTCACAGTCTGGTGATCGGATGCGTTGCCCAGGGCACAGAGACTCTGCAACCCTGGGAGCTGTGTCTATGTTGGAGGTAGACACCAGAGGGGGCTGCCATGGACGTAACCCGTCAGTGAGAGCAAGCAGCCTGCTTGTCCTCGGAGAATGCAAAGATTGATTTAAAGGCTCAACGAAGGAAGACATCAAGACTTCTAATTAAAGTAAATAAACTTCCTAGTATTTAAAAATAGCTGTAGCTTGATTTTCTCTCCTCTCATGCCATCCTCGATCCGCTTCAATCCGGCTTTCACCCCCTACACTCGACAGAAACGGCACTATCTAAAGTCTGCAATGAACTGTTCCTTGCCAAATCAAAAGGCCACTACTCCATCCTCATCCTCCTTGACCTATCCGCCGCTTTTGACACTGTCAATCACAATTTACTTCTTGCCACACTGTCCTCATTTGGGTTCCAAGGCTCTGTCCTCTCCTGGTTCTCCTCTTATCTCTCTCACATGGTTCTTCCTCCACCCCCATCCCGCTCTCTGTTGGAGTTCCTCAGGGATCTGTCCTTGGTCCCCTTCTTTTTTCAATCTACACCTCTTCCCTGGGCTCCCTGATCTCATCTCACGGTTTCCAATATCATCTTTATGCCAACGACACCCAGCTTTATCTCTCCACACCAGATATCACTGCGGAAACCCAGGCCAAGGTATCGGCCTGCTTATCCGACATTGCTGCCTGGATGTCCAACCGCCACCTGAAACTGAACATGGCCAAGACCGAGCTTATTGTCTTCCCACCCAAACCCACTTCTCCTCTCCCTCCACTCTCTATCTCAGTCGATAACACCCTCATCCTCCCCGTCTCATCTCATCTGCCCGCAACTTCAGAGTCATCTTCGACTCCTCCCTCTCCTTCTCTGCGCATATCCAACAGATAGCCAAGACCTGTCTCTTCTTCCTCTATAACATTAGCAAAATTCGTCCTTTCATCTCTGAGCACACCACCCAAACTCTCATCCACTCTCTCATTACCTCTCGCCTTGACTACTGCAATCTACTCCTCACTGGCCTCCCACTTAGCCATCTATCCCCGTTCAGAACTCTGCTGCACATCTTATCTTCCACCTGGACCGATATACTCATATCACCCCTCTCCTCAAGTCACTGCACTGGCTTCCGATTAGGTACCGCATACAGTTCAAGTTTCTCCTACTAACCTACAAATGCACTCGATCTGCAGCCCATCCCTACCTCTCTACCCTCATCTCCCCCTAGGTTCCTACCCGTAACCTCCGATCTCAAGACAAATCCCTCCTTTCAGTACCCTTCTCCACCACCGCCAACTCCAGGCTCCGCCATTTCTGCCTCACCTCACCCCATGCTTGGAATAAACTCCCTGAGCCCATTCGCCAAGCCCCCTCCCTGCCCATCTTCAAATCCTTGCTCAAAGCCCACCTCTTCAATGTCGCCTTCAGCACCTAACCACCATACCTCTATTCAGGAAATCTAGACTGCCCCAACTTGACATTTCGTCCTTTTAGATTGTAAGCTCCTTTGAGCAGGGACTGTCCTTCTTTGTTAAACTGTACAGCGCTGCGTAACCCTAGTAGCGCTCTAGAAATGTTAAGTAGTAGTAGTAGTATTTCCAAGTCAGTTTATCAATAAGATATTTGCTTTTCCTCCATGCCCTCTCTACGTGGCAACAGCCACTTTTCAGAACCAGTAAGTTAGAAGCAAATCAAGAAACATTCTTAAAATAATTCCTAGTCTTCAGTGAAACTAATCCATCCAGGACTAATGTGGATAAAGAGTCCCAGTGAGACTTCATTAGAAAAGACTCCAAAGGATTGAGCTAATGGTCCGAGACATTTCTGACCAGAAAGCATCTCTATTAATTTTGGCTCTAGACACAATCATTCTAGATCGACACTGACAAACTTACCCAGATAGATATGTTAAATAGCTTCCAGCTGGAAGTGTTCAGAACAAGGAACAGCTCTCCAAACTATAGAATCAACTAAATAAGAAGGGTAAATACCTAAAACATCTAGGGTATGCCCTTTTTCATGAGTAGGGACCATTATCAGAAAAGAATTCCCAGGAACTTTATAAAAAGCTTTAAAATTTATAACATTAGGATCAGAATCGTCCTTCAAATGTAAATTTAAAATCACCCAGGATATTGTGTTTAGTTTTAGAGGCTGCCATCAAAGCCCAGCATCCTGTTTCTAACAGTGGCCAATCCAGGCAGGTCACAAATACCTGGCAAGATCCTGAAAAAGTTCAACACATTTTATGCTGCTTATCCCAGAAATAGCAGTGGATCTTCCCCAAGTCAATTTAATAATGGTCTATGGACTTTTCCTTTAGGAAGCTGTCCAGACCATGTATACCATGGAGGAAAGGAGAAACCGGGGTGATATGATATAGACGTCCAAATATTTGAAAGGTATTAATCCGTAAACATTTTCCAGAGATGGGAAGGTGGTAGAACTAAAGGACATGAATTAAGGTTGAAAGGGGGATGACTCAGGAACAATATCAGGAGGTAATTTTTTCACCAAGAGGGTAGTAGATATCTGGAATGCCCTCCTGCAGGAGGTGATGGACATGCAGACAGTAACGGAATTCAAAAACGTGCAGGATAAACACAAAGTAATCCTAGTTAGAAGTAATGGATCCAAAGAAGCTTAGCGGAGATTAGGTAGTAAAACCAGTGATTGGGAAACAAAGGCAGTGCTGGGCAGATTTCTATGGTCTGTGCCCTGGCCGTGGCTGAATAGGAGGGACTGGAGAAGAGCATTTCAGGGGCTCTGATGACAACTTCAGCCATTTTAGAACAAGGGGGAAAGGGAAAGGGAAATGGGACTTGATATACCGCCTTTCTGTGGTAGTTTGCAACTATATTCAAAGCAGTTTACATATATACAGGTACTTATTTTGTACCTGGGGCAATGGAGGGTTAAGTGACTTGCCCACAGTCACAAGGAGCTGCAGTGGGAATTGAACCCAGTTCCCCAGGATCAAAGTCCGCTGCACTAACCACTAGGCTATTCTTCCACAGTGCCAAGCAGACTTCTATAGTCTATGAACTGAAAATGGCAAGGACAAATCAAGATCAGGTATACATATGAAGAAAGACTAAGGAGGCTACGGCTTTTCAGCTTGGAGAGGAGACGACTGAGGGGAGACAGGATAGAGGTATATAAAATAATGAGTGGAGTGGAACAGGTGCATGTGAAGCGATGAAACTACAGTGTAGTAAATTTAAAACAAATCGGAGAAAAGGTTTCTTCACCCAACACATAATTAAACTCTGGAATTCGTTGCCAGAGAACGTGGTGAAGGCGATTAGCTTAGCAGAGTTTAAAAAGGGGTTAGACGGTTTCCTAAAGGACAAGTTCATAAACCACTACTAAATGGACTTGGGAAAAATCCACAATTCCAGGAATAACATGTATAGAATGTTTGTACATTTGGGAAGCTTGCCAGGTGCCCTTGGCCTGGATTGGCCACTGTCGTGGACAGGATGCTGGGCTCGATGGACCCTTGGTCTTTTCCCAGTGTGGCATTACTTATGTACTTATATCACATATCATATGTAATGAGTTTATCTTGTTGGGCAGACTGGATGGACCATACAGGTCTTTATCTGCCATCATCAACTATGTTAATATATTGTTAGCAATCACCTCCAATAATATAACTTTTGTCCATGAGCCAGGAGTGCAAAAAATAAGTAATAGTCCAAGAGTTAGAGGGGGAGACCAATTCATACTGAAGTCTACATATTAAATTCTAATTCAGATAGTACAGTGGATTTCACAAAGTTAGACTTTAAAAAACTCTTCTACACAATGGCTAAACCCCCACCTTTCTTGCCCACACAAGGAGAATAACCTAGCAGACAGAAGTGAGGAATAAGAGGGCTTTCTTCGTCCGACAACCAGGTTTCAGTTAAAAACATAAAACCTAAATCCTGGGAAAGAAATCAGTTCATGCAACAGTAATAATCTGTTTCCCCACCAATCTGATATTAACATAACCAAAAGGTACAGGCATAAAATCATGATGAACAAAATACAATGAATCATATTTCACTGATTTTAGATAGGCGTGCCTCTTGCTAATTGTTCGTACATTCAAGGGTTTATTTCCTACAATAGTCAATTAAATTCTGATAAAGTGTAAAACAATCCACTAATATCCGTTAGCTGGACAGTACCCTCTTCTTGATTTGGTGTTGTGAGCAGATGGAGATAAAACAGGAAGCTAATGAATCAGGGGTAGAAGCAGACATAAGTACATAAGTATTGCCATACTAGGACAGTCCAAAGGTCCATCAAGCCCACATCCTGTTTCCAACCATGGCCAATCCAGGTCACAAGTACCTGGCAAGATCCCAAAACAGTACAATACATTTTATGCTGCTTATCCTAGAAATAAGAAGTGGATTTTCCCCAAGTCCATTTTAATAATGGTATATGGACTATCCTTTAGGAAGGCATCCAAACGTTTTTTAAACTCCACTAAGATAACTGCTTTTACTACATTCTCTGGCAATAAATTCCAGAGTTTAATTAAGCTGAGTGAAGAAATCATGATTTCAATCAATTACAAACAATGTTGCACTAACTGAGCTCGCAATTAATTACATTTCAAGCAACTCTTATGTTCCATTAAAGGAGTTTTAAATGAACGAGAGGTCTGTCCAGTGTAAACTAAAAGACAAGGATATATAAGACCGTGTTTACTAAGCCGCGCTGTAGGCATGCTAATGATAGACACACCCATTAAATTCCTTGGGTGGTTGGACTGGAACCCATATTCTTGCAGATAAATCTCCTTATTGTAAAGTTCCTTTTGAGAATTTGCATTGCACAGAGCACTATGATTTTGGAGAAGGTTTAATATGCTGATGAAGTTATCAAATCCCTGGTTGCATTGTTTGGAAGACAGCTGGGGTTAGGTTCCGAAGTGTTTTTCCTTCTCTTTCATTTATTAGAATCTTGTGCATGTTTGCCTGCTATTTGTTCTACCTGAACAGTACATGTTTTGATTCATCTTCTGCAGAGTCAGAATTTTGTTTCCTAATATTTTACAGTCACCAGTGTTTCTGCTCTTTCTGGACTGTATGTGGCAGCTGCTCCAACAGTTCCCCACAGCCTTCGAGTTCACAGAAGCCTACCTGATTGCTCTGCATGACAGCACCTATGTCCCATTTTTTTGCACTTTCCTGTTCAACAACCAGTGGGAACAAGGCCGAAGGAACCAGGTGAGCCATGAGCATCCTCTTTGCCAAAACATAAAAGCCCTGAGAGTCCAGCATTACAGAGCGCCATTTCATGCTTGGCAGAAGGCACAGGCCAGTGGTTAAAGCACTAAACTAAGAGTTTGTGTAATTGAGTAGAACACAGATACTTACCTTTAGCAGGTATTCTCCAAGGCCAGCAGGCCAGCAATTCTCATATGTGAGCTTGATGTGGAATGCTTTTATAGCACAGCATATCTTTAAGAGCATGCAACAGAACCGCTGTCGCACATGCATTAGTGCTTTCCTGCAGTTGCAGTTTGTTGGATTTGCCCACCAGGTACATAGCTCTGATAACAATCCTGTTCTGTGGACAGCCTACTGCCACACCCAGATGGCCTCCTGACAGAGAGGGCACTATCCAGTACCCCCCACACACATGCTTGCTGGTGTAATACATTGCAACCTGATTGTCAGTTTGAAGGAGTACAATTTGGTTGAACAGCCAATCTCTGAAAGCCTTTAGAGTGTTCCAGACTGCCCTTAGCTACAGCAGGTTAATCTGTCTCCTCAGCAGACCGAGCACCTTGAGTGTGAAACCCATCTAAGTAAGTTTCCCACCCCAGATGTGACGCATCTGTCGTCAGCACCTTCTGGGGCTGAGGAATTTGGAATGGAAATCCCATGGTCAAATTGGATCAAATTCTCCACCGGAGGAGGGAACGAACCAACTCTTGTGTTATCCAGGTGACATCCGCTAGGTTCCTGTAGGCTTGACACAACAGAGAAGCTAGAGTTCCCTGGGCAGTTCTCATGTGGAGACATGCGAAGGGAGTGATATGCACAGTCCAGACCATATGGCCTAGCAACCTCAACACCTGCTGAGTTGTGGCCTGCTAGCTGGCTCGAACTCGAGTGGCAAGTGCGACAAGAGCATCAGCCCTTGACACAGGGAGAAAAGTTTATGCCTGCTGCGTGTCTAGCAGAATTCCAATGAATTCCAATTGCAGAAACAGGAGCATAGGACTCTGGATAGTTTAAAATGAACCCTAGTTGCTCTAGCACCTGAACAGTTCTCCACATGGACTCTTGAGAACCATTCTTCAACGTGCTCTTCACAGCCAGTCAGTCATTCAGGTACGGAAACACATGGACTCCCAGTTTGTGTGGTGATGCTGCAACTACTGCTAGACATTTCGTGAAAAACCCTAGGTGCTGTTGCAAGATCAAATGGCAACACGTGGTACTGAATGTAATGTATTCCCACCTGAAATCTGAGATACTTCCTGTGGCCTGGAAATATCAGGATATGCATGTAGGCATCCTTCAAGTTCAGACAGCATAGCCAATCTTGAGCCTGAATCATTGGAAGAAGTGTGCCCAAGGAAAACATCCTGAACTTCTGACTAGGAATTTGTTCAGGGCCCTTAGGTCTAGGAAGGGAAGCATCCCCCTTCTTCTTTGGGACAAGGAAGTACCTGGGAATAGAATTCCTTCCCTTCTTCCCCTGGTGGAACGGGCTCAACCACATTGGCCTTTGGAAGGCTGGAGAGTTCCTCTGCAAGTATGTCCTTATGGTGAAAGCTGAAGCAAGATGCTCTCAGAGGGCAATCTGGTGGTCTTTGAGGGCAATTTTGTGGTTTTTGACGCCAATGCAGGGCATAACCGAGAAAGACTAATTAAAGAACCCACCAGTTGGAGGTTACAATCAGCTACCTTTCTTGGAAAAAACAATCTCCCTCTTACTGGTAGGTTGTTCAGAACAGTCACTGTTATGGTGGCTATGGTCTGCTGGATCTAGTCAAAAACTTGTTGTTTTGACTGGTGCGTTGGGTGGGCCTTAGGTGCACATTGTCGACAAGAATGAGCGTGTTGGAGCCAAGTGTGCTGAGAAGGGCAAAAGAAGGAATGTACCTATGACTCTGTGAGTAGTAGGGATCCCTCTTCGATTTGCCCGAAAACCTCCTGAATGAGAAGGGTGCAGAAGGCATCTAGCGGGAGCGGTATTGATGGTATCAGTGTGCTTTTTTTATGAGGTCCATGACCTCCTCCACCTTCTCTCCAAAAGATTATGGATGCCACATCAAAAGTATCATCATCATAAGTGTCCCTGACTAGGAATTTACAACACACCTTCTGTTTAGCTAGCTGGTGAAGAGATTTGGCCTGCTCTGGTGAGAGAGAATCCACCAAATCAGTCATATTGCACACCAGGGTCCACAAGTAGAGGCTCGTATAGAGCTGGTATGACTGTATACGGGAGATGGGCATTGAGGCCCGATACATCTCTTGCCCAAAGGAGTCCAGAGTTCGAGATTCTCTGCCTGGAGGTTCCGAACCAAAGTCTCTGGAACTTCTGGCTCATTTAAGCACAGATTCCACAACCAGGGAATGATGAAGCAACTGTGACTTATTAAATCCAGGGGAACTCTAGATCTGATACATGAAATAATTTTTTTTTTTTTTTTTTTTGGGGGGGGGGGAGAGGACAGGGATGGACAGACGGAGGGTACTCCCAGTTCTTCACCTGAACATCATGCACGATCTTGTGAAGCAGGACAATAACAGCCTCTCTAGGAGAAGAGTCGTAGCCCCAACCTCGAACATCTCAGCTGGGCTTGTCCTCCATCTCCAAATGAATAGGAAGGAGCAGCTCTCAGGTGGAGAATTTCACCTCTCCTCTGGTGGGGAGGGGTCTGAAGGAATGCCATAGGATTCCTTCTCCAATAAGTACCTTGAATCTTCAGACGCCCATGAGTGCTCCATATCAGTGTCAGCAAAGAGCTCTTCAAGGGAGGGCTGTGACCACCTGCCTTGACTATGAGGAACTTGGTTCTTACCTGGAATGGCGTTGAGATGCAGGTTCCACCCTCAACTCCGGCAAAGCTTCCTCCATCGACGTTGAGGGGGTACCCGCATGGGAGGCTGTGGACACCAATACCACACACAGCACTGGTATGTGTAACTTCACCATAAGCAGAGGGCCATGTGAGTCAGCAGATAAAGGCGTGGCTAGCACAAGCACCCCTGATACCAATGCATGCTGCTGGAGCATGGTCCAGATACGCTCCCTGGTCCTGGCTACATGGAGACCCCTGTATCGGCACCTCCTCGATGGAGGGGGAGCGTTCCTCCCAGTGCCGATGCTTCTCGGGTATCGGACCTCTCAGTGCCCCAGTACTCCCAGCACCATGCACTGAAGGGGAAAGATGCTTGTGTTTTTAGGGTTTTACCCAGTGCTGAACCTCAACATCCCTCAGTGCTGACAAAGACAATGTCAAATTCTCACGCCTCCTCGGTGTTGGGTCAGATATTGACAGATCCTGCACAACGGATGGCTCCAAGGCAGGTGCAGACTGCTCGATGCATGCCCACTCCCAGTGTCAGACATGGGAACCAATGCACCCAATGCTGGAGCTTGCGCCAATGATGATGTCGATGCAGACATCGACAATCCGGACCTGGCTCCAAAAATTTTCTCTTTCCAAGTCTCTCTGGATAGCCAAGTTCTTTTTTGCATATGCAAGCAAAGAACACAGTTCACACTGGAGACACCAGGAATGAGTGTCAATCCCAGAGATGGTCTGGTTGCACTGAGCACAGCGCTTGAAGCCACCAGGAAAGAAAAACAGACATGGCCAAATCAAACGACTCAATGGTGACATAAAAAGGGGCAAATCACCAAGAAAAATGGAGGGAAAAATCCCAACCAAAGCTCAGGCCTAAGAGTGCCTCGTGAGCATGAGAAAAAATAAGAAAACTTTAAACGGAGGGAAAAATGAACTAAAACTTTAAAGAGAAAGTAGAAAAAAAGGGAAGAAAAAAAAAAAAACAGGATAAAAATGACTGTAGGGAAGGCACAAAAAACCTCAAAAAAATCTGACGCACCAGACACTGTGAGAAGCTGCGATCAGCAGATGAAGAGAGACTGGTGGTCCTGTGCTCTCTAAGCAGGCGGGAAGACACTCACACATGCGCGGCAGGGGCATTATCCTGTGCTCAAAGATATACTACGCTATAAAAGCGTTCCGCATTGGAGAATAATAATTATAACATTGCTCTGTAAAATCAGATTTGATATCCATCTGCCTCAGGTATAGCAGAACCTGCTTAGAGAAAAGCAACAGACTGAATACCCTTATAATTTTCCTTTGAAGACTGCCAGCAGGGCATGACATTTATGATATTATAAAAAGGACAAACTACATTTATTTCAAACACAGGAGGGAGGGACAACATTCCATACATGCAGGATTAACCCAAGGAGTCTGCCCAAATATCTAATGCTCTTCTGTTTGTCTTTAGCATAAGTCACTCAGCCAGACCTATACCCCAGTCAACGGCTGGCGTGATTTCATTACTGAACAGCACCTGCTCAAAGGGATGTACCCTACAGCAATACAGGAAGAGAGTACCTACCCTCCCAGCATCTGGGAATGGTCATTGCACTACAGCCACCAACAACAAGCACAGTTCAAGAACCCAGTATATGTCAGCTGCAGCAACCATGCAGTGCTAAACAACTACACCATTCTTCACACCACAGACAAGGTAAGGGAAGCCAGCAATTGCTGGTGAATGAAAGGTTCAGTGCATATGAATACTTACTGCACGGACAGAAGGTTGAACCATAGTTCACTAAAGACAGGCAGGCAGGCTTGGTCCAGTAGCTCACACTACCACATGGAAAGGTCCATGATTCAATTCCCAGGTACAGCCTTCTGCACCATGGGTCAGCTGGAGAAGCTACAGAAACAGTGTATTCCGGTGGTCCTCATTAAGTGGGGGGGGGGGGGGGGGGGAACACCTGATCCTTTGATTCAAGGGCCATGATACAGGATTCTGAAATGGATTCATAATATTTTCTCTCTGCCACCATATGCCCTCCGGATGCAAATCTTGCTTATATGCTATGTTTTTATGTTTTTCTAGGCTGATCTTCTCTCGCGTTCTCTCTTACCTATGGTGACCAGCATTGTCTTGTTTTGTGTTGGATGTTTGCTTATTCCTACCTCCCTTTTTTGTTTTTAGGTATTAATTTTTTTATCTAATTAACTTTTTAAAACTATTACTTTTATGACTGTGTAACCTAAGTTTTCTTTTATTTCATTCTCCTTTCTTTACATCTTTTTTTCTATTACATTTAATTGTAAACCACTTTGACATTATTTAAAGATATAGCGGTATATCAGATAAAGATAACCCTGATTTTTCACTAACAACTTTGACCTTTTCAGGGAAAAGGGGGTATATAAAACTGCATTGGATTGTTTAAAAATATGTACCGCTTGTTGCAGGAATTAAGTACACAGTTCCTAAGTATGCTTCCTGACATTGGGCACCTCTTCCAAGACCAAGATCCTGGACTGTAGAATGTAGTGCAAATGATCTTTCTTTAAAGCAAGTGTTTGGTTAGTATGTGCTTTACTTCTTTACCTGCAGAAGATCCCAGCATCATCCATCTCTCTTTTATTTCAGCTAGATCCTACTCCTTCAGCAAATGTCAGTGTGTATCTCCTCAGCAAAGGGCTCCTTACACTGCAGACCCAGTTCCTGCCCTGGAAGAATAGTTCAGCCCTCAGAAAAGGCACCCGCAGGGCCCAGTCCTCAGAAAGTCTGGTAGAACCAGAGAGATTGACCAGCAGCAAATCTGGCAGAACCCATCTTAGATCCTTCAAGCAACAGCTGCTACCCCTTCTCATGGGCCCCTGGATACATCTCTGGCACCGATGCTATCTCCGGTGTAGCTCATACAATCAGGTCTGATGAGCTGTTCTTATGACAAAAGTACACAAAATAGTAATAGACAGAATCAAGAAATCAGATTATTGTGAGGCGCATCAGCAATTCATCTTCAGGAGCATGAGCATGAGTTTATATAAAATGTATGCAAAGAGACACATTTAGAACCTAACCGAGGTCTCTTGCTCACAGACACATATGTAGAAACATAGAGCATAATGGTATATAAAGACCATATAGCCTATTCAGTCTGATCAACTACACCAACTAATCAGCTGTATAATCTCTTCCTCTCCTTCACAGATCATATATGCTTGCCTATGTAGTAGTTCAAAGATTCAGCTCATCCCTTTACATCATAGTTGAAAGCAACTTATATTCAGGTACAATAGGCTAAATTTCTCTTCCTGAAGAGCTTGCTAATAACAAAAAGTCTTAAATACTATCAAAACCATGAGTTCTAGATGATTTACAACAAATCAATGACATCTAATTACACAATAAAAATGTTTTTAAAGTTTACAAGAAAGAACTAAAAAGTAAAGATAGATATTTGAACAACCATTGAGTTCAGTAATTTATGTAACTTAGTATAATTTTGTTAAACCCACTTTTCCGCTGACAGAAAATTCCAGAGGTAGGTGCCATGGAAGAAAACAATATTTTGCATAATTAGAAGTGTGCAAATGCCACCTGGGTCTACATGGGACTAAAGACCATCATATAATTAGGACAAAAACCATATAAGATCTTAACATAGTAAGTGACAGCAGATAAAGACCTGAACAGTCTATCCAGTCTGCGCAACAATCACACTCATTATCAATTCATGATTAAATCAACAATGAATGTGATATATAATTTAACACGAGTCTCTCTTTGGAGTTTCTGGGACATAGACCGTAGAAGTCTGCTGAGCTCTATCCTTATGTTCCACCTACTGGAGTTGCCATCAAAGCTCACGCCAGCCTATCCAAATCAGTCTTATCATTTGCAGGATCCAGACCATAAAAGCCTGCCTAGCACTGTCCTTGGTTCCAGCTACTGAAGTTGTCATTGAAGCCCTTTCCAGGTTATCCTAAACCGGATTGCCATATATAGACAGACCTACAAAGTCTGCCTGGCACCAGCCTTAGTTCTTTACCGCTGGCGTAGTCGTCCAAGTGTGACTGACATATCCACCCCCCTGCAGCCATCTAAGGCTTTTTTAAAATTTATTTTTCTTTTCTATCATCTATTTTCTAAATAGAGTTCCTCTGCGTTCATCCCATGCCTTTTTGAATTCATCACTGTTTTTGTCTCTACCACCTCCCTCAGGAGCACATTCCAGGCATCAACCACCCTCTCCGTGAAAAAGAATTTCCTGACATTATTCCTAAGTCTACCACCCCGCAACCTCAGCTATGTCCTCTAGTTTTATCATTTCCCCTTCGCTAGAAGAGAGTCATTTCTACAATAATACTTTTCAATTATTTAAATGTCTATATCATATCTCCCTGTCCCTTCTTTCCTCTAGGCTATACATATTTAGGTCTTCCAGTCTTTTCTCATACGTCTTACGGCGCAAGTCCCATATCATTTTTGTTGCCTTCCTCTGGACCACATCTAGTCTTTTTACATCATGAGCAAGACCGGCCGATGACCTCAATACTGAGACCGTCGAAACACCAGGCAAGGCCCCGTACAGAACACTGGACCAATCTCGCCGCCTGAGTTCTCTTTTTTTAACAAACAACAGAGAGTACAGGCCTGAGGACAGTGCCCAGCCCGCAGACACTGAAGGCACGAAGCGTGCCTATCAGTGAGCGAGATAGCCCGGTTGCACTGGGTGCACTTCTTGAAGCCGCTGGGAGGCTTCGATGACATGGGCGGAAAAATTACGCAGGCAAAGTCAAAATTTGCGATGATGGCGAAGGCACCAAAAATAATAAGGGATAAAAGCTGTATGGGCGGCCAACAGGGCCGCTTACGAAAGCAAAAGTAAACTTGACGGGAAAAACACTCAAAAATAAAGGAATTCTTTTCTTTTTTTTTCTAAATAAGCGAACTAGAAATAAAAGACGCGGAAGGACGCAAGAAAAGCACGAGGGTCTCCTCAGGGCACAGAACGACGGTAAACACAGCCGTCCCGAGCGCGTAAAAAAGAAGACTGACGAACATGAGCGAGTTCGGGCAGGAAGATGGTCGCACATGCGCGGTGTGCATGCGCGCGCGAGGGCTAGCAAACGTCTTTGCTAGTGAAGATCTCCAATTCAAGGGGCTGCGCAGACGTCACCCATCAGTGAGAACAAGCAGCGTGCTTGTCCTCGGAGAATTAGTTGTTTAACTTTATTCATTAAAGATATTAGTACTGTTTCGGTGCTGTAGTTCGATCGGAATCCTGATTGAGATTTATGTAGAATTGAATATTTGTTTAGGTGGTTATTGAGCTGATTCGTCACTGCGCCTTCCATGAATTTGGTTGTCAGCGGGATCGATGCTACTGGGCGATAATTGGTTATGTCACTTGCAGTTTTATTTGCGTCTTTGCGTAAAGGAGTGAGTAGGATATTTCCTTATGTTTTGGGAAGAGACCCTTTGTAGCATGTAGTTCAGGTGCCTCATGAGGTCTACTTTGAATTGTGGAGGGGCAGACCTTATAAGATTGCTCAGGCAAATGTCTAATTTGCATTGCGATTTGGCGTACTTTTTAAGCAATTGGGAAATGCTGTCGAGCGGTAGTATGTCTAAGTTAGTCCATGATCGATCTGCTGGATATTCCCCAGGTGTTGGGTCTAAACAATCAAGAAGGTTAATGTAGTCAGTTGTGTTGCTGGGTATCGCGAGTCGTAGCTTTATAATTTTCTCTTTGAAGTAGTTTGCGAGGTTTTCTGCTGATGGGGTGTCTGTGTCGTTAGCGGTGACCGGAGTGGTATTCAGTAATTTGTTTACGAGTTGGAAGAGTTTGTGTCCTTATAGCCTGGTCCAATTTTAGTTTTATAATAAGATCTTTTAGTTTGTCTGATGGTGTATTTGTATTTTCTTTGTAATTGTTTCCAGTCGTTGAATGCAGAGTCATTTTTTTTCTTATTCCAGGCACGCTCTAAATCTTCTAATTTGTGCTTTTAATTCTTTAAGTACTTCATTGAACCATGGTATTGAATTTTTCCTGTGTGAGGTTCTGGTTTGAAGTGGTGCTATGTGGTCTAGTATGATTCTGCATCTGTTATCCCATTCGTGAAGAAATTGGGTTGACTCTGTTGGTGTCGTCCATTCGTTGTTATAGAGTTGTTGCCAAAACATTGGTGGGTCTATTTTGCCTCTCGTGATATAGATTAGTTGTTCTTGCTTGTGTTGAGAAGTTTTTTTTTCGCCAGTGGAGGGAGAGGCTTGCTTTGTAATGATCAGACCATGGTATGGCTGTCCATGTTATGTCTTTTAGTGTGATATTTAGTTCTAGTGAGAATTTGTATGTAATGATGTCTAGTGTGTGTCCTTTATCATGAGTGGGTTGTGTGTTTGGCCGTTAGAGCTCCCATAGTTAGAGGAAGTCCTTGCATTCAGTTACATTTGTTAGGTTATTATCCTCAAGGTGAAGGTTGATATCTCCTGCTATAAGCAAGTTTTGGGCAGAGAGACATGTGTTTCGATATGAAGTCCATAAATGTGTTTGGCAGTCTTGCCAGTTGCCTGGAGGTCTATAGAACAGGATAAGGTTTAGGTGGTCTTGTAGGGTTGGGTGACTGACTCTAACTGATGTGATTTCCAGTTGGGGGAGTATTGATTCGGCTGTTGTTGTGACGGTGAATTGGGTTTTGTAGATTATAGCTATACCTCCTCCTCTTTTTCCATTCCTTGTCCAGTGGGTGATTTCGTACCCTGGGGGGCATAGTTCTAAGATTATGGGATCTTTGGGGTCATGGATCCATGTTTCACTTATAAGTAGAAAGTCTGGGTTGTCTATAGTGATCCAATCTGTGATTGTAGTAGTTTTGTTAACTGCAGATCTGGCATTTACATAATCCAATCGCATTGATTGGTGTGGTTCAGTAGGGTTCGAGGTTGTGATGATTTTATTAGTTGTCTATCCTCTTGATATTTGATTTTGTTTTGTCCCCTCTTTTCTTTCTGTTGGTTGTTTCCGTGGTGGTGGTTTTTCCATACCATTTTTGATCTTTTGGGTTGGTGTGTTGTTTATGGGATGTGTGCATGGTGTTTTATTGTGGGTAGATTATTCTCTGTAAGAGGAGTTGTCAGTGCGTGATGGATCAGGGAGAGGCAGTAGATAATTAGGAGTAGTTTGTTTGTGGTTCATGATGTCGTTAGTATATATTAGTGTTTAGCTGTGTTCTGTAGTGGTGATTGATAGGATTGTAGTCAGTGTGTATGCTTACACTTTGTAGTGTTATTCAGTGTAGTGCAGAGTGGAGTTAAGAGAGTGGTTAGGGTGATTTGGTAAGGTATTATGAGATGTATAAAAGCAATTGAAGGCTTTATAGATTAAGATTCGTTCAGCGTTTCGATAAGCAATACAACAGTAGAGCAATGCAATCGGTACAATGCAAGCAGTACACTAGTAAAGCAATGCAAGCAGTGCGTCCGGCATCCGGGTCTGTAATATAGTTCTCCTACAGTTCAGTATAATTCTATAGGATGTCTTGAGGGTGAACAAGACAGAAGGTCTTATTACAGTTTGCTATAGAACTATGGATACATTGTAAGCATAAAGTCAGCCAACAGGGTAGTAGGTTGTAGGTTCTATCATTAAATTGATTACAAGCTACATAGAAAGCACAGTATGAGCAAGCGCAACAATGAGACCTACTATAGTTCAATAAATTGCTACAAGCTGCTTAGCAAGCATAGTATGAGCATGCACAACAGTGAGATCTATTACAGTTCATTAAAATGTGATCAAATGCAGAGTGAGCGACGAGTCATCATTCATACTGCAATGAGCTGCATAGAAAGCATAGAGATAGAGTGCACGGCACAGAGACCTGCTACAGTTCAATATAGTGCTATCATATGCCTAATAGCGAAGAGTCAGTATCTAAGACTATAAATCCTTTTATTGTTCACTACCTGCTGCTTTCAGTGCGGGGCTGGGATTGTATAAGGTGGTAACTTTCCACCTTGGATCTCTTCAGGTGTCTCGTGAGGTCTGCTCAGTATGCGATCGTTGTACACTGGGTTGATTGCGCTCCTACCACAGTGAATGTGGCAAATTGTTCGCGACGAATTCCACGTGGCTCTCCGCGGGTTGGGGTTTCGGACCTGGTGATTTCACGTAATTCGGACGTCTCCGCAGCTGATGTCTATCTGCTGCTGCTCCTTCTGAGGCCAATGTGGCGGTGCGGCTGAGATTAGTTGGTTTCCGTTGCTTTGTCACTGCGGTCGGAGTAACCGGTCTCGCCGAGTTCCCCAACTACAGCCTCCACTGTATTCCGTTCCCGGAGACAATTAGCTACCTGTCCGTGGATGGTGGGGATCGGCTGGATGACTCGGGACGTTTCCTTCTCCGTCTGACCCTCAGGTGCGCTGCCTCAGGAGCCCGTGTACTCCGGTGGTTCCGAGGGCGATGTTGAGCTACAAGGCCCGGCAGTGAGTCGTTAGGCCTTCCAGGCGATGGGGAAGCCACGGTCTATCCAGGTGTGGCTCGGGTCGTCCTTCCGACCCTCTGGTGCGCTGCTATTGCGGCCTCTATACTCCGATGGCTTCGAGGGCGATATTAGACTGATGGGTCGCGGCAGTGAATCAGTTGGCCTTAAGGACCAGGAGGAAGCCGTGGTCTACTCAAGGCTGCTTTCTGCAGCCCGGTCTGTGACCTGCGGCTCGCAACCCAATCTGTGACCCGGTCGGGAGGACTCCTCAGGTTATTCAGTGCTCCAGGTGAGAGTCTCGCCGTCTCTACCAGGTTCGGCAGTAATCCCAGCTCTTCCCTGTCAGCCGATAGTTCATTTGGTGATCTTTCGGCCAGTATCTAGCTAGATTTCAGCTGTTTTTTTCTGGCCAGGGTCTTCGGAGCTAGTTGCTCCGTGACCTCTTGGTAGCGGCCATCTTATGCATACTGCTGTGAGGAAAGTTGGAGGCAGGCAGCAAGAGAGGGATTCCGGGAGGAGGGGTGAATGGGTAAGGCAGGGAAAGGATGAACCTATATGCCTTTAAAGTGGGCACCACCAGCCACAACACCCCTGCTCAACTGGCAAACCACAGGAGCCACCCAGGCAGAAATCCAGGAGCTGATCAAGCTACGTCCACACCTGCTGGGAGATAGAGAAATACTGAAGGCAGATGGGGCTAGTCGTCCAAGGGTCACTGTGGTTCTTCAGTGTTCTCTATCTCCACCTGCTGGTAGGCGGATACAACCCATCAGTTAATGGATTCATCTCCTGTTGATGACAAGGAAAAAAAGGGTTAGTAGAATTACAAAACGTGGAGGGGAAAAAGAGAGGAAAAAAAAAGACTTCAGTAGTCACGCTTATACTCTTAACGTATAGAGCTAAAGGCTTCCACCATCACAGGTCAAGAAAACAACTCCACTACAATACTTTAACAGGCAGAGTGTAAAGCTGTAATCACACAACAACAAAAAAAAAAAAAACACAGGAAAAATTCAAAACAGGCTATGAAGTATTAATAAAGAAAAAGTTATAAAAAAACTACACATCTTCTCTGATAATCGCCAAACAATCAACATTCACTTATCCACAGCCCATCAAAAACTCCCGACAGGAAAACCCTGCAGGCCATTCCTCTCCTTATGCACTCAAGCATCCTGGTTTTTGCTGTTACCTTAAGACTATTAGATACAATCACCCCTAGGCCCCACTCTTCTTTCAAGCACAGATGACATTCACCCCCTATACTATACTTCTTTCATGAATGAGAATGGCAGAAAAAGTTAGAGGGTCAAATTATACTACTTAGGAATAATATAATGTAGGCAATGTAGGAGTAACTTCTGGGTCCTTTTGTGGTTTGCCAGGTTGGGATCTGTGCCCCTACTGTCAGCAGTCTTGCTGAGGAACTGAAGTTGCTCCAGGAAAAGATGAGTCATGAGTTCACGACTAGAAATCACACCCAGACAGGATGCAGCAGCCGAAAACAGAGAGTCCCTTCCTGCCATCCCACTGAAAAAAGTGGACGGACATAAGTAAACACCTGCTACCTTATATGTAGGCAACCAATGAGTATGGTCCACCTTATAGCTATCCATCAATGCCACTGTTTTTTTTGTTTGTTTGTTTGGGTTTTTTTGACATTCTATACACTAACAAACCATAGCCCACAACGACTGGCTATGGGCTAGGGGAAAAACAGAAGCCAGCACTGGGTGATTTTATAATCCATTTCCTGGGTCCTGAATGAACTGCAAAGAATTCACAGTATTCTAACCCTGTGCTGATCACACTTACCATAGAATTCTGGTGCTGATCTCTATATGGAGACTGCAGTACCCCATTCATATCAGTTGGTATGAAGGGGTCCTGTATTGTTTGCAAAAGGAGAAGATGAGCATGACAGAAATTTGACAGTGAAAAGCCAGTCATACAAATGCTAGTTTTCCGCTACAGATGTCTAGTTAACTGCCATGCTTGAATGTCTTCAGTTTTTGACTGGACCATTTGAAAGTGCTTCATTTTCTGTTGACATTATATGCCGTCTATATCCCTAAAGGAGACAAGTGTTAGCTATACTTCTGATTTCCTAATGGTACTGGCTTGAGTGGTGGCTTATGTAGTTCTCCGAGTACAAGCAGGATATCATCTTCTCACATGTGGGTGATGTCATCTGACAGACCCTGCGCAGGAACAGCTTTCCAAGCTTTGTAAAAATTTTTGAGTTCGTCATGCATGCACGCACATCTTCCCGTCTACTGCTGTTGTGCAGGACCTAGCCAGGCACCATTTTTACACAGAGCTAAGTGGTCACACTTTCTTGTATACTCCCCCAGCTCATGACCTGTGAAAATTTTAAATAAGTGTTCTTTTAGCCCGATTGGCTATTTTCCTTTGAGAAAATCATGTCATTGTCATGCAGTGGTATCCTCTCTCCCTCCCAATAGCTACCTTAGTATTGCAGTGGTTTTAAGTTTTTTTTCTTTTTTCATTGGCTCAGTGCCAGCCAGGAGGCCTCAAGCACTTGGTCAAGTATTTTTTTATCATCAAATTGTTTATTTTGCTGCAGATATTTTACCAGACATCTCCCAGAAAAAAGTTCCCAATAGCTTTAAGAAGTGTTACCAGTGTGGCATGACCACATCCTTAACAGATACCCAGTCATGGTGCCTGCAGTGCCTGAGTCTTGATCACGATCCCTCTTGTCATGTTCTGTTTTCACAGATGTCAAAAATAAATAAATAAATAAATAAGGGAGAGGGATTCATGGTCATAAGAAGCACCACAAATGAATTTTTGGCACCAATAAGTCTGGACCATCAACATCAGAGGCATCAGCCTCCATGGCTCACAGAGCTGCATCGAAGACTGGGAACACATTAACATCAAGAGTGTTTCAATCACTCAACTTATCCTCAACCTTCAAGGAAGAGGAAGGATACATGCTCATCTTCATCAAATCAAGGAACAAAGATGATGGACATCAGACAGACACCAGAGTGCACCTCCATCGTACTCCTTCCGAGTGCGGTGTCAAGATCACAGAGAAATCAAAATCATCAGTGTCCTTGAACTGGCAGAAGGATACAGGAATATTTCCTATCATTTTGGGTAAAACAAGAAGAGGCGGTGATCTGCAAATCAACAAATACAGCAAAACAAAGAACAGACCAGCAGACCTGAAGAACAGTGCGGTTTATTAAAAAGAAAAGCACCTGACACGGCCACATTTTGTCCAAAGGCTGCGGCAGGGATAGGACTGTAGGGGATTCAATGGCCTGTTATTAGGTTTTCCACTAGAATGATAGAGGTATAGTGAAACAGATCATGCAGGGAAGGTTTTGCTTTGTTTTGTTTAAATCAAGCCTTGAATTGCCGATATCCTTTCCCATCTTCTCCCAATCCAGTCTAGTATTCTTTGTGGCTAATTTCAAATGGAAGTCACAGGCACTTCAATTTCACTGGGGTGTAAGTTAAAAAAAATAAATAAATAACCCACATGGCCAGATAAAAGTTTCCCTTCAGGAAAGCGAAGATACATACCTGTAGCAGGTATTCTCCGAGGACAGCAGGCTGATTGTTCTCACGATTGGGTGATGTCCACGGCAGCCCCAGGAACGTTAATCTTCCAAACAACAAAAAGTTTGCTAGAGCCTTCGAGCACGTGGGCGCGCGCACTGTGCATGCACGGCCATCTTCCCGCCTGTCGCGCAAGAGTCCCGCTTCTGTTAAATATAAAGCAATAACAAATAAAAAGGACAACTCGAAAGGGGAGGCGGGCAGGTTTGTGAGAACAATCAGCCTGCTGTGCGTGGAGAATAACTGCTACAGGTATGCATCTTCGCTTTCTCCGAGGACAAGCAGGCTGCTTGTTCTCACGATTGGGGTATCCCTAGCACCCAGGCTCACTCAAAACAACAAAGAAAGTCAATTGGACCTCGCAACGGCGAGGACATAACAAGGATTGACCTACGAAGCAGAACATCTAACTGAGAGTGCAGCCTGGAACAGGAGTTGGATTCTAAACTCCGAACAGATTCTGCACCACTGACTGCCCAAACCGACTGTCGCATCGGCTATCCTGCTGGAGGCAGTAATGAGATGTGAATGTGTGGACTGATGACCACGTCGCAGCCTTGTAAATCTCTTCAATAGTGGCTGACTTCAAGTGGGCCACCGATGCTGCCATGGCTCTAACACTATGAGCCATGACATGACCCTCAAGAGTCAGCCCAGCTTGGGCATAAGTGAAGGAAATGCAATCTGTTAGCCAATTAGAAATGGTGCGTTTCCCAACAGCGACTACCCTTCTGTTGGGATCGAAAGAAACATACATTTGGGCGGACTGTCTGAAGGGGCTTGTCCGCTCCACATAAAAGGCTAATGCTCTCTAGCAGTCCAATGTATGCAACTGACGTTCAGCAGGGCGGGTATGAGGACGGGGAAAAAATGTTGGCAAGACAATTGACTGGTTCAGATGGAACTCCGACACTACCTTCGGCAGGAACTTAGGGTGAGTGCTGAGGACTACTCTGTTGTGATGAAACTTGAGATAAGGAGCATGTGAGGGAAGTGACGTAACAAGACGCGATGGCAGCTTGAGAATGAAGCTCCATCAGGGCGCTGATTAAAAGAGCGAATATCTTCAGTGCAAACGCTGTCTAGAGGGAGGAAAAGTGAGCGGACACCGGCCACACCATGCCCGCGAAAAAGGGGCTTGAAAAGTTTAAGTTTACAGCCACTCCGGGAAGGAAAGTGGCGGAGGTGGCGGGGCCGGAGCGGAGAGCAGATCAGACGGTGGAGGCTCAGGCGGAACGGAGAACGGGGAGTGCAGAGAGGCGGAATCAGAAAGACGGGAGTCCCAGGAAGGAGATAGTGGCACCAGAGCTGAGCAGAGGGCTGGAGGTGGAGCGGAATGTGGAGTGGCGGTCAAGATGGCGGCGCCTCTGAGCAGCGCAGGAGCGGAGTGTGCAGTGGAACACGATCAGGAGGAAGGAGCCAGCGTGATGGAGGTGCTGTGTGCTATGGAGGAAGTGCAACTATCAGTGGAGAGCAGGTTGGAGGAGCGCACAGGTGGAAGGGAGGAGGCGAGGCCTAGCAAAGGAGAGATGCATGTGGTGGAGAGAGAGCCTGTGAGGGAAGACATGGCAGGCAAGGAAATGGAGAAATGGTTTAATGACGTAACGGCAGAATTTGCAGGGGTCCAGAGGGACATTCAGGTTGCTATGAAGGATTTCCGTGCTGAACTGAGGGACTTGGGCTACAGGGTTGGAGAAATGGAGGAGGAAGTGGAAAGCCTTAAGAAACATGTAGAAGTTAAAAACAGATTTCAAAAAGGAGGAGGAGGACTGGCAAGGGGTGAAGGATCAGTTGGAGGACCTGGAAAATAGGTCCCGCAGGAACAATCTGCGCTTCAAAGGGATCCCTGAGCTAGACATCTTTGCAAACTGTGCTGGTGTAATACAAGAGCTGTGTGGGTACATACTACACCCTGAGGGAGAAGGTGCAAGGCAGGAATTTAATATCCAGAGGGCGCATCGAGTGGCGGGGCCACACCGGGATTCTAATCCAAGAGACATTGTGGTATGCTCTGCAGATTTTCCTTTGAAAGAGAGGATACTGGCCAAGGCGAAACAAATGGGGGAGATCAAGTGGAAGAATTGCAAGATTGGAGTGTTTCAGGATCTGGCCTGGACAACTTTGCAGAAGCGCAGGTCCTTCAGAGAGGTCACTCAGTTTATGAGATCTAAGGGGATAAGATATAGATGGCTTTTGCTCTTTGCCATGTGATTAACTGTACAGGGCAAGTCGCAGAACCCAGAAGAAGTGTGGTTAGCCTTGCGGGCACTGGGATGCAGGAAGGTTCCCGTTCCGGTGCAGGAGCGAGAGAAGGCCAAGGGACTTAGAAGGGTTCAAGAATGATGGAGGGTGGAAGTCCAGGAGCTGACAGCGGAAGAGGCCAGTGCGATGTCTGCCAGTAGAATGGAGAGGTTTTGAGGCTGGCAGGCTCTTGTCACAGAGGGCTGGACGTTGTATTGACTGAAGGGTGGGAGATCTTGTGGTGATTTAGGTAGGGAGGGGAAGAGTGGAAAGCAGAGGGGTGTTAGTTATGGGAGGGGGAGTGGAGTTAAGGGGGATGGGCAGGGTATGCTTTATGGAAGGTCTTTTGAGGAAGAAGGGGGAGGGACAAGTGGGGAATAAAAGATATAATGGTGGAAAGCATGGGAAAAGCCCTGGAGGGGTGAGTCACTTTCTTGGATATGGCTGATCTGCGAACGGGCAAATTAGCGGAAGGGGGGAAAGGTGGGGATTATAGGGGGAAGACAGGGGCAGGGAGAGGGGTCAGAGGGAGAGGGGAGTTTTTGGTTTTGGGAACATGGAATGTGAATGGACTGAATAACAGGGGGAAACGGAGTAGGGTGTTTAAGGAGTTGGGTAGGTTGCAGTGGGGGATTACATTTTTACAAGAAACCCACTTGAGGCCGCGGGATACACATTTGTTACAACGCAAACAGTATAAAGAGGTGGTGGTGCATCAAGGGGTGGAGTCCAAGAAGATGGGTGGGGTGCCCATTTTGATTCAACATAATTGTGGGTTTGTCTCAAAGCAAGTATTCCGAGATAAAGAAGGGCGCTGTATAGCGGTTAGAGGGTGGTTGCAGGGTAAAGAAATGACATTGATTACTGTTTATGCACCGAATGGGAATCAGAAGGATTTCTTTAGTAAGCTGGAGGACCTAATGGGATTTGTGGGGTGACAGGTGATAGTAGGGGGGGGGGGTATTTCAATCTGGCGCCGGATGCGCGATTGGATCATTCAAAGGGTGGAGGGATGCAGAGCAAGCCTGGGAGAGGAGCGTTGAGGCGGTTTATGCAAAGTTTGGGGGTGGTGGATTGTTGGAGGCTTTTCCATGGAACAGAGAGGAATTATACTTTCTACTTCCATGCAGCACAGACCTACTCCAGGATAGATGGGATTTGGATATCTCGTAATGATTGGCATGGGGTGGAGGCGGCGGAAATAGAAACAATTAGTGTTTCAGATCATGCGCCAACGTGGGTTAAACTGAAGGGGGGAGAGAGGGTTGTAAGGGAAGTTGGAGATTGAATGAGACTTTGTTGGGGGACAAGATCATCCAGGAGGACATCAGACGCACCATTCAAGACTATAGGCAATTTAATGATACAGGGGAGGTATCAGATGGTATATTAAGGGATGCACTGAAGTAGTGGTGAGGGGGGGGGTCTTGATAAAATGGAGGGCGCGCAGGAAGAGAGAGCGTGGACAATGATCACTGGAGTTGTGACAGCGATTGCTGTACATTGAAAAGCAACATAAATGCAATTCGGGAGCTAGGCTTTGGGAGGAACTTAAACAAGTGAGAGAGGATTTGAAGCAGCTGCAGATGGAGGAGGTTGAATTTATGAGAACCAGAGTTTGCGAATAAATCCAGTGCGTTGTTGGCTAGATACTTGAAGGCACGAAAAGGGCGCTCCCATATACAGAAAATAAGGGACGGGGGGGGGGGGGGGGGGGGGATGGAAGTATACTGATATGGATATCGGGGAATGTTTTTTGAAATATTATAAAGAGTTATATAGAACCTCTGAGCGCGTTCCGGAGGAGGATATGGTTCAATATTTGGATCGTATCCCATTACAACGGTTAGAGGAGGGGGAGAAGGCTTGCCTAGGGGAGCCTATTCGATTAGGAGAGATACAGGGGGTGATTAGGCGGTTGCCTAATGGGAAAGCGCAGGGACTGGATGGATATTTGGCCAGGTTCTACAAAAGCTTTGTGGGAGAAGTGGGGGATTTGCTGGTGAGAGTGGGTAATGGAGTGCTAGAGGGGGATAAGCTTCCAGAGTCTATGTCGGAGGCGTGGGTGGTGGTCCTACCTAAAATGGGGAAGGATCCGGCGCTGTGTGGATCTTACAGGCCCATTTCGTTACTAAATGTAGATGTTAAAATAGTGGCTAAGGCAATAGCTAACAAGCTGGCCAGGGTACTTCTGAAATTGGTACACATGTATCAAGCGGGATTTATCCCCAGGTGGCAGGTAGGAGATAATGTCAGGCGCACCCTGCATTTGATCTGGGAGGCTCAAAGGATGGGTGATGACATGGTTTTGTTGGCGATTGATGCGAAGAAGGCCTTTGATAGGGTCAGTTAGCATTTTCTGCGGGCGGTGTTACAGCGAATGGGCCTGGGAGATACCTTTTGTGCATCGCTAGCTGCCTTGTATGATCAGCCTAAGGCACGCATTAGAATTAATGGAGGATATACAACCTTTTTCCCAATAGGGCGAGGGACCAGGCAGGGGTGCCCGTTGTCCCCTCTTCTGTTTGTTTTGTACATGGAACCCTTAGCAGAGATGATACATCAGCATCCAGAGGTGTGGGGAATAAGGGTTGGAGGGAGGGATCATCGAATTGCCCTGTTTGCGGATGATGTGTTGTTGTATGTGACGGATCCGGAGCATACGCGCACTAAGATAGTGGAGATTTTGAGGGAATTTGAGAGTTTAGCAGGCTTGAAGGTTACTATGGACAAAAGTGAGTTATTGGGGGTTTCCTTATCGGGAGTGGAGGAAAAGAGGTTGGCCGAAAGGTTTGATTTTAAATGGGCAAAGCACAATCTCAGGTACCTGGGAATCCAGGTTCCCAGGGACCTGAGTAGGGTGTTTAGTGTTAATTATGGGAAGCTGGTGGGGCAAATAAGGGGCGAATTGTCGAGATGGAAGGGTTTGTGGCTTTCCTAGTGGGGGGGGGGGGTTGGCAGTGGTAAAGATGAATATCTTGCCAAGGTTGTTGTTTTTGTTTCAGACACTTCCGTTGGAGGTCCCACGAAAAATGATTAGGCATTTACAAGGGATGGTGACACAATTTATTTGGGAGGGTAAGCATCCTAGGCTTGCGGGCAGGGTTTTGTTGGGTGCTCCTGAGGAGGGGGGGGGGGGTCGAGTGGTCCCTAATATTGAGTGGTATTATTTATCAGCTCAGTGATGATGATTTTGGATTGGGAAATAGGGCATAATAAGTCAGTTTGTCAGGTGGAGCAGTCATATAGTCCTCTTAGATCATTGAGTTCATCTTTGTGGACTACGGAAGGGAGAAGAAGGCTGATAGAGGAGTTTCAGAATCCGTTTATGAGACATTTGTAGGGCGTGTGGGAGGCAGTTAGGAGGCGGTGGGGGCAGAGGGATCAGGTCTCTACTTTAACATCATTGAGGTGGGAGCCAAAATTTGGGGCAGGAAGGGAGAATGACATATTTGGGAGGTGGGAGCGCTTGGGGTTAATAAGCTTTCGTAGTGTGCTGCCTGGGGGTAAAGTGAAGAGTTTTGAAGACTGATAGGTTTTCATATATACAGATTCAACATTTTGTGGGGTCTTTGGGTTGGAGGGAGGGGGGTAATCTCCAGGAAAGAGAAAGCATGGAAAATTTGTTGAAAAAAGTTCACAGACCCATTTTGGTGCTTTATACATTTTTCAGGGGCAGTGATCCTAGGCCATTTAGTTTTCAGGGTGAGTGGGAATTAGATTTACACTATACATTCTCGGAACAAGAGTGGGAGACCATTTGTGGGGAAGTGTATAAAGCGTTAGTATGTGTATTGGTACAGGAGAATGCTTAAAAGGTTTTAACAAGATGGTACAACACACTGGAGAGGTTACAGAAAATGTACCCGGGGGGTACAGGGTTGTGTTGGAGGTGTGGGACACAAAAGGGGTCATTTCTGCATATTTGGTGGACTTGAGATAAGAAGCATGCACTACCAAGGCTTGAAGCTCACTGACCCTACGAGCTGAAGTAACCGCCACCAAGAAACTGATCTTCCAAGTCAAACACTTCAGATGGCAGGAGTCCAGTGGCTCAAAAAGGAGGCTTCATCAGCTGGGTGAGGATGACATTGAGATCCCATGACACTGGCGGAATCCACAACTATAGAGTCATGAGGTAACTGCAACCTCATCAACTCAGGTTCTCCATGAATCCGATATTGGGACTCAGCCTTTTTGGGGATGGTGGGGTTAGTTAGTGGTTTCTTCCAGTTCCTCAGCAATGTCTCTTTAAAGGACATTATGCAGAGGAACAGTGGATGATTCCGTAGGTGGTGGATAGTCAAGGACCTCAAGCATCTCAGTCCTGGGCTCCTGCTCAGATACCACAGGGAAGGGAATAGCCGAGAAGGCAACTCCCGTGCTGGCGGCGATGAAGCTCCCTCCATCAATGTCGACAGGGAGTCGACCTGGGTGGCAGCCAACGCCGATGCCGCAAGCGGTACCGGCATCGAAGACCTCACCACAGGGCCAGAGCCAGCTGCCGCTTCCACCAACGGTGCCGAAGGCGCAAGCACCCCCGGCACCGGAACAGAATGAGGCAGCAACCCTTCCAGCAAACCGGGAAGAATGGCTCGGATGCGCTCGTCCAGAGTCGCTGTCTAGCAAGGCTGCGGGGTCGGTGCAGGAACCGGGTCCAGAATCTGTTGAGGTCGAGGAGGCAGTACTGGGCTGTCTGAAGACCGACACACCGACACCTACTGAATGGAGGATGAGCGCTCCTCCCAGCGTCGGCGCTTCATGGGTGCCGAATCCTTTGATGCCCTGGAGCTCCCGGTACCGTGCTTAGAAGGAGACCCATGACGATGGGAAAATTAGGTTCTTACCTTGGTAATTTTCTTTTCTTTAGTCACAGCAGATGAATCCATTAACTGATGGGTTGTACCCGCCTACCAGCAGGTGGAGATAGAGAACACTGAAAACCATAGTGACTCTGGATGGCCAGCCCCTTCTGCCTCAGTAAATGAAATTTCCAAAGCAGTGACAAAGAAATGCAACATAACATAAAAACTTTCCTCACAGTGAGCAAACAGGTACCCTCATCTGGATCATCCGTCCATGAGGGCCTGCCAAACCCGTCAGACTCCCCACATCCTGACCACAGGGGGGAAAAAGGAGATGCGCTACTCTCAGACGGAGAATTTACCCATCTACGTTTAGCGTCAGTCAAACGCTCGGGGGAAGAAGTAAGCTCCGCAGCCAACACAGGGCTATCCAAACCTGGAGGTAATCCCGTCCGCATCGTAGAGTCAGACGCCTCCGGCATAGCTCTTTTTAACATAAAGGCCTTATGCATCAACAGCACAAACTCAGGGGAGAAAAACTCACCCTGGCCCTCCGCTCCCAAATTAGGAGAAGAGGGGGAAGGAGCTTCTCTAGCAGCCTCAGAACGAGGCATTCCCCCACACTCAGACTCCTCCGCAACAGCGAGGGTCGAGCCACTCAGCATTTCCAAAATGGTGCCCACTACCATTTCCATCGAGCGGGAACAATCACCGCTCGCCATGCTCGTATTAGAACGAGCATCCAAGCAGCACGTACTGCAAAGCCCCGCTGCTGACCTGTGTTTACCACAGCGGGCGCGCGCTTAACTGTTTCAGCAGCCATCGCCCAACCGGACGGAAATATAGAAATAAAATGGTGGCCTCGCACCAACGTACCCCGCACAGGACGCTGTCCGCGGGAACCTCCCCAGAGGAGCTGGGCATCACTGTCACCTTGAAAGACCGAGTCAACGAGCTCCGGTCAAGCTACACAGAACCAGAATCTCTGGAGAAAGCCTCAGAACAGCCACGCTGAATAAGCGCACTCTTTTACACTGTGAGGAAAGTTGGAGACAGGCAGCAAACGAGGGACTCCGGGAGGAGGGGGGATGGGGTAAGGCAGGGACAGGGAACAAAACCAAGTATGCCTTCAAAGTGGGCACCACCAGCCACAACACCCCCGCTCTACTGGCAAAGCACAGGAGCCACCCCAGGCAGGGATCCAGGAGCTGATCAAGCGACATCCACACCTGCTGGGAGATAGAGATATACTGAGGCAGAAGGGGCTGGCCGTCCAGAGTCACTATGGTTTTTAGTGTTCTCTATCTCCACTACTACTATTTAGCGTTTCTATAGCGCTACAAGGCATATGCAGCGCTGCACAAACATAGAAGAAAGACAGTCCCTGCTCAAAGAGCTTACAATCTAACAGACAAAAAATAAAGTAAGCAAATCAAATCAATTAATGTGTACAGGAAGGAGGAGGGTAGGTGGAGGCAGGTGGTTACAAGTGGTTACGAGTCAAAAGCAATGTTAAAGAGGTGGGCTTTCAGTCTAGATTTAAAGGTGGCCAAGGAAGGGGCAAGACGTAGGGGCTCAGGAAGTTTATTCCAGGCGTAGGGTGTAGCGAGACAGAAGGCGCGAAGTCTGGAGTTGGCAGTAGTGGAGAAGCGAACAGATAAGAAGGATTTATCCATGGAGCGGAGTGCACGGGAAGGGGTGTAGGGAAGGACGAGTGTGGAGAGATACTGGGGAGCAGCAGAGTGAGTACATTTATAGGTTAGTAGAAGAAGTTTGAACAGGATGCGAAAACGGATAGGGAGCCAGTGAAGCGACTTGAGGAGAGGGGTAGTATGAGTAAAGCGACCCTGGCGGAAGACGAGACGGGCAGCAGAGTTTTGAACCGATTGGAGAGGGGAGAGGTGACTAAGTGGGAGGCCAGCAAGAAGCAGATTGCAGTAGTCTAAACGAGAGGTGACAAGGGTGTGGATGAGGGATTTGGTACAGTGCTCGGAAAGAAAGGGGCGGATTTTACGGATGTTGTAAAGAAAGAAACGACAGGTCTTGGCGGTCTGCTGGATGTGAGCAGAGAAGGAGAGAGAAGAGTCAAAGATGACCCCAAGGTTTCGAGCCGAGGAGACAGGGAGAATGAGAGAGCCATCAACAGAAATAGAAAACAGGGGGAGTGGGGAGGTGGGTAGTCGGATACAACCCATCAGTTAATGGATTCATCTGCTGTTGATGATAAGGAAGCTTCTTCGCCTTCGCTCGAAGCACATCATTGATACTCCTTGGTACCGACAAGGAGGACATGGAATCCACACGCCTCCTCAAGGTCGGGTCCGAGAGTGGTCGGTCCCGGTGGGCCTGTCTAGCAGGAGTCTTCCAGACAGGTGGAGACCCACTCGATAGCTCACTGCTCCCAGCGTGTGTTGTCAGGACAGCCATTACCTGCGCTCCTGATGTCGATGCCGCCGACTGCGGTACCAATCTCAACGTCAAAGAACCGGGCGACGCTCCAAAAAGACGATCCCGAAGAGCTTGTGTCGACGCCTGTGTCCGCTTTTTCAAGCTAAGACACAACTTACATGCGTCTGGGCGTTGGTCGGGCCCAAGACACTGAAGACACCACGCGTGAGGGTCAGTATCCTAGATCGCCCGGTTGCACCGAGTACACTTCTTGAAGCCGCTGGGTGTCCTTGATGACATGGATGGAAAAAGAGGGGCGTCAAAATCAAAATTCTCGATTGTGCCAAAAATAAAGGCACAAAAAATGAGAGGGCCACGTCGGAAGCGAAAGAAAACTTAACAGGACCTAAAACTAAGAAATAAAGGGTTTGTTTGTTTTTTTTAATTATATTAAAGGGAAACAACTTAAATGAAAAGAAAAACAAGGGAAAAGGAGACAAAAACCGAAAAATCAGTGAAGGTTCTTTCAGGGCACACAGAGACCACAAGCAGTCACTCTCTACCGTGGAGAAAAAAGAACTGAAGCGGGACTCTCACATGACAGGCAGGAAGATGGCTGCGCCCGCACGCTCGAAGGCTCTAGCAAACCTTTTGTTGCTAGGAAGATTTCCGTTCCTGGGGCTGCCATGGACATCACCCAATCGTGAGAACAAGCAGCCTGCTTGTCCTCGGAGAACTGGTTTTCATCAAGTATTTGTGACACAGAGGGGGCAATTCATCAAAGTTATAGCACAAGCTAATGAAATTAGCGTGCGCTAAATGTTAAGAGGCTCATTTTATAACTGTGAGCTTGTTAGCATTTAACACGCGCTAAAGCTTTGATAGATTCCACTCAAATTGTCTATCTGATGGTCTGTACCCAATAAAAAGAATTCTAAAAACAAACATGCCATGCATAGGCTACAAATTACTATATATAGGGAGATGCTAGAAAACATCTCATTGCTCAAAAAGTGGACACCCTTAAAACAGTATAATTAGCTCTATGTATTCTGAATGTAAGCATGAAATGATGTTTTTAATTGTTACTGAATACTGGAAACTTTTTATATATAAATTCAGACATTTGTGGTATTGGGTGCCCCTGGATTTATTTTTTTCTTAACTCAACGTCTAGAGTTCTTGTTTTTTCATAAACTGTTTTACGCCGTGTTTTATATATTCGGCAGTTTGTTTGTTTTTTTAGCTGGTCCTATTTTGGCTTATGCTTTAATATTCCTGGAAATACCCTTGCATATTTCTTCAAAGAAGCTTCAGCTTGTGGTATACTGTATGCTTAATTCTCTTCTGCAAAGGAGCAGACAGCAGCATAACAAAATGTCCTATACTTATCGGCACAGATGACCTGCAGTATATGCCAATTACTTTCATATAAAATGATGCATATTTTGCCATAGGATTAGAATGTGCATTTTGTGTGACAAATGTTTATACTCTGTTTTTATAGTGATGTTTCTATTTGAAGACCCATTAAACCAATACACACAATTTTTGCCTGGTGCATTTTTAACCGCAAGATTTGAAATTGGAGCAGTATCTAAAGCAGTTTTTTTGAAAGATGAATAATAAATTACATCACTAGAAAATGCTATTCTTTTTTAAGTTGCATTGTCTGTCACGCATTCTGCTTCAGTAAGATGACCAGAGAGCCACCATATATAAAAGGATTGATGATAGACGAACACCAAGTAGCACAACCTACCAACATATTCTTATTCACACTGGAAAGGCTATGTCACAAATGTCAGCCACTGGGGATTGCCCTTGCTTTGAAGATACACCATGACATTACATCAGGATTTATAACCCACTAACACCTCAACAGTTCTAAGCGGGTTCCAGACAAAGCAGCCAGAACAAAACAGTTTAAATTAAAAACAGTGAAAATACAACATTTTCGAAAGAGACAGGGTTTCAAAATGACACATAAGATTGAGCTAAAAATAAAGACAGCCCAGCGACATCTTTCCAAAGACGCATTCCCTGAACTGCAAATAACCCATCAAAAATACCTGCCCTTTTCCTCCCTTTAACATTAGGAAATGTGAAAAGATTGTCATCAATACGCCTTTAAACTCTGTTTAAAGGAACAAAACAAAAGTGCACAACGCTACAGAGGTACAATTCCTTGATGAAATCAAGGACAGCTTTATGGAGCAGCTGGTGCAGGAGCCGACGAGAGAAGGAAAAATTCTAGACTTGGTCCTTAGTGGAGCGCATGATCTGGTGAGGGACGTTATGGTACTGGGGCCGCTTGATAACAATGATCATAATATGATCAGTTTTGATATCGACCTTGAAGTAACTGTACACAGAAAGTCAAATGCGTTAGCGTTTAACTTTAAAAAAGGAGACTATGATAAAATGAGAAGAACGGTAAAAAAAACTTAGGGGGGCAACTGAGAGAGTAAAAACTGTACAACAGGCATGGACGCTGTTCAAAAATAAAGTCCTGGAGGCCCAGGCCATACATATTCCGCGAATTAGAAAAGAAAGACGGAAGTCCAAAAGACAGCCGGCCTGGTTGAAAAGTGAGGTGAAGGAAGCTATTAGGGCTAAAAGAAACGCCTTCAGAAAATGGAAGAAGGAACCGTCTGAAAATAACAAGAAGCAGCATAAGGAGTGTCAAAGCAAATGCAAGGCGCAGATAAAGAAGGCCAAGAGGGATTACGAAAAAAAGATAGCATTAGAGGCAAAAAAACATAGTAAAAAATGTTTTCGGTATATTAAAAGCAGGAAGCCGGCAAAAGAATCAGTTGGGCCGCTGGATGACCGAGGGGTAAAAGGGGCGATCAAGGAAGACAAACACGTAGCTGAGAGACTGAATGAATTCTTTGCTTCGGTCTTCACCGAGGAAGATTTGGGTGGGATACCGGTGTCGGAAATGGTATTTCAAGCGGACGAGTCGGAGAAACTTACTGACTTCACGGTAAACCTGGAGGATGTAATGGAGCAGTTCAGCAAACTGAAGAGTAGCAAATCTCCTGGACTGGATGGTATTCATCCTAGAGTACTGATAGAACTGAAAAATGAGCTTGCGGAGCTACTGCTAGTGATATGCAACTTATCCTTAAAATCGAGCGTGGTACCGGAAGATTGGAGGGTGGCCAATGTAACGCCGATTTTTTAAAAAGGCTCCAGGGGAGATCCGGGAAATTATAGACCGGTGAGTCTGACGTCAGTGCCGGGGAAAATGGTAGAGGCTATTATTAAAAACAAAATTACAGAGCACATCCAAGGACATGGATTACTGAGACCGAGTCAGCACGGCTTTTGTGTGGGGAAATCATGCCTGACCAATTTACTTCAATTCTTTGAAGGAGTAAACAAACATGTGGACAAAGGGGAACCGGTTGATATTGTGTATCTGGATTTTCAAAAGGCATTTGACAAGGTACCTCATGAAAGGCTACAGAGGAAATTGGAGGGTCATGGGATAGGAGGAAATGTCCTATTGTGGATTAAAAACTGGTTGAAGGATAGGAAACAGAGAGTGGGGTTAAATGGGCAGTATTCACAATGGAGAAGGGTAGTTAGTGGGGTTCCTCAGGGGTCTGTGCTAGGACCGCTGCTTTTTAATATATTTATAAATGATTTAGAGATGGGAGTAACTAGCGAGGTAATTAAATTTGCTGATGACACAAAGTTTTCAAAGTTGTTAAATCGCAACAGGATTGTGAAAAATTACAAGAGGACCTTACGAGACTGGGCGGCTAAATGGCAGATGACGTTTAATGTGAGCAAGTGCAAGGTGATGCATGTGGGAAAAAAGAACCCGAATTATAGCTACCTCATGCAAGGTTCCACGTTAGGAGTTACGGACCAAGAAAGGGATCTGGGTGTCGTCGTCAATAATACACTGAAACCTTCTGCTCAGTGTGCTGCTGCGGCTAGGAAAGCTAATAGAATGTTGGGTATTATTAGGAAAGGTATGGAAAACAGGTGTGAGGATGTTATAATGCCGTTGTATCGCTCCATGGTGCGACCGCACCTTGAGTATTGTGTTCAATTCTGGTCGCCGCATCTCAAGAAAGATATAGTAGAATTGGAAAAGGTGCAGCGAAGGGCGACTAAAATTATAACGGGGATGGGACGACTTCCCTATGATGAAAGATTAAGGAGGCTAGTGCTATTCAGCTTGGAGAAGAGATGGCTGAGGGGAGACATGATAGAGGTATATAAAATAATGAATGGAGTGGAACAGGTGGATGTGAAGCATCTGTTCACGCTTTCCAAAAATACTAGGACTAGGGGGCATGCGATGAAACTACAGTGTAGTAAATTTAAAACAAATCAGAGAAAATGTTTCTTCACCCAACGTATAATTAAACTCTGGAATTTGTTGCCGGAGAAAGTAGTGAAGGCAGTTAGCTTAGCAGAGTTTAAAAAGGGGTTGGACGGATTCCTAAAGGACAATAGATTGGTTTAGGTGAAACTCTGAAACCACCTTAGGCAAGAAGGAAGGCACGGTCCAAACAGTAACCACGGACTCTGAAAATTGCAGAAAAGGGTCTCTACAGGACAGCGCCTGGAGCTCTGACACCCGTCTCGCCGAAGTAATGGCCACTAAAAAGATGGCCTTCAGTGTCAAATCTGTCTCTGAAGCACACCGAAGCGGTTCAAAGGGAGCATCCTGAAGGGCTTTCAGCACTAGCCCCCGGTTCCAAGCACGGGAGGACGGAGCCGAAGCACCCCTCTAAGAAACCGTGCCACATCTGGATGAGCAGCTAAAGACATGCCTTCAACCTTGCCACGCAGGGAGGCCAGAGCTGCCACTTGCACCCGCAGGGAATTATAGGCCAAGCCTTTTTGTACACCATCCTGCAAAAAGTCCAGAATCGGCGAGACAGGAGCCCGCAGGGGTGTGATCTCTTTGGAAGCACACCAGACTTCAAACTGGCGCCAAATCCTGGCATAAGCCACGGAAGTGGAACGCTTGCGGGCTTGCAGGAGAGTGGTAATTACTTTATTAGAATAGCCTTTATCTCTCAATTGCACCCTCTCAATCGCCAGGCCATAAGACCAAATCGGCCGGCGTCCTCCATGGTCACCAGACCCTGTGACAACAGGTTGGGAACCAGAGGTAACTGAAGGGGATCCTCTACGAGCATCTGTCGGAGGTCCGCATACCAAGGCCTCCTGGGCCAATCCGGGGCGACGAGAACCACCTCTCCTGGATGCAGCCGAATCCGCAGGAGCACTCGCCCTAACAAGGGCTACAGAGGGAGCATATACAGTAGGCCCGGAGGCCAGGGTTGAGCCAAGGCATCCAACCCCGCCGAGCGAGGATCTCTCCGTCTGCTGAAAAAGCACGGGACTTTGGCATTGATGCTTTTCGCCATTAGATCCATCACGGGCTTGCCCCATTTGGCACATATCTGCAGGAATACTTCATCTGCAAGTTCCCACTCCGCTGGATCGATCTGATGCCTGCTTAGATAATCGGCTTGCATGTTGCTCTGACCTGCAATGTGAGCTGCCGACAGAAACTGTAGATGCAGCTCGGCCCAGTGGCAAATTTGTTCGGCCTGCGCGGCTAGAGCTCTGCACTGAGTGCCGCCTTGTCGATTTATGTAGGCCACTGCTGTCGTGTTGTCCGACATCACTCTGACAGCCAATCCTTCCAGGGTCACTTGAAAAGCCAGAAACGCCTGAAACACCGCTTTCAACTCTAGGCGGTTGATGGACCTCTCCGACTCCTCGGGTGTCCATAGACCCTGGGCATCTGTCACCACTAGGCACCAATTGGGGAGCGCCAGCGGCATTCCTCGCCGCAGCATGCTGTCTGTTAGAAACACCCAGATCCCACCTTTAACACACCCCTGAAATGCCCCCTTGTGATTTGAAAGCACTTCTGATGGACTTCATAGAAAAAGTCTAACAATTGGTTTTGAAAATACCAATTTGGACGTTTTTGTAAGAAAAACGTCCAAATGCAGGTTTATGCCACTTCTTGGATGTTTTTCTCTTTCGAAAATGAGCTCCATCGTGTATAATCCTTTTCCCCATAGTTTTAAAACTTAAATTTTCTGCCACAGCATTAACAGATAGTTTCTAGAAGGCACAGTAGGACCTAGTTAAGTCTTTAAAAAAAATAAAAATAAAAGAGAGAAGCAGGCATTATTAACTACTTTCCATATTGCACAACCCTTTTCCCCATAGTTTTAAACTGAAACATTCTCTAGAGATAAAAATTAAACTGCCAATAGTATAAAAAATAAAAAAAGATAGTAGCAAGGCTTAAACTGTCCTAAAAGAAAGTTATTTTCCGTTCTTGCCTGCTGGAGAGGCAGCACTGCTACCGACCTGAAATAGGTGTTAATTAAGGTGTGAGGAAGTAGAACATTTGCAAAAGTTACTAAGGGCAACCTGATTACTGGGCTAGTTTCAAAGGGTTTGTTTGAAACACTCTCCTTAGAATCCAAACTATATAGAGAAGAAAGGTCCAACTTAACTTTCTTTCTGAGAAGTTCTCAGATGAAAGGACGTTTCTGCGGGTAAGTGACATTTTTTTATTTTTTATTTTATTTGTAGTATTTATGCCCCGCTCTTTCCCGCTCGATAGCAGGTTCAGTGCGGCTTACAGAGTATGGTACAAAGTAACACAGATACAATACAAAGTATGTTACAAAGTATCACAGAGACAGTGCAAAGTATGTTACAATGTATCACAGAGGTAATACAAAGTATGGTACAATGTATCACAGAGATAACATAGCTAGTGGGACAATAGTAAAAGATGTGGGGAAAAAATTGGAGTGTGGGTAGTACTGGTGGTGTGGTCTAAGTTCGAGGATTAAATTGTGTCGTTTGGGTAGGCTTCCTCTTTTAACCCCAATCTTTAAGTTACTAAGCACAGAATAAAATACAGAATTAAAAAATAAAATTTTAAAAAAAAAGCAAACTTTACTTGCTAGTCTCCACACCCTTTTCCCCATAGTTTTAAAACTTACATTTTCTGCCACAGCATTGAGAGAGAAGCAAGCATTATTAACTAGTTTCCATGGAGGGGCATAATCGAACGCCCATTTCCATGGGCGTCTATGTCCGAAAATGGGTACGTGAAGAAGTGGGACAGACCGTATTTTTGAAAAAAATGGGCGTCCATCTTTTGTTTCGAAAATATGGTTTGGACGGACCAAATGCCATGGATTTGGTCCTTTCTGAGCTAGGCGTTTTTTTTTTTTTTTTGCGATAATAGAAAATAAAAATGTCCAGCTCAGAAACGTCCTAATCCAAGCCATTTGGGACAAATGTACAACACTGCCATAGCTCTTAGGGATGAAGGGGGCAACTACATGTGGGTACAGTGGGTTTCAGAGACCTCCCATTTACCACCACAAGTGTTACAGGTGGGGGGGAGGGGATGGGCCTGGGTCTGCCTGCCTGAAGTGCACTGCAGTACCCACTAAAAGTGCTCCAGGGACAGGGCTTGTTGCTGCTGTATAACCTTGGCACACCAGTTGACACCTGAAGACTAATCTCGCTGAAAATGTCCTTTATTTGAATAAGCACGTTTACTCACAGTTAACTGCAGATCAGAGGTTGTGCCCCACTGGCAACGAGTCTCACAGTAGGTCCGAGCTGGCAGAATGGTGTACAATGCCCTCTTTCAGCAACATTCAAGGTAAGAACTAAGTGCTATAATGTGGCTAACACATGAACAGGATCTAAAACTGGCTTACAAAAATGGCCACTACCTCATGGACTACCGGAAACAAAACAGGGCACACTCTGACCCAGTAAGCAGAGGGAAAAGCACCATGGGAGTATAGCCTACCAACTACCAACATCGTGAGCATTTAAAAGAAGCTAGTGGAATCACGAAGCCCAATACCCTACACCCATCACAATGCATTGCTGATGTGACTCTGCAGTGCCCTTAACAGAAAAGGTGTCACACTCACCCGAGACCCACATCAGAACCAGGGAAAGGCTGTCAGAGGATAGAACACATTCTGCTATCATGGAGGTGGTAAGGAATTTGAGGCTGGCATACAGGCTGGCAAAAAATGTTTGTAAAGTGGGTTTTTTTTTGGTGGGAGGGGGTTAGTGACCACTGGGGGAGTCAGGACAGGTGAGCCCCGATGCCCTCCAGTGGTCATCTGGTCAGTTGGGGCACTTTTTTGGGACTTGTTCTTGAAAAAAAAGGGTCCAAAAAAGTGACCCAAAATCGTGGTAAAACGCTTTTTTTTTTTTTTTCAATTATCAGCTAAAGACGCCCATCTCTCCTCTGTCAATAACCACGCCCCAGTTCCGCCTTCGCCACGCCTCCGACAACTTTATTCGTTCCTGCGACGGGGTGCAGTTGAAGACGCCCAAAATCAGCTTTCGATTATACTGATTTGGGCGCCCGCGAAAGAAAGACGTCCATCTCCCGAGTTAGGTCGGAATATGGGCATTTTTCTCTTTCGATTATAAGGTGCATAGTATACAACCCTTTACCCCATAGTTTTAAAACTACATTTTCTGTCACAGCAATAACAGATAGTTTGTAGAAAGCATAGTAGGACAGTAGCAGTTGGACCGCTAGATGACCGAGGGGTAAAAGGGTCAATCAGGGAAGACAAAGCCATAGCGGACAGATTAAATGAATTCTTTGCTTCGGTCTTCACCGAGGAAGATTTGGGAGTGATACCGGTGGCAGAAATGATATTCAAAGCTGACGAGTTAAAGAAACTGAATGAAATCTCTATAAACCTGGAGGATGTAATGGCGCAATTTGACAAATTAGAGTAGCAAATCTCCTGGACTGGATTGTATTCATCCCAGAGTTCTGATAGAATTGAAACATGAACTTACGGAATTATTGTTAGAAATATGTCATTTATCTTTAAAATCAAGCATTGTTCCAGAAGATTGGAGGGTGGCCAATGCAACACCGATTTTTAAAAATATGTTCGAGAGGTGATCCGGGAAATTATAGACCAGTGAGCCTGATGTCAGTGTCGGGCAAAATGGTAGAGACTATTATACAGAACAAAATTACTGAGCATATTCAAAAGTATGGATTAATGAGACAAAACCAACATGGATTTTGTGAAGGGAAATCTTGCCTCACCAATCTATTACATTTCCTTGAAGGGTGAACAAACATGTGGATAAAGATGAGCCGTTTGATATTGTGTATCTGGATTTTCAAAAGGCATTTGACAAAGTACTTCATGAAAAACTCAAGAGCAAACTGGAAAGTCATGGGATAGCAGGTGTTCTATTGTGGAATAAAAACTGTTTAAAAGATAAAAAACAGAGAGTAGGGTTAAATGGTCAGTATTCTCAATGAAGGGTAGATAGTGGGGGTTCCCCAGGGGTTTGTGTTGGGATCGCTGCTTTTTAACATAATTTATAAATGAACTAGAGATGGAACTAGTGAGGTAATTAAATTTGACGACAACACAAAGTTATTCAAAGTTGTTAAATCGCAAGAGGATTGTGAAAAATTACAAGAGGACCTTACGAGACTAGGCATCTAAATGGCAGATGACGTTTAATGTGAGCAAGTACAAAGTGATGCATGTGGGAAAGAGGAACCCAAATTATAGTTATATAATGCAAGGTTCCACATTGGGAGTCACCAATCGGGAAAGGGATCTCGGCATCATCGTTGATGATACATTAAAAAACTCTGCTCAGTGTGCGGCAACCGCTAAGAAAGCAAATAGAATGTTAAGTATTATTAAGAAATGGAAAACAAAAATGAGGACGTGATAATGCCTTTGTATTGCTCCATGGTGCAACCGCACCTCGAATATTGTGTTCAATTCTGGTCACCGCATCTCAAAAGATATAGTAGAATTAGAAAAGGTACAGAGAAGGGCAGCGAAAATGGTAAACGGGTGGGACAACTACCCTATGAGGAAAGGCTAAAGCGGCTAGGGCTCTTCAGCTTGAAGAAAAGACGGCTGAGGGCAGAAATGATAGAGGTCTATAAAATAATGAATGGAGTGGAACGGGTAGACGTGAATCGCTTGTTTACTCTTTCCAAAAATACTAGGACTAAACGTCTAATTAAACTCTTGAATTTGCTGTCAGAGAATGTGGTAAAAGCGGTTAGCTTAGTGGGGCTTAAAAAAGGTTTGGATGGCTTCCTAAACGGAAAAGTCCATAGACCATTAATAAAATGGACCTGGGGAAAATCCACTGCTTATTTCTAGAATAAGCAGCATAAAATGAAGTGTACTGTTTTGGGATCTTGCCAGGTACTTGTGACCTGGATTGACCACTGTTGGAAACAGGATGCTAGGCTTGATGGACCCTCGGTCTGTCCCAGTATGGCAATACTTATGTACTTATGACTGCCCAAACCAACTGTCGCATCGGGTATCCCGCTTCAGGCAGTACTGAGACATGAATGTGTGGACTGAAGACCATGTTGCTACCTTGCACATTTCTTCAATGGAGGCAGACCTCAAGTAAGCTATCGACGCAGCCATGGCTCTGACATTATGAGCCATGACATGACCCTCTAAGGACAGCCCAGCCAAGCATAAGTGAAGGAAATGCAATCTGCCAGTAAAACTGAGATGGTGCACTTCCCGATGGCGACCCCCATCCCATTGAGATCAAAAGGAACAAAAAGCTGGGCAGACCGTATGTGGGGCCTTGTCAGCTCCATGTAGTAGTCCAATGCTCTCTTGCAAACTGCTTTCACCAAGATGGGCATGAGGTCAGGGAAAGAATGTTCGCAAGACAATCAACTAGTTCAGATGGAACTACGATACCACCTTAGGAATGAAATTAGGGTGCATGTGGAGGACTACTCTGTTGTGATGAAACTTAGTATAAGGTGTATCCACTAGTAAGGCCTGAAGCTCACTGACCCTACGAGCTGAAGTAACAGCCACCAAGAAAACGATCTTCCAGGTCAAGTACTTCAGATGGCAAGAATTCAGTAGCTCAAAAGGAGCTTCATCACTGGGCGAGAATGATGTCGAGATTCCATAAGCATGGTGAAGGTTTGACAGGGGGCTTTGACAAAAGCAAACCTCTGATGAAGCGAACAACTAAAGGCTGTCCAGAGATGGACTTACCTTCTACACGTTGATGATAAGCTCTAACTGCACCAAGGTGAACCCTTACGGAGTTGGTCTTCAGACCAGACTCAAGTGTATAAAGTATTCAAGCAGAGTCTGTTTAGGGCAAGTAAGGGGATCTAAGGCCTTGCTCTCACAGCAGATGGCAAACCTCCTCCATTTAAAAGAGTAACACCTCTTTGTGGAATCTTTCCTGGAAGCCAGCAAGACTCAGGAGACAACCTCCAAAAGACCCAAGAAAGTGAATTCTAGGCTCTCAACATCCAAGCTGCGAAAGCCAGAGACTGGAAGTTGAGATGTAGAAGGGACCCTCTTGTTCTGTGTGATGAGGGTCGGAAAACACTCCAATCTCCACAGTTCTTTGGAGGATAATTCCAGAAAAAATGAGAACCATATCTGCCGCAGCCAGTACAGCGTGATCAGAATCATGGCTCCGCAGTCTTGCTTGAGTTTCAACAAAGTTTTTCCCACTAGAGGTAAGGGAGAATATATGCATACAGAAGACCTGCCCCCAACTGAGGAGGAAGGCATCCGATGCTAGTCTGCAGTGGGCCTGAAGCCTGGAACAGAACTGAGGGACCTTGCGGTTGATCTGAGTGGCAAAAAGATCCACCGAGGTGGTGCCCCACGCTCGGAAGATCTTACAGGCCATGCCCATATGCAGACACCATTCGTGCGGTTGCATTATCCTGCTCAGCCTGTCGGCCAGGGTGTTGTTTGCATCCGGCAGATAAGTGGCTCGAAGGAACTTGAAGTGGTGGTGAGCCCAATGCCACATCCGGACGGCCTGACACAGAGGGTGTGGTCCAGTGCTCCCCGTTTGTTGATGTAATACATTGCAACCTGTCTGTTTGAATGAGTACAATTTGATGAGACAATCTCTGAAAGAGTTTAGAACATTCCAGATCACCAGATTGATCTGAAGATGTTTCCTGGGTGGACTAAACACTTTGGGTGTGAAGCCCATATACATGAGCCCCCCCCCCCCCCCCCCCAAGGAAAGAAGCATCCTTCATCAGCTCTTTTTGTGGCTTAGGAATTTGGAATGGAAGTCTCAGAGTCAAACTGGATCGAATGGTTCACCACTGAAGGAAGCTTCCAAGCTCTGGGGACACTTGGATGACACCGTCCAAGCTCCCTGTAGGTTGATACCACTGAGAAGCCAGAGTCCACTGAACTGATCTCATTTAAAGACATGAAAAAGAGCAAGGCACAGCAAAAAGCCAAGAGAAAATGCCCAGCCAAAGTCAAGGTCTAAAAACAGTCGATCAATGACATAAAAGAAAGGATAATTAAAACCGGGCAAAATAAACTAGAAATATAAGACATAAAAGGGGGTTCCACAACTGGGAAAACAATTTTGGATGGAAAAAAGAAATAGCCAAAAGGCACAAAAAAGCTCTTTAGAACCGAGCGTTGTGAGGAGACGGTAAAAAAACACACCCTCTCCTCACCACAGTAGAAAAAGAACTGAGAAAACTGCATTCTTGCGGCAGGCAGAAAGGCATGCGCGGTGGAGCACGTCTTGCACTCCACAAAGCTCTACTTATACTTGTTATAAGTCCCGGACCGGGAAACACAGGTCCGCGTCACCCACTTGTGAGAATAAATAATCCTGCTTGTCCTTGGAGAAATAAAGGTCAACAACCAAGTTGCAGGTGATACATTAAGTTAGTAAATAAAAGAGGTATTACTTTCCCTCTGGTTTAACATGACAATCACTTATCTCTGAACTGGAAGCAAACACAAAGCAAAGCAACACCACGCCAGCTGCCATATTTTATTTTATTTGGATTTTGCTCACATCTTTTCCAGTAGTAGCTCAACAATATCCAACTGGTTTAACATGACAATCACTTGTCTCTGAACTGGAAGAAAACACAAAGTAAAATGGTGGACAGCAACACCACTCCAGCTGCCATATTTTATTTTATTTGGATTTTGCTCACACCTTTTTCAGTAGTAGCTCAAGGTGAGTTACATTCAGGTTCACTGGGTATTTCCCTGTCCCTGGAGGGCTCGCAATCTAAATTTTATACCTGAGGCAATAGAGGATCAAGTGACTTGCCCAAGATCACAAGGAGCAGAAGTGAGATTTGAATTGGGCACCACTGGATGTCAAGACCAGTGTTCTAACCACTAGGCCACTCCTCCACACTTTTGTATCATCTGTACCCTCTAATTTGCTAGATTAATTTATTACAATCATAAGCACTGCCACGCTGGGAAAAGACCAAAGGTCCATCAAGCCCAGCACTCTGTCTCCGACAGCGGCCAATCCAGGCCCCAAGAACCTGGCAAAATCCCAACATTTAATAACGATCAATGGACTTTTCCTTCAGGAATCTGTCCAGACCCCCTTTAAACTCAACAGTAACTCACCCATGTCTCTCTTAAAGGACTTGAGATCCAAAAAAAAATAACTAAGAGGACTAAAGTTTAGTTTAGATACGAGATACCAGGCTTCAAAATACATAAGAACATAAGAATAGCCATACTGGGTCAGACCAATGGTCCATCTAGCCCAGTATCCTGTTTTCCATACAGTGGCCATGCTAGGTCACAAATACCTGGCATAAACCCAAATTCTAGAAACACTCCATATTACAAATCCCAGGGCAAGCAATTGTTTCCCATGTCTGTCTCCACAAATTTGTCCAAACCCTTTTTAAACCCTGGTACACTAATCGCTGTTTCCACATCCTCCGGCAAAGAGTTCCAGAGCTTAACTATTCATTGAGTGAAAAAATATTTCCTCCTTTTGTTTTAAAAGTATTGCCATGCAACTTCCTCGAGTGTCCCCTAGTCTTAGTACATTCTAGTTTAAAAGCTACTAACTTTGCAGGCAAGAGGCTAAGGACCCTGTTTACTAGCTGCACTAAGGGTGTCCTAGTGTTTTTAGAATGTGCTAAATGCTAGACGCCCGTAGGAATAAATGGGTGTCTCTAACATTTAGTGTGTGCTAAAATTGCTAGCACGCCTTAGTAAACAGGGCCCTAAGTATCAAAAGAGATTTACAATACATGACAGACCTCATAGACCTACCATTAAGAAACACAATCAGATCAACACGAACATACCTAAATCTCCACTACCCAAGTTGCAAAGGACTCAAATACAAAATAACTTATGCATCCAGCTTCTCCTACAAAAGCACACAACTGTGGAACGCACTACCAAAAGCCGTGAAAACAACTCTTCCTCTATACGAATGCCCAATGTGTCTATAACACATGAACCTTATTAGACAACAACTCTTTGCATTTGTTTCTCTACCGGTGAGGCGAACGCCTCAAAGGTATTATGGAAGCCACATTGAGCCTGCAAATAGGTGGGAAAATGTGGGATACAAATGTAACAAATAAATAAATAGCAATACTTTTCAAATAGCCCATGAATACAGTAATATGTTTTCTGTAATAACTTCCTCTTTTGAAGTATTATTTCATTTTTAATGCATTTAATCAAACCCTGAATCTTGTATCCCACATTTTCCCACCTATTTGCAGGCTCAATGTGGCTTACAAAGACCTGATGTGGCATCGCCATATCAGGATGAAATATACACTTGATGTTACAAAGAAATCAAGGACGAGAAGAGGATTTGATCAAGCAGTTGTAGAGAGAGACAATTAAAATAAAGAGCCATTTATGAGAATAATAAATTTGCCTAAACATTTAAACTGAGTAACACTACTGACCTTCACGCCTTCCTCTTGTACGAAATTCCCAAATTTGATAGCTGCATAAAAGAATCCGTTCTCCACCTTCCCGTTGGTCATCATGGGAGCTGAAGCAGCTGGGGTAGTAAAGCTTACTGTAGTAGTGCCGGTCTAGCACTAGCAGCAGCAGCACGTGTGTTGACCATATAGGGCCTCCCTGGAGAGCTGCCCACGTGCACGGTGGCATCTACAAACTATCGGAACCTCAATTTTTTACTTCATCAGTACCGTGAACAGTTTTGGTATCAAAATGCAACCGCTAACTGAAAAATGTCTTTTTTTTAAATCTGCAAGCAGTTAGTTTGGTGGCATTTTTCATTCACTTTTTTTCTGGTAACTTCACTGTAATTTATTTTTTTAAACCAAGTTGTGCCGTATTCACGTGTTCTCCTCATTCACGTTATAAACCTCTTATTTTCCCTCTCCGCTGTGCTTTCTCCAAATTGAAGAGCCCTAGCAAGGTTCGCCTCTCTTCATAAAGGAATTTTTTTTTTTTATTTGTACCCCGCGCTTTCCCGCTTAATGCGGCTCAGGTACTTATTTGTACTCTCTTTATCGCTTTGGTGGCTCTTCACTGCATCTTTCAACTACATCCCATATTGATGTTTTCTAAGTATTAAAAAAAAACATTAAATGTTTCTTTTTCAGTACCTCTGTTTGTTCTTTTTTCTTCCCCCTTTAGCCAAAACGGCCGTCGTCAGTTTAAAGCAGTTGCTTCGCCTTGGGTTTCCCGCCTCCTTCTAGTTCTAAAAGGTCGTCAACGTGGGATGCTTATTGCGTATGCGAGCAGCTGGCGATGCTGTTGGATGTGGCACGCGCCCGACGGCGGACGTGACGTCATCACGGGGGCGCTTCCAGGACACTTCCGGACGGCTTAGAGATGGCGGCTGGTCCGATTTCGGAGCGCAATCAGGGTGAGAAGGTAGTGGGAGGGAGCGACCGGTAACGACGAAACGGGCATGGTGGGAAATCGTTGGCTTCTCCCAGTATGTAATGTTGCCCTATTTTCTTTTAGTAACTGGGGCCCCGTTGATGCGTCGAGCCCCGATAATAAGTGAGGCCGGAGGTGGGAGAGGGAAAGTAAGGATATCCCTGTCTTGTCACTTCAACAGTCTGCTCCCCTAGTCCACGATATGCTCTATTGACTAACAAACATTATCTAAAAGGATGATCTTATCTTTCTCACACATTATTATTTTCTTTTGGTAAAGCAACCTGCGAAAAATAGGGGTTTTCTTTCTCCGCCAGTTCAGAAAGATGTGCACAGTTTCAGTCCGTCAGGGTTGCAAATGGTTCTGATTTTACAACACGACTGTTAGGTGGGTTTAGTTGTTTTGCAAGCCTCAGAGAGCCTGAAATCCAAACCTGAGGGCAGGGATTTTATGAGTTTGTTTATGATGTAACATTTTAGGAAAATTGGGCTTAAAATAAGGCCAGACTCATGGTTAGGTTAAAAAGAGAGGTTTTTGAGTCAACAAACTGTTGCATGCGCTAGTCTCGCCATAGTATTTCCCTTAAATGCTTTAAAAAAGTGGGGCTCAGCAATATCAGCACTGCAGAATAAAAAATGTTGCTGAGGTCCTTTTGTTTTTTTAAGTTTAATTTGATATACGCCCATTCAAAATGTATACAACAGTAAAAACAGTGATTAGTCATTTTATCTTTTGTAGATGCCACTGTGTACGTGGGTGGTCTGGATGAGAAAGTGAGTGAACCGCTACTATGGGAGCTTTTCCTCCAGGCAGGGCCTGTGGTCAACACACACATGCCCAAAGACAGAGTGACAGGCCAGCACCAAGGTAAGCTTCTACACTAACCGCTTCCTGTGCTCCTGGAACTAACAAAAGGGGCATTTGTGAATTTGATGGGCCCATGGTATGTGAGACCATACTATGGCTAAGGTGTACTCCATGAATCTAATTTATAGGAAACGTAAAACAAATTGGATACAATCTTATTTTTTTTTCACACAACAATCAAGCTGCGGAATTTGTTGCCAGAAGCCATGGCAAAAGGCATTTAGCAAATTCGAGTTTAGAAGCTTTTTATGGGCTTTCTTCCAGGAATTTGGCCTAACAATTGTTAGCCAAGTAGATCTTGGAAAGCTACTGCAAGAAATGGCTCTAATCTTCGGGATATGCAGGGTAGTTTTAAGTTACATGGAGTGGCTTATTGTGAGAAACAGGATGCTACACTTGATGGACCTTTTACTCCTGGGAGAATTCTGTTCAGTGGATAATTCACCACCCCCACAGAACTTGCAGAATTCTGCAAAGGAGCCACCATCAGGTCTGTGCTCAGTCTCTCTCCCCACCCCCACACAGACTGTGCAGCAGGAGTAGGAGGTGATCCACTTCACACTGGGTCACTTCCTCTTCATCTGCAGACTTAGACCTGACTTTAGGTCACTCAGCCTGGTATATTTTACATCAGGGGCTCTCAACCTAGTCTTTGGGACACACCTAGTCAGGTTTTCAGGATGCCCACAATGAATATGTATAAAGATATAAAAGGACTACAAAAACAAAATAAATCAACAATACGCTTATAGAATGAAATATAACAGTGTTGAAAATTATATAAGAATATGCATAATATAATACATGTACCAAAAACTTAATATCTTTTATTATAACAATGTCTACACAAATCCCCACCAATACCAAAACATATTCAAACACATACACCCCCGGATATACACAATCAAGAATTAAGCCAAACACAGTGCCTTAATTCTAAAATCATCATGCATTAATTAAAGCAGCAATACAAAATACTTAGCTTAAACACTGACTCATGATGTCCTATTTATTAAACAGTCTCCCAGATCAAATTTAATCCACCCCCTTCTTAAAAACTAGAGCAAAAATTAGTCTTCCACAGTTGAACTGAAGACCAAAAAGCAGGAATAGCACACACTAAATGTTTAATATATCATCAATAGCAAAAATCTTCAGATCCACTTAACATGTGCTCAGTGAATATGTATGAGATTAATTTGCATGCACTACTTCCATTCCATGCTGGCCAAGTGAGTCCCGAGGACTAGGTTAAGAATCTCTGTCTTAGACTCAGAACATAAGACCTCTTCTGAGCACTCTGCCTGGGATATTGAGTGAAAGCAACTCTAATACAGTTTAAGCATTATGAGGGATTTGTATTTGAAATATTAAACACATTTATTTAGCGTTCACTAAAGAAGGAGCAATGAGCCATTGCTAATTGGCAAAGGTACATACTGCGCCATTTACAAAACAAAATAGGTAAAACTAAAGCCTACATAAGATATGGTCTAGGAAATGAATGGTGCTCGTAAGCTCTGACAAGTCTGATGGTTCATTTGTTCAATTGACCTTTGGGGAGGGGAGATGTTATCTGTCTTCTTCATAAAACATGGTAATAAAGAAGACACCAAAAACTACAGGCCAATTAAGGTAAATGTGGGAGTTGGTAAATTAATGGAAAATTTAGTTAAGGGAAGGCTAGTGAATATTCTTGAAGATCTACCTCAAAATGTCTTCTGGGCTGATTGACCTTGGGAACCAAAAACCAGACCCAAGAATTGCACTTGGGTCCCCCTTGGTATGTTAGTGTACAGAGCTACTCTTCTCATTTGGGAACCCAACAGTGAGAAGTGTGCTCATGAATGAGCTGTAAGTGGGAATTGATGGCTACATACTTAACTAGCATGATGGCCTCACTCTAATATGGTACCTGGGAAGGGTGGGGGGAGGAAAAGATGAGCATTGGGGGCTGTAAGAAACAAGGTCACCTTGCTCATGGCAGAGACTGGCCAGTTAGTAAATGAACTGCATCCTGACTGGAGTGGTTGGATAGGGGTTGTAGTGGATATAGGAAGTGGTGGGGGAGGGAGTTATTCAGTCTTTGAACTGTGAGAGGGAGGCAGTGATAGATCTAAAATGGGTTTCTATTGGTATTTTACTCAATATCATTGTCCCGTTCCCCCCCCCCCCCCCCTCAAGAATATGGAAAGGAGGAGGGATAGGTTACATATAAAGCAGTGGTTTGGGTTCCTGACCATATTCTGGTATTTAGTAGTTGCTTTAATGAGCGATATTGTACTAAAACTTGCTTTGAAGATAAGTACACTCATAATCACAATGTCCATTTCCTTAGGGGTGGTAAATTTTTTAATTGGTAATATTGAACTGTTTGTTGCGAAAGTTGTTTTGTATTACACTTGAAGTTCAGTAAAAATTGTTTTAAATAATTTTTAAAAAATTAACCGCATTTAAGACTGGCATATCTGTATAACAAGATGGGAGCAGACAGGCACAGAAAATCTCTGTGAGAAAGGAAGGGATTTACTTATTAGGATTATTTACCTACTTTTGGAGAAATTCAGCCAGGGCAGTGTACAGCAAGAATAAGCTGGACATTTACAATTAGTACACAATGAGGCTCATTTTCAAAGCACTTAGCCTCCCAAAGTTCCATAGAAACCTATGGAACTTAGCCTCCCAAAGTGCTTTGAAAATATGCCTCAATGTCAACACAGTACAGATTAAAACATCTTAAAACAGAATAGGGCAGTGATTCCCAAACCTGGTCCTGAAGGCACCCCACCCAGCCAGTCAAGTTTTCAGGATATCCACCAAGAATATTCATGAGATATTTGCATGCATTGCCTTTACTGTATGCAAATCTCTTTCATACTTATGGTGGATATCCTGAAAACCTGACTGGCTGGGGTGCCTCCAGGATCAGGTTTGGGAACCACTGGCATAGGGGTAAGTGGAGGTGGAACACGTGAGTTAAGATAGTTACAAGGGTTAGATACAAGGTAAGAGTGGTTAATTTAAGATTATATGCCACCTGGACCTACTCATCGGACAAGACGTTATAAAAAATTCTCAGTAAATAAGGAAAATTTGCAAGAGGAATGTAGAGCGTAAATGGATGGGCAGACAGGATAGGCCATAACATCTTTGTGTGCCATCATTTTCTCTTTCTGTATTTTTTTACATATTGTGTGGTACTCTTGCCATGCTGTCCCACCCCCTTACTATTTACTAAGTTTTGGTTTTATCCTTGAATAGGTTATGGGTTTGTGGAGTTTCTTAGTGAAGAGGATGCAGACTATGCTATAAAAATTATGAATATGATCAAATTGTATGGAAAGCCTATCCGGGTAAACAAGGCCTCAGCCCACAACAAGAATTTGGATGTTGGTGCAAACATCTTCATTGGGAACCTAGATCCTGAGATAGATGAGAAGCTGCTGTATGACACTTTCAGTGCTTTTGGTGTCATCCTCCAGACCCCCAAGATCATGCGTGACCCAGACACAGGCAATTCAAAGGGATATGCATTCATCAACTTCGCCAGTTTTGATGCCTCAGATGCTGCCATCGAAGCTATGAATGGACAGTACCTGTGCAACAGGCCCATCACAGTATCTTATGCTTTTAAAAAGGACTCCAAAGGGGAACGGCATGGCTCAGCAGCAGAGCGGCTGCTTGCCGCACAGCATCCTCTGTCACAAGCAGACCGGCCACATCAGCTCTTTGCTGATGCTCCACCTCCCCCATCAGCCCCTGCTCCCATTGTTACAACCCTGGGACCTGGCATTCCTCAAGGTAAGCAAACTGAGTTTTGTACAAAGTATCTTCAGTGTACACAGCACAGTGCAGCAGTTGTAAGTGCTATTTATATACAGCTGTGAAAAGTTATCAGAAAAAAAGTATTGATCTTTGAGGATATTTATCAAGCTGAAAAATCTACATATAATAGAAGTTCAGAAACCTTGCCTATCCTTTTGGATGCTATAGACAGCGTAGAGGTAGTCCAGAGAACTACTACAAAAAGTCCTATGATATGGGTAAAAATGTTTTAGATTTTTAAGAACTGAGAGAAGAGAGCCAGAGAAGATATTCAGACACCTGAAAGGTATTAATGATGAATAAGAGATGATCCTTTTTCAGTGAGAGAAGATTTTGCAACAAGGGGTCTTAATATATAGCTCTAAGGAGATAAGCTTGCCTCAGGAAACCATTTCCTCTGCCTTCCCTATCCTCCTTTTCAAATAAAATTTAGAAAACCTTAGAGATCTCCAATCTCTTTCAGCTGAAGGAATTAGAGCCACCCCAGTCAGTAAAGCTCAGCAGTCAGCGGCATCCCGTTGAGCTGCTGTCACTGGTACCCCAAGCATGCTCAATTCTGCAAGAACTGAGCATGGTTGGGGTGCTTGCATCAGCAGCTCAGCATGATGCCACTAACTGCTAAGCTTTTTTGACTGGGTTTAGCTCTAGCTTTCTTCAGCTAGCAGGGCTTGGATACTCTGCCAGCTACGTGAATGGTGTGCCCAACTGCTGGGTGGCCCTGAGGCAAATTGGAAGGACCCAGGCTCACCCATGGCTGTGCCCTTGCTTTATGTACATGTGTTGCTAAGAGAGTTAACTTTACATGGAACAACCAATTAGACCTGAATGCAATGAAATTCAGATCTTCTGCTTGGCCCCTACTCAATGCTTATTGAGTAGTAACATTGTTTTCCATTCTTCCTTTAGGTGTACCATCACATGGATCCTTTCCTCCTGGACCACCACCAGGAACCATGCCCCCAGGAATGCCTCCTGCAATGCCGCCCCCACCAATGCCTCCAGTCTCAGGTGCTCCAGGACCACCCCAGGGTGCTGCTGCAGCAGGACACCCCTCAATGCCTCACCACTTCCCACCCGGAGGCATGCACCCAGGTAACATGTTGAGGCCTTCTGGAGATGAAACATAACTATCAAGATACTGCTGGGGAAGGTGGCGATTTTTAACATTTTTATGATCCTAGAAGTGATAGTGTTTGAGCAGCGGGAAAAACAAATGAAATCAAGCTATCAGGTTAGGAAAAGTATAAGGAATCGTGGAACTGGAAAAAAATAATAGCGTTTATCTTAAATTTTTTTGCAACTGTTAATCTCTGCTTTATACCTCCTCCCCAGAACTCTTGAGGCTTAAAGTTCTAATTATGTACATTTTTTGAGAAGGGAGAAGCGATAGATATTTAGGGGTAATCCTCTAACAGGGCACCTTGTAGGCGCTCATGTTCCTTATAGAATAGTAGCCCAACTTGGTTATTAATGCGCCTAGCATTTAGTTGCAATCGCTTAACACTAGCCAGGAGAGCTGGTGTAGGTGCCCAAGTGCCACATGGATGTGCATAACTTAAGGGCCCTTTTACGAGGTAGCTCGTGGTGGCATCGGCACGTAGAATTTCCCAAGGAGACAGTAAATGGCCATGTGCTAAAAGTGACACACGGCCATTTACTGCTGGAACCCTTACCGCCTTCTATTTCTAGCACTGGAAACAGCACGCAGCAGACCTGGAACTACCGCTGGGCTCCTGGGTGAGCCCGGTGGTACCCCAGACGCCTTTTAGTAAAAGGGTACCCTTAGTGGTTTGTAAGTGTATTTTTGGAACTTCGCCATGCTCCCATCCCCACGTACACTCCTCTGGCAAATACATGCTATGTAAGTTATGTGTGTATATGCCAACATTATCTGCAGACACCCTCCTAAATGTTACACATTTGTGCCTAGTTTACAGAATTGTAGCTAATAAACCTCTGTAAATTAAAACATTTTTTAACAAATGACATTTTGGTGCAAAGTAACAAGATAAATACAAAAGTGCAAGCAAACCCTGTGACAAATGAACATCCGGTTTTCCACCTCACTTTTTAAATTTTCAAAGATCCTCTTATATTTTTCTATAGTATAAATGTACAAACGAGAAGGCATAGGATGAACATGAAAAAGGATAGACTCAGAAGTAATCAAGAGAAATATTGCTTTACGGAAAAGGTGATGGATGCTTTAAACAACTTCCCAGTAGAGATGGTAGAGACGAGTCCTATGCTTTCTTGAATTCAGATACCCAAGATCTATGAGGGAGAGGAAGGGGTAGTAGAGTAGCTGGTATGCATGGATAAACTGGATAGGCCATATGATCTTTCTCTCCTGTCATTTTCAGTGTTTTCATGATGCTGTCTATTACTTTCCAGGCTCGCAGAAAAGTTTTTTAAGGGTCTGTGGTTTTCATTAGCATCCAGTGCAAATAATTATCCTATTACTGTGTTGAATTTTTGTGGCCGTCTTCTCCCTCTGAGCCCATTGTGTTAATTCATTGCATTCCCCAGAAGCTTTAATGTATTTTGTCCCTTGGAGTGGAGGAGTAGCCTAGTGGTTAGTGGAGTGGACTTTGATCCTGGGGAATTGGGTTTGATTCCCACTGCAGCTCCATTGCCCCAGGTACAAATAAGTACCTGTATATACTATGTAAACTGCTTTGAATGTAGTTGCAAAAACCACAGAAAGGTGGTATATCGTCCCTTTCCCTTTATAACCATTTTGTACTTAAAACATTCCAAAAATGTTTCCACAGGAATGCCACCAATGTCCGTTCCGCATCATGGGCCCCCAGGAATGGGACTGCACCATCCAGGACCTCCAGGGGCTGGAGGGCAAGTTGCACCACGACCGCTTCCTGGGATGCCACATCCTGGTCCTCCACCTATGGGCATGCCGCCAAGAGCACCATTTGGATCTCCCATGGGTAAGCAATTCCATGTACATTCCAGTATGTTCTGGGAAAGGTGCTGCAGAATTACACAATGTCATATCGTGCCAAAACTTGCTGAAGCAGCCCTTGCATGCTGGTTCCCTTCTCCCAAGTAGAGGAAAAGATAAATGCAATTTGTAATGTGACCTCTGCTAGTGACTTCAGAACAAGCCACTCTCAGACAGATAGTCTAGTTAAATGGTGATGTTATAGATGACTTGTGTTCTCTTATCCCCATCTGCACATGGCCTTTCTACACAAACAGCCCATGAGGTAAATAGCAGTAACTGTACCTTGGTAACTCTCTGGATGGCACAAAACAGGATTTAGAAATATTTTAATTTCTTTTAGTCTCTGTGCTTTGGAGCAGTGATCTCTCTCAGCCTTAGATTAAGAACAGTTGGGAAGAAAGGATTGATTGTGAAAATCCCAAACAGAAGTCTTGAGAATTGCCACTTACTTTCAGCTAAAACGGGTGTAGATAACAAGTTAATGCAGTCAGAGAAATTTGTGGACCCCAAAACTCTGAATCAAAGACAGTTATCCTGTTACCTTTTATGTTCAAGTTCATTATATTGTCTTTTTCTTTTCTTCAGGTCCACCAGGTCACATGCCACACCCTGGGATGCGTGGTCCTCCTCCGCTGATGCCTCCCCATGGATACAATGGGCCCCCAAGGCTACCACCATATGGTTACCAGCGAGGCCTCCCCTTGCCACCTCGCCCTGCCCAGAGGATGCCAGCACCTCTTCGGGGCCCCATCCGAGGACCTATGCCACAATAATCAAGTCCCAAGATCTCCACAGTGAAAGACTTTGCCATGCTCTCTGTCCTTTAGGTTTTTTATTTAATATTTTTATATTGGTAAGGGTTTACATTCCTATGAATAGACAAGGAAACTGTAGAATGTTGAATGGATTTCATCTTGAAAATAAAAATTCTTTGAGAAATGCAGGGAGCTTGTTTTGTTATCTGGCTAATTGATAAGAGACTAGGAAAGGATTTTAGTAAGATTTATTTTTTTTATGTAAATGGAGAAAGGCTAGCTGAAAAGAAATAAAGCCATTACAGCATTCCTCCTTGAAATTTTTTTTTTCTGTTTCTATTATCTTTTTGGGATGTAGCTGTTTCAAGAAGCAGTGGAGGAGTGGCCTAGTGGTTAGGGTGGTGGACTTTGGTCCTGGGGAACTGAGGAACTGAGTTTGAGTCCTACTTCAGGCACAGGCAGCTCCTTGTGACTCTGGGCAAGTCACTTAACCCTCCATTGCCCCATGTAAGCCGCATTGAGCCTGCCCTGAGTGGGAAAGCGCAGGGTACAAATGTAACAACAACAAAAAAAAAGCCACTAGATGTGTTTTCACTGGTTAGTTCTGACCACAGTTTTGATAGGAAGTGGGGAAAGTTGAATTTTAAAATAGTTCTATAAAGTTGTGTAGCAATTTTGGCACCCATGGTACCTGCTGAGCACCAATTCTGTAACAGGGCCTTGGTGCCAAGATTGTTATAGAATACTAGCCCACTACCATTGGCATGCAAAAAAATGTAACATGCTATGAGTTATGCCTCCTAGACATGGTCTAATTTTTGGAATGTTATTATGTGCAAGGATCTTACAAGAGTCCGGTGTCCCCTAGCACTTATGCACCAAACCAGTTACACACCTATTTAACTCATTTAATGCATCTTACTACCCATTTTCTTGGCAGTGATGCTTGTAACTGTAAGTGCCAGTTTATCAAACTGCCTCCATGCTGTCCTTAGTCTAAAGCTGCACGTTGATGATCTCCCTGGGCTTCGCACTGACTCCTCTGCTATGAGGTTTTGATGTGTGTGTGTGCTATTGTGCAGCAATATCAGCATCCACTTTTCAAGCTTTCTGGATCCAGCTAATTCAGTGGTATCACACATGCAGATCTGCTAATTGGAAAGTATCATAGACTCCTCTCCAGTAAGGAAACTTTCACACTCCATTTGACAGTTCACATGGATGTGCAATTCTTCATAAATAATCAGAGCTGCCACTGTCCATGATTATGTATTCAGTCATACACAGCACTGATTAAGGATAAGCTTGGCAGTATACAGAAAGCCTTACTACTGAACTGTGTTGCCCCCTCCTGGTATTAACAAACTACAAATACTTTTAAACATCCCCTTGTGCTCAAGAAGTGTTACATATCGCCATACAGAGACACTAGCCAGCTCATTTTCAAAAGAGAAAGGCGCCCATATTCCAACCCAAATTGGGAGATGGGCGCCTTTCTCTCGTGGGCACCCAAATCTGTATAATCGAAAGCTGATTTTGGGCACCCCCAACTGCAGTCCGTTGTGGAGACGAACAAAGTTCCCGGGGCGTGTTGGAAGGGTAGCGAAGGCGGGACAGGGGTGTGCCTAATAGATGGGCGCCGTCGGCCGATAATGGAAAAAAAAAAGGGCGTTTTTAGCGAGAATGTAGACCACTTGTTTTTTTTTTTTCAACCCTTTTTTTTTCACGACCAAGTCCCAAAAAAGTTCTCTAAATGACCAGATGACCACAGGAGGGAATTGGGGATGACCACCCCTGACTCCCCCAATGGTCACTAACCCCCTCCCACCAAAAAAAAAAAAGAACTTTAAAAACTATTTTTTTTGGCAGCCTGTATGTCAGCCTCAAATGTCATACCCAGTTCCATGACAGCAGTATGCAGGTCCCTGGAGCAGTTTAGTGGGTGCACTGCACTTCAGGCAAGTGGACCCAGGCCCCCCACCCCCACCTTGTGGTGGTAAATGGGAGCCCTACAAAACCCAGTGTACCCACATCTAGCTGCCCCCCTTCACCCATAAGTGCTATGGTAATGGTGTAGAGTTGTGGGGAGTGGGTTTGGGGAGCTCAGCATTCAAGGGAAGGAAGCTATGGACTTGGGAGGTATTTTAATTTTTTTTTTTACTTTTTACAAGTTCCGCCTAGGGTGCCCGGTTGGTGTCCTGACATGTGAGGGGGACCAGTGCACTACGAATCCTGGCCCCTCCCACGACCAAATGCCTTGGATGTGTTTGTTTTTGAGCTGGGTGGCTTCGGTTTCCATTATCGCTGAAAACCGATACCACCCATCTCAAATCCGCCCAAATCCGATGCATTTGCCCAGCACCAACCGTATTATCGAAACAAAAGATGGACACCCATCTTTTTTGAAAATACGGTCTGTCCCGCCCCTTCGCATACCCGTCCTCGGAGATAGTTGCCCATGGAGATGGGCATCCGCGTTTGATTATGCCCCTCTAGGTCTGATTAATTGAGGCATCTCTTAAACTCCCAGGAAGGGAATATGCTGAGTCAAGCGGTCGGCCAGTGCACGTGCTAAAATTTTTAAATCAACATTTAACAATGAGATTGGTCTATAAGACTCTACACAGTCACGCGGTTTATCCGGTTTGGGAATGAGAGTAATAAGGGCCTTATTTTCAGTCAGGGGAAAAAAAACCCCGTTCAACCACCGAGTCATCAAAAGAAATATGAAGGCCACAAATTTGAAGCGATAAAATTTTGTAATATTCATTAGAAAAAACATTGGGTCCTGGGCAGACCCTAAGAGAAGTGATTTAATTACTTTTTGTATTTCTTGGACCCGCAAAGGTAAGGAGAGCTGAGTTTGAACTGAGGCAGGCTTGGCAGACCAGCATCTGCCAAGTAATCCTGAATCGAGGGCCTTGCACTCTCTGTTCCGAGGAATACATTTTTGCAAAATAAGAATGAAACGCTGAAACTATCTCTTCCGAATGATGAAGACGTGCCCCCATCGGCGTAGTAAGCGTGGAAATAAACTGACAAGGCAACCATGTCTGGGTGACCTGCGCTAAAAGTTTCCCTGCCTTATTGGCAAAAACGTTGAAATTGAAGACGTCAAACAAGTAGGTGTTTTTTGGTTTGATCATGGATAAGGGAATTTAAGGCTACCAATGCGGCTGACATGTCTCTATGACTTTGGATAGGGTTGGAAAGGAAGGCCTTCTTGGCCACACAATAAGCCTGTTCCAACCGAAGGATACCCACTGCCAAGCGCTTGGTCCAAGCATTCATTAAGGCTATTACCTCTCCCTGAAGTACAGCCTTAGAAGCCTCCCAAAAAATAATAGGAGAATCACAAGATCCTTCATTGGTATTCTAATAGAAATTCCAGCGTTCCCTAATGTGAGCTAGAAAGGCCTTATCATGGTATAAATAAGAAGGGAAATGCCAAAAATGAGAGGCAGAGTCCAATTCCACGTCTGACCAAATTGGAACATGATCAGATATCTCCATCGGTCCTATAGATGCTCAACGTGCTTGAAAAAAACAAACCTGGGATAGAAAAATATAGTCAATATGTGACCAAGTTTGATGAGACTTGGATTGAGGGGTGTACTCTACATAAGTACATAAGTAATGCCACACTGGGAAAAGACCAAGGGTCCATCGAGCCCAGCATCCTGTCCATGACAGCGGCCAATCCAGGCCAAAGGCACCTGGTAAGCTTCCCAAACGTACAAACATTCTATACATGTTATTCCTGGAATTGTGGATTTTTCCCAAGTCCAATTAGTAGTGGTTTATGGACTTGTCCTTTAGGAAACTGTCTAACCCCTTTTTAAACTCTGCCAAGCTAACCGCCTTCACCACGTTCTCCGGCAACAAATTCCAGAGTTTAATTATGCGTTGGGTGAAGAAACATTTTCTCCAATTTGTTTTAAATTTACTACACTGTAGTTTCATCGCATGCCCCCTAGTCCTAGTATTTTTGGAAAGTGTGAACAGACGCTTCACATGCACCTGTTCCACTCCACTCATTATTTTATATACCTCTATCATGTCTCCCCTCAGCTGTCTCTTCTCCAAGTTTTCTTTGTTAAATCATATTGGAAATTAATTTAAAAAAAGGGGGGGGGGGGTAGGGTAGGGTGCAAGAGATACCAGGGGTCTACCAATTTTAAAGTTTTACACAGTAAAGGGAGGCCCCTCCCCCCTCTGGACAAGCCCTGGGGGATGATCTAGCCAAAGTTGGATCCAGCACCTGGTTAAAGTCTCCCACCCACACCCAAGGAGCATCTGCATAATTGAGTCCCAAAGCTGATAGTGATTGAAAAAAAATGAGAATTGTAAGGGTTGGGGCCATACACTGCACAAAGGTAAAATTCCTGACCCTGATAGTTACGATGAATTAAAACAATGCAGCCCTCAGAATCCGTATACACCAACTGAGACTGGCATGGTATGCCTTTCTTCAATAAAATGGCTACTCCACTCCGTATGTTCCCAGAAGATGAAAAATAACATTCCCCCACCCATTGCTGCCAAAGTTTCATATGCTCCACATCTGATAATTTAGTCTCCTGGAGGCAGGCAATAGTAGCTCTATGATGTTTGAGCTGAATTCAAATACGAAGTTTTGAGTTACCCACCAAAGTCACTTTTCAGGAGAGAAAAAAGTAAAAAGCTATCCCTGCCAAGACAAAACCTCCCCAGGAGCCCAGCCTCCTCCCAGAGATGCGTGCCCCCACTTGTCAGAGGAACCATCAAACAACGTCTCCTGTCCATCGATAAGCCGCAAATTGCACAGTCGTTCTCTCACTCTATACCACCCATACCCCCCAAAAACAACTCCCCCCATACCCTCCTTCTCAACCATTGCTCTCATCCACAAATTCACCCCCTCGAACAAAACACGGCAGAATCCTGAATGGGGAGAGGACAATATGTCTTTACCGATGCTATAGGCAAGATAATAAAATTGAGCAGTTCACTCAACTTTCAACAAAAGACCATCCTCTTACCAAACTATAAAGTTCCATAACAGTGCCTAGGCTAAAGACCATCTAGGCAGAAGAGCAGAGTCTTTAAGTGTTCTATGAACTAACAAATTGTGCCAGGCACTCAGGACTCAGGAGCCCTTCAAAGATTGTATCTAGGACTGGGCTCCTTTGGAGCAGGAAAGGAATGCCAGCAATTATTATGCTGAAACTGAAGCGTGGCTGGATATTGCAGAGAAAACCACATGTGCTTTGTTACCAGTTGGGAGCAAACTGAAGTAAATGCACGTCGTTTAGTTGAGAGAGTTGCAGTGTAGTCCTGAAAGATCTGGATTTGGCAGCCCTCAAACTGTACCTCCTCTGCTTTGCTTTTATAAAGGCAAAGAATTTAGGCTTTTGGGGAATAGCGATGAAACTTTGCTATCACCATTCTAGGCCTGTCGTCAGTTGCACAAGCTGGCCCCACATGATGTACTCTGTCCAAGTGAATTACTCTCTGAACCCCTGCTGTGGGGAAATGCTCCAAAAGCCAAGTCTCCAGCCATGACGGTAGGGAAGATTCCTGGATTGATTCTGGAAAACCAACAAATCAGAGACTGTCCCGTCGAGCTCTATTTTCCAGGTCTTTGATCTTCAGCTGTTGAGCGCATATCAAAGCCTCCAAGCATTCCATACCTTCGCTGTGGGATTGAAGCATTTCTTCCAAATCGGAGACTCGACATTTGAGTTCTCCAGTCCTGCGTGTCAACTCTGAAGTAATTTGAGCAATCCCTGCAATTTGTTCAGATAATTGTACAAATCTCAGATCTAGCGCCTTCACCACAGCCTCGGTCAGCTCTGGAATGAAATCCAAGGGAGAGTGCGCGGGTGGAGAAGCTGCCATTTTGTTATCCCCCAGGTGCGTCCGATCTTGGCCCCATCTTGGTGGTTTAGATGACATCTGGTGCTCCGGTCTAGTTAGAAATGTGTCCATATACTCCAAAATGGTAGGAGGAATTGATGGGCTATCGAATTACCATTGTTAGAGTGCAATAAAGGGATAAAGGGAGAGGTTCCCCAAGCAGCCAGCCTAAGATGTGTCTGCTGCCGCTCACAGCATCACGTGACCCTGAAATCTGGCTAAGTTTAAGCCGATTTTTGCCCCCATGAACATCAAGATTCTCAACCGCATATGGAGTTTCAACAGGCCAAAGGCACAAAATTACACATGATGCTATATTTATAGACTGCCTTCCTTGAACAAACATCAACCCAAATAGGTTTACAGCAAAAATGCAAGAATTAAATACATCAATAAAAATATAAAATTCATTACCTGTCTGGAGCAGAGATTCTCAACCCAGTCCTTGGGACACAGCTAGACAGACTTCTTGCAATGGATAGCCACAATTAATATGCAGGATAGATTTACATACAGTACCTCCTTTATATGCAAGTCCACATCATGAATATCCTGAAAACTTGGTTGATTTGGATGTGTCCTGACAAAGGGCTTTGTGTTTTGCTGTTCATATGCTATCAGTAAAAAAAAAAAAAAAAGAGAAGGATGTACTAGGCACTAATATCTAGAAATTCTTAATGCTACATCAAATTATTTCTGTTATTTACTGTTCTCATTTGTTATTTTTTTAATTAAGACAACTAATTATAAATCATAAACACTGTTTGTTTTAGAGGCCCTTAACTAGTGAAGTGATGCCACTTGAGTAAAGTAAGAAAACTGTAACTTCCCTGACTTTCATTAGGTCTCATTTTAGAAACCTGATCAAAACTTGTTAAATTTGTGTGTGAGAAAAGAGGATTTCATATGCACCTAGTTGTTGTCCTTACTCTCTAGACAAACCACTTTTATCCCTGCTACTGAGAACTCTGTCCTGGACCTGCAGCCAGGGGAGAAAGTAACCCCCTCAAAGTGGATAGGAAAGGCAATCTGCCCTTCAACCAGTGACTGCTCAATACACAGATAGTGCAGGCTGCATCCATGCTAAAGATAGATAGATAGATAGATAGATAGATAGATAGATAGATAGATAGATAGATAGATAGATAGATAGATAGATAGATAGATAGATAGATAGATAGATTTTCTCTAAAGAAGATAGGAGAGAAATGGCAGTTCTGATGCCAAAAGCAATTTTTAACACAATAATGCTCAGGTTCAAACCTGCATAAGAAATGGCAACTGTTGGGCTCCACACGAAGAGGAGTATTGAATTACGCTATGCATCAATGCTATTATGGTAAGTCCTCCATGTCTTCCGTGAACTGTTCTAGAAAGCTGTTAGAACAGTGGTTTCCAAACCTCAGCCTCTCAGGTTTTCAGAATATCTGCAATGAATATTCATGAGAGAAGTTTGCATGCAGTGGAGGCAGTACATGCAAATCATATTCACTATGGGCAAACCTGACCAGCTGGGGGTCTTCTAGGACAGGTTGGGAACCACTGTCTTAGAGCTTTGTTCATATTTCTCCAGCCTAGGCTCCATTGGATAATATAGCCCATGTGTGAGGTCTGAATAGCCTTCTTGTTCTCAGAGCAATGGTTATACACAGGGCTTCTGATTCTAGGTTTTAACCAGTAAAGACCGGGAATGAGCACCCAGAATATTTTTGTGTTGATTTTGTTTGGATTTTTTTTTTTGTTTCCCATGAATGTCGTTAATAATGTACACTCTTCCCAGAGAGGGTCTACTAACTCCCGGATTCTGTCTAGGTCATGAATCCCAGATCCGCGCGTAAACTAATTAGCCAATTAGGTGCTAGCAATCAATTATTGGAGTTAAAAAGCACTTATCTGGCAGTAATTAAGAGTTGCTGATACACTCAACTCTTGTATTATTATCAATTTGAAACTTAAAACACAGCTTCACACACGCTGTGTATTACAGTGGATACAAGACCAGCTCTACACCAAGCAGTATCAGTGTTTGTTCTTTATTCGTTTTATATTTTTAATCTTCTTGAAGTGGAGAAAAAAGGCTTCAGTATCGCCACCCAGCCAGCCAGAACTCAACCGACTATAAGGCATGGGCCCGGCACACCATCATTTCGCCAAAAAAACTCTGCAATAGTCAATGTATACAAAAGATACTGCTGAACATTTCTTGTATCCACAGCCCACAGGATTAATGTCAGTATATTCCTTTACAATCAAATGATTAGTGATTACTGCCAGTTACTTAACTTAAATTCTCCTCAGACTGGCCCTGTCACATCCGTCTTCACCCAACAGGGAATCCCCGTTTCGCTATCGCTGCTTCAGGGGTTCATTATTCTTGTAAAGATTTACATATTTTTTGTCTGTTGCCGCTCATAGACACCTATACATTCCTGTGTCACTTCTGCCTGCTTTACTCCAAAGACGAAAAACACTGCTCACTACCGAACGCCTCCATTTTTCAATCAGCGAGTTCCACTCCTCTCCAACTATTGGTCTATCAAAATTCCTCATTCACCTCTACATCATCTTTTGAATTGACCAATCATACGCAACGTAGTCACTCACACCCATCACCGCAAGCCAAAAAAACGGGGATTCTCTGTTGGATGAAGACAGATGTGACAGGGCCCGTCTGAGGAGAATTTAAGTTAAGTAACTGGCAGTAATCACTAATCATTTGATTGTAAAGGAATATACTGACATTAATCCTGTGGGCTGTGGATACAAGAAACGTTCAGCAGTATCTTTTGTATACATTGACTATTGCGGAGTTTTTTTGGAGAAATGATGGTGCGCCAGGCCCACGCCTTATAGTCGGCTGAGTTCTGGCTGGCTGGGTGGCAATACTGAAGCCTTTTTTCTCCACTTTAAAAAGATAAAAAGATAAAACAAATAAAGAACAAACACTGATACTGCTTGGTGTAGAGCTGGTCTTGTATCCACTGTAATACACAGCGTGTGTGAAGCTGTGTTTTAGAGTTTCAAATTAGTAATTAAGAGTTGCCAATACACACTACACGCAGTGTTGAGACTGTTACTACAGATGAAAAAATAACCGGTGTGCTATGATGGTACATGTTAATAGCTCCTGAAGATGCCAGTGGCGAAACACAGGCTGTGTGTTCCTCGCCAAATCCAAAGGTCACTACTCCATCCTCATCCTCCTCGACCTATCCGCCGCTTTTGACACTGTCAATCACAACCTACTTCTTGACACACTGTCCTCCTTTGGGTTCCAGGGCCCTGTCCTCTCCTGGTTCTCCTCTTATCTCTCCCATCGTACCTTCAGAGTACACTCTCATGGTTCGTCCTCCTCCCCTATCCCGCTCTCTGTTGGAGTTCCTCAGGGATCTGTCCTTGGGCCCCTCCTTTTTTCAATCTACACCTCTTCCTTAGGCTCCCTGATCTCATCTCATGGTTTCCACTATCATCTTTATGCTGACGACACCCAGCTGTATCTCTCCACACCAGAAATCACTGCGGAAATCCAGGCCAAAGTATCGGCCTGCTTATCCGACACTGCCGCCTGGATGTCCAACCGCCACCTGAAACTTAACATGGCCAAGACTGAACTTATTGTTTTCCCACCCAAACCCACTTCTCCTCTCCCTTCACTCTCTATCTCAGTTGATAACACCCTCATCATCCCTGTCTCATCTGCCCGCAACCTCGGTGTCATCTTCGACTCCTCCCTACTACTACTACTACTACTTAACATTTCTAGAGCGCTACTAGGGTTACGCAGCGCTGTACAATTTAAACCCTCTCCTTCTCTGCGCATATCCAGCAGATAGCCAAGACCTGTCGCTTCTTCCTCTACAACATTAGCAAAATTCGCCCCTTCCTCTCTGAGCACACCACCCGTACTCTCATCCACTCTCTCATTACCTCTCGCCTTGACTACTGCTACCTACTCCTCACCGGCCTCCCACTTAGCCACCTATCCCCCCTTCAGTTCATCCAGAACTCTGCCGCACGTCTTATCTTCCGCCTTGACCGATATATCACCCCTCTCCTCAAGTCACTTCACTGGCTTCCGATCAGATACCGCATACAGTTCAAACTTCTCCTACTAACCTACAAATGCACTCGATCTGCAGCCCCTCCTTACCTCTCTACCCTCATTTCCCCTTACGTCCCTACCCGTAACCTCCGCTCTCAAGACAAATCCCTCCTTTCAGTACCCTTCTCCACCACCGCCAACTCCAGGCTCCGCCCTTTCTGCCTCGCCTCACCCCATGCTTGGAACAAACTCCCTGAGCACATACGCCAGGCCCCCTCCCTACCCATCTTCAAATCATTGCTCAAAGCCCACCTAATCACAACACCTCTACTCAGGAAATCAAGACTACCCCAACTTGACATTTCGTCCTTTAGATTGTAAGCTCTTCTGAGCAGGGACCGTCCTTAGTTATTAATTTGTACAGCGCTGCGTAACCCTAGTAGCGCTCTAGAAATGTTAAGTAGTAGTAGTAGTAGTAGTAGTAGTAGTATGTGTAGAGCTATTTGTAGCGGTATGAGAGACGGAAGCAGAAACAGTGCATCAGATTGATCTTTTATACTTCCGAGGAACAGTCAATACAGTAACAATGGATAAAATGGATGTATGAACATTACAATATCAGGAATCACAGAGCTTAACATCATAAGGATTCATGGTTATTAAAGAGCTATAAGGAAACAAATGGTTGGATGTGACCCCTCCAGATTACTGGCAATGGAGAAATTGGCTACATGATCTGTTGTGGCATGAGAGGAAGGCGGTGGGACCCTCCCCTAGGGGGAGAGCTCGGTTTCTGGAAATTTGGAGACCCTATATTCAATCTCTGTCACCAAAAGCGCAAAATTTGGTACTAAATGGATTTTGATGGGTTTTTTTTTCTCCTTAGAAGGCAGAATGAGGGGGGGTTTTTCTTTTGGGAATTATTTGGGTAAAATGGCCTTATTATGCGAGACGTCAACCCCCCTTTTGGAATACTTGTCCTGTCTCAAGGAGCAGATACCAGGTCCGGAGGGCATGCAGGAGGCTATCAGAAACAAAGCCTCTTGCGAAGTGACACACTTAAGCACTGGCCAGATAAACGGAGTGTCATCCAGAGGAGGTCGAGGGAAGCTGTTCCTTGGGGTGTCTGTCTCACAGATATAGATTCAATAGAATGGCGGATATTATGACAATTCTCGCATTCTATCGCCATTTTGGGAGGGTTGGGAAGGTAGAGGGGGGAATGGGGGGGTAGATTAGTTGAAGAAGAGTTTATAGATAAGGGGATTAATAGAGAGTAATGGGGGGTGGGGAAGGGGGGCACATGTTAATAATCTGATGATGGCTTATTGTTCATTGATTTAATTGATAGTTCTGATATACCTGCGAGTTCGTACATCTTGATTGCACTTAAATGTATTATGAACTGTCATCAATAAAAGAAAAAAAAGCGTTGAAACATAAACACAAAACAGAGGGGAACAAATGGGTTAAAATGTTAAAAAGTTTGATGACGCGGCCCACCCACTACGGCTGGGGTGATCTCTCGCCTCTACCGCATTATTAATAGATATTCCCCGAGCTACACGCTCCACAGGAAGAGTTGGCAGAGGGAGCTGGGTATGGTAATTGAGGAGGCAACATGGGAGAGGATGGAGCGGGCAGTTACGAGGGTGTCGTCTCATGTGCCCTTTAAGGAAAATGCTGTGAAGCTATTGTACCGTTGGTACTTGACGCCTGAACGTCTACAGCATATCTATCCCACATTGTCAGGGCTGTGCTGGAGGGGTTGCGGAGTAAGGGGCACAGCTGGTCATATCTGGTGGACCTGTAAGAAGGTCAGGGCCTATTGGAGATCGATTCATAGCAGGCTACAACGGTGGACGGGCAGCCCATTGCCATGGAGCCCAACTTTCTTTCTATTTCATGGGGGGGCGGTGAGTCTTCCCAGTGCTCAGCATAAATTTGTGGGACAAGCCATAATCGCCGCAAGAGTAATAATTGCCGCGTACTGGAAGCGGCCGGTGATCCCGCCTATCACTAGATGGGTCCAGAAATTGAGATACACCTGTGAAATGGAAAGGCTTCTAGCGGAGAGGCGTAACCAACTAGACAGATGGCATCAAATCTGGGACCCTTTTCTTCTTCATGTATAACTTGACCAAAGTTCCTTGTTAAGGTTGTGCTGGAAGGGTGGGAGGGATGGGGAGGGAGGGTGGGAAGGGTATACCTGTGTTAAGAGAGGTTAAGAGGAAGGGACTAGGAACATAAATGAAAACACTGGAAAAGTGAAGTTTTGAAATCACAAGTCTGATTACTTTATTTGCTATTTCAACATAACAAGAATATTGTATTCTTTTCTTTTTCTCCTTTTGATATACAAAGAAATTGTTGTTGTGTTCTATGTTGCATAACCGTGAATAGTTGAGATCATTCTGGCTTACTTAAAAGGCTTGTAACACGATTTGCATAATGTATTATGTACCAGACGTTTTGTAACATTTATCAATAAAGACTTCAAAAAATTAAAAAAAAAAAAGTTTGATGACGGATTGTACCATTGTGGTTTAAGGAGTACATGTGTATTTTCAGTCTATGTGTATCCGGATAATTGGATGTATTTCTTTTGTTTTGTCATCATTAAAAAATGTTGAATCATAAAGAGCTATAAGGATTTTAAAAGGATTTGGATGGACACAGCAGTGATCAATACAGAGAGCACAACGGAAGGAATGGTTGAGTATTAGGAATATCTGGTCGAAGCAATATCGACTGGGTATTCTAATGGTTTGGCAATAGTGCTGATAAGTATATGTACATGTAATTTGTAATTTGTAAGAATGAAGCTATGGAGTAATAATTAGCGCATCCATTTATTACAAATCAAAAAAATCTATTCTTAGTGTGTATTGGCCATAATTTAAGGAGGAATAGTGAAACATGTATCCCAAAGTGAATTTTGTGTACTATTAGTAATTAAGAGTTGACATGCAGATCTGCCCTATTTCATAGTGTGGAACTCCAATAGGGGCGTGGCCATGGGTGGGTCAGGGATGTTCCCAGAAATTAGATGCAATATTATAGAATACCTACATGTCATCATTTGGGCACAAGCATTTACACCAACCTTTGGCATGTGTAAATGCTCACGCCTAAATGTACTCTAAGCTAGTACGGACACGCCCTTTACAAAATACTAGCTTAGTGAGGATCATCTGGGTGCCTGGCTTTATTGAATCTACCCCTTAGTGCACACTATTTCCTGATAGGATGTGCATTTGCAGTGGTTCGCACATGCACAATTGTGTAAGCAACCTAGCGGGAAAAGTACATACTAAATGTAAGAACATAAGAATAGCCATACTGGGTCAGACCAATGTTCCATCCAGCCCAGTATCCTGCTTCCAACAGTGGCCAATCCAGGTCACAAGTACCTGGAAGAAACCCAATTAGTAGCAACATTCCATGTGTAATGTCAAGCCATCCCTATAAAATACCTCCAGTTCAAACATGTCCCTGGTACTCTTTCATCGCTTCCCTTGCTTGTCTTGGAACCTCCACTCTGTTTTTCTATCTTTTATGCATTGACAACTCCTCAACTACACAAATGTATGTATTTGATTGCACTGGAAAAGGTACCCAGCGATGACATCTGCACTGAAAAACACAGCTTTTTAGTATGATGAAAGAACTCCTAAAAGGCTGGAAAATAAACACCTAAATTTACAATTTATAAACATCTAAGAATATAGGCCCTAATTATAATCATAATTTCAGGTAGTTGTCTGAACTTGTGTTTCAGAGGGAGGTTATTCGAAAAGTTCCTTGTTATAATCACATGACCTGTTTCATTATTGATTTGTTATGCATTGCATGGTTCCTTTATTGGTTTGTTTTGTATGTTTATGTTATTACTTATGTATTTGTTTATTAACAAAAACTTTTTCAGTAAAATTCATTAGAAAAATATATATATGTGTGTGTGTGTTTGTAAGTAACTAAATGCAGACTAAAAAGAAAAGTGTAATCAATAACTGATATCCTCAGAGACATTTTCTACATGGAGTTTGCTTAGTTAGAGGCTAGAGGGAAAATAAATGGTATATTCTATCCTAAATCTCCCTCTGGGTCTGGAAAGAAGACCACCGTCAGACAGGAACTGTAACTACGTTCTCTTTTGAATTCCAACACAAAATCATGTAACATTTGCTCCCCACCCCTGTGTGGCATAGCATGTACTGTCCTATTGCAGGCTTGGTGACAGCACTGCAGGATAGAATGTAATAATGGGAGTGTACGCTCAGCTACTCCTGAGAGTGCCGTAAATAACCAACAGGAATATATAGAATGGTCATACCTTTTAATAAAAGGCTGAAACCCTGTACAATTGTGAAGGCTTTTGAGCGGTCCTTTGGGACATTGCTCTCCATTTGAGCACTTATTAAAATGCCCTTCTTGTTTGCTTTTATTTTTCATGGCAACCTTTGTACTGAAAGGTTTTATTAAGTGGGAAATTCAAGTGGGTTTCTGATAACAGTTTTAGGAGCTAAACTTGAGGAGTTCCAGAAATAGAGGAGAGAATGTTTATAACGCCTATACCAGCCAGATAAAAAACAAACATGTATACCTGTAATGGATGTTCTCTGTGGACAGCAGGATCCAACAGCCACGCATATGCTGATGTTAATGGCACCATTTTCAGGTCACTACTAGAATTAATGTATTTAAAACTACATTTTGAAACTCTATGGCTACACTCGAGCCACTTATCTCAGCCATTAGAGCTCAGTCTAGTCAAAACCTAGCTTCAACCCGGGATAAGATGGGTGAGGATTTGTAGCTGTTGTATCCTGCTGCCCATGGAGAACACCCCAGTGGCGTAGCCACAGGTGGGCCTGGGTGGGCCAGGGCCCATCCACTTAGGGCTCAAGCCCACCCAACTGCAGCACACGTTTAGCAGTAGCTGGTGGAGATCCCAAGCTCTACCAGCTGAAGACTTCCCCCAATGGTAATGAAAACGCTACTCTCCACGATACTGGCACCTGCGCATGTTCAGATTTGAGTGCATGCCTGCTGTAGACTGCCAAGGTGGAAAGAAGCATTTTCCTGTCAGCTGAGATGTCTTTTGGTGGTGGGGGGGGGGATAACATTTGGTGCCCACCCACTTCTTGCCTAGGCCCACCCAAAATCTGTTGTCTGGCTACGCCCCTGGAACACCCATCACAGGTATACAACTTTGTTTTCTCCATGGACAGCTAGGATCTGAGCAGCCACAAATTTGACTATTTACTAGCTAAGGCTTGCAGGAACTGCTTGTCCAAAATTAGAAGCTACAGACTAATCTAGACAGTAATGCTTTGTGAAGGTATGTATCAATGTCCAGATAGGAGTTTAGATGTGTTCTCAGAATTGCCTTATTAGGAAGGAGTTGAGTATAAGGTAAATAATAAATCAATGCATGCAGTTCACTTATTTTTTTTGCCAATGTGATTGCTATGAAGAACAATGTTTTCCATGCCAAAAACCTCTGATTTGCAGGCCACAAAGGTTGAAAAGCCTCTTCTGTCATGTACTGCAGAACCAAGTTGTAAAGCCTCAAATTAAAGATCCCATGACAACATGGGTTTTAATATGTGAGGCCCTTTATGAATCAATATAAGAATAGTCATACTGAGTCAGACCAATGACCATCTAGCCATGTATCCTGCTTCCAACAGTGGCCAATCCAGGTCACAAGTACCTGGCAGAAACCCAAATAGTGGCAACATTCCATGCTACCAATTCCAGGGCAAGCAGTGGCTTCCCCTATGTCTATCTCAATAGCAGACTATGGACTTTTCCTCCAGGAAATTGTCCAAACCTTTTTTTAAACCCAGTTACCACATCCTCCAGCAGCAAGTTCCAGAGCGTAACTATTTGTTGAATGAAAAAATATTTCCTCCTATTTCCATGTAATTTCATTGAGTGTCCCTTGGTCTTTGTACTTTTTGAAAGAGTGAAAAATCAATTCATTTTTACCTGTTCTACACCACTCAGGATTTTGTAGATTTCAATTATATCCTCCCTCATCAATATTTTTTGTTCCAAGCTGAAGAGCCCTTATCTCTTTAGTCTTTCCTCATATGAGAAGCGTTCCACCCCCTTAATCATTTTGGTCACTCTTCTTTAAACCTTTTCTAATTCTGCTATATCTTTTTTGAGATACGGTGACCAGAATTGAAAGCAGTACTCAAGGTGAGGTCGCACCATGAAGTGATACAGAGACATTATAATATTCTTGGTCTTTATTTAATATCCCTTTCCTAATAATTCCTAGCATCCCGTTGGCTTTTTTTGACCACTGCTGTAAACTGGCAGAAGATTTCAGTGTACTGTCCACAATGACACCTAGATCTTTTTCTTGGGTGCTGACTCCTAAGGTGGACCTTAGCATCAGGTAACTATGATTTGGATTATTCTTCCCATTTGCATTTGTCTACATTAAATTGCATCTGCCATTTGGATGCCCAGTCTTCCAGTTTCCTAAGGTCTTCCTGCAATTTTCTACAGTCCGTATGTATTTTGACATCTTTGGATAGTTTTGTGTCACCTGCAAATTTAATCATCTTACTTGTCATTCTGATTTCCAGATCATTTATAAATATGTTAAATACCACTAGTCCTAGTACAGATCCCTTTGGCACTCCACTCTTCACCCTCCTCCATTGAGAAAAATGGCCATTTTATCTCTACCCTCTGTTTTCTGTCCAATTTCTAATCCAGAAAAGGACATTGCCTCCTATCCTATGACTTTTTAAATTTCTCAGGAGTCTCTCATGAGGAGCTTTGTCAAAAGCTTTCTGAAAATCTAGATACACTACATCAACCGGCTCACCTTTAGCCACATGCTTATTCACACCTTCAAAGAAATTAAGCAAATTGGTGAGGCAAGACTTCCCTTGGCTGAACCCATGCTGACTCTGTCTCATTAAACTATGTTTGTCTATGTGTTCCCTAATTTTATTCTTTATAATAGTTTCCACTATTTTGCCCGGCACTGAAGTCAGGCTTACTGGTCTGTAATTTCCCGGATCAGACCCCTTTTTAAAAATTGACATTACATTGGCCTCCCTCCAATCTTCAGGTACTAACATTTGCCTGTTTCAAGATTGGCTGGTCTGAAACATAATCATGCTTAAATGCTAAATAACATAGATGAACTCTCACTGACGACACAGCTAGCCCCCAAAACATAAGGAGACAATTGAGGACAATCGGAATGCTACAAGAGAGAGGGCTTTCAGAATTCCCAAAACACCAATTCTGAAACCTTTGCCATTATAAGAACTCCAGGGACCTGCATGCTGCTCTAATAGACCTGGCTATAACATCTGAGGCTGTCATAGAGGCTGGTAAGTCATATTTTTATTCACATTTTTGGGTTGTGGGCGGGGGGGGGGGTCATCTTTTATATCCAGAGACACTAACCAATTGTTCCTCTGAATCAGAGGAAGAACATTGCCTAGGGAGTTTATTCTGACTTTTCTTATATGCTTATTTAGAGTCCGAAGATATAGAACAGGATGGTGGCCACCTGATTTATTTGGTATCAGAAAGTTTCCTGTTTCTGTCTTGAGAGGGGTCTTTCTCTATTGCACTCGCATGGCGAAGAGAATTGATCCCTTCTGCAAGAATTTGTTTTTGATCCAGAGGAGGGGGTAGTGCACGCACTTGGACCTTACTAATGGAAGACATTCCAGTCTCAACCTTTATCCATGCTTGATAATACCCAGCACCTATTTTTCTGTCAGTACATCCTTCCAATGTTTCTGAAAATGTGATAAGCAGCCTCCTACCAGCAACTCCATCTTCTTGGCATAGTCAGGATCCCAAATCTGCCTTATGTGCAAAGGCTACAGGTCTCTGAGACTTTTTCTCTTTCAGTCTTTGTGATTGTTGATATTGGTGAGGTGGCCTACCATACTCAGCCCCCTGACTTTTAAATTGATTATCATAGAGCTGGTAAGCATCTATAATAATAGTATGGATGTTTGTAAATATAAGATTGTTGTTGCTAGGGACAAACTTTAGATCAATCAATATTATCTGCTGCCAGGATTGCATAGTTAAATTATTATCCTTAATCATGGATACAGTTTCTTAGACCGTCCCAAATAAATTGTCACAGTTACTAGCTTTCTAATCATTTAAGCACTGGTTTAGATGATAAAGAAGTTTGCCAAATCTTATGCAAATCCAGCAGAGTCTTGTGAATAGGAATTGATATATTCTTCTTTAGGAGCATCCAAATATTTCAGAGCTCCTAGAAACTTGGAACAAGGATCAGGTTTGTCCTGGCCTTTCAGTGCAACAAAATTAGAGACCGGATATGATGTGTCTTCTGGCTGAGAACCATGAGATGGCAGTGGTGTAGAAGGATCAGATGGTAATCCTGGTGACTCACATGTTCCAAGGGTAGCTGAAGGGAAACACTGGGTTCCCTGAGCAGCAATATCCTCAGAGTCAGAGTCCTCTTCTTTGGAAGTGATATGCTTACTCAGCATTGGTAGTGGTGAAGATCTACCAGAAAGTAATTCAGGGGAGTGCATCCTCTTTCTCTTATGACTTGCAGACACTGGTACTGGGATATTTAGTGTGGCATATCTTTCTTTAAGAAAATCCTTTAAAGTCCTTAAAAATGTTAGAACGTTTTGAGGAACAAGACACAGAGCTTTGATTAATCCTCTTTTCAGTGTATGTTTGAAAACAGCAAACTTCTTACAGGGCTTCAATCATAAGTACATAAGTATTGCCACACTGGGACAGACCAAAGGTCAATCAAGCCCAGCATCCTGTTTTCAACAGTGGCCAATCCAGGTCACAAATACCTGGCAAGAGTCCAAAAAAGTACAAAAACTTTTATGCTGCTTATCCCAGAAATAGCAGTGGATTTTCCCCAAGTCAATTTAATAATGGTCTACGTACTTTTTCCAGACCTTATTTAAACCCTGCGAAGCTAACTGCCTTTACCACATTCTCTGGCAACGAATTCCAGAGTTTAATTACACGTTGCATGAAGAAAAGTTTTCTCTGAGTTTTATTAAATTTACTACTTTGTAGCTTCATCGCATGCCCCCTAATCCTAGTATTTTGTGGAAAGAGTAAACAAATGATTAATGTCTACCCGTTCCAGTTTCCATTATGTTATAGACCTCTATCATATCTCCCCTCAGCCGTCTTTTCTCCAAGCTAAAGAGCACTAGCCACTTTAGCCTTTCTTCATAGGGAAGTCGTCCTATCCCCTTTATCATTTTCATCACCTTTCTCTGTACCTTTTCTAATTCTACTATATCTTTTTTGAGATGCGGCGACCAGAATTCAACACAATATTCGAGGTGCGGTCGTACGATGGACTAATACAAAGGCATTATAACGTCCTCACTTTTGTTTTCCATTCCTTTCCTAACAATTCCTAACATTCTATTTGTTTTCTTAGCTGCCACAGCACACTGAGCTGAGGGTTTCAATGTATCGTCAACAACGATGCCTAGATCCCTTTCTTGGTCGGTGACTCCTAACGTGGAACCTTGCATCATATAGCTACAGTTCAGGTTCCTCTTTCCCAAATGCATCACTTTGCACTTGCTCCATTAAACGTTATCTGCCATTTAGACACCCAGTCTCCCAGTCCCGTAAGGTCCTCTTGTAATTTTTCACAGTCCTCTCGCGATTTAACAACTTTTAATAACTTTGTGTCCTCAGCAAATTTAATTACCTCACTAGTTACTCCCATCTCCAGGTCATTTATAAATATGTTAAAAAGCAGCGGCCCTAGCACAGACCCCTGGGCAACACCACTATCTACCTTTCTCCATTGAGAATACTGACTATTTAACCCTACTCTCTGTTTTCTATCCCTTAACCAGTTTTTAATCCACTATAGGACACTACCTGCTTTCCCATGACTCTCCAATTTCCTCTGGAGTCTTTCATGAGGTACCTTTGTCAAATGCCATTTCAAAATCAGTTTCTAATTCTTAGTTGCAGAAACTGTTGTCAATGCAGAGAGAGTAGAATTGCTTCAGCACCTCCTCAAGGGTGATTCCAACCACATACTTGTATCGAACTTCTCCCCCTCAGTGCAGAAAGAGTCAGTGTCAAAGCAACAGGCATTCCTTGCACTGAGTGACAGTGCTGGGGAAGCCCTGGTTCATTGAACATGTCTTCAATGACTCTGGGTGGAATCAATGACCTTATTCCTCTTCTTTATGTACTGTTGCTTACTATCCTATTCAAATTTTAGTTCATTCCCTCCTATCCTATTTGTTCTGTCCTGTTATTTTCCTTCCTTTCCCATTTTTTTGTAAATTTAGATTGTAAGCGGGATAGTAAATTCCCAATAAACCTGAAACTTGAACACAAGAACATAAATGCCATTTATCAGATATACTGGTCATGAGAATCTATAACAACCATCTTTCGATCACAGACTATGCTTCTTTTAAACCCAGGTTTCATAATGAAAGGAGAAGTACATTTTTAAACAAATTAATTCTGGTACTAATCCGACAATGGTGCCATCAGCGGTGATGTCACCATATGTGTGGCTGTTTGGATCCGAGCTGTCCATGGAGAAACCATCTATTCACTGATGTGATGCCACGATGGTATGAAATGCCCTTAGTGATGTCATAATAACTGGTAAATCACCTGGGAGAAATCATGTTCAAAATTACTAGTTTTATTATGCTGAAACCAATGATTATTACAGCAGAGAGTCTTTCCATACAAAAAGCCAGTGGTGATCCTACACATATTTAAAAGAAACAATGTAAATGAAAATACAAGAAAATAATTTGGATTTAGCTCATGCATTTTTTCAGTGGTAGCTCAAGGTGAGTTACATTCAGATACAGTAGGAAAGTTTCCCTGTCCTTGGAGAGTTTACAATCGGCAAAGGAGGCTACTTTCTCCAGATGGGTTTATTTTGTTACATACCTTGACATGAATGAACCAAACTCTAAACCAGGGAATGCTGGATAAGATTTTAAATTTACTGCTAGTGCGCTTCTTAATACAGGTGTGGTTGAGAGTTCCTGCCACATTAATTCATGATGATCTTCATCTCACTGAAAGGAGCAGATCCTCTTGATAAGACATTAGCAGCCTATCGCTTCTTGCCTTATAGCTGGTGGCTTGTTCCATGGTGATTAACTGGCAAGGCCTTCTTAACAGTTTAATGAGCTGGTTCCATCTAAACTTTAATAATTTCATCCTAATTACTTCTTCCTTAATCCTGCTTTAAGCACTCAGCAAAAAAGCCACAGCATTTCACACGATGTGTCCAGCTATCCCCAGAGGCCCTGAACATTTGGCAGAGTATGTGGCTTTGTTTAGACAAAGCAGCGGCAGGCACTTTCTCCAAAACTGATGTGCTCTGGCTCCAAATATTTCATACCAGTCTCTGGATGTGGTTACTCAGTTTTAATCTGACAGGGGGTTATGGAGAGCGCTCTCGTTTCCTCAGGCAGGGGCACAGCAGCCATCTTGCTCCAGGATGGCCTCTGGCCACTGCTGCAAGAGTATAGCTGGAGACTTTTGCTTCAGACAAGAGGGTGATTAGCTGAGGTCTGTATTAGGTCCTGTGAGCACTACAGATTCAGGGGTCTATTTACTACGCAGCACTATATTAATAATGCACATTATTTAACAATAAACACACATTAATTGGAAGTGATGTGTGTTGTTTGCTGGTAATAGCAGCTTAATGAGGGATTTTTTTTTCATGCAACACACATTAAATAATAATGAACTGCAAGGCATGTAAATGAGTATAAAAGAGATCATTATTATACCTCAATATGTATACCTTGGAAGAAAGACGAGAGATGGGAGATATGATTCAGACATTGAAATATCTCCATAGCATAAATGCACAGGAGGCAGGTCTCTTTCAACTGAAAAGAAACTCTGGAAGAGAGAGCCTAAAATGAAGTTAAAGGGGGGTAGATTCAAAGGTAATCTAAGGAAATATTTCTTTACTGAAAGGGTGGTGGATGCATGGAACATGGACATGGCAGTGGAGACGAGGACTGTATCTGAATTCAAGAAAGCATGGAACAGGCATGTTGGATCTCTTAGGGGGAGGAAGAGATAGCGGATGATATTAATGGGCAGACTGGACAGGCCATATGGCCTTTATCTGCTGTCATTTTTTATGCTTCTAAGTGACTTGTCCAAGGAATGGCAGTGTAATTTGAATTGGGCTTCCCTGTTCTAATCATTAGGCTAAAGATCTTAGCTATTTTTCAAGCAGGGGACAGTTTATTTAAAGAAAGGTTCAATGTGAGAGCCAAGACCATCACCAAAGTGGCAGACACCTTGTCAACCTCCACTATCCTGTCTCCACTTTCAACTCCTTCAAGCTGGCTCATACTTTCTCTAGAGGCTTGTTGATGGTGGTGCCCCTTTTGAACAAGCAATTCTGTTTTCTTCCAGCACTCATAGCTTGCAGTAAGTATGAACTGCATGGTGGTCATGTGAGGATAGGGTGGAAATTTGGGCAGCACATAGCTCAAACGTATTGAATTGTGTGATACAGATAGTAAACAGAATAACTGTTATGGAGGTATGGCAGCAGCAAATATGAGGAAAAGGTGGGTGGAGATTGTGTACTAGGGAAAGGGCCAGGGGCAAACAAGTTCAAACCACAGTTGCGTCTTTTAAAAAACTTCTTACGCACGTTTACCCTTGGCCATTATTCAAACTTCAGTGGAGCAGGGGGGATTACGCCTGTTGAACTTTCAATATTTGACTGTAGCCTGTGGAATGTGTCATATTAATGATTGGTTCCAAGATACTAGTGATTTCACTACTCTTGAGACCCACCTGGCAGAGAAGGAACATTTCAATTGGCTTCTTCATACTTCTGGGGGTAAGGCACCAGCCATTTTGTGTGATTATGGTTTCTTGTGGGTCTATCACCTGGTGTGATGCTGGCTTTGGAGGAGGCATAATTTTTCTGCAGTTACCCCTTTCATGTCTATCCATCACAATCCACAATTTTTTGCCAGGCTGTGATAGCTGCAAAGGGAATACACTATTTATTTCATGTAGTAAATGAGGAAGGTCAAGTATTTTTTGGATCTAAAAACTGAGTATAATATCTCTGATAAAGATCTTTTTGCCTATGCTCAATTCAAATATTATGTGCCTAGTTTACCATGGGAAGATTTGTATGAGGCTGCTCAGGATAATTTATCAACTGCTCTCACCTTAGGCTGTTAAATTAAAATTCCATTGGCTTTTCATCATGTAAGGATGGCGGACATAGAGTGGAGAATTGCAAGAATCTGTAACTGATGTGCATCTCAAATCTTGTGTTCTGGGAGTCTGCAAATTCAGTGCTGGGAACTGCAATATAAATTTGTGTTTGCCTTTATATATCACCACGTCATACACATCAGGCCGGTTTGCCTATTTCTGGTTTGGTGACTTTGATTTTTACTTGGTGGTCTCAATGCATTCACTTCTCGCCACTGCTATTGTTAACAGCTTTATTATTGTTGTCCTGATACCTGTGTTAATGGCAACCCCCCTCACAAAAAAAACAATACTAATCTCACTCCCACTGCACCCAGTATTTAGGCTTGGTGCTCCACTATGATTACTCTCCTGTGGATGAAACGCTTGGTAATACAGGATCTATCATCAAGACCAGGTATACTTTTTCAACATATCTGGGAATACTTGTTATCAACACTTACACCAACAGCCCATAGATGTTTCTTGAATTGATAAATCCTTTCTTAACCTTATCATGTAGATATGGGGGAGTGGGGGGTGGTTGGGTGGGGTTGTCATTCTCTGTAAACTTAAGGGGGTGTTTTTTTAGCTGCACCATGGATTGGTTATTGTTTGAGCTATTGAAATGTTGGACTAAAGATGTGTATTCTGTTTGTAACTATTTAATAAACACAACTGAAACATAAAAAACTTCTTTAGTCCCATCTTTTCTCTGAATCCTTCCCTACCCACGACTAAATGACAACCTTTTTCCTTTACTATTTTGATTCTTCTTTCTCCTCTTACACTATCCTGATCTTACCTTTGTGAATCGCCTAGATATCTACGAGCAGGCCTTGCGCGGTATAGCAAGTGGAATAAATAAATAAATACTGCGTTAGGCTGTTCTACTGGGTATCTCCTGTAGCTGAGTTGGGTGGAATTTAGGACAACTCAGTATTATCCTTCCACCCAGATAAAATAAGTTGAATAGTCAACCCCATAAGTACATCAAACAATTTAGCCTTATGCAAAAGATGGGTCAAGATTGTAGACCTCATTATAACAATTTTATAAGTAAGCTCTACCTGAATTTAAAATACTTCTGTAAACCTCCTCCAGATCAAATCTCAATAACACTTTAGGTTAGGACATCCAAACAATATATGGTAAAAAAATTCCCACTGACAACTTGATCCATTCTCAGACAACTCTGAAAGAGTTTTAAAAGAGTTCAGATAAAGTTCCTGGAAAATAGGTCAATCAATCAGTATTAGCTGGGTACAATTTGGAAAGACAGTGCTTATCTCTGGGTATAAATAGCAAGGAATGGCTGATTCTTTGGGATCCTACTAGTACTTTTGACCTGGATTGGCCATTGTTACAAACAGGATGCAAGGCTTGATAGACTCTTGGTCTGACCCAATATAGCATTTTTTATATAAAATACACACCTGGAAATCCTGGCAGATAACATGTGTGCCTGCCACCACTAGATACACAGTAAGCAACAATATAGCAGGGAGAGTATACGTTCATTTTCCCTTTCTAAAACTGCTGCTTTTTAAATGTACACCGGCCTTGTCCACTTACATGACCAGTTCTGAAGTTACCCTCTTAGGGCTAGATTCTATAGATGGCATCTTAAAATTTGGCACTGAAAAAAATATATACTTAGGTGTAGGGGCGTAGCCAGACTTCGACAGGAGGGGGGGTCCAGAGCCTGAGGTGAGGGGGCACATTTTACCCCCCCCCCCACACCGCCGCCACCACCACCACCACCACCACCAACTTTGACGACCCCCCTCCTGGCGCCAACCCTCTCCCGCAGTCGGCTACCTTTGCTGGTGGGGGACCCCAACCCCCGCCAGCCGAGGTCTTCTTCTTCCGGTGCAAGGCGTTCTGTTTCTGTGAGTCTGACGTCCTGCACGTTGTATGTGCAGGACGTCAGACTCACAGAAACAGAACAAAACCTTGCGCCGGAAGAAGAGGACCTCAGCTGGCATGGGTTGGGGTCCCCCGCCAGCAAAGGTAGCCGACGGCTTCGGCGGGGGAGGTGTGGCGGCAGGAGGGGGGTCGAGAAGGTTGTCGGCAGGGGGGTCCAGGGCCAAATCTACAGGGGCCCAGGCCCCCGTGGCCCCACATAGCTATGCCACTGCCTAGGTGTATTCTATAAACTGCACCTCGTTAGGCACAGTTTATAGAATATGCCTAGCGCCTCTCTGCACAACTAAATTTAGTCGTAAATTCCTATGCCTAAGCTAGGCATGGAATGGGTGTATTCTGTAACAGTGCGTATATTTTTTAGAAATGCCTGTGGCCACTCCCCCTTTTCCAATCTGTGTCTTAGAGTTTATGCGCATCAATTTACAGGATATGCTTAGAAAGTTGTGCATGTAAATTCTAATTAATGCCAATTAGTGTCAATAATTGCTTGTTAAGATAATGAAGTTGCACCTGCTAATCAGAAAACAAGCTGATTTGTGCGCACAACTCAAGTCTCACTATATAGAATTTGGGGGATAACGTGTGAACAAATGGAGCACAATAAAGTTGCGACCGTCATCAAACTGCAGGCATGGAAAGGGTACTAAACTGTTGATCACCTGTCCAGGTTTCTTAGATAAGGCACTGTTTTATTTGTTCTGTACTGATGTATTGTACATTACTTTGGAATTATTGTAAAAATGGCTAATAAATATGGCTTATATTCTTAAATGTTTATAAACTGTAAATTTAGGTGTTTACTTTCCAGCTAATTAGGGGTTATTTGAGAGACTAAGTTTTTAAAAGTTTCCAGAAAAGAAAAGGTGATATAACTTGTTTTAAATCTAGCTCCCTGGACTGTAAGTAAACTATCATGAATAGACTTACAACATACATTTTTTAATGAACCCAGACAAAAAGTCCCAGAGAAGCAGTTTACTGCAATAATTCCCCAACTCCCTCAGAATTTAATCTATATAAGAATTTCTGGATCAAAGTAATGGTTTTAAAATGAAAACATTTCTGAACAGTCAACCAATGTAAATCATGCAAGACAGGGGTAATTCTATCAAATCTATTCAAACCAAAGATCAATCTTGCCGCCATATTCTGCAGAAACTGTAAACGTCTCTACAGTCCAATTGAAATATCATTACAAAGAGAACTGCAATTGTGTAGTTGAGGAAGCAGCACTGTCTGAACTATAATTCTAAAACTGCTCTGAGATAACGAGGACCTAATTGCTGTTAACTGTTTAAGTTGAAAGAAAGTTTTTTTAAGTACATTAATTTGTTTTTCATATCATAGTTTGGAATCTAATACATTACCTAGAACCTTGGAATGATTATCAATTATCAATCTGTCTCCAGAAGCTAATGTTACTATTTTATCTGAGAGATGATCAAAATCTCCAAACTATAAAAGCTTAGTCTTTTGTTTATTCAACTTTAATAAATGTGTAGTTGCCCATTCATCAATAACTGAGATATAACTTTGTATCATAGCAATAGTTTCTGAGAAGCTTCCTGAAGCAGGGCATAAAAGAAAAACATCAGCATGAGATAAAACAAAAATATCCAAATCTGTAAGATATTTACACAATCTCAGGTAAACATCAAACAGAGAAGGAGAAATTGGAGAACCCTGTGGGAAACCGCTACCTGGATTCCAACTAAAAGACTTCCCAAGTCTATCTTTTACACTATATGATCTGGAAACCAAGAACTGTTCAAACCAATTAAACACTGAATCTGCTATTCCTAATTCACTTAATCTAAGCAATAATAACAAGTGATTAATGGCATCAAATGCTGCAGAGATATCGAACTGAAGCAAAACCATCTGTTGTCCTCTACTCAGATAATATTTTACTTCCGAGGTGAGGACAAGAAGTGTTTCCATACTATGTCTAGATCAGAATCCATGTTGTGCCTTATGCAAAACATCCTGTGATTCAATAAACCTCTGTAATTGTTCATTCACTGTGAATTCAAGTAATTTTGCCATCCAAGGGATGCTAGCCACAGGGTGATCATTTTCAACTAATGCTAAATCTACACCTATTAATTTTGGAAAGGGGGGGGGGGGGTTCAACACTACAGGTCAGTCAAACTGTTCTGATATCTCCCTGATTGAAGATAAGTATTTACAAACTCTGTCAACTACGTGATGATTTTGTCTGCTGCTTCCTGTAAGAAGGACATTTATCCAAGATACATGATTTGTTAATCTAACCACAATTTTATTTATCAGCTCAATTGAAACCTGCTCTAAACTACACCATTAACCTATCTGTAGAGATGCAATTGGATTTATCTGAAAAAGGACTCAAAGCACCTTAATTTTATTTACCTTGGATTCAAAACATTTAGCCAGATCATTTACACTAGGTTGCAGGGATTCTGGAATCATTGTATTATTCATCTTCTCCAAAAAATTAAAAAGAGTTTTACTGGTATTATCTGATCTTTGAATTTTTTTTTTCTCTTGCTTCTTCCAGTTCTCTTCCTTTTTCCCTGTTCTCCATGTGCCTGCCTGCCTTCCTTGTCCTCTTCCCCCTCCACTGGGAGCTGTCAGCTGAGAGCGCCTAATAATACATCATTAGTCACGTTCAGCTCCATAAGTGCATTTCAATGAAGAGGGTTAAACCGCAGCACGGATCGGGTAAGAGGGAATGAAAGCTGTCAACTCCTGGATGTTTACCTCCCTCCCAAGCCCTTTCGCCTTGCTGCGGATCCTGCTAATCTTCCTTCTTTATTAAAAGAAAAGGAAGAAAGAAGAAGCAGCAGTCCTCAGAGTGCTCTTCTTGCTCTGCTTTCCCCCTGGTGTAGTGCTTGCTGAGGTGGACCTGCCCTCACCCCCTCCTTGCCTCTCACAATGGACTTGCCTGGTGTGTGCTCTGTCAGTGTCAGGCTTCTGCGGCGCTTCTGCTCAATCTGGTATCCAAGAACACCTCCTCCTCCTCCTCCTCCTCCTGCATCCTCCAGCGATCCCCTGCCAAGAGCATCCTGGAAGAGAACCCACGCCACAGCCACAGATACAGGGGCCAATGCCAAGACCGCATTTCCAAGGTGAGAAAAAATCAATGTATAGGGCTGGTGTACAAGGGCTGGGTACTGGTGAATAGGAGAGATTGTGGTTGTGGAGGGAGTTTGCCTGCTTGTAGCCATTTTGTCCTGCGAAACCTTGCCACCAGGGCTGGTCCCCTTCTGTCCTTGCAGCAGAAGCCAACTGCATCTGATCCCGGAAAAGGCCGGGGCTATCCTCTTAGCAAAATGTCCTTGTTTATTTCATTGACCAATCTAGTTTAGTGCCTTTAGGACAAGAGCCTAAAGGAGAAAGACACAGCAGTGTGATGATGACCTTGGGCACAGCCGAATTGACCAAAAAATCAGAATGGAAACCAGAACTGTCCCGGACAGTTGTGTCTTTGGTCTCTGTAGCGGTAACACTTGAAATACCTGGTGTTAGTCCGATTTGATTGACAAGCAATCCAGGACGATGCAAATGGCATTATCCGGGCTGAAGTACATAGGAGATGGATGGATATTTGCTTTTTTTCAGACTGTTTTGGAGATCATACGGATAAGAAGCCTTTTACCGACACCTCCCCTTTTCTCTATGAAGAGGGGTTTCTTCAGATATGTCTGTATTTTGTATTTTGCTGTGGTGAGTGGGTGTAACCTTAGTCTGTGAGCATAGCAGCCCCGGGGAAGAAATCCTATGCAGGAATACATAGGAATCTGGGGGAGGGAGGGAGGGAGGGAGAAGCTGGCATTTTTTTTTGGCTTCAGTAATAATACCTATATGCTAAGCTACAGCATGTGAAACCCAACCACCCTTTCATATTTCAGGGTCCTGAAGGGTCTTGGAGAACAGATTGCAAGCTTGCTATTGTGGCCGTGCCTCGTCTCTAGTCTCCTTATAACTGTGCATTTATTGAGCACCAGAGTGAAAGCGATGGCTGAGCTTTCACAAGGGTTTGATTTAAGCAAAATGACCTTGTCGTTAAAGAAACACTTCCCATCTGTTTTGAAGTAAATATCGAAAAGGACTCAAATTAAGGCCAGATAACTGCGTATCTTCAGTACCTCTATCTTTCCCCCCTGTATCTGTAATATAGGAGCCGTCGATATGGGTGCTTGAGCACCCCCAATATTGACAAAATTCCTTGTATGTGTCCAGGGAGGGATTATTTGCACTGGATTTGGCACCCCCAATAAAATTTTGAAAAGTTGGCTTTTATATATCCCTGTGGAACATGTTTATTGCTTCAGAATTATTTACAAGCACATAGGTGCAGTCAATGTGAAATTGGTATAAAAAGACCATGTGTATCTGAATGAAATATATGGCATATATCTTATAGCATCTATCCGTCTTATGCATGTCCTCAAGTGGAAAAATCCTTTATGCGGTGCCCTCTTCCTTATAAACCAGATTATTTCTTTCACTGAAGCCCAAAAAGACGTCACATTCTGTCTCCACGGATCACTCATTAAAGGTGGCTATGACAGGCTGGGTTAAGACTGGGAATGGAGGGCAGCAATGGCATATTGTGGTGTAAGTTGGACATGGTCAACTAAAAAGGGGGAATATGTTAATCCCAGGGGCTTCAGCAACAGCCCTATGCCACATATGTAAATATTATATATTTTAGTGCAGTGTGAAATAACTGGAAGCAATACATACCCAGTATTCACTATCACCCACAGAGCTCTCTGGAGGAGATGAAAATAAAATTTCTAGGTGAGGAAAGAAGAGGGAGGGAGTTTTGGCAATTTGCAGCCTGCAAAGGGCTTCTTTGCTCTTGGAGATCAGGGGTTGTAAAGCCACTGGATGCATTCTTCAAATGGACCTTATATGATTGTAACTAGGGTGTCATGTAAAGGCTTATGTTCAGCTAATATGAATTTTTGGAGTGATGCACAATGGCACAATGGTTTTGCATCAAAGCCTAAAGCTGTGATATTGTGGTAGAGGAGAACGTATGGAGTGTCTCTCCCTTTCCCTCTTCTCCCCCATCACAGACACTCTACTTCATGTGGTTCCATCCAGGCAGTGGCTCGGGATCTTTTCCTGTGGAGATCAGATCTCCTAGCAAAAGTGATATTTGTAGTTAGTTCTCTGGTATTAGATTTTATTTTTGTCAGTCAGTATCTGGTAAGCTAAGTGGCCATAGGCTAAGTTATAACATCTTATACAAAGCTGTGTATGCTATTAATGCTGTGCAAAAATAATAACCAGAACAGGCTATGGGGTAGTGACAATATTTTGTTGTGTGTACCCACCCACAAATCTTTGAATAAATCATCAAACTCCTCCTTCTCATCAATAAATTCAAATCATTCTGGCACAGTTATCTTCACATTTCTCTCTGTATTTTGTGAATCAGAAACTTGTTTTTCCATTTGTAGACGGTATCAATTCACTTTTTGTTTCAACCCCCTCATCCCTCCAACAGCTTGCAGTATTAGCTGTCCTGGTTTCCCCTTGAGGCTTAATCTCTGGATTTATCTGTGTCTTTTCAGCAACTCATTTTCTGAGTTGCAGCCTTTGTGCTGATAATCCCTGATCTATGAAATATGTCTGAATGATATACACTGGTCCAAGGCAGTGCATGTGTGAGGCTCAGGGACCAGGACAAGACAGGGTATGGATCTGTGCTTGCACTGCTGGAACTCTCTAGCAATTCTTAAATATCCATGAGAGGTCTGAATACATTATTTATGTACAGCTTTTCAATTGTTTTTAAATTCAGGTTTCCAATTTGCATCTACAAAATGCAAAATACAAAGAAAAAGGTCCCAAAAAGTAAAAAGTCCAAAGAAAAAAAGATACATAATACCACCACATCAAGAACCAATAGTGCACATTAAGGGGAGAGGTGTAGCGAGGGAAAAAACCCCCAATAAATAAAAGCCAAGAAGAGCTAAGGGGCCCTTTTACTAAGTTGCACTAAAAAGAGGCTAGCACTACCTCCAGCGCCATTTTTAGGCTGACTGTAAAATGGCCCCATTTACCAATCTGTCTGTTAATGGCCATGCACTAATTTCCCCATGCAACAAAGGACTCAAATATAAATCCACCTATGCATCCAGCTTTTCCTACTTAAGCGCATAACTGTGGAACACACTGCCAAAAATAGTAAAAACTATGCCAGACCACCTTAATTTCCGGAAAGCACTAAAAACAGGCCTGTTCAAAAGAGCATATCCCACTGACCCAACATAAAAATACATGGACACCTGCGACACAATGTAACCAAAGAATGTAATGGGCATACGTGTACCTTATCTACCACAAAATCACCTTGTATTCATTCATACCATGTAGTGTTAAAAAATATTTTTTTATTTTTTAGTGCAAGGGTAGTGCATGCCTAACATAAAACTACCATGGGACACCTGATCACGCCCTCAGGAGGGCCTTTTACCCCATGGTAAGCACACATTAGTGCTTACCGCAGCTTAGTAAAAGGGCCCCTAAGAAAGAGGAAGAAGTAAAGCAAAGCATCATTCTTAGAAACCTACATTCCCAACCAAAGAGGGTGTATATATCTTAATTAAAAAGACAATTTATTTTTCAGAAAATCTAATTGAATACGGTTTACAAAAAAACCATCTTGATCACCTCTGAATGTCACCAGACACTTGCAAGGGAACTTAAGGAAAGTGGAGGCACTAATCAGTAGGACTTAGCTTAACTGAAGGAACACTCTGAGAAGCAATTATGTAGGCCTGGAGACATTAGAGGACTTATCAATTCATTGACCACAAAAGACCTGTTTCTTAGGACAATACAACTTCAGCACAGAAAATTTATCCAGCTCAGAAAGAAAGGTCACCAATAGAGTAGCATGAGTAAATATAAGATCTTGAGAGTTAATTCTTAGTTGGTCTAAGCCCCCTTCCTTGTTAGAACTTCTCCTAGAGCCAGCCCCTAGGAAAATAATATAAATGAATAAAAATTGTAGTGTCAGCTTGAGGATGCACCAACATTTGCCTTAAATATTTCATGAAGAGCTCCAGGGGAGATAACGAATTACAGGAAAATTCAATAATTGCTATATATTTAAATTTAATTATCTGCTTCATCACTCAAGCCCAGAGAGAGTCACGGTTAAAAATCATACACATTCAAATAAAGCCTAATAACAATATAACAAAATATGGGTTATCCTAGCCTATTCATGCCAGTCCAAATCTGGACACACAAAATGATTGGTTTATATAGGCTGGAACAGACGAATGTCAACACTTAAATCTCCTTTTGTTATATCCTTTATATACTGACTTCCTACTTACATTTTTAAGTACAGACTTTTTCAGTATGTTGATTTTATGTATTAAGACTAGCATAGTAAATGATGGTGGATAAGAACCAGTTGCTGCTCCCTTCCCCTCTCCAGCCTGCATGATGCTCTACCACTTTGGATAACTGAGCGTATAAATTCCTGTACTTATGATTAGGCTCATAGCAATAAGTGAATAAAGGTTAGGATAGTAGGAGGTTGATGACTGGAGAATGGGATGGGGACAATTTGTTGATACAGGCTCAATTAGTGGGAGTGTGGTGGATAGAAGAGGGTCACTGTAGAAAGGTCTTGGGTGTTGACTATTGTTTGAACCCTTTACTTGAATTTCTCCAGGGAATAAGAGAGATGTGTTAGTTGCTTATGATGGTCTGGAAATTGTACGGTTGCAGCATGTCTCCATCTGAGAAATGAGATTTTTCACATTTTCCTTTTCATGATTGAAGCGTTTTTTTGTCCTTCTGGTTTTCCAACTTGGCTTGGGGAACTCCCAAGTCCCGTTCTGGGTTCTGACCAGGGCATCTAATAGTAGAACTACTAGAGATTTCTCAGAGCAGCCTAGAATGGATCAGCTATGACCTATCTTGCCTGGAGATGACTCACTGGTCCTGTCTTTCTACGGCAATATTATTATTAGTCTGTTACAGTACGGCAAGAAAAACAACTTCCTAGAGGGACTCTGGAAGCAAAGGAAGAGTCTCTGCTCAACAATTCCCTGTAACAATCTTAAAGATTAATATCTTTACTTTCCAGTAATCTTTTAGGGCTAACAACATTAGTCCGTAGATAGACTAATGTTTGGAGTGAACAGCCTGGAACATAGGACTGTCACTTCTTTTCAGACTCCAGCGCAGCAGGGGTTTTTTGCCCTATGCCCTCCCTTCAGGACAGCCTGCAGGGGAGAGAAGGTGCCTGTAGTGAACAAAACAATCACTTTGCTCCTTAATCCAGCCACTCTTCTCCTATTGCTCCTGCTCTTGCTTGTTTGCTTGCTCCCTCCTCCAGCTTCATAGTTCCACTTCCTTTTTGCCTGCAAGTTATCCTAGAGATAGGCTGATCCAGTTCTGATTTTACTCCCATTCTCTCTATGGACTCGCAGTTGTCATTTCTATAAGAATAGTAGATCTAGAAGCCTATAGATGCACTAGGATAAAATCATCGGCAACCTGACTTACTGCCCATCCAGTTGTTGTAGGTATGATGGCCACCTCCCCAAATGAATGTAAACAGGCTGATCTAATCCTTATTTTGCTCTTGCTTTGTGCATGGAGTAGTAGTTCCTGCTTTTCTCAGGGAAATCATTACTGCAACTCCCTTCATGCAATAGGAGGCAAAACTAGGAGAAGATCAACCTGTTTTGGTTGGCCTGGATGATGTGTCAACCCCAGTAATAGCCTAAAAGCTGAAAAATAAGGAAGAAACCCAGGAACGTATGTACATTGAACCAGGGCCAGAGAATGGTTCATTGTTTGTTGGAGGGGGGGGGGGCAAACAAATCAATCTCTGCCTCTACCCTCAAGTTCTCTAGTTGCTAATGCTGTAGGGGACAAAATGTTGGTCAGGTCTTGGCACTGGTGGACCACCTTGTTCCACTACCTATCTTCTCTTTTTTCCAAGGTATGCCAGGCTTCTATCATCCCCTTGATGCCAACGTACTGTAGCCTCAGAAGCCATAGGTTTAACAATCTTTATAGCACAGTTCCATGCAGCAAATCATCCTCAGTTATACAACAGGTCAGTTTCAGTGCTGGAGAAAATCAGAAAATCGGTGGTGGTGGTGGGGAAATCATTATAAAGGCAGAAAAAGAAATGCTAATAGCAGACACGTCCATATGACTCACTGAAAAAACAATTGTGACAAAACACTCATCCTTCCAGAGGTGGGCAAATTTTCTTCATCACTTACTGCAGTTGCCGTGACAACAAGCTGATGAAACACCGGCATCCTTACAGAGCCACTGTAATTTGGATTTTTTCTTCCAGAGCCACTGATTACACTCTGAACTCTGGCTGTGAAGAGGGGAGAAATACTGTAACCATCATCCCCCTCCTTATTTTTATTTTTAACATCTATTAAAAAGCTAGAAATAGATAGGAAGATACAGAATCAAATACATTTTAAAATAAATTAAGCTGAAGATAGCAAAGTCAACAAGCAGAAACTAAAAACCCATGGATTTGGTTTTCTCCATCCATAGCTAGAAATGGGACTCTTGTGGTGACCATTTTGTATCTTGCCTCAATTAGGAACCTACATTTAGGAATTCAATCAGGCAAAAGCTCTGACTGTATAGCTACCCCCCTCAAAGTCACTCTGTGTCCCCTTAATTTCCATTTCCATGCTAGAAGGGGAGGAGTTAGACAAAGTTACAGAAATTGCTACACACACATTGCCATAATCTGATCAACCTCCATTAAGCTAGAAATCATTTATCAGTTTAGGTTCTTGTTGTTGTATGATTACATTACATTACATTTGGGCTTATATCCTGCTAACACCTTAACAGTTCTAAGCAGCTTACAAACATTTTAAGGGGGTGTGAAAATCAGAGCCTTCCTCTGAGAATTACACTGGGTTGCTTGAGGAAAGCAGAACTATTTCTTAGGTAAGAGAGTTGCTTTTTTTTTTTTTTTAACGAGACCTAAGGTATTATTGTGACGGGGAAACAGTTATAGTACATATTTTCTGAATAAAAGAGTTTTTATCTTTTTTTTGAAATGAGGTACGATTGTGAAGAGGAAAACTATCCAGCGATATCTTTCTAGAGTCTTGCTGCTTGGAAGGCAAGAGATTTATCAAACAGCGCTAATCTTTTCATGCCCTTAGCTGAGGGGACAGTGAAGACGTTAGCGTTTTCCTGTCTCCGTTTTTGAGGAGGTTACGAAACAGAAGTGAACGAACAGTAGCTAGGGATCAGGCCTTGTAGAGTTTTAAAAAGGAAGCAAGCTAGTTTGAAGGACACTCTCACCTCAATGGGTAGACAATGTAGTCTGAAGATCAATCTGACTACCGTATTTTGAATGGTTTGGAGCCTCTTGAGTAAGGTCTTTGTACAGCCCAAGTATATAGAGTTACAATAATCGAGGGGTGATTGTAGTGAGTGGTTTCGAAGTACTTTTGGATGGCACGGAGCTTTTTCATTTGGAAGAAACATGATTATATATGATATGTCTGCTTTAGTATATTTTGTTGGGTTGTATTTGATTTTATTATGTATGTGATTTTCTAATCCGTTAGGAACTGTGGAGTATGCGGAATATAAATAATTTTAAGTTAATAAATATAAAAAAATGAATGTTCCCATTATAAAAATCTTATAACCTTTTTAGGTGCCCTTAAAGCTGACGACATGCTGCTCTTTTTCCTACATTTGCTCTTGTTATAGTTGAATGTGCTGACTGGTTCCTCTTCTTAACATGAATATTCTACAGATCAGAGAAACTACGATGCAGTCAGGAAGGCAAAAGGAATGCAGTTGTAATTAATTTGAACACTCACCTTGGGCTAGTGCATTATAGTTTATTAGATATCCTTGGCAACCCTTCAGCCTTGTTCCTAACACTTGGACGTTTTTCAGCCATAATGGAACAAACCAAACAAAACAGTCCACGACTAAAACTAAGATGTTTTGAGCTAGACATGTCAGCTTCCCCCCCCCCCCATTCTAGTTTAAAAGCTGCTCTATCTCCTTTTTAAAAGTTAGTGTCAGCAGCCTGGTTCCATCTTGGTTAAAGTGGAGCCCATCTTTCAGAACAGTCTCTCTCTTTCACTGAATGTCACCTAATTCCTAACAAATCTAAATCCCTCATCCCTGCACCATCATCTCAACCACGCATTGAAACTTCAGAGCTCTGCCTGCCTTTTGGGTCCTGCACATGGAACGGGGAGCATTTCTGAAAATGCTACCCTGGAGGATCTGGACTTCAGCTTTTTACCTAAGAGCCTAAATTTGGTTTCCTGAACCTTCCTCTCACATTTTCATGTACCAAGACAGCCGGTTTCTCCCCAGCACTATCTAAGATCCTGTCTAGGTGACGTGTGAGGTCTGCCACTTTTGCACCAGGCAGGCAAGTGACCAGGCGATCCTCAAATCCACCAGCCACCCAGTTATCAACATGCCTAATGATCAAATCACCAACTACAACAGCAGTCCCTAACCCTTCCCGCTTGGGCAGTAGTTCTCAGAGACATATCCTCTGGTGGGCAGGTCCTGGCTACAGGAGTACTTCCTACTTTACCAGGGTGATGCTTTCTTTCTAGGAGACCTCTTTCCTCCAAGGCAGCACAGGGTCTTCCAGACTGGAGGTGGGACTTTTCTACAATGTTTCTGTAGGTCTCCTTTATGTACCTCTCTGTCTCCCTCAGCTCCACCAAGTCTGCTATTCTAGCCTAAAGAGAACGGACCCATTCTCTGAGATCTAGGAGCTCTTTACATTGGGCACACACATATAACTGCTCACCAACTGGGAGATAATCATACATGTGACATTCAATACAAAAGATTGGATAGCACCCCTCTCGCTGCTGGATTGCTGTCTCCATCTTAGTATTTTTTAGTTTTTCAATAATTTAAAACTTGCTAAGGTATTGGAAGTAATGGAAGTGATGCTGAAGGAAAGGATAGTGAAGTTCCTGAAATCCAATAGGTTACAAGATCTGAGACAACATGGTTTTACCAAAGTTGAATTATGCCAACAGATGTGATTGAATTCTTTGACTGGGTGAATAGAGAACTGGATTGAGGACCTGCGCTAGATGTAACCTACTTAGATTTCAGCAAAGCCTTTGACACGGTTCCTCATAGAAGGCTCTTGAATAAACTAGACAGGCTGAAGTTAGGACCCAAAGTGGTGAACTAGACTAGGAACTGGTTGACAGACAGATGCCAAAGGGTGGTGGTTGATGGAATTCACTTGGAGGAAGGAAAGATGAGTAGTGGAGTGCCTCAAGGATCGGTGCTGGGGTTGATTCTGTTCAATATATTTGTGAGCAACCTTGCTGAAGGTTTAGAAGGTGAGGTCTGCCTTTTTGCAGATGATACCAATATTTGTAACAGACTGGATACTCTGGAGGGAGTGGGGAGCATTAAAAAGGATCTGCAGACATTAGAAGAATGGTCTAATGTTTGGTAGTTAAAATTCAATGCTAAGAAGTGCAATGTGATGCACTTAGGGAGTAGAAATCCAAGGGAGACATATGTTCAAGGTGGTAAGAGCATAGGCGGTCAGTGACTCAACTGTTTGGGGAGGCTAAGATGGGTGGGGCTAAATAGTGGGTGAGGTTAAGGTGGGGCCAAGGTGCGGTTGAATGGAGTGTGATTGGGAAGGTTAAAATCCTTAGTGTAGGGAGTAGCCCTTAGATTGTAAACTCTCCAGGGACAGGAAAATACTTATTGTATCTGAATGTAATTCTCCTTGAGCTACTGCTGAGAAAGGTGTGATCTAAAATTACATACAGAAGACTAGTACCACACATAATAAAGTGATATAAAACACAAAAAATGTCACTTAGGACCTAAAGAACAATTCTACAATACCATAATAGCCCTAACTTCCAGGAGTCACACAGCAAGGGCAGCAGCATAAACAGTGCAGTGGGCACTAGAAATACTGGAAAACTAAACAAGCCGGATTAGAACAGATCAACCCTACATAGACATTCAATGTTAACAGAATACCTAGTCGTTCACACACACAGAACACAGATAGACCCTCACCAGGTATAGAACTAAAAATAGAAATATGTAGACAAAAATACAAATACTTATGGATTACAGCAATATAACTAGGCATACCTCAGATGTACAGTCATATGTAAAGTATTTAAATTTTCTTCAACCCATATTCTTAAAAATACACTAATATGATTTTAAGAACTTCTGAAATTAAACCGAACCCCAACAAACTAGACTCTCCAATGCAACACTAAAATATATGCCAAATGTAAAGATAGCAGATGTAAATTTTAAAATATGACATATTCCAATCACATTACAAATTAACAAATAAAAATAAAGCAAAAAATGGAAATAAGGCAATATCTTTTTATTGGACTAACGTAATACATTTTCAACTAGCTTTCTATTATATACTATTCCAGTGATTTTATATATATTTGGCCCTTTCAATGCTGAGACTGCAGGGCAGTACTAAGAGAGTCTCTGTTCTGTAGGTGGTGGTGTCCTTCCAGTGCTGCACTGCAGGGCAGTACTAGGGGAGGATGTGCTCTGCAGGTGGTGTTGTCATTTCAATGCTGACACTGCAGAGCAGTACTAGGGGAGGCTTTGCTCTGCATGTGGTGGTGTTGTCCTTCCAGTGCTGCACTGCATGTGGTGTTGGCCTTCCAATGCTGACACTGCAGAGCAATAGAAGGGGAGGCTGTGCTCTACAGGTAGTGGTGTCCTTCCAGTGCTGGCACTGCAGAACAGTATTAGGAGAGGCTCTGTTCTGCAGGTCGTGCAGGGCAGTACTAGGGGAGGCTCTGCTCTGTCGGTGGTGGTGCTCTTCTTCCACTGCTGCACTGCAGGGTAATACTAGTAGAGGCTCTGTTCTGTAGGTGGTATTGTCCTTCCAGTGCTGCACTTCACAGCAGTACTAGGAGAGGCTCTGCTCTGCAGGTGGTGGTGTCCTTCCAGTGCTGCACTGAAGGGTATTACTAAGAGAGGCTTTGTTCTGTAGGTGGTGCTGTTGCTGACACTGGAGGGCAGAACTAGGAGAGGCTCTGCTCTGCAGGTGGTGTTGTCCTTCCAATGCTGACACTGCAGGGCAGTACTAGGGTAGGTTTCGCACTGCCAATCATGTTGTTTGCATGAAACAATATGAGTGTCCAGGACATATTTTGTATTCAATATACCGCTTCTGTTCCTCCACTGTACAGATTGCTGAATGAAGTTCAGCCTTATGTAACGAGTTTCAAAAACACAAGTTTTGTGTGTTCACACATGCAAATGAAAGCTTGAGGCAGGTGAGCAGTCTAAGCCTCAAAACCGTATTTTTTCTAGCTGACCAATTGTTTTGGTTTGAATGCAGAACTCATGTCTATAATGCTTGAGGCAGGAGCAGAATATGTGATGCCTACATTATAGATGGCCATAGAAGGCGAAATGGTCAGAGACTAGTGTCCTTCTGAGCCAGATTCCTCCCTGGTCTCCCCTTTGCATGCTCTATTCTGCCTACAATTATGTCCTTTGCTATCACCCTTTGGAGATCCTCATTGACTTCTAAGATGCCCTCATGCCCTGTTAATATATGAACTGCATTGTCTTTTAAGAAATTGAAGATTATGTTAAAAAGACATATTATTTTTTTCACCTGGCATTTTCAGATCAGAGTGTACTTACTGGGAGCGAGCTGAAGTTATCTGTTTGCCAGTATCTGTATTTTTTTTTAAGTGATTGATATGGAATGAGTGTATAAAAGGATTGTGCTGTTCAGGAATATTCTGCTCTCATTTGACCTCCTCACCTTGAGTGTATTCTCTCTTTCCAGATATGTAACAGGCTTAGTTGTATACCTCTGGGAAGCCAGAAGGAGTCCAGATAAAAAGAGAACTGAATATATTCAGTTTAGCATACCCAGGCTATTGAGCCAATGAACTTTTGGATTTGCAAGTGAGAGAACTATATTTCTGACATCTTTTACCATGAGAATGCTAAATCTTTTGGCAGGTTCTAGAAATTGGGGCCTCACTTTAGGCACCACAAAGTGACACACTCAGTGCTACTTCTACAATGGCTTAAGGGTGTGCCTCAGCTGTTATAGATTATCAGTGAAAAGCCAAAAGTTAGGCGCACCTACTTATGGCAGGTCAATGGCTGGCCGAAGTGTACCATGGAATCCACACAACTGATAGTAAAGTAGAAGTTGCACATGCCACTTGGTGACATACCCATAACATGCCCCCTGACAGTTGCATGCTAAGTGATTTAGGCAATCTTTATTGAATAGTGCCTTGCATGTACACTACCAGGCTCATTTTCGAAAGAGAAGGAGGCCCATCTTTCGACACAAATCAGAAGATGGGCGTCCTTCTCACAGGGTTGCCCAAATCGGTATAATCGAAAGCCGATTTTGGGCGTCCCCCAACTGCTTTCCGTCACGGGGACGACCAAAGTTCATGGGGGCTTGTCAGAGGCGTAGCGAAGGCGGGACTTGGGCGTGCCTAACACATGGATATCCTTGACCCATAATGGAAAAAAAAAGGGTGTCCCTGACGAGCACTTGGAAGACTTTACCTGATCCTGTGTTTTTTACGACCAAGGCACAAAAAGGTGACCAAACTGACCAGATGACCACCAGAGAGAATCGGGGATGACCTCCCCTTACTCCCCCAGTGGTCACTAACTCCCTCCCACCCTAAAAAAAACATCTTTAAAAATATTTTTGCCAGCCTCAAATGTCATACTCAGGTCCATCACAGCAGTATGCAGGTCCCTGGAGCAGTTTTAGTGAGTGCAGTGCACTTCAGGCAGGCAGACCCAGGCCTACCCCCCCTACCTGTTACACCTGTGGTGGTAACTGTGAGCCCTCCAAAACCCACCACAAACACACTGTACCCACATCTAGGGCTATGGTAGTGGTGTACAGTTGGGGGTAGTGGGTTTTGGGGGGGATTTGGGGGGCTCAGCACACAAGGTAAGGGAGCTATGTACCTGGCAGCAATTTCTGAAGTCCACTGCAGTGCCCCCTAGGGTGCCCGGTTGGTGCCCTGGCATGTCAGGGGGACCAGTGCACTACGAGTGCTGGCTCCTCCCATGACCAAAGGGCTTGCATTTGGTCGTTTCTGAGATGGGCATCCTCGATTTCCATTATCACTGAAAATCAGAAACGACCAAGTCTAGGGACAACCATCTCTAAGGACGACCTAAATTTCAGGTTTTGGGCATCCTCAACCGTATTATCGAAACGAAAGATGGACGTCCATCTTGTTTTGATATTACGGGTTTCCCCACCCCTCCATCGGGATGTTTTGCAAGGACGTCCTCAGCAAAACTTGGGCGTCCCTTTTGATTATGCTCCTCCATGGGCACTAATCATGCTCATTAGCACTACTATTTTATAAACCAGGCACCAGCTTTCACATGAACAGTTGCTGGTATGATCGCTGCTTACACGAATATTCAGCAGTGCTAGTTAAACAGATAGTTTATGTTTATTAGGATTTGCTATAGTGACACTGAACGTACATGTACAAAGTTAAGTATCAGTATTGGTGCTTAATTTTAAGTGCTACCTGCCCTGGCTGAATATCAGGCCCATCCTTCCTATGTGTATGTGTCAAAGAATTCTTGGATAGTGTAAGAGAAACACTGTGCTTTCTATTTGCTAACCATGCCTTTTCTGTTTTATTTCTAGGCCAAATGCAGCGTGGACAATAATCCTAACTTAATTCTGGGTGTTATCAGTACCTTGGCTTCCCAAATCTGGATTAAATTGATTGAACAAATCAAAAAGTAAAACTAGCAAGGCAGATTTATTTTGTGAGCTGGACTGTTTCTTACCTAGTCAGCAAGAAACAAAATTTGTACTTTTATGTTTTTTGTGTGATTGAAAGTCTTTGACGCCTCCGATCCTAGCTAGAGAAAAGGAGCTGTCCACAGCTGTAGGTGCTAAAAGTTAACAAAATATTTTGACATCTTCAACTAAGTTGGCAGCCTTGTGCTCTGAAACAAGTAAGATCAGCACAGCTAGTTAATTTGTTCATAATTCAAGCATGGATGAAGCCTTCAGAGATCGGACTGCTTTTATACGAGGGGCCAAAGACATCGCCAAGGAAGTCAAGAGGCATGCTACCAAGAAGGTGGGTCGAAGCGTGGACCGAATGCAGGATGAATACACAAAGCGTTCCTACACTCGCTTTGAGGAAGATGATGATGATGATTACCAGCCACAAGATGGCTACTATCGGGGTGACCAGCAAAATGATGAGGAAGGGGCCTCCAGTGATGCCACAGAGGGCCATGATGAAGATGACGAGATCTACGAGGGAGAATACCAGGGCATCCCTCATGCTGATTCCATGAAAGGAGACCACCTCACTAACAACCAGCAGATTGTCAGCGAGTTCAGAGACTTTGATGACTTGGAAGGAGAAAAGAAGAAGGACAAGGAGGAACTTGCCCAGCAGTATGAGACAATCCTGCAAGAATGTGGCCACGGGCGATTCCAGTGGACACTATACTTTGTTCTAGGACTGGCTCTTATGGCTGATGGGGTGGAGATCTTTGTGGTAGGATTTGTCCTGCCTAGTGCAGAGAAAGACATGTGTTTATCTGACTCAAACAAGGGAATGCTTGGTAAGTCTGTTTTATTTTCATCTTTATCTAAGTCTGGCACTGTTCTGCATTCCCACTCGGAATATAGAGCTAGCTGAGCAATTCATACAAAGCTCCATAAGCAGAGGCAGCAGCATAATTCAGGACTTCTTGACCTGCAGGACCTTGTATGGTAAACACAGAAAAACCCACAAACACTCCTTATGGACACTGAAACCTATTATTTCCAGTCCTTCTGTTCTTTCCCCAAAGACATGTAGGCTCTGAAATCAGCAAGCTGGTAAGAACAGGATTTGGCTTCTAGAGCTTGTCACCTGGTTCCATATTATATTTTTTCCAAGAAAGGCTAGTCCAGTCCTGCCTTTACCCCCACTGCATGCAGGGACTTCTAGTCCTGCTAATATTGATGGATTTTGGAATTACAGGTCACTATATGCAAAATCGGGGGGGGGAGGGGGAGTAAACTAAGGACTAAATCAGACTATCCTGAGAAAATGTGGCAGGTAACCTTCATAATTAGGAAGTATTTATTTCCTTCAGCGACTCTTCCTTTTCCGCTTTATTTTTAAAGACAGCTGCATACTTATAGAGATCAGACTCTAGTTCTTCTCACATGAATGAGAAATTATTCTTTGCAATCCATTTCCAGAAATAGAGTTGGACGAATACTGATATAGCTCATCTGCACAAGACTGTGCTAACAGATGGAGCTTCATATTATTAAATGGAATTATATTTCCAGGCTGCACCACTCCCATTACCACTATGCTGTACAGGCACTCATTGGTCCCAAAGGGACACCAGAGACTAAACAGATCAAGTGAACACTTAATAAACCTGATAAAATTTACACATTTCCACAAGCTCTGCCTGGCGCGATTTCTCACTTTGCAGTTGCAAAGCGATTTTTGTTCCTGCTAAGTAACATTAGAGATATTTTTGGCACACTAATTAAAGATAAAAAAGTCTTTCCATGAAAGTTAAGGACAAGATGTCTTCATTTACAATGATGAGCTCTGAAGCTATGATTCTAAACAAAGCACAGAATCTATTAATGTGAAAGGCAATTCTATAGGCTATCGCCTAAATTTGGGTGCCAGTAGTGTGCCAGTTTATAGAATAGTAGCATTTACATGCATGATTGGTGCCAATAATTGGCAGTCACGCACGTATGTGGTAGGTGCTGTTCTGTAAACAATGTGCCTAAATCACTTACAGATCCTTTTACTAAGGCACGTTAACGATTAGCGTATGCTAAATGCCATGCATCCCATTACATTCCTATGGGCTACATGGCATTTAGCACGGGCTAAATCTGTTAACATGCTTTAGTAAAAGGACCCCTTATAATGCAACTGTCGGGGGGGGGGGGGGGAGTGTACACATGGGTGAAGCATTGACATGTCATGGGTATGTCACCAAGCAGCATGCACAGCTTTCGACCTTATTGACCATTCTTTATTGCTGTCTTGTCTCTCAGACATAGGGCTCTCAGGTATTGTTCTTAGCTGAATCTTTTTTCCTTTCAGTACGATTTTTTTCTGTTCACACACGGGCTAGCTCTTCTAACACTTATCCTCTCACTTGTGGGGTCCCCCAAGGACTCGATCTTTAACATTTTTATTAGCTCCCTGGCTACCCTCATTCAGAAATTCAACATAAGAACATTTATCTATGCTGATATATCTTGCTCATATTCCCCACTCTCCTCTTAATATTAATTTTGGACGACTGCAAGATTGTCTTTCTTCTTTAGCATCTTGGCTTTCTTCCAACAGACTGGCCTTGAATCCGGAGAAGACTTTGAAATGTTGGATCTCTGGCTCCTTGCCTGTCCCAACCCTTGTTCCAGTGATAATTGGGCGTTCAATTCCTACTATTACAATGTTTAAGTACCTAGGGGTCTGATTGGATTCCCAATTATCCTTTAAGAAGCAAATTTCTGAGGTGGTAAAATCTTGTATCACATCATTGCATTCTCTGTTTTGTGATGTTCTTGATTTCTACTACTACTACTACTACTACTACTACTATTTTTCATTTCTATAGCGCTACAAGGCATACTCTGCTTTAACATACAGCCGGTCATGCTTTTCTTGTCTCATGACTTGATTACTGTAAAGCGGTTTATGCTGGCCTTCCTCACTCCCAAATTAAATACCTTCAAACTGTGCAGAACATAGCCGCTGTTGTTTAGGGCCAAAAAGTATGATCACATTACATAAGTACATAAGTACTGCCATACTGGGACAGACCGGTCCATCAAGCCCAGCATACTGTTTCTAACAGTGGCCAATCCAGGTCACAACTACCTGGCAAGATCCTTAAAAAGTACAATACATTTTATGCTGTTTATCCTAGAAATAAGCAGTGGATTTTCCCCAAGTCCATTTTAATAATGGTCTATGGACTTTTCCTTTAGGAAACCATCCAAACCTTTTTAAAACCCCGCTAAGCTAACGGCTTTTACTATATTCTCTGGCAACGAAATCCAGAGTTTAATTACACATTGAGTGAAGACATATTTTCTCTGATTCATTTTAAATTTACTACTTTGTAGCTTCATTGCATGACCCCTAGTCCTAGTATTTTTGGAAAGAGTAAACAAGTGATTCAGGTCTACCTGTTCCACTCCACTCATTATTTTATAGACCTCTATCATATTTCCCCTCAGCCGTCTTTTCTCCAAGCAGAAGAGCCCTAGCCACTTTAGCCTTTCCTCATAGAAAAGGTACAGAGAAGAGTGACAAAAATGATAAAGGGGATGGGATGACTTCCCTATTTCCACTATATCTTTTTTGAGATGCGGCCACCAGAATTGAACACAATATTCGAGGTGCGGTCTCATCATGGAGTGATACAGAGGCATTATAACGTTCTCATTTTTGTTTTCCATTCCTTTCCTAATAATGCCTATTTGCTGTCTGAGCTGCCACCGCACACTGAGCAGAGGATTTTAATGTATCATCAATGACGACGCCTAGATCCCTTTCCTGGTTGGTGACTCCTAACGTGGAACCTTGCATTATGTAGCTATAATTCGGGTTCCTCTTTTCCACATGCATCACTTTGCACTTGCTCACATTAAACGTCATCTGCCATTTAGATGCCCAGTCTTCCAGTCTTGTAAGGTCCTCTTGTAATTTTTCACAATCCTCTCGTGATTTAACAACTTTGAATAACTTTGTGTCGTCAGCAAATGTAATTATCTCACCAGTTACTCCCACCTCTAGATCATTTATAAATATATTAAAAAGCAGCGTCCCAGCACAGACCCCTGGGGAACCCCACTATCTACCCTTCTCCATTGAGAATACTGACCATTTAACCCTACTCTCTGTTTTCTATCTTTTAACTAGTTTTTAATCCACAATAGGACACTACCTTCTAACCCATGACTTTCCAATTTCCTCTGGAGTCTTTCATGAGGTACTTTGTCAAACGCCTTTTGAAAATCCAGATACACAATATCGACTGGCTCACCTTTATCCACATGTTTGTTTACCCCTTCAAGGAAATGTAATAGATTGCTGAGGCAAGATTTCCATTTACTAAATCCATGTTGGTTTTGTCTCATCAATCCATGCTCTGTAATTTTGTTCTTTTTAATAGTCTCTACCATTTTGCCCGGCTCTGGCGTCAAGCTCACCGGTCTATAATTTCCCGGATCTCCTCTGGAACCCTTTCCTCACTCAACTCTGTTGGTTGTCAATCAGTTTTTGGATCTTGTTAACTCATAGAGCTCTTCATCTAGATGAACCTTCATATTTATCATCTCTTACTTTCACGTATAACCCTTCTCGCCTCCTGCGCTTCCTTGACTCAAGTGGTTTGGTCTTGCATAATCCCAAGAGTGCACATTGGGAATCTACCCATCACCCTGCTTTCTTTTTCCTTTCCCCTAGACTATGGAAAGATCTTCCTCCTGGTATTCATCTGGAACTTTCCTTCTCATTCCTCTTGCATGTCTCTTTTCTACTGCAATTTAGTTAGTGGGTGGGGGGGGGGAGGGGATAGTCAGTCACACTGCTTGGTAGCTGATCTGTTTTTTTTTTTTGTTTTGTTTTTAATTTTAACGTTTTAAGGATGTGAGGTCTTGATTGCTTGTGATCGTCTTTACTATCTACATAAGTACATTGCCATACTGGGACAGACCAAAGGTCCATCAAGCACAGCATCCTGTTTCCAACAGTGGCCAATCCAGGTCACAAATACCTGGCAAGATCCCAAAAAAGGTTCAAAACATTTTATGCTGCTTATCCCACAAATATTTTCCCCAAGTCCAATTTAATAATGGTCTATGGAGTTCTCCTTTAGGAAGCCGTCCAAACCTTTTTAAAACTCTGCTAAGATAACCGCCTTTTCCACATTTTCTGGCAACAAATTGGAGGTCTTTTCCTTCCTGTTGCTTTACAGATAGAACAAAGCAAAGAAAAAAGGCACAAAACTGCTTGCACAAAAGCATAAACAAACAGAAAAGCAGAATAAGGTCAAAAAGGTTTATTGGAACAATACCCAACGTGGCCACGTTTCGCCCTCAGGCACACCCACTTATTTCAGCCATTGATCTGTCGTACATAGTCCTGCCTAACGTTTAGTGAACCAATGCAGCTTTGCGCTAAGATTCTATAACAGATTAGGCACACCCTTTTGCCATTATATAACTGGTGCTAAAACGAGGCGCCAATTTATAGACTTGCCTCTTGTGTTTGTCATGGATACACCAGAGGACCCATCTCTTACTTAAGCAAACACATTTTTGAGGATGTGCTTTTTACAGCAACTATATGTTATCTTGCAGTAGTTTAGGCTTGAGAATGGTGTTTTTGTGCACATGGATGGCGCTGACACTTTTCTAGGACAAAGGGGTACTTCTTGGAAGACTTACATATTGATTATAAGATATCTGCAAACTTCAGAATCACAGCTGCTTTTCAAAGGTTTTGCTTTTTAATTATACTACTACACTACTACAAATAATTTCTAGGCATTATAAAGCTCTTAGAAACTTGGACTCAGGCCCAAGGGCTTCTGCCATGGGGTAGGCCTGACCTTCTAACAGTGCATGAGTGTGGCAAAAACCTAAATATATTACAGTTTAGACTAACAGAACATTCCATAGTTTAAGAGGCATATGAGAGGCTCTTTGGCAATGGAAAGTTCACTGGCACTGAGGCTGTTCCATTCTCCAAAGCCAGAACAGTCAGTGGAAGCTATTCATAAACTGTCAGTTAAGGATAATAAGGCCCATTTGGTCTCTGCCCAATTTAACATTTAGTAGAACATTACAATATATTTTTAAGACTCACAGTGGTCCTAATAAATGAATCATAAGGATGCAGTCTTTTTCAGAGAAGCCTGTTGAAAGGCTGTCTAGCCAGGATTTATGCCAAGCGCTTGGTGGATTAGAGGAGCCCTGAGGCAAGAGTGAATCAGCCCCTGTGTCAAAACATAATGATTTGCAAATGGGGGGAGAGAATTTGTCAACAACTAATGTTTTGCATCTGAAACATTGTTATGGCCATTAAGGACTACAAGGGTTGACAGAGGATCTTAATGATTACAGAAGGGAACTGGAAACCTGAAGACCCAGGTTCCAATCCATAGCTTGCCCTTTCCCTTACAAACTTCTGTAAGTCACTGAACCTTCCCCATGCATGACTCTGATAATTAGGCAGCAGAACAGGGTGAGCCACTGGTTCCATGGTTCTACCAATATTTTGGCCAACATGAGAGCTTTGGCAGTGAATGCTGGAGATTGGTTTATTTCGCCTTACCAAACAAAATGGTGTTCCACATAGTACAGAGACAGCATACAGGAATACTTTAGCATTACATTCAACAAAGACATTTGCCCTGGGCATGTAATCCTGAGACTTAACATTGTACCATATTGTTGTTGTAGTAGTAGTAGCAGTAACAAGTTGAAGGGGAAGTCCTGGGACATGAGTTCAAGACTTCCTTCAGACCCCGGCCCAGAGGTGAGTCCCCTTGTTTTTCTGTCCCTCGGTTCTAATCCTAACTTATCACTGATTTTCTAGATGCAACCTTGAAGTAAATCACTTCATTTGATTTTATTAAATTTAATATTCCTCCTTTAACAAACAAGTTTTATAGCATCACAATATCAAAACAATACAACCTACAATACATCTCCTTTCAAAGTGGCATCCATGGAATTCTCCATAGAATTAAATCAGGCATTGACTTAATGGATTCCTGGGCCTCTGAATTTAGGCTTAATTTAAATCAGGATAAGACTAAATTTTTGGTATTAACCAGTCCGTTTGATCATGATCCCTGCAGCAGTTTTAGCATTGCATTATTTATCTCTTGGAAACCACTCTTAAAATATTGGGGATTGTTATTGATCGGCACTTATCCTTTGAATCTCAGGTGTCCCCCAGATTCCATGTAGTGGGCCTAGAGATCTGCGCAACTTAATTGCTTTAACAAGTTAATCAGCATTGTTACACCTCTTAATAAGCAGAAATGCGCACTAATTGGCACTGATTAGAATTCATGCACACAACTCGCTAAGTGTATTCTATAATGAAATGCGCCGAACTTCTAACATGCACAGGCAAAAGAGCGTGGTTATGGGCATGGAAATGGGCATTTCATTGATGTTATGAAATTTATGCTCGTAGTTATAGAATATGGCCCAGTGTGTGTATATCTACGTGCAGTGATTTATGCTACCTTTTCATTGGTGTAAATGGATGTGCATAGTTTTAGGAACTGAGATGTCAACTAAGCGTATTGTATAATCGGTGCCTAAATCTACAGAATACGCTTTAGGGACCATATATAATCTCCTTCTAAATCTTTTAAGGTACTTTGGAAGCTGAAGCAAATTAGGCTCCTTTTTTAATAGATATTTTCAGGTTACTTGTCCAGTCTCTAATCTTGGCCCAATTTGATTATTGTAATTCTATTTACGCTGGTTGCAAAGAGTGTGTTTTAAGGAAGCTTCAAACAGCCCAGAATACTGCAACCAGGTTAGTCTTGCATGTACCATGCTTTGGAAAGGCTACTTCACTGCTGATTCAATTGCATTGGCTTCCTATTAAGGCCAGAGTTGTTTTTATTTTTATTTATTTATTTGTTACATTTGAATCCCACATTTCCTCACCTATTTGCAGGCTCAATGTGGCTTACATAGTACCGGAGAGGCATTTGCATACTCCGGTGTAAACAAATACAAAGTGATGTTGTGGTAAGATAGAGTTCATGTGGTACAGCCACATTAGGGAATCGTTCAACGGAAGAGTTGTGTTATGTCCATTTCGTACGTTAGGTATGTTGTGTTGCAGAGATCAGGCGTTTCTGATGGATTGGTCGGGTATGCCTTTTCAAACAGGTTAGTTTTTAGTTTTTTCCAGAAGCTCTGTGCTCTCATATTTCAGACTTTATATGGCACTGCCCCTGATCATATGTTTCCCCTTATCACTTTGCCTTTTCACACTGCTACCTATGGTGAGAGAGACTACCTACATCTTCATTTTCCTGCCTGTAAGAAATTAGTCTATAAGTCAATTTATTCTGCTACTTTTTCTTACCAAGATACTAAGTAGTGGAATTCCTTTCCGAAATACATTTGATCCCAGCACGAATACTTAGTTTTTTTTGCAAGTTTTTTAAATCTTTCTTTTAAAAAAAAATGTGTTAATTGATGCTGATGCCTAGTTTTTCTCCTCTCCCCCATTGCATATGTATTTATGATTTTTTTCCTTTGTTGATATGTGTGGGATTATGGATTTTATTTATATTTTGTACTGTCTTCTTGTTAGCTACATTGAACTCGAATTTGTGCAGGAAAATGTGGGGTATAAATGTCATAAAAATAAAATGTAAAATATATAAAAACAAGAAACAACTGAGCATAACCTTGCATGAAGAGCAGAGCCTCCTGATAGCATCCCACTGTTGGAGACCTGTTGGCTGAAGGCTTGTCATCTAGTTGTAGTCAAACTGATCTCAGACAATGGGGCCAATCATTACAGCCCTATCTGGGATGAGCAGAGCCTTTGTAATGGTTGGTAAGGTACTATGGGGGTAATTCTATGAAGCAGAATGCTAACCTTTATAAACCAACTACATTTGTAAATAACTACAATAATAGCACATAATCACTTATGTGCACACATTACATTACATTACAATTGATACTTCTAGGCCACATATAAGAAAAACTTAGATCAGTGGAGCTTAACAGACTACAAGCTCCTGTTCCATGGTTAATGACTCCCTTCTCACTAAGCTCCAAATGACTGGTCCATGATTAATGTCTACTCTCACCAGGCTGTAAACAATAGTTCTATGGTTAATGTCTCTCCTCTCCCCTCTATTCCATAGTTAATGTCTATCCTCTCTGCTCACCAAGCTGCAAACAACTGTTTAATGGTTAATGAGTCACAATATCTGAAGGGAGAGCTGAGAAACCACAGGGAGATCTACAGCAGAGAAGGAAAACACAGAGATTCATGCTAGTCCTGTATAGCAGTGACACTACAGGTGTGTGTATGTATGCCAGGACAGAACAAACAGACAGATGAAGAAATGTTTACAGAGATTAGGAAAGCTGGCAAATTGGGCAACGCTATAATAATGGGTGATTTCAATTACCGTAACAAATACAGAAGAAACCTGTCTTCGCGAAAAACAGTAATCAAAAAACAGCGAAGATGACACAGATGAACAAAAAAACGAAAAAGAAAAAAATAATAATAAGAAAAGGGAAAATTACAAAATATGTGTTAAAAAAGAAAAACTTAAAAAAGGAAAAAGAACTGAGGTATAAAAATCAAAAAAAAGAAGAAAAAGTGGACGACACAAGTAAAATGAATAAAAAAATGAATCAATTTATTAAGGTGATATGACTCGACACAGCTGTGTTTCGGCCCAACTGGCCTGCGTCAGGAGTCTAAATGAAACAAATCATATTTAATTTACAACATATCAATTTTTTACAAAAATTAAAATAATTACATATAAAATAATAACATATATAATGAGAAACAAAGAACAGATGTACTACTATTAATGGTCTATTACTCTATGATATATAGTAGGGAAATTAATTAAATACAATCAGAGATACGTAGATAAAATGCATATTTATAAGAAACTAGAAAAAAAATTTTTTATTTTATTTATAAATGTATTTCATAATATCACCGCAAATTATGTCTTTAAAATTAAATTAATAATTTTCTATAATTTCTAACCTTAAACTACCATTAAAAGATAAATGAATATATAGTAAGAATGAAAAGCAGGTGTTCTAATATCAACAGTCTATTGTTTTTTGGTACATTTTTGCTGCCCGATAGATCTCATCCAGAGACAGAGCCCCTGTCTCAGCCCACAAAGCTAACTGGTGAGGAGAATTCGATCCAGTAACCTTCCGTGACAATGTCTAAGACCCACTGCTCTGAAGTGATTTTGGTCCACTCCTTCAAGGCCACCCCACCCTCTACTGGAATGGTGGTCTTCTTAGTGACAGCCGTGACCAAAGCATTCACTCTAGGCAGGACCAGCTTCTCTGCCTGTTCCACCGCAACTGGGTAAAGTCAAGACATAGCCTTGGCTACCTTTAAACCCCCCTCAACATCAGCCCACTGGGCCAAAATAAGCTCTTGGATGGCAGCATGCACAGGAAAAGTTTTAGAAGGCTTCCTAGCGCTGGCTATCTTGCGACTGACTGTAGCTGCTGCTTGCGTGTCGGGATCCTCAATGTTTAATGCTTCCACAGCATGACAGATGAGTGATGGCAGCTCATCCCAGTGAAAAAGACGGACCGCAGAAGGATCATCAGACTCCTCCTGGGGAACCTCACTGTCATCCAACTCATCCACCCAGGATGGACATAAGGACCCCCCTGAGCCCGTCGCCACCGACAAGGGTCCAGAAAAAAGGTCCTACAGACCCCACGTCCAATCCAGCAGAGACCTGCCACCATTTAAACACCTGATTCTCTGTGGAAGGTAGCAAAAGCCCTTCTGACTCAGGAACTGTGGTCCCTAGGCAGGATGGCTACAGGGAACCGTGAAGGGGGTCTGTTCAACAAATACGACTGATGGAGGAGGACAAAATCTGGGGAGAAAAATCCCCCGAGTAAGCAGCCCCCAAAGGCAGCCTGGAGACACCTGCAGGTAGCCCCCCCAGGAGAAGAAACACCCCCCATAGACGCCACGTGCAGGCCATAAGCTAGCTGCAATGACTCCCCTGTCACCAGCAGCTGTGCGGCAGGAACCACGTCAGAAGGCGTGAGAAAATGACTGCATGTACCCGAAGCCTCAGGGCAGGAATCAAAGTGCTCAGGGGAGAGGCCCTCACCTGATCCGGAGGGCGCCTCCGTACACCCAGCGAGAAAAAATGCCCACGTTCAACCTGCGCGCCCCACAATGGGAGCACCGCTTTACAGATTCTGCCACCATGCATGCGCTTCCCGACAGAAAAAAATGGCGCCAAACACTCACCAAAAGCAAAGCACTGACCCAGTGCACAGTGGGAGCTCCAAGGGAAGGCTGCTGGCTGGTTGACTCAGAAAACAAATAGACAGAGCAGGAGAACCGCTGACCTGCCTGACGCTGCAAGTGTCTCCCTGCTTTGTCTTTTGTTTCTCTCTCTTTTTTTTTTTTTTTTTTGCAAGGCTGAGCTGATTTTTTTTTTAACTAGTGAGGAAGGCTACAGCTCAAGAGACAGCTCAGAGACAGGGAGAAATGGGTCCACAGAGTGAGGCAGGGACCCAGCAAACAAGTATGCCTCTAAAGCTGGTCACCAGAACAGACACCCCTTCAGGCTCAACTGTCTCAACAGGCCCAGGGACTGGCCCAGGAGACAAATCCAGGAGAAGCTGAGATGCTGTCTACCACCTGCTGGAGATAGAGATATACTGGTTGAAGGAGGAGCTGGCTGTCTGGTATCACTGCCTTTGACTTCGTAATCTCTATCTCTACCTGCTGGTAAATGGACATAACCCACCAGTTCCTGGATTCATCTGCTGCTAAGGAAAGGGGCATTAAAATCTCCTTATTCCTGCTGGCCATTCGTCTCCCTATGCACCTAAGCATACTTCTGACTTTTGTCATTCTTTTTCCTACTTTAAAATGATCAGATATGAGTGCCCCCAAGTCTCGCTATTATTTTGTGCAAGTGTTGCGTCCAGGCCAAGATGATCCATTTTTGCCTTTATACCTTCTTTGTGTATGGGAGTCAAATCGGCCAGTCCACTCTGTCAAGAAAAAACTGGAACTAGCTAGTGACCCTAGCAAGCGTATGTATGTGAGGAAGGGAGCATTAAAACAAAGAAAGCTACAGAAGCAATTTACAAAGCAATGCTGTCACACTTAGGGGGTAATTCTGTAAGGAGAGTGCCAGCATGTAAATGCTAATATTCTGGCCACGCTCTATTCTTTAAAATGGCGCCTACATGTGATGGCACATACTTTGACGGTGGGCATACACCGAGTCTGGATGAAGCACACAGTTACTTGTGTAAATTATAGAATACTACTACTACTACTTATCATTTCTAAAGCGCTACCAGACTGTAATTTAGTCGCATTTTTAGCAGTCTAGGCACGGGCATTTACACTAGGTGTACAGCTGGTGTAACTTGTCACACTTAAAATATATGCGCGTGTTTGTCCTGCTATGCTAGTAAGCTCCAAATTGGCACCTAAAAATTGTCTTCCACATGCCATGGACTCAACCTTGAACATTAAGCATATCGCTGTGACTGTCCACTATCACTGCTGTCACAGAACAGAAACAATAAGCCAAGGTATGAATTACTGACTTCAATTCCTGCCTGTGTTTAATATTAGTTTCTCATATGTTATAAGGACCCTGAAGGTCCAGGCATGATACTGGCTGGTCCTTTCTGCTGTTCTATCCCACTGCTGCAGCTAAACACATGAAGGTAAAGGGACTTGTCTAAGGTTCCATAGAGTTTAGAGGTTTATTATTTGTTACATTTGTACCCCACATTTTCCCACCTATTTGCAGGCTCAATGTGGCTTACATAGTACCGTAAAGGCATTCGCCAAGTCGGTTGATAACAAATACAAGGTTATATAGTGGTCGAATGAGGTAGGTGTGAATCAGGCACCATGAGGGTTGAAAGGAATAAAGATTGTATATTGTCCAGTACGATCATTGGTTATGCTATGTTGCTGGGTGTGGGGATTTACATTGGATCGGTGGGGTAGGCCTTTTTAAAGAGGTTGTTTTTTAGTGATTTCCTGAAGTTTAGGTGGTCATGGATTGTTTTCACAGCTTTTGGGAGTCCATTCCATAGTTGTGCGCTTATGTAGGAGAAGACAGATGCGTAAGTTGTTTTGTATTTAAGTCCTTTGCAATTTGGGTAATGTAGGTTTAGGTATGATCGTGATGATCTGATTCTGTTTCTGGTTGGGACTGAAGAACAGTAAAACAAGTCATCTGCTCAGGGTTATTCGGACAGTCAAGGGCAAACCGGGATTTAGTGGATTTGGGCTCTTAGATACCCTGTCATATCTCCAGTGTCTTAATCCCCAGGAATCACTACCATACTCGTCTTTATGAAAAGGTGAACAGCTAAGCAGCAGCAGAACCATGACAGGAAGGGGTGGCAACTGGGAGTTGCCACTAAACAAGACAGTCACTTTACATGCTGGTGGTGCACAGCGGTGCTGTAACTGCAGTACCAATCCAGATGGCAAATGGGACTGAAATAGCATTTTACCAGCCCACACTCAGCCCTCTGGCGCTCATCTGCTATTCCCTAGCCTGCTTCCAGTCCCAGCACTGTAAGCACAAGACTCTCTTGTTGTTTTAAATCCATTTGTTTTGGGCTTGTTTGATATTTTATTTTCAGCTCTAGTTCTTTGCAGGGAAACCTGCCTAAACATTGCACTTTGTACAAGAGCGCTCTCGTTGATGTTAATTCTGCTGCTTCACAGCTAGTAAATGTAAAAAGGCAGTCAAAGCAACGCAAAAGTAGGAGAGTCTGGGACTGAGGTGAGGGGAGATTTTGAGAGATTTATAATGCTCCTTTGGAATACCCTGTAGCTCCCAAGAAAGTGACTTAAAGGTCAGTGGCTTAATATTCCCTGAAGAATTTTGTATGACAAGGGAACAAGGGCAGAGACGATTCTCCTAAGAACTGTTGGGAGTAAATCAGTCTCTCGCAAGAGCACAGAGTGCTGTCATATGCCAGTTGAGAATGGAAGTAACTGAATGTCTGAAGTGCAGTTCCAACCCACAATGTTTGTTATCATTACAAGAAGACCAGGGAAGGCACATCTGGCTCTGTTCGCAACACTCCATAGCTGTTAAGCTCCACCTCCAGCTTACAGTGCTGTGATAGACTGCCATTTCCACTTGAAATTAGGACTGGTAGAAGGGGAGGAAGGTAGATGTATTGAAGGCTAGTACTTTGAAAGTATCCTAAACACTCTGGCAATGTACCTCATTCCTCTCCGGCAGCATCCCCAGCTATTAGTATTGGGACCCCCCACACACATTACTTACAGATCTGACAATCCACCTCATTCCCAACATATAACACCCCTATAGTTCCAATACCGGGACCTCCTCCACACCATCTCTTTGAACACACCTCAGTCCTGCCCTGCAGCACTCCCAGCTATTCCAATATTGACACCCCACATACACATATAGGCTTGACAATCCACCTTATGCCTAACCTGTAACACCCCTATTCCAATACTGGGACTTCCTCCACACCCACATGCATCTCTGTGGACACACTTCAGTCCTGCCCTGCAGCACTCCCAGCTAATCCACTACTTATACCCCACATACACATACTGACCTGACAATCGTTCTCATTCCCAATTTATAACACCTCTTTTATTCCAGTATTGGGGAAACCCTGTACCTCCACATAGAGCTCTGTAAATGCCCTACAGTGCTCTCTGCTATTCCGGTCTAACAGTTTTCCTTGCTCTTGCTTCTTCTTTAGGCCTCATCGTGTACCTGGGGATGATGGTCGGCGCATTTTTATGGGGGGGCCTGGCTGACCGCATTGGCCGGCGACAGTGCCTCCTAATCTCCCTCTCTGTCAACAGTGTCTTTGCATTCTTTTCCTCCTTTGTGCAGGGATATGGGACCTTCCTTTTCTGCAGACTTATCTCTGGAGTCGGGTAAGCCCATTCTTCTTGATTTTCAAGTTTGTAGTCTGACTTGGGAGCTTCTTCCAGGAATGTATTTGTCTCAAAATTAGATTATTGTAACATAGTTTATGCAGGAATATCTAACGCTAACATTAGGCACCTTCAAACACTACAAAATACTGCACTCATAGTACTGGGTAATAGTAGAAAGTAGGAGCATATCACACCCCCTTTTTTGAGATATCATTGGTTACCAGTATCTTTTAGAGTATGATTTGAAGTGCTGACCCTAACTCATAATGCAAACTATTCCTTTCAACAGGGTTACTTACACTCTGTGACCATTCCTTATACCCCAGCTAGGATTCTAAGGTCTCTACATTATCATAGATTGATAGTCCCCTCTCTACAGAGGACTAGGCTAAATCCAACTAGAATGAGAGCATTTTTCTACCTTGCTCCTTTTTTAACGATATTCACTTGGAAGAAAATTTTAAGAAATTTAAAGCTTTACTGAAGGCTCTTTTTAAAGAGGCTTTTAATTTGGACTCTTGTACTGATGGTTTGATGCATTAAGGTCTCTGAAAATGGTAATTCCTTGTAAGGAGAATGAGGAATTTGGATGTTTGTTGTATATGTTTATGTAGATAATTCTCAATATTATTGAGTTCCTTTATTTCTTTTGATCTGTAATTTAATTGTATGTGATTGTAAACTGCTTTGGTCTCTTAAGTTAAGCGGTATTAAGTTTTAATAAACATAAACACACAGCTGAGGGGAAATACTTCCCATGTGTGTGTTAAAGTGACTGAAGAGAAAAGCTTTCACTATATTGGAGGTCATAAGTTTGATCTGTAAACTACATGAAGTTGGAAAAAATGCTAATTGTTCTAAAAAGAGGCTGTCTTCCTCTCCAGAATTATAATCCACTGTGAAAATAGCTACTCACCCGAGCCAGCCTATTAATAGCCAGCATGTAGAAGCTGACTGAAGGGTAATATATGAATAATTTCCCTGGGGACCTGCAGTAAAACTTGTTGAAAATTGATACTGTTTTTCAGAGCAAACTAAGTACCTATTTATACACTTTCATGAATATTTGAACCACCTCTACCGAACAGTCAGGCTCTGAAGTTCCTACCTAGCGTGAATAATGACAGAGCTTGTGTGCTAATATTATAGCTTGTTAGCCTCATGCTGATGAGAAACAGGAATGAGCCAACTTTGCTCCAAATACCTAGGCTGAAACTCTTGCAGTACTGGAAGGAATTAAACGAGAATTTCAACTAAAAAGCAAAGTAGTAGCCTGCCAGGGCCTTGTTAGGAGGCCATCTTAGACCTTCAGACTAGAGTAGAGATAGGCATTTTGTAGAACTTGAGAAGCATCCATATAGAATATAATGCCTTTTTTCTTGAAGACAGGGTCAGTTTAATCGTTTATCCAAATTTCAAGTGGAATTGGCATTAGTCAGTTTAGGCAACATCTACAGAACAGAAAAAGGAAGCTCCATTCAGAGAAAAATAATAGGCCCTGACAGACACATCAACCTCAAAGAACTATTAGTGCATACTTTTACCCTTGTGGAGGTGAGTAGTTTTCAAATAACCCATTTACCCAGATAAATTGCCCTCTCTGGAGATCATTTGGTAACGCATTTTGTAACACGTTTGTACATGCAGAAAATCGATAATTCTGTGGCAGAATATGGCTGTACAAATATGTGTTCCATCAAGATCATGCATATTTTTACACTCTCCCCTGGGCACCTAAATTTGGGCATGCTGCCGAGATGTGTGCACAACTTAATTGATTAACAAGCCATCAACTATCAATAATTGGATGTTTTTGATACTTATTGGCAACATTAGGTTTTGAACGTATATCTGGCTGTATGCTATTCTATAACACTGGGCACCCAAATCCCATAGCGCATAACCCAGAATACTAGCTCAGTGTGCCCTACTTGGGAGCCAGCATTTACACCTTGTTTCAGCAGGTGTAAATCTGGCACCCAAAGTCAGGTCATGGGAATTGGTGCTAAGTGTGATTCTATAAAGAGTGTGTTCCCTTCATAGGATCACGCTTAGCACCGACCTATTTTGTCATCCATTTCTGAGTGTGATGTATGGAATTTCCCCCTCTATGCATTGATGATCCTGGGAGCACAGAGTGGGGATGAGGTGTGATATCACATATGAGGCTGCCAGAAGTAAACTTGTGTGAGAGAGCTGGGGCTGGTTCTGGAGCCTGTTTTATAAAGCACATAGGCCCCCAGGTTGACTTTATAAAATAGGCATGTTTTGGGAAAGTGTTCTAGGTGCCTCATTATGAAACTACTTCTATGATATATGTAAATACAAAACAAAATTAAATATTAAAAAATACGACATCCAGTTATGTGCTTTTGCAGGACTGTTCTCGAAAGGGTACGGTTAAGATAATCATGATTGTTGTATTCATTATTTATTGTTTTAAAAATGTATATGTCACTCCTGTTCTACAAACAATCCTAGACAATTTACAATGACATATAATGAAATCCCCCACCCTGAACTATTTTATAACTAAAACCATCACAGCCATAGAGCTGATGTAAATGCTTACATGTAAATTGCTAAAACACACATATAAATGATAGTGTTCTGTAATGTACAAGGATAACTGTATTTCCCACCTTCAAACTATCAGGCTTATTTTCGAAAGTGAAGGACGCCCATCTTTCGACACAAATCGGGAGATGGGCATCCTTCTCCCAGGGTTGCCCAAATTGGCATAATCGAAAGATGATTTTGGGCGTCCCCAACTGCTTTCCGTCGCGGAGATGACCAAAGTTCCCGGGGGCGTGTCGGAGGCGTAGTAAAGGTGGGGTTTGGACGTGCCTAACACATGGGCGTCCTTGACCCATAATCGAAAAAAGGGCGTCCCTGACGAGCACTTGGAAGACTTTACTTGGTCCTTTTTTTCTTACGACCAAGTCATGAAAAGGTGCCCGAACTGACCAGATGACCACCAGAGTGAATCAAGGATGACCTCCCCTTACTCCCCCAGTGGTCACTAACCCCTTCCCACCCTCAAAAAAATGTTTTTAAATATTTTTTGCCAGCCTCTAAGCCAGCTGTCATGAGCTGGCTATGACATTTGAGGCTGGCTTAGAGGCTGGCAAAAAATATTTAAAAACCCACCAGAAACCCACTGTACCCACCTGTAGGTGACCCCTTCACCTGTAAGGGCTATGGTAGTGGTGTACAGTTGTGGGTAGTGGGTTTTGGGGGGCTCAGCACACAAGGTAAGGGAGCTATGTAGCTGGGAGCTTTTTCTGAAGTCCACTGCAGTGCCCCCTAGGGTGCCCGGTTGGTGTCCTGGCATGTCAGGGGGACCAGTGCAGTATGAATGCTGGCTCCTCTCATGACCAAAGGGCTTGGATTTGGTCATTTCTGAGATGGGCGTCCTTAGTTTCCATTATCGCCGAAAATCAGAAATGACCAAGTCTAAGGACAACCATCTCTAGGGACGACCTAAATTTCAAGATTTGGGCATCACTGACTGTATTATCGAAACGAAAGATGGACGCCCATCTTGTTTCGATAATACGGGTTTCCCCGCCCCTTCGCCAGGACGTCCTGCAAGGATGTCCTCAGGAAAATTTGGGTGCCCCTTTCGATTATTCCCCTCCATGTATCACATGTAGGTGCTGGGTTATAGAATAGCATATAGCTTGAAAATTATGTGCATATAGGCCGGTATTCAGATCATTTATGTGCATTCCTGGTGCCTTAATCTTGGTGCCTTCTTTGTAAGATGACTCCATTATTGAGTAATTCTATAAATTGAGCACCAACATTTACACCCCAAATATGCGCATAAATTATTAGAATATCGGCAAATAGGCGCATATGTGTGCAGATGCACATAAAGATTTATCTGTGATTCTGTAAATACCTGCAGATCTTACACAGCATGTATCTGACAGGTGGAGTCTGAGCAGGGCATATTTCTGGCATCCAAGTGCAAGCATTTACACCAGCTCTGTAGCTGCCATGTGCTTGCGCCTAACCACGTAGGTGAATATATAAGCGCTTATGCCTACTTTTCTTTATAGAACAGGATTCTATTAGGCGTCCTCTTGGTGCCCTTTTATAGAATTGTCCTCTTAATGGCCAACGCAGTGATGACTAGTCTCTTAGCATCACTTGTTTGTGATCTTGTTATTATTTCATTATCTCAAATCCCCGGTAAGCCCGAGGGGTCTCGGCTGCCTATGTTATATCAAGGCACAGTGCCCCCCCCCCCCGGGTGCACGGAGCCGCCACTAACATGGCTCCGTGCCCCGACGGGCATGCGCAAAGGTGCAGCGGGGTGCGAGCTGGGAGCCATTACGGCATAATGTAAGCCACATTGAGCCTGCAAATTGGTGGGAAAATGTGGGATACAAATGCTACAAATAATAATCTTCCATTAGAAATGATTTATAGCAGTATAAGGCAAGGCCTTCAACACCTAATTGTTGTAAATGACATAATAATTTCATGGTCTACCACATCAAAGGCAGGCATGAGATCCAAGAGAATCACTACATAATAACATAGTAAATGACAGCAGATAAAGACCTGTATGAGTCAATACATTTATCTAAATTTTGATGAAGGCCATTGGATTGTGGGTTGTGGTCCTATCTAAATCTAGATAGGTAGGGGTTGAGAATATGTGACCGTCTCTGGGAAAATATGACTACAGCCACCAGCTACAAAATAAGGTTTTGTTTTTTCTTAAACTCATTTTTATTGACACCACGAGCAAGATAATACACAAGACATGACAACCCAAACAGAAGCACAAGGCGTAAAACCATAGACATCAAGTCTAGCCAATCCAAAAAACACAAGTGTCATTAAAGTTTTACATAAAACTCGTTCAAACCCACCCCTCCCACCCCTCACCCATCCTCAAATCCCCAGTGAAATCCCTTAAGCATGCAAAATTCTACTGCATGCCTGCCGGAGTCAGTGTGTCCCAGAATGTGCCCAGGTCTTCCAAAAAGAGTCTCCTTTAGCCGAGGATAAGTCAGGGATTCCTTTACGCTCCAGAGAATAAAGCAAATGGCTTTGGGGACGCACAATGCAAATTCATCTTGGTAGCTACTTTCCTTATTAAAAAATGTATATTGCAGTCATGGGTTGACACTGCGCCTCCATCTCTCATGACATGGCATAATTTTATGTGGGAAATGGCGGGGTGGTTGCTAACTTCTTTGAGATTCTCATCTTCCTTGGGGCAGCGCCAGTATTGTGATATATGGACTAGGCATGTCTCCATGCACACACCAATGGCCAGCGATGGGGGGTGCTTCCCATTAATAATAATATTTATAATATGGACAGATAGTGGGTGGAGGGAGGGGGAAAGGGGTCTCTTTTTTTTTCTATATTAAAAATGTTTTGGGGTCAGGGGTGGGATGCTGTACTTTTGTCTTATTTGTTCAGTTTTTCTTACACTGTTGTTTAAAGGTTGGTTCTTGTTATTTACTGTAATATTCACTGTAATAGGATGAGGGGTATTCCCCCCATAAATGTCTGTACGGTGTAGCTCCTTGACTTGATAAAAACATTATAAAAAAAAATCATGGCAGAGCGCCAGTGTGCAACCATAGGACTCTCCGTATTCAGGGCCTCTTTTACAAAGGTGTGCTAACCATGTAGATGCCCATAGGAATATTATGGGTGTCCATATGGTTAGCATGCGCTAAAAAAGCTAGTGCACCTATGTAAAACACCCCCTCAGCCAATATTGCACAATTGTTTGTTTGTTTGTTTGGGGGGTTTTTTGCCATCAACACTGATCATTCAAAAAAGCTTGCAATCCAGCAGGAGTGTGCCCCAAATGCAAAACACATCACTACTACTACTACTTAACATTTCTAGAGCGCTACAAGGGTTACGCAGCGCTGTACAGATTACGAAAAGGACAGTCCCTGCTCCAAGGAGCTTACAATCTAATGGGCGAAATGTCAAGTAGGGGCAGGCCATCACAAAATGAGGTTTTAATGAATTCTATTAGCGCAAACAATTTGTAATAAACAGTACATAGTAACATAGTCGATAACGGCAGCAAAAGACCTGCACGGTCCATCCAGTCTGCCCAACAAGATAAACTCACATGTGCCATTTTTTGTGTATACCTTACCTTGATTTGTACCTGTCTTTTTCAGGGCACAGACCATATAAGTCCCCGCCCCGCCTCCCACCACCGGCTCTGGCACAGACCGTATAAGTCTGCCCAGCACTATCCCCGCCTCCCAACCACCAGCCCTGCCTCCCACCACCGGCTAACCCCATTCTTTTATGTGAAAAAATCTAAAAGCTACAGGAGTTCAAGCATGTCACTTTTTCAGACTGCTTATGGACCAATGACATGAAAATCACCCATTCTCAACATTTTGGCTCTCCGATTTTAGTTGTCACATATTATATTGAACTACAAATTTTCATTTAAAAAGCAATTACATTTGCAATTATTTTTCCTTCAGAAAAGACCACTGGGGACAGCAAAAGTATCTGTATATAATATGTATACTGCTTTGGTTGTACCACAGAAAGGCGGTATATGAAATGTATGACCTTGAACCCTGAAAAGAGAGGCTGCACACCAGTCTGTATCTGTCATGAATTTTTGGGTCTAATGAGGGTTGTAAATAGCTACTTAAGGGTGCTAATGGACATTAAAGTGCATTAAGTGCCACATGGCCCAAAGGTATAAGATAGGACGCACAGAATTGAGTGCATATTAATTCCACTAGCATGCAATAAGCTTTAGTGAAAGGACCCCTTAGTTAGTTAGGGGACCACCATTGTTTTTCAATACTCTGGGCATACAGGCTTGAGTGATGATTCACTAGTTTCTCAAAGTTTCAACCAAATTGTTCTTTGCTGATTTCAATAGCCATGAAGTATAAGGATCAAGTGGACAGGTTTTTGGTTTAGCATATACCATAATGATGTTTATGTCTTTTAAATCCACATGCTGAAAAGAATTTAAGGGGTCCTCCTTTGTGATTACTGCAGCTTAAATTGACGTACCATGGGGTGCGCTGAGATGTCCTGTTGTCATTTTTGCATATGTGCATGCAAACCGTGCATTAAACTATCTTTTCATGGAGAAGAATTGTCTGGGGGGGGGGGGGGGGGGGAGAGAGAGGGTGTGTCTATGCAAATCGGTTAGCACACCAGCATTGCTGCGTGCTAACTGATTAGCACAGATTTAGCACGCGAGTCCCTACCACATACAAAATAGGTGGTGGTAGGGGATCACATGCTAATGACCACACACTAATGGGAAAATTAGCGTATGACCATTAATGGAAAAATCTGAAATTTGTCCATTTTACCCCTTCGGTAAAAATGGCCTTGGTGCGCGAAGGCCACTTTTTGCTGCAGCTTTGTAAAAGGGTCCCTAAGATTTGAGATTTTAGGCATGTTACTTGAACAATTGATTCAGATGTACTCACAGAATTGAACTCATTGTGAATCTGACTAATCTTTTCTATAAAGGACATAGTAACATTTTCCACTCATTCTATATGTAGTCATGTCATTTTACATAAGACACTTGTTTAGATAGAAGACCCATCATTATTTTGAACAACTCCTTTGGGTGATCTCGAGCTAACAAAAGGAGCCTGAGAAATAGGTATTCTTTGTTAAGTTCAGACTTGTGATCCCTAAGATGAAATTTACAATTTATTTTGTCTTTGCTCTTCCATGATTTTCTCCAGAACCATTCAAACAGTTTCCCTCTGCGTTTCGTTCTTCCTAATTGATCCCTAAACCTGGAGTGAGACTCCATTGTAGTGTGTGAGGTCAGTGATGGAAGGAGTGAATGAGATTCTATTACAGTATGGGAGGATAGAAATGTGATTTAGATTTATTGATATCTACAACAGAATAATGTTATCTGTTGGTGAAAACATGGATTCCAGGCAAAGGGTGGTAAGTCTAACTTTTTATATACTGACACAATGCCAAATATCAAGGCATCAGCAGAGAAATTCCTTATCCCTAAGACAACCCTTCATTAACTTTGTTGCTGCAACAATTTTGAGTGTATTAAAATTTGGTCTCTTTCTAGCATTGGTGGCTCCATCCCTATTGTCTTTTCCTACTTCTCTGAGTTCCTGGCCCAAGAGAAGAGGGGAGAACATCTGAGTTGGCTCTGCATGTTCTGGATGATTGGCGGGATCTACGCGTCTGCTATGGCTTGGGCCATTATTCCTCACTATGGTAAGAGAAATGGATTAATACCTTTCTCCATCTTTTCATGGGTGGAATGATGAATCTATCTAACCTTCCGCAGAAACATGTAGCTTTGCAAGAGCCATTGCCAAGGCTGGATTAATACCATATAGGCCCCTAGGCAAACATATATTTGTGGGCCCCCCTACCAGGATTTTCCCTCCCCCCTCCCCCCAATTTACTTTTTTTGTCACTCTTTCCCCCTCCCCCCCAACATTTCACTTCTCCAGAAGTAACAAGGAAAGTGCAGAGCCTATCTGTGGGCGTGATGGCAGTAATACTTTGTGAGTGAGCAGGAGGACCCTGCAAGCACATGCCTCAAATGGAGAGGCTTAATGGTTAGAGTTGGAAAGTTGCCAAGTTACCCAGTTCCAGGGGTGAATTTCTGAACTAGTCCTGGATTTCTGCAACCCTACTACGCCACAGCCTACTATGAGACATGAAATACTGATTTAACTTGGTAGTGTCAAGGACTGGTGGCTCCATCCATATTGGCTGAATTGGGATGTAAGTTCAACTACTGGATTGGCCAGAAAGTCTGCCTCCTGGAGCTGGGTAATTTGACATCTCTGCAGCAGTGAGCCAAGAACCAAAGAAGTTGTGCAAGTCATTTTTACCCTCCATTGCCTGTGGTACAAATCAGAGGTGCCAAGGGACAATGTGCCTGAGGTATATATTTACAATGTTTACATATGAGAAAAATTTCACAAATGGAAGCAGCAAAATAAAAAAAATGTCACTTTCTTTGGTGTTTATAACAGGATATAGACAGATATTACAGTATTAGGACAGTCAGTGTACAAAGGAATGTGCCCAGGAAACTTAGTAGCTAGCTGGGTAAATTTCCTCGGCTAAAAACTTCCTTTCATTTAGGATGTGTACATTTGTAACAGTGGACTTCCAAAAGGAACATTTTCAAAGGGACGATGGAAATGATAAAGTGGATGGGATGACTTCCCTATGAGAAAACGCTAAAGCGGTAGGGCTCTTCAGCTTGAGAAAAGACGACTGAGGGGAGATAAGAGGTCTATAAAATAATGAGTGGAGTGGAACAGGTAGACATGAATCGCTTGTTTACTCTTTCCAAAAATACTAGGACTCGGGGGCACGCAATGAAGCTACAAAGTAGTAAATTTAAGATGAATCGGAGAAAATATTTCTTCACTCAATGTGTAATTAAACTCTGGAATTTGTTGCCAGAGAAAGTAGTAAAAGCAGTTAGCTTAGTGGGGTTTAAAATAGTTTGGATGGCTTCCTAAAGGAAAAGTTCATAGACCATTATTAAAATGGACTTGGGGAAAATCCACTGCTTATTTCTATAATAAGCAGCATAAAATGTATTGTACTGCTTTGGGATCTTGCCAGGTACTTGTGACCTGGATTGGAAACAGGATGCTGGGCTTGATGGACCTTCATGCTGTCCCAGTATGGCAATACTTATGTACACATTTTGAAAGGGAGACTGTATTTGTATCTCACAGAAACCATACACAAATGTATGCACTCTCTCAGACAGTGTCCCACCTCCACACCAACATGCAAAGTTCTTGCACCAGCTGCCAGTTCTTTTCCTTAGCCTGCATTAGACACTTCACACTTTCTCCCAGTCTTCTTAAATTCCTATTCCTTTTCAACAATCCCATTCTCCACAATACTCACTGGTTCTACAGCTCTCTCCAAAACCCCATACAGTGATCAACCTCAGTGCTGCCTGATGGCGAAATGTTTTCTAGCCCAAAAGCAGCCCAAATATAGCCCAATATTAATATAAATATTAATCAGGTAAATATGAATATCAATTAGGTCAATATGAGTATTAATAAAGTAACCACAATCATCATAATCATAATCTGCAGCACCATTATAATTAGCACAAATTCATAATCCATCCAGGCACAGGAAAAAAAATGTTAGTTCTCCCCCAGGTTTCAACCTTAATCATGTTTAATGTGGGCTATAAATGTTGTAAATAAGTAAATAAATAAATAGATAGAAACTCTGAATGTTGAGCACCTGATTCTTATAACTTGTCTGTTTTAGTGGCCCTTTACCAGGAGAAAAAAAATCTCTGCAAGATACAACACGTGCTAGGGTGTCCCTATAAACACCCCCCATCCAAATGCCACACTGATAACAATTTATAACAAATTACTACTCTACTACTATACGTCCTCTGTGTACAACTGTATGCTGCACAAGCCAGCAAGTTTGAAAATATAAGCAATATTAAATAAAAATGGAACCAATAAAGCACAACGTGATTGCAGGAGCTCATCATGGCTCCGCTCCATCCCTCCCCCTCCCCAGTGACTGACTCACACTTTCTTCTGCCTCCTCTGGAGTCCTGCCCCTGGATTCTTGCCTCCTCCAGCCAACAGGCTGCCCCTTGCCTCCTCCTTCTCCTCCAGCCGGCAGGCCACGTGGAAGAGCGGAACTGCTGTTGGGGGCCAGCAGCACTCCACTGGCGGTGCGTGCTGCAGCGGCAGCAGTACAAAATGGCCACTGGGCTAAGCCGGACTCAGGGCAAATCAGATCTGTCAGGATATCCATCCATCCCCTAGCCCATCAAGGGACAATTGGCCAATCCTGGTGGACATGCTGATCCAGACCATTGCCTTCCTTTTCAATCTAACCTCCTTGTTCTACATTTGTCCTTTGTTTTAAATTAAGTGATCGAGATTCATAACCTTACAAGGACAATAACTGCCCTATGATTAGACATGCTGGAAAGAGGAGCAAGGAGGTTAGTTTTTGAAAACCTCTGGTCTGGTCCCACGGTGGCACAGTGGCAGACTACAGGCATTTAAAAGAAGCCTGGAGCCCGCCTCTGCAGGGCTTCTATTGGTCCAACTGGATGAATAGAAGTCACTGCAGGAAAACTGCGCCCAATCTGCGCCCATGGAGGTAAAAACTGCCCAATGTCCCGTGACCAGTGGCCTTCAAAAAAACTGCGGTACCCGCCCAATTCCATGGAGATAACGCAGAATTGGCACCTCTAATCAACCTCTACTTGCTCCAGCCTTTGCAGCTCAGCCCCTCCTTCCTGTGACTAGAAGCCTCCCTATTGGCTGGATCCTGCCACAGTCTCTGCACCAGAAGGGGGTAGGATTGGAGAGCTACAGAGGGTTAAACTGTGAAAAATATCCAGACACTTTAGACATCATTCTGACTTTGAGCCTAGCAATCTACAAATTTGTAGAATCTTAAACAATTCCAGAGAATTGACAATCCAAGAGTCCTCAGCATATCTGATAGGGCTCCCCCCCCTAAACATTTGGGCATGAAGCACATGCCTAGTTTGCCTATGCCTTAATCCAACTCTGGCCATTGCAGAATCACTACACTAATCACATAGCCATGCTGAAGATAATATGTTGAAAAAAAAGATGGCCATTTAAAGCACAGTATTTGTAACATTACAAGACTTCTTATTTTTATGAATAGTGCCTTTTCATACAATGTTCTCTTCGTATTCTAAGCTATTCAGTTTGGGAACATTAAAATACATTGCAAATTGGGACAGGACAGCCCATTGGCTTGGTGACAATGCACTGCAGTGTAGAAGGATTCTGGTTACCTGAGTTAGGTCTTCTGCTCCCTGATTTGGATAAGGATATTGTAAAGGCAGCATTCATAGCCCATGGAGGGGGAGGGGAGGGTTCAAGAGAAGAAATTGTGGTCATTGTTGAGGGGTATCAACTAGTGGTCAAGTTAGAGTCCATGATTGCAGGATCACAAAAGGAACTCTGGTTCATTGCCCCTGGTTCAGGACCATCACTACAATGATGACAGGAGCTATGTTGGGGGTGGGGGAAGGGGAGAAATTCCCAGGTACTTGCCAGTAAAAGCTCATGATGACAGATCTCAACTCAAATTGTGACTGTGAAACTGTCAGGTTGAAAAAAATAGTATTGCATATCAATTGTTCATGTTTTTTCAGTACTGCCCAATGTTTCTATATGAGCATGCACTCTCTATAGATAGATATAGATAGATATATATGTGTGCGTGTGTATATATATATATATATATATATTTCTTCCTTTTCTAACTCCCAGGCTGGAGTTTTCAGATGGGCTCTGCATATCAGTTCCATAGTTGGCGGGTCTTTGTGCTGGTCTGTGCTTTCCCCTCTGTCTTTGCCATTGGAGCTCTAACTTCCATGCCTGAGAGTCCCCGCTTCTTTCTGGAGGTAAAGCCACTGCATTCTGGGTATCAGAGAGATAGGAGCAGAATGAACTCATAGAATTCTGAGTCTCTCACAGATCTGGGAATATAGTAAATTGTATTCTGGGCTTCTCATGGAAAAAAGAGATGGCAGAATTATTGCACCATTTCACAATTACAAGAAGACACTATAAGGGGTTTATGGAGCTTCTTGGCTGCTTGGTGCCTTTAATATGCCAGTATGTCTCAGTTCTGGTGTCTGACCTATTCTGCTTTGATTTTTCTCCAGAATGGAAAACATGATGAGGCCTGGATGGTTCTGAAACAAGTACATGACACCAATATGAGGGCTAAAGGTCACCCAGAACGAGTATTCTCTGTAAGAACCTGACACCTTCGCTCTATGTTATCACTCATAAATGTTGCTACATGTTTAACCTCAGAGCTTACATTTTAGGAATGATCAGTTCTCCACTCAGTTGAGATCCTTTATGTCAGGAAGAGGTGTTCCAAACCTCACTTGCTGGTCACAGTTCCTTGTAGGAATGAACAGGTCATTAAATTTGGGTATGCTTTAAAGGCATCTGCTTCCTTTTCCCTGGATGCCACAGAGTACTTCCTCTGGAGAAGGTGGCAACAGAAGAAGGCAGAAAATGGAGGAATAAAAATCCCCAGGTTACACACGAAGACTCCATAGTCTGGCATTTCTTCTCTGCTGAAACACTGGGGGATCAAAGGAAGTAAGGGTGGGACAGGAGCAACCTTCAACTGAGAGTAGAGCTTAAACAGAAGTGAAGAGGGCATTTCTTAAGCCTGCTAAATCTCCTACTTCCATCAGGTGACACAGATAAAGACAATAAAACAGGAGGATGAGCTGATTGAGATCCAGCTGGACACTGGCACCTGGTATCGGCGCTGGGTCATTCGCTTGTTGAACCTCTCTCAGCAGGTAACTGTCTTTTTATTCTAATATGACACATACATAGGGTGTACTTTTGATAAGGGCTTTTCAATCTTCTCCTCAGTCAGTTTGGTTTTCAGGATATCTCCAATGAATATGCATATATTAACATCAACTGAGTAAATCCTTTCTCCTAGTTACATGCTTTATATCACTAAATAGTAACTCTTTGTGGTGTTATCTTTGCAAATTTCACTTTATTAATCAATTCTCTAAACATATAAAACAACTTCTCACAATCTGATCAAGACGTATGAGCAGAGACTTGCTGACCTGAACATGTACACCCTGGAGGAAAGGAGGACCAGGGGTGATATGATACAGACATTCAAATACTTGAAAGGTATTAATCCGCAAACAAATCTTTTCCGGAGATGGGAAGGCGGTAGAACGAGAGGACATGAAATGAGATTGAAGGGGGCAGACTCAGGAAAGATGTCAGGAAGTATTTTTTCACAGAGAGGGTGGTGGATGCTTGGAATGCCCTCCCGCGGGAGGTGGTGGAGATGAAAACGGTAACGGAATTCAAACATGCGTGGGATATGCATAAAGGAATCCTGTGCAGTAGGAATGGATCCTCAGAAGCTTAGCCGAAATTGGATGGCGGAGCAGGTGGGGGAAGAGGGGTTGGTGGTTGGGAGGCGAGGATAGTGGAGGGCAGACTTATACGGTCTGTGCCAGAGCCGGTGATGGGAGGTGGGACTGGTGGTTGGGAGGCGGAAAATACTGCTGGGCAGACTTGTACGGTCTGTGCCCTGAAAAAGGCAGGTACAAATCAAGGTAAGGTATACACATATGAGTTTATCCTGTTGGGCAGACTGGATGGACCATGCAGGTCTTTTTCTGCCGTCATCTACTATGTTACTATGTTATGTTATGATCATGCACTCCTCTCAATCACACTTAAAATCAAAAAGAATTTTTTGAAAAATAATACAATCCCTCTATCCTCTGAGATTTTACACTCAATTTTCATGACACAAACTCATCGGAGCTTAGACAATTCCCTAAAAATTTTCACCTAATTTGTCCATATAAAAGATTGTTATCCACAATTCCTCTTCCTATTAATGTTCTTTACCAACAATTCCCATGCTATATATTTACACAGCTTCTCATCACAAACTCCAGCTGCTGAGAGTGTGTTATCTCAATGTTAGAATGTCATACATGGGCTCCTTAAAGCTCCTTCACTTATGTTGAGACATTCATCATAATTTCACTTAACCGCACCAACTTCAATATTCTTATCAGTTTCTCTTCTCTCTATGAAGCCCGACACAGTAATTGTGTTTCACAAAAGCGTCGTCAGGGGTTCAACTAAAAAATGTAGATTAACATCATGAGACACTTATACCCTCTCCTCCCAAGTGTCCTCTTCATTATTCTACCAAATATTTAACATGCCTGAGAACAATTGCACTTTTCTTACCAATTGTCTAAACAGTATGGGTTTCCCGGTGCCAGGAGAAAAATGGCGTCTGTCTTCTTGAGTCGTCTGTGCATGCGCATTAGCTCTCTCCTCTTATGAACACAGGTAGATACTGTCACGTGATTACTCCCAGCCATTCTACTTTATTTAGGCCCAACGAGGCCACCATTATCCAGTCATATATTAACCTTTGTTACTTATTAAACATACTTTGCAAAATATCCCTTTCCACATCTACATTATATTGCATCAAGACCACAAACCTCACCTGACTAAGAGAATGCTTAGCCTCTACCCAATGAGCTACCAGAGGCGCTTTCATCTTTTATAATCAAATATTGAGCTAAACGATGTTTCATTTTCTTTATAGCTTGACCAATATACCATAGGTTATACAGACATTTAATAGCATAGATAACAAACGAGGACTCACAATTTGTTTGGGACCTCAAATAAAAAAAATTTTTTCTTTTGTTTGATTTGGTATTTGGATACTGGTGGTTACTAAAGCATATTGACAATATGTACATCCTGCACATTTAGAGTGGTATCCCTTCCCAGTATTTTACTTTTTCTTTAATGTTTCTCCCAAATTTGGTCCCCTAGTGTATGCAAACCTTGGCATAGCTTGAAATCTTTTATGTTGCCTTAATATTGGCCAATATTTACAGATAATTTGTTTTATCTGATTTGTAAGGGGTACAAATAGTAAAATGCAGGTCATTCTGTCTTCAGAATCTGATTTCTCTTGGGGGCTGAATCAACCAAGATCTATGAGCATTATATGCCCTTTTCATCACCTTATGGATTACTGTTCATGAATATCCCCTTTGTACAAATCTATTGCTTATTTCTTGAGCTTGACTACAAAAATCTTGTTTCTGAGAACGTAGGTGCCTAATTCTTAAAAATTGACCTACCAGTATATTATGTTTTAATGGACTAGGATGATAGCTTATATAATGAAGTATTGTATTCCTATCTGTAGGTTTACGGTAAGCTTTTGTCAAAAATTCTCCATTTTCATATTTTATATATACATCCAAAAACTCTACTTGAGCCCCTCCTACCTATCTGTGAAGTAAAGGTAATATTTTGATCACACTGATTAAGATATTGAAGAAACTCCTTCAATTCTTCCTCTTCCCCTCTCCATATAATAAGTACATCTTCTATAAAGTGTTTCCACCCTAAAATATAAGGAGAGAATTTACTATTGTATACATGCATCTGCTCAAACTGACCCACGTAGAAGCATGCAATTGTTGGAGCTACTGTGGCCCCCATTGCAAACCCCTTGAGTTTGAAAATAATATTCATGATCAAAAACAAAATAATTTTTAGTGATAACCAATTTGGCTATTTGATTCAAGAAGTCCATCAATGGGCCTGATATTTCCATTGTATTTAATAACCGTGCTAACATGGATAAAGCCTACTTCTGGGGAATGTGAGTATACAATGCATTCACATCAAGAGTGACTAAAGTTACTGAATGCTCTTCCTCAATCCTGATAGTTTGTAGGATCTGCAACAACTGTGTTGAGTCCTTATCACATGATGAAATTTTCGCTACCTCTGATCTTATGTGAAAATCTAAGAACTGGGACAAGGGCTCAAGTCAAGATACTTTTCCATTCACAATTGGACATCCTAGGGGCTCCTTTACATTTTTAAGCATTTTTTGGCACAAAATATAATTGAGGAACAACTGGAAATTGTTTCTTTTAAGATATTTATATTCTTTACTATTTATAATGCTCTGATGATTTGCTTCATATAATAGCATATTCACTTCTATCTGAACCTGCTTTGTAGGATCCTCTTCCACCTTCTGATAAAATTCTCTGTCTTTCTAATTGTTTTTCTGCTTCTTTTAAATATTGGACCTTAATGTGAACTACTATACTCTCTCCCTTATCTGCCCATGATATCACTATAGTCTCATCCTCCTGTAAATCTTTTAAAACTTCCTGCCATTTTTTTAATTACCTTGAACATATTGTATTTATTACTGCATCTATGGGTCCTGAAGGGACCTAGGTTGATTTCACATGATATTCCTGAGAAAAAGTTTGACAGGTATTGAAATTATCTGCAATTTCTTGATTAAATTGTTCAAAATATTTACTTAATCATAATTTGTGCAAATGTTGTTTCATACTAAATGAATCATAATAATGTGTTGGTACAAATGACAGGCCTCTAGATAACATATCACACTGAACTTTAGTCATAGTAACATAGTAGATGACGGCAGAAAAAGACCTGCACGGTCCATCCAGTCTGCCCAAGACAAACTCATATGTGTATACCTTACCTTGAATTTGTACCTGTTCTTTTCAGGGCACAGACCATATAAGTCTGCCCAGCAGTATTTCCCTCCTCCCAACCACCAGTCCCGCCTCCCATCACCGGCTCTGGTACAGACCTTATAAGTCTGCCCTCCCCTATCCTAGCCTCCCAACAACCAACCCCTCTTCCCCCCACCTGCTCCGCCACCCAATTTCAGCTAAGCTTCTGAGGATCCATTTCTTCTGCACAGGATTCCTTTATGCATATCCCACGCATGTTTGAACTCCGTTACTGTTTTCATCTCCACCACCTCCCGCGGGAGGGCATTCCAAGCGTCCACCACCCTCTCTGTGAAAAAATACTTCCTGACATCTTTCTTGAGTCTGCCCCCCTTCAATCTCATTTCATGTCCTCTCGTTCTACCGCCTTCCCATCTCCGGAAAAGATTCGTTTGCGGATTAATACCTTTCAAATATTTGAACGTCTGTATCATATCACCCCTGTTCCTCCTTTCCTCCAGGGTGTACATGTTCAGGTCAGCAAGCCTATCTTCATACGTCTTGGAACGCAAATCCCATACCATCCTCGTAGCTTTTCTTTGCACCGCTTCCATTTTTTTAACATCCTTCGTAAGATACGGCCTCCAAAACTGAACACAATACTCCAGGTGGGGCCTCACCAACGTCTTATACAGGGGCATTAAAACCTCCTTTCTTCTGCTGGTCACTCCTCTCTCTATACAGCCTAGCAATCTTCTAGCTACGGCCACCGCCTTGTCGCACTGTTTCATCGCCTTCAGGTCCTCAGATACTATCGCCCCAAGATCCCTCTCCCCGTCCGTGCCTATCAGACTCTCCCCGCCTAACACATACGTCTCCCTTGGATTTCTACTCCCCAAGTGCATCACTTTGCATTTCTTCGCATTGAATTTTAATTGCCAAATGTTAGACCATTCTTCTAGCTTCTTCAGATCTTTTTTCATGTTTTCCACTCCCTCCGGGGTGTCCACTCTGTTGGAAATCTTGGTGTCATCCGCAAAAAGGCAAACTTTACCTTGTAATCCTTCGGCAATGTCACTCACAAATATATTGAACAGAATCGGCCCCAGCACCGATCCCTGAGGCACTTCACTACTCACCTTTCCCTCCTCCGAGCGAACTCCACTCACCACCACCCTCTGGCGTCTGCCCGTCAACCAGTTCCTAATCCAGTTCACCACTTCGGGTCCTATCTTCAGGCCGTTTAGTTTATTCAAGAGCCTCCTGTGGGGAACCGTGTCAAAAGCCTTGCTGAAATCTAAGTAGATTACGTCCATAGCACGTCCTTGATTTAATTCTCCTGTCACCCAGTCAAAGAATTCAATGAGATTCGTTTGGCACGATTTCCCTTTGGTGAAACCATGTTGTCTCGGATCTTGCAACTTATTGGCTTCCAGGAAATTCACTATCCTTTCCTTCAGCATGGCTTCCATTACTTTTCCAATAACTGAAGTGAGGCTTACCGGCCTGTAGTTTCCAGCTTCTTCCCTATCCCCACTTTTGTGAAGAGGGACCACCTCTGCCATTCTCCAATCCCTCGGAACCTCTCCCGTCTCCAAGGATTTATTAAACAAGTCTTTAAGAGGACCTGCCAGAACCTCTCTGAGCTCCCTCAGTATTCTGGGGTGGATCCCGTCCGGTCCCATGGCTTTGTCCACCTTTAGCTTTCCAAGTTGTTGATACACACTCTCTTCTGTGAACGGTGCTCTATCCACCTCATTCTCAGGTGTACTTTTGCCAGTCCCTCTCGGTCCTTCCCCAGGATTTTCTTCAGTGAAAACAGAACAAAAGTATCTAAGCAAATTGGCTTTTTCTTCATCATTTTCTACATAGCGTTTCATTGTGTCTTTTAGTCTCACAATTCCCTTTATAGTCCTTTCTCCTTTCACTAATATACCTGAAGAAGTTTTTGTCTCCCCTCCTTACATTTCTAGCCATTTGTTCTTCCGCATGCGCCTTCGCCAGACGTACCTCTCTCTTGTCTTCTTTCAGTTTCATCCGGTATTCCTCCCCGTGTTCCTCCTCTTGAGATTTTCTATATTTCTGGAACGCTAACTCTTTAATCTTTATTTTCTCAGCCACTTGCTTTGAGAACCATATCGGTTTCCTTTTTCTCTTGCTTTTATTTACTCTCATTACATAAAGGTCTGTGGCCCTGTTTATTACTTCTTTTAGCCTGGACCCAGGGCCGGTCTTAAGCCGAGGCGGCCGCATAGGGCCCCGCGCGGCGTGCCTCAGTCAGCCTCTTCCCGCCGCAAGGATCTTTATTTTCTTTTTAACTTTACCCTCCGTCGCCGCCTCACTGGAATCCGAGCATCACTGAAAGCGCTCCTCCTCTCCCGAGTCCCCCCGACGTCTGTAGCAGAACTGGAGCTTTTCCTGATTCGTTCATTCTCAGTGTCCCGCCCTCGAGGGCGGGACACTGAGAATGAACAAATCAGGAAGAGCTCCAGTTCTGCTGCGTTCTGCTAGAGACGTCGGGGGGACTCCGGCGAGGAGGAGCGCTTTCAGTGACGCTCGGATTCCGGCGATGGAGGCGGGTAAAGTTTAAAAAAAAACAAAAAACGAAGAGCCATCCTTGGTTGGGGGGGGGGGGGTGAAAAAGAGGGCGCCAGGGCGGGCAGGCAGTTGAACGTGGGAGCGGGAGGATAAGGGAGAGAGGACCTGGACATGGATGCCAGGCCTCAGGGAGAGAGGGTAATGGCTGGATAGGGATGATGAATGGAATGGAGTGGGCAGGGGAGAGAAGCATGGATGGGAGGGGGCTCAGGGAGAGAGGGTAATGGCTGGATAGGGATGATGAATGGAGGGGGCAGGGGAGAGGAGCATGGATGGGAGGGGGCTCAGGGAGAGAGGGGAATTGCTGGATAGGGATGATGAATGGAATGGAGGGGGTAGGGGAGAGGAGCATGGATGGGAGGGGGCTCAGGGAGAGAGGGTAATGGCTGGATAGGGATGATGAATGGAATGGAGTGGGCAGGGGAGAGGAGCATGGATGGGAGGGGGCTCAGGGAGAGAGGGTAATGGCTGGATAGGGATGATGAATGGAATGGAGGGGGCAGGGGAGAGGAGCATGGATGGGAGGGGGCTCAGGGAGAGAGGGGAATTGCTGGATAGGGATGATGAATGGAGGGGGCAGGGGAGAGGAGCATGGATGGGGGGGGCAGGGGAGAGGAGCATGGATGGGAGGGAAGGGCTCAGGGAGAGAGGAGAAATTGCTGGACATGGAGGGCAGGGGAGAGAGGAGAAATGTTGGGCAGGAATGGAGGGAAGGAAAGACAAAGGAAGGAGATGCACATGGAGATGGTAGACAGGACACATAAGGACACAGGAGGATGGTGGACATGGTGAGAGAAAAAATATCAAATGGAAAGAAGACACTGCATAAAACAGAAGACACTGGGACCAAAGCGAATAGAAAAAAACAAATGATCAGACAACAAAGGTAGAAAAAAGTATTTTATTCAGAATGTATTAATTGGAATATGTCAGCTTTTGGAAATGTGCATCTGTGATATTTTGCATGTAAGTTTCAATTTTTCTAGTATTGCTGCATGCTGTGTATGACTTCTTGAGGTAACTTTCCAGTTTATTTTGCCTTCATATCTGTTGTGTCATGTGTTTTTCATGCGTGATCAAGGTGCAGTATCCTGCTAGCATGTAGCATTTGCAGCCCTTTTTGTTTTGTTTTTTTCACGAGGTAGTGTATTGGTGTTTTAGAGCCTGGTGTAATTACAGTGCTGTCTTTCCACGCATAAGGTTGTAGCTCGTCCTGTCCTTGGAATTAGTGCTGTTATGATTTGGTAAGGTTATGAGTGTGTTTTTGCACAAGTTTGTGTATAGTGTTTTGCAGTGGAGAGATTGTGTGTCCGCACCTCTGACCCCCCCCCCCCCCCCGGGGTTATGAAAATTGGAACTACTAATTGTAGTGGACTTGAACTGAATAATTTCTGGGGGGGGTTCATGATAGCATTGTGCTTATTATTTCAATCAGTTTTTCTGTACAAGTTTAGCTTGGGCTGGGGGCGGGGCTATGATGGGGCCCCACCAAATTGGTCTGCATAGGGCCCCGCACTTGCTAAGACCGGCCCTGCCTGGACCACTGTCCTTCCACTTCTCGTATGTCCTCCCAGCCCATCAGCTCCTTCCTCAGGTATTCTCCCATTTTGTTAAAGTCAGCTCGCTTGAAATCCAGGACTTTGAGTTTAGAGTGGCCGCCATCCACATGAGCCGTTATATCAAAACAAACCGTTTGATGGTCACTGCTTCCCAGGTGTGCAGCCACTCGGACATTTGACACACTATCCCCATTTGTGAGCACCAGATCCAACGTGACTCCCTCCCTCGTGGGTTCCGTCACCATTTGTCTGAGCAGAGCACTTTGGAAAGCATCTACAATCTCTCTACTTCTTTCCGATTTTGCAGACGGAACCTTCCAATCTACATCCGGCAGATTAAAATCTCCCAAAAACAGCACCTCTCTTTTCTTCCCCAACTTTTGAATATCAGCGATCAGATCTTTATCTAGTTCCTCCAATTGTGTCGGGGGTCTATAGACAACACCCACGTGGACCAAGATTCTATCCTCTCTTTTTAAGGTGATCCATATCGCTTCTTCCTTTCCCCAGTTCCCTGTCATTTCAGTCGCTGCGATATCATTTCTCACATACAGAGCTACTCCTCCACCTTTACGTCCCTCTCTATCCTTGCTAAAAAGATTATAGCCTGGTATGTTTATATCCCATTCATGGGAACCATTGAGCCATGTCTCTGTGACTGCAACTATGTCCAAGTCAGCCTCCAAAATCAGGGCTTGAAGGTCATGAATTTTATTGCTTAGACTGCGAGCATTTGTGGTCATTGCTTTCCATCTACATTTCCTAGTATGTGTTTTGGTTTTAGTGATTTGTGAGGGTGTTTTCTCTTTGGGTACCTTCTCATATTTTTGTTCCCCCTTCCTTGCTTTTTCTTTTTTTTCCGCTTCAGTTTTATTTTCAGGAACATCACAGTGCTGTAGTGGAGCAAAAGAATTGTGTAGTGGCAACACTTGTGCGGGAGTCAATGATTTGGATGAAATATTAAAGATATTTAATTGTTTTATTCTCCCTTGTCTCTTGGGCCTTGTTCCTATTTGTTGCAAATTGCTCCCTACTATTTGTGATGTCATTGAGGCTTGTAAAAAAAATTGAGATTCTTTAATTGGATGAGATATATCTTGCTCCCCACCTTTCTATGTTTTTCCTCTGATGAATCACACGAGGAATTTATGAAATTAACCCGTTTAGTTTTTCTACTTTTTTTAGAATTCCTATCCATCCATAGAAACAATTATCCTCTTGTATAATCCTGTTCATCATACTTAAACTTTGCTATTTTTGACCCTTAATTTCTAATTGATATTTCTTCATATTCTGTAAATATTCCATATACTGTTGGTTGAATTGACTCTCCACCATTTTTTGTTTTAATATCTGCATCTTATTAGTTAATTCCTCTTGGATTTCCTTACCAATGTTATTTAACTTATTAATAGTGATTATCATTAAATCCAATGAGCACTGAGATATCAACTCATTCCATTGTTTAACATATTCATTATCATCCAGGAACCTAGGTTCCTTATATATTCTTAAATCTCTGGGTATACGTTTCATGTGACAATATTCTACCAGTGCTCTGGAATGAAATTTCATTCTAATCAAATACTTATGCACTTTATATATATCAGCCCAATCCAATTGAGGGTCAGCTATATCTGAACCAAACAATCTATTCCCCCCAATAACCGTGAAATTTGTTCTCCCGACAGCCCTGTTTTGGAAGTCCACCCTGTTGCAGTATGTATGAGATAGATAATAAAGTGCTGCCTGTACTCTATGTAAATCTATCTCATGCATACTCATTGGGAATATCCTGAAAACCAGAGTGCTATGAGATAATGAAGGACAGGGTTGCAGAACTCTGGTTTACATCCTTCCACTATCCTGAGATACTTAGCAGTAAGTGTAAATATGTGTACATCATCTGGGTAGGGTAATTGTCAAAGGAAAAGTATGTGCCTTCTTTCCCTTTTTAAAATTGGCATAACTTAGGTGCATACTTGGCATACAAGTTAGGTGGACTATTACAAAATGACTCTGTAAATGCCCTTTACTTGCAACATGTTTACAGTCCAGCTCTCATCCAAAGCTTTGCCTTTCCTACCAAAATACAAATTTTTGAATTCCCATCAGAATCAACTCCCACAACACTACAGACAAGACAGAACACATGAAAGAGAAAACTGTTTCCTACAGACTGAGTTACTTTCCTTGTATCGCATTATCTCTTACAATCCATTTAGACATCTCATCTATTTTTCCCTTTTCTTTGTATTTCTTGCTTCCTGTCTCCTGCTGTCATATCTCTGACTCTCCCAGTGTGGAACAGGCATGGGGAAATATTAAATGCTTTGGTAAATAACAGTCTATGTTCTTCTGCTGGGAAGACACAACTCCTGATGTGTTTGTTTCTGACTGTGGATTCACAGGTCTGGGCCAACTTCCTACAGTGTTTCACTCCAGAGTACCGCCGTGTTACCCTTATGATGATGGCTGTGTGGTTCACCATGTCCTTCAGGTGGGCATTACGTTGATGTTGCACCTATGATAATCACCAAATCAGATGCAATTTCACACTGGTAGGACAAGTGTCACTTTGCTCAGTTTACCTGAAGGAGGGTTGTATGCATCCATTCTTCCCTAGTTGTCCAACAATGTCAATGCTGGAACTAAAATGTTTATTTGGTTCTACAGTGAGGGGCTATGGGAGGGGACAGCACCAAGCAATGTGGTTACTGCAAATACTTCCCTGACCTGCTAAGGCAACATTATTTTAGGAAGTGGACCTCTAATGAACAAGAGGGCAGATTAACCATTATTAATTTTTCTTCAGTCTATGGTTGTCTTCCAGAGCCAGGTGAACTTTGGCACAAGTAAGAAAAGAGGTCCTCATGTTCACAGATAGAATCAACAGCAGGGCAAGTCCTAAAACTGTAGTCTAAGGAAATGGAGGGAACTGTGGAGTCCTTTAAGACTACACCTGTGTCATCAGGATGAAGTCCATTCCCTCAATAGTGAGAATGCTATCACTGAAGCCTCTGCATATAATTTATTTATTTTAATTTCTTATAAAGCACTAGCAAGCTCAAAAGCTATCAAAGCAGTGTATATTCAAGTACAATAGGTATTGTTCTGTCCCTGGAGGGCTCTAAGCTTGAGCCTGAGGCAATGGAGGGTTATGTGAATAGCCTAAGATCACAAGCAGCCAAAGTGGTATTTGAACCAGGCTTACCTTGTTCTCAGACTGCTGCTCCAACCATTAGGCTTTTCTTGGGGTCATTGAGAGAGAAATGTGGGTCTTTTTGCAGCTCTGATTACTTCATTATCATTCTTTTACTTATTATACTGTGGAAACTTTTGTGAGAGCTTAATCTGGAAGAAGTCCAAAATTATAGGATCAAAGAGCTAAAAGACTGAAGAGAGACCAACAGCACTGAGAAGAGCTTCAAGAGATCCCCCAGCAACAGTGAGGATAGGAGAGTGGGCATGATACTTGAAGAGGTGTTACTGGAAAACTGGAGAGGCAAGTAATGGGAAGTAGATTAAATATGAAAGAGAATGTAGGGCTGGGGAAGGAGTGACATGGGGAATGGGAGAGCTAGTGGGTGAAAGAAAAAGATGGAAATTTGAAAATTAAAAAGGAGGAGAAGAAGGGTGAGAGAGAGGCAGAAAAGAGCTGAAAAGGAATGATCAATATGTCAGAGGCAGGGAACAGACAGGAGAGAGGAGAAAAGACAAATGGACTGCAGCCGCTTGAAGAAGAATTAGCAGACGACAGACAGGAAAGCAGAAAAGAGAAGTTGGAACCAACAAGATCCAAAAATAAAATGTCCAGACAACAAAGGTAGAAACAAAGCATGTTATTTTGAATGTTTTAAATGGAATATGTTAGCTTTTGGAAATGTGCATAGCAAATATCTTTGTATTGTGTTCAGTAGAAAAGGAAATGCATTTCTGTTTTATGTCTCCAGTGTTGCAGACTGGAGGCTAGGATGTAGAAGTGAGCTCTTGTTCTGAGTGATGAGGGTTGGAAGAAGAGGGAATCATATCTGCCGCAGCCAGAATCATGATGCCACGGTGTTGCTTGAGTTTCAACAAAGTTTTTCCCACTAGAGGTATTGGAGGATATGCATACAGAAGACATGTCCCCCAATTGAGTAGGAAGGCATCTGATGCTAGTCTGTCGTGGGCCTGAAGCCTAGAACAGAACTGAGGGACCTTGCAATTGATCTGAATGGCAAAAAGATCCACCGAGGGGGTGCCCCACGCTCGGAAGATCTTGCAGGCTATGCCCATATTGAGAGACCACTCGTGAGGTTGCATTATCATGCTCAGTCTGTCAGCCAGGGTATTGTTTTCACATGTCAGATAAGTGGCTCGAAGGAACATGTTGGCGAGCTCATGCCACATCCGGATGGCCTCCTGACACAGAGTGCGTGATCCAGTGCCCCCCTGCTTGTTGGTGTAATACATTGCAACCTGATTGTCTGTTTGGATGAGAACAATTTGGTGAGATAGCCGATCTCTGGAAGCCTTTAGAGTGTTCCAGATTGCTTGAAGCTCCAGGAAGTTGATCTGAAGATTTGTTTCCTGGGACCAAGCGCCTTGAGTGTTAAACCCATCTACATGAGCTCCCCATCAGGAGAGTTGCATCCGTCGTCAGCAGTTTTTGTGGCTGAGGAATTTGGAATGGAAGTCCCAGAGTCAAATTACATAGTAACATAGTAAATGACGGCAGAAAAAGACCTGTACAGTCCATCCAGTCTGTCCACCACTGAAGAGAGTGTACAAGCTCTGGGGGCATTTGGGTGCCATCTTCTAGACTCCCTGTGACTTGATACCACTGAGAAGCCAGGGTCCTTTCAGCCGATCTCATGTGAAGACATGTCATGGGTGTAACATACACTTTGGAAGCCATGTGGCCCAATAATCAACATCTGCTGAGCTGTGACCCACTGAGTGGCAGGAACCTTGGACGCGAGCAAGACAAGATTGTTCACTCTTGTCTCCGGGAGGTGGGCTCAAACCCTCTGTGTGTCATGCAGGGCTCATATGAACAATCACTGCACAGGGCGGAGATGGGACCTGGGATAGTTTAAAATGAACCCTAGTAGCTCGAGCACCCAAATATTTATCCGCATGGACTCCTGAGCACTGTCCTCCAAGGTGCTCTTCACCAGCCAATTGTCAAGATACGGGAACACATGAACTCCCAGTCTGCTTAGCGATGCTCCAATTACCACTAGACACTTGGTAAAGACCATGGGAGCTGACATGAGGCCAAAAGGCAACACGCGGTACTGAAAGTGATGTATTCCCAGCTGAAACTGAAGATACTTCCGGTGGGCTGGAAGTATCAAGATGTGAGTATATGCATCCTTTAAGTCCAGAGAGCATAGCCAATTGTTTTTTGGAATCACTGGGAGAAGGGTGCCCAGGAAAACCATCCTGAACTTTTCTTGGACTAGAAATTTGTTCGGGGCCCTTAGGTCTAAGATGAGACGCATCCGCCCTTGTCTTCTTCTGCACAAGGAAGTACCTGTAATAGAATCCCTACCTGTAATAGAATCCCTGCCCTTCTTCCCCTGGTGGAACGGGTTCGACCGCATGGGCCTTTAGAAGGGTGGGGAGTTCCTCTGCAACTACCTGCCTGTGCTGAGAGCTGAATGAATGAGCTCTCAGTGGGCAGTTTGGAGGTTTGAGATGCCAATTGTGGGAAGAACCCACTGATCAGGGGTTATAACAGGTCACCTTTGGTGAAAACATTTAGCCTCCCCCCAACCAGCAAGTCATCTTGGATGGACATTTTTACCATGGCTATGCTCTGCTGAAGCCAGTTAAAAGCTCGTCCTTTGCTTTGACTGGGGAGCAGCAGGGGCCTTAGGCGCATGCTGTTGACATGAACGAGTGCATTGGGGTTGAACCTGAGCAGGCTGGCAAGCCGAAGGGTTGTACCTACGCCTTGGATAATAATAGGAACTTATCCTCGGCTTGCCAAAAGTCCTCTTAGCTGAGGAGGCTGATGCAGAAGGCACCTGGAGGGAGAAAGAAGAGATGGTCTCAGTTTGTTTTTTTCATTTGGTCTGCGACCTCCACAATCTCCTGTCCAAAAAGGTTATCTCCCCGGCATGGGGCATCTGCCAACCTCTGCTGAACAGAATGTTCCAAGTCTGAAACACGTTGCCATGAGAGTCTGCGCACTGCTATAGCTTGAGCAGAAATCCTGGATGCCACATCAAAAGTGTCCCTTAACACGCCTTCTGCTGCTTGACCAACTGGTGAACTGACTCGGCCTGCTCCGGAGGCAGCTTGTCAGCCAGGTTGGATAACTTGCGTACCGAATTTCGCAAGTAGACGCCCGTGACAAGCTAGTAAGATTGTATAAGGGAGATGAACACTGAAGCCTGGTACATATTCCTCCCAAAAGAATCCAGGGTTCTAGCTTCTCTACCTGAGGTGCTGAGGCATAGTCCTTGGAAATTCTAGCTCATTTGAGAGCAGATTCCACTACCATGAAATTGTGAGGCAACTGAGGCCTATCAAAACCAGGCGCACTGTGGAGCCAATACTGGGTGTCAATCTTCTTGGGCATGATAGGGACCGACAGAGGGGACTCCCGGTTCCTGACGAAGAGATCCTTGAGTATCTCGTGGAGAGGTACAGTCACAGCATCTTGGCCATGGGTTCATCCTCCACTTCCAAAAGAAATAGAATGGCATCAGCCATTTCCTTTACAAAAGATGGAAATGAAAGGCTCTCTGGAGAAGACTTTATTCTTTCAGGTGAAGGGGAGGGTTCAGAGTGAATTCCATAGGACTCAGCCAAGGAAAATTACCTTGGATCCTTCTCTGAATCCCATGAGCGCTCCTCCTCGGTGTCAGACAATACCTCCCGATGGGAGTGTCTAGACCGAACCTGCCTCAATGCAGAGGAACCATGTCCTTGAAAACGGCATTGAGAAGCTGGCTCCCGCCTCAACTCTGGCGAAGCTTCTTCCACTGACATCGAGGGAGTGCCGGCTTGGTTGACAGTCAACACTTGTGCCGCATGCATAGACTGGTTTAGATAATTTTTTCTATGTATGATTGAGCTAGGATTGACTGGTTTAGATAGTTAATTCTTTTCTATCAACAACTAGCGTTCTTTTCTGTTTCATATTATTTTATGTTTTTCAAAATTGTAAACCGCTTTAATTTGATAAACTCTCTTCTTTTAAGCATTGGCCGTAGTGTTTAAACAACCACTGGTATATTCAGCACCTGCCTCTATTGGATATCAGTGCTGAATATCCAGGTGTACCACCCACTGTTGATGCAAGCCAGGTATTTTCCAGCTTTGGCAGAGAAGTGCCTAATGGTTAGTGCAGTGGGCTGAGAACCTGGGGACCTGGGTTCAATTCCCACTATGGCTCCTTATGTCCCTGGGTAAGCCACTTAACCCTTCATTGCCTCAGATACAAAACTTTAGATTGTGAGCCCACTAGGGACATAGAAACTACCTGCATATTATAAATGTAAACTGCTTTGGTTGAACCTCAGAATGGCAATATATCAAATCCATGACCCCCTCTCCTATATGGACAGCTCTATCCTCAAACTGCCCCAGAGCATCCAGGATGGTCTGTAGCTGCTGTAAATCACTGACTAGCCCTGGTAAGTGGTACTGATCTACAGGGCTCAATGTGTAGTTAAGAAAGTTGAGAAAGAGAGTGGGTCAGGGCAGAAACAACAGAAGAGGAAGGGCTAGATTACAGGGACTGTTCTTTGTTGTGTTCCATGTTCACCCTTTCCCTTCTTTTCTCTGCAGGCAGCCTGGAAAGGAGTGCCTGGAGCAGAAAATCTTTGCTGCTCTGGAGTCTGAAAAAAATTGGTGGAACTGTGTTCCAAGCCATTTCTCCAGAAATTAAGCCCTGCTTAGCTTATAGATAAATGCTTTTAAATATTGGGCTGATTGTGTTAAGAGCAGTCCCTGTATTTTTGTGACAGTTGTTTTACAACAGAAACCTGCGGCAAGACTGCTAGAACTCATGTTTAAAGCTAGAAACCCTACATAGTTCTTTTATAAAATCCTTTATAAATGTACCTCCAGGGTCTGTGGAATACAAGGAGCTCACCCTGGCTGTAAAGATCAGAACCCATGAGCCCAATGGTGGTCCTGACAAGCAGGCTTTCACGAGGCTCTAATCAAGGTATTTCCTTTCTTCTTTCAACAGTTATTATGGTTTGACAGTCTGGTTCCCAGACATGATCAAGCACCTCCAGCACATCGACTACACTTCACGCACCAAAGTTTTCAAAGAGGAACTGGTGGAACACTTCACCTTCAACTTCACTTTGGAAAATCAGATCCACAAAAACAGCAAATACTTCAATGACAAGTAAGTTGCAATGTCCTACCTCATCTCCTGAGATCTTCAAAGGCCTTATAATACCATACTGAGGCTTTACTTCTGTTTGAGACACTTCTGCACAATTTCATAACTTTTTCTACCAATGGCCCACATTTCAGGATCTGAATATTATGTCTCTGAAAAGAGAAGGAACAGTTTGATGATCTTCAGCACCATTGTGTAAGATCTATTGTTAAAAATAATAAAATCAGAGGTATAATACATTAATAAAAGTTGACAATTGTGTTGGGCATAGTATTGCCAATTACAACTGTACATTTTATTTCAGTTATAGAGCAAATGAGCATTTTGTAGACTAATTGAAAGGTTTTTAAAAAGTTCCTCATTGCCCATGAGACACTCTAGACTAGAGGAATGAGCTGTCTGGTTGGTTACCCAGAAATGTCTGAAGAAGCACAGAGTGCGTGCACATGTGATATCAGAATACTCTTTGCCTAACAGGTTCATTGGTTTGAAGCTCAAGTCAGTCACCTTTGTGGACTCCTTGTTTGAGGAGTGTTACTTTGAGGATGTCACATCCAGTAACACATTCTTCAAGAATTGCACCTTCCTATCCACTATATTCTACAACACAGGTAACATTATAGTAGCACAGTAGCTTAGTTAATGTCAGCAGATGAAGACCAGCATGGTCCATCTAGTCTACCCAGTAAGGTGGCTAGAGTTGTACCTGCTGCTCCATGCAGGTTACACTCTCTGTGCCCTTGTTTGGGGTTGTACCTGCTGCTCTGTGTGAAGGCTGTTTGAGTTTTCTTTGATTGCATCCTCTTGCTATATAGGAATTCTGTTTATCCCATGCATTTTTTAATTCTGTCACTGTTTTTGTCTCTACTACACCTCTACCACTTCCACTGTGGCTGAAACATGAATTTCTTTTTAATATCTCTTGATTTAACTTAACAGGCAAAACATATAAAAAACCCAATACACATATGCTAGAGAGGGACCCCCCTTCCATTCATACAGATCTTCAGGTCCAGGAGAAGGGAACATTGGAGCGTTCCACCTCTGCTTTAATGAAAGAGTTTTAATGAAAGAGAGAACATTACTGTCACTGAATTGGCTATTCCTGCTTACTCCAATATCTATTCCAAATTTTATCATACACATCCCTTTTCCCCTTAAAAGCATATGCAGATTTTTCAATGGATGCAGTCTTTGCCACCTGGATATACCAGTAAGCTAGAGATGGGGTTGTCTTCCAACAAGCAGCAATGGTGAATCTTGCAGCATGTATTAAGTGCCCATCAATGCTTAATCCATTCCACCACGTTCAATGGTGGTACCCTAATAGAAAAAATAACGGTGATAGAGTAAAATGCTTGTCCATAACTTTCTTTATCTCTTCATATACCTAAACATGAATTTTTTACTACACTTGATTAGAAGGTGCTCTACTCATGTCCCTCAAGTCTTCCAATTATTTGCTGAAGTCTTCAGAGTTTTTTGTGACACAGTTTTAATTTTGCTGAAATTTCTGGAGGTTTCAGTACCTCAGAGCCCATGGGGTTTTATCTGAGTCTTCACTAGGATTTGGGAAAATATCCAGCAGAGTTCTGAAAACCCTCAGTACTACGAGATTTGTACTTGACCTTCCATTCCCAGAAGCTTCTGTCCATCGTCACATAGCTTGTGGATTGAAGGGATGCTCACATCACCAAGTTCAACCTCTTTAGTCTTGCCAGGGGTCAACCCAATACTATAGGATAACATCTATTAATATATGTCACTGTCACTATAATGACTTCAAGCAGTGTTGGATATCTGCTTTGAATGTTATACAAGATGAGATATGCTTCAGGTTTTCAGGATATCCACAATGAATATGCACAAGATAGATTTGCATACCAAGGAGGCAGTGCATGAATATCCTGAAACCCCAACTGGCTGGGTGTGTCCCAAGCACTGATATAGAATATATAGGATGTCAGGTGAGTTAGTTTTCAATGAAAAATTGTGCTTCATGGGTCCTCAGCATAGTTTCTAAGCTCTAAGGCAATGTGCATGTGAAAGTTTGCAGATTACATATCATTTTCCTCCCATGGCAGCAAATTATGTGAAAAGGAAGAGAATTACAGCAAGAATTTGGAGCTCTTGGAGCAGAATAAGATCTGGGTAGAGTGCATAGGGGAGTAAAGGTATCAGTCATTTACAGCTGGGATGGGCATTGTATGCAAATAGATCTCATGCATATGCATTAAGGAAATCCCTCAAGGACTGAAGTTGCCCATCCCAGATTTAAAGCATAAGATGAGTTTGGCAGGCTGAACAGAGCAGTCTCAAATGCCGACAGAACCATCTAACATTCTACATCTCAGATTGTTCTCCCTTCTTCAGGGTTAGTCTGTGTTTGGCCATGCTCACTTACTGTGCTCTCATACTGTCAATAGGTCTCTACTGACTTTCCTCCCCTTCCTCCCTACAGACCTGTTTGAGTATAAGTTCATCAACAGCAAGATTACCAACAGCACCTTCCTGCACAACAAGGAGGGCTGTCAGCTGGACTTCAGTGATGACAACAACGCCTACATGATTTACTTTGTTAGCTTCCTAGGCACCCTCGCTGTCCTGCCAGGCAACATCGTCTCTGCTCTCCTCATGGACAAAATTGGACGCCTTAGGATGCTGGGTATGGTTCCATGAAATGACAGTCCCCATAGATATGATAAATAACCAAGGATGAGCGGAGACAGCCCAGGAGAGGAACAAAAGACTCAGGCATCCACCGAAGAACTTTATTGCAGTTTTCCAATGTATCAAAACTAATCACCTTTGATAGTTTCAATACACTGGATATTGCAATAAAGTCCTTTCAACTACGATGGATACCCGAGTCTTCTGTTCCTTTCCCTGGGTTCTCATCACCCATCTTGGTTAAGTATCCATTACATGAAAGACATAGGGATGGCTCTGATGGTTTTTCTTTGTGGCACAGGTAGATGTGGCACTTCTATACATTGGCACCAAGATGTAGACACCACAGTGGGGTGCATTTAGCACTGATTCATTGTGGAATACTAGGGCAAATCCATTTTGATGTGCTGAAAGTTAGGTGCACCAATTTATGTCATGTCAATAGATGGTGCAAGTTGGCATATGCAATATGCACAACTGATAGTATTCTATAAGTTGCATGCATCACATGGCAGCATTCCCATGAGACACCCTGCATGCCACCCTGAAGTTGTGTGCTATCCTCCAGATTCTATATAGCGTGCGTACAGATCTGTGCCAAAATCGAAGCATATAATATAACAATGTATGTAACTTAATTGGCTTAACAAGCTAATCAGCATTGATAATAGCTCTTAACAAGCAATAATGAGCACTAATTGGCAATAATTAGAATTTACACACACAACTCGCTAAGCGCATTCTGTAAAGCAGTGCACCTAACTTTTAACGTGCGCAGGCAAAACGGGGCATGGTTATGGGTGGGAAAATGGACATTTCATGGGTGGTATAAAATTTAGGTGCATAGTTATAGAATATGGCCCAGTGTGCCTTAATCTACTTGCAGGGATTTACGCCACATTTTCATTGGTGTAAATGGAGGCACATAGTTTTAGGTGCTGAGATATCAACTAAGTCTATTCTATATACTGTGCCTAAATCTAGGCACTGCTTATAGAATACGCTTAGTCGGCATTGATTTCCATGCCGATATTTTAGGCGCCTTTATATAATGTATCTCCACCTATGTAACTTACACCAGTTGCAGAAGAGTGCCTAGCACTTACATATGTAATTTTTAGTTACTGACACCAACCATATATGTAACTGCTAGTATTCTGTAACATAATCACGCAATTGGTACCTAAATTTAGGCACCAGCTTATAGAATTGCCTATAGATTATCACTATAATGCTGAGATTTTTTCCTCAGGAAAATGAGGCTATAGTAGCAATGATGTAGGGAATAAAAGGTGATGTTGTTGTGGTGATAGAGTTGTTTCTACAAGCGGAAGTTAATGAGGAGGGTGAGCTTTACTGTTTTGATGGACTCCCTTCTTATGTCTGCGGTGATGTCCACTCTGTACATATGCTGGGGGCAATAATGTGTGCTAAGTCCACTCAGTGCACACTATTCCCAATTTCAATTCACTAAGAGGTTGTGTCATCTTCTTTATAGGACATACAATGTGATCATGGGTGCCTGAACATGTGCATATGATAGTACTTGACACAGCATAAAAAAGAGTTTTTTTACTAACTAAAATATCACTTCTGAGGTCCTTTTAAGGAACTGAATCATCTGGGTGTGGAGCTCTATTTCCGTGGTTGAGATGACACTCTTGTGATTGGCCCCTGAGACTCCTTGCTGAGTCACTTTCCTTCGCATTTTATATTCTGTGACTAGCCACATGGTGACATTCTAAGGTTCTAATGATCCAACAATCAGAACCAGAAGAAATACCCTATGTAGATAAAGATCCAAAAAGAAGAGGAGTAGGGTAGGACATTATTGGAAAGACAGCTCTTTTCTTCAGCCTTGTGGTGAATAAGATTTGAAATTGCACATAAAGCCATTTTTGATAGTACAGCACCGAAAAATTTGGCAGCATTCCATAAGATTTTGTGATCCCTGAGGCAGATGACCTTTGCCGAAACATGGCTCCTTGTTGGGTCTGTTCAATTTTGGTGCTTTATTCATAAACCTCTTGTTTTGAATTGCGAGACTTCCTTTTAATTTATATTTATTTATTGCATTTGTATCCCACATTATCCCACCCATTTGCAGGCTCAATGTGGCTTACATAGTTTCATGATGACATTGTCATTCCAGAATATCAGATACAGTTAGTAGTATGAAGAGATTAAGTAGGGAAGAAAGAGGAAGTGATTGGGCGGGTGATAGTTGAAGTGGATTTTCATAACTGGTTGGGTTGGGAGAGTGAATTAGTGAAGCTGTTGGTTCTCGTTGTAGGCCTTGTTGAAGAAGTGTGTCTTCAGAGATTTGCGAAAGTTATTTATTTTGACAATTGATTTCAGGTCTGTGGGTAGAGCATTCCATATTTGCGTGCTCGTGTAGGAGAAGGTGGTGGCATGCATCAGCTTGTATTTTAGTCCTTTACAGCTGGGGAAGTTCAAATTGAGAAATTTGCGGGATGTTCTTGTGGCGTTTCTGGGAGGAAGGTCCACTAGGTTCAGCATGTAGATCGGGGCGTCTGCATGGATAATTTTGTGTACAATCGCACATATCTTGAATGCAATGCGTTCTTTAAGTGGGAGCCAGTGCAGTTTCTTTCTTAGGGGTTTTGCACTTTCATATTTAGTTTTTCCAAATATGAGTCTGGCGGCTGTATTCTGGGCTGTTTGGAGTTTTTTGATAGTCTGTTCTTTGCAGCCCGCATATAGTGCATTGCAGTAATCCAGGTGGCTTATTACCATTGACTGTACTAGGGTGCGGAAGATGTATCTCGGGAAGAATGGTTTTACTCTTTTGAGTTTCCACATGGTGTGGAACATCTTTTTCATCGTGTTCTTCACGTGGGTATCGAGAGTGAGGTTTCGACCAATAGTAACTCCAAGAATTTTCAGGTTTTGTGAGACTGGAAGAGAGCAGTATGGTGTGATTATTGTAGAGACGTTTTTTGTGTTATGTTGGGAGGTGAGTACAAGACATTGTGTTTTTCCTGCGTTAAGTTTTAGTTGGAATGCATCCGCCCAGGTGTGCATGATTTGGAGGCTTTGGTTGATTTCGTTGGTGATTTCATTTAGATCATGTTTGAACGGGATGTAGATTGTGACATGGTCTGCATATATGTAAGGATTGAGGTTTTGATTGGCTAGCAGTTTGGCTAACGGTATCATCATTAGGTTGAATAAGGTTGGTGATAGGGGGGGATCATTGGGGTACTCCACATTCGGGTGTCCATGGGGGTGATCTGTCCACGTTCGTTGTTACTTGGTATGATCTTGTGGTTAGGAATCCTTTAAACCATTTGATTACTGTGCCTCCTACTCCGAAGTATTCTAGTATATGTAGTAGTATTTCATGATTAACCATGTCAAAGGCACTGGACATGTCGAATTGTAGGACGAGTATGTTGTTACCAGGTGCGATTGCTTGTTTGAATGAGTTCATTGCGGCTACTAGAACAGTTTCTGTGCTGTGGCTTGTCCGAAATCCTGATTGAGATTCGTGCAGGATTGAGTGTTTATTTAGGTATTCAGTGAGTTCTTTCGTCACTATGCCTTCCATGAGTTTGGTTATAAGTGGGATAGATGCTACTGGGCGGTAGTTGGTTAAGTCCATTGTGTTATTCTTAGCATCTTTCGGTAACGGGGTTAGTAGGATGTTTCCTTTATCCGTGGGAAAGAGCCCGTTTTGAAGCCTTTGATTTACGTGGTTCGTGAGGTCAGTTTTGAATTGTTTGGGTGCGGATCTTATTAGGCTGTTAGGGCAAATGTCTAGTTTGCATTGTGATTTGGCGTATTTTCCGAGCCAATGTGAGATTTCCTTTGATGAGAGCTTGTCAAAGTTGGTCCATGATCGGTCTGCTGGGCATTCCCCGGGTTTCGGGTCTAGACATTCAAGTATGTTTGTGTAGTCCGTTGTATTTGTAGGTATCATAAGTCTGAGCTTTATGATTTTTTCCTTGAAGTAGTTTGCGAGATTGATTGCTGATGGGGTTTCTGTGTTGTTGGAGGTGGCTGTAGAGGTATTTAGGAGATTGTTTACGAGTGAGAAGAATTTGTGTGTGTCTTTGTAGTTTGGTCCTATTTTGGTTTTGTAATATGTTCTTTTAGTTTGTCTGATAGCGTATTTGTTTTGGCTTCTTGTGCATTTTCATTGTTCTACCCTACTCCTCTTTAAGGTTCTAATTACACTATTCCAACTGCAATGCAGCTGGAACCCTGAGCAAAGAATGAGTCATGTGAAAAAGAGTTGAAATGTTCCAACTGCTGGTGACTAATTGGGCTACAAAGGCCACCAAGACACCTACTACAAAGTACAATTTCACCTTTTGCAGGTCATTAAAGGGATCAGCTCTGAAGTTTAATCTATGAAGCAAACTGATGTTGAAATCTCTCTCTCTTTCTTTCAAGAATAAGGCATCTAGACAGGCAGGGAAGGCAACATACAGTATACATCTTTGTAAAATAGCCTCCTGCACAGAGGTACTACTACTTCAAGGCGGGTATAAGTTTGTGCTTGTATACACCAGTAGAATTCAATCCTTCAATCAGTGTTACTGGAGCTGGGACAGTTTTTCTTCTGCCCCTTCATTTTCTAAATTGCTACTTTTCCCTCCAGGAAAAGTCTAGTCACCATTCAAATCAACACTAGCACTGCAGTGCGCCCACTCCTTACTAAAGGAGAAAAAAAATCTCAACTCAGGAACAACTATGCATATAGGGCTAGATACACAGGCGTATTCTATAAACCTCACCTAAATTTAGGTGCAGTTTATAGAATACACCTAAATCTAGGCCTAGTTTATAGAATACGCCCATTTTCTGTGACTGTATTTAGTTGTGCACATTTATTCCAAAGATAACCTGGTGTAAATGCCGACTCCTAAATTACATGTGGAACAGATATATTCTATAACAGTGCGTATAAATTCTAGGAATTCCTACAGCCACGCCCCCTTTTCATATCCACATCTTATAATTGAATATTTTTACTGCTGTAATTGTCTATTGCTTATGTTTGACTTATTCTTGCTGTATACCATCTTGAGTGAATTCCTTCAAAAAGGTGGTAAATCCTAATAAATAATTTATGCAAATCACTTTATAGAATACTCTTAGACATTTGTGGATGTAAATTCTAATTAATGCCAATTAGTTTCAGTAATTGCTAGTTAATTTCAATTATTGGCCCTGATTGGCTTGTTAAACTAATTAAGTTGCGTGCACAAATCCAGAATACGACCGGGGGATACTATATAGAATCTGGGGGATTGGGGAAAATTCCTTAAAGATCACCTAACATAAGGAGCTGGTATGCTAAATGCGTAACTTAGAATATTAAGGACAGTTATGCAATAACTGCTAATTAATGACAATTATCGCCAATAATAGCAATAGTGGAGGAGTGGCCTAGTGGTTAGGGTGGTGGACTTTGGTCCTGAGGAACTGAGTTCGATTCCCACTTCAGGCACAGGCAGCTCCTTGTGACTCTGGGCAAGTCACTTAACCTTCCATTGCCCCATGTAAGATGCATTGAGCCTACCATGAATGGGAAAGCGCGGGGTACAAATGTAACAAAAAGAAATAAAAATAAAATAATTGGTTGTTAAAGTCAATTAGCATCTAATTATTACATTATGTTTTGCATGAAACTGACCCTATTCTATAAATTGCATGCACAAATTTGGGTGCACAACTTTATAGAAGTAGGTTAATATTGCATAAATAGTAGGTATTATGCTTTCTGAGTGCTTACTTTTATAAACATATACCCCAGGAAAATTTTAAGTACCTACAGAAGACTATATATAAGGCTATTCTGTATACTGATGTTGCTTATAAAACGACATTCTAATTGCATAGATGCACTTTGTCCTTCCAGCATATGGGCAGAGGGAAATATGTCATAAAAGGAGTTCAGCCTGATGAGTGCAATATTGCCTTGTGTGGATGGCAAGCCAGGAGCAACTGGCTATTGTTCCCTTCTCAGAAGAGTGTGCCATGCCACTAGATAAAAGGGGACTGAAATGGTTTGTGAGAATGAGCTGGGGGGGAGGGGATTCCACTTAATGACAAAATATTGTTTCCTATTGAGGCAGGTTAGTTTTTGATACCCTTCCCAGCCTTTCTAGTTCCCCATTCCTATTATGTGCTGCAGTCTTGGCTATGCTATGGTTATTTTGATATTGTGCTGCTGCTACTACTCCTTCCCTCCCCAGGCCCCTGGGCCAAATGTGATTGCTCTTGACTGTTTTTTTTGTGTGTCGCCTTGATGGGACCCAAATGGCAGTACACCAAATTCTCTTAAATAAATAAATAAATAAATTCCAGAGGCTGGGGAGGGGTGGCAGAGTTGGAGATTTGTAAAGTGGAGGACCTTGGAAGCTAGGAGGGTCAGGTCTATATTTTCTACGTGAGCACAAGTGCCACCAGTTCATTATATCCCATCATTTTTTATGGTCTTTCCCACCAGTTATACATAATTCTACTCAGCATATACATATTGGTGACAGTCAATATGAAAGCTCTTAATTCCCTGGGAGGAGGTGATGGCCTGTAGACCAATCAACTGAGAGTTTGGTGAACTCTTCAGGTTCATAAGTACGTATCTTAACTCCCTAGTATATAGTGTGACATTGGGCTCATCATACTATCTCTCACGTATAAACTTGAGGAAGTCACATTACTGTCATATGCCCTTCATCTATCGAAACATAATAGGAGATTAATAAATTAGGAAGCCAGAATCTCAATTCTAGAGGTGACCACTTGCATGCATGTGATATACCTCCCATCAGTGATACAATCTAGGTGGTTTACAAAATCATTAAAATTAATAGAGCTAGGGGGAGAGAGGAAGAAAATTGTATAAATTGTATAGGTAGATAATGAAAAAGAGCAGATACAAAAAGAAGCAGGTTAAAGATAGTATATAAGAACATAAGAGTAGCCATACTGGGTCAGACCAATGGTCCATCAAGTCCAGTATCCTGTTTCCAACAAGTACCTGGCAGAAACCGAAATCATGGCAACATTCCATGCTACAAATCCCAGGGCAAGCAGTTGCTTCCCCATGTCTGTCTCAATAGCAGACTATGGACTTCTCCCTCCAGGAACTTGTCCAAACCTTTTTTAAACCCAGATACGCTTTATGAAGAGCCATTCTGGGGCCCTTTTACTAAGCTGCAGTAAAAGAGGCCCTACACTAGCGGCGGTAGCTGTTTTTATCATGCGCTAGGGCCCCTTTTACTGCAGTGGGTAAAAAGGCCCAAAAAAGAACTGTCTGTGCAGTAAGTTTGCCCTTGCCATGCGGTATTAATTTTACAAAAATTCCAGCAGCGCTGGAAATGCCACACACTGGGGACAGAACTACTGCTGGCAGCCACGTTGGGCCGGCAGTAGTTCTGGCTTGCCATGCTTTAATAAAAGGGCTCCTATGCAACGATGCTGAACACTGAATGTTGTATGGTTCTAATTGGATTTGTCAAAATGAGGATACTACCAACAAATTCTGTTGGGTGGCTATGAGAGTTCCAGAAGTGAAAGAAATAGTATATGGCTGGTATATTATATCTTTTGAACTACAGTTAAGATTTTCTTAGGAATTCTGGATGAAATTGGTAACCAATATTCCTTTCTGAGTAGTGAGGTAACATGATCCCACTTCTTAGTTTTGGTAATGAGTTTGACAAATGTGTTAGCGTCTTGTGTGGATGAAAGATACTGTGTATTTCCTCATTAATTTTAAGAATATTTATAGTGGCAATACAAGCACCATATGGTTTGATAAGTTCATTTTGAAAAGGTTCCTTTCTTGAGTGGACAGGTGGTTATCTCTTTCTTCTGGGCCTCTTTGTAAATAGAACTCCCTTAAAATTGTCCTGTAGCTCTCTGTACAGATAAGTATGTTACTCAAGTCTTGCATTTCTCTTTCCACAGCTGGTTCCAGCATCATGTCTTGCATTAGTTGCTTTTTCCTCTCCTTTGGGAACAGCGAGTCAGCCATGATTGCCCTGCTGTGTCTCTTTGGGGGGGTTAGCATCGCTTCCTGGAACGCACTAGATGTGCTTACTGTGGAGCTCTATCCTTCAGATAAAAGGTAACAATACCATCCCATCCCAGATCCTGTTTTGAACAGAGATTTCAAGTAATCAGATATGTCTCATTAGGCCAGATAGGGTTGTGGTGGGTTTGCTGAAAGACCTGCTCAATAGATATTTGGAGATGGGAGTTGTTCCATGGGTCTCAAGAATGGTGAATGTGATCCCTTTATATAAAAGAGGTTGGAAATTAATTTATTTACATTTTATTTCAAATCTTGTTAACATAGTCAAGACATTACTAGTTAACCAGTGGTGGAAAAACTAATAGAGACTCTTCTGAAGGAAAAGATAATGAAGTATCTTGAAACTGGTATGTTGCAGGGTCCAAGGCAGCATGATTTTTCCAGAATAAGAATATGTCAGATAAATCTGATAAGTTTCATCCACTGGATGACCAGAGAATTAGATGGGGGCGGGCACTGGATGTATTGCATTTAGATTTCAGCATAACTTTTGATACTGTCCTGCAGATTAAGCTCATATCTAAACTGAGACCTAAAGAGGTGGGAAGCACATTAGAAACTGATTGAGGGATAAACAACAGACTATGTTGGCAAATGGAGTTCACCACAAAGCAGGAAAGAGATCTCAGAGTGATTATTTAAAGGTAGTAAAACAATGCAATAAGACAGATGAATACTAGGTTGCATAGCATAAATATTTTAAAAGGTGACTATGCCATTATACAGTTAACTACTGAGACATAAGTGTCCTGTGGCCAATTCTGGATGTAACGTAAACAGACTTGAGGATGTCCAGAGAAGGGATATCAAAATAGTGCGTGGTCTGCACCAAAAACCTTTTGAGATGTACATAAGTACATAAATAATGCCACACTGGGAAAAGACTGAGGGTCCATCGAGCCACGACAGCAGCCAATCCAGCCTAAGGGCACTGGCGAGCTTCCCAAATGTACAAACATTCTATACATGTTATTCCTGGAATTGTGGATTTTTCCCAAGTCCATTTAGTAGCGGTTTATGGACTTGTTCATTAGGAAACCGTCTAATCCCTTTTTAAACTCTGCTAAGCTAACCGCTTTCACCACGTTCTCCGGCAACGAATTCCAGAGTTTAATTACGCGTTGGGTGAAGAAAACTTTTCTCCAATTTGTTTTAAAATTATTACACTGTAGTTTCATCGCATGCCCCCTAGTCCTAGTATTTTTGGAAAGCGTGAACAGACGCTTCACATCCACCTGTTCCACTCCACTCATTATTTTATAGACCTCTAGCATGTCTCCCCTCAGCCGTCTCTTCTCCAAGCTGAAAAGCCCTAGGGCTTGTGTGTGTGGAGGGGGGGGGGGGGGGGAAATAATATTCAGTTGGTAGTGTTTGCTGTTTTGCTGACCTCCGCCAGCATTATTCCTGGATATTCAGTGTCATGCTCTGCTCGCTAACACATAGCTGGTTAAATCAATATTCACCACTTAACTGTGATTTATGCAGTCCCATTTATGTGCTAAACCTGATTGGTTAAATTATGAATATCATAGCTTAACCGGCCAAGTGCTGACTCTGCCTTGGAACGCCCCCAACATAGCTGGTTTTTACATAGGTGCTAACTGGTCATTTTCAGCGAAGAAACTGGCTAAGTGCTGCTGAAAATGACCAGATAGCTCCGAACAAGCTATTTAACTGGTCAGCAGCCATTTCTGGCTGGTTAAATTGCTTTGAATATCGACCCCTGTGTTGTTTAATTTTGTACCATGTAGAGGTTGTGACAGCTTCTGTTTATTAGGTATTAATTGGAACACATAATTTGACGAGGGATTCCTAACCTTTTGCACATAGCTGTACGTGACAGAGAATTTTTCACTTACTTAAATTATCACTTCTGAGGTCCATAAGGAGCCAGATCTGCTAAGCATGGATGAGGTAGAACTTGATTGCCCCCCAGGACTTCTTGATGTATAGATTTACACAGAATGTGACAGCAGAGGTCATCTACCTTAGAATTTGATTTTAATACACGTGCCCTATGACCAGCCATATGATGATATGTTAATGTTCGAAAGACACTATTCCAACCACAGCACAACTGGAGCCCTGAGCAAGAAACATCCAGGTACTGGATTGAGAAACAGTTGAAGTGTTCCATTTATACTAGTGACCACTGGATTACAAGGCCACCAAGATACCAGCCACAATGCAGAATTTCACCTTTTGCATGTTATTAATGGTTGTGAACTCCACAATGTAAACTATGTGCCTCTCACAGAGGCAGACTAATATTAACCTTTTTCTCTCTCTTTCTTTAAAGAACAACAGCCTTTGGTTTTCTGAATGCACTCTGCAAATTGGCAGCCGTCCTTGGAATCAGCATCTTCACTTCCTTTGTGGGGGTGACGAAATCCGTGCCCATTCTGCTAGCCTCAGGAGCACTGGCATTGGGCAGCTCACTAGCTCTTAAGTTGCCGGAGACACGAGGTCAGGTGTTGCAATGAGAACCACTTCAGCCAAGGAGAAATTAGATTTGTAGACACTGTGAAATGCTTTATTTAATTCTTTCTTCATATTTTTTTTTTAGCACCAATCCCTTTCTCTCTCACTCCTCCTTCATATGTTTTGTTGTCACTTTCTATATGATCCAACTTTGGAGAAAAACCAGCTGTTCCCGCAGGAGGTGGAGGAAGCACTAGTTTGCACTAATCTCAGCTGAAAGGCTACAGAGAAAGTGGTTTAATTTGTAGACAGCTCAATGCAGCAGGTATGAAGCCAATTGGTGCAGAACTCATGCAACCAGTCATTGAAAGAAGTACTTCTTGTCTGTATCCTAACAGTACATTCAATAGACAGACTTCTGTTAAATAGTCATTGTTTGTGCTACAAATTAACTTCCAGTGGACAGTCCTTCCCTCCCCCCCCCCCCCCCCCCCCCCCCCCCCCCCCCACCCATTTCTGTATTAGCTACAATAGATTTTCTGTATAAGGTTGGTTTCTAGGAGCCATGCAATGTGTGTGCAATAGTGAAGGATAGGTGTTCGGAAAAACTTCACCATCCTGTTGCTTGAAAGACATATCAAAATGATGACTTTGCTTTTTGAAGGAGGCAATTTCTCCATGCAAATGCTGCCTAAACAGTGCAGCATTCTGGCAGAAGAAATCTTGGATAATGTTGAATGTTATGGTTAACTATCTGAAGGCCACAGGCAAAAGTCACAAGGAAGTGTAACCTCCAAAAAAAGATTTCCAGAATGCATATTTTACAGGTTTCTGCAGTTTTCTACATTCCTGTTTTCCTGCCAATGCAATTTGTTTTTCATTCATAGCTTTACAGTGTGCATACTGGATCAGGCTCTGGTTGTTGTTCTCCCAGAATCCAAATGTACATCTGTGGAGAAAAGGACCCAGACGGGGACTACCCAAAAGCCTCCTATTTCCCACAGTGGAGGGGCTTTTGTCACAACAGTGCTTCACTGCTGCTGACAGCAGTTTAGTATCTTCTTCAAGGTCAGTTTGTTTGTAGTCCTTTTGGGTCTACCATGTCCTGGATAGTATTATTAGGTACCTCCTATTGAAATGAGTGAGATATCACATCACTTCATGCATTCATGTCACCTAAGTCTTCCTAAAATGTGCTTCTTTATCAGCTGACTTACTTTGCTGTTTTTAAAAAATTTCCTTCTCAGTATGCTTGGAAGAGGGGGGGCTCCTGCACAGTTCAGAAGAAAAGCCAGCGGGAGAAAGGAAGGGCACAAGTCTTAAAATTTGCCCCATCCTCCAACTTCAGCATGAATAAATCAGTGTGCCTGAAGTTCATAACATGTCTTTCCTCTAACTTCAGGCCTTTTAGAGGCTCGTTTAGTAACAATCATCAGCCCAAAGCATCAGCCAATTCAGACTTTAAACCCCTTTGAGTAGCCAGATATTTATAGCTGAACAGGACTCTTACCTGGTAACAGGAGCAGTGAATTAACTTTCAAAATAGTCACTGAATCTAAATCCAACAAATATAGTATCTGGGAAGTCACTGAAAGATGGTATATTGAAAACAAAATTTTGTCAGTGTGAGGGGCCCATCTTGGTCTGTCCTCCTGTTCTTCCAGTATGGTGGTAATTCTATAAGGAGCTGTATGCATGTTAATGCTGGTATTCTTATCATTTACATATGTATGTGAACATATATGTGTGTAAAAAGCAATAATCTAGCTTCACGTTATTCTGTACATATGTGCATATATTTGATAACATGTACATTGCAGGTGGGTGTTCACATGAATGGAGTCTGGTAGAGCATGGGCAGGGGCACATTTATAGCTGTATGACTAGTGTATGTGCTCACGCCTGAATACATACACATGTATATATCCAGTTACACTAGTATTCTATACAGGATAGTAAACACCTACTTTTATAGAACAGATGCCTATTTGTAGAATTGCCCTGTTAATACCTGTCTGATTTGTCCCACTGCTACCATGGCTGCTTCTTGGAGTCCAAGATCCCACCAATATGTTGATGTGGGCTTGTGATTAATATTTGACCATGGAAGGTTCCCCCTATGTTATATAGTGGTTGTATAACTACCTTCCTGTGAAGAAGGATAGCCCACTCAATTTTTATCATCTCCCCTGGATGCTGAACTTTGAGGCTATCGATGAAGCACGGTGATCTTATGGCTATTTCCTGATGACCTGTGACAGCCATGCCAAGCTCAGGAGTTATCCTGGCAATTGGATTTCTACCACACTGACTGCCACTTTCCGCTCATCAAGGCACAACTTCATATCTGTGTGCCTCAATTTCCTCATTGCAATAAGACTAGAGAGCTAATGTGAAAGATGATAGAGGAGTGAAAACAACAAAAATAACTACTTTCCAAAATAAATTCTATGCTGTTATTCCCTTCCTCACCCCCACTTATTTCATTCAAAATCCTATATTTTTTATGTTTGAAAGCATGCTAGAAGTCAGAAATGTCCTACAGAAAGAAAATAAGGTTAAGTAAGCTATATTTATTTATTAAAATATTTATTTGCTGCATTTGTACCCCACATTTTCCCACCTATTGCAGGCTCTATGTGGCTTACATTATGTTGCAAAGGCATCACTTTTAACATTAATATTATTTATTTATTTATTTAATTTATGACATTTATATCCCACAGTATTTCCTGTATTTTGTCTAAATAGTCCTCTAATTCTTATAGTCAGCTACCAACAGCTGCTTCCCTATTACAGGCACCTGCAATTCCTACAACAGTCCCTTACTTATAAAGAACCAGTGAGCTCTGTTCAAGGAGAGAGGGAATGCTCTTCCTGCGTTCAGTATTATTATTAGGGCTGGGCAGTTTATGTTCTGGCCCTTCATTTCCTAAATCCTGCTTCTTCCCTTCAGGAAAAATCTAGTCATTCTTTAAAGCAACACCAGCACTGCATAAAGCTTGCTCTAATAAGACAAGAAAGAGAGAGCAGCTCACCAGATAGCTACTAATTCTCTCCTGGGCTTGGATTATAAATCATTTTAGAATAGGTCACTGTGTGAGTAATAGTGGTGACCACTTTTATCTACTGTACCAAACCAATGCAACCAACAGTTAACTGCTAGAAGGTCAATGGATGTATAATTTTGCTAAGATCTAACATTTGGAAAGCTGTTAATGATGGTTCCACATGGCCACATTCAAAGGCACCAGTAGGGTGGATAATTGTAACAGATCACCTAATTTGTGCAAGTTACACCAGTTTTCTAAGGCAAAATACATTCATACAATGTATTTGAAAATGACCCCACTGAAGCTACACTCAGACATTTAACATCTGTTAGTAATGCACAAAATCTGAGAATGTCAACCATGTTTTTAAAAATCCCAAAGTACGTGTGTAAGTCCAAACCCCACCCCAGTTCTGCTTCTACACGAGTGAAAGGAAACACAAAATGGCATTAAGGGTTAGATTCTATATATGACGCCTGAAAATTCTGCACGGAAAAAATACACCTAGGTGCAATCTGTAAAGTACATCTAAATTTTATAGAATAGGCTTAAGTTTCCGCGTGCTATATAGAATAATGCCGAGTGCCTCTCCACGTGACCAAATGTAGTTGTGGCCATTTATGCCATGTTTTCATTGGTGTAAATCCTGACACATAAATTAGGCGCAGAGCGAGTGTGTTCTATAACAATGTGTATAGATTTTAGAAACATCCACACCCTGCTTGTGGCCATGCCCCCTTTCAACTATGAGACTTAGAATTTCGGCGCCCCACATTACAGAACGCTTAGTGAGTTGTGCATGGAAATCTTAATGCCAATTAGTGCTAATAATTGCTGGTTTATTTATTTTTATTTATTTATTAGGATTTATTTACCGCCTTTTTGAAGGAATTCACTCAAGGTGGTATACAGCAAAAATAAGTCTAACATAAGCATTAGACAATTACAGCAGTAAAAATATTCAAACAACAGTACAAAGTATGGCATCGTATACTACTTACAATGTTCAACACAAAATGTAATAAAACATTTTAGCAGACAGCATAGAGTGTAAACAAATATGAAACATATAGATAAGAGAGTAAGAAAATAAAGACTACTTAACATCCAATCAACAGCACTGATTAGTCAACCAATTCAGTTATGCATATTGTTATAGAATACATTTCGATTTCTGCACAGAAATTAAAGTGCCCGGGGTAAGTGCATATCATACTCCTACCCATATATAATACTGACAAATTTATAACATGTTATTTCCATGCATAAAGTTCTGCTGTCTGCACATAAATAGCTTTTAAAATTGCCTCTAAGAGAGTATGTTTCTGTTGTTTAAAACTTTCTACACTGCTCTATTGGATGGGACGGTCAGAGTGGTATACAATACTAAACTTCAAAGTTTGAACAGGAATACCATAATTTGGATAGGACAGAATCCCAATCACACAAACCTAAACAGATAAAAGAAATAGACTTTTTTAAGGTAAGAAATAAACAGGAATCATACCTAGGCTCAAGATTCAAATAGCTGAATTCCAAATGCCTGTTTGAAATGATAAGTTTTCAGTCCAGTCTTAAATGTACTTAAGTATTCATTTTCACAGTTTCTATTCTAGGCGGACTACAAATCAATATAGACAGTTTAACCATATAAATCAAAACCATACAAACTAACTAAAATAAAATCAACAACCCACATAAGTTGTCCTGATACCATTATAAATTTGAAAATATCAAAGTTTATTTATCCAAATGATATATTCATACTGAATGCCTGACCAATCAAAAAGGTTTTTAATACAATTTTGAATTCCTTCAGATCTCTCAAAGATCAAACCTTTGCTGGTAGTTCATTCCACATTTTAGGTCCTGCAACATAAAAAATAGATGTCCTATTCTCTTCAAGACGTATCATATGGAAAGATGGCACAAACTAACAAAGTAGCGGCTGCATATTGCAAAGTACGTGATGAGTGATATATATATGCAACGTAGCTGATACTACTGAAGAAATCTTGTTTATCAAGACTAAATACCAGTGATAAAACCTGATATTCGATCGGTAGCCAAGCAATGTAATCAAGACAGGAGTAATATGCTCTTTTCTTGATTGTCCAGTAATTGTGCAATTCTGTACAATTTGCAGGGATTTTAATGATCATTTAGGTACACCCAATAACAAGATTGCTCAGCACAGAAATGTAAAGGCAATTCATTCCACGATCTAAAAGCCAAAAAAAAATAAGCTGAACGTCTTGTGGATTCAAAACTTGCATGACGTGGAGCAGGGACAGCAATGTTATTAACAAGTTTCCTAACTTACGTGTTGTATATGCACATAAACTAAACCAGTTTTCAAAAGGCCAGTATGTGTGTACTTTATATCCCCCCAAACAATACCTACACAGTTCATCTATTTAATAGGGAGACATTTCCCAGATTATTTTACACACATATGTGCCTATTATATAAAGTATATGCATAAACACTAACTCCTTCCAACCCTGTGCTGGAAATACCTCAACTCAGTTCAGGTACTTATACGTATACAGGCAAATTGCTGAAAGCAAACATTGTTTTACTCTTGGAAATTATCCCCTAAACAGATAAAAAAAGAAGGTTAATGTTTGATATCTAAATATATGAGCAGTTTAGAAGTGTGGCCTTGTGGCTCAGGTCACTTAAATTTCAGGACATTTAACATCTTAAATTGCCCATTTATTACTGGTGCTGGGGATTCAGGCATCCAACCAGGCTCCTCATTTGCATATCCAGTTTGATAGTTAGATAGTTTTAGGTGTCTAACCCTAATTGAAAATCTGTTCTCTTTTCTGTGCATGTAACACCTATAGAGGCATATTTTCAAAGCACTTAGCCTTCCAAAGTTCCATAGAAACCTATGGAACTTTGGAAGGCTAAGTGCTTTGAAAATATGCCTGTTAGTCTCTTCTTAAGGGCACTGCTACTTGTTTCTGAACCCCTCGATTTATGCACTGAAATCTTTTAGAGAAGATGCCTCAGTTAGGTCTGATACACCAGTTTCAGGGTCTGAAAGTAAAATTACCATTATCGGTTTCATCTTGTGCCCTTCTCTTCCTCCCATTTCCATCTGTCCTCAGTGGTTTCACATACAAACATGCATAGGGTCTTCTTGTGTGATGTAAAAGTGTAATATACTGTGATGCTTAACCTTCTCAAAGAATGTCAGGTACCTTGGGAAAGCAGGGAACAGGGGCTTCAGGGTGACAAACTCAGCAATAGTGCCAGCGATAACCTGGAAATGTTTTACGTTACAAACTGCACATCTGTCTACACAGGGAATTTTTTTTTTAAACAGGAATCTCCTTTTAACAGACTCTGAAACCGACACTTCAGCCACTCCAGAGCTTAACAGGAAATGGTTAACATGAATTGTTTTGGTATAAATAGTTGACTACATTAAGCCTCTTAAGCTCATGAGCTGGACCAAACCCCTAGAGGGAAAAAATAGTGGGTACTAATTACACACCTCACCAGGTCATTGAGCATAGCTTGAAAACAAAGGCATGGCAGATGGAGCACAAAAAAAAAGAGATTAAACTCAGTAGCAACTTGTTCTGTATATAGTATACATTGTAATGTAAGTGTACAGTACAATTATGTTCAGCACAAATGTCTCTTATATCCACTGGTTATACCATACAGTCATTGAGGTTTTGTCACTTTAACTTCATCATTCCATGACTTTGAAAAAGGCACAACTTTGTGCATGGCATTTAACTGCCAGAATCTGGTACCTGGACTTTATCCTGAGGCACTGACCAGGATAATTTTGTATCTACTGGGGAACCTCAAAGAAGATTAGCCATACAAGGTGTAGAAGAGCACAACGCTATGCCACCTCCAGGAGGCTGATGCTTCCTCAAGCACATGGGCTTACAAACAAGGGGTCAGATTCATATCAAGAATAAGAAGAGGCATCCTGGAGATAGTAAAGTTCTTCAGTTAATAGACTGTAATGCCTTTCATATTTGGATCCGATATGCTTTAAAATAGACATGGATTTGCAGCCACCTCTGGTACGACTAGCTCTTCACACCAGTTTACACACAGCATACAGCTTCAGAAGGTGAGAAGGAACAACTTCATGATTGTTACCCAACTGTAACTGGGGTGAAGAGAAGCCAAAGGAGACAGATTAAGCATCATGCATAAATTCAGAAAGAGAGTCAGTGACTGATTCGGGGCTGAAATGCACAGCTGTGGCATATCAGCGTGTCTCTTATGACAGGAACCAAGGCTCTGTTTAGTAGACCATGCTGCCTCTTGATGCCTGTAAAAGTGGAGCTTGGTAAGAAATACTTCTGCACTTCCTTTTCTAGGAACAAATTGAAATGTCCTCAATTTCTTCCCCATTAATGAAGATTTAGGAAGGTTAACTGCGTCAGCAAAAAATCGGAAACCATCACTTGAGAAGTCCTACATAAGAATTAAGAATGGCCCAGCATTCAGATTTCTCAGTTCACAAGGTGTGGGAAAAATTAAGGATATTCCCTACAACTGTTTGTGGAGACATTGATAAAAACAACTTGGAAATCTAGAAGACAAAACTTTGGATTGTTCTCCTGTGCAAATCAAAAATGTTTTTTGATCAGTGTGAAAATGTACAACCCAACATTGGCTTGTCACAGAACAGCTGTGACATTTGATCTGTGTGCCGTGTATGCTACATTGCCTGTCACCAATTGCCAAAAACTTTTCTACATTTTCAGTGTGTTTTTTTTTTTTTTCTTCATTTCTTTTCCTTCTACTGTTCCAAAATGTTAAATGATGTTTAGCGACACAATAGTCTTTAGATGATGTGTTTGGGGTGTGACAGTGAGTGGAGGACAGGGTTTGAGGAAAAGTCTGGTGCATGTAGACATTGCATGATGGTTTCCAGGCCTCAAAGCTTGCTTTATTTATTTACTGGAATTCCCGCCATTAAGTGGCAACTCAGCGTCTTTCAGAAAACAGGGGCCCAATGAAATCCGCGATCCAGAAAGCACCATAAAGGTATGTTTCTGGCACACATGCTCCTTTCTGGGGCATATTTTAAATGTCTTTTTTGATGTTCCCCAGATTTTATGCAAAACCCATAGGTGGCAACTCAGTTGGTGACAGTGGGTGCTCAGCAGAGGGAAGGATCAATTTGTATTGTGTTTGGTAACCCCAATCAATTCTGAAATATTGGCACAGTACATTCACACATTTCTATTGGCATAATTTACAGCTAAATTTCAAAAGGAAAATTCTACAAAACTTGCACAGAAAGCGACAGTGTAATTTGCTTCTGCTATTTCTGTGGGCAGCTTCATGGGGAGCAGGCTCCTGAGGGGCAGGAGTAAAAAAACATATAGTCCTTGGAAAATGCAAGTGTACATTCATTGTTTACTGCCCCTGACCTAAACATATACTGAGAATGTTTCTTTTCTATCCAGCTAAAAGCAAGTATTCTGCATGAGCTGTTACCTGTGTCAGAAAATGGTCCCCCTCAGTATCTAGTAACAACTCCATTGTTACCCTGCTATATTCCTTGGAAGATTCTACTCCTAATACATGAGTAAACAGAAACAAGGATGATCATCTCAGGAGCATAGCCAGACCTGCCATTTCAGGGTGGGACCCGAGTTAACCCGGGTGGATCCTTTCCGCCCCCACCCTCGTACATACATAGTTTTTTTAAATACCTTTCCCTCTGCCCCTGCTATAGTCATCTCTCCCCTCTGCCATCTGCTTTACTCCCCCTGCCCTCCACGGTCTACCCCCAAGCCACTGCCAGCAGCAATTCCTGTAGGCAACCTGCACCGGTCCTAAAGGCTTCCGTCTACCACATCCCCGCCAATGAAGAAGAAGTGATGTCGAGGGCGGGATGCGGTAAAGGGAAGCCTAGAGTGCTGGCACAGGTCGCCTAAAGGAGTTGCTGTAGATGATCCCTCAAAGGTAGATGGGGGGGGGGGGCAGAGAGATGGGTAGCTACCGTGAGAGAAATAAAGAGAGAGAAGAGTGACGTACCACCAATGAAGTGGTGGCCACTAGACAGGTCCACCAATAGCTATGCCATTGGATCATCTCCATAAGAAATGTTTTTTTTTCTTGTTTACTCTGTTAATGTTTGCCATATGGCTTCATAATGTAGTTACAGTGACAGACTGAGAGAAAATGACCCCCCATGATATAGCATTACACTAACTGGCTCCCACTCAAAATGACTCTCCTGATGCTGGAGGTAGGGGATAGCTGTAGCAAAAGCAATCAGAGTTTTTGATAAAATGAGTTGACATCGCTACAAGAGCTTGTCTTCAGGGTATCTGTCATCCAAGGGTTAAATTTTTGATGAGCAAAGAATCACTCAATCCTTCTAGAAAGTTATGCTCTTTCTATGCCAGAAAGCATTGCCTAGTGGTCTACACTAATTTTTAAGTCAGAGCCACTTTGGAGAGCCTCCAATATCTTCTCACGCAGGGCCGTTACACTGTTTGACCACTGTGCGTCAATGACATCCATTCTCACCAACCCACCTTCAGACTTATCATTGGAGGTATCCTTGAGGAAAGTATTTCCAAAGTCATTTTCTTTGTCTATTGAGAAATGTCTTGTCCTTCAAGCATGTGGTTCTTCCCCCATCCACTTTTTCCCTTCTGTTGTGAGCTCAGTAAGAGAGACAAATAGTAGCAAAAAACAGAAAGATGGGGGCCAGAGGTCATGATCATGTCATCACCCTCTTTGAGCAAGAACGTTGGCTGCCTGTGGATGCACAAATTAATTAAAAACTGCTCACACTAGTTCATAAAATCCTTACTACTAACCAACCTCCAATTCTTGCAAGCTACTTGATTCCCTACTCCTCTAGTTGCCTTCTTCGATCTTCGCAACAAAATCTTCTGTCCATTCACTCCTTTCATATTGTTTTCTTGAATGCTCTTCAGAAATCTGTTTAATGTTGCAGGCCCTACCATTTGGATTGTGTAAACTGCAATCTCACTTGGATTTTAAGGCAGCCCTTAAAACTCACCTATTTAAGCAGATATTTGAATCCTCCCTCTAAATTTGACTGTCTGACCTTCGTCTGTTGCCCTTGCCCTTTCGGGAGCTTTGCTTGGTGCACCAAGTTTGTTAATTCTACTGCTTTAGATGTAGTCACTTAAATGCAGATTGGATAGTCAGTCTTAAGGATCTCTATAGTTTGGTAAACCATGTGGCCAACTCTTGCAAATTGCAAACATAGGTTTTCCACAGACCACTATGTCTGTGTGATGAAAGCAAATTTCTGGCCACCGGAGAGCCCAAGTAGCGTCATTGCCTGAGCACACAATAAATAATATGCACTCTATAGCTTTCAGTCTGCAATAGATGTTCAAAAATGTTATTTGGAAACTTTTGACAAACTAGCTAGGCCCAAAATAAAGCCTGACTTTAGTCTCTCAATACCAGATAGGGAAAGGGGATTGGATTTGATATGCTGCATTTCTGTGGTTACAATCAAAGCGGTTCACATATTACATATAGGAACTTTACTTTGTACCTGGGGCAATAGAGGGTTAAGTAATTTTCCCAGAGTCACAAGGAGCTGCAATGGGAATCCAACCCAGTTAGTTCTCTTGTTCTCAGGCTACAGCACTAACCATTAGGCTACTCCTCAAAAACATATATATAGCGCTGTTTGTGGAAAATGAATCTGTCAGGATAGAGAACTAACAAATTTTCAGTTTGTTTTTGGCATGCCTTTTCACTCTCCCTTCCCCACAAAAATATACAAAACTGGCAACATATGAGAATATCAGCATCATATGATAATCCCTAATTATACAATTTTAATACGTGTAATACACTAAAAATATTTTCTGCTAGGGCTTCAAAAGATTTTGAGAGCATGCTTGTCTTAAAAGACGGTGATGCGTGGATTTGATCTATGCATGTCAGGAGGAGACCTGACCCTGGCGTCACATGCACCAGAACCCCTCCGAAACAACCACTGGCCCCTTTCCATTTCTACTAAATGTGGTTTGACTTCTCTTTCTCCATTCTTCGATGTACCTGGTTCTATGTAGTATAGTCTGTATTCTACCTGTACCGTGGTGTAGTTCCTAGGTGTTTGTAAAAGAACAAAAAAATAAAAAACACAAAATAACCTATGGTGTACAAAAACACAAAAGCAGGTTAAAAACAAACTAATGATATCTCAGTTGTGGTCCTCAGTTTGTCCAATTTTGTATAAATTAAAAAAAAAGAGGTTAGATAAGGCAGCTGTTTTACATGTGTCTTGCAGAAAAAAAATAATCGGTGCTGTGTGAGATCTGTATGAAATTTTTTGCTGGGGGTCGTGGCGTCCCTTGTTGGCACAATCCAGTGATTATGAAATCTCTCAATAATAATAAAAATCTATCTTAAAAATACCAGCATTAATGCAATTAATGTCTCTGTTTGGAAATGTTTACGGACTCTCTGAATTTAATCTATTTAATGTAATGCCCTCTTTGATGAAGTAGATGATACACTTGAAAAGGCTGCCAGAAAGGCTCACCGTCATGATTGTCACAGAGACCAACAAAGTGATGGAGGTGTGGGAGAAAAGACAAAGTAAGTAGATTGTATCCATGCTGTCAGGGAATAAAATCTATAACAAGAACATTTAACACACTATACCTCCAGTACAGGCATATTTGCCAAACCAAGGCAATGGTGGGGGCAGAGGATAGTTGTTTAATATTCTTTGAACAAGCTCATTTGCCCTTCAATTTTGTAGCTCTTTATCATAAAATGTTTGCTTTATTGTTTATGCCTTTTAACTGTGGGTTTCCTGTTGTATACTTATTCCCTGATAATACTGAATTGGTAAATTCCTGTCCTCTTTTACCCTTACACCTGCACCACATTTCTTTAGTTCACTCTAAAGATAGTAGAAACCTTTCACCTCATAGCTAAGATTAAGACTTTGAGGCATAACCCAAGAATAGCCCCTTCTTGGTCTTTGGCTGCAACTAAGAACATGTACAATTATATGGGAAGGGGGGCTATGTGCCCTGCCATTCAGCTCTATTGAGGACCCAATTATATTACAATTGCCAAAGCCTAATTAAACTTCCTGCTTATTTGAATAAAGTAACATCACAGTAGTCAGAAGGCGAATGGAGTCAGAATTTTGGCCATTTTCTGCCCTGCAGTTTCACAGAATTTTTGCACATTTCAGAACAGGTGAAATGTGTTAAACTGTGTCTTGTAAAAAATCTCCACTCCTTTATATGTTTCATATTCTGCTGTCTAAAAAACACAGTTCAAAATATATGAAAGTAGGTGTGGTTTATAGAATGTGGTGCAGTTTATAGAATAGCCTAGCAGCCATGTCTGTACCTAATTCTAGGTGCGGCTATTTATGGCAAGTAAAACTTGGTGTAAATACCGGTGCCTAATTTAGGCACGGAGGTGTATTCTATAACCGTGTGTAAATGTTTGGAATGACCACGTCCCTTCATTCCATGGCCACATTCCCTTTTTGGTCCATTGAGCAGATATCATGTGAAGGTGTGTCATAGGTGTAACATACACTGTGAAAGCCATGTGGCCCAACAATCTCAACATCTGCTGAGCTGTGATCTGCTGAGAAGCACGAACCTTGGATGCGAGAAGATTGCTCACTCTCATGTGTAGGCTCTTATACCATCTCAGTATCGAGCAGGGATCCTATGAACTCCAATCGCTGGACAGGGCTGAGATGGGATTTGGGGTTGCTTAAAATGAACCCTAGTAGCTCGAGCACCCAAACAGTAATCCTCATGGACTCCTGAGCACTCTCCTCCAAGGTATATGAGCCAGCTCTGTGGGTGCTTGAGCACCCCCAATATTCAGAAAATTCCTTGTATGTGTCCAGGGAGGGGTTATTTCCATTGGGCTTAACACCCTCAATAATTTTGAAAAGTTGGCTCCTATGCTCCAAAGTGCCCCATACTAACCAGTCACCGAGATAAGGGAACACATGAACTCCCAGTCTACATAGCGATGCTGCAACTACCACTAGACATTTGGTGAAGACCCTGGGAGCTGATGCGAGGCCAAAAGGCAAAGCGGTAGTGAAAGTGATGCATTCCCAGTCGAAATCAAAGATACTTCCGATAGGCTGGAAGTATTGGGATGTGAGTATTGTTTTAAATTTAGGGTTCAGAGACCCCCAAGAAGGCTGGAGTGACCTTAAATCTGACTCCATCTCTAAATAGCACTAGTACTGGGGTAATCAAGGAGTTGTGAAGTTCTAAAAGGAATTGCCACTGAGAGAGAGACATCAAGTCTAAGGAAAAGATACCAGCCTTATGACAAACTGGATTTATGTCACAGGTTATACAATGCAGTGAAAGATAGCCTGATACAGCAAAAGCATTTATACTTACAGCCTTTCATCATTAAGTGAAGCCCACAAATCATCATTTGGAATGAGGAGTTTATTTGCCAAGATACAAGTCAAATCAGTGATTGACAACAGGCACGTACAATCAATTAGTTATAGGAATATAATAATCCAGCTGCAAACAGGTGTTAATTAGTTCCTAATCTTTTATAATTTCTTTTACCAATTAAAGGTTTTACAAGGGAAAGCAATTAGGTAATTTGTCAATTCTGCTGGACACATTGGTTTCCCTTGGAGAGAGAGAGTGGCAACCCTTCTCTCTAACTTAAACCAGGAAATACCCTGATTTTTATAGGTGCCCTCAGGATATGGATAATATGACAATATATATACCTGATTGGATCTATGCTAATGTCATGGTTGTCACTGATTGGCTCATGCTAATGAGTAGCTTTTATCTTGCTAACATGGTTTTGTCTCTAGCTCGCTTGACCACAAATCTTAAGCAAGACCCTGCATCCAGCTACACCTTTCCTTTCTCACACCATGGCTGACCACAATCCTGCTCACAGTAAAGTCTCCCTCCCCTCTTGGACAGCTAGTTCCCTATTTTCTTTGCACCTGGCATGACTCACTCATTTCTCAACTTGTTTTCCTAACTTACATTAGAGAAAATTCCACTTTGTAACAGATACGGCTTCCATTTTGTGCTGAAATCCTCCATTTTGTTTCCATATCTATTGATCTAACTTTTCCTAATTTAGCTTATTTAGGCCTCAATCCGGGCTACAAACTAGGCCATACTTTTCCTGTAAGCTCCCAGTTATGTCAGCCATCAGATTTCTGACTAAGCCAAGGTCTGTAATGGCCTGAGCTCTATGACTGGGCCCGCCACCATTCCAGTGGGGGGGAGGGGGGGGGGGTCTCTGGCTGTACCATAATTATACAGTATATGTATCCTTTAAGACCAGAGAGCATAGCCAATCATTTTCCTGAATCATTGGGAGAAGGTTGCCCAGGGAAACCATCCTGAACTTTTCTCGGACTAGGAATTTGTTCAGGGCCCTTAGGTCTAAGATGGGACACATCCCCCTGTTTTCTTTTGCACAAAGAAGTACCTGGAATAGAATCCCTGCCCTTCTTCTCCTGGTGGAACGGATTTGACCACATGAGCCATCTGGGCGGAGAGTTCCTGCCTGTGCTGAGAGCTAATTGAATGAGCTCTCCGTGGGCAATTTGGAGGTTTGAGATACCAACTGAGGGTGTATCTGAGATGGACTATTTGAAGAACCCACCTTTGGTGAAAAAACTTCAACTGCCTCCAGACCGGCAAGTTGTCCGGGATGGACACTTTTACTGCAGCTATGCTCTGCTGGAACCAGTCAAAAGCTCGTCCCTTGTTTTGCCTGGAGAGCAGCAGGGGCCTTAGGCGCATGCTGTTGACATGAATGAGTGCACTGGGGTTGAGCCTGAGCAGGCTGGTGAGCCGAAAGGTTGTACCTATGCCTAGGATAGTAATAGGAACATCTTCTTGGCTTGCCAAATGTCCTCCTAGCTGAGGAGGCTGATGCAGAAGGCGCCTGGAGAAAGAAGAAATGGTATCAGTTTGTTTTTTTCATTTCGTCTGCGACCTCCACAGTCTCCTGTCCCAAAAGGTTATCCCCCCGGCATGGGGCATCTTCCAACCTCTGCTGAACAGAATGTTCGAAGTCTGAAACACGTTGCCATGAGAGTCTGCAAACTGTTACAGCTTGAGCAGAAATCCTGGATGTCTTAAGTGTCCCTTAACACGCCTTCTGCTGCTTGACCAACTGGCAAACTGACTTGGTCTGCTCCGGAGGGAGCTTTGTCAGCCAAGTTGGATAACTCGCGCATCGAATTTCGCAAGTAGATGCCCTGTGTATAAGGGAAATAAACACTGAAGCCTGGTACATGTTCCTCCCAAAAGAATCCAGGGTTCTAGCTTCTCTATCTGGGGGTGCCGAGGCATAGTCCCTGGAAGTCCTAGCTCATTTGAGAGCAGATTCCACTACCATGAAATTGTGAGGCAACTGAGGCCTATCAAAACCAGGTGCACTGTGGAGCCAATACTGGGTATCAATCTTCTTGGGCATGATAGGGACCGACAGAGGGGACTCCCAGTTCCTGACGAAGACATCCTTGAGTAGCTTGTGGAGAGGTACAGTCACAGCATCCTGGCCCTGGGCTCATCCTCCACTTCCAAAAGAAATAGAATGGCATCAGCCATTTCCTTTACAAAAGATGGAAATGAAAGGCTCTCTGGAGAAGACTTTATCCTTTCAGGTGGAGGGGAGGGTTCAGAGTGAATTCCATAGGACTCAGCCAAGGAAAATTACCTAGGATCCTTCTCTGAATCCCATGAGCGCTCCTCCTCGGTGTCAGACAATACCTCCCGATGGGAGTGTCTAGACCAAACCTGCCTCAATGCAGAGGAACCATGTCCTTGAAAACGGCGTCGAGAAGCCGGCTCCCACCTCGACTCTGGCGAAGCTTCTTCCACTGACATCGAGGGAGTGCCGGTTTGGGTGACAGTCAACACCTGTGTTGCATGCATAGTCATATGTCATAGTCATATGCATTGTCTTAGGCCGCACCACAGGCTGAGGGCCAGGCGGGGCTGCAACGGGAGACAGGGTAGGCGCGCAAGCACCCCCGATGCCGACACACACCGTTGCATGAGACCATATAGCAGCTCAGGGAGCAAGGCCCAGATGCACTCATTGAGGGTCGACACCGGGAAAAGCTAGGGTGCTGGCTCAGGCTGCAGAACCTGTGTGGTCAACACGGGTGCTAGATGTTGGCTGCTGGGAAACCGGAACATCGACACCTCCTTTATGGAGGGGGTGCAGTCCTCCCAGCGCTGATGCTTTTCAGGTGCCAAATCTTTCAACGCCCAGGAGCTCCCGGCACCATACATCAAGGGGGAACCGATGACAATGCTTTTTGGCCTTCGCCCAAAGTGTGTCACCAAGGGTCCTCAGTGGCAACAAGGACGATGTCGAATCCACACGTCACTTCGGGGTCAGGTCCAATGATGGACGGTTCCTGGGGCCCTGCACAGCAGGAGGCCTCAATGCAGGTGGAGACCCACTCGATGCTTCACTGCTCCCAGCGTCTAAGGGTCTAGCAGCAGCCATGCTTACTGATGTTCCCGATGCTGACACCTCTGATCTCGATGCTGATGTCGAGGAACGGGACTTGGCTCCAAAAATCCTCTCTCATTGAGCCTCTCTGGAAACCGGGGTCCTCTTCTTCATACGAAGACAAAGAACATATTTAGTGGGGCTATGATAGGGCCCAAGACACTGCAGAAACCAAGAACAGGTGTCTTTTCCAGAGACTGTCCGACTGAACCGGGTACAGCACTTGAAGCCACTGGAAACTTCTGTGGACAAGGAAGGAAAAACTTTGTCGGCTAAATTAAATGACACGATGGTGACTGAAAAAAGGGCAACGCACTGAAAAAGAAAGGGGAAAGTTCACGACCTAAGTCAAGGCCTAAAAGTGGCCTGATGGCGACGGAAAATAAAAGGAACTTAAAACCAGGAAAATAAAATATATATATAATAAAGGAAACTTAAAGGACGGAGGTTCCAACAACAAAAACACAAAAAATAAATGAAAAATAGCCAAAAAGCACAAAGAAAGCTCTCTAGGACTGAGCGATGTGAGGAGATGGCAAAAAACACTCCCTGTCCAGACTGTGGAAAAAAAAAGAAAGAGACTGCGTTCTCACGGCAGCGGGCAGGCACTCGCGTATGCACGGTTGAGCGCCTCGTGCTCCACAAAGCTCTCATTTAGCTTTGGTAAATTCTGGACTGGGCAATGTGTGTTGCGTTCTCGAGGACCTTGGCATACTGTCATGCTTCTTCCCCAGGAGCATTGGGTTCGTGAGTCCTTGGGCCACTACCGTGGAGCGGCAGTGGCAGGCAAGATCACCTTCAAGGTAGAGACGAGACAAGACTGGACCGGAACCCCGGACTGGAGTTCTACACAGGAATACACGGAACTGGAACACACCGGACAGGTGCGCACAGGAGTGGAGCCCGCTGGACTGGAACACACTGGAGTGGCCCCACTGGACTGGAACATACAGGAGTGAAACCCGCTGGACTGGAACACACTGGACCTAGGCTTCACCTACGCTTAACCACCTTTCCCCGAGGGTAGAGCCCTCAGGTTCGGGCAGCCGGCAGGACTTACAGGAAAAACCGGAACTGGAACTTGCAAGCAGGAACAGCAGGAATCAGGATCCAGAAGTGCCCCCAGGCACCTAGGCGAAAGCAAGGCAGACAGGCAGAGAATGTCCGGGTTCCGGCAGCAGGCAGGTTCAAAGCAATGGTCAGGTCAAGGAACAAGACTATGACTGGAGCTTCTGTATCAAGGAGTACTGGCAACAGACTGAACAAGGGCTGAAGCTCCAGAAGCAAAAGAATACACACACGGGAAAACCAGCAGGCTAAACACAAGAAGACTAGTAAACTGTACATAAGCTAATAGGAAAGCTATGCCCAAGCAAACCAGTCATACACAAGAAACATACACTAAGCAAACACAGGAAAGCTGTACACAGGCTGACAATGCAAAGCTGTGCCCAAGCTAACTAGTCATACACTAGAAACACATACACAGAGCAATCCCAGGAGAACTAGTAAAGCTGTACACAGGCTAACAAGCAAAGCTGTGCTCCAGCTAACAAGTCATACACTGGAAACATACACAGAGCAATCTCAGGAGAATTAGTAAAGCTGTACACAGGCTAACAAGCAAAGCTGTGCCCAAGCTACCAAGTCATACACTAGGAACATACACAGAGCAATCTCAGGAGAACTAGTAAAGCTGTACACAGGCTAACAAGTAAAGCTGTGCCCAAGCTAACAATTCATACACTAGAAACATACACAGAGCAAACTCAGGAGAACTAGTAAAGCTGTACACAGGCTAACAAGCAAAGCTGTGTCCAAGCTAACAAGTCATACACTGGAAACATACACAGAGCAAACTCAGGAGAACTAGTAAAGCTGTACACAAGCTAACAAACAAAGCTGTGCCCAAGCTAACAAGTCAAACACCAGAAACATACACAGAGCAAACAATGTAGCAGTGTACAGAGCACTCTACATACCAGGGCCCTTAGACGAAATGCAAAGGCAAGGGCTGCAGGCTCTAAGTGATTAATAAAGCCTTTCAACACCAGAGGCACAGCTGCAGCAATCTCCTTGCTTCCAAACAGAGGCTTGACACTCAGAGAAGTCAGCCCACAGGAAGAACAAGCGGGAGCTATCTTGGATACTGGCATAGAGGAGTCGGCAGCCATCTTGGAAGAGGCATAGCCCACACAGGTGAGGTCCAGTAAGGCAATCGGCACACAGAGCCAGAGAGAAACTAAGACAGAGACAGACACAGAGACAAGCAGAAGCCAGCACAGCCACTGACTCCCAGAAACAGGGTAAGTATGAGGGTGGTCACGGCCACAGACGTGACAATGTGGGTCAGTGTCACCCACTTGTGAGAATTATAAGCCTGCTTGTCCTTGGAGAATACTGTTTTTTGTGCGGTACCATCTTTTGTTCTTTGTCTACAATCCTTGCACAATTTGGCTGCTCGTTTTTTGTGTCATGCGAAGCATTTTGATCATATTATCCCTCTCTTTATCCAACTACACTGGCTTACAGTCCCATTTAGATGTTGGTTTAAGTTTCTTTATTTGGCTCACAGGACACTTCACTAGGGCTGCCTACTCTATCTTTCGACGGTCACAATTCCTTATACTCATTGGTCTCTCCATTCTCTTGACTCTAATCAGTTCTTTCTTCTAAAAATGCAAACTACAAATCTATCTGTTGTGCAGCTTATCTTTCCTTGGCTCCGTTCCTCTGGAACAACTTGCCCCTTATCTCCGAATGGAGCTGTCTTTTGCTAAATTCAAATCACTTCTCAAAGATCACTTTTTTAAGCTGGCATTTGGCCTCAAATAACCAGAGCCCAGCTGACCTGCTCTTTACTATACATATAGGATAAGAATAGATCAATATTGTTTTTAACTCATGCTTAGGCTTATTTTTAGCTGTAGGTTTGGTGTTGTTTGTTGTCTGCTATGCAAATGTTTACTCTGTCCTATTTGATTATGGAGTTCCTTTTTGATTTTCTTATTGTTTTTAGAATTGTAAACCACCTAGCCCCATTTTTTTTGAATTTTGGCGGGTTATCAAGTACCCAATAAACATAAACATATTGGAAGCCAATGAAAATGAATAAATATTGAAGTTACACAATCATACTTACAGACATTGCCTAGTGTCTGTAGCTGCCTAAGATATTGCAATACCAGCATACACTATATTCCTATAGTCTAATGAGAAAGCAAGGCATGTATGAAAGTATGTAGTGCAACCTTGTCAAAAAAAACACCTCATAGGACGGATCTGACGTAATACATAAAAACCTTTCTTTAACACCCAAGAAATCTGTTCAGAGTAAATCAGAACCCCCAAACATTTGAAAGTATTCACAACTGTTACTGGTATTCCAGATGCTACAGAAACCATTGCTGGGCAAGGTAGATGTTCTATAATTCACCTGGCAGTAGTTTTGGCAATATTCAACACTGACGATGTTCAGCCAGCCAGCAAGCTACAGCATCAGGACAATTTTGCAAGGGCCCACTAAATTACATTACACTCCGGTTGCAGATATCCTAGAATCTATATTTTACAACGAAATCTGCTGCTCAAAAAATGACTCTCATTAAATTATAAGCCCGACAATCCACTGTTTAACAGGAAAAAAGGCCTCAAAGAGCTTTACAGATCTTTAATATGTCTGTTAAAGCTGTATCGGCTGATGATGAAGGCAGGATCTTTTGATCTGATACAGCTTTAACAGACATATTAAAGATGTGTAAGCTCTTTGGGGCCTTTTTTCCTGTTAAACAGTGGATTGTCGGGCTTATAATTTAATGAGAGTCATTTTTTGAGCAGCAGATTTTGTTGTAAAATACAATTTTGCAAGGGGCCAAGGTTCAATGTGCCTAAGGAGACCTTGGTGATGCCAAACTGTTTCCATTTTACAATGATAGATCTGACAGTGCCCAAAAGGATATTCAAATATTGAAACATTCTTATAGCCATATACCCAATCTGTACTTTTGAATAATTTTATCCTGGAGTTTGTTTGGCAGTTCCATGTGTAGCTTGTTTAGACCTTTACATTAAATTCATTTCAGACAATAGAAACAGCTTGACTCTTTCTTCATCTATGAATATTCAAATTACTTCAGCTACCATGATTTGACACAAGTAGCCTAATTTCATTTATTATGGGCTTTGTTAAGGCAATTTTGGGAAACTGAGCAATCAGGACTTTTTCTGGTTTCTTATTCTTAATTAGTTTTGGAATACTTTTATAATTCTTTAATATTGAGGGGGACAATTCTATAAAGTGCTTGCCAAGTTAGGTGCTAAAATATAGTGCGGTGACCAAATTCTATTAACAGAATCTGCACACCCAGATCCTGTTGTAGAATACAAGTGTAAGTCAGCATTTACATACCAATATCTAGTAATGCCCACTTAAGCCATGTCTATGGCTGGTGTAAATGATCACACCTAAATATTGGTACAGATGCACACAACTTACAGTATTCTAAAGTTTCTTGCCTAAGTGTGTAACCCACTTATAGCCTGCCCATATGCAAGCCCCCTTGTAGTTATGTGCTAAAGCACTTGCCACTACTCTGTAAGGTAGCACTTAAGTGCAGTTACACTTATAGCTGCTATAAAATCTTGTTTTAGCGTGGGAAATTATGTGCCAAATTGGCAGCAACTTTTGGCACACTATACAAAATGAAGGGGTGAAAGTCTAAGGTATGTTGTGTAGATCAGTAAACAGCAAAATGTGAAAAATGTCCAAGAGTGTAAAGACTTTTACAAGGCACTGTATCAGAGAGGGATGGGGAAGCCATCCCTAGTAGAGAGTGCAGGTGAATCATCTCATGAAGGATTTTGGATTTGGCTTACATCTTTTCAGTAGTAGCTCAAGGTGAGTTACATTCAGGTTCTGTAGGTATTTCCCTGTCCATGGTGGGTTTGCAATCTTAATATTATATCTGAAGTAATGGAGGGTTAAGTGACTTGCCCACGATCACCCTGGCTTCCCTAGTTGTCAGCAAGGTGCTCTAAGCACTAGGCTACTCCTCCATTCATGTCTTTCAGTGGTAGCTCAAGGTGAATTACATTCAGGCAGAGTACGTATTTCCCTGTCTCCAGGGGGCCTATAATCTTCCCCTTACTGAGGACACTTCATAGTGCATCACAATCGATGGCCCTGTTTGTTTCTCCTATTATACATGCTGCCAGTCAGGCAACACAGTATATGCTGTACACTATAAAGACCTATTGGACTCTCCCTCAGCTCAACTCTTAATTTTTTTCATTTCATTGATTTCTTGTACAGCCTATGCTTCCAATAATATTACAGAAAGCGGAAACACAGGAAAACTAAGCAAGTTACCAATACACCCTGTCAAAACAATACATCGATTTCTTGTATTTGGTGCCAGAGTGCTAGGTATTTGAGTCTTATAGGCCCCTCTTATTACTGCATATAGCTATACAGTTTTTGGAACTGGTGCAAGTGCTCTAAAAATACCAACGGTCTCCTTCCAACAAACTGGGATTTTTAAATGGTTGCTGCCTCTTCCTCCCACTTAACATCTGCTCTTTCTTTACAGTACCATTCTGTCAAAAGAGTGCACTCAGGTAGGGAGAGGATCAGATAAAGTGGGACAAGACAAGCTGATAACACCACAGAGAGCAAAACATAGGAGAAAATGTGGCAAAAGCATGAGCACATCTCACAAAAATAAAAGAAAATAATATCATATGTAACATATGAGCATGAGTATACTCATAATAAAGAGAACAATTCCAGTCTTCCAGTGTTTTAATATGGAACACATATATAACCACTAACAATGCCACATTCTAGAATTCTATACTTATTTGGATAAGAGGGAAGACTGGGTTTGCAAGTGAAGAGTAGAAGGGCTAGAATGTTGGCATCCATTAAAAGAATACTCAGCACATTAAAGAGTTCCTTCTGCCCTGGCCAAGGAATTGTTTTTAAGCCTGGTTACTAAGTTTGCTAGTCATTTGCTGGTCATACTTGGATCCTCCCAGACAGGGGGGACTTTGGCTTATATAAGGGTTCTGCTGCCACTGCTGTGGCGTCTTTGCTAAGATAGAAAGGGCATGGACTGCTCCAGCTAGCTCTTCCCGCAGTGCCTCATTCACCAGACGGTGCCTCTGGATCAGGGTCATCCCGTTGAATTTCTCACACACAACCACTACCTTGAAGTGGGTTTCAGACCCCTTGGGGACAGCATGCATGTGGCTCTCGTTGTGGACCTCCAAGTGGATAGGCTGCAGGTTCTGGGTCAATTTGAGCTGGATACTGGACTCCACTGGCCTCTCCATGCCTGGGAATGCTGTGGAATAACACCCAGAAGGCAACACAGCACTGGGAAGTGCTCTGCAAATCCACAGCAGGCGAGAACGTAACATCAAAAAGACAAATTTCCAAAGCTGAAAAATATAAAAATACTTTCTTTTATAGGAGTTCCAAATATTCCTCCATCGCCCAGATAAAAAAGGTACGTACAAGGAACTCCAAGGCACAAATTAGCTACCCCTCAAAAGAAAGCAGGGGACAATGGAAGGGGGAAGGACCTGGAATGCGTGACACTCAAAGAAGAAACTTTGAGAAAGTTAGTACTTAAAAAAAAAAAAAAAAAAGTCATGCTTGAGAGACCAAAAACTTGCTTCCATTAAAATAAGACAATAAATATGCCTACCAGACCACTGCAGACTGCACAAGATTGCCAGACCTATCATCTGCTGAAGACTGAGAAACACTAGCTGGCCAAGCTGCTGCACAGGGTTCTTAAATTACAAATCATTAGTTTCTCAGTCTCCACCTGTGTCTTTCATATGCTAATGACTCCTAGGTGACAAGTGTACAAATTTGATTCCAACAAAAAAAAAAAAAGGACCCAGCAATAGTACATGTGGTGCACAAAGACCAATAAACCCTGGACCCAATATTCAAAAAAGGCGGAGCTCCTAAATCTGTGACATATTTTCAGCTGAAATTTTCATATTAGCTTAGGTGCTTAAAAGTTAGGCTTATAAATTTAGGCCTGCCATTCATTTACCTAGATTTATGAGCCAAATTATGAGTCTAGTGCTCAAAATCTGTGCAAAGCTCCTTAATGTTTTTTCCTTGCCATCTGCTTTTAACACTTCTACCTTTAAAAGTTTAAATTTTGAGTATAAATTTAGGCGCTCAGCTCTAATAAATTTTCAGAGAGGCCAAACTGAAGGCATAATTCTCAAAGGAGCCCTTTTACTAAACGGCATTAAGCCCTATCTAACATGTGCTTAGCATGAAAAACAGGCTATCGCAAATGAATTAAGTCGTTTTGAGGTATTTGGCCTGTGAGTGCACTAAAGGTTTTTTGGGGAGGAGACATGCCATGGGTGTGGAAGCATTAACCGACTAGCGAGTTCACGTTACTTTATGTTAATTGGCTGGAGTGGAGTTAACACAGGGAAATTTACCATCTCCTAAATAAGAAGCGGTAAGGGCTTCCACTTTTATACAGATACCGCATGTTAATGCAAAGATTAGCTCACGACTTGAAAAAAAATTATTAAAGAGAGCCTTAAATTGTGCTGCATTAAGGGGTCCTTTTACTAAAGGGTTGGCAAGCTGCAATGGGCTTGCCATGTGCCAATCCAAAACTACCGCAGGAGACCAACGGTAGTTCTCACCCTCAGCATGTGCTACTTCCGGCGCAATAAAAATATTTTCAGTTTTGTAGTGTCAGTGCTTACCCAGCAGTAATTGGTGCTGCCCAGTTACTGCCAGCTTAGCATGGGTGGCAGTAAGTGCTTCCCCCTGAGACAGCTGCATGGCAAGTGGTTAACTTACCCACACCAATTTCTTTTTGAGACAAAAAACAGCCTTTACCCGCTGCGGTAAAAGGAGGTCTCAGCAGGCATCAAAAACACATGCTGATGCTAGTGCAGTTCCCCTTTTACCACAGCTTAGTAACAGGACCTCTAAATCTGGGCTTAGCACATGGGGAAGTCCCATGTTATGATGTGTTAAACCCAGATTTCAGTGCACTGTAGTAAAAGGGTCCCAAAGTTAGTAGCATAAATTATATGAATATTGGTCTCAAAGATTTTTTGACGTTACTAAGTCAACAAACTGTTATTAAGGTAGACCTGTGGGAAAGCCACTGCTTATCAATGAGGGTAGATAGCATGTGACCTTAATTGGCTACTGTTGGAAATGGGACACCGGGCTTGATGGCCCTTTGGTCTGGGTCAGAATGGCAATTCTTATACTTTTATGTTGTACTTTCAAAGTACCCCTAATTAGCTGGAAAATAAACATTTACATTTATTTTGTCCAAAACTTAGAATAGAAGCCTTGTTTATAAATACATCTTTTTACAAGAAAATTATTATTATCCCCTAGTAAAGTATTCAAAAGTTTCAGAATCACAAAGTTGTTATTTTCTTGTACCTCTCGTTCTAAAGTATATTAGAGAAGTTTGGTCTACCAGAGGCCCTCTACAGAATGACCACTGCCATGCCTACACTAGACCTTGCCATGTAGATGACCAATATTGAGCTACTGAAGATGGCTATTCCTTAGACCAATTTGGATTGGTGACGCCACAGGGCTCAGAGGAGAGAGCAGTTCAGCAGCTTCCAATATATTTAGAAGCTGACTCACGTCTAAAGCCGCACAAAAAACATAAGATGTACCACACTGGGTCACACCAAGGTATATTGAGCCCAGCATCCTGTTTCCAACAGTGGCAACCACAAGTTACTAGGAATACCCAGCAAATCCCAAACAGCATATTAAATTCATTGCTGCTCATTCATAAGGATACATGGCAACTTTCCCACCTAATAGCAGGTTACAGATGTATTAGAATTTGAGTGGAATATAGCTTTGGTTCAAATGATATTCTTGACTTTTTCAAACCACTTAAGGGGTCCTTTTTATTAAGCTGTGGTATAAAGTGGCCTTAGTGTGCCTTTACTCAGGCCTTTCCAGGACACTAAGGCCATTTTTACTGTGGCTGTAGCTATGCTGTTAATACTACTATTAGCATAGCACACAGTCATTTTTAACAATTACCACAGGACCACTTACCATCACCTATTTTGAAGGCGGTAAGGGCTCCTGTGTTATCCAACTGCTAAATGGATAGCGCAGGAACGCCCACTCTCCGCCCCTTATAATAATACAAAACATTATTTAGCATGTGCACATTTAAAAACTACAATGTGACACTTTAGCGCATCCCATTTTAGTAAAAAGGCCCCAGAATAAGGTTTGCAACCCAACTGAACTTCTAAACCGAGATCTAAACAGCCCCCCCCCCCCCCGATTCACAAAGGAGGATATTACGGTGTTTGTGGCCTTTTTGGAGGACTTTTTTTTTAAATAGCAGCTAACTAGAAAGAAGCTAACAATTCACTACTAAAAGGACAGTATAATGATATCCACATAATCCTAACACCCCGCTGGTCTCTGCCGTTCCTCCCTCCTCGCCTCCCTGTAGAACGGGATCGCCAAATCCATTTAGTGCGGAACAATTAAAAAAAATAAAACACCCTTTCCCCAGGCTATACCTGCTTAGAATGCGCTACACAACTTATCTCATAACAAAACTAAAAATAAAGATTACACGACACAGTAAAAACATGTTAACACTGAACTAACAACTGCTGTTGTTCACCTGCACCAGAAACAGGGAGGGTCCACGAGCACTTCCGGCTTCCGGGAGCATGTTGAATTCTGGGACATATAGTTTTCACCCTACTAGCTCGCTTCCTTAGGGAGTCTTTTACTACAGATTAGCTCGAGTTATCTGCAGCAGGGCACATAGGAATAAAATGAGCCCTGCAACAGATAACTCGAGCTAATCTATTGTAAAAGACTCCCTCAGGTCGGGCAGCAAGGAGTTTCGAAAACTACAACTAACAGAGTGCTCCGGTGCGGCCATAAGACGCTGGGGGACCTGAGTAGGTGGAAAATTGCTGTGTGAGGCAGCCCTTGGATCGCGTAGTTGTCTGGGTTGTTTTGGTTGGGCCTAAGAAAAACACTAAGAATATATTTTTAGGGTTCTGTACGTATGAAGTAACTGGGAGTGGAGTGGGGAAAGAGGATGCGAGACCTGTGTTTTGCAATGAGCATTACAACCGGCAGGTGGCAGACTTGCTCTACTCCTTCTGCTCCTAGATTTGGACACTATTTATTTATTTATTGCATTTGTATCCCACATTTTCCCACCTATTTGCAGGCTCAATGTGGCTTACAATATACCGTTTTGGCATTCGCCATTCCAGATTAGAGGATAACAATTGGTGTTACATACAAGCACATGGATGTCATAATAAAATTAAACAGACAGATATAAGAAGAAAACAGTTTCGAATGTAGGTAAAGTGAAGATGTGTTACATTTACAGTTGTTGATCATTGTGGTATGCCTTGTTGAAGAGGTAGGTCTTCAGAGATTTTCGAAAGTTAGTTTATATATAGTTTTTAGGTTATTCAGTAATGCATTCCAAAGCTGCGTGCTCAGGTAAGAAAAGCTTGACGCATGCATTAGTTTATATTTTGGACCTTTACAGCTGGAGAAGTGAAGATTAAGGAATGTGCGGGATGATCTTTTAGCGTTTCTGGACTAGAGTGCATACCTTGAACGCGATTCTTTCTTTAAGTGGAAGCCAGTGTAACTTTTCTCTCAGGGGTTTTGCACTTTCATATTTTGTTTTACCAGTTTGGAGTTTTTTTGATGATTTGCTCTTTACAGCCAGCGTAGAGTGCATTGCTGTAATCTAGGTGACTCAGCACCATCGACTGTACCAGGTTGCGAAAGATGGTCCTTGAGAAGAAGGGTCTTACTCTTTTAAGTTTCCACACTGAGTGGAACATCTTCTTGGTTGTGTTTTTCGCGTGACTTTCAAGTGTAAGATTTCGGTCAATGGTAACGCCAAGAATTTTCAGGGTGTCTGAGACGGGAATGGAAAAGTTTGGTGTGTTTATGGTGGTGAATTTGCTCGTGTTATGTTGTGAGGTGAGTATAAGACATTGTGTTTTTTCTGCATTAAGTTTCAGCTGAAATGCGTTCGCCCATGAATGCATGATATGGAAGCTTTGGTTGATGTCGTTGGTGATTTCCTTTAAATCATGTTTGAACGGGATATAGATCATTACGTCATCTGCGTATATGTATGGATTGAGGTTTTGATTGGCTAATAACCTGGCTAAGGGTGTCATCATTAGGTTGAAGAGCATCGGCGATAGGGGAGATCCTTGAGGGACTCCACATTCAGGTGTCCATGGGGCTGATATAGTCAAATTAGAAATTACTTGGTATGATCTTTTGGTCAGGAAGCCTTCAAACCAGTTAAGAATGTTACCTCCAACTCTGAAGTATTCTAGGATGTGTAGTAATATTCCATAGTAACATAATAACATAGTAAATGACGGCAGAAAAAGACCTGCATAGTCCATCCAGTCTGCCCTACAAGATAAACTTATATGTGCTACTTTTTGTGTATACCTTACCTTGATTTGTACCTGTCCTTTTCAGGGCACAGACCGTGTAAGTCTGCCCAGCACTATCCCCGCCTCCCGCCACCGGCTCTGCCACCCAATCTCGGCTAAGCTCCTTAGGATCCATTCCTTCTGAACAGGATTCTTTTATGTTTATCCCACGCGTGTTTGAATTCTGTTACCGTTTTCATTTCCACCACCTCCCGCGGGAGGGCACTCCAAGCATCCACTACTCTCTCCGTGAAAAAATACTTCCTGACATTTTCTTGAGTCTGCCCCCCCTTCAATCTCATTTCATGTCCTCTCGTTTATGGTCAACCATGTCGAAGGCACTGGACATGTCGAATTGTAGGAGAAGTATGTTATTGCCAGTTGCGATAGCTTGTTTAAATTTAGTCAAGAGAGTAACTAGTACTGTTTCAGTGCTGTGGTTAGACCGAAATTCTGATTGGGAGTTGTGAAGTATTGAAAATTTAATTAAGTAGTTGGTGAGCTGTTTAGTCACCATACCTTCTGTTAGTTTGGTTATCAGAGGAATAGATGCTACTGGTCGATAGTTGGTTAAGTCACTTGTACTTTTTTTGCGTCTTTGGGTATAGGGGTGAGTAAAATGTTTCCTCTATCCTTTGGGAAGAGTCCATTTTGTAGCATATAGTTCAAGTGCTTCGTGAGGTCTGATATGAATTGTTGAGGGGCAAGCTTTATAAGGTTGTTAGGGCATATGTCTAATTTGCAGTGAGCCTTGACGAACCTTTTGAGCATTTGGGAGACTGAATCATCTGATAGTGTATCGAAGGTCCAGGTTCTGTCAGCTGAGTGTTCACCAGGGGTTGGGTCTAGACAGTCAAGGAGTTTTACGTAATCGATGGTATTGGCAGGTATCGTGACTCGTAATTTTACAATTTTCTTTTTGAAGTATTTCACAAGATTGTCTGCTGCTGGTGTGTCTGTGCTGTTAGAAGTCACAGGTGTAGTATCTAGTAGTTTGTTCACAAGTTGGAAACGTTTATGTGTATTCTTGTGGTCTGGTCCAATTTTAGTTTTGTAGTATGATCTTTTAGTTTGTTTAATGGTGTATTTGTATTTTCTTTGTAGTTGCTTCCAAGCATTGAGTGCGGAGTCATCTTTCTTTTTATTCCATGCTCGTTCTAACCTGTTGCAGGGCAGAGGGAGCACGGAACGAGCGGAGCCGACAGGCGCGCGGCACCCCCCCCCCCCAGCGGCGTGCACCTGGGGCGGACCGCCCCCACCGCCCCCCCCCCCTTGGTATGCCACTGCATTTTATTCCTATGGATCCTGCTTTAGATAACTCGAGTTGATCTTTAGTAAAAGACCCCCTATATGCCAACAAGATAGGGCCACTGCCTCACCCAGGAGGTGAACACGTACAGGCTAATCCTGTACTGGTTTACCCTACTGCACATGTATGAAGATTTTTTGTGGGGTGGGGGAGAATTTCGTGACTCCATGCAAGCAATTGAGGGGGGTGAGCACAAAACAAGGATTGGGCCACCTTGTTCTGGTCCATTTGGGTATAGTAGGCTCAAAGGAGGAATAGCTTCAGTGCAGAATATTGAATATCCTTCCTCATAGGAACCAGTGTTGTGGGTGCTTGATCACTCCCAATATTGAGCAAACTCCTGACTGTGTCCAGGGAGGGTTAATTTCCATTCGGTTTAGCACCCTCTATCATTTTCAAAAGTTGGCTCCTATGGCCTTCATACGACTTTTTATTGTAATATCAATATATAAATCAATTTCTCTTGCTGTATTTGCCATCCCGTCCCTCCCTGCAACCTTTCCCCATTTTTTAAAATCCTTCCCTGACTAGATAAGCCAATTCACAAATGTTTTGACAGAAGAAAGTCTGTCAGGAAGACCAGGTGAATGCAAATGACTGTTTGAGAACCCTGCCAAGACAAATAAGAGACAAAAAAACAAATTGACTACTGTTACCCACCTTGGATAAAGGCAGGATATAAATGTAGTAAATAAATAAATAAATAATAAACTGATGCCGATTATTTGGAGCAAATGTTAGAACCTTACCTATTTTTTGATATGAAATGCAGAGTTGTACATGTAAATCAGCATATTAGAACAGGTGCTACTTATAAGTATAATAGGGCAGCACACAAAGATATTCAGTTGGTGTGTTCTGGGTGGGCCTTCCAGGTATACACATCTACCTAGGACATTTTTACACAGTAGCATTTACACATAATGCCTAGTTAACTTCTCTTCTGGACCTGGAGCTTAAAGGGGTGCTGGAGAGAGGTAATGTAATGTGCTTGCCTTTCTCCTATTCCAAACCATCTCACATGGAAGAAAGTTTTATTTTCAGAGGATGTTTCCCTAATCAGTTCTCTTGGACACTCCTACCCGAACTGAGATAACATTTAATCATCTCTCTGACTTCATATGCAGCTTTTTTTTTTGTTACATTTGTACCCCAGGCTTTCCCACTCATGGCAGGCTCAATGCGGCTTACATGGGGCAATGGAGGGTTAAGTGACTTGCCCAGAGTCACAAGGAGCTGCCTGTGCCTGAAGTGGGAATCGAACTCAGTTCCTCAGTTCCCCAGGACCAAAGTCCACCACCCTAACCACTAGGCCACTCCTCCACAGCCCAGGCTGTCACTGTCAGGCAAGGTCCTTCCTGGTGGCCTAGTATCCCCCCAAGCCCCCACACCCACATGGACACCGAAACAGTGAGGGGGGGCTGGAGGTTCACTCCCCCTAACACCCCTGTCCCCAATAGAAGAGGGCTGGAGGTCACCGGACCTCCAGTCCTCACCTGGTGATCTAGCAACCCCCCCCCCCCCCCCGGTAGTCTAGTGGCTCCGAACCCTCCCCCCGTACCTTTAGAGTTCCCCCCTTATATGGTATGGAAGCCCCACCCAGTGCATCCCAGGATGCACTGGGCAGGGCAGGGTGCTGCCATTTTGGAGGCAGCACTGGAAACAGGAGGCTGTGCTACTCCTTCTTCCAGCATCTAAAGGTATGGGGAGGGAGAGGGTTCGGGGCTGCTAGACCACCAGGTGTAGACTGGAGGTCCAGTGACCTCCAGCCCTCTCTTCTGTTGGGGGGTGTAGGGGGGCTGGAGGTCTACCAGACATCTAGCCCCCCCCCCCGTATCGGTGTCTGTGGGGGCTTGGGGGGCACTAGACCACCAGAGCCTTGCCTTTGGGGGGGGTCTGGGGGTCCTTGGAATGTTTGACAGGTTCAAGCTTTTTTTTGACAGCCTGGATCTGTGAAACAAGTGTGGGAGGATTGTGCCTGGTGCATGCCCAGGTACAATCCTCCCACGCTGTCCCCCAATGATCAACACTAATAACGTGCCTATATTTGCATGTTATTAACGTTGGTCATTGGGGAGTTAATTCCTCGCATTGTTTCGGAACAGCGCGGGGAACTGATTATCAAGTTATATACTAGTATGAAAATAAAGGTCATAAATACAAACAAAATAAAGAGAGAAGATTAACAACACATTTCTAGATCAGCTTTTGAGAGTTAAAGCCCCCTTAGACCAGGACAGAATAACCAAAAGATGACAATATTTATTTATTTTTATTTGTTGCATTTGTATCCCACATTTTCCCATCTATTTGCAGGCTCAATGTGGCTTACATATTACCATGATGGCGATCGCCAATTCCGGTATGAGAAATACAGAGTGGTATTGTGTTAAGGTTCATAAGTGACAGAGTAAATTAAGTAGTCGAGGAGAAAGAGTTATTTTTTTTTTAGTTACATTTGTACCCCGCGCTTTCCCACTCATGGCAGGCTCAATGCGGCAGGCAATGGAGGGTTAAGTGACTTGCCCAGAGTCACAAGGAGCTGCCTGTGCCAGGAATCGAACTTAGTTCCTCAGTTCCCCAACTCTGGTATGAGTTTTGTTGTGTAGCAGGATTCAGGTGTTGAGGTTGGATCATTATGGTATGCCCTTTTGAACAGGTTGTTTTTTTTTTTTTGCCAAATATTTTTATTGAAATTTGTTTTCTCTAAACAATAGTTACCTCAACCGATATTACATATTGAGTGAATAATCAACACTGAACAGTTTACAAATAAGCCCCCCCCTCCCCCCTCCTCTAATGTCTAAGCCCACAGTAGTATTGAAGGTCGATGAGGACATGCTCAAATGTAGAACATTCACAGTCTTGGAACAATCAACTTAGGGGCATCCAAATCTATTCCACTTTGTGCTCTCCATGCTCTATATCGTTCCCATTGCACATTGAACTTCATTAAATGTCCAGATCTTATAGCTGTCATTTTGGACATTTGATAAAGGTAGTCCATTTCCGGACGTTTGTTAGGTCATGCATTGCTTTCATGACGTTTGGAAGTGCATTCCATAGTTGTGTGCTTATATAGGAGAAGCTGGATACATATGTTGATTTATATTTTAGTCTTTTGCAGCTAGGGTAGTGGAGGTTTAGGTATGCGCGTGTTGACCTTTTTGTATTGCTGGTTGGTAAGTCTATGAGGTCTGCCATGTAGACTGGGGCCTCGCCGTGAATAATTTTATGAACCAGGGTGCAGCAGTGACCTAGCCACAGGTGGGCCGGGGCCCACCCACTTAGAGCTCAGGCCCACCCAACAGTAGCACACGTTTAGCGGTAGCTGGTGGGGATCTCAAGCTCTGCCAGCTGAAGACTTCCCCCCCCCCCGATGGTAACGAAAATGCTATTCTCCATGATACCGGCACCTGTGCATGCACAGTTTTCAGCGCATGCCTGCTGCAGACCGCCAAGGTGGAAAGAAGCATTTTCCTGACAGCTGGTGGTTGGGGGGTGGGAGAGAACACTTGGTGCCCGCCCACTTCTTGCCTAGGCCAACCCAAAATCTGTTGTCTGGCTACGCCCCTGGGGTGCAGACCTTGAACGCGATTCACTCTTTGATTGGGAGCCAATGTAGTTTTTCTTGTAAGGGTTTGGCACTTTCGTATTTCGTTTTTCCAAATATGAGTCTGGCTGTGGTGTTTTGGGCAGTTTGGAGTTTCTTAATGAGAATACAGAAGTGAATCTTTTAGAAATTCTTCACATCACAAGGAGTTATTATTTCTCTACTTTCTCCCCTTTTACAAAGCCACTCTAGCAGCTGCTGGTGCACTAATGCCGACACCGCCCACTTTGAATGGGCGGTGTCAGCATTGACACACGGCTTTGTAAACAGGGGTTTGTTTTATTTAAATGTAAGAAGTTGCTCTGGATAGTTATAGTTTACATTGGAATCTTTCTGTATTTAATAACTAAAAAAAAAGAATTAAGAAAACCTGCTTCAGACTGACACACATTTCATCAAACTGTTATGTATGCAAATCAGACACAAGGAAACAATTAAATGCAAATTACTTTAATACCCACCAAGGTGAAGTGATTTGTAGCATAAACATTACATGCTGTGGTCTTTTGATGTTGTGAGACTGGCTCTTCCCATTGATAAGCAGAGATGTTTTGTTGTTCCACAAGCAATAGGAAGTTTACTAAAGGACTCATTTAGCCCTGGACAGAGACTTCAATGTTCTGTACCCTACAGGCTGCTACTCAGCTCACTGTACAGTAGGCAAGTGTGTCCTGATTTGTGTTTTTTTTTTTTTTTGGGGGGGGGGGGGGTTCAATTCACAATAAATCTTCAGGATACTGAAAATGTGAATTTAAAAGAATGGTGTATTTGGGAAGAGACCAGATGTTACAGGTAGTAAACATGCAAGTTAACAGAATAACACATTGAATGCACATTTCAGCTCCTTCCACTTTTCCTTCATCTGGTTTCCTTCTTTGTTAGAAATGGCCCCTGGCTTCACTCTTTGGACTGAATCAAAAGAACAGAGGGGATTCTTAACACAGGAAGAATAGCAAGCCAAAGAAGTGTAGTCGGCCACAAGAGGGAAGGAAGCATAGTTTATTGAGGACCCGACACTGAACGTGTTTCAGCATATGGTTTGCCTCAGGGGTCAGCTAGTGGTCACACAATCATAATGCTCCCAGCACCTTCTATGAATAGTATCAATCCAATGTTTGTGCTGACTGCACTGTGCAGTTCATGCCCACTCTCAACCCATTCCCTGCTAAGTTGTTAGTGCTAAATATTTAACCCACTGGCTGTTTTAATGCATACTAGCCCTTAGTGTGTGCTGGTGCTATTGGTTAGCGTGCATTAAACCTTGTGCTAACTGCTTCGTGAACCTTAGTAAACATGCCCCATAGAAATTTAAGCACTGCTGCTTTTGTTATTTCAAGTAGTGAAAGTGATGGATGACTTTTTAAAGCATTATTTTTTTTAATGTTTAAAATGTTGCTGCACCAGGGAACTTCTAATTAAAGCTCAGTTATTGGAAGGGGTGGCATTAAATGATTGCTGTTTCTGCTCTGCTCTACCGATGCCCTGAAACTGTCAGTGAACAGCAATGGACATGCCACTGCATCCCGAGGAGCTGATTTTTAGGGAAATAAACAAAAAATAATGAATTACTGTAAAAGTTAGAGAGGAGGGTCAAAGATAACGAATGTTGAAGCTGTATTGTGGCTATAATTGATCGTGTGTATATCTGAAAAATGAATAAAAACATATATAAAAAAAGAAAAAAATTAATAGGAAGAAACAACAAAAAAAGCACTTACACATTAATAACAGGCCAAACCACAACCAGATTTGGATACCATGATGCTGCAGCACTATACACAGAAATCCAGTATAGTGGCCAGTTTTAGTAGCTGAGTTTCTCACAGGCTGCGATAGTTTCCTTTAGATTAACACAAGAAAAGATAAGGCGCAGTGCCCCATCGGGTGCACGGAGCTGACAATAACATGGTGCCGTGCCCCGATGGGCCTGCGCGCCGATGCCAGCGGGGTGTGGGCGAGGCACAGAGGGCACGTTCCCGCCCCTCAGTAGCACCCCGCCGGAAAAGGAGGGACTACCATGGGGCTTAAAACCCCCAGAGCGGAGCCCGGACGTCCTCTTCTGGCGTCCGGGCATCAGCATGCACCCAGCCCCACCCGCCCGATTTAATGTGATTATGTTCATGTATATATTCTGTCGCAGCTTTGGCGGGGTACCCAAGCCTGATGGTGTAAGCTAGGCAGCTGGGATAGCTGTGCTTACGGTTGAGCGCCCTTGCTGTACGGCGGGGAGCTCGGTTTACGATTGGCAGCGTAAGCATAGGCAGCTGGGATAGCTGCGCTTACGGTTGAGCGCCCTTGCTGGACGGCGGGGAGCTCGGTTTACGATGGGCGGCGTAAGCATAGGCAGCTGGGATAGCTGCGCTTAGGGTTGAGCGCCCTTGCTGTACGGCGGGGAGCTCAGTTTACGATTGGCAGCGTAAGCATAGGCAGCTGGGATAGCTGCGCTTACGGTTGAGCGCCCTTGCTGGACGGCGGGGAGCTCGGTTTACGATTGGCGGCGTAAGCATAGGCAGCTGGGATATCTGCACTTACGGTCGAGCACCCTTGCTGGACGGCGGGGAGCTCTGTTAACAATTGGTCAGTCTCGCTAAAGATGGCGGACTGGGTTGGCTACTAAGACGGAAATATGATTGGCTTGGGTATACCCAGGGTATGATGTTTGTATTCTAAATAAAGCTGCGGCCAAGTGTGCCATCTTAAGAAAATACCATGTGTCATGTTATTATTGTGTTATTGTTGTAATCTCAAACCGGCATGCCCGAGGGGTCTCGGCTGCCTATGATATGATGCATAGATGCTCTGTGTAAATTTTCCAGATCACACAGGTCCCTTCTAACCCCTGCTTGTGAGTCATATGTGAAATGCAAGGGGGTGGAGATTTTCTTCCATTCTAGTTGATGCCATGCCATACAGTTGCTCCCTCTGAACATCCAATTTCACCCTTTATGCCAAAAAACATACGCTCTCCCTGTTGTATTGAATAAACCAGACTATCTGAATGACAGTGCCCAGAGGAAATTACTGTGGGCTTGGAGCTTGTGTCGAGAATGGGAAAAGGGCAAGATTTAGGCCTGCCAAAATCCAGAGGTAATTGATTTGCTTAAAGCCTTCAGGAATGCGTCCTCTGTGCCCCAGAGCAGGGCTTCTAATCAGGCTTAATTATGAGTTACCTAGGCCTTGGAGAGATGAAGGCCAACTGGCTGGCTTCACAGACCTGCCAGGCCTAGTAGAGGTCAGGCGTTGACCCCTGGATTTGGGGATGGGTAATATGAGCTGAGACCAGGTGTGTGCCTGCAGGACACTCACAAGATCACTGCTTCTCCCACATCTTTACCCCCACTCCCAGCTTTCTTTAACTGCAGCATGCTTTCTCCTCTTCTCTCCTCTCCTTCCCTCTGCTCTTTCTCTTCCTTATTACCCATAATTAATTGATCCAATTGACACTAGTTGAAAGTGTGGCAAAGCAGACAGAGATAGGAGAGTAAAGAACTAGGCAAGCAAACCATATGGTGTTTGGGAAAAAGAATCTGGTCATTTATTTTACTGTTGACAGCAAGACTGATAGCTGTAATGAAATATAAATATTTTAATTTGAATTTCATTAGATTTCTAGCCTGCCAATCTTATATGTTTGTATTTGGCACAGTACAGCAGGAAATGCACATCTGTTTCTATGTCTTTGTAAGCAGAATCTGCCCTTTTTCATATTCCAGTTCTATAAAGGTTTAACATAGCACCTAAGGTCTTATTAAATATTAGTGCAAAGCTACATTGGTATGTCAGAACTTATGACAGGTCAATGACTGGCCTAAGTGGGCCATGCAATCCACACAAATAAGTTGTGTGCATTGTTTGGTGACACGCCCATGTTCTGTGTGTGCTCTTCTGACAGTTGAATGCTAAGTGATTTATATGCACTGTTTATAGAATAGTGCCTGGCACTTATGTGGGTAACTGCCAATTATTGGTGTTAATCATGTGCACGAGTGCTACTAGTCTATAAAGTAGGTGCACCTCTGGCGCTTATAGAATTGCCTTCCTTGTACCTAGTAGTGGAGGAAGTATGCATCACGGTTACTGAACTGACACTAGAATTGTAATATCATTTTTTTTTTTGTATGGTAGCTACTAGGAGGAAATATCCGAGTGTCTGTGTAGGATGCAGTATGTCTGCAAAACCATGGGTGCAGGATTTCTACTAAAATTCTGTTTCATTCTGTATTGTTACAAACCAACAATGTGTGAGTAGGGGAGGGAGTGGTGGGTTATAAGGGAAGTGGGATATTATAGGGATATAGAGGCAGATGCACTAAACGTTTTTCATCGTTAAATGAGCCCTCGGGGAAGAATTTCCGATCCTTTCCATGCACTAAAGCCTATTTTTCGACGGTAGTAGCAGCTAACGAAAACGGAATGGAGATGAGCAATTAGTGTGAAAACCCCATTGAAACGACATGCACTAACCTTTTCCGATTGCCTTTACGCAGGAAAAAGGCAGGAAAACTAACGAGAGGTCTGGACCTCTCGTTAGGACAGCTCCGTGGCAGGAAAAAGTGTTAAGTGAAAAAATAAACAAACTTTGAGCCAATCCCAGCGCATTAGCAGAGCTAAAAGCGCTGTGATTGGTCCAAAGGACCTCAGAAAACACATAAAAAAATAAAAATAAAAAAAGGATCGGGAGGGGGCAAGGGCGCTCATCAGGAGCGTCCTGTACGGACGGCCTTGCTCCCCACTTTCCGCTGCTCCCCCCACCCCGAAAAAGCAAACTTGTAGAAGCCCCTGCCCCCCTCCCTTCCTCACTACTCTCAGCTCCGCCTCCCGACATCCTCCGTCTGTGCCCCGCCCCCTTTGGGGATCGTCGCCGCCATTCCCCTTCTCCATCGGGCCCCCCTCCCTCTTACCGGGCCCGTGCAGCGCCTCTGTCCGAAGGCGCTGCACGGGCAAGAAGAACGCTGAATCAGCTGATGCCTGCCTTCGCGATAGAGCGTCTTTCTCCTCCTGGGCCCGCCCCTGTCTGACGTCAGTAACCTACGTAGGTTACTGACGTCAGACAGGGGCGGGCCCAGGAGGAGAAAGACGCTCTATCAATGCCATCGCGAAGGCAGGCATCAGCTGATTCTGCGTTCTTCTTGCCCGTGCAGCGCCTTCGGACAGAGGCGCTGCACGGGCCCGGTAAGAGGGAGGGGGGCCCGATGGAGAAGGGGAATGGCGGCGACGATCCCCAAAGGGGGCGGGGCACAGACGGAGGATGTCGGGAGGCGGAGCTGAGAGTAGTGAGGAAGGGAGGGGGGCAGGGGCTTCTACAAGTTTGCTTTTTCGGGGTGGGGGGAGCAGCGGAAAGTGGGGAGCAGCGGGGGGGGGGCAAGGCCGTCCGTACAGGACGCTCCTGATGAGCGCCCTTGCCCCCTCCCGATCCTTTTTTTATTTTTATTTTTTTATGTGTTTTCTGAGGTCCTTTGGACCAATCACAGCGCTTTTAGCTCTGCTAATGCGCTGGGATTGGCTCAAAGTTTGTTTATTTTTTCACTTAACACTTTTTCCTGCCACGGAGCTGTCCTAACGAGAGGTCCAGACCGATGTGTATTGTGATTCTTTGATACATTGTACGTTTCACTACCGATCTCAGCATGTGTGACTTTTTTTTTGGTGCATTTTTCGTTATTTTAAAATCGTTAGGGACTTTAACGATTTAGATTTTTTTACGTTTGGTTGCTGCATCTGCCTCAAAGTGTCTTGTGGCAAATAGTGAAGGTAGTGGGAATTTACATGATAATAGTAAAAGGCACTGGAAATGGCAGGAAAGGGTAAGTTGATAGATAATCAATTAGTGCTGTTAAAATGAAGATGCCTGCTGGCTTACTTCTCTCAAACTCTTACAATGGATGCTTTTTCTTTTTTTTCTAAGTGTTGGTCAGTCTGCTTGTTCTTCAATTCTGTGTGATATCCCTGGGGGGAGGTGGTGGGCCTTGGGCAGACCCCTGTGCAGCTTAGGAATGCTGCTGGACTCTTTCAAGCCCTGTTGAATGCTTCTGTTGGGGGAGCTTCATAATGTAAGAATCTCTGCCTGACAGCCAGAAGCAAACATCACAGCAAGCAGATGCTGAGCATTTTCTGCTCAAATGACTGGGAACAAAGTGGAGAAAGATAGGCAGAAAAGGATGGGGGGATGGGGATTAGGTGCATCCACACTGGACGTTTTTTTATTTTACTTCAGGTGGGGGGGGGGGGGGAGGGAATTAGTAGTTGTTTCAGTCTAATATTTTTGATGTTTTATTATTTTTAATGCAAATTATTTGCAAACAGTGTTCTCTAACAACAAAATAATGTTTTCTTGCTAATTTGAAACAAAATAAAATAATCCTGATTCATTGTGTTTTTCATTTCATTTCAAAAATGAATGCACTCCTAGAGTGCGTGTTTGTGTTTAGCAAAACACAAACTGGGAAAATCTATGAGAGGAAGCTGCATAATTTTTCTTAATAATTCTGTCAGCCAAATCTTTTGCCAAATTTTGCTGCATGGTAGTCAAGCATCCCTGGCCATTATCCCGTGAAATACTGGGAATCAAGTCTCCGTATGGAACATCTCAAATAGAATCCCTGTGTTTAGTTCGCTCTCAACTCAGGAATATGTGTTTGAGAGGGAGAAAGCATTGTTAGCATATGCAGCCCCATACAGTACAGTGATCATGGTCGGATTTATGGATAAGCTAGATAAGTTACAGCTTAGGGGGCCTCACATTACAAGGGACCTCATGCTTCACTAGCATGGAAGACTATTAAACCTAAAATTTACTTCCTACCTAATTGAGGGGGGGGGGGGGCTCTTAAATGTTACAGCTTAGGGACCACAATATGCATAAATCTGGCCTAGACAGTGACTTTCTCCTAGCAAAGCTTCTCATCTAAGCGTGAAGGCAGGAGCTTAAGTGACCTGTCTGAGGCCTGCTTTCACAAAGAATCAAGGGAATGGAAGTGGGTTCATCAGATGGAGCATGGTTCTGTGCTCTAACTGCTGCCCTACTGGAACACTTAAAATCCTTTCCTAAGCTTGAGAGCACATGGAGATGTTTACAGAAAAGATAGCACAACCAGCCCAAGAAAGGTGAAGATGAGTGATGCCATTAGACAGAACATTAGGGTGTGCTTTGCCTTGTCTGGGTCCACGCCTTGGTTTCTGCTCTGGGTCCCACTGTGTCTAACATGGACTCTGAGAATAAAGCAGAGCTAGAAGGTGGGGGCATTTATATGGGGGTTTTGGCACCTAGCAGTTGGCAAACACTTTATAGAATTATCCTTCAAGTACCCGGGTCTGCAGCTTGTCTTTTTCAACCTTATGAAGAAGCAGCTCCAACAATAAGAAGAGATAAGGGTGGACGGACATGATGTGACTAGAAGGGCAATCGCTTCATAGCAATCTCTCTTTTAAAAAGTTTAAAAGTGATTTGAAAGCCTGGCTGTTCGGTCAGGCTTATAGTGATGGCACTTGATCAGGGTCTCAACAACAGTCTAGTTCTCCTCCCTTTATAATGGTCCAGTCTCTCTAACCTGCCCCTTTCCCTTTTTTTTTCTGTGTGATTGATATGCTGTCCTATTGATATTGTAGTTCTTTTACTTATATTGTTATTTTTTTATTTAGCCTGTACACCGCTCTGCTCTGCTTGTCAGTTAAAGTGGTATAGCAAGTTCAATAAAATTATAAACTATAAAGGTCTCATCTTCTCAGTAAAGATGTGCAGAGGCAGGCCTGGTGTCAGGTTTTCTGCCCCAAGCTTCAGATTCTTCAGGAGTAAGCAGCTAAGTTCTATATTTACGCTGACAATATCTTGTTGATCTCCCCCCCCCCCCCCCCCCCAATCCATTAAATATCAATTTTTCTGCTCTCCAACTTTGTTTAAATAAGATAGACTCTTGGCTCTCTGCTAACCACCTGGTCCTGAACCCTGTCCTGTGTGGTCTGCCTTTTACCCTTTATGAGCTGTATCTGTTGTTTGGATCTTGTAAGGACTGCACTTTCTCTAAGCTGTGTAGCTTGAGCTACTTCTCTGTGTGCTTTCTCTTTGAGTCCTCTCTGTGAGGTTTTTGTTTGAGTCTTAGTGGGTTGCTCTTTCGTTTAGCTGTGGCTTCTAGCACAGCCCTGAGCTACCTCTCTGTATGCTTTCTGTTTGAGACTGAGTGGGTTGCTCTTCTGTATAGCTGTGATTTCTAGCACAGCCCTGAACCATCTCTCTGTATGGTTTTCCTTTAACCTTTTACTTGTTGATTCTACTATGTGAGCCGGTGTGAGTTGCTCTTTCGTCTGACTGTGCTTTCTGGCACAGTGTGAGCTATTTCTTTGTGTGGGGTTGTCTTTTCCCTTCAGTTATTGTTTGTGGCTATGTTTTGTGCAGTGTGTGTGCACTGCTTGGTTAGTCTTCGCTTAGGGGATTTTGTTCTGTTTCTTTCCCCTTTCTGTTTGTTTGGGTTCCAGTTCAGCCTTGTGGCCTGTATGCTTGGACACTGTTATGTCTGGGTTCCAGTTCAGCCTTGTGGCCCGTATGAGCGTCCTTCTTTTTGTACCTGGTTCCTGCTATAGCCTAGCTCCGTTCCTGGTTCCTGCTACAGCTAGGCTCTGTTTCTACCTTGTCTTTAGTTTGCACTGCTTGTTGCCATGTCTTGTGCCTTGTCTTGGGTTGATCCTTTAGTGTCTGGATCCATTTCTTGGTCTGCCTGCTCGTGTCTGGATTCAGCGTCCAGCTTGCCTTTGTTTTGTGCCTGTGACATCCCAGAGGACTCATCTGCTGCACTGGCTGCACCCCTGGCTGCAGTCCAGGGGCTCATCATCCCTGAATCACTGACAAGGAGAGAGATTGGTAAGCTCGGCTCAAGAGAGGGACCTTGGGGTGATGGTGTCCGAGGATCTGAAGGTGACAAAACAATGCGACAAGGCAGTGGCTGTGGCCAGATGCTAGGCTGCATAGAGAGGGGTATAACCAGTAGAAGAAAGGAGGTGTTGTTGTCCCTCTATAATTCATTGGTGAGGCCATGCTTGGAGTATTGTGTTCAGTTTTGGAGGCCATATCTTACCAAGCATGTAAAAAGATGAAGTGGTTCAAAGAAAAGCGATGAAAATGGTATGGGATTTGCATTGCAAGACATATGAAGAGAGACTTACTGACCTGAACATGTATACCCTGGAGAAAAGGAGAAACAGAGGTGATATGATACAGATGTTCAAATATTTGGAAGGTATTAATCCGCAAACAAAGCTTTTCTAGAGATGGGAAGGTGCTAGAATTAGGGGACATGAATTGAGGTTGAAAGGGGGCAGGAATAATATCAGGAAGTATTTTTTCATGGAGAGGGTGGTAGATACCTGGAATGCCCTCCCGTGGGAGGTGGTGGAAATGTAAACGGTAATGGAATTAAAAAATGCATGGGATAAACTCAAAGGATTCCTGTTTAGAAGGAATGGATCCAAAGAAGCTTAGTAGAGATTAGGAAAGAGCACCGGTAATTGGGAAGCAAAGCCAGTACTGGACAAACTCATATGGTCTGTGCTCTGATTGTGGCTGGACAGATTCAGCTTCAGAAGTCAGAGAACAAGGCCAGTGCTGGGCAGCCTTCTACGATCTATGCCCTGAAAATGGCAAGGTCAAATCCAGACCAGGTATACATATACCTTTGAATCTCAGGTGTCCTCGGTGGCTACTAAATCTTTTAAATTACTTTGGAAGATGAAGCGTATCTCACAGATAGGCTGCAGAGAATACCTTCTCCTGCTTTAGACTTAGCCTGGCCTCAGAATGACATCCTATAGTATATCTCCTATCAAACTGAGCTCTCTTTTTCATCAAGCACTGCCATTTCCTCCCCCTCCCCCTCCCCACAGACAGTTTGAACTTCGTGGGTGTGGCTTGGATCTCTTTCAGGGAGAGAAAACTAACAACTTATAGCAGCAGCTTCAGAGAGCATTTTCCATCTCACAGATAGGCTGCAGAGAATACCTTCTCCTGCTTTAGACTTAGTCCCGCCAACCCTACCCCTCTACCCACCCACCCCTAGAGTGACATGTCTTATATAACCTCCCTATCAACCCACTCATTACTTTTACCTCACCCATTTCTATTCTTCTATCACCTTCTCCCACTACTCCAACCAGAGTTACACCTAATCGCACTGACCACCCTTCAACATCTTCAGTCCTTCTGTGACTGTTCTCTTGTGCTTGACTGCTTAAATATTTTAAATTTAAATGCTTTACTTTTTGTCTATTAGATTGTAAGCTCTTTGAGCAGGGACTGTCTTTCTTCTGTGTTTGTACAGCGCTGCGTACACTTTGTAGCGCTCTAGAAATGTTAAATAGTAGTAGTAGTAGGCCCTGTTTTTCAATTGATATTTTTAGATTACTTGTCCAATCTCTTGTTTTGACCCAATTTAATTATTGTAATTCTATCTATACAGGGTGTAAAGAATGTATCATAATTAAACTGCAAACTGCCCAAAATACTGCGGCTAGACTTGTTATGCAAGTACCATGCTTTGAGAGGACTACTCCTTTGCTAATACATTTGCATTGGCTTCCCATTAGGGCCAGAATTGTATTCAAGCTCTGTGCTCTCATATTTCATAGAAACAGAGAAACATGATGGCAGATAAAGACCAAATGGCTCATCCAGTCTGCCCATCCTCTGTAACCCCTCTTTCTTTTCCTAAGCGATCCCACATGCTTATCCCATGCCTTTTAAAATTCTAACACAGTCCTTGACTCCACAACCTCCACCGGGAGGCCATTCTACGCTTCCACCACCCTTTCTGTGAAATACTACTTTCTTAGATTACTCCTAAGCCTATTCCCTCTTAACTTCATCATATGCCCCCTCATTCCAGAGTTTTCTTTCAGTTGAAAAAGGCTCACTTCCTGTACCTTAATGCCCTTGAGATATTTAAATGTCTTTATCATATCTCCTCTCTCCCTCCTCTCTTCCAGATTTTGTATGGTATTGCCCCTGACTATAAGTTGCCCCTTGTTACTTTGCCTTCTTGCTATTCAATCTTTGGTGCAAGAGACTACCTGTGTCTTCATTTTCTTACCTAAGAAAGTAGTTTATAAATCTATATATTCAGCTACTTTTTCATACCAAGGTACTAAGTGGTAGAATTCCTTGCTGAAAAATATAAGATCCCAATATGATTATTTATTTTTTCATAAGTTTTTGAAATCTTTCCTTTTCAAAACATTTTTGTCAGTTGATCCTGGTGCCTAATCTCCCCCTTCCATTCTTCCCATAATGTATTATTATTGAATTCTTTATATATTTATGATTCTTTCTTTATAGATATGTGTGGGTTTATGTATTTTGTTTCATATGTTGTAATGACTTCATTTTAGCTTGTTAGCCACACTGGAAAATATGGGGTATAAATGAAACAAACAAATAAATATAAAGTATCACATACCATATGTAATGAGTTTATTTCTTTCTTTATTATTTATTTGTTGCATTTGTATCCCACATTTTCCCACCTCTTTGCAAGCTCAATGTGGCTTACAATACATCATGAATAGTGGAAATGAGAAGAGAATAGGCAATTGGTATTACAGAAGGATTTGGGGTTAAATGATAATGATAAAGCATAATAGTGAAATAACAAGAAAACATTTTAAGATAATTCTAGGTACATGTGGGGGATTTCACATGTGATGATCTTAGTGATATGTCTTGTTGAAAAAATGAGTCTTCAGTAGTTTGTGGAAGCTGGTTAGTTCATAGATCGTTTTTAGGTTGCGCGGCAACGCGTTCCAGAATTGTGTGCTCATATAGGAAAAGGTTGATGCGTGGATTAGTTTATATTTTAGACTTTTACAGTTGGGAAAATGAAGATTAAGGAATGTGCGAGATGATTTTTTAGCATTCCTGAGTGGTAGGTCTATCAGGTCTGACATGTAGGCTGGGGCATCACCATGGATGATTTTGTGAACTAGGGTGCACACCTTGAACGCAATGCATTCTTTGAGTGGGAGCCAGTGTAGTTTCTCTCGTAGGGGTTTAGCACTTTCATATTTTGATTTCCCGAATATGAGTCTAGCTGCAGTGTTCTGGGCTGTCTGGAGTTTTTTGAGTATTTGTTCTTTGCAGCCAGCATAAAGTGCATTACAATAATCTAGATGACTGAGTACCAATGATTGAACCAAATTATGGAAGACGGTCCTTGGGAAGAATGGTCTTACTCTTTTTAATTTCCACATTGAGTGGAACATCTTTTTGGTTGTGTTTTTTGCGTGATTTTCTAGTGTTAGGTGCTGATCAGTGGTAACTCCAAGAATTTTTAGGGTGTCCGAGATTGGTAGGTTCGGTTTTGGTGTATTGATGGTGGTAAATTTGTTCAAATTGTGTTGAGAGGTGAGTATTAGACATTGGGTTTTTTCTGCATTAAGTTTCAGCTGGAATGCATCTGCCCATGAATGCATGATATGTAGACTTTGGTTGATGTTGTTTGAAATTTCCTTTAAGTCTTGTTTAAATGGGATGTAGATCGTTACGTCATCAGCGTATATGTATGGGTTGAGGTTTTTGTTTGATAGTAGTTTGGCCAAGGGTATCATCATTAGGTTGAATAAGGTTGGTGAAAGGGGGGATCCTTGTGGAACTCCACATTCAGGTGTCCATGTGGCTGATGTAATTGAATTTGATGCCACTTGATATGAGCATGTGGTTAGGAACCCCTTGAACCAATTGAGAACGTTACCTCCGATTCCAAAGTATTCGAGGATGTGTAGTAGAATTCCATGATCAACCATGTCAAAGGCGCTAGACATGTCGAATTGTAGAAGTAGTATGTTCTTGCCGATTGCAATCATTTGTTTGAAATTAGTCATGAGCGTAACTAGTACTATTTCAGTACTGTGGTTAGAACGAAATCCTGACTGGGAGTCGTGTAGTATTGAGAACTTGTTTAGATAATTAGTGAGTTGTTTGGTCACCATCCCTTTTGTTATTTTTGGTTATTAAGGGAATGGATGCTACTTGTTGGGCAAACTGGATGGGCCGTAAGGGTCTTTATCTGCCTTCATCTACTATGTTAATATAAAGGTGAAGGAAAGTGCAATTATCACTGTTTTTCTATTTTCAGGTCTGTTTATCTTTAGAAATCCTTTTGAAAATTGCCTCAGTTGGGTGTCATTTTATAAAGCATTTTCTCCATGTAGACAATGTCTTAAACACAGAAAATTGCTCTTGTAAATCCGCACAGCCGAATACGCAAAGTAAGGGGTAAATATGCAAACCAACAAGACACTGCATATATTCATGACACGTAGTAGTAGGAGTGTCTGTAAAATGCAGTGAGCCCACTGGGAAAACTAAATGGAATCAGGAGATCAAGAATGGATCTTTCCCAATGAAGAGAACCCTGACTGTCTCCCATAGTCAGCCACAGGAGAGAGGGTACGGTGGCAAGTACATGGTGAGATTGTGGGGGGCAGCTCCTGTGTGATTTGCCCATCAGTTAGTGACTAATCTTACACTCTGTTCTTGGAGTACACACTTTCCTGACTCATAAAGGCCCAGCAGGGTTACCCTTGGGGACACTCAGCTTATTTCTGTTGGACTGGTTTGAATGACAAAAAAAAGAGACTATTAACACTGAAAGAGAAAGTCACTTTCACTGTTTTAAGCAAGGGATGTATAGTCAGAAAACCCATCAATCAATTCCTCATTCTCTCTGTCACATTCCACAATGGAAAGGGAAACACCCTTTTCTTGGGACCTCTTCACTCCTCTTACATTAAAGGGGAAAGGGGAAGTAAAACAGAATGGGAGAAATGGATATACTTTTTGAAAACTAATTCCCTTCTTCTGTCTTTCAATAGTGAAAAACACTGCTATTTCTCTTCCTACCCAGGAGGGTGATAATAACATATGCCCAAACACAGCACGGAGTAGTAGTGGTTAAGGGATAATAGATTGAATAGTAAGAAATATGAAGTTCTATGTGTGAAAACAGCCATTGCATCAGTCTGTCCAAAAGCCAGATTGGGGGAAGGGAGGTACAAACCTCTTTTTGTCCAGTAGTTAAGAGCTTGGGGGTGTACTCAGAGTCCCAACTGATTTTTGCTACGCAGATCTCACCAATAATATGTGGATGCTTTGGGTCACTGCATATGATTTGGCATCTAAGTCAGGGCCACCAAACAAACCCACCCCCCTAGAAAAGGGTACAGAGAATAATTTATCTTGTTTGAAAGCCCCAGGTGCCTCTACTACTCCAGCATCCAGGGTATATTATGGGCAAGGGTTTTCACTCCCTCCTTCCCCTCTGAGGCTGTGTAGGAATGGAGGGGAGGATTCTTTCCATTCCAAGGCCATACAACACTCTCTCTGAGTAGCAGTCACCAGGTCAGTCACCCAAATAGTTATTCTGAATAAGAAATCAAGCCTTTCACATGATCACTTGAATGATTTGTAGTACAAGGTGAAACCTTGCAGCTGGCCCCTGTTTTTCTATCTTCAGTGTTTTCTTCCCACTAGCAGACAGTGTCCACTCTTAGGCACATGGGTATCAGCTCCTTTTTTCTTTTCTTTTTTCTACAGTTTCTGGAGCCTTAAAGACAATCTTCAAGGAACACATACATTCCAACCTTCTACTGTTCTTTTTCTTGGCCAGTGTTCTTCATTGCAAGTCCCAGGGGCCAGTGATGGCCCCAATTGACCCAAGATGTGGCTCCCTAATACACATTAACCTTCACCTTTTCCAGAGGCTTGCTGCTGGCACTGTCTTCAGAAGTCTTGTGAGTTCAGTTCAGAAGTGGGCACATTTTAATAGATTAAAGTTAAATCCCAATAAAACCAAATTTTTATGGTTTAGGAATCAGGGAGTTTTAGTGCCTTCTTGGCTTACCCTTTCTAATGGCAGAGTTTTTTCAATAAAAACTGAGTCTAGAGTTTTAGGGGTAATTCTTGATTCCTCTTTGTCTTACGGTTCTCATATATATCACCTTGTGAAGAAAACATTTTCTAAATTGTGACACTTCCTATTAGTGAAATAATTATTTTCAAAGCTGCTTGTCTGTTTTTTTCAGATATTATATGGATCTACTTCTGAACTATTGATTAAGCTGATTTCATCTTCTCTATTTGGATTTTCATCTTGATTGCGAGAGCAATTGACTTTATATCGACCTGTTTTTAAGAATGTGCGCTTTTCCAGAATTGTTATCTATTTGTTTAAAGTAGTGTCAGTGTGGAACTCTTTTCCAATTTTTATTAGGAATGAAAGAAATTATTCACTATTTAGGAAAGGATCAAGACATTTCTGTTTCCTAAGTATTACTGCTAATGATATAGAGGGGCATAATTGAACGAAAATGTCTATCTCCATGGGCGTTTATCTCCGAGAACGGGTCCATGAAGGGGCGGACCGAACCATATTTTCGAAAAAAATAAACGTCCATGTTTTATTCGACAATTTGTGAGCTGGGCGTTTTTGTTTTTCAGTGATAATGGAAAATGAAAGCGCCCAGCTCAAAAACGAATAAATCCAAGGCATTTGTTCGTGGGAGGGGCCAGGATTCGTAGTGCACTGGTCCCCCTCACATGCCAGGACACCAACCGGGCACCCTAGGGGGCACTTTTACAAAAACAAAAAAAAAAAGGTAAAAGAGCTCCCAGGTGCATAGCACCCTTCCCTTGTGTGTTGAGCCCCCCAAATCCCCCTCAAAACCCACTGCCCACAAGTCTACACCATTACTATAGCCCTAAGGGGTGAAGGGGGGCACCTACATGTGGGTACAGTGTGTTGGGGGGGGTTGGACGACTAAGCATTAAGCAGCACAATTGTAACAGGTGGGGGGGGATGGGCCTGGGTCCACCTGCCTGAAATCCACTGCACCCCCTAACAACTGCTCCAGGGACCTGCATACTGCTGCCAGGGAGGTGGGTATGACATTTGAGGGTGAAAATAAAAAGTTGTGAAACATCATTTTTTGTGGTGGGAGGGGGTTAGTGACCACTGGGGGAGTCCGGGGAGGTCATCCCCGATTCCCTCTGGTGGTAATCTGGTCATTTAGGGCACATTTTGGGGCCTTATTCATGAAAAAACAGAGTCCAGGAAAAGTGCCCTAAATTCTCGCTAAAAACGCATACTTTTTTTCCATTATCGGCGAAAGGCGCCCATCTCTCCTCGGCCGATAACCACGCCAAAGTTCCACCTTCACCACGCCTCCGACACGCCCCCGCCAACTTTGTACGCTTCCGCGATGGAGTGCAGTTGAAAACGTCCAAAATCGGCTTTCCATTATACCGATTTATTCGTTTTTGTGAGATAAACGTCTATCTCCCGATTTGGGTCGAAATCTAGGCGTTTTTCTCTTTCAATTATAAGGTGGCTAGTTACACATCTATTGTTTTGATTTAATTGGGATATAGTTTTATCGAGGTAATATGTTTCTTTATGATGTTTATTGTATTGTATATTGTACACTGCATTGAACTCTGAAAAGAGGATATAGTGGTTACGTGATAGAATTGTTATTGATATCAGGGATGACGCTATGTGGTGAAAGCTCCTCAAGAGGAAAAGGCTAACCCTGAATGATGCCATCGCACTATGCTGTATAAACAAGGTTGCCTCTAAGCACATGAAAACATGATTGGTGAGAAAAAACTGAAGCAGCTGTCCTAGCCCAAACCAGAGTAGAGACAGCCGCAAGCACGCTAGGATTTTAGGTGGCTAGAAGCCAGCTAGAAGTACATTAGCCACTAGTGCAGCCAGGAAGAAAAGAAGGAAGCATGCCCTGCATATGGGAAACTGCAAGCTCTGCATGAATAATGACTTTGCTAGCACATGCAGAATCCAGCTTAATGTACATTCCCTGGCTGATGACAATGGTAATAGAGAAAGCCTTTTAGCCTTAAGAAGAAGTGAAAACAAAACTCTGAGAAAGCTATAAACATAAAGGAATCCTGCTCAGAAGGAATGAATCCTCAGAAGCGTAGCGGAGATTGGATGGCAGAGCCGGTGGGGGGAGGCAGGGCTAGTGGGTGGGAAATGGGGCTAGTCCTGGGCAGACTTCTACGGTCTGTGCCCTGAAAATGGCAGATACAAATCAAAGTCAGGTATACACATAAAGTAGCACATATGAGTTTATCTTGTTGGGCAGACTGGATGGACCGTACATCTGCCATCATCTACTATGTTACTATCGTAACTTGCAGGTTGGAGACAAACTGGTGAGGTTCCAGTTGGATAGGGGCCATAATAAATCTAGCCAGAAGAGACGGCCAAGAAGCTTTTGGATCAGGATATGCTCCTTGGTCTCCTGAAGCTAATGTCTACATGTTTGTAACATGGAGCTACAAACAGAGGTAATTACAACCAATGTGATGAATCCTGGGAAAAATCAGAGTTACAAAGTAGATTTCTACATCATGAGATGACACAGACAGCCCCTGTTTGGTACTGAAGCCTGTAAGCAATTGCAGCTTTATCTCTAAATTCCAACTATATGTTCACACTTGGTACTGCTTAAGCAAACTGTAAGTGGACCAGTATGTGACCAGTTTCTGGATCTCTTCATCGGGCATGGTAGATTGGACAGGCAGCTGCACTTAGAAGTAGACCCAACTGTCCAACCAGACCAGATGTCTTTGCAAGTTGCTATCAAGGAGAAAGTTAAAGCAATTACATTAGTTAGAGGATCAAAGGATTCTGGTTAAGATGCAGGAGACATATGAGTGAACATCATAAGAACCTTATTTGGCAAATCTGATCACGCCTTATTGTCCAACATGCTCTCTCTCCATTCAGCCTCAGAGTCATGTCTCTCTGTTCCCTCCGTCCACTATGCTCATTTGAATTCCACACATATTTTTACATTCTTTTACCTTGTGCCATTTTTGTGGAATTCCTTACCTTCAGCTATTAAAGCTGGCTTTTATTTTCCTGCTTCTGCTGTCTCTTTAAAGCCCATTTATTTTCCCAGGCATTTTTGTACCATCTGTAACCCTAGATTTTCCCTGAAGTGTTCGGCTGGGTAGGCCAGCGGGCAGTCTCTCTGTACCTAGTCCCTTCTTACTGGTTTATCTAGCCCAGTATCCTGCTTCCAACAGTGGCCAATCCAGGTCACCCAGAAACCCAAATAGTGGCAACATTCCATGCTACCAATCTGGGAAAAGCAGTGTCGTCCCCTATGTCCATCTTAATAACACTGAACGTTTCCTCCAGGAACTTGTCCAAATCTTTTTTAAACCCAGATATGCTAACCATCATTACCATATCCTCTGGCAACTAGTTCCAGAGCTTAACTATTCTTTGAGTGAACAAATATTTCCTCCTATTTGTTTTAGAAGTACTTTCACATAATTTCATTGAGTGTCCCCCTGGTCTTTGTAGTTTTTGAAAAAGTGAAAAATAGATTAACCTTTTACCTGTTTTACACCACTCAGGATTTTGTAGACCTCAATCATATCCCCCCTCAACAGTCTCTTTTCCAAGCTGACGAGTCCTAACCTCTTTAGCCTTTCCTCATATGGGAGAAGTTCCATCCCTTTTATCATTTTGGTTGCTCTTCTTTGAACCTTTTCTAATTCCACTATATCTTTTTTGAGATACGGCAACCAGAACTGAACACAGTACTCAAGGTGAGGTCACACCACGGAGCGATACAGAGGCATTATAATATTCTTGGTCTTATTTTGCATTTCTTTCCTAATAATTCCTAGCATCCTGTTTGCTTTTTTGGCCACCGTTGCACATTGGGTAGAAGATTTCAGCGTATCTGCATGTGTCAGAAAACTCATTGGGAAGATCAGACTATGTATAGACCCAAAACTACTCAAATCATTACACCATCCCTGAAGGATACTCTCCAATATTTACACAACGCTAATGTTTTTTCCTGCCTTGATACTAATAGTGGGTTCAGAGCAGAAAACTGACTTTACTTGAGACTCCATTTGGAAAATATAGGTGGTACAACAGATTTCCCTTTGGAATATCTATGGCACCAGGAGAATTTCAGAAGTGCCTTCAAGATGCACTGTCTGACTTGAAAGGGGTGGTCTGTATTGCAGATGACTTGCTGGTCTATGGCTGTGGAGATATCATCAAGCAGGCCCAAGTGGACCGTGATCATAACCTTGAAGTTGTCTTAGTCAGATGCAGACAAAAATGTATTCATGTAAACCAAGAGAAGTTATGCTTCAACCGCAAGTCTGTAGAATTTATGGGACATGTGCTGTCAGCAGAAGGACTGCAACCAGATCTCTTGAAGGCTCAATCAATAGATAATATGCCTGCACCCACAGATAAATAAGGGTTCTTGGCATTACTTCGGATGATGACGTTTCTAGCAAAGTGTGTACCTGGATTCTTTGAAATATGTTAACCCATTAGACAACTGATTGAGGAAGACAAGGAAATGGCCTCAAGTACTTGAAGAACAGGATCACCCTCTACACACCTCCAAGGACACTAAGGTCCTCCCAAGGCATATCCATAATCACACCCTTTCCAAAAGACATTACACGATGTGATACCCGCAAGCAAGCCTTCTTCGGAGTAGCCCCCACACTTGTGCAACTTTCCTTAAATTAGTTCCCTTATTTTCTAACTCCTCTTACTCTCTTACATATCTATATATTCCATCTTTGCTTATACCCTATACTGTCTATTAAAATGTTTTATTTTGTATTGTGTTGATATTGTAAGTAGTATACTATCAGGCTTATTTTTGAAAGAGAAGGGCGCCCATCTTTCGACACAAATCAGGAGATGGGCGTCCTTCTCTCAGGGTCGCCCAAATCGGCATAATTGAAAGCCGATTTTGGGCGTCCTCAACTGCTTCCCGTCGCGGGGATGACCAAAGTTCCCGGGGGCGTGCCAGAGGCGTAGCGAAGGCGTGACTGGGGCATGCCTAACAGATGGGCGTCCTCGAGCTATAATGGAAAAAAGAAGGGCGTCCCTGATGAGCACGGGCAACTTTACTTGGTCCATTTTTTCTTACGACCAAGCCTCAAAAAGGTGCCCGAACTGACCAGATGACCACCGAAGGGAATCGGGGATGACCTCCCTTGACTCCCCCAGTGGTCACTAACCCCTTCCTACCCTGAAAAAAACTTTAAAAACTTTTTTTGCCAGCCTGAAATGTCATACTCAGATCCATCGCAGCAGTATGCAGGTCCCTGGGGGGGGGGGAGGTATGTGTGTGTCAGCGGAGGCATAGCGAAGGTGTGGACGCCCTTCTTTCAAACATTTTGGACATCCTGAACTGCTCCTCCCCCCAAAGGGACCAGCAAATTTCAAGGGAGTGGAGTGGAGGAGTGGCCTAGTGGTTAGAGCACTGGTCTTGCAATCCAGAGGTGGCTGGTTCAAATCCCACTGCTGCTACTTGTGATCCAAAATCCAAATAAATAAAGGGGATGTCAGAGGCATAGCAAAGGCATGGACATCATTCTCACAGAAACATCCACATTTTGGACATCTTCAACTGCCGTCGCTGGAACAGAGGCATAGTGAAGAACATCCTTCACCCATACGCTGAAAAAAAAAAGACGTCCCTGACGAGCACTTGGATGTTTTTACCTGGACTTGTCTAAGGTTGTAGACAGCTATTATACATGCAGCTTGTCTGCATGTATGAAGCCGTCTTTGGCATGCACAGAGCAGCCATGCATAACACTTGGCTGCTCTGCACTGGCTTCCTCTCCTTAGGAAGGAAATCGTGTGCAAATGAGCTAACAGCGAGTAGCTCATTGGCATGTGATTTCCTTCATGAATGCCCATTCCTTTCTGAATTGCTAAGGGATCGGTAAGGGAAGGGCTTTTTCCGTTCAGTTAGAGCATCTGGCTGAAGTAAGGGAGCTATGTACCTGGGAGCAATCTGTGAAGTCCACTGCAGTGCCCCCTTGGGTGCCCGGTTGGTGTCCTGGCATGTCAGGGGGACCAGTGCACTACGAATGCTGGCTCAAATGGCTTGGATTTGGTCGTTTCTGAGATGGGTGTCCTTGCTTTCCATTATTGCTGAAAATCAGAAACTACTAAGTCCTGGGGACGACCATCTCTGCTGTGGACGACCATCTCTAAGGTCAACCTAAATTTGCTGATTTGGGCATCCCCGACCGTATTATCGAAATGAAAGATGGACGCCCATCTTGTTTCGATAATACGGATTTCCCCGCCCCTTGCTGTAGCCATCCTGCGAGGACGTCCCCAGGAAAACTTGGGCGTCCCTTTCGATTATGCCCCTCCACGTAGAATACAACTTCCGTAATGGGAAAACAAACTTGTAAAAGACTATACTTGCATAAAATTACATCAAAGTCATAATATTCATGTTCTTATATAATATTAATCATTAAATAACTGGAACCTCAAATCTCCTGACAGGGGAAACCTAGAAGATTTGGAGAAACACTGCTGGTTCTAAAAAAATCCCCACTTGACTCATATATAATATAAGAACTGAATAAATATGTCTCCATGTGAAGACAGAGGCATATTTATTTGGTTCTTACATTATATATGAGTCTAGTGGGGATTTTTTAGCAGTTTTTCTCCAAATCGTTTGGAATTTTATTTACACTGGTTCAGTTTTTTCCCCTAGTGGGAAATGATGATAGAAATGGACTCCTATATGTAATAGAGGGTGATACAATCTTCTAGATTTCCCCTATCAGGAGATTTGAGGTTCCAGTTATTTAATGATTAAAATTATATAAGAACACGAATATTATGTCTTTGATGTAATTTTGAACAAACGTTTTTATGCAAGTAGTATATTATGCCATACCTTGTATTGTTATTTGAATATTTTTAGTGCGGTACATAAGTACATAAGTAATGCCACACTGGGAAAAGACCAAGGGTCCATCGAGCCCAGCATCCTGTCCACGACAGCGGCCAATCCAGGTCAAGGGCACCTGGCAAGCTTCCCAAACGTACAAACATTCTATACATGTTATTCCTGGAATTGTGGATTTTTCCCATCCATTTAGTAGTGGTTTATGGACTTGTCCTTTAGGAAACCGTCTAACCCCTTTTTAAACTCTGTCAAGCTAACCACATTCACCACGTTCTCCGGCAACGAATTCCAGAATTTATTTATGCGTTGGGTGAAGAAAAAGTTTCTCCGTTTTGTTTTAAATTTACTACACTGTAGTTTCATCGCATGCCCCCTAGTCCTAGTATTTTTGGAAAGCGTGTACAGACGCTTCACATCCACCTGTTCCACTCCACTCATTATTTTATATACCTCTATCATGTCTCCCCTCAGCCGTCTCTTCTCCAAGCTGAAAAGCCCTAGCCTCCTTAGTCTTTCTTCATAGGGAAGTCGTCCCATCCCCGCTATCATTTTAGTCGCCCTTCGCTGCACCTTTTCCAATTCTACTATATCTTTCTTGAGATGCGGCGACCAGAATTGAACACAATACTCAAGGTGCGGTCGCACCATGGAGCGATACAACGACATTATAACATCCTCACACCTGTTTTCCATACCTTTCCTAATAATACCCAACATTCTATTCGCTTTCCTAGCCGCAGCAGCACACTGAGCAGAAGGTTTCAGTGTATTACTGATGATGACACCCAGATCCCTTTCTTGGTTCGTAACTCCTAACGTGGAACCTTGCACGACATAGTTATAATTCGGGTTCTTTTTCCCACATGCATCACCTTGCACTTGCTCACATTAAACCTCATCTGCCATTTAGCCGCCCAGTCTCCCAGTCTTGTAAGGTCCTTCTGTAATTTTTCACAATCCTGTCATGAGTTAACGACTTTGAATAACTTTGTGTCATCAGCAAATGTAATTACCTTGCTAGTTACTCCCATCTCTAAATCATTTATAAATATATTAAAAAGCAGCGGTCCTAGCACAGACCCCTGAGGAACCCCACTAACTACCCTTCTCCATTGTGAATACTGCCCATTTAACCCCACTCTCTGTTTCCTATCCTTCAACCAGTTTTTAATCCATTGCTTATATTTGATTTGTTCTTACTGTACACCGCCTTGAGTGAATTCCTTCAAAAGTGCGGTAAATAAATCCTAATAAATAAATAAATTTGGTGACCTAAGACATAGGCCCCGACTTCGTGGGTGCTGTGGGTGCTCAAGCACCCCCAATATTTCACCCACCAGAAGTTCGTTCCTTCCCTCCCTCCTCCCATCGAGTTCCAGGCCCCCTCCCTCCAAATTTTAAAAGTCGGGGTTAGGGCGGCAGCCCTCATTTCCTGTTTCCGCAAGGGCAGGACCAGAGCTGAGAGAGAGAGAAGGGAAAACAACTAAGCACCGAGCCGAGCCTGCATGCTTTTTACCGCTGCTGCCACCCTAACCCCGACGAGGTAAGATAGATGACTTTTAAAATTCGGAGGGAGGGGGCCTGGAACTCGAAGAGAGGGAGGGAGGAAGAGAGGGATGATGACCCTGGAACTGAGAGGGAGGGAGGGAGGGGGGGCCCTGGAACAGGGAGGGGGCCCTGGAACTCGGAGGGAGGAGCGATGGAGGGAAAGGAGAGAGAGAGGGGAGGGGGGGCCTGGAACTCGAAGGGAGGGAGGGAGGGGGGCCTGGAACTCGGAGGGAGGTGGAGGGGGGATGAGGGAGGGGGAACGGGAGAGGGAGGGGGATGAGGGGGGAGAGGGAGGGGGGACAGGGGAGAGGGAGGGGGATGAGGGGGAGAGGGAGGGGAGAGAGGGGGAAGAGGGGGAGGGGGGAATGCACCACCTGTAAAAAAAAAAAAATTCAGCACCCCTAATCATTTTGAAAAGTTGGCTCCTATGACCTGAGAGACATGGCACAGTGCTAGATGAGCTGAAGCGCTTATTGAGGGAGACCCCAGTGTTGGGATCTTGTGGTGCAATGCAATGCTGGCCAGCGTGGTCTAGGGGCCTGCCTTTTGCAAATAGAAAACCTCTTGCATATACATCCTGAACACTGACAAAAGTGGTGCAAAATAAGGAAGAAATTGTAGGCCTAATTTATTCACTAGAGCATTTTCATATTTATGTCTACACTAGAAAAGTGACTGTTCAAACTGATCACAAATCCCTGACCACTGTGCCTAAATGACTACAAAGGATCATACTTTGCCTTCAGACCAGTGGCGTAGCTACGTGGGGCCTGAGGGGGCCGGGGCCCCCGCAGATTCACCCCAGGACCCCCCTCCCGGCGAACCCGCCCCCGCCTACCTTTACTTTTGCTGGCGGGGGATCCCACTCCCCGCCAGCCGACGTCTTCTCAGTCCTTCCTGCACTTCAATTTGTTTGCTGACGTCCTGCACGTAATTGTACGTGCAGGACGTCAGACTCAGAGAACAGTTCTGTTCTCTGAGTCTGACGTCCTGCACGTACAACGTGCAGGACGTCAGCAAACAAATTGAAGAGCGGGAAGCGACTAAGAAAAAGACGTCGGCTGGCGGGGAGTGGGATCCCCCGCCAGCAAAAGTAAAGGTAGGCGGCAGCGGCGGCGGGTTCGCGGCGGGAGGGGGGGGCGGCAATGTCGGCGGTGGGGGGGCGGCGCCGGGGGAGAGGGCTAAAATATGCCCCTCCCCCCGGGCTCTGGACCCTCTCCCACGGAAGGCTGGCTACGCCCCTGCTTCAGACATATACTACTACTTATCATTTTTATAGTGCTACTAGACATATGCAGCGCTGTACACTTGAACATGACGAGACAGTCCCTGCTCGACAGAGCTTACAATCTAATTAGGACAGACAAACAGGACAAACAAGAGATAAGGGAATATTACAGTGAGGATGATAAAATAAGGGTTCTGAACAAGTGAATAAGGGTTAGGAGTTAAAAGCAGCATCAAAAAGGTGGGCTTTTAGCTTAGATTTGAAGACGGCCAGAGATGGAGCTTGACGTACTGGCTCAGGAAGTCTATTCCAGGCATATGGTGCAGCAAGATAAAATGAACAAAGTCTGGAGTTAGCAGTGGAGGAGAAGGGTGCAGATAAGAGAGATTTACCCAGTGAACAGAGTTCCTGGGGAAAGGAATGTAGGGAGAAATGAGAGTGGCGAGGTAGTGAGGACCTGCAGAGTAAATGCACTTATAGGTCAATAAGAGGAGTTTGAACTGTATGCGGAAATGGATAGGAAGCCAGTGAAGTGACTTGAGGAGAGGGCTAATATGAGCATAACGGCACTGGCGGAATATTAGTGGTGCAGCAGAATTTGAATAGATTGGAGAGAGATGGCTAAGTGGGAGACCTGTGAGAAGCAAGTTGTAATAGTCTAAGTGAGAGGTGATAAGAGTGTGGGTGAGGGTTCTGGTAGTGTGCTCAGAAAGGAAAGGGTGAATTTTGGTGATATTATAGAGAAAGAAACAACAGGTTTTAGCAGTCTGCTGAATATGTGCAGAAAAGGAGAGGGAGGTGTCGAAGATGACCCCAAGGTTACAAGCTGATGAGACAGGAAGGATGAGAGTGTACAGGTAAAATTCTTCGCTTTCTCCAAGGAAAAGCAAGCCATACTTCTCACAACTAGGGCATCACTAGCATCCACACTAACATAAAAAAAAAAACATTGGTCAATCGGGCCTTGCAACAGTGAGGAGAGTACTCAGGTTAACCTGAAACTATCAACAAATTCAGCGAGTGCAGCCTGGAACAGAATAAAACGGGCCTAGGGGGTGGACTTGGATTCTAGCCCCCAGACATATACCTTTGAACCACAATACATTCTGGGAAACACATTGGCCATTGCTGACACACTAAACCAGGCTTTTCCACTGACAACCCAAAGCAGATCACAGTCAAAGATTTTTACAGAACAGTTGATCTTACTGATTGAGACGTCTCACCTGGTCACAGTGCCTGAAATGATTGATATTATTAAGCGAGAGAAAGTGATGAGATCTACCAGGCTATAAAACAGTAGGTCCTTAAAAAGTGTCCCAGCAATAATGAGATCTTTCTGTCGGAGATTAGACATTTTCACAGCTTCTGTGATGAATTGACTGTTGAACAGGGCCTGATTTATAAAGGACAATGACTGTATGTTCTAGCCAGAGCCAGGCAAAATACACTTGAAATAATGGCATTAAATGTGTGAGCTAAATCATGGTTTCATAATTTACGATGAGTTTAAGAATCCTTAGAGACACAAAAGAAGTAAAACTAGAGGACATAATTGAGGTTACATGGTGGTAGACTTAGAATTAACTTCGGGAAAGTGAAGATACTTACCTGTAGCAGGTATTCTCTGAGGACAGCAAGCTTTATGTTCTCACATGTGGGGTAGACACTGATCCGCGTTGTCCGGTCCGGCATATGTGCCAAAGTAAAAAAACAGAGCTTTGTGAAGTGCGAACCACACTCCACTGCACGTGCACGAGTGCCTTCCCACCCATCAAGAGAACGTGGGCCTCTAAGTTTAATTGCAAAGAAAAAGAATAAAATTAAATAATGAAGGAGACAACTCCAATTGGAAGTGGGCATTCCTTCAGAGTCCGCTTTTCCAGCACCTTCGTACGAGGTCTCCACCGCAAACACTTCGGTTTTGGGAGATCCTCTCTGAATCTGGCGGCTGTCCGGAGGGAGCGGTGGATGAAGCGCCGGAGGAGAAAGCGTAACATCTAGGCCCAAGTCCTCAAGGATTTCCCTCTCCTGGAGGACAGCTCGGCGTCCTGGGTGAGAATTCGCAAGGTGAACCTTTCAATCGACACCTGATGTGGAGAAGAGGTGCGGGTTGTCGAAGGTTTTTCCCGGACCGTTCCCTTCCTTTTGGTATGCGGCATCGAAGAAAATATTTTTAAAACAGAGTGTGGATTCAGGAAAGGCTCGAACCTCGATCACTACTACTACTACTACTACTATTTAGCATTTCTATAGCGCTACAAGGCATACGCAGCGCTGCACAAACATAGAAGAAAGACAGTCCCTGCTCAAAGAGCTTACAATCGCCATCTTGACACGCCCCCCCCCCCCCCCCCACTTTGCTTCAATTTCAACAACATTTTTCCTACTAGAATTATCGGAGGATAAGCTTACAGGAGACCTGTCCCCCAATTGAGGAGGAAGGCATCTGACACTAGTTTGTTGTGGGCCTGAAGCCTGGAACAGAACTGAGGGACCTTGTGGTTGATCTGAGTCTCAAAAAGGTCCACCGAGGGGGTGCCCTACACTCGTAAGATCTTGCGAGCCATGCCTATGTGGAGAGACCACTCATGTGGTTGCATTATCCTACTCAGCCTGTCGGCCAGGGTGTTGTTTGCACCCACCAGATAAGTGGCTCCAAGGAACATGCTGTAGTGGCAAGCCCAATGCCACATCCTGACAGCCTCCTGACACAGAGGGAGTGATCCGGTGCACCCCTGCTTCTTAATGTAATACATTGCAACCTGATTGTCTGTTTGAACAAGAATAATATGATGGGACAGCCAATCTCTGAAAACCTTTAGAGTGTCCCAGACCGCTCAAAGCTCCAGAAAGTTGATCTGAAGATTTGTTTCCATCCACATGAGCTCCCCATCCCAGGAGGCTGAGGAATTTGGAATGGAAGTCCCAGAGTCAAATTGGATCGAATTGTCCACCACTGAGGAGAGCGAGTGAGCTCTGTGGACACTTTGATGACATCCTCAAGATTCCCCATGGCTTGAAACCACTGAGAAGCCAGGGTCCATTGAGCTGGTCTCATGTGAAGATGTGTCATGGGTGTAACGTACACTGTGGAAGCCATGTGGCCCAGCAATCTCAACATCTGCCAAGCTGTGACCTGCTGAGAGGCTTGAACCTTGGATGCCAGCAAGACAAGATTGCGTGCTCTGGCTTTCAGGAGGTAGGCTCGAACCTTCTGTGTGTTGAGGAGGGCTCCTATGAACTCCAATTGCTGGACAGGGTGAAGATGGGACTTGGGGTAGTTTAAAATGAGTCCTAGTAGCTCGAGAACCCGAATAGTCGTCCGCATGGACTCATGAGCACTGTCCTCTGAGGTGCTCTTCATAAGTCAATCATCAAGATATGGGAACACACGGACTCCCAGTCTGCATAGCGATGCTGAGACCACCACTAAACACTTGGTGAAGACGACCCTGGGAGGTGACGCAAGGTCAAAAGGTGTTATGACTCTGCCCCGGTATCATGCTCTCATTCATCTCGGCCCCTGGTGGTCAGACCTGGTGGTCGCAATGGACTGTCTGTTAATGGTTTTCCCGGTTCCAGAAGTCATGCCGGTCCGGTCCGGATTTTCTAGCCTGCCAGTTGGTCTTGAGACTTTTTGGAACTAAGCTGTTTCCGTACCTGGTGAACTCCCTGGCTGTTGGCCTTTAATAACCACCTGGAAGTGTTTCTAGTTTGCCTTGCAACAGAGGTCCTCAGAGGTGTGTCTTCTGTGGTTGTTTGTTGTTGTGCTTTTGCTTCTTTCAGTTTCTGCCTTTGAACCTAGTGCCTGGACCTGGACTTTGACTTTGCTTGCCGCCTGCCTTGGAACCTGTGCCTGGACCTTGACTTTATTTGTCTGGCCCCGGTTCTGCTGAGTTTGTGGACTATCTTCCTTTTCCCTGCTGTGGCTTCTGTTCTGGTGGGTGTTCCTCCTGCCGCTGCCGTCCTCGGCAGTAGCCCAAGGGCTCACTATCCAGTGTTTCGTGTGAAGTGTGACAAAAGGCAACACACAGTACTAAAAGTGATATGTTCCCAGTCAAAATAGCTAATCATTTTTCTGAATCATTGGGAGAAGAATGCCCAGGGAAACCATCTTGAACTTCTCTCGGACTAGAAATTTGTTCAGGGCCCTTAGGTCTAGGATGGGACGCATCCCCCTGTATTCTTTTGCACAAGGAAGTACCTGGAATAAGAATCCCTGCCCTTCTGCCCCTGGTGGAACAGGTTTGATTGCATGTGCCTTCAGAAGGGCGGCGAGTTCCTCTGCAAGAACCTGCCTGTGCTGAGAGCTGAATGAATGAGCTCTTGGTGGGCAATTTGGAGGTTTGGAATGCCAATTGAGGGTGTATCCAAGACGGAATATTTGAACAGCCCACCAGTCGGAGGTTACAAGAGGCCACCTTTGGACCTCTCTGCTGGAGCCAATCAAAAACTCGGCCCTTGCATGTACTGGGGAGCAGCAGGGGCCTTAGGCACACGCTGTTGACAAGACAAGCACGCTGGGGCTGAGCCTGAGCAGACTGATGAGCTGCAGGAGTCTACCTATGCCTAGAGTAGTAGTAGGGGGCACTCCTTGACCTGCCAAAATAATTCCTAAATGAAGAGGTAGATGCAGAAAGTGCCCGGCGGGAGAGAAAAGAGATAGTATCAGTATGTTTCTTGATTTGGTTTGCAACCTCCTCTCCAAAAAGTCCCTCCCCCCGGCAAGGGGCATCCTCCAACCTCTGCTGAACAGAATGTTCCAAGTCAGAAACACGCAGCCATGAGAGTCTGCGCATTGCTATACTTTGAGCAGAGATCCTGGATGCCACATCAAAAGTTTCATAAGTGCTCCCTCCAAGAACTTTCGACACGCCTTCTGCTGCTTGACCAACTGGTGAAAAGGCTTGGCCTGCTCCGAAGGGAGTGTATCAACCAAGTCTGACAGCTGTCTCACTGAGTTCCATGCTTATGAAGAGCTGATATAACTCAATACGGGAGATGAACATAGAGACCTGGTACACCTTTCTCCCAAAAGAATCCAGGGTCCTAGCTTCTTTGCCTGGGGGAGCCGAGGCATAATCCCTAGTACTCCTGGCTTTTTTGAGAGTGGAATACATCAACATGGAGTCATGAGGCAACTGAGGCCGCACAAACCCAGGCTTACTATGGATCTGATACTGTCAATCTTCTTGGGGACAACAGGGACCAACAGAGGGGACGCCCAGTTCCTGAGGAGGACTACCTTGAGTACCTCATGGAGAGGAGCCATCACAGTCTCCTTAGGAAGGGATGTATATAGTCCAGGACCTCAAGCATCTTGGCCCTGGACTCATCCTTCACTTCTACAGGGGATAGAATGGCATTAGCCTTTTCCCTCACAAAAGATGAGAATGAGAGGCTCTCCAGCGTAGACCGTCTCCTTTCATGTGGTGGGGAGGGCTCAGAAGGAATCACATAAGACTCATCTAAGGAAAAGTATCTGGGATCCTCCTCTAATTCCCATGAGCGCTACACCTCGGTGTTGGATAAAATCTCCCTATGAGATGACCGAGACTGAGCCTGCCTCGATGCTGAGGACTGTTATATTCTGGTAATTCCCACTCAAACTCCATTAGCCTATGTTATTGATCTTCAGTAGAACATCTTCTTCAATACAGCTTACTCATCAGTAATTTAAAGGGTACTCATGCACTTCAACTTTATAATTTTTGGTGACCTCAGCAGTGCCAGCGACTAGTACTCTTCAACAAGCGCAATCCTCGGCACACAGCTCCTCATCGGTACACCTGATTGACAGTTGTATATATATACTGTTTAAATGACATTCAAAAATTACTATATATTAATTAATACTCATCTGTAATGTTGTCAGATGAGGGGATACTGTTGTCAGATGAGGGGGTACTGCGTCGAAGAGACCGGTGTCGAGAGACCGGCTTCCACCTGGACTCTGACGAAGCTTCTTCCACCGATGTTGAGGGGGTACCGGCCTGTGTTGCAGTCAATACTGGGGCTGCAAGTGGCGCCAGCATAGGAAGCTACAGCGTAGGCTGAGGGCTAGGCAGGGCCGCAGGGTGAAGTATGGCAGGTGCAAGCACCCCCGATACCAAAGCACATCGCTGCATGAGGCCATCCAGCAGATCAGGGAGCAAGGCTCGGATGCGCTCATCGAGGGTCGACATCGAGAAAAGCTGAGGCACAGGTTGCAGAACTGCTGGGGCCGATACGGGAGCAGACGCTTGGCTGCTTGGAGACAATCACACTGGCACCTCTTGTATGGAGGGAGAGTGGTTCTCCTGGTGCAGATACTTCTCGGGTGCTGAATCCCTTGGCGCCTCAGAGCTCCCAGCACCTTGGCCTTTGCCCAAAGCACGTCACACATACTCCTTGGTGCCGACGAGGACAACTTCGAATCCTCACGTTGCCTCGGGGTCGAGTCCAATGATGGACAGTCCCGGGGAGCCTGCAAAGCAGTATGCCTCAAGACAGGTGGAGACCCACTTGATGCCTCACTGCTCCCAGTGTCTTGAGGTCTCAAAGCAGCCATGCTTACCAATACTCCTGATGCTGGTGTGACACTCAATGTCGATGCCAACGTCAAGGAACCAGACCTGGCTCCAAAAATCTTTTCGCATTGAGTCTACCGGGAAACCTGGGTCCTCTTCTTCATAGGAAGACAGAGAACAGTTAGCAGGTCTGTGGTCGGGCCCAAGACACTGCAGACACCAAGAATGGGTGTCCTTTCCCGAGATGGTCCAGTTGCACCGGGTACAACGCTTGAAGCCACTGGGAGTCTTCATGGACATGGAAGGAAGACCTCGTCAGCCAAATCAAATATCTCAATGGTGCCTGAAAAAGGGTGAAGGCATGAAAAAAGGGAGTTCCTGACCAGAGTCAGGGCCTAAAAGCAGCCCATGTCGAAAATAAAAGAAAACTTAAGTGCAGGGAAAACTAGACTAAGAAAATAAAGGGTACTTTTTTGTTTTTTAAAGAAACAAGGCTGAAATAAAAGGAGAAAATAGAAAGGTTGAAGGCACTCAAAAAAACTCTTTACCGGATGTGTGAAGAAAGACCAAAAATCACAGCTTCTCTTCACGCGGAAAAAAAAAACTGAGAGGACAGCATTCTCACGGTGGGCAGGAAGGCACTCGCGCATGCGTAGTGGAGAGCAGCTCATGCTTCACAAAGCTCTGTTTTTTTACTTTGGCATAAATGCCGGACACGGATCGGCGTCTACCCCATGTGTGAGAATATGCAAGCCTGCTTGTCCTCAGAGAAATACTTTGTCACAGAGATGGTGATGGATGCTGGAACACCCTCCTGGTGGAGGTGGTACAGACAAAAACGGTGATGGAGTTAAAAAAAATGCATGGGATAGACACAAAGGATCCCTACATAGAAAGAGGATAGCATCAAAACAAAACAACACATCAACAGCTATAACTTCATTTATGATGGGCAGGAGTGGTGCTTAAATGGGAGCTCCTGCAGTAGGGAAGTAAGGTCAAAGCCAGATGGACTTATACAGTCTGTGTCCTGTATATGGCAAGACAGATCAGGATGGGCTGGAGTGGATTTGAACAGCAGGTCCAGTAGTTGTGAAGTATGGCCAGTGCAAGGCAGTCCTTTTACAGTCTGAGCCCTGAAAATGGCAAGGACGGATCAGGAGCAAGTATGTGTATTTTGTACTGCATTCATGTTGTATGCTATGAGTGCGGGTGTGGAACTTAGCAAGTAAAATGTTGTAATAATAATATTGGACGTTGGTTCAGTAATGATTTGATAATGAATGTGACTGTTGGGAAGACTGGATGGACCATATAGGTCTTTAGCTGCTGTCATTTACTATGTTACTATGGAGCTCATTTTCAAAAGAGAAAAATGTCCAAATAGTGGCATAAATCTGCATTTGAATGTTTTTCTCACAAAAACGTCCAAATTGGTATTTTCAAAACCAATTTTTAGACATTTTTCTATGAAGTCCATCAGAAGTGCATTCAAATCACAAGGGGGCATGTCAGGGGTGTATTAAGGGCGGGATCTGGGCATTCCTAACACTTGGATGTTTTTCAGCCATAATGGAAAAAACAAAACCATCCAGGACTAAAACTAAGATGTTTTGAGCTAGGCCTGTTTTTATAGTGAATAAGGCACAAAAAAGTGCCTGAAATGACCAGATGACAACTAAAGGGAATCAGGGATGACCTCTCCTTACTCCCCCAGTGGTCACTAACTCCCTCCCACACCCTACAAATTTGATTTAAAATATTACTTGCCAGTCTCTATACCAGCCTCAGATGTTATACTCAGGTCCATTAGAATAGCATGCAGGTCCCTGGAGTAGTCTAGTGGTGGGTGCAGTGCACTGCAGACAGGTGGACCCAGGCCCATACCTCCCCTTACCTGTTACACTTGTGGAGGAAACTGTGAGCCTTTCAAAACTCACCAGAAACTCACTGTACCCACATAAAGGTGCCCCCTTCACCTGTAAGGGCTATGGTAGTTGTGCACAGTTGGGGGAAGTGGGTTTTGGGTGGCTTTTAGGGGGCTCAGCAGACAAGATAAGGGAGCAATGGTGAGACGTTTACCTGGGAGCGTTTTATGAAGTAAAACTGCAGTACCCCCTACAGTGCCCTATTGCTTTCCTGGGATGTCTGAGGGACCAGTCTACTAAAAATGCTGGCTCATCCTACATCCCAATGGCTTGATTTTGTTTTGTGCATTTTGTACTTGGACATTTTTTTTTAATGGACCAAATCACAAAACCTTTTCTTGAAAAAAGATAAGACGTTTTTCTTTTTTGAAAATGACCTTCTTTCCTATTCAGATTTTGGATATTTTTTGCAACACGTTCAAAGTCGGACTTAGATGTCATATCGAAAATGCCCCTCCACGTTACTTATATTTATATTATAAAATTATAATAACACCATGGATAAACCTACATTCTCCACCTTAGAACAAAATACTTCTCCCCTAGTTACATCCATCACAGTATTTCAGGTCAGGGATGGGAACTCTCACAGTGTGTAAGGGCAGTGATGAAAGGGAGGAGTGAGAGTCCCTGTCAGTATGTGAGGTGAGCAATGGGAGAACACAGTGTGATTCCATTGTGGTATGTGAAAGCAGGGACTGAAGGTGTGAGAGAGTCTCCATCATGATGTGTTATTTAAGTGGCAGGAGGAATGGGTGCAGTAGTCCTCTGATATAACTGATAGGAAAAAGGCCATAGATTTCCTTGCAGTGGGTGAAAGCAGTCTTACAGGTGATGCTTGAACTTATTTTCCATAATGACAGACACTAGACCTGCTGTCCTATGAGCTGTTCCTTAGTAGTTCAGGCTTCCAATCATGTGTTCTTAATTGCTCTATTTGCATTTGTGTACTGGTTATTTGGCATTGATAGGAGGCCTGTAAAAACAAAATATTAAATTGTAAATGATGATTAATGGCAGGTCATTATAACTCCCTCTTGAGTTGGACTGTTTTATAAATAAATGCATGCCTCAACCAAGGAAGGAGCTATAAAAGATTAGGCTGGTAAGAGCTCTTGCCTTCATCAGTCAAAACTCAGGCCTTCCACCAATGCTAAGAAGGCGTAGGTTGATGCCATACAAAATTGTAGGGCCACTCTCATGGTTAATTGGCCTTACCCAACAGACTACATTAAATACAAAATAACATCCCTGCACTGAGCCATTACAATAGGTGGGCAACTAGAGCAAGCACCTTGGGTGCCAAACTGAGAAGTTATTCCATGCTTCCTTTTTTATTTAATTTTCAAGTGCACTGCAAGCTGTAAAAAGGCTACAGATCCAAATCTTTTTTTGTTTTTAGTATTTGAAAAGTGTTCGTTTGGGGTGCTTTTCTGGTGGATTGTACATCATAGTATTGGTAGGCTTTATCCAAGTTGCCGCATCCTTGGTTGGGAGGAGGGGACTGATGTCAGTGTGTTGACTGTATGTTGCAAGATCTCAATATGCAGGCAAAGTAGTGTCAGACATCACAATAAGAGATTTTTCTCATCCATGTTTCCTGTGGCATAAAGCAGGTTTTTGTACAGAGGAGCTGGCAGGCTGTTTTGCAAAGTCTGCATTATACACAAGGGCACAAGTGACAGAATCTGGCAAATACGATGGCAGCGTCATGACTGAAAAGCAATTTGCAGAAGCTTGCCTCTTTCCTAGCTGCTTCTGGTTCATTTTGTGAATCTCCTTTTTATTTTCTTCCATTAATTTATATCTCTATTTATATCACTATTTATGTTTGTCTGTCTGTCTCTGCACCACAATTACTCCTGTATACAAGCTGTTTCCTGTTGAACATTCAACAAACAAGATTTTCCCTAAACTCAGTAAACTTATTCCTCCCTGACCCAAGGACTCTCAGCCTTCCCCCTAGCCAGACCCAAACACTCTTCTGTTTTTCGCTCTTCCTTCCATCAAGAACTGGCATCCTTCACTTCCTGTGGCTTTGCAAGAGTGAACACCATCATCCTTTTCCATCTAGTTTGCCGTGCCTTCTGCCTCCTTTTGCTTTTGTACCCCCACAACTTTGTGAAATACATGCAATTCATGGCAAACAGCATTCCCTCAAGGCCAGAGCTGCAAAGAATACATCCCTGACAGTTGCCACTGACAGCAGTTAGCAAACCTCTTTATTCCCTGCACTTTTCTCCTTTTTCCTTCCCTGGGCCCAGCACTCTTCCAGTGTGGGTCTTGTGGGGTGTACTAATGGTGGTAATGTGTGCACAAAAACCTCAGTGTAACTCGCCTTGAGCTACCAACAGCTAAATCCAAAATGGTAGCAATCTTTTCTGACAATATTTGTATTTGACAGCTCACAGGCACCCTCTGGTGGCCACAGGAAGCACCAAACAAAAACAGAGGCAGAGTTGCCAGTTCTGTGGTATTCCCACAGAATTGGGTGGGTTCCTGCGGCCCTCTGCGGGATTTTTTCAGAAGTTGCGAGTCGCCACTTATTGGGTGGTTTTTCACTGCCTCGACTGTGAGTTGGCTGGTTTTCCAGCGCTTTGTGTGCTTGCCCTCCTATTAGTCCAATTCAACTAATAGGAGGGGCAAGGGAGGCAGGATTCAGTTGTCTTTTAAATGTCTAGCCCCCTGAGGTGTCTCTGTAGATAGACAAACAAGCAAGCAAGCAAAAAAGTGGTAAAGAACAATCCAGGAAGGACAACAGGACCACAGAAGTTCAACAAGATACTTTATTATAATCTAATTGTGTGATCTATGTAGAGGTTTCAGTGATCCGATACAACCATGTTTCAGCAGTGTCCCTGCCTCAGGGATCCAGAACTCTATAGGTACCCCATCGGCTATAGATTTAGCCAAATTTTTCCAAGATAAAGTCATCAAATTACAGAGCTCCCTTCCGTTGAACAGTTCCAGCATTAGTGACTTCATTAGTGGCTTGGATCCGGGTCCTGACGAGCAACCAGTAGACCGATTGCTCTCAAACCTTTCACCTCTCTCTGTAAATTCCATCAAGCTGGAGCTTCACAGATTTGTCAGGAAGTACTGCAGGCTGGATATGTGCCCCAACTATTTACTCCAATATGCCCCAGCCTGTTTCCTGGAAGACTTAAAACTACATCTCAACTACATGCTTGGCAATGGCAAGTTCCCTACAAGCTATGGCAACATCTTACTAACCCCAGTACCCAAAGATACCAAGAAAAAGAGTAGTGATCTGTCCAACTACCGGCCGATAGCATCCATTCCCCTTTTCGTGAAACTCATGGAGAGCTTGGTGATCAAACAGCTTAGTGAGCACTTAGACAAGTTTAATATTCTGCATACCTCGCAATCAGGATTCCAACCACTCCACAGTACTGAGACATAACATAACATAACATAGTAACATAATAGATGACGGCAGAAAAAGACCTGCACGGTCCATCCAGTCTGCCCAACAAGATAAACTCATATGTGCTAGTTTTTTGTGTATACCTTACCTTGATTTGTACCTGTCTTTTTCAGGGCACAGACCGTATAAGTCTGCCCATTACTATCCCCGCCTCCCACCACCGGCTCTGGCACAGACGGTATAAGTCTACCCAGCACTATCCCCGCCTTCCAACCACCAGCCCTGGCACAGACCGTATAAGTCTGCCCAGCACTAGCCCCGCCTCCCAACTGTCTCTGCCACCCATTCAAGGCTAAGCTCCTGAGGATCCCTTCCTTCTGAACAGGATTCCTTTATGTTTATCCCACGCATGTTTGAATTCCATTACCGTTTTCCTCTCCACCACCTCCTGCGGGAGGGCATTCCAAGCATCCACCACCCTCTCCGTGAAAAAATATTTCCTGACATTTTTCTTAAGTCTGCCCCCCTTCAATCTCATTTCATGCCCTCTCGTTCTACCGCCTTTCCATCTCCGGAAAAGGTTCGTTTGCGGATTAATACCTTTCAAATATTTGAACGTCTGTATTATATCACCCCTGTTTCTCCTTTCCTCCAGGGTATACATGTCCAGGTCAGCAAGTCTCTCCTCATACGTCTTGTAACGTAAATCCCATACCATCCTCGTAGCTTTTCTTTGCACCGCTTCAATTCTTTTTACATCCTTAGCAAGATACGGCCTCCAAAACTGAACACAATACTCCAGGTGGGGCCTCACCAATGACTTGTACAGGGGCAACAACACCTCTTTTCTTCTGCTGGTCACGCCTCTCCCTATACAGCCTAGCAACCTTCTAGCTATGGCCACCGCCTTGTCACACTGTTTCATCGCCTTCAGATCCTCAGATACTATCACCCCAAGATCCCTCTCCCCGTCCGTACCTAGCAGACTCTCCCCGCCTAACACATACGCCTCCTGTGGATTTCTACTCCCTAAGTGCATCACTTTGCATTTCTTCGCATTGAATTTTAATTGCCAAACCTTAGACCATTCTTCTAGCTTTTTCAGATCCTTTTTCATGTTTTCCACTCCCTCCGGGGTGTCCACTGTGTTACAAATCTTAGTATCATCCGCAAATAGGCAAACTTTACCTTCTAACCCTTCGGCAATGTCACTCACAAATATATTGAACAGAATCGGCCCCAGCACTGATCCCTGAGGCACTCCACTACTCACCTTTCCCTCCTCCGAGCGAACTCCATTCACCACCACCCTCTGGCGCCGGTCCGTCAACCAGTTCCTAATCCAGTTCACCACTTTGGGTCCTGTACTTGCCACTCTCTTATCCAATTTCAAGAGTGAAATAGCTGTAGGGAAGAGTATTTTGCTCTTGCAGTTCGACATGTCCAGTGCCTTTGACATGGTGCAACATGGCATCCTGCTGCGGCTCCTAGATTACTTTGGTGCCAGCGGAAACGTACTATCCTGGCTGAGAGGCTTTCTTACGTCAAGAACTTACCAAGTAAACACCAACTCCAACTTTTCATCTCACTGGAAAGCAGACTGTGGAGTGCCACAGGGTTCCCCACTATCACCAACCCTCTTCAACATGATGTTGATTCCTTTGGCAGCGGCTCTCTCCAAACTGGGTCTTAACCCATTTGTCTATGCTGATGATATCACTATCTTCATCCCCTTTGAGAAAGACCTAACTGAAATAACCAGTAAGATTCGGCAAGGCTTCAACACCATGCTCGACTAGACCAACTCATTTCGATTCAAATTCAACACCGAGAAAACACATTGTTTGATTCTCTCCTCTCCCTACAACAAACTCAGGCCTCCTACATTGCTCACTCCTGAGCTCGTCCTACCAATCTTGGAGTCCCTAAAAATCTTGGGAGTCATAGTAGATAGATCCTTGATGCTGGAACAGCATGTGAACTCTACAGTCAAGCAAATGTTCTTCTCTCTTTGGAAGCTTAAACATATCCAGCCTTATTTCCCTAAAGAAATATTCCGCAACCTAGTCCAGTCTCTCGTCATAAGCCGCCTAGATTACTGCAACAGTATCTATGGGGGATGCACAAGCATGCTCCTAAAAAAATTACAAACTGCTCAGAACACAGCAGCCCGACTCATCTTCGGCAAATCGAGATATGAAAGTTCAAGGCCACTACGTGAGAGGTTGCACTGGCTTCCAGTGAAGGACCGCATCGCTTTCAAGATCTGCGCATTGGTGCACAAAATCATCTATGGAGAAGCCCCCGCTTATATGGACACTCTCATTAACCTGCCGCTTAGGAACTCCCGCAAGTCAGCTTGTTCATACCTCAATCTCCACTACCCAGCTTTTAGTGGCCTCAAATATAAGACCGTCTATGCTTCCTCTTTCCCCTATCTCAGTACTCAATTGTGGAACGGGCTGCCTCAAGAGGTCAAATTCACTCCAGATCATCAGACATTTAAGAGGCGACTCAAGACCTTCCTATTTGGTAGAGCATACACCGAAAGCCCGCCTGGCGCCACATCCTTCTGAACCATGGCTATCTCAGCGACAAATCTTTACCTCTCCTCTCTCCCTTCCTCCCTCAGTTGTTTATCTCTCCCTCTTATGACTCGGAATACTGTATTTTGTACTATTGTTTTGCTTAATAGACTATTGTACGCCACATTGAGCCTGCCTGCTGGCGGGAATACTGTGGGATACAAATGCCATAAATAAATAAATAAATAAATAAGACATTTAGATATAAAACAAATGAATCATAAAGGCATAAAACAATAGGATGTAAAAAAACAATTATAGGCAGCACAGCATGGATAGACAAAGAACCACTTCTAGAAGGATGAATATAAATAAATAAAATACTTTTATTTATTTATTTATTGCTTGATTAGGATTTATTAACCATGCGTTTGTGTGCATATATCTATATTATCTATATAATGACAGAATGACAGCCTTTAAATAGTGGCTATGATGGCCCCCTTCTTTAAATAATGAATGTTTTTATGAGTATGGGTCCCACCTCTAAAGACATTTCAGCTTATTTACAAGGCAGTAAATATGAGGGCACTCCCAAAGAAGCAGAATCTCATAGTTGCCCTCTGTCACAGTTTATGACCGTGCAGTGGCATTTAGTGGAAAGAGGTTCTTTTGTAGCTCTCTGAAGCCAGTTGTTTGAAAGCAGCTGTACAGAAAATGCTGTATCAGGCACTGATCCCCAGCCAGGACCCAACTCCTTAGCCTGGTATGAACATACCATCCATCACAAGACCTTTTTATCAACCCAGACAGCTCAAATGCAAGCGTGACTGAGCGACACCACAGACACCACAGGGGCAGTGAATCCATGGGGACAAGAAGGAAAAAAGATTAGGAAAAGCTTATATCAACAGCTTAGAAACATGCCCCGTGATATTCAGCCTATGGTGGTCAGTGTTATAAAATGCTGGCTTCTACAAGTCTTTAATACCCGCATATTCACTGATGGAATCTGGATACTGTGCAGCACTGAATACCTGGGTATAACGTGGCCACCACCACTTATCTGAGTAGTGGCAATATTCAGACCAGAACCCAGATAAATAACCTGATAAAGTTAGGTCAGCCTTTAACCTGTCCTAACTGTATCTGGGCAGTTACCTGGTTATTGGATTGAACATCACCACTCACTGGGTATATGTCAACTCTGCCAGACGCCAGCCCTGGACCGTCCTTGCACTAGCCAGATAGTTCCAAAGCAGTCTGTTTGGCTTTTCAATGTCTCTGAAAATCCACTTATCCAGGTAGGAGCCATTCTTACCCAGATAAGTCTCACTGAATATTCACTGGAGTGATAACAGATCATTTGTAAGTAACTTTTGGCAGTGCTGCTGTTGGTCTGGTTAAAGTTTTCTCTGTCCCAGCCTTTGCCATTTCCTTCTGCAGCCCTTCAGGGTGTTAATGGATACTTTGTTGGATCTGGAGGTGGGAGTGAGATGAAGTGAAGTGAAAGGGCAACAAAGTTTGATTTCACTTTGCAAGTCATTTCCTAAGGGCAATTGGAGTTATAGGGTCAGTAAGTGACTTTTCATTCAATCTAACACTTTCTGGTAGTTGTGCTAGTTGTGGGTGGATCAAGGATGGGGGAGAGTTCATGATTAACATAAGCTTTTGAATCTATTCTTCTGTGTCAGAAAGCTGCAAAAGTTCTCCATAATATTAATTTCAGCTTCTGTGCTATTAAAGCCTATTTTCACTCACTTCCCTTTGATGCTTAAAAAAAAAAAGAATACGAGGAGTGGTGAAGAATGGGGAGGAAGGAATATGTAGTGTGCATGGGGGACATGCAGAGGCTCCCTCCCCTACTGAACAGAGGTGCAAGAAAAGAAATGGGGCCTGTAATAAAGAAAAGGGGGTGGCATGAGGTACATCCCATAAGGAATGGGGTGAAAGGAAGCACCATCATACTTCCAGAAGAAGATAAGTTGTGTAAGCCTGGCATGGAGATGCAGGAATGCAAGGTGGTCTCCACCACGGGATACCGGACACTCCATCACAACTGAGTGCTTTTAAAACACTTTCTCAGAGATTGTTGAACACTGATGTGGAACAGCCTTTGACCATTCCCACCCCATGAGACCGCTTGTCCAGCTCTGCACAAACATAGGCTTTGTCCTCTGGTCTGTAATTTGCAATGCCCCTCCCCTGCTCCATCCTTTCTCCCTTCTCTCCAAAGGTTTGTGTGTGTATGTGTGGAGGGGGGGGGGGGGAGGATGGAGAGCAGCAGCATTCAGGAAGATCAGTTACTGTGCAGCTTGACCTTCATGGGGCAGGTCAAAGATCTTGGGCTTGGAGAAGGAATTAACTTGTCTTAAGAAGTCAGGTATTCAGATTTGGCAGCAAAAATTGCTATGATTACAGACACTTTTCTAGTGCCAAGTCACAAACAAGAGAAGACGGCAGAAAACTCAAGGGCAGATTTTCAAAGGGATTTAAGCCCACTTAAACCCCAATCAGCGAGCCATCCCTGGATGTTCAATGGCACTTAATCATACAGTGCCACTGAATATCCTCTTTGACTGCCAAGGCATTGTGTGGTTTGTGCTGGGATAGTCCATGGGCAGACTTGGGAGGCAGTTACATGGGCTCTGGTGATAATTCATTACTGGTGTCTGCATGTGGGAAAGAGGAACCTGAACTATAGCTACGTAATGCAAGGTTCCACATTAGGAGTCACTGACCAGGAAAGGGATCTAATAGCTGAAACCCTCTGCTCAGTGTGTGGCGGTGTCACCACATCTAAAAAAAAGATATAGTGGAATTAGAAAAGGGACAAAAATGATAAAGGGGATGGGACGACTTCCCTATGATGAAAGGCTACAGCGGCTAGGGCTCATCAGCTTGGAGAAAAGATGGCTGAAGGGAGATATGATAGAAGTCTATAAAATAATGACAGGAGTGGAATGGGTAGAAGTGAATCATTTGTTTACTATTTCCAAAAATACCAGGACTAGGGGGAACGCAATGAAGCTACAAAGTAGTACATTTGAAACAAACTAGAGAAAATATTTCTTCACTCAACGTGTAATTAAATTCTGGAATTTGTTGCCAGAGAATGTGATAAAAGCAGTTAGCTTTTCCTAAAAGAAACGTCCATAAGTCATTATTAAAATAGACTTGGGAAAAATCCACTGCTTATTTCTAGGATAAGCAGCATAAAATGTACTATTTTGGGATCTTGCCAGGTACTTGTGACCTGGATTGGCCACTGTTGGAAACAGGATGCTGGGCTTGATGGTACTTCGGTCTGTCCCTGTATGGCAATACTTATGTACTTATTCAGAAAGCAATCCTAACTTTGCCTGGTTATCTATACAGGGGCCAACATCTGCATAACTTCCAGGTCCACAGCTGACACAGATACTGAATGTGGCTTGGCATTGAATATCTGTGGTAGATTTAACCCACAGTGATTTGCAGCTTTAAAACCACTGACCATTGCACACTGAATATCGAGGGGAGAGGGGTAGAGGGGGTCAGTTTTTAATGATAATACAGAGCACGGTGACCATGTGGTCATAGGTAATCTAGGAGGGAACAGAGAATTAAACATGACCAAAACCGAGCTTCTCATTTTTCCCCCCAAACCCACCTCCCCACTCCCCCCGTTTTCTATTTCTGTTGATGGCTCTCTCATTCTCCCTGTCTCCTCAGCTCGAAACCTTGGGGTCATCTTTGACTCTTCTCTCTCCTTCTCTGCTCATATCCAGCAGATCGCCAAGACCTGTCGTTTCTTTCTTTACAACATCCGTAAAATCCGCCCCTTTCTTTCCGAGCACTCTACCAAAACCCTCATCCACACCCTTGTCACCTCTCGTTTAGACTACTGCAATCTGCTTCTTGCTGGCCTCCCACTTAGTCACCTCTCCCCTCTCCAATCGGTTCAAAACTCTGCTGCCCGTCTCGTCTTCTGCCAGGGTCGCTTTACTCATACTACCCCTCTCCTCAAGTCGCTTCACTGGCTCCCTATCCGTTTTCGCATCCTGTTCAAACTTCTTCTACTAACCTATAAATGTACTCACTCTGCTGCTCCCCAGTATCTCTCCACACTCGTCTTTCCCTACACCCCTTCCCGTGCACTCCGCTCCATGGATAAATCCTTCTTATCTGTTCCTTTCTCCACTACTGCCAACTCCAGACTTCGTGCCTTGTGTCTCGCTGCACCTTAAGCCTGGAATAAACTTCCTGAGCCCCTACGTCTTGCCCCATCCTTGGCCACCTTTAAATCTAGACTGAAAGCCCACCTCTTTAACATTGCTTTTGACTCGTAACCACTTGTAACCACTCGCCTCCACCTACCCTCCTCTCCTCCTTCCTGTACACATTAATTGATTTGATTTGCTTACTTTATTTTTGTCTATTAGATTGTAAGCTCTTTGAGCAGGGACTGTCTTTCTTCTATGTTTGTGCAGCGCTGCGTACGCCTTGTAGTGCTATAAAAATGCTAAATAGTAGTAGTAGTAGTAATAAGGGGTGGTGAAGATAGGCTCTATCCAAACAATGGGGGAGACGTATAATTTAATTAAACAATGATATTTCCCTCCTATTTGTCTCGTGGGGATTAAGTGCACCTCCACACTTTGTGTGGTTTTTCTCTGGCTCATAGGTAATCTAGACCTGGCCGGATCAGACCTGTATTTTTCAAGGAGAGTAGCTAAGTACCAAACATGTTCAGGATGTTTCATTGTATTGTACAGAGAGAGTGAGTATCATGTCTATGTTATATGAATTCTATTCTATTTTCAGCATTTATATCCCACCAGTATCAGCAAGGAATCTAAGAGGGTTACAATAAGAAATTAAATATATAAAGATCCCAGTGCAGAGCCATTGCATCATATATTAAAGCATTTGTTAAAAAAAAATGTTTTAAAGCTTTTCGAAAGGGCAAATAATCCGATAATATATATATTTGAATTGGAATAGAATTCCAAATTTTATTAGATTGAAATATAGACAAACGATGATGAAAGCTTTTATATCAAACATTTCTAATTGATGGAAACCCCAGTATCAATGTAGAATGAAAACATGAAGATTTTTGTGTAACCGGAAAAGTTATAAGCTGAACATGAGTGTACAACAGCTATGTAAAATTTTAAACACCAAGCAGGCAACTTGGAACTCATCTTGTGCATGAACTGGTAACCAATGTATGTCCCTTAACAATGGGATCGTCCAAATATCAATTTTGCCGCAGTATTCTGCAGCAGCTGAAACCTATTATAGAGTTTCAAATGTAGATCTAAATACAGGGAATTGCAATAATCAATTGGAGATATGATTACATAGAGGGGCATAATGGAACAGAAACGCCTATCTCCATGGGCGTTAATCTCCGAGAACGGGTCCGTGAAGGGGCGGACCGAATCGTATTATCGATAAAAAATAGACGCCCATGTTTTATTCGCCAATGTGTGAGCTGGGCGTTTTTGCTTTTCAGCGATAATGGAAAAGGAAAGTGCCCAGCTCAAAAACGAATAAATCCAAGGCATTTGTTCGTGGGAGGGGCCAGGATTCGTAGTGCACTGGTCCCCCTCACATGCCAGGACACCAACCGGGCACCCTAGGGGGCACTTTTACAAAAACAATAAAAAAGGTAAAAGAGCTCCCAGGTGCATAGCACCCTTCCCTTGTGTGTTGAGCCCCCCAAATCCCCCTCAAAACCCACTGCCCACAAGTCTACACCATTACTATAGCCCTAAGGGGTGAAGAGGGGCACCTACATGTGGGTACAGTGGGTTTGGGGGGGTTGGACGACTAATAAGCATTAAGCAGCACAATTGTAACAGGTAGGGGGGATGGGCCTGGGTCCACCTGCCTGACGTCCACTGCACCCCCTAACAACTGCTCCAGGGACCTGCATACTGCTGCCTGGGAGGAGGGTATGACATTTGAGGGTGAAAATAAAAAGTTGTGAAACATCATTTTTTTGTGGTGGGAGGGGGTTAGTGACCACTGGGGGAGTCAGGGGAGGTCATCCCCGATTCCCTCTGGGGGTAATCTGGTCATTTAGGGCACTTTTTGGGGCCTTATTCGTGAAAAAACAGGGTCCAGGAAAAGTGCCCTAAATTCTAGCTACAAACGCATCCATTATCGGCGAAGGGCGCCCATCTCTGTTCGGGTGATAACCACGCCCCAGTTCCGCCTTCGACACGCCCCCGTCCACTTTGTCCGCATCCGCGACGGAGTGCAGTTGAAAGCGTCCCAAATTCGGCTTTTGATTATACCGCGTTATTCGTTTTTGTGAGATAAACGCCCATCTCCCGATTTAGGTCGGAACTTGGGCGTTTTTCTCGTTCGATTATAAGCTGGATAGTAACATAGTAGATGACGGCAGAAAAAGACCTGCATGGTCCATCCAGTCTGCCCAACAAGATAACTCATATGTGCTACTTTTTGTGTATACCCTATAAGTCTGCCCAGCACTATGCCCACCTCCCAACCACCAGCCCCGCCTCCCATCCACCGGCTCTGGCACAGACCGTATAAGTCTACCCAGCACTATCCCCGCCTCCCAACCACCAGCCCCGCCTCCCACCACCAGCTCTGGCACAGACCGTATAAGTCTGCCCAGCACTATCCCTGCCTCCCAACCACCAGTCCCGTTTCCCACCACCGGCTCTGGCACAGACCGTATAAGTCTGCCCAGCAATGATTATTGCCTGAACTAGTATTTGAAAGTGTTCCAGGAAAAAATGCAGATCTATTTGCTCTTTTAGTTGATGCAATATTCTTCAATATTCTTCCACGCTGCTTATTATAGTTATTACCTTTCTGTTATATGAATGTTTACTGTTTTGTTTTAATATGTATATTTCTGTTACTGTATCATGTCATTGCTATTACTTGGATTTAATCTACCTTACATTTGTTCATTTTATTATTGTTATGCTGTTAACATACTGTAAGTTGTTTATATCAAGCTACACCTGCTGTACACCCCCTCAGGGTGGATCTCTTCATAAAAGCGGTTAATAAATCCCACAAATGAAAGTATTATTCTTTGGGCACACAAATGCTTTTCAAGAAGAGCACCAAAAATGTTAATTATGCTGATCTGATTTTGCAGATTACTCTGCAGTGCATCCTTGGGGATGTAGGGATCCTGTGGCTATACTTGATAAGCCAAGTCCTGTTTGCAACAGAGGGGGAGGGGGTAATGAAACTGAGCAATCCTTTTTTTGTAGACTGCATAAGCCAGAAGGAAGAGCAGCACACTGGGGATAAACACCTTAACTGTAGGCAGAAAGCTGAACCAGAATAGCCAACAAGGAGCCTCAGCCCAATACACTAAGGGGCTCACTGGCCCTGAGGCATCAATTACAGCTGAAACACAGACTCCTTTTGTTTAGCAAAGTCTCAGTCCCTGACTTATACATCACAGAACACTAGAGGTCTGTAACAATGAAGAGTTGTAAAGCTCACCCTGCATGAAGGGAATCTCCATTTGGTGCCCCAAATTAAACTGCTATTTCATCTCTGGTCCTGTGTGCTATTCCTATCAGTGGATCCAGTGGAACACTGGCAGGGAAACAAGATAAGGAACTGGGCACAAAGCTGAAATAAGTCAGAAAAAATATAATTTATCCAGAAAAGGAGCAATTCCATTCAAAGAGAAGGGCATTAGTATTAATTTTGGGGGATTTGGTTACTTGCTTTTAGAAATTCAAACCCAAGGTGAGTTACATTCAGGTATAGAAAGAATTTTGCCTACCTCAGAGGGCTAACAATCTAAGGGCTGAGATTCCTAACATGCAGTAACACAGGTTATTTACCACAGATGATTTAGGGCCCGATTTTATAACAAGATGCCCAAAAAGGCACCTATTTTATGAAGGCAATATAGATGTCTCCTGAACCAGCCCCATAGAGCAAAATACTGATGCACAAATGAAGTTGAGGTGGACATCAGTGTGCATCACAAACACCCAGTCCAGGGAGCATTTTGAACTTTTAATAGTTTTGGATTTCCACCTTTACTCTTGAGAAAAACAGTAAAGCTCTTCAAGTTGTTTGCTGGCTTAAATCCCACTGCAGCTTCTTGTAACATAGTAGATGATGGCAGATAAAGACCTGTATGGTCCATATAGTCTGCCCAACAAGATAAACTCATTGTATAAGGTACTTTATATGTAACCCGACCTTGATTTGTCCTTGTCATTTTCAGGGCACAGACTGTAGAAGTCTGCTCAGCACTAGCTTTGCTTCCCAATTACCAGTGTTGCCACTCAATCTCCGCTAAGCTTCTGTGGATCCATTCCTTCTGAATAGGATTCCTTTGTGTTTATCCCATGCATTTTTGAATTCTGTTACCGTTTTCATCTCCACCACCTCCCGTGGGAGGGCATTCCAAGAATCCACCACCCTCCCCATGAAAAAATACTTCCTGATATTTTTCCCGAGTCTCCCCCCTTCAACCTCAATTCAGCTCCTCTAGTTCTACCGCTTTCCCGTCTCCAGAAAATGTTTGTTTGCGAATTAATACCTTTCAATTATTTGAACATCTGTATCACATCACCCCTGTTTGTCTATTCCCCCAGGGTATACATGTTCAGATCAGTAAGTCTCTCCTTATATGTCTTGCAATGCAAATCCCATACCATTTTTGTAGCTTTTCTTTGCACAGCTTCAAAACTTTTTACATTCTTAGCAAGATATGGCCTCCAAAACTGAAGACAATATTCCAGGTGGGACCTCACCAACAACTAGTATAGGGGCATCAACACTTCCTTTCTTCTGCTGGTTACACATCTCTCTATACAGCCTAGCATTCTTCTGGCTATGGCCACCGCCTTGTCACACTGTTTCGTCGCTTTCAGATTCTCAGATACTATCACCCCAAGATCCCTTTCCCCGTCTGTGCATATCAGACTCTCACCGCTTAACACACATCTCCCATAGATTTCTACTCCCTAAGTGCATCACTTTGCACTTCTTTGCATTTAAATTTAATTGCCAAACATTAGACCATTCTTTTAGCTTCTGCAGATCCTTTTTCTTGTTTTCCACTCTTTCCGGGGTGTCCACTCTGTTACAAATCTTGGTATCATCCACAAAAAGGCAAACTTTACCTTCTAACCCTTCAGCAATGTCACTCACAAATATATTGAACAGATTTGGCCTCAGCATTGATCCTTGAGGCACTCCACTACTCACCCTTCCTTCCTCCAAGTGAATTCCATTAACTACCACCCTCTGGTGCCTGTCCATCAACCAGTTCCTAATCCAGTTCACCACTTTGGGTCCTATCTTCAGCCTGTCAAGTTTATTCAAGAGCCTCCTATGAGGAACTATGTCAAAGGCTTTGCTGAAATCTAAGTAGATCACATCTATTGCACGTCCTTGATCCAATTCTCTGGTCAGTCACCCAGTCAAAGAATTCAATGAGATTTGTTTGGCATGACTTACCTTTGGTAAAACCATGTTGTCTCGGATCTTGCAACTTATTGGAGTCCAGGAAATTCACTATCATTTCCTTCAGCATCGCTTCCATTATTTTTCCAATAACCTAAGTGAGGCTTACCAGCCTGTAGATTCCAGCTTCTTCTCTGTCACCACTTTTGTGAAGAGGGGCCACATCTGCTCTTCTCCAATCCCATGGAACCTCCCCCATCTCCAAGGATTTATTTAACAAATCTTTAAGAAGACCCGCCAGAACCTCTCTGAGCTCCCTCAATATCCTGGAATGGATCCCGTCCAGTCCCATGGCTTTGTCTATCTTTAGATTTTCAAGTTGTTCATAAACGCTCTGTTCCGTGAGCTGTGCTATATCTGCTCCATTCTCATATATACTTTTGCCTGTCAATCGTGGTCCTTCTCCAGGAATTTCTTCTGTAAAAACAGAAGTATTTGTTTAGCACATTTGCTTTTTCTTCGTCATTTTCCACATAGTGGTTTGCAGCATCTTTCAGTCTCACAGTTCCATTTTTAGTCTTCCTCCTTTCACTAATATACTTGAAAATTGTTGTCACCCCTCCTTACATTTCTAGCCATTTGTTCTTCCGCTTGTGCTTTTGTCAAACGTATCTCTGTCTTGGCTTCTTTCAGTTTCATCCGGTGTTCCTCTTCTTGAGTCTGTCTGTATTTCATGAAAGCCAACTCTTTAGCCTTTATTTTCTCAGCCACTTGCTTGGAGAACCATATTGGTTTCCTTTTTCTCTTGCTTTTATTTATTTAGCTCCTTACATAAAGGTTTGTAGACATATTTATAGCTTCTTTCAGCCTAGACCACTGCCTTTCCACTTCTCGCATGTCCTCCCAACCCATCAGCTCTTTCTTCAGGTATTCCCCCAGTTTACTAAAGTCAGCATGTTTGAAATCCAGAGTTTTGAGTGACTGCCCTCCACTTTAGGTGTTATATCAAATCAAAATGATGGTCACTGCTGCCCAGGTGGGCACCCACTCGGACATTTGACACACTTTCTCCATTTGTGAGCACCAGATCCAGCGTTGCACCCTCCCTCGTGGGTTCCATCACCATTTGTCTGAGCAGAGCACTTTGAAAAGCATCCACGATCTCTCTACTTCTTTCTGATTCTGCAGATAGAACTTTCCAATCCCCACCTGGCAGGTTGAAATCTCCCAGCAACAGCATCTCTCTTTTCTTTCCCAACCTGATCTTGAGCAAGCCACTTAACCCTTGTTTAGAGAAGATTACACCCTCCATTTGGAGTTAAGGAGTAACAGAGCAGCAGGCTGGCAACCAGGGTAGCCCAGTTCAAATCCTGATGCTGCTTCTTGTGATCTTAGGCAAATCACTTAAACTTCCATTGCCTCTGGTACAAAATTAGATTGGGATAGGGAAAACAGAAATACCTACTGTACCTGAAAATAACTCACTTTGAGTTACTGCTAAAAATGATGTGAGTTAATCTGAATAAATAAGTCTCCACCTATGTGGTGAAGAAGTACATAAGTACATAAATATTGCCATACTGGGAAAGACCAAAGGTCCATCGAGCCCAGCATCCTGTTTCCAACAGTGGCCAATCCAGGTCACTGATACCCGGCAAGATCCCAAAAATGTACAAAACATTTTATACTGCTTATTTATTTATTAGTTGCATTTGTATCCCACATTTTCCCACCTATTTGCAGACTCAATGTGGCATACAATAATACATCCTGACAATCGCCAATCAAGTGTAGATAAAACAATTGGTTATATAAAGAACAAGTGTAACATAATAGATATAATCAATTCAATAAATCAGAAAACAGACAGATTAAACAATTCTAGAAATAGTGGATTTTCCCCAAGTCCATTTAATAAAGGTCTATGGACTTTTCCTTTAGGAAGCCGACCAATCCTTTTTTAAACTCCACTAAGCTAACTGCCTTTACCACATTCTCTGGCAACGAATTCCAGAGTTTAATTACATGTTGAGTGAAGAAAAATTTTCTCCAATTTGTTTTAAATTTACTACATTGTAGCTTCATCGCATGCCCCCTAGTCCTAGTATTTTTGGAAAGCATGAACAGACACTTCACATCTACCCATTCCACTCCACTCATTATTTTATAGACCTCTATCATATCTCCCCTCAGCCGCCTTTTCTCCAAGCTGGAGAGCCCTAGCTGCTTTAGCCTTTCCTCATAGGGAAGTCGTCCCATCCCCTTTATCATTTTCGTCACCCTTTTCTGCACCTTTTCTAATTCCACTATATCTTTTTTGAGATGCGAAGACCAGAATTGAACACAATATTTGAGGTGCGGTTGCACCATGGAGCCATACAAAGGCATTATAACATCCTCATTTTTGTTTTCCATTCCTTTCCTAATAATACCTAACATTCTATTTGCTTTCTTAGCCGCAGCACCACACTGAGCAGAAAGTTTCAACATATCATCAACGACAACACCTAGATCCCTTTCTTGGTCTGTGACTCCTAACGTGGAACCTTGCATGACATAGCTATAATTCGGGTTCCTCTTTCCCACGTGCATCACTTTGCACTTGCTCACATTAAACGTCATCTGCCATTTAGACGCCCAGTCTCCCAGTCTCGTGAGGTCCGCTTGTAATTTTTCACAATCCTCCCGCGATTTAACGACTTTGAATAACTTTGTGTCATCAGCAAATTTAATTACCTCACTAGTTACTCCCATTTCTAGGTCATTTATAAATATGTTAAAAAAGCAGTGGTCCCAGCACAGAGCCATGGGGAACCCCACTAACTACACTTCTCCATTGAGAATACTGACCATTTAACTCTACTCTCTGTTTTCTATCTTTTAACCAGTTTTTAATCCACAATAGCACACTACCTCCTATCCCATGACTCTCCAATTTCCTCTGCAGTCTTTCATGAGGTACTTTGTCAAACGTCTTCTGAAAATTCAGATACACAATATTGACTGGCTCCCCTTTATCCACATGTTTGTTCACCCCTTAAAAGAAATGTAGTAGATTGATGAGGCAAAATTTCCCTTCACTAAATCCATGTTGACTTTGTCTCATTAATCCATGCTTTTGAATATGCTCTGTAATTTTGTTCTTAATAATAGTCTCTACCATTTTGGCCAGCACCGACGTCAGACTCACTGGTCTATAATTTCCCAGATCTCCTCTGGAACCTTTTTAAAAAATCGGCGTTACATTGGCCACCCTCCAATCTTCCGGTACCATGCTCGATTTTAAGGATAAATTACATAAGTGAAGATTTTATGGCTGTTTAGAGCAAGAGATACTGCTATGCATGCCTAAGGTATAGAGAGCGGGAAAGTATATTTTTATATTTTGCAACTATCTTGCAGAGATGAGTGAAAGTGTTTAAAGAGCCCAGCTTGACACCCATAAGAGAAGGAAGAAAAGAGATCTAGATGGAAGACTTCATGCCTTAGGATTTAAACAAGTGGATTTAGGATTTTGAGTGACTGTCCTTTTCACTTTTCTTATTTTTATTTTCATTCTGTTTTGGACTGAAATACTTTAATTTGGAGATCACCGATACAGGTGCTTTATCTGAAGACACCATTGGTGCCCTGGTGTCTTTTTCCAAGAGCTTGTGATTTAGTCTCTTTAGGTCCTGAGACTTTTGCGTCCCCCTGATTCATCAGGACCCTTGGTTTTGTCTTGCACTGGTGCAATTGCAGTGTATTCCCTTTTTTATTTTATGAAGGACCTCAAGGTCTACCTTCTCCCTCTAAGGTACTTACACAAAATTGGGCTTCACACTTTTAAATATTAAACTTTGTTTTATAGCTTTACAGAGAGTGACAGAGATGGACACACAAAACAAAGGCAGTTTTCAAAGATCATTTCATAGGTAAAAGCACATGCTAATAATTCTTTGAATTTGTATATCAGGACATTTTTTGCTTTGGCTGCAGCTGCTGTCATTTCCCAAAAGCTGCCGCCCTAGGTAACTAGCTAGTCTATCTAATGGTGAATCTGGCCCTGTCTATAACATAGATGCATCTCTGGAGCATTTAGTAACTGGTATGGTGACTCCATGGACTTTAGGACAATTAAAGTGTCTTGCAGGGGGTTATTGCTCTCTTTCAATAAGTCGGCACCCCTTGATTCTAATGAGACCAGGCTTTCAGCCTAACAATGCAGTATGAAAAGTTTAAATGTGTAATTTCTATAGTAAAGTCCATAACAAGAAAAATACAAGATATAGGGAGGGGGAGGGTGAAGATATTGACGTGCCTTAACAATAAGCTAAGTGGATGGCTTCTGAAGTTATTAGCTCATTGGCTTAGGGTGCTGTCATTTTTGATTAAATTTCTATTGGTAGTTTTTGAATTTTCCCATTATGCTTTTTTTTCTGGCTGTTGTGGATTTTTTTAACACAGTCAGAGCTGCTGTGATCTTCCATATTCCTATTCTGCCAGTGAAAAGCCTGATATTCCCAAGTAGTATAAGTGAATGGCTCTACCTCATGATTGACTTGCCAACCATAAGCCTCTTGCATCAAACTTGAACTTTAGTGAACTTTTTATTATGAAGCCATGTGCTCTTTCATCCTTATTCTATCAATGAGGTCTGTGTTTTGTGAAAACGGTGGGTGGATGGGTGGAGGTTGGTAATAATCTACAAGCCTTCAGAAGGGAGTGTTCATCACACTGAGAATGACTAAACTATGGACCCTGGGAACTGGAAATGTTCATTTTCTTTGAAACTGCAGAGATTTTCCATAACTGTTTTGTTTGTTTTATTGACTCCTGCTATTTTTGTGGTGCTCATATTTCAGGGGGTCAGATTAATTCAGGAATGACCAAGGCCCTTGACCAACATCATCCACTAAAACCAAAGGAGGAAAGGGAAAGAAATGTTTTCGCAAAATGGCACCTCACCTGACAATGCATTGCAATATGGCTGATTTTTAATCAGATTACTTTCAGAAATCCTGCTTTTAAACAATAAAAATAAAAAATAATCTTGAATCCAGTAGAGAAATATTGCATGATAACAGTTTTTGGCAGATCCATATTAGGTCTTCTTTGCTTCTCCCATTGTTTCCAAATTAATTTCTCTCCCTCCTTTCTTATTTTTGACTTGCTTGCTACAACTGATAAGAGGCTGAGGGCCCTGTTTACTAAGCTGCACTATAGACGTGCTAGCGTTTTTAGCGCATGCTAAAAATTAGTGCGTGCTAACGCTAGAGACACCCATAGGAATATATGGGTGTCTCTAGTGTTAGTGCTCGCTAAAAGCACTTTTGCACCTTAGTAAACAGGGCCCTGAATCTCTTCTTTCCCCCAATCTAGCTTTAATATAACAAACATCTTAGAGCCAAGGTACCAAGCAAAAACAAACTGCAGTAAATGTAAAAATATGTAGACAATTCTGAAAATGAAGGTGTTTTTATGGTACATTTTTTGCTTGTACAATGTTCCTGTGTCTCTATTTAAGGCTAATACTGCCAGATGAGATAACACTGGTTATTTCAGTAAGTTAATTTTAACAAGATGCATTAACATTTCATATGTACATAAGTACATAAGCATTGCCATGCTGGGACAGACCAAGGGTCCATTGAGCCCAGCACCCTGTCACCGACAGCGGCCAAAAGAACAAGCAATTTGTCCCGCCCATCCTAGAAATACTGTATTCCCTTGTCCATTCAATAATATTCTGTGGCTTTTTCCTCCAGGAAGCAGTCCAACCCTTTTTTGAAGTCCGCTAAGTTAACCACCTTAACCACCTTTTCCAGCAGCGAATTCCAGAGTTTAACTATGTGTTGAGTGAAGAAAACTTTCCTCCGATTCATTTTAAATTTACCGCACTGCAGCTTCATTGCATGCTCCCTTGTCCTAGTATTTTTGGAAAGCGTAAACAGACGCTCCATATCGACCCATTCCATTCCACTCATTATCTTATAGACCTCTATCATATCTCCCCCTCAGCCGCCTTTTCTCCAAGCTGAAGAGCCCCAGCCTCTTCAGCCTATCCTGATAGGGAAGCCGTTGCGTTGTGGATGGGAAGGTGCTCCATGCATGTGCAATGGGGAGCAGCATGCGCCCCAGCTCTTGAATTTTTCTTTGCTGGCTAATGTGCCAATTCCCGGAAGACATGGATCGTCTACCCACTTGTGAGAATGGTAAGCCTGCCTGTCCTTGGAGAATCTGGGCACCCAGATGCCACTATAGAATTCATGTCAGCACCATTCATTTTAGCACCCAAATTTGGGCAACCTTTATAGAACTGCCGCTCTACCATCTAAAATGCCCATGTTATTTCCATTGGACCCTACCACCAACTCACAACACCTGAGAGCCCCCAAGCTATGATTTCACAGTGAGCCTTGGGAGCATGGAGTCTGCTTCAGAGGATCCAGGAGCAGCTGCATGTAGGCCTAATTCTTCTTTGAGCGCCCTATCAGTACAGAGACTTTCTGGGCAGAATTTACATCACTGGGCCACACTGGTTCAGTCAGAATGAAAAATGTTGCTGTAAGATCTTATATGTGTTTTGCTTGATAACTTACTAATCATATGAAGCAGTACCCTTCCCGGATAGCATGTCCAGGTAACCTCAGGGACACTCAGCCCAAAGGCTGGAGTGGCTGTATTGTTAGCAGTGCTTGAAGCTGGATGCAGCTCTCACATGCAAAGCTGTTGCAAGTATGAACAAGTAGTGGGATGCTACATCACTCATTTGAGTCAGTCTGCGAATCTGTGTGCATGTGAGCCCTTAAAGGAAGGGGAATACCAAAATCAGCCTTTGCAAGAAGTGTTGTTTTGTCCAGAGATTGCCTTGGCTGCATGAGTGTCTTCCTTCTCTCTCTCAGCCTGAAGCGATGCACCCGGGGCTAACCAGTCCCCAACACATGAAGAATTACAGATCTCCTGCAAACACATAGTACACAGCACAACTGCTTGTGACATAGTTTTGTCTGTCCTTCAATTACATGCATTTCATTTGTGAGGTAGGTGGGATGTCATGACATAGGATCTATACATAACAGAGACATAGAAAAAATAAATATGTGCACTAATTACATTATATATTTAGAAGATTAGTAGAAAACACATAACATAAATAATGATGAGAACATTATTTTCAGGTTGGGTGGGAACCATTGGTGTATGATTAAGGAAAGGAAAAAGCTATATAAATATGTGGGGGGGGGGGGGGGAGGCGGGGGGAGGAGAATTTCTGTCAAAGGGGTGGACTCCAGCTCAGCATGTTTAGAAAAAGCAGTGACCAGCATCTGACCCCTACATTGCAAACCTCCCACCAATGGAGGCAAACAGCTGGGGGTCATTGGGGTCAGGCGGCTGCCAAAGCCGCAGTCAAAAATAATTTCTCTTTCCAGAAACTATCAAAGCCTGGGGCTGGGTGACCCCATGAGGAGTTGAGCCATCCTGAATACTGTAGTTGCAGTGTTTGTACTGTCAGAAGGTCAGGCAGGGTTAATATAGTGTTACCATATGTGCTACAAATGTTCATTAAAGTACTTAAACAACTGGGGAGGCAGGAAGGCTTGTTTTCTTTCCTTGGGAAGTTATTGTGTCATATGGAAGCAACTGTGAGATTATACCGCTGGGTGCCTCTCCCTTCTTGTTCTTTCCTAGTGGCAAATGCCCACTGGTGAAAGTCGGTCCATTATTGTACATCATTTAGACGACAACTCTTCAAAATCCCTCCTTTCTCAGACTACAGATATTGGGAGAATTATTTGTCAGTGGCACACATGGCTTCTAGTGAAACTTCAAAACTGTCATTTGTTTTTTCTTCCTCTGTCTTACCTCTGTTCTGTGTCTGGAACCACACCCTTCCACCTACACCCCTGCCTTGAAGATCACCCATGGTCAATCTCTTCCTTACAGCAGACATGATAACTTTGATCATATCACTACCTAGTAACAAAGCACAAGGACACCTACAGCTCTTTTGCTTCCCAATGTCACACTGAGCAAACTGGTATTGGCTAATTCATCAAAGGAGAATTAGGTTGGTTCTGTCATTTTAAATCTTCCTTTTGATATCAAATGGAAAGAACAGAAACATAGGAAAGATGGCAGATAAATACCATATGACCTATCCAGTTTGCCCATCTATAATATTCCTTCCTCTTCATTAGAGATCCTCTGTGCTTGTCCCATGCTTTTTGGAATCCAGATACAGTCTTTGTTTCTACTACCTCCATTAGGAGGCCATTCCACATATCCACTACCCTTTCCATAAAGAAGTATTTCCTTAGGTTACTCCTGAGTCTGTCCCCTTTCACCTTCATCCTATGCCCCTCATTCCAGAGCTTCCTCTCAGTCGAAAGAGACTTCCTTCCTGTGCACAGGGCTATAAATCTCACATTGCACTGGGGTATGTAACTGAAGGAAAAAAGAGGAACAGTAACAAGTCTTTGGATAGTTCTTGTCAACTAGTTGATTCATACTTTGCTCTTATCATACCGCTCATGACAATTGTCATTGCGGCATAATGTAAGCCACATTGAGCCTGCAAAGAGGTGGGAAAATGTGGGCTACAAATGCAGCAAATAAATACATAAATAAATAAATACAGGGATTTTTTTTCTAAGAGTGATCTATGGCAGTTGAATAGGGTGATTTCAATAGGTTTTGAAGGTATCTCTATGTCATCAAAAATACGCTAAGCAGGTCCTGGTTTTACCGCTTTGATTCTGTGGACTTTTCTTAGAGAAACTGAAACTGTAAGGCCATGGAAGCAATGGATATAAAACCAGAATTGCTTTGGACAGTTATTGATGACAGGCAAAATACAACTTTATGTTTGAAGTCCTTCAAAAAGCTCTTATTGCTTATGGTTTCACATACCGTGCATACCACCATGGGCATAAATGGAACTAGCTGTGAAGTACCACCAATGGTATTAATTTCATCCAAACAGTATGCAATACCCTGAGGAGGATTGCCCTGCTTCGGTGGACCTTTCTATTTTTTTGCGTGGGTGCTCTTAATTCGAACTTCTGCCAGTGATTACCTCCATAATCTGAGTGGCACTGAATGGAAACATGCCTTCCACTGGTAATTAGTCACTGACATTTAGTAGTAGAGGTTGCTTTATGGCATGACAGCTGTTGAAACGGATTACATCACTCATGATACATAAAATGATGGAATATCAGTCATTCCCTTGCCTGCGCCTTCCACCCCCTGCTACATTACAGGATGGCACACATTGGTAAGATAGCTTCGGGTGGTATCAAAATAATATGTTGACCCATGCTACAGAGTCCCAGAAAGAACCCTGGTATATGGTTCCCTGCCTCAGGACTTTGGCTGACCACTCTAGGAAATGGAAAGATGGGGATTGTCTATTAAAATTGGAGAGGGAAAGACTCAAGGTAGTTGCAAATGAAGGCTTGTGGCAGCAGGATCCCTGCACCATTTCCTTCTGAACTGGAAAAGAAAAGGAGAAAGGGAAAGTACTAGCCAAAAAGTAAAAGAGCTCTCAGAGAGATTGTTCCCTCATGCATATGTTTGAGTCTCCTGATCTAGAGGTGCAAACCAAGACCTTATGCTTGTAAAACACTGTTGGTGTGAAGATAATTTTACTGATGACATATTTCTCAGCAAAACAAAAATGTGTTTATGGCAAATATTTAGAGATGGACTGTCGTATGGTTGACAATATGTGCAGAAAAATGAAGCTATGGCACTGCTACTGGGTGCCAGATCCAGTGAAATATATTTTTTCATGAGTGAGCAGTAATGCCCACACCAAGACCTCCCAGTTACTCAACTCACATAAGCCTATCACAAGAGAAGTCTGAGAGGTTTCAAGGTGAAAAAAGCAAAATCATATATTATTATAGATTTTGTCAAAATCTTCATTATCTTCCTCCTAAACTTTCTATGCATCTTTAGGCTTTCAGATTGTCTAACTCTTGTAAACTATTTAAGAAATGCATTTAATCCAAGAAAGAGATATCACCTTGTTTTATTTGTTGACCTTGATTTTTGTGCATTCAAGAGACTAACATGGCTACTTAATCCAACTATAATTGCTACTACTATTGCCCAGTTTAATTAAAAATACTTTTCAGTTGACTTTCACAGCCAAGTGATGGTCTGTGCTGAAAGGAAGCCATAATCCTTTGATCTGTAGCATACACATGCAACAGACACTGAACAGAAAAAGTACAATAATGCAGGCTGGACACATAGCAATCTAGGCATTAAATAAATGGCTGAATTAGCACACATTTGAGACTTGTGAGCAGTAACACCAAGTGTCCAGACTTTGGCCTTTGTTTACACTTGAGGAAGAAAACAAAAAAGAGAAAAAAGGGAAAGGCGTGTAAGAGAGAAATGTGTGGTGTAGCTATGTCTTCCTGGATCTGGGCACATTTTGTTGTTTGGAATGTGGAGGAGGCATGACCGAACATGTCACCCAAAGGTCAACAAAGGTCATGACACATACTGAGAGATGGAGGCAAGAAAGTAAGACAAGGGGAGCTGTTGTTTTCTTCTCTAACAAGGAAAATGCCATCATGTGCAAGGGGGAAGGGAAATGGGTCTGTAGGGAAGAGGAACTTTTTGGGGTGGGGTGGAGTGAAATGGTAGGAAGTGGGAAAGTTAGAGCAATGCACGGTTGACAAAAAGTTGCCTAGTATAGATTATTATCATAAACTGAGTCTCCACAGGGAATAGCCTCTTCCACAATAGAAAATTGGTGGAGCTCTGAGTTCAGAAAATCCGGATGAGGAACCAAAAGCTAAAGGCTTGGAAAGAAAAACACATGTTTAGGAATTGATCCAATTCATTGGAGTGTAGGTATTAAATCTAGTGCTTATGGTGTGAATTTGTGTTTAGTGGGGGGAGAGGAAAGGAAGAATTTTTTTTTTTTTTATCAACAAGTAATTCTTTAACCTTCCTTTTAGAGCACAGGTTCTCAACCCAGTCTTTGGGACACACCTAGCCAGTCAGGTTTTCAGAATATCCACAATCAATATGCATGAGATAAATTTGCATACAGTGGTTAGGTGCAGGTATTTCCTGATGTATCCAAGTGGACACAGTCTAAGTGAACGATGTTTTAAGAATTACATTCTGCAGTAACTTCATTAGGAGCTTCCTTCCATCTTATAGATTTCCTTGTAAGTGCTTTGTGGTTTATCAGAATGTTTGGTATGTTTTCTATGAACCTCCTCAATTGAGATTCTTTCTGGAAATTAATGGTGTTACTCTCACCTGTCCCCCAGTCTGCTAGGGTCATTTTGGGTCTGTTTAAAGTATGAAGGAGAGGGGGGTTTCTTACTCTTTAATTTTCTTTTTTATTTATTTTCCTACATTTGTACCCATCTTCTTATGGATTTGCTATCTCTTGATTCCTCTCCTTAATGTGGACTAAGTTGATGATATATCTTTTGATTTTTTTTTTATACCTTATTGCTGACTTTATTATGTATTGCTCTTAATTTCAATATGCAAATGAAAAAATTGCATATAATGCATATCTCATGCATATTCATTGTGGGTATTCTGAAAACCTGACTGGCTAGGTATGTCCTGAGGACTGAGTTGAGAACCTCTGTTTTAGAGCAAAGAGGCATATATAGGGCTATTACATGACTCCAGGTCATGGAAGACAAGTTGAGCCAGTCCTGCTTTTACTTCCATTACAGTCAATAGAAATAAAATTAGGAACTTCCCCTTCATGACCTAGAACCATCTGGTAAGGCAGCACCTTGTGACTGGAGAGGCGAGCTTTCTTTGTGGGCACCAGAGTTTTTCTTCCCTTCCCCTTCCTCATCTTTCCTTTAGCCTAGTTACTGAGTTGGCAATCCTTGACTGAGGGACACAAACCCTGGCTTCCTTTGGATCCCAGTAGAAATGTGATCCTTAGAGGGGCATAATCAAAAGGGGTGCCCAAGTTTTCCTAAGGACGTCCTTGCAGGCGTCCCGGCGAAGGGGCAGGGAAACCCGTATTATCAAAACAAGATGTGCGTCCATCTTTCATCTCAATAATACGGTCCAAATCTTGACATTTAGGTCATCCCTAGAGATGGTCGTCCTTAGACTTGGTCGTTTCTGGTTTTCAGCGATAATGGACACTAAGGACGCCCATCTCAGAAATGACCAAATGCAAGCCCTTTGGTCAAGGGAGGAGCCAGCATTCATAGTGCACTGGTCCCCGTCACATGCCAGGACACCAACCGGGCACCCTAGGGGGCACTGCAGTGGACTTCAGAAAAAGCTCCCAGGTACATAGCTCCCTTACCTTGTGTGCTGAGCCTCCCAAAACCCACTACCCACAACTGTACACCACTACCATAGCCCTTATGGGTGAAGGGGGGCACCTAGATGTGGGTACAGTGGGTTTCTGTGGGTTTTGAAGGGCTCACATTTACCACCACAAGTGTAACAGGTAGGGGGAGATGTGCCTAGGTCCGCCTACCTGAAGTGCACTGCACCCACTAAAACTGCTCCAGGGACCTGCATACTGCTGTCATAGAGCTGGGTATGACATTTAAGGTTGGCAAAAAATATTTTTTTTGTACGGTGGGAGGGGGTTAGTGACCACTGGGGGAGTAAGAGGAGGTCATCCCCGATTCCCTCTGGTGGTCATCTGGTCAGTTCGGGCACCTTTTTGTGGCTTGGTCATAAGAAAAACAGGACCAGGTAAAGTCGTCCAAGTGTTCGTCAGGGACGCCCTTTTCTTTCCATTATGGGTCGAGGACGCCCATGTGTTAGGCACGCCCAAGTCCCACCTTCGCTATACCTCCGACACGCCCCCAGAAACTTTGGTCATCCCCGCGACGGAAAGCAGTTGGGGACGCCCAAAATCGGCTTTCCATTATACCGATTTGGGCGACCCTGTGAAAAGGACACCCATCTTGTGATTTGTGTCGAAAGATGGGCATCCTTCTCTTTCAAAAATAAGCTTGCTAGTCAGCCCACATGGGTCACTCTTGCTGAATGACTAGGAATCACCTCCCTCCCTCCCTCCCCACTACCACCACCACAAGGGGAAGCTATAATCATGGCCTGTGCTGTAGTACTAGACTTCAAGTTTGGTGTATGTCACAAAATGCCTAGCCACCTGCCTGGGGTTACCCCACAGCCACTTACAGGGTCTATTCCCAGCACAGCTCAGGTCCACCTGCACCTGTCGCTTGTGCTCTACATTAGCACCCTTCTTCCACCGACTGGGTCACAACCACCTCTGGGTGAGTCTCCCGCTCTCCAATTATCCCCAGTGATTTCTAGGTTACTGGAGCCACACTCTCAGTGGTCCCACAGTTCCCAGAAAGCAGTAAGCACTCACAGACCCAGCACACAAACCACCAGGATTCTTTATCAGTCCATAAAGGCAGAATGAACAAACAAATGTGTTTATTCTCAGAACTTGGAACAGTGGACAAAAAAATATGCAATTAGCAAACAGTAACAAGTAACTGAAAAATGGATTGATTAGAAAACTAAACATTTGCATACTTCCTAGAAAGTACCTGGGGAGATCAGGACGTATATAGCTGTTCACCAGTTATTAAATATAACTGCCTTTTTACATGGCTTCAGCAAAGAGGTCTTGCTCTTTCTTTTCCCAGGCTGAAACTGACCTCAAAACCAGTAAAGTCCAAATGAGATGAGCTCCTGGGCCAATCAGAGCCCAGTCAACAAGATTTCAAATTATACATTGCTTCTTGCTTCCTGTTTGTGTCAAACTAAAGAAAACGCATTCAGTTCTCTGTAATAGTTTTACAGCAAAGAAACACCACCTGCTGGCCAAATAGGAGAAATACACTTCAGAATTAATTTAGGCAGGAAAATATCCCATACATTTTACAGGGTGAAAACACACTGTTTCTTCACAGTGTAAAACTGGAAGTGCTGCAATCAGGGCCAGATTAAGTCCAACTGATGTCCTAAGCACAGCCCAACAATGGTGCCCCTTGGCACTTCCATTGCTTAACTGAAAAGACATTAAGACTCAATGAGTGCTAAGAAATATCATTAGTGTACGAAACAAAAAATCATATATATCATGATTAGAAAAGCAATAAAATTAATGTTGGATAATGGGTGTGGCAGATGCCAGTGAAGGAGTTAAGGGCATTATGGCTAGGAGAAAATACTCTGTGGCGTCCCCTTCCCTTGGTACCCTAAACACTTGCTTATTTTGCTTAATGGTTAATTCAGGGCTGGTTGCAATGCAACTCCCATAAAAAGGGAAAGGGGATGGGATTTGATATACTGCCTCTCTGTGGTTAGAATAAAAGCAGTTTACATATTATATACAAAGAGGCCGATATTGAGACTGAAGGAGCACCATCACTGAACTTCCAGCTTTTTATTTTAGGTGCGGTAAACATAGCCAGTTAAGCCCATATTCATCAGCTGACAGGCTAAGTTATAGCGGCCAGAGATAGACCTGCTATTTACGTGGGTCTATCTGGGCACTAAACTTAACTGGTCAGCTGATGAAAATTAGCAGTAACCGGCTATGTTATGAGACATAGCTGCTGACCAGGACATAGCTGGTTATCTCCTACTGAATATTGGTAAATAGCCAGCTTGAGGTGCTGTTCCTGGTAGTTAAATACTTTTGAATATCAGACGGAAACGTTTTAAAAGTATTGATCTGTGCCTTAAATCTGAACTAGGACACCCCTTACACCATGCCACTTTTAATGTGAAACTTTGTATTACCATACTCATTTATCACCTTCTCTTCACTAAACCCCTCTTTACTAAGCTGCACGGCAATGCTGACACAGCCCGTTCACTTTGAATGGGCTGTCACCATTAGTACATGGCAACCACTAGCGTGGCTTAGTAAACAGGGAGGGAAGTCTTTACCTGGGACTCCAAATTAATCCTAGCAAATTATATGGAACACTGAGGGATTTTTGTTTATTTTGATACTTTTGAATAGAAATTACTTTCTACAAAATTGTTTCCTCCTTTCCAAACAGTATTATGAATATCTTCCTTGTTTTGAGTGTCTTAACAATGCATATACCTAACCATACTTGGATGCGAAGTCACACCCAAGAGATATGACTTTGTTTTCTGCACAGACTATAAGTCATGGAAGAGACAGCCCAGTGCTGAAAAATTATCTTTCTGTTTCCTTGTTGTCTGAAGCTTAATTGTTATTTAAAAAATATGGCTTAAGGCAGGCGTCATGTGGATGAATTTGTACAGCTCTAGGATGACCCTTTCTTCCATATTTCTCTCTTACAAGGGATTAGAATGGTTTCTTTTGCTTATTTTGGCTCCCTCTTACCTTCTGCAGACATCAACAAGACCTTCAGCCTAACCTTCCACCCTCCCTTCTCAACCCTGCTCCGCCTTGCCACATCAGAAAAGGTCACTTCAGTGGGGACTGATGAAATTCTTGTAAAGTCAGAGGTATAGTATTGGTTTCATCAGCCACAGCAGGACAAGGAGAGGTAGAGGGCAGGACCATGTGATATGTAGAGCCAGTGAGCACATTTAGACACAGTCATGAAATCAGGTGCGCTCTGCTAGAATACTTAAGCTGTTGCCTGATGACTGGAGCTAATACTTACATGTAAGAAGGTATAAATAAAACATGGCTCCATCGCTGACTGGACAGAAAACATCTTTTTAGGTGTCAAAGTCTTTTGAGTTTTTTTGCATCAGACATGATGACTTTCTTTTGCAAAGTCTAATTTAAATTAAATCGGCACTTATATTCTGCTTTTACCAGAAGCATGTTGGTTCAAGGCAAATTCCATCATAAATAAAATAAAACATATGTAACAACATAAAACACATTTACAACAACATAATTCACAAAAATCAATCCATAATTTCCATATCTGCCGATTTACTCACTATCATCTGAGGTGTCATGTGTATTCATTGCATCCTGAGTTTCATTTGGCTTCTTTTCCATAGCATGGCCCTATCTAACCCACAATGATAACATCTCTGCAACATACCTGTGTTCAAAGATTACACCCGCAGCTATGCAAAACGTCCTATGCCTTCAACAAATATTTATAGCACACAGATTGAGAACCCAATCCTCATGGGGGGACCCCAAAGATGTTTCTCTGCTGTGAAAAAACGTTCCAAACAGGAACTAGATGTCACTGGAGACCATAACTTAAAGCCTTCACAATTCCTTTCTCAACATCTGACCCAGTCATGACACCAGTTGCCACTGTCACTTTTCAGGCCTTACTCAAAGTCAAATATAGTGCCACGAATTGTTATTCTTTTAGGGTATTGTTATATCCTGGGTCACACGAGCTGGGAGTTCACCACCTAAGTCAGGGCTCTGATCTTCTGGCCTCTAAACCAGGGTAAGATGTTACAACATTTATCATTCCTTTCGTCTCTGTGGCTGGCAAAGTGCCTCTGTGTTTTCAGTTGGTTCAAGAGAAGGCTAATGAATCTTCTTTAGTCAGGGATGAAGGGGAGAAGCAAAGGTAAAAGACTTTCTGAAACCACTGGAAGATCTTTCAGTAACAGACTCTGCTGGATATGGTGGCACAGTACCACACATTAATTTCAAACTGTAATCACATGGGCAGAAAAAAAGATCTGTCTGCATACTTATGGTGATAAGTGACAGTATCCCAGTAACCCCATCCTTTGAATTAGTGGGGACTAAATGATAAAAGGAACAGGCTGATCCAGTTCATGGTTTGACCTCATTACATGCACCCAAATGCAGATCTGATATCCCAAAGAGCAGCAGAAATGATAAATCCATGTACCATTTAGCTCTGATTCTCTCCTTTACTTAGATTTTAGATTTTGATCATGCCTTTTTCGGTTGTACATAAATATTGCCATACTGGGAAAGACCAAAGGTCCATCAAGCCCAGCATCCTGTTTCCAACAGTGGCCAATCCAGGTCACAAATACCTGACAAGATCCCAAAAAAGTACAAAACATTTTATACTGCTTATCCCAGAAATAGTGGATTTTCCCCAAGTCCATTTAATAATGGTCTATGGACTTTTCCTTTAGGAAGCCGTCCAAACCTTTTTAAAACTCTGCTAAGCTAACTGCCTTTACCACATTCTCTGGCAACGAATTCCAGAGTTTAATTACAGTTGAGTGAAGAAACATTTTCTCTGATTCGTTTTAAATTTACTACATTGTAGCTTCATCGCATGCCCCCTAGTCCTAGTATTTTTGGAACGCGTAAACAGACGCTTCACATCTTCCCGTTCAACTCCACTCATTATTTTATAGACCTCTATCATATCTCCCCTCAGCTGCCTTTTCTCCAAGCTGAAGAGACATAGCCGCTTTAGCCTTTCCTCATAGGGAAGTCGTTCCATCCCCTTTATCATTTTCGTCGCCCTTCCCTGCACCTTTTCTAATTCCACTATATCTTTTTTGAGATTCCAAGGTGAGCTACATTCAGGTACAGTAGGTATTTCTCTGTTCCTGGAAAGCTTACAGTTTAAGTTGTGTCTGAAGGAATGGAGAGTTAAATGACTTGCCCATGATCACAAGGAGTCAGAATGGGATTTCAGTGAGGCTTGCATGGTTCTCAAGCTACAACTTAATAATTAATCTACTCCTCCACTTCTAGCCTTAATCACTGCTCTCTGTAGTAGTGGGGATCTTGTTCCAGCTGTGAGCTATACTGCTTAACCTCTTGCAGGAGGCTACTCCCTGTCTTATATGTGTTTTCTGGGATGTGTAGCCAAGCCATACTGCCAGTCATGCAGGCCCTCATTAATGAATAAACAAATTGTTTAGGCTTCCTCGGAACACATGACAAGAATTTGTGATCACACAAATCACATATTTAATTTGAAAGTGGAAGATGTTTAGGATGTCAGTGAGTAGATTAGTTTACAGTCTCTGGGGCAGAAGGCAGGGAAAGGGCATGTCACATCTTTCCATTGGCATTTGAATACTTATCTCATAAAGGATAGGGTGCTACTTTAATCCAACTTCCTGTAGAAATCCGTTTTGTTATGAGACAGACAGTCTTCTTTCCTTGCATTCCTGATTCACTGGCTACTCACTCTGCCTTGTGCAGACATTGTTGAGTTAGCTAAAGGGGAGAAGCAGTCTCAAAGTGAGCTCCAGAGTATCTTATATACCTGACCCATGTTACTGTAGGATATGGGCAGGTTGTGGACTATTCCAATGACTTCATGTCCTGGGTGAATATATCAATGATGCCTTCACTGATCCAGACATAACAGATGATGGTTTGCATTTTTAAGCATTGTTAGATTGACCCAATCCTTGGTAATTAATCCATAGTACTGTCACAGTGCTCAATGAGGCTGCCATTGGCACATCAGCACCTTCCATATAGAGAGCAACACATGGGATGCATCTGTCTTTACAGGTTAGCAATGTCACCGTATTTGAGAGATTTATGTACTTTGTAAAACTGTGGGGTAAGAAAGCTTTGCTGTAACTTTTATATCACTCCAATTAAAGGTAAGCGCTGCATACATCTAGTAGCACTATAGAAATGATAAGTAGTAGGTATTATAGCTTGCAAAGAACCCATGCCTGTTTTTTGCATTTGTTCTTCAAGATGAAGTTTTTCAGTGAGAGGTGGATGTGATTCAGCTATAGGAAAGCTGACCCACAGAGAGTATTTTAGAAAGACCCTGTGGTTGTTCCCACTCTACCTACTCTTTAAACAAGGAGCCTCTAAGACCAAGGACAGAGCACCTTCTTTTTCCTTAACAAGCATGGGAATGCTGATACTGCACAGCCTGTAAAGAGCACACAGTACTCAGATCATACCAACAACACCAGAGGACAACTGTAGTAGTGCACACAGCACTGTACATGAGACGTCACATGCTTACAATTTACAAGCCTCATTGTCTTTCAAAAAATAATTCAGGAGCACAAATCAGACTGAAAAGACCATACATCCTCGAGGAGTATACAGTCTAAAATTTGAGTGTGAATGCATGCCTATTGAGAGGACTGATAGTGGAATTAAAACGTGGGACTCCCAGTTCCGTAACTTGTAGTTTTACTCATTAGGCAACACTGAAAGTCTTTCATGCAAAAGTCCTAATCTGACCCTCAATAAAAAAAAAAAAGAGGGAAACTGGGAGTCTTACTAAAGAGCTCAAGTTACTTTGAATGAACTCTAGTCCAGAAACAGGGCAAAGGGCATAAGCATGTGAGGCAACACAGCTGACATCTGAATTAGGAATTTCACAGCACAGCGCTTAGAGAAAAAAGGTTTTATACATTTTTGACACCTTCCTAATTCAATGCTCTCAACATACCTGAGAGCCAAAATTTAGCAAAGGATCATTAATCCCAGGGACCCCTTTTTAACCTTATAAATTACTCCAAAGCCAGCAGGCAGCTGTTGGAAGCACTGACCTTAGCAAAAGGATTTCACTCAGTCTCCACAGATAAAGATAATGAATTTCACCTAAAAAGGATCCCAAACAAATTTATGGTGCTGGTGGCCCCTTGCCCTCCACCTGAAATGAATAATGGGTTTTCGAAAGAAGGATTTTACGAGCAATTATAGGAAACAGCTTATTTACAGTCCCCTTTGACCAACCACATAGCTACAAAGGGTATCTGGGATGAAATGTGTCTATAGGCACTATGACACTACTTTCTGCTAACAGATCTCAAAAAGATACATTCTTAGGAGGGGATTTCAAGAAACTATGAATTGTTCTGATAACACTCCAGCAAGTAAAAACAAGAAATGAATCTATTTAGGCTGATTAATGGTAAAAAAAATTTCAAAAGTAAGTTGTTCTTACAGCCTCTCAGTTTGCTGTAGAGTTGACTGTGAGGAGGCATTTCCATCCTAGAACATCCTCTCTTTTCATTTTCGCCTAGTTGTTACATAGCCACACCCTTTTCCCCTCCTTCTTCCCTCAATTACTTCCAAGTTGCTTGATATTATTTATTTATTTATTTGTTACATTTGTACCCCACATTTTCCCACCTATTTGCAGGCTCAATGTGGCTTACATAGTACCATAATGGCATTCGCCAATTCGGTTGATAACAAATACAGGTTATGTAGTGGTCTAATGAGGGTCGAAGGGAATGTAAATTGTATATTGTCCAGTAAGATCATTGGTTATGCTGTGTTGCTGGGTGTGGGGATTTATGGTGGCTCGGTGGGGTAAGCCTTTTTGAAGAGGTTGGTTTTTAGTGATTTCCTGAAGTTTAGATGGTCATGGATTGTTTTCACAGCTTTTTGGAGTCCATTCCATAGTTGTGTGCTTATATAGGAGAAGCCGGATGCGTAACATAAATGGCTGGAGTTGGGGCTGGAAGCAACCAGGGCTTTGCTGCATTTTTAAGGGCACTTCCAGCACTCCTGGGGTTGGTGGGTGCATTTCTTGATGAATGCCTTGGGGCCAGGCTTTGTGTCCCTCAGTCAAGGATTGCCAACTCAGTGACTAGGAAGCAATGAGGCACTTCACTTTTTTTTCAAAGATGGAGAAGCTATAGAACATGAAGTAAAGGCGCAAGGAGGTAAATGCAAAAGTACCATCAGGGAATATTTTTTCATGTAGTGGATTCCTGGAATGCCCTTCTGATGAAGGCAGAGCTGGTGTTATACATGTGACGGGGATGGGGGCTCCAAAGACCATCCTCAGGCTATGCTTCCATCTGCATGAAGCAAGCTTGGGGCCTCCTGTGGCATCGGGACCCAGGGCAATTGCCCTAGTTGCCATCCCCAATGCCAGTCTTGGGTGGAGGTAGAGGGGACAAAAATTGTGTTGGAATTTAGAAAAGCATGAAATAAACATGGAGGACTCATATAGAGCAAGAGGGGGGTCAAAGGAGAACACAACACAAAACTCAGCAGAAAACTGGTGAATTGCTGTGTATCTTTGAAGGGAAGGGAATACTTTTTCTCCTCAAGTCTCGCTGAGTACTTTCATGAAACAAGAGGACATGAAATGAGATTGAAGGGGGGCAGACTCAAGAAAAATGTCAGGAAGTTATTTTTTCACGGAGAGAGTAGTGGATGCTTGGAATGCCCTCCCACGGGAGGTGGTGGAAATGAAAATGGTAATGGAATTCAAACATGCGTGGGATAAGCATAAAGGAATCCTGTGCCGAAGGAATGGATCCTCAGGAGCTTAGTCAAGATCGGGAGGCGGGGCTGGCGGTTGGGAGGCGGGGATAGTGCTGGGTAGACTTGTACGGTCTGTGCCAGAGCCGGTGGTGGGAAGCGGGACTGGTGGTTGGGAGGCGGGGATAGTGCTGGGCAGACTTGTACGTTCTATGCCAGAGCCGGTGGTGGGAGGCGGGACTGGTGGTTGGGAGGCAGGGATAGTGCTGGGCAGATTTATACGGTCTGTGCCAGAGCCGGTGGTGGGAGGCGGGACTGGTGGTTGGGAGGCGGGGAATCCTGTTGGGCAGACTTATACGGTCTGTGCCCTGAAAAAGACAGGTACAAATCAAGGTAAGGTATACACAAAAAGTAGCAAATGTGAGTTATCTTGTTGGGCAGACTGGATGGACCGTGCAGGTCTTTTTCTGCCGTCATCTACTATGTTACTATGTGGTGACCCAGCTGGATAACATCTATACCAAAACTAAGTAAGGTGACACTACTGTAAAAGTTTTGAACATATGTATAAAATGGTGTCCACCTCTGGCTCAAACATTAGGGTTAATGATGGCGGTAGGAACAGTACAAATCCTTCAGGAGAAGAAAACATCCTTGGAGCAGCCATATCCATGTTGACCTTGTTCATGGACCCACTGCAGCTGGAGATAAACCACAGAAACCAAAGAAAAAATTAAGAGGACTAAAAACTGTTTGGTGGACTCCTGAAGATAAAAAGGAGATAATACTATTATTATCTTATAAACCCTGTATTTGATTACAGGAAATACACAGAGAGCCTGCCAGAAAAAGGAGGAAAGAAGAACTATATAGAAAGAAAAGCTGCAAAAGGCAACTGATGCCAATCTAAGATGCCTGATTTGACAAATTAAGGAATGATACCTGAGTGAGGATGTTTTTAAACAGCTGAGCAGTGCCACAGAAAGGGAAATTGACAGAAAGAAAAGGGATTCAACCAGGAGTGCAGAAAGAGAGATGCCACAGCATTTAGAGGCGGCAACAGGGAAGGTATCTGTGATGGATGAGGTGGAGATGGAGAGATAAGTTCCAGAAACAAGCCCCACCCCTGATAATGCCTACATACAGATTACATAAAAATAGGTGCACTTTTTCTATGCATCTACTTTTTATAGGTGTGTGTGGCCCCTTTTTGTGTGTAAAACCTGTGTAGAAAAACCTGTATAAAATTACTCCAAATGCATACAGGTATTCACTCCCAGTCCATGAGAGCCAGCAATGGGTCAGGTTTTTAGGATATCATGAGTAAATATGAGATTTGTATATGGTAACATAGTAAATGAAAGCAGATCCAGAAAGATCTGTTAGATCCATCCAGTTTGCTCACTGTACCTATTACTTTATGCATTCAATGGAGACTCTATTAATCTTTGTGTTTGATTCCATCTGAGCAGGGATTTCATAGACGCACTGACTATTTCATGGTTACATTGTACATCTCTGCAGCTTTTGATACTGTTCACCATGAGATAATCATTACCTGTTTAATAACATTGGGGATTGGTGGTTCTTCCCTGGTTTATGCCTTTTTTTGCCACTTAGAAGTTTTGTTTTCAACTTCAGATGCAAAATGATTTTTCAGATTGGATGAGTTTACCATCAGGAGTCTCGCAAGAGTCTGCCTTGTTTGACAGTTTATTTAACACCTACATGAATCCTATTTGTTGAATTCTTTATTGTTTAGATGTACAGTTTAGACTTAATGCAGACAATTTACAAAATTTTGTTTCCAATTCATGGATCATTTGGCAAAGATTTACAATTCCTGATGATAAGTTTTCAAGTGATAAAAGCCTGGATGACTGCAAATAGATTCATGTTAAATGTTTCTAAGTCACAGATTTTATTTCTCTCTGGGGAAGAATCTCCTTCATTTGTTTCTGAGACCTTACTTGTTGACAGTTTGAAAGTCCCCATTGTTTCTAGCATAAAGTATTTGAGTATTGTGGTTGATTCATCCTTATCACTGTGTTTTCAACTTAAACATACTATTCACACAGTATTTTTCAAACTGAAATTGTTTAGAAGACATAGAGGGGCATAATTGAACGCGAACGCCCATCTCCATGGGCGACTATCTCCGAGGACGGGTACGCGAAGGGGCGGGACAGACTGTATTTTCAAAAAAGATGGGCGTCCATCTTTTGTTTTGATAATATGGTTGGTGCCGGGCAAATGCAATGGATTTGGGCGGATTTGAGCTGGGCGGTATCGGTTTTCAGCAATAATGGAAACCGAAGCCGCCCAGCTCAAAAACGAACAACTCCAAGGCATTTGGTCGTGGGAGGGGCCAGGATTCGTAGTGCACTGGTCCCCCTCACATGCTAGGACACCAACAGGGCACCCTAGGGGGCACTTGTAAAAAGTAAAAAAAAAAATTAAAATACCTCCCAGGTGCATAGCTCTCTTCCCTTGAGTGCTGAGCCCCCCAACCCCCCCCCCCAAAACCCACTACCCACAACTCTACACCAGTACCATAGCACTTATGGGTGAAGGGGGCACCTACATGTGGGTACAGTGGGTTTTGGGGGGGGGTTGGAGGGCTCCCATTTACCACCACAAGTGTAACAGGTAAGGGGGGGTGGGCCTGGGTCCACCTGCCTGAAGTCCACTGCACCCACTAACAACTGCTCCAGGGACCTGCATACTGCTGTGATGGAGCTGGGTATGACATTTGAGGCTGGCATACAGGCTGGCAAAAAAAAGTTTTTAAAGTTCTTTTTTTTTGGGTGGGAGGGGGTTAGTGACCACTGGGGGAGTCAGGGGAGGTCATCCCCAATTCCCTCCGGTGGACATCTGGGCAGTTGAGGCACTTTTTGGGGACTTGTTCGTGAAAATAAAAGGGTCCAAAAAAGGCGGCCCAAATTCTCGCTTCTGCCGCCCTTTTTTTTCCATTATCAGCCGAGCACGTCCATCTCTCCTCGGCCGATAAACAAGCCGAGTCTTGCCTTCACCATGCCTCCGACACGCCCCATCAACTTTGTTCATTCCTGCGACAGACTGCAGTTGGAGGGGTCCAAAATCGGCTTTTGATTATACCGATTTGGGCGCCCACGGGAGAAAGGCGCCCATCTCCCGACTTGGGTCGAAATATGGGCGTCTTTCTCTTTCGAAAATAAGCTTGTTGGGTCTTTTACTAAGGTGTGCTAGCATTTTTAACTTGTGCTAAAAATCAGCTGGTGCTAAATACTGAAACGGCCATAGGAATATAATGGGCATCTCAGCGTTTAGTGCCAGTTGATTTTTAGCATGAACTAAAAATGCTAGTGCACCTTAGTAAAATACCCCCATAAAGATTTGCTCTCACAATTGAATTTCAGAGTTTGATCACTCCTCTATTAGACTACTGTAATGAATTGTATCTAGGACCACCTACATATAAATTACGTACACTGCAGATCTCGTAGAATGTTGTCACACATCTTTTAGCCAATGTACCTTGATTATACCCATATCTCTCCTATTGTAAAAGAGTTGCACTGGCTACCTAAAATTTAAAATATTAACCTTGATTCACAGGGCATTGCAAATTCACCAAAGAATTATCACTCTGCACATGCCTTACCATCTCCAGATAAATTTCTGCTTGATGTACCTTCCTTCCATCACATAAGGTTAAATGAATATTGTTCCTCTGTCTTTTATATTGAGAGTGCTATGTAATGGAACACACTACCAACTGAGCTATGTAAAATTGCTTATATTATTCAGGTTAGAAAACAACTCACTGAGGCTCTTTTGCTACATCATCACAGAAAACAAAACATAAACATGAGGGTAAAATATGCCTTTCATACATCATTTCGTTTTATTGTTAGGTTTGTTTGCAATTGTATTTTTAATAAAAATAAATATGTCCTGTTTAAAGTGCGGAGGTTATTTCATTTTGCTTTGATTCCATACTCTGTGTTTATCCCATCTGTTTTTGAATTCCATCACTGTTTGTGTCACCACCAACTACATGGCCTCAAACGGAGGTAGTATGCTAGCAAACGAACTAGGGAATGATTGAAGAATTAAAGAGAAGTGCACAGAGTACTGCAGGCATGGTTTTAGAGGAAAGAAAAGTTACTGTGTGAGTCATGGAAAGAGATCTTTAGTAGCATCTAAATGGTGTAAGCAACATGCAGGATTGAACAGTAAAAGGTTCCGTCGGAGGGAGGAAAAACTTGTTTGCGAATTGCAATATTTTTGGGACTTTAAGAAGATTGTCTTTCCAACAGCAAGTCTTTTGAGGGCATCATGCATATAAACCACCTGACTTACATGGTGAACAGATTTTTCAATATTAGGAGGAGTTATGTTTCCTCTCTGGAACACAACAGTAGAAAGCACCGGCAGTTGAGAAAGACCTGATTTGATTCCAGTGTACAAGATAAGTACATTTTTAAAAATATTATTTAGTCAAGTATAAGCATAGCTGGTGGTGCAATGATTATCATCCATTAACCATCATGTTCCAGTTTTGTAATGATGGGGATGCACTGAGCACTATTTTCACATTTTTGAGGTATTAGTTTTCACAATAGATGTATGAAAGTAAAGTTATATGTAGTATATTCATTAGAGATATTCAGAAAACCTGACCCATTGGCAACCCCTGTGGACTAGAAGGGAATACCACTGGCCCTGTGAGTCCAGTTTCCCTATAAGAAACTAGGTTAAAGAAATTAGTCCTGTATTATTATTATTTTTTTTTGGAGAGCAGTGAGTATTCTTAGCTGTGGGGAAACCTGAAGAAAGCCAGAGACAGAACACAGTAGAAGATGGCAGATGAAAATAGCTGCAGAACACCATAGAGAGGGTCCAAAGTACAGAACAAAGTCCAAATTGCAAAAAGAAGCACCAGGAGCCTTGCCTATAAAACTATTTTGGGCAATCATTCCTAAACGTCTTCTGGGTAACTCCCAGCCAGTCCAATTTTCAGGATATCTACAATAAATATGCATGAAAGAAACTTACATGCAATGGAGAGTGTATGCAGATCTAATTCATTCATATTCATTGAGGATATCTTGAAAACCAGACTGGCTCGGTGTCTTCCAGAAGGGATTTATGAACCATTAGTTTAGAGCACTGTTTCCTAAATCGGTCCTTGATTACCCCCTTGCCAGTCAGATTTTCAGGATATCCACAATGAATATGCATGAAAGAGACTTGCATACAATTGAGGCAGTGTATGCAAATAAATCTCAAGCATATTCATTATGGATATCCTGAAAACCTGAGTTGGAATGGGGTACTCCAGGACTGACTTGGGAAACACTGGATTAGAGCAGGGATTCTCTATCCAGTACTTGGAGCACACAGAGCCAATCAGATTTTCAGGAGAGCTGCAATGAATATGTATGAGAATACATTTACATGCACTACCTCCATTGTATGCAAATCTATCTCATGCATATTTATTGTAGGTGTCCTGAAAACTGGCTGGGTTGAAAACCACTGGAGTTTTAACTGCTGCTTTATGCAGGGTTATTTTATTTATTGGGATGTATTAACTGTCTTTATGAAGAAATTCACCCAAGGTTACTTCAATGCCTTCAAGAAGAGTCTGCAATATTGCCACTGGTGAATGGTGAACAGGAATGGGGTTATGAAATGGGTCTTCCTGTAAATTTTTTTTTTTTTTTTAATCAATTACTTCTCCTATTCAGAGATTCTTGATGTTTGGACTGCTCCTGAACATAAAATCAAAACTAAAGCTTTACAAAAATGAAACCGTGAGATTACCACCCACCAGGTGACAGGTGACAGCCCAGACTCTGCCCATAACATGTTTCAGTCCCTCTTCCCTAGCCAATCAGTTGCTCAGAACGTCACCGCTCCTTGTGTTGTCGCCTCTTTGTTACTGTTGCCTTATATGGAACGTGTGGCCTTATTAGCTGAGAGTCTCCATGACCGCACTGTAACTGAATGTTATAGTAGAGTTGGACGGCTGCCACGTGATCGCAGTAACATTCTCTCCCACCTCCCGTTCTCCAAAAAGGGGCGGGGCAGGTGCAACAGGAAAAATCGCGAAAGTTTTCTTCATTTTGTGGGTGTATGTGCATGCTTTGCAAATTGATTTTATTCCTTTAACTGATACATTCAAGAAATATTCCAGGTAAAAGGAGAGCAGCCTCATTTCTGTTCATAATCTTCCGACCGGGGTGAAAAAGAAGGCAGGTCTGTACAATTTGTGTTGATGAGTAATTCTGCTACTATTTGATTACGTTCCTTGCCGAAAGCACTGTCCGGTTCTTTTGGTAGGACGACTCTCTCTCTCTCTCTCTCTCTTTTTGTCGTAGTGGGAGATAATTTCAGAGAAGTGCAGAAAGTCCAGCCTGATTCATTAATGTAATTATATTTTAAATCGAGGAATGTTTTCTTTGTCTTTATGAATGAGACTAAAGTAAAAATTCCACTGATGCTCAGCTTTTGCAAAGACAACTAAAAGAAGCGAGATTAACCTCCGTTCCCTCCAGTGTAAGAATAATCATAGTTTTATTTTCCTGCTAGCAATTGGTGCCTAACGTTTGCATGGCTACTCAAGAGCTTCTAAGAGGGGAGGATCTGATCCGACCCGACAATGTGCTCCACACATGAGGTTAGTGTATACACTAATCTAATATCACCCAAAACTTCGTAAATCTTTTGTGAGACACATTCTGCCCAGCAACCGGGCATGACTCGATCATCTGTATAGATTAATAATTGTTCCGATTTAGAATAATAAGTGTAAATGTATTAATTATGCATGCTTCCCAGAATTGTATTTGATTCTCCTTTTATTCTTTTTGTTTGTTCGTTTGTTTCATTTTTATAGACTCAAATGTAAAACTATTGGGATGCTTTTCTCCTTCTGCCAACTTTTAAAGAACCGGCGGATCTCGAGTTTAGCTCCAAAACTGCAATCTCATGTTTAATATTTTTAAAGAACAGTGGGAGATGTTTTTCAAAATAATTTGCCTTTGACTTGATTTTGCTGCATTCCTTCAAAATAAACTTTGCCGCACCTCTAGACCATTTAACTCTTGTTCCCTCATCAGAGGACCACACTTGTTGAACGCAACTGAAACAAAATCACTCTGCAGACAGAATAAAAACGAAAAATATATGTTATAACCTGCTGAATCCAAGCTGTACCGTTTTTTCTACATCAGTAAGAACTTTTTCTGCGTGCTCAATTCATTTTGTCCTCTCATCTCTGGATCAGTTGTGGAGAAAGAAAATTTAATTTTTGGAGGTTCCATCCCCAGATTTGGCTTTCTTCTTCTTTTTCTTATTATGGCAATGGTGGTGAATCCGTGGCAGGAGGATATGCCGGGGAATAACCAGGCAGGGCTGTGCAATCAGGACCCCGGGGGGACTCCTCAGCCTCCCGGCACTCCTAAAGGCTCTGGCGCCGGAATGGATGCGGTCCATTCGGGGGATAAGGGCGCCCCCAACGTGGACTGCATGGTATGTGGAGACAAGTCCAGCGGCAAACACTACGGCCAATTCACGTGCGAGGGCTGTAAAAGCTTCTTTAAGCGATCGGTGAGGAGGAACCTGAGCTACACCTGCCGGGGAAATCGGGACTGTCCCATCGATCAGCACCATCGCAACCAGTGTCAGTATTGCCGCCTGAAGAAGTGCCTGAAGGTGGGCATGAGAAGGGAAGGTAAGCCCGCGGAGAGATCTGGGGCAAGGGAGAACTATTCCTTGCCTTCAATGATTCTGTATGATTTCAATATTGGTAAGATCTCTCGAGATAGACAGAAAAAGTCAGAGTTAACAACCCTGTGATGGGTTCTGGAAGCTGGAGAATTGAGCGGAGTGAAAATATACATCTGTACATTTATATGCTAATGGAGAGGGGGGGGGGGGATAACTGTTAGTTTTAATAGGAAATGATTTTAGGGGAACTAGGAACATCCACTGCTGATGGATGGATTGTAAACATTTGCTTTGCCAGTTTTGCTTTTCCACCTTAAACTTTCAAATGGTTCGCACTCTAATGTATACAGAATAAATAAATTAACAAAATATATCAGTTTCAAATCGGAATAGCATTAATCGGATTTATTAGCAAACAGGCTTATTTTACAATGTCACCACTTCCTAACAGACTTTACCGATGTGTCCGAATCAATCTAAACCAGCAGCCCGTATGTAGAAGTTTGAGAACGGCTGGAAACCGTACATAGTGGATAAAATGTTCAAACGATACACTTTTTATCATGAGCACTTTACAGCATGTTCCTGAAACAATTTTAGGTTTGTATATATTCAATAAATAAAACTTAAAATCAAAGACACTTAAATAATTATTGGTGGAAAGGATAGGGTCTGACCTAACAGGATAACAAAAGAAGGCTCCACTTTGTATCCCATTTCATGTAATAATGTAGCTGTCATCTTTAGCTGGCACTTGAGATATTTCCTAACATATATGAGATTGGATACTCTACCCAACTCACAAAATAAATTTCACTGTGTAGATGTATTTTGAGTCATATAGAAGTTTTACCTGCTTGTCTCTGGATAAAAATGTAGTTTCGGACCAGGAGCCACTTTTCATCTGGAAAAAAAAAAAGTGAACGGGAGTTTTTTTTTTTTTTTAATTGAACTGTACACTTTATCATTATTGCTTTTATGATTACATTTCATTTCAAATGTTGAACATGTGCCCCCCCCTCTGTTCCTGAAATTCATTGGTATTTCTCCTGGGTGCCAGGTTTCTAAAATCTGGTTTCTTCTCCAAGTTCTGACTTTTCTAGGTATTTGAAAAGAAACTAGCAAATGCTCAGCTTCCCTGTCGATCTGAGTCTTTTGAGTGTTTTTTTCCCTGTTTTTTAAAGAAATTGAAAGTGGAGTGAGAAAGAGATACTTTAGCTTTGTTTTGTATGCTTCCTGCTCTAATAATATTATATTTGGATTTGACGACTTCCTATCCTCTCCCCCCCCCCCCCCCCACTATCTGGTTATTTTGCTTGCCGTCTAGTTTTAGGATTGCCAAAAAAGTACCATAGTTGATGTCTGCTTTTTAAATAACTTCCATCTCGTGCCTCCACCTACCCCCAAAACTCACAACTTCTCAGCAGAAAAAAAGGGAACTGAGGTACATCAAAGAGGGTTACATTAGTCACTAGATTAATTCAAATTACAGGCAGAGTTTTTACACAATTTTTAATCTGAGGATCAAATTTCGTTATTAGGTCAATTGAATTATTACACAACATTTCCTATTTTTAATGTAATCTGATTAAATATTAATAGTAAGGGAAATCTCTAATGGACAATTTGCAGAAATTATTATGAGCAAGAATACTAGGGAAAAGTACCTTATCAGGGGTATGGTGTATGTCAGGAAGGAATACATTTCTCATTAGCTTCTAAGCTAATGCCACCTACACTAAGTTCAGTCAGGTATATATATCTTTCACCTGTTTCATTTCCTTTACTACCCTGATAAGCTAGGTTTCTTTCTTTATTTATAGGGAATAGATTAAACAGCTAAGGTATAAGGAATGTTTCTACTCCACTAACAGTGGAATCCAGCTATTTTCCCACTTGTTTTTGAAATTTCCTCACAGATAACAGATGTAATTGGGGAGTTCACCCTGGGCATTGTGATAGCCAAACTACTTCTTTTTGTTTTCAACTGGGTACAGGCTCTTGGGATATAAATAGGAAGTATGTGTACAAGATAAAATTATTCTATTTCTGTCTGTATATCTCTCTGTCTAATATTCAGATATGTGTATGCATTTGTATGTATGTCAATTACGTACTCCAGATGGGAAAAAAATAAATGATTCCTATATCTCATACAAAAAATGAGATTAAATTCTTGGATCAATTTCAGTCTACCCAAATCCGATTCACCAGTAAATCAGAAAATGTCTTTAATATGATTTTATCCCATAAGCACCTTGATCACAATTATTTCAAATCTTGCTTGCACTTAAATACACACAATGTTAGGAATTCCTAAAATCTACTCTTTTGTTTCTTTTTAAACACTGTTTTTCTCTTTGCCTCAGAATAACCTGGAAGATCTGAAGGCTATTTCATGCTGACATTCTAAAGCACAAGATCTGAAGGGTTTTTTTTTCATGCTGATATTCAAAAGTACAGTTGGCAGCAATGTTCCATAAATTTTATTTTAATTCATGACAGGTAAATGTGTAACTTTGACTACTTTAATTACAAAACAGTCAACATTATATGTTTATGAAGGGGGTATGATTTTGGAGTGTGGGAAGTGTGGCAAAAAAAAAATCATACATTCAGAGGTGATGGATAAATAAATAGCATGTCTAACTTTAAAAGGATATGTACTTTCAAAGCAGCACTTTTATGTTTTTTTTCCACCATTGCTTTTTTATCTTTTTAGTGAGTAATTTTATAAAATTCTCCTGTGAATAAAATGGCTTTTTATAAAATTACCCCATGGGTTACCTCTGTAAAAGTAGGCACAGTTACAAGAAGGCATGTACTTCTTTGCGACACACATGTAATCATGTTCTGAACAGAGGTGGGGGTGGACTATGGGCAGAGTCACCAAGCGCATACATTCTTTACAATATATACATGATTGTGCAGATTATACACACTCCCATGTACACCTGTTCCCAAACTGCTGTAGATGTTGCTAGTTTCAGGTTACCGTTAGTATTTTGTAAAAATGGATAGACATCTGTGTGACTTTATAAGATAGGCTAAAAATAAGCACCTGCTTGGCCTTCATACATAAACAATCTGTTATAAAATTACTCAGTATTGAAACTTTGTTTTTTTTAAATTTCATACTAATTTAGAAATTGATGATATACTTTGAAACTGATACTGGCTGAAAATGATAATACAAACTGGTGACTTTACTGATTCTGGCAAACTTTCCCAGTATAAAAAAGCTTTTTAATCATTTAGGGCCCTGTTTACTAAGCCGCGGTATAGGCATGTTAAGATTTTTAACGCGCGTTAATGTGCGTTAACTCTGTACGTGCCTACAATATCCCTACAGGCGCCTACACAGTTAGCACGTGCGCTAATTGTAGGTGCATTGAAAACGCTAACGTGCCTTAGTTCCCAACTGTTATAATTCCATGCAGCAAAAATCTCTTTGTGATGACCCAGTGATGGGTGGCAATTGTTAGTTGACTATTCAAATGGGGAAAAAAATTCCTACATTTCTCTTTTGCTATAAATGAATAATCAAACAAAATTGTGAACAGCCAAGCAAGGCGGCATTATAAATACCTATATAATGCTCTTTGTTCTTACAGCCTTTACGTGTGTGTGTGTGTTATATTTTGGGTATTATTCAAAAAGAACTTTTCCACCATTTTGTGCCTGTGAAAATAATCTTTTTTTGAACAAGGCTTCTTCTGCTTTCTGCAATCACACACCACAGTTCAATCTAATAATGAATTAAATGCATTAATTCATTTTGACTCCATAGAATACCACAAATCCCCAATGGACTGTAGGAGCTGCTCTTTAGTACTGACAACTCTTCTAAGTATTATCGTGTATCAATAAAGCAGATTACATGAGCGGATTTGCTTTCCATTCTCAGTGATGCCTTTCAGAGGATCTATGCCAGACTTCCAATAGATACTTGGTAAACCCCTGATCCTTACACTTATTTGAGTCACTTTTTTGTTGCATGTAATCCCGGTGCTATGAACTAGTTCTATCGCTATTTTAGTGACCTGCTGTTTTTAAAGAGTACATGCAAAAACAGTACAAACTAGAATTTTAAGACCCTTGTTCTTTCTGTGATGTCTTAGGAACCCCACACCCCCTCAACACCTGCAAGATACCATGGGGCACATTTTCAAAACAGAAAAACATCCAAATCACTATTTTCAAAACTCATTTTTAAGACATTTTACTATGCAGTTTGTCTAAATCTCAAGGAGGCATGTTTTCAGTGGGATTAGGGTGGGTTTATGATTTGGATGTTTTTGGCTGGACCTGTTTCAGTAATTACTAAGTGCAAAAATGATACCCAAACTGACCAGATGACCACTGGAGAGATAAAGGCATGAACCCCCCCTTAATCCCCCAGTGGACACTGACCGCCCTTGCACTCCCTGAAGAGGTGAAAGTGACAGTACATACCAGGCTCTACGACAGCTGCAGATATAATGGCCATTCCTCTTACATCAGCAAGCAGAGGGCTTTGGAGTAGTCTAGTGGTTAATGCAGTGGACCGTAGAGAAGGGGACCTGGGCCCCTTTCTCAGTCTAACTGGTACACTTGTGGTGGAAAGTGTGAGCAGCCCACAAACCACAAAATACCTACTTAACCCACATATAGGTGACACCTGCAGGCATACCAGCTATTGCAGTGATATACAGTTGGGTACAGTACATTTTTTGCTATTCCTGGAGGGCTCACTTTACAATGTAAGGGGATAATGGTGAGATTTGTACTGGGATCTTTTATGTGAAGTTCACTGCAGTGCGCCCGTAGGCTGCCCTACTGCAGTGGAGGAGTAGCCTAGTGGTTAGTGCAGCGGACTCTGATTCTGGGGAACTGAGTTCGATTCCCACTGCAGCTCCTTGTGACTCTGGGCAAGTCACTTAACCCTCCATTGCCCCAGGTACAAAATAAGTGCCAGAATATACTATGTAAACCGCTTTGAATGTAGTTGCAAAAACCACAGAAAGGTGGTATATTGAGATTCTGTTGCTACTATTTGAGATTCTACATGGAATGTTGCTATTCCATTAGCAACATTCCATGTAGAAGCCTGCCCTTGCGGCCACGCAGGCTTCTGTTTCTGTGAGTCTGATGTCCTGCATGTATGTGCAGGATGTCAGACTCACAGAAACAGAAGCCTGCGCGGCCGCATTGCTGATCTGCAAGGGCAGGCTTCTACATTGAATGCCACCAGTGGAGGAGCAGCCTAGTGGTTAATGCAGCGGACTTTGATTCTAGGGAACTGGGTTCAATTCCCACTGCAGCTATTTGTGACTCTGGGCAAGTCACTTAACCCTCCATTGCCCCTGGTACAAAATAAGTACCTGAATATATATAAACCACTTTGAATGTAGTTGCAAAAACCTCAGAAAGGCAGTATATCAAGTCCCATTTCCCTTTCCCTCTGCTGGAATGTCTGTGTGGCCAGCTAGTAGGACTGCTAGCCCTCCAGACATCCCAGTGGCTTGTTTTTGGGTGTTTTCCCCTTGGACATTTTTTGTTTGAAAATGACCCTTAAAGAGAGATACACTGAGCATAAAAATATCTAAAATATGGTGATTTTTGAACCTAGAAATTTTTCTGATTCAATAATGACCATGTTTGACACTGGAGTTTTGGATGTTTTTTTTGCAAAATGTCCAAAATCAGATTTGGACAACATATCGAAAATTCCTTTTCAGACTGTATCTTTTTTGCGAGTCAAGATCTGATTCAACTGACACCTGATTCTGGACTCATTACTCTTTACTTTCTCTTCTTTTTGATTTCTTTTCCCTGCCTACTGTTTATTTGTTTAAATAATGTATTTATCTTCCCTCCCCTTCCCTTCTGCCTTCAACTGTCATTGTAATTGTTTTCTTTAGTTCATTGTAAGCCGCTTTGGGGCTGCTCTACGTGGCAAAAAGTGGGGTATAAATGATCTAAAATAAATAAATAAATAAATAAATATAGTAGCCATATCTTATTTAGGCTGCTGTTTGTGTTATTGTACTGATATATATCAACATAGTACTCTGTTCTTGTTTTTTCCTTCTTTCGTGTTTGTTGTAAACAACTAAAATCTCAATAAAAACGATTTGAACTAAGAAAATGCCCCTCCACTATTTCAAGAAAACCAAAAAAGGAGGTTGGGTAGGGCTGATGTTTAAGAATTTATGGTGTTGGGATTCCTATGATTGTTTCAATTCACGTGAGTGTGGTAAATCATGGTATTCTTCCACATTCCAGAAAGAAGGAAGACAGCACCATGCTAGCCCCCTTCCATAAAAGCAAAGCTCAGAGCCACCAAGTAGATAAGGCTAATAGGTGCTTATTTTTAGGACAACAGAAGAGTAACATTGGTGAAAAAGGGGAATGTTGTAGGTTAGAGTCTTTCAGTATTCATTTTCTAACTGCTTCTGTTGCTTCTCTATGAATCATTTTAAGTTTTGGTTGACCAACATGGTACTCCTTTTCTGTGCCATAGTTAAAAAAAAAAATCAAATTCATGAAGAAGAGCACAAAATTCTGGTCAGGAATTCAAGAAAGTGCGTTTTCTTTTCCATGGAAGCCTATTACTGGTTTTACGTGAGTTGCACGGGCATCCTGTTGAGCTGTGTTGTGAGTTTAAAACACTCTCTTTGGCACAGGAGTCACTTTAGAAAAGAATGCTGCATTATTTGGCAAGACTGTAGTGCCTAGTCACACCTCGCAATACTCGTACAGCTATAGGTCAGATGTAACAGTTTGCTGCCCATAGACATGACCAGACAGCAGATCTTAGAGAGCAGGAATGGGGGAGGTGGGGGAGAAGGTTGTTAGAGATCCCACAGATTGGAAAGCCAGAAGATTAAAAGAGAAAAGTCATAGTGCCACAGAGGCACTCCTTTATAAATTACAAAATGGATTAAAAACATTCTATGCACGTATGCTCCTCTTTGGTTAGGCGTCCTAGGCAGTTGGCTGTGTTGCCTCTGCCTATATCCGGACCTGATGCAGCTTCCTTATCTGTTATTCCTCTAGCCTCCACTCATAAAAGTTTCTTTCCTGTGTCTCAAGAGTTGAATGAAAACAACTTTCTGCACTGGAGGAAAGACCTAAATGCCTTTTCTTGCCCAGTGCTGTAGCCATTGTAATTGAGCATATCAAATGTGTTTCTAGTGTGGGTCTTCTTGCAGACTATGATCCTTCTTCTGGGTAAACTTGTTAAGAAGGATTACTGAACAAGTTTTTTTGTATTGTATTTTTTTTTATTAGTGTTGGGTTTACGCATTGAAGTTGATGTAATAGTACAATTGTACTTTTATTGTAAACTGCTTAATGCTTCTCTGAGAAGCATTTTATCATGCAAAACAAATTTCTTAAGGTCACGTTACATTACAGGGCTGACTCCACCTGTATTGGGGGTGGCTAGTGAACTGTCTTACATTTTAGGCCAGATTCTACGTGTATATATGGCACCTAGAAACTCCGCACGGAAAACATTACTGCCTAAGTGTATTCTATAAGGGGCGCCTATATTCAGGCATGGTATACAGAACACAATTCATATCCTAGCGCCTAAAACTATACATCTCCATTTAGACCAACAAAAAAACGTGGTGTTAATCCCGGCGTATAGATTTAGATGCATTGGGCTGTATTCTGTAACTTCATGTGTAAATTTTGGAATGCCTATGATTAAACACCCATTTCCCTGCCCATAACCATGCTCCTTTTTGCCTGCACGCATTAGAATTAGATATGGTGAGTTACAGAATACGCTTTGCAAGTTATGCACATAAATTCTAATTATTGCTAATTAGTGTTGATTATTGCTTGTTAAATGCTGTTAACAATGCTGATTGGCTTGTTAAGCCAATTAAGTTATGTGCATTGTTACAGAATACACTTGGATTTTGGCGCGGAACGCTAGGCGTGCTTTATAGAATCCGTGGGTTTATGCTTTCCCATATTGTTAAGCTTTCCTTCCTTTCTGCCTCCCACCCTCCCCAGATAATTTTGAACAATTTTGACAATTGTAACTCTTCCAGCAGAGCAGCGAAATATAATTTAGTCATGCGAGCTTTATCTTGAAAAGCCAAGCGATGTATATGAAGCGACAAGCTGGACAGCTGCCTGAGGCCCCAGCACAACAAGGTACCCCACTCTAGTTCCCGCACTGGGCTCCAATGCCTCTAAAGCCAGCCTGATGGTGTTGTTTTCTTTCCATGCTTCTTGCCTCTAATAAGATCAAGGGAACAACTGAGGCACATCTTTCCATCACCCTTGACCAAGCTAATACCACCTGATTGTTTATTTATTTATTTTAAAATATTCCTATCTCATCCAATTACCATGGTTCTAGGAGGGTTACAAGAAATGTAAACATTAAAAATTTAGATAAACAATACACGAGTAATAATATACAAAAAGGAAAATAAATCACTCAAAAATATGCCTATAAGCAATCAAAAAAAGAGCGAGAGACCAACTCACTTAGGGGTCCTTTTACTAAGGTACGCTGAAAAATGGGCTGCACTAGTGTAGGTGTGTGTTTTGGGCATTCGCAGATCCATTTTCAGTGTGCCTATAAATAAGGCCTTTTTAAAATTTTTGCTGAAAATCGACGTGCAGCAAAATAAAAATTGGTGCGCATCCATTTAGGGTCTGATACCTTACCGCTACCCACTGACTTAGCGGTAAGGTCTCACACGGTAACCGTGCAGTAATCATCTATGTGCATAGAATGATGATTACCACCCGGTTTCCGCCGCACGCAGGAAAATAAAAATGATTTTACGGCACGCGTAGCGGCTGCGTGTAAAAAATGAAATTACCACTCAGGCCACGCAGTAGCCAGGCGGTAACTCCAAATTGACATGCATTGGGCGCGTGTAGGTGCCTACGTGGTTTAGTAAAAGGGCCCCTTAAATAAAGCAAAAGAGAAACAGAATAATGGAGGAAAAAAGACTGAATCCCAGACAGCATAGTGTCACTAAGTTGGCAGTAAACCAAATCCCCTGAGGAAGCCGAGTGGTGCAACCGGTCCATGTTGGGATTATTCGGGGACTATCCAATTGCCTCAGATTGCTTTAAGATAAGTTCAGCTGTTTAGTAACATATCTTTATGTCCTATATGGAAGTTGTGCATATTGAAGAAAATTGACCGTACCATAAAGCGAAGATACTTACCTGTAGCAGGTATTCTCCGAGGACAGCAGGCTGATTGTTCTCACATATGGGTCGACATCCGTGTTGGCCCAGGAATCGGCATTTTGCAAACAAAATATTTAAAAAGTTTTGCCAGAGTCTTCTGGCGCGCGTGTAGTGCGCACCGCGCATGTAGCACACACCGCGCATGTGCGGACTGATTTCCTGCCCATTGCATGAGCACTTCTCCTCAGTTGAATCCAAAAGCATATAGAGAAATAAATAACAACTCCAAAGGGGAGGTGGGCGGGTTTGTGAGAACAATCAGCCTACTGTCCTTGGAGAATACCTGCTACAGGTAAGTATCTTCGCTTTCTCCGAGGACAAGCAGGCTGCTTGTTCTCACATGTGGGGTATCCCTAGCACCCAGGCTCACTCAAAACAATGAACATTGGTCAATTGGGCCTCGCAATGGTGAGGACATAACATAGATTGACCTGAAACCATAAACAACTAACTGAGAGTGCAGCCTGGAACAGAACAAAAATGGGTCTAGGGGGGTGAAGTTGGATCCTAAACCCCAAACAGATCTTGCAGCACCGACTGCCCAAACCGACTGTCACGTCGGGTGTCCTGCTGAAGGCAGTAGTGAGATGTGAATGTGTGGACTGATGGCCATGTTGCAGCCTTGCAAATCTCCTCAGTGGAGGCTGACTTTAAGTGAGCCACTGACGCAGCCATGGCTTTAACATTATGAGCCGTGACATGGCCCTCTAGAGTCAGTCCAGTTTGAGCATAAGTAAAGGAAATGCAATCTGCTAGCCAGTTGGAGATTGTGCATTTTCCAATGGCGACTCCCCTCCTGTTGGGATCGAAGGAAACAAACAACTGGGCGGACTGTCTGAAGGGCTTTGTCCGCTCCATGTAAAAGGCCAATACTCTCTTGTCCAAGGTATGCAAACTGCTTTCACCAGGGTGGGTATGAGGACGGGGGGGGGGGGGGGGGGGGGGGGGGGAATGTTGGCAAGACAATTGACTGGTTCAGATGGAACTCTGACACCACCTTTGGCAGGAACTTAGGTTGCGTGCGGAGGACTACTCTGTTATTTATTTATTTATTTGTTGCATTTGTACCCCACATTTTCTCACCTATTTTATGATGAAACTTGATATAAGGTGCATGCACTACCAAGGCCTGAAGCTCACTAACCCTATGAGCTGAAGTAACAGCCACCAAGGAAACAACCTTCCAGGTCAAGTACTTCAGATGGCAGGAATTCAGTGGCTCAAAAGGAGGCTTCATCAGCTGGGTGAGAACGACGTTGAGATCCCATGACACCGGTGGAGGTTTCAGTGGGGGCTTTGACAAAAGCAATCCTCTCATGAAGCGAACAACTAAAGGCTGTCCAGAGATAGGCTTACCTTCTACACGACGATGATAAGCACTAATCGCACTAAGGTGAACTCTTACAGAGTTGGTCTTCAGACCAGACTCTGATAAGTGGAGAAGGTATTCAAGCAGGGTCTGTGTAGGACAAGAAAGAGGATCTAGGGCCTTGCTGTCACACCAGATGGCAAACCTCCTCCATTTAAAAGAGTAAGACCTCTTTGTGGAATCTTTCCTGGAAGCAAACAAGACTCGAGAGACGCCCTCTGAAAGACCCAAGGAAGCGAATTCTAAGCTCTCAACATCCAGGCCATGAGAGCCAGGACTGGAGGTTGGGATGCAGAAGTGACCCCTCATTCTGGGTGATGAGGGTTGGAAAACACTCCAATCTCCACGGTTCTTCGGAGGACAACTCCAGAAGAAGAGGGAACCAAATCTGACGTAGCCAGAAGGGTGCAATCAGGATCATGGTTCCCCAGTCTTGCTTGAGTTTCAGCAAAGTCTTCCCTACTAGAAGGCCTGTCCCCCAATGCAGGAGAAAAGCATCTGATGCTAGTCTGTCATGGGCCTGAAGCCTGGAACAGAACTGAGGGACCTTGTGATTGATCTGAGTGGTAAAAAGATCCGCCGAGGGGGTGCCCCATGCTCAGAAGATCTTGCGGACTACGCCTATGTTCAGTGACCACTTGTGAGGTTGCATTATCCTGCTCAACCTGTCGGCCAGACTGTTATTTACGCCTGCCAGATAAGTGGCTTGGAGAAACATGCCATGATGGCAAGCCCAAAGCCACATCTGGACGGCTTCCTGATACAGAGGGCGAGATCCGGTGCCCCCCTGCTTGTTGGTGTAGCACATGGCAACCTGATTATCTGTCTGAATCAATATAATTTGGTTGGACAACCGATCTCTGAAAGCCTTTAGAGCGTTCCAGATCGCCCGCAATTCCAGGAGATTGATCTGAAGACCCTTTTCCCGAAAGGACCAGGCTCCTTGAGTGTGAAGCCCATCTACATGACCTCCCCACCCCAGGAGGGATGCATCTGTCGTCAGCACTTTTTGTGGCTGAGGAATCTGGAATGGACGTCCCAAGGTCAAATTGGATCGAATCGTCCACCACTGAAGAGAATTGCGAAAGTCGTTGGAGAGTTGGATCACATCCTCTAGACTCCCCGCAGCTTGGTACCACTGGGAAGCTAGGGTCCATTGACTAGGGTCCATTGAGCCGATCTCATGTGTAGGCATGCCATGGGAGTCACATGAACTGTGGAGGCCATGTGGCCCAGAAGCTTCAACATCTGCCGACCCGTGACCTGTTGAGATGCTCGAGCTATGGACACCAGGGACAGGAGGTTGTCTGCCCTTGCCTCGGGAAGATAAGCTCAAACTGTCTTTGTGTTCAACAGGGCTCCAATGAATTCCAACTTTTGGACTGGACTGAGATGGGACTTGGGGTAACTGATTATGAACCCCAGTAGTTCTAGCACCTGAATAGTCATTTGCATGGACTGCTGAACGCCTGCCTTCGAGGTGCTCTTCACTAGCCAATTGAGATAAGGGAACACATGTACTCCCAGTCTGCGTAGCGACGCTGCGACTACCGCTAGACACTTTGTGAATACTCTGGGTGCAGAGTAATCTTGAAAAACCTTGATTGATTTGCCCTGGTATTGCAGTGAATCACGTTATTGAGATGTGTGTGTAAGCATCCTTTAAGTCCAGAGAGCATAGCCAATCGTTCTCTTGAATGATGGGAAGAAGGGTGCCCAGGGAAAGCAACCTGAACTTATCTCGAACTAGAAATTTGTTCAGGCCCCTTAGGTCTAGGATGGGACGCATCCCCCTGTTTTCTTTTGCACAAGGAAGTACCTGGAATAGAATCCTAGCCCTTCTTCCCCTGGTGGAACGGGTTCGACCGCTTGGGCCTGTAGAAGGGCGGAGAGTTCCTCTGCAAGTACCTGCTTGTGCTGGGAACTGTAAGATTGAGCTCCCAGTGGGCAATTTGGAGGTTCAGATTCCAGATTGAGCGTGTATCCTAACCAGACTGAAGAACCCATCGGTTGGAGGTTATGAAAGGCCACCGGTGAAAAAACATCAACCTTCCCCCTACTGGTGAGTCATCCGGAATGGACACTTTTACTGAGGTTATGCTGAACTGGAGCCAGTCAAAAGCCCGTCTCTTGCTTTTGCTGGGGAGCAGAATGGACCTTAGTCGCACACTGTTGACGAGAACCAGCGCACTGGGGTTGAGCCTGGGCAGGCTTCCGAGAAGCAGGAGTGTACCTATGCCTAGAGTAGGTATAGGGCACTCCTCCTCCCTCCTAAAAACCACCTAGATGAGGAGGCAGTAGCAGAAGGCGCCCGGTGGGAGAGAGAATCCATAGCATCATTATGCTTCTTGATTTGATCAACTAGATCCTCTACTTTTTCTCCAAAAAGATTGTCCCCCCCCCCCTGGCAAGGAACATCCACCATCTGCTGCTGGACAGAATGATCTAGGTCAGAGACACGCAGCCATGAGAATCTGTGCATCACTATACCTTGAGCAGCGATTCTGGATGTCATGTCAAAAGTGTCAAAAGTACCCCTGGCCAGGAACTTGTAACACGCCTGACCACCTGGCGAAAAGGCTCGGCCAGCTCCGTAGGGAGTGTGTCAACCAAGCTGGACAGTTGAGTATCGAGTTCCGCAAGTGTACGCTCGTGAGGAGCTGGTATGACTGGATCTTGGCAGCGAGCATAGCGGCCTGATACGTCTTCCTCCCAAAAGGATCAAGAGTCCTAACTTCTCTGCCTGGGGGCGCTGAAGCATAGTCTCTAGTACTCCTGGTTCTCTTTAGGGCGGAGTCCACCACCATGGAATTCTGGGGTAACTGAGACCTCATCAACCCAGGTTCACCATGGATCCGATACTGGGATTCAGCTTTTTTCGGGACCACGGGGCCAGACAGAGGGGCTGACCAGTTTTGCATAAGGACTTCCTTCAGTACCTTATGCAGAGGAACTGTCACAGTCTCTTTAGGTGGAGAAGAATAATCCAAGACCTCGAGCATCTCAGTCCTGGGCTCATCCTCAACCTCCACAGGGAAGGGAATAGCCATAGCCATTTCCCGGACAAAAGAGGAAAAGGACAGATTCTGCAGTGAAGACAGTTTCCTTTCTAGTGGAGGGGAAGGATCAGAGGGAATCCCAAAGGACTCATCAGAAGAGAAGTACCTGGGATCCTCATCTGACTCCCACAAACGCTCCTGCTCAGTGTCGGATAAAACCTGAGTTAAGGTGCTTCGACACTGGACCTGCCTCGATGCCAAGGAACGATGTCCTCTATGGCAATGTCGAGATGTTGATGCCCTGTCCGACTGCGGTGACGCTCCCTCCACCGATGTTGAAGGGGAGTCAACCTGGGTGGCAGCCGATGCCGATGTCGCAGGTGGCATCGCGGTCGGGGACCTCACCACAGGTAAAGGGTAGACACCGCTGCAGCAGATGGTACAGAAGGCGCAAGCACCCTGACACCGAAGCTGACTGACGTAGCAGGTCCTCCAGAAGTGCACTTACTGATGGGGTGATGTAAGCCCTACAGTGAGTAGCCCCACAGCCCGCAAAGACATGCCAGAACTTACAACTGGTGAATGGACAACTTGCCCTGTTGAACCTCCAGCACAGGTCTGCAGGAGCCGTTCTACCGACAGCTTTGGCTCCACTGGCTATATGAAATGAGCGCTTACCACCCAAAATTGGAGCCCCAGGGAGCCGCATAGTACCTGCGATGCTCGATACTTTCTGCATGTGGGTTAGCCAAAGGTTAATATCCTACGTACCCCAGGACATATGGAGACTTTCCTCTATACAGTCTCAGAACTCGTCATAGTTAAGCCAGCACCAACTCCCATATCGCTGATGGTGTCAGGGTAGCACAGCAATAAACCATAGTGCTGCGCAGGTGTGTGGTACTCCCACACACTGGCCAAACGCAGGAAGGAATGCAGATGGTGTTTTAGTGTTAATAAAGTCCTGAGCAGCTTCGAAGGATTCATAAGCTTGCCACTGTCTGTTCACAAAATCCTTCAAGGTAGGTGGATACAGCAACATAAACCTGTAATTTTTCTCATGGAGAATGGCACATAAAGGTGTGAACTTTCTGCGACATTCTTGCAGCACCATCGAGTAATCTTGAAAAACCTTGACTGATTTGCCCTGGTATTGCAGTGAATCACGTTTCTGAGAATATCCTCTAAGAAACTCTACCTTAAGAAGGTAGTTGTGGACTTTGATGATCACTGGTCTTGGTCTGCAATGGCCATCTTGCAAACAGCCTATGTGGTGCGCTCTTTCCAGGCATATGGGACCCATATGGTCTGAGAGGGTAAACTCTGCCACAAGACAGTGTTCTAGCTTAATGGGGAAAGTCCGCTACGCAACACTTTCTGGTAAGCCGATTATACACAAGTTATTGCGGCGGGACCTATTTTCTAGGTCCTCTAGCTTCTCTAAGTGTTGTTTCAAGTGTTGCTCATGAGCTAAAAGGGTTTGCTGGTATGCAGAGCCACATCTTCAATATTCCAACTCTCTTGGATGCAGAGTTGTATCCACCAAAAGTGTTTCCAGTTTAGTCAGTTGATCTGCAATTTGCCCAAATTTAGGTTCAAGGGCTCTGCTGACAGCATTAGTAAGCTGCTGCAATTGTTGCTTGGTGAACTTCAGGGCTGGAAGCGATGGCTCCTCCATTTTGGTCTCAGATGGCTTTATTTTTTCTCTTGCTGCACGGTGTCCCTTGTCAGTCATTTCTCCACCCGATACCCAGAGAAATTTGTCCCAGGTGTAAGGAGGAGGGGATTTTGTTGTAATCTGGGAGAGTTTTGTTTAAAAAAATTAAAGGAGAGAGACGCAGGTCCCCAGAGAGGAGAAATCTAATCTGACTCCTCTCACTGCATTGCGTGGTCTCTTCCCCCGTGTTAAAAATGTATTTGCAGTCCCGCCAGCCAAAGAGATTTGCTGCTGGAGCCACCCCCGCTCCTCCTTGTGTTGCAGCAGAGCAGAAGAAATTGGTGGCATGCCTCCAGTCAATGATGCTGGGACTCCTTGCACATGCCCAATTTGTACAGGAACTGAGCATGCGTGAGGAGTCATGGCAATGGCAGTTGGATGCATGCTGCTGACTTCATCTTTCCTGCAGCAACACAGGGGCAGAGGAAGAGGAAGACTTGCCATGAACCTACAAGAGAGAAAACACTTTTAGGGAGTGTTTTTGTATAAACCTGAATGTAACTCACCTTGAGCTACTACTTGAAAAGGTGTGAGCAAAATCAAATAATACATTATCTCTTCATCAAGCAGTTTTATGTGCTGAAAAGGCCTTTTATAAAGTGCAGTAATTTGCCTGCATGTATATGTGCCTATAGATCATACATAGGCATTCCCAGGGTCGTAGTTTGAACAGAGCACAGGCAGAGCAGATGTCAATGTGTGCACTGGCATTTGCACACTATAGCTGCCTATGTTGCTTGCAACATTTTGCTACTTGGACACAGGCATTGTCTTGTAAAATTACCTCTGACAAGTCTAGTTCTTGAAAGATAAATGGCTGCCTGGTTCTTCAGCTTCATGGTTGGGCCTCACTTATTGGGAGTATAGGGCACAGCCCTGAAAAGAAAAAAAAAATAGAATCGATAATGAGGGTCCATGATAGTGGATAGCTCAGGGGAATAATGAGGGAGCCTTTCACCTCTGGGTCATCAGTTCAAATCCAGCTCAGTCACTAGTTGGTGAACTCAGTACAGCTCCAGGTCCTAAAGCAGAAAAAGCATGTCACAGCCCCTCTCAGACATGCACGAAGCTGGGAATTCTGCTGTTCACTGATTATTCATACTATATTCTTCTTTTTACTATTAAAGTACCATGTGATGCTTCAAAAGTGAAAAAGACAAATGATAATGGATTTCCTGAATTGATTTAAATTAAAATAGTGATGCATATTTTTAAAACTCTTTTAGCTGCTTCAACCTAAAAACTGACTGGGAAGTGGTAGCTATGGGGCCCTTTTACTAAGCTGCCTTAGGAACTAAAGCATACTTAACACAGCAAAAGTGATGAAATGCATGGTGCGCTAAAGCGTTCTGTGTTAGTGTGCTCTTATTTATTTTTTCTTTTTGAGGGGGCATGTCAGGAGTAGAGAATGGGCCTGATTAATGATGCATTAATCAGCTGGTGTGCTGACATTACCACCACTCTAACTGGTTAGCGTGTCCATAATGTACGTGTCCATAATGTATGAGCCCCCTGTGCCTCCTAAATAGGAGGTGGTAAATGCTCCCATAATATTTTTTTACATGGCTGCGTGCTAATGCTAACATTAGGGTATGGCCAGAAATAACACAAATAGAAAAAAATGCTTTTTGATGGTCACACTAGAAATGGGCTGACCTCATGGGAAAGGCCGCACTCTAAGCCCATTTACTAGCACAGCTTAGTAAAAGGGCCCTTATATTTGGAACAGGTAAACAATGGCCTCACTATACTAGTATCTGATAGGTTTATACTGGCTATGATATCATGAGTTCAGTTTTGGAGGCCGTATCTTACTAAAGATGTAAAAAGACTGGAAGCGGTGCAAAGAAAAGCTACAAAAATGGTATGGGATTTGCGTTGCAAACTGTACAAGGAGAGACTTGCTGACCTGAACATGTATACTTTGGAGGAAAGGAGAAACAGGGGTGACATGATACAGACGTTCAAATATTTGAAAGGTGTTAATCTGCAAACGAACCTTTTCCTGAGTCAGGAAGGTGGTAGAACTAGAGGAAATAAATTGAGGTTGAAGGGGGGCAGACTCAGGAGTAATGTCAAGAAGTATTTTTTCACGGAAAGGGTGGTAGATACGTGGAATGCCCTCCCGCGGGAGGTGGTGGAGATGAAAATGGTAATGAAATTTAAACATGCATGGGATAAACACAAAGGAATCCTGTTTAGAAAGAATGGATCTACGGAATCTTAGTGGAGATTGAGTGGTGACGCCGGTATTTGGAGAGTAAAACCGGTGCAGGGCAGACTTCTACAGACTGTGCCCTGATGGGAAAAGAATGGGACAACACTTCAAAACCTTATATGCTACTGGATCTGAGTCTTCTGATGGACCTTCGCGTATTGTAGAGTACTTGTCCTGGTCTGGTATGCCTACTCTGTCAGTGGAGTTGATATCTCATCTGAATGCACCGTTGACAGCTAAGGAGGTTCAAGGGGCTATTCACGCATTAAAACTATATTATGCCCCCGGACTGGACGGGTTTACAGGAGAATTTTATAAGTTGTTACATTCGCAGCTGGTTGGGCCTCTGGTGGTTTATTTTGATACTGTAGTGAATACTGGTTGCTTCCCTCCTCAAATGAATTTCACCCTTATCAGCTTAATTCCTAAACCAAGGTGGGATTGCACCCTACTGGACTCTTATCGCCCAATGTCTTTAATCAACGTTGATGTGAAGATTCTTTCATGTATTTTAGCTGACAGATTGGCAATGGGTCTGCTGGCGCTGGTTGCTGATGATCAGGTGGGATTCATTTGGGGCCAACACTCAGTGGTTAATGTGAGGAAATTATTACTAGCAATTATACGAAAAACAGTATGGGCTGTTAATCTTCCTTTAGTAATCTAATACCACAAAAAACAAGAAACAGCCAACCACAATCTCAAAGGGTTATATAGAGTGAACAATGGTAAATAGGTGAGAAATACCCTCAGAAACCCAGGATTTCACCGAGGACTCATCATCAAGACACTATCATCTATATAAGATTTTGTGTCAGTGATCTCATCTCTTTCATTGGGTAATTTCTCCCACCTGTTCACAATCAAAACTGTTCAAAAATAGAACCAATACTCCAAAACCTTTTACGAGTATGAAATCTTTGCAAGCTGCAACATAGCATAAATACACTTAGTTTTTCTCATTGTTGGCTTGAAAACCCCACATTTCAACTGTTATTCAACGGGTCCCAGATCGTTTCACCCACTTTAGGGCTTCATCAGGAACCACACATTTTCACCATAATTTTAGGGGTATGAATTTTCAGCTAACTAGACTTTTCCAGGAGCAGTGCCTTTACCACATTCTCTGGCAACAAATTCCAGAGTTTAATTACACATTGAGTGAAGAAACATTTTCTCCGATTCGTATTAAATTTACTACTTTGTAGCTTCATTGCATGCCCCCTAGTCCTAGTATTTTTTGAAAGAGTAAACAAATGATTCACGTCTACCTGTTCCACTCCACTCATTATTTTATAGACCTCTATCATATCTCCCCTCAGTCATCTTTTCTCCATGCTGAAGAGCCCTAGCCACTTCAGCCTTTCCTCATAGGGAAGTCGTCCTATCCCTTTTATCATTTTCATCACCCTTTTCTGCACATTTTCTAATTCCACTATATCTTTTTTGAGATGCGGTGACCAGAATTGCACACAATATTCAAGGTGTGGTCGCACCATGGACCAATACAAAGGCATTATAACGTCCTCACTTTTGTTTTGCATTCCTTTCCTAATAAAATATCTAACATTGTATTTGCTTTCTTAGCCGCCACCACACACTGAGCAGAAGGTTTGAATAGCTTCTCCTAAAATAAAAGTCCATAAACCATTATTAAAATGGACTTGGGAAAATCCACTGCTTATTTCTAGGATACACAACTAAATGATGGATGGAGCACAACCTGCTATATGTATCGTTATATAATTAAATGGAAGTGTCTCATACAGTCACTGAAGCACCATTGCAGTGTGCTGTATCAAAGCGTATGCTTATGTGACGTTTTCTAATCATAGACAACCTCCAACCTCCGATAGTGCACACTATTGCTTAATCAGTGCCCTTAAAGTCTTAGTCCAAGTGAAAAAAAACGAAGAAAAAATTTTTTTTTGTTATTTTTTTAAGCACTATTGGTATACATAAAGCTTAAAAAATATATCAGCAGGAAAACACACTTATCTTGATATTAGAAGTTCTGTAATCTTGTTGTGGTTTAAACTTCCTGCGTTTTCAATTCTCATTAATCATCTTTCTGTTCTAGTCCCGGTATATGCCAAGTCCCGACAGGACAGGTATTTCTAGGATAAGCAGTATAAAATGTACTGTTTTGGGATCTTGCCAGGTACTTGTAACATGGATTGGCCACTGTTGGAAACAGGTACTGAGCTTGAAGGACCTTCGGTCTGTCCCAGTATGGAAATACTTATGTACACGCATCCATTTACACCAACGAAAATGTGGTGTAAATCCCAGCATTTAGATTTAGGCGCACTGGGCCATGTTCTATAACTAGGCGTGCAAATTTGGAACATCCATGAAATGCTCATTTCCCCACCTATAACCATGCCCCTTTTTGTCTGCACACATAAGAAGTTTGGTGCATATCGTTAGCAAGTTGTGTGCCTAAATTCAAATCAGTGCCAATTAGTGCTCATTATTGCTTAAGTGCTGTTATCAGCACTGATTAGCTTGTTAAACTTGTTAAATTACGCGCATTGTTATAGAATCCAAGGCAATTTTGGAACTAATCTCTAGGTGCGCAATTTAGAATCTGGGGGATTGCGAACAGTGCGAGAGGTATTGGGTGTCTGTTTGAAACTGGCCTATGTGGACGACCTATTGTTGACTCTAGGAGATCTGCATAGATCTTTAACAGCATTGTTACATTCAATATGGTGAACTAGCAGGGTTTAAGCTTAACCTGTGGAAGTTTCAGACTTTCTCGGTGCCCCCAGCAATGCGTGAGACCTGGAGATTGTCTTCTTAGCTGGGCGGAAGTCCCTATTAAATATTTAGGTGTGTGTATACATCTCAACTTTACAGTTGTAACGTGTGTGCGCTTCTGCAGGACACAACCTGCCTTCTGCAGCTCTGGCTCGCCTACTCTCTTGGGACAAATTAATCTGTTTAATATGATGTTAGCCCCTCATTGGCTGCATGTCTTTCAGCTGCTTCCATTGTTTTTGAAGGCTCAAGATGAGTGGTTCCTACATTACCTTTGGCATGGGCGGTGTGCCAGATTGCCGATAGCTGTCCTTCAGAAGCCTAGGGTACATGGGGGCCTGGGCTTATTAAACATCCGCTATTTAACAGTTGCTTGTATTATATGTGATATTAAGAGCTCATGTTTTTTCTCTGCCACCCCGTTAGAAGTGAGATTTAATGGCTCTAAACATTTTAGCTGGCTGCTTTGCACGTTGCCCAAGTGCTCTCCAACAGCTTTATGACATAATCCCTTTCTATTCACTGCATGAGCAGCATGGATATGGCTGTATAAATGACATAATTTCTCAGCAGCGGTGACGTCTTATCTTTCTATTCATCATAACCTGGACTTTCCTCCTGGCATTGGTTCGCCAGTGTTTGCTCGCTGGTGTTCCTAGGGACTATGTTATTTGTTTCAACTATTGACTGACGATAGTAAGCTACAGCCCTTTGAGGAGTAGCCTAGTGGTTAGTGCAGTGGACTTTGATCCTGGGGAACTGAGTTTAATTCCCACTGCAGCGCCTTGTGACTCTGGGCAAGTCACTTAACCCTCCATTGCCCCTGGTACAAAATAAGTACCTGAATATATGTAAACTGCTTTGAATGTAGTTGCAAAAACCGCAGAAAGGTGGTATATCAAGTCCCATTTCCCTTTCAGTCTAAATATTCTTTCCCATCCATGGATTATTTTGCATGTTTTCAACTACAACACTATGTGCAGTTTGGGCTGCGAAAACCTCAGCAAGGATGTCCAGGACACATTGAATGAAGCACTGACACTTGGCTCTCAGTCCTCGTTGCCACTGGCATATCATCATTGATTCCTGAAAGACACAATGGAGTATCTTGAATATGCACAGCTAGTCTCCCTCTGGTTGGAGGACTTAGCGGTGGACATTACAATGGCTCAAATTCAAGATGGCATCCAGAGTATACAATGTTGGATGAAGAATGTCACGCTCTGAGAATTACAATATAAATTTATGCTTTGATTGTATATTGCACCCGCAATGCAGGCTTTGCTCATCGAGATTATGCGTAAAATGTACAGCTTCTCCTGCTACCCTGAGTTATATGTTTTGGCATTGCCCGGAGATTCAGTCATTTTGGTTGAAAGTGGTTCAACATGTCATGCATCACTCAGGGCCACTGAGAGTCTGAGCCGGGCCCAGGGCAAGGCTGCTGCCACCCCCAGCAGTTCTTGGAGGAAAAGCCCATAATCTGTTGTTGAGATACACATGAGGGAAGTCACTGCTGGGATTGGTAGAATGGAATGTTGCTACTATTTGGGATTCTATCAGGTACTTGTGACCTGGATTGGCCACTGTTGGAAACAGGATACTGGGCTAGATGGACCATTGATCTGACCCAGAATGGCTATTCTTATCTTATGTTCTAGAAACAGGAAAACACCCCCCTTCCCTACTACTACTACTACTATTTAGCATTTCTATAGCGCTGCCAGGGTTACGCAGCGCTGTACAAGTTTAAACACGGGGAGGGACGGTCCCTGCTCAAGAGAGCTTACAATCTAACGGTAACAGACTACGTAGTCAGTGTAGGTAACAGGAATGGGGAAGGTGTTAGGCGCCAAAAGCAAGGGAGAAGAGATGGGCCTTGAGTAAGGACTTCCCCCTCCAATTATTCAGGAAACATACTCTCCCACGTTACACCTTTCTATTTTAAGTCTTAGAAAGGTAGTAAACTGAATTATTTCCATGGATTCTTATGGGACTAATATAAAAATAACCCAGAAATGTTATAGTATGAGACCTGTCAAGATTTCACTAGTCTCTTCTTCAGATGTGACTTACTCCTCAGAGTAAGTCACATCTAAGAGGAAACCATTATGGAGTCATAAGGTCATGTACTACAGCTTCTTTGGTTAACTTGTGGAGGCTGTGCAGTGCTGTATATATTGTTTTTGCTTTAAAAATAATCATTGCTATGCAACTAGGAATGACTTAATAATGACCATATAGTTTTCACACACACAATGTGGGCTTGATTTTTATAACTGGGCACATATTTGGAATGTCAAAAAGAACCAGTTCCCAACAGCATGCACATTTTCTTGCACAAATTTACATGTGCTCTAAAGCACATTCTCTATGCATGTATCTACACATTTTATAAAATATGCATGTATATTGCAACTCCACCTAAGCATGCATACTTATATGTACCAATACAGCTACACAGTTTTTTAATAGCTCTTTTTCTGGTGTAAAACGTGCTTTACTTGTAGAAAATGCTCTATAAAATTATCCTTGATATGTTCTGGTAAGTAATGTATAAGCTTCAATTAATCATTACCCTTCCTAGTCATGTAAATGGTTTATGATTTATTAATTTATATTCTGCCTGGACCAAGGTAATCAAAAAATAAAACACATAAAAACATCACAAATAGTGACAAAATATAAATGAGCCAATGGTATCTCTTTATATCAATGAAAAGCGTACACATCTCCATGAAAAATTGTTTCATTCATAAAATAGTATCCCGCTAATTCTCTAAAAAGTGTTAAAGGAACTACCAATGATGTCACTTCTGGTACTGGGAGAACAGGGCTAGTACAGTTCTGAAGTCTGGAATCCACAGAAGTGAGCTGATGACGTCACTTCTGGTATTGGGCAAATGGGGCTGGTACAGGGATAGTTTATAGAATACTGCCAGTATTTTTTATGCTGATTTTTTAGGCACAATTTATAGAATTCCCCCCCCCCCATATGTCCTGTGTAACATAGTAGATGATGACAGGTGAAGACATGAATGGTCCATCTCCCGGTGCTACCATTGAGATAACACACAGGTCCGCTATACCAAATTTTCAAATGCTTAGGCAAATAGAAATCTCTTCAATGATTTTTATAAATTCCTGTCAGAAATATCAGTCTAATTTGTGATGGGAGGTGATTCCATACATCCTGTCCCGCAATAGAAAAGTACTCTTTCTGTTTTCCTCAAAATGTATTTTTCATAAAGTAGGAATTATCAGAAAGTATGCTCTTTCTAATCTCAATGATCTGAAGTAAGTATTTGAGGAATGGCATAACATGCCCAGATTACAGCTTTCTAAATAACCTGTAATGATTTCATGCTTGTCATAGATAAACCAAGATATGAGTTACAATATTCCATTCCACTAAGAATGCATAACTGTTCTAAAGTCTTCTGCTAGGATAATGTACTTCAGTTTATTTAGTAGCCATAATTTGAAAAAGATCTTGATTATTGCATGAATTTGAGCCTTAAATGAAAGGCTGAAGTCCAAATGATTCCCTTCCCTCATGTTGAACCTACTGAGCAACTGAAATCTGTTGGCCACATAATTCGATTTTGTAAGGCAAATACTCATTCATTCTAGAACTTCGCACCTATATTTAGGTGCTGAGTATGCACATTATAGAATACTAGCACTTATGTATATGACTATTACAGTTACATATGTAAGGGCTGGTTGAGCGCTAAACAGTATTCTATAACTTTAGCAAGCAAATGCAAGGGGTGTGCATAGGAGGAGACACATGGGCAGGTCATTTACTAAGTTATATGCTAAAGTACTGCATTTAGAGAAAAAGTCTGAAAAATGTCATAAAGTGGCAGAAGGACATTTTTCTCACAAAAACCTCTAAGTTGCGATTTTCATAACTCTGATTTGGGATGATTTTCTTCAGTTCATCCAAATTTCAAGAGGGTGTGTTGGGGGCATGTTTTGGGTGAGACTTGGACATTCCCAAAAGTTAGAAGTTTTTCTGCCATAATGGAACAAAACCAAAATGTCTGGAGAACAAATTGAGATGGTTTTGTCTAGACCTGTTTCAAACACGATTAAGAGGCAGATGCACTAAAGCTAAATGAGCCTTTAATGACCCTCCAACGAGGAAAATTTGATCCATTGCATGCATCAAAGGGCTTTTACCGAGGAAGCCAGCAGCTAACGAAAACGGAATGGAGATGAGCAATTAGTGTGAAAACCCCATTGAAACGACATGCACTAACCTTTTCCGATTGCATTTACTCAGGAAAAAGGCAGGAAATCTAACGAGAGGTCTGGACCTCTCGTTAGGACAGCTCTGTGCCAGGAAATATCATTAAGTGAAAAAATAAACAAACTTTGAGCCAATCCCAGCGCATTAGCAGAGCTAAAAGCGCTGTGATTGGTCCAAAGGACGTCAGAAAACACATCAAATAAAAAAAATAAAAAAAGGATCAGGAGGGGGCAAGGGCGCTCATCAGGAGCGTCCTGTATGGATGGCCTTGCCCCCCCCGCTGCTCCCCACTTTCCGCCGCTCCCCCCCCCTGAAAAAGCAAAATTCTAGCAGCCCCGGCCCCCCTCCCTTCCTCACTACTCTGTCTCCCCCCAGCTCCCGACATCCTCCGCCCTGTGACCCGCCCCCTCTTGGGGTCGTCACCGCCATTCCCCTCCTCCATCGGGCCCCCCTCCCTCTTACCGGGCCCGTGCAGCGCCTCTCTCCTCTGTCTGAAGGCGCTGCACGGGCAAGAAGAAAGCTGATGCCTGCCTTCGCCCAGCTTCTGTCGCGCATCTCTCTCCTCCTGCGCCCGCCCCTGTCTGACGTCAGTAACCTACGTAGGTTACCGACGTCAGACAGGGGCGGGCCCAGGAGGAGAGAGACGCGCGACAGAAGCTGGGCGAAGGCAGGCATCAGCTTTCTTCTTGCCCGTGCAGCGCCTTCAGACAGAGGAGAGAGGCGCTGCACGGGCCCGGTAAGAGGGAGGAGGGGAATGGTGGTGACGACCCCAAGAGGGGGCGGGGCACAGGGCAGAGGATGTCGGGAGGCGGAGCTGAGGGGAGACAGAGTAGTGAGGAAGGGAGGGGGGCCGGGGCTGCTAAAGGTACGTTTGCTTTTCTTCTTGCTTTTTAATTTAGAATGCAGGGGGAAGTGGGGTGGGGGGAACGGCGACCACGGGTGGGGGGGGCAAGGACGGCCATACAGGACGCTCCTGACCAGAGCCTTTGCCCCCTCCCGACCCTTTTTTTAAATTTTTGTTTTGATTTGGGAGACATGTGCTTGTGATTTGACTGTGTTTTGACTGTTTGTGGCATGCGCAGAGCAGCTAACATAACGCTTGGCTGCTCTGCGCATGATTTGGGGGGCCGATTAACGATGTGTATTGTGATTCTTTGATACATTGTACGTTTCAATACCGATCTCAGCATGTGTGACTTTTTTTTTTGGTGCATTTTTCGTTATTTTAAATCGTTAGGGACTTTAACGATTTAGATTTTTTTACGTTTGGTTGCTGCATCTGCCTCTAAGTTCCAAAAAGGTTCCCTAAATAACCAGATGACCCCCCCCCCAATCCCCCAGTGGTCACTGACCCCCTCCCACCCCACAAAAATGTGACAGTAAATACCTGGCTCTATGACAGCTTCAGATATAATGGCAATTCCTATTAGAGCAACAAGCTTGGAGTGGACTGTACAGAAGGGGGCCAAAGAAATGCACAAGATGGGAACAATGATACAATCTTTAATGGGGACCCAGGGCCTTATCCCACTCTAACTGGTACACTAGTGGTGGAAAGTGTGAGCTCTCCAAAAACCACTAAATACCTGCTTTACCTACATATAGGTGGGCACTTCTAGTTAGGTGTGCTGAGTGACAAGATGCCATTACAGAATGTTAGTGCAAGTCAGCATCACTGGTCTAGAGCTGGCATATGCACACTACCCGAATGCGGCACTTTATTGTATACTCTCAGTTTTCTCTAATGACACACATAAAAGGGAGTCACCACCTAAGCCTCTCTCATTCTCCTCCCCTGTGAATGCCCCCCTTGCATTTACATGCTAAGGCAATTGTGCACATACTTTATAGAATACTGCTGAGACCTCTGCTAGCACTTACACGCGTAAATGTACATTTACCCACATAAGTGCTAGTATTCTATAAATTGAAGTGCATATATGGCGCTTAAATTTAGGTGCCCTATTGTAGAGTGAGGGGGACAGTTCCCACACAGTGCTTCTTTATGCTCAGGGCCAGTGCACGAGGAGGTAATGAGCTGGCAGCAGCATGCCCAGTAGGAGGAAGGCTCTTGTACATGCCAGAGTTGTGCCACTACTGCTCAAATTCTGCCACCCTAGGCAATATCTAGCTCGCCTAGTGGCAGGGTCAGCCCTGTCCATAAACATTTCTATCTCTTGTATTGCACTGTATTCACACACTGCAGGGAATGAAAACCATCTCCAGGTGTTTTCTATCCCTTCTATTTCAATTTATTACACAATGCAGTGAAGAAAGACAAGCCCTCACCTCTTCTGTTTCTTTATTCCTCCTATATCACACAGTGCAACGAATAAAGACCAGTCCTCACCATTTCTGTAGCTTCTGTTTTGCTGTATCCTGTGTACCTGTTTGGTGAGCTTCTGCGATTAATCTTGAGCTTTTGTTTCTTCACAGCAGTCCAGCGTGGACGCATGGCTCATGCTCAGACCAGCCCTGGCCAGTATCCATTGAATAATGGAGATCCTTACAATGGTCACTCCTACCTGACAGGATTCATCTCTTTACTTCTCCGGGCAGAACCATATCCTACCTCCCGCTATGGTGCCCAGTGCCTGCAACCAAACAATATCATGGGCATTGAAAACATCTGCGAGCTTGCTGCTCGCCTGCTCTTCAGCGCAATTGAGTGGGCCAAGAATATTCCATTCTTTCCTGACTTCCAACTCTCAGACCAAGTGACCCTGCTGCGCATGACCTGGAGTGAACTGTTTGTCCTTAATGCTGCCCAGTGCTCCATGCCACTCCATGTAGCACCATTGTTGGCAGCTGCAGGCCTGCATGCCTCGCCCATGTCAGCGGATAGGGTGGTGGCTTTCATGGACCACATTCGGATCTTCCAGGAGCAAGTGGAGAAGCTGAAGGCTCTTTATGTGGATTCTGCTGAGTACTCCTGCTTGAAGGCCATTGCCTTATTTACACCAGGTGAGTGAATGCTATGAAGCAAAAACACCCATTGAATGCCACAGAATGAACATCACTATATAACAGAGTAAGCATCCACTGTATTCATATTATGGCACTATATCTTATGATATATGATATAATGTATACATTAACAGGTGGATGACGGCAGAAAAAGACCAAAGAGTTCATCTATTCTGCACAGGATATATCCCAGCTGCCAGCCATAGATTGTGCCTGCCTGTAGGATAACACTTGTTATCCAAAACAGATTTTGTCATCTTCCTTCACTGAATTCCATTCTCTCGGGTAGCTGAATACACAAGATTGTTGTTTAGTTTGCATCCTTCAGTCCTCCCCTCCCATTCCAATCACATAGTCCTACAACAATGCACACAGCCATCAACAAGACTGTGACTGTCACCTGCACATCTGGCCTTGTAGGTCCCCAAGGCCTTTCCATGATTTGCATCCTTCAGTCCTCCCCTACCATTCCAATCACATAGTCCTACAACAATGCACACAGCCATCAACAAGACTGTGACTGTCACCTGCACATCTGGCCTTGTAGGTCCCCAAGGCCTTTCCATTAAAGTTTTTTTTTAGGTCTTTTACAACATCCAGCTATAACATTATGTCACATTGTTTCTGCATATCATAAGAACAAACCAGTATACAACTTAACAATCTAAGAGCACACAAAACTCCCCTATATCTCCCACACCTCACTCCATCTATCCTCCATAGCCTTTCTATATGATGGTCTGCTACCACCAGCTCAGTGCTCTGATCTGGCCAACGGAACATGCATGTTGCTTGCCACACAGACCCAACTATGACGGTACTTGAGTTTCCACTAGGACTTACAGTTATTACCATACTAGAAGCTTGCCAGACATATCAGTCTAGGAAATGGTGACAGAAAAAGACCAAATTGATGCATATAGTTTGCCCAGTTGCAATTCTTTTACAATGGGTAGATAAGCATATAAATTTCCACACCCTTTCTTTATGGGGAATTCTATAACATGGCACCTCAAGTTAGGTGTCTCATTGCTGCACACTGAGCTACAATTCTAATGGCATCTTGGTGCCAAGATTCTGTTATAGAATACTTGCAGTTACTTGCGTAGTGAACTTGCACTCATAAGTGCCAATTAAGGTTCCACTTATGCATGCCAGGTTATAGAATTGTCCTGTGTATCTTTTACCTAAAAATTTCAACCCTTTCTAATCTAGGCAAATTAATGGCTCTCCTATATTTAACTGCTTTCAGGCCGCAAAATTTAGATGACTCTCAACTGAAAATTTAGGGGTTGAGTCCTCTTGCTTGGTTAACTGGCGCTGAGCAAGTTTTAAGGGACTATTCAGTGGTATTTACCCCAGTAGTGCTGCTCAATATCCCCTCTAACTGCTAACACCGAAACCAGCTATTGTGTGGGTGGTCTGGGTGCAGAGTTGGCATTTAACCAGATAAGTTCTGATATTCAGCCCTTAACCGGTTAAGTTAACTGGTCAAGTAGGACAATATAAATAGCAGTCCTATCTGGTCACTTTAACTTAAGCTGAATATCAACACTTATCTAGTTAAATACCAGTAATATAGTAAATGACGGCAGATAAAGACCTGTACAGTTCATCCAGTCTGTCCAACAAGATAAACTCATTTTACATGGTATGTGTTACTTTATATGTATACCCGAGTTTGATTTGTCCTTGCCATTCTCAGGGCACAGACCTCAGAAGTCTGCTCAGCATTCTTCTTGTACTAAAAGTTCTGAAGCTAACGTCGAAGCCCCTTAAAATTTTCACTCTACCCATCCCTATCTATTCAGTCATGATCAGGGCGTAGACCATAGAAGTCTGCCCAGCACTGGTTTTGTTTCCCAATTACTGGCGTCACCACCTAATCTCCGCAAAGATTCCGCAGATCCATTCCTTCAAAACAGGATTCCTTTGTGTTTATCCCATGCATGTTTGAATTCCATTACCGTTTTCATCTCCACCACCTCCCGTGGGAGGGCATTCCACATATCCACCACCCTCTCTGTGAAAAAATACTTCCTGACATTACTCCTGAGTCTGCCCCCCTTCAACCTCAATTCATGTCCTCTAGTTCTATTGCCTTCCAGTCTCCAGAAAAGGTTTGTTTGCGGATTAATACCTTTCAAATATTTGAACGTCTGTATCATGTCACCCCTGTTTCTCCTTTCTTCCAAGGTATACATGTTCAAGTCAGCAAGTCTCTCCTTATACAGTTTGCAGTGCAAATCCCATACCATTTTTGTAGCTTTTCTTTGCACCGCTTCCAGTCTTTTTACATCTTTAGCAAGATATGGCCTCCAAAAGTGAACACAATACTCCAAGTGGGGCCTCACCAACGACTTGTAGAGGGGCATCAACACCTCCTTTCTTCTGCTGGTTATGCCCCTCTATATGCAGCCTAGCATCCTTCTGGCCACGGCCATCGCCTTGTCACATTGTTTCTTCACCTTCAGATCCTCAGACACCAACACCCCAAGGTCTCTCTCCTGAGTCGAGCTTACTAATCTCTCCCCTCCTATTCGGTATCTCTCTTTAGGGTTTCTGCACCCCAAGTGCATCACTCTACACTTCTTGGCATTACATTTTAACTGCCAGACCCTTGATCATTCTTCTATGGTTCGGAGATCCCTTCTCATCGTTTCTACTCCCTCCAGGGTATCCACTCTATTGGCTATTTTCATGTCATCCGCAAAAAGGCACACCTTTCCTTCCAACCCTTTAGCAATATCACCCTATCTGTATCCCTGGTGGTCCAACGGAGTCATTGGGGGCAGGAGCACAGCCCCTCATTCTTGCCCCTTGTGGCACCTGTGCCAAGAGGTCACAACATCCATTTTGGACAGGTGCTGCAAGGGCCAGGAATGAGGGGGCTCCACTCCTGCCTCCAACAACTCCACTGGACTGCCATGGATACAGGTAGGTTGAGAAGCACTGCCCTATTTCACCTTTGCTCTAAAGCAAGGGTTCTCAACTCGGTCCTTGGGGCACACCTAGTTAGTCAGGTTTTCAGGATACCCACAATGAATATGCATGAGATAGATTTGCATGCACTACTTCTATGGTATGCAAATTTATCTCATACATATTCATTGTGGGTATCCTGAAAACCTGACTGGCTGAGTATGCCCCAAGCACTGCCCTATTTCACCTTCACTCTAAAGGCATATGTATTTAGACCTGTAACCATATACTATAGAGTAGGGCTTCCCAAACTTGCCCTGGTAACCCAGCAGTCAGCTGGATTTTCAGGGTATACACAGATAAATTGCCTATATATGCATATTCATTGTGGATATCCTGAAAACCTGACTGGCTGTGAGATCACCATAGTAGGTTTGTGAAGCCAAGCTATAAAGTAAGCATTCACTGTATACCACAGAGCGCACATCCTGTTACATATGTAGCTACTATATAACACCACTAGGGATCAGGCACTGCCATTATACAAGATAAGGGTGCCAGGGACAGAAGTGAGTGGGTGTGGCTCCTGCCTCCAAACTTTTGGAGGTGGGAGCTCCAGGAGGTCTTGAAGGGGGAGGGGTGGCCACTGGGACCACTAGGGCCTGGCACCAGGTAAGGGATGTGGAGAGTTAGGGAGGGAACCCATTTAAGTCACCAGGGTCTGCTTTTGTGGAGTCAAGGTGAGGTTTCACTTGGGCCACCACAGCCTACTTTTGTAGGGTCTGGGGGTGGGTGTCCAGGGATCTACATGGGCCACCAAGGACTGCCTTTGTATGGTCAGTCCTGAGGTTCACTTGGGTGATCTGAGATAAGGAGCTGCACTTCAGATTATCATTTGCTCCTACACTGCAGCTTCAAATCAGCCTGAACTGGCATAAAGTTTCAGTGCTACAAGAGGAGTGAAATGCGCTAGGTTTTAGTGAAGTTTTTTACACTGGGAGCAATTTTTAATTTAGTGATTTGTATGCATTTTCCACGTCTACTGCACTACCCTTTAGTACGGTGGTTTTATGCTGATTTTCCTGCACTAATCTTTCTTCCTGCATTGGAAGTAATATTAGTGCTGCAAAATCAAGAGTAAACCACTGCACTAACGGTTAATGCAGCTTTCTATATCAGCTTTTCAGTGCTTGGAAAGCTTCAGGGCTGTGTTTATAAAACTCTTGGTTACATTCTGGCATGAAATAAGTGAATGAAGATTTTCATTTTTAAAGGCCAGAGTAGTATCTAGATCAGTGGTTCTCGACCCAGTTCTCAGGACACACCCAGCCAGTTTGGTTTTCAGGATCCACAATGAATATGCTGAGATAAAATTGCATATATTACCTTCACTGCATGCAACTCTATCTCATGCATCACGGGTATCCTGAAAACCAGAGGACTGGATTGAGAACCAATGATCTAGATATTTCTGTGGATCACTCTACAGAAAGAGCTACCTTTTTGACCTTCTCTTTTGGTTTTCTATAGACTCGGTGGGATTGTCTGACTTGGGTCATGTAGAGAGCATTCAAGAGAAGTCCCAGTGTGCTCTAGAGGAGTATGTTCGTAACCAGTACCCCAATCAGCCCAGCAGATTCGGACGACTCTTGCTACGCTTGCCTTCCCTACGCATTGTCTCTGCCCCAGTCATAGAGCAACTTTTCTTCGTCCGTCTTGTAGGCAAGACACCTATTGAAACTCTAATTCGGGACATGCTTCTCTCAGGGTCCAACTTCAACTGGCCATACATGCCAATACAATGAGAAGACTGGGACTTTCAGCGGACTGAAGAAAATGCAGTGGATTAAGAAAAGCCTTAGAACACGGCTAGCAAAACCTCCTCAAAATACATTTATCCAGTTTTGTTTGAAACCATTGAGATTCTTAGGAGCATCACTTAATCCATGGTAAAGTTGAAAATGTACTTTTTTTCCTATGGAGCTGAGTCTGCAATTGGCCTTCATGAAAAAAAGCATTAAGGACCATATTCATACCATGTACAGTAAGTGAAAAATAACCTTCAATTTATTCCAGCCAGCATCTTTATCTTCTCTGTCTGTGTCCATACTGAGATCTAATGACCAGGATAAAATGCTACCCAGTCTTCACAGAACTCTGTCCTGATGACTGTTTGTAATGTTTTCATTGGTCTAGCAGCCACTTAAAATGGCCTTTGTTGAAGGGTTTCATGCCACTGATATCCAATACATGCCAGGATAAGTTCATCTCATACTTTTGATGTTCAGAAACTAGCACTGAAAACATCATCACAAAGCACTGACTTAGGGCCAAATTTTCAAAGTCTAAGCCACCTGTTTTGCAAAGTAAAAACAGAATAATGTAAGTTGCTTATGAGCATACTTTCATTATGACCACAATCTTGCCCACATGAAAATAAGGCATGTGCAGATGGCATGCCTCTGATGCTCTTATCTTTATACCTCCACTTCTCTGCATTATTTTACTTTGGACCCCATATTCAGCCTGTAGTAGTCAGCAGTTTTTAAGGTGCTGACCACTTCGGACAGAATTTGACCTAGAAATTCAACGCTGGGCCTAATCCGGGCACTGGCACTGAATATCCAGGTCTTGCCTGTCTACCAAACATTATCTGGGTGCCAGCCAATATTCAGACCAGTACCCAGATAACCACCTGAATAAAGTTAGGACAGTCTTACCTAGTTAGTGGACTGAAAATTGCCACTAGCAGGGTACATTCCAGCTCTGCCCAGACTGTGCTAACATTTACCCACAGAACAACCTGATTTTCAAATGTGGAGGGCAATTCTATAGGGTGCCTATGTGGAGCCTACTCTATAAAGGAAAGTAAGCACTTACTTTCCTTTATAGAATACTAGCATAACCAGGTATACATGCACATACATGTTAGGTGTGAGTAAATATGTTAGTCAAGGAATTGGTGTAAATACTCATGCCTAGATTGTTACAAAATGCATATAAATTATAATATTCTATAATTTATGCACATAACTATGTGCCTCACTCATGTCCCACCCAGACTCCACCTATATGTACACCCACCTTCAAACTACGAGCCATTGCATTTAGGCACCAGGTTATAGAATAGTACATAGCTGTAATAGTTTTATGCGTGTATGTGTACATGTATATGCTGATTTTATGATCATTTACGCATGTTCCTGGTTCCTAAATATTGGCACCTTCTTTGTAGAATTATTCTCTTAGGGGTCTTTTTACTAAGGTGTGCTGAAAAATGGGCTGCGCTAGTGTAGGTGCGTGTTTTGGGCATGCGCAGTTAGTGCGTGTCCATTTTGGGTCTGAGACCTTACTGCCAACCATCGACTTAGTGGTAAGTTCTCAAGTGTTAACCATGCGGTAATCGTCTATGCGTGTAGAATGATGATTACCGCCCGGTTTCAGCAAGTGCAGGAAAATTAAAATTATTTTCCGGTGCACGTAGTGGACACGCATAAAAAAACAAAATTACTGTCTGGGCCACGCGGTAGCCAGGCAGTAACTCCAAATCTGCGCACATAGGACACGTGTATGTGCCTACGTGGCCCCTTAATATCTATAGTATCTTGTATTTGAAAATGATCTTGTACTGGGCTGGCTGAAAATTACACATGTATCTTTGCAGTTAGGTGCTTTACTGAAAAATTTATCCCTTTGTGATCCCATTGAAGGGATATTTATAAAACATAAACAAAGTATAAACTAAGCTCTTTTTCCAGAATGTTAATGTATTATTTTCACTTTTTTTTCTTGTTGTTGTGGTTTTTTTTTTTGTAAGTGTGTAAGATACTTTTGGTGTGAATTGTGGACTTATGGAAGCAAACAAGGAAACCATTTCTTGAGGTGGATCTGTGTTATAATAATAATTGTTATTGTTATGAATAAACAAGATTGTTAAAATATTTTTCTTGCCCTTTGCTTGAGCTTTGTTATCTTGGACACATTTTTGCTGCCCCTACTGTTTGGTGGATGCGTGCCCCTGCTGTGGTTTGAGTTTAAAAAATGGAAGCAGGTGTGCTATGATGGGACTAGCTCCCTAACTGACTTTCCAAAGCAAACATCTCCTTATTGAGAAGGATTTTCCCAGAGCAGCAGCTGCATAGTAAATAACCTCAGCCCCAGGAATGTCTGTGTGCTCAGAGTATATCAGCAGTAGCCATGCCGGAATGCTACTGGTGATTCCTTCTCATGTTGCATTGATCTTCCTCTCTTCCTACCCCCATCTACCACAAATTTGTGCAAGGGGCTGACATAGTCCAGTACTATCAGGCCAAATGCACTGAACCACAGATCCTTGGTGTAGGCAAATCTTGATGTGAAATGACTCCCGATTTGGCCTCACAACTCTTCAGCATGGTTTAGATCCATGCCCTTCACTCAGCTGTATAGTTAAAATATCATGGGATTGATTCAATGGTGGTTTATTCTGTGAAGGAGGTGAACAGGGTACCCCCATAAGTACATAGTACATAAGTGATGCCACACTGGGAAAAGACCAAGGGTCCATCGAGCCCAGCATCCTGTCCACAACAGCGGCCAATCTAGGCCAAGGGCACCTGGCGAGCTTCCCAAACGTACACACATTCTATACATGTTATTCCTGGAATTGTGGATTTTTCCCAAGTCCATTTAGTGGTGGTTTATGGACTTGTCCTTTAGGAAACCGTCTAACCCCTTTTTAAACTCTGCTAAGCTAACCGCCTTCACAACGTTCTCTGGCAACGAATTCCAGAGTTTAATTATGCGTTGGGTGAAGAAACATTTTCTCCGATTTGTTTTAAATTTACTACACTGTAATTTCATTGCATGCCCCCTAGTCCTAGTATGCTGATAAAACTAAAGGCCCTGTTTACTAAGGTGTGCTAGCATTATTAGCATATGCTAACTGTCCATACAAATATTATGGGCATCTACACGATTAGCACACGCTACAATCGCTAACGTGCCTCTAGCACGGTTTAGTAAACAGGGCCTTAACGTATGAATAGTAAACCAGATTCTATTCCAGATTCTATCTATATTAGCCAAACTGAATATAAGCTGTTTACTTTAATAAAGATCATGGCTGTACTAGTAGATAGCGCTGCCTCAATGGAAGCACAAGTTGCCTCCTTAGTGAAAAAAAATCTTTTTTTCTTATGAGAAAACCACACTGTCTTCATAGTTATTTTGAGACAGCTTCATTTTGTCTACTGATACAGGCTCTTCTCTTTTCACAACTAGATTATTGTAATATAGCATATTTGGGATGTACTAAATCTCAATTAAAAAGAAATCAAACCATTCAGAATACTGCGGTACACTTGATATTTGGTCTAACCAAATATGTTCATTCTTACTATATCAAACTTCACTGGCTGCCTTTTGAGGCCAGAGTTCTGTTTAAATTAGCCTGTTTTCCTTGTAAACTATTGCACAGCTTAGACCCCAATTATTTATACTAGCACTTTCAATTTGTAATTATTTGTTCTCTTTTCCTTCACCCAGAGGAAAAAAGAGGTTAATGCTAAAGTTCACCTTAGCACTCCAAGCTGCTCAGCATTGAAAAGAGTTTGCTCAGATATTTTTCTCTTTTAATTTGTATATGATGTTTAGGAGAAAGATTAAGACCTTATTGTTTCAGAAATTTGTTTCAAAATAATTTTTACTTTAATTTGATATGCTTTCTTTTAATAATTTCCCAGAGGTCTGCTCTGGTTTGCCTTGCTTTGTTACCCACTTTCAACTGTAAGGTATTAGCAGGATATAAGCTTGTATGGTATGGTATGGTGTGGTATGAAATGAGGTAAAGCGAGGACTAGAACAGCCTTTTCTGCTGATCTGGGGTGAAATGGCAATGCTGATATATGGGGAGATATTTCAGAGACACTGTTTGATGCGACCTGAGGATATTATGACAATGAAAAGGGAAATGGTGCAGTCTGGCTAATCTCTTTCTGTCTCGTATAACTCTTCACAATGTAATCCATAACCGAATTGTAACAAACTGTATTTCCATCATTCATAATGTATTGTAAGCCACACTGAGCCCGCAAAAAGGTGGGAAAATGTGGGATACAAATGCAATAAATAAATAAATAAATAAATTATGTGCTTATATTTATACCTGCTCTTTGGGGCTAACAGTTTTTCTGGATAAACTAAACGTAGATTCATTTTCAAAAGTGTGCATAAAGGCAAACCCTTCACTCACTCTGCTGTCGGGAACAATTCTTCCAACAGGTATATATACACTGTACATTTATAAGTTTACCTGCATATCAAACAGATACTTTTCTAAAAGCTATTTCAATACATTCTTGTGTTGTAAGCCACCCTAAGTCCATCTTAGAGAAGAAAGGCATATAAATCAAAAATCTTAGCATAATGTGACAGAACAGCTATATACTGGTCAAAATCTCCTTGCCTTAATCCTTATCAGAAAATTTTTTATTTAAATCGAATCACTGCACAAACATTACTGATCACTGCATAACATGGCCCTTTGTATGCTATTAAACTGCTGAATAGAATAAAAGTGGGAGAGCGACCAAGGATAGCAAAGTCTGAGAAGATGTATAATAGTAGAGAAATGTTTATTGAAGTATATAGACTCGACACAACATTGTGTTTCAGCCTTTAGGCCTGCATCAAGAGTCTAAAATAAAATTTAATACACAGATAATAAAGAAACATGATAAAAATATAAATAAGTTACTTACATACATTTATAGTATGTAAAAATTGAATATATATATATGAAAAAATGAATATATAGATATGTAAAAATTTGAAATTTTTTGAAATATACCTATATTTTACTTAAAATAAATTTAAACACATGTATATAAAATAATATAAAATAATAAATAGATATCAGAAAGTGAATGCATAAAAAGACATACAACCTGTATCCTATATATTAAAATGACATCACATACTTTTAAAACATATTGAAAAAAATATTTAGAGCATAGCAAATAAATTGGTGTGCATGTGCAAGTTTTGAAGTGTATATTATTTTGGTATTTTAATAAAGATAAAAACAATTACATTTGTTTGCCACCAACACATTCAAAGATAAATTTAAAAGTAGTCTTATTTAGATAAATGAATAATGTTTATCTAATACAAAAAGAACCATATAAAATAAAAAAAATAAAAAATATAAATAAATAATATAACTGCGAATTTTGGTAAAAGAAGACGATAAATGGCTTATTTATGGATGAGGCAGACATAGGTGTAAATATGATAACACTGACCTTATTTTTCAAAAAAACCTTCTTAGACAGAAATGATGTAAAACCTTCTTGAAGCAGGGATGGTCTAGTCAAAAGATAAATTGATGAGCAGGCATGAAACGGGTATAGATAGGAGATATATAATTATATGATAAAAAATTATAGAGATTAAATAATGTTGTGGAAAAATAAAAATGAATTGAATAAATTGAAGTGAGAAATGGAAAAAATAATAATAATAGACCAAAATTTTTTTTATAAAGTTTCAAAGTTGTATATTTGAAAAAAATGAAAGAAACTTACTAAACAATTGTCACAGGTAATGGGCAAAAAAACATAATGTCAACTACAAATGAACAAAAAATAATTTTGAAGTTGCGTGTTTTAAATAGGACAAGAACTCAAAATGTCAAACTAAATGCAAATGTGCAAACCATAACAATAAATCATATAATACAGGGATACTATACCTTTAAAAAGCCCGTTGTTGAATAAAGAATGCTTGTTTGTCACGTTGCACTGAACGCTCGTAGCGCAATGCTTAAATTTGCAGAAGTGGCTTGCGTGGACAACAGATTGTTATAAAGAGGAAAAGGCGCCAAAAGGGGAAAAAAGGGGAAAAATATAGTTACCACGAAAATCTATATATTTTCTAGATCGCCCTTTAACTAAGACGTCACTGCCTCTCTGTCAGCGGTTTTTTCGTGCCGTTTTTCATGGCGTTTTTTCCCCTTTTGGCGCCTTTTCCTCTTTATAACGATCTGTTGGCCACGCTGGCTTTGTCTCATTAATCCATGCTTTGAATATGCTCTGTAATTTTGTTCTTTAGGATCTGGGCGACATTCTGGGAAAGGGGGAGACTGTTCCAAAAGGATGGGCTCCACCTTAACTGGGATGGAACCAGGCTGTTTATGCTAAGTTTTAAAAAGGAGATAGAGCAGCTTTTAAACTAGAATGGGGGAGGGGGGGGGGGGCGACAGTCGCCAAGGAGCACATGGTTCAGTGTGGAGTATCCTTGAAGGATACTATTGAAACAGGACATTTTTAGGGAATTACAGTAGAGAGGTTTCAACAATGCTTAAAGTTAGGCAGTTGTGCTTAATGAGAGAGCAGGATAAAGAATGCACATTATCTCTTTCAACTTCTAAGAAGCTTATAGATCAAAAGAAAAAGTACAGTTTGAAGTGCCTGTATACAAATATTAGAAGCCTAAAAAATAAGATGGGAGAGTACAGTGGTGGAAATAAGTATTTGATCCCTTGCTGATTTTGTAAGTTTGCCCACTGACAAAGACATGAGCAGCCCATAATTGAAGGGTAGGTTATTGGTAACAGTGAGAGATAGCACATCACAAATTAAATCCGGAAAATCACATTGTGGAAAGTATATGAATTTATTTGCATTCTGCAGAGGGAAATAAGTATTTGATCCCCCACCAACCAGTAAGAGATCTGGCCCCTACAGACCAGGTAGATGCTCCAAATCAACTCGTTACCTGCATGACAGACAGCTGTCGGCAATGGTCACCTGTATGAAAGACACCTGTCCACTGACTCAGTGAATCAGTCAGACTCTAACCTCTACAAAATGGCCAAGAGCAAGGAGCTGTCTAAGGATGTCAGGGACAAGATCATACACCTGCACAAGGCTGGAATGGGCTACAAAACCATCAGTAAGACGCTGGGCGAGAAGGAGACAACTGTTGGTGCCATAGTAAGAAAATGGAAGAAGTACAAAATGACTGTCAATCGACAAAGATCTGGGGCTCCACGCAAAATCTCACCTCGTGGGGTATCCTTGATCATGAGGAAGGTTAGAAATCAGCCTACAACTACAAGGGGGGAACTTGTCAATGATCTCAAGGCAGCTGGGACCACTGTCACCACGAAAACCATTGGTAACACATTACGACATAAGTACATAAGTACATAAGTAGTGCCATACTGGGAAAGACCAAAGGTCCATCTAGCCCAGCATCCTGTCACCGACAGTGGCCAATCCAGGTCAAGGGCACCTGGCACGCTCCCCAAACGTAAAAACATTCCAGACAAGTTATACCTAAAAATGCGGAATTTTTCCAAGTCCATTTAATAGCGGTCTATGAACTTGTCCTTTAGGAATCTATCTAACCCCTTTTTAAACTCCGTCAAGCTAACCGCCCGTACCACGTTCTCCGGCAACGAATTCCAGAGTCTAATTACACGTTGGGTGAAGAAAAATTTTCTCCGATTCGTTTTAAATTTACCACACTGTAGCTTCAACTCATGCCCTCTAGTCCTAGTATTTTTGGATAGCGTGAACAGTCGCTTCACATCCACCCGATCCATTCCACTCATTATTTTATACACTTCTATCATATCTCCCCTCAGCCGTCTCTTCTCCAAGCTGAAAAGCCCTAGCCTTCTCAGCCTCTCTTCATAGGAAAGTCGTCCCATCCCCACTATCATTTTCGTCGCCCTTCGCTGTACCTTTTCCAATTCTACTATATCTTTTTTGAGATACGGAGACCAGTACTGAACACAATACTCCAGGTGCGGTCGCACCATGGAGCGATACAACGGCATTATAACATCCGCACACCTGGACTCCATACCCTTCCTAATAACACCCAACATTCTATTCGCTTTCCTAGCCGCAGCAGCACACTGAGCAGAAGGTTTCAGCGTATCATCGACGACGACACCCAGATCCCTTTCTTGATCCGTAACTCCTAACGCGGAACCTTGCAAGACGTAGCTATAATTCGGGTTCCTCTTACCCACATGCATCACTTTGCACTTGTCAACATTGAACTTCATCTGCCACTTGCACGCCCATTCTCCCAGTCTCGCAAGGTCCTCCTGTAATCGTTCACATTCCTCCTGCGACTTGACGACCCTGAATAATTTTGTGTCATCGGCGAATTTAATTACCTCACTAGTTATTCCCATCTCTAGGTCATTTATAAATACATTAAAAAGCAACGGACCCAGCACAGACCCCTGCGGGACCCCACTAACTACCCTCCTCCACTGAGAATACTGGCCACGCAATCCTACTCTCTGCTTCCTATCTTTCAACCAGTTCTTAATCCATAATAATACCCTACCTCCGATTCCATGACTCTGCAATTTCTTCAGGAGTCTTTCGTGCGGCACTTTGTCAAACGCCTTCTGAAAATCCAGATATACAATATCAACCGGCTCCCCATTGTCCACATGTTTGCTTACCCCCTCAAAAAAATGCATTAGATTGGTGAGGCAAGACTTCCCTTCACTAAATCCGTGCTGACTTTGTCTCATCAGTCCATGTTTTTGTATATGCTCTGCAATTTTATTCTTAATAATAGCCTCCACCATCTTGCCCGGCACCGACGTCAGACTCACCGGTCTATAATTTCCCGGATCTCCTCTGGAACCCTTCTTAAAAATCGGAGTAACATTGGCTACTCTCCAGTCTTCCGGTACTACACTTGATTTTAGGGACAGATTGCATATTTCTAACAGTAGCTCCGCAAGTTCATTTTTTAGTTCTATTAATACTCTGGGATGAATACCATCAGGTCCCGGTGATTTACTACTCTTCAGCTTGCTGAACTGACCCATTACATCCTCCAAGGTTACAGAGAATTTGTTTAGTTTCTCCGACTCCCCCGCTTCAAATATTCTTTCTGGCACCGGTGTCCCCCCCAAATCCTCCTCGGTGAAGACCGAAGCAAAGAATTCATTTAATTTCTCTGCTACGGCTTTGTCCTCCTTGATCGCCCCTTTAACACCATTTTCGTCCAGCGGCCCAACCGACTCTTTGGCCGGTTTCCTGCTTTTAATGTATCTAAAAAAATTTTTACTATGTATTTTTGCTTCCAACGCTAATTTCTTCTCAAAGTCCTTTTTTGCCCTCCTTATCTCCGCTTTGCATTTGGCTTGGCATTCCTTATGATCTATCCTGTTACTTTCAGTTGGTTCTCTTCTCCACTTTCTGAAGGATTGTTTTTTGGCTCTAATGATTTCCTTTATCTTACTGTTTAGCCACGCCGGCTGACGTTTAGTCTTTTTTCCCTTTTTTCTAATACGTGGAATATATTTGTCCTGAACCTCCAGGATGGTGTTTTTAAACAGCATCCACGCCTGATGCAAGTTTTTTACTCTGCGAGCTGCTCCTTTCAGTCTTTTTTTCACCATTTTTCTCATTTTGTCGTAATCACCTTTTCTATAGTTAAACGCTAGCGTACTTGATTTCCTAGTTTCACTTCCTTCAATGCCAATATCAAAACCGATCATATTATGATCACTGTTATCAAGCGGCCCTCGTATCGTTACCCCCTGCACTAGATCATGAGCACCACTAAGGACTAAGTCTAGTATTTTTCCTTCTCTTGTCGGCTCCTGAACTAGCTGTTCCATGAAGCTGTCCTTGATTTCATCAAGAAATCCTATGTCCCTTGCGTGTACAGATGTTACATTAACCCAGTCTATATGCGGGTAATTGAAATCCCTCATTATTATTGTGTTGCCCAGTTTGTTTGCGTCCCTGATTTCCTTTAACATATCCGCATCCGTCTGTTCGTCCTGGCCAGGCGGACGGTAGTACACTCCTATCACTATCCTTTTCCCCTTTGCACATGGAATTTCAATCCACAGTGATTCCAAGGAGTGTTTTGTTTCCTGCAGAATTTTCAATCTATTTGATTCAAGGCTCTCGTTAATATACAATGCTACCCCTCCACCAATCCGATTCACCCTATCACTACGATATAATTTGTACCCCGGTATGACAGTGTCCCACTGGTTATCCTCCTTCCACCAGGTCTCAGAAATGCCTATTATATCTAATTTTTCATTTAGTGCAATATATTCCAACTCCCCCATCTTATTTCTTAGGCTCCTGGCATTCGCATATAGACATTTCAAACTATGTTTGTTGTTCCTAAGTACATCATGCTTAGTACTTGACAGTATTAATTGGCAATCTTTTGTCTGATTTTTATTGTTATTTAAAGATACCCGATCTACTACAATCTCTTTTGCAACCTCACTATCAGGATACTCTATCTTCCTTGTTATGGTGATATCTTTGAAAGATACCTTATCCCGAACCATGCTCTTTTGAGCGACTGTCGGCCTTCCCCCCATTTCTAGTTTAAAAGCTGCTCTATCTCCTTCTTAAATGCCGATGCCAGCAGCCTGGTCCCACTCTGGTTAAGATGGAGCCCATCCTTTCGGAATAGGCTCCCCCTTCCCCAGAATGTTGCCCAGTTCCTAACAAATCTAAAGCCCTCCTCCCTGCACCATCGTCTCATCCACGCATTGAGACTCTGGAGCTCTGCCTGTCTCTTGGGCCCTGCGCATGGCACAGGTAGCATTTCAGAAAATGCTACCCTGGAGGATCTGGATTTCAGCTTTCTACCTAAGAGCCTAAATTTTGCTTCCAGAACCTCTCTCCCACATTTTCCTATGTCATTAGTACCCACATGTACCAAGACAGCCGTCTCCTCCCCAGCACTATATAAAATCCTATCTAGGTGACGCGTGAGGTCCGCCTCCTTCGCACCAGGCAGGCAAGTCACCAGGCGATCCTCACGTCCACCAGCCACCCAGCTATCTATATGCCTAATGATCGAATCACCAAGTACAACAGCTGTCCTAACCTTTCCCTCCCGGGCAACATTTGCCCGCAAGGTCCCCCTGCTCCGGAAGGCACATGTGACGGCCCGTCTGAAGTTTGCCAGTGAACACCTGGATGATGCCGAGAGTGATTGGGAGAAGGTGCTGTGGTCAGATGAGACAAAAATTGAGCTCTTTGGCATGAACTCAACTCACCGTGTTTGGAGGAAGAGAAATGCTGCCTATGACCCAAAGAACACCGTCCCCACTGTCAAGCATGGAGGTGGAAATGTTATGTTTTGGGGGTGTTTCTCTGCTAAGGGCACAGGACTACTTCACCGCATCAATGGGAGAATGGATGGGGCCATGTACCGTACAATTCTGAGTGACAACCTCCTTCCCTCCGCCAGGGCCTTAAAAATGGGTCGTGGCTGGGTCTTCCAGCACGACAATGACCCAAAACATACAGCCAAGGCAACAAAGGAGTGGCTCAGGAAGAAGCACATTAGGGTCATGGAGTGGCCTAGCCAGTCACCAGACCTTAATCCCATTGAAAACTTATGGAGGGAGCTGAAGCTGCGAGTTGCCAAGCGACAGCCCAGAACTCTTAATGATTTAGAGATGATCTGCAAAGAGGAGTGGACCAAAATTCCTCCTGACATGTGTGCAAACCTCATCATCAACTACAGAAGACGTCTGACCGCTGTGCTTGCCAACAAGGGTTTTGCCACCAAGTATTAGGTCTTGTTTGCCAGAGGGATTAAATACTTATTTCCCTCTGCAGAATGCAAATAAATTCATATACTTTCCACAATGTGATTTTCCGGATTTAATTTGTGATGTGCTATCTCTCACTGTTACCAATAACCTACCCTTCAATTATGGGCTGCTCATGTCTTTGTCAGTGGGCAAACTTACAAAATCAGCAAGGGATCAAATACTTATTTCCACCACTGTATATAGCACTAAATGATGAGGTAGCTATAATAGTCATCTCAGAGACTTTGTGGAAAGAGGACAATCAATGGGACACTGTTAACAGGGTACAAATTGTATCACAATGATAGAGAGGAACAAATTGGATTGGGGGGGGGGGGTTGAACTATATGTTAAAGAGGGAATTGAGTCAAATAAAGTAAACATTCCACATGACACAGATAGCAGCGTGGAATCATTATGGATAGAAATTCCATGTGTGAAGGGAAGGAGCATTCTTTTAGGGCTGTACTACTGTCCGCCGGGACAGAACGATCAGATGGATGAAGAAATGTTTACAGAGATTAGAAAAGCTAGCAAATTGGGCAATGCTGTAATAATGAGTGATTTCAATTACATAGTAACATAGTAACATAGTAGATGACGGCAGAAAAAAGACCTGTACGGTCCATCCAGTCTGCCCAACAAGACAACTCATATGTGCTACTTTTTGTGTATACCCTACTTTGATTTGAACCTGTGCTCTTCAGGGCACAGACCGTATAAGTCTGCCCAGCACTATCCCCGCCTCCCAACCACCAGCCCCGCCTCCCAACCACCGGCTCTGGCACAGACCGTATAAGTCTGCCCAGCATTATCCCCGCCTCCCAACCACCAGCCCTGCCTCCCACCACCGGCTCTGGCACAGACTGTATAAGCAGTGCTTTTTTGGTAGAAAAAAAGGTGCCGGTACTCATTGTGGGCGGGGCCACCACATATGGCTCCACCCCTATGATAGCCACACCCCTTATACCAGCCATGGCGCATATAAACAGATATCATTGAAAATATATTATACTAGTATAGAAGAAAAAAAATAACATGATTATTTTCATTATAAATAATTTCTGTAAGCTCTTACAGCTCCAGTATACCCAGTGCAAAATAAGACAGCAGATGTAAATTCTCAAATTGGACATATTCCAAACACTAAAATGAAAATAAAATGATTTTTTTCTACCTTTGTTGTGTGATGTCTTTGTTTTTTTGATCATGTTGGTCCCAGTCTCTGATTCTGCTGCTCTCTATCTGTTCTCTTAACTCCCTTTCCAGGGCTTCCTTTCCATTTATTTCTTTACTTTCCTCCTTTCTTCTTCATTTCTTGTCCTGCATCCATAAGTAAAAGCTGGGTCCTCCTCCGTGGAATTGACTGGAGGAGGTATAACGTGGATCCAGTTTTTGCCTATTTTCTCCATCCATGTGCAGTTTTTCTCCTCTTCCCTTTCCCTCATCTCCATCCATGTGCATCTTCTTCTTTTTTCTTTTCTCCCCTCCACCCATGTCCAGCACTTCTCCTCTCTCTTCCCTCCCCTGTATCCATATAAAGCAATAATTCTTTCTCCCCTTTCCTCCATCCAAGTCCAGCATTTCTCCTCTCTCCCCGCCAACCCCTCCATGTCCAGCAATTCTCCTCTATCTTCTGCTCTCCCTCTCCATCCATTTCCAGCATTTCTCCTCTCTTCCCTGCCCTCCCATCCATGTGCATCTCCTTCCCTCCCCTCTATCCATGTCCAGTGATTCTCCTCTGTCCCGTCCTCCCCTGCCATCCATGTCCAGCGATTCTTCTCTGCCCCCTGCTATCCATGTCCAGAAATTCTCCGTTCCCTGCTCTCCCCTCCCAGCAATGTCCAGCAATTCTCTGTTCCCTTCCCTCCCATGTCCAGCAATTCTGTTCCCTTCCATGTCCTCCCATGCCCAGCAATTGTTCCCTGCTCTCCCCTCCCAGCGATGTCCAGCAGTTCTCTGTTCCCTGCCATGCCCTCCCCTCCCAGCGATGTCCAGCAGTTCTCCATTCCCTGCCCTGCCCTCCCAGCAGTTGTCCGTTCCTTGTCCTCCCCTCTCCCATGTGCAGCAATTCCTGGACTAGTCAGCAGCGCGAACGATGCAGGCAGCGACTGAAGGAGGCTGTTTGCGACGGAGCTTCCCTGTGCGAGTCCCGCCTATGCGGAAACAGGAAGTTGTAACAACGTAGGCAGGACTCGCACAGGGAAGCTCCGACGCAGACAGCCTCTTTCAATCGCTGCCTGTATTGTTTGCGCCTCTGCGTCTTAAAAAAAAAAAGTAAGTGCAGGTCTTGTTGGGAGGGTTGCCAGAGGGGGGCAAAAAAAGGTGCCGGTACGCCGTACCGTTGCGTACCGGCACAAAAAAAGCACTGCGTATAAGTCTGCCCAGCACTATCCCTGCCTCCCACCACCAGCTCTGGCACAGACCGTATAAGTCTGCCCAGCACTATCCCTGCCTCCCAACCACCAGTCCCGCCTCCGACCACCGGCTCTGGCAACAGACCGTATAAGTCTGCCCAGCACTATCCCCGCCTCCCCGATATTGAATGAATAAATGTTACATAAGTAGTAGTAGTAGTAGTACATCAGGGAATGCCAGAGAGATAAAATTTACATCAGCTTCTTGGAGCAGCTGGTCCAGGAACTGACGCAAGGGGGAGCTATTTTGAATCTGGTCCTTGGTGGCATGCAGGGCATAGTGCAAGAGGTGGTGGTGTTGGGTCCCCTGGGAAACAGTGATCATAACATGATTAAGTTTGAGCTACTATCTGGGATAAACCCGCAAAATAAATCTACTGTAGCTGCATTTAATTTTTGAAAGGGTGACTATAATAAAATGAGGAAAATGGTTAAAAAAGAAACTAAAAGGATTGGCTGCAAAGGTTAGGACACTCAATCAGGCATGGACATTATTCAAAAAGACCATCTTCAAAGCCCAGTTCAGATGATTTCCATGTATTTGCAGAGGTGGAAAGAAGAGAAAATGTCAGCCAGCATGGTTAAAAGGTCAAAGCAAAAGAGGCCAATACAGCCAAAAGATTGAAGAATGGAAAAAGGACCCAAACGAAGAAAATAAGAAGCAACATAAGCACTGGCAAGTCAGATGCAAAGCATTAATAAAGAAGGCTAAAACAGAATATGAAGAGAAACTTGCTGCAGAGGCTAAAACTCACAGTAACAACTTTTTCAGGTACATCAGAAGCAGAAAGCATGCGAGGGAATCCGTGGGACTGCAAGATCACGAAGGAGCAAAAGGGGCTCTCAGGGAGGACAAGACCATAGCGGAGAAACTGAATGAATACTTTGCTTCTGTCTTTACAGAAGAAGATGTAAGAGATCTGCCTGTAGTGGAAATGGCTTTCAAGGGTGATGATGATGAAGAATTGAAAGAAATATCGGTGAACCTGAAAGATGTACTGAGCAAAATTGACAATTTAAAGAGTAGTAAATCACCTGGACCGGATGGCATACATCCAAGGGTACTCAAAGAACTCAAGCATGAAATTGCTGATCTGCTGTTAGTAATATGTAACCTGATGTTAAAGTCATCCGTAGTACCTGAAGATTTGAGGGTGGCCAATGTGATGTCGATTTTTTAAAAGGGTTCTAGGGGTGATCTGGGAAATTATAGACCGGTAAGCCTGACGTCAGTGCCGGGCAAAATAGTGGAAACTATTATAAAGAATAATATTATAGAACAAATATGGTTTAATGGGACAAAGTCAGCATGGGTTCAGCTGAGGGAAGTCTTGCCTCACCAACTTGCTTCATTTCTTTGAAAGTGTGAATAAACATGTCGATAAAGGTGAGCCGGTTGATGTAGTGTATCTAGATTTTCTGAAATCTTTTGATAAAATTCCTCATGAGAGATTCCTGAGAAAAATAAAGAGTCATGGTATAGGAGGCAAGGTTCTTGATTATTGGACAGAAAACAGAGGGTAGGGTTAAATGGTCATTTCTCTCAATGGAGGAGACTGAACAGTGGAGTGCCACATGGATCTGTACTGGGACCAGTACTATTTAATATATTTATAAATGATATGGAAATCAGAACAACGAGTGAGGTGATCAAATTTGCAGATTATACAAAACTATTCAAGGTTGTTAAAACATGTGCGGACTGTGAAATATTGCAGGAAGATCTTAGGAAATTGGAAGACTGGGTGTCCAAATGGTAGATGAAATTTAATGTGGACAAATTCAAGGTGATGCACATTGGAAAGAATAATCCGAATCAGTTACCTGATGCTAGGATCCACCTTGGGGGGTCAATGCTCAAGAAAAAGATCTGGGTGTCATTGTAGATAATACGCTGAAATCTTCTACTCAGCATGCGGTGGAGGCCAAAAAAGCAAACAGGATGCTAGGAATTATTAGGAAAGGGTTGGTGAATAAGACCAAAAATACTATAATGCCCTTATATTGCTCCATGGTGCGTTTGCACCTTGAGTATTGCGTTCAGTTCTGGTCGCCGTATCTCAAAAAAGATTTAGCGGAATTAGAAAAGGTTCAAAGAAGAGCGTACTAAAATGATAAAGGGGATGTAACTCCTCTCATATGAGAAAAAGCTAATGAGGTTAGGGCTCTTAAGCTTGGAAAAGAGACGGATGAGGGGAGATATGATTGAGGTCTACAAAATCCTGAGTGGTGTAGGACGAGTAGAAGTAAATTGATTTTTTTACTCATTCCAAAAGTACAAAGACTAGGTAGACACTCGAGGAGATTTCATGGAAATACTTTTAAAACAAATAGGAGGAAATATTCAGCGAATAGTTAAGTTCTGGAACTCTTTGCCAGAGGAGGCGGTAACAGTGGTTAGCGTATCTGGGTTTAAAAAAGGTTTGGACAAATTCCTGGAGGGAAAAGTCTATAGTCTGCTATTGAGACAGACATGGGAAGCAACTGTTTGTCCTGGGATCTTTAGTATGGAGTGTTGCCACGATTTGGGTTTCTGCTAGGTACTTGTGACCTGGCTTGGCCACTGTTTGGTAAACAGGATACTGGACTAGATGAACTATTGGTCTGACCCAGCATGGCTACTCTTATGTTCTTGTGTTCCCTACTGCATCATAGCTCCCCCTCTCTCTATCCCCCTTATATGGATTTTGTGCACCCTACCTTATACAATTTCTCTCTTTGTTACTCTCTCCCTACATAGCTTTGCGTGTTTGTAAACCACTTTAATATCTATGTATAGGCCCATAGCAATATAATGATTTTGCTGAAGTGAATAAATAAGTAAGTAAGTAAGTAAATAAATAGATAGATAAATAAATAAATAAATAAGTATTATCCTCCCAGAGATCCACAGAGGCAGTAATATCTATTTTGATCAATATTTTGTGGTTTTAAAACAGGAAATGTAGAAAAGGCAAAAGTGGAGGAGTAGCCTAGTGGTTAGTGCAGAAGACTCTGATCCAGAAGACTCTGATCCTGGGGAACTGGGTTGAATTCCCACTTCAGCTACTTGTGACTCTGGGCAAGTCACAACACTCCATTGCCCCAGGTCAGTGGCGTAGGAAGGTGGGGGGGGGGGGGGGGCGGGAGGGGCGGTCCGCCCCGGGTGCATGCGCTCGGGGGGTTCTGGCCCCGCTGGTTCCCTGCTCCTTCTGCCCCGGAACAGGTTACTTCCTGTTCCGGGGCAGAGAGAGCAGGGAACCAGCGGGGCCGACGCAGCTTCGAGTGACGTGCACTCGGAGCGGATCGGCCCTCCTGCAGGTAAGAACGCGGTCCGGGGGGGGGGGGGTTGCACTCCGGGGTGGGGGGTGCGCCGCAGAGGGGAGGGTCGCGCCGTGCTGCACCAGGGGGGGGGGTGTGCGCAGCGGCGATCCGCCCCGGGTGCCGTTAGCCCTCGCTACGGCACTGCCCCAGGTACAAAATAAGTACCTGTATATAGTATGTAAACTGCTTTGATTGTAACCACAGAAAGGCAGTATATCAATTCCCATCCCCTTCCCCCTTTTAAAAAAAACCCCAAATAAAGATAAACAGGTATTATGCAGCAAAGCGTTATGCATGTATAAAGTAGATAAGTACATAAGTGTTGCTATACTGGGACAGACTGAAGGTCCATCAAGCCCAGTATCCTGTTTCCAACAGTGGCCAATATAGGTCACAAGTATCTGGCAAGATCCCAAACCAGTACAATACATTGTTTGCTGCTTATCTCAGAAATAAGTCTGCCCAGCACTATCCCCGCCTCCCAACCACCAGCCCCGCCTCCCAACCACTGGCTCTGGCACAGACCATATAAGTCTGCCCAGCACTATCCCCGCCTCCCACCACCGGCTCTGGCACAGACCGTATAAGTCTGCCCAGCACTATCCCTGTCTCCCACCACCGGCTCTGGCACAGACCGTATAAGTCTGCCCAGCACTATCCCCGCCTCCCACCACCGGCTCTGGTACAAACCTTATAAGTCTGCCCAGCACTATCCCTGCCTCCCAACCTCCAGTCCCGCCTCCCACCACTGGCTCTGGCACAGACTGTATAAGTCTGCCCAGCACTATCCCTGCCTCCCAACCTCCAGCCCCGCCTCCCACTACCGGCTCTGCTATCCAATCTCGGTTAAGCTCCAGAGGATCCATTCCTTCTGAACAGGATTCCTTTATGTTTATCCCACGCATGTTTGAATTCCGTTACCGTTTTCATCTCCACCACCTCCCGCGGGAGGGCATTCCAAGCATCCACCACTCTCTCCGTGAAGAAATACTTCCTGACATTTTTCTTGAGTCTGCCCCCCTTCAATCTCAATAACTAACCCTCTAACTAAACTTACAATAACAACAACTCTGTCCATATCCACATTCTATCCTAAGTCTTACAAACATGTTATATGATCAGGATTTCATGTTATGCTGTTATTAGTAATCATACCTAAACCTCCACTACCCAAGCAGCAAAGGACTCAAATACAAATCCACCTATGCATCCAGCTTTTCCTACTTAAGCGCATAACTAAGGAACGCACTGCTAAAAGCAGTAAAAACTACGCTTGACCACCTAAATTTCCGGAAAGCACTAAAGACAGACCTGTTCAGAAGAGCATACCCCACTGACCCAACATAAAAAGACCTGTATACCTGCGACACAACATAACCATAGACCGTAATGGACATTACCTGACTCTTTCTCTCCCTTTCTAAGTTCCCCCTAATTATACCTACTATACATGAACCTCATTCTACCAAAACATCACCTTGTATTCATTATACCTGTATTTGTTCAGACCGGAATTGGCTAATGCCGTTAACGGATATATGTAAGCCACATTGAGCCTGCAAAAAGGTGGGAAAATGTGAGATACAAATGTAACAAATAAATAAAAAATATATATCTATACTTTGTTCTATTGTTCTATGTAATCAGAATGCCTTGTCAGTTCTACTTTGGTTATATTGTAAGCCACACTGAACTTGAATCCTATTTGAGATAATGTGGGATATAAATGTAAGAAATAAATAAATAAATAAATAGATTTCAAATCAAGTCCTATATACATTTTGCTTTCCTTTCCTAATAATACCTAACATTCTATTTGCTTTTTTAATTGCCACTGCACACTGAGTAGAGGCTTTCAAAGTATCATCAACGATGACACCTAGATCCACTTCCTGGTCAGTGACACCTAATGTGGAACCTTGCATCGCGTTTGTATAGTTTGGGTTCCTCTTTCCCACATGCATCACTTTGCACTTGCTCACATTAAATGCCATAGGCCATTTGGATGCCCAGTCTCCCAGTTTCATAAGGTCGTCTTGCAACTTTTCACAATCCTCTTGCGATTTAACAATTTTGAATAACTTTGTGTCATCAGCAAATTTAATTACCTCACTAGTTATTCCCATCTCTAGATCATTTATAAATATGTCAAAAGCAGTGGTTCATTCCAGTACAGAGCAGTCCCATTACAGACCCCTGAGGAACCCCACTATCTACCCTTCTCCATTGAGAATACTGACCATTTAACCCTACGTCGACACTAACTTTGACCCCAATGATACATTTGACCTTATTCACTAATCCCCTTATATTCAATCTCTTATCTTCTCCCCTCCATCCTTTACCATTTCACTCCCAATCTTCTTTTTTTTTCTCAGTTCATAATATTCTTTTCACATAACCTTTGTAAAACTTTTCACAATGTAAGTAGCTATGATCATTACAGTTTATAATACCATGTAAAATGCTTTCTTTTTACTATGTAAGCCGCACTGAACCTGCTGTATGTGGGAAAGAGCAGGGTACAAATGTAATACATAAATAAATACACACATGATGGATTCTTGCTCTCAAGAACGTACAGTCTGAGTCAGAAAATAAACTGGATTAATGTAAACTGACATTGTTCAAGGTAGAGTACAGCATTGAAAACAACAATAAAATGAATAAAATGATGTTATTTCGGTGCTCACCCACTTCTTGTTATATTTTCATTGTCTACTGGTACGCTTTCTGGTGTTCTTCATGGACCCTGCCCCCTATAAAGTTGCATTCACTTTTTATTATCATGATTTTAATTAATAAAGCCAGCTGGAACTGTGAAGATGGAGGGTCCAGTGAGATACTGTGACAAGCTGATAGCAGCAGAGCTGGGATTAGAACCCATGATACCTCAGGTATCAGTTCCAGCATCCAAGGAGAGATGGGTAATTGCAATTTGGGCAGAAGGGTAAGGCAAATGCTCCAGCCTATCTACCATTCAGATATTTACCACTGAGGATTGTTTTTTTTTTGGGGGGGGGGGGGTGGTGGTGGTTAGGGGAATAACATAAAGTCCTCAGCTCTATCTTACTGAAATTTGTACTTCCGCTTCTTTCTTTGTGCATAGGGGAAGAGGGATAGGGCCTCAAAATTCCTCCCCACCTCCCTTAAATAACTGGCCAGTTATGCAGCAGCCCTTTTCTCCTTCTCATCTCTCTCCTGGCCCTCTCAACCCCTACCTCGGGCATCGTTCTTTCTGTCCATTGTTCCCAGGCAGAAGGTTGGGGAAAACTCAACCTATGGCAGTAATAAACAGCCTCATATCACTGTGAACATGGGAAAGGAGACAGCTAGACTTCAAGTCTCTGATATCCCTTTTGGAAATGGATCAGCCCCTGGAGACTGCTGAAGAGTCCCCATGTTTTGCAAGTGGCATTTTCTCATTTCCTTTTGTTCTGATTACTCTAAGAATAATTGTTTATGATGGCTGGGGGGGGGGGGGGGTAGGCAAACAAAGCAGGGTAAAGTAAAAAGTAAAAGCATTAATTCTCGAACGCACCCTAATGCAGCAGTCATTAGCTTTCCCGGCATTTGGAGGGTTTTAGCTATAAGGTACCACGTAAATACCCACCTTCAAACATCTCCAGTCATTCGAGGTGGCATTTTTACAGCTTAAAATCCATTAGCAGTTCCTTTTATTCTAAATAGAAGAGTAATTACTAGGCAGCCTCTGTCTTTTCTGATAATGGTGTTTTGGGTTCCCTGTTCAGCCCATTCTGCCAACAATTTTCTGCATCTGCGGCTTGAACATTAGAAGTGTTCACACAATGTCCTGCTAAAGTCTGCCAGCTCTGAGCTGGTATCTCCCTCTCTCTTTTCTTGCCCTATTTCTTCTATGCTCACCATCCCTTTTCATTCAGCAACGGAAAGTGGAAGGTTTATTCCTGAAGGAATGCTGCACAATGCAGAATCTGCATAGTATTGTGCACTTGCCATGCAGAATCTGGCAAAAAGTCTAGGAGTCAGCAGCAGTGGTGGCGGCAGATAGCATGGCACACTGAGCTGAAGATTTGGATGTATTATCCAAGAGCCAGTGGTGGGAGGCGGGGCTAGTGGTTGGGAGGCGGGGCTAGTGCTGGGCAGACTTCTACGGTCTGTTCCCTGAAATGGCAGCCATTGAGGTCATGCTTCCAATGCTGATGTCGATGTATCAGCCTTCGAGGAGCCAAAAAGCTTCTCTTGTTGAACCTGCTGTGCCCTCTGTGTCCTCAGCTGCATTTGTAAACAGAGAAAACAAGAGTTAGGCTTATGGTCAGGTCCAAGGTACCCGATGTACCAGCTGTGTGAGTCTGTCACGGAAATCACTTGATTACATTGGGCGCACCTTTTAAAGCCACTGGGGATCTTCTTGGACATTAAGTAAAGAATCGCTGCCAAATTAAATTCCTCAATTTTGAACCGTAAAAAGGGGAGAAATTCAAACTGAGGTCAGGGCTCCGGCCTAAAAAGTGCCTACCAGTACATTAAAAAAAATAAAGGAAACTTTAATGGCCAAAAAAACTAAAAGAAATTAAAGGGAAACTGAAGAAAAATTAGATAAGAAAAATTATCCAAATGGACGGGAAGTCACTATTAGAAAGCACTGTGAGGAGAACACGATGATGCATCCTCCCTGCTCCATGGAAAAATTAAGACTGAGGGACCTGCACTTGCTCGTCAGGAGGAAAGTCACCAGTGTATGCGCTAGTCAGTGTCCACTTCGGGCTCCGTTGGATGATGTCACCCAGCTGTGAGAATACAACGGCCTGCTTGTCTTCAGAGAAGTCTGCTTACAGTATATCAAATCCATAACCTTTTCCTCTTTAAGCTTTACTTACCTATTGTGTGCGTAAATGTTTATAATACCAGCACTTAATTGTATATGTACGCACATACCTGTGTAAGTGCTCTCAGGGTGTCTAAGCGCTATTCTGCAAATACTTAACTTACAGAGTTGGTATTTGTAAGAAGGCATATTCAGGGGCAGAGCATAGGCAGGACTCCCACTTCCATGTGTATCTTACAGAATATGCATTCCTGCTACATTTGGGCACCTCCACTTATACAAGCTCTAAGGCTGATGTCAAAAACAGGTGGCTAAAGGTTAGAAGCACCAATACTGGGTTACTCCAGTATTCTGTAATAGAACCTAGGTGCCTAGGTTTCACCACAGAATAGGCTTTTACTGCACAGCCTTGGGGCACCAAACTGGAGGTGCCCAATTATAGAAATACCCCCTTAGTTTGCAGCAAGAACTGCCATTTTAGAAAGAAACACGTTAAAAAAAAGAGTGAGAGGCATTCTAATATTCTTTATTTTATTTTCTATTCCTTTCCTAATAATTGCTAACATTATGTTTGGTTTTTTTGGCTTTCACCGAGGATCGAGCAGAAGATTTCAACATATTGTCCATGATGACACCTAGATCTTTCTTGGGTGGTGACACCTAATGTGAACACTAATCATGTAGTTATAATATGGGTTATTCTTCTCAATGTGGAGGAGCAGCCTAATGGTTAGTGCAGAACCAGGGGAATTAGATTCTCACTGAAGCTCCTTATGACCCTGGGCAAGTCACAACCCTCTGTTGTCCCAGATACAAAAACTTAGATTGTGAGCCCACTATGGATAGAGAAAGTACCTGTATGTAATATGTAAACCGCTTTGGTTGTATCATAGAAAAACAGTATATCAAGAATCTAATAAACATAGCACATGCATCACTTTGCACTTGCCAGATCTTTACAAAACAGGATGTTCAAGGGGAGCCAACTAAGAAGCAAAACTAAAAATCTCCAAGGGGGTAATATTTAACCTGTAGCAGTCACTATATTTTAGACACTGACCACTTCAATATTTGGCGCCAGGGCATACCAAGATGGTGGCCCTGAACATCAAGGCATTCAATGGTTGACGGATGTTATCTGGAATGGATGCTGCTGATACTCGGATAGCTATCCAGGTACTGATGCTGAATTTCAGCTGTACCCAGATAACTTCTGCCCAGATTTTTGGTAGTACTGCTGAAGATTTGGGATGAGCCAGTCAGTCCCAGGTAGGAGCTATTTCTGGGATCATAATTCTGCTAAATTCTTGAAAAGCTTGAATTATGGTGACCAGATTGCTCCATATCTTGATGGACAGGCATTGCCAGTCTTGGGTCATAATCCTACTTTATCTATAGATCTGCAATCCGTTTTTTTAAAGACAAATTGAATCTAAAAGTGAACCCAACACTGGCTCAACCTAACGTTAATGACCTGGAGACATCTGGTAACTCTGCTTTATAGTGACTGCAATTTAAGATAAATAATAGCTTTCCACACTGCTTTACTAGAACCTGGTGAATGTCTCTATTATGGATTGTGGATCTGACCCCACTCACATGCTGGAGTTCTGAGTCACAGCTGGCTCACCCTATGAAGCAGAATTTTGGGTTACAGAAAAATAATCATAATAAAATCATGGACTGATAGAGTATCTTTCACCCATGTGCATACAAAATAATGTTACAGTTTAATGCTTCAGAACCACACATTCAGTGAATGGACTGGCAGCACACACTGCATAAAAGCTTTGAAAGAACAAAAGGAGATGAAAATGTATTTTTCCACGCCAAGAGCTCCTCAAAAGACAGGTTCTCTCAGAGCTAAAATTTACCAATGCTAGTATTCAGATCTGAGGTCCAGCAACATCTCTATGGCTTGCATTAAAAACCCGTGTATTTGAATTTATTAGCCAGGAAATGATGTACTGTAAAAATAAATAAATAACAGCCAGTGTCACTGAGTGTTGAGGGAAGACATAAAAGTTCCCATTAGTAAAATGGACTGGGTGGAGGTCAGTGTCAGAGTAACCCCATTTTTAAAATTGAGTTCAGGTTTAAGAGCACCCTGTCAATGTACTAACTATGCACTGACTAGAAAGCACCAGTCGGCCCAGCTGAGTGAGTGGGTGTGCAGGGGAAGGGGGAAGCAGAGAGGAGATGGGGTGGGGGGAGTACAATAATGTTGGTTGCTAAGAAACAGAAGAGCTAAATGGGACACGGATCTGACCTTGCTATAAGCAGCTTGTCATGAAAAGCAAAGACAATTTTATTCATTTACGTGCTGCAAAAGAGGATTCTTTTTTGGCTGGGGATGGAAGTGTGGGGGAGGGAGACAGAGAAAGAGCCAGGGAAACAGCAAGTCTACATTGCTTTGTCTTGTGTTTTTTTTTAATGCCCAGAAATTCAGATGCCATGATCAACTATCATTTTCACCCTTGTCGTGCGTGCCCTACCTTCAACGGAAAGGAATGGGGGGGGGGGGGGGGGGGGGAGAAATTGCTACTTCTATAATGGATCAAATTGCATAAAACCATCTGTGGGTTTTTGATTTCTAGTTAAATTCCAGTAAACGGGCTTCCAGTATTGTTCATTAGTCTGAAAAAAAAAAGATGAATCACTACAAGAAGAGTAATGAGAATGGAAAAGAATCTGAGAACTGAGTGCTTGGAAACCAAGTCATGTTCTTCCCATAGGCATCAATTTTTCAATAAATAGACCAATAGAAGACTTATCCAAAGATGATGCCGAACAGCAGATGAGCTTTCAAAACCACTTTGGGATGAAGGGCCCATGTGGTTTCCTGAGCTCACATGTAGTATCACTTTTCAACAATTTTTTTGGTGGTCCACAAGAGGACATCATAGTGTACAGAAAAGGCAGTTTTATCCTGTTTTCCTCATTAAAATTAGTGGTGATGGGTAATCTTTAATGGTTGCTTAATAATTTTCAGTCTCTAGGACTCAAAATGAGGGAATCTCATTTGAGTTTAGAAAATAGCTAGAACCAAGGCTGCTCTAACAGACATTACCCCACTTCATGTTCAGGTAACACACTTACCTAGTAGTAGGACAGTTCATAAGCCATCAAGGTGCCTCTGCAAGGCCTAATGTACATCTCATCTGTGAACCTATCTGTTATTTTACCTGAGTCTTTTGCTTTCATGTTAGGGAAGGAAAGGAGAAGTTAAGAAGCTAGAAAGAAAGTTATATTTATGAGATCCTGTGCTGTTCTCCCTTTTAACATGTAGATGAACAATTAGTAGGGGGGTCATCCTTCATTAGCAGATTAGTGACTCAATAATAGAGTTTATAAATAGGGCTGCAAATTAATTTCAGTTAACTCTGTGATTAATGCATTATTAATCACGATTTAAAAAAATTGATCATGTTGCAGCATCTCCTGTCTCCTCCAAACATCTCTTCTGCTCTCTTCCACTCCCAACCTCTCTCCATAGGGCAATCCCGCATCTTTCCCCCATCTGCAATTCAATATCACTTCCTCCTGCACCAGTCTACCTTATAGGTGGTCTTCTGTTGGTCTCTGGCAGTGGCAATGTTGCACATACGCTGCCTGCAGCTTGGTATGAAGCTCTCCCTCTGACCTGTCCTGCCCATGCAGAAAAAGGAAGTGACATTAGAAGAGGTGAGATGGGCCAGGGGGAAAGCTTTGGAGCAGGCCACAGGCAGCGTATGTGCAATGCTGCCATTGCCAGGGACCAACAGAAGACCACCTTTAAGGTAGACTGACAAGGGAGATTGTTGGGGGGAGGGGAGATGCCAAATACTGGGTGGGGGAGGGGTGGGAGCTGCAGGAGGGAAGAAGGTAAGGGAAGAGGAAGAGAGCGAAAGAAAGAGAATGGACCCGGGAGAAGAGAAATGGAGAGACGTTGGATCTGGGAATGGGAGGGAGGGAGATTATCAGCCATGGCCAGGAGGATGCTAGGCTGCATAGAGAGGGGTATAACCTGCAGAAGAAAGGAGGTGTTGAGGCCCCTCTAGAAGTCATTGGTAGGCCCCACTTGTGTTCAGTTTTGGAGGCCTTATCTTGCTAAAGATATAAAAAGACTGGAAGAAGGGCAAAGAAAAAGCTACAAAAATGGTATGGGATTTGCATTGCAAACCATACGAGGAGAGACTTGTTGACTTGAACGTGTATACTTTGGAGGAAAGGAGAAACAGGGGTGAAATGATACAGACGTTCAAATATTTGAAAGGCATTAATCTGCAAACAAACCTTTTCTGGAGACAGGAAGGCAGTAGAACTATAGGACATTGAGACTGAAGGGGGGCAGACTCAGGAGTAATGTCAGGAAGCATTTTTTCACGGAAAGGGTGGTGGATACATGGAATGCCCTCCTGTGGGAGGTGGTGAAGATGAAAATGGTAATGGAATTCAAACATGAGTGGGATTAACACAAAGGAATCCTTTTTAGAAGGAACGGATCCACGGGTTGGGTGGCAACACCGGTAATTGGGAAGCAAAACCAATGCTGGAAAGACTGGGCAGACTTCTATGGTCATGAGTGAATAGCTAGAGTGTAAATTTTAAGGGGCTTCGACGTTAGCTTCAGAACTTTTAGTACAAAAACAGTGCTGGGCAGACTTCTACGGTCTGTGCCCTTAGAATGGAAAGGACAAATCAAACTTGGGTATACATATAAAGTACTCCATACCATATAAAATGAGTTTATCTTGTTGGGCAGACTGGATGGACCATACAGGTCTTTATCTGCTGTCATTTACTATGTTACTATGTTTTAGGGAAGGGAAGGGAGATGGGATTTGATATACCACCATGTTACAATCAAAGTAGTTTACACATTATATACAGGTATTTATTTTGTACCTGGGACAATGGAGGGTTATGTGACTTGCCCAGAGTCACAAGGAGCTATAGTGAGAAATAAATACATAAAATACCTTTATGTTTAAATCTTTTTTATTAAACGGATAGTCATATAAAACATACACTCAAAAATTTGCAACATCACTACAATACTATACAGCAACCATCTGCATGAGGTCTAGTATCCGATAGTTTAGTTATTTAAACCCTCCCCTTAACTACCCCCCTCTACTCCCCTCCCCTCTTTACCCCTTTAACCCCCTGTATCCCCCTTCTTACCCTTCCCTAGAATAGAGGCATAAAAGCATAGTGGAGGAGTGGCCTAGTGGTTAGGGTGGTGGACTTTGGTCCTGAGGAACTGAGTTTGATTCCCGGCACAGACAGCTCCTTGTGACTCTGTGCAAGTCACTTAACCCTCCATTGCCTGCCACATTGAGCCTGCCATGAGTGGGAAAAAGTGTGGGGTACAAATGTAACAAAAAATAAAATAGAGGCATAGCACATCCTATCAAAGTAATCCAAAAGCATTTAACCATTAAGAAGACTACTCCTAGCTACTGGCTGCAACGTGTCCCAAAATCAACTCCACACCACCACTTGCAGACGTCTGCCTTCTGTTGATTCCAGGTCCTTAATCCCTCACCTTTCCAGTTTTAACCGCTCAATCATTTGTATCCTCCACTGCACCAGAGTTGGACTAGTAGATTCTCTCCAATTCAGTAGCAGCACTCTCTTCCCTTGTAGCACGGATCTCCGCAGAAAGTCTTTCAGACCTGGTACTCGAAGGTTCCTGTTTTTAAACTTCTCAAATAGAAGTAGAGGCTGCAAGAGCACCGTGTTGTTCCAGTACTTCCTAATCGCATCTAAAATCTCTGTCCAAAAGTTAGTCACGTGCGGGCAAGTCCAGAACATATGGCCCAAAGTTGCTGGATCTTTACCACACCTTGGACATGCCCCTGATGTTCCAAATCACGCCCTGAATGTGCGATTGGGCGCCACATATAGCCTTAATGCAAATTTATATTGCAGTTCCCAGTCACGTGAGAATGTGGCCCTCTTCAATATGCTTCTGAGGAAGTCTGTGAACAAACTCTCAGAGACTTCAACTTTTAAGTCCGCCGTCCACTTCTTCGCATAGCTTGCATAGTCTATATCTTCTGTCGTGTCCAACAGATTGCGATGAAAAAATCTCAACGGCACTGTATTTTGAGATCCCAGTGTAAGGGCTGAGTTCAGTATTTCTTGTACATCCTCACACAGATTCACCCATCCGAGTGAGGTGGCGCACTTGATAGTATGCAAAAGAGTCAGAAGCTGGCAATTTAAACTCCTGCTGCAGTTCTGTGAATTCTTTTATTTTCCCTTCCTCATCCAGCAGCTGATACAGGTAGTGAATCCCGCGTGCTAGCCATGCAAGAAGGGATTTAGAGGATGTGCCCACTGGGAAATCTGGATTATTTTTCAATGGTAAGTACGGTGTGGCAGCTGGGGATAAGTTATGTCGCCTGCACAGCCACCTCCAGGCAGCTCTTGCTGAACTAACAAACGGGTTTTTCCGAATCTCCAGCTGCGGCTTTCTGCTCGTTGTGTGCACCAGCCAACCCAAATGCTCCTTGGGGGCTAGCAAAGATTCTATCTCAGTTGGTGTGAAGTCTTGAGTCCCAGTTAGCCAGTCTCGTACATGCCTCAGTACACATGACACTACCAAATACCTGATGTTCAATAAACCCATTTCCCCGTGAGCCTTGGGTTTTTATAGCACTGTCATGGGTAGTCTGGGGTGCCGATCCCTCCACAAAAAAACCTGCACTAACCGGTGTAACAGTCGCTCTTCTCTGCGCCTCAAATATAGCGGCAGCATTTGGAATAGGCAGAGCCACTTTGGAGCTATCATCATGTTAAAAAGTGCTATACAGCCGGTGAGTGAGATGGGATGGGCGCCCCAGAGCTGTAGCAATCGGCGAGTCTCCGCCAATAGCGGGAACACGTTCAATTTGTATAGCATGGACAAGTCTGCCGGGACCAGGACCCCCAAATACTTAATCTTGTCCACTGCCCATTCCGGTTGGAACCGGTCTCCCCAACTACTCCGCACCTCCCTTCCTAATGGCAGTCCTTGTGACTTTGCTAGATTAAGCTTGAATCCCAACACTTTCCCATAGTCTTCCAGTACTTCTAACAAGCATTGCAGTGTTGAGTGGGCCGAGTCTAATAATAGTTAAAAGATCATCTGCATAAGCCAGTGGCGTTCCTAGGGGCGCTGACACCCGGGGCGGTCGCCGATGCGCCCCGCCCCCTGGGTGCAGCGCCCCGCCCCCCCCCCCCCCCGGTGCAGCGCAAATCCCCTCGTCACCCCCCACCCTGGCGAAAGAACCCCCCCCGGGTTCATGCCGCTGGGTGGGGGGTGCCGTGCACCGGTCACCTTCGTTGTTTCCATGCTCCCTCTGCCCCGGAACAGGAAACAACAAAGCTGACCGGCGCGCGGCACCCCCCCAGCGGCGTGCACCCGGGGCGGGCCGCACCCACCGCCCCCCCTTAGTACGCCACTGGCATAAGCAAGTATTTTGATGACTACCCTCTGGATTCCGATGCCCCGTATCCGTTCCGTCGCTCGTATCTCGCACAAAAGAGGCTCCAAATAGAGCACAAACAGCAGGGGGGACAGGGGACATCCTTGTCGGGTCCCACAACCTATCTTCATCTACTTCGTCCGAACCCCATTTACAACTAGCATAGCTGTCGGTGCAGAGTAAAGTGCCCAGATAGCCTGCAGGTACCAGCCCATGACCCCCACCCATTGCAGCACTTCAAACATAAAGGGCCAAAGCACCCTATCAAATGCGCGCTCTGCGTCTAGACTAACTATTAACCCACCCTTACCAGCTACCGAGCTGTGTATTATCCCAGAAATAAGAAGTGGATTTTCCCCAAGCCCATTTTAATAATGGTCTATGGACGTTTCCTTTATGTGTAGATGGCTGAGGATGCCATGATTCAAGAGGAGTATTTCTTGGGCATGGTTTGGGATTGTCAAAAAATTATGCATGTATTATAATATGATGCAATATACGATATGATAATACTGTATCATAATATATAATATGATATAATAGAAATACACATATATTTTGAAAAAATGTATCCATCAACTTTTGAAACTCCTCCAAGGCACATATATGCTTCTGCAATGTGGTCATTTTGGCCAGGATTTGAAACTACCAATTGAAGCAGCAATTGTACTGAGCCTCCTGGTACTTTTAAGCATAAAACCTCATGTTTTAGGGTGCACTTATAAGTATAATTGTCTGGAAGATGGCTGTTATGGGTATACAGGAACCTATATGTGGAAGAAGCAAAATCAGCACATTAACATATAATCACTGGCACTTATATGTGAAAGCTGCCGCGTGATATTGCTCTGTATCTGCACATGTAAGATTTGAAATCAATGCTCTCTTTGTATGAAAAGTTTTTTGTAAAATACTGGGGGAATTGTGAACCACCCAATCTAGACATCCCAATTCTTACCTTAACATCCTTTGTAAAATGGGGCTTCACATGCCCTTTCCACTAAGCAACCTAGAAATCACATCAGCTGGACTTGATCTGGGGTCCGATTCTACAAGGTAGATCTTACCGATTTCACACTGAGAAAAGCATTTATATAGCAGGTTTGGGCTTTCAGAACTTGTGCTTGCTCAACATGTAAGGAAGTAGAAGGTGGGTACGGGGAATAGATATGTTGCAGAAGAGTAAATAGGATATTTTAAGCCTGCAAGTCTGATAATTTGGTATGTTAAGTTCTTGCATACTGTCATTCTTGGCAGCACTTTCCAAGAAAGTCAAAAATCTTCTCACCTTAATATCACCCTTCATGAATCAGTGCAATGATTGGGCCATAGTAACCCTAGCTGCAAGGTCAACAGGACTCCTACGTATAGAGAGAGAGAATGTGAGTTGTGTATACTGGGCATAAGAGCCGTATGAATTCTGGGGCAGGGATTGCTCCTCCACTCCGCTGGCCAGTTCTATACCAGTGTAAGGCACAGTAGCTTAGCTCTTCCCTGCACCTGTACTGCTGGAATTCAAGAACGTTTTCCATTTGAAACAACTCAGTGATTTTATTTTTCTTCTCTCTACTTCCTTCCTAATTAGATTTTTCCACCTCCAGAGATCATTTTGTCAAATAACTTTCTGTTTGAAGTTGCAATTAATGAGCTGACAGCTCCACAATTAGTCTTTGGCTACATTTGATGGAATTAATGAGAAAGTGAGTGTGCAACAGATGCAGCACAGTCCTCCAGCACCAATGAGCAGTTTTGGCAGAAATCTGTCTGACACTGTGAGATGGTTCTATGATGAAGATAGGGTGGGGGAGAGAAAGGGTGTCATTGGAACACCTGCCGACTCTATGCACCCACCCTATTGGCAGCATTGCTGTTCTTTCCAAAGAAGTAATAATTAAAAGTGTAAGTGATAATGGCACTAAATAGCATTATACATGTGCATAAAACACTTTTAGATTTAAATCTGAAAACAAAGAAAGCTACTGAAAATAATTTTATCCAGATAAAAGCTTTTATAATTTAATTATTATTGTCACGATTTGTATAACACATCCCAGATATATGTAAGTGCTGTACAGAGACTAGAGAACTACACAGGAATGGGGTTAGCGGGAATCCCATGGTTTCCGTGGGACTCCCATGAGGATCCCCTCCAGGTCATGGAACTCCTGCAGGGATCTCCTCCAGGTCCATGGGGATCCTACGGGGATGGATGCATGTCTTGTGGAGTTCCTGCTGAAGTGTAGTGCTAGGCCAGCCTACCTATCCTTTCCTTGTAATAGCACTAAAAAAAATTAATGGATATGGTTGATAGCATTGAAATCCTCAGAAGCACAGAGAGGGGAAGTCATCAACATGGGCTACTGTTAATTTGGGTTATTTTACCACAAGTCAGGTTATTTTAGTATAGGGGATGGGCAGGGATGGACGAGATTACTTGTAGGGATGGGCGGGGATGGAGGAGATTCCAGTTTGGATTGTCAAGGATGGGTTAGATTTCGGTGGGGATGGGTGAAATTTCTGTCCCCTTGCAACTCTACCCCTGGGAACACCTACACATATCCAACTCAAAAATAATCCTTGTCTAATTAATATCACTGAATAAATATTCTTATTAATTTTTATATATTTCCATCAATTTTTTCTAAAAATAAGGAGGAAAAGCCTCAACAAATTCCTTTTTGGCAACAGAGCTAATAAATTGCAGGAGTGCTTACTGTCATCATAGGCTGAAAAACCTCCCCAAATTTTTTTTATTACTACACAATCCAAACAAAATTTTTCCACACTTAGCTTATGCGGATGCACAGACTCTTCCTACTGACTACGGCTGACAGTGGCCAAAGTTTCCTCCTTATTTTTTGAAAAAATTTATGGAAATATATAAAAATTGATAAAGATATTTATTCAGTGATATTTATTAGACAAGAATAAATTTTGAGTTGTTTAAGTCAGCAGCTATCCTCAAAAGCTCCCTTAAATTGTTTGCTAGAACACCTACACAAGTACCATATAAAATTACATACTATCTGTGGTGCATATTTTATGTGTATATACGTTAGTACAATTTTATATTTAAATCCTTTTATTAATATAACATGAAGACAAAAATATTAGCGTGAAAAGTAACATTGGACCTTCTGTAGTGGCCTAGTGGTTAGAGTGCTGGACTTTGGTCCTGAGGAACTGAGTTCAATTCCCGGCACAAGCAGCTCCTTGTGACTCTGGGCAAGTCCATTGCCCAGCGCATTGAGCCTACCATGAGTGGGAAAGCACAGGGTACAAATGTAACAAAAATAAAGCAAAAAAGCTTTCATCTTTTGCCTACCAATCAGCAGGAAACACAAGTATCATGCTTTCAAAAAGGATCATAATAGTAACCATTCAGAACACTAAAGGAACATATTTATACTACTACTACTACTATTTAGCATTTCTATAGCGCTACAAGGCATACGCAGCGCTGCACAAACATAGAAGAAAGACAGTCCCTGCTCAAAGAGCTTACAATCTAACTACACTCCTGAATGAGATGATAAGTAAAAGTTTAGACTGAGATACTTAGAAGACTTTACAATTATGATCTCAAAGTTTGTTGGAAATGTTGGCTTCTGTTTTATTGAGTTATGTTCTATAGATATTACTTTATTTGTCTTTCCCATGTTTCATATGCTCTGCTCTGGTATGTAGTGGCCTTAATTAGAGGATCATGTAATTTTTTCTTTCCTGTTCTTTTCCTTTTTGCTTGATTTTGATTTGTTTAATGTATTCTCTATTTCTATACAAGTTCTACTTGGGTATAATATTTGAAATTCAATAAATAAAACAATTACAAAAAGAACACTAAGAAATATTTATAAATCCCATCTCCCACCTCAGTACAATTTTACATTTAAAACCTTTTTATTAATAGAACACGAAGACAAAAAATACAAGCATGAAAAGTAACATTGAACCAATAAGACACTAAAACACTACTATCATGATCTCAAAAAGGATCATAATAGTAATCATTCAGAACACTTAGGAATACTTATAAATCCCACTCCTGTATAATTTTATAAATGCCTACTTGAGGGATCCTTTTACTAAGATGCAGGAAAAAGGGTCCTGCGGTATCGGTGGGCGCCGTTTTTCCCCACACACCAGGCCCTTTTTACCACATTAGGTAAAAAGCCAACTCTTACCATGTGGCCATGCGGAGGGCAGCACTTACTGCCACCCACTGAAGTGGTGGTAAGGGCTCCCGTGATAACCTGGCGGTAACAGGGCAGTGTGCAGCGATGCCCGATTACTGCTGGGTTAGCACTGTGCTATAAAAACTATTTTCTGGAGTGCCGGAAATGGTGCGCACTTGAGCCAGAACTACCACCGGTGGCCATGTTGGACTGGCGGTAGTCCTGCGTTAGCGTATGGTAAGCCCATATTGGGCTTACCTATGCTTTGTAAAAGGGTCCCTGAGTGTGTAAAATGCTGTCCTACATGCTCAAGTTGCTTATAAACTTATACCCACAGGGGCAATTTTATAATTCTTTGTCTCTGTTTTGATGCCCGGAGGGCACATAGCAGGAATCTATTCTATACAGGAAAGCAAATGCCTACTTTCCTTTATAGAATACTAATGTAACCATGTATTACTCTCACACTTATGCCAGCCATAGATCTGGTGTAAGTGTGAGTGCCTAAGTGGGGTAGGTATGTGCATAATTTACAGTACATAAGAGCATAAGCATTGCCTTACTGGGACAGACTAAAGGTCCATAAAGCCCAGTATCCTCTTTCCATCAGTGGCTAATCCATGTCACAAGTACCTGGCAAGATCTCAAAAGAGTAAAACAGACTTTATGGTGCTTATCCTAGAAATAAATAGTGGATTTTCCCAAGTCCATCTTAATAATGACTTATGGACTTTTCTTTTAGGAAATTACCCAAACCTTTTTTAAACCCTAAGCTAACTGCTTTAACCACATTCTCTGGCAATGAATTCCAGAGTTTAATTACACATTGAGTGAAGAAATATTTTCTCCTAGTCCTAGTATATTTGGAAAGAGTAACAAGCAATTCGCGTCTATCCATTCCACTCCACTCATTATTTTATAGACCTCTATCATATCTCCCCTCAGGTGTGTTTTCTCCAAGTTGAAGATCCCTAGCTGCCTTAGCTTTTCATCATAGTGAAGTCTTCCCATCCCCTTTAGCATTTTTGTCGCTCTTCTATGTACCTTTTCTAATTCCGCTATATCTTTTTTGAGATGCGGTGACCAGAATTGCATGCAGTATTCGAGGTGCGGTCGCACCATGGAGTGATACAAAGGCATTATGACATTCTTATTTTTGTTTTCCATTCCTTTCCTAATAATTCCTAACATTCTATTTGCTTTCTTAGCCGTTGCTGCACACTGAGTAGAGGGTTTCAATGTATTATCAATGATGACATCTAGATCCTTTTCCTGGGCAGTGACTACTAATGTGGAACCTTGTATCACGTAGCTATGGTTCAGATTTCTCTTTCCCACATGCATCACTTTGCATTTGCTCACATTAAATTTCATCTGTCATTTGGATGCCCAGTCTTCCAGACTCGTAAGGTCCTCTTGCAGTTTTTCACAATCCTCTTGCGATTTAACAATTTTGAATAACTTTGTTTCATCAGCAAATTTAATTACCGCCCTAGTAATTCCCATCTCTAGATAATTTATAAATATGTTAAAAAGCAGCAGCCTCAGCACAGACCCCTGGGGAACCCCACTACCTACCCTTCTCCATTGATAATGCTGACCATTTAACCCTATTCTCTGTTTTCTTTTAACCAGTTTTTAGTTCACAATGGGACATTACCTCTTATCCCATGACCTTCTAATTTCCTCAGGAGACTTTCATAAGGTACTTTGTCAAATGCCTTTTGAAAATTCAGATACAAAGTATCGACTGAGCCACCTTTATCCACATGTTGATTCACACCTTCAAAGAAATGTAGTAGATTGATGAGGCAAGATTTCCCTTGACTAAATCCATGTTGGCTTTGTCTCATTAACTCATGCTTATATATATGCTCTGTAATTTTGTTCTTTATAATACTCTCTACTATTGTCCTGGCACCGATGTCAGGCTCACTAGTCTATAATTTTCCAGATCACCTCTGGAACCCTTTTTAAACATTTGCATTCCATTGGCCACTCTCCAATGTTCCAATACTATGCATGATTTTAAAGATAAATGACAAATTACTAACAATAGTTCTGCAAGTTCATTTTTCAATTATATCAGTATTCTGGGATGAACACCATCTGGTCCAGGTGATTTGCTATTTCTCAGTTTGTCAAATTGCCCCATTACATCTTTCAGATTTACAGAGAGTTGTTTCAGTTTCTCTGACTCATCAGCATTGACTAATTTCTGGCACTGGTATCTCTCCCACATCTTCATCAGTGAAAACTGAAGCAAAGAATTAATTTAATCTCTCCGTCATGGCTTTGTTTTCCTTGTGTACCCCTTTTACCCCTCGGTCATCTAGCGATCCAACTGATTCTTTTACTGGTTTCTTGCTTCTAATATACCTTAAAAAGTTTTTACCGTGTGTTTTTGCCTCCAACGCAATCTTCTTTTCAAAGTCTCTCTTTGCCTTCCTTATCAGCATTTTGCATTTGACTTGCCATTCCTTATGCAGTTTCGTATTATTTTCAGTTGGATCTTTCTTCTATTTTCTGAAGGATTTTCTCTTAGCTCTAATAGCTTCCTTCACCTCACTTTTTAACCATGCTGGCTGTCATTTGGCTTTCCATCCTTCCTTCTTTTTAAATAAGTGGAATATATCTGGTATTTTGTAAGTTACATATATATATAGGATCCTTGCCTCTGCCCATATGCCTCCCCTGTGCATGCTCCCCTTGCAAATACATGCTATGTCAGTTAAGTGATGTGATACCGTGAGTGAGGGTTGAGGGTGGGCCTGCAGAATAACACAACCAGACAAAAGTGTAAAACTGAAACAAGTGCTTTATTAACATAAACCTGAGGCCTATTACATCACAGGGTCAGGAACATAAGGTGAAAAAGCCTCTTTAGTTTAGTGAATACAGTCTTAACCAGGGCCAGTGGTTGACAGGGCCCAAACACAATCTGAGGCTAGAGACCACAAACACAGCCTATTAATTCTTCTCTTTCTCTCTATCTCTCTATGAGTTTCATATCTGGCTCCCACCAGACCTCAGAGCAAGGCTTACAAATTTCAAATCCAAAACAAGTAGGCTTACCTCAGCCAGGTCACGGTCACTAGAAATAGGTTGTGAAGGCAAATGCTGAGGCTTCAGTTGTTCCTTCTCTGGGCTTCCTTAATCCCAGTATAGCTCCATCCTTAATACTTCCTGGTGTCTGTCCCCTTGGCTTCACCCCTCCCATCTGACTTCCTCCTTAGGTGGGACTAAGTGTTTTAAGGTGGCTTAGGCTTTCTGAGAGCCTATCCTTAAGGATGAGGGGCAGTGTTCTGTATAACTGACAACACATTAAGACTCAAAAAGTGCTAAGAAATACAATACATCATATATATTTATAATGATTAAAAAACACTGAAATTCATGTTGGATAATGGGTGTGGCAGATGGCAGTGAAAGAGTTAAGGGCATGATAGCTAGGGTTAAAAACTCTGTGGTGGCCCCCTTCTCTTGGTGTCCTATGCATGTGCTTGTTTTTGCTTAATGGTTAATCCAGGGCTGGTTGTGTGGAAGGAGCAATGGATCTAATGTTGGAGGGAATATTCAAGCTTCCTGTATTGATACAAAGTCTGTGTTTTTACCTGCAGTGCCTCCACCAATGTTCAAAAGGAAAGTAGGAAAGAACTTTCACTTTAAAAACTGGTGTGTGTATAAAATACATGTGTATACTTGCATCTGCTTTAGGTGGGGGCAGAATTTTGCTGGAACAGTGCAAAGAACTGAAAATGCCATCTCCACACTTACTTTTCATCTCCCAAGCAAGGGCAGCCTGTGGAGATCCAGCAGGATGCAGGGCCTCATACGAATTGTCAATAGGGACTAAAAAATGTAGTCCATGTATGAAAAACATGAAGGGGCATAATCGAAAGGGACGTCCAAGTATTGTTGAGGATCTCCTCACAAAACATCCCGATGGAGGGGCGGGGAAACCCTTATTATCGAAACAAGATGGCCGTCCATCTTTCGTTTCGATAATATGGTCAGGGACGCCCAAATCTTGAAATTTTGGTCGTCCTTAGAGATGGTCGTTTCTAATTTTCGGCGATAATGGGAACCAAGGACGTCCATCTCAGAAACGACCAAATGCAAGCCCTTTGGTCATGGGAGGAGCCAGCATTTGTAGTGCTCTGGTCCCCCTGATATGCCAGGACACCAACCGGGCACCCTAGGGGGCACTGCAGTGAACTTCATAAATTGCTCCCCGGTACACAGCTCCCTTACCTTGTGTGCTGAGTCCTCCCAACCCCCCCCCCCAAAACCCACTACCCCAATTGTACACCACTACCATAGTCCTTACGGGTGAAGGGGGCACCTAGATGTGGGTACAATGGGTTTGTGGTGGGTTTTGGAGTGCTCGCTGTTTCCTCCACAAACATAACAGGTGGGGGGGGATGGGCCTGGGTCCGCCTGTCGGAAGTGTACTGCACCTACTAAAACTGCTCCAGGGACCTGCATACTGCTGTCATGGACCTCAGTATGACATCTGAGGCTGATACAGAGGCTGGCAAAAAATATTTTGAAAGATAGTTTTTGAAGGTGGGATGGGGTTAGTGACCACTGGGAGCGTAAGAGGAGGTCATCCCCAATTCTCTCCGGTGGTCATCTGGTCATTTCAGGCACCTTTTTGTGCCTTGGTCATAAGAAAAACACGGCCAGGTAAAGCCATCCAAGTGCTCGTCAGGGATGCCTTTTTTTTCCATTATGGGTCGAGGACGTCCTAGTGTTAGGCACGCCCAAGTACCGCCTTCACTATGCCTCCAATACGCCCCCTTCAACTTTGGCCGTCCCTGCGATGGAAAGCAGTTGGGGCCATCCAAAATCAGCTTTCGATTATACCGATTTGGATGACCCTATGAGAAGGACGTCCATCTTCCGATTTGTGTCGAAAGATGGGCGTCTTTTCTTTCGAAAATTAGCCCGATACTCAATGGTGGGGCTGCCCCTGCTTCCAACCTACACAAGCCATGAAATGCCTGCTTTCAAAGCCAGGGAAAGTATGCACATAACAGCAGCCAGCTCTATGGGTGCTGTGCGTGCTTGAGCACCCCCAATATTAAGCAAGGTCACTGATTGTGTCCAGGGAGAGGTAATTTACATCGGGTTAAGCACCCTTAATAATTTTGAAAAGTTAGCTCCTATGTGCACATTGTAGCTGCCTTCAAGGTGGACAATTTTAAACAGCTAAGTTACAAGGGCAGATAACACATTTTTTATTTGTGGAAATAACTTTGAAAATTACCCTCTTGACATATATGAGATGCAGGCATGAAGACAGTTCATCTCCTACTATATATGGCTCATACAGATCACCTGGTGTGTACGAGTAGGACTGATTTTTCTACCTCATCTATCAATTTGTATCTGTAGTATGTTGACACATATTTTTATTATGAGACAGGAATGAAGCTCATTTTGCTCAAGCCCTGGATCTAATTTAATTATAAAAGAAACCTTCAATGGGTTTGTGATGCTATCCCATACATTAGTTTGAATATTCTATAAACAATGAAGACATCATCAAAGTAATGCCACCGGCCAATGAAAGTGCAGTGTCACTAAAGCTGTCATAATAGCCTCACTGTCACATTCCAATCCATATTCTTGCAGCATGTTCGACACTGCTATTTACATTCAGCACAGAGGAAAGTGAGTTTTCTATTGCATTCTCTGTGAGGAAAGCAAGGCTCCTCCAGCTCCAGCCACATGAGGGAATAACATAAGCTAATCATCATAATGTCAATACAGTATTCTTGTTTAGCAATATTTCTAGTGAAATGTCAATATGACACACATAAAGCATCATTGCTATTTATAAACAGTACACAGTGATTTACATAAGCCAACTCAGTTCTCATCTTCTCAGCTAATTCCCTGCTATTGCAATGTCCTGTAGCCATCCTATGCACATAGGTGCTAACATTTATGCACCCATTTCACATGTAAATGTTTAGAATAATAGCATGTATGTGTGAATATACATGTAAATGTCAGAATTCTACCCCAAGTGCTATTCAGTAACTACCCACTTTTTTTACACAGTGCATTTTTGCAAGGTGTACATATGGGCGGAGCTTAGGTGGAGCTTAAGCTTAGGACATAACTTGCAGAATATTGTAAGTATTTAGGCACCAGGGCTTTTTTTGAGGGGGTACTTGGGGGTACTGAGTACTGGCACCTTTTCCATTTTCTGCTAAAATTGACCCATGGTCCCCAAAGTTTAATGAAAGAGCTCAGGCCCTACACACCAATTATGCCTTGTCATAGATTCTGTGACTGGTTGCAGGGGGCCTGGCTATTGTGGGGTGGGTCCCTCAGTGATCACCCCACCCCTGAAGGGTAGCCTGGCAATTTGAGTACCGGCACCTTTTTCACTAGAAAAAACGGACCAGCTCTGTGGCTGATGTAAGTGCTTGTGCCTAAATGTTAAGCGCCTATGTACCCAGCTATGCTAGTATTCTATAAAGGAATCTGTATTGTGGTGTACTTCTCTGTCTTCTAACCCAGACCCCTCAAAAAGACAAAAACAGAAAAAAATATAAACTTCCTTTCTCCCTTTCTGCCTAGCTCTGATAGAAGAGAGGATAGATGTTTTAAACTATTTCTTGTCCTTTACCCTGCTAACTCTTGCATTCTAATTTTGGCTACTATACTGTGGAAAAGTTCTGCTAGGTTTATTTTCCATTGCTATTTCTAGGTTAAAAAATTAAAACAGTGTTAATCTTAGAACTGGCTTAATTTGCATTACATTGATGAAACTGCTATAATTATTATTTAGATTTATTTATTTATTTAACACATTTATATCCCACATTTTCCTCACTTAGATGCAGGCTCAATGTGTCTTTTACAGGAGAAAAGGTAGTTTCTAGCTGAATTTTGACTGTTGTATCAAACTGAAATTGATTGTGTTAGCTTGCCCCTCCTAGTGAACTTTTTTTGGTAAGATGATTTGGCTGACTCACTGGGAGGTAATCACTGCACAGCATGAGGGGGCTGGACTCATAGAGAAACACAGACTACTTTGAAGCATGCCATGTGCTGGTCCTGAACCATAATACTAATAAGTGTTTCCTGATATGTTATTCTTAATTTCTCAGCTTTCTGGCTACAGGTTTAGTTTTGATATCTATTCTCTAGACTTTGCTGCTTATTGCTTAATTAATTTGTTTTGTGAATCTGTATTGTGGTGTACTTCTCTGTCTTCTAACCCAGACCCCCCAAAAAGACAAAACCAGAATAAAATATAAACTATCTTTTCTCCATTTCTGCCTAGCTCTGATAGTAGAGAGCTTTAGTCTTACAATTGGCTTAATTTGCAATACATTGATGAAACCACTATAATTATTGGGGATATTTAGATTTACAGGAGCAAAGGTAGTTTCTAGCTGAAGTTTGACAGATGTATCAAACTGAATTTGATTGTGTTAGCTTGCCCCACCTAGAGAACATTTTTGATAGAGGATTTGGCTGACTCACTGGGACTTATAAAGGCATATTTTCAAAGCACTTAGACTTACAAAGTTACACAGAGGGGCATAATCGAACGGGGCCGGCCATCTATAAGGGCCGCCCCGTCAAGCAGTGTACCCGACTGTATTATCGAAACAAGACAGCCGGCCATCTTTCGTTTCGATAATATGGTCGGGGCCGGCCAAATCTCAACATTTGGGCCGCCCTTAGAGATGGCTGGCGTTAGAGATGGCCGCCATTGGTTTTCGCTGATAATGGAAACTAATGCTGGCCATCTCAAACCCGACCAAATCCAAGCCATTTGGTCATGGGAGGAGCCAGCATTTATAGTGCACTGGTCCCTCTCACATGCCAGGACACCAACCAGGCACCCTAGGGGGCACTGCAGTGGACTTCACAAATTGATCCCAGGTGCATAGCTCCCTTACCTTGGGTGCTGAGCCCCCCAAAACCTCCGCAAAACCACTACCCACAACTGTAAACACTACCTTAGCCCTTAAAGGGTAACGGGGGGCACCTACATGTGGGTACAGTGGTTTCGGGTGGGTTTTGGAGGGCTCCCATTTACCACCACAAGTGTAACAGGTAGGGGGGATGGGTCTGGGTCCACCTGTCTGAAGTGCACTGCAGTACCCACTAAAAACTGCTCCAGGGACCTGCATACTGCTGTGATGGAGCTGGGTATGACATTTGAGGCTGGCATAGAGGCTGACAAAAAATGTTTATTAATTTTTTTGGGTGGGAGGGGGTTGGTGACCACTGGGGGAGTAAAGAGAGGTGATCCCCAATTCCCTACGGTGGTCATCTGGTCAATTCAGGCACCTTTTCAAGGCTTGGTCGTGAACAAAAAGGGACCAAGTAAAGTCGGCCAAATGCTCATCAGGGCCGACCTTCTTTTTTCCATTATCGGCCAAGGCCGGCCATCTCTTAACCACACCCCTGTCCCGCCTTCGGTACACTGCCAACACGCCCCCTTGAACTTTGGCCGGCCCTGCGACAGAAAGCAGTTGAAGCCGGCCAAAATCGGCTTTCGATTATACCGATTTGGCCAGCATTAGGAGAAGGCCGGCCATCTCCCGATTTGTGTCGGAAGATGGCCGCCCTTCTCATTCGAAAATAAGCAGGACAGTAACCTATGGAACTTTGCAAGTCTAAGTGCTTTGAAAATGAGCTCCATAGTCTCATCCTCCCTCCCTAAACCTCACACTGTCAGGGGTTTCTACTCATATATAGACAACCCAAAAGTCATTAACACTACTCCTCAGTCATAGACACGCAATCTTGCAGACAATCCTATCATAGTACACCTGTTCATACCCATTCCAACCAATCAAGATTACTTTTATTCTGTGTAATAATTGTGGTGCTTGAGTTCCAAGGCATACCATCTTATCTGTCTTCAGCTTGCTAGTATAAAACAGGAGCTCAGTAAAGTAAAGCAGTAATTGGATGCAATTAAAGCAGCTTCTATCACTCCACAGAATCATACCAATTCCTCACCAATGCCTCAAAGAACAAAACCAGCTAAGAGTAGATGGATCACAGTAGGCTCAGGAGAAGTAGCACAACTGTTGCCCCTACAGAATTTGTTTGCTCCATTACAGCACTGTGAAGCTCCAGAAAATAGAACTGAGGTGGAACAAAAAGCAAAGAAGGTGTCCCAAGAGAAAAGACACCCCCAAAGCACTAATAAAGAATCTCATTCTGGAAATCTGTTGCTGCTAGGGGATTCCATTATCAGAGGCATTAACTTTGGAACACAGTTCAAAGGGCCCGGCAAAGTAAAGTGCCTTTCAGGCTCCTCAGCTACCAGGAGTACCAGGCACATACTGATTATAATGAGAGAAGAAACTAAGGAGTCTAACACTGATATTGTTATTTACCTGGTAACAAATGATCTGGCCAATAATATCCCACTTCTAGTGCAGAAAGCTTTTCAGGAGCTGGAGGAGGGGTTAAAACCTTCGGTACAAACAGTAGCTTTTTCTGAAGTAGTACCTACTTTTGAAAGGAAGAGAAAACTTTACAAAATACCAAGAATTTCAATAGGTGTCTCAAATCCTGGTGTCATCATAAAACATTTTAGGTACATAGGAGGATGGGGCAATACATGGAAAAACAAAAGACTATGTTGTAATGATGGGCTGCACCTCACTGTGGCAGGAAAAGAAATCTTTGGTGAGAAATTCAGACAATATATTTCTAGGCATTTAAACAAGAAGACGGGGGTGGCATATGGAAGCAGGTCATTTCCAGTGATCACCCCCAGCTAAAGACAAGATGTGACAGTAGCAAAGAAAGCAATAAATCACTTCTTACCAACACAGCAGAAGTGAGACTACAGAAAAAACTAAACAGAAGATGAGCCTGCCAGTGAAATGTAGTTGGAAAGCGATGACCACAAATGCTCGCAGTCTAAGCAACAAAGTTCATGACCTGCAAGACTTCATGTTAGAGGCAGACTTAGACATTGTTGCTATACTGGAGACATGGTTCAATGATTCCCATGAATGGGGTGCAAACATACTAGGCTACAATCTATTTAGCAAGGATAGAGATGGTCGTAAAGGTGGAGGCGTAGCTCTGTATGTGAGAAACGATATCACAGTGACCTAAATACCAGGAGCCTGGGGAAAGGAAGACACGATATGGATCACCTTGAAAAGAGATGATGGAACCTCTGTCCACATGGGTGTTGTCTACAGACCTCCAATACAATCAGATGAACTAGATAAAGATCTGGTTACAGATATCTAAAAGTTGGGAAAGAAAAGAGAGGTGCTATTTTGGGGGGATTTCAACCTGCCATATCCGGATTGGAAAGTTCCATCTGCAGAATCGGAAAGAAGTAGAGAGATCATGGATGCCTTTCAAAGTGCTCTGTTCAGACAAATGGTGACGGAACCCACGAGGGAAGACGTGACGTTGGATCTGGTGCTCACAAATGGGGAAAGTATATCTATGTCCAAATGGGTGCCCACCTGAGCATTAGTGATCATCAAATGGTTTGGTTTGATATAACAGCTAAAATGAAGGGCAGCCACTCAAAACTCAAAGTCCTGGATTCCAAGCAGACTGACTTTAGGAAAATGGGGGACTACCTGAAGAAAAAAAATGATGGGTTTGGAGGACATACAAGAAGTAGAAAGGCAGTGGTTCAGGCTAAAAGGAACTATAAAAGGAGCCATAAATATAGCTACTGACCTTTATGTAAGGAAAGTAAATAAAAGCAAGAGAAAAAAGGAAAACGATATGGTTCTCCAAGCAAGTGGCTGAGAAAATAAAGGCTAAAGAGTTGGCGTTCATGAAATACAGAAAACCTCAAGAAGAGGAACAGAGAGAGGAATACTGAATGAAACTGAAAGAAGCCAAGAGAGTGATATGTCTGGCAAAAGCGCACGTGGAAGAACATATGGCTAGAAATGTAAGGAGGGGCAGCAAGAATTTTTTCAGGTACATTAGTGAAAGGAAGAAGACTAAAAATGGACTTGTGAGACTGAAATATGCTGTGAACCGCTATGTGGAAAATGACGAAGAAAAAGCAAATGTGCTAAACAAATATTTCTGCTCTGTGTTCATGGAAGACAATTCTGGAGAAGGACCATGATTGACTGGCAAAGGTACATATGAGAATGTCGCAGATATAGCACCATTCACGGAAGAAAGTGTTTATGAACAACTTGAAGATTTGAAAGTGGACAAAGCCATGGGACCAGATAGGATTCATCCCAGGATATTGAGGGAGCTCAGAGAGTTCTGGCGAGTCCTAGAGCTCTCTATACCTACATTCTCAAGCACTAGAGGTAAAGGCTCTGTATCCTTGTGTCCATACCCTGAGACCTCCAGTTCTAGAACTGACATGCTGTGGCTCTCTGTACCCATCCCATGAGCCCTTAAATCCTAGAGATAATAGGTGTCCTCTACCTGCATTCTCAAGTCCTAGAGATGACAAGCTCTGAATCCCAGAGGCCATTCCCTTAGTCCTTGGTTTCTGAAGGTGGCCAGCTCTATATCCTTCTGTTCATCTCATAGAGCTGACAAGCTCTATATTCCTGTGTCCATTGCCGATTCCAAAGGATGCAAAGAAAAAACGCCACGATCTTACCAACTATCGGCCGATTGCTGCTATCCCGCTCTTCATGAAATTAATGGAGAGCGTGGTGAATAAGCAGCTCAATGAGTACCTGGACAAGTTCAATATTTTGCATGATTCACAGTCGGGATTCCATCCACTTCATAGCACTGAGTCCGTGCTTGTCACGCTCCTGACCAACTTTAAGCAGGAAATAGCAGTCGGGAAGAGCATTCTACTATTGCAATTTGACATGTCCAGCACTTTTGACATGGTGAATCATCGCATCTTACTACAGTTACTTGATTACTTTGGCGCCAGTGGAAACGCATTAGCATGGTTGAAAGGTTTCTTAACATCAAGAACCTATCAAGTGCACTCCAGCTCAAGCTTATCTCCTATCTGGAAGGCAGCCAGCAGTGTGCCACAGGGCTCCCCACTTTCGCTGACTCTCTTCAACACCATGCTGGTCCCTCTGGCCACTGCCCTATCCAAACTTGGTCTTAACCCATTTATTTATGCTGATGGCATCACTATCTCTATTCCTTTTAAAGCAGACCTTAGCGAGATCCATGAGGAACTACGAGTTGGATTACACACCATGCTCGATTGGGCCAACTCCTTTCAGTTCAAGCTTAATACTGAGAAAACCCATTGCCTCATTCTTTCCTCCCCTTATAACAAATACGCACCGCAAGCATTAATTACTTACCCTCCCAATCTCTGAATCCCTGAAAATCCTAGGAGTGATAGTCGATCGAAACTTAACGTTGGAGCAACATACGACTTCTACCGTCAGAAGCATGTTCTTCACTCTTTGGAAACTTAAACGCATAAAACCATATTTTCCTAGAGACGTCTTTCGCACTTTAGTACAATCACTGGTCATTAGCCGTCTTGATTATTGCAATGGCATCTACTCAGGGTGCAAAGATGTGCTTCTGAAAAAACTACAGACAGCTCAGAATATGGCTGCCAGGCTAATTTATAGTGCATCTAGATTTGAAAGTACAAAGCCTCTGCGAGAGAAACTGCACTGGCTTCCTGTCAAAGACCGTATCACTTTTAAAATTTGCGCTCTAGTGCATAAAATCATCTATGGTGAAGCCCCTGCATACATGGACACCCTAATCAACTTGCCACCAAGGAACTCCCACAGATCCTCACAAATGTACTTAAACCTCCATTACACAGTATATAATGGACTTAAATACAAAAGCACCTACGCATCAACTTTCTCCTACTCTAGTGCTCATCTCTGGAATGATCTGCATAAACTGGTGAAACTTACTACTGATCACCCTACTTTCAAAAAGCGCCTCAAGACCTTTCTATTTGGCAAAGCGTATGCATCACTCCCGCCAGGCATCTCTACCTTCTGATCTGTCTTACCCCGGTGTCACATTACTCACCGCTGCTCTTTCTCTTTTACTTTACCTCGCTTTTGCCTTTTCTCCATTATACTTCTAGGACATTAATTGTTTGACCCCTAACATGCTGTGTTTTTATGTAGATTGTTGTAAACCACATTGGGCCTGCCCAATATAAATGCTGTAAATAAATAAATAAATAAATAAATAAATAACATATAGGTGATAGACGTTTTGTCTCTGTGCTCATCTCTTCAGCCCCAAAATCTTTTTGAGTCTCTGGGATGTTCCAGTTGGAGGTGGACATAAATTTTTTATTTATTTTATTTATTTATTTATTTATTGCATTTGTATCCCACATTACCCCACCTTTAAGCTCAATGTGGCTTACAATGTATCGTATTTGGTGGTAATGGATTAGAACATAATCACTTATTGTTACATAGAGATTTTGAGTAACATGATAGAAGTTTAAAACAAGCAGAGATTATAAAATAATTACATATTGTTACAAAGAGAATTTGAGTGACATAGTAGAAGTTTAGAACAAACAGATTTTATAAAAATAGGTCTGTGTAAGGTAAAGGAGATGCATGCATTTATATTTGTTGTTCTGTGTGGTATGCCTTATTAAAAAGATGGGTCTTCAGTGATATTTGGAAGTTTGTTAGTACGTCAATCTTTCTTAGGTTGTGCGGCAGTGCGTTCCATAGCTTGGCACTCAGGTAGGTAAAGTTTGCTGCATGCGTATGTTTGTATTTTAGACCTTTGCAGCTTGGGAGATGAAGATTAAAGAATGTGCGGGCTGATCTTTTGGCATTCCTAGTCGGTAAGTCTATCAGGTCTGACATATATAAACCTGTCATGTTCATTTCTACATCTTTAAAACAATAAAGCAATCCATCCTTTACAGGAGTCACTCAGAATTATTTGTTGAACAAACGAGCTGTTGTCTTTCTAGACAGAAATTATAGTTTGCATAAAAAAAGAAGAAAAATGAGATGGAACAAGAAGACTGCAAATTAGTAGCAAATTTTGTGATCGAAGAGTACATTGGGAAGTGTTTTTCTTTCTTCTTAAATGCCATTCTGTCTCAGATAATTGTACAGTAGGAACTCCATTTGGCAATCAGAATGCCCACTGGAAAATATGAAGATTTACAAGGAATCTCACTGAAAGAAATATATATATATATATTTTTTTTTTTTTTTTCAGTGAGTGTGTGTGTATACATACATACACACATACATCAGAAAAAGTGCAATGAGAGAATTACAGATTACAGATGAGGTCACACAAGCAGAAAGAGAGACAAAGGGAATAATCAGAATCCAGCATTTACCACCATAAGTACAGTGATGCTAAACAGCCACTGAATACAAAACAGGGAGAACCAGGGAAGAAAGGAACCATGTATAAATGAGAAAGGAAATAAGGGGAGTGTAAGAGTGTATATGGACTCATTGCCAGGCCTTGTACCCATGTACTGGACTAACAGGAGCCTCATCCAGAGAGAACCTGTGCCAGTATACCTTTTCCTTTTCCAGAAAGTCACACAGAGGTCAAAATGAGGTATTACAAAGAGGCAGTAAGAAATGTAACCACTGGATGTTTGAGGAGAAAAGGGAATCCAAAGAGAACACATTCACCCAATGGATGTGGAGTTTAATTATTAGAAATTGCATTTGTCAATCATATAATTCAAACTTTCATCAGCAAGTACATTCTTTATATGAAAATTTAAGGAACAAATATGGTTACTAGTTGCAGATAAGTCAAACAAAGAACACTCCATTGTACAGATCATGTCAGAAACTTCTGTAGTCTCAAATAAAAATGGACCACAGCCTGTGGGGAATCCAGTTCCTCTACATGATAGCATTCTTGAGAGAAAACAGAGCACAAAGGGTAAAGCTGCCTTCTTCAGAGGTAGAGGAATCACTTTCTCTTCTGAACAAATTGCTGTTGCCTTCCAACTGCCCCACTACTGTCTCATATCATGCAGGAAGGGCAATTTTAGGAATGTCATTAGGAGATCAAAGAGAAATTCCAGCACTTCTATGGATTGTACCAGCTATAACCATTTAAGAGAGGAGAGTGGGAGACCGGAAAACAATGAGTTACAATAATCCAAGTGTGAGATAACTAGTGATAATAGAAGCAGATGAATACATGATACAGACAGATAAGGTTTAACTGAAGAGATACGTTGTAAGGTGAAGAAGGAAGATTGTAAAACATATCATTATGAAATTTATGGTCACAAAATACACCTAGAGGGGCAAAACCTGCGCATTGGTGCACAAAATCATCTATGGTGATGCCCCTTCCTACATGGACACGCTCATTAACCTGTCGCCCAGGAACTCCCGAAGGTCGGCCCGCTCATACCTCAACCTCCACTACCCTGCTCCTCATGGCCTCAAATATAAGACCATCTATGGTTCATCTTTCCCTTATCTCAGCACTCAATTGTGGAACTGGTTGCCTCGAGAGGTCAAATTCACTTCAGATCACCCAACCTTTAAGAAGCGGCTTAAGACCTTCCTTTTTGGCAGTGCATACGCTAAGACCCCTACAGGTGCCATACCCTTTTAGTCTACGGCTCCCTCTGTGAAAACGTATCTCCTCCCCTCTCTTTCTCTCCCTCCTTTCTTCTTTCTTTCTCTCTCCTGTGACCTTGGCCACTGTACTTTGTGCTATTGTTTGCTTATTAATTATTGTACGCCACATTGAGTCTGCCCATGGGCGGGAATATTGTGGGATATAAATGTCATAAATAAATAAATAAATTTTTGATATATCTAAATCTGATTTTGGACATTTTGTAAAAATGCCCCAAAATACAGTAGTGAACATGGCCATTTTCAAACCAGAAAAATGACCAACGTTTTGTTTTGAAAATGGCCATTTGCTAAACGTTTTTGTGCTCAGTATGTCTATCATCTCGGACCATTTTAAAAAAAATGTCCAAGGGAAAAACGCACAAAATCAAGCATTTGTGATATTGGGGGGGGCAGTATTCTTAGTAGACTTACTTCACAGACATCCCAGCAGAGCAGTAGGGCACCCTAGGGGACACTACTGTGGACTTCACATAAAAGGTCCCAGGTAAACATCTCACTGTTACTACTACTACTTAACATTTCTAGAGCGCTACTAGGGTTACGCAGCGCTGTACAGTTTAACAAAGAAGGCCAGTCTCTGCTCAAAGGAGCTTACAATCTAAAGGACGAAATGTCAAGTTGGGGCAGTTACCCCCTTATATTGTATGGTGAGTCCTCCAAAGCCTACTAAAAACATACTATACCCAACTGTACACCACTACAATAGCCCTTATGCCTGCAGGTGTCACCTACGTGGAGGTACAGTAGGCATTTAGTATTTTTAGGAGGGCTCACATGTCCACTGCATTGTCCACTAGGCTACTCCTTGGACCTGCTTGTTGCTCTAATAGGACTGGCCATCGTATCTGAAGCTGTCATCGAGCCTGGTATGTACTGTCACTATCACATCTTAGGGGGTTGGGTCAGTGACTACTGGGGGAGTAACAGGGGTTATGCTTTTAGACAATCAAAACCTTAACCCATACATATATGCAGATGACGTCACGATCTCCATCCCATTCAAACAAGACCTGAAGGAAATTACTAACGAAATCAATCAAAGCTTTCAAATCTTGCACTCCTGGGCAGATGCATTCCAGCTAAAACTCAATGCAGAAAAAACTCAATGTCTCATACTCACCTCACAACACAACACAACTAAACTCACCACCATAACCACCCCCAACTTTTCCCTCCCCATCTCAAACAGTCTGAAAATTCTGGGAGTCACCATTGACCAAAATCTCACACTCGAAAACCACGTGAAGAATACAATTAAGAAGATGTTCCACTCCATGTGGAAACTCAAAAGAGTAAAACCATTCTTCCCAAGGGCCATCTTTCGAAACTTGGTACAATCCTTGGTACTAAGTCATCTGGACTATTGCAACTCACTCTACGTGGGCTGTAAAACACAGACCATCAAAAAACTCCAAACGGCCCAGAATACCGCAGCCAGACTCATACTTGGAAAAACAAAATATGAAAGTGCAAAACCCCTAAGAAAGAACCTACACTGGCTCCCAATGAAAGAACGTACCATGTTCAAGATATGCACGATTGTTCATAAAATCATCCATGGAGATGCCCCGACCTACATGCAAGATCTAGTGGACCTCCCACCTAGGAATGCCAAATGATCTTCCCGTACCTATCTCAACCTACACTTCCCCAATTGTAAAGGGGTCAAACACAAATTAACACATACGTCCAGCTTTTCATACACAAGTACGAAGATGTGGAATGCACTACCAACTCACCTGAAAACGATCGATGAATTAAATAACTTCCGCAAAGCTCTGAAAACCTACCTCTTTAACAAAGCTTACAATGAGAACCCATAATCACTAGAACACAACTCTACACTCCTTTACTCAGAATGCCTCACTGTACAGCTGCATGACCATATCCTCTTGCTTTCTTTTATCTTTGTGCAACACCAATTGTATTTCATCCCTGTTATGGCGATGTCATAACAGATCTCTGTAAGCCACATTGAGCCTGCATATAGGTGGGAAAATGTGGGATACAAGTACAATAAATATGCCTTAATTCCTCCAGTGGTCATTTGGTTATTTAGGGCACTTTTAGGTCATTTAGGGGCTCATTTTCAGAGCACTTAGACTTACAAAGTTCCATAGTCTAAAGTGCTTTGAAAATATGCCTCTTGGTCCTGGTTGAAACAAGTCTACCCAAAAATGTCTTAATTTTGGCCCTAAACTTTTTCATTTTCTTTCATTATTGCAGAAAAACATCTATGTTTTGGTGCCACACATGTCCTGCCCACAATACACCCCCCTTAAAATTTGGATGAACTGTGGAGCAAAATGTCTAAAATCGGGATGCTGAAAATCACAACTTGGACATTTTTGCGAGAAAAATGTCCTTCTGCCACCTTATGAAGCTTTTTGGACTTTTTTGTTTTGAAAATGAGCCCCCTAATATATTAACTTTATCTGAATATTGTAATGTATGACCTGGGATGCACTGGGCGGGGCCTAACTATAGTCTCGATTATCTGAACTTCGCTAATCTGACCATCTGGCATATCTGACAGACCCCCCCCCCCCCCGGTGACATCATCACATTGTCGTTAAGAAGTCCGCAGGTTCTCTTCCTGTTTTCTGGCTTCACACACTGCTAGTTAGTGTTAATAAACAATACTGTATTTTAAAGAGATATATCTTATGCCTGTTGTGTATACATAAAGTATGTTTTCCATGCATTTTTTAAGGGGTTAAAATTGTTTCCCATATTATCTGACTTTTCACTTATCCAGCAACAGCTCAGTCCCGTTTACCTTGGATAATTGAGACTGTACTGTAGTTCTAGATCTGTTTGGCATTGGTTGTGAATGCTTATATTTTATTATGATGATGTTTATTATTGTTTGTAATGGTGATTTTACAAGTCTTGTATATTTTGTTTTTATTTTATGTTGTAATCCATTTTGAACCTGGAGAAGAAGTGGAATAGAAATACTGGAATTAAATTACATTTATTTCTGCTAAAAGGGTAATTGAGAGAAAGTGAAGAACCTCGTCACCTATACAGGCGGATATTGCACCATGGTAAAGTTAACCTCATGTTATTTAGCCAGATGTAAGCAGCTTTTTCTGTTTAGTATTATTTAGTTAATGCTCCTGCTTTATATTGAGTCCTTGGATTCCTCTTTATTGTGGACTTGAGTTTAGTAATTAGTTCTCCCTTGTTATTGGATTAGGTATAATCCTTTTCTTTCTGTTAAATATTTTACTTTGCTGTACAAGTGGAAACTTGGATTGTTAAATGAAAAGTTTCAATAAAAATAAAATAAATTTAAAAAACAACCTTGGATGTCCAGTACCAGAAAGGTTCCATTGGGTGCCAATAAAATATTGTATTCAGAATAAGGTTTTGAGGGCACTGGAATATCTACAGTCTAGGAACCAGGACTATGTCCCGGGAACTTGTCTGAGTTCTCATAATCATCTGCTTTAGATTCTATAAGTATTATAAAGTACTGCTGGTAAAACCTAGGGAAAGCGCTTTGGATTTGGAATGCACTCCTGGGTTAGTTACTGGGGGAGGGGGTTGAGACAGATTTTGCCAAATTTAAGAAGCAATTGAAAACTTATTTATTTTGTTGTGCTTATAGTTAGGATTAAAAGTGTCTGGGTGGGGGGAAAAGAGGTATAGATGCTGGGTTTATTGGAAGGAGGAGGAAATTTTATGTTTAATTTATTGGTTTATTTCTGTTTTTTGTTAAACACCACAGGGGGCATTATTTGATGGTGTAGTATAAAAGTACACCACGGCGCTCTTTGCATTCTGCTGACAAAGCTCTGTTAGAAGTACCATCATTTAAATTGATAAAATGTAATATTTATTGTGAGTTTTTATTTCGAATTTCTGGGCCAATTCAGTGGAATGCTTTGCAGGATTCTCTATGGAATATTCCATCTTATCTGATGTTTTGAACATTGCTTCAAGCATACTATTTTGTATAGGCCTTTTCTAAATAACTTTGCTAAAAACACATTTAGGGGTCCTTTTACCAAGCCACACTAAAAATTGGTCAGCGCTGTTGTTTTCTGCACACTGTGGCCACTTTTACCACGGCAGTAAAATGGCCACCTTTCAATATTTTTTTGTAATGGCCAATGCACTGATTTCCCCATTAGCACATGACCATTACCATGGGTGCCCCTACTGCCACCTATTTAGGAGACAGTAAGGGATCCTATTCTAATCAGGTATCGTATAGTAATGAGCCCATGCTACCCACAGGTGCACCTACTCTCCACTCATGGACACACCTCCTGTGCTGGAAAATAAAAAATATTTTCCAGTGTGAGATTAGTGCAAGCTAAGTGTGTCCCACGGTAGTGCTCTATTAGCATGCAGTAGGCCCACGTTAGGCCTTCCATGCCTTAGTAAAAGGGCCCCTTAGAGATTTGTTTTAGATGGTAACTCTGATGAGATTTTAATCTGAATTATAATTTATTATTGTTTTATATTTGTTGTTGTGATGTCTTCATTTTGTTACGGATGTATTGTTGTAACCTGCTCAGATTAAAGGGGCCTTTTACAAAGTGGTGGTAAACCCAACGTGGGCTTACAGCTGCCAATTTGGAGCTACTGCTGGCCCAACACGGGCACTGGCAGTAGTTTCAGCCCTAGCACATGCCATTTCCCAAACTGGGGAAAATAGGACTCAATATTTTGTGCAGCAGTTGCCTGGCAGTATTTGGGCAGCTACCCGGTTACTGCCGAATTAGCGCAGGTGCCCTTATTGCCACCTCAGTGAGTGGCGGTAATTACTGCCCCCAACATTGCCACATGGTAAGAGCAATCTTACCACATGGCAATCTATTTTTCAGCCTTTTTACTCATTGCGTGGCAAAAACGACTGCTACCGCTTCTAAAGGTCCTTTTTACTGCACCTTGGTAAGAGAACCCCTAAATAAATAAACCCTAAACAGAGCAATAGGCAAACTAGAGAAACCGGCTTTTCTGCAAAAGTCTTCTATGTTTCTCAAGGTTGGTGAAATATGGGTCTTCTTAATGATCCCCTCATGAGACAAGGAAAAGCTCTGTTCTCTGGGAACTAAGGCACACTACCAAACTCAGGTTTAGAGAAAGGATTTCAAGCCATCAGTTTGCTGATGACCTACCCTCCAATTGGACATTGATTTCCCTGTTGGACCAGTTGACCGGACTTGTCTGAGTTGACCTTGGCTTTCACTCCAGTGTGGGCTACCCCTCCTCTGCAAAGCTTGCTGTGTTACCTAGCAGGCCACTCTGTCCCTTTACAATAGCCCCTGAGAGCTGGCTGACATGTCCTTTGTCTATTAAAAAGCAGGAGGCCATACATGCTCACTGACCCCCAACAGTTGTCTTTCTATTGGTCCATTGTGTGGTTGTTTTTATCTTGTTTCAGGGCAGTGACAGCAACAACAAAAGGGAACACGGGATCCCGGCCAAGCACATGTGGCACTGATGAAAGAGAGTGTATCAGTGCCCTTCCTTCAGATTCAGTGATGGAGATACCACTGGCAAGAATGAGACAGCTTTTACACAGTCCTGTTAGCAAAGAAGGGGGAGTGAGACAGAGAATTGTTTTATACTGTCCCACTGGTGTGTGAGAGAGAGGGAAAGGTACATCTTTTAAGTTGCATTTTCAGGGCAACAAATAACAAGATTTACAGATAGACCTGTGGCACTGATCTGTAGGAGAGAGAGAGAAAAAGTAAAAAGAAATCTGCTGTTTTGAGGGAGAAAGAAGAGGCATTGTTTATGCTGCAACAGGCCAATGAAAAAGGAAAAGGGACAAATTTTTGAAGATAAAAGCAGAGATTCTAATACCATTGGCAGCATGTGTGACAAACCATATTACAGAAAAGCTGTATATGCAAAGACACACCAGCTGTTAATTCCTGCCATAAAGAAGAAAAACCAGGGGAGGAACTTAAGGGAATAAAAATCAATGCTTGGCATCAGGGTCTCTCAGTGCTGATGAAGACAATGTTGAATATACACATCTCAGTGTCGGGTCCGATGCTGACTGTTCCCGGGGTCCTCTATCAGAATCTGATTTTGAGGCAGGCAGAGACCTCCTTGATACTGGTGCACTACCAGTGTCAGATGCATCTCTAGCATTCTTTCCAATGTGCATCACCTTGCATTTGTCCACATTAAATTTCAACTGCCATTTGGATGCCCAATTTTCCAATTTCCTAAGGTCTTCCTGTAATATTTCACAGTCAGCATGTGTTTTAACAACCTTGAATAGTTTTGTATCATCTGCAAATCTGATCACCACACTCGTCGTTATGATTTCCATATCATTTATAAATATGTTAAATAGTACCAGTCCCGGTACAGATCCCTGCGGCACTTCACTGTTCACCCTCCTCCATTGAGAGAAATGACAATTTAACCCTATCCTCTGTTTTCTGTCCAATAACCAATTCCTAATCCACACCAGAACCTTGCCTCCTATCCCATGACTCTTTAAATTTCTCAAGAGTCTCTCGTGAGGAACTTTATCAATATCAAAAGCTTTCTGGAAATCTAGACACACTAAATCAACTGGCTCTCCTTTATCCACATGTTTAGTCATGCCTTCAAAGAAATGAAGCAAATTGGTGAGGTAAGGTTTCCTTTAGCTGAACCCATGCTGACTCTGTCACATTAAACCATATTTGTCTACATGTTCTGTAATTTTATTCTTTGTAATAGTTTCTACTATTTTGCCTGGCACTGATGCCAGGTTTACCAGTCTATAATTTCCCAGATCACTCCTAGAACCCTTTTTACAAATCAGCTTCACATTGGCCACCCTCCAATCTTCAGGTACTACAATTTTAACGGCAGGTTACATATTACTAACAGCAGATCAGCAATTTCATGCTTGAGTTCCTTGAGTACCATTGGATGTATGTCATCCAGTCCATGTGATTTACTACTCTTTAATTTGTCAGTTTGGCTCACTACATCTTCCAGATTCACCAAGTTTTCTTTCAGTTCCTCCGCATCATCACCCTTGAAAACTATTTCTGGTACAAGCAGATCTCTTACATCTTCTTTCATAAAGACAGAAGCAAAGAATTCATTCTGTTTCTCCACTATGAGCTTGTCCTCCCTGAGCGCCCCTTTTGCTCCTTCGTGATCTTGCAGTCCCACGGATTCCCTCGCAGGCTTTCTGCTTCTGATGTACCTGAAAAAGTTGTTACTGTGAGCTTTTACCTCTGCGGCAAGTTTCACTTCATATTCTCTTTTAGCCTTCTTTATTAATGCTTTGCATCTGACTTGCCAGTGCTTATGTTGCTTCTTATTTTCTTCATTTGGGTTCTTTTTACGTTCTTCAATCTTTTGGCTGTAATGACCTCTTTTACTTCACCTTTTAACCATGCTGGCTGACGTTTTCTCTTCTTTCCACCTTTGTAAATATGTGGAATGCATCTGGACTGAGCTTCCAAGATGGTATTTTTGAATAATGTCCATGCCTGATGTGGAGGGGCATAATCAAACGAGGTGCCCAAGTTTTCCTGAGGATGTCCTGGCAGGACGTCCCCGCAAAGGGGCGGGTAAATCCCGTATTATCGAAACAAGATGGGCGTCCATCTTTCATTTCGATAATACGGTCAGGGACACCCAAATCTCAACATTTAGGTCGACCTTAGAGATGGTCGTCCTTAGAGATGGTCGTCCCCAATTTTCGGCGATAATGGAAACTGAGGACGCTCATCTCAGAAACGACCAAATCCAAGCCATTTGGTCATGGAAGGAGCCAGCATTCGTAGTGCACTGGTCCCCCTCAAATGCCAGGACACCAACTGGGCACCCTAGGGGGCACTGCAGTGTACTTCATAAATTGCTCCCAGGTGCATAGCTCCCTTACCTTGTGTGCTGAGTCCCCCAACCCCCCAAACCCACTCCCCACAACTGTACACCACTACCATAGTCCTTAGGGATAAAGGGGGGCACCTAGATGTGGGTACAGTGGGTTTCTGGTGGGTTTTGGAGGGCTCACATTTACCACCACATGTGTAATAGGTAGGGGGGATGGGCCTGGGTCTGCCTGCCTGAAATGCACTACACCCACTAAAACTGCTCCAGGGACCTGCATACTGTTGTCATGGAGCTGGGTATGATATTTGGCATAGAGGCTGGAAAAAATATTTAAACTTTTTTTTAGGGGGGGGGGGGGGTTAGTGACCACTGGGGAATAAGGGGAGGTCATCCCCTTTTCCCTCCGGTGGTCATCTGGTCATTTAGGGCACATTTTTGTGGCTTGGTCATAAAAGACCAAGTAAAGTCGTCCAAGTGTTCGTCAGGGATGCCCTTCTTTTTTCCATTATCGGCCGAGAATGCCCATGTGTTAAGCACTTCCCAGTCCCGCCTTCATTATGCTTCTGACATGCCCCCATGAACTTTGGTCATCCCCGCGACAGAAAGCAGTTAAGGACGCCCAAAATCGGCTTTCGATTATGCCGATTTGTGCAACCCTGTGAGAAGGACGCCCATCTTGTGATTTGTGTCGAAAGATGGGCATCCTTCTCTTTCGAAAATAAGCCTGTTAGTGTCCTAACCTTTGCAGCCGATCCTTTTAGTTTCTTTTTAACCATTTTCCTCATTTTATTATAGTTGCCCTTTCAAAAATTGAATGCAGCTACAGTAGATTTCCTTTGCAGGTTCATCCCAGATAGTAGCTCAAACTTGATCATATTATGATCATTGTTTCTCAGGGGACCCAACACCACTACCTCTTGCACTATGCCCTGCACGCCACCAAAGACCAGATCCAAAATGGCTCCCCCTCTTGTCAGCTCCTGGACCAGCTGCTCCAAGAAGCAGTCGTTTATTGCATTTAGAAATTTGATCTCCCTGGCACTCCCTGATGTTACATTTATCCAGTCAGTATTGTGGTAATTGAAATCATCCATTATTATAGTGTTGTCCAATTTGCCAGGTTTTCTAATCTCTGTAAACATTTCTTCATCAGTCTGTTCATTCTGTCCCGGCGGACGGTAATACAGTCCTATAAGAATACTCCTTCCCTTCATAAATGGAGTTTCTATCCATAATGATTCAACGCTGCTATCTGTGTCATGTGGAATGTTTATTTTATTTGACTCAATTCCCACTTTAACATAAGGTACAACTCCCCCTCCAATTTGATCCTCTCTATCATTGCGATACAATTTGTACCCTAACACAGTGTCCCATTGATTATCCTCTTTCCACAAAGTCTCTGAGATTACTATTATATCTACCTCATCATTTAGTGCTATATATTCTAACTCTCCCATCTTATTTTTTAGACTTCTACCATTTCTATACAGGCATTTCAAATTGTGTTTTTTTTCCTTTGATCTACAAGCTGCTTAGAAGTTAAAGGGGATAATGTGCATCCTTTATCCTGCTCTCATTAAGCACACCTGGCTTACTTTCAGCATTGTTGAAACTTATCTACTAGGATTTCCCTAAATGTCCTGTTTGAATAGTATCCTTCAAGGATACTCCACACTGAACTATGCACTCCTGGGCGACTGTCATCTCCCCCCCCCCCCCCCCCAATTCTAGTTTAAAAGCTACTCTATCTCCTTGTCTTCGGAGAAAATTATTTCTGTTGATGTTCCCAAATCCATCACCTTGGAGTATCATATTGCGACTGCTAGTTCTAAAACTTTCTTTCCACTGAAAATGTTTTGCTTCTTGTGAATCACTTATACTTTTCATATGTTTAAATGTCTCTATCATATCTCCACTTCTTTAGGGTGCATGTAAATAATTTTGGCATTTATAATCCACTTAACCATCAAGTTCAAAGTGAAGAACAATCTCACATTATAAGCAGGTACTATCTTTGTCCCTAGAGGGCTCACAATCTTGTTTTTTGTACCTGAGGCAACCGAGGATTGAGTGACTTGCCCAGGGTCACAAGGAGTTGCACTGAGAATTAAACCCAGGATACTGGGATCAAAGCCTGCTGCACTAAGCATTAGGCCACTGCTCTGCTCCATGAGTCTCATCTTATATTTATATCCCTATGCCGAGACCTGTAGTGTTGCTGGGTCAGGTCTCCATTTTGTAAGAAAGTCCTCTTTGTCATGACACTTTTTATGAAGCTACTTTTTTTTTCTGTTTCTCATGAGAAAGATATTCTCTTTGGTTTTATGGAGGATCTCTTCTGCCCTTCTTTGGAGAATCTTTTGTGCCTGTTTCAACATTAACTCTAGCCAGAGGGAATTGCAACTCAGATATTTTGAAGGCCCTATGGTAACATTTTTGTGCAATGACAGCACTTTGGAGCATCATGATCAGGATCCAACCATTCATTATAAGTGGTGACTATCTGTGATACACATCTTCTGTCTACACAAACAGTGCATGAATCTGCTCCATGAGGATCTGTCAAGATTAAATTCAATTTTTGTATTTTCTATTTTTTAACTGAGGAGGAAGACCAGGGAGAGGAAAAGAGAACAAAATCAGCATTGTTAGTTTTGTGGCTAATTTCCTGAGACAAAAGGTCATGCATCCAGACAGCAGTATGGATGGAATAAAACTGGAGGAGCTTGAAGAGACAATGGTTGTACAGGAACTTAAGTCCCCCACATGCTAAGAGAAAGAGAGTCTGTGTGCTACTGAATTACATCATCTGCTTATGTGTGATGGATTCATCCCTGTTTGTAGAAAAAGAAACAAAATATCACACTTTAAAATGTAGTACTTCAAAAATACCTTTGAAGTGACATTTGGAGAAAAGCAAAACCTTAAGTCACTCTTGACTTTTTCACCTATCCAAAACAGCACCAGACCCAGAACAGAAGAGCTAGAGATAAGATGAAACTTCAAACCCTTTCCTTGCTTCTGTAACAAACAGGACACAACATCACAAATCTATAACTGTGTACCTGCCTGCAGTTCTGCTGAAAACATTCCTGAGGCTATTCACTAATGAATAGCGATGACCTTGCAAGATAAGAATTACTTTCAGGCTCTAACACTTGATGTTCAGGAACAGATTATTCAGTGAAAAGATTCAGGGCAACTTGGGAGGCCAGAGCATATCTGATGCACTGAGGGGAGAAAGAGAAGAGATAATATGAAGGGCAGAAAGATGGGAGTGGGAGGAAAATGAGAATGAGAGAAAGAGGAATGTCAATGAGGGATTTGGATTACTACTACTACTATTTAGCATTTCTATAGCGCTACAAGGCATACCTCTACTGGAAGGGCATTCCAAGTATCCACTACCCTCTGTGTAAAAAAGTATTTCCTGACTTACTCCTAAGTCTACCGTCCTCTTACTCCTAAGTCTACCGTCCTGCAACCTCAATTCATGTCCTCTAGTTCTACCACCTCTAAGTCTCTGGAAGAGATTGGTTCCAAGTACTTAAAAGTCTGTATCATATCTTCTCTATCTCTCTTTTTCTCTAGCATATACATATTCATGTCTTCTAGTCTCTTCTCTTCTCATAAGTCTTTTGGCATAAGCCTTGTACCCTGTACTGTTTTTGTTGCCTTCCTCTGAACCACCTCAAGTCTTTTTATGTCCTCGGAGACATAAAAAGGGGCCTTTTCGATATGATGTTTGTCACAAAATGCCTAGCCACCCACCTAGGGTTACCCTGTGGCCACTTAGAGGGTCTATCCCCAGCACAGCCTGGGTCTCCCTCTCTACACTGCATTGCACCAACCCCTAGGCTACTCCAGGGACTTTTTTGCTGCTCTAGGACTGGCTATAACATCTGAGGCTGTCATAGAGGCTGATATGTACTGTTTTATTCACATCTTTGGGGGTGGGAGGGTGTAAGTGAGCACTGGGGAAGTAAGAGGGGCCATGCCTTAATCCTTCCAGTGATCATCTGGTCATTTAGGGCACCTTTTTCTGACTTTTAGTCAGGATAAAAATAGGTCTGGACCAAAACGTCTAGGTTTTAGCTCTGCATGTATTTGTTTTGTTCCAATATGGCAGAAAAACATTCAAGTCTTAGGAATGTCCAAATCCCCACCCCCAGTTTGAATGCACTGCTTAACCGCATACGACAACAATTTAAAAATGGATTTCAAAAATAGTGATTTGAACATTTTGGCAAGTAAAACATCCAAATACCGATTTATGCCACTTTTTAAACATTTTTCTCTTTTGAAAATGAGCCCCATAGCTTCCAAAACTGAACACAATACTCCAAGTGGGGCCTCATCAACAACTTGCACAGGGGCATCACCACCACCTTCCTTCTGCTGGTTATGCCTTCTTTATGCAGCCTAGCATTCGTCTGGCTACAGCCACTGCCTTATCACATTGTTTCACCGCTTTGAGATCATCAGACTCTCACCCCAAGATCCCTCTCCTGATCCGTGTATGTCAGGCTCTTGCCTCCTAATGCTTACTGTTCTGTTGGATTTCTATACCCCAAGTTCACTACTTTGAACTTCTTTGCATTACATTTAACTGCCAAATATTAGACCATTAGCCTCTTCATTTTCCAAAATTCTCTTTTGGTCATGATCCCAGTGCTTCTGGTACAGTGATGTTTTACTGTTTACAAAGTTTCCAATGAATAAGACATGTCACCTTATTGTGCCTTTCAGTATATAAACCTTTTCCCAATAGAACTTTGCAGCCAGCTATTAGATGCGTAACCAGGTCCAGCTATTCCTTACAGAATCAGTTTTTGCAGTTTTTTTCAAAGCTTACTGTGAGATATCTTGTCCATAATTCACTGTCTTGTGCTGCAACTATCAATCTCTCATCCTTTGGTTTCAGTTCACCTTACTGTAGCCATTCATGTGGCCAGTTTTGACTGCCATATGGTTAAGTAAAACTTTATGTTTTCCACTATATCTGTGAATTTTCCAATTGTTTTTCCTTGTTTGCTGATCTAATTCTTCAAAGAGTTTTTTCTTTTGTTTTGCAAATTCTGTTTCTTCTTTTCCTGTGTGGATTCTCACTCATTCCTTCTACTCGTCAGAATGCTTCTCCAAGTTTAATGATGGAGACAGATTCTAGACATTTATTTTCATACTTCAATACTTTTTGCATATTTGGATTTGTTGGAGCTGTTAAGTAGGCTGGAGGCCTACAACAGTAGCTCTATATGTATAATATATCTTTATGAGGCCTATTCCTCTTTCAGCAGGAGGAATGTAAAGTCTCAGCATACACTGATTCTTATAAATTACCTTGCGGGAATGAAGGAGTTTTCTTGTTCGTACATTCAGCTTTTCAAGATCTTAACAGGCCAAATTCCAATTGTCAGTTGATTCATACCTTGATGGATCTTTAGGCTGACCTAGTATCTTATGTTCTTATCCTCATCAGATGCAACTAACAGTACAAGGAAGAAAAGTCCCATACTGATCAGCATGTTCCACATCCCAGAGGTGACAAACTGTGTATCACTGTGTCCATCCTCTGAGCTCTCTAGTCTTAGAGGTGACAACCTTTGTTTTCCTGTGCCCATCTCCCCTCTTGTCCTTGCCCCCATCCCATAGTGATTGCAATAAATGCTCCATCTTGTTCTTTCCTTGGGCATAAACTCTATATCTATGTGTCTATCCCCTCAGCCCTCTAGTCCCCACTTCTATTACTTTTTGTAGCACTAATATCTCAAAATTGGTCACAGGTTTTTTTCCCCCTTTAACACGAATCAATAGTTCTTCAGATCACTATGGAAACAGGCTGGTTTGCTTATGTGGGGTTTGTTTCTTGCTATCATTTTCTCTCTGCTGCTGACCTGTTCCCACACGACTGCAGATATTATACTTCCATCTGAACCTCTTCAGAAATTGACAGTAGAGATTTTAATGACTTCTGAGTTTGACAAGAAATAGAATTGTAGCTAACTAATTGTCTTTCCTCTATAAAACAAATCTGTAATTTATTTACAATAGAGTGGAGGAGTAGCCTAATGGCTAAGTACAGTAACCTGAGAACCAGTGGAATGGGGTTTGATTCCCACTATAGCTCCTTGTGACTCTGGGCAAGTCAGTTTACCCTCCATTGCCCCAGGTTCAAAATAAGTTAGTAACATAGTAGATGACGGCAGAAAAAGACCTGCACGGTCCATCCAGTCTGCCCAACAAGATAAACTCATATGTGCTACTTTTTGTGTATACCTTACCTTGATTTGTACCTGTCCTTTTCAGGGCACAGACCGTATAAGTCTGCCTAGCACTATCCCCGCCTCCCAACCACCAGCCCCGCTTCCTACCACCAGTTCTGGCACAGACTGTATAAGTCTGCCCAGCACCATCCCCACCTCCCAACCACCAGTCCCGCCTCCCACCACCGGCTCTGGCACAGACCGTATAAGTCTGCCCAGCACCATCCCCGCCTCCCGCCACTGGCTCTGCCACCCAATCTCGGCTAAGCTCCTTAGGATCCATTCCTTCTGAACAGGATTCCTTTATGTTTATCCCACGCATGTTTGAATTCCGTTACCGTTTTCATTTCCACCACCTCCCGCAGGAGGGCATTCCAAGCATCCACTACTCTCTCCGTGAAAAAATACTTCCTGACATTTTTCTTGAGTCTGCCCCCCTTCAATCTCATTTCATGTCCTCTCGTTCTACCGCCTTCGCATCTCCGGAAAGGGTTCGTTTGCGGATTAATACCTTTCAAATATTTGAACGTCTGTATCATATCACCCCTGTTTCTCCTTTCCTCCAGAGTATACATGTTCAGGTCAGCAAGTCTCTCCTCATACGTCTTGTAACGTAAATCCCATACCATTCTCGTAGCTTTTCTTTGCACCACTTCAATTCTTTTTACATTCTTAGCAAGATACGGCCTCCAAAACTGAACACAATACTCCAGGTGGGGCCTCACCAACGATTTATACAGGGGCATCAACACCTCCTTTCTTCTGCTGGTCACACCTCTCTCTATACAGCCTAACAACCTTCTAGCTACGGCCACCGCCTTGTCACACTGTTTCGTCACCTTCAAATCCTCAGATACTATCACCCCAAGATCCCTCTTCCCGTCTGTACTTATCAGACTCTCCCCGCCTAACACATACGTCTCCCGTGGATTTCTATTCCCTAAGTGCATCACTTTGCATTTCTTCGCATTGAATTTTAATTGCCAAACCTTAGACCATTCTTCTAGCTTCCGTAGGTCCTTTTTCATGTTTTCCACTCCCTCCGGGGTGTCCACTCTGTTACAGATCTTAGTATCATCCGCAAATAGGCAAACTTTACCTTCTAACCCTTCGGCAATGTCACTCACAAATATATTGAACAGAATTGGCCCCAGCACCGATCCTTGAGGCACTCCACTACTCACCTTTCCCTCCTCCGAGCGAATTCCATTCACCACCATCCTCTGTCGTCTGTCCGTCAACCAGTTCCTAATCCAGTTCACCACTTCGGGTCCTATCTTCAGCCCATCCAATTTATTTAAGAGCCTCCTATGGGGAACCGTGTCAAAAGCTTTGCTGAAATCTAAGTAGATTACGTCCATAGCTCGTCCCTGATTCAATTCTCCTGTCACCCAATCAAAGAATTCAATGAGATTCGTTAGGCACGATTTCCCTTTGGTAAAACCATGTTGTCTCGGATCTTGCAACTTATTGGCTTCCAGGAAATTCACTATCCTTTCCTTCAGCATCGCTTCCATTACTTTTCACCAAAGTGAGGCTTACCGGTGTGTAGTTTCCAGCTTCTTCCCTATCACCACTTTTGTGAAGAGGGACCACCTCCGCCGTTCTCCAATCCCTCGGTACCTCTCCCGTCTTGTGATAAAGTCACCTCCAGGATAGTTGGGTTAAGGCAGTTTCAGTCTGAACTACAAGTCCCAGAAGGCATTGCAGGCAAGGAGCCAGGGGGTGAGATGAGGAACCCGGACTGGACTTCTAGCTGGCTTTGTCCACCTTTAGCTTTTCAAGTTGTTCATACACACTCTCTTCCGTGAATGGTGCTCTATCCACTTCAATCTCATTAGTACTTTTTCCAGTCCATCGTGGTCCTTCTCCAGGATTTTCTTCTGTGAAAACAGAACAGAAGTATCTATTTAGCAAATTTGCTTTTTCTTCATCATTATCCACATAGCGGTTCGCAGTATCTTTTAGTCTCACAATTCCCTTTTTAGTCATTCTCCTTTCACTAATATACCTGAAGAAAATTTTGCCACCCCTTCTTACATTTCTAGCCATTTGTTCTTCCGTTTGCGCTTTCGCCAGACGTATCTCTCTCTTGGCTTCTTTCAATTTCATCTGGTATTCCTCCTCGAGTTCCTTTTCTTGAGTTTTTTTGTATTTCTGGAACGCCAACTCTTTAGCCTTTATTTTCTCAGCCACTTGCTTGGAGAACCATATCGGTTTCCTTTTTCTCTTGCTTTTATTTACTTTCCTTACATAAAGGTTTGTGGCCCTATTTATAGCTTCTTTCAGCCTGGACCTTTGTCCTTCCACTTCTTGTATTTCCTCCTAGCCCATCAGCTCCTTCCTCAGGTATTCCCCCATTTTACTAAAGTCAGCATACTTGAAGTCCAGGACTTTGAGTTTTGAGTGTCCGCTCTCCACTTTAGCTGCTATATAAAACCAAACCGTTTGATGGTCACTGCTGCCCAGGTGGGCTCCCACTCAGATATTTGACACACTATCCCCATTTGTGAGCACCAGATCCAGCGTCGCTCCCTCCCTCGTGGGTTCCATCACCATTTGTCTGAGCAAACCACTTTGGAAAGCATCCACGATCTCTCTACTTCTTTCCGATTCCGCAGACGGAACCTTCCAATCTACACCCGGCAGATTGAAATCTCCCAGCAAGAGCACTTCTCTCTTGTTTCCCAACCTTTGAATATCTGCGATCAGGTCTTTATCTAATTCTTCCAATTGTGTCGGAGGTCTGTAAGCAACACCCAAGTGGACAGAGGTTCTATTATCTCTTTTTATGGTGATCCATATCGCTTCTTCCTTTCCCCAGGTCCCTGTCATTTCAGTTGCCGTGATATCATTCCTCACATACAGAGCTACTCCTCCACCTTTACGACCCTCTCTATCCTTCCTAAATAGATTATAGCCTGGTATGTTTGCATCCCATTCATGGGAACCATTTAGCCACGTCTCTGTGATTGCAACAATGTCTAAGTCTGCCTCCAACATCAGGGCTTGAAGGTCATGAACTTTATTGCTTAGACTGCGAGCATTTGTGGCCATCGCTTTCCATGTACATTTCCTGGTATTTGCTTCAACATTTGTGATTTGGGGTTGTCTTTTCTCTTTGGGTACCTTCATATCCTTTTGTTCCAACGTCATTTCTTTCTCTTCTGCCTCAGTTCTATTTTCAGGATCATCACCATGCTGTAATGGAGCAAAAGAATTCTGTAGGGGCAACACTTGTGAGGGCGGATGTTTTTGTGTCACATAACGAAGTCTGCCTGAGCCTACCGTGAACCATCTATTCTTAGGTAGTTTTATTCTTTGAGGCAGTGGTGAGAAGTTGGTATGATTCTGTGCAGTCTTAGAAGTTGCTTTAAGTGCATTCAATTCCTGTTTTACTTTACTGAGCTCCTGTTTTAAACTAGATAGCTGAAGACAGATAGGACAAGCCTTAAGTCTCCAGATGATTGGCCTTGAAACAAAAGCACCACAATTATTACAGAGAATAAAAGTCATCCTGATTGGTTGAAATGGGTATGAATAGGTGTACTAAGTTGGGGAGAACAGTCTGTAAGATTGCTTGTGTTTGACTGATGAGTAAAGGTAATGAGTTTTGGCTTGTCTATAAATGAGTGGAAAACCCTGGGGTGGGTGGGATTATAAGTGCCAGTGATTCAGCTAGTTGCTGTATCAATGAAAGTTCTCTAGCAAGTCTGATGAAGGAATTTTCAGTTCAAGATTAAACTTTCAAATTCCCCTGGAATATAACTTTTGTAAATCAATCTAAATATTCCCAATAACAAAAGCAACCTTGTAACCACAATGCAGTTTGAAATGCTTCTCTTCTATCAGAGCTAGGCAGGAAGGGAAAGAGACTTCACAAAACAAATTAATTAAGCAGTAAGCAATAAATTAAATAAGCCTTAAATTAAAGAAAATATCAGGTATCTAAACCTTTAGCCAAAAGTTGAAAATAGCAGGTATCTAAACCACTAGCCAAAAGTTGACAATTTAGAATTAAAAAAAATCAAATTTTACTTAGCAGCAATTTGGTTCAGGTCCAGCACATGCAAAGCTAAAAGCTCAAGTGGTCTCTGTCTCTCACTCTCTCTCTATCAGAGCCCAGCCCACCTCCTGCTGTGCAGTGATTTCCTGCTAGTGATTCAGCTAGTTGCTGTATCAATGAAAGTTCTCTAGCAAGTCTGATGAAGGAATTTTCAGTTCAAGATTAAATTTTCAAATTCCCCTGGAATATAACTTTTGTAAATCAATCTAAATATTCCCAATAACAAAAGCAACCTTGTAACCACAATGCAGTTTGAAAAGTTCCTGTATATAATATGTAAACTGCTTTGACTGTAAACATAGAAAGGCAGTATATCAAATGCCTTCTCCTTTCCCTTAGTGTGAGTTGGAAATTCTAAATCCAGTAGATTAGAAGGAATGATTGATTTCATGGGGATTGGACTATCACAGAGTGCAGCCACCCAAAAGATGAATCAATAAACCATAGTCACAAGATATGTCTACAGACAAAGATTAATTGAAGGAAGAAGCAACATGGGAATGAAATGGAGGCCATCTGGAACAGACCAGCTGGCAGCAACGCAAAAAGTTATGTTACACAGGTATTTAAATGGCACCTCCTGCTAGCTGTGCAGGAGGGCATGAAGAAAGTTATAGACCACAAGTTACTTGGTCTCAATGTATCTCCTTATCAGGTAAAAGAGGTAAAGGATAAGAAGTAGGGAATGGGGAGGAGAAAGAATTATAAAAGAGACAGAAAAAGGATATATGTAGCTCCAATATAAGGAGCATGGAGCTCTGATCCTGTTAATTCAGAGATTGCTTACAAAGTGATGTTTTCCCTTTTTGGCTGGTGCAACAACATTTGTGACATCCATTAGTCAGTCTCCCTCTGTCTCTGCATTCGCTCACACTGTCCATGCTCTTCTCCTGACCGCAAGCCAAACTCTACTTCCCTCCTATCCAGCCTCTTTTATCTCCAGCCCTTCAGTATCTTCATTCTCTCTCCCTTCAGTCCACTTCCATTGAGGCCCTGCTCTTGTTTCACTTGATAATTCTGAAGTATACAACACGTCTAGGTTCTAGATCTGTATCCATTCTGATAAATGCTGGGACTAGTGAAGATTTCCTAAATGATATCCTAAACATACAGAGCTGTCAGTGGATAAGTTGTACGAAATTAGTTAAGTCGGAAGCCATTTTGGATCACAGAGAATAAAAAACTGATACTGGGAATCTGAGGCTCACATTGCAAGAATTTACCAAAACATGACTTTTTCAGCATTTAGCTGCACTTCCTGACAAATATGATGCACATTAAAATTATATCAACTGAGCAACTGTATTAGCAGAAAATAACTTAAAGCATCATTGAACCAAAGGTTCAAGCAGGACCACCAGTAAGATAGTGAAGAATGAGAGACCTACCCAGTACTTGGATGGAGCTGAATGGAAACAGGAGTTACTGGGCTTCCCTGGCTTGAATTATTTGTTAAAAGAAGAAAAAAAAAACCCTAATTAAAACTATTTATCTCAAGCCCTCTTGATCCCATCTCACATTGCCATCACTGGAGACTGTATGTGTACCATATTGGATCCCTGCAGGGTGAATTGGGGTGGGGGAGCTCCAAAAATCCAGGAGAGAACGCATTAAAAGGAAACTGTTGAAACTGGACAATACAACCCTTCTTTGTTGCTCGATAGGGAGCAGTACAGTGGCAGCATCAACACTCCCCTTTCCCCTGGCCTTAGATGTTTTAAACTGGGAAATGAAGACCTGGTGGGGAATTCAGGCGCAAAAGGGAATACTACAGCAGTACAGTAGCTGGAAACTATAGGGCTAGTGTTTGCAGGGTGACCTGGGAGGTCATAGGTGAAGGGTTTCCCAGGAGCGTCTTTGATGCGAGGCCTCTTTGATGAGGAAAAAAAAGTCTTTATACAGATGTCCCTCCATTAGCATGAGAATGTGGAGCACATGTTAGCAAAATGCAGCAGAAAGGGAGATTTAATGGAATGTAATTAAAATTGCAGTGTTTTACTCTCTGTTTCTCTCCCTGCATTTCATTCTTTCTTCCATTCCCTCTCCCATAACCTCTTCAGCAGTCCCTTCAGGCAGCCTAGCAAGGGGTATAGTCTAGAAAGAGAGTAGTTGTTTCGTCCTCCCCTTCTAGGCATCTTGGTCATTGCTGGGTGCATCTGAAGGGCCAAAGCAAAAGGATTTGTACTCCAAACATCAGCAGCATGTTAGGCTGTGGTACTGGTAAGAGTGCAGACTTGTGACACCAGATGTCAACCCCACCAATGGATATGAGATTTTAAGAGCAAGGTCAAGAGTAGTGGTCCTTAACCTGCATACATTGGCAGTAGTGCATGCAAATATATCTCATACACATTGTGGATTGTGGAAATCCTGAAAACCCAATGATCAAGCAGTCTCTTCAGACTTGACCCTACCTGTCCCTCCAACTATCGCCCCATTTCCCTCCTACCCTTCCTCTCCAAAATACTTGAACGCACCATTCACAGCTGCTGCATTGATTTCCTCTCCACTCATGCCATCCTCGATCCGCTTCAATCCGGCTTTCGCCCCCTACACTCGACAGAAACTGCACTATCTAAGGTCTGCAATGACCTGTTCCTCACCAAATCCAAAGGTCACTACTCCATCCTCCTCGACCTATCCGCCGCTTTTGACACTGTCAATCACAACCTACTTCTTGACACACTGTCCTCCTTTGGGTTCCAGGGCTCTGTCATCTCCTGGTTCTCCTCTTATCTCTCCCATCATACCTTCAGAGTACACTCTCATGGTTCGTCCTCCTCCACTATCCCGCTCTCTGTTGGAGTTCCTCAGGGATCTGTCCTTGGGCCCCTTCTTTTTTCAATCTACACCTCTTCCTTAGGCTCCCTGATCTCTTCTCATGGTTTCCACTATCATCTTTATGCTGACGACACCCAGCTTTATCTCTCACACCAGAAATCACTGCAGAAACCCAGGCCAAGGTATCGGCCTGCTTATCTGACATTGCTACCTGGATGTCCAACCGCCACCTGAAACTGAACATGGCCAAGACTGAACTTATTGTTTTCCCACCCAAACCCACTTCTCCTCTCCCTCCTCTATCTCTGGTGATAACACCCTCATCCTCCCCGTCTCATCTGCCCGCAACCTCGGAGTCATCTTTGACTCCTCCCTCTCCTTCTCTGCGCATATCCAGCAGATAGCCAAGACCTGTCGCTTCTTCCTCTATAACATTAGCAAAATTCGCCCCTTCCTCTCTGAGCACACCACCCGAACTCTCATCCACTCTCTCATTACCTCTCGCCTTGACTACTGCAACCTACTCCTCACCGGCCTCCCACTTAGCCATCTATCCCCCCTTCAGTCCATTCAGAGCTCTGCCGCATGTCTTATCTTCCGCCTTAACCGATATACTCATATTACCCCTCTCCTCAAGTCACTTCACTGGCTTCCAATCAGATACCGCATACAGTTCAAGCTTCTCCTACTCACCTACAAATGCACTCGATCTGCAGCCCCTCCTTACCTCTCTACCCTCATCTCCCCTTACGTCCCTACCCGTAACCTACTACTACTACTACTAACTAACATTTCTAAAGCGTTACTAGGGTTACGCAGCGCTGTACAATTTAAACATAGAAAGACAGTCCCTGCTCAAAGAGCTTACAATCTAAAAGACAAGAGAACAATCTAAAGACAAGTGTACAATCTAGAGGACGAGTGAACAGTTAATCTGATAGGGTGGATAGATTGGGGCATTCTATATTTCTCAAGCGGTTAGGCGCCGAAGGCAGCATTGAAGAGGTGAGTTTTAAGCAGAGATTTGAAGATGGGTAGGGAGGGGGCATGGCGTATGGGTAAAGGAAGATTGTTCCAGGCATAGGGTGAGGCAAGGCAGAATGAGTGGAGCCTGGAGTTGGCAGTGGTGGAGAAGGGTACTGAGAGAAGGGCTTTGTCCTGTGAGCGGAGGTTACGGGCGGGAACATAGGGGGAGATGAGGGTGGAGAGGTAGTGAGGAGCCGCAGACTGAGTGCATTTGTAGGTAAGGAGGAGGAGCTTGAATTGTATGTGATATCTGATCGGAAGCCAATGAAGTGATTTGAGGAGAGGGGTGATATGAGTATATCGGTTCTGGCGGAATATAAGACGTGCGGCAGCGTTCTGAACGGATTGAAGGGGGATAGATGGCTGAGTGGGAGGCCGGTGAGGAGTAAGTTGCAGTAATCAAGGCGAGAGGTAATGAGAGCATGGACGAGAGTTCTGGTGGTGTGCTCAGAAAGGAAAGGGCGAATTTGGCTGATGTTGAAGAGGAAGAAGCGACAGGTCTTGGCAGTCTGTTGGATATGCGCAGAGAAGGAGAGGGAGGAGTCGAAGATGACTCCTAGGTTGCGGGCAGATGGGACGGGGAGGATGAGGGTGTTATCAACTGAGATAGAGAGTGGAGGAAGAGGAGAAGTGGGTTTAGGAGGAAAGACGAGGAGCTCGGTCTTGGACATGTTCAGCTTCAGGTGGCGGTTGGACATCCATGCCGCAATGTCGGATAAACAGGCCGATACCTCCGTTCTCAAGACAAATCCCTCCTTTCAGTACCCTTCTCCACCACCGCCAACTCTAGGCTTCGCCCTTTCTGCCTCGCCTCACCCCATGCTTGGAACAAACTCCCTGAGCCCATACGCCGGGCCCCCTCCCTACCCATCTTCAAATCATTGCTCAAAGCCCACCTCTTCAATGTCGCCTTCGGCACCTAATCACTACACCTCTTCTCAGGAAATCTCAACTACCCCAACTTGACATTTCATCCTTTAGATTGTAAGCTCTTCTGAGCAGGGACCGTCCTTAATCGTTAATTTGTACAGCACTGCGTAACCCTAGTAGCGCTCTAGAAATGTTAAGTATTAGTAGTAGTAGTAGTAGTTGTGAACCACTGGTCTAGGAGACAAACAAAATAATGTATAGGGTCATCAAATGATCCAGATCATCCTAAAGATGTTAATCCAGTCATGGTTTCACTCCACTGCATGTATGGTGAGATGTCCCTGACAGACTGGATAACCCCTTAAAATGGGGAAGATAACAAAAACACACTCCAAGTTTCTGTCAGCCACTCACAGCTCATTTAGCTGACACTTAGATGCCCTCCCACGGGAGGTGGTGGAGATGAAAACGGTAACGGAATTCAAACATGCGTGGGATAAACATAAAGGAATCCTGTTCAGAAGGAATGTATCCTTGGGAGCTTATCCAAATTTAGGTAGCAGAGCCGGTGGTGGGAGGCGGGGCTAGCGGTTGGGAGGCGGGGATAGTGCTGGGCAGACTTATACGGTCTTTGCCAGAGCCAGTGGTGGGAGGCGGGGCTGGTGGTTGGGAGGCGGAGATAGTGCTGGACAGACTTATACGGTCTGTGCCAGAGCTGGTGGTGGGAGGAGGGACTGGTAGTTGGGAGGCGGGGATAGTGCTGGGTAGACTTATATGGTCTGTGCCAGAGCTGGTGGTAGGAGGCGGGGCTGGTGGTTGGGAGGCGGGGATAGTGCTGGCCAGACTTATACGGTCTGTGCCCTGAAGAGGACAGGTACAAATAAAAGTAGCACATATGAATTTATCTTGTTGGGCAGACTGGATGGACCGTGCAGGTCTTTTTCTGCCGTCATCTACTATGTTACTATGTTGCACATCTTTTCCCAGGCTAAATTAAATAACTATTTTATTGAACTCCCCATCACTTAATGATTAGTAAATAATTTATTTATTATTTTATTTATGGTTCATTTCTACCCCATATTTTCCCACAAATGCAGGCACAATGTGGCTTCCATGAATTACAAAAGTTAAAAGATACAACACATGAATAGTAATCATTCAGCTGATATTCAAAACAATTAAAGTGGGCAGGAGAGGCTCCTGCCTGCTTAAATTGATTGTCTATGGCTAACCACTGATATTCTGGAGCACTTAACCAGTTAGCACCACTGAATATTCATGGTGAACCCCTGCGCCAAAATCAGCTAACTTGTGGGTGTTCCAGGGGCAGAGTTGGCACTTATGTGGATATTCAACCCTTGACCACATAACTGCTTAAACTGGGCCACATAAATATAAGTCCTATCTTTATGTGGTTCAGGTTGTCTGATCAAGAGCTGAATATTGCACTTAACTACATAAGCTTTAATATCCAACCTAGAACTGGATATTCAATGCCAGTGCCTGGACAAGGCCTGGTACTGAATATCTGGGAATACAGCTGGTGGCAGACATAAAACGCTGACCGCCACTGGCTGAATATTGCTGGCATGTGTTTTACAGGCTTTGTACAGAGTATTACAGAATAATAGCTGCCAACCATTAGAAATTCCAGTATGGAGTCAAAAACTCAAAAACTATGATACGATTTAAATTATACGCCCTCTTGGGCTAGGGTCTAGCAATTGTACCTGAATATGTAAGTTGTCTTGAACTGGGATTTGGATAGGTGAGTAAAATCCATATCCGATGTGACTGGAGAATGGATAAAGTCCAGTGGTCAACCTGCTTGGTATCATAAATATTGTCTTTAAAGCCTCTAATAATTACTAAGGATTTTGGACATGTCTAATCTTGTGGACCTACCGCCCAGAAATGCCAAGAGATCAGCACGTAAATTCCTCAATCTGAACTTCCCCAGCTACAAAGGACTTAAATATAAGCAGGCATACGCCACTACCTTCTCCTACAGAAGTACACAGTTATGGAATGGGTTACCCCCAGCCCTAAAAACTATAGACAATCTAAGCAACTTTCCCAAATCTCTGAAGACACATCTCTTCAATAGAGCCTACAAAAAGAACCCATAAAGACACAATTCACCTCCTAAACTATCCAATCTAATACCATCTTCTCTAACTCCTCATCCATCTTCTGCTTACTTTTGATTGTATCCAAGTCATGACTTTGTCATAACAATACTCTGTAAGCCACATTGAGCCTGCAAATAGGTGGGAAAATGTGGGGTACAAATGCAATAAATAATAATATTAATAATAATTAGCAGACTATAAGAGAGTTAACTTTATAACCATGTATCTAATTTAAGGCAGCAAAAATGCACCTATTTTAAGCCTATTTTATAAAGAAAAGTAGGCACCTACTTTTCCTTATAAAATTCTAGCATAAGTGGCATACACCAGCCCTAAAGTCTAAATCAGTGGTGGGCAGTTGGGTTTTCAGAATTTCTCCAATGAATATGCATGAGATCTATTTGCATGCACTGCCTCCATTGTATGCAAATAGATCTCATGTATTTTCATTGCGGACATTCTGAAAACCTGATTGGGTTGCAGCACTCGAAGACCCACCCCTGGTCTAGATGGTAGCAAGAATACACATATATGTTATGTACATACATATATTCTCTGCCCATGCTCCACCCAAACTCTGCCCATTCCTGAGTGAAATTCATGCTGTGCTGGATAGTGGGTGAGTAGCTTGGCAGTGTAGCTTGACTTATCTGCTGCCTTTGACTTTATGGATCATGCCCTATTACTAGCAAGGCTGGTTTAGACTGGTAGATCAGAACAGGTGCTTGCCTTATCTCTCTATATAAAATGCACCTCCAGCGTTCTAATGAAGCTGGACTTCCATAGTTATGTAGGTTGCTGTTCCCCCATGAGTGTCTGGCCCGCCCTCGCGTCACAATGTGATGACGTCGAGGGCGGAGCAATGACACTCATCGAAACGCATCGCTCACCCGACTGAGAGGAGGCAGAGGAACGGAACGCCAAGCCAGGAGCAGCCCCCTCTGACATACACACCGCCCCCCCCCTTGCAAACGGACTCACAAAATTCCATCGAATCGCATCGCTCACCCGACTGAGAGGAGGCAGAGGAACGCCACGCAAGGAGCAGCCCCCTCCGTGCCACACACCACTCCCCCCTGCAAATGGACTCACAAAATCCCATCCAATCGCATTGCTCACCCGACTGAGAGGAGGCAGAGGAACAGAATGCCATGCGAGGAGCAGCCCCCTCCAACCCACACACCGCCCCCCCCCCCCGCAAACGGACTCACAGGGAAGTGAAAGGGGAGACCAACATGCATGCATTATATAATGGCATTATAACATTCAATTACTATTGAAGCCTAACAAAAATGCACTGTTGCTGCCTGCCCCGCTCTCTCACTCTTTCAAAAATAATCACTTACATTCACTCTCAGCCATATGTTGCTGCCTGCCACACTCTCTCACTCTTTCAAAAATACACACTTACACTCACTCTCAGACATACTGTGTCACTTCCACACACACAAACACAGACACAGACACACACACACACACAATCAATCTCTATGACACAACACACACACTCTCTCTGTGTTACACAGACACAGTCATGCACGCTCACAGTTCCCCGCCACCCCCTCCTGTCACTCTCACACACATACATAATTACTGTCTCACACACACACAGATACTGAAGCAGCCTCCGACTTCGTCAGCCCTGCCCACACCTTTCACAATCTCAGACTGAGGAACAACATGACTGAACCCCACTACAATCACCCCTCAACACTCTAGCAATTCAACACCACCCCTCCTCCCTCTGACATTCTGACACACACACACAATCTCTCACACACATACACAGACACTTGCCCCCACCCTCCCAGTTACATCCACCTCTCTCACTTTCACAGATACACACACACGATCTCTCTCTGTCACACACACACAGATTATCTCTCTAACCACAATTATATTCAGAAGTGTGTGTGTGTGAGGGGGGGGGGGGGGTTCTCTAATACAACTGTTTAAATATTAATGCCACAAAGTCATTACCTTGCTAGCGCCCATTTCATTGGTTTCAGAAACGGGCCTTTTTTACTAGTTTGCTTCCTATTTTCAAGAGCTTTCTTTTACAGTAATGACAGATTCTTCCACTTCTTCTCATCAACCTCTGCATTGTGGAGTTCCTCAAGGCTCCATATTATCACCATTAGTATATGTTTTTCTTAGTCCTTTAGCTACTATGATTCAAGATTTTGGCATACCTGCATATTAATAGGCAGATGATATTATATTATTACACTACCTTCAATAATCCAGATTTAATCTACCTGTAACATTGCTTGGATATAGTACTTCACTGGCTTGTGGACCATCGCCTAGTACAAAATCAAGATAAGACAACTGCTTGCTGGATAACAGGCTGTTCTACCCGTCCATTTATTACTCCTATTTTGTTTAATTCTTCAGTACCTGTCATTGATTCATTTAAATACCTTGTGGTCTTGATTGTCTTTGAACTTCCTTTTACTCCTCAGTTTTCTTCAGTTATTAGGAAGGGCTTTTCTGTGTCAACTATGGGCCCTTCATGGTTACATTCCTGATGCCTCTCTGCATACTTAACTTTACACCCTTTTACTATTTCATTTGGATTATTTAATATTATCTATACTGGTTTATCTCAAATGGATCTAAAGAGATTACAAATGCTCCAGAATACTGCTGCCTGACAGCTCTGTTGGGCTCATCACTTTGACCATGTTACTCCACTCTTATTTATAAGTACATAAGCACTGCCATACTGGGAAAAGACCAAGGGTCCATCAAGCCCAGCATCCTGTCTCCGACAGCGGCCAATCCAGGCTTCAAGAACCCGGCACCCCCCCCCCCCCAAATTAATAATGTTCAATGGACTTTCCCCTCAGGAATCTGTCCAAACCCCCTTTAAATTCCATAAGGCCAGCTGCTGTCCCTACATTCTCCGGCAACGAGTTCCAGAGTCTAACTACACGCTGAGTAAAGAAAAACTTTCTCCTATTTGTTTTAAATCTACCATATTCTAGCTTCATCTTGTGTCCCCTGGTTTTGTTGTTGTTTGAAAGTGTAAACAAACGCTTCACATCTGTCCGCTCATTATCTTGTAGACTTCTATCATATCACCCCTCAGCCGCCTTTTCTCCAAGTTGAAGAGCCCTAACCTTCTCAGCCTTTCCTCATAGGGAAGTCGTTCCATTCCCTTTATCATTTTCGTCACCCTTCTCTGCACCTTTTCTAATTCCTTTATATCTTTTTTGAGATGCAGCGACCAGAATTGGACACAATACTCGAGATGCGGTCGCACCATGGAGCGATACAATGGCATTATAACATTCTCGTGTTTTTTTCCATCCCTTTCCTAATAATATTCAACGTTCTGTGCGCTTTCTTAGCCGCTGCAGCACACTGAGCAGAAGTTTTTAACGTCTTATCCACGATGACTCCCAGATCCCTTTCTAGGTCCGTAACTCCTAACGCGGAACCTTGCATGACATAGCTGTAATTCGGGTTCCTCTTACCCACATGTATCACTTTCCACTTGTCAACATTGAACTTCATCTGTCACTTGCACGCCCAATCCCCCAGTCTCCCAATCTTTCACACTCCTCCTGCGACTTGACGATCCTGAATAATTTTGTGTCATCTGCGAATTTAATTACGTCACTAGTTACTCCCATCTCTAGGTCATTTATAAATATGTTAAAAAGCAGCGGCCCTAACACAGACCCCTGCGGGACCCCACTAACTACTCTTCTCCACAGAGAATACTGACCATTCAACCCTACTCTTTGCTTCCTATCTTTCAACCAGCTCTTAATCCATAGTAATACCCTACCTCCGATCCCATGACTCTCCAGTTTCCTCAGGAGTCTTCATCTGCATTGACTGATGATACCTTACACTGTAAAGTTTAATATTTTAGTTCTTGCATTCAAGGCTTTGTGTCAGGGTAGGCCTCGCTATTTGGCAATAGTGATCTTACTGTATGTTCTGTTTACTTATTGAGATCATTGTTTTAAAATTCTTTATTTATAATTTCAAAATGTACATTAAATGTAGAGCCACTTGAGTAAGCAAAACAGATTAGAATATATAGGAAAAAGAAAGCAAAATAGATACATGAAATTTAGGAAAAAGTTCCACCAATCTTCCTTAGACCACAAATTAAGAAGGGACTAGTCTGACACTCAGGAGCTTATTAAAAATAATTAGAAATGAAGAAAAAGGCTTAACACACAAAAATCCCAAGTATACAATTATCCCAAAACTAAGCTAGATATTAGCAGTAATTATTTTCTTCAGATCAATGAAAGCACTTAGCTGTTCCAGGGAGAAAAACACATATTTCACTTCCAAATATTTAACTATACATTTGCAGGAGTAAGCAAGTAAAAAAGACGCTCCAAGTGTCACAGTCTCAGATCTCATTGCCAGGAAATTCTTTCTCCTCTTGTCTAGTAACATCAGGATACATCCAAATATTTTTCCCACAGAAAATAACTTGTGCATTCCGAAAAAAAAGAGATGCATTACTGCATTTAAATCTTGTTCAAATACAAATTAAACTGTTCAGAAGGAATGGATCCTCAGGAGCTTAGCCGAGATTGGGTGGCAGAGCCAGTGGTGGGAGGCGGGGCTGGTGGTTGGGAGGCGGGGATAGTGCTGGGCAGACTTATACGGTCTGTGCCGGGGCTGGTGGTTGGGAGGCGGGGATAGTGCTGGGCAGACTTATACGGTCTGTGCCAGAGCTGATGGTGGGAGGCGGGGCTGGTAGTTGGGAGGCGGGGATAGTGCTGGGCAGACTTGTACGGTCTGTGCCCTGAAGAGGACAGGTACAAATCAAGGTGGGGTATACACAAAAAGTAGCACATATGAGTTTATCTTGTTGGGCAGACTGGATGGACCGTGCAGGTCTTTTTCTGCCGTCATCTACTATGCTACTAAACAGGTAAAGCTGCAGTCTCAGCAGTATACAATAGCAAAGTTTCCAGCAACTCAGGGAGGACATTCAACAAATCCTTCTTACCAACTTCTTGAGCTTGCACCCCCTGAATCTCCCCTGGCAAAGAGGGAAGATAATATATCCGATTTAATGGAGGAATAGGGTCAGGAGGAATTTTTAAAACTTCAGTCAAATATCTTTTAAATACATTTAAGGGAGCAATTCCTGGGGATTTAGGAAAGTTCAAGAAGTGGAGATTTAACCTGCGATTGTAATTCTCCATCTGCTCAAGCCTTTTCTGCAGAGTTATTTTATTCTTCACTATGGCAGTAGTCAAATCTTGAAGTTCTTTACATCTCCTTTAACCCCCGAAATTTCAGCTGTAAATTCAATCTTAGTTCCCTCTAAAGATTTAGAAAAATTATCAACCATACTCACTAAAGTTGAAACCGCTTGTGTAGACTTAGAGGGACATTTTTGATATGGCATCTGGAGTCAAACTTTGGGCATTTTGCACTAAACATACCAAATCCAAATAGGAAACAGACCCATTAAAAAAAAAAAAAGAAAAGTGTCTATTATTTTTTCAAATAAGGTTTTGTGCTTTGTGCGTTTATCTTTTTAAGCCATGTTTGAAAAAAAAACAAAAAGCACAAGATCAAGCCATTGGTATGTAGGAAGGGTCAGCATTTTTAGCAGACTGGTCCTCTAGACATCCCAAGAGAGTAGTGGGGCACCCTAGAGGGCACTGCTGTGAATTTCATATAAATGCTCCCAGGTACACATCTCACTGTTCCCTTACCTTGTCTGTTGAGCCCTCCTAAACCTACCCAAAACCCACTACCTCCAACTGTACACCACTATAATAGCCCTTATGGGCACCTATATATGGGTACAGTGGATTTCTGGTGAGATTTGGAGGGCTCACAGTTTCCACCACAATTGCAACAGGTAGGAGGAGTTATAGGCCTGGGTCCACTGCACCCATCATTACACTACTCCGGGGACCTGCATGCTACTCTACTGGACCTGTCCTGGACATTTTATTTATTTATTTGAGACATTTATATCCTACATTATCCCAAACAAGTGCGGGATCAATGTGGCTAACAGGAAACATCTGAGGCTGTCAAAAAGGCTTGTGAGTACTACTTTTAATTCACATTTTTGGGGGGTGGGGGGGAGGTCATCTGATCATTTAGGGTACCTTTTGGTGTCTTATTCGTTAGAAAAACAGGTCTAGACCAAAACATTGAAGTTTTTCACCCTGGGCGTTTTGTTTTTGTTCCATTATGGATGTTAAACATCCAAGTATAAGGCACGCCCTAATCCCACCTTTGAAATGCCCTTGACATGCCCTCTTGTGATTTGGACACACTGCAGATGAAATGCAGGTTTCAAAAATACCAATTTGGACGTTTTGAGAAGAAATCCGTCCAAATGGTGCTTTATGACACTATTTGGATGATTTTCTCTTTCAAAAATTAGCCCCTTAGTCGCCATTAAGTCCAGCTTCTGGAGTGCAGTTCAAATGCTATCTAGTGTCACCACCTTAAGTTTCCTTTTCAGAGCTAAAAGGTCCCCTGGAACTTCTAGCTATCAATCCACTGCCTCGCCCAGATGGTTCAGTGCTTCAACGTGGGCATTCTAATGTGGAAGTTACTGAAGGAAGGTTCTCTACTCGAGAAGCTGAGGCTGCGGCTCCAGATGGAGTTCAGAGATCTGTGGAAGTTCCAAGGGAGAGAGAGTGACATCCAGCCCCAAGTCTCCGGGGTCTCCCAAACCTGGAGCAACAGCAGGGCTTCTTCTGGATACCATTTGGGTTCTAGCAGCAAACCTCTCTACCATCTGCTGTGATGGCGAGGGCATTCAGACCATCAAGGACCCAACCTTTACTGTCTGTTTGCACTTTGTATGCAGCATAACTGGAAAAAAGAAAAAGACTTTTTCCTCGCAGCTGTTAGGGAGGCTCAAGCAGCTAGAGAAAGCATGCTGCCATCTCGACACATCACCCAATGGTTGAGATAATTTTTTAATGAATACTGTCTTGTTCTCCCACCTCCATCCCAGGCATAATTTGAATCCAATTTTTTTTCAGGCACCCTTTATTTGGAACGAACTCCCCTTGTTTTTACATGCTGAACTGTCTTTTAAGAATTTTAAATCTATACTTAAGACCCATTTTCATAATTTGGTGTTTGGGAGCTAGCTGAGACTTAGAGGGCAACTGTAATTCCTGGACTATCCCAGTCTTCTTAACTGTAAACCACATTGAGCTGAATAAGTTACCTGAGATCTATAAGAACTGAGATGTTATGTTATATTATCTGTTTTACCTCTATGTTCTGCTTTACTGTTGCTGTAGGCTGTTATTTAGATATCTATTTTTACTAGAGTGTGAGTTTAGTCTCGTCCTAGCACACTACTGTAGTTCCTTCCTATTTATTGTATATTGCAAATATAAACCACTTTGACCTGGATACCATGCCATGACATCAAAAGGCGATGTATAAAATCTCTGAAATGAGCAGGAAATAGAGAAGCCACTACAGAATTTTTCAAGTATCCTGAAAAGTGTTTGGATCCTTTCACCCTTGCATATCCCTTGAAGACATGGAGTTGCTGGTTGACCTCTGATCAAACTAAAGAGACTGATCCAGTCCTGATTGTACCTCATTGCATGCATGGAGATGTACTGTAGTTCCTGCACCAACATTATATATGCATGCAGTGCTATTAAAACTAGGAGCGAATAAGCCTCAAGCATTCTCACCCTGAGTCTACCAACCATGGAAAATAGAATTGAGGATGTGATGCATAGATACCAAGTCACGATAAATCCAATTAAAGGTGGTCAGACTTAAAGATTACACATTTCTTCTCACAGCGGGGGCCAGATTAAACAATCTACCTCAGCAACTGGTCCTGTTGTTTATAACAGCACCCAAAAGCTAAGTTCTGTTTTAAGCTTTAAGATACAATTAAAATGAAATTTAAATAAAGTGAGGGAGAGTTAATATAATGAGAAATGTGGACCTATGAAGAGGTAATGGCGAGTTAAGAGAGTAAAGAATTGTTTCACCTCTTAATAAATGAATCGCCGCCGCAAGTTAAATGCTGCTGAGGTCCATCTTAGAAAATATATTTATATCTGTTAACAAATATAGAAAACTGTTTCATAGGAAATTGCTTTATTGAAAATTGCTGCTTTCATAGTTCAGTTAAAAGTTTGTTCAGGCGCTGGGTTTCTTTTGCTGAGGTAGATACCAAGTCATAGATGGGATGAATGTCACAATGCTTGGGTCTTCCATCAAGACACATCATGCACTGACCTCTCCTAAAGGCCACATTAAGTTTCATGTGGAACAGAAACAAAAGTGTGATAGCTGCCACAGGCAAGATGTAGTCTGTACATTGTCAGCAGCTACTGTATTTCCACGGTCCATTTAAAGCTGATGCCCACATTCAGCCAAGCCTTTACGTTTGTTAGTTTCCAGATCTGTGATGAATAGTCCTGACACTGTAACTGGAAAATGGCCAGACTCATAACCAGAGAAAAGCCTTTCACCTCACTCCTCTTGACCCTCCCCAAGCATACTCCAACACTCAGAACCTGTCTCTCATTGGCAGGGAAAGGTCAGCAGTACCTAGTTAGCTATCATCAGACAAGGCCAATTCAATTGTACAAATCACTCATTAATCATCTCTGATATATACAGATGTTCTCCCCTTTTGGAAGTTCGAAGATTCACTTACAACTCTTGTTTTCCCTACCTTCCCCTCCCTCCCCCCTGCCAAACTCCACTGTAGGATGTATATGGTAGCCAGATATTAAAGGACACTATAAATCTCCATCCATCCTGCTGTCAGGGTCACAGCCAGTAAAAGTCATGGGTCAGATAGAAAGAGACAGAGGTCAAAGCAGTCAACTCATTTCTTAAGACAACGTATTTTTTTGTCTTCTAACTAAAGAGGCAGAAAGAAGAAGTGGAGGAGGAGAAAGCCAGTCTAGAGCCTCTGGTTTTTCTGCTAGTGAATGCAGGGGGGGGGGGGGGATGTACAGTTTTTAAAGAGATGGGGTGATGTCAGGATATGTTAGTGTTGCCAAAAAGCTCCATGTCATCTAGACAGACTGAGCCAGATGTTTCTTTTTAAAAACTGTATTGCATCTATAGACTTGCAGTTTCAGATTCTGTATTAAAAACAGACACTACAAGTCCAGAGAGAGAGAGAGAGAGAGAGAGAGAAAGCGTGCGTATGCTTGTACGTACGTATACACTGATGCATGTGGACATATCTATGCAATTTTAATTTCACTACAGTTCTCAATATATCATATCATTTGTTTCTGGGCTCTGTTGCTTCCTTTCCTTCTCAAGTTTCCTTTCTTGTATTTATTTGGAACAAAAGGTGAGCACCTTTAACTACACCCACAAGATCAGTCTCTAAAAATCTCTTCTTATCCTAGGTCCACTCTTCATCTTTACATTTATCAGTGAGATGCCTGCATAGGAGCTCAGAAGAAGATTTGCTTTTCAGCTCTGTGTTGTATTCATGCTTTATATGAATATGTGTGCTGCCTGCTCTTCCACTGACAGTGCTGTATTCATGCTCTACGTGCATAAGAATGACACCTGCACAGGGGCTGTGTGATGATGAGCACTGTAGCACCTTCCTCCCTGCCCCCAGTTTTACTTAGATGTATAATGCTGGGAGCTGCAAGGTAGGGAGAACTTTAAACACTAATAGCTCCTTAAGAATGAATGAAAAAAAATGGATTTTACTTCCACAGGCATCTACTATAGCTTGATTAAAATATAATGCAGCTAACGATGCTGTAGCTTTGAACAAGCAGATTGAATGTTAGTTAAAAGAAATACTTTACGTCTTCAGTGGGAGACTCTGCTGTATCTTCAAATCAGAAGCTATTATTGCAAACATTTCCAGTAAGAATGAATAAAAAACAATTATTTTATCTCCTTTTTTTTTTTTTTGCTGTACGCACTTTGAATATTTTAACACTGCCTCAGACATCTAATCACAAGCTGAAAAACAAAGCATTTGTAATTGCTCACCAAGTGCCACTGATGCTTCGGCCAGCACTTTTTCCTTCACAAAAATAATCAACTGCTTTTGTACATTGTTTCATGCTACATTTACAACACAATGCCTCTGTAATTTAATATGGCATCTTTCACAGAAAAGGCTCCCAAAGCATTTTTCTATTGCATGTAATACATGCAGGCATATATAGCCCCTCTGAGGGTTTTTACAATGACAAAGGAGAATTGGGATTTGTTGATGATGCCATACACTCATGTTCAAATAGCAACACTAAGCACAGACAGGTCAGTTTTCAAAAGGATATTTATAGATGTCAATCTCCAGTATCAGTATAAATCCCCTCTCCATAGGCTTTCAAAATATATACAGACAAAATGGAGCTGAATATATGACTGAAAGGCCCCATACTATCCATATAGAATGGGGCTGGGACCAGGGCCAGATCTGGGATGCAGTGAGGGCAGGACTGAAAGGCTGTGTTTGGGGCGTGGCAGCCCCGCAGCCACGGACTGTGTTTGAGCCTGCCGCCAGAGGCTGGCTTACTGTGGTTTGCTGAAACTGCCAGGGTTTTCTCCATTCTATGCCTTGGGCTCTGTGAAGAAACAGGCCCAAGGATACATGAAAATAAATACTAATAACTGTGTTCCTGAACCGCAGAGGTTTACCCACACTACGACTTGGGTACTGTGAACAAACAGGCCAAGGAATTCCTGTTCCTGTAAATAAACACTTATTTTTGCATTCCACCCTTTTGTCCGGCTATGTTATTTCCTCTGGCCACGCCCAACTCCCGCTCAGAGTCTCATGATGGCAACAGATCATTATACAAGGAAAGTAAATAAAAACAAGAGAAACAGGAAGTCTACATGGTTCTCCAAACAAGTGGCTGAAAAAATAAGGGCAAAAGAGGCTGCATTCAAGAAATACAGAAGAACACAAAAAGAGGATCACAGAAAAGATTACGGGAACAAACTCAAATAAGTGAAGAGGGAAATATGGCTAGCGAAAGAGAAAGGTGAAAGAAAAATGGCTAAAGATGTAAAGAGAGGTAACAAGGAGGGGCATTTCCGAAAGAAACGTCTAAGTTTGGATTTGGACGTCTTTGTAAATCCAGAGGCGGGGAAAACCATATTTTTGAAAAAAGATAGACGTCCATCTTTCATTTCAAAAATACCGTCAAAGACGTCCAAATCCAAGGATGTCCTTAAATTTGGAGGTCCTTGGATTTGGATGTCATTGACTTTCGGCCATTTTCGAACACAAAGATGTCCAAATGCAAGATGTTCAAAACAGAGGAGGTTAATGGTTAGTGCATCAGGCTTTGATCCTGGCAACATGGGTTTAATTCCCACTACTGCTCCTTGTGACTTTGGGCAAGTCAAATGCACAAGGGGCATTTTTGGATATGACATTTAAGTCTGAATTTGGACGTTTTTTGTAAAATGTCCAAAATCAGAACAGGAAAGGTCATTTTCTACAAAAAAAAAGTCTATCTTTTCCTTTTGAAAGTGCTGTTTGGAAAAATGTTTTGTGATTTCGGGAAGGAAGGGGAGGTGATCCCCGAATCCCTCCAGTGGTCATCTGGTCATTTGGGGCACCTCTTGTGTGGAGTAGAGGAGTAGCCTAGTGGTTAGTGTAACAGACATTGATCCTGGGGAAGTGGGTTCAATTCCCACTGCAGCTATTTGTTATAAAAACAGGTCTAGCTCAAAACATCTAAGTTTTAGTCTTTGTTTGTTTTGCTTCATTATCACTGAAAGACGTCCATGTCTTAGGAACGCCCAAGTCCCACCTTGAACACACCCCTGGCATGCCCCCTTGAGATTTGGACGTCCTTCTGATTGGCTGCAGTTGGAGATGTGCAAAATTGGGTTTTGATTATACCGACTTGGACATCCCTGGGAGATGGACGTCCATGTTCCGATTTATGTCAAAAGATGGATGTCCATCTCTTTCGAAAATGAGCTTGAAGGCTTTTTTCAGATATATTAGGGAAAGAAGAAAAGCTAGGAATGGAATTAGCAGACCAAAGGATACTGAGAATAGCTATGTGGAAAGTGATGACGATAGAAATGCTAAGTAGTAGTAGTAGTAGTAGTAAAGTGAACATGCTAAAGAAACAGTTTTGAATTTAGCCCTGTATTTTACTCATACCCAATGAAGTGTTTGCAAAAATTATGTCTGATCTTCAAGGACCTTAAAGGAAATGGCCTACACACCTCCAAGGACACTTAGGTCCTCTCAAGGACTATCACTAACCACAACCTCTCCAAAAGATATTACACAATGTGATACCCACAAGCGAGCCTTCTCCGGAGTAGCCCCCACCACACTCTGGAATGCACTGCCTGAAAGGCTCTGCTTAACACAAGACTATCTCTACTTCAGGAAGAAGGTGAAAGCTTGGCTCTTCAACCAGGCCTTTAATGGAAGAAGTAACTAACTTGTTAATCTCACTCACACACACACACACACACACACACACACACACGGAGTGACACAGGCTGCACATACTGCAGCAGGACATGTTTATCCACTCCTGCCCTAGAAGAGACAATATTTAACCATCTCTCTGAACTCATGTGCAACTTTCATTACATTAGTCACCTTACTTTCTAACTCTTCTTACTCTCTTACCTATCTATATGTTCCATCTTTGTTTATACCCTTCACTATCAATTAAAATGTTCTATTACATATTGTGTTGAGATTGAAAGTAGTATACTACGCCATACTTTGTACTGTTATGTGAATATTTTTACTGCTGTAATTGCCTATTGCTCATGTTTGATCTATTCTTATTGTAACCGCCTTGAGCGAATTCCTTCAAAAAGGCAGTAAATAAACCCTAATAAATAAATTAAATAAATAAATACTTCTCTTTGGTGTTCACGAAAGAAACTTCTGGAGGACTGCAGTCATCTGGGAATGGCGTGGATATTGCACCATTCACAGAAGCATTTATAAACAACTGGAAAATCTGAAAGTGAACAAATCTATGGGGCTGGATGGGATACATCCTAGGAGGGAATTCAGAGAAATCTTGGCGGGATCTCTTAAGGATTTATTTAATAAATCTTTAGAGACGGGAGAGGTTCCCTGGGGTTGGCGACGAGTGGATGTGGTCACTCTTCACAAAAGTGGGGACAGGGAAGAAGGGGGAAACTATAGGCTGGTAAGTCTTCACGTCAGTGGTAAAAAAATAATGGAGTTGCTGTTGAAGGAAAAGATAGTTAACTTTCTACAATCCAACAGGTTGCAAGATCCGAGGCAACCTGGCTTTACTAAAGGAAAATCCTGCCAAATGAATCAGATTGATTTCTTTGACTGGGTGACAAAAGAACTAAGAAGTACATAAGTACAAAGAATTGCAATAGAGAGACAGAGCGAAGGTCCATCAAGCCCAGCATCCTGTTTCCAACAGTGGTCAATTCAGGTTACAAGTACCTGGCAAGATCACAAAACAGTACAATACATTTTATGCTGCTTATCCTAGAAATACTCAAAAAACAAAAAAATGGCTTGAACGTGTCTGTAATCAGTGTTGTAAACATACACAAATTTAATCAGACATCAAATGTTTATTGTGATGTATAACTAAAAGGCTGATAGAGGCGTCTCATATCTATATGGAAGCTTCTAAATCTTCTGAATCTTATGCTTCCAAAAGGTTATTCAAACCAAAAGAAGATTATAATCATTGATCACCTCCAGCCCACCAATCAGTGCCTGGCATTGCTAATCTTCAGCACACTAAGTATTCAGAAAACTTTTTCCAAATTATTTATCGTAGCTCCAATGCAAATACTTAGATAAATAAAAAATATATATAAATGCAGGCACTGTTGGTTACAAAATAAACATTATCGTAAGATTGACATATAATGCACCGAATTAACTTATCTTAATGGTTCTGAATTATACAGCCATCTGAAAGGGCCAGAACTCATTCAATCGTATCAACGAACTGGGACCTCCGGTCACATTGTCAGCCCGACAGGACCCTGTTTCGCGGTCTACTGCTTCTTCAAGGGCAAACAAATCTGCAACACGAAGAATCAACATTAATACACACATCTAAATAAACCGGCATATATATCATCAACTATGGCGACTGACCTAGCTTACATCGTCGACGGCTTCAGTTCTGATACGCCCAAAATGGCGACGGCGTATGCACTATATACTAACTCATAACTCCTCCCACTTCAAACCACGTAATGAACAGCTGATGCATTTAACCAATTAGAAAAAACAATTCCATTGCAAATGAGCATTAAGGCCGTTAGGTTCAATGGTATTCAAACGATAAATCCATTGTGTCTCTTTTTGTAGCAATAATCTGTTAATGTCCCCACCCCGAACATTGGGGGTAATATGATCTATTACCATACATTTCAATGTCTCACAGGTATGTTGTTCACGCACACAATGTTGTACTAAAGGAGCTCCAATACTCTGAGCTGAAATCCTCGATCTGTGTTCAATCATCCTTGCATGGAGTGATCTGTTGGATTTGCCAATATATACTTTGCCACAAGGGCATTTGATGTAATAAATAATATGAGTTGTACGGCAAGTGGTCTGATGTTGCAACTTGACAATATGTCCATTGTGGCAAAAACTCGATTTCTGGGGTTGCCATGGGGGCTACATTTGCTCCAACTTTGGCTAATCTATACATGGCGGCTTTTGAAAACAAATGGTTGACTACATCCCCATTTAATGCCAACATTTTGATCTGGCGTCGCTATATTGACGACATTTTTGTGGTGTGGCAAGGTACAGTGAGCGAGTTGAATGATTTTCAACATTGGTTGAACAATTGCCATCCTCGAATACAGTTCACTGGCTCTTTTTCCGCCCACAAAATCAATTTCCTGGATGTGGAAGTTACTTTACATGAACAACAATTTTTTCAAACCAGTGTCCACATCAAACCTACGGATAGGAATACGATCCTGCAGTACGGTAGTTGTCACCCTAAATCACTTAGAAAAAGTTTACCTTTCTCACAATTTGTACGGTTTAAACGTATTTGCACAGAGGAGAGAGATTTTCATCAGCAAGCCAACCAGTTTGGTTCTAAATTGTTTAACCGTGGTTACCCCAAATCTGTTTTGAAAAAAGCATACACAAGAGCGAAATACCTTAATCGTGATCTGTTGGTTCAACATAAGATTTTTGAGTCACAGGAAGATCCGACTATGACTTTCATCATGAGATACATGCAAGGGGGTGAGGCAGCTGCCCACATCATCAGACAACACTGGGACATTATGCGGACCCATCCCATTTTTGAAAATTTCCGTTTGAGAATGGCATTCTCTCAAGCTCGAAATCTCAAGGAAATTTTAAGTCCGGCTGATATAACTATTCCTACATCTGCGATTTTTTCAGGCTCTGGCAGTCACAGAAAATGCCACAAAAATGGATGTAAGACATGTCCCCTCACCATCGAAACGACGAGTTTTTGCCACAATGGACATATTGTCAAGTTGCAACATCAGACCACTTGCCGTACAACTCATATTATTTATTACATCAAATGCCCTTGTGGCAAAGTATATATTGGCAAATCCAACAGATCACTCCATGCAAGGATGATTGAACACAGATCGAGGATTTCAGCTCAGAGTATTGGAGCTCCTTTAGTACAACATTGTGTGCGTGAACAACATACCTGTGAGACATTGAAATGTATGGTAATAGATCATATTACCCCCAATGTTCGGGGTGGGGACATTAACAGATTATTGCTACAAAAAGAGACACAATGGATTTATCGTTTGAATACCATTGAACCTAACGGCCTTAATGCTCATTTGCAATGGAATTGTTTTTTCTAATTGGTTAAATGCATCAGCTGTTCATTACGTGGTTTGAAGTGGGAGGAGTTATGAGTTAGTATATAGTGCATACGCCGTCGCCATTTTGGGCGTATCAGAACTGAAGCCGTCGACGATGTAAGCTAGGTCAGTCGCCATAGTTGATGATATATATGCCGGTTTATTTAGATGTGTGTATTAATGTTGATTCTTCGTGTTGCAGATTTGTTTGCCCTTGAAGAAGCAGTAGACCGCGAAACAGGGTCCTGTCGGGCTGACAATGTGACCGGAGGTCCCAGTTCGTTGATACGATTGAATGAGTTCTGGCCCTTTCAGATGGCTGTATAATTCAGAACCATTAAGATAAGTTAATTCGGTGCATTATATGTCAATCTTACGATAATGTTTATTTTGTAACCAACAGTGCCTGCATTTATATATATTTTTTATTTATCTAAGTATTTGCATTGGAGCTACGATAAATAATTTGGAAAAAGTTTTCTGAATACTTAGTGTGCTGAAGATTAGCAACGCCAGGCACTGATTGGTGGGCTGGAGGTGATCAATGATTATAATCTTCTTTTGGTTTGAATAACCTTTTGGAAGCATAAGATTCAGAAGATTTAGAAGCTTCCATATAGATATGAGACGCCTCTATCAGCCTTTTAGTTATCCTAGAAATAAGCAGTGGATTTTTCCCAAGTCAATTTTAATAATGGCTTATGGACTTTTCTTTTAAGAAGCTAGCCAACCCTTTTTTAAACCCTTCTAAGCTAACTGCTTTTACTACATTTTCTGGCAACAAATTCCAGAGTTTAATTACACACTGAGTGAAGAAATATTTTCTCCAATTCATTTTAAATTTGTGGCTTCATTGCGTGCCCCCTAGTCCTTGTATTTTTGGAAAGAGTAAACAAGCGATTCACTACTACCCGTTCCACTCCACTCATTATTTTATAGACCTCTATCATATCTCCCCTTAGCTGTCTTTTCTCCAAGCTGAAGAGCCCTAGCCGCTTTAGCCTTTCCTCATAGAGAAGTCGTCCCATCCTCTGTATCATTTTCGTTGCCCTTCTTTGTACCTTTTCTAATTCCACTATATCTTTTTTTGAGATGCAGTGACCAGAACTGCACACAATATTCAAGGTGCAATTGCACCATGGAGCAATACAAAGGCATTATAACGCCCTCATTTTTGTTTTCAATTCCTTTCCTAATAATACCTAACATTCTATTTGCTTTCTTAGCTGTCACCACACACTGAGCAGAGGGTTTCAACGTATCATCAATGATGATGCCTAGATCCCTTTCCTGTTTGGTGACTCCTAATGTGGAACCTTGCATTATGTAGCTATAGTTCAGGTTCCTCTTTCCCACATGCATCACTTTGAACTTGCTCACATTAAACCTTATGTGCCATTTGGATGCTCAGCCTCCCAGTCTTATAAGGTGCTCTTGTAATTTTTCACAATCTTTTTGCGATTTAACAACTTTGAATAACTTTGTGTCATCATCAAATGTAATTACCTCACTAGTTACTCCCATCTCTAGATCATTCATAAATATGCTAAAAAGCACAGAACCCTGGGGAACCCCACTAACTACCCTTCTCCATTGAGAAAACTGACCATTTAACTCCACTCTCTGTTTTCTATCTTTTAACCATTTTTTAATTCACAATAGAAATACTACCTCCTATCCCATGACTCTCCAATTTCCTCTGGAGTCTTTCATGAGGTACTTTGTCAAACGCCTTTTGAAAATCCAGATACACAATATCGACCGGCTCACCTTTATCCACATGTTTGTTCACCCCTTCAAAGAAATGTAATAGATTGGTGAGGCAAGGTTTCCCTTCAGTAAATCCATGTTGGCTTTTGAATGTACTCTGTAATTTTGTTCTTTATAATAGTCTCTACCATTTTGCCTGGCACCGACGTCAGGCTCACTGGTCTATAATTTCCCGGATCACATCTGGAACCTTTTTAAAAAATTGGCGTTACATTAGCCACCTCCAATCTTCCAGTACCGTGCTTGACTTTAAAGATAAATTACATATTACTAACAATAGTTCTGCAAGTTCATTTTTCAATTCTATCAGTACTCTGGGATGAATACATAAGTACATAAGCATAAGTACATAAGCATTGCCATGCTGGGACAGACCAAGGGTCCATCGAGCCCAGCACCCTGTCACTGACAGCGGCCAAAAGAACAAGCAATTTGTCCCGCCCATCCTAGAAATACTGTATTATTCCCTCTTCCATTCAATAACATTCTATGGCTTTTTCCTCCAGGAAGCTGACCAACCCTTTTTTGAAGTCCGCTAAGTTAACCGCCTTAACCACCTTTTCCGGCAGCGAATTCCTCTATCATATCTCCCCTCAGCTGCCTTTTCTCCAAGCTGAAGCGCCCCAGCCTCTTCAACCTATCCTGATAGGGAAGTCGTCCCATTGCCTGTATCATCTTTGCCGCCCTTCTCTGCACCTTTTCCAATTCCACTATGTCTTTTTTGAGGTGCAGCGACCAGAATTGAACACAATACTCGAGGTGCGGTCGCACCATGGAGCGATACAACGGCAGAATAATATCCTTATTTTTGTTTTCAATCCCTTTCCTAATGATACCCAACATTCTATTTGCTTTCCTAGCCGCAGCAGCACATTGATTCGGGTCCAGGCGATTTGCTACTCTTCAGTTTGTCAAATTGCACCATTACATCCTCCAAGTTTATAGAGATTTCATTCAGTTTCTCTGACTTGTCAGCTTTGAATACCATTTCTGGCACTGATATGTCTCCCAATCTTAAAAACAAATCTTTGGATCCCCAAGTGCCTGCACACTACCACCCAGTTTCTAATCTTTGTTTCTTATCAAAACTCTTAGAAAAAATAGTCTATCTTCAAGTATCACCCTGCATGGATAAAGCAAAGTTACTTACCTGTAGCAGGTATTCTCTGAGGACAGCAGGCTGATTGTTCTCACATGTGGGTGACGTCCACGGTAGCCACAGGTCCAGAAAATCTTCCTAGCAACAAAGGTTGCTAAAAGCCTTCGAGCGCGTGGGTGCGTGGCCATCTTCCCGCCCGTCGCACGAGAGCCCTGCTTCAATCAACTTAGAAACAAACAACTCCAAAGGGGAGGCGGGCAGGTTGGTAAGAACAATCAGCCTCCTGTCCTCAGAGAATACCTGCTACAGGTAAGTATCTTCGTTTTCTCCAAGGACAAGCAGGCTGCTTGTTCTCACATGTGGGTATCCCTAGCCCCCAGGCTCACTCAAAACAACAAACAGGGTCAATTGGGCCTTGCAACAGTGAGGACATAACAAAGATTGACCTACGAAGAAATATCTAACTGAGAGTGCAGCCTGGAACAGAATAAAAATGGGCCTAGGGGGTGGAGTTGGATTCTAAACCCCAAACAGATTCTGCAGCACCGACTGCCCAAACCGACTGTCGTGTCGGCTATCCTGAAGGCAGTAATGAGATGTGAATGTGTGGACTGATGACCACGTCGCAGCCTTGCAAATCTTTTCTATAGTGGCCGACTTCAAGTGGGCCACTGACGCTGCCATGGCTCTAACACTATGAGCCATGACATGACCCTCAAGAGTCAGCCCAGCTTGGGCGTAGCCGCGTAAGTGAAGGAAATGCAATCTGCTAGTCAATTGGAAATGGTGTGTTTCCCGATAGCCACTCCCCTTCTGTTGGGGTTGAAAGAAACAAACATTTGGGCGGACTGTCTGAAGGGGCTTGTCCGCTCCACATAGAAGGCCAATGCTCTCTTGCAGTCCAATGTATGCAACTGACGTTCAGTAGTGGCAGCGATGAAGCTCCCTCCATCGATGTCAACAAAGAGTCAACTTGGGTGGCAGCCGAGGCCGATGCTGCAAGCAGCAGTGACGTCAAAGGCCTCGCCACAGGCGGGGAGCCAGCTGCCGCATCTATCGACGGTACCGTCGGCGCAAGCACCCCCGGTACTGGAACAGACGGTCGCAGCAGCCCTTCCAGGATCCCTGGAAGAATGGCTCGGAGGCGCTCGTCAAGAGTGTCTGTCGAGAAAGGCTGTGGAATCGGTGCAGGAGTCAAGGCCAGAATCTGCCGAGGATGAGGAGGCGGTACCGAGCTGTCTGGAGATCGGCGCATCGACACCTCTTGTATGGAGGGTGAGCGGTCCTCCCGGCGTCGACGCTTGATGGGTGCCGATTCTCTCGACGCCCCGGAGCTCTCGGTAACGTGACAAGAAAGGGACCGATGACGGTGCTTCTTTGCCTTCGCTTGAGGCACGTCACTGGTACCTCTCGGGGACGGGTCTGAAAGGGGTCGGTCCCGATGGGCCTGTACCACAGGAGCCCTCGAGGCAGGTGGAGACCCACTCGATGGTTCACTGCTGCCAGCGTGTGATGGTCTCTGGACAGCCATTACCTGCGCTCCTGAGGTCGATGCACTCTCCGGTGCTGACATCGACACTGCCACCGACCTCGGTACCGCTGTCGACGCCGAAGTACCGGGCAAAGCTCCAAACAGGCGTTCCCGTTGAGCTTGTCTCGACGCTTGTGTCCGCTTTTTAAGGCTAAGACACAACTTACATGCGTCTGGGCGATGGTTGGGCCCAAGGCAGTGCCTGAGATTGCCCGGTCGCACCGAGTGCACTTCTTGAAGCCGCTGGTGATCCTCGATGTCATCGACGGAAAAATAGTGACGGCGAAATCAAAACTCACGATGGTGCTAAAAGAAGGGTACAAAAAGGGGGAAAAAAACCCCTACGGGCGGCCAAAATGGCCGCACACGTAGACAAAAGGAAACTTACTTGAGGGATAAACTAAAGAAAATAAGGAAACTTTACTTTTTGGGTTTTTTTTAAAAGAGAAAAGCAGAACAGCTCGAACGCGAGCACAAAAACGATGAAAAAAATCGTCAAAAAAGCCGGCTAAGTGAAGGCTGTTCTTTTCTGGGGCAACAAAACCACCGTAAACAGCCGCTCTTGACCGCGGAAAAAAGAAGACTGAAGCAGGACTCTCGCGCAACGGGCGGGAAGATGGCTGCACATACGCAGTGCGTGCACCCGCACGCTCGATGGCTTTTAGCAACCTTTGTTGCTAGGAAGATTTTCCGGACCTGTGGCTGCCGTGGACGTCACCCACATGTGAGAACAAGCAGCCTGCTTGTCCTCGGGGAAAACTCTTTTACTTTATCCTAAACAGTCTGGATTTAGATCTCAGTTTAGTACTGAAACTGTTCTGTGTTACTTAGCGAAATCTATAAACACAATGTGGCTATGGCTGTTTCACTTGATCTATCCACGGATTTTAGTTTGGTTGATCACTCTTTTCTACACTCCTGTCTTGAGGTGTTGGTTGTGTCCGGCACGGTTCTTGCAGTGATGTCACAATGGCTTGATTGTGCTATACTTGCTTAAATTTTGTTACGTATAGCAGTAATCTCAATTTCTAGAGACATTTTTATTTCTTTACTTAAGGAGAGAGTTATTAACATGAGCTACCATTAAAACACATTATTAGTAGCTAGATCTCATTGCATAAAATGGGACCTGTGCTAAAATAGCACGAATTAGTGGTAAAATAACAAGTCTTAACAGTAGCTCACATTGATAACTACTACTACTACTATCTAGCATTTCTATAGTGCTACAAAGCGTACGCAGCGCTGCACAAACATAGAAGAAAGTCCCGGATCAAAGAGCTTACAATCTAACTACACTCCTGAATGAGATGATAAGTAAAAGTTTAGACTGAGATACTTAGAAGACTTTACAATTATGATCTCAAAGTTTGTTGGAAATGTTGGCTTCTGTTTTATTGAGTTATGTTTTTTCAGGGTCTGGTTGCAGTATACACTAACAAGATTTTTGTGTGCATGAAAATCTCTCAAAACCCTAGGAAAATGAACTAGAATGCAAAGTATACTGTAGGCTTGCTATAAAAGAGACTGTATACAGAGAACCCCACTCCTACATGCGTACCCTTAATGGGAGTACACTTTTATAAGTTCAGAGCAGCCAAATTATCCAGTTCCAGGAGGGAGATTCTTATGAATTAAAATGTGTGAGACAAAACCCTTTCAAAAACAAGGGAAGAAGCTTCAAGAGACAGAGACTTGCCTATTTCATGAGTCAGTAAAGTGCTGCCTGTACCTGGTAATTCTACAGAAATAACAATTTTGAAAATAATAATATACTGCAAATTATGCATGTTCATAATAATATACTGGCGATCAGGCATATTTATAAGGAATATCCTGAAAGTCCATAAGAACCCTACACCAACAAAACACAACAGGTCCATACCTCCTCCTACCTGTTACATTTGTGGTGGAAACTTGAGCCCTCCAAACCTCACTAAAACCCCACTGTACCCACATGTAGGGACCCCCTTCACCCATAAGGGCTATTGTAGTGGTGAACAGTTGGGGGTAGTGGGTTTTGGGTTGGTTTTGGAGGGCTCAACAGACAAGGGAGCAATGGTGAGATGTGTACCTAGGAGCACTTATATGAAGTCCACAGCAGTGCCCCCTAGGGTGCCCCATTGCTTTCCTGGAATGTCTAGGGGACAAGTTTGCTAAAAATGCCGGCCCCTTCTACATTCAAATGGCTTATCATTAAGTGGTTTTAACTTGTGTGGTTATTTTTTTTTTTAAATGGCCTAAAAAGATAAATGCACAAACCACAAAATCTTGTTCTAAATGGTATTTTCTTTTTTTGAAAATGGTTACATTTGCTATTCAGATTTGGGATGTTTAGAACAAAACGTCCAAAGTCCGACTTAAGACATCATATTGAAAATGCCCCTCCATGTAACTTTGTAAGTCTAAATGCTTTGAAAATACGCCTCATAGTAACCTATAGAACTTTGTAAGTCTAAATGCTTTGAAAATGAGCCCCACTGTGTTTTAAATACAGTTACCCTATGCCTGTTCTGTATGCATAAAGTATGTTTTCCATGCATTTTAATTAATTAAGGGAGGATAGATTGTTTTCTGTATTATCCAAGTTTTCACTTATCTGACAACAGCTCAGTCCCATTTATGTCAGATAATCGAGACTGTACCGTATATATATTTACATTTTGTCATTTAAAAATGTCCCCATACAAAAAAATGTCTCTACTATTGTTATCTAGAACAACTGGATCATGTGAAAGGAATGTAATTCTGTTTCTCCTCTGCAGAGCCTCAACTTTCAGGTTATGCATAATACGGCCAGGGGCAATGAGCAGATTCAGGGATATTGGGCTTACAAACTTTGTATTTCTTTCCTCTTCTCCTGATTATTCTTTACATCTAATTGAACAGGAGTGGGAGATAAATGGTGCTCAGGCTAATTATGCCTCATTATGGAAAGGGATTAAGCCCTGCCTCAGTTATTCCCAACAGCAGCAAAGTGTGAGGAGGGAGCAGTTATTAAGGAATCTCCTTTCTAAAAACAAAGTTTGAGCAGGGGAGTGAAAAGACTGGGATTTTTTAGACTGGGGAGGACTAGCCACACAGGATCCTGACTGTGAATTGCAGGGCTAACAGAATTCAAAAAGACAACCCCCCCCCCCACACACACACACACACAACACACAGAGCCCCTTAATAGAGACCTCCCCTCAGTGTTTGGACAATCTACACTAGGACTTAAGGGTACCTCCGTGCTGCCTGGATAAAACCTGTGGAGAGCATGGAATGCTATAGTGTTCCCAGCACTGTGCAGATTTAGTGCCCATGAAAATGTGGGATGCAGAGCATTGACTAAACTCAGATATAATGCACTGAAGTGTGGTGCAAGCTTCACCAATACAGGTCTGCCATTGTATTTCACCTCCTGCCCTGAAATTCCAGTACCAAGATCCTCCTCACTCATAGCTCTGCCAATGCCCCTCACTCCTGCCCATACAGCACCCCATTGTATTCTAGTACTGAGCCTCTTTCACACACAGCTCTGTCAATGCCCCTCACTCCTGCCCTATAGCACCTTATGTTCCAGTACTGAGACCCCCCCCCCACCCACAGCTCTGCCATCACCCCTCACTCCTGCTATATATTACTCCATCATATTCCAGTATTGAGTCTCTTTCATACTTTGCAATGCCCCTCGCTCATGCCCTACAGCACTCTCTCCTATTGCTGTACTAAGGGCCAGATGCACTAAACGAGCCAGCAGCATGGTGTTTAAACCAGCTCTAGCCAGTCTAGCAAGCAAGTAGTAAAACAAGACATGCACAAAAGGGTTCTCTGAGCCATTTTCCTGTCACGGTAGCAGCTAACGAAAACGGAATGCAAATGATCTACAGGTTATTATAATGAGCTAATTAGTATTATAATGCACATGCAAGGCAGATGCACAGCTGTTTTCTGACCCCATGCACCGTGGAAAACCTAACGGAAGGTCTGCACCTCTCATTGGGGCTGCGTGGGACCCATGCAGAGGAGGACGCCCATCGCAAAAATCGGAAGAATAAAAATGTCCAGGTGCTCGTCAGGGATGTCCTTTCAAGTGCCTAACATTTGGACATCCTTCACTTACTCAAAAAAAGGACGTCCCTGACGAGCACTTGGACGTTTTTCCCTTCAGATTTTGTGATGGGCGTCCTTCTCTTGGACGGGTTTGTTTTACGTGCCTGAAATGACCACTACCGAGAATCGGGGATCGAGACATGCGAAGACGCCCAAATTAAAACTATTTGGACGTCCCTTTCGATTATGCCCCTCCAGGTCTCTCTCAGCCAATCACAGCATGGTTAGCTGACACCATGTTCTGGGGTGAATTTGTAGGTCCCCAGTACCAGACAACACATTAGGGGGCCCCATCCAAAGATCTATTCGCGAATGGGAATCATGGACAGCCGAATAATAGGTATAGCCCCGGGTTTACATAAGTACATAAGCACCGCCATACTGGGAAAAGACCAAGGGTCCATCAAGATCAGCATCCTGTCTCCAACAGCGGCCAATCCAGGCTTCAAGAACCCGGCAAAACCCCTCAGGAATCTGTCTAAACCCCTTTTAAATTCTATAAGGCCAGCTGCTGTCACTTCATTCTCCGGCAACGAGTTCCAGAGTCTAACTACACGCTGAGTAAAGAAAAACTTTCTCCTATTTGTTTTAAATCTACCATATTCTAGCTTCATCTTGTGTCCCCTGGTTTTGTTGTTGTTTGAAAGTGTTTGTGGGTTCATGTGTCTCCAGAGATCTAATATGTGCCACTTTGCCATAAATTTGTGCAATTGGGACCGATCTGATTGAGGGTTTAAGCTCAGCTGTCCTCTATAAAGTGGGCGCTGCCAGGTCTGTGTAGCATTCTATATGATATGAGTCCCATTTAAAGTCGGGTGACACATGAGAGGCATGCATTATTTTCTCTTTCAGCTTAAAATCACTGAAGCGGGCAATTAGGTCCCGCGGGCGGTTTGCCCTTGGAGCACCAAGGGACCGATGAGCTCGCACCAACTAAATCTCCAAGGGTTGTTTATTAACCTGTATTTCCTTGAGTAAGGCGCATGCAATTTTTTGTACCACCAGCTCGCAATCTGCATATAGCGGTGAATCCGGGAGACCGCAGAACCGCACATTGCACCACCAGCTCCTATTTTCCAAATCTTCTAATTTGTCCCATAATTGTTGATTTTCCTGTCTGGTCTCCTTGGCTTGCGTAGTTAGAATTTGTAGCATTTCGGCCTGGTCCTCTAATCATTCCTCCGTCTCCGCTACATGAGTTCCCAGCGCACCGATCTCTCTCCTCAAGCCCACCCCCAGCATAGCGATTTCTGTGCGTGCTGCCTTTATATCTGACCTTATTTCCAGCATCCATGAGCGAATTTCGTGCAGTGGTGTCTCTTCCTGCCCGTGCCATCCCCCGATGCAAACAAGGACGGCGAGAGCTGTGATGGGCGTATCGACTGGGGGTTGGATGGACGGGCCTCCGGGGCGTCCGTGTGCATGGCGTAGTTGGGCCCGCATAGGCAAATGCCATCAGATCTATCACAGAGGCTCGGGAACCCATTCAGAATTCACCTACCACCAACGCAGCTTAGTTTATGTCCAGCTGATAGCTCTGATTACTCTGGATTGTCACGGTGGGTTTCCTGATTGCTCTGGGCTGGTCGGAGTTCACAGCTCAAGCAGCCATCTTGGTTGGTGATGTCATCGGAACCTGTTCTTAAGTTGTCTGAATGTGCACTCGATGATACCACGGGTGGTTCAATGTCTACTGTTGTAGTTCTCCTCTGACCCTGTTTGTGGGTGCACTATGGGGGTCATGAGCCAACTCCACTGTGGGTAGCCTCTGTCACCTTTGGGGAGAAGCAGGATGAGAAACATGAGTACATATTGTTTGGAGCGGGTACCTTGTGGAGGTGGGGGGGGGGGGGGGAATAGTGGGTTGTGGAGGGTTGCTTGGTGGAGGAGGTATAGTTTGGGCAGATCCATGCTGCACTTACCAAGGAGCCATCCGCCGGTGATCTCCCCTCGCTCAAACCTGCGGAAGATTCCTGAGTGCTGCAATATATAGGCATCATGAGTGGAACCTGGGTATCGGGCATACATGTCTAGAATCTCTCCCTGGGCGTCACACACAATTTGCATATTGAGTGAGTGGAATGCTTTCCTGTTCCTATAAGTACTGAAACAGTACTAGTTACTCTAATGACAAAATTCAAACAAATGATCACAACTGGCAAGAATATACTACTTCTACAATTTGACATGTCCAGCGCCTTTGACATGGTGGATCATGGAATACTACTACATATCCTCGAGTACTTCGGAATTGGCGGTAACGTTCTCAATTGGTTCAAAGGGTTCCGAACCACACAATCATATCAAGTGACATCTAATTCGACTACATCAGCCACATGGATACCTGAATGCAGAGTTCCACAGGATTCCCCCCTCTCACCGACCTTATTCAACTTAATGATAATACCCTTGGCCAAACTACTATCTAACCAAAACCTCAATCCATACATATACGCAGACAACGTAACGATCTACATCCCATTTAAACAATATTTAAGGGAAATTTCCAATGACATCAACCAAAGTCTACATATCATACATTCATGGGCGGATGCATTTCAGCTGAAACTTAATGCAGAAAAAACCCAATGCCTAATACTCACCTCTCCACATAACATGAACAAATTCACCACCATTAACACACCAAAACTGAATCTTCCAATATTGGACACCCTAAAAATTCTTGGAGTTACCATTGATAGACACCTAACACTTGAAAACCACACGAAAAACACAACCAAGAAGATGTTCCACTCAATGTGGCAATTAAAAAGAATAAAACCTTTCTTCCCAAGGACCGTCTTCCGTAACCTAGTACAATCAATGGTACTCAGCCATCTAGACTACTGCAATACACTCTACGCTGGCTGCAAAGAGAAGATAATCAAGAAACTTCAGACAGCCCAGAACACTGCAGCGAGACTCATATTCGGTAAAACAAAATATGAAAGTGCTAAACCTCTACGAGAAAAGTTACACTGGCTCCCACTTAAAGAATGCATCATGTTCAAAATATGTACCCTAGTTCGCAAAATTATTCATGGAGATGCCCCTGCCTACATGTCAGACTTGATAGACTTACCACCCAGGAACGCTAAAAAATCATCCCGTACATTTCTCAACCTTCACTTCCCCAACTGTAAAGGTCTAAAATACAAACTAATGCATGCGTCAAGCTTTTCCTACTTGAGTACACAATTCTGGAACACGCTGCCGCACAACTTAAAAACAATCTATGAACTAACTAATTTCCGCAAATTACTGAAGACCCATCTCTTTAACAAGGCATACCACAAAGATCAACAAATGTGAACTCCTCCATACATATCCAGTACTGTCTTATAATATTTGCTTGTTATACTAATACTAGTAAAAAAGCCCCGTTTCTGATGCAAATGAAACGGGGGCTAGCAATGTTTTCTTCTGTGTGCATGTGGGAGTGTGTGTGTCCCTGCCCTCTGGCCTCTCTCCCCTCCCCCCTCTGAGTCCTTCACTGTTACAGAGCCAGCGATTTGATTTCGTGCTCTGCTGTTTTCCTTCACTGACTGTGTTACAGAGAGGGCGGGGCAGACACTCATAGGGAAACCGGATATCTCGCCCCCTTCACACTTCCAGCTGGAGGCTTCATAGAACGTTGGTGTTGCCTTTTATATAGAGAGATCATGCTTTTTCATTATCATGCTATTCAAGTTCTTTCCATAATACTAAATGTCTATTTCATTATATATTTCCATTATTCATGATATATTGTAAGCCACATTGAGCCTGCAAAGAGATGGGAAAATGTGGGATACAAATGCAATAAATAAATAAATAAGTGGCCTTTCGTGCCCGGGGGGGGGGGGGGGTCTGAGTGCAAGGGGAAGCGAGCTACGGCGTAGAAGTCAGCCATGTTGTTCTGCAGGGCCTGGGGGTGGTGGGGAAGGTGATATACTCAAGGTGTGGGTAAGGAAGACATCAAGGAACTGGGTGAGGCACTTAGAAATGGAAGCCTGGGTGAGACCTGTGTTCACAGATAGGACAGACTGGAAACTCCCAGTGGTCAGAAAAGATAGAGAAGCAGTGATCTTTAGGTGCACAGGGATGGGGTTGTTCCTATGGGTCCTGGGCTGCAGGAGGGGTTTGAGCTGGTCACAAAGGTGCTGAATGGCAGCACTATCAAAGCGATGCCTAGTGAGACACTGCAGGTCAGTGAGGTCTAGGAAACTGCTAAGGGGCCTGAAAACTCTGAGTACCTCCTGCGGTGCCTCCCCTCTTCCTCCAACATGTAAGCCACCTGTGCATTTAGTGCCTCCATTTCCCCACACTACAGGTGCAATGCAGTGCCACCAGTGCTCACCTCTCCCTACCAACTTGGTGAAACACAGCAGCAACAAACAGAAGCTGACACTCACTCTCCCACCACTGACAAACAATGCGGTCACACACAGCAGAGCCACACTGCAAGCACTCTCTGACCCAGTACAAACTCTCCTGCCACACACTCTAGCCACTTACTCTCCAAGCAGTCTTCACAAACACGTTGCAGAAGTACACAGGACAAAGAGACAAACAGAGACTACAAACAGGTAACATAGTAAATGACGGCAGAAAAAGACCTGCATGGTCCATCCAGTCTGCCCAACAAGATAAACTCATATGTGCTACTTTTTGTGTATACCTTACCTTGATTTGTACCTGTCCTTTTCAGGGCACAGACTGTGTAAGTCTGCCCAGCACTATCCCCGCCTCCCAACCACCAGTCCCGCCTCCCACCACCGGCTCTGGCACTATCCCCGCCTCCCGCCACCGGCTCTGCCACCCAATCTCGGCTAAGCTCCTTAGGATCCATTCCTTCTGAACAGGATTCCTTTATGTTTATCCCACGTGTGTTTGAATTTTGTTACCATTTTCATTTCCACCACCTCCCGCGGGAGGGCATTCCAAGCATCCACTACTCTCTCTGTGAAAAAATACTTCCTGACATTTTTCTTGAGTCTGCCCCCCTTTAATCTCATTTCATGTCCTCTCGCCATAGATGGGCGTCCTAGCGCTGAGGACGCCCTTATGGTTCTGTTTTGATTATTGGATTTGGGCAACCTTCTTTCACGGGGACGCCAATGTGCCTTTTGTGTCGCTTTTTGGACGCCCTTTTCTTTCGAAAATGAGCCTGATATACTTTCACTTTAGAAATTATCCATGAATAATATCCCCTTACATTTACTCCTGTTAATTTGTGTGGATACTTTTACTGATTAAAACATGCATACTGTAGACTGAAACCCCATCTCTCCCTGCAGTAAAAGTACATGTGAAATGGCACTTTTACTTATACTCAGCAGGCTATTTTATAAAGTACTGTTTTACACATGGAAATGGCTTTGCAACTTAGCCTCCATTCTCCCGCATGACCATCAGCAGTTCTATTTATCCTCAAACCCCTATGGGGCCTACTTATTGAGCCGTGCTTGCTGCTAGTGAACAATCACACTAACAGATAATACAGCACTTTCACAGTTAATGTGCACTGTCTACTGTGTTAACAGTTCACATAGAATGAGGCAAAGAATGGGCGAGGAGTGCACCTTCCAGTTAATGTGGAGGTAGTTACTACACCTTAACTATTAATGTTTCAGATAACATGGTACAGTTAATGCTGCCTGCATGGGATACGGCTGTGAGCACCCCGAACAGTTAATGCAGATGCTTTGAAGTTACTGCACTTTAATTTTCACAATTATTGTGTGGTTACTATACAATCATACTGAACTTGAAGTTGTATTATATTGTAAGCCACATTGCGCCTGCAAATAGGTGAGAAAATGTGGGATATAAATGCAGCAAAATAAATAAATAAACTTTAGTATATAGAGCTCTAAAAAGAAACATGCTCAAACCTCTCCCCACACCACTTCTGCAGAAAACAAAGTTGGGCCTCATACCCAGAGCCAAGATAAGGGGTAGGCAAGCCAAGCACCTGCTTGGAGCACAATGAATGACCCATATTTGTCCCTGCTCCATGTGACCTTTTTTTTTTTTAATCTATTTATTTATTTAAAGCACATTTATCACCCACCAATCTATAATATTTCTGAGTGAGTAAGAAAAAGTACAACATTAAATAATAGCAGAACACAAACAACAGAATACAAGGGCAACCAGTTTAACAACTCATCTACGTGAGGCAAAACCAAATAACGTAACTAAAATTTATCTAAAATTTAAATTCAAATCTCAGACACTGATTAGAACATCCTGTAATGTCATCTGTACTGAAGGGATGACATATACAGACATATACAGACGTTCAAATATTTGAAAAGTATTAATCCGCAAATGAACCTTTTCCGGAGGTGCGAAGGCAGTAGAACGAGAGGACATGAAATGAGATTGAAGGGGGGCAGACTCAAGAAAAATGTCAGGAAGTATTTTTTCACGGAGAGAGTAGTGGATGCTTGGAATGCCCTCCCGCGGGAGGTGGTGGAAATGAAAACGGTAACAGAATTCAAACACACGTGGGATAAACATAAAGGAATCCTATTCAGAAGGAATGGATCCTAAGGAGCTTAGCCGAGATTGGGTGGCAGAGCCAGCCGGTGGTGGGAGGCGAGGATAGTGCTGGGCAGACTTATACGGTCTGTGCCAGAGCCAGTGGTGGGAGGCGGGGCTGGTGGTTGGGAGGCGGGGATAGTGCTGGACAGACTTATACGGTCTGTGCCCTGAACAGGACAGGTACAAAACAAAGTAGGTTATACACAAAAAGTAGCACGTATGAGTTTGTCTTGTTGGGCAGACTGGATGGACCATGCAGGTCTTTTTCTGCCATCATTTACTATGTTACTATGTTACTATATAAGACTCTTGCACAAAACAAATGTCTGTACTTAGGACAGAACAGTCTGTTGCTACTTCTTATCAGATTTGGGACAAATCCTGTAGATACTGTAGAACACAGATTGAAATTTTACAGATTGCATCCCTTCCCTGAATGACTTTCAGAACAACTTTGTATCTTTCTGGAAAAGGACAGGGTCTCCTGGAAAATGCAAATTTCCTCGAGAAATATTTCAGTGGAACTGCTGAATAAAGGATCTTTAACCTGGTGTAGAAAAATTTGTAGAGATGTATAGACTTTATATAGATCAGTTCTGAAAGAGCAAAACCAGAGACGAGAGAAGTAGCAAAACCAGAGACGAGAGAAGTAACACTAATTGGACAACAAACATATTAATTTTGTCCTTTTATTCACCAGTTCTCTGCTTCTCAATATTTCAACATTTTAGTCACTTTGATAAGAGGTTAAGAGTTCTTTTCATTCCTTCATCAACATCTCCTTTGAAACATATTGCAATGGCATCTATTCGGGGTGCAGAGACGTGCTCCTGAAAAAACTACAGACAGCTCAGAATACGGCTGCCAGGATAATTCATGGTGCATCCAGATTTGACAGTGCAAGACCTTTGCGAGAGAAACTGCACTGGCTTCCCATCAAGGACCGTATCACTTTTAAAATTTGCGCTCTAGTACATAAAATCATCTACGGCGAAGCCCCAGCATACATGGACACCCTGATCAACTTGCCACCACGGAACTTTCATAGGTCTGCACGATCGTATTTAAACCTCCATTACCCAGTATATTCTGGACTTAAATACAAAAGAACCTACGCATCAACTTTCTCCTACACTAGTGCTCATCTCTGGAATGATCTGCCTAAGTCAGTGAAATTTACCGCTGATCATCCTACCTTCAAAAAGCGCCTCAAGACCTTTCTATTTGGCAAAGCATACGCATCACTCCCGTCTGGCATCTCTAACTTCTGAACTGTCTTCCCCGCTGTCATATTACCACCTCTGCTTCTCTCTTTTTCTTCACCTCGCTTCTGTCCTTTCCCATTATACTTCTAAGACATTAACTGTTTGACCTTGCCTGCTGTTTGTTTTATGTAGATTGTTGTAAGCCACATTGGGCCTACACTTGGGTGGGAAATTGTGGGATATAAGTGCTGTAAATAAATAAATAAATAAATAAATAAATAAATAAATATATATATATATATATATATATATATATATATATATATATATCATAGCACACAGAAGTCATATTGGTTCTAGAAAAAACTGAAGTATGTGGATTCTGAGACCTTGTGAAGAACCATCTAAAAGGTGTATTATGTAAGTTTTCACAAACGTGCAGTCAATTGTTTGGAAAGCTCATGTACGCCAAATGAAATGGTCCCAGAATCCACAAAGACCCCTTAAAAACTACATACATGTCTTCATGAAGAAACATAAGAATAGCCATACTGGCTCAGACCAATGGTTCATCTAGCCCAGTATCCTGTTTCTAACAGTGGCCAATTCACATCACAAGTACCTGGCAGAAACCCAAATTGAAAACTGAACACCATTTAAAAAAAATTAATTTAGAATAATGATTTGAATGGACTGTGAGTTACATTGCTAACAGAAGGGTCCTTTTACTAAGCTGTAGTAAAAAGTGGCCTTACCACACCTTTATGTGGGTCTTCCCTGTGTGGTAAGGCCATTTTTATCACAGCCATAAAAATACCTTTTTTCTATTTTTTTGCATTAATGGCCATAGGAGCCAACTTTTCAAAATGATTGGGGGTGCTTAATTTTTTTTTTTTTGCAGGTGGTGCATTTCTCCCCTCCCCTCACCCCTCCCCTCCCCCTCTCCCCTCGCCTCACCCCCCCTCGCCCCCCTCTCCTTAGAGTTCCAGGCCCCCTCCTTCTCCTCAGAGTTCCAGCCCCCCCTCTCCTCAGAGTTCCAGAACCCAATCCCTCCCTCCTTCCTCAGAGTTCCAGACCCCCCTCCCTCCCTCCGAGTACCAGACCCCCCTCCGAGTTCCAGACCCCCTCCCTCCCTCCGACTCGAGTTCCAGCCCGACCTCTTCTCCCACTCCCACAACAGTCCTTCGCCTGCCCCTCGCCTTCCTGCTTGCCGCCCATAACTTAAAATTCATCTTACCGGGGTCCCGGCGGCAGCAGTAGTGAAACAGGAAATGAGGGCGGGACCAGAGGCAAAGCTGAGAGCAACGAGAAGGGAAGTCAGGCTGAACTTAGTGCCGAATCACCGAGCCTGCTTGTGCTCGCCTTTCACTACTGCTGCCGCCGGGACCCCGGTAAGATGACTTTTAAGTTATGGGCGGCATGCAGGAAGGTGAGGGGCAGGCGAAGGACTGTTGTGGGAGTGGGAGAAGAGGTCTGGCAGCGGGCTGGCTCCTGGGGAACTTCCGGTTCTGGCAGGGAAATATTGGGGGTGCTCGAGCACCCACAGCACCCACAGAGTCAGCGCCAATGTTAATGGCCATGCGCTAATGTTGCATTAGAGTGTGACCATTTAAAAAAATTACTGCGTGAACACTTACCACCACCCAGCTCTGCCAATGCGGTAAGTGCTCCTGTGCTAGCCATGCACTAACCAGTTAACATGCAGTAAAGTAGATGTTCTAATTGGTTATTGCAGGAATGCCCACTCTCTATCCCTGGCATGACCCATCAAAAAAAAATTTTTTTTTAGTACAAGCACATTTCAAAGTTACAGTAGGATGCCTGAGCATGTACCATGGTACTCCATTTTTTGCTCTATTAGGTACATGTTGGTGCCTAAAGCAGCTTAGTAAAAAGGTCTCTGAATTATTCTTTATATAATTTGTAATGTGCCTATGTGTTATTTGCTAAATCTTAACTACCAAGCACTGTACAGAACACAGCACTAAGCCATTCAAAGCTAATATACTACATAAAGAATTACCCCATTGACACAGAATTTCTAAAAAGTCTCCACTGATGCACAATTTAAATAGTCTGTTTCACATAATTATGTTACAGTTGGAAAATGACAGACTAACCTGGAGCATGGAATGAAACAGGGGTAGTACGGGTACCGACATAGTATATTTTAAAAAATATTAAACATGTTTTACTCTAATACTTAATTGATTACTAGAAATTAGTTGTCTGTGGATGAACTAGATTGTAAGCTGCCTGGATCAAAGACACTCTGTTTTACACAGTGCAAATTCTTTTTATAAAAAAGGGTATTGGGTCAGGGAGGGGGTTCCCCCTTCCACTCTAGCCGCAAAGCAAGAACAAAAAAGTTCTGGGTCAGCAACAGAAGCATTCTGGGTCACCAATCTGGCAGAAGGTCACCACCAGTTTTATGTATCTGTACAGTGCATTGCCTAATAGTACAATAATGCTAAGAAGTAGATGTAAGAAACCAAGACTATTCAAGAATCGACTTAGAATGGAACCCTGTGTGTGCAACAAGCTTAGAGCAGATTACTTTGCTTTTTACTGAATAACTATATGCGATGGTTTAAGAAACACAGAGGATAGAAGCAGTGATCCAGGCTGCCCATTTATGCTGCTTATGGAGCTGTCACACTCCATCTGTGGACATTTCTCTCTTTCTCTCTCTCTCTGTCAGTAAGATCTTTTCATGTCTGTCCTACAGATACTTGAATCTGTCTTTGCTCCCATCATCTCTGCTGGAAGCTTGCTTCAAGTATCCAGGAATGTGTTTTTTCAGAAGTAACCTAAGGAAATACTTCTTCACAGAAAGGGTGGTGAATTCATGGAGCGGCCTCCCGGTGGAGGTGGTGGAGACGAAAACTGTCTGAATTTAAGAAAGCTTGAGACAAGTACATAGGATTGCTAATAGAGTGAAAGGGAGAGGAGATGACATAGTAACATAGTAACATAGTAGATGACGGCAGATAAAGACCTGCATGGTCCATCCAGTCTGCCCATGACAAACTCATATGTGTATACCTTACCTTGAATTTGTACCTGTCCTTTTCAGGGCACAGACCATATAAGTCTGCCCAGCAGTATTTCTCGCCTCCCAACCACCAGTCCCGCCTCCCATCACCGGCTCTGGTACAGACCGTATAAGTCTGCCCTTCCCTATCCTCGCCTCCCAACCACCACCCTCTCTTCCCCCCAACTGCTCCGCCACCCAATTTCAGCTAAGCTTCTGAGAATCCATTCCTTCTGCACAGGATTCCTCTATGCATATTCCACGCATGTTTGAACTCCGTTACCGTTTTCATCTCCACCACCTCCCGCGGGAGGGCATTCCAAGCGTCCACCACCCTCTCCGTGAAAAAATACTTCCTGACATCTTTCCTGAGTCTGCCCCCCTTCAATCTCATTTCATGTCATCTTGTTCTACCGCCTTCCCATCTCCGGAAAAGGTTCGTTTGCAGATTAATACCTTTCAAATATTTGAACGTCTGTATCATATCACCTCATGTTCAGGTCAGCAAGCCTCTCTTCATACGTCTTGGAACGTAAATCCCATACCATCCTCGTAGCTTTTCTTTGCACCGCTTCCATTTTTTTAACATCCTTCGCAAGATACGGCCTCCAAAACTGAACACAATACTCCAGGTGGGGCCTCACCAACGTCTTATACAGGGGCATTAAAACCTCCTTTCTTCTGCTGGTCACTCCTCTCTCTATACAGCCTAGCAATCTTCTAGCTACTGCCACCGCCTTGTCGCACTGTTTCGTCGCCTTCAGGTCCTCAGATACTATCACCCCAAGATCCCTCTCCCCGTCCATGCCTATCAGACTCTCCCCGCCTAACACATACGTCTCCCTTGGATTTCTACTCCCCAACTGAATCACTTTGCATTTCTTCACATTGAATTTTAATTGCCAAACGTTAGACCATTCTTCTAGCTTCTTCAGATCTTTTTTCATGTTTTCCACACCCTCCGGTGTGTCCACTCTGTTGGAAATCTTGGTGTCATCCGCAAAAAGGCAAACCTTACCTTGTAACCCCTCGGCAATGTCACTCACAAATATATTGAACAGAATCGGCCCCAGCACCGATCCCTGAGGCACTCCACTACTCACCTTGCCCTCCTCCAAGCGAACTCCATTCACCACCACCCTCTGGCGTCTGCCCGTCAACCAGTTCCTAATCCAGTTCACCACTTCGGGTCCTATCTTCAGGCCGTTTAGTTTATTTAAGAGCCTCCTGTGGGGAACCGTGTCAAAAGCCTTGCTGAAATCTAAGTAGATGACGTCCATAGCATGGCCTTGATTTAATTCTCCTGTCACCCAGTCAAAGAATTCAATGAGATTTGTTTGGCACGATTTCCCTTTGGTGAAACCATGTTGTCTCGGATCTTGCAACTTATTGGCTTCCAGGAAATTCACTATCCTTTCCTTCAGCATGGCTTCCATTACTTTTCCAATAACCGAAGTGAGGCTTACCGGCCTGTAGTTTCCAGCTTCTTCCCTATCCCCACTTTTGTGAAGAGGGACCACCTCCGCCGTTCTCCAATCCCTCGGAACCTCTCCCGTCTCCAAGGATTTATTAAACAAGTCTTTAAGAGGACCCGCCAGAACCTCTCTGAGCTCCCTCAGTATTCTGGGGTGGATCCCGTCCGGCCCCATGGCTTTGTCCACCTTCAGCTTTCCAAGTTGTTGATACACACTCTCTTCTGTGAACGGCGCTCTATCCACCTCATTCTCAGGTGTACTTTTGCTAGTCCCTCTCGGTCCTTCCCCAGGGTTTTCTTCAGTGAAAACAGAACAAAAGTATCTATTTAGCAAATTGGCTTTTTCTTCATCATTTTCTACATAGCGTTTTGTTGTATCTTTTAGTCTCACAATTCCCTTTATAGTCTTTCTCCTTTCACTAATATACCTGAAGAAGTTTTTGTCTCCCCTCCTTACATTTCTAGCCATTTGTTCTTCCGCTTGCGCCTTCGCCAGACGTACCTCTCTCTTGGCTTCTTTCAGTTTCATCCGGTATTCCTCCCCGTGTTCCTCCTCTTGAGATTTTCTATATTTCTGGAACGCTAACTCTTTAATCTTTATTTTCTCAGCCACTTGCTTTGAGAACCATATCGGTTTCCTTTTTCTCTTGCTTTTATTTACTCTCCTTACATAAAGGTCTGTGGCCCTGTTTATTACTTCTTTTAGCCTGGACCACTGTCCTTCCACTTCTCGTATGTCCTCCCAGCCCATCAGCTCCTTCCTCAGGTATTCTCCCATTTTGTTAAAGTCAGCTCGCTTGAAATCGAGGACTTTGAGTTTAGAGTGGCCGCCGTCCACATGAGCCGTTACATCAAAACAAACCGTTTGATGGTCACTGTTTCCCAGGTGCGCAGCCACTCGGACATTTGACACACTATCCCCATTCGTGAGCATCAGATCCAATGTGGCTCCCTCCCTCGTGGGTTCGTTCACCATTTGTCTGAGCAGAGCACTTTGGAAAGCATCCACAATCTCTCTACTTCTTTCCGATTTTGCAGACGGAACCTTCCAATCTACATCCGGCAGATTAAAATCTCCCAACAACAGCACCTCTCTTTTCTTCCCCAACTTTTGAATATCAGCGATCAGATCTTTATCTAGTTCTACCAATTGTGTCGGGGGTCTATAGACAACACCCACGTGGACCAAGGTTCTATCCTCTCTTTTTAAGGTGATCCATATCGCTTCCTCCTTTCCCCAGTTCCCTGTCATTTCAGTCACTGGGATATCATTTCTCACATACAGAGCTACTCCTCCACCTATACGTCCCTCTCTATCCTTCCTAAAAAGATTATAGCCTGGTATGTTTACATCCCATTCATGGGAACCATTGAGCCATGTCTCTGTGACTGCAACTATGTCCAAGTCATACTCCAAAATCAGGGCTTGAAGGTCAGGAATTTTATTGCTTAGACTGCGAGCATTTGTGGTCATCGCTTTCCATGTACATTTCCTAGTATGTGTTTTGGTTTTAGTGATTTGTGGGTAGACTAGATAGGCTATATGGTCTTTATCTGTCTTCATTTTTTCTGTTTCTATGCAGACTCCCTTCCCTTGGCTTCCACCTTTCTATTCTATGTTTTGGACTTTTTATTTTGAGTTTCTTTTGAATGCTGTTAATGCTCTCTTCTGTTTGAAAATTTTCATTGTACGGTCTATAAGATGATAACATATGCCAATTCCACTTAAATTATTGCTTACAATAGGCCTTCAGAAAGATATTTTCAAAAGGATTGAAAACTGTGCAGTTTGATGTTGAATATATACAGGGCCGGTCTTAGCAAGTGCGGGGCCCTATGCAGACCAATTTGATGGGGCCCCACCCTAGCCCTGCCCCCACTCTAACTCCGCCCCCACCCTAGCTCCAGGGCCCGCCACCCCTCCCTCCGAGCTCCAAGGCCCCCAGCTCCAGGGCTTGTCAAACCTGCAGTCAGTGCCAACTGAAAGCCATGTCTTTTTGACAAACACAGATACACCCTAATCCACTATAGAATAAGTAATCATAAACTTTCTATTTAGACAAAAAATAAAATGAAACCCCAAGATGCCAGACTCTGCATACAATGCAACACCACAGAAACAGAAAATGTCCCCTAGTACTGTGCAAAATATAAAGACAGCAGATGTAAATTTGAAAAAAAACAAAACAAATACCAATCACCACTTTACAAATTAACAAATAGAAATAAAACAAATATAGAAAATAAAATACCATTTTATTGAACTAATATATTTAATTTTCAGAGGCCAAAACATCCTTCCTCAGGTCAATACAGTATAGTACTGTTACAGTATCCTATCCTGACCTGAGGAAGGGGGTTTTGTTCTCCGAAAGTTAGCCAAAATGTATTAAAATTAGTCCAATAAAAAGATTACCTTGTTTGCATGTTCTATTATAAACATTTATTAAAGCGAATGCTACATACCTGTAGAAGGTATTCTCCGAGGACAGCAGGCTGATTGTTCTCACTGATGGGTGACGTCCACGGCAGCCCCTCCAATCGGAAACTTCTCTAGCAAAGTCCTTTGCTAGTCCTCGCGCGCCCGCGCGCACCGCGCATGCGCGGCCGTCTTCCCGCCCGAAACCGGCTCGAGCCGGCCAGTCCAGTATGTAGCAAGACAATACACTTCAAGGGAAGACACAACTCCAAAGGGGAGGCGGGCGGGTTTGTGAGAACAATCAGCCTGCTGTCCTCGGAGAATACCTTCTACAGGTATGTAGCATTCGCTTTCTCCGAGGACAAGCAGGCTGCTTGTTCTCACTGATGGGGTATCCCTAGCCCCCAGGCTCACTCAAAACAACAACCATGGTCAATTGGACCTCGCAACGGCGAGGACATAACTGAGATTGACCTAAAAAATTTACCAACTAACTGAGAGTGCAGCCTGGAACAGAACAAACAGGGCCCTCGGGGGGTGGAGTTGGATCCTAAAGCCCAAACAGGTTCTGAAGAACTGACTGCCCGAACCGACTGTCGCGTCGGGTATCCTGCTGCAGGCAGTAATGAGATGTGAATGTGTGGACAGATGACCACGTCGTAGCTTTGCAAATTTCTTCAATAGAGGCTGACTTCAAGTGGGCTACCGACGCAGCCATGGCTCTAACATTATGAGCCGTGACATGACCCTCAAGAGCCAGCCCCGCCTGGGCGTAAGTGAAGGAAAATGCAATCTGCTAGCCAATTGGATATGGTGCGTTTCCCTACAGCCACTCCCCTCCTATTGGGATCAAAAGAAACAAACAATTGGGCGGACTGTCTTTGGGGCTGTGTCCGCTCCAGGTAGAAGGCCAATGCTCTCTTGCAGTCCAATGTGTGCAGCTGACGTTCAGCAGGGCAGGAATGAGGACGGGGAAAGAATGTTGGCAAGACAATTGACTGGTTCAGATGGAACTCCGACACAACCTTCGGCAGAAACTTAGGGTGAGTGCGGAGGACTACTCTGTTGTGATGAAATTTGGTGTAAGGGGCCTGGGCTACCAGGGCCTGAAGCTCACTGACTCTACGAGCTGAAGTAACTGCCACCAAGAAAATGACCTTCCAGGTCAAGTACTTTAGATGGCAGGAATTCAGGGCTCCTGCCTCGGACGTGTTCTTCACCAGCCAATCGTCGAGATATGGAAACACGTGCACCCCCAGCCTGCGAAGTGCTGCTGCTACTACAGCCAAGCACTTTGTGAACACCCTGGGCGCAGAGGCGAGCCCAAAGGGTAGCACACAGTACTGGAAGTGACGGGTGCCCAGCTGAAATCGCAGATACTGTCTGTGAGCTGGCAGTATCGGGATGTGTGTGTAGGCATCCTTCAAGTCCAGAGAGCATAGCCAATCGTTTTCCTGAATCATGGGAAGTAGGGTGCCCAGGGAAAGCATCCTGAACTTTTCTTTGACCAGATATTTGTTCAGGGCCCTTAGGTCTAGGATGGGACGCATCCCCCCTGTTTTCTTTTCCACAAGGAAGTACCTGGAATAGAATCCCAGCCCTTCTTGCCCGGATGGCACGGGCTCGACCGCATTGGCGCTGAGAAGGGCGGAGAGTTCCTCTGCAAGTACCTGCTTGTGCTGGAAGCTGTAAGACTGAGCTCCCGGTGGACAATTTGGAGGTTTTGAGGCCAAATTGAGGGTGTATCCTTGCCGGACTATTTGGAGAACCCACTGATCGGAGGTTATTAGAGGCCACCTTTGGTGAAAAGCTTTCAACCTCCCCCCGACTGGTAGGTCGCCCGGCACTGACACTTGGATGTCGGCCATGCTCTGCTGGAGCCAGTCAAAAGCTCGCCCCTTGCTTTTGCTGGGGAGCCGAGGGGCCTGGCTGAGGCGCACGCTGCTGACGAGAGCGAGCGCGCTGGGGCTTAGCCTGGGCCGCAGGCTGTCGACAAGGAGGATTGTACCTACGCTTACCAGAAGAGTAGGGAACAGTCTTCCTTCCCCCGAAAAATCTTCTACCTGTAGAGGTAGATGCTGAAGGCTGCCGGCGGGAGAACTTGTCGAATGCGGTGTCCCGCTGGTGGAGAGACTCTACCACCTGTTCGACTTTCTCTCCAAAAATGTTGTCCGCACGGCAAGGCGAGTCCGCAATCCGCTGCTGGAGTCTATTCTCCAGGTCGGCGGCACGCAGCCATGACAGCCTGCGCATCACCACACCTTGAGCAGCGGCCCTGGACGCAACATCAAAGGTGTCATACACCCCTCTGGCCAGGAATTTTCTGCACGCCTTCAGCTGCCTGACCACCTCCTGAAAAGGCTTGGCCTGCTCGGGGGGGAGAGCATCAACCAAGCCCGCCAACTGCCGCACATTGTTCCGCATGTGTATGCTCGTGTAGAGCTGGTAAGACTGGATTTTGGCCACGAGCATAGAGGAATGGTAGGCCTTCCTCCCAAAGGAGTCTAAGGTTCTAGAGTCCTTGCCCGGGGGCGCCGAAGCATGCTTCCTAGAACTCTTAGCCTTCTTTAGGGCCAGATCCACAACTCCAGAATCATGAGGCAACTGGGTGCGCATCAGCTCTGGGTCCCCATGGATCCGGTACTGGGACTCGATCTTCTTGGGGATGTGGGGATTAGTTAGAGGTTTTGTCCAGTTCGCAAGCAATGTCTTTTTTAGGACATGGTGCAAGGGAACAGTGGACGCTTCCTTAGGTGGAGAAGGATAGTCCAGGAGCTCAAACATTTCAGCCCTGGGCTCATCCTCCACAACCACCGGGAAGGGGATGGCCGTAGACATCTGCCGGACAAAGGAAGCGAAAGACAGACTCTCAGGAGGAGAAAGCTGTCTTTCAGGAGAGGGAGTGGGATCAGAAGGAAGACCTTCAGACTCCTCGTCAGAGAAATATCTGGGGTCTTCTTCTTCCTCCCACGAGGCCTCACCCTCGGTGTCAGACACAAGTTCACGAACCTGTGTCTGCAACCTCGCCCGGCTCGACTCAGTGGAGCCACATCCACGATGGGGGCGTCGAGAGGTAGACTCCCTGGCCCGCATCGGCGAAGCTCCCTCCGCCGATGTAGTCGGGGAGCCCTCCTGGGAGGTGGCCGCAGTCGGTACCGCACGCGGTACCGACGTCGGGGACCTCACCCCGGGCAATGGGCCAGCCGGCGCTACGCTCGACGGTACCGGAGGCGCAAGCACCGCCGGTACCGGAGGGGTAGGGCGCAACAGCTCTCCCAGAATCTCTGGGAGAACGGCCCGGAGGCTCTCGTTCAGAGCGGCTGCAGAGAAAGGCAAAGAGGTCGATGCAGGCGTCGACGTCAGAACCTGTTCCGGGCGAGGAGGCTGTTCCGGGCTGTCCAGAGTGGAGCGCATCGACACCTCTTGAACAGAGGGTGAGCGGTCCTCTCGGTGCCGATGCCTGCTGGGTGCCGACTCCCTCGGCGACCCAGAGCTCTCGGTGCCGACGCGGGGAGGCGACCGGTGTCGATGCTTCTTCGATTTCTTCCGAAGCATGTCACCGGAGCTCCCCGGCACCGACGAGGAGGACGTAGAATCCAGCCGTCGCTTCCTTGGGGCCGAGGCCGAAGGAGGTCGGTCTCGGGGGGGCTGTACCGCAGGAGCCCTCAGGGTAGGAGGAGACCCACCCGAAGGCTCACCGCCACCAGCAGGGGAATGGACAGCCCTCACCTGCACTCCTGACGATGCACCACCTTCCGACGACATCAGCAGACGAGGTCCCGGTACCACCGACGTCGATGCAGCTATCCGATGTCTCGGCGCCGATGCAGAGGCCCGATGCCTCGATGCACTCGATGCAGGGGCGGCCGAGGAAGATGGTCTGGACGCTGACGACGTCGATGCACTCGAAGATCCCGGTGCCGATGCCGACGAAGAGCCCGAGAACAACACGTTCCAATGGGCTAATCTCGCTACCTGAGTCCGCCTTTGAAGCAGGGAACACAGACTGCAGTTCTGAGGGCGGTGCTCGGCCCCCAGACACTGAAGACACGACGAGTGTCGATCAGTGAGCGAGATAACCCGGGCGCACTGGGTGCACTTCTTGAAGCCGCTGGAAGGCTTTGATGTCATGGGCGGAAAAATCGCGCCGGCGAAATCAAAGTCCGAAATGACGGAAAAAGAGCACCAAAAAATTTGTAAGGGAGAAAATCTCGACCGAGGCCGAAAAGAGGCCTACCCCGACGACGAAAGAAAACTTATCGGGGCAAAAAGCTGGAAGTACGGGGAGGATTAACACGAAACCCGGGGGGGGGGTTTCCGGAGCACTTCCCGACACTTGAAAAGACTTTTCCGAAGAAAAAACACGTCAAAATAAATTTGGACGCGCGAGGTCGACTTTCCGGGGCTCGACACGGCGAAAACACGACCGTACCAAGTGCGGACAAAAGAAGACTGGCCGGCTCGAGCCGGTTTCGGGCGGGAAGACGGCCGCGCATGCGCGGTGCGCGCGGGCGCGCGAGGACTAGCAAAGGACTTTGCTAGAGAAGTTTCCGATTGGAGGGGCTGCCGTGGACGTCACCCATCAGTGAGAACAAGCAGCCTGCTTGTCCTCGGAGAACATATCTACAATACTACTTTATCCTAAAGCAAAAAAAATTAAATATATATTTTATTTACAGTTTGTTGCCTCTGGTTTCTGCTTTCCTCATCTTCTTTTCACTGTCTTCCTTCCATCCAGCATCTGTCTTCGGTCTCTCTCTGCCATCCAGTGTCTGCCCTCTCTGCTGTCCCCTCCATCCAATGTCTGCCCTCTCTTCCTGCTCCTTTCATCCACATCTGCCCTCTATCTCTGCCCCTTCCATCCACCATCTGCCCCTGTCTGCCCTCTCTCTCTTTCCCCCATCCATTCACTGTCTGCCCTTTCTATCCCTTCCATCCACTGTCTGCCCTTTCTCTCTGCTCCTTCAATCCACCATTTGCCCTCCCTCCCCATCCATCCAGGGTTTGCCCTTCCTCTTGCTCCCCCCATCCAGGATCTGCCCCTCTTTCCGCCCCTTTTTTTCAGCCCCCAGTTCCAGCTCCACTATCCCACCAGTCCCCCATTTCAGCCCCAGCCCTTTTCTCCCACCAGTCCCGAGCTTCAGCCCCCCCCCCAGCCACTTCTCCCTGTCCCCTTTTCAGCCCCCAGTCCCAGCCCCTGCCCCTTTTCAGTCTCCAGCCTCTTATCCCACCTAACCTCCTTTTCAGCCACCAGTTCCAGCCCCCTTCATCCACATGCCTTGTATTAGGGCCCCCCTTTTCAGAACCATTCTCCCACCTGACCCACGCATACCCCATTTTCCCACCAGCCCCAGGCATGGCCCCCATTTTTCCATATTGCCCCTTCTCAGACCCAGTCCCCTTCTCCCATCCAAGAACCCCAGTCTCCTCCCCACCCGTCCCCTTCAACCATCCAAGAACCCCCTCTCCACCTCAGTCCCCTTCTCCCATCCAAGAACCCCAGTCTCCTCCCCACCCGTCCCCTTCAACCATCCAAGAACCCCCTCTCCACCTCAGTCCCCTTCTCCCATCCAAGAACCCCAGTCTCCTCCCCACCCGTCCCCTTCTCCCATCTGAGAACCCCCTCCCCTGTCTCTCCCATCCAAAATCCCCAGTCCCCTCCCCACCCGTCCCCTTCAAGCATCCAAGAACCCCCTCCCCTTCTCCCATCCTTGAACCCCAGTCCTCTCCCCACCCGTCCCCTTCTCACATCTGAGAACCCCCTCCCCTGTCTCTCCCATCCAAAAACCCCAGTCCTCGCCCCACCCGTCCCCTTCAAGCATCCAAGAACCCCCTCCCCTTCTCCCATCCTTGAACCCCAGTCCTCTCCCCACCCGTCCCCTTCTCCCATCCGAGAACCCCCTCCCCAGTCTCTCCCATCCAAGAACCCCAGTCCCCTCCCCACCCCCTTAAGCTTCTCCCATCCATGAACCCCCTCCCCATCTCAGTCTCCTTCCCATTTTTATTATAGATTGGATTTATCAGCATTTATTCTTATCTGCACAATTGGAAGAATTTGCTTCATAAATCAGTCTCTGCATGTCCCCAGGATCTTAACGTAAGGTGAAATTTGAGTAGTGCCATTAAAGGACAAGAAATACTTAATATTTTAAGATGCCATTCTGGGACATTTGGTTCATTTGTAACTTTGAGAGCAGAATGCCATCCCACAGTGTTCATCAGTCCTCCATAAACCCTTCAAAATCCATTCCCAGATCTGTTCTATCATTCCCTCACATCCTTCTAGCCTTCTGATACAATTTCCAATATTCTTGTTGGCACATCTTATCAAGTCTCTGCTACAGAAAATCCATGTAATGTATCCAAGGCTCCAGCAAACCCAGCAGCAGTTCTTTTTGGATTTCCAAGCTGTATACATGCCTGGAGGTTAGTTCCATCCAAGAAGTGACCTGGTCATTCACCCAAGCTCTCAGGGGAACCCATAAGCCAGTTTACTGAGGACAGTCATATATGGCAATCATATCATCTCTGATCTATACTGAGTTGCTAAGTTTTTGGAGACAGCCCCTTGAGCTATTCTTGTGGGATTCATAGTCCCAGATCCTTCCATTTGTGAACAGGAGGTGGAATATCAGAAAGCAGAACTGGCCCAAAGTCTTTCTCCAGGAACTGGGTCACTTGACATCTCTGCTTCTGTTTCTTAAAATGTAAACATGAAAAAATTCACAGGGTGATAACATTGCACTCATTAATTGTGGACCTTCAAGTTTTGATAATTCTGTAACAAATTACTTGAGATTCCCAGAAAGAAGGAAAATCAATTTGAACCTTTAATTAAAAACAAACAAACAAACAAAAAAAAACCTTTTAATTTATGGAAGGACTTGTTACTGGAATTCAATCCTTGGAGGAGAGGAAGAATATTGTAAATCACAAGAAGTAAAAACATAAAATAAAACATCCTACACATTATATTACTTGTATTCCTTAGGTGGTATTGGACATAGTTGTTTTTCCTTGTGAAATGTGCTGCTTTCTAGACCCTGGTCACAAGCAGGAAATTTGACTTTTTGACTTTGCCTGGTTAACAAAACAGTTTAAAGCCAGGGATTCCTTGGATATGTGCATTAATAACAGATATTTTCCAGGAGGAATTTACCTTGAGTGCTTTTATGCCTTGGTTTTTTTTTTTCAGTTTCATTTTACACTTAATTCAGGCTGGTGTGCTGAAAATGCTGATGTAATTTTATTTCATTAAAATGTGAAAGAAGGTGAAAGGGGGGGGGGGAGGGTAGAGGTTAGGTGAGCAAATTGCCCTGTGTTAGAAGGGAGAAGCTATGCCAGTGCGTGTTTGATCTCCGGTGCATCCATGAACCTGTAGGTCTAATTGAGAGGTCGGATCTTGGAGCCCAGAAGGGTAATGCAGGGTAAAGCCAGGACTGATATTATCTGGTGAGAGTTTACTAATAGTATGATTTCGGTGACACCTTTTTAATAGTAGTTCAAGGTGAGGTACATTTAGGCATAGTAGGTATTTCCCTACCGTTAGAGACTTATAATTTAAGGGGGCAATTCTATAAATGGCTGCCTCAATCTAGGTGCCCCAATATTGTGCACTTAGCACCAATTCTACAATGGCATCTTGGCACCATCATAGAATACTAGCATAATGTTGGCATTAATATGTTCATATGTAGGTGCACCCTCTTATGTCATATGAACAGAACGTGTAAATTGGCGCATTTAGGTGCACCACTTGATGTGTGTAGTTTCTAGCATTCTATAAAATACACAAATAACTGGGAGAAGGCCAGAGATCCAGGAAATTATAGACCGGTGAGTCTGACTTCAGTGCTTGGCAAAATGGTAGAGACTATTATAAAGAACAAAATTACAGAACATATTCAAAAGCATGGATTAATGAGACAAAGCCAACATGGATTTAGTGAAGGGAAATCTTGCCTCACCAATCTACTACATTTCTTTGAAGGGGTGAACAAACATGTGGATAAAGGTGAGCCGGTTGATATTGTGTATCTTGATTTTCAGAAGGCGTTTGACAAAGTACCTCATGAAAGACTCCAGAGGAAATTGGAGAGTCATGGGATAGGAGGTAGTGTTCTATTGTGGATTAAAAACTGGTTAATGATAGAAAACAGAGAGTAGGGATAAATGGTCATTATTCTCAATGGAGAAGGGTAGTTAGTGGGCTTCCCTAGGGCTCTGTGCTGGGACCGCTGCTTTTTAACATATTTATAAATGACCTAGAGATGGGAGTAACTAGTGAGGTAATTAAATTTGCTGATGACACAAAGTTATTAAAAGTCGTTAAATTACGGGAGGATTGTGAAAAATTACAAGAGGATCTTACAAGACTGGGAGACTGGGCGTCTATATGGCAGATGACGTTTAATGTGAGCAAGTGCAAAGTGATGCATGTGGGAAAGAGGAACCCGAATTATAGCTACGCCATGCAAGGTTCCACGTTAGGAGTCACAGACCAAGAAAGGGATCTAGGTGTCGTCGTTGATATGTTGAAACCTTCTGCTCAGTTTGCTGCTGCGGCTAAGAAAGCAAATAGAAACAAATATGAGGAGGTTATAATGCCCTTGTATTGCTCCATGGTGCGACCGCACCTCCAATATTATGTTCAATTCTGGTCACCACATCTCAAAAAAGATATAGTGCAATTAGAAAAGGTGCAGAGAAGGGTGGCAAAAAAAGATAAAGGGGATGGGATGACTTCCCTATGAGGAAAGGCTAAAGCGGCTACGGCTCTTCACCTTGGAGAAAAGGTGGCTGAGGAGAGTTATGACAGAGGTCTATAAAATAATGAGTGGATTGGAACGGGTAGATGTGAAGTGTCTGTTTATGCTTTTCAAAAATACTAGGACTAGGGGGCATGCGGTGAAGTTACAAAGTAGTAAATTTAAAACGAATTGGAGAAAATGTTTCTTCACTCAACATGTAATTAAACTCTGGAATTCATGCCGGAGAATGTGGTAAAGGCGGTTAGCTTAGAAGAGTTTAAAAAAGGTTTGAACAGCTTCCTAAAAGAAAAGTCCATAGACCATTATTAAATTGGACTTGGGGAAAATCCACTATTTCTGGGATAAGCAGTATAAAATGTTTTGTACTTTTTTGGGATCTTGCCAGGTATTTGTGACCTGGATTGGCCACTGTTGGAAACAGGATGCTGGGCTTGATGGACCCTTGGTCTGTCCCAGTATGTCAATACTTATGTACTTATGTAGTGCTAACCAGTAAGTGCTTAGTGGTTAAAGATAGGCCTGCTATTATGTGACCTATATTAACCGCTAAACATATCCAGAATGGTGCTGAATATCTGTGCCTAACCAGCTATTTTGTGTGATATAGCCAGTTAATAACCAGCTATTTTGTGTGATATAGCCAGTTAGCAGCTAGCTGCTAACTGCAAATATTCAGCAAGAGATAACTGGTTATATCCCGCTGAATATTCATGGTTAAGTGCTAAAATGCTATTTAACCAGCCAGGAGCTGTTCCTGGCCAGTTAAATAGTTTTGAATATCAGACTCTTGGTGAATACCCTGGGAGCTGACGCAAGGTCAAATGGCAGAATGTGATACTCGTAGTGGTGTTTCTCTATTCGGAATTTGAGATACTTCCTGTGACCGGGAAGTATCAAAATGTGGGTATAGGCATCCTTTAAGTCAAGAAAGCATAACTAATCTTTTTCTTGAATCATCCTGAACTTTTCTTTGACAAGGAATTTGCTCAGGGCCCTTAGGTCTAGGATGGGACGAAATCCCCCCATTTTCTTGGGCACAAGGAAGTACCTGGAATAGAATCCCTTCCATTCTTCCCCTGGTGGCATAGGTTTGACCACACTGGCCTGTAAAAGGGTGGAGATTTCCTCTACAAGTACCTGCTTGTGCTGAGAGCTGATGAACAATGCTCTCGGTGGGCAATTTGGTAGTCTTTGACGTCAATGAGGTATAACTGAGACAGACTATTTGAAGAACCCACCGGTAAGAGGTTACAAGGGGCCATGTGTGTTGGAAAAAATTCAACCTCCTCCTTACAAGTAGGCCATCTCGGATAGTTAATTTGAGTGTGGCTATGTGGAGCCAGTCAAAAGCTCGCCCCTTGCTTTGACTGTGGAACCGGTTGGGACATCTCTGCTAGGCAGAGTGAGAAGGCGGTAGAAATCTATGCCTTTGAGAGTAGTAGGGTCTCTACCTAGGCCCACTTAAAAACCTCCTAGATGAACAGGCTGCAGCTGGAGGTTGCCGAGACAGGGTCTAGATGGTATCAGTATATTTCTTTATGAGGTCAGCAACCTCCTCCACCTTGTCCCCCAAAAGATTGTCTCCTCAGTAAGGTATGTCTGCCAACCTCTCCTGAACTGCTGGCTTCTCGGTCAAAGACATGCAGCCATAAGAATCTGCGCATCCCCACACCCGTGGCGGAGAGTCTGGACATAGTATCAAAGGAATTATATGCGCCCCTTCCTTAGGAGGCGACTCATAGTCCAGAACGGATCGCCTCTCTTCCCTGGATCCTCCTCCGTCTCCAACTTAAATGGGATGGCGGAAGCCATCTCCTTGATGAAGCTGGTGAAAGAGAGACCCTCAGGTGGAGATTTACGTCTCTCTTGAGGTGGGAAGGGATCAGAAGGTACCTCATAAGACTCCTTCTCTAGGATCTTCTTCTGAGTCCCATGACCAGTCCCAGACCAGACTGAGTGAGTCTGTGCTTGCCTCAGCTCAGTGGAACCATGTCCATTCCAAAATGAGCGCTGAGGTACAGCCCTACCCTCAGACTCTGGGGAAATTTCCTCCCCCACTATCGAAAGCGGTACTACATGAGTTGATGTCGATACCTTTTGAGGCACCGCCGCTGAGGATCTCTCCACAGGCATGGATGGAGCCTCAGGAAGAATCTGGGGCTGATCTGCAGTTGGCACAAGCACCCTCGGTACCTGAGTGGATTGCAACTGCAACATCTGTGCCAGCTCCTTGCTGAGCATGGCTCAGAACCGCTCATCAAAGGAAGGCATCGGCAAAGGTGGGGGAACCAGGAGAGAGGCAGTCTGAGAAGATGTTGGTGCTGAACTGGAAGCAGGAACCTGGCTGCGTCAAGACTTGCGCACCGGCATCTCTACCAAAGAGGGGGAGTGCACCTCCTGGTTCCAGTGCTTCTCAAGTACTGGTAATGCTAGTGCTCTGGAGCTCCAGGCACTATGTGTCGATGAGAACCGATGCTTTCCTTTGGTGCCGATGAGGACAACGTCGAACCTGTATGCGCCCTCGATGTCGGGTCCAATGCTGATCAGTCCCAGGGCTCACATTCAGCACTTGTTGTCAAGGAGACCTTCTCAATGCTGATGCACTCCCTGTGGTAGTCAAAGTTTTAGCAGCCATCAAGATCAATGCTTCCAGTGCTGATGTTGATGGATTGGCCTTTGAGGAGCCCAAAGTCTGACCCTTCTGGACCTGCCGTGCCCTCTGTTACACTGGGCACACCTTTTGAAGCCACTGGGGGTCTTCTTGGGCATTGAGAAAAGAATTACAGCCAAATTAAACTCCTGAATTGTGAACTGTAAAAAGAGGCACCATTCAAATTGAGGTTGGTGCTCCGACCTAAACGGGCCTAGTAACTCGCAAAAAAGAAAGGATACTTGAAGAGCTGAAAATACTACCAAAATTAAAGGGTAACAGAATTATAAAAAAAGAGGAAGAAATAATAATCATGAAAGGGACAAAAATACTCGCACAGGAAGGCACTGAGAATCAGAGGAAAAAACACACTGAGAGGGAGCACGATGACCCATTCTCCCTGCTCTGCAGGAAAATGAAGACTGAGGGACCTGCACTCGCGCATCAGGTAGGAAGGCACCAGCACATGTGGGGTGGGATGCTGCTAGAAAATTCTACATTAATCTCACTAGTCAGAGCTCCAGCAGATTATGTCACCCAGCTGTGAGAGTACTTGGCCTGCTGACCTCAGAGAACACCTGCTACAGGTGAGTAACCACTTTATTCCTCAAAAGGTTGAAATCTTGTTTTACTCTTCAATTTTTTTGATAAATAGGAGCTGTTCCTTATCTCCAATTGCCTGCCAAGCTCTTTGTTTATATTCTTTTTGTCTATAGCTCTTTGTCTAGATAGCCACCTGACAATTAAGCTTGTGGTTTGTTTGTTTTTTTACAAAACATTTTTTGTGTGACAGGTTCAGGAAAAATGTCCTGGCAATCAATCATGAGTCAAATTTAACTGATTCACAGCCACCATGCAGGCACTAGCAGGAGAAATAATCTCTATCCATCAGGCATCTTTTCATTAGGACAAACCCATGGTCTTGCCTTAGGCATCTAGGACTTTTGTGCCACCTTCTGGAAGAGGAGAAAATTGTTGGGCACTATAACTATCCTTGTACTGAAAACTAGGTGGATATAAAGAAACTGCTCCTCTGCTCATCAAAATTATAGGAACAGGTCTAGATTACAACGAAATAGGCTACAACAACAATTAGGACAACTGCTAGGCATGTATTATTTATTCATTAATACGTAAACTATGTAGTACAAAGGAGATATCTGCTCCCAAGTGACTATATGGTCCTGCTTCTGCCTGTCTTTAAACTGTAATTGTTCTGCAGGAAGGAGTACTGTGGTGTGCAAACAAATGTTAATTTGTCTGTATGCTGCCCAGGCAGGTGAACAGGTGGCCAGGTTAGAAGTGGGCACCATGTGTTCCACCTTAGTCCATTCCCATTTCTAAAATCTGCTGCCACCTAGAGTCGCTCTGGTGCAAACGCAGCATGGGTACACTCAAGTGGAATATTCAAGCTCTGCAGTTAGTGTTTCATTAAACGTTGGCTCCACCTTAACCAGGGTGGAACCAGGCTGCTGGCATCGGCATTTAAAAGGAGATAGAGCAGCTTTAAACTAAAAATGGGGGAAGGCTGACAGTCGCTCAAAAGGCATGGTTCGGGATAAGGTATCTTGCAAAATACTTCACAAACAGGGAAGATAGGGTTTCTGGATAGCGAGGTTGCACAACAGACCATGGTAGGCCAGGTGCCCTTAAATACAACTAAAGATCAGACAAAGATGGCAAATCAATAGTGTCAAGTACTAAGCATCATGCAAATAGGAACAACAAACATACTCTGAAATGTCTTTATGTAAATGCTAGGAGTCTAAGAAATAAGATGGAAGAGTTGGAATATATTGCACTAAATGAAAATTGGATATAATAGGCATTACTGAGACCTGGTGGAAGGAGAATAACCAGTGGGACACTGTCATACCGGGGTACAAAGTATATCGTAGTGATAGGGTGGACCGGACTGGTGGAGGGATAGCATTGTATATTAACGAGAGCCTTGACTCAGATAGATTACAAATTCAGCAGGATAAAAATCACACCTTTGAATCATTGTGGGTTGAAATTCCATGTATAAAATAGAAAAGGACGGTGATAGGAGTGTACTACCGTCCGCCTCGCAAGGATGAGCAGGTAGACGCAGAAATGATAAAAGAAATCAAAGACGCGAACAAAATGGGCAATGTAATAATAATGGGTGACTTCAATTATCCAAATATAGACTGGATAAATGTAACATAGGGACATGCTAGAGAGGTACAATTCCTTGATGAAATCAAGGACGGCTTTATGGAGCAGCTGGTGCAGGAGCCGACGAGAGAAGGCAACATTCTAGACTTGGTCCTTAGTGGAGTGCATGATCTGGTGAGGGACGTTATGGTACTGGGGCCGCTTGATAACAGTGATCATAATATCATCAGTTTTGATATCAACCTTGAAGTAACTATACACAGGAAGTCAAATACGTTAGCGTTTAACTTTAAAAAAGGAGACTATGATAAAATGAGAAGAACGGTGAAAAAAAATTAGGGGGGCAACTGAGAGGGTAAAAACTGTACAACAGGCATGAACGCTGTTCAAAAATACCATCCTGGAGGCCCAGGCCAAACATATTCCGCGAATTAGAAAAGAAAGACGAAGTCCACAAGACAGCCGGCGTGGTTGAAAAGTGAGGTGAAGGAAGCTATTAGGGTTAAAAAAAACGCCTTCAGAAAATGGAAGAAGGAACCGTCTGAAAATAACAAGAAGCAGCATAAGGAGTGTCAAAGCGAAGGCCAAGAGGGATTACGAAAAAAAGATAGCATTAGAGGCAAAAAAACACAGTAAAAATGTTTTCGGTATATTAAAAGCAGGAAGCCGGCAAAGAATTGGTTGGGCCGCTGGATGACCGAGGGGTAAAAGGGGGGGATCAAGGAAGACAAAGAAGTAGCGTAGAGATTGAATGAATTCTTTGCTTCGGTCTTCACCGAGGAAGATTTGGGTGGGATACCGGTGTCAGAAATGGTATTTCAAGCGGACAAATCGGAGAAACTTACTGACTTCATGGTAAACCTGGAGGACGTAATAGGGCAGTTCAGCAAACTGAAGAGTAGCAAATCTCCTGGACCGGATGGTATTCATCCTAGAGTACTGATAGAACTGAATAATGAGCTTGCGGAGCTACTGCTAGTGATATGCAATTTATCCTTAAAATCGAGCGTGGTACCGGAAGATTGGAGGGTGGCCAATGTAATGCCGATTTTTAAAAAAGGTTCCAGGGGAGATCCGGGAAATTATAGACCGGTGAGTCTGACGTCGGTGCCAGGGAAAATGGTAGAGGCTATTATTAAAAACAAAATTACAGAGCACATCCAAGGACATGGATTACTGAGACCAAGTCAGCACAGCTTTTGTGTGGGGAAATCTTTGTTGACCAATTTACTTCAATTTTTTGAAGGAGTAAACAAACATGTGGACAAAGGGGAGCCGGTTGATATTGTGTATCTGGATTTTCAAAAGGCGTTTGACAAGGTACCTCATGAAAGGCTACAGAGGAAATTGGAGGGTCATGGGATAGGAGGAAATGTCCTATTGTGGATTAAAAACTGGTTGAAGGATAGGAAACAGAGAGTGGGGTTAAATGGGCAGTATTCACAATGGAGAAGGGTAGTTAGTGGGGTTCCTCAGGGGTCTGTGCTAGGACCGCTGCTTTTTAATATATTTACAAATGATTTAGAGATGGGAGTAACTAGCGAGGTAATTAAATTTGCTGATGACACAAAGTTATTCAAAGTCGATAACGCGCGACAGCATTGTGAAAAATTACAGAAGGACCTTACGAGACTGGGTGGCTAAATGGCAGATGACGTTTAATGTGAGCAAGTGCAAGGTGATGCATGTGGGAAAAAAGAACCCGAATTATAGCTACCTCATGCAAGGTTCCACGTTAGGAGTTACGGACCAAGAAAGGGATCTGGGTGTCGTCGTCGATAATACACGGAAACCTTTTGCTCAGTGTGCTGCTGTGGCTCGGAAAGCGAATAGGATGTTGGGTATTATTAGGAAAGGTATGGAAAACAGGTGTGAGGATGTTATAATGCCGTTATATCGCTCCATGGTGCGACCGCACCTTGAGTATTGTGTTCAATTCTGGTCGCTGCATCGCAAGAAAGATATGGCGGAATTGGAAAAGGTGCAGAGAAGGGCGACTAAAATGATAGCGGGGATGGGACGACTTCCCTATGAAGAAAGACTAAGGAGGCTAGGGCTATTCAGCTTGGAGAAGAGACGGCTGAGGGGAGACATGATAGAGGTATATAAAATAATGAGTGGAGTGGAACAGGTGGATGTGAAGCGTCTGTTCACGCTTTCCAAAAATACTAGGACTAGGGGGCATGCGATGAAACTACAGTGTAGTAAATTTAAAACAAATCGGAGAAAATGTTTCTTCACTCAACGCATAATTAAACTCTGGAATTCGTTGCCAGAGAACGTGGTGAAGGCGGTTAGCTTTAGCAGAGTTTAAAAAGAGGTTAGACGGTTTCCTAAAGGACAAGTCCATAAACCACTACTAAATGGACCTGGGAAAAATCCACAATTCCAGGAATAACATGTATAGTGTGTTTGTACGTTTGGGAAGCTTGCCAGGTGCCCTTGGCCTGGATTGGCCGCTGTCGTGGACAGGATGCTGGGCTCCATGGACCCTTTGTCTTTTCCCAGTGTGGCATTACTTATGTACTTATATGTACTTATGGCGATTGAAATTGTACTTGATTATTCAGTGCTGGCTGATATCAGCATAATAGTGCTGAGTATCCAGCTATACATACACAAGCAAACCTACATACACAAGCAAGCTATACATACACAAGCAAGCCTACACAAATGACCCAACTTAACTATGAATCTATCTGCGCTACCCAGATCAGACTATGAAGACTATGCTCTCCTATTTATCCTAAGTACATCCCTATTCCTAGCCCTCCCTATACACTTTCTCCCACACTAAACAACATGCTAATCCCAATACACACCTTCCTCCCACTCCCCTATCTCTACCATCCTCCTCCCTTACCCACCTTACCTACATAGTAACATAGTAGATGATGGCAGAAAAAGACCCGCACGGTCCATCCAGTCTGCCCAACAAGATAAATTCATATGTGCTACTTTTTATTTGTACCTGTCCTCTTCAGGGCACAGACCGTACCTCATCTAAACGATCACCTCTTTTTATCTACTATATTATTGCCATATCCTTTCTGTTACTTTGTAAACCTGATATTCTATGTAAGCCGCATTGAACCTGCTATTAGTGGGAAAACGCGGGGTATAAATGTTACAAATAAATAAATATACTGGTGACTGCCACTCTTATCTGGGTATTGGAACTGAACATCACTGCTATCCAGATAATCTACTACTCCACCCTGGACTGCCCATGGCTCTATCCAGACAGTGCCAGGGCGGTCTTTAGGATTCTTCAATGGCATTATCCAAATAATGTTGGTGATAATCCATGCATGTCCCAGTCAGCAGGATTTATCCAGGTAATGGCTGCTGCTATCCTGATAATCCTTTTTAAATACTGGGCCTTTATTTATAAGCATTTGCAGCAATCTACACCAATGTTGTGAAATAGTTAAAGCACAACCAAAATGAAGGGCCAAAAAGACATGAAAGGTTGTCAGACAGGGTTGCCATTCCACTTTGGTCAGCTGAACAGACTGAGCTACCCTAGTTTTGAGCCATTACTTGCACGTAGTTCAGCTTTTCTTTGGGAATTAATGAGAAGATAAGAACTACAAATCCATGGATGTAATGCAGTCATTCAAAACCAGGATTCATGAGCCTGTTTGGTTAACCTGGAGTGAGGTGGCAATTCTAATTCAGAACCATGCTTGAAGGACTCCTAGTTTAAAAAAAAACAGTCAAAATTATAATTCAGGATAGTTTAGGGACTATGATGAATTTTCTGATAAGGTAGATGACAGCAGAAAAAGACCTGCACGGTCCATCCAGTCTGCCCAACAAGATAACTCATATTTGCTACTTTTTGTATATACCCTACTTTGATTTGTACCTGTGCTCTTCAGGGCACAGACCGTATAAGTCTGCCCAGCACTATCCCCGCCTCCCAATCACCAGCCCCGCCTCCCAACCACCGGCTCTGGCACAGACCGTATAAGTCTGCCCAGCACTATCCTTGCCTCCCAACCACCAGCCCTGCCTCCCAACTACCGGATGTGGCACAGACCGTACAAGTCTACCCAGCACTATCCCCGCCTCCCAACCACCAGTCCCGCTTCCCACCACCGGCTCTGGCACAGACCGTATAAGTCTGCCCAGCACTATCCCCGCCTCCCAACCACCAGCCCCGCCTCCCGATCCTGACTAAGCTCCTGAGGATCCATTCCTTCAGCACAGGATTCCTTTATGCTTATCCCACGCATGTTTGAATTCCGTTACCGTTTTCATTTCCACCTCCTCCCGCGGGAGGGCATTCCAAGCATCCACTACTCTCTCCGTGAAAAAATACTTCCTGACATTTTTCTTGAGTCTGCCCCCCTTCAATCTCATTTCATGTCCTCTCGTTCTACCACCTTCCCATCTCCGGAAAAGGTTCGTTTGTGGATTAATACCTTTCAAATATTTGAACATCTGTATCATATCACCCCTGTTTCTCCTTTCCTCCAGATTATACATGTGATTAAGCACAGATGGATGAAACTCCCACCAAATTCAGATTCACTTCTTGACTCAGAATAATCAAAGTCAGCTCAGGTCCAGTGTAAATCTGTCTCTATAATTTCTATTTTTTTGTTGGAAGAAGTCAGGACTTCACATTTCACACTTATTGGATATTCTGCCAATCACAATAAAACTAAGTGGTTTACAATAAAATAATTCTGCTTCAATTATTTTATTGTAAACAAAGGGGAGCAAAGGGGAACTACGGAAGGAGGCCTAGGTTATGGGCAACAAGTATAAATAGCACTCAGTAGAATGAAATCATTGCAGGTCATTACTGAATAAAAGACAAAAGGAAAGACAGGGATAAGGTTGCAGGATATGACATGTCACAGGATGCCATAAAACAGGGCCCAAGCCTCCAAAGATTGGAATGATTGGTTTTGAATTAAGATGAACATTTGCAGGTTGGAACGGATCAAAGTACTTGAGTAGCTTGAACAAAAAGCATGACTCAGTAAAAGTGCTTTATCTTTACGGAACATTCCGAGGTCTAAACCCTCAATCTTTTTGGGGTGGCTTGTGCCAAAGCTAGCACTCTGGACCCCACAGAGAAGCAGCTAATCCCTGAACTACGGTTCCCAGAAGCCCTTGCAAGCAGGAAAGAGAAGGGTAGCCCCAAAAGGGTGGAACGGATTTCCAACCCCAGCAGGGGGAGCAGTGGCTCTGTGCTAGGGGAGCCAGTTACTCCCTTCCCCACTAGAGGGAGAAGGGGAGGTGAAGCTCAGTCCCTTAGCTGCATCACCGGTATATAATTCCCTTCAGCTGTGAGAGGGTGAGAGATTTCTGGGTGGCTCCCAGCCCAGTGGCGTAGCCAGACCTGACTTTTTGGGTTGGCCCAGAGCTAATATGGGTGGGCACTATATATATAGGTATGAGTAGTGCTTCTTGGGATACTACAAACTAATGCCTTAGAATGCTGCCCAACAGCTACCCTGCATCAATATAAACCACATACATACTTAAAAAACGATATTTGTAAATATAGTTACATTATGCCATATCAAACTTGAACAGAAGCCCACCACCAGACCAGAGCCATCATTTTGATTACAAGAATAATCAAAATGCTGGCTGGTAGTGGACTTCTGGGTGGGGGTGGGCTCTTCACTGCCTAGGATGAAAAAAAGGTATATTTTAATCATTAAATATACCTTTTTTGCCCTAGGCAGTGAAGTGCTTACCCCACCCAGAAGTCCACTACCAGCCAGCATTTTGATTATTCTTGTAATCAAAACGATGGCTCTGGTCTGGTGGTGGGCTTCCTCAGACTTTACCCAGAACCTATGTTTCACACAAGTACATTTCCAAAGCCGTACAAAACGTCATATTACCTGGCTTCTGTAGCTGAGTGGTGCCACGGGGGAGTGCTACTGTGATCGAACGAACCGAGTGAAAACAATCACAGACCCAGCCGGCAGGGAACAAGCAGGCACAGTGTGGATTTGGAGCCGCCCACGCCCTGACCTTTCCCATCAGCACTGCATGTGGCACAGCCGCAGCGCCATCATGCCGTGAGTGCGGGGTGGGCCCCAGCTGGTCACGAGGAGGAGGGAGACGGCAGTGAGTACAGCTTGGTGGCGTGGTGCACGTGTGCAGCAGAGGTTGCTAAAAGCAGCCGCGAATCTGCGACTCCGGAAAACTGTGTTTAGCTGCACACAGCACAAGATAACAAGAGGCTGCGCTGGCCGACGAGGAGGAGCTCTCATGCTCTCTGCCGATAAAAGCAGGTGGGAGGTGGCTGAGCGGGCCGCATCGCTGACCAACAGAATAAAATAAGTCTGTGACAGCACTGTGACTGGCTACTCAGCTGCTGTAAACTGGGTGGGCCTGAATCGAGATTGGGTGGGCCTGGGCCCACCCGTAGCTACACCCCTGTCCCAGCTACCAGGAGAGAGATGAAACTGAGGGAGAGAGAAGCTGTAGGTGGAGGACAGAAAGGGCCTGCCACTGGAGCTTCCCTGGGGGGGGGGGGGGGGGGAAAGTAAGCTGCCATGGAGTGTGAGAATGTAAATGTAGCCCTGTCCAGCACATGAAGGCAGTGTGAGAGGCCTCAGGGGTGTGGTGCTGTGAGGTAGGAGGAAAGCTGCCAGCCCTGTTTGGTACAGGGTCCTCCTGGGTGCTGTGAAGAGGACAGGGGCATTAAGTAGTTTTTTCCTTTGAAGAGACTGTTTGTGAAAGGGTTGAATTATTGGGATGTATGGAACAGCATGCTGAACTTTGACTGAGCCCTTCTGAGTGAGAGGGGAAGGTAGTGCAAAGGAAGTGGGCCAGAACTGTTAAGGAACTGAATGTTGGCTGGAGTTTGGAACCCGGCCTGAACCCTGTTTGTGAACTGCATTTCAATTTTGAGAGTGGAACTGAATTGAGAATAAAGCACTTTGGTCTTAAGTCCATATGGCAGTCTGGTTCTTTGCTGGAAACCTGTGAGCCTAACAGGGCTGCCAGCCCCAACCCAGAGTGGAGGAAGCGTACCCCTTTACAGGCTATACAGTTCTGCTGCTGCCCAGTAATATCTGCTAATCATCCCTCAATTCCTGGTGTGGATTAGTATTGTGGGGCAGGGCAGGGCAGGGCATAGTGGCACTAAACTGGCCTTTCAAGGGAGGAGTGCTGCAAAGATTTTTTTTTTTTTTACATTTGTACCCCGCACTTTCCCACTCATGGCAGGCTCAATGCGGCTTACATGAGGCAATGGAGGGTTAAGTGACTTGCCCAGAGTCACAAGGAGCTGCCTGTGCCTGAAGTGGGAATCAAACTCACTTCCTCAGTTCCCCAGGACCAAAGTCCACCACCCTAACCACTAGGCCACTCCTCTCATGCCTCTTAGAAAAGAAATGGAATGTTAGAATAAGGTTCTCTCTAAGTTACTATAATATACTGTATTCCTTTTTTCCCCTTCATTTCATTTCCCTATGTCCCAGTGTGCAGTGTTCTATCTGCCCTGATAGCTAGCACTGAATGTAGCTGGTGCCAGCATATCTGCCGGGTCCTCCCTGACTCTATCCACAGACCCAACACACAAACCACCAGGATTCTTTATCAATCCAGACAAGTACCTGTTTCCCCGAAAGTAAGACATCCCCCGAAAATAAGACCTAGTAGAGGTTTTCCTGAATTGCTAGATATAAGGCCTCCCCCGAAAGTAAGACCTAGCAAATTTTTGTTTGAAAGCAGGGCCGCCGAGAGCCGGACAAGGCCGCCCCCAGGCGGCCCCCCACCCGAGGTCGCCGGCCCCCCTCCACCCGCCCTCCTTCGCTCCCGGAACTAACCTTAAATGCCTCCTTTCACCTTCGCAGCAAGCAGCAGCAGGGCAGACCTCTCCTTCCTTCCGTGCCCCGCCCTCGCAGACGTTACGTCAGGCGACGCCGGGACATGGAAGGAAGGAGTGGCCTGCCCTGCTGCTGCTTGCTGCAAAGGTGAAAGGAGGCGTTTAAGGTTAGTTCCGGGAGCGACGGCGGGCGGGCCAACCCCGATGTTTCCCCGAAAAATAAGACAGCCCCTGAAAATAAGACCTAGTGCATTTTGGGGGGCAAAAATTAATATAAGACAGTGTCTTATTTCGGGGAAACACGGTACAACGAACAAATGTGCTTATTCTCACACTGGAACAATGAACAAAAAAATGTGCAATTAGCATACAGTTACAGGTAACTGAAATATGGATCAATTATAACACTAACTAAAAATTTGCATACTGGATAAACAGTACCTGGGAAGATCAGGACATATAATTGTTCACAGCAAAGAGATCTTCTTCCAGGCTAAGACTGAAGCAACAGTCAGCATCTGCTGGGTAATTTTCAAAACTCCAGGCCAATCAGAGCCCAGAACAGTCAAGTTTCAAATAAAAACTGATTACATCACTACAGACACTTCCAATTATCTATGTGCCAAATAAAGACAAGTCAGTCCTCTGTAACAGCTTTCAGCATAAACATGCACCATCTGCTGGTCAAATAGGAGAAATACACTTCAGACATAATGCAGGAAAATATCCAATTCACTTTACAGGCTTAAAACACACTGTTTCTTCACACCTTCCTCCTTAAGAGAGAGACCCCGGACTGTGGATTCCACAGACTGCTGATCGGGTCTTGACAGTCCAGTGTCAGGGTTGTTCTGGCTTTTCCTTTCTGGAGAGGCCATCAGCGTTACCATGTTCACTGTCTTTCCAGTGCTGTATGGTGAAGTTGTACATTTGAAGGGACAGGCTCCACCAGAGTAGCTTCACATTCTCTCCTGAGACCCTCTTCAGCCAGACCAATGGATTGTGGTCTGTGATGACAGTAAAGTCTCGCCCATACAGATATGGTTGTAACTTCTTGAGGGCCCACACTAAGGCTAGACATTCCTTTTCAATAGTGGCATAGGCTGCTCTCTGTCAAGGAGCTTGCGACTTAGATATACAATGGGGTGCTCCTCCCCTCTGCTATTCACTTAACTGAGTACAGCCCCAATGCCATATGCTGAGGCATCAGTCTGTACCACAAATCTTTGCTGGTAGTCAGGTGCAGCTATTACTGGATCGGTAGCTAATGCTGTCTTTAATGACTGGAAGGCCGCTTCACACTCTGGCGAACAGGTAACTATTATGGTATTCTCTTTTTAGTCAGGTCAATTACGGGCTTGGCTATGGTGCTGTAGTGAGGCACAACTTCCTGTAATATCCCACTGTTCCAAGGAAGACCAACACTTGCTTTTTAGTTTGGGGAGTGGGCCAAGTTTGTATAGCTTCCACCATAGCTGGTTCAGGCTTCAGCTGTCCATCTCCCACTCTGTGCCCTAAATATTGCACTTTTCCCATCCCCACCTGGCATTTGCTGGGTTTTAGTCAGGCGAGCCTCCTTGATCCGGTCCAGTACTCCACTCAAATGGATCAAGTAGTCATCCCAAGTCTGACTGTACATAGCAATATCATCAAGATAAGCCCTAGAATGCTCCTGGAGTCCATCTAACAGACGATTCACTAAGGACTGAAATGTACCAGGGGCATTTTTCAATTCCAAAAGGAATTACAGTAAACTCATACAAAGCAAATGAGGTAATAAATGCTGATTGCTCCTGCGCAGCAGCTGTTATGGAGATCTGCCAGTACCAACAGCTAAGGTCCACTGTAGTCAGGTACTGGTCCCCAGCTAAATGGTCTAGTAACTCATCCATCTGGGGCATTGGATAGGCATCAGATACAATCATTAAGTCTCCTGTAATCCATACAGAAGTGGGTTGTGCCATCTTTCTTGGGAACAAGAACTACAGGAGAGGCCCAGGGACTATGAGACTTTTTTATAACACCTAGGGCTAGCATCTCATTTGCCGCCCCACCTCAGCAGATATTTGATAGGGACCCTGCTTCAGCGGGTCATGGTCACCTGTGTTTACATTGTGATTAGCCAAATGGTTTAGAGGAAAACATATCAGCATACTTTTGCAATACTGCTTCTAACTGCTGCCTCTGGGTAGGGGTTAATTGCTCTCCCACTATAATTTGTTGTATAGATCTCTCTGGTAAGGTCTCTGCTAAGAGGTCACGTATGGGCTCACTATCCTGACACTATTCTGGTAGACTGTATACAGCTAGCATCATAGCGGTGCGATTTGCATAGGCCTTTAATATATTTACATGAAAAGTACGCTGCTTTCTGTCTTGAGAGTCCATAGATATAACATAGTTTGTATCATTGAGGTGCCTTATGACCTTGTAAGGTCCTGCCCAATTAGCCTGAAGTTTATTCTGACAAACTGGACTAAACAAGTACCTGCTGGCCCTCATAAAACTCCTCTATTTCAGACCACTACCATAGCCCTTACGGGTGAAGGGGGCACCTAGATGTGGGTACAGTGGGTTTGTGGTGGGTTTTGTAGGGCTCACATTTATCACCACAAGTGTAACAGGTGTGGGGGGGGGGGGTGTAATCAATCAAGTATTAGATGTCTCAGCATTGCTCGAAAGATCTGACACAGAACAAATAACTGCATCGACTTTGTTGACTACGGTAGCGCTGACCTCGGATAAGGTTTGGATATTAAAGAAATTTTTTTCAAAAAAAGAAAAAAACGTTAGAGGTTTACAAACTTGGGTATTTCCAGACCTATCGAGGGAAACACAAAAACGTAGACAAAAGTTTTTGCAATTGAAACAGGAGACCCTCCAGTTAGGAGCGACCTTCTACCTCAAATATCTATGTAGATGTTTGGTAACTTATCAATCTGTTAAATATGTATATTTTGATCCTTCTCAACTGAGCTCCTTTATAACATCAAAAAGAGCTCTTTAATAAAATTTATACCAAGCCTGTAAATGACAAAGTCTCACTGGGGATTGCAAAGTCACACAAATCTTCTGTGATCCTACACACAGTCAAACCTTTAATTTAAAGGTATGGTTTAATTAATTTATCCATGGAAGCCTCCCACTTGCCTGAAGCACTTCATGGCTGCCTTTAAATTAAAGGTTTGACTGTGTGTAGGATCACAGAACATTTGTGTGACTTTGCAATCCCCAGTGTTTCTCTGTGTGCTTTTTTTATCACAGGGATAAGAACTTTGGCTTTATATTGCAGTGAGGTTTTTTCCTCTCTTCACCTGAGAATTTGTTGGATACAAAGATCAGCGATATCCACCACTACTACTGGGTCCGGTATGCCATTGTTATCTATGGCTTATTGACTGATCTTTATTGAGCCTGTGCTCTGATGATATACAGAGACTGAAGAAACTGCAATTCAGGGTTTATGTTTAATGCTCTCTGTGGGACTTGCATATGTGATCAGGTATAAGTGTGGTGTGGATGGCAGTGCGAGTGAGTTGCAGGAATATTATTTAGTAATTTTTTAATGCACTGATTTGTTTTCACTAATAAACATTTTGTAATTTATATATAACAGGAGTAGTACTGTTTGTTATTATTATTAGTTAAAATTTAATGCCAAAAGTGTAGACTGATTGCACTTGGGGTGTGGAAACCCAAAAGAGAGGACACCAGATAGGAGAGGAGAGATTAGTAAGCTCGACTTAGGGAGAGAGACTTTTGGGATGTTGGTGTCGGAGGATCTGAAGGTGAAGAAACAATGCGACGGCCGTGGCCAGAAGGATGCTAGGCTGCGTAGAGAGGAGCATAACCAGCACAAGAAAGGAGGTGTGATGCCCCTCTACAAGTCGTGGTGAGGCCCCACTTGGAGTAATTATGTTCACTTTTGGAGACGTATCTTGCTAAAGATGTAAAAAGACTGGAAGCAGTGAAAAGAAAAGCTACGAAAAATGGTATGGATTTGCGTTGCAAACCGTATGAGGAGAGACTTGCGCTGACCTGAACATGAATATTTAGAGGAAAGGAGAAACAGAGGTGACATGATACAGACGTTCAACTATTTGAAAGGCATTAATTCGCAAATGAACCTTTTCCCGGAGATGGGAAGGTGGTAGAACTAGAGGTTGAAGGGTGGCAGACTCAGGACTATGTCAGGAAGTATTTTTCACGGAGAGGGTGGTGGATATGTGGAATGCCCTCCCGCGGGAGGTGTGTGGAGGATGAAAACGGTAAGGGGAATTCAAACATGCGTGGGATAAACACAAAGGAATCCTGTTTAGAAGGAATGCTTCTGTGGAATCTTAGCGGAGATTGGGTGGCGACGCCGGTAATTGGAAACCAAAACAGGAGCTGGGCAGACTTCTATGGTCTATGCCCTGATTGTGACTGAATAGATATGGATGGGCTGGAGTGTAAATTTTTAAGGGGCTTCGATGTTAGCTTCAGAACTTAGTACAAGAACAGTACTGGGCAGACTTCTACGGTTCTGTGCCCTGAGAAAGGCAAGGACAAATCAAAACTCGGGTATACATAAAAAGTTCACATACCATGTAAAATGATTTATCTTGTTGGGCAGACGGATGGCCTGCCGTCATTTATTATGTACTATGTTAACAACGACCCCTATCTGTCAATTTTTACAACTTACACCAAACAGGGGTAGAGGATGGCCAATCCTATAAACTATGTTACTGTGTTACATCTGATAGCTTGAAGATCCTGGAAGGCATTTCACTAGTTTGGAACCCTGAACTGTGTTCCTAAGTTAACAGTAATACAGTAAACAGCCATGTTGCTTCAAGAATATTGAGCAGCTTCCAGTGGCTTATGAGGCGAACAAAAATGCTTGGATGATCTGAGAAATTTGGGCTACAATGGCTAAAAAAATTGGATAACATAATGCAGAAGTCAGAAGTGTGAAATTCTGATGCTGTGCAACAACTGTGCAGGACACAGAGATGATGTTAGATTATCAAATGTTAAGCTTTGCATTTCCTACCACCCAACACAACTTCATTTATTCAGCTGATGGATCAGGGTATCATAGCCAATTTCAAGAAGCATTACAGAGTGCTGGTGCTGCACCATCTGATGGGCACAATGGATAATGATGAAAAATTGGCAAGTGAGTTGCTGGGATGGCTTGCAAGCTTAGCCTACTGGACTTACTACACATGCGAGGCTTGACATCATGTTACCTACCACTACTACTACTACTATTTAGCATTTCTATAGCGCTTTGTGAAATAATGCCATGATGATGAAAATTCTGTATCTATAGTGGTAAACACAGATGAGCTGCCTGTAGATTTCCCAGCTGGAGTGATGGCTGAGGAGTTTGATTGCTATGTGGAAGTTGATGACAACCTGCAAACATCTACTGATATAAACAATGCTGAGATTTGCGCTGCAGTTTGTAGCCGAGGATGCTGGAGACACAGATGATGAGCCAATAGGGGTGGAAGTTGGCAGCGAGCGTGAAGCAAGACCCACTGTGACATTTGCCGCTGCATTACACAGCTTGGACATTGTGAGAGCTTATCTAGAGGGTAATGGGTGTCAGAGTTACGAACATTATTATGACCTGCTGGACCTTGTCAACAACACAAATAGACAAAACACTGTACAGAAAACAATTACAGATTTTTTCTCTCATTTAACAGACACTAGTTGTGTGTTACAAGTTTTATTTATGCTTTATTGATCTTATTTAGAAAGTTGTCTATGCCTTACAACATTTAGTAGTGATGGAAAATTGTTTACTGTCCAATAACAGTAATAACTAACTTGTGCTACCCTGAGTCTGTGTGGTTGGTTACTGAAATAATGCTTTGAATATGGTCACTCCGGTTATGTGCAAGTGAAACTTTGGTCTAAAGCTGTTGCACTTAACCGGAGTGCGCTGTATTAGATAGTTGAGTATAATGTAAACCACTTAAGATGTTTTATAATAGGCAGTCTATCAATTATAATAAACTTGAAACTTGATTTATATTAATAACTAGGCCCAGTAATATATATGTAAGTTAAACACTTGGAAACAACCCAGAAAGTGGGGTTTAGCTGTAATTCATGGGTTCACATAAGATACAGATGTATAATTGTAATTTTAAGATTGGAATGGATGCCAGTGGAGTAAAACCTGAGGATCTACTAATTTGTACAAGGAGCCAATACAAACCTTTTCCCCTCTGTGTGTATATGAAGCATTACGCGTGTTCTCACTGACATCTTCCAAGTAGTATTCTGCATGTTGCTCAGTGCAGCTCTTACCCTCTGCATGCAAGCTGCTAACAGCACTGCAGTCACAGATTACAAGGTCTGGATGGCAGGTTTCATCAACCGTAATATAACAAAGGCTCAGCAGAGAAGTGACACTGTAACTCCTAGTCCTAGTACATAATAGTTCATTTCATCACAAGCTAAGCTACCTGTCTCCTTCTGCCCAGTGTAGCTGTTCAATGTGAGATCTCTGCAGGGCTTTTTGAGGGGGTACTTGGGGGTACTGAGTACCGGCACCTTTTCCATTGTCTGCTAAAATTGACCCATGAAACCCAAGTTTTAATGATAGAACTCAGGCTCTACACACCAATTCTGCCTTGTCATAGATTCTGTAACGGTTGCAGGGGGCCTGGCTATTATGGGGTGGGTCCCTCAGTGATCACCCCCACCCCTGAAATGTGGCCTAGCATTTGAGTACCGGCATCTTTTTTGCTAGAAAAACACACTGGATCTCTGGAGATAGTAGGCATAACAGTACAGCTTCCCCTTCTCACCTGATCTCTAACTGAACTCATTAAGGTCAGGGCAAATTTCAAATTTTTGTTCTTTCCAATTTCTGATTGGCCAAATCCCCTTCTGCACTCCAACTGGCTCTTAAAAGTCATGTGATCAGGGGCAAGGGCAGTCCCATGAGGAAATGACAGGCTGTGGCAGCCAGGAGGAGGACTGCAGGCATGGTTGCCAGAATGGATGGTTTCCTGCCCAATTGGGTGGTTTTCTGCGACTGCTGCTGATGTGCGGTTTTTTGGGCTATTTTTTGTGACGGGCGTTTTTTTTCCTCCGCCGGCTGTGGTTTTTCGCGCCGCGGGGGCGTGGTTAGTGATGTCGGAGGGGCGGTTAGTGATGTTGGGGGAGTGGTTAGTGATGTTGGGGGCGGGCTGGTGATGTCGGGGGCGGGGCTGGTGACGGCAGGGATCGAGCTGATGATGCCAGGGGCTGGGTTGATGACGGCGGGGCGTGGGTGTGAACTTTTTGGGCGGATTTGGGGACTGGGTAATCGGCAACCCTGACTGCAGGTGTCCAGAAGCCACAATTCAACCAGGTCTAGCCTGCACCTTCCTGAAAAGCACAAAGGTATAGGGTGACTGTTTCAAAAATTAAGGTACTCTTGATATTTCTCAGCCCAAAACACACAACCTGTCATATGTTATAGTTCTCACACAAACTGAAGTCACTGAGGACCTGGCATGAGGCACTCCATTCTGGTATTCTGCAAGTGCTCTACCAGGAGTTTGCCTGGGAAATAAAACTACTAGTATGCAGTCAGGAAGATGTGACAGATGAGAACACTTTAACTTGGGCTACATCTGTTTCAGTCTTTTTATAGACTTCTCTCCCTCCTCTCTCTCTCTGATTCATGCGTGAAACGTAATTACTGTAGGCAGATTGGGCTGGAGCTGTCATACACAGTTATTGGCTAAGTAGCAGGTGCCTAGATCTGTTGATTTATCTCTGCAGTGGCATCTTTAGAACCCCCACCCCCATTCACTGTGAAAACTACACCCATCTCCTTATAGAAAAAAAAAGCAGAGATGGGGAGGGATGGAGACAGGATTAGTAGTAACTATGTGCAGCTTCTGGCTTTTCCTTCACCATGACACAAACAGAATGAGGTGTAAGGGGGTTCTCATGTAGTCAGCAAGGAAGCCACTCGTTATGGGAAAATGGTTTGAACTGGAACTCCATTAAAAGGGTATGCGGTCGCTTTTACTTCTTTCCACTGGATCTTAAATCAGGCTGCACAGCGGGGGAAGCAGAGGATGACTGTAGGATACTTAGCTTTTGGTTCTCTTTTAGTTTTATGAGGCTGTTCTGCAAGTGCTAGGAAAATATTACATCTGAGGAAGATTTTGAGTCATTCAACTACAAGCCTTCATGGAAACTCTAGTACACAACAGCATCCTGCACCCAGGCAATACCTGTTACTTTACCATCCAGCTCTGGTCTGACTGAAGAGTAATGGAAGGGGTAGCAAGGCCATATGCATCTATTTTTCCATTATTTTGTGAAAATATCTCTTCACGAAGAAGGTGATGGACACCTGGAACAGACATCCAGCACAGATAATAGAAGCAAAAACAGTTGCAGAATTCAATCATACTTGGGCTGGATACAAATGGACCCTAGTGGCAGAAAAAGGGAGAATACCAAAGACTGAATAAGACCATTGACAGCATAGCGAGCAGGTATAAATGGGCACCCTGGGTAGACTTTATCTGCCAATGGATTATATGATTCTATATTTTTAATGAATGGCCAACCAGTGAGCAACTTTGAGTTAAAACAAAGCTGAAATACTTTCAGAGAAACCTGAAGAGGACATTCTTATTTTCAGTCATAAAACAGACAACAGAAAGGCACTGAGGGGTCACACATCATACTACTGTTCCAAAAGCATAATAAAGTGAAGAAAGACAATTGAAGCTGGATGATGATCAAAACCAAATTCATTGTAAGAAATGAAAGATTGATTTGCAGGAACGAACTTATGATTTTCTATTGATTCATTATTATCAATTTTAAAAACTGCACTGCAGACGCAGTATTAAAAAAGACTTTTTTTCCAGGATTTTTTTTTTTTTTTAGAAAAGGGGTGCTGTCTCCTGTGTCTCTCCCTCCATGTCTGTCCTATGCATTTCTTTCATTGAAATCTAGTAGAGAAATATTTTCTAAATAAGCTTTTTGGTTTTGTTTGTTCTTGGGCTACGCTATAGAACTTACTGTTAGTTCCTCTCTCACCCAGATGCTCTGAAGCATAAGCACCACTTTCTGTCCTGTTCTGTTACTGTGACCCAGCTGTCCTGCCTCGCTTTACTGGTTTCAGGGTAACAGCTGGATCTGTGCCGCTGAAAATTCCGTTTTCACAAATGACTTATTCTTTGAAGGTGTTCCTGGCAAGGAGCTTGTGATGGTAAGTTGTGTTAATAAATGCTGATAGCCTTTTATTGTCACTGTGGTGTGCATTAAAACTCCAAATTATGCCCAACATAAGGAGCTATGGAAAAAGAGGTCATTAGATGAAGGTCAAAAGGGTAGAATCTGGAGAACCTGTAAGAAATACTTATTCATGTGAAGAGTGGTGGATGAATGGAATAGCCATCCAGAAGAGGTAGTAAAAGCAAAAACAGTTACAGAATTCAAGAAAGCCGGGGAAGGAGAGTGTAGGAGGGTCCAGATAAGAAAGAGATCTACTTGCAGCCACTTCCAGATCTTCTGAGGTAGACTCCCTTGCTCTGGGGACCTTTTTGAAATTGTCACTTGTAAACTCCTAATTTGAACCTCTAATGGCCAAGCAGTGAAGAAACATTCAGAGATCAACTGGACTCTGTGCTGCTGCAAGAGAGAGCATAGAATAGATGGGTCCTACAGTCCTTCTTTTCCATCAGATCATATGCTTTAATGTTTCCATGTCACCCTCAACTCTAGCCCACTACTTCATGTCTACACCTATTCCCTTTGGGTCTGAACTAGTAAGTGGGACCTATCTGGGTAGGAGCCTGGATAAGTCCCAATGACTGGGTCATGCCTAGGTTTTCAGCGGCACTTACTCAGATAGTGCTGCTGAAAATCTGGGTACACCTCCTTGGCATTACCTGGTTAGCGGCTCGTACTGCTAGAAGTCTGCTAGAATGCCAGAGGAACTCCCTTTCCTGGGTGACCACACTTTAGGTTTATGGTTTATTTAAACGTTCTATACTGCCTATTCTGATATTCAGGTCTGGGTTCAATTAGAAACATAGAAAAATGTAAGCAGATAAAAACCATATGGTTTATCCAGTCTGCCCATCCATGCCATCTACTCTCCCCGTTACTCTCTTAGAGATCCTATGTACTTTTTCCAAGCTCTCTTAAATTCAGATACTGTTTTCATCTAAGTATATAAGTACATAAATGTTGCCATACTGGGACAGACTGAAGGTCCATCAAGCCCAGCATCCTGTTTCCAACAGCGGCCAATCCAGGATACAAGTACCTGGCAAGATCTCAAAACAGTACAATACATTTTATGCTGGTTATCCTACAAATAAGCAGTGGATTTTCCCCAAGTCATCTTAATAATGGCTTATGGATGTTTCTTTTAGGAAGCTATCCAAACCTTTTTTTAAACCCTGCTAAGCTAGCTGCAGGGTTCTATGGCAACAAACACCAGAGTTTAATTACATGTTGAGTGAAGAAATATTTTCTCTGATTCATTTTAAATTTACTACTTTGTAGCTTCATTGCGTGCCCCTTAGTTCTAGTATTTTTGGAAAGAGTAACAAGTGATTCACGTCTACCCATTCCACTCCACTATTTTATTGACCTCTATCATATCCCCCTCAGCTGTCTTTTCTCCAAGCTGAAGAGCTCTAGCTGCTTTAGCCTTTCCTCATAGGGAAGTTGTCCCATTCCCTTTATCATTTTCGTCACCCTTCTCTGTACCTTTTCTAATTCCACTATATCTTTTTTGAGATACGGTCTCCTGAACTGCACACAGTATTCTAGGTGGGGGTCGCACTGTGGAGCGATACAAAGGCATAAAAACGTCCTAATTTTTGTTTTCCTTTCCTAACAATACCTAACATTCCATTTGCTTTCTTAGCCGCCATCACACACTGAGCAGAGTGTCAATGTATCATCAACGATGAAACCTAGATCCCTTTCCTGGTTGGTGACTCTTCATGTGGAAACTTGCATCCTACTACTACTACTATTTAGCATTTCTATAGCGCTACAAGGCGTACGCAGCGCTGCACAAACATAGAAGAAAGACAGTCCCTGCTCAAAGAGCTTACAATCTAATAGACAAAAATAAAGTAAGCAAATCAAATCAATTAATGTGTACAGGAAGGAGGAGAGGAGGGTAGGTGGAGGCGAGTGGTTACAAGTGGTTACGAGTCAAAAGCAATGTTAAGAGGTGGGCTTTCAGTCTAGATTTAAAGGTGGCCAAGGATGGGGCAAGACGTAGGGGCTCAGGAAGTTTATTCCAGGCGTAGGATGCAGCGAGACAGAAGGCGCGAAGTCTGGAGTTGGCAGTAGTGGAGAAGGGAACAGATAAGAAGGATTTATCCATGGAGCGGAGTGCACGGGAAGGGGGGTAGGGAAGGACGAGTGTGGAGAGATACTGGGGAGCAGCAGAATGAGTACATTTATAGGTTAGTAGAAGAAGTTTGAACAGGATGCGAAAATGGATAGGGAGCCAGTGAAGCATAACATAACTATAGTTCAGGATTCTCTTTCCTACATACATCACTTTGAACTCGCTCACATTAAACCTCATCTGCCATTTGGATGCCTAGTCTCCCAGTCTCGTAAGGTCCTCTTGTAATTTTTCACAATCCTCTTGCGATTTAACAACTTTGAATAACTTTGTATCATCAGCAAGTTTAATTACCTCACTGGTTACTCCCATCTCTAGATCATTTATAAATATTTAGATCATTTATAAAAGTAGCGGTCCCAGCACAGACCCCTGGGGAACTCCACTATCTACCCTTCTCCATTGATAATACTGACCATTTAACCCTACTCTCTGTTTTGTATCTTTTAACCAGTTTTTAATCCACAATAGAACACTGCCTCCTATCCCATGACTCTCCAATTTCCTCTGGAGTCTTTCATGAGGTACTTTGTCAAATGCCTTTTGAAAATCCAGATACACAATATCAACTGGCTCACATTTATCCACGTGTTTGTTCACCCCTTCAAAAAACATAGTAGATTGGTGAGGCAAGATTTCCCGTCACTAAAATCCATGTTGGCTTTGTCTCATTAATCCATGCTTTTGAATATGCTCTGTAATTTTGTTCTTTATAAAAGTCTCTACCATTTTGCCCGGCACCAAAGTCAGTATCACCGGTCTATAATTTCCTGGCTCTCCTCTGGAACCTTTTTAAAACATCGGCATTATATTGGCCACCCTCCGATCTTCCAGTACCTTGCTTGATTTTAAAGATTTATTTATTGCACTTGTATCCCACAAATTTCCACCTATTTGCAGGCTCAATGTGGCTTACAGAGACCTGTTATGGCGTCGCCATACAGGGTACATGATACAATTGGAGTTACAATGAGATCAAGGGATGACAAGAAGAATTATTCAAGTGATAAAAGAAAGAAGACATTCAGAGTAAGGGCGGAGTGGAGGACTGTTAAAGTTAGGTTATGAGTTCTCGTGGTAGGCCTTGTTGAAGAGATATGTTTTTAGTGATTTGTGAAAGTTAGCTATTTCGTTAATTGTTTTCAAGTTTGTTGGCAGTGCATTCCACAGCTTCGTGCTCAGTATGAGAAGCTGGTCACATGTGTTCATCTGTATTTTAATCCTTTACAACTGGGAAAGTGTAGATTAAGAAACGTTCGGGCAGATCTTTTAGCATTTCTGGGTGGCAGGTCAACGAGGTCCATCATGTACGTCGGGGCCTCTCCGTGAATGATTTTATGAACAATCGTGCAGATCTTGAACATGGTACATTCTTTAAGTGGTAGCCAGTGTAGTTTCTTTCTTAGTGGTTTTGCACTTTCATATTTTGTTTTTCCAAAAATAAGTCTAGCTGCGGTATTCTGGGCTGTTTGGAGTTTCTTGATGGTCTGTTCTTTACAGCCGGCATATAGTGCGTTGCAGTAGTCCAGGTGACTTAGTACCATTGACTGTACCAGGTGGTGAAAAATGGACCTTGGGAAGAAACGTTTAACTCTTTTGAGTTTCCACATGGAGTGGAACATCTTCTTAGTTGTGTTTTTCACATGGTTTTTGAGTGTGAGATTTCGATCAATGGTAACTCCAAGAATTTTCAGAGTGTTTGAAACGGGGAGGGGAAAGTTTGGTGTAGTAATGGTAGTGAATTTACTTGTGTTATGTTGTGAGGTGAGTATAAGGCATTGTGTTTTTTTCTGCGTTAAGTTTTAGCTGAAATGCATCCGCCCAGGAGTGCATAATTTGGAAGCTTTGTTTGATCTCGTTGGTGATTTCCTTTAGATCATTTTGAACGGGATGTAGATCGTGACATCGTCTGCATATATGTATGGATTGAGGTTTTGATTGGCTAGTAACTTGGCGAGGGGTATCATCATTAGGTTGGTTGGCGAGAGGGGGGATCCTTGGGGGACTCCACATTCAGGTGTTCATGGGTCTGAGATAGTCGCATTGGCAGTTACTTGGTATGATCTTGTGGTCAGGAATCCTTTAAACCAGTTAAGAACATTACCTCCCACTCCAAAGTATTCTAGGATATGTAATAGTATTCTGTGGTTGACCATGTCAAAGGCACTGGACATGTCAAATTGTAGGAGAAGTATGTTATTGCCGGTTGCGATTGTTTGTTTGAATTTATTCATTAAAGTCACTAATACTGTTTCAGTGCTGTGGTCCGCCCGAAATCCTGATTGCGATTCGTGAAGGATTGAGTGTTTATTTAGGTAGGTAGTGAGCTGTTTCGTCACTACGCCTTCCATGAGTTTAGTTATCAGTGGGATGGATGCCACTAGATGATAGTTGGCTAAGTCACTTGTACTTTTCTTTGCGTCTTTAGGTATAGGGGTGAGTAGAATGTATCCTTTATCCTTTGGGAAGAGACCATTTTGTAGCATGTGGTTTAGATGACTCGTGAGGTCTATTTTGAGTTATTGTGGGGCAGATCTTATAAGATTGCTAGGGCAGATATCTAATTTGCATTGCGATTTGGTGTATCTTCCAAGTGATTGGGAGATGTTGTCGATCGAAAGCAAATCAAATTTGGTCCATAATCGGTCTGCTGGATGTTCCCCAGGTGATGGATCTAGACATTCAAGGAGGTTTAGATAGTCAGTTGTGTTGCTAGGTATCATGAGTCGTAGTTTTATAATTTTCTCTTTGAAGTAATTCGTAAGTTCGTTTGCTGATGGGGTGTCTGCGTTGTTAGAAGTAACCGGTGAGGTATTTAGTAGTTTGTTTACGAGTTTGAAGAGTTTGTGTGTGTCCCTGTAGTCTGGTCCAATTTTCGTTTTATAATATGTTCTTTTAGTTTGTCTGATTGTGTATTTGTATTTTCTTTGAAGTTGTTTCCAGTCGTTGAGTGCAGAGTCATCTTTTTTCTTATTTCATGCTCGTTCATATTACTAACAATAGTTCTGCAAGTTCATTTTTCAATTCTATCAGTATTCTGGGATAAATACCATCCGGTCCAGGCAATTTGCTACTCTTCAGTTTGTCAAATTGCGCCATTACTTCTTCCAGGTTTATAGAGATTTCATTCAGTTTCTCTGACTTGTCAGCTTTGGAATACCATTTCTGGCACCAGTATCTCTCCCAAATCTTCATCAGTGAAGACCAAAGCAAGAATTCATTTAATCTCTTCGCTATGGATTTGTCTTCCCTGAGTGCCCCTTTTACCCCTCGGTTATCTAGCGGTCCAACTGATTCATTTTCCGGCTTCTTGCTTTTAATATACCTAAAAAGTTTTTACTATGTGTTTTTGTCTCCAACGCAATCTTTTTTTCAATCCTTGCCTTCCTTATCAGCACTTTGCATTTGACTTGCCATTCCTTATGCTGTTTCTTATTAATTACAGTTGGATCCTTCTTCTATTTTCTGAAGGATTTTCTTTTAGCTATAATAGATTCCTTCACCTCACTTTTTAACCATGCCGGCTGTCGTTTGGTCTTCCTTCCTCCTTTTTTAATACATGGAATATATTTGGCCTGGGCTTCTAGGATGATATTTTTGAACAGCATCCACGTCTGATGTAAATTTTTGAACTTCGCAGTTGTTCCTCTAAGTTTTCTTTTCACCGTTCTTCTCATTTTATTATAGTCTTCTTTTGAAAGTTAAACATTAATGTATTGGATTTCCTATGTATACTTACTCCAGAGCTGATATCAAATCTGATCATATTATTATCATTGTTATTAAGCGGCCCCAGCACCATTACCTCCTGCATCAGATCACATGCTCCACTAAGGACTAGGTCAGGAATTTTTCCTCCTCTTGTTGGCTCCTGTACCAGCTACTCCATAAAGCAGTCCTTGATTTCATCAAGGAAATTTACCTCCCTAGCAAGCCCTGATGTTACATTTACCCAGTCAATATCGGGATAATTGAAATCACCCATTATTATTGTGTTCCCCAGTTTGTTAGCCTCCCTAATTTCTGATAACATTTCTACATCTGTCTGTTCATCCTGGCCAGGTGGATGGTAGTACACTCCTATCACCATGGCTTTTTTTGAGGGGGTACTTGGGGGTACTGAGTACCGGCACCTTTTCCATTGTCTGCTAAAATTGACCGATGATCCCCAAGTTTTAATGAAAGATCTCAGGCTCTACACACCAATTCTGCCTTGTCATAGATTCTGTGACTGGTTGCAGGGGGCCTGGCTATTGTAGGGTGGGTCCCTCAAGGATCACCCCACCCATGAAGGGTGGCTTGGCATTTGAGTACCGGCACCTTTTTTGCTAGAAAAAACGCACTGCCTATCACTATCCTTTTCCCTTTAAATATGGAATTTTAATTATTATGGATTTCAAGATGTGTTTTGTATCTTGCAGAATTTTTCAATCTATTTGATTCAGGGTTCTCCTTAATATACAATGCTACCCCTCCACCAATTCAATCCACCCTGTCACTACTATATAATTTGTATCCTGGAATGACAGTGTCCCACCAGTTATCCTCCTTCCACCAGGTCTCAGAGATGCCTATTATATCTAATTTTTCATTTTGTGCAATATATTCTAACTCTTCCATCTTATTTCTGAGGCTTCTGGCACTCACATATAGACATTTTAAACCATGTTTGTTGTTCCTATTTACATCTTGCTCAGCAATTGACAGTGATAATTTGCTATCTTTTGTCTACTTTTTATTTAAAGACACCTGGAGGGGCATAATCGAAATGCGCCGGTGAAATAGATCTATTTTGGTGCCGGCGATCTATTTTGGCGGTGACGCAACAGCTGGCCAGAACTGTATTATCGAAAAAGATGGCTGGCCATCTTTTCTTTCGATAATACGGTTTGGCCCAGCCAAATGCCAGAGTTCGCCGGGTTTGAGATCGCCGGTTTTGCTTTTCAGTGATAATGGAAAAAAATGCTGGCCATCTCAAACCCGGCGAAATCCAAGGCATTTGGTCATGGGAGGAGCCAGCATTTGTAGTGCACTGGTCCCCCTCAAATGCCAGGACACCATCCGGGCACCCTAGGAGGCACTGCTAAAAATGTTTAAAAAACACACAAATAGCTCCCAGGTGCATAGCTCCCTTACCTTGGGTGCTGAGCCCCCCAAATCCCCCCAAACCCACTCCTCGCAACTCTACACCATTACCATAGCCCTTATGGATGAAGGGGGGCACCTGCATGTGGGTACAGTGGGTTTTGGGGGGGGGGGGGGTTGGAGGGCTCAACATTTAGCACCACAAGTGTAACAGGTAGGGGGGGGATGGACCTGGGTCTGCCTGCCTGAAGTGCACTGCACCCATTAAAAACTGCTCCAGGGACTTGCATACTGCTGTCAGGGAGCTGGGTATTATATTTGAGCCTGGCATACAGGCTGGCAAAAAAAGGTTTTTATTTTTATTTTTTTTAGTGTGGGAGGGGGTTGGTGATCACTGGGGGAGTATGGGGAGGTCATCCCCCATTCCCTCTGGTGGTCATCTGGTGAGTTGGGGCACCTTTTTGAGGCTTGGTCGTGAAAATAAAAGGACCAAGTAAACCTGGCAAAATACTGATTAACGCTGCTTTTTTTTTCCATTATCCGCAAAAGCCGGCCATCTGGTAGCCATGCCCATGCCCACCCATGTCCGCCCATGTCCCGCCTTCGCTACGCCACCGACACGCCCCCTTGAATTTTTGCCGGCTCAGCGACGGGAAAGCGGCGATAGTGTCAAAAAAGCAGCTTTCGATTATACCGATTTCGCCGCTTTTGAGAGATCGCCGGCCATCTCCCGATTTATGTCGGAAGATCGCCAGCGATCACTTTCGAAAATAAGCCTGCTGGTCTACTATGGTCTCTATTGCAACCTCGCTATCAAGATACCGTATCTTCCCTGTTTTGGTGATATCTTTCAAAGATATCTTGTTCCGAACCTTGCATTGTATTGCAGAGCATATACAAAAACATGGACTGATGAGACAAAGTCAGCACGGATTTAGTGAAGGGAAGTCTTGCCTCACCAATCTAATGCATTTTTTTGAGGGGGTAAGCAAACATGTGGACAATGGGGAGCCGGTTGATATTGTATATCTGGATTTTCAGAAGGCGTTTGACAAAGTGCCGCACGAAAGACTCCTGAAGAAATTGCAGAGCCATGGAATCAGAGGTAGGGTATTATTATGGATTAAGAACTGGTTGAAAGATAGGAAGCAGAGAGTAGGATTGCGTGGCCAGTATTCTCAGTGGAGGAGGGTAGTTAGTGGGGTCCCGCAGGGGTCTGTGCTGGGTCCGTTGCTTTTTAATGTATTTATAAATGACCTAGAGATGGGAATAACTAGTGAGGTAATTAAATTCGCTGATGACACAAAATTATTCAGGGTCGTCAAGTCGCAGGAGGAATGTGAACGATTACAGGAGGACCTTGCGAGACTGGGAGAATGGGCGTGCAAGTGGCAGATGAAGTTCAATGTTGACAAGTGCAAAGTGATGCATGTGGGTAAGAGGAACCCGAATTATAGCTACGTCTTGCAAGGTTCCGCGTTAGGAGTTACGGATCAAGAAAGGGATCTGGGTGTCGTCGTCGATGATACGCTGAAACCTTCTGCTCAGTGTGCTGCTGCGGCTAGGAAAGCGAATAGAATGTTGGGTGTTATTAGGAAGGGTATGGAGTCCAGGTGTGCGGATGTTATAATGCCGTTGTATCGCTCCATGGTGCGACCGCACCTGGAGTATTGTGTTCAGTACTGGTCTCCGTATCTCAAAAAAGATATAGTAGAATTGGAAAAGGTACAGCGAAGGGCGACGAAAATGATAGTGGGGATGGGACGACTTTCCTATGAAGAGAGGCTGAGAAGGCTAGGGCTTTTCAGCTTGGAGAAGAGACGGCTGAGGGGAGATATGATAGAAGTGTATAAAATAATGAGTGGAATGGATCGGGTGGATGTGAAGCGACTGTTCACGCTATCCAAAAATACTAGGACTAGAGGGCATGAGTTGAAGCTACAGTGTGGTAAATTTAAAACGAATCGGAGAAAATGTTTCTTCACCCAACGTGTAATTAGACTCTGGAATTCGTTGCCGGAGAACGTGGTACGGGCGGTTAGCTTGACGGAGTTTAAAAAGGGGTTAGATAGATTCCTAAAGGACAAGTCCATAGACCGCTATTAAATGGACTTGGAAAAATTCCGCATTTTTAGGTATAACTTGTCTGGAATGTTTTTACGTTTGGGGAGCGTGCCAGGTGCCCTTGACCTGGATTGGCCACTGTCGGTGACAGGATGCTGGGCTAGATGGACCTTTGGTCTTTCCCAGTATGGCACTACTTATGTACTTATGTACTTTCGACTTTCCCCCAGGTTCTAGTTTAAAAGCTGCTGTTTCTCCTTTTTAAAAGCCAATGCCAGCAGCCTGATCCCACCCTGGTTAAGGTGCAGCCCGTCATTCCAGAATACGCTCCACCTCCCCCAGAATGTTGCCTAGTTCCTTACAAATCTAAAACCCTCCTCCCTGCACCACTGCCTCATCCACACATTGAGACTCCAGAGCGTTGCCTGTCTCTTGGGCCCTGCGTGTGGAACGGGGAACACTTCTGAAAATGCTACCCTAGAGGTTCTGGATTTGAACTTTCTACCTAGTAGCTTAAATTTGGCTTCCAGAACCTCCCTCCCACATTTTCCTATGTCATTGGTACTGTGATGGGGCAATTCCAGATGGCCCCTCTAGGTGGTGGATTCCCAGCAAAACAACCCTTAGGGATAAAACTGGTCTTCTCTGTGGATGCGCTTGTACCGGCACTGAAACAACTCAGAGTCCCAGTGGATACCAAAGCATCTGCAAAACACAAGTTGGTGAAGACAGGGTTCAGGTGTTGGGCTTTCTTGGCATCACATAGATTATTATTTTTATCATTTATTGTTTATTAAAACTTGATATATTGTTCCTTGTTGAAAAATAAATCAAATCAGTTTACAAAAGAAAATATTAATTTGAAAAATAAGAAAGGAACGCCAGTTTACTGATAGGAAAGAAGTCAGATACTCAGACATCATTCAGGCAAATTGGACTTGGGGAAAATCCACTGTTTCTGGGCTAAGCAATATAAAATGTTTTGTAGTTTTTTGGGATCTTGCCAGGCATTTGTGATCTGGATTGGCCACTGTTGGAAACAGGATACTGAGCATGATGGACCTTTGGTCTGTCCCAGTATGGCAATACTTATGTACTTATGTACAATCTATCATGCCAAAAGGAAGAAAAGCACTGTATCATATATACATAAGTAAACATAATTTTACAATGAAAATATAAAATCATTTCACATGGGGCTGGGAACCAAGATGGCGGCCTGAAGGGAGCGCGGCGAAGTAGCTCGTGGAGTTTTTCCTACAATTTTGTTTACCTGGAGAATGCCGAAGCGGAAGGGTAAGCGGGTGCCTGGTCCTGGGGCGCCCGCGGGACCTGCTTCAGGCACGATGGACCGCTTCGTGGTGGTGGGGGGCAGTCAGCTGAGCTCGGGAGTCTTGCTGCCGGGAGGGGCGGAGAGAGGCGAAGCGTCCCTGCTGCCTGAGACGGAGCTCAGCCAGGAGGTGAGGGAACCGCCTCCCATGCCTGCGACGGTGAGAGCTGAGAGTGGACGGGGCTTCCTGGCCTCCGAGGAGGGGGCGGACGGCTCAGAATCAGGACCTGCTCTTGGCAGGAGTGCACAGCATACCCCGGAAGGGGGGAGTTCCAGCGTGCAGGGAGGCAGCGCTCCAGGGGGGCTACAGATGGAGAAGGAGGCCGGTTTCTCTATGGGATCTCAGAGGAGCGCTGAAGTTTTGAGTAAGTCTTCACTTTTACCAAAACCTCCAAACTTTACACTGGAAACTATTTGGGATGCATTGCTTACTTTGGAAACTTCATTGTCCCAGAAAATGTTACTATTGTCACAGGCCTCTCAGCTTCCAACCGAGACTGTTACTCAATTGGGCTTGCAAATAAAGACTGTGGGAGAAAGAGCGGAGGCCCATGATTTGGCTATTAAATCGGTTCAGGCAGTACAAACTACCATGATTACTGACAATAAATGGTTGCATAGGAAGATTGAGGCGCTTGAAAATCGGCAGAGGGCTAATACTCTGCGAGTGATAAATTTTCCTAGACAACAGTTGACTGCACCGATAATGACTTTTAAAAAATACCTCTTTGAGGTGTTGAAGGTGTCTGAGCCGGCATGCCCGCCTATCTCGCAGATTTATTACTTGCAGCCTTTTAAGAGAGGGGTTCAAGAAGAGCGGGCTGCTAGCGAGGAGTCTGCTGGGCGGTTTGACACCTTGGACTTTATTCGGGAGTTGGAGGGGGAAGAGGGGCAACGGGAGCGAGCTACTCTCATAGTGACATTTGTTACACAGATAGATAGAGATAGGATTTTGAAGTTATTCTTTAAATATCGGAAAGAAAAGTTTTTGAATGTACAAGTACGGATGTATCCTGATGTGACCAAGGTAACGCAGAGGAGGCGACAAGCTTTTCTTAAGTTGCGCCCCACTGTGTTTCAGTTGGGGGGCCTTTTTTGGCTCAATTATCCCTGTAAATGTGTGGTGAAGTTGAATGCTGTAAAATATGTGTTTTTTGAGCCGGTTCAGTTGAAAGCGTTCCTGGATTCCCGGGGGGGCAGGGGGATTGCCTCTCTGGCACCTGGGGCGGTGGTTACATCTCCACCTCAGTTATAATGGCCTTCCATGACTCCCTCCAGTGCCTTTACTTTGTGGGTTTATTTTGGTTTTATTTTTCCCAGAATAGTGGCTTGGTCCCTGGCCCTAGATGTGGACTAACAGGGGAGGCGGGAGAGTATGTTGAATGAGATTTTTCTTTGTGTAAATTGTTCTTACAGATCTCCTTGATTGTACAAGAGGTATTCTTGGTACTGTATATGTGAAATGTATAAATAAAGATATTAAAAAAAAAAAAAAAAAAAAATCATTTCACATAGCCTGTGACAGATGTCAACAGCCAGGTTGGGAGGTGTGGGGGTGTGGGCTGAGAGGTGGGTTTACATTACACAGGCAAAGGTGCTGTGTGAGCTGAGGTGATCATGGGGACAGAGAATGGCATGGTGGTCCTTCTGTGAAGCATGTGCACTAATGGGAGGTGCGATGGGCTGTGGGGTAAAGCAGATGTGCCTTTGGGTGGCTCAATGTACTTTTGTGAGCTGCTGCCAACATTCCCATCAGTATGTAGGCATGGAGCGGCTGGGGGGGAGGGGGGCCAGATAAGTGCAGCCCCTCATTTTAGTATTGAATGGTTAGTGGATGGGGCCTGATAATTGCTTGTCCTTGGATATTTTGTACTTTCTGATTTCAGAAAAATTTTGTTATTTTTTCATATGAAAAATCAATAACATGTATTGCAACAACTAAGGGACCTTATTGTATATGACCCTGCCTTTGTATGGTGCTTGTACATGAGTGGTGCTGTGATCCTGGAGGGCAGTGCTTCACACTTACCTTGCCCTCATGGAGACATTGTGGGAAGTACATGGTGGCAGTGCTTAGAAACGTCTCACCTGTGCCTAAGGCTCTATCTCTGGAACAGTGAAATTTGGTTCCCTGCACAGAGACATGATTGTGCACCCTGAGGAATGTTCCTTCACATGTAGAGGTATATATGCAGGTGTAGGGAACTCCATGCGAGGACCAGTATCACCTTTGCATACTATATTTCCAGTTGGTGGGGATATTTATCTCTGAACATCCGTCAATATCAATATCAAGTTGAGCTTATATACTGAAAAATTTCCATCAGGGTTCAAAGTGATTTACATAGGTAAAAGAAACAATTTACAGAATATAAACAGTTTTTTTCTGTACTGTCAAATATCAGAAAATGTAGTTCTTTCTTCCATTACAGACTTGCATTTTTAAATGTTTTCCGATAAACATTTATTTCACCATTTGAACATCATATTGAAAATGCCCCTCCACACAGTGTAAATTCATCCAGCATTATAATGTATGACTGGCAATATCTGATTCTTGTACATTAAGAGTAACAGTTTTTTTCCCTTTTAAACTGTTCTGACTATAGTTTTTTACATCCACGGTATTACATTACTAACCAGTACGTTGTTTTGCATCATGCAGCATTTCTATCTGTTAGAAAAGTTCAATCAGGATGCAACACTTTCTACCGGACCAGGGGCGGACTGAGAGAGGTCTGGGCCCCCGGGCACTGACAGTGGTCTGGGCCCCCCAACTGGCCACTGCCCGACGCCCCCTACCGCCGCAGCCGACGCCCCCACCATCCCAATTCTTTCTTACCCGCTGCGCTGCTGATACTCCCCCACCTGCAGATGCAAATTTCAAAAACTGACATATTTCAATCACTATACTATAGGTTAACAAATACACATAAAACAAAAAAAATGGAAAATATGATGATACCAATTTATTGGATCAAATATATTTTCCAGTTAGCTTTCAGAGGCCAAAACCTATTTCCTCAGGTCAGGACAGTATATTGCTATTAAGGTATTCTGTTCTGACATGAGAAAGGAGGGTTGGGTAACCAAACATTAGCAAAAATGTATTAAAATTAGTCCAGTAAAGATATTAGTCCCACTGAAAGAATGAATTGCATTCAAAATCTGTAACTTGGTTCATAAAATCATTCATGGTGAGGCTCCTACATATATGTTGGCCCTCATAGACTTACCAACCAGGAACACAAAAAGATCAGCACGCACATTCTTGAACCTCCACTACCCCAGTTGCAAGGGACTTAAATATAAATCAATATATGCATCTAGCTTCTCCTACGTCAGCTCGCAGCTGTGGAATGCACTATCAAAGGCCTTAAAACAATGCACGACTTAACAGCCTTCCAGAAGTTACTAAAGACCAACCTTTTTGAGAAGACATATCATATTGAGCCATCATAAATGACCTAACATCAAAACTCTATTAGAACCAGATAAAATCGTATTCTCTACACCTGATTGCATCAATCAATTTGTCACCAATTGAACATTAACGCATTGCCCCCTTATCTCTTATGCCTGTAATGAAATGTTTATCCAATCTACTTTATAATTTACTTTTACATTTATGAACTTTGCAGGGGCGTAGCCAGGAAACAGATTTTGGGTAGGCCTAGGCAAGAACTAGGTGGGCACCAAGTGTTCTCCCCCACCCCCAAAACAAAATCTCAGCTGGCGGGAAAATACTTCTTTCCACCATGTGCAGGTACCAGTATCGTGGAGAGTAGCGTTTTCGTTACTACCACGAGGAAGCCTTCAGCTGGCGGAGCTTGGGATCCCCACCAGCTACCACTAAATATGTGCTACTGTTGGGTGGGCCTGAGCCCTAATTGAGTGGGCCCTGGCCCACCTGTGGCTACGCCATTGCTTTAATGTAACACTACTTTGTATTTCTCATTCCAGAAATGGCAATCGCCATTACGGCATAATGTAAGCCACATTGAGCCTGCAAAAAGGTGGGATAATGTGGGATACAAATGCAACAAACAAACAAACAAATAAATAAATAAATATAATCTTATTTCCATTTTCTTTATTAACACAGCTACCACACTACTTTATACTAAACTAAAAATAAAATTCATTTTTCCTACCTTTGTTGTCTAATTGTGTTGGTCCCAGTCTCTTGTTTCTTCTTTCCTCGATCTCTTCTTAACTCTCACCAGCGTCTATCCCTCTCTCTCCCCCCCTGTCCATCTAGCATCTGCTCCCTCTCTCTCTTTCCCCTTTCCGTCCAGCATCTGCCCCCTCTCCTCCCCCCTTTCCATCCAGCGTCTGCCCCCTCTCTCCCCCCCTTTCCATCCAGCATCTGCCTCCTCTCTTCCCCCTTTCCATCCAGCGTCTGCCCCCTCTCTCCCCCCCTTTCCATCCAGCATCTGCCTCCTCTCTTCCCCCTTTCCATCCAGTGTCTGCCTCCTCTATTCCCCCTTTCCATCCAGCGTCTGCCCCCTCTCACCCACTTTCCATCCATCATCTGACCCTTCTCTCTCCTCACTTCCATCCAGAGTCTCTCCTCTTTTTCTCCCTCCTCCATCCAGCATCTGGCCCCTCTCTCTATTCACTTCCATCCACTCAGGCCCCTCTCTCTCCCCAGTTCCATCCAAGATCTGCATCCTCTCTCCCCCTTCCATCCAGCTTCTATCCCCTCTCTCCCCTTCATCCAGTGTCTGTCCCTCTTCTCCCCATTTCCATCTGGCATATGTCCCTTCTCTCTCCCTCCTCCAGTGCCTGTCCCTCCTCTCCCTCATTCCATCTGACATGTCCCCTCTCTCCTTCTCACATCTGTCCCCTCTCTCCTTCTCATCCAGCATCTGTCCTCCCTTCCCCCTCCATCCAGCATCTGTCCCATCTCTTCTCCCTTCCATCTGGCACCTGTTCCCCCTCCCCACTCCATTCTCCATCCATCGTTTGTCCTTCCCCATCACCCAGTCACCCTGTACCTGGGGTCCTCTTTATTTCTGCTCAATTTATATGTCCCCACTATCACCCCACCTAATCCCCATATCCCCACTCTTCCACCCTACCCTCACAATCACACCCTCCCCCTTCCATCCAGTGTTACAGTCTTTTTTTCAGCCCCACCTAACACCCAAACCTTCTCTCCCCCCCCCTACCGGACACGCTCACTACCACTGGCACACCAGGACCAGGCTATCCCCTTTGTGAGTTTGTTCCCTCCGAGTCCTACCTTCGCGGAAAGAGGAAATGACATCAGAAGGTGGGACTCGGAGGGAACGAACTCACGAAGGGAAGGCTAGAGACGGGCAGGGCTTTCAATGACGCGGCCGCTTCGATGGAGGTAAATAAATGATTTAAACCCTGGTGTGTGGGAATGGGGAGAATGGTGGGCATCCAGGCAGAGCCTCTGGGCCTTTGGGTACTGCCCAGTTGCCCGAACAGTCAGTCCACCCCTGCACTGGATGTTGGTTGCCATTCTCAGAAGAAGTTGTGCGGCCAACACTGCCCTGCCCATAAATTTGACTTCTATGACATGACTGCATGCTGCAGCTGGGGAACTTCTTTAGCTGCAATAATGAACTGAATTCAGTCAATCCCAAAGCAATACATAGGGTCAGAACTGGCTTGGGTAATTTGGTGTATATTGAGATGGCAGGATACGATATTAAGAGGCATGGGGTATATTACTAAAACATATCATTTCATAGTGCTACTAGATGTACGCAGCACTATGCACAGATAACAGAGTTTGACAGAGCTTGCAGTCTGTTCAAGAAAAACAGACAAATACCAGATTAAGGAGTTTTAGGTATTATGGATATATTGGATGGGTTTATAGAGGCATGTAAGATCGTGCATGGGACGGTAGCTCATGGTATTATATGGAATGGTTTTGGTTCATATTGCATGGGATAATATTTCTTTCACAGTTTCAAACTGTTTCTGATCTAGTGAAATTTTCCCCATTTTACATGAGAATATATGAGTCCACGACAGGTGTGGGTCGCCCTTTACTCTATGCTCACAGGCTACTCTAGCTACCACTCTTTCTCTCCTGGTAGAAATGGCTATTTCTAGTGCTTATGACCATGTGCTTATTTTACTTGGCTGTGTCTGGCAGTTGATCTATATTTAGTTTGTTCTATTTTGACACCCCACATACACAGAAATCCCTCCGTTGCTCCAGTATCACCATAATATTGCAGAGGGAAGGGAAGGTCAGCAAATGAAGGAAGTCCAACAGAGGGTAGTACAGTGGCACAACATTCAACATTCTCAACTGGCCTTAGGCTGAATAAGCACTGTATTTGCAGGATTCATCTTTTCAACCTCTTCCCTTATTGTGCACATCTGATTTTGACTTGCTGGGCCTTCAGGGCAGATTCTCTCAGCCCTAAAGCATGCAATATCATCGTGCATTGCCACTTTAATGGAGTGTTCGTGTTGGATTACCACTTTCTAGGTGAGTCATCTTAGCATTTCTTTGCTGTCTCAGGAGGGTTGGAATGAGGGTAGTCAACTTTTGAAGTGTGCAACAGAAATGGAGTGTGCCACAAAGAGGCTTATTTTCAAAGCACTTTGGGAGGCTAAGTTCCATAGGTTTCTATGGAACTTTGGGAGGCTAAGTGCTTTGAAAATGAGCCTCATTGTCTCCTTAAAATGCATTAAACTAAGGTTTTATTTCCAAGAAAGAACATTAATTTAGTAATTTTCAATAAAAATGCTGGACTACCCGGAAACAGGAAGGACATTTGATCTCTCTATTTAGAACAGACCTAAACCCCAATTTAGAACCAGAATATCATAGAGTTCCAATGATAGTTCTCTCTGAAATTACAAGAAATAATTACCACAATGCTTTAAAAAATTGTTTTGACATTTTTGCCTTAATTTATGTTTGCCCACTTCCTCTCTCTCATATGGTTGTGAAACTGTATCTTAATTCTAAAAATAATTTTAAAAAGAGCAAGGTCAAAGCCTCAAGATGGTAAAAATGAACACAAAATTAATTTGCCTGAATTTATGCAAATCAGTAAATAGAAACAAACTATGATGTTATCAGTTATGCGAGTTTGTTATTAATATTATACTTCATATTTCACTAAAACCCTTATATACAGCAAATATCATCTAAAAGGAGAAAACAGTTACCAATTAAAATATTTGTAAACTATATCACATACTGTACACATGACAAACCAACAATCCATCACTATTAATTTCATCCTGAAACCCTCTCTATCCCCGGCAATTTTTCTCCCATCTCCTTACACCGACTTTGTACACTTCACCTCTCTCCCACTGGAAACAAATAGGTCTTAACTCATTTAAGAAATTTCCTAAAATCTGTTTCTATGCTACAGTTCAAATTTAAAGAAAGAAATAACTTTCAACTTACGGTGAAATGGCACCATCATAAAATCATCTGAAAGTAAATGAAATAAATAAAATTAGTGTGAATTATTCTAATCATTTTGGTGTGAAGACTCAAACTGTACTAAAGTAGGGTGCCACATTACCTCAGGTCTCTATTTTTCAGGGATCTACTGAGCCACTCCAGTCTGTATATTATAATATATCTGGGATCTATGCTCCAGTTGTTTATGATATGCTCACTCTATCATCCAATGTTTTGGATCTACTTGTTAGCCTAACTCTGCTTTATTAGTTATGCATATGTTTTATATGTGTCAATTTCTATCTACCTTTGGCTTACTTTTATTTCTACTGATGTATAACTATTATGCCAACTAATTTTTCTGTATTTCTGTACCTCGCTCTGGCAGCGTAGCAAATCACAATCTCTTGTAATAAGAACTGGGTCAACATCAAAGGTTATGTCTGGCTAATGTTTGCACTTAGCTGCATAAACCCCATTTTAAATTCTCCTTTCCCCATTAGCCAGATATATTTTGTACTGTTTGGAAAAATGTGTCTGAATAAACAAAGATGGTTTTGGAGGTGTTCCTAGGATATGGAAAAACTTTATTCAGCCAGCACTGGCTGGATACAGTTAGTGGACAAACTGGGCTATACAGAAGGATATCATAAAGTTATCTGAAGAAGTAGAACCAGTTAAGTCCCACTGAGTATGCAATTAAAGTTATCCAGATAACTTTACCATGCAGCAGCTTGCTGAATATTGACCTCAATAATATTTTCACACGTTTGATTCACCAACTTCTCGCCTCACTCTGCACCCAAACCAGCACATAGTTATGGCCAAGTGAAAAACTCAAGTTACAAAATAAGAACATAAGAAAAGCTGTGTTGAGTCAGACCAAAGTTCATCAAGCTCAGCATCCTGTCTCTGACTGTGGCCAGGTTGCAAGTTCCTTTCCAAGAATGAACAAAGGCTCTCCCAAGTCTTCCTGGCAAATAATTCTTATGGACTTTTCCTCCAGGAACTTTTCCAAACCTCTTTTTTAAAAAAGATCTTTTTATTGATTTTCAGTTATGAAAAAGTATACAGAACTTTGAATAAACAGGTACAGTTATAAAATGTAAACAATATAAAAAAACATACAAAGAAGCAAACCTATTACAACGCTGACTGGATAATAAGCTAATTATTGAGAGCCAACTTATTGCAATAGCTATCTAGTAGTGACCAAACTTTCTATATTTCAAATGTGAATAGCACTAACAGCCTTGTATTTTCATATTTCATCAAGCTTTGTATGCAGAGGTTCTGCTGTATTTTGTTCAAGCTGTTTGGGCTTACTGCCCGCAGTGATCATTGCACTCAGAAAGCGTGATCTGTTTATCTTTGGACATGGTAGGAAAAGTTTGGTATATTGAGACCAGCTTAGCTGCTTTTTCTGTTACAGGGGTTCAGTTATGGAATGCTCTACGAGGTCCACTTTGCTTATACAACAGTGTGGTTCAGTTCAAGAATGTTACTATGTTTGTTCCTGGCAACCTGGGTTCGATTTCCACTGCAGCTCCTTGTGACCTTGGGCAAGTCACTTAACCCTCCATTGCCCCAGGTACCAAAACTTAGATTGTGAGCCCTCTAGAGAAAGTACCTGCACATAATGTGTACAGCGCTGCGTACATCTAGTAGCGCTATAGAAATGATTAATAGTAGTAGTAGTACTATGAAGCTTTTATGTAGAAGCAGCTGGTGTTATAATTAGTAATGAGAGCATTATTTGCAGATTATGGTAGGTTGTATGATATGTGGTTTGTTATAACTGTTTTAATGTGTTTTTTTATTATTTATATTTGATCTATAAAATGCCTAAGTTATAGGCGATATATAAAGTTTTTAAATAAATAAATAAAATTATAGACCAATTTGCAATTTGCCATTTATTTCCAAGTTGGTGGAGTGGTGTGGTAGCCATTGGTGGAGAAATCAGTTTTAAAGGATTTTTTTTGGAGGGGTGCAAACATTTATTACATCTGCACCAAGGATAAATTATGTCTTACCTGATCATTTTCTTTTCTTTAGTCAGTAAGGGGCCCTTTTACTAAGGCATGCTGAAAAATGGCTTGCGGTAGTGTTGGCATGGGTTTTGGGTGCGCGCCGATCCATTTTTTAACGTGCCTGTATAAAAGGCCTTTTTTGCCGAAAATGGACATGTGGCAAAATCAAAATTGCCGTGCATCCATTTTGGGTTTGAGACCTTACCGCTAGCGGTAAAGAATCTGGGTGGTAATGACCTGCGCGCGTCCATTATGCATGCCCGAAAATAAAAATATTTTTCAGATGCGCTTACTGGATGTGCGCAAAAAATGAAATTACCGCAAGAGCTATGTGGTAGTTGGGTGGTAACTCCACATTGGGTGCGCATAGATGCTTACTCGACTTAGTAAAAGGGCCCCTAACACTGTTCTGAACCAATGGATGTTATCCCTTCCTACCAGCAGGTGGAGGTAGAGAAAACTGAATTCTGCCTATGACATCACCAGCATAAGCTATGGCGCTCCCTGGAACAATCCAGTATTTTTCACTACCGTCAGCAGGTGGTAGGTTGTGCCGAGAGTGCTCCTGTCCCTGGCTGCAGGTGCACAGAACGGTAGAGCTTAACGGCTGCTCCCAGGTCACAGTGTCAGGACCATACCTGGTTGAGCTCAGAGCTTGGCTCCAAAGCCTCCCGTTGCACTTCTTAGTGCTACTGTGTGAGACTTTGGAGAAAAATCTCAATTTTAGGCTTTACACCAGTTCAAAGGCACACATAGGTTAAGCCAGAGAAAAATTAAGGGAGTCATTCTCCTTAAACCCCCATTGTTTATTTCTACATTGTGGCCTCACTATTTAATTTGTGGCCCTTTACATGCGTAGGTTTGTAAAATGGGGTAGCTACACGTGGAAGTGCCACCACTTATATGTAAAAGTTTTGATATTGCCATTTCCATGGGTAAATACTGACACCTCTAAATGGAAGCTGCTGGGTGTATACCATTCATTTTTCAGTGTGTATGTTACATCGCCTATCAGAGTATGCGCAGAGCAATTTGGGAAGGTGCCAGGGGATTCAAAAGGGGTACTATGACCAGGGTACCAAGGCTAGGCACTTCCAGGTAGGGGAGCAGATCCTGGTAATGATCCCCTCAGACCCTCATAAGTTCCTCTCGCAATGGAAAGGGACTTGCACCATAGATGGTAAAGTAGGTCCTTGGACCTACCGGGTTAAAAATGACAAAGGAAGAGTCCAAGTGTATCATGTGAACGTACTACGCCCATGGATAGAGCGAAGCGGGATGGTAGTGGTCCAGGAGGAAGACCTAGGGCCCCAGCTTAGTGACCTCATGGAAGGGGGTGCTCCGGGTATAGGTACTTCCCTGGAGCCCCAGCAGAGGCAGGTGGTAGAGGCACTGTTAAGGCAGTTTCAGGACGTGCTTAACCCCCTTCCTGGGGAAACATGGGTGATCACCCACTATATTCATCCTGAGCCGGGGCGGATCATTCGCCAAAGACCCTACTGGGTGCCCGAGGCTCAAAGACAGGAGATTATCAGGCAGGTGCAAGAAATGCTGAACCTTGGGGTCATAGAAGAGTCCCACAGTCCATGGGCTAGTCCTGTGGTACTAGTACCAAAATCCAATGGCTCCCAAAGATTTTGCATCGATTTCAGGAGGGTTAACACCATCTCTAGATTTGATGCCTACCCTATGCCCCGAGTCGATGATTTATTAGATAGATTGGGACAAGCCCAGTATCTTACTACTCTAGACCTTACAAAAGGCTATTGCCAAATTCCTTTAGCAGAGGAAGCCAAGCCTAAGACTGCCTTTATTACATCTCTAGGGCTATTCCAATTTAAGAGAATGCCATTTGGCTTGAATGGGGCGGCTGCATCCTGTCAACGCTTAGCCGATCATGTCCTGCGGGGGCATCATGAGTATGCAGCTGCCTACATGGATGATATCGTAATATTTAGCAAGGAGTGGGCGTCTCATTTGCCGTGGGTTGCAGCAGTGTTAGAATCCCTGTGGGAAGCAGGATTGACAGTGAATCCAAAAAAGTGCATGTTCGCTGCCCACAAGGTGACATACCTAGGATATCGGGTAGGGGGAGGAGTCATAAAACCCCTGACCAATAAAGTGCAGGGTATACAGGACTTCATCTTGCCCCTCAACAAAAAACAACTACGTAGCTTTCTGGGACTCGTGGGGTACTATAGACGTTTCATCCCTAACTTTGCAGAGATCTCCAGCCCCTTGACAGATATGTTAAAGAGGACCCACCCCAATACTTTGATATGGGAGACACGGGGGAGGGCAGCCTTCGACACACTACAACACACTTATGTCAAGAACCTGTCTTGAGGGGGGTAGATGTCAGGCTTTTCAAAAGCAGGAACTAGGATTGTGATCCCTTAGGCCACTGCCGAGGAGCGGCAGTGGCAGGCAAAACCACCCCACACAGGGATAAGGCAGAACTCTGACAGGGCCAGCTAGATTTCACCTGCACTTGACCATCATTCCTCAGGAGTTGAGCCCCTGGGTGCAGGTGGCCGGCAGGACTTGCCGGACAGGGCCAGGACTGGATACCAGCAGCAGGGCCGGTCTTAGCAAGTGCGGGGCCCTATGCAGACCAATTTGGTGGGGCCCCATCCTAGCCCCACCCCACCCTAGCTCTGCCCCCACCCTAGCTCCACCCCATTGAAAAGATTATTCCATTTTTAGAAAAAGTTTTATTTATGAAATTTCAAATAAAGACAAATGAAGCTGTAGCACAAGGGTGCACCCTGATCTGCTTAGCTTAACCTTTCTACAGGGACCCACTAATCTAGCTGAGTTCCCTGTGGGACCACAATGTTTAATTGGTACTTGATATACCAACTTGTCTAAGAAGGTCAAAGCAGTTTACAATAACAATAATAACAAGAATATAGCAAGGAAAAGAACTCCATTTTAGGATAGGAAAGACAAATTCAACAAGTGATTCAATCATACAATAAGTTAAAATTATAAGTAGCAAAGCTTCAATTGCTCTATATTACAGGGGGGACAACAAAATGCTCAATCCGGGGGCCAACTGAAAGTCAGTTGAAAGTAATAGGTCTTGGTCTTCAACAGGATTTTAAAACATGGAAGGAAGAGCTGAGATCTAAGTTCCAAAGGCAGGTTATTCAACAAAGAAGGTGCTAAAAAATAAAAGGCTGATTTCTTCCACTTACTTCACTTTATTTTATTTTGTGTTACACTCGCACCAGCGATGGCGATGGCTCACCTCTGACCAGGCTTTTCCCTTCCTGCTCACTGACTCCCGCCCGCCCTCGCGGAAACAGAAAATACCTCATCATCAGAAGGCAGGACATTGAGCGGGAAGTGAAAAGCTGGGGTGAGCCATCGCTGCAACTGTATGTCGGGGGCCAGGGCCGTCGCTGCAAGCCTGCAACTGTGTGTCGGGGGCCGGGCTGTCACTGCAAGTTAACTGTCGGGGTCCTGGGAGGCGGGAGCTGACGGCGGGCTCAGCGGGGGGTGGGCACCAGACCGCTGGCGGGAGTGGAGCGGCCGAGCGGGATCAAATCATGATGCGGTCCGAGCGGGGGTCGGTCGGAGAGGCAGAGTTGAGGTGCGGGGCCCCCTTAATCGCGGGGCCCTATGCGGCCGCCTTGGTCACCTCTGCCTAAGACAGGCCCTGACCAGCAGGATACACCCTGGGACTAGAATACACAGGGAGGCTAGGCAGAATACTAGCCTAGGGCTCTCACACAGACAAGGGACAGAACTGAAAGCTGCAAACAGCCACTGAAACAGGGAAAAAACACTGATAGATAAGAGACAGAACTGAAAGCTGCCAGGTAGCCACTGAACAAGAAACACAGACAACCTAGAACTAGACAAAGACATACAACCAAGAAACAAGACTGGGAAACAAGCAATACAGTAGAAGAAGCTACACAAAGACTAACTAGAATCAGGCAAGAATACAGACTATAAACTGGACTAGGCAGAAGTGCAGCAAGCACCAACAAACCAGGGCCTTAGGCGATGCAAAGGCAAAGCAGAGTGTTTCCAAATGGCTAATAAGCCCAGCAGCAGCTGAGATTCACTGCAGCAATCACCAGGCAGCTACGGGTGCTGTGCAGGCTGAAACAAGACAAGCCAGTCTGGCAGGCCAGAAGATCCGGACTGGACTGGGCTGAAGTCTGGAACGGGAAACAGCACATAGACAATCCAATGCAGCCACCAGGTCTGGCCACAAGAGGGCGAGGGAAGCACAAACCAAGAAGCAGGAAGAAAGCATACTGAAGCATAGAGAGGCTCAGCATACACAGGTGCCACACAAAGGAGCAATCAGAGCTATGCTGGAAGCAGCCAGCAGAATCTGAGGAAAGTTGCCCACGGTTGGAAGGCCATGGTACCGAATAAGACAAGCAAGCCAAACCACCACAAGGGTGGAGGTACACAAATTCCTACGAAAAGTAGAATCTGAGCCAGCACACAGAGACAGAGCTAACTTAGAAAGACCAGACAGAAGCCAGCTTAGAAGCTGACCGCCAGAAATAAGGTAAGCCTGAGAGGGGTCATGACCACAGACGTGACAGTAGATTTCGGGAGGCCCTTCCTTTTACAAACCGATGCCGCTGAGAGCTGTCTTGTTCCAGGAGTTTGGGCAGGAGGAACACCCAGTGCTGTTTCTGAGTAAGAAACTGACGCCCACAGAACGGCACAATGCGGTGATAGAGAGGGAGTGCCTAGCCGTTAAGTGGGCCATGGAGACTTTAAAGTATTACCTCCAGGGACGACCTTTTACGCTCATAATGGATCATGCCCCCTTAAAATGGCTGCAGCAGATGCGCGGCCAGAACAGCCGCCTTACGAGGTGGTATTTAGCCCTGCAGGCTTTTTCCTTCACAGTGCAGCACCAGGCAGGGAAGCTCCATGGAAATGTAGACACCCTGTCCCGAATTGTGGACCCTCGGGAGAGTCCTCTGTGGTCTTCCGAGGGTTGCAGTTTCTTGAGGGAGAGGGTGTGTGACAAGGCTACTGCCAGGGTGGCTAGGATGAAGCATTTAGACCCTGAAATACAAGTACCAGAAGTCATTGCAAGGAGGGAGGCAGAGAGTAATCTGGAAACAAGGGAATGGATTCCCAGCTCCAGCAGAGGGAGCCAGGGGGATAGCCAAGCTGAGCCTATAATTTTGTCCCCCACTAGGGGGAGGCGGAGGGAAGAAGCTCAGTTCCCCTGGATATGCAATCAATATACTATGCGGCCCAGCTGGAATAGAGAGGGGCTCATGGAGAGGGAAGAAGATGATTGGATGGATTATATGGAAGGAGGGGTAGATCAGAGGGGGGAGGAATCCCGGGAGGGGGAGAAGCCTCTATGGAGTGGGAGAGTTCCAAGGCAGGGATGGCCAGCTCCTGAGGGTTTGGATGGGTGTTGGAGGTGAGAGAAACCTGCTTTATTGAAAGCCTGATGTATTTGGAAACCTGCTTTATTGAAAGCCTGGTGCATTTGGAAACCTGCTTTCTTTACCTGCTTTATTGAAAGCCTGATGTATTTCGAAGCCTGCTTTATTTGCCTGCTTTATTGAAAGCCTGATGTATTTGTAAGCCTGCTTCATTTACCTGCTTTATTGGAAGCCTGCTTTATTCCCCTGCTTTATTGGAAGCCTGATTTATTTGGAAGCCTGCTTTATTTACCTGCTTTACTGGAAACCTATGTGGTTGGAACCTGTTTGTTTGGGGATAACCTATTTACTGAAGTTTGTGACAGCCATTATTGGCTTGATGATAAAAATCGGTTGACCTAGCCACTGTCTGCAATTGTGGTGAGATCTGGAAAACGGCTGGTGGATGGCTCCACCTTGCTGGGAAGCAGTGGACCCTTTTCACAACATATGCTTCATCCTTTTCCTTCATCAGCTCACAACTATGGAATGCTTTGCCAAAAACTACATAAACCATCCAAAACCATCTAAATTTCAGGAAATCTCTTAAGACCATCTTATTTGGAAAAGCATACCCCAAGGACTCAGCCTGTGTCTCCACTGCTTGATACACATTAATTTTATGACAATTTTGGTCAAATCCACCCTTCCCCCCTCTCCCCTGGTTTCCCTGTTCCTTTCGTTCCTTCCCCATCCTTTCCATTATTTCTTATGTAGGTTTTATTTTGTATTAACTTAATTTACTGGATTGGCATTTGCCTTTGCGGTGTGATGTAAGCCACATTGAGCCTGACGCAGTTGGGAAAATGTGAGGTATAAATGTGATAATAAAATAAAAAAATAAAAACTTTAATACGTTGTTCAAGAGCCGCTACAGCTCTGCATACGATTCATCTTTGAGGAAAGGTGTTTCTATTTAAAGAAAGATTGTTACTGAAACATCTCCTTCCACACACATATATACTTGTTAAATAATTTCTCATGTCCAAAAGCAATCTACATAGGAGTCATTTTCTATTACAGTGATTACTTTGTAAGTCTCCTTAAGGAATAATTGGGGTTGAAATGATTATGATTTTTGTGGACATTTTTCTGTTCCCATAATTGCAGGAAACTGTATCCTTGGGCAAAAGCTATTTCAAAATATAGAAGCAGTGCAGGCTTTCTGCATTATTTAACTGTTCTGGTTTTGAGTGATACTTAAATGGCCTGTAGTGTCCAAAATCAGACCTAACTGTAGTAATGCACACAATCTAGCGTGGATCAAATGGACTAAGAAGGGAAATGGATTATACTGTTTCTGTTGCAGTGCTGCTGTCACACAATCTAGGTTCAGAAAAATATGTCTTAAGTATTTTAAATCATGTATTTGCAACAATATCCACAAGTTGCTGTTGTGCCAATAAATTCCATACTAGCAACGAGATACCACTACAAAGAGATAAGTGGCATTGAAATTGGATCATCAAGTCTTCATACACATACCCAGATTTTATCCCAGCTCAATTAAGACAGTCAAACTTTTCTGGCCTAGAATATGGAGCAAGTTTGTGTAAGCATTTTGTCAGTTTTGATGTAGGGGGAGATAGATGAGTTGATCATTAGCTTTTTATTTATTAAGAATGAGCTGATGGGGGGAAGCCATGCAGCAGACCTAATCAAACATGGAAAGTTCAAGAGTAATTGCGACACGCAAGATCAAAGGGGGGGGGGGGGGGTTGGGAGAAACAAGCTGCAAGCATGGGGGCATGGGACGGCAGAACAACATGGACAGCTTTCACTGGAGCTAAACTCACACAACAATGTTTTAAAGGAAGAAAAAAAATCCTAAAGTACCCTACCAACAATCAGAAGAAAGTCTGACAAGCATATATAGGCTTTGCCCTTGTTTGATCTCCCAGAGAGACAGAAAGGTACGTGAATACCCTTGTTTTATTGCCGGAAAAAGAGCAGTTGCTAGCAGCATGGACCCACCAGCGCAGCTGAATCATTAAACTTCAGAATGGAAGGGGCAAGGCAGGAGCTTTACTCTTAGGACATTTCTTCCACCATAGCTTTGTCCTTAAGTGTGATTAGTGCTGAAAAATGTGAGGATATTGATTCTACTAGCTGTTGTTGACCCTATGATCACTCTAAAAGCAAGCAGTCCATTTGAGGATCCACTCAGCCTCTTCGCACTTCTTACACTCATTCTTTGAAGGAACATCTAATTAAAGTCACAGCCTCCTCAGCTATTTGAGGAATATCAAACTTTCTGAACATATCCTAAATTTTCTTCCATCCCAAATATGCACTAAAAAGGAGAACTCAGAACAGAAACCTCATCCTGAAATCCAGAGTCTAATCCTGCAGGATTTCAAAGTGACTTTGGAAAACTTGTGATAAGAAATTGGTACTAGGGATAATGCTCACCTTAGGTTGTTCAGGTAAGAAAATGCACCAAGATTCTGTTAAAGAATTCTAGCGTAAGTTGGAACTAGAGTACCCAAAGTTAGGCACCAACAATTACACCAAGTCAATGGTAGTGTACTTTTGGCACCTAATGGTGCCCTGAAGTGCATGTAACTTATAGTATTCAATAAGTTGCAGGCGAATCTCAGTGATACATCCATGACCAACCTATTTGCACCCCCTCGCACTTACATGCGAAGCAATTTTGGTGTGGGTGTTGTAGAATAGTGCCTAGCACTTACACAAGTAATTGCCAATTAGTGATGCCAATCATTTGCATAAATGCTATTATTCTATAACTTACATGCACAATTGGTACCTATCTTTAGGTGCCAATTTAAAGAATTGCCCTTAACATTGTTAGTTTATTATTAAAAATGAGATAGTATGAAAAAGTAGACATGATTATTAAAAACAAATGACCTAATATTCAAAGCAATTGAGTCGCTGATCTGATAAATCCCTTGGTCGGGGCTAGCCGCTAATATTCAGCAGCACTTAACCAACTAAGGGGTCCTGTTACAAAGGCGTGCTCAAAAATGGCTTGCGGTAGTGTAGGCGTAGGTTTTGGTCATGCGCCAATCCATTTTTTAGCGCACCTGTACAAAAGGCCTTTTATAAATGTTTGCTGAAAATGGACGTACGGCAAAATGAAAATTGCCACACGTCCATTTTGGGTCTGAGACCTTACCGTCAGCCATTGACCTAGCGGTAAAGACTCACGCGGTAACCGGGCAGTAATGACCTATGCGTGCGCCAAATGCCTGTGATCCACTCTCAATCAATGTAGTTTTCTTCTTTTTTTTTTTTTTTAATTCTTTCTTCTTTTTTTATATATCTATGGCAGCCATAGTGTTTTTTTTCATGTTATTGATAACTTTATAAAAAAAAGAAAAAAATTAAAAACAAAAACCTACAATGATTGAGAGTGGATCACAGGAGGTTTTTGACCATTGATATGATCAGAGTGAGGTCCTTTCCTCCTTTTCAGTAGAAGGGTAAAAAGGATATTGTTTGGTTATTAAGGGCAGAGGCACAATTATCAAGTTGATTTTCAGCTTATTATTGAGACACAGACAGAAGGTTTCGCTGAAAAGAGTCTGCATATTTATTTTGAATAAGGATAAATCTAGACCAGGTATACATATGGAGTATCACATACCATATATAATGAGTTTATCTTGTTGGGCAGACTGGATGGACTGCACAGGTCTTTATCTGCTGTCATCTACCGTGTAACTACTATGTTACTATATAAATCTATTATATAAAAGTTTCTCAAGTCACCTATAAAATTACCCCAAAGGTGGAAAGAGTTAAAAACCAATTTCTAATCCACACTAAAACCTTGCCTCCTATCCCATGACTCTTGAATTTTCTCAGGAGTCACTCAAGGGGGACCTTATCAAAAGCATTCTGAAAATCTAGATATACATTAACCGGCTTACCTTTATCCACATGTTTATTCACGCCGTCAATGAAATGAAGCAAATTGGTGAGGCAAGACTTCCCTCGGCTGAAACCATGCTGACTCTGTCCCATTAAACCATATTTGTCTATGTGTTCTGTAATTTTATTCTTTATATTAGTTTCCACCCGCCTGCCGCGAGAGCGTGGGATCAGCAATACAATATAAAGCATAATAAAAAGGAGACAACTCTAAGCAGAGGCGGGAGGGTATGTGAGACTATAAGGCTTGCTGTATCAGAGAATACCTGCTACAGGTAAGTACCTTCGCTTTCTCTGAGGACAAGCAGGCCTATAATTCTCACAGATGGGAATCCCTAGCTATCAGGATCACCAAAAACAACAACTGGTGGTCATTTGGACCTCAAAACGGAAAGAGCAAAAACGTAATTAACCTGAAACTATATACAACTGGGTGAGAGTGCAGCCTGGAATAGAACAAAATGGGCCTAGGAGGGTGGAGTTGGACTCTAGACCCCAAACAAATTCTGCAGCACTGTCTGCCCAAACCGACTGTCGTGTCGGGTATCCTGTTCAAGGCAGTAATGAAATGTGAATGTGTGGACTGAAGACCACATCTCAGCCTTGCAAATTTCTTCAATGGAGGCTGACTTCAAGTTGGCTACTGGCGCAGCCATGGCTTTGACATTGTGAGCCCTGACATGACCCCCAAGAGTCAGCCCAGCCTGGGCATAAGTGAAAGAAATGTAATCTGCCAGCCAATTGGAAATGGTGTGTTTCCCATCCTATTGGGATCAAAAGAAACAGAAAGTTGGGTGGACTGTCTGTAGGGCCTAGTCCACTCCAAGTAAAAGGCCAATGCTCGCTTGTAGTCCAAGGTGTGCAGTGCGCTTTCGCCAGGATGGGCATGAAGTCGGAGGAAGAATGTTGGCAAGACAATCGACTGGTTCAGATGGAACTCCGGCACAACCTTAGGTAGGAACTTTGGGTATGTGCAGAGGACTACTTTATTATGATGAAACTTAGTATAAAGTGTATCCGCCACTAAGGCCTGAAGTTCAGTGACCCTGCGAGCTGAAGTAACAGTCACCAAAAATATGTCCTTCCAGGTCAAGTGGTTCAACTGGAACTTTCATCAGCTGGGTGACAATGACATTGATCTCCCATGACACAGGTGGAAGTTTGACGGGGGCTTTGTCAACAGCAAACCTTTCATGAAACAAACAACTAGAGGCTGTCCAGAGATGGGCTTACCCTCTACATGTTGATGATAAGCACTAATTGCACTGAGATGAACCATTATGGAACTGGTCTTGAGAACAGACTCTGACAGTTGGAGAAGGTATTTAAGCAGTGTCTGTGCAGAGCAGGGAGTAGGATCTAGATGCATGCCCTCACACCAGATGGCAAACCTCCTGCATTTGAAAGAGTAACATCTCTTAATGGAATCTTTTCTGGAAGCCAGAAAGACCCTGGAGACACCTTCAGGAAGATGCAAGGAAGAGAATTCTAAGCTCTCAACATCCAGGCTGTGAGGGCCAGAGACCGGAGGTTGGGATGCAGAAGAAATCACTCATTCTGCGTGATGAGAGTCGGAAAACACTCCAATCTCCACAGTTCCTTGGAGGATAACTCCAGAAGAAGAGGGAACCAGATCTGCTGGGGCCAGTAGGGAGTGATCAAGATCATGGTCCCATGGTTTTGCTTGTGTTTCAGCGAACTCTTCCCCACAAGAGGAATGGGAGGATACACATACAGAAGTCCTATTCCCCAATGAAGGAGGAAGGCATTTGACACTAGTCTGTCGTGGACTTGGACTTTGTGATTGGACTGAGCAGCAAAGAGATCCACTGAGGGGATGCCCTACACTCGGAAGATCTCACGGACAACACCCATGCCGAGGGACCACTTGTGCAATTGCATGACCCTGCTCAGCCTGTCAGCCAGGCTGTTGAATTTTCCTGCCAGGTAAGTGGCCTTGAGGAGCATCTCGTGCTGGTGCGCCCACTGCCACATCCAGATGGCCTCCTGACACAGATGGCATGATCGTGCCCCCATGCTTGTTCATGTAGTACATGGCAAACTGATCGTCTGTTTGAATGAGTACAATTTGGTTGGTGAGCCGATCCCTGAAAGCGTTTAGAGTGTTCCAGATCACCCAGAACTCCAGAAGACTGAGATCTGTTTCTTGGGCTGACCAAACACCTCTAGTGTGAAGCCCATCTAAATGAGCTTCCCACCCTAAGCAGGATGCATCCGTTGTCAACACATTTGTGGGCTGTGGAATTTGGAACGGGAGTCCCAGAGTCAAACTGGATTGAACTGTTCACCAGAGTAGTGACTGAACCAGTTCTGGTGGAACTCGGATGGTATCCTCTAGGTTCTCCATGACCTGACACCACTGGGAGGCTAGGGTTTGTTGGGCAGTTCTCATGTGAAGATGTGCCATGGGTGTCACATGGAAAGTAGAGGCCATGTGCCCAACAGCCTTAACATCTGCTGAGCTGTGACATGTCGAGCTGCGGAGGTGAGGGCGACAGCATCTGCCTATGCCACAGGGAGAAAAGCCCAAGCCGGTGTCCAGCAGGGCACCAATGAACTCCAATTGCTGGACAGGGAGAGATGGGATAGTTTAAAATGAACCCTAGTAGCTCTAACACCTGAATAGTCCTCTGCATGGACTCCTGAGTCTAGTACCATGAAGTGCTCTTCACCAGCAGGTCATCAAGTTAGGGGTACACATGGTTTCCCAGTCTGCATAGCAGCGCTGCGACTACTACAAGACACTTGATGAAAACACTGGGAGCCGATGCGAGGCCAAAAGGCAACACACGATACTAGAAGCCATCCTAACCTTTTTTAAACTCCGCTAAGCTAACTGCCTTTACCACATTCTCTGGCAATGAATTCCAGAGTTCAATTACACGTTAAGAAAAATTTTCTTAGATTCGTTTTAAATTTACTACATTGTAGCTTCATCGCATGCCCCCTAATCCTAGTATTTTTGGAAAGCGTGAACAGAAGCTTCACATCTACCCGTTCAACTCCACTCATTATTTTATAGACCTCTATCATATCTCCCCTCAGCCGCCTTTTCTCCAAGCTGACGAGCCCTAGACGCTTTAGCCTTTCCTCATAGGGAAGTCGTCCCATCCCCTTTATCATTTTCGTCACCCTTCTCTGAACCTTTTCTAATTCCACTATATCTTTTTTGAGATACGGCGACCAGAATCGAACACAATATTCGAGGTGCGGTTGCACCATGGAGCAATACAAAGGCATTATAACATCCTCATTTTTGTTTTCCATTCCTTTCCTAATAATACCTAACATTCTATTTGCTTTCTTAGCCGCAGCAGCACACTGAGCAGAAGGTTTCAACATATCATCGACGACGACACCTACATCCCTTTCTTGGTCTGTGACTCCTAACGTGGAACCTTGCATGACGTAGCTATAATTCGGGTTCCTCTTTCCCACATGCATCACTTTGCACTTGCTCGCATTAAACGCCATCTGCCATTTAGACGCCCAGTCTCCCAGTCTCGTAAGGTCCTCTTGTAATTTTTCACAATCCTCCCGCAATTTAACGACTTTGAATAACTTTGTGTAATCAGCAAATTTAATTACCTCACTGGTTACTCCCATCTCTAGGTCATTTATAAATATGTTAAAAAGCAGCGGTCCCAGCACAGACCCCTGAGGAACCCCACTAACTACCCTTTTCTATTGAGAATAATGACCATCTAAACCTACTCTCTGTTTTCTATCATTAACCAGTTTTTAATCCACAATAGAACACTACCTCCTATTCCACGACTCTCCAATTTCCTCTGCAGTCCTTCGTGAGTTATTTTGTCATACGCCTTCTGAAAATCCAGATACACAATATCAACCGGCTCACCTTTATCCACATGCTTGTTCACCCCTTCAAAGAAATGTAGTAGATTGGGGAGGCAAGATTTCCCTTCACTAAATCCATGTTGACTTTGTCTCAATAATCCATGCTTTTGAATATGCTCTGTAATTTTGTTCTTAATAATAGTCTCTACCATTTTGCCCGGCACCGACGTCAGACTCAACAGTCTATAATTTCCCAAATCTCCTCTGGAACCTTTAAAAAAAAAAAAGCGTTACATTGGCCACCCTCCAGTCTTCCGGTACCACACTCGATTTTAAGGATAAATTTCATATTTCTAACAATAGCTCTGCAAGCTAATTTTTGAGTTCTATCAGTACTCTAGGATGAATGCCATCCGGTCCAGGAGATTTGCTACTCTTCAGTTTGTAGAACTGCCCCATTACATCCTCCAGGTTTACAGAGAATTCATTAAGTTTCTTCGACTCGTCAGCTTCGAATACCATTTCCAGCACCGGTATCACTCCCAAATCTTCCTCGGTGAAGACCGAAGCAAAGAATTCATTTAATCTCTCCACTACGGTTTTGTCTTCCCTGATAGTGGTCCAACCGATTCTTTTGCCTATTTGGCAAGTGAAAGAGCAGACTGGAAAGAGGTCAGCAAGAACTTGAAATGTATGAAGTCAGAATGGGCACGGGATTTCAGCCAAAGGCATTCAGCAGATCAGGCACAGAAATATAGGTAGCAGATTCTAGAGGTCAGTCAAGGTTGAGATATGGTACGCCTTACAGAATGGGGAATTGGAGGAGCGAGACTATTCAGAGCAGAGGAGAGAATAGTATTATAGGAAGAGACAGCCTCATTGACAGACTTGGATAACATAGTGGTTGACAAGAGGTTTGAAACACTGGAGGACACAGTAGAAGAGTCAATAGCCTGAAGATTCCTAAATGTATTAGTGGAGATTGGACAGGACATGGAGGGAGGGTGTTTAAGTGTGAAAGTTCTCAGATGATGGTCAGAGAGGGGACGAGCTGAGGTGTAGAAACTGGAGCGTGAGCAGTTGGAGAAGAAGGTAAGATCAACACAGTGGCCATTCTGGTGAATAGGGGTAGTGGAGCACAGTTGAAGACTGAGAGAAGATGCTAAAGTGAGAAACTGAAAGGAATAAAAATCAGAGGGATCATTAGCATGAATGTTAAAATCCGCAAGAATGAGGGAAGGAGATGAAGGTTCAAGAAAGAAGGAAAGCCAGGAGTCAAAGTCAATGAGAAAGAAAGAAAGGGACTTATCAGTGGGTTGATAAATGAAAGCTACTTGGAGAAGTAGAGGATTGATTAGACAGATGGAGTGGACTTCGAAGGAAGAAGAAGCAGTGGACTTCAAAGGAAGCAGAGGAAATCTACTGTAGCTGCATTTAATTTTCGAAAGGGCGACTATAATTAAATGAGGAAAATGGTTAAAAAGAAACTAAAAGGATTAGCTGCAAAGTTTAAGACACTAAATCAGGCATGGACTTTATTCAAAAATACCATATTGGAAGCCCATTCCAGATGCATTTCACGTATTTGCAAAGGTGGAAAGAAGAGAAAACGTCAGCTAGCATGGTTAAAAAGTGAAGTAAAAGAGGCCATTACAGCCTAAAGATTATCCTTCACAGAATGGAAAAAGGACCCAAATGAATAAAATAAGAATAAGCACTTGCAAGTCAGATGCACAGCATTAAGAAAGAAGGCTAAAAGAATATGAAGAGAAACTTGCCGCAGAGGCTAAAACTCACAGTAACAACTTTTTCAGGTACATCAGAAGCAGAAAGCCTGTGAGGGAATCCGTGGGACCGTTAGATCACGAAGGAGCAAAAGGGGTGTTCAATGAGAACAAGGCCATAGTGGAGAAACTGAATGAATTCTTTGCTTCTGTCTTTATGTTAGAAGATGTATGAGATCTGCCTGTACTGGAAATGGTTTTCAAGGGTGATGATGCGGAGGAATTGAAAGAAATCTCTGTGAACCTGGAAGATGTACCGAGCCAAATTGACAAATTAAAGAGTAGTAAATCACCTGGACCAGATGGCATACATCCAAGGGTACTCAAAGAACTCAAGCATGAAATTGCTGATCTGCTGTTAGTAATATGTAACTTGTTGTTAAATTCATCTGTAGTACTTGAAGATCGGAGGGTGGCCAATCTGACACCGATTTTTTTAAAGGGTTCTAGGGGTGATCCAGGAAATTATAGACCAGTAAGCCTGACATCGGTGTCGGGCAAAATAGTGGAAACCATTATAAAGAATAAAATTACAGAACACGTAGACAAACATGATTTAATGGGAAAGAGTCAGCCTCACCAATTTGCTTCATTTCCTTGAAGGTGTGAATAAACATGTGGCTAAAGATGAGCCGGTTGATGTAGTCTATCTAGATTTTCAGAAAGCTTTAGATAAAGTTCCTCATGAGGGACTCCTGAGAAAATTAAAGAGTCATGGGACAGGAGGCCAGGTTCTGGTGTGGATTAGGTTATTGGACAGAAAACAGAGGGTAGGGTTAAATGGTAATTTCTCTCCCCCTACCTCAGTCTCACTGCTTCTCATCCTTTGAAGTTCACTCCATCCGTCTATTCCACCCACTGCCACTCAGAGTTGCAGTCATTTACCGCCCCCCCTGATAAATCCCTCCATTCCTTCCTTACCGACTTCGATGCCTGGCTCACCGTTTTTCTCGAGCCCTCATCCCCATCCCTCATTCTTGGTGACTTCAACATTCACACTGATAACCCATCCGACTCATATGTTTCTCAGTTCCTCACTCTTACCTCCTCCTTCAACCTCCAACTGAGCCCCACCACCCCTACTCATAAATCTGGCCACTGTCTTGATCTCGTCCTCTCTTCCACTTGCTCTCCCTCCAATTTCTGCGTTTCAACTCTTCCTCTCTCTGACCATTACCTAATCACATTCACACTTCAGCACCCTCCCCCTCAATCTCGCCCCACACTAACTACTGCGTCCAGAAATCTCCAGGCTGTTGACCCCCCCCCCACCTTATCCTCTTGTATCTCTGACCTCCTCCCTTCCATCTTGTCCTCCAAATCTGTTGACAAAGCTGTCTCCACTTACAATGCCACTCTCTCCTCTGCTCTTGACACCCTTGCACCGTCCATATCCCGTCCCACAAGGCGTACTAATCCCCAGCCCTGGCTGACCCCTTGCACCCGATACCTTCGCTCCTGCGCCCGTTCGGCTGAACGCCTCTGGAGGAAATCTCGCGCCCATAATGACTTCATTCACTTCAAATTCATGCTATCCTCCTTCCAATCCTCCCTATTCCTCGCTAAACAGGACTATTACACCCAATTGACTAACTCCCTCAGCTCTAACCCTCGTCGTCTCTTCGCCACCCTCAACTCCCTCCTCAAAGTGCCCTCCGCTCCCACTCCCCCCTCACTCTCTCCGCAATCTCTGGCCGACTACTTCCGTGACAAGGTCCAGAAGATCAACCTTGAATTCACCACTAAACCTTCTCCTCCTCTTCATCCTATAACCCACTCTCTCAACCAACCTACCCAGGCCTCCTTCTCCTCTTTTCCTGCTATCACCGAAGAGGAAACCGCCCATCTCCTCTCCTCCTCGAAATCTACCACCTGTTCCTCAGACCCCATCCCCACCAACTTACTTAACACCATCACTCCTACTATCACCCCCACCATCTGTCATATCCTCAACCTCTCTCTCTCCACTGCAACTGTCCCGGACACCTTCAAGCATGCCGTGGTCACACCACTCCTCAAAAAACCATCACTTGACCCTACCTGTCCCTCCAATTACCGCCCCATTTCCCTCCTACCCTTCCTCTCCAAGATACTTGAACGCGCCATTCACAGCCGCTGCATTGATTTCCTCTCTTCTCATGCCATCCTCGATCCGCTTCAATCCGGCTTTCGCCCCCTACACTCAACAGAAACAGCACTATCTAAAGTCTGCAATGACCTGTTCCTCGCCAAATCTAAAGGTCACTATTCAATCCTCATCCTCCTCGATCTATCCGCCGCTTTTGACACTGTCAATCACAACCTACTTCTTGACACACTGTCCTCCTTTGGGTTCCAGGGCTCTGTCCTCTCCTGGTTCTCCTCTTATCTCTCCCATCGTACCTTCAGAGTACACTCTCATGGCTCATCCTCCTCCCCTATCCCGCTCTCTGTTGGAGTTCCCCAGGGTTCTGTCCTTGGGCCCCTTCTTTTTTCAATCTACACCTCTTCCTTAGGCTCCCTAATCTCTTCTCATGGTTTCCACTATCATCTTTATGCTGACGACACCCAGCTTTATCTCTCCACACCAGAAATCACTGCGGAAACCCAGGCCAAAGTACTGGCCTGCTTATCCGACATTGCTGCCTGGATGTCCAACCGTCACCTGAAACTAAACATGGCCAAGACGGAACTTACTGTGTTCCCACCCAAACCCACTTCTCCTCTCCCTTCACTCTCTATCTCAATTGATAATACCCTCATCGTCCCTGTCTCATCTGCCTGCAACCTTGGTGTCATCTTCGACTCCTCCCTCTCCTTCTCTGCGCATATCCAGCAGATAGCCAAGACCTGTCGCTTCTTCCTCTATAACATTAGCAAAATTCGCCCCCTCCTCTCTGAGCACACCACTCGAACTCTCATCCACTCTCTCATTACCTCTCGCCTTGACTACTGCAACCTACTCCTCACCGGCCTTCCACTTAGCAATCTATCCCCCCTTCAGTCCATCCAGAACTCGGCCACACGTCTTTTCTTCCGCCTCAACCGATATACTCATATCACCCCTCTCCTCAAGTCACTTCATTGGCTTCCGATCAGATACCGCATACAGTTCAAGCTTCTCCTACTCACCTACAAATGCACTCGATCTGCAGCCCCTCCTTATCTCTCTACTCTCATCTCCCCTTATGTCCCCACCCGTAACCTCCGCTCTCTTGACAAATCCCTCCTTTCAGTACCCTTCTCCACCACCGCCAACTCTAGGCTTCGCCCTTTCTGCCTCGCTTCACCCCATGCTTGGAACAAACTCCCTGAGCCCATACGCCGGGTCCCCTCCCTACCCATCTTCAAATCATTGCTCAAATCCCACCTCTTCAATGTCGCCTTCGGCACCTAATCACTACACCTCCTCTCAGGAAATCTAAACTACCCCAACTTGACATTTCGTCCTTTAGATTGTAAGCTCTTCTGAGCAGGGACTGTCCTTATTTGTTAATTTGTACAGCGCTGCGTAACCCTAGTAGCGCTCTAGAAATGTTAAGTAGTAGTAGTAGTAGAAGTGCTGCAGGGATCTATACTGGGACTGGTACTATTTAACATATTTATAAATGATATGAAAATCAGGACGTGTGTGGTGATCAGATTTGCAGATGATACAAAACTATTCAAGGTTGTTAAAACACGTGCACACGGTGAAACATTGCAGGAAGACCTTGGGAAATTGGAAGACTGGGCATCCAAATGGCAGATGAAATTTAATGTGGACAAATGCAAAGTGATGCACATTGGAAAGAATAATCCGAATCATAGTTACCTGATGCTAGGGTCCATCTTGGGGGTCTGCGCTCAAAAAAAAGGATCTGGGTGTTGTTGTAGATAATAGGCTGAAATCTTCTGCTCAGTGTGTGGCGGCAGCCAAAAAAGCAAACAGGATGCTAGTAATTATTGGGAAAGGAATGGCGAATAAGACCGAAAAACTATAATGCCTTTGTATCGCTCTATGATGCATCTGCACCTTGAGTATTGCATTCAGTTCCAGTCGCCGTATCTCAAAAAAGATATAGTGGAATTAGAAAAGTTTCAAAGAAGAGCGAACAAAATGATAAAAGGAATGGTAGCAGGAAAGGCTAAAGAGGTTAGTGCTCTTCAGCTTGGAAAAGAGATGGATGAGGGGAGATATGATTGAGGTCTACAAAATCCTGAGTGGTGTAGAATGAGTAGAAGTAAATCAATTTTTTACTTGTTCCAAAAGTAGAAAGACTAGGGGACACGTGAGGAAGTTACATGGAAATACTTTTAAAACAAACAGGAGGAAATATTTTTTCATTTAACGAATAGTTAAGCTCTGGAACTCTGCCGGAGGATGTGGTAACAGCGGTTAGCATATCTGGGTTTAAAAAAGGTTTGGACAAATTCCTAGAAGAAAAGTCCATAGTCTGCTATTGAGACAGACATGGGGAAGTATCAGCTATCTTTTTTTTTTTAAATACTATGGATGTTTTGTGATTTGGACGTTTTTTTTTTTTTAGTCCATGTTGGAAAAAAACCCATCCAAGTGCAAAATGTACAAAATCAAGCCATTGGGATGTAGGAGGAGCCAACATTTGTAGTAGACTGTTCCCCCTGACATCCCAGCACAGGAATAGGGCACCCTAATGGGCACTGCAGTGGACTTCATAAAATGCTCCCAGGTACACATCTGACCATTGCTCCCTTTGTCTGCTGAGCCCCCCAAAACCCACTACCCCAACTGTACACCACTACCATAGCCCTTACGGGTGAAGGGGGCACCTATATGTGGGTACAGTGGGTTTCTGGTGAGTTTTGGAGGGCTCGCAGTTTCCTCCACAATTGTAACAGGTAGGGAGAGGTAGGAGGCTGGGTCCACCTGTCTGCAGTGCACTGCATCCACTACTAGACTACTCCAGGGACCTGCATGCTATTCTGATGGACCTGAGTATAACATCTGATGGTGGCACAGAGGCTGGCAAGTAATGTTTTTCATCACATTTTTTGGGGGGTGGGAGGGGGTTAGTGACCACTGGGGGAATAAGGGGAGGTCTTTCCTGATTTCCTCCAGCAGTCATCTGGTCATTTAGGGCACCTTTTTGTACAATATTCGTAATAAAAACAGGCCTAGCTCAAAAAGTCTAAGTTTTAGTCATGGATGTTTTTGTTTTGTTCCTCTTTGGCTGAAAAACGTCTAAGTAATGCCCAAGTTCCGCCCTGAACATGCCACCCTAAACACACTCCCTTGGGATTTGGATGGACTTCTGATGGACTTCATAGAAAAATGTCTAAAAATATGTTCCAAAATACTGATTTGGAAATTTTTGTGAGAAAAATATCCAAATGCAAACTTATATCACTTTTTAGATGTTTTTCTCTTTTGAAAATGAGCCTGATAATGTCTTGAAAGCTTTGTGAAGTTGCTTTCTATAGCCTATTGTACACAATTTTCTGTTATACTGCCTCAAAGAGCCTGATATTGTGCAGCAGGCACAGTCACAGCTGATCACTATTAGTAATGCATTCCTCTATATGACAACACAAATGGCACAGCTAATACTAAACACTAGGGGATGAACTACACATGGACAGCTGGCTCCCAAAGAATGGATCAATGGGGGCTACATCTGCAAAGAATGGTGGCTGAATAACCCCAGTCGTAATTACTCAATAGCACAAGGTGCTGACAGTCAGATGTACTGTAAGCAGATGGTGTGCTGAGTTTCTGGATAAGTAGGGCAGGGGTCCCTTAGAGATTTAATTATATATATTTGCTCTGGTACAGATTTAGAGGCAGCACACACACTCCTGAAAATAAGCTGTAAGGAATTAAATCTAACATTAGGTTTATAGCGTCAAATACTATAAGGCAGAGCTCACAAGAAAACTGAAGGCCATAGGAATGGTTGAGGGCAGGGGCTTCTTGTGGTTGATGCAGCAACAGAGTTATTTATAATTCCCAGCCATACTGGAGAGTCGGAGGGTATCCTCATGTAGAGAATGTCTCAGGTGGCTAACACAGTGCTTGAAACATAAAAGGGCTATCTTAGGGACCTTCTTTTTTTTTACACCATTTGTTTTATTTTACTTTCTAATTTTTGATTCCCATTTATAATTTTCTAGTTCAATCATGAGGACTCTCCTTTTGGTGTGCATATCCTGCCACTGAACACTGGTCTATCTGCACTGTCTGGTTGCACTCTTTGTTACTGCTGCTATAGCTAATTATGTGAAGATGTAGGAAATAATAAAGTTCAAGTCTAAACTCACTGGAATAGTGTGTTCATGGACAAGTTATTGCATATCCCTCCTACTATCCCGCCAAGCCTGCAAGGGCCTCTTGTATAGGTGACCCAACAAGATGGTCTTTGAGTATGCTTCTTATTAAAATATAGGCTGAAAATAAAAACTATGGAAAGCCCTTGCCATTTCTTAATAATCCATATATTCAATGCATTTTTAGGTACTCCAGTGCACTATAACAATTCAGCAAGAACCAAACTGAGACAGGATAGAGCCAAACACAAAGGAGATTCCATCCTAACTTGAATGGACCAGAATGGGGAAATCAGTGCACATCAGCTCCCTAGAGCAGTCAGAGTGTGTCCACTTCATTCTAAAAGCTCTTCTTCTCCTTCTTCTGTGCAGACAAGGTAGGAACCCTTCATGATTTTTGAATCCTGCGTCTGTTCATTAATAGGTTGTGCTCTGGAATTCAATGCCAGAGAATGTGTTAAAAACAGTTAGCATAGTAGGGCTCAAAAAAGGCTTACACCAGTTCCTGGAAAAAAGTTCATAAACCATTATTAAGGTGGACTTGAGAAAACTCTGCTAATTATTCTTGGGATAAAGCGAATGCTACATACCTGTAGAAGGTATTCTCCGAGGATAGCAGACTGATTGTTCTCACTGATGGGTGACGTCCACGGCAGCCCCCTCCAACCGGAAACTTCACTAGCAAAGGCCTTTGCTAGCCCTTGCGCGCCGATGCGCACCGCGCATGCGTGGCCGTCTTCCCGCCCGAACCGGCTTGTGTTCGTCAGTCCCGTATATAGCAAGACAAAGACACGGGAAGACACAACTCCAAAGGGGAGGCGGGCGGGTATGTGAGAACAATCAGCCTGCTGTCCTCGGAGAATACCTTCTAAAGGTATGTAGCATTCGCTTTCTCCGAGGACAAGCAGGCTGCTTGTTCTCAATGATGGGGTATCCCCAGCCCCCAGGCTCACTCAAAACAAACATGGTCAATTGGGCCTTGCAACGGCGAGGACATAACTGAGATTGACCTAACAACTTATCCAACTAACTGAGAGTGTAGCCTGGAACAGAATAAACATGGGCCTAGGGGGGTGGTGTTGGATTCTAAACCCCGAACAGATTCTGAAGCACTGATTGCCCGAACCGACTGTCGCGTCGGGTATCCTGCTGCAGGCAGTAATGAGATGTGAATGTGTGGCCAGATGACCACGTCGCAGCTTTGCAAATCTCTTCAATAGTGGCTGACTTCAAGTGGGCCACTGACGCTGCCATGGCTCTAACATTATGGGCCGTGACATGACCCTCAAGAGCCAGCCCAGCCTGGGTATAAGTGAAGGAAATGCAATCTGCTAGCCAATTTGAAATGGTGCGTTTCCCCACAGCCACTCCCCTCCTGTTGGGATCAAAAGAAATAAACAATTGGGCGGACTGTCTGTTGGGCTGTGTCCGCTCCAGATAGAAGGCCAATACTCTTTTGAAGTCCAATGTGTGCAGCTGACGTTCAGCAGGGCAGGAATGCGGACGGGGAAAGAATGTTGGCAAGAAAATTGACTGGTTCAGATGGAACTCCGACACTACCTTCGGCAAGAACTTAGGGTGAGTGCGGAGGACTACTCTATTATGATGAAATCTGGTGTAAGGGGCCTGGGCTACCAGGGCCTGAAGCTCACTGACTCTACGAGCTAAAGTAACTGCCACCAAGAAAATGACCTTCCAGGTCAAGTACTTCAGATGGCAGGAGTTCAGTGGCTCAAAAGGAGGTTTCATCAGCTGGGTGAGAACATTGAGATCCCATGACACTGTAGGAGGTTTGACGGGGGGCTTTGACAAAAGCAAACCTCTCATGAAGCGAACAACTAAAGGCTGTCCTGAGATCGGCTTACCTTCCACACGGTAATGGTATGCACTGATTGCGCTAAGGTGAACCCTTACAGAGTTGGTCTTGAGACCAGACTCAGACAGGTGCAGAAGGTATTCAAGCAGGGTCTGTGTAGAACAGGAGCGAGGATCTAAGGCCTTGCTGTCACACCAGACGGCAAACCTCCTCCATAAAAAGAAGTAACTCCTCTTAGTGGAATCTTTTCTGGAAGCAAGCAAGACACGGGAGACACCCTCCGACAGACCCAAAGAGGCAAAGTCTACGCTCTCAACATCCAGGCTGTGAGAGCCAGAGACTGGAGGTTGGGATGCAGAAGCGCCCCTTCGTTCTGGGTGATGAGGGTCGGAAAACACTCCAATCTCCACGGTTCTTCGGAGGACAACTCCAGAAGAAGAGGGAACCAGATCTGACGCGGCCAAAAAGGAGCAATCAGAATCATGGTGCCTCGGTCTTGCTTGAGTTTCAACAAAGTCTTCCCCACCAGAAGTATGGGAGGATAAGCATACAGCAGGCCTTCCCCCCAATCCAGGAGGAAGGCATCCGATGCCAGTCGGCTGTGGGCCTGAAGTCTGGAACAGAACTGAGGGACCTTGTGGTTGGCTCGAGATGCAAAGAGATCTACCAAGGGGGTGCCCCACACCTGGAAGATCCGGCGCACTACTCTGGAGTTGAGCGACCACTCGTGAGGTTGCATAATCCTGCTCAACCTGTCGGCCAGACTGTTGTTTATGCCTGCCAGATATGTGGCTAGGAGCAACATGCCGTAACGGCGAGCCCACAGCCACATGCTGACGGCTTCCTGACACAGGGGGTGAGATCCGGTGCCCCTCTGCTTGTTGATGTAATACATGGCAACCTGGTTGTCTGTCTGAATTTGGATTATTTGGTGGGACAGCCGATCTCTGAAAGCCTTCAGAGCATTCCAGACCACTCGCAACTCCAGGAGATTGATCTGTAGACCTTGTTCCTGGAGGGACCAGCTTCCCTGGGTGTGAAGCCCATCGACATGAGCTCCCCACCCCAGGAGAGACACATCCGTAGTCAGCACTTTTTGTGGCTGAGGAATTTGGAAAGGGCGTCCCAGAGTCAAATTGGACCAAATCATCCACCAGTAGGGATTTGAGAAAACTCGTGGACAGGTGGATCACGTCCTCTAGATCCCCAGCAGCCTGAAACTACTGGGAAGCTAGGGTCCATTGAGCAGATCGCATGTGAAGACGAGCCATGGGAGTCACATGAACTGTGGAGGCCATGTGGCCCAACAATCTCAACATCTGCCGAGCTGTGATCTGCTGGGACGCTTGTACCCGGGAGACGAGGGACAGCAGGTTGTTGGCCCTTGTCTCCGGAAGATAGGCATGAGCCATCCGAGAATCCAGCAGAGCTCCTATGAATTCGAGTCTCTGTACTGGGAGAAGATGGGACTTTGGGTAATTTATCACAAACCCCAGTAGCTCCAGGAGTCGAATAGTCATCTGCATGGACTGTAGAGCTCCTGCCTCGGAAGTGCTCTTCACCAGCCAATCGTCGAGATAAGGGAACACGTGCACTCCCAGCCTGCGAAGCGCTGCTGCTACTACAGCCAGGCACTTCGTGAACACCCTGGGCGCAGAGGCGAGTCCAAAGGGTAGCACACAGTACTGGAAGTGACGTGTGCCCAGCTGAATTCGCAGATACTGCCTGTGAGCTGGCAATATCGGGATGTGCGTGTAGGCGTCCTTCAAGTCCAGAGAGCATAGCCAATCATTTTCCTGAATCATGGGAAGAAGGGTGCCCAGGGAAAGCATCCTGAACTTTTCCTTGACCAGATACTTGTTCAGGACCCTTAGGTCTAGGATGGGACGCATCCCCCCTGTTTTCTTTTCCACAAGGAAGTACCTGGAATAGAATCCCAGCCCTTCTTGCCCGGATGGCACGGGCTCGACCGCATTGGCGCTGAGAAGGGCGGAGAGTTCCTCTGCAAGTACCTGCTTGTGCTGGAAGCTGTAGGACTGAGCTCCCGGTGGGCAATTTGGAGGCTTCGAGGCCAAATTGAGGGTGTATCCTTGCCGGACTATTTGAAGAACCCACCGGTCGGAGGTTATAAGAGGCCACCTTTGGTGAAAAACTTTCAACCTCCCCCCGACCGGCAGATGCCAGGCACGGACACGTTGATGTCGGCTATGCTCTGCTGGAGCCAGTCAAAAGCTCGTCCCTTGCTTTTGCTGGGGAGCCGTGGGGCCTTGCTGAGGCGCACGCTGCTGACGAGAGCGAGCGCGCTGGGGCTTAGCCTGGGCCGCAGGCTGTCGAGAAGGAAGATTGTACCTACACTTACCAGAAGAGTAGGGAACAGCCCTCCTTCCCCCATAAAAACGTCTACCTGAGGAGGTAGATGCTGAAGGCTGCCGGCGGGAGAATTTGTCGAAAGCGTTATCCCGCTGGTGGAGCTGTTCTACCACCTGTTCGACCTTTTCTCCAAAAATGTTGTCCGCTCGGCAAGGGGAGTCCGCAATCCGCTGCTGGATCCTATTCTCCAGGTCCGAGGCACGCAGCCATGAGAGTCTGCGCATCACCACACCTTGAGCAGCGGCCCTGGACGCAACATCAAAGGTATCATATACCCCTCTGGCCAGGAATTTTCTGCATGCCTTCAGCTACCTGACCACCTCCTGAAACGGCTTGGCTTGCTCAGGAGGGAGCTTGTCCACCAAGCCCGCCAACTGCCGCACATTGTTCCGCATATGGATGCTCGTGTAGAGCTGGTAGGACTGAATCTTGGCCACGAGCATAAAGGAATGACAGGCCTTCCTCCCAAAGGAGTCTAAGGTTCTGGAGTCTTTGCCCGGGGGCGCCGAAGCATGCTCTCTAGAACTCTTAGCCTTCTTTAGGGCCAGATCCACCACACCAGAGTCGTGAGGCAACTGAGTGCGCATCAGCTCTGGGTCCCCATGGATCCGATACTGGGATTCGATCTTCTTGGGAATGTGGGGATTAGTTAGAGGCTTGGTCCAGTTCACCAGCAATGTCTTTTTTAGGACATGATGCATGGGTACTGTGGACGCTTCCTTAGGTGGAGAAGGATAGTCCAAGAGCTCAAACATTTCAGCCCTGGGCTCATCCTCCACAACCACCGGGAAGGGGATGGCCGTAGACCTTTTCCTGACAAAGGCCGCGAAAGACAGACTCTCGGGAGGAGAAAGCTGCCTTTCAGGGGAGGGAGTGGGATCAGAAGGAAGGCCATCAGACTCCTCGTCAGAGAAATATCTGATGTCCTCCTCCTCCTCCCACGAGGCCTCACCATCGGTATCAGACACAAGTTCACGAACCTGCGTCTGAAGCCGTGCCCGACTCGACTCCGTGGAAACACGGCCACGGTAGGAGCGTCGATAGGTGGACTCCCTCGCCAGCACCAGCGAAGCTCCCTCCGCCGACGTCGTCGGGGAGTCTGCCTGGGAGGCGGCCGTAGCCGGTACCGGAGACCTCACCTCGGGCAAGGGGCCAGCCGTCGCCTCACTCAACGGTACCGGAGGTGCAAGCACCCCCGGTACCGGAGGAGAAGGACGCAACAGCTCTCCCAGAATCTCTGGAAGAACGGCCCGGAGACTCTCGTGCAGAGCGGCTGTGGAGAAAGACTGAGAAGCCGATGCAGGTGTCGAGGTCAGAGTCTGTTCCGGGCGTGGAGGCGGTTCCGGGCTGTCCAAGGGGGAGCGCATCGACACCTCCTGAACAGAGGGTGTGCGGTCCTCCCGGTGCCGATACCTACTGGGTGCCGACTGCCTCGGCGACCCAGAGCTCTCGGTACTGAGACGGGAAGGAGACCGGTGACAATGCTTCTTTGACTTCTTCAAGCGAAGCATGTCACCGGAGCTTCCCGGTACCGACGAGGAGGACGTAGAATCCAACCGTTGCTTCCTCGGGGCCGAGGCCGAAGAAGGTCGATCTCGGGGGGGGGGGGGGGGGCTGTACCACAGGAGCCCTCAGGGCAGGGGGAGACCCACTCGAAGGCTCACCGCCACCAGCAGGGGAATGGACAGCCCTCACCTGCACTCCAGACGAAGGTCAACTTGAGGGGCACGAAACGGCGGCAAAACACGACCGTCCCGAGCGCGGACAAAAGAAGACTGACGAACATGAGCCGGTTCGGGCGGGAAGACGGCCGTGTATGCGCGGTGCGCATCAGCGCGCGAGGGCTAGCAAAGGCCTTTGCTAGTGAAGTTTCCGGTTGGAGGGGGCTGCCGTGGACGTCACCCATCAGTGAGAACAAGCAGCCTGCTTGTCCTTGGAGAAACAGCATTTAAAGTGAAGATATTTACCTGTAGCAGGGATTCTCCAAGGACAGCAGACCATATATTTTCACGTGAGTGACTTGTCCCGCATTGCCTGGTTCGGAGCGTGAAAAAAGCATTGTATAGATTTAAGAGTATGTGCACACTTCCACCGTGTATGCGCAAATGTCTTCCCGCCCGCCACAAGAGTGCGGGACCACTAGTACAATGAAACAGCAGCGAGACAACTCCAAGGGGAGGAGGGAGGGTATGTGAGAATATATGGCCTGCTGTCCTCAGAGAATTCTTGTTACAGGTAAATATCTTTGCTTTCTCTGAGGATAAGCAGGCAAATAATTCTCACATGTGGGAATCCCTAGCTACTAGGCTCACCGAAAACAACAAGGATAACTCCAGAAGAAGAGGGAACCAGATCTGCCAGGGTCAATATGGTGTGATCAGTATCATGGTCCTGTGGTCTTCCTTGAGTTTCAGCAAAGTCTTCCCCACAAGAGGAATGGGAAGATACACATACAGAAGACTACTACTACTACTACTATTTAACATTTCTAAAGCGCTACCAGGGTTGCACAGCACTGTACAATTAACAAAGAAGGACAGTCCCTGCTCAAAGGAGCTTACAATCTAAAGGACAAAAAGTGCAGTCAATCAAGATTGAGGCAGTCTAGATTTCCTGGATAGAGGTACAATGGTTAGGTGCCGAAAGCGACATTGAAGAGGTGGGCTTTGAGCAAGGATTTGAAGATGGGTAGGAAGGGGGCTTGGCGTATGGGCTCAGGGAGTTTATTCCAAGCATAGGGTGAGGCGAGGCAAAAAGGGCGGAGTTGGCGGTGGTGGGGAAGGGTACTGAGTGGAGGGATTTGTCCTGTGAGCTGAGGTTATGGGTAGGAGCGTAAAGGGATATGAGGGTAGAGAGGTAGTGAGACCATTCCCACAATGAAGGAGGAAGGCATCTGACGCTAGTCTGTCTTATCCACCGAGGGGGTGCCCCACACTCGGAAGATCTCACAGGCAATGCCCATGTTGAGTGACCATTTGTGCAGTTGCATAACCCTGCTGAGTCAGTCAGCCAGGTGGTTGGATTTGCTCACCAGGTAAGTGGCTTTGAGAACCATCCCATGCTGGGCTACCCAATGCTATACCCAGACGACCTCCTGACATAAAGGGAATGATCCTGTGCCCCCCTGTTGTTGGTGTAGTACATTTCAACCTGATTGTCCATTTGAATGAGTACAATTTGGTTGATCAGCCAATCTCTGAAAGCCTTTACAGTATTAGATTGCTGGTAGCTCCAGAATATTGAGAGACCATTCATGTGGTTGCATTATTCTGCTCAGCCTGACGGCCAGAGTATTGTTTGCGCCCGCCAGATAAGTGGCTCGAAGAAACATACTGTATTAACAAACCCAATGCCATATCTGGACGGTGTCCTGACACAGAGGGCATGATCCAGTGCCCTCCTGCTTGTTGGTGTAAATCATTTTAACCTGGTTGTTTGTTTGAATGAGCACAATTTGATTGGACTGTCAATCTCTGAAAGCCTTTAGAGTGTTCCAGATCGCCCAGAGCTCCAGAAGGTTGATCTGAAGACTCGTTTCCAGGAGGGACCATGCTCCCTAAGTATGCAGCCCATCTACATGAGCTCCCCAACCCAGTAGTGATGCATCCGTTGTCAGCACATTTTGAGGCTGAAGAATTTGGAATGGAAATCCCAGGGTCAAATTGGATCAAACAGTCTACCAGAGTCTGGAGACACTCAGCTGACATCTTTCTGCTGTCCCGTAGCTTGGCACAACTGGGAGGATAGGGTCCATTGGGCTGATCTCATGTGAAGGTGTGTCATGGGTGTCACATAAACTGTAGAAGCCATGTGGCTTAACAGCTTGAACATCTGCCGAGCTGTGACCTTCTAAGAGGTTCAGACTTGAGAGGCCAGGGCGACTGAAGTGTCTGCCCTTGGTCCTGGGAGGAAAGCTCGAACCTTCTGTGTATCGAGCAGGGCTCAATTGAATTCCACGTTGTTCAGGGTGAAGATGGGACGGGGTATTTTATAACAAACCCTAGGAGCTCCAGCACCTGACTAGTCCTCCACATGGACTCCTGAGCACTGTCCTCCGACGTGCTCTTTACCAGCCATTCATCACGGTAAGAGAACACATGGACTCCTAGTGTGCGTAGAGACACTGCGACTACTGCTAGACATATAGTAAAGACCCTGGGAGCTGACGCGAGGCCAAAAGGCAACATGCGGTACTAGTGATGTGTTCCCAGCCAAAATTGAAGATACTTCTAGTGGGCTGGAAGTATCGGGATGTGAGTATATGCATCCTTCAAATTCAGAGAGCATAGCCAATCATTTTCCTAAATTGTGGGAAGAAGGGTACCCAGGGAAACTATCCTGAACTTTTCTTTGACCAGAAATTTGATCAGGGCCCTTAGGTCTAGGATGGGACGCTTCCCCCCTGTCTTTTGCACGAGGAAGTACCTGAAATAGAATCCCCTGCGCTTCTTCCCCTGGTGGAATGGGTTCGACTGCATGGGCCTGTAGAAAGGTGGAGAGTTCCTCTGCAAGTACCTGCTCGTGCTGAGAGCTGAAGGAATGAGCTCTTGCTGGGCAGTTTGGAGGTTTTCGAAGCCAATTTAGTGCGTATACAAGATGGAGAAGGGCGACAAAGATGATACAGGGGATGGGACGACTTCCCTATGAGGCAAGGCTGAAGAGGCTGGGGCTCTTCAGCTTGTAGAAGAGGCAGCTGAGGAGAGATATGATAGAGGTCTATAAGATAATGAGTGGAATGGAACGGGTCAATGTGGAGCGTCTGTTTACACTTTCCAAAAATACTAGGACAAGGGGGCATGCGATGAAGATGCAGTGTGGTAAATTTAAAACGAATCGGAGGAAAGTTTTCTTCACTCAACGCGTAGTTGGACTCTGGAATTCGTTGCCGGAAAAAGTGGTTAAGGCGGTTAACTTAGCGGACTTCAAAAAAGGGTTGGACGGCTTCCTGGAGGAAAAGGCCATAGAATGTTATTGAATGGAAGTGGGAATAATCCACTATCTCTGGGATGGGCGGGACAAATTGCTTGTTCTTTTGGCCGCTGTCAGTGACAGGGTGCTGGGCTCGATGGACCCTTGGTCTGTCCCAGCATGGCGATGCTTATGTACTTATGACTATTTGGAGAACCCACCGGTCAGAGGTTATAAGGGGCCACCTTTCATGGAAAAACTTCAGCCTCCCCCCGACCAGCAAGTTGTCCAGCACGGACACTTTGACAACAGCTATGCTGTGCTGGAGCCAGTCAAAAAGCTTGTCCCCTGCTTTGACTGGGGAGCAGCAGGGGCCTTAGGCACACGCTGTTGATGAGAATGAGGTCGCTGGGGTTGAGCCTGAGCAGGCTGATGAGAGGAAGTGACGTACCTACATCTCTGTGAGTAGTAGGTACCCCTCTTCGGCTTGCTGAATGACCTCCTAGCTGAGGAGGCTGATGCAGAAGGCGCCCAGCAGGAGAGAGAAGAGATGGTATCAGTATGCTTTTGATTTCGTCAGCAACCTCCTCAACCTTCTCTCCAAAAAAGTTATTCCCCCGGCACAGGGCATCCACCAACCTCTGCTGAACTGACTGCTCCAAGTCAGAAACACGCAGCCATGTGAGTCTGCACATTGCTATACTTTGAGCAGAGATCCTGGAAACCTTGTTGAAAGTGTTATAGGCGCCCCTGGCCAAGAATTTCCAACATGCCTTCTGCTGCTTGGCCAACTGGTATACTGACTCAGCCTGCTACAGTGGGAGAGAGTCTGCCAAGTCCATCAACTTGTGCACCGAGTCCTGCAAGTAGACACTTGTAAAGAGCTGGTACGATTGTATACAGGACACGAGCATTGAGGCCTGGTACATCTTCCTTCCAAAAGAGTCCAAGGCCCTAGCTTCTCTGCCTGGGGGCACCGAGGCATAGTCTCTACAACTCCTGGCTCTTTTGAGAGTGGACTCCACCACCATGGAATTGTGAGGCAACTGGGGTCTATCAAACCCAGGTGTGCTGTGGATCCGATACTGGGTGTCGATCTTCTTGGGCATGACAGGGACCGACAGAGGAGACTCCCAGTTCCTATTGTTCCTTGAGTACTTTGTGGAAAGGGACAGTCACAGCCTCCCTAGGAGACATGTAGTCCAGAACCTCAAGCATCTTAGCCCTGGGCTCGTCCTCCACTTCCAAACAAAATATAATAGCATTAGCCATGTCCTTCACAAAAGAGGAAATTAAAAGGCTCTCCATAGGATACTCTCCTTTCAAGTGGAGGGGAGGGTTCAGAGGGGATGCCATAGGACACATCTTCCAAAACGTACCTTGGATCCTTCTCTGACTCCCATGAGTGTTCCTCATCGGTGCCAGTCAGAAACTCCTCATGGGAAGGCTGAGACTGAGCATGCCTCAACTTTCAGGAGCCATGTCCTCGAGAGGGGCATTGAGGAGTCGGTTGTCGCCTCGACTCCGACGAAGCTTTCTCCACCTACGTCGAAGGGGTACCGGCTTGGGTGACAGTCGACACCGGGCTGCAAGTAGTGCCGGCGTCAGAGGCCACACCACAGGCTGAGAGCCAAGTGTGGCCGCAACTGGTTTTATGGTGGGTCCATTCAAACCCTATACTGATGCACACCATTGCAGAATGCCATCCAGCAGCTCAGGAAGCAAGACCTAGATGTGCTCATCAAGTGCCGACACTAGGAAAAGTTGGGACTAGAGAGCTGCACGGGGACGGGGTTTGCGGGAATCCCGCGGAACCCGCGGGATTCCCGCGGGGATGGAGGCAGTTCCTGCGGGGTTCCCGCGGGGATGGAAGCAGTTCTGTGGGGTTCCCGCGGGGACGGAGGCAGTTCCTGCGGGGTTCCCACGGGGATGGAAGCAGTTCTGCAGGCTTCCCGTGGAAGTGTAAGCTGCACCTGCACCAGCCTCTCATCTACCGAATACCAATTTCTTTGAGTGGTCTCCTCCTCCTCCTCTTCTTCCTTGCTTTAACAGCATAAATGTGGAAAGTCTTCCATTAAGGAGGTGGTAGAGTCACAAATGATGACGGAATTCAAAAAGGCGTGGGATGAACACAGAGGATCTCTAATTAGAAAACGGAAGTTATATAAAAGCTAACCTTAAATGGCTGCATGTGTGTGGATGTGTCAAGTGACGCTTAGATGGCGACTCTGGCTGTGATGAACTAGGGCTGATACCTGGCAGACTTGTATGGTCTGTGTCTCATACATGGCAATCTGGTGTAGGATGGGCTGGAAAGGGCTTAGACAGCAACTTCAGTGGCTGGAACATGAGGACAGTGCTGGACAGACTTTTACGGTCTGTGTCCCATAAATGAGAACATGAATAGGCTGGAGTGGGCTTCGATGGCAACTCCAGCAGTTGGAACATAAGGATGGGGCCAGATAGACTTCTGTGGTCTTTGTTCCAGAAACACGAAAGAAAAACCATAATCAAGTATATAATATCACACTCGTTGATTTAATGATGAATTGATCATGAGTGTGACTATTGGGCAGAGTGGATGGACCGTTCAGGTCTATTTGCTGTCACTTACTATGTTACTATTAATCCTCTTTGCTCTCAGACTGGTGCACAGACCTCAGCTCTGACACAGGCACAAGAATCAGATGTCACCTGACCTACTGGCGCGTGCATGTGGTGACCTCTCAGCACACACTGCCAGTGAATCAGAGACAAATCTTACATGTGCGCACCAGAGTGTTCCAAGTTTCAACTTCCGTTCCTTCCTTGCCTACAGTGCTGTGGCTCAAATCCAGAGAGAGACTGAGGGAGCTGACTGGAATTTTCTTTTATGTACCATTAAATTCTTACGGGGATGGGTGGGGATGGGTTAAATTCTTGCGGGGATGGGTGGGGACGGGTTGGGATGGTTTAAATTTTTGCGGGGATGGGTAAGATTCCAGTGGGGACGGGTAAGATTCCAACAGGGACGGGCGGGGATGTGTAAGATTTCTGTCCCCGTGCAACTCTCTAGTTGGGACGCAAGCTCCAAGACAGGCTACAGAACTGATGGGGCCGGATGGGATATGGGTCCTGGCTGCCTGGAGACAGGCATATTGGCACCTGCTGGATAGAGGGGGAGTGATTCTCCCGGCGCCGATGCTTCTTGGGTGTTTAATCTCTTGACACCCCAGGGCTCCCTGCGCCATGCATCAAGGCCAACCAAGTGCCAAGCATCAAGACCCCTTGGTGCCGATGAGGATAACATCGAATCCTGATGTCGCCTCAGGGTCGGGTCTGATGCTGCCCGGTCCCGGCATCCTGTCCAGCTGTCGGTGTCGAGACAGGTGGAGACCCACTTGACACACCACTGCTCCCAGTGTCAATGGGTCTCAAAGCAGCCATAGGGACTGATGATGCCAATGCCGCCGACCTCAATGCTGATGCCAACATTGAGGACTCGGATCTGGCTCGAAAAATCTTCTTGTGTTGAGCCTCTCTGGCAACCTGAGTCCTCTTCTTCATTTGAAGACAAAGGACTCAGTTGGCAGAGCTATGGTGGGGCCCTAAGCACTGAAAACACCACGAATGGGTGTCCTTGACAGAGATTGTCCAATTGCGTTGGGAACATCGCTTAAAGCCACTGGGAACTTTAGTGGACATGGAAGGGAAAACCAAAAGATGCGACAGTGACTAAAAAAAAGGCAAGGCACTACAGAAAAATTCATAGGAAAGACTCGACTGGAGAGTAGGCCTAACTGCGGCCTAATACGCGGAAAGTAATGGAAACTTTAAAATCAGCAAAAAAATACCTAAAAATGTATGGGAAGAAAAGGACAGAAAAGCCTGAAAAGGCACAGTGAAAAAACGCACAAAAAGAACTTCTGAACTGGACATGAAGAGAAACCACAGACGCAGTCCCGTCTTCACCACTGTAGAAAAACAGCTGCAGTAACCGCGCCCTTGTGGTGGGCAGGAAGGCACCCATGCATGTGCGGTGGAGCATCTCTCGAGCTCAAATTTGGGCAGTGTATAGAACAGCATACAGCACTGGGATCCACGCCCAGGATTTACACTAATTGAAACCTGGTATAAATCCTTGTGCCTAAATTAGGAGTGGATCTGTCATATTCTGTAACACTGTGTGCAAATTCTAGGACTGACTCTGATCTGCCCATGGCCATGCCCCCTTTTCAGATCCACAAGTAAAAATTTATGCATTTTTATAGAATACTGACTATAAAGGTGAGCATGTAAATTCAAATTATTACCAATTTGTGCCAATAATTTTTAGCGTCCAGTTATCAGCTCTAATTGGCTCATTATTCAATTACATTACCTATGTGAATTGGGCGTGCACCCAAATTTGCATGCTCACTTTTGAGCCCTATATATATATAGAATTAGGGGGTAACTGAATTGTTTAGAATATGGTTTCCATTGATCCATTCCTTTAATTTGCTCCCTTTTACTCATGTCATGGAAAAATATCTTGGTCTCTTATATTCACAATGGACAAGAAACTAGCTTACGTGGAGGCATATTTTCAAGGCCCTTAGACTTACAAAGCTATAGAGTAACCTATGGAACTTTGTAAGTCTAAGTGCTTTGAAAATGAGCCCGATATTCAGTTATCTAATGGAGGCTAATCTGTTATACTTTTTATAGTTATTAAGTAAACTATCCTATATTCATTTATATATTTAGATTTCGCTCACGCCTTTTCATTGGTAGGTCAAAGCAAGTAACAGTCAAGTATAGTAGGTACTAAGGGGGCAATTTTATAACTTAGCACCTCCATTTAAGTGATCTGGTGATACACGCTGAGCGCCAATTCTATAACAGCATCTATGCACCAAGATGCCATTATAGAGTACTAGTGTAAACCTGAATTGGTACACCAAAATGTAGAAATGACCATTTATGCCAGGTCAATGGAAGGCATAAATGAGCACATCTAAGTGCACCATGCATAGCACATAACTTATAGTATTCTATAAGTTATGTGTATAAGTTGGAGACATGCCCTTAGCCTGCTCATGCTTTGCTCACATATATGCCCCCTTGGCCAGTAGGAAAAAGGAGGTGATGATGCCACTGTATAAAACTCTGGTGAGACCTCATTTAGAATATTGTGTACAACTCTGGAGTCCACACCTTCAAAAAGATATAAACAGGATGGAGCTGGTCCAGAGGGCAGCTACTAAAATGGTCAGTGGTCAACGTATGGGAACAGACTTAAAGATTTCAATATGTATACTTTGGAAGAAATGTAGGAGAAGAGAGCTACAATAGAGATGTTTAAATACCTATGTGGCATAAATGCACAAGAGGTGAGTCTTTCAATTGAAAAGAAGCTCTGGAATGAGGGGCCAAAGGATGAAGGTGAAAGGAGACAGACTCGGAAGTAACCTGAGTTTATAGTTTATTTGGACTAACTAGATCGTTCTAACTGCCACAACAGAGCAGAGTGGTTTACAAAACTAAAATACATATAGAAGTAAGAAAGGAATGCTAATTATAATAGTAAAGATAAAATATTCACACAAAGGATAGGGATAGGGGAGAAACAGGAAGTGGTACACAGTATATTCTCATGCTGGAAAACCCATCAGCCCAAGTCCCCAAATGCCTGCTCAAAAAGAAAAGCTTTTGGGTTAGCTGTAAGGATTTCAAAGAAAGTTCACTGCAGAGTGAAATCGGGAGAGAGTTACAGATAAAAGGGGAAAGGAAAAAGAAGACACTGTGTCTAGTGGATTCATAGTGGGCTGATTTGAAGCTAGGAAGGACACAATGGAACACAGGACCCCTGCAGAAGAATAAGGGATAGTAAGACGTGTGAGGTAAAGGTGGTGAATTAGTGGAATGGCCTCCCAATAGAGGTGTTGGAGATGAAAACTGTATCTGGATTCAAGAAAGCTTGGGAAAGTAGATAGGATCTCTAAAGGAGTGAAAGGGAGAGTAGATGCCATGGATGGGCAGACTGGGTAGGCCATATGGTTTTTATCTGCCTTAATTTTTCTCTGTTTCTTGCAGTTATGTGCTATAGTTCTTAGATGTGACCTTATATAGAATGCCTAGTGTGCTTAGAATTCTAGCACCTCTGATGCATGTATGTGGCAAGTATATGTAGGCATCAAATTATAGAATTGTCCATCAGGTTTCTATATGGGGCAGTAGAATGAAGTGACTTGCCCCAGGTCATAAGAAGTACCTGTGGGATTTGAACCCTGGCTACCCTGGTTCTCAGTCTGCTCCACTTCATGATAATGCCGTTAAGGGAGGTTAAGTGTCATGCATTTGATATACCACCTTCCTGTAGTGCAACCAAAGTGGTTTACATATTACATACAGGTACTGTAGGTAGTAATGCTGCCTTTTTTGAGCCCCTGCTGCCCAATTTTATGAGAATCATCAATGAGTTTTTCTGTAATATATTGAAATACTTATACTGGACTGTCCTGGTTCTTTCTATTCTCTCTGCACAGTGTGTTCCCAGTGTAAAATCCTGAGGTGCAACTCTGAATATGTAGCTGCTACGCTGAACCTGCGAGGTTCCAACAAAAATGTGGCCTACTGCAATGCTTTACGCTCGTATTCTCAATGCACTCGCAAAACTGCCCGTACCTGCCGGGGGGATCTGGTCTACCATTCTGCTGTCCATGGAATTGAGGACCTCATGATCCAGCACAACTGCTCCAAGGAGGGACCTACATCACCACCCCGGCCACGCCCACCAGTACCTAAGCCGGAGGGCCCTGAGATGCCAGATGTGTGTAACTATGAGAAGAGCTTTAATTATAAGCATGGCCAGAGGCCCAAGTATGTGCACTGTGGAGTTTTCGGAGACCCCCATGTTCGGACCTTCAGTGATGAGTTCCATACATGCAGAGTAAAAGGTTCTTGGCCATTGTTAGACAATAATTACTTGTTTGTGCAGGCAACCAGCTACCCAGTAGCCTATGGATTCAATGCTACTGCAACTGGAAAGGTAACTTTTATTTATTTATTGCATTTGAACTCCACATTATCCCACCTTTTTGCAGGCTCAATGTGGCTTACAGGGTGTTAATATAATGTTCTTTGTAAGAACAGCTCTTCTGTAGTGTACTTTCTGCTTCCCTGTATTCTATGCTCACAGTGTCTTGGTGCATCCTCCTGCTCTTACTTTTTGCCATTCAACGCTTATCAGGGAGTCACCATCCACAGCATTACTCCTTGCCACTTAGCTCTCATTGGGGAATCATTGTTACTTTTTCCATCTCTCTTACAGTATCAAGACACCTTCGAACACAGCCTCTCTCCATTTTCTCATTCAGCTCGTCACACATGACTAATCTCCTCTACTCTTTCCCATCTGTCTGTCATTGAGATATAGATTCAAGGCTTTGCTTCATACTCCTTTCCATTCAGATTTTGGTAGGGAGCCCCTAGGCATAGGTTTTCTGATTTTCTTTGTTTTTCTCCAACATTCCCTCCTGCACACAGACCAAGTAATAAAGCAACCACCTCTAGTTCAGAACACCCCTCTCTCAGTGGATACTGTGCTACTCATGATGTTTGTCAGTCAGCTCTAAACCAGTATTTAACACACCCACCATCTCTTTTCTTGTTCCACAAACCACTGGATCATTAAACTAGCACTGTTAGCTCAAACTACATCAATGCACTGCACCCACTCAAAAAATATGTCTTTAAATAAGACAATTAAATTAGACAGCAAGGCATTCTGTTTGAGATGTTAATGTTAGGTGTGAGACAGCTTGTCACAAGGCATATGATACTGATATAATCCTACTGTTTTTTTCTTTTGATATTTTTAGCTCACTATTATATTCAAAAACATGAAGGAGTGCATTGATCAGAAGGTATATCAGGCTGAAATAGACAATATGCCAGCAGCCTTTGATGATGGGTCGGTAAATGGAGGTGAGAGGCCTGCTGGTAGCAGCTTAGCAATTCAAGAGAAAGTACCTGGGCACCACATTGAGATCAAAGCTGCTTATATTGGCACTACCATAGTGGTCCGCCAGATGGCACAGCAGCTATCCTTTTCCATTCGTACAGCTGAAGAGATTGCACAATCCTTCACAGAAGAGCAGGATTTACAACTTTGTGTGAGAGGCTGCCCCCCTAGCCAACAGATTTCCAGGACTACATATCCGCCTAAGTCTGCAGAGAGTGCCATAGAATCTGCCAGGACTCTGTGTAAAAAGAAGCTGCCAACAGAGGATGTTTACTTCCAGTCCTGTGTGTTTGATGTTGTGATGTCAGGAGATGACAATTTTACATTTGCTGCTGTCAGTGCCTTAGAAGACGCCAAAGCATTTCACCCTGATGTAGAAAAACTGCATATCTTCAGAAACATGGCAGAGTGCAATCATTTGATCTCACCTCTTGTCGTTTTCATGACTGTACCTGTTTTCTTGATGCACTTTTAAATTAGACTGTAGATGGAAAATGTTGCTTTTCTGACAAATATTTTCCTTAGAGGGCCACACCAGTGAAGAGTCACTTTGTTATAAACATGAAGAGAAATCACATCTAAAGAGATATTTCTGAGATGTAGTTCTGTGGTTTAACCATTATTCTAGATCACAATTGTTTTGCAAGAGGTCCTTGCACAAGTGAATTTTGTGCTTCTGGGACATATACTGCAAACATTTCCATATTTATAGTACATTTGGGGAGATTTATAAACCCCACAGTCTATAAGTTAACAGTGCTTCCAACAGGAGTGCTTAACTTTCCTTTACAAGAATGTTCTGATAAAACCATTTGTGACATCATTCTTACAGTAGTAAGGGCCCTGTGGTTCCATTACAAAAGAAATGCACATGATGCTGTTCTTGCTATGATGGAAAACTTTATAAATCAAACCACAGTATAGCAATATTGTCTAGAAAAAGGTACTGTATAATATATAAAGATACCAGGGCAAGAAAACCTCATGGGTTAACAAATTTAAGGAACAGGTAAAACTCAATACACTATGAAGAATGTAATACAGCATGACCAGTAGAAATGTCAGATGTTCCTATTTAAGAGGGACAATCTCTTTTTTTCTGACAATAAATTAACTACTTATTCACTGTGTCTTGGGAGTTAGTACTCTACAAATGGGCTACCTACCAGCTTTAGAAAACAATTTTCAAAGTGATATATGCAGAAAAAGCAAAGTTACTCAGCAGGCCAAGTATTCTCACAACTGGGTGATGCTATCTGATGGGGCCTGGTGTGGATGCTGACTAGCGAGACTGAGAACTTTCTAGTAGCATCACACCGTGCATGTGCTGGTGCCTTCCCGCCTGCCACGTGAGCACAGGTCCCTCAGTCATACACGATAGCTAAATAATACAATTTCAAGGGGAGGTGGGAGGGTATGTGAAAATACTTGGCCTGCTGTCCTCAGAGAACATCTGCTACAGGTGAGTAACTTTGCTTTCTCCAAGGACAAGCAGGCCTTTGTGTTCTCATAGCTGGGAATCCCAAGCTACCAGGTCCACTGACAACAACAATGCTAAGAGAATAGGGACTCGAAATGTTGAGGTCTGCAAGTCAGTTAACCTGAAAATATTTACATGCTAGCTGTGAAGAAACATCCTGGAACTAAACAAAACTTGGCCTAGGGGGCAGTGGTGTGCTGGAAAATTTTTAACAACAGGCTTTCTATCTGGGCATAGCCATCTGCTACTTTTTATTTGTACCTGTCCTCTTCAGGGCACAGACCGTATAAGTCTGGCCAGCACTATCCCCGTCTCCCAACCACCAGCCCCGCCTCCCACCACCAGCTCTGACACAGACTTTATAAGTCTGCCCAGCACTATCCCCGCCTCCCAACTACTAGTCCCTGGTCTTACTTGAGTTTCAGCAAAGTCTTCTCTGTGAGAGATATTGGATCATATGCATACAGAAGTCCCTCTGTAGGAGAAAGGCATCCAACAATAGTCTGCTGTGTGACCTGAGCCTGGAACAGAACTGGGGACCTTTGTTGTTGAGATGAGAGGCAATAAAATCCACAGAAAGGGTGCCCCACTCTCAGATCTTGTGTACTACGTCTATGTTGAGAGACCACTTGCGCGGTTGCAAAACTCTGCTCAGTCTGTCCACCAGGTCCTTTTCTGGTAGGTACATGGCTCGGAGGGCCCACTGCCCGTTCCCACTACTTCTTGACATAAGGGGTAGGATCACATACCTCTTGTTTGTTTACATAAAACACTGCAACCTGGTTTACCATTTGAATGAGTATAATTTGATTCTGTAGCCGATCTCTGAAAGCCTTTAGAGCATTCCAAGTGGCCCTCAGCTCGAGGAGGGTGATATGGAGATCTGATTCTGAGCAGACCAGGTTCTTTGGGTGTGAAGTCCATTCACATGAGCTCCCCATACCTGATTGGATGCAGCTGTTGTGAGCACCTTCTGAGGAGGTGGAATTTGGAATGGTAACCCCACAGTCAAATTGCTGAAAAGACTGTTGACTATCCAATTGATAGGATGTGAGGCAAACAAGTACTGTGCCAATGATACCTGTTTCTGCCAGTTATGCTAACATTAAATTTACGTATTTATTTTCTGAATTTGTACCCATTTTCTAACCTGGTGGTAAGTTCACTGTGGGTTACGGTAACTCAGATAAGCAAGTTTCAAGATGTTTGAGATTGATGCAAGCGTGGTTCGGTTCGTTCGGTGATAATGTGATGTGGTATGATGGTCGAGATCTCAATCGTTATGTGGTTTTGTCAGAAAGGAATTTCCTAAATAGGTGAGCTTTGAGATGTTTTCAGAATGTGAGATAATTATTCATGGATTTTAATTCTTTTGGTAGAGATTTCTAAGTTTTGGTGCAGACATATGTGTAGATTGTAAGTGTAGATTTGTATCTTAGGCCTTGACTTTTGGGAAAGTGGAGTGAGCGCTAACCACTATTTACCAATATGCAGCGCTAACAAAAATGGATCTTGTATTTTTGTTACCGCTGCATATTGGTAAATCTATAAGACCAGCCATGTATTCTGGTGTGAGTCCGAAGAATATTCTGTGGGACATGATGCATATCTTGAAGAACATGCGTGCTTTGATGGGTAGCCAGTGTAACTTTTTTAGTAGTAGATTTGCTCTTTTGAATCATTTTTTTTCCAAGTATGAGTCTTGCTGCTGTGTTTTGCACTGTTTGTAGTCTCTTAAGTGTTTGTTTCTTGCAGCTTGAACAGATTCCATTGCAGTAGACCACATGGGTAATGGACCATTGTTTGGACAAGGGTGTGAAATATATCTCTAGGGAAATAGTTTTTTATGTGCTCGAGTTTCCACATAGTGTGAAACATTTTCTTTGTAGTGTTTGGCGGTGTTGTATCCATTGTGTTGATGTTTGTGAATCATTTGGTATTGTGTGGTGAAGTCAGTATTAGGCAATGTGTTTTTTCCCTATTCAATTTTAATTTGAATGCTGATACCCAGGTTTCCATGGTATTTATGCATCCGAGATCCTGGTAGTGATTTCAAACAATTTCTTCTTGAAAGGGATGAATACTGTCACATCATTGGCATATATGAAGGGGTTGAAACTTTGTTTGGACAGTGATTGGGCAAGGGGTGCCATCAATAGATTGAATAATATTGGGGATAGCAGTGAATCCTGAAGAACTCCGCAGTCTGCTTTCCAAGGGGAAGAGGTTGTGGACTTCCACTTTACTTGATAGGACCTAGTAGTGAAGAATCGATTGAACCATTCGATCACCTTTCCTCTGATTTCAATTTTATTGAGCATTCTTTGTAAGATTTGGTGATCAACCATGTTGAATGCGCTGGACATGTTGAACTGTAGTAGGAGGATGTTTTTACCAATTGAGATTTCCTTTTTAAATTTCGCTAGTAGTGTAATTAGAACCGTTTCTGTGCTGTAATGGGTCCTGAAGTTTGATTGGGCATCGTGTAATATAGAGAATTTATGTAGTTAACTAGCTGGTTGGCCACTATGCCTTCCTTTACTTTGGTAAGTAGAGGTATGGATACCACTGGCCTGTAATTAGAGGTGTCTTTGATGTTTTTCTTTGTATCCTTTGGAATAGGTTTGAGCAGTATGTTGCCCTTTTTCACTGGGAATCGACCTTCCTGGAACAAGAAGTTGAAGTTAAAGGTAAGCTGGTCGATGAATCGGTCGGGGGGCGTTTTCAAGATGTAACTGGGGCATGTGTCTAGCATGAAGTAGGCGGTGGAGAATTTTCTTACTGCTTGGGCAACTTGTGAGCTGTAAGAAGGCTGTCCATGTCTTGTCTACTGGTGATTCCTCTGGGGTTAGTCCATTTCATCTATGAAAGTTTCGAGGTTCATGTCATCTTGTGTTAAAAACTTCTTTAATTTGAGGATCTTTCCTTTGAAGTGTCTAACCATTTAATTTACTGATGGAGGATCATCGTTCATTATTGTCAGTGGTTTGGTGTTGATTAGATTGTCTATGAGCTTGTATAGTTTTTTTCATGTCTCTATAGTCTGTGCCTACTTGTTTTTTTTATAGTATGGCATTTTAGCCTGTCTTATTTTGATCTTGTATCTGTTTCTTTCTTTCTTCCAAGCGGTTCTGAAAGTTTCATTTTTGTTTTTCATTCAGGATCGTTCTTGTCTTCTGCAGTGTGCTTTAGTGTTTTCAGAACCAAGGGGTTGTTTTGTGCCTTTCTCCAAATTTACTTTTCATGGGGGTTATTTCATCGAGTATGGTAGCGCTCCTTCTGTCCCACGCTGAAAGGAATTCTTCAGAATTGGTTGTTGGTGACCATTGATTGTTGTATATAGCTGTCCAAAATTTAGTTGGATCAACCTTATCCCGGGATTTGTATGTTTTTCTTGTTTGTGGTGGTTGGGGCCCATGTTCTAATCAGAGGGTCAAGTTTAGTATAAAGTGGTCAGACCAAGGAGTTTCAGTCCATCTTAGATTCTGTATTCTGAAGTCCGTGTCTGTTGAAAATCTGTAAGCAAGTAGGTCTAGGGCATGGCCTTTGACGTGGGTTGCTGTCACTGATGGTCTTTGGAAGTCCCACAGTTGAAGGACTTTGTCACAGTCATTGGTGCAGACTGTACTCTGGTCTTCTAAGTGTAGGTTGATGTCTCCTATAACTATTGTATTGAAATTAACTACACAAGTGTGTGAGATGAAGTCCATGAAGTTGGGTTGAGTCATTTTCCAATTTCCAGGGGGTCTGTAGAATAGTATGCAGCATAGGTGGTTGTGGAAAGTAGTGTCGGTGATTCTGATCGAGGCTAATTCTAGTTTATTTATTTATTTGGATTTATTTACCCCCTTTTTGAAGGAATTCACTCAAGGTGGTTTACAGTAAGAATAGATCAAACATGAGCAGTAGGCAATTAGAGCAGTAAAAATATTTGAACAACAATACAAAGTATGGCATGGTATACTACTTGCAAAGACAACACAATCCGCATTATTTTCGAAAGAGAAAGAAGCCCATATTTCGACCCAAATCGGGAGATGGGCGTCTTTCTCCCGTGGGCGCCCAAATCGGTATAATCAAACACCCATTTTGGGCGTCTTCAACGGCAATCTGTTGCGGAAACGGCCAAAGTTGACGGGGGCGTGTCGGAGGCGTGGTGAAGGTGGGACTGGGGTGTGTTTATCGGCCGAGGAGAGATGGGCGTCCTCGGCCGATAATCGAAAAAACAAAGGCGTTTATAGCGCGAATTTGGATCACTTTTTTGGACCCTTTTTTTCACAAACAAGTCCCAAAAAAGTGCCCTAAATGACCAGATGACCACCGGAGGGAATCGGGGATGACCACCCCTGACTCACCCAGTGGTCACTAACCCCCTCCCACCCAAAAAAAAAAGAACTTTAAAAATTTATTTTTTTCCAGCCTGTATGCCAGCCTCAAATGTCATACCCAGCTCCCTGACAGCAGTATGCAAGTTCCTGGAGCAGTTTTAGTGGGTGCATGCACTTCAGGCAGGCAGACCCAGGCCCACCCCCCCCCCCCCCCACCTGTTACACTTGTGGTGGTAAATGGGAGCCCTCCAAACTGCCCCCAAAACCCACTGTACCCATATCTAGGTGCCCCCCTTCAGCCATAAGTGCTATGGTAATGGTGTAGAGTTGTGAGCAGTGGGTTTTGGGGGGGGATTTGGGGGCTCAGCACCCAAGGGAAGGGAGCTATGGACTTCAGAGGTAGTTTACTTTTTTTTTAATTGTTACAAGTGCCCCTAGGGTGCCCGGTTGGTGTCCTTGCATGTGAGGGGGACCAGTGCACTACGAATCCTGGCCCCTCCCACGACCCAATGCCTTGGATTTGTTCGTTTTTGAGCTGGACGCCTTCAGTTTCCATTATCGCTGAAAAACAATACCGCCCAGCTCAAATCCGCACAAATCCGATGCATCTGGCTGCCACAAACCGTATTATTGGAAAAAAGACGGACGCCCATATTTTTCTACAATACGGTTTGTCCCGCCCCTTCACGTACCCGTTCTCGGAGATAGATGCCCGTGGAGATAGGTGTTCGCGTTCGATTATGCCCCTCAATATGTACTAGAACATTATAATTGGTAGTGAGGGGTAAGACAAAGTTGTAACATATAGATGAGTAAGAAAGTAGGAAGAATTAGAAAGTAAGGTGATTTGAAGAAAGTTATGTGAGGTCAGAGAGATGGTTAAATATTATCTCAGCTAGGGTAGGAGTGGATAAACATGTCCCGCTGCAGTATGTGCAGCCCGAGTCAATCCTTGTGTGTGTGAGTGAGACTAACAAGTTAGTTACTTCTTCCGTTAAAGGCTTGGTTGAAGAGCCAAGCTTTCACCTGCTTCCTGAAGTAGAGGTAGTCTTGTGTTAAGCGGAGCCTTTCAGGCAATGCATTCTAGAGTGTGGGGGCTACTCCAGAGAAGGCTTGCTTGCGGGTATCACATTATGTAATGTCTTTTGGAGAAGGTGTAGTTAGTGAAAGTCCTTTGGAGGACCTTAGTGTTCTAGGCGGTGTGTGGCGGATCATCCTATTCTTCAGATACTCGGGGCCATTTCCTTTCAGGGCCTTGAAGATCATACAGAGAGTTTTAAATTTAGCCCTGTATTGTACTGGTAGCCAATGAGGTTTTTGCAAAAATGGTGTGATGTGGTCATGTCATTTGCAACCTTCTATGAGTCTTGCTGCTGCATTCTAAATCAACTGGAGTTGGTGCAGGCCCTTTGTAGTCAGACCATTGTATAGTGCATTGCAGTAATCCAGTCTTGATGTAACCATGGCATGCACAACTGGGATAATAAGATTTACCTTCTCGATGTAGTTGTAGTGTTATTGATTCTGCAGTGGTGCTTGGTTGAACTGGCAGCTTGCTGAATGCACTGTAATATTGTTTTTTGGCTGCTGTTAAGGCTTGGCAGTAATTTTGTCATATGTTCCCTATAGTTTAGCCTGTCCTCATCCAGGTGAGATTTACGCCATCTCCTTTCCATTTTTTGTCCTTCCTGATTAAGGGGCCAAAGTTCTAGAAAGCGCTATAGAAATGCTAAATAGTAGTAGTAGTAGTAGTAGTAGAAAGAACCAAGATGAGAATTTGAATGAGGCATTAAGACCTTTTTTAGTGGTGCAATTTTCTTTAGGGTCTTAGCTAAGTGTGTAATCTAAATATCAACCTGCTCTGACACTATATTTGTCTTTTCACCCACAAATGGATAGTCCCAGACCTCTAGGAAATTCTCAGTGATCAGCTTTTTCTTGCCTGTGATCTCCTTCCAAACTCTGGGAGGTGCTATTTGTTTCAGGTGATCACTTATGAGAAAATAATTTTAGAAAGTGGTCTGTCCATTAAAGAGGTGTTATTTCAATACCATTATCCTAGTATTCTGGTATGTCAGCCCCCTTGTAGAAAACCAAGAGGCGTATTTTCAAAGCACTTAGACTTACAAAGTTCCATAGTATCCTATGGAACTTTGTAAATCTAAGTGCTTTGAAAATGAGCCCGCAAGTCTAGTATGTGACCTTTTTGTGGGCTGAAGAAATAATCATGTGTGAATCCTAGTGATATATTCGTGTCCAGGATGTCAACAGTGGTGGTATCTGGGGTTTCACCATATATGAGGGTTAAATGAAAAGTAATGCCTCTACTTCCATAATTCATAAGAACATAAGAGTTACCATACTGGACTGAAAGTCCATCAAGCCCAGCATCCTGTTTCAAACAGTGGCCAATCCAGGTTACAAGTACCTGGCAAGATCCCAAAACAGTACAATACATTTTATGCTACTTATCCTTAATAATGGCTTTTTAGGCAAGTTATCCAAACCTTTTTTAAAACCCACTAAGCTAACTGCTTTTACTACATTCTCTGGCAATGAATTCCAGAATTGAATTACATGTTGAGTGAAGAAATATTTTCTCTGATTTGTTTTAAATGTACTACTTTGTAGCTTCATTGTGTGCCCCCTAGACCTAGTATTTTTGGAGAGTAAACAAATGATTCACGTCTACCCGTTCTACTCCACTCATTATTTTATAGACCTCTATCATATCTCTCCTCAGCCGTCTCTTCTCCAAGCTCAAGAGCCCTAGCTGCTTTCCTCATAGGGAAGTTGTCTCATCCCCTTTATCATTTTCGTCCTTCTCTGTACCTATTCTAATTCCACTATATCTTTTTTGAAATGCGGTGACCAGAACTGCACTCAGCATTAGAGATGCAGTCGCACCATAGAGCGATACAAAGGCATCATAATGTCCTCAATTTTGTTTTCTATTCCTTTCCTAGTAATACCTAACATTTTATTTGCTTTCTTAGCCACCACTCTACACTGTGCAGAGGGTTTCAACGCAACATCTACGATGACACCTAGATCCCTTTCCTGTTCGATGACTCCTAAAGTGGAACCTTGCATCACGTAGCTATAGTTCGGGTTTCTCTTTCCCACATGCATTACTTTGCACTTGCTCACATTAAACATCACCTGCCATTTAGATGTCCAGTCTCCCAGTCTCGTAAGGTTCTCTTGTAATTTTTGGCAATCCTTTTGCAATTTAACAACTTTGAACAACTTTCTGTCGCCAGCAAATGTAATTACCTCACTAGTTACTCCAATCTCTAGATCATTTATAAATATGTTAAAAAGCAGTGGTCCCAGCATAGATCCCTGGGGAACTCCACTATCTACTCTTCTCCACTGAGAATATTAACCCTACACTCTGTTTTCTATCTTTTAACCTCCTATCCCCATGACTCCAATTTCCTCTGGAGTCTTTCATGAGGTACTTTCTCAAATGCCTTTTGAAAATCATCAAGTGGAGTGGAACAGGTAAACGTGCATCACTTGTTTACTCTTTCCAAAAATACTAGGACTAGGGGGCATGCAATGAAGCTACAAAGTAGTAAATTTAAAATGAATCAGAGAAATTTTTTCTTCACTCATGTGATTAGACTCTGGAATTTGTTGCCAGAGAATGTGGTGAAAGCAGTTAGCTTGGCGGGGTTTAAAAGGGTTTTGGATTGCTTCCTAAAGGAAAAGTCCATAGACCATTATTAAAATGGGCTTGGGGAAAATCCACTGCTTATTCTAGAATAAACAGCATGAAATGTGTTGTACTTTTTTGGGATCTTGCCAGGTACTTGTGACCTGGTTTGGCCACTGTTTGAAAGAGGATGCTGGACTTGATGGACCTCTGGTCTGTCCCAGTATGGCAATACTTATACACTTATGCACCCTTATCCGGAGTGGATTAGAATAAAACATCCATAAAAACAGTCAATAAAAACAAAAAGGAAAATCAAACATATTGCTGGTACAGTAGTCAATCAGAACAGAAAAAAAGTCATAAACAAGAGGATGTCTCTTAGCTATTTCTGGAATGTAGGACCACTGGTTTCACAGTTGAGTTGTAACAGTAAATTGTTCCATTCTATTGAGCCATAGATGGAAAACCTTTCCAGCTTTGTGAGCTCCAAACGCATATGTTGCAATGCAAGAACCACAAGCAACTGCTGGCATTCAGATTGCAGAGGTTGGGACGGTGTATATCAATGTAACACAAGCATGCTAAACAAATACTTCTCTTCTGCGTTCATAGAAGAAAATACTGGAGAAGAACCCTGGTTGGCTGCCGAGGGTATATCTGGGAATGGAGTGGATATTGAGCTATTCACAGAAGAAAGCGTTTATAAGCAGGTTGAAAATCTGGTAGTGGACAAAGCTATGGGGCCGGATGGGATACATCCCAGAATACTGAGGGAGCTCAGAGAAGAGATGGGAGAAGTTCCTCGGGACTGGAGACGAGCTCATGTGGTCCTTCTCCACAAAAGCGAGGATAATATAATAATGGAGTCGCTGCTGAAGGAAAAGATAGCTAACTTTCTAGATGCCATCCGGTTACAGGATTCGAGGCAACATGGCTTTACCAAAGGAAAATCCTGCTAAACTAATCTGATTGATTTCTTTGACTGGGTGACCAAAGAACTGGATAAAGGACATTCGCTAGACATAATCTACTTGGATTTCAGCAAAGCCCTTGATACGGCGGCCCCTCACAGAAGACTCATGAATAAGCTGAGAGAACTGAACCTAGGACCCAAAGTGGTAAAATGGATTGGAAACTGGTTGACTGACAGGCAACAGAGGGTAGTGGTAATGGAATCTGCTCGGAGGAAACGAAAGTGAGCAGTGGAGTGCCTCAGGGATCAGTGCTGGGGTTCTGTTTAATATATTTGTGAGAAACATTGTTGGAGGGTTAGAAGGAAAAGTTTGCCTTTTTGCAGATGAGAAAGATAGTCAATAGAGTGGATACCTTGTAGGGTGTAGAAACCATGAGAAGGGATTTCCAAAGGTTAGAAGAATGGTCAAGACTGTTTGGCAGTTAAAAGCAAGACTTGATGCACGCCGGATATTTAAGGATGAGCGTGGCTGGTGATGAAATACGTACAGCACCCAGTGGGGTAAAGCTCTGTTGGAGCCCGTTCGGGGTTTGTGACCATAAGGAGGATACAGACTTTGTTTCGTAAGCATTTTTGAAGTATTTTGAACTATATATGTGTTAAGTGCTCTATGTGAAAGATGTATTCTCATTTTCTAAGGAGTTTTTGATTTAAGTATAGTTGTATATGTGTTTGTAGGTTCCCCTTCTGAAGAAGCAATAGCGAAACTCGGCCAGGGCTAAAGATGGAGTAAGGATGAGGAGTGGGAGTACAAGGAGAGTGTTCACAAAATCACGGGAGACATCTCTAAGGGAAGTAAGCTTTAATACCATCAATATCATATACAATTGAGACTGTTGCTAGTTTTTGTTTATTTTAACATCTACATAGTAACATAGTAACATAGTAGATGACGGCAGAAAAAGACCTGCACAGTCCATCCAGTCTGCCCAACAAGACAAACATATGTGTATACCTTACCTTGATTAGTACCCGCCTTATTCAGGGCACAGACCGTACAAGTCTGGCCAGCAGTACTTCCCGCCTCCCAACCACCAGTCCCGCCTCCCATCACTGGCTCTGGCACAGACCGTATAAGTCCGCCCTCCACTATCCTCGCCTCCCAACCACCAACCCCTCTTCTCCCCACCTGCTCCGCCACCCAATTTCGGCTAAGCTTCTGAGGATCCATTCCTTCTGCACAGGATTCCTTTATGCATATCCCACGCATGTTTGAATTCGGTTACCGTTTTCATCTCCACCACCTCCCGCGGGAGGGCATTCCAAGCATCCACCACCCTCTCTGTGAAAAAATACTTCCTGACATCTTTCCTGAGGCTGCCCCCCTTCAACCTCATTTCATGTCCTCTCATTCTACCGCCTTCCCATCTCCGGAAAAGATTTGTTTGCGGATTAATGCCTTTCAAATATTTGAACGTCTGTATCATATCACCCCTGTTCCTCCTTTCCTCCAGGGTATACCTGTTCAGGTCCGCAAGTCTCTCCTTATACGTCTTGTAACGCAAATCCCATACCATTCTCGTAGCTTTTCTTTGCATCCCTTCCATTTTTTTCACATCCTTCACAAGATACGGCCTCCAGAACTGAACACAATACTCCAGGTGGGGCCTCATCAGCATCTTATACAAGGGTATTAAAACCTCTTTTCTTCTGCTGTTCACACCTCTCTCTATACAGCCTAGCAACCTTCTAGCTTTGGCCACAGCCTTGTCACACTGTTTCGTCGCCTTCAGGTCCTCAGACACTATCACCCCAAGATCCCTCTCCCCGTCCGTACCTATCAGACTCTCCCCGCCTAACACATAAGGCTCTCTTGGGTTTCTACTCCCTAAGTGCATCACTTTGCATTTCTTGGCATTGAATTTTAATTAGTCACCACTTCTGGGGTATAGATCTCCCTTCAGGGTTTTTTTTTTATTTACCAAATATAAACCAATAACCCCTTCTATTGTATAACCTATACAGTGTATATTACTAAGTAACTCTACTTCACCAATCATTTTTTTAATATGTTTTTTCTCTTGCATTCAGAATAGTGCTCAGTGACTGGAAAAACATTTCCAAACTGACTAGCAGCCATATATAATGCTTTCCTTGTGGTACATCATTGCACTCCACTTCCTACCTATCTTGTATGATGTTCTACTTCAAGTGTAAAGGATCTACCCACTTCTATGTATAGTTCATTTGTATACTATGTGTATACTCCCACACTTATATAGCCGCTTATCTTAATATTTGACAAGAGTGTTGCCACTCTCCAGAAATGCTCTCAATCACTTTAAATAGTGCAGTGCTATAAATCAAAAAAAAGTTTTTTAGGAATTCACTAAACCAGTTCCCGGTTGTCATCCGTTGTTGGTGCCCTACATGCGAACATGTTTCGCCGTAGCGTCATCAGGGGAACACCATTCTTCAGGCAGGAACAGCTTGCACTCCTCTCCCTCCAATGGCTAGAACGCATTATATATGGCTGCTAGTCAGTTTGGAAATGTTTTTCCAGTCACTGAGCACTATTCTGAATGCAAGAGAAAAAACATATAAAAAAATGATTGGTGATTGGTGAAGTAGAGTTACTTAGTAATATACACTGTATAGGTTATACAATAGAAGGAGTTATTGATTGAATTTTAATTGCCAAACCTTAGTTAAAATTTAATGTCAAGAAGTTCATCTGATGCATATTGGTATGTGGGGGTCTGATGTAAAGGGTTATATGGGATTTATATGAGCTTGTAATAAGCCACTATTGGGTAACAGCACTAATAGCACTTAGGCGTTGAGTAGTACACGACTAAATATTTGAAGAACGTTGTATAACTACAACTCTTTGTGAACATATTGTTGTATGGAAGATATTGAGGAAATGCTTTGTTATAAACTGCATAAAAATGTTATAAAGTATTAGTAGGATGCGAGAGTGAATGCAGACACAGTTGGTATACTACCCTGCCACAGGAGGCAACAGCGTATGTACATACCTGGGAAGGGATTTGGAATGCCTAATGTGCAATGATGGTTCCATCTCTGACTCTCCCAAATGTTCCCTTGGGGATGTAATGGTAGCAATGGGTATGAACTGTGCATATTATTATCACTAACATTTATATCTCCAAGTGTATAGATTTAATACTGAGGATTGTTTGGTGGTCAAGTTAAAATTTAATGTCAAGAAGTTCAGAGTGATGCACTTAGGGTGAAAAAAAAAATCCAAAAGAGATGTAATCACATCTGAGGCTTTTCTTTTAGCAAGGGGAGTGTCCCACTAAATACTTATTTTAAAAATGTGAAATATTTAACTATAAAGAAGTCATCGTATGACAGGAAAAAAAACCCAAACATTATGTGCGCTGCAAAAGTGAAAGAGATGCGTCCTGATGAGTCTGGGGCCTTTTACTTGGAAAATCCCACGGCAGGTTTATTTTCGCTTTCTCCTCATGTAATAGCGATTGTTATTTATTAAACTAACTGCTCTCAAAAGCCATTACGTTATATTTTAACAGACATGCAGACGAGTCTTCTCATCCAGCCTACTCCAGGCCGGCCCTTTTCCCGCAACAACAGCGCAGGAAAGAACCTCCTGCGCCCTCGCTCTTCCTCCTATTGGCTATCGTACCTGTGTAGTCACTCATTCCTTCCTTGCTCATTATTCCCCTCTCAAAGTTGTTGTTTTCGCTTCTCCACTCCCCGCCTCCCCCACAGTCTGTCCACGCGCCTCTGGTTGCCTTTCTATTGGTCTGACCGGCCGAACGGGTTGTCCCGCTAGCCAATGAGCTATCTGTGCACGAGGCCGGCATTACTGATCACGCCGGGCGGCGCGTGGAAGGCAGAGCGAGCGCTGCGAGTGGCGCGGGTGCAGTACGGAAGTGGGAGGGTCTGCCTAGGGCGTGGAACATATAAAGGCAGCGCTTCCGCTTTGTGTTTACACTTTCTTGGGTGGCAAAGAAAAGCAGTTTATAGTCGTGGTCTTTAAGTAAGAGACGTGCCCCTGTTGGTGTTAAACATTTACCGGGAAGTTCGTTCCACCACACATAACAACCCTCGATCAGTATCTTATTTTTCTTTTACACTTTTCTTCTTTTAATCGTTTTCCACTATGGTGGTGTTCAAGAAAATCAAGAGCTTTGACCTGGTCTTCAGCGAGACCGGTAAAGTATTCTGTAGCGGCGAGAAGGTGGCCGGCCGAGTGCTGGTGGAGGTGGCTGAGGTCACTAGGGTAACGAAGATGAAACTGGTGGCCTGTGGTGTGGCTAAAGTGCTGTGGTCCAAGGGCTCCCATCAGTGCAAGCAACAGATGGAGTATTTGCGCTATGAGGACACCCTGCGTCTAGAAGACCGCCCAGTTGGTGAGAACGTTATAATAGTGGGGTTTATTAGTTTGTTAAATACACATATGATTACTGTCTGCAGTAGTTTTCTACGAGAAAGGGAAATGGGACTTGATATACCGCCTTTCTGAGGTTTTTGCAACTACATTCAAACGGTTTACATAGTATTTATTTATTGCATTTGTATCCCACATTTTCCCACCTCTTTGCAGGCGCAATGTGGCTTACAATACATCATGGCTAGTGGAAATAAGAAGAGAATAGACATTTGTTATTCAGATACTTGTTTGTGCCAGGGGTAATGGTAAGTGACTTGCCCAGGGTCACAAGGAGCTGCAGTAGAATAGAACTCAGTTCCCCAGGATCAAAGTCCACTGCACTAACCACTAGGCTACTCCTCCACTATACGATTTCGTAGTATTGGATGTATAACAGACGTAAAAATCTTACGATCGTTTATTCTTTTTTGGCACTGGCGTTTGATACGCTGGTGATTTCCTGGGTAGCGGTGGTGGTGATGGTGCCTAGTTGCTATTGGACATTTTGATAGAACGGGTTACGATTTTTTGAACATATGATGGCAAACTCTTATCTATGCATCAGAACTTGCATGCAGCTCGTCCGAAACAAGTTAAACATTGAAATGGACCTTTTGTGAGTACCATTAGATGATCTTTGGTAGTCTTAAAGATACCCAATTCGTTCAGTTTTATATTTTTTTGGTTTTCAAGACATAGTAACATAGTAGATGATGGCAGAAAAAGACCTGCATGGTCCATCCAGTCTGCCCAAGACAACGTTGGGAAGAGAAATATGTTTTTGCATTAAAAGAACTGGAGAATAAGACCAGGGCCGAGCAGAATTATATGGTCTGTGCCCTAATCGTGGCAGGACAGATGCAGGCCAGTGCCGGACAGACTGTGTTGTGTACCCTGATTGTGTCTGGGGAAATTTGAATGGACTGGAGTGGGCTTCGATTACAGCTTCAGTAGTTGGAGAATAAAGCTAGTGCTGGGTAGACTTCTGTGGTCTGTGCTCTGAAAATAGCAAGGGCAAATCAAGCGCAGTATGCATATGTAGTATCACAAGTATCGTGTCATATACCTATGCTATAAGTTTTATCTTGTTGGGCAGATTGGATGGATCTGTCATCATCTATGTTTTGAACTTACAGCTATTGAACTGATTCTGATAACATCAAACTATGGGAGACTAAAAATCAATCAGGTGTTTAAGTTTAAATTGCTGTATACATTTTATTTAATCTGGAAATGGGGATCAAGTGATGAGCTGCTTGGTTTTGTTGGTTTTTGTCCCCTTCTGGAATGCATTTAGTACAGTACTTGTATATACACTGAATAGGCACAGATGGCTGCATTGGCACTGTTAAGATTTAGTGAGAATGCAGTACTGGTCAGCTCTAGCATGTGGGGGCTCCAAAAGACAAAAGAGATTACAGTAGACAAGCTATGGGAAGGCTTAGATTTATATCTAAGGTGGGAAAATGGATACAAATGTTAAAAATAAATATCTGAATTGGTAGGATATTTTTGGTCCAAAGAGAAATCTTACATATTCCTATTTAGGTACAAAGAACATAAAGATATGAAGTAGTAGCATGCTGCAGACATAGATTTAGACATTAAAGATATAAGCAGATGTGAAAATACAGTAAGGTCTTGCATCTGGATTTTAGGTGAAAGAATAGCATAAGCTGACTTACGATGTCGAGTGAAAACGGAAATTTACATAATGTATCACTTGAAGCCAAAATAACTTTTAGTTGTGTTATGAAGAATAAGTCTTGAACATTATTATTATTATTTTTTTTTTAGATGAGGACGGATCTATCATCCTGAGACCTGGAAATAAATATGAATACAAATTTGGTTTTGAGCTTCCTCAAGGGTTGGTGTCACCCTAAATGTCTTTTTTAGTATTCTAGAGTCATATTTTACTTACTGTTCACTCATGGATTGTTTTTATGTCACTTTTTCTTGTTGCAGGCCTTTGGGATCCTCCTTCAAAGGGAAGTATGGCTCTGTGAACTACTGGGTGAAGGCTTTCCTTGAACGCCCATGCCAGCCCACCCAAGAAGTCAGGAAGCCCTTTGAGGTTGTGGATCTTGTGGATGTGAATACTCCAGATCTAATGGTAATTGTCAAAGCTTAAATGACAAGCTTATAAGGATTCCACTTGACAATCCAGATATGCATAAAACTATATGGAAGTTGGAAGGCTGTAGATTTCAGAATAGTGATTAGTTGGTACAGGTTAGATGGAGCACAGAAATCCAACACCATGAGATAAGTGAAGAAGGTATGATGACGCTAGCTGAGTGAGAAGATACTGTATGCTTGGATGCCCAGACTAACGTGTATGATTCTTCTTCAGTGCCCCATTTCTGCCAAGAAAGATAAGAAGATGTCCTGCATGTTTATTCCTGATGGGCATGTTTCACTCCGTGCCAGCATAAACAGAAAAGGCTTTTGCGAAGGTAAGTCCTCCTGAAAGCTGTTCTGCAAAGGGTTATAGTGCAGAAAGGTGAAGTATAGATTGCATGGAGAAGAGTGCCACATGGGCTGCTAACCAGTCCTTGCCTTCTGTTTTTTTCCAGGAGACGAAATCTGCATCTGCGCTGATTTTGAAAACACGTGCTCACGTATTGTGATACCTAAGGCAGCCATTGTGGCCAAGCACACATACCTGGCTAATGGAGAAACAAAAGTGTTCACACAAAAGCTGTGCCGTGTGAGAGGGAACCACATCATCTCGGGCATGACTGACTCCTGGCGTGGCAAGAGCATACGGGTACCCAAGATCAAACCCTCCATCCTGGGGTGCCACATCCTAAGAGTAGAGTACTTCTTACAGGTGAGTATCCTGTTAGGGCAGTCATAGCAATTACAGTTAAGTTTATTGGTCAGGCTTTCCCTTGCAGCTCATTGATGAGGATAGTAGTTCTCGCTCTTCTAGTGGTTTCTGTTTTGGGATTTGTATAGTCAAGTGTGAAATGGTGATCCTAAACTTGTTTTGGTTTTGTTTCTCAGATCTATGTGAGTGTACCTGGATCAAGAAAAGTCATTCTGGACTTGCCCCTCGTTATAGGCACCACCTCATCTGGATTCAGTAGCCGCAGCTCCAGTATGGCTAGCCAAGCCAGCTCTGAGATGAGCTGGGTGGATCTCAATATTCCTGGAACTCCAGAAGGTGGGTCCCTAATGCATGCACTATTATTTAGGTTCGTTCTTTGTGTGATATACTTGATTGAGACCAGCTCTGTTCAGTGCAGGAATCTATTATATTGATTCATTGATCATCTTATGACCTAAAGGGATGTGGTTGGTTCTTAGGAAAAATAGATTTATTCATTTTATGGTAACTGTGCCAAATAGTTTATCCTGTAAGATATTTTACTACTAAAGTATGGGAACAAGCAGAGAATTCTAGCACAGTTCTAAAAATGATACTTGGCACTGAGGCACATAGTCTCTTCATAAAAACTGGAGCTCATCGTATCTCTTGCCCTTATTACAGCACCTCCCTGTTACTTGGATGTTATTCCTGAAGACCACAGGCTTGAAAGTCCCACAACTCCTCTCCTGGATGACCTTGATAGTGCTTGTGACAGTCCCATCTTTATGTATGCTCCGGAGTTCAAGTTCATGCCGCCACCCACTTACACAGAGGTGAGACTTTGTTGTTGGAGCACTTCAGACATGCCTTGATCTCTGTGTAGGAAAGGTCTTTTTTTTTTTTTTTTAAATAAGTTGCATTATATGGTTGTGACAGCCAAAAAAAAAACAGCACCACTCTTTTATCCCTACCAGTTTTGATTCTGGAATATCTGTTTTATACTGTGGTACACCAGTATAAACACTATTTGTAGGCCTGCCAAAAATTCAATTGTGTGCTTTACAATTCGGTGGTAGATCTTTATACTATGCACATGTAATAGTGAAACCCAAAAGGATTGTTTGACTAGCAAATTTATTACTCCATTTTTGTTTTTAAATCCTTACAGGTGGATCCTAATGCTAACAAGAACATTAACGTGCACTGAATACAACAAGAAGTTGCTTGAGCATTCTTCAGTTTTCCATCTGTTTCACTAGACTTGATCTGCACTGAATGTAGCACAAGCAGAAATGGTGCTCCAGGATGGGAGGTGGTGCCTCCTCCCTTCCCATATGGGACAGTTTGTATGGCTGATTGAAGGAAAGAAATGTGTGCTACTCATATGCTGTGGCCTTTTTCCTTCTTTTTCCTTTCAAAGTCGGCCACATTGGATGGACTATAGGTATGGTCTGGGGGCCAAGAAGTCTTTCTTTACCTGCCCAGAGAATACATCACATTGCAGGTGATCAGAAGGCAGGCCCAAATTCTTTGTGCACCAAAGGTGAACTAGAAGAAATGACTGTTTTAAAGAGACTGATATTAGGTTGTTCATTGAACATAGCATGTTCAATATAGAATAACCAAAGTCTTGAATATGTACACTTCTTTTGTGTCTTTAGATTTCAATTGAACTCCTGACAATGCCTGTGCCTTTTTGAACAGTTGTTTTGCACTGATTTGTTTTCTGTATTAAGGGTTCAAGTTCCCTCCAGCCCATTAGGCATTCCATAGAGGGGAGAGCAGCAGGTAGATAAGTAACTGGAAAATAAAAGTGTAAAAAGCAAAGGGAAGAAGGATCCTAAGTGTGACGAGTGCAACAGAATCTACTTTTATCTTCAGTGTAGGCAGAACAAGCTAGAAACGCCCTTTGCTGAAGCAGGAACTCCAGTCATGCCTTAAGCATTTTTCTCCGGTCCAGAGAGGAACCTATTCTGCAGTGGTGAATATCTATGCAATTCTTTGAATGTCTTCTTTCTGCAAATGGACTTTCATAGTCCTTCATTTGAGGACCAGCAAGCACTGGGTGCTGTCCCTACATTTTGATAGCCATCAGGTTCCGAGATAATCTGGATCCATTTGCTTTGCTTACATTTTAGTCAGAAAGCAGTGTTATGTTCTAACTTATAGCGCTTTTAGCTGTTATGTTTTTAATATCGCAAGTATTCCTAATTTTATTTTCTCTAAGCTAAAATAAGTAACATATATCTCAGGAGAACAGAATCAACACTTAGTTCCAATTTATTGGAATTCCATTTCAACTCTTCCTTGGGTTAATAAGCCAGACAAAATGACCCTTTTTAAAGTCCCCTTGGCCTAGCAGTTTCCTCCTCCTCATCCCCCTCCCTTTGGCTGCCTTCAGCTTGGTGAGAGATGGCATCTATTAGAGTCTGATGCCATGATTATTCACAGCTGGGAGTTTTACCCTTGTAGCTCTTCTTCAGTAGACCTCACCCAGGGGCCCTTCCCAGAATCCTGCAATTGTGTATCCTGATCATGGTCACTAGGCCTCAGTGTGTATGTTCTCCCCACACAATGGGCTATGAGCACTATGTCCTTAGCAGTACCCAACTCAGGAATACATTCTTCACATGGCAGTGCACCATCATCATCACTGAGGTACCAAGCTGGCTCTCGCATTTTTTTTTATTTTTAGGAGAGAAGTTTGAAACAGGCTTAAAGCTTATGTTTCAATCTTGCTGGAGGCCAGGAAAGGCCTAGTCCATAGAGTGCATATTAGGACTCCTTGGAGTTTGCTATACCATTTCCTTTTGAATATTTGGTTCTGAAAGTTTATTGCAGATAGACAAGAACTTTTTCTCATGATGCCAAATATATGACATCTTTGGAGAATATGAATGTTTGGTTTGAGGTTTGATTGTGATCCTGTTAAGAGAAACACATTTGTAACCCAGAACTGGTCCAGGTAATCTGCATTGTTGAGACTTGCTCTTGAGTTAGGAAAGGCTGCAACTTAATCAATGCACTTTTTATGTATTATTTTGTACTGTAATTGGGAGCACTGCATTATGTAAGTTGTTTAGCGGTATTGTATTGAGCAAACCTTTTCAAACCTTATGGCTGCCTTTCAAAACGTAAATGAATGCTGCTGTTTTTATATATATGATTTGTTATATTTTGTACTGTTTTGGTAAATAAAACATTTGTGAAATTTTAAGAGCTGCTTTCCAACTGTATCATCAAGGTTTAAGAGAAACATTGTAGTAGTACTTTGCCAGGGGAAACGCCTAATTCTGCTCCTAGAACAAAATAAAATCCCGCAGCAACTGATGGCAATTTGAGCTTTAAAGATAAGAGGTCTGGATACTACCTTGAATGCCACAGGATAATGCAGGTTGGTGGCAGTGGACATGTTACACAAACAGGTCTGGGAAAACTGCAATTAGCACTGTGGGATGAACATTGAGTTTACAGCTCTGGGACCCAAGCCAGACAGTTTTGCCTGTGCTTTTAGAAGTCCTCGTACTGCCTTTGTGCAACTGTAAGTGATATCCTGTTAAGCAATGCTGGGATCTGAAGGTGCCATGTATACTATGATCTCGCACACGGCAGGAATTAGGGGATACACTGTTTTGATGAAGATTTCTATTTCCAGCCAAGGGCGAAGAGGAATTTTATGGCAGTTGCACATTTTCAGACATAACAAAATACCATTGTTAACGGATCCACAATCCATGGTACAATTTATTTTCATACAAATGTCTGACACTTTACAGAGAAATTAGTCTTCATCCATGCTGTTTCCAGCCCAGAGGATTTTAATTAATCCTTGTACTGTGTGCAATAGAATTTGGTGCTGTGCTTTATAGGAAACCCGACCAAACTAAAGATACTATTTTGTATTACATAAGTACATAAGTAATGCCATACTGGGAAAAGACCAAGGATCCATCGAGCCCAGCATCCTGTCCACGACAGCGGCCAATCCAGGCCAAGGGCACCTGGCAAGCTTCCCAAACGTACAAACATTCTATACATGTTATTCCTGGAATTGTTTTACTAGCTTCCATTTCCTATGTTTTTTTCCTTTAAAGATCTAATCTCTCATTTGCTTTTTAGCCAGCTCATGCTTGCCATTTGATCTTTTCCCTTGCCCTTTTGATCTGAATTATATCAAGTGTCTTTGTACACCAGAACTTTAAAAAGATCTTAATTTCCTGTCAACAACAGAGCTGCCAAGTTACCCATTCCAGGAGGGAGACTTTTTGGCCAGTCCTAGATTTTTGCCAACCAAATCCTGGTGCAGTATGGGACCTGCAGCTCTGCTTTTCAATGGATAGAATTGTGGACTACAAATACTATACTGCTCTGGGATTGAAGTTTAAAACCAGGATTGGCTAAAAAGTCTTACTCCTGGAATGGGGAACTTGGCAGCTTTGCAACACTTCCTTCCATGATAACTAGGATAATTGGCATGGCCTTAAAAATGCATATATGGTTCTGATAAACTAAATTTGTAGTTTAGGGGTTTAATATGTGACTTGCAAAGGGAAACAAGGACTTCAGTTAAGTTATTGATGGGAGTTATTATTTCTCTACATCTAAGTTGAAACTTGGTGGCGGTTTAAGAAGGAAGATCTAATCTGATAATTTTGTTTCCTGTAGTCTCAACAGAGACCACTCCAGAACTTGTGCTGGTTAATGGACACAACCCAAAAGTTCTGGACTGATCTGGTGAGAACATTAAGGAAACAGTAATTATCAAAAACCCCAGGGAATAATTCTGTTCTTAACTCCTCCATAGCTTCATGTGAAGACAAACTGCCAACATAAAGACCTTTCGTCTCATTTGCCCAGTTGCTCAGCAGTTAACTTCAAAATGTTTAATTATAGCTTACAGCAAGCATTTTATGCAAGTTTATCTTGTTGAGCTGCGCTCTGATCCAAGGACCCCTTCTCATCCCAGCTTTGCCTGCCTCTACACTTCTGTAAGTTCCAGCAGAGTAAAGCAGTCTGATCCATGGTTATAGGTGAAAGGTAACAGACACCCTTGCCTGCAAGCTATTTATGTGGAAACAAAGGCCTCCAGGAACACATTGAAAGTTGAAAAACATCTCTTAACTGACCTTGAAGCTGCCCTTGACCAATGAGCCAATAGGAAAAAAAAATAGCCTTGTTTTTTATTTTTATATGGTGGGAAATTGTTCCCATTCTTTTCAGACAGACAAGCTCTAAGTCCGTTTCTGGTTCTGAAAAATTTAGGGGTGACGGTGTTTTTATGGGACAATTTTTAGTAAATTGCAAAATGTGATCACTTTTGTAGGTGCATATTTCTAGTTAATTTTCAAAAAGAAGCTGCCATGTGTAGTTTTTATTTGACAATCATCTTCAAGTGCAATTGCATCTAAGTGATGTGTGTCCTTTTTCACCTGTTCATTCCAAGGGAGGGGGTGGCTAAAACAGCCTGCATAGTGTGAAAAGGCAGATATACATGTACATGTAAAGTTGACTTCTCAACCTACACGGATTACCAGGAACTGCCTCAACTGGTCTAAGAGTATGTGCATTGAAAGAGGAATTTTTAGCTAGGTAGGTCTAACAGTAAAATACGTTTTTGGAACATCACCTTAAATTACAAAGCATGCCTGGGGTGTCTAAGTCCCAGCTGTCCCCACTGACTTCAGTGTTTTTTTTTCCTTTGGGGGGAGGGGAGGGGCTCATTTTATCTTCAAGAGCTCAGCTCTGCCACTCTTCATGTGACCTTAATGATATCTCTTCATCTCCTTGTGCCTCGGCTCTAGCTATGGGTTTCATGCTGGCCCTCAGAGAGGAGCATAATCGAAAGTGGGTGCCCATCTCCATGGGCAGCCATGTGAAGGGGTGGGACAAACTGTATTTTTGAAAAAAGATGGGCGCCCATCTTTTTTTCAATAATACGGGTTGTGCGGGGCAAATGCCTAGGACTTGGGCGTTTTTGAGCTGGGCGCTATCGGTTTTCAGCGATAATGGAATCCGAAGGCGCCCAGCTCAAAAACGAACAAATCCAAGGCATTGGGTCATGGGAGGGGCCAGGATTCGTAGTGCACTGGTCCCCCTCACATGCCAGGATACCAACTGGGCATCCTAGGGGCACTTTTACAAATTAAAACAAAAAATTAAAATAGCTCCCAGGTGCATAGCACCCTTCCCTTGTGTGCTGAGCCCCCCAAAACCCACTGCCCACAAGTCTACACCATTACCATAGCCCTAAGGGGTGCAGGGGGGCACCTACATGTGGGTACAGTGGGTTTTGGGGGAATTTTGGAGGGCTCAACATTAACCAGCACAAGTGGAACAGGTGGGTGGGGGCCTGGGTCCGCCTGCCTGACGTCCACGGCACCCACTAACAACTGCTCCAAGGGACCTGCATACTGCTGTCAGGGAGCTGGGTATGACATTTGAGGCTCGCATACAGGCTGTCAAAAAAAGTTTTTAAAGTTCTTTTTTTGTGGTGGGAGGGGGTTAGTGACCACTAGGGGAGTCAAGGGAGGTCATCCCCGATTCCCTCCGGTGGTCATCTGGCCAGTTGGGGCACTTTTTTGGGACTTGGGTCGTGTAAAAAAAAGGGTCCAGCAAAAGTGACCCAAATTCTCGCTTCTGCCGCCCTTCTTTTTTTGATTATCGGCCGAAGGCGCCCATCTCTCCTTGGCCGATAAACACGCCCCAGTCCCGCCTTCACAACACGCCCCCGTCAACTTTGTTCGTTCCCGCGACGGAGTGCAGTTGAAGACGCCAAAAATCAGCTTTCAATTATACTGATTTGGGCGCCTTTGCGAGATGGGCGCCCATCTCCCGATTTGGGTCGAAATATGGGCGCCCATCACTTTCGAAAATAAGGCTGTTAGTGACCTAAGCACAGGACTACCTAGTTTCTATGCATCCTCTATGTTTCTCAGAATGAAGGAAAGGTGTCAACTCACATGTTTATCATAATGTCAGTTTTTAATTACCCTGTTCTATAGAGCAAAGGTGGAGGTTAATAGAAACATCTACCCTCTAGGATGTTTATATAAAAACAAGCAATACCCAGGAAAATGAAATCACAATCCAAGGATATACAACTTTGACCTTGAACATGTTTGTACTCACGTAGTCAATATCTTCTGTTGCCAGGTTTCTAGTCTCCTCCTTTGGGAGGTGGTAGGTGCAAAAAGGAGAGAGAAAAATATTGGAGAGACAACATAGGAACAGATAAGATTCTTATTTTTCAAGGACTTTCTCTGCTTATATAGAGTAGGAAAACATTGCTGAAAACAAAAACTATGGATATAGTGCCCTACTCCTGTGTCTTGTTATTGCAGGACTATGCACCTTCTCTGTATTTTCTCAACCCACTCACAGATGCACCAAACCATGCACATGTTCTTCCACGGAGAAAGATCACCTCAATCTTGTTTGTTTTTTTAATGAACCATGATTGACCAATGCTCTTTTTCCAATGGTGATTTGAGAGGAAGCAGATGGTGAAGGCTTTATTTAAAGCGATATGCCTACTGTAACTGCTCTGGTTGCCAAGTGATCACTCAATGTAACAGATTATTACTTTTGTATTATGAGTGTGACATGTAGTCCTGGAGGAACTTTGGGGTTTAATTAACAGATAGGATTGATTAGGAAAGAGTTGTTACAATCTATCTAATCTAGCCTTCTATCCATTCATGTATATCTTTAGCTAGATATATTCACCTTATAGGCCTGAATTATCTTTTGTATGTGTCCTTATGTAAATCAGGCATTGCTGCAGGTATGTGTTTTTGCACAAAATAATATTCCAAGGTTTGGAAATCTGAAACTGAGTCTTGTTTTCTCCCCACCCCAGGGGACTGGAACTGCACATGTGCTTTTTTTAGCACATTCAGGATAGGCCATTTCCAGAGAGCTGATCCTGGCATGTCATCACTGTCTAAGCACGGAAAGTGCTCTGAAAACTGCCATCCATGCATGTATGTCTTCATATGTGACCTTGTCTAGGAGGCATTAAGTCACTGGACATCACATGTAAAGAAAAGTCTTAAAAGAAAATAAAATGTGGTAAATAAAATAAAAGGTGTGGAAATGTGGGATACAAATGTAACTAACTAATAGATAGGTAACAGTATGAGCTGTTGATCTAAATTGCGTAAACTAATACAAAACAAACTGAACAACAGCCAAATTCAATCCCAAAAGGTCATAAAAAGGCATGCAATACTTAAAAGCATGACGATTACCCTCAGAAACCAAGGTATTAACCAAGGTCTGACCAACAAGACCCGTTATCTATATAAGATTCTGGTGTCCGTGGTCTGATCGCTTTCATTGGGTAAAAAATTGATCTCACATGCTTACAATCAGAATTTTCTCATAATGCAAACATTTTCACTGAGAATCAAATATTTCCAAAAGCACAGCTATAACATAAAATAACTTAGCTTTTCTTAGCTGGCTTAATCACCCCTCATTCCAACTGCTTAATTGTGTTCCTGTCAGCGAGATGAATGCCCCTGCATAAGTTTGTTTAAACTGGGTTGTTCCTGATGAAGCCCAGAAGCGGGTGAAACGATAAGGGCCCCATTGAACACAATTAAGCAGTTGGAATGAGGGGTGATTAAGCCAGCTAAGAAAAGCTAAGTTATTTTATGCTATAGCTGTGCTTTTGGAAATATTTGATTCTCAGTGAAAATGTTTGCATTATGAGAAAATTCTGATTGTAAGCATGTGAGATCAATTTTTTACCCAATGAAAGCGATCAGACCACGGACACCAGAATCTTATATAGATAACGGGTCTTGTTGGTCAGACCTTGGTTAATACCTTGGTTTCTGAGGGTAATCTTCATGCTTTTAAGTATTGCATGCCTTTTTATGACCTTTTGGGACTGAATTTGGCTGTTGTTCAGTTTGTTTTATACAAATGTAACTAATAAATAAATACATAAATAAAAGTGATACCTTTTTCTGGACCAATAATATATTTTTTTGACAAGCTTTTGAAGGCAGAATGATCTTCAGGTCATTGCAACCACACTACTACATCTCAAGAAGGGACCCTCCTGGTCCTGAAAGTTTAAGTACTGTAAACGTCTTTTGCCAGTTCTTATGTTGATTCAGCCAAAGGGATCACAGCCTACAAATAATTTCAGGATCCTCTTGCTTCCTAAGGGGTCCTTTTACCAAATTGCAGTAAAAAGGGACCTGTGCTAGCAACGGGGGCCATTTTTGCCACGTGCTGAGGTCCTTTTAACCACAGCAAGTTAAAAGGGCAAAAAAAGAAATGGCCATGTGGTAAGATTTCATTTACTGCATGGCCATGCGGGGGGGGGGGGGGGGGGGGGGCACTTACCACCACCCACTGAGGTGGCAGTAAGGGCTCCTGCACTAACCCAGCAGTAACCAGGTAGCGTGCAGCGCTGTCTGAATTACTGCCAGGTTAGTGCCTGTAGAAATGCGCACTGGGGGTGGAACTACCACCAGCACCCGCGTTGGGCCAGTGATAGCTCCAGTGGCACTTGGTAAGCCTGTGGTGGGCTTACCACTACTTTGTAAAAGGGCCCCTAAGTGAAGGGAGTCATGGACACTGACTAAGAAACATGGTTTGCTTAGTGAGATGACAGCCTTTATTAACCTCTGTTTACAGAGCACATACTTTCTCTATAATTCACAGAAGATTTCAGGCAATCCCTTCCTGGCAAGCTCTCTGTATACCCAGTGCTATCTTGTTCCTCTAGCAACATGTTTTGCTAGAGTTTATAAATTCTAAATCTAATCAGTTGGCCCAAAGTCCAGATGACCTTTATGATATTTTTTACAAGGATATAAAATAATGAACTTGCAGAAGGTTAATTAGCAATGATTTGTTTTATTTATAAACAATTCTCAGCACATGCTGGTTTGATGCCATACCTCTGCTCCCTCTCAGTCCATCATCCATGACTTTTATATATACACTGGATATTTACAGATAGCGGGAATTCAGGTGGGAGATATTCCAAGCATGTTCTTTTAAATAAAGTTTGTTTTACAACTTTATTATTCCTTTATATTTATAGTCTTGCACTTTTTAATCAAGTAGAGACATTTTCTAGTTTTCTTGTCACAATATCAATATTATTTTAAACATAAATGAAAGTGTTTAAAAAATGTTTATTTCCTAATATTTTCATTATATGACTCTTGCAGAGAACATCCTAAATATTAAAAGAGCCAATTCACACAGTTATTAGTAGAGAGTACACAAAATCCAAAGCAAGGTGTTATGTACCCAGGTAAATAATCTGTCATGATAGTATTATAGGAACATAAGAATCAGACCAATGGTCCATCTAACCCAGTATCCTGTTTCCAACAGTGGCCAATCTAGGTCACAAGTACCTGGCAGAAACCCAAGTAGCAGCAACATTCCATGCTACCAATCCCAGGGCAAGCAGTGACTTTTCCCCATGTCTGTCTCAATAGCCCACTACGAACTTTTTCTCCAGGAAATTGTCCAAACATTTTTTAAACCAGGATATGCTAACTGCTGTTACTACATCCTCCAGCAAAGAGTTCCAGAGCTTAACTATTCATTGAGTGAAAAAATATTTCCTTTTATTTGTTTTAAAAGTATTTCCATGTAACTTCATTGAGTGTCCCCTAGTCTTTGTATTTTTTGAAAGAGTAAAAAATCGATTCACTTCTACTCATCCTACACCATTCAGGACTTTGTAGACCTCAATCATATATCCCCTCAGCCTTCTCTTTTCCAAGCTGAAGAGCCCTAACCTCTTTAGCCTTTCCTCATATGAGAGGAGTTTCATCCCCTTTATCATTTTGGTTGCTCTTATTTGAACTTTTTCTAATTTCGCTATATCTTTTTTGAAATACGGCGACCAGAACTGAACGCAATACTCAAGGTGAGGTCGCACCATGGAGTGATACAGAGGCATTATAATATTCTTGGTCTTATTTTGCATCCCTTTCCTAATAACTCCTAGCATCCTATTTGCTTTTTTGGCTGCTGCCGCACATGGGGCAGAAGATTTCAGTGTATTGTCTACAACAACACCTAAATCTTTTTCATGGGTGCTAACCCTCAAGGTAGAACCTAGCTTCAGGTAATATGATTTGGATTATTCTTCCCAATGTGCATCTCTTTATATTTGTCCACATTAAATTTCATCTGCCATTTGGATTCCCAGTCTTCCAATTTCCTAAGGTCTTCCTGCAATTTTTCACAGTCCACATGTGTTTTAACAACCTTGAATAGTTTTGTGAAATCTGCAAATTTAATCACCTCACTCGTCGTTCTGATTTCCAGGTCGTTTATAAATATGTTAAATAGCACTGGTCCCAGTACAGATCCCTGTGGCACTCCACTATTCATCCTCCTCCATTAAGAGAAGTTGTCATTTAACCCTACCCTCTGTTTTCTGTCCAATAACCAATTTTAATCCACAACAGAAGATTGCCTCCTATCCTATGACTCTTGAATTTTCTCAGGAGTCTCTCATGAGAAACGTTGTCAAAAGTTTCCTGAAAATCTAGATAAATTTCATCACCCAGCTCACCTTTATCCACATGTTTGTTCACGCCTTCAAAGAAATGAAGCAAATCGGTGAGGCGAGACAAGACTTCCCTTGACTGAACCCATGCTGACTCTGTCCCATTAAATCATGTTTATGTTACAGATTACTAACATCAGATCCGAAATTTCATGTTTGAGTTCTTTCAGTACACTTGGATGCATGCCATCTGGTCCAGGTGATTTACTACTCTTTGATTTGTCAATTTGGCCTTAGTATATCTTCCAGGTTCACCAAAATTTCTTTCAGTCACTCCGCATCATCACCTTTGAAAATCATTTCTGGTACAGGTAGATCTCTTACATCTTCTTCCATAAAGACTGAAGCAAAGAATTCATTCAGTTTCTCTGCTATGGCTTTGTCCTGAGTGCCCCTTTTGCTCCTTCATGATCTAATGGTTCCACAGATTCACTCGCTGGCTTTCTGCTTCTAATCTACCTGAAAAAAAGTTATTACTGTGAGTTTTGCCTTGGTGGCAAGTTTCTTTTCATATTCTGTTTTAGCCTTCTTTATCAATGCTTTACATCTAACTTGCCAGTGTTTATGTTGCTTCTTATTTTCTTCTTTTAGTTTCTTTTTCCATTCTTTGAAGGACATTCTGTTGGCTCTAATAGCCTCTTTCACTTCACCTTTTAACCATGCTGGCTGTTGTTTTTTCTTCTTTCCACCTTTGTAAATGCATGGAACGTATCTGTTCTGGGCTTCCAAAATGGTATTTTTAAACAACATTCAAGCCAGATTTAATGTCCTAACCTTTGCAGCCAATCATTTTAGCTTCTTTTTTACCATTTTCCTAATTTTATCAGTCACCCTTTTGAAAATTAATTGTTTCTACAGCAGATTTCCTTTGTGGCTTCATTCTGGATAGAAGCTCAAACTTGATCCTGTTATGGTCACTGTTTCCCAGCGGACCCTACACCGTTACCTCTTGTACTACACCAAGGATCTCATTAATATTTTTTGAGGAAATTAGATAGTCGTTAGCATGCTGTAAAAACGTCACCCCCCCTCCCAAAAAAAACATGCTACAACATTTAAAGTTTGGGCTTATGGGAGGCCATCCCAAGGAGCTGCAAGAATGCAAGGGAGGGTGTAAAAATCAATAGAAGAGTTAAAATTCCAGCAGATATATTGGGCTTAAGCCATGTTTTTAAGACGCTTTCTGTATCCTACCTGTCTGTTACAGACTATGAATTTTGTCCCGTAGACTGTGAGCCCACTGGGACTGGAATTCATTTTAATAGAAGAGTTAGAATTCCAGCAGAAATATTGGGCCTAAGCCATGTCTTTAAGACGCTTTCTGTATCCTACCTGTCTGTTACAGAGAATACATTTTGTTCGGTAGACTGTGAGCCCACTGGGACTGGAATTCATTTTAATAGTAGAGTTGGAATTCCAGCAGAAATATTGGGCCTAAGCCATGTCTTTAAGACGCTTTCTGTATCCTACCTCTCCATTACAGAGTATACATTTTGGCCTGAAGAATGTGAATGTAATTCTTATTGATAGAAAACTTACAAATCCAGCAAAAGGATTTTGGTATAAGCCATGCCTTTAAGTAATGTTTTATGCTGGCTGGAACCGGATGCACTGCCGTGACGGGATGGGGTTAGAGTTTTGCTTAAGTGGTTTTCGGTTTTATTGTATTTCCTCTATACTTCAGGCAAGTGTTCTTAGATAGGTTTTGATTTCATTGTTTGTTTTTTCCTACTTTAAACGTGTAATTTACATGGCTGTTACGCGTGTAGTCATAGGAGATGAGAAGCTTGCTGGTTGACCATCTAATTCACCGACGGGACGATGTGTAAAGCAAGTGGACCGTATCCTCCAGTATGCTTGAGCCGGTAAGTAATGTGACGTTGCGAGGACATGGACATGGCTCTTGAAGCCAAAATACGTTAGGCTTACTGATGGAGACGGACTTGTGATCCGCTTTCCGACATGATGGAAAGGTAAGTGATGCGGCGCCATAAAAAGAAGTTTTTAAGAGATAACTGGTGCTTGATTATCTTCTGATAGATTTAGAAAAGATTGCTTAATATTTTCTGCTGTTGGAGCAGTTGCCCCCTCCATGAGGTTGTCGCAATTCCTGTGTGGCTGGACTTAGGAGCATAATGGGGTGTTCTTCTTAAGCGAGCAGGATTTATGTTTGGTGAGTGTTAATCAGTGAGATCTACCTTATTCTCCCACGGCATTGTGCTGTCCGGTTCTTGGCAACATTTCTGGCAGGTCTTTTCTCTTGTGAGGAAATTGATCCCAAAGGTACGGTGGATCTGAATGAGGCTGAATTGTATAAGTAATGTCCGAATTGGGCAGAGGCATTCTCGCAGACATTGTATAGGGCTGGGTTTAGAGTCTAGTTTGACGTTAAACCTCGTCGGATGTAGTTCCAGTAAAATTAGCTTTCAATAAATAGGCTAATTTCCCCAGAAATTGTAGAGCAACCGTTTTCAACCAGGTCTGGAAAAGTTAGGGGTCAAATAGGAGGAGGGTGGGTAAAAAATAGTTTAATCTACAATGTCTGCGAGTTGCCTCTACTAAAAAGGAGGTTAGGGAGTGGCTGTAGGGGAGCCGTGGAGGCCACAAACCTCCTCATGCTTACCCACCGTAAAATGCAGCTTTTAAAAAGAGGCGGAATTTTATTTCTGTATCCAACCTCTCAGTTATAGAGTATGAATTGTGGTTGGAATACTGTGAGCCCACTGCGACTGGAATTCATTTTAATAGAAGAGTTGGAATTCCAGCAGATGTATTGGGCTTAAGCCAATGCCAGCAGATTTTCCTGTCCAAAAATAACAAGGGCATTGAGAGAGTGGCACATGGAGTTTCCACTCACTCACGGAATGCCACTGGCACCAGACTCCTAAATGAATTCCAATAAAAGCTGGACGATGTTCTGATAGCTATTGACAGGTGCAGCAGAGTGAGCCGGACCCAAGACGGCCAATTAGGGCAGAGGTGATGAAGAAAGGATGGCCAAGTATGGTTAGAAAAGAAAAGAAGGCTACCTCCCTCCTCCCCTTCCATTTTCAGATATCTATCTAGAAAAGTGGGAATAGAACAAGTAGATATCCTTCTTTGAACCTCATTCTGTGATGCAAAGTTCTAGAAACTTGACTAATTTTAGACAAAATTATATATTTGGATTTATCTCAAGACATTCAAGTAGAGTAATTGGATTCTTTGTTGGCCATTTTATTTATTAGCATTTATTTATTTATTTTAATTGTGTATATATTGCTTACATGGCTCATAATGACCACTCAAAGTGAGTGACAATAACAGAAAAACAAAACTAATAAAACTTATTTCACTACACCCACCTCACACTCTCCCTCTGTCTAACCCACCAAAACACCACCAACCTAAAAATTAAAACAAACAAACAAACCTTCCCATAGCAACAACAGAGTGAGATTTTCCTCTCTGAAGGCCTCTTTCCCATTACACAGTAAGGGAAATACCATGCTTTACATTTCTTACAGAAGTCTTTCTGTAGTTCTTCTCCTATCTCGGAGCTTCTTTCAAAGGCACAACATAATTTGTGTTGTTTCTTCATTTTCAAACAAAAAAAGTGTTTTTTGTTTTGCATTAGTTTTTGGTTTTACAGGGACTCCAACAGACTTTATGTTGGACTGATGCATGCAGCCACTTTTGGGATAGATGCCCCAGCAGATTTTTATTATGCAAAGAATGATGGAACAAAGCAGTTAATATTACGTCCCAGTTACAGCTGGGTAGACATAAGTAATGCCACACTGGGAAAAGACCAAGGGTCCATCGAGCCCAGCATCCCGTCCACGACAGCGGCCAATCCAGGCCAAGGGCACCTGGCGAGCTTCCCAAACGTACAAACATTCTATACATGTTATTCCTGGAATTGTGGATTTTTCCCAAGTCCATTTAGTAGTGGTTTATAAACTTGTTCTTTAGGAAACCGTCTAACCCCCTTTTAAACTCTGCTAAGCTAACAGGGGAGGAAAAAGTGAAATATCCAATGCTACACAATGCCAGCATCAGATCAAGGTGACAAATTGCAGAAATCCCAAATGCTGGCTTTCAGAACTGATACCCTGAATATAGAGAGAGCATACTGCAAGCATACATTGTGCATTCCTGGGTCTCAGAGAACTGAAAGAACCTATGGGTAAATCAGGAAAATGAGCTGAACTGGCTAATTTTCAAAAGCTTTTCTACAGATATAATCAGTGCTTTCCATGCAGAATGGGCTTTTATAAAATCACCCACCCAATATGTGGGTAAACTTCTGCATGTACAGCATAAATGTGAAATTACCCAGACTAAATGGAGGCATCCCAGGCACAGGGATGGCGAGGGGCTTGCACTTACAGAAACATAGAAAACAGAGAAAAATGAAGGTGCATAAAGACCATATGGCTTACCCAGTCTGCATGTCCATGTCCTCTACTTTATGTTTCACTCCCATGGGGATACATAAACGTCTCTATTATATTTATTTATTTATTTATTTATTATCTCATTTGTACCCCACAGTTTCCCAACAATGTCAGGCTCAATGTGGTTTACAATGCACCACAGAGGCAAGTGCCAATGTAGCAAAATGAAACTAATACACCAAATCTACAAGTTATAATGGGGAAGAATAGGAATGAATGGGGAAAGAGGGCAAGCTGGTAGGGAAGGGAATATGTCCAAATGTCTTTAGTTTGGTATGCGTCCAGCAGTGGAGTCGCTGGGAGAGCCAGCAGGGTAGGCATTTCTGAATAACATGGTCTTCAGTGATTTCCGGAATGTTGGATGATCTGCAATGGTTCTGATGGACCTTGGTAAAGACTTCCAAAACTGAGTCCCAAGGAAAGAGAAGGAGGTAGCATACGCAGTTTTGTACTTGACTCCAGTGCAGTTCGGATAGTGGAGGGTAAGATACAAGCGGGCAAGACGGAACGCATTCCGGAGCGGTAAGGAGATGAGATCTATCATGTAGCCAGGTACTTTGCCGTAAAGTATTTGGTGTACTAGAGAGCAAAGTTTGAGACAGGGAGCCAATGTAACTTTTTTCAAAGGGGCGTGGCAGGTTCGAACTTAGAAGTACCACAAACCAATTTTGCCGCTCCTTTCTTCCAAAGTATACATATTGAGATAATTAAATCTGTCCCCATATGTTTTATGATGAAGATCACTGACCATTTTAGTAGCACTCTCTGGACCTACTCCATCCTGTTTATATCTTTTTGAAGGCATGTTCTCCAGAATTGTACAAGATATTCTAAATGAGGTCTCACCAGAGTCTTATACAAGGGTATCATCACCTCCTTTTTCCTACTGACCACTGCTCTCCCTGTGCAGCCAAGCATCCTTCTAGCTTTCGCCATTGCCTTTTCTACCTGTTGGGCCACCTTCTGAGTACATGTGAAAATGTGAGCATATGCAATTAAATATATCCAGAGCCATTGTGCATGCCAGAAAGCGTGTGTACATGATTTCTCTGGAGAAAGCCTCAGTGGCAGTACTTCAGCACTTTCATACTGAAAATCTGTTCTAGTCCATACAGAGAAAATTATGCATATGTGGGCAATTCTATAAAGGGCACTTAAATCTGGGCACCCAGATTCTGTTATAGAATACAGCCTACACTGGTATGTGGGTGCCAACATTTAGGCATCAAAGGCAGGTGTAAATGTCAGTGCCTAAATGTTGGCACCTAGAAGCACAACTTACAGTATTCTATAAGTTTGGTGCATAAGTGTGTGACCTGCGAATGCTCTGCCCGTGCCATGCCCACATGAATGCCGCTTTGCACTTAGGCACTGACTTATAGAATAGCACCTAAGTGCATTAGGCGCCTAACTGCTGTTTGAGTGCCTAAAGGTGCCTAATACATAATAAATTATGGCAGATAAAGACCTGAATGGTCCATTCAGTCTACCCAACAAGATAAACTCATTTTACATTTACTAATTGTAAATTAGTGAATTTACTAAAATTAAAGTGCTGTTATGGTTTAGTAAAGATATGAGTGTGTTTTTGCACAAGTTTGTGTATAGCATTTTGCAGTGGAGAGATTGTGGGATAATGTAATTATATTTAAAAATATAACTTTTTCCATTAAGTATGTATGTGGTTATACTGATGCAGGGCAGCTGCTGGGCAGACTACTTAGAAATCCATCAAGTGAATTCTAAGGCATTATTTTGTAGGATCCCAAGAGACACCACACATGTCCCAGTCTGCGTAACAATGCTGCAACTACCGCTAGACACTTGGTAAAGACCCTGGGAGCTGACGTGAGGCCAAAAGGCAACATGCGATACTGAAAGTGATGTGTCCCCAGACGAAATCGAAGATACTGACTGGAATTATTGGGATGTGAGTATATGCATCCTTTAAGTCCAGAGAGCATAGCCAATTGTTTTTCTGAATCATTGGGAGAAGGTGTCCAGAGAAACCGTCCTGAACTTTTCTCGGACTAGAAATTTGTTCAGGGCCCTTAGGTCTTAGATAGGACGTATCCCCCTGTCTACTTCTGCACAAGGAAATAACTGGAATAGAATCATAAGTACATAAGTATTGCCATACTGGGAAAGACCAAAGGAAGACCGAGGAAGATTTGGGTGGGATACCGGTGTCAGAAATGGTATTTCAAGCGGACGAGTCGGAGAAACTTACTGACTTCATGGTAAACCTGGAGGACGTAATGGGGCAGTTCAGCAAACTGAAGAGTAGCAAATCTCCTGGACCGGATGGTATTCATCCTAGTGTACTGATAGAACTGAAAAATGAGCTTGCGGAGCTACAGCTAGTGATATGCAACTTATCCTTAAAATCGAGCGTGGTACCGGAAGATTGGAGGGTGGCCAATGTAACGCTGATTTTTTAAAAAGGCTCCAGGGGAGATCTGGGAAATTATAGACCGGTGAGTCTGACGTCGGTGCCGGGGAAAATGGTAGAGGCTATTATTAAAAACAAAATTACAGAGCACATCCAAGGACAAGAATTACTGAGACCAAGTCAGCTCGGCTTTTGTGTGGGGAAATCTTGCCTGACCAATTTACTTCAATTCTTTGAAGGAGTAAACAAACATGTGGACAACGGGGAACCGGTTGATATTGTGTATCTGGATTTTCAAAAGGCATTTGACAAGGTACCTCATGAAAGGCTACAGAGGAAATTGGAGGGTCATGGGATAGGAGGAAATGTCCTATTGTGGATTAAAAACTGGTTGAAGGATAGGAAACAGAGAGTGGGGTTAAATGGGCAGTATTCACAATGGAGAAGGGTAGTTAGTGGGGTTCCTCAGGGGTCTGTGCTAGGACCGCTGCTTTTTAATATATTTATAAATGATTTAGAGATAAGAGTAACTAGCAAGGTAATTAAATTTGCTGATGACACAAAGTTATTCAAAGTTGTTAAATCGCGACTAAATTGTGAAAAATTACAAGAGGACCTTACGAGACTGGGAGCCTGGGCGGCTAAATGGTAGATGGCGTTTAATGTGAGCAAGTGCAAGGTGATGCATGTGGGGAAAAAGAACCCGAATTATAGCTACGTCATGCAAGGTTCCACGTTAGGAGTTACGGACCAAGAAAGGGATCTGGGTGTCGTCGTCGATAATACACTGAAACCTTCTGCTCAGTGTGCTGCTGCGGCTCGGAAAGCGAATAGAATGTTGGGTATTATTAGGAAAGGTATGGAAAACAGGTGTGAGGATGTTATAATGCCGTTGTATCGCTCCATGGTGCGACCGCATCTTGAGTGTTGTGTTCAATTCTGGTCGCCGCATCTCAAGAAAGATATATTAGAATTGGAAAAGGTGAAGCGAAGGGCGACTAAAATGATAGCGGGGATGGGACGACTTCCCTATGAAGAAAGATTAAGGAGGTTAGGGCTATTCAGCTTGGAGAAGAGACGGCTGAGGGGAGACTTGATAGAGGTATATAAAATAATGAGTGGAGTGGAACAGGTGGATGTGAAGCGTCTGTTCACACTTTCCAAAAATACTAGGACTAGGGGGCATGCGATGAAACTACAGTGTAGTAAATTTAAAACAAATCAGAGAAAATTTTTCTTCACCCAACGTATAATTAAACTCTGGAATTCGTTGCCGGAGAAAGTGGTGAAGGCAGTTAGCTTAGCAGAGTTTAAAAAGAGGTTGGATGGTTTTCTAAAGGACAAGTCCATAAACCGCTACTAAATGGACTTGGGAAAAATCCACAATTCCGGGAATAACATGTATAGAATGTTTGTACGTTGGGAAGCTTGCCAGGTGCCCTTGGCCTGGATTGGCAGCTGTCGTGGACAGGATGCTGGGCTCGATGGACCCTTGGTCTTTTCCCAGTATGGCATTACTTATGTATTAAAGGTCCATCGAGCCCAGCATCCTGTTTCCAATAGTGGCCAATCCCTGCCCTTCTTCACCTAGTGGAATGGGTTCGACCGCATGGGCCTTTAGAAGGGTGGAGATTTCCTCTGCAAGTACCTGCCTGTACTTAGAGCTATATGAATGAGCTCTCGGTGGGCAATTTGGAGGTTTTTGATACCAGTTGAGGGAGTATCCGAGATGGACTAATTGAAGAACCCACCGGTTGGAGGTTATAAGAGGCCACCTTTGGTGAAAAAAGTTTAGCCTCCCCCTGACCTGCAAGTCATCCGGAATGAACACTTTTACTGCGGCTATGCTCTGCAGTAGCCAGTCAAAAGCTCGTCCCTTGTTTTGACTGGGGAGTAGCAGGGGCCTTAGTCGCATGTTGCTGACATGAATGAGCGCACTGGGGCTGAGCCTCAGTAGGCTGGTGAGCCGAAGTGTACCTACACCTAGAATAGTAGTAGGAACCACTCCGTGGCTTGGCAAAAATCCTCCTAGCTGAGGAGGTGGATGCAGAAAGCGCCCAGCGGGAGAGAGAACATATTGTATCAGTATGCTTCTTGATTTGGTCAGTGACCTCCTCAGAGGAGTGGCCTAGTGGTTAGGGTGGTGGACTTTGGTCCTGGGAAATTGAGGAACTGAGTTCAATTCCCACTTCAGGCACAGGCAGCTCCTTGTGACTCTGGGCAAGTCACTTAACCCTCCATTGCCCCATGTAAGCTGCATTGAGCCTGCCATGAGTGGGAAAGCGCGGGGTACAAATGTAACAAAAATAAAAAATAAATAAAAACCTTCTCTTCAAAAAGGTTATCTCCTGGCAAGGGGCATCCACCAACCGCTGCTAAACAGAGTGTCCCAAGTCAGAAACACGCAACTATGAGATTCTGCGCATTGCTATACTTTGAGCAGAGATCCTGGATACCACAACAAAAGTGTCATGTGCCCCAGCCAAGAACTTTCAACACACCTTCTGCAGCTTGACCAACTGTCGAAAAGGCTTGGCGTGCTACACATCCTCCAAGTCCAACAGCTGTCGCACTGAGTTTCGCAAGTATATACTTCTGAAGAGCTGGTAGGACTGTAAATGGGAGATGAGATTGAAGATTGGTACATCTTCCTCCCAAAAGAATCCAAGGTTCTGGCTTCTCTGCCTGGGGGCACCGAGATATATAATCTAGTACTCCTGGCTCTCTTGAGAGTGGACTCCTCCACCAGGGAATAATGAGGCAACTGACGCCTATCAAAACCAGATGTACCATGGATCCGATACTGGGTGTCAATCTTCTTGGGCATGACAGGGACCAACAAAGGTGACTCTCAGTTCCTGACGAAGACTTCCTTGAGTACCTCATGGAGAGGTGCAGTCATAGCCTCTTAAGAAGGAGATGTATAGTCCAGGACCTCAAGCATCTTTGTCCTGGTCTCATCCTCCACTTCCAAAGGAATTAGAATGCCCTCAGTCATTTTCTTTACAAAAGGTGGAAATGAAAGGCTCTCTGAGGGAGACCATCTTCTTTCAGGTGGAGGGGAGGGTTCAGAGGGAATCCCATAAGACTCATATGAGGAAAAGTATTTGGGATCCTTCTCCGAATCCCATGAGCGCTCATCCTCGGTGTCGGACAATATCTCCCTATTGAGATTGCTGAGACCGAGCTTGCCTTGAGGCCAAGTAACCATGTCCTCGAGAGCGGCGTCACATCGGGGGGGGGGGGGGGGGGGCAGCTTGGATGGCAGTCAAGACCAGCGCCACAAGCCACACTGCAGACTGAGGGTCAGGCAGGGCTGCAACAAGAGACAGGGTAGGCGCAACCACCCCCAACACTGATGCACACCATTGCATAAGGCCATTGAGCACCTCTGGGAGCAAGGCCCAGATGCACTCATTGAGGGCTGACACTGGAAAAAGCTGGGGTGATGGTTGAGGCGTAGGTTGCAGAACTGCTGGGGTCAATGCGGGAGCAGGATCTTGGCTACTTGGAGACAGGAGCATCAGTATGGAGGGAGAGTGATCCTCCCGGCACCGATGCTTCTTGGGTGCCGAATCCTTCAATGCCCCAGAGCTCCCAGCATCATATGTCCAGGGTAACCGATGATGGTGCATCTTGGCCTTTGAGGACGATGTCGAATCCTCACATCGCCTCGAAGTCGGGTCCAATGATGGACGATCCCAGAGCGAGACAGGTGGAGATCCACTCAATGCCTCACTGCTCCCAGTGTCTAAGGGTCTTGAAGCAGCCGTGCTTACCAACTCTTCTGATACTGGTGTGATACTGTACTTCGATGCAGATGTCGAGGAACCAAACAGCAAAAATCCTCTCTCGTTGAGCCTCTCAGGAAACCTGGGTCCTCTTCTTCATATGAAGACAGAGAATGGATGTCCTTTCCTGAGATAGTCCAATTGCACTGGGTATAGCACTTGAACCACTGGGAATCTTCGAGACCAGAACACCCTTTGGGGTAAGGATTTTCTTCCTTGAGTCTGGCGTGGCAAGGCACGGAGAAAAAGAAAGAGAAAGACCTGATCGAAGTCAGGGCCTAAAAACAGCCTGATGATGACGGAAAATAAAGAAAACTTAAATCCGAGCAAAATAAAACTAAGGAAAAATAAAGGACAGGTTTGTAAGGCCCAATTAAAGGAGCCACAAGAGAGGTAAAAGACTGAAAGGCACTAACAGCTCTCAAAAAAACGGGCAATGAGGAGAGGACAAAAAAATGCACTATCTCCTCACGTGGAAAAAAAGAGAACCGAGGAGACTGCATTCGCGCGATGGGTGGGAAGGCACTTGCACATGCACAGTGGACTACGGCTCGCGCTCCACAAAGATCTCTTTTTTGCTATGGCAAAAGTCGGACAGGGCAACACAGATCGGCATCACCCATTTGTCTGAAGATAGAAGCCTGCTTGTCCTCGGAGAATGATTTTTAACCTTTTTCATCTCACATACGCAAAGTTAACGCAAAGTTAACGCAAAGTTAACAAAATTAGTCACAAATAACATGCATTCAAAAACAACAATTTTAAAGTGAATACCCTTCACTGCATCCAATCTGTAGGCTTAAATTCTTTAATAATAGACTTCCACCAGGCACACATTTATAGAATGATCCCCGTAATGAGAAAGTAATGAGATAATACTAAATGGACACAATATGAATGTCACACAATTTTCACTATGTAATAATCTGGTTAAAATTTGTGATGAGAACTAGCAAACTGCCACAGGAACACATCAAACCCAAGGACTCACTATAACTGAGATGTATGGCCTAGTTAAAGCAGATTTAACTTCCTCATGGTATCTGGGTACACAAACTGGGGAATTTAGCCTACCTATGTTTCCTTCATCTTTTTTTCCTGTAGTGGTCAGCGATAGTGAGTGGCAGTGGAGGTGGTGGCAGCAGCAGCAGTTCAGAAAGCCTGCTCATGCCAACCCGAGCCTTCTCTCTGATACTTCCCGCTTATGTGGAAGCAGGAAGTTACTTCAGAGAGTAGGTTTGGGGATTGGCGCTAGTAGGCTGTCTGAATTGCTGCCCGCAGCTGCCAACTACTACAGAAGAAATCTTATAATGCTGGATTGCTGCCTGGGGACAGGACAGGAGTGACAGAAAACTCTCATGGCACACCTGCAGGCTTATTTTCAAAAGATAAGGATGCCTTTCAACACAAATCGCAAGATGGGCGTCCTTCTCACAGGGTCGCCCAAATCTGCATAATCGAAAGCCGATTTTGGGCGTCCTCAACTGCTTTCCGTCGGGGGGACGACCAAAGTTCACGGGGGAGCATCGGAGGCGTAGCAAAGGCGGGACTGAAGTGTGCCTAACACATGGGCGTCCTCAACCGATAATGGAAAAAAGAAGGGCATCCCTGACGAACAGTTGGACGACTTTACCTGGTCCTTTTTTTCTTATGACCAAGCGACAAACATGTGCCCTAAATGACCAGATGACCACCGGAGGGAATCGGGGTTGACCTCCCGTTACTCCCCCAGTGGTCACTAACCCCCTCCCACCCTCAAAAAATTTTTTAAAAATATTTTTTCCAGCCTCAAATATCATACTCAGGTCCATCGCAGCAGTATGCAGGTCCCTGGAGCAGTTTTAGTGGGTGCAGTGCACTTCAGGCAGGCAGACCCAGGTCCATCCCCCCCTACCTGTTACACTTGTGGTGGTAAATGTGAGCCCTTCAAAACCCACCAGAAACCCACTGTACCCACATGTAGGTGCCCCCCTTCACCCCTTAGGGCTATGGTAGTGGTGTACAGTTGTAGGGAGTGGGTTTGGGGGGCTCAGCACACAAGGTAAGGGAGCTATGCACCTGGGAGCAATTTCTGAAGTCCACTGAAGTGCCCCCTAGGGTGCCCGGTTGGTGTCTTGGTATGTCAGGGGGACCAGTGCACTACGAATGCTGGCTCCTCCCATGACCAAATGTTTTGGATTTGGTCGTTTCTGAGATGGGCGTCCTCGGTTTCCATTATCGCCGAAAATCGGAGACAACCATCTCTAAGGTTGACCTAAATTTCGCAATTTGGGCGTCCCCAACCGTATTATCGAAACGAAAGATGGACACACATCTTGTTTCGATAATACGGGTTTCCCAGCCCCTTCGCCGGGACAAGCTGCGAGGGCATCCTCAGGAAAACTTGAGCACCCCTTTCGATTATGCCCCTCCTGGGGAGCAGCCGCAGCACACTGGTTGAAGAACACTGGTTTAGTATTTAATTATAGGTGTATTGTTTATAGATTGTATTGTATTATAATGTACTGTGTAATGTCAATTACTTATCAATACTTGTTGGAATCTGCTAAGAACTGTAGAATCAGCAGAACACAATTTTTTTAAACAAACAAACAATAGGAAGTACAGGGCAAATCCTAACTAGGGAGATTCATTTCCTGTTGATCATTCCCAGAAGTGGTAATCCACAAGCTATTTATTTTTTTATTTATTTTATTGCATTTGTATCCCACATTTTCCCACCTATTTGCGGGCTCAGTGTGGCTTACAATACATTGTGAATGATGGAAATACAATGTGTTACCTCCAAAAACTCACCAATATCTTTTTTAAAGTCAGCTATACCATTAGCCTTGATACAAATTCCATAGCTGAATTGTTTTAAATCTCCTACCACTTATCCTAGTGCAATTTAAAAAGACAGATAGATAACTGTTCCCTGTTAATGTGCTCCACATCACTCATGATTGCATAAAGCTCTCTCATATCTCCTTTCAACTAACAGCCCTAACCTGTTTAAACTTCTATCATTGGGAAAATGTTCCATCCATTCTATAATTTTTGTTGTCCTATCCAGGACTTCTGCAAAATCTTCTTTGAGATGGGGGATCCAAATTGGAAGAATAGCTTAGGAGTGATTAAAGCAGGCTGTTACCCAGGGTTCAAATCCTGACACTCTTTGTGACCTCTGACAAGTTACTTCATTCTCCTGAGACAATGTGATTCCATTTTGTTAATTGAAATAACTCATGTACCTGAATGTAACTCACTCAAATTTGGAAAAGTTACACAATAAATCTAAACTCAAAATCTACACAATAAGAACATAAGAATAACTATATGAGGTCAGACCTATGGTGGTCCATCTAGCCCAGTATCCTGCTTCCAACAGTGGCCAATCCTGGTCACAAGTACCTGACAGAAACCCAATTAGTAACAACATGCCATGCTACCAATCCCGGGGTAAGCAGTGGCTTTCCCCATGTCCATCTAAATAACAGACTATGGACTTTTCCTCCAGGAACTTATCCAAACCTTTTTTAAATCTAGATATGCTAACCACTGTTACCATATCCTCTGGCAACGAGTTCCAGAGCTTAACTATTCTTTAAGTGAACAAAAATGTCCTCCTATTTGTTTTAAAAGTATTTTTATGTAATTTCATTGAATGGCCCCTGGTCTTTGTACTTTTTGAAAGAGTGAAAAATCAATTCACTTCTACTTGTTCTACACCACTCAGGATTTTATAGATCTCAATCATATTCCCCCTCAGATGTCTCTTTTCCAAGCTGAAGAGCCCTAACCTCTTTAGCCTTTCCTCATATGAGAGGAGTTTCATCCCCTTTATCATTTTGGTTGCTCTTATTTGAACTTTTTTTAAATTCCGCTATATCTTTTTTGAAATACGGCGACCAGAACTGAACGCAATACTCAAGGTGAGGTCGCACCATGGAGCGATAGAGGCATTATAATATTCTTGGTCTTATTTTGCATCCCTTTCCTAATAACTTGTAGCATCCTATTTGCTTTTTTGGCTGCTGCTGCACACTGGACAGAAGATTTCAGTATATTGTCTACAATGACACCTAGATCTTTTTCTTGGGTGCTGACCCACAAGGTAGACCCTAGCATCAGGTAACTATGATTCAGATTATTCTTCCCAATGTGCATGGGCGTAGTTTGCGGGGGCGAAACGTGTGCTACTCTTACCTGCATCATCGAGATAAATTCCTGCCTAAGGAAAAGCAGTGTGCACCAGTTCATCTGCGGAGCCTTGCACTCATGCGCTTTGCAAGGCTGAAAGGCTCCTCCTCTTTCTGCTGCCGCCCACCAGCCTTAGTCCCACCCCCTCTAGCGTGAAGTGTGTGCGTTAGAGAGAAAACTAGCACACAGCAGCAGTGCATAACCTACGACGCAGCTCCGCGAGTCCGCTGTCTGCTGTCATAGCCGCCCCGTCCCGCCTCCCCAACGGCAAGAATGATCTCCATCTACTGTCCTGGACTGCTGCCAACTTTCCTCCCTCCAGCTCTCTGACGGTGCTTGCTAACCTACCTCAATCGCTGCCAGCAGAGGCACCGGAACAATTGAAAGGAGCTGCCAGGGTGCCTCGATCTTCCTTGTGGCATGTCCTACCCATGCAGAACAGGAAATTGATTCAGAGAAGGCAGAACACATCACAGGGAAGATCGAGGCACCCAGGCAGCATCTTTCAATGCTGCAGTGCCCCTGCCAGCAGCGATTGAGGCAGCTTAGCAAGCATCATTGGACCGCGGGGAGTAGGACAGAGGGAGAGACTCTGGAACCATGGGGGGGGGGGGGGGAGAGATAAAGGGAGAAAATGCAGGCAAAAGGGAGGGAGAACTAAGTGCTGCTCTGCTGGAATGGGAGGGAAGAGGGAGAGGCCGAGAGGGATACATAGATGCTGGATCAGCTTGGAGGGTGGGGGGCAAGGGAAAGACTGATTGACTGACTAAGTAAAGAGAGGGGGGAAAAAGACCCTGGAGACCTAGGAGGGAGACATACTGAACTGTGGGGGAGGGGAATGGGGATGAAAGAGGGAGACATCCTGGCCCCAGGGTGGGGGAAGAAGGGAAGAGAGAGGAGAGTGACAGGGAAACAAGAGATGTGAGATATGGAGGGAAAGGGATAAGAACACAAAGGGGCACCACTAGACAGGGGGAGGGGGTGGGTTAGTGACACAGAGGGGCAATATTGATCACAGCAGGGGATAGGGTAAAAGAGAGGGAAATGCAGGCTAAGGCAAGACAAAGACATACATGGGAATGCTGAATTTAAGGGCTGGATCGGAACATTTTAAGGGCAGATGCTGAAACTGGAGGAAGGATAGGGACAGGGCTACAGGTGGTAGACAGGACGCATAAGGCCACAAGAGGATGGTGGACATGGTGAGAGAACAAAATATCAAATGGAAAGAAAACACTGCATAAAACAGAAGACACTGGGACCAAAGCGAATAGAATAACTAAATGCTCAGAGAACAAAGGTAAAAAAAAAGTATTTTATTCAGAATTTATTAATTGGAATATGTCAGCTTTTGGAAATGTGTATCTGTGATATTTTGCATTTAAGTTTCAATTCCAGTTCCTTGTGTCATATCTGTTGTGTCATGTGTTTTTCATGTGTGATTAAGGTGCAGTATTCTGCTAGCATGTAGTATTTTGCTGTCCTATTTGTTTTGTTTTTTTCACTAGGTAGTGCATTGGTGTATTAGAGCCTGGTATAATATTTACAGTGCTGCTTTTTCACGCATAAGGTTGTAGCTCGTCCTGTCCTTGGAATTAGTGCTGTTATAGTTTGGTAAGATTCTCAGATTGTTTTTGCACAAGTTTGTGTATAGTGTTTTGCAGTGGAGAGATTGTGTGTTGGTCTTACTGAGGTGGCACCAAAACATCAGAAAGGGTTTCAGAGCCTAAATCATGAGACACTACCTCTTGAAGGATCTTTAAATAGTTTAATTGTTCCATAGGCGTGTTGGCTGAGGGCAAGAAGGATATGTAAGAGAGAAGAGAGGCAGACTGACTGCAGGCCTCTATGGATGTGTAGGCATCATCTACAAAATCAGAATTTGAATACATTTGTATGATTTGTTGTCATCTCCGTTTCGCTCTATTTTTTTTTTTGGGGGGGGGGGGGGGGATATGGAGTTTGTAATACAGAATAGAAGGTGCAGAGTTTTGCTGAGATTGTTCAATCCTGTTGAGAATCCAGACTTCACTCCGGAGTCCCACACAAAAGAATTTGTTGAATGATGCTATCAGTTATAATGTTGGTTTTACCTGATAGCTGAAACTAGGTGGAAGGGGATGATTTCTTTATGCATAGAAGGCCCTGCTGTCTTACACTGCTAACTTAAAACTGAGTAGGTTGAACTCTGAGTCCAATCCTTTCACCATCCAGGGCAGCAAGGGAGGCAGAAAACGGAGAAGCTGTTGTGCAAAGTCTTTGGGTAAAAATAGGATTGGGAAAGGATATTCTGAGCTTTTGTGGAGGAGCTGGATCTTTTGGGAATAACCATAATGAATGTGTATAAGATATAGGTGACTGGCTAGGCCACTCCATGACCCTAATGTGCTTCTTCCTGAGCCACTCCTTTGTTGCCTTGGCTGTATGTTTTGGGTCATTGTCGTGCTGGGAGACCCAGCCACGACCCATTTTTAAGGCCCTGGCGGAGGGAAGGAGGTTGTCACTCAGAATTGTACGGTACATGGCCCCATCCATTCTCCCATTGATGCGGTGAAGTAGTCCTGTGCCCTTAGCAGAGAAACACCCCCAAAACATAACATTTCCACCTCCATGCTTGACAGTGGGGACGGTGTTCTTTGGGTTATAGGCAGCATTTCTCTTCCTCCAAACACGGCGAGTTGAGTTCACGCCAAAGAGCTCAATTTTTGTCTCATCTGACCACAGCACCTTCTCCCAATCACTCTCGGCATCATCCAGGTGTTCACTGGCAAACTTCAGACGGGCCGTCACATGTGCCTTCCGGAGCAGGGGGACCTTGCGGGCACTGCAGGATTGCAATCCGTTATGTCGTAATGTGTTACCAATGGTTTTCGTGGTGACAGTGGTCCCAGCTGCCTTGAGATCATTGACAAGTTCCCCCCTTGTAGTTGTAGGCTGATTTCTAACCTTCCTCATGATCAAGGATACCCCACGAGGTGAGATTTTGCGTGGAGCCCCAGATCTTTGTCGATTGACAGTCATTTTGTACTTCTTCCATTTTCTTACTATGGCACCAACAGTTGTCTCCTTCTCGCCCAGCGTCTTACTGATGGTTTTGTAGCCCATTCCAGCCTTGTGCAGGTGTATGATCTTGTCCCTGACATCCTTAGACAGCTCCTTGCTCTTGGCCATTTTGTAGAGGTTAGAGTCTGACTGATTCACTGAGTCTGTGGACAGGTGTCTTTCATACAGGTGACCATTGCCGACAGCTGTCTGTCATGCAGGTAACGAGTTGATTTGGAGCATCTACCTGGTCTGTAGGGGCCAGATCTCTTACTGGTTGGTGGGGGATCAAATACTTATTTCCCTCTGCAAAATGCAAATAAATTCATATATTTTCCACAATGTGATTTTCCGGATTTAATTTGTGATGTGCTATCTCTCACTGTTACCAATAACCTACCCTTCAATTATGGGCTGCTCATGTCTTTGTCAGTGGGCAAACTTACAAAATCAGCAAGGGATCAAATACTTATTTCCCCCACTGTATATGTATGCAAATGAATATGCTAATATGCCCCACCCCCATCCTTTGCCCCCACAAATGAAACAGTCAAACTACGCCCATGCCAATGTGCATTACTTTCCATTTGTCCTCATTAAATTTCATTTGCCATTTGGATGCCCAGTCTGCCAGTTTCCTAAGGCCTTCCTGCAATTTTTCACAATCCGTGTGTTTTGACAACTTTAAATAGTTTTGTGTCAAATGCAAATTTAATCACCTCACTCATTGTTCCAGTTTCCAGATTATTTATAAATATGTAAAATAGCACTGGTCCCAGTACAGATCCCTGTGGCACTCCACTATTCACCCTCCTCAATTGAGAAAAATGGCCATTTAACCCTACCCTCTGTTTTCTGTCCAATTATCAATTCCTAATACAGAGAAGGACACTGCCTCCTGTCCCATGACTTTTTAATTTTCTCAGGAGTCTCTTATGAGGAACTTTGTCAAAAGGTTTCTGAAAATCCAGATACACTACATCAACCGGATCACCTTTATCCACATGTTTATTTACACTTTCAAAGAAATGAAGCAAATTGGTGAGGCAAGACTTCCCTTGGCTGAGCCCATGCTGATCTGTACCATTAAACCATGTTTCTCTACATGTTCTGTAATTTTATTCTTCATAATAGTTTCCACTATTTTCCCAGCACTGAAGTCAGGCTTACCAGTCTGTAAATTCCCAGATTACCCATGAAATCCTTTTTAAAAATGGGTGTTACATTGGTCACCCTCCAGTCTTCAGGTACTATGGATGATTTTTAATGACAGGTTACAGATCACTAACAACAGATCAGCAATTTCATGTTTGAGTTATTTCAGTACCCTGGGGTATATGCAATCTGGTCCAGGTGATTTATCAGTTTTTAACTAGTCAATTTGGCTCAGTACATCTTCCAGGTTCACTGAAATTTCTTTCAGTTCCTCTGCATTGAAAACCATTTCTGGTACAGTGAGATCTCTTACATCTTCTTCCGTATAGACCGAAACAAAGAATTCATTCAATGTTCTCTAGTTCATAAAATCATCCACGGAAATGCCCCAGCCTACATGTCAGATCTGGTAGACCTGCCGCCCAGGAACGCTAAAAGGTCATCTTGAACGTTCCTTAATCTGCACTTTCTCAGTTGTAAAGGCCTAAAATACAAATTAACGCATGTGTCTAACTTCTCCTACCTGAGTACACAGTTGTGGAATGCATTGCCGCGCAGCTTAAAAACTACTTATGAACTAACTTTCGCAAAGCCCTGAAGACCCACCTATTCAACAAGGCAAAAGAGCAAAAACTAGAAATGAAATACATAGCAACCTGTCAACAATGTTCTTGCTTATACCTACTTGTCTGAATTTCAATTACGCTATTTTCTAAGACATCTCCACCTTACCTATTATCAGTAATATTTTTATACTTATATTAACTTGTCTGAATCTCGATCATGCTACTTTCTATGTAACACTAACTGTTATCTCCTAATCTACTATCTACTAATAACAACACATTGTAAGCCACATTGAGCCTGCAAAGAGGTGGGAAAATGTGGGATACAAATGCAATAAATAAATAAATAAATAAATAAACAAAGGTCTCCATTGTGGCTCTATCCTCCCTGAGTGCCCTTTTTGCTCCTTCATGATCTAACGGTCCCATGGATTCCCTCACAGGCTTTCTGCTTCTGATGTACCTGAAAAAGGTGTTACTATAAGTTTTTATCACCATGGCAAATTTTTCTTCATATTCTCTTTTAGCCTTCTTTATCATTGCTTTGCATCTAGCTTGACATTGCTTATGTTGTTTCTTATTTTGTTCATTCGGATCCTTTTTCCTTACAGAGGTATTATCATATTCTCATTTTATGCTCTAAATACTTCATTTCAAATTATTCATGTTATTTTGTATGCTTTCTTGATATATAACAAAAGAGAGGGAACGAAGTACAAACTAAAGTCCAAAAAAACCCAACCAAAAACAGCACCACGGGCCTTTAAAAATGGAACACAGTTCTTTAATGAATGAGCCTTGATAAAAAGACCCGACACGGGCCGTGTTTCGGTGACTAGCACCTGCATCAGGCGTCACAGTGATGACGTGGAAAACTTGGGGAACAACTCGAATATATTCCTCTACAATATATTATTCCTTACCCCACGTCTCATATAGTAAAAGCTACAAAGCAACAAGGCACTTTCACTTTCTGTATCCAAACGGATGAAAAGCTGAGCATTTCAATATATTGCAGATATTATATATATATATATTTTTTTTTTTTTTAATTTATTTATTCATACTTGTATCCCACAATTATCCAAAAATGAGTTTTGGTTCAATGTGGCTTACATTTAACAGTTGTTAGAGATTACATTGATTCAATTACATTTACAAGGTTGTATGATGCTGCTTCTACGGTCTGTGCCCTGAACATGTATACCCTGTAGGAAAGGAGAAACAGGAGTGATATGATACAGACATTCAAATATTTGAAACGTATTAATCCGCAAACAAACCTGTTCCGGAGATGGGAAGGCGGTAGAACTAGAGGACATGAAATGAGGTTGAAGGAGGGCAGACTCAAAAGTGTCAGGAAGTATTTTTTCACAGAGATAGTGGTGGAATGCCCTCCCGTGGGAGGTGGTGGAGATGAAAACGGTAACGGAATTCAAAAATGCATGGGATAAACATAAAGGAATCCTGTTCAGAAGGAATGGATCCTCAGAAGCTTAGCGGAGATTGGTGGCAGCACCGGTGGTTGGGAAGCAGGGCTAGTGGTTGGGAGGCGGGGCTAGTACAGGGCAGACTTCTATGGTCTGTGCCCTGAAAATAGTAGATACAAATCAAGGTCACGTATATATATAAAGTAGCGCATATGAGTTTATCTTGTTGGGCAGACTGGATGGACTGTACAGGTCTTTTTCTGCCATCAACTACTATGTATGTTTACAGTGGTTGGCAAGATAACTATTAGTGCGTATGGAACAGTCATTGGGTTTCTTGAGAAGATATGTCCTAGTCCGTTTCTCAAATGAAAAAATGCATTACAGTTAGAGGTTGTGTTGTGTATTTTTGTTCTAGAATGATTACTGCATATTTTACTCATAGAATTTCCTGAAGAGGTACCGTGTTTCCCCGAAAATAAGACACTGTCTTATATTAATTTTTGCCCCCAAAAATGCACTAGGTCTTATTTTCAGGGGCTGTCTTATTTTTCGTGGAAACATCGGGGTTGGCCTGCCTGCCCTCCGTCGCTCCCGGAACTAACCTTAAACGCTTCCTTTCACCTTTGCAGCAAGCAGCAGGGCAGGCCACTCCTTCCTTCTGTGTCCCGCCCTCGCCTGACGTAACATCCGTGAGGGCGGGGCACGGAAGGAAGGAAGGAGAGGTCTACCCTGCTGCTTGCTGTGAAGGTGAAAGGAGGCGTTTAAGGTTAGTTCCGGGAGCGACGGAGGGTGGGTGGAGGAGGGGGGGGGGGGCGGCCCGGGGGCGGCCTTGTCCGGCTCTCGGCGGCCCTGCTTTCAAACAAAAATTTGCTAGGTCTTACTTTCGGGGGAGGCCTTATATCTACCAATTCAGGAAAACCTCTACTAGGTCTTATTTTCGGGGGATGTCTTACTTTCGGGGAAACAGGGTAGGTCTTTAGGTCTTTTCTGAACTGGAGGTAGTTCGTGATGCTTCTTATGACTATGGGAATTGAGTTCCTCCATTTTGAGCCCAGGTAGCTAAATCCCACCGTGGACTTGTATAGTACATTTTTGCAGTTGGGTAGGTGAAGTAGTAGGTAAAGCGAAGTTACATACCTGTAGCAGGTATTCTCCAAGGACAGCAGGCTGATTGTTCTCACTGATGGGCTTGGAGAAACATGCTGTAACATCGAGCCCAAAGCCACATCTGGATGGCTTCCCGACACAGGGGGCGAGATCCGGTGCCCCCCTGCTTGTTGATGTAGTATATGGCAACCTGACTGTCTGTCTGAATCTGGATAATTTGATTGGACAGCCGATTTCTGAAAGTCTTTAGAGCATTCCAGTCCGCTCACAACTCCAGGAGATTGATCTGAAGACCTTTTTCCTGGAGGGACCAAACTCCTTGAGTATGAAGCCCATCTACATGAGCTCCCCACCCCAGGAGGGATTCATCCATTGTCAGTACTTTTTGTGCCTGAGGAATTTGAAAGGGACGTCCCAAGGTCAAATTGGATTGAATTGTCCACCACTGAAGAGAATTGTGAAAGCCGGTGGACAGCTGGATTGCATCCTCTAGATCCCCTGCAGCTTGACACCACTGAGAAGCTAGGGTCCATTGAGCTGATTTCATGTGAAGACGGGCCATGGGTGTCACATGGACTGTAGAGGCCATGTGCCCTAGAAGTCTCAACATCTGCCGAGCTGTGATCCGCTGAGACGCCCTGGCCATGGAAACTAGAGACAGAAGATTGTCTGCTCTCGCTTCTGGAAGATAGGCACGAGCCGTCTGAGAGTCTAGCAGAGCTCCTATAAATTCCAGTTTCTGAACAGGGAAAAGATGGGACTTGGGGTAATTTATAACAAACCCGAGTAGCTCCAGCAGTTGAATAGTCATCTGCATGGACTGTAGCGCTCCTGTCTCTGAGGTGTTCTTTACCAGCCAATCATCAAGATAAGGAAACACATGCACTCCCAGTCTGCGTAGCGACGCTGCAACTATTGCCATTCCTCTCCTCCCCCCTCCTGTCTGTCCTTTTCATGCGCCCTATGGAATGCCCGCTCTATCTGCAACAAACATTCTTATATCCATGACCTTTTTATCTCTCGCAGCCTCCATCTGCTTGCCATAACAGAAACTTGGCTCTGCCCTGAAGACTCTGCTTCAGTCGCAGCCCTCTGCCATGGTGGTTATCTCTTCTCCAATACTCCTCGCCCTACTGGCCGAGGTGGTGGTATTGGACTATTACTCTCAACCTCTTCCAAATTTCAATCTCTTCTGCTTTTCTTCCTTTGAAGTCCACTCCATCCGTCTATTCACTCCTTTGCCTCTTCGAATAGCAGTTATTTATCGTCCCCCTGATAAGTCCCTTTCATCCTTTCTCAGCGACTTTGAAGCTTGGCTTTCCTTCTTTCATGATCCGTCTTCCCCCTCCCTCATCCTTGGCGACTTTAACATTCACGCTAATAATCCCTCCAACTCTTACGTCTCCCAGTTCCTTGCCTTAACATCCTCCTTCAATCTTCAACTATGTTCAATTTCCCCTACTCACCATAATAGTCACTGTCTTAATCTTATCTTCTCCTATAACTGCTCTCCCTCCAATTTCTTTGCCTCAGATCTTCCCCTCTCTGACCGTCATCTAATAACCGTCACACTTAAACCTCCTCCTGCCCAATCCCGTCCAATCTTAACCAATTTATCTAGGAATCTCCAGGCCATTGACCCTACTACCCTATCCTCCAATGTCTCAAACCTCTTCTCTTTCGCTTCACCATCTAAATCTGTCAATGAAGCCATCTCTTCCTACAATACTATCCTGTCCTCTACTTTAGACACTCTTGCACCTCTCCTGCCCCGTCCTATAAGGCGTACCAAACCCCAGCCTTGGCTGACCACTAAAATCCACTACCTACGTTCCTGTGCCCGCTCCGCTGAACACTTCTGGCTCACATCTTGCTGACTTTACACACTTCAAGTTCATGCTGACCTCCTTCCAATCTGCTCTATTGCTTGCCAAACAGGACTATTACATCCAACTGACTAATTCTCTCGGCTCAAACCCGCGACTTCTCTTCGCCACACTGAATTCTCTCCTCAAGGTGCCTTTTCCTCAAGGTGCCTCCTCCTCCTCCTCCCCCCTCATTATCTCCTCAGACCCTAGCTGAGTTCTTCCATGACAAGGTTAAGAAAATAAACCTTGAATTCTCATCCAAGCACCCCCCCCCCCCCACCTCTCTCTCCCCTTCTCCCTGCCCTTGTCCGTAACCCTATCTCCCCAGCCCCCCCGTCCTTTTCCTCCTTTCTTGAAGTCACTGATGAAGAAACAACTCATCTTCTCTCCTCCTCAAAACGAACTACCTGTTCCTCTGACCCCATTCCTACCACCTTCTTAACACTATCTCTTCTACTCTCACCCCTTTTATCCATCATATCCTCAATCTTTCACTTTCCACTGCGACCGATCCTGATGCCTTCAAACATGCTGTAGTCACACCACTCCTTTAAAAACCTTCACTTGACCCTACCTGTCCTTCTAACTATCGATCCATCTCCCTCCTCCCCTTCCTCGCCAAGATACTTGAACACACCGTTCACCGCCGCTGTCTTAACTTTCTTTCATCTCATGCTGTTGTTGACCCACTCCAATCTGGTTTTCGCCCTCTTCATTCAACTGAAACTGCACTTACAAAAGTTTCCAATGACCTATTTCTGGCCAAATCCAATGTTCTCTATTCTATCCCCATCCTTCTCGATCTATCCGCTGCTTTTGACACCGTTGATCACAGCCTACTTCTTGATACTCTGTCTTCACTTGGATTCCAGGGCCCTGTTCTTTCCTTGTTCTCCTCCTACCTCTCGTTTCGCACATTTAGTGTACACTCTGGTGGATCCTCTTCCAATTCTATCCCACTGCCAATCGGTGTACCTCAAGGTTCTGTTCTCGGTCCTCTCCTGTTCTCCATCTACACTTCTTCCCTTGGCTCTCTGATATCATCCTATGGCTTTCGATACCATCTCTACGCTGATGACTCCCAGATCTACCTCTCTACCCCCGAAATCTCAACCAGCATTCAGACCAAGGTTTCAGCCTGCCTATTTGACATCGCTGCCTGGATGTCTCAACGTCATCTGAAACTTAACATGGCCAAGATGGCGCTTCTTATCTTTCCCCCTAAGCCCACTCTTCTCTTCCCCCTTTCTCTATTTCTGTCGATAGCACTCTCATTCTCCATGTCTCTTCCGCTCGTAACCTTGGGGTCATCTTTGACTCCTTTCTCTCCTTCTCTGCTCACATTCAGCAGATTGCCAAAACCTGTCATTTCTTTCTCTATAACATCAGCAAAGTCCGTCCCTTCATCTCTGAGCACTCTACCAGAACCCTTATCCACACTCTTATTACCTCTCGCCTAGATTACTGCAACCTGCTTCTCACTGGCCTCCCACTTAGCCATCCCTCTCCTCTTCAATCAGTCCAAAACTCTGCTGCGCGACTCATTTTCCGCCAAATTCACTATGCTCACATTAGCCCTCTCCTCAAGTCACTTCACCGGCTCCCTATCCATTTCCGCATTCAATTCAAACTTCTCTTACTGACTTATAAGTGCATTCACTCTGCCGCTACCCAATACCTCTCCACTCTTGTCTCTCCCTACGCCCCCCCTCAGATAATCCACTCTGTAGATAAATCTCTCTTGTCTGTCCCCTTCTCCTCTACTGCTAATTCCAGACTCCATTCCTTTTATCTTGCTACACCTTACGCCTGGAATAAACTAACCGAGCCTGTTCGTCTAGCTCCATCGTTGGCCGTTTTCAAGTCCAGGCTAAAAGCCCACCTCTTTGACACTGCTTTTGACTCCTGACCTCTACTCACTTGCCCTGTACCCCACCTCTTTAATTCCCTTACCTCTTAGTTGTTCTGTCTGTTTACCTGTCTTATTTAGATTGTGTGCTCATTGAGCAGGGACTGTCTTTTCGTGTTTAATGTACAGCGCTGCGTATGCCTTGTGGCGCTATAGAAGTGGTAAGTAATAGTAATAGACGCCAGACCAAAGGGCAGCACACAATACTGGAAGTGCTGCGCTCCCAGATGGAACCGAAGATACTTCCTGTGAGCTGGAAGTATCGGGATGTGTGAATAAACATCCTTTAAGTCCAGAGAGCATAGTCAATCATTTGCCTGAATCATGGGAAGCAGGGTGCCCAGGGAAACCATCCTGAACTTTTGTGGGACTAGGAATTTGTTCAGGGCCCTTAGGTCTAGGATGGGACACATCCCCCCTGTTTTCATTTGCACAAGAAAGTACCTAGAATAGAATCCCAGCCCTTCTTGCCCTGGTGGAACGGGCTCGACCGCATTGGCGCTGAGAAGGGCGGAGAGTTCCTCTGCAAGAGTGCCTGTGCTGGAAGCTGAAGGATTGAGCTCCAGGTGGGCCATTTGGAGGTCTGGATTTCAAATTGAGGGAGTATCCTAACCGGACTATTTGAAGAACCCACTGATCGGAGGTTATGAGAGGCCACCTTTGGTGAAAAATTTTAACTGGTAAGTCATCTGGCACGGATACTTTTACAGTGGCTATGCTCAACTGGAGCCAGTAAAAAGCCCGTCCCTTGCTTTTGCTGGGGAGCCACAGGGGCCTGCCTTGGCGCATGCTGTTGACGAGAACGAGCGCGCTGGGGATGAGCCTGGGAAGGCTGTCAAGAAGGAGGATTGTACCTACGCTTGTTATAAATATAGGGAACATTCTTCCTTCCTCGGAAAAATCGTCTACCTGATGAGGTAGTAGCAGAAGGTACCTGGCGGGAGAGATTGTCCATAGCGGTTTCCCGCTGAGTGATCTGATCAACCACTTGCTCGACTTTCTCACTAAAAATATTATCCCCCCAGCAAGGGACATCCGCAGTCCGCTGCTGGACTCGATTGTCCAGGTCAGAGGCACGCAGCCATGAGAGTCTGCGCATCACTATACCTTGGGCAGTGGTTCTGGATGCAACATCAGAAGAATCATAAGCACCCCTGGACAGGAATTTACGACACGCCTTCTGCTGCCTGACCACCTCCTGAAAAGGTTTGGCCTGCTCCAGAGGGAGCTTATCAACCAAGTCCGCCAGTTGCTTCACCGTGTTCCTCAAGTGAATTCTCGTGTAGAGCTGGTAAGATTGAATTTTGGCCACGAGCATAGAGGCCTGATACGTCTTTCTCCCAAAAGAGTCCAGAGTTCTAGATTCTCTCCCCGGGGGCGCCGAGGCAAAGTCTCTAGAACTCCTGGCTCTCTTGAGAGCGGAATCCACAACCATAGAGTCGTGAGGTAACTGCCACTTCATCAGCTCAGGTTCTCCGTGAATCCAATATTGGGACTCAGCTTTCTTGGGAATGGTGGGATTACTTAGTGGTTTCATCTAGTTCCGCATAAGCGTCTCTTTGAGCACATTATGCAAAGGAACTGTGGATGACACCTTAGGTGGCAAAGGATACTCCAGGACCTCGAGCATCTCAGTCCTGGGCTCATCCTCAGATACCACTGGGAAGGGAATAGCCACAGATATTTCCCAGACAAATGAAGAGAAAGAAAGACTCTCCTGGGGAGAAAGCTTTCTTTCTGGTGAAGGAGTAGGATCAGAGAGAAGATCACAAGACTCCTCAGAAGAGAAATACCTGGGATCTTGCCCTTCATCCCACGAAGCATCCTCATCGGTATCGGACAAGAGTTCCTTAACTGCAGTCCGAAACCGGGCCCATCTCGACGCCGAGGGACCATGTCCTCGATGGCGATGTCAAGAAGACAACTCCCATGCTGGCGGCGATGAAGCTAACTCCAGCTATGTTGATGGGGAGTCGACCTGGGTGGCAGCCGAGGCTGATGCCACAGGTGGCACCTGCGTCAGAGACCTCACCACAGGCATAGAGCCAGCTACCGCTTCCATCGACGGTACAGAGGGCACAACCACCCCCGGTACCTGAGCAGACTGACCCAGCAACCCCTCCAGAAAACACGTACGTGCGGCCTAAGAGGGCCGCAATGAAAACAAAAGAAAACTTAAAAGGGCCAAACTAAGAAAATAAGGGACTTTTTTTTTAAAGTTTTAGACAGGATAAAGAAAGACTAAAGAGGGAGAAAAACTCCGAAAAAAGGCATCCAAAAAAAAGGCTCTTTCTCTGGGCTGAGAGACCGATGAAGCAGCCACTCTCCACCGCGGAAAAAAAAAACTGAGCGGGACTCTTGCGCGACGGACGGAAAGATGGCCGCGAATGCGCGGTGCACGCGCCCCACACGCTGGAAGGCTCTGGCAAAGTTTTTGTTATTTTGCTCTAGAAAGTTGCTGTTCCTGGGCTGCCGTGGATGCTGATCCATCAGTGAGAACAAGCAGCTTGCTTGTCCTCGGAGAACCTCTGGTTCCTGGGTTTGCATTTCTTGGTGATAGTTTGATCATGTCTAGGATGTAGTCTGAAGACATTCCAAATAGTATTTTGAAGATGATTCTGCTGGTTTTGAAAAATAGTCTGGCCTTGATCGGGAGCCAGTGTAGCATTATGAGTAGTGGGGTTGCTCTATCATATTTTGACTTTTTGAATATTAATCTTGCTGCTGTGTTTTGGACAGTCTGCAACAATCATAGTAGGTTTTCTTTGTAGCCTACATATGCTGCATTACAGTAGTCTAGTTGGGACAATATCAGCATCTGTATAAGACAGAATGACTGTCTAGGGAAATAGTCTCTAATTCTCAGTTTCCATAGTGTTTTGAAACTTTTTGACGTGATTACAGCAACTTTGTCTTCAAGGTTCAGATGTGTGTTGAGAATGATTCCTATTATTTTTATTTGTGTTTCGATTGTGTAAGATTGTTGATCTATTATTATGAGGTTTTGGTAAGTAGTGGGATTGTGCTGGCTGGATAAAACCAGGAGTTTGGTTTTGTCTCGTTTCAGTTTAAGTTTCACAGTTGTGGCCCAGTTTTCCATGAGGTCAAGTCCTTTGTCTAGGTTCAGTTTAAGTTTGACAATTGTGGCCCAGTTTTCCATGAGGTGAAATCCTTTTTTGGCCTTATCCAGTATCTCTGTGATGTTGTTGAAAGGTATGTAGATGGTGATATCGTCTGCATATATGAATGAGTTTAAACCCATTTTTTCCAGTTTCTTGCCAAATGACTAATATTGGTGAAATCGGGGAACCCTGAGGGACCCCGCATTCAGGGATCCAGGAGGTTGAAACTTCACTGGACATCTTGACAAGGTAGGAAATAGTTCTTAGAAAACCATTGAACCAGGCTGCTACTGCTCCAGTTATTCCTATGTTGTCAAGCAGGGTCATTCGTATTGGGTGATCTACTAGGTCGAAGGTGCTTGACATATCGAATTGTAGTAGTAATATTGACTGGCCTTGGCTTATTAGTCTTCTGAATTTTATGATCAGGGTGGTTATGACTGTTTCATTGCTATAGCATGGTCTGAAGCCTGATTGAGAGTTGTGAAGGACTGAGTAGTGTGTTAGGTATTCCATTAATTGTTGTGCTACTAGTCCCTCCATTGTTTTTGTCAACAGTGGTATTGATGCCACTGGTCTGTAATTAGTGAGTTCACTGATCTTTGTTTTTTTTTTTTTTAGTTCACTGATCTTTGTGGTGGCGTCTTTAGGGATTGAAAAGAGTATGATGTTGCCCTTATCAGAAGGGAAATGGCCTTTCGAGAACAAGTATTCTATTTGTTCAGTTAAGCGTTTGATGAACCAATCTGGTGGGTTTTCCATCATGTAGTTTGGGCAGCTGTCTAGTAGGCAATTGCCATGTGCATATTTTGTCAGTAGTGCTTTAACTGAGCTGGTTATTGGTATCTTAAAGGAGGACCAGATTCTATCTGCCTTGATGTAGTTCCATGACCCCCGGCCCTTATTTTATCATCCTCACCTTAATATTCCCTTATCTCTTGTTTGTCCTGTTTGTCTGTCCTAATTAGATCGTAAGCTCTGTCGAGCAGGGACTGTCTCTTCATGTTCAAGTGTACAGCGCTGCGTACGTCCAGTAGCGCTATAGAAATGATAACTAGTAGTAGTAGTAGTAGTCCTCATTGATTTCACAATAGTGTAAGAATCTATGAGTGTTGTAGCTAGGTTTGATCTTACTTTTTAAAAATTTTTCTTCAAAATATTGTGCAAGCTCGTCTGCTGTTGGTGGTTTTTCATTTGACGTTAGCAGAGCTTGTGTGTTCAGTACGTTTTTCATTAGCTCATATATTTTTTTCATGTTTATCTCATCTGAACACACATATGTGCTATAGTATTCCACTTTGGCTGTTTTTATAGTGTGTTTGTACTTGCTTAGGGCTTTACTCCATGTAGTTTTGTTCATGTCTGATTTGTTTTTGGACCATTTTCTTTCCAGTTTCCTGCACAGTTTTTTCATCTCTAATAGTTCCTCTTGAACCAGGGTTGTCATTTCCTCTTAGTCTTCGTTTTGAGTGGTGCTATTTTGTTTAGTGTGTTTCCACTTAGTTCATCCCAGTTTCTCATGAAGTGAATGTTAGTGGGTATTATGTATGTTTGGTCATTCATCGCTGTTGACCAGAAGCTATGGTTGTCCACTTTTCCTCTGGTTAGGGCAGTGTGTGGTGTCCTTGATTCTCTATTTTTGCCATTCTCTTTCTATGTGGAGGAATGGCCTAGTGGTTAGGGTGGTGGACTCTGGTCCTGAGGAACTGAGTTCGATTCCTATTTCAGGCACAGCTCCTTGTGACTCTGGGCAAGTCACTTAACCCTCCATTGCTCCAGGTACAAATAAGTACCTGTATATGTAAGCTGCATTGAGCCTGCCATGAGTGGGAAAGCATGGGGTACAAATGTAACTAAAATAAATTGAAGTGCAAAGGCAAGTTTGTTATGTCCTTTAGATTGTAAGCTCCTTTGAGCAGGGACTGTCCTTCTATGTTAAATTGTACAGTGCTGCGTAACCCTAGTAGTGCTTTAGAAATGTCAAGTAGTAGTAGTATGGTCTGACCATGGCACCTCTACCCATTTATGATTCTTTATTATATGGTTGTTATTGGCTAAGAATCTGGCATTGAATCTGGATTAGTAAAGCAACTCAGAAGTTAAGCGGGCACTGGCTGATATTCAGACTGGCATTTCTATCACTTCTGTCTTACTGCATTCCATAGGCATTGGATGCCCTAGATAAACCTTCAGCTGTGTGCCCCCCCCCCCCCCCCCCCCCCGTGGTCAGTATGTTCCTTCCCTCAGCTTGCCAGCATCTTTCCTCCCCAATTTGAAGCTGCTGCTGCCCCACCTCCAGTGCCATCCTAGGGAATAAAGACCAACCCCAGACATTTGTATCTCACTGTATCAAATGGTGCAGGGAATAAAGACGATCTTCATACATTTCTTTCCTTCTATCTCACTGTATCACACAGTGATGAGAATAAAGACCATCCCCAAATCATTTCTATCCCTTCTATCTCACTGTATGACACAGTACAGGGAATAAAGACCATCTTCAGACATTTCTATCCCTTCCATCTTACTGTGTCACATGGTGCAGGGAATAGAGACCATCCCCAGGGATTCTTTGTTTTGTACACATTTATTTACCTCTGTTGTAATGTAATATGGGAGCTGAATGGAAAAACAGAATACAGGAACACACGCATTAAAGGTTGCACTATAAAATTAATATCCACTTTACAAGCAGAATTTTAGTGTGGTGAGATAGTTTAACTGGAACTGAGATCTGTATCAGTGGAGGAGTGTAGTGGACTTTGGTCCTGGGGAACTGAGGAACTGAGTTCGATTCCCGACACAGGCAGCTCCTTGTGACTCTAGGCAAGTCACTTAACCCTCCATTGCCCGCCGCATTGAGCCTGCCATGAGTGGGAAAGCGCGGGGTATAAATGTAATAAAAATAAAATAAATCAGGAAAATGATTACATGGCACCTACTTGTGGCTGTTGAGCCTGGACACTGACAGGATAACATAAGTTGTTTTCTAAAAGGTGTAAGCTTAGGAGAAAAGGTCTACATTCCTCCTGCCCTCCCCTAGAAGCCCTGTTTACTCATTCCACAGGCACAGCTGCTTTTGGGAATCCTATCTCACATCAGAGAGAGAGAGGCCCTTTGTCAGGAATGTGCTTCCCAGCTCAGAGGCAGGGTCCAGCTCGAAAGCAAAGCCTGCTTCCAATCTCCCTACAAGGAGACAGTGGGTTGCTTTGCAACTGTAATATACTGTCTTTATTTCATTTGAGCTGTGCACTGCAAGCTGTGGAGTGGGCTGTATTTTTTGATCAATGTGCATAAAAGGAATTACTGAACTTGGAAGTAACGGGGGGGGGGGGGGGGGGGCATGAAAAATAAGAAGCAGATTTTCTCTGAACCAACTGTCCTCCCGCAGCACTCCATACACATGCACTTATGCAGCATAAACAGGTGCACAAGCATTCCTAAGCAACCTCATGCATAAAAACTTATATGCACACATGCCAACTCACACATGCTCAAAGATAGGCAAGCACAAACCGACACAGACAGAAACTCAAATATGAGGACACACACAAACAAGCACAAGTCATACACACATGCATCTAGACTCCTGTACATCTTCATGAGAATACAAAATATGTATTGAATTAACCAACTCTTTTACCATGTTTCTGCTGAGTACCTTGGTTTGTATCACAATAGAAACACATGATTTCCCATGAACCCCCACTAATGAGTTGTGTCACTGAATACTGGACAGATGTGGCCTGCTCATTCCAGCGCTAGGGTGACCATATCATTCTATGTCAAAACGGCCTTGCTGATCCGGTCCTGATTTTACCCTATTCCATGGAGAAAGTCCTGCTTTAAGCAAATGCAATGTGGCAAAACCAAGACTGGCTCAGACTATTCTATTAGCATAAAGCTATATCAAACTGGTCACCCTATCTACCAGCAAGCAGCTGGTAGTTTTCAGTATCAGTGCTGTGTGCCTCTGTGGTCTCAGTTGCTTCAGAACAGCACTAATGCTGCTGCACTACACAATGGCCATGGTAGTCCTACCCTGGTATTTCATGGCACATCTCATCATTCAATTCATAAGACTTTTATGGGCACCCTACCACCTCCCATAAGCATTAGACAATGAAGTTTCCTATGGCTGACTGCACCTCTGCAAATAGAGCAAAGGTGAGGAAAAGAGAAAAAAAAACCCATCAAACAGATGCTTGAAGGATAACGTTCTGATCGGAAGCAGCGATTCAAATCACAGCTGATCTGGTGATCCTGCTTATTCCGGTGAGAACTGCCCATATCACTTTCTGGATCCTGATGTCTTTCTTGTTGTTTGAAAAGAACCTTTGCTGTGCCTCTATCTCACCCTCCTCAACTCCTTTTTCTCTGTGATAATACATCAAGAATATCACTGAAAACTCTTCCCTGGTAGGTTCGATGAGTGAGGGCAGGAGACCTCTTAAAAGCTCCAGTGGTGTGTAAATTCTCAAGAGGAAAGATGCCATGATTATACTCTACCCACACACTTATGGCACCAATCCACAAGCACACATCCAGAATCCACTGAATTAAACATACAGTAGATCCATATTTTACACCCTAACAAAATATAATTTATGTTACTATGAAATCTCTCATGAGCTATGTCCACTTGGCAAGGGGAAGTAATTTAAATTTATAAGCAGTAAGCTGTATCTGTTATTATGGTCTCTGCCTTACTTAAAATAATGGAACAAGATTCTCTGTTGATTGTCATTCATCTTCTTGAGTCAACACAGTTATCTGAAGATTTAATGGTAAATGAATTTTCTTCGAAATAGATCCATTTGATCACTGCACAAGAACAAGTCTGGGTAAAGTGAAGATACTTACCTGTAGCAGGTATTCTCCGAGGACAGCAGGCTGATTGTTCTCACGTGTGGGTCGACATCCGCGTTTTGCATTTTGCAAACAAAATATAAAAAAAGTTTTGCCAGAATCTTCTGGCGCACATGCAGCGCACACCGTGCATGCGCGGAACGATTTCCCGCCCCGTCGCGTGAACGCGTTCCTCAGTTAAATCAAAAAGCATTAAAAAAAAACAACAACTCCAAAGGGGAGGTGGGCGGGTTTGTGAGAACAATCAGCCTGCTGTCCTCGGAGAATACCTGCTACAGGTAAGTATCTTAGTTTTCTCCGAGGATAAGCAGGCTGCTTCTTCTCACATGTGGGGTATCCCTAGCAACCAGTCTCACTCAAAACAACGAACATTGGTCAATTGGGCCTCGCAATGACGAGGACATAACATAGATTGACCTGAAACTATAAACAACTAACTGAGAGTGTGGCCTGGAACAGAACAAAAATGGGTCTAGGGAGGGTGGAGTTGGATTCTAAACCCCGAACAGATTCTGCCCAAACCAACTGTCCAGTCGGGTATCTTGCTGAAGGCAGTAGTGAGATGTGAATGTGTGGACTGATGACCACATTGCAGCCTTGCAGATCTCTTCAATGGAGGCTGACTTTAAGTGACTCTGACATTATGAGCCGTGACATGGCCCTCTAGAGTCAACCCAGCTTGGGCATAAGTGAAGGAAATGTAATCTGCTAGCCAATTGGAGATTGTGCGTTTTCCGATGGCGACCCCCCTCCTGTTGGGATCGAAAGAAACAAACAATTGGGCGGACTGTCTAAAGGGCTTTGTCCGCTCCACATAAAAGGCCAATGCTCTCTTGCAGTCCAAGGTGTGCAAACTGCTTTTGCCAGGGCAGGTGTGAGGACAGGGAAAGAATGTTGACAAGACAACTGACTGGTTCAGATGGAACTCTGACACCACCTTTGGCAGGAACTTAGGGTGCATGCGGAGAACTACTCTGTTGTGAGGAAATTTGACATAAGGTGCATGTACTACTAAAGCCTGAAGCTCACTGACCCTACGAGCTGAAGTAACAGCCACCAAGAAAATGACCTTCCAGGTCAAGTACTTCAGATGGCAGGAATTCAGTGGCTCAAAGGGAGTTTTCATCAGCTGGGTGAGAACGACGTTGAGATCCCATGACACTGGTGGAGGTTTGAAAGGGGGCTTTGACAAAAGCAAACCTTTCATGAAGCGAACAACTAAAGACTGTCCAGAGATAGACTTACCCTCTACATGGCAATGATAAGCACTAATCGCACTAAGGTGAACTCTTACTGAGTTGGTCTTGAGACCAGATTCTGATAAGTGTAGAAGGTATTCAAGTAGGGTCTGTGTAGGACAAGAAAGAGGATCTAGGGCCTTGCTGTCACTCCAGACAGCAAACCTCCTCCATTTGAAAAAGTTAACACTTCTTCGTGGAATCTTTCCTGGAAGTAAGCAAGACTCGGGAGACACACCCTGAAAGACCCAAGGAGGCAAATTCTAAGCTCTCAACATCCAGGCTGTGAGATCCTGAGATTGGAGGCTGGGATGTAGAAGCGACCCCTCGTTCTGAGTGATGAGGGTTGGAAAACACTTCAATCTCCATAGTTCTTCGGAGGACAACTCCAGAAGAAGAGGGAACCAAATCTGACGTGGCCAGAAAGGTGCAATCAGTCTTGCTTGAGTTTCAGCAACGTCTTCCCTACTAGAGGTATGGGAGGATACACATACAGAAGGCCTGTTCCCCAATGTAGGAGAAAGGCATCTAACGCTAGTCTGTCGTGGGCCTGAAGCCTGGAACAGAACTGAGGGACCTTGTGATTGACCTGAGTGGCAAAAAGATCCACCGAGGGGGTGCCCCATGCTCGGAAGATCCTGCGGACTATGCCCATGCTCAGTGACCACTTGTGAGGTTGCATGATCCTGCTCAACTTGTCGGCCAGACTGTTGTTTACGCCTACCAGATAAGTGGCTTAGAGAAACATGCCGTGACAACAAGCCCAAAGCCACATCTGGATGGCTTCCTGACACAGAGGCCGAGATCCGGTGCCCCCCTGCTTGTTGGTGTAAAACATGGCAACCTGACTGTCTGTCTGAATTAAGATTACTCGGTTGGACAGCCGATCTCTGAAAGCCTTTAGAGTGTTCCAGATCGCTCTTAATTCCAGGAGGTTGATTTGCAGACCTTTTTCCTGAAAGGACCAGGCTCCCTGAGTGGGGAGACCAACTACATGAGCCCCCCAACCCAGGAGAGATGCATCTGTCGTCAGCACTTTTTGTGGCTGAGGAACTTGGAATGGTCGCCCCATGGTCAAATTGGATCGAATTGTCCACCACTGAAGAGAATTTCAAAATTCAGTGGACAGCTTGAAACCACTGGGAAGCTAGGGACCATTGAGCTGATCTCATATGTAGGCGTGCCATGGGTGTTACATGAAATGTGGAAGCCATGTGCCCCAGAAATCTCAACATCTGCCGAGCCGTGACCTGCTGAGACGCTCGAACCATGGACACCAGGGACAGAAGGTTGTCCGCCCTTGCCTCGGGAAGATAAGCTTGAGCTATCTGAGCGTCCAGCAGAGCTCCAATGAATTCCAATTTCTGGACTGGGGTGAGATGGGACTTGGGATAATTTATGACAAACTCCAGTTGCTCCAGTACCCGAATAGTCATTCACATGGACTCCAGAGCACCTTCCTTCAAGGTACTCTTCACCAGCCAATCACTGAGATAAGGAAAGACATGCACTCCCAGCCTGTATAGCGATGCTGTGACTACAGCTAGGCATTTTGTAAATGCCAGGCCAAAAGGCAGTACAGGGTACTGAAAGTGCTGTGTTCCCAGTCGAAATCGAAGATACTTCCTGTGAGCTGGAAGTATCGAGATGTGTGTGTAAGCATCCTTTAAGTCCAGAGAGCATAGCCAATTTTCCTGAATCATGGGAAGATGGGTGCCCAGGGAAACCATCCTGAACTTTTCTCGAAAAAGAAATTTGTTCAGGGCTTTTAGGAGGCCCTTAGGACTAGGATGGGATGCATCCCCCCTGTTTTCTTTTGCACAAGGAAGTACCTGGAATAGAATCCCAGCCCTTCTTCCCCTGGCCACTTGGGCCTGTAGAAGGGCGGAGAGTTCCTCTGCAAGTACCTGTTTGTGCTGGGAGCTGTAGGACTGAGCCCCCGGTGGGCAATTTGGAGGCTTGGATTCCAGATTGAGGGTGTATTCTAACCGGACAATTTGAAGAACCCACCGGTCAGAGGTTAAGAGAGGCCACCTTTGGTGAAAAAACATTAACCTCCCCCCAACCGGCAAGTTGTCCGGTATGGACACGTTTACTGAGGCTATGCTGAACTGGAGCCAGTCAAAAGCTCGTCCCTTGCTTTTGCTGGGGAGCCGCAGTGGCCTTAGGCGCACGCTGTTGACGAGAATGAGCGTGCTGGGATTGAGCCTGGGTAGGGTGCGAGAAGCAGGAGTGTACCTAGGTCTAGCATAGGAATAGAGACCACTTCTCTTTCCTCCAAAAACCTCCTAGATGAGGAGGTAGTAGCAGAAGACGCCCGGCGGGAGAGAGAGAATCCATAGCATCATTGTGCTTCTTGATCTGGTCGACTGGATCTTCTACTTTCTCACCAAAAAGGTTATCCCCCCGGCAAGGAACATCCACCATCCGATGCTGGACCGAATGATCCAGATCAGAGACACGCAGCCATGAGACTCTGCGCATCACTATACCTTGGGCAGCGATCCTGGATGCTACATCAAAAGTGTCGAATGTACCCCTGGCCAGCAATTTTCGACACGCCTTCTGCTGCCTGACCACCTGACGAAAAGGCTCGGCCTGCTCCAGAGGGAAGCTGGACAGTTGCCTCACCGAGTTCCGCAAGTGGACGCTCGTGAAGAGCTGGTATGTTTGGATCTTGGCAGCAAGCATAGCGGCCTGATACGTCTTCCTCCCAAAAGAGTCCAAGGTTCTAGATTCTCTACCTGGGGGCGCCGAGGCATAGTCCCTAGTGCTCTTGGCTCTTTTGAGGGTGGAGTCCTCCACCATGGAATTGTTAGGTAGCTGAGACCTCATCAATTCAGGCTCACCGTGGATCCGATATTGGAATTCAGTCTTTTTCGGGATCACGGGATTAGACAGAGGGAACGACCAGTTTCACATAAGGACTTCCTTCAGTACATTATGCAAAGCAGCCGTTGCAGCCTCTCTAGGCAGAGAAGGATAGTCCAGGACCTCGAGTATCTCAGCCCTGGGCTCATCTTCAACCTCCATAGGGAAGGGAATAGCCGCAGCCATTTCCCGGACAAAGGAGGTAAAGGATAGACTCTCTGGTGTAGAGTGGCGGAGTGGCCTAGTGGTTAGGGTGGTGGACTTTGGTCCTGGGGAACTGAGGAACTGAGTTTGATTCCCACTTCAGGCACAGGCAGCTCCTTGTGACTCTGGGCAAGTCACTTAACCCTCCATTGCCCCATGTAAGCCGCATTTGGATCCACTGTGTGTACCTGGTGTTCTTCATTTCTCCTGTGGAGAGGTCACCTTCTGTGGTTGTTTCGCTTAGCCGCATTGAGCCTGCCATGAGTGGGAAAGCGCAGGGTACAAATGTAACAAAAAAAAAAGCCTCCTTTCTGGTGGAGGGGAAGGTTCAGAGGGAATCCCATAGGACTCATCAGAAGAAAAGTACTTGGGATCTTCCTCTTCTTTCCACGAACGCTCATCTTCAGTATCGGACAAGATATCCCTCAGAGCAGTCCGAAACTGAGCCTGCCTTGACACCGAGGAACGTCCTCGATGGCGGTACTGAGAAGTCAATGCCCACATAGACTCCTGTGAGGCATCCTCCACCGACACTGAAGGGGAGTCGACCTGGGTGGCAGCCGACACTGATGCCACAGGCGGAACCGAGGTCAGGGACCTCACCAGAGGCGAAAGGCCAGATGCCGCTGCAGCAAGGCGCAAGCACCACCGACACCGAAGCAGACTGGCGCAGCAATCCTTCCAGAAGTTCTGGAAGCAGGGCCCTGATGTACTCGTCGAGAGCCGCCGTCGGACAAGGCTGCGGGGTCGGTAAAGGAGCCGGTGGCAGAATCTGTCGAGGCTTGGGAGCAGGTACTGGGCTGCCAGACGACCGACGCATCGGCACCTCCTGAATAGAGGGGGAGAGATCCTCTCGGCACCGACGCTTCTCGGGTGCCGATTCCCTTGACCTCGCAGAGATCCCGGCACCGTGTGTCAAAGGAGAATGATGACGGTGCTTCTTCGCCTTTGCTCGACGCACGTCATCGAGACTCCTCAGTACCGATGAGGAGGACGCGGAATCCTCATGCCTCCTAGGGGCCGGGTCTGACGAAAGTCGGTCCTGGGGGGCCTGCATAGCAGGAGGCCTCGAGGCAGGTGGACACCCACTCGATGCCTCACTGCTCCCAGTGCGAATAGGTCTTTCAGCAGCCATTACCTCTGCTCCCGATGTCGATGCTTCCCTCGAAGTCGATGTTGACGCCGCCGACCTCTATACCGAAGTCGACGTCGAAGGACCGGACCCAGACCCAAAATGCTTTTCTCATTGGGCTTCAAGAGACGCTTGAGTCCATTTCTTTATACAAAGACACACACTACAAGTGGCTGGGCTATGGTCGGGCCCAAGGCTCTGGATACACCAGGCGTGGGTATCGGTACCTGAGATGGTCCGGTTGCACCGAGTACTACATTTGAAGCCACTGGGTGTCTTCGATGACATAGAAGGAAAAACGGCTTTGGCAAATCAAAAGTTGCGATTGTGCCTGTTAAAAGAAAAAAAGGGCACAAAAATAAGGGAACCCGACCGCGCAGCCTAAGCCGGCCGTGCCGAAAACAAAGGAAACTTTAAAATGTGGACAAAAGTAAAGGAAAAAAACAAGACTTTTTTTTTTAACTGTAGAATTGTAAAATAAAATCAAGAAAAATAAGGCAAAAAGCTAAAAATCTCTTTCCCGGGCCTGAGAGGCGCGCAGAAAAAACACTACCACATCTCAGCATGGAGAAAAGAAAACTGAGGAACGCATTCACGCAACGGGCGGGAAATCGGTCCGCACATGCGCAGTGCGCGCTGCACATGCACCAGAAGACTCTGGCAAAACGTTTTTAATATTTTGCTTGCAAAATGCCAATTCCTGGGCCAAAGCGGACGTCGACCCACATGTGAGAACAAGCAGCCTGCTTGTTCTCGGAGAACTCTTTTTTTCAGTCTAGTAAGATGTATCATAGTCCATAGCTTTCTGCTTTCCCCGTCATCATTGGTATTATTTTTATTATTGGCTGTCAGCATACATATGGCTGTACACATTACTTCACCTGCTTACAAGCAATATGTTTTCCTAGTTTTTGCACAAGATTAGCAACACATTTGAAATTTTTGGACTATGTGTGATGGATTGGCTGTCACTTGCTCACCAATCCAGAAATACTGTGCATATGGCTGCCAAGAGTATGCAGGAAACCTGAAGATCCGTGAGACGCAAAGAATTTGCTGCATCAGGACACTATCTAAAACTCTGGCCATAATCCAGGTTATATGGCCTCAGCTAGTATTAAAGGAATCATCATTTGACAGCAGATAGAAAGCTGTGGTTGCTCCCAGCAGGCTTTTATGAAAATTAAGCCTTTTGATCATTCTGGGGGCAATTCTGAAAGGGATCCCCATTGCCCCCTAGAAAGCCCCTTTTGGAAGTTCCTCTGCATGGAGAAAAGGGGGTGGTACTAGGAGCAGAGATGGTTCAACCACCGACCAGAGCTTCATTTTATTTTCCCCCTGTAACTATGTGGGCTAAATATGACCCTGTAGCACCAGTAACTGTGGGCTTTCCCTTTGTTTTAAAGGCAATTCTAGAAATGGTGTGCATCAGGTCCACACACAAGGGGATGCCTATATTGGCTGTTATGTGAGCTAATGAGCAGGGCAAGGGCATGTCCACCATTAATGTGCACATCTTTTATAACACTATCAGATGTGCAGGTAAGTGAAGCATTAAATACCTCTACACAAATAGAAAAAGGGGCAACATCTGGACAGCAGTATATACTAATTCCTGAAATATGGGAAATAAAGTTTTAGATCTTGAGGCTGTGATGTAAAAGGCTGATTTGGATTTAGCACCCAGCACAGAGACACGATTTTAAAAAGAACCATAACTGGGATATTGTTATACCGGGCTATAATGTGTTCAGAAAAGACAAGGTAGGAAGAAAGGGCGGGGGAGTGGCATTATATGTTAAAGACAATATTAAAGCCACACAACTGCAGAACCTACAGGTTAACAGAGATGCACTGTGGGTCAATCTGGAAAGAGGGAATGGCAAATGTATTTACACTGGAGTGATCATACAGTGAAGCAAAGTTACTTACCTGTAGCAGGTATTCTCCGAGGACAGCAGGCTGATTGTTCTCACTGATGAGTGACGTCCACAGCAGCCCCAGGTCCGGAAAATCTTCCTAGTAACAAAGTTTGCTAGAGTCTTCGAGCGTGCGGGCGCATGACCGCGCACTGCGCATGTGTCGCCATATTCCCACCCATCGCGCGAGAACCCAATTTAGTCAAGTTATAAAGCAAAACCAAAGAAAAGAACAACTCCAAAGGGGAGGCAGGCAGGTTGGTGAGAACAATCAGCCTGCTGTCCTCGGAGAATACCTGCTACAGGTAAGTAACTTCGCTTTCTCTGAGGACAAGCAGGCTGCTTGTTCTCACTGATGGGGTATCCCTAGCCCCCAGGCTCACTCAAAACAACAAACAGGGTCAATTGGGCCTCGCAACGGCGAGGACATAACAAAAATTGACCTACAAAGAAACACTAACTGAGAGTGCAGCCTGGAACAGAATAAAAATGGGCCTAGGGGGGTGGAGTTGGATTCTAAACCCCAAACAGATTCTGCAGCACTGACTGCTGAAACCGACTGCCGCGTTGGGTATCCTGCTGAAGGCAGTAATGAGATGTGAATGTGTGGACTGATGACCATGTTGCAGCCTTGCAAATCTCTTCAATAGTGGTTGAAGGGCCACTGACGCTGCCATGGCTCGAACACTATGAGCCGTGACATGACCCTCAAGAGTCAGCCCAGCTTGGGCATAAGTGAAGGAAATGCAATCTGCTAGCCAATTTGAAATGGTGCGTTTCCCGACAGCAACTCCCCTTCTGTTGGGGTCAAAATAAACAAACATTTGGGCAGACTGTCTGAAGGGGCTTGTCCACTCCACATAGAAGGCCAATGCTCTCTTGCAGTCCAATGTGACGTTCAGCAGGGTGGGTATGAGGACGGGGAAAAAATGTTGGCAAAACAATTGACTGGTTCAGATGGAACTCCAACACCACCTTCGGCAAGAACTTAGGGTGAGTGCGGAGGACTACTCTGTTATGATAAATTTTGTATATGGAGCATGAGCTACTAAGGCTTGGAGCTCACTGACTCTACGAGCTGAAGTAACAGCCACCAAGAAAATGACCTTCCAGGTCAAATACTTCAGATGGCTGGAATTCATTGGCTTAAAAGGAGGTTTCATCAGCTGGATGAGAACGATGTTGAGATCCCATGACACTGTAGGAGGCTTGACAGGGGGCTTTGACAAAAGCAAACCTCTCATGAAGCGAACAACTAAAGGCTGTCCAAAGATAGGCTTATCTTCCACACGATAATGATAAGCACTAATAGCACTAAGATGAACTCTTACTGAGTTGGTCTTAAGACCAGACTCTGACAAGTGCAGAAGGTATTCAAGCAGGGTCTGTCTAGGACAAGAGCGAGGATCTAGGGCCTTGCTGTCACACCAGACGGCAAACCTCCTCCATTTAAAAGAGTAACACCTCTTCGTGGAATCTCTCCGGGAAGCAAGCAAGACTCAGGAGACACTCTCAGAAAGACCCAAGGAAGCGAAGTCTATGCTCTCAACATCCCAGCCGTGAGAACCAGAGACTGGAGGTTGGGATACAGAAGCACCCCCTTGTTCTGAGTGATGAGGGTTGGAAAACACGCCAATCTCCACGGTTCTTCGGAGGACAACTCCAGAAGAAGAGGGAACCAAATCTGTCGCGGCCAGAAGGGAGCGATGAGAATCATGGTTCCGCGGTCTTGCTTGAGTTTCAGCAAAATCTTCCCCACCAAAGGTATGGGAGGATATGCATACAGGAGGCCCTTCCCCCAGTGAAGGAGAAAGGCATCTGACGCTAGTCTGCCATGGGCCTGAAGTCTGGAACAGAACTGCGGGACCTTGTGATTGACCCGAGTGGCAAAGAGATCTACCAAGGGGGTACCCCACGCTTGGAAGAACTTGCGTACCACTCTTGAGTTGAGTGACCACTCGTGAGGTTGCATTATCCTGCTCAACCTGTCGGTCAGACTGTTGTTTACGCCTGCCAGATACATGGCTTGGAGAAACATAACGTACCGGCGAGCCCAAAGCCACATCTGGACAGCTTCCTGACACAGGGGACGAGATCCAGTGCCCCCCTGCTTGTTGATGTACTACATGGCAACCTGATTGTCTGAATTTGAATAATTTGATTGGACAGCTGATCTCCGAAAGCCTTTAAAGCATTCCAGACCGCTCGTAACTCCAGGAGATTGATCTGAAGACTTGATTCCTGGAGGGACCAAACTCCTTGCGTGTGAAGCCCATCGACATGGGCTCCCCACCCCAGGAGGGATGCACCTGTTATCAGCACTTTTTGAGGCTGAGGAATTTGAAAGGGACGTACCAAGGTCAAATTGGATCGAATCGTCCACCAACGCAGGGAATTGTGAAAATTGGTGGACAGCTGGATCACATCCTCCAGATTCCATGCAGCTTGATACCACTGGGAAGCTAGGGTCCATTGAGCTGATCTCAAGTGAAGACGGGCAATGGGAGTCACATGAACTGTGGAGGCCATATGGCCTAGAAGTCTCAACATCTGCCGAGCTGTGATCTGCTGAGACGCTCTGGCCAAGGAAACTAGGGACAGAAGATTGTCTGCCCTCACCTCGGGGAGATAGGCATGAGCTGTCTGTGAATCCAGCAGAGCCCCTATGAATTCTAGTCTCTGAACTGGAAGAAGATGGGACTTGGGGTAATTTATCACAAACCCTAGCAGCTCCAGTAGTTGAGTAGTCACCTGCATGGACTGAAGAGCCCCTGCCTCCGAGGTGTTCTTCACCAGCCAATCATCGAGATAAGGGAAGACATGCATTCCCAGTCTGCGTAGCGACGCTGCAACAACTGCCGGGCATTTGGTAAATACCCTGGGCGCAGTAGCGAGCCCAAAGAGCAGCACACAGTACCTGAAATGCTGCATTCCCAGACAGAATCGAATATACTTCCGATGAGCTGGAGGTATCGGGTTGTGTATGTAAGCATCCTTTAAGTCCAGAGAGCATAGCCAATCGTTTTCCTGAATCAAGGGAAGAAGGGTGCCCAGGGAAAGCATCCTGAACTTTTCTCGCACCAGATATTTGTTCAGGGCCTTTAGGTCTAGGATGGGACACATCCCCCCCTGTTTTCTTTTCCACAAGAAAGTACCTTGAATAGAATCCCAGCTCTTCCTGCCCCGGTGGCATGGGCTCGACCGCATTGGCGCTGAGAAGGGCGGAGAGTTCCTCTGCAAGTACCTGCCTGTGCTGGAAGCTGAAAGACTGAGCTCCCGGTGGACAATTTGGAGGTTTGGATATCAAATTGAGGGAGTATCCTAGCCGGACTATTTGAAGAACCCACCGATCGGAAGTTACAAGAGGCCACCTTTGGTGAAAAAATGTTAACCTCCCTCCGACCGGTAGATCACCCGGCACGGACACTTTTATGTCGGCTATGCTCACCTGGAGCCAGTCAAAAGCCCATCCCTTGCTTTTGCTGGGGAGCTGCAGGGGCCTGTTGAGGCGCACGCTGTTGACGCGAACAAGCGCGCTGAGGCTTAGCCTGAGCAGGCTGTTGAGAAGGAGGATTGTACCTACGCTTATTATAAGTATAGGGAGCATTCCTCCTTCCCCCATAAAATTGTCTACCTGATGAGGTACATGCTGAAGGCGCCCGTTGGGAGAGTTTGTCGAGTGCGGTTTCCCGCTGGTGGGCGAGGAGGCGGTACTGGGCTGTCCGGGGACCGGCACATCGACACCTCTTGGATGGAGGGTGAGCGGTCCTCCCGGCATCGACACTTCATGGGTGCCGAATCCTTCGACGCCCCGGAGCTCTCAGTACCGTGATGAGAAGGAGACCAATGACGGTGCTTCTTAGCCTTCACTCGAGGCACGTCATTGGCACCTCGATGTCGGGTCCGAAAGAGGTCGGTCCTGATGGGCCTGCACCGCAGGGACCCTCGAGGCAGGTGGAGACCCACTCGATGGCTCACTGCTGCCAGCGTGAGATGGCCCCTGGACAGCCAGTACCTGTGCTCCTGACGTCAATGCTTTCTCCGGTGCTGACATCGACACCGCTGACCTCGGTACCACTGTTGACGTCGACACCGAAGTATCGGGCAAAGCTCCAAGACCGAGCTTATTGTCTTCCCACCCAAACCCACTTCTCCTCTCCCTCCACTCTCTATCTCAGTTGATAACACCCTCATCGTCCCCGTCTCATCTGCCCGCAACCTCGGAGTCATCTTCGACTCCTCCCTCTCCTTCTCTGCGCATATCCAGCAGATAGCCAAGACCTGTCACTTCTTCCTCTATAACATTAGCAAAATTCGCCCTTTCCTCTCTGAGCACACCACCCGAACTCTCATCCACTCTCTCATTACCTCTCGCCTTGCCTACTGCAACCTACTCCTCACTGGCCTCCCACTTAGCCATCTATCCCCCCTTCAGTCTGTTCAGAACTCTGCTGCACGTCTTATCTTCCGCCTGGACTGATATACTCATATCACCCCTCTCTTCAAGTCACTTCACTGGCTTCCGATCAGGTACCGCATACAGTTCAAGCTTCTCCTACTAACCTACAAATGCACTCAATCTGCAGCCCCTCCTTACCTCTCTACCCTCATCTCCCCTTACGTTCCTACCCGTAACCTCCGCCCTCCTTTCAGTACCCTTCTCCACCACCGCCAACTCCAGGCTCCGCCCTTTCTGCCTCGCCTCACCCCATGCTTGGAATAAACTCCCTGAGTCCATATGCCAGTCCCCCTCCCTGCCCATCTTCAAATCCTTACTCAAAGCCCACCTCTTTAATACCGCCTTCGGCACCTAACCACTATACCTCTATCCAGGAAATCTAGATTGCCCCAACTTGACATTTCATCCTTTAGATTGTAAGCTCCTTTGAGCAGGGACTGTCCTTCTTTGTTAAACTGTACAGCGCTGTGTAACCCTAGTAGCGCTCTAGAAATGTTAAGTAGTAGTAGTAGCTCCAAACAGACGTTCCCGCTGAGCTTGTCTCGACGCCTGTGTCCGCTTTTTAAGGCTAAGACACAACTTACATGGGTCTGGGCGATGGTCGGGCCCAAGGCACTGGATACACCATGCGTGGGGATCAGTACCTGAGATTGCCCGGTGGCATCGAGTGCACTTCTTGAAGCCGCTGGCGATCCTCGATGTCATGGATGGAAAAATAGCGGCAGCAAAATCAATTTCTCGATTGTGCCTAATTATAAGCAGAAAAAGGGAGACAAAACCGCACGGGTGGCCAAAAAGGGCCGCGTTCGACCACGAAATGAAACTTAGACGGAAAAAAGGGAAGAAATAAGGGAACTTTTTTTTTTTAAACCAAAAAGAAACAAACAGCTGAATGCCGCTCAAAAACACTCACGAAAAGACGCGATCACACGAAGACTCTCTCCTGAGGCAGCAGAGCGACCGAAAAACAGCTGCCCTTAACTGCGGAAAAAAAGAGACTAAAGTGGGGTTCTCGCGCGACGGGCGGGAAGATGGACACGCACCCGCACACTCGAAGACTCTAGCAAACTTTGTTGCTAGGAAGATTTTCCGGACCTGGGGCTGCCGTGGACGTCATCCATCAGTGAGAACAAGCAGCCTGCTTGTCCTCGGGGGAAAAATAAGTACCTGGTGTATCAAATCCCCCCCTCCCCTAAAGCCTTCCTGTGATTACAATCAAAGTGATTTACATATTATATACAGGTACTTATTGTGTACCTGGGGCAATGGAGGGTTAAGTGACTTGCTCAGAGTCACAAGGAGTTGCAGTGGGAATCAAAACCAGTTCACCAGGATCAAAGCCTGCTGCACTAACCACTAGGCTACTCTTCCACTGCTTGTAGGAAATGATATTCAAATTATATGCCTGCTGGAAAAGTGAACGCAATTGGAGGAATGTCCTTTGCGCATGCACAGAAAAGTTTCATGGTAAGCACAGCTCTTGTGTGCATGCGCCGGGCAAACCCAACTGTGCAGTACATATCGGCATTGCTCATCTGCACCCTTAAATGTAAACATTGGGAAGGCATAACAAATGAAGTCATTAGCATACATTTGAATTCAATTTGCAGCCATTTCTGCCACACATGTTTTTCCTGTGCTAAAGCCCTCTCAGCATTCCACACAGATTTATGTGTGCTATTCCTGCGCTAACTGGCCTTACTGCCAGTGGTAGGTGCTGAGAATTGGCTTGTGAAAGTGGATGGATGGTTGAGTTGGCCAGAGGCTGGCTACCTGACAGAATTCCCAGTGTGGGATTTGAGGTTGTACATTAAGCAAGTGACATACCAATTGCACCACAAGGCTTCAACCAACCTAGGCTAAAACGCCATGAATGGATCATCTCAGACCTCACATTTGATTCTAGTGTAAAACAGGCTGAGAAGAAACACAGAAATTCCCTTATCTCTTATTTGTCCTGTTTGTCTGTCCTAATTAGATTGTAAACTCTTTCGAGAAGGGACTGTCTCTTCATGTTCAAGTGTATAGCGCTACATACGTCTAGTAGCACTATAGAAATGCTAAGTAGTAGTAGTAGCAGTTGAATACAACCAGAAAAGCAAAAAAAAAAAAAAAAAAAGCTAACTAATTTCATAGTGAATCAATCTACAACTATACCAATGTGCTCAGCTGGAGACATTTAAATGACGTGTGAAAAGGACATAAGGGGAAATCATTTTTAAACCAGTTTGAAAGAATGTTTTCCTGCAGATGAATTTCCTTTCTCACAGCAATAGCTGGCAGACTCAGAGAGGCTCGCATGCTCTTCACGGGACAATGCTCTGATTGGTTGCCGTGCTAAGATCTAGTGCCATTTGATTGGGTGAGGCCCTGTTTCACGTGAAGAGCAGCTGGCTGGCTGCATGCTATACCCTGTTTTTCTCTTGTACTGTCTGACAGCTTCCTTCTAGATGCTTGTGTTATGAGTATGTGTAGGCAGGTGGGTGGATCCCTCCACCAACTGCTTGGCTTTGGCTGGCCCAGCCAGTAAGTGGAAAAGCCAGGAAACTTCAAACTGGCTCTTGGCCAGGTGTTATTATACACTGAGGCTGGATACTCACAAGTACCTATACAGTAAGTCTCTTTTTAATGTATTTTTTTAATTTCTCAAGTTTTATCATAATTTCACAAGCAAAACATAACTTGTTACAGAAATAGAAGACTATTGAGACAATATCCATAGTACAAAACGGAACAGAAGAAAGATCACATAACATCCTCTAGTAGCCCAAAATGAAGAGCAGAATCCAAGACACAAACAGCAGCAAAACATTTTGCACAAAGGAAATCTACAGCATAAGACAACGGCTAATAATAACATGATTTAACTAACTAATCCCTTTCAATCTCAGAAGACGTAGGCACTTGCATTATGTCTATGGGCAAGCTGGAAGCAGCTGGAAGCAGCTGGAAGCAGCTTTATTTTCCAATAAAGAAATAAAGACAATTGTTGGAGTTCCTAGAAAATATATTTAAGCTTGTGAAATTTAATTAAATACTTATATGAGAAACTCATATGGAAGAAAGCTCAACTGCATAGTAACATAGGGGCCCTTTTACAGAGCGGCGGTAAGCCCAATGTGGGCTTACTGCTTGCTATTCGGGGACTACTGCCTGCCCAAAGTGGCCACCAGCAGTAGTTCCTGGTCAAGCTTGCGCCATTTCAGAAAGCACAGCCAATTGTTTTGAGCAGTGGAGTGTGTCTCGCGCGCCACAAAAGCTCTTTTGGTTTGTCGTAAAGCCTGTACCGGGCAATGCAGCACCATGTTACCCATTTGTGATAATTAATGCACTTCTTGTCCTCGGGGAAAATAAAATACATACATACATACATGCACACATAAAAGGACAGAAACAGGATAGAGATGACCCAGAGAAAGGTTACCAAAATGGTCTGCACTATAAATCTCTATACATTCAGACTTAAAGACCTGGAATCTTAAAGGCATGCATAATGTATGAGGCAATACTGTTAAAATAGGGAAATAGTTCTACAGGGAGTTCAGGTTTGAGGAAGAAAGGGTGAAAACTCAAAAGTGTCTTAAAGAAATACTTCTCCATGGAACAGCATTGGTTGCATGGCAGTCTCACAGCAGAGGTGGTGGAAACCCCTATCAGAATTTGAGAAAGCAAGTGTGAAGCACAGAGGACTAGTGGGGAAGCATGACTTGGAGTGAGAGATCAAATGGGGTCTGAACTAAATCTCATAGCAGGTAGGGGAAATGGGTAGAAACTGACTGGACTTTGTGATCTTTATCTCCCATCAGATACTAGGTTTCTGTTTGCATATTTTTCCTCCCAGAAACAAGGTAGGGTTGAACCTCTCCTTTGGGAACTGAGGAGTGGCAGTGGGGACGGGGAAAGGGGAAGTAGGCAATAGTATCTTCTCTGTAGATTAATTGAGGAAGTTGAAGTCATCCTCAGTCCCCTGGATCTCGCTCAGAACAAGTCATAAGAATCACACTTTTGTTCATATTTTTGCCAAAGCATGTATTGCACAAGAGGCCTGTTTGGCTGCCCTGCCATTGGCAGACCAGGGAAATCACTCATGTTCTGATTGGTTGGGAACCTTGTTCACACAAGTAGCCACTCGCCGCCTGCATGCTGTGGTTTCATAGACCTGCTCATTCTTCCTGCTCTCTGTATACAGTTTATATTGCGGTTTGCAGTTAGTAACTTTGTCTCCTGAGTCATAACAAGACAGTATTTTTATCCTAATCAGAGCTTTGCCTGCAGTTTGAGTACAGCTAGCTTTGAATTCTGGTTTTCATTTACATCACTAAAGCTATATCAGCAGATCTGCTTTCTGTGGACTGTTAGATTTCAATGCTCCATCTCTTTAGGAGTCTTTGCAAGAACTTGTTATGTCGATCCAATAGGAATTACAAATGAGATGATACTGGTGTACGTGACCACAGAGGTCCCACATACTTTAGTATTAAAAACTGAAACAAATTCAGTTTTCTGCAGAATTAATATCAATTAAAATGGATTGTGATTAAGATTTTTTGTTTTAATCATTCTACATTTTTTCTTAGATAAATGTGTATATGCAGCCAAGATAGCTTTTAGTTCCAGGCTGTGGGCAAGCTTCCAAATTCATCTTCTGAAAGACTTCATGAAGGATACAGCCTATCATTAGGGTTGCAAGACAGGGGTAAATTCAAGAAAGGTCAACTACAGTTAGTTTATAGTTTATTAATACTTTCTATACCGCTTCAACTGGCTAGGCAGAACTAAGCATTTTACATGCTACAGCACATATATAGAAAGGGAAAAGGAATGCCATTGTTATGACTGGAAAGTGCTAAAAGTAATACATTCACAAATAGTTAGGTGCCAAACATTTTGGCACTAGCAACAATTCTATAACAGCAATTCCGTGTGGAACTGCCCTTAGAGAATTTTATTTATTTGTTACATTTGTACCCCACATTTTCCCACCTATTTGTAGGCTCAATGTGGCTTACATAGTATTGGAGAGGCGCTTACAGACTCCGGTGAGAACAAATACAAAGTGATGTTGTGGTAAGATAGAGATCATGTGGCATAGCCACATTAGGGAATCATACAGCGGAAGAGTTTAGTTTTGTCCATTACGTACTTTAGTTTTGTTGTGTTGCAGGGATCAGGCATTTAAGTAGGATTGGTAGGGTAAGCCATTTTGAACAGGTTGGTTTTTAGTGATACTAAGGCAGTGCACATTTTTGCATCTAACTTTAGGCACAAGCATTTTTTGCCAGCTCAAAGGCTGATATAAATGCTAGAGCCTAAGCTGGCAGTTAGGCATGTAAATGACAGTATTCTTACACATCACACCCAATTGCTTGACATACTCCTGACCCGCCAATACCCCTTCCAGGTCTGCACCCCCTTTGGAGTTGCACACCATAAAAATTAGGCACTTATCAACCAGCCAGGAATGGCTCCTGGCCAGTTAAATGACAATCAGCTATCTGGCAAATATTCAGGAGGAGATAGCCAGTTATCTCCCAGTGAAAATATTGCCGGTTACTGATTAGTGGATAGCCAGTTATATCATGCGGTATAACAAGCTATCCACCAATATGTAGTGTATTGCTGGATAAGTTTGGTGGCCAAATTAGGCAGCTGAAATAGCTGAATATCTTTGGCCAGTTTAAACTTAACTGGCTAGTGCTGAGTATCAAAATGGCCAGTAAAATTTAAACCCGCCAAAAAACACCCCGATATTCAATGGCAGTAACTGGAAATGGCCTGGCATTGAATATCTGAGCTCAGTGCCAACACAGGCGGCAGCCCAGCTACCTCCCGTGGTCTGAATATCGGCCCCTAGTTTATAGAATAGGGGAGTAAATCAGTGAAGCGCATAACTATCATTTTTCCAGTTAGCACTTGTTAAGGCCAATTATTGGTACTTACATAAGTATACAAATTACGTTTTAGGGCAAACAAACTCTCTCTGCTTCCTTGATAACCAAAATAAATAGAGGAAAAGACTTCAGAAATTCCACGCCAGCTGGTCCTAATTGTAACCAGACCGCTGACGGCACTACTGAGCGTGGCTCAATATTAAGCTCACACTGGTGAGAATCCTTATTAGTCTACTACCGCTAACACACTAGCAGTAATTATTTTACATTTTTTCAATTTTTCTTATACATGCTGTGTGATATAAGTACTGAAAAAGTACTTAGCTGGCTGGGCTTGAATAATAGCGAATGTCCGTGCCCAACAGCAAGCTCCTGTTTCGCTCTATGCTTCTTAAGGAGCCGGACCTTACATCTTTTCACAGCACCTTCCAAAAAGCCACCAGGTGCTTGCCCTAAAACGTAATTTGTATGTTCAAATAAGGACAAGCACCAACAATATAGTTTAGTAAAATAGTACTTACATAAGTACAAAAGTATTGCCAGCCTGGGACAGACAGAAGGCCCATCAAACCCAGTATCCTGTTTCCAACAGTGGCCAATCCAGGTCACAAGTACCTGGCAAGATCCCAAAACAGTACAATACATTTTATGCTGCTTATCATAAGCAGTGGATTTTCGCCAAGTTCATTTTAATAATGGCTTATGGACTTTTCTTTTAGGAAGCTATCCAAACCTTTTTAAAACCCCGCTACGCTAACTGCTTTTACTATATTCCTTGGCAACGAATTCCAGAGTTTAATTACATGTTGAGTGAAGAAATATTTTCTCCGATTTGTTTTAAATTTACTACTTTGTAGCTTCATTGCGTGCTCCCTAGTCCTACTATTTTTGGAAAGAGTAAGCAAGTCTACCCATTCCTTATCTTATAGACCTCTATCATATCTCCCCTTAGCCATCTCTTCTCCAAGCTGAAGAGCCCTAGCCACTTTAGCCTTTCCTCATAGGCAAGTCATCCCATCCCCTTTATCATTTTCGTTGCCCTTCTCTTTACCTTTTCTAATTCCTATATATCTTTTTTGAGATGTGGTGACCAAAATTGCACACAATATTCGATATGCGGTTGCACCATGGAGCGATACAAAGGCACTATAACATCCTCATTTTTTCCCTTTTCTTTCCTAATAATACCTAACATTCTATTTGCTTTCTTAGCCGCTGCTGCACAATGAGCAGAGGGTCTCAACGTATCATCAATGATGACACCTAGATCCCTTTCCTGGTCGCTGACTCCTAATATGGAACCTTGCATCACGTAGCTATAGTAGTGGGGGGTTTTTCCCCACATGCATCACTTTGCCTTACTGACATTAAACGTCATCTGCCATTTGGATGCCAAGTCTCCCAGTCTCATAAGGTCCTCTTGTAATTTTTCACAATCCTCTTGTGATTTAACAACTTTGAATAACTTTGTGTCATCAGCAAATTTAATTACCTTACTAGTTACTCCCATATCTAGATCATTTATAAATATGTTAAAAAGCAGCGGTCCCAGCACAAACCCCACTATCTACCCTTCTTCATTGAGAATACTGACCATTTAACCCTACACTCTTTTTTAAAATCTTTTAACCAGTTTTTAATCCACAATACAACTCTACCTCCTATCGCATGATTCTCCAATTTCCTCTGCAGTCTTTCATGTGGTACTTTGTAAAATGTGTTTTGAAAATCCAGATACACAATATCAAGTGGCTCACCTTTATCCACATGTTTGTTCATTCCTGCAAAGAAATGTAGTAGATTGGTGAGGCAAGATTCTCCTTCACTAAATCCATGTTGGCTTTGGCTCATTAATCCGTGCTTTTGAATATGCTCTGTAATTTTGTTCTTTATAACAGTCTCTACCATTTTGCCTGGCACCGACGTCAGGCCCACTGGTCTTTAATTTCCCAGATCACCTCTAGAAACTTTTAGAAAAATTGGTGCTACATTGTTCACCCTACAATTTTCCGGTAGCTTGCTTGATTTTAAAGATAAATTACATATTAGTAACAATAGTTCTGCTAGTTCATTTTTCAATTCTATCAGTACTCTGGGAAGAATACCATCTGGTCCAGGCGATTTGCTACTCTTCAATTTGTCAAATTGTGCCATTACATCTTCCAGGTTTATAGAGATTTCAATCAGTTTCTCTGACTCGTCAACTTTGAATATCTTTTCTGGCACCGGTCTCTCTCCCAAATCTTCCTCAGTGAAGACCGAAGCAAAGAATTCATTTAATCTCTCTGCTATGGCTTTGTCTTCCCTGATTACCCCTTTTACCCCTCAGTCATCTAGCGGTCCAACAGATTCTTTTGCCGGCTTCTTGCTTTTAATATACCTAAAAAAACTTTTACTATGTGTTTTTGCATCCAACACAATCTTTTTTTGAAAGTCCCTCTTTGCCTTATCAGTGCATTGCATTTGACTTGCCATTCCTTATGCTGTTTCTTATTATTTTCAATCAGATCCTTCTTACATTTTCTAAAGGATTTTCTTTTAGCTCTAATAACTTCCTTCACCTCATTTTTTTAACCATGCCAGCTGTCATTTGGTCTTCCTTCCTTCTTTTTTAATACATGGAATATATTTGGCCTGGACTTCCAGGATGGAATTTTTGAACAGCATCCATGCCTGATGTAAATTTTAGACCTTCGCAACTGCTCCTCTAAGGGTTTTTTCACCATTCTTCTCATTTTATCATAGTCTCCTTTTTGAAAGTTAAATGCTAACGTATTGGATTTCCTGTGCTCACTCCAAAGCCGATATCATATCTGATCATATTATTATCACTGTTATCAAGTGGCCCCAGCACCATTACCTCCTGCACCAGATCGTGTGCTCCACTAAGGTCTAGGTCTAGAATTTTTCCTCTTCTTTTTGGCTCCTGTACCAGCTGCTCCATAAAGCAGTCCTTGATTTTGTTAAGGAATTTTATCTCCCTAGCATGCCCTGATGTTATATTTACCCAGTTAATATCAGGGTAATTGAAATCACCCATTATTATTGTGTTCCTCAGTTTGTTAGCCTCACTAATTTCTGATAACATTTCTATATCCATCTGTTCATCCTGACTAGGTGGATGGTAGTACACTCCTATTACTATCCTTTTCCCCCTTACACACTGTTGTCCCGCCTCCCTTCCTGGGTAGGTGAGGTGTCCGCGAGCCTTAATTAGCCTTGGGTCAGAATTCCACTTTGTCTATCTTTATAAACTTTTCTTTATTAATGTGAAAACAAGTCCATCAATAAAAAATCTGTTATAGCAATTCCCTGGTGCAGCCCTTCAAGGTCCTGAATGTTCAACCTCTGAGTTCATATAGGCCTCCGCCTAGGCCCGCCTTAACACAAGTCAGCCCAGCCTTATTTGCTTGGGGTTTCTTTCCACTCCCCAAAACATCAGCCTGGTCTTTGGGGAAAAATGGCTTCACACAAATCAAGGGCGTTCACAAGGTAACCCTCAAAGTCACTGATTCATTGAAGTAGCACCCCCTGGTACAAAGTTCCCTCCTCCCCGGAAGAAAGTTCACTCACCCCTGGAATACAGTCCATTCCCTTTCCCCAAAACAAAGTCCATGTTGGGACCAAAGTTCATTTGTACATAAACAACAGTTCTCTTGCTTTCAGCTCAAATCCTTTTTGCCTTCACCTCTTTGTACATACAGGGGTTGAAGGGACCCCCTCCCTTTCACATACCAGCACCGAACGCCTGGTATCCACCCACATGGGTCAGATTTGAGCATTCTTTCTGGTAACCTTTCTCTCTCCAAAACAGTCCAGGTCCCCAGCACGGCGCATGACTCCAATCCTTTGCACTTCAGGGGCCCCACCCAAATACCTTCCCCCCCCCCCCTTACCAAGTTAGAGAATAGGGCTGCTGTAAATACTTTCACCATTTCTTCTTTTACCATGGCCAGGGCAGAGATATCCATGGGCTCCAGCTCAACAGCTTCACCCTCCATGAGAATCTCTCCAACCTCCTCTATAAGCTGCCAGTCCATGTGTTCCTCCTCCTGTTTCTCCCTTAGCTGCTTTAAATCCTCCTGATTAGCCCATCTGAGCCAGTCACAGCCCTCCCCCTTAGGAGCCTAGGAATTGTAATGCCTTCCACCTTTCTCAGCAGGGTCAGGTGTTCTATCCTGGGGCTGCTGGGAACTGTAGTCCACCTGGTTCTCAGAGAAAAAGGGAGGTCTATCCTCCTGGTGAGAGACGTGAACTCTGCCCTGAGAGCTGAGATTTGTAGTCTCCTAAGGCTTCAGGGTAAGACCTGCCTTTCCTGCGCCTTTATCTAAAACCTTCTTACCTGTTTTCTTAGGTTCTTCACAACATGGAATTTCAATCCATAGGGAATCCAAGATGTGTTTTGTTTCCTGCAGAATTTTCAATCTATTTGATTCAAGACCCTCCTTAGCATACAATTCTAACCCTCCACCAATTCAATCCACCCTATCACTACGATATAATCTGTACCCTGATATGACAGCGTCCCACTGCTTATCCTCCTTCCATTGGGTCTCAGAGATGCCTATTATATAGCGAAGATACATACCTATAGCAGGTATTCGCCAAGGACAGCAGGCTGATTGTTCTCACATGTGGGTTGATGTCTGCGTCATAAGTACATAAGTAATGCCACACTGGGAAAAGACCAAGGGTCCATCGAGCCCAGCATCCTATCCACGACAGCGGCCAATCCAGGCCAAGGGCACCTGGCAAGCTTCCCAAACGTACAAACATTCTATACATGTTATTCCTGGAATTGTGGATTTTTCCCAAGTCCATTTAGTAGCGGTTTATCGACTTGTCCTTTAGGAAACCGTCTAACCCCTTTTTAAACTCTGCCAAGCTAACCGCCTTCACCACGTTCTCTGACAACGAATTCCAGAGTTTAATTACGCGTTGGGTGAAGAAACGTTTTCTCCGATTTGTTTTAAATTTACTACACTGTAGTTTCATCGCATGCCCCCTAGTCCTAGTATTTTTGGAAAGCGTGAACAGACGCTTCATATCCACCTGTTCCACTCCACTCATTATTTTATATACCTCTATCACATCTCCCCTCAGCCGTCTCTTCTCCAAGCTGAAAAGCCCTAGCCTCCTTAGTCTTTCTTCATAGGGAAGTCGCCCCATCCCCGCTATCATTTTAGTCGCCCTTCGCTGCACCTTTTCCAGTTCCACTATATTTTTCTTGAGATGTGGCAACCAGAATTGAACACAATACTCAAGGTGCGGTCGCACCATGGAGCGATATAATGGCATCGTAACATCCTCACACCTGTTTTCCATACCTTTCCTAATAATACCCAACATTCTATTCGCTTTCCGAGCCGCAGCAGCACACTGAGCAGAAGGTTTCAGTGTATTATCGACGAAGACACCCAGATCCCTTTCTTGGTCCGTAATTCCTAACGTGGAACCTTGCATGACGTAGCTATAATTCGGGTTCTTTTTTCCCACATGCATCACCTTGCATTTGCTCACATTAAACGTCATCTGCCATTTAGACGCCCAGTCTCCTAGTCTTGTAAGGTCCTTCTGTAATTTTTCACAATCCTATCGCGAGTTAACGACTTTGAATAACTTTGTGTCATCAGCAAATTTAATTACCTCGCTAGTTACTCCCATCTCTAAATCATTTATAAATATATTAAAAAGCAGCGATCCTAGCACAGACCCAGGAACCGGTGTATTGCAAGCAAAATATTTAAAAATCTTGCCAGAATCTTCTGGTACTCATGCAGTGCGCACCGCGCATGCGTGGACCGATTTCCTGCCCGTTGCTGAGTGTTCCTGCTAAGTTTAATCAAAAAGCAAATAATAACAAACAACAACTCCAAAGGGGAGGTGGGCGGGTTTGTGAGAACAATCAGCCTGCTGTCCTCGGAGAATACCTGCTACAGGTATGTATCTTTGCTTTCTCCGAGGACAAGCAGACTGCTTGTTCTCACATGTGGGGTATCCCTAGCAACCAGGCTCACTCAAAACAATGAACATTGGTCAACTGGGTTCTTGCAATGTCGAGGACATAGCATAGATTGACCTGAAACCATAAACAACTAAATGTGAGTGCAGCCTTGAACAGAACAAAAATGGGTCTGGGGGGGGGGGGGGGTGGAGTTGGATTCTAAACCCCGAACAGGTTCTGCAGCACCGACTGCCCAAACCGACTGTCGCATCGGGTATCCTGCTGGAGGCAGTAGTGAGATGTGAACTGATGACCAAGTTGCAACCTTGCAAATCTCCTCAATGGAGGTTGACTTTAAGTGAGCCACTGACAACAGCCATGGCTCTAATATTGTGAGCCTTGACATGGCCCTCCAGAGTCAGCCCAGTTTGGGCGTAAGTGAAGCATATGCAATCCGCTAGCCAATTGGAGACTGAGCGTTTTCCGATGGTGACTCCCCTCCTGTTGGGATCAAAAGAAACAAACAACTGGGCGGACTGTCTAAAGGGCTTTCTCTGCTCCACGTAAAAGGTCAATGCTCTCTTGCAATCCAAGGTGTGCAAACTGCTTTCACCGCGGCGGGTAAAAGGATGGGGAAAGAATGTTGGCAAGACAATTGACTGGTTCAGATGGAACTCCGACACCACCTTTGGCAGGAACCTTTAGGTGTGTGCGGAGGACTACTCTGTTGTGATAGAACTTGATATAAGGTGCATGCATTACCAAGGCCTGAAGCTCACTGACTCTACGAGCTGAAGTAACAGCCACCAAGAAAACGACCTTCCAGGTCAAGTATTTCAGATGGCAGGAACTCAGTGGCTCAAAAGGAGCTTTCATCAGCTGGGTGAGAACGACGTTGAGATCCCATGACACTGGTGGAGGTTTGACAGGGGGCTTTGACAAAAGCAAACCTCTCATGAAGAGAACAACTAAAGGCTGTCCAGAGATAGGCTTACCCTCTACATGGCAATGAAAAGCACTAATCGCACTAAGGTGAACTCTTACGGAGTTGGTCTCAAGACCAGACTCTGACAAATGTAGAAGGTATTCAAGCAGGGTATGTGTAGGACAAGAAAGAGGATCTAGGGCCTTGCTGTCACACCAGACGGCAAACCTCCTCCATTTGAAAGAGTAACACCTCTTCGTGGAATCTTTCCTGGAAGCAAGCAAGACTCGGGAGACACCCTCTGAAAGACCCAAGGAGGCGAATTCTAAGCTCTCAAAATCCAAGCCGTGAGAGCCAGAGACTGGAGGCTGGGATGTAGAAGCAACCCTTGTTCTGAATGATGAGGGTTGGAAAGTAGTCCAATCTCCACGGTTCTTTGGAGGACAATTCCAGAAGAAGAGGGAACCAAATCTGACACGGCCAGAAAGGTGCAATCAGGATCATGGTTCCGCAGTCTTGCTTGAATTTCAGCAAAGTCAGTGGCATTCCTAGGGTGGCTGACACCCGGGGCGGATCGCTGATGCGGCCCCCCCCCGGGGTGCAGCGCCCCACCCCCAGTGAAAGGACACCCAGCGCGACCCCCCACCCCCGGCGAAAGGCCACCTTCACCCAGCGAAGGGACACCCCCCGGGTGCATTTTTACCTGCTGGGTGGGTGCCGTGCGCCTGTCTGCTTCGCTCGTTCCATGCTCCCTCTGCCCCGGAACAGGAAGTAACCTGTTCCGGGGCAGAGGGAGCACGGAACAAACGGAGCAGACAGGCACGCGGAACCCCCCCAGCGGCGTGCACCCGGGGCGGACCGCCCCCACTGCCCCCCCTTGGTACGCCACTGAGCAAAGTCTTCCCTACTAGAGGTATGGGAGGATACACATACAGAAGGCCTGTTCCCCAATGTAGGAGAAAGGCATCTGTCGCTAGTCTGTTGTGGGCTTGAAGCCTGGACTTTAACTGCTGGCATTTAAACCTGTGGATTTGTAAAATAGAGCAGAAACGTGTAGAAGCTGCCAGGTCCATGACATTCATTTTTTTCAACATATATCTTTAGAAACGGTTGCTCCCATTCCATGTGCTGGCATTCCTGCAGGTATTTCATAAAAGGCTCTGGGTAAACAAATCCATTTCTAAAATACCATTGACACTGAGCATACCCACATGGATATCTAAATTACAATCTCTACATGGTATGTAAAATGAGACTCCACGTATTCTAAACAGAAATATCCCAGGTTTCTTATGTATCAAATTATACAGTTGTGATAAAAACACGTCTTGTAGTTTATAGGTGTTTTCAAGGTCACTGAATATACATAGTGACAGGGGTGATTTCTCTGTCGTGCTTTTCAAGGTTGTGTTGAAAAAAATGCAAGTGGAGAAAAAAATCTAATTGAATTGCAAGAAAAGTTGAAAAACATCTTGCTCCATCTAGCAATCTGTTGCGAAATGCTAACGCTGAAAAATGTATTTCCACAACCAGCCTCAGCCTGCCATACACTCAGGAGAACCGCAGGGTGTACACTGTAGTCTGGCCTGCTGTGGCCCATGTGCTAGAAAACATCTGCCTTATCTCACCCTGCCTTCAGGCAAGCACAGTCATGAATGCAGCTCATCATCCTGTGCAAATGTGTTATTGCAGGGCTGCTCCTCCTCCCCCCTTGCAAGCTGTATTGTAAAAAAAGCATTAGTATCATAGCAATGTTATATGAATGTTCTAATTGTGCACTTATTACTACTACTACTACTTAACATTTCTAGAGCGCTACTAGGGTTACGCAGCGCTGTACAAGTTAACAAAGAAGGACGGTCCCTGCTCAAAGGAGCTTACAATCTAAAAGAATGAAATGTCAAGTTGGGGCAGTCTAGATTTCCTGAGTAGAGGTGTAGTGGTTAGGTGCCAAAGGCGACATTGAAGAGGTGGGCTTTGAGCAATGATTTGAAGATGGGCAGGGAGGGGCCTGGCGTATGGGCTCAGGGAGTCCGTTCCACGCATGGGGTGAGGCGAGGCAGAAAGGGCGGAGCCTTATTAGATACTCCATCCTATTATGCTTACATCGTATTATATCTCTGTTATTTGAATTCAGTGCTGGTAAATGTGTACATTTTTGATCTTGTTTCATGGCAGTCTTATTATTAGGTCTCAATTTGCTACTTTCAAGTTTTCCTCTTTCATTCTGTCTATGTCTATACTTGTTCATTTTGGTATATGACAAGTTGCCCTACTAGGTCAGACTAAAGGTCCATCTAGCCCAGTATCCCATTTCCAACAGTGGCCAATCTATGTCACAAGTACCTAATAGTGTCCCAGAAAGCAGCAAAATTGTAGGCTTGATGTTAAACTGTACCTACTGTACACCGCCTTGGGTGAATCTTTTCATAAAGACAGTTAATAAATGCTAACAAATAAATAAATAAATAAATAAAATTATCCTTCATATTTTTGAAGCCTTAAAGGTATTCTTCTTCCCTGCCTTACATCATTCATGGAGATGCAAATAGTGAAGACACTTACCTGTAGCAGGTATTCTCCAAGGACAGCAGGCCTTATATTCTCACAAGTGCGTGACATCAACCACGTCACTCAGTCCGGAACTTATGACAAGCATAAGTATAAGTAGAGCTATGTGGAGCATGAGACATGCTCAACTGCACGTGTGCGAGTGCCTTCCCACCCGCTATAAGAACAAAGGTGCATTAGTTATATACTACAGCAAAAAGGTATATAAATAAGAAAGAAGACAACTCCAATGGAAGGTGGGAGGGAATATATAATAATGTAAGGCCTGCTGTCCTCGGAGAATACCTGCTACAGGTAGGTATCTTCACTTTCTCTGAGGACAAGCAGACCTATTTATTTTCACACATGGGAAATCCCTAGCATCCAGGCTCACTGAAAACAACAAACATTGGTCAATTGGGCCTTGCAACAGTGAGGACAATACTCAGATTAACCTAAACCTATATACAAACTGAGTAAGAGTGCAGCCTGGAACAGAATAAAATGGGTCGAGGGGGCTGGAGTTGGATTCTAAACCCCGAACAGATTCTGTAGCACTGACTGCCCAAACCGACTGTCGCGTCGGGTATCCTGCTGAAGGTAGTAGTGAGATGTGAATGTGTGGACTGATGACCATGTTGCAGCCTTGCAAATCTCTTCAATGGAGGCTGACTTTAAGTGAGCCACTGACGCAGCTGTGGCTCTAACATTATGAGCCGTGACACGGCCCTCTAGAGTCAGCCCAACTTGTGCATAAGTGAAGGAAATGCAATCTGCTAGCCAATTTGAGATTGTGGGTTTTCCGATGGCGACTCCCCTCCTGTTGGGATCGAAAGAAACAAACAACTCTCTTGCAGTCCAAGGTATGCAAACTGTCTGTGCAGAGCCGGTGGTTGGGAGGCGGGGCTGGTGGTTGGGAGGCGGGGGATAGTGCTGGGCAGACTTATACGGTCTGTGCCCTGAAGAGCACAGGTACAAATCAAAGTAGGGTATACACAAAAAGTAGCACACATGAGTTGTCTTGTTGGGCAGACTGGATGGACCGTGCAGGTCTTTTTTCTGCCGTCATCTACTATGTTACTATATGTTACTATGCTTTCGCCAGGCCGGGTATGAGGACAGGGAAAGAATGTTGGCAAGACAATTGACTGGTTCAGATGGAACTCCGACACCACTCTGTTGTGATGAAATTTGATATAAGGTGCATGTACTACCAAGGCCTGAAGCTCACTGACCCTACGAGCTGAAGTAACAGCCACCAAGAAAATGACCTTCCAGGTCAAGTACTTCAGATGGCAGGTATTCAGTGGTTCAAAAGGAGCTTTCATCAGGTTTGACAGGGGGCTTTGACAAAAGCAAATCTCTCATGAAGCGAACAACTAAAGGCTGTCCAGAAAGGCTTACCCTCTACACGGCGATGAAAAGCTCTAATCGCACTAAGGTGAACTCTTACGGAGTTGGTCTTGAGACCAGACTCTGATAAGTGTAAAAGGTATTCAAGCAGGGTCTGTGTAGGACAAGAGCGAGGATCTAGGGCCTTGCTGTCACACCAGACAACAAACCTCCTCCATAGAAAGAAGTAACTCCTCTTAGTGGAATCTTTCCTGGAAGCAAGCAAGATGCGGGAGACACCCTCTGACAGACCCAAAGAGGCAAAGTCTACGCTCTCAACATCCAGGCCGTGAGAGCCAGAGACTGGAGGCTGGGATGCAGAAGCGCCCCTTCGTCCTGTGCGATGAGGGTCAGAAAACACTCCAATCTCCACGGTTCTTCGGAGGACAACTCCAGAAGAAGAGGGAACCAGATCTGACGCGGCCAAAAGGGAGCAATCAGAATCATGGTGCCTCGGTCTTGCTTGAGTTTCAACAAAGTCTTCCCCACCAGAGGAATGGAGGATAAGCATACAGCAGGCCCTCCCCCCAATCCAGGAGGAAGGCATCCGATGCCAGTCTGCCGTGGGCCTGAAGCCTGGAACAGAACTGAGGGACTTTGTGGTTCGCTCGAGATGCGAAGAGATCCACCAAGGGGGTGCCCCACGCTTGGAAGATCTGGCGCACCACTCGGGAGTTTAGCGACCACTCGTGAGGTTGCATAATCCTGCTCAGTCTGTCGGCCAGACTGTTGTTTACGCCTGCCAGATAAGTGGCTTGGAGCCCCATGCCGTGACGGCGAGCCCAGAGCCACATGCTGACGGCTTCCTGACACAGGGGGCGAGATCCGGTGCCCCCCTGCTTGTTGACATAGTACATGGCAACCTGGTTGTCTGTCTGATTTTGGATAATTTGGTGGGACAGCCGATCTCTGAAAGCCTTCAGAGCGTTCCAGATCGCTCGCAACTCCAGGAGATTGATCTGTAGACCGCGTTCCTGGAGGGACCAGCTTCCTTGGGAGTGAAGCCCATCGACATGAGCTCCCCATCCCAGGAGAGACGCATCCGTGGTCAGCACTTTTTGTGGCTGAGCAATTTGGAAAGGACGTCCCAGAGTCAAATTGGACCAAATCGTCCACCAATACAGGGATTGGAGAAAACTCGTGGACAGGTGGATCACGTCTTCTAGATCCCCAGCAGCCTGAAACCACTGAGAAGCTAGGGTCCATTGAGCAGATCTCATGTGAAGGCGGGCCATGGGAGTCACATGAACTGTGGAGGCCATGTGGCCCAGCAATCTCAACATCTGCCGAGCTGTGATCTGCTGGGACGTTCGCACCCGCGAGACGAGGGACAACAAGTTGTTGGCTCTCGTCTCTGGGAGATAGGCGCGAGCCGTCCGAGAATCCAGCAGAGCTCCTATGAATTCGAGTCTCTGTGCTGGGAGAAGATGGGACTTTGGGTAATTTATCACAAACCCCAGTAGCTCCAGGAGGCGAATAGTCATCTGCATGGACTGCAGGGCTCCTGCCTCGGACGTGTTCTTCACCAGCCAATCGTCGAGATATGGGAACACGTGCACCCCCAGCCTGCGAAGTGCCGCTGCTACTACAGCCAGGCACTTTGTGAACACCCTGGGCGCAGAGGCGAGCCCAAAGGGTAGCACACAGTACTGGAAGTGACGTGTGCCCAGCTGAAATCGCAGATACTGTCTGTGAGCTGGCAGTATCGGGATGTGTGTGTAGGCATCCTTCAAGTCCAGAGAGCATAGCCAATCGTTTCCTGAATCATGGGAAGTAGGGTGCCCAGGGAAAGCATCCTGAACTTTTCTTTGACCAGATATTTGTCAGGGCCCTTAGGTCTAGGATGGGACGCATCCCCCCCTGTTTTCTTTTCCACAAGGAAGTACCTGGAATAGAATCCCAGCCCCTCTTGCCCGAATGGCACGGGCTCGACCGCATTGGCGCTGAGAAGGGCGGAGAGTTCCTCTGCAAGTACCTGCTGTGCTGGAAGCGTAAGACTGAGCTCCCGGTGGACAATTTGGAGGTTTTGAGGCCAAATTGAGGGTGTATCCTTGCCGGACTATTTGGAGAACCCACTGATCGGAGGTTATGAGAGGCCACCTTTGGTGAAAAGCTTTCAACCTCCCACCGACCGGCAGGTCGCCCGGCACTGACACTTGTATGTCGGCTATGCTCTGCTGGAGCCAGTCAAAAGCTCGCCCCTTGCTTTTGCTGGGGAGCCGAGGGGCCTTGCTGAGGCGCACGCTGCGACGAGAGCTGAGCGCGCTGGGGGCTTAGCCTGGGCCGCAGGCTGTCGAGAAGGAGGATTGTACCTACGCTTGCCAGAAGAGTAGGGAACAGTCCTCCTTCCCCCAAAAAATCTTCTACCTGTAGAGGTAGATGCTGAAGGCTGCCGGCGGGAGAACTTGTCGAATGCGGTATCCCGCTGGTGGAGATGCTCTACCACCTGTTCGACCTTCTCTCTAAAAATATTGTCCGCACGGCAAGGCGAGTCCGCAATCCGCTGCTGGAGTCTATTCTCCAGGTCGGAGGCACGCAGCCATGAGAGCCTGCGCATCACCACACCTTGAGCAGCGGCCCTGGACGCAACATCAAAGGTGTCATACACCCCTCTGGCCAGGAATTTTCTGCACGCCTTCAGCTGCCTGACCACCTCCTGAAAGGCTTGGCTTGCTCAGGGGGGAGCGCATCAACCAAGCCCGCCAACTGCCGCACATTGTTCCGCATGTGTATGCTCGTGTAGAGCTGGTAAGACTGGATTTTGGCCACGAGCATAGAGGAATGGTAGGCCTTCCTCCCAAAGGAGTCTAAGGTTCTAGAGTCTTTGCCCGGGGGCGCCGAAGCATGCTCCCTAGAACTCTTAGCCTTCTTTAGGGCCAGATCCACAACTCCAGAGTCGTGAGGCAACTGGGTGCGCATCAGCTCTGGGTCCCCATGGATCCGGTACTGGGACTCGATCTTCTTGGGGATGTGGGGATTACTTAATGGCTTGGTCCAGTTCGCAAGCAATGTCTTTTTCAGGACATGGTGCAAGGGAACAGTGGACGCTTCCTTAGGTGGAGAAGGATAGTCCAGGAGCTCAAACATTTCAGCCCTGGGCTCGTCCTCCACAACCACCGGGAAGGGGATGGCCGTAGACATCTCCCGGACAAAGGAAGCGAAAGACAGACTCTCAGGAGGAGAAAGCTGTCTTTCAGGGGAGGGAGTGGGATCAGAAGGAAGACCCTCAGACTCCTCGTCAGAGAAATATCTGGGGTCTTCCTCTTCTTCCCACGGAGGCCTCACCTTCGGTGTCAGACCAAGTCACGAACCTGTGTCTGCAACCTCGCCCGGCTCGACTCAGTGGAGCCACGTCCACGATGGGGGCGTCGAGAGGTAGACTCCCTCGCCCGCATCGGCGAAGCTCCCTCCGCCGATGTTAGTCGGGGAGCCTTCTGGGAGGTGGGCCGCAGCCGCACCGCACGCGGTGTACGACGTCGGGGACTCACCCCGGGCGATGGGCCAGCCGGCGCCACGCTCGACGGTACCGGAGGCGCAAGCACCGTCGGTACCGGAGGCGGTTAGGGCGCAACAGCTCTCCCAGAATCTCTGGGAGAACGGCCCGGAGGCTCTCGTCAGAGCGGCTGCAGAGAAAGGCATGGAGGTCGATGCAGGCGTCGACGTCAGAACCTGTTCCGGGCGTGAGGCTGTTCCGGGCTGTCCAGAGTGGAGCGCATCGACACCTCTGAACAGAGGGTGAGCGGTCCTCTCGGTGCCAATGCTGCTGGGTGCTGACTCCCTCGGCGACCCAGAGCTCTCGGTGCCGACGCGGGGAGGAGACCGGTGTCGATGCTCTTCGACTTCTTCCGAAGCATGTCACCGGAGCTCCCCGGCACCGACGAGGAGGACGTAGAATCCAGCCGTCGCTTCCTCGGGGCCAAGGTCGAAGGAGGTCGATCTCGGGGGGGCTGTACCGCAGGAGCCCTCAGGGTAGGGGGAGACCCACCCGAAGGCTCACCGCCACCAGCAGGGGAATGGACAGCCCTCACCTGCACTCCTGACGATGCACCACCGTCCGACGACATCAGCAGACGAGGTCCCGGTACCACCGACGTCGATGCAGCTATCCGATGTCTCGGCGCCGATGCAGAGGGCCGATGCCTCGATGCACTCGATGCACTGGCGGCCGAGAATGAAGGTCTGGACGCTGACGACGTCGATGCACTCGATGACCTTGGTGTCGATGCCGACGAAGAGCCCGAGAACAAAACGTTCCACTGGGCCAATCTCGCTACCTGAGTCCGCCTTTGTAACAGGGAACACAGACTACAGTTCTGAGGACGGTGCTCGGCCCCCAGACACTGAAGACACGACGAGTGCCTATCAGTGAGCGAGATTACCCGGGCGCACTGGGTGCACTTCTTGAAGCCGCTGGAAGGCTTCGATGTCATGGGCGGAAAAATCACGCCGGCGAAGTCAAAATCCGAAATGACGAATTAGAGCACCAAAACTTTGAGGGAGAAAAAATCTCGACCGAGGCCGAAAGAGGCCTACCCCGACGACGAAAGAAAACTTACCGGGGCAAAGACTGGAAGTACGGGAAGGGGCAAACGAAACCCAAGGGGGTTTTCGGAGCACTTTCCGAACGAATTTAAACCTTTTCCGAAGAAAAAACACGTCGATCTGAATAACGGACGCGCGAGGTCGACTCTCCGGGGCTCGACACGGCAAAAAACACAGCCGTACCGAGTGCGGACGAAAGAAGACTGGCCGGCTCGAGCCGGTTTCGGGCGGGAAGACGGCCGCGCATGCGCGGTGCGCGCGGGCGCGCGAGGACTAGCAAAGGACTTTGCTAGTGAAGATTCCGATTGGAGGGGCTGCCGTGGACGTCACCCATCAGTGAGAACAAGCAGCCTGCTTGTCCTCGGAGAAAATGAAGCTACAATGTAGTAAACTTAAAACGAATCGGAGAAAATGTTTCTTCACTCAACGCGTAATTAAACTCTGGAATTCATTGCCAGAGAATGCGGTAAAGGCGGTTAGCTTAGTGGAGTTAAAAAAAGGTTTGGACGGCTTCCTAAAGGAAAAGCTCATAGACCGTTATTAAATGGACTTGGGGAAAATCCACTATTTCTGGGATAAGCAGTACAAAATATTTTGTACTTTTTGGGGATCTTGCCAGGTATTTGTGATCTGGATTGGCCACTGTTGGAAACAGGATGCTGGGCTTGATGGACCTTTGGTCTTTCCCATTATGGCAAAACATATGTACTTATGTAAGATACCTGAGACAACGGAGATAAAGTGACTTGCTCCCTGCTCTACCCACCAGAACACTTCCTCTCCTCAAACTGCCCCACACCAAACATGCACATCAGATTGCCATACCAAACAACAAATAAAAATGTCATAGTATCAAAGTCCTCACTGTACAATGGATCTCACCATTTTTTTTGAATTCCTCATGCAAGGTTCAGTAAACTTTATCCATCATGAAATCCATGGATCATGTTCATGGGAGAGAGATAAAAAAAATAGGAAAAAGCCAACCGGGGTCAGGGTAAGGGAGTGAAGAGAGCACATTCCTAAACTTGTGACCAGGTTCAAATTTCCTCCTTAGGAAGAAGGTTCCCATTTAACGATACAGCTGAGGTGCATCATATATGGGTCACCTCACAGCAGGGGGTAGGAGTAAAAGGCAACACTTGCACAGTAAAATGAAGATACATACTTGTAACAGGTATTCTCCGAGGACAGCAGGCTCAATATTCTCATGTATGGGCCGTCGTCTGTGACGGCCCAGGAGACCAGAACTTTGAAAAAGAAAAAGAAATCTCCAGAACGCGCCGTCGCAGGGACCGAACGCACTGCGCATGTGCGAACGGCTTCCCGCCCGCGACATGAGCGTGCCCTAATCAGTTAGTAAAAAGCAAAGTATAGAACTGTAACAACTCCAACGGGAAGGAGGGAGGGTTGTGAGAATATTGAAACTGCTGTCCTCAGAGAATACCTGCTACAGGTATGTATCTTCATTTTCTCCGAGGACAAGCAGGCTCAATATTCTCACGTATCCCTAGCCCCCAGGCTCACTCAAAACAATAAACATTGGTCAATTGAGCCCCGCAACGGCGAGGACATAACAGAGATTGACATGAAAGTAAATTGAACTAGATGAGAGTGTAGCCTGGAACAGAACAGAAAATGGGCCTAGGAGGGTGGAGTTGGATTCTAAACCCCGAACAGGTTCTGCAGCACTGACTGCCCAAACTGACTGACGCATTCGGTATCCTGCTGGAGGCAGTAGTGAGATGTGAACTGATGACCAAGTTGCAGCCTTGCAAATCTCCTCAATGGAGGTTGACTTTAAGTGAGCCACTGACGCAGCCATGGCTGTAATATTGTGAGCCGTGACATGGCCCTCCAGAGTCAGCCTAGCTTGGGCGTTAAGTGAAGCATATGCAATCTGCTAGCCAATTGGAGATTGAGCGTTTTCCGATGGTGACTCCCCTCCTGTTGGGATTAAAAGAAACAAACAGCTGGGTGAACTGTCGATAGCGATTTGTCCGCTCCACGTAAAAGGCCAATGCTCTCTTACAGTCCAAGGTGTGCAACTTGTCCTCACCAGGGCGGGTATGTGGACGGGGAAAAATGTTGGCAAGACAATTGACTAATTCAGATGGAACTCCAACACCGCCTTCGGCAACAACTTAGGGTGAGTGCGGAGGACTTCAGTGTTATGATGAAATTTGATGTAAGGTGCATGTACTACCAGGGCTTGGTGCTCACTGACCCTATGAGCTGAAGTAACAGCCACCAAGAAAATGACCTTCCAGGTCAAGGAATCCTGTTCAGAAGGAATGTATCCTTGGGAGTTTAGGTGGCAGAGCCGGTGGTGGGAGGCGGGGCTAGTGGTTGGGAGGCGGGGATAGTGCTGGGCAGACTTATACGGTCTGTGCCAGAGCCGGTGGTGGGAGGTGGGGATGGTTGGGAGGCGGGGATAGTGCTGGGCAGACTTATACGGTCTGTGCCAGAGCTGGTGGTGGGAGGTGGGACTGATATTTGGGAGGCGGGGATAGTGCTGGGCAGACTTATACGGTCTGTGCCAGAGCTGGTGGTGGGAGGCGGGGCTGCTGGTTGGGAGGCGGGGCTGCTGGTTGGGAGGCGGGGATAGTGCTGGCCAGACTTATACGGTCTGTGCCCTGAAGAGGACAGGTACAAATTAAAAGTAGCACATATGAATTTATCTTGTTGGGCAGACTGGATGGACCGTGCAGGTCTTTTTCTGCCGTCATCTACTATGTTACTATGTTACTATGTAAGTACTTCAGATGGCAGGAATTCAGTGGTTCAAAAGGAGATTTCATCAGCTGGGTGAGAACGACTTGAGATCCCATGATACTGGTGGAGGTTTGACTGGGGGCTTTGACAAAAGCAAACCTCTCATGAAGCGAACAACTAAAGGCTGTCCAGAGATAGGCTGACCTTATACACGTTGATGATAAGCACTAATTGCACTAAGATGAACCCTTACGGAGTTGGTTTTGAGGCCGGACTCAGATAAGTGTAGAAGGCATTCAAGCAGGGCCCGTGTAGGACAAGAAAAAGGATCTAGGGACTTGCTGTCACACCAGATGGCAAACCTCCTGCATTTGAAAGAATAACACTTTTTCGTGGAATCTTTCTTGGAAGCAAGCAAGACTCGGGAGACACCCTCTGAAAGACCCAGGGAGGCAACCTCTAAGCTCTCAACATCCAGGCCGTGAGATCCAGAGACTGGAGGTTGGGATGTAGAAGCGACCCCTCGTTCTGGGTGATGAGGGTCAGGAAACAGTTCAATCTCCACAGTTCTTCGGAGGACAACTCCAGAAGAAGAGGGAACCAGATCTGACAAGGCCAGAAGGGAGCAATCAAGATCATAATTCCCCGGTCTTGCTTGAGTTTCAGCAAAGTCTTCCCTACTAGAGGTATGGGAGGATATGCATACAGAAGGCCTGTCCCCCAGTGTAGGAGAAAGGCATCTGACGCTAGTCTGTCGTGGGCCTGAAGTCTGGAACAGAATTGAGGGACTTTGTGATTGATTTGAGTGGTAAAGAGATCCACCGAAGGGGTGCCCCACTCTCGGAAGATCTTGAGAACAACGGCCATGTTTAGAGACCACTCGTGAGGCTGCATGATCCTGCTCAACCTGTCGGCCAGACTGTTTTTTACGCCTGCCAGATATGTGGCTTAGAGAAGCATGCCACGATGGTACACCTAAAGCCACATCTTGACGGCCTCCTGACACTGAGAGCGAGATCCAGTGCCCCCCTGCTTGTTGGTGTAATACATTGCAACCTGATTGTCTGTCTGAATTAAGATGATTTGATTGGACAGCCGATCCCTGGAAGCCTTGAGAGCATTCCAGATCGCTCATAATTCGAGGAAGTTGATCTGAAGATCCTTTTCCTGAAAAGACCAAGCTCCTTGAGTGTGAAGTCCATCTACATGGGCTCCCCACCCTAGGAGGGATGCATCCTTCGTCAGCAATTTCTGCAGCTGAGGAATTTGGAATAGACATCCCAAGGTCAGATTGGATCAAATGGTCCACCACTGAAGGGATCTGCAAAACTTGGTGGAGAGACGGATTACATCCTCTAGATCCCCTATAGCTTGGCACCACTGGGAAGCTAAGATCCATTGAGCTGATCTCATATGTAGACGTGCCACGGGAGTCACATGAACTGTGGAAGCCATGTGGCCTAAATGTTTCAACATCTGCCGAGCTGTGATCTGTTGAGACGCTCGAGCCGAGGACACTAGGGCCAGGAGATTGTCTTCCCGTGCCTGAGGGAGATAAGCTCGAGACGTCTGAGTGTCCAACAGAGCTCCAATGAACTCCAATTTCTGAACCGGGACAAGGTGGGACTTGGGATAATTGATAACAAACCCCAGTAGCTCTAGCAATCGAATAGTCATCCGCATGGACTGTAGAGTTCTTGCCTCCGAGGTGCTCTTCACCAGCCAATCGTTGAGATAAGGGAAAACATGCACTCCCAGTCTGCGAAGCGATGCTGCGACAACTGCCAGACATTTTGTAAATACTCTGGGCGCAGATGCAAAGCCAAAAGGCAGCACACGGTACTGAAAATGCTGTGTTCCCAGCCGAAATTGAAGATACTTCCTGTGAGCTGGGAGTATCGAGATGTGAGTATAGGCATCCTTAAGTCCAGAGAGCATAGCCAATCGTTTTCCTGAATCATAGGAAGAAGGGTGCCCATGGAAACCATCCTGAACTTTTCTCGGACAAGAAATTTATTCAGGGCCCTTAGGTCTAGGATGGGACACATCCCCCCTGTTTTCTTTAGCACAAGGAAGTACTTGGAATAGAATCCTAGTCCTTCTTCCCCTGGTGGAACGGGTTCGACCGCATTGGCCTTTAGAAGGGCGGAGAGTTCCTCTGTAAGTACCTGCTTGTGCTGAGAGCTGAAGGACGGAGCTCCCAGTGGGCAATTTGGAGGCCTGGATATCAGATTGAGAGCGTATCCGAACCGGACTATTTGAAGAACCTACCTGTCGGAGGTTATAAGAGGCCACCTTTGGTGAAAAAATATCAACCTCCCCCCGACAGGCAAGCCATCCAGCACGGAAACGTTTACTGTGGCTATGCTGCACTGGAGCCAGTCAAAAGCCCATCCCTTGCTTTTGCTGAGGAGCCCTAGGTGTCCTGTGGTGGTTATTGGTGAGCCCTTAGGTTCCCGGAGGCCTGGTAAGACCTCCGAGGACCGCCGCGCACCCCGAATCTTCACCCGCGGCGACCGCCGTTCACCGAGGGTTGAGCCCTCAGCTGCAGGCGGTCAGCAGGACTGCTGGAACCGCGGGGTGACGGTCGGCTTGGCTGGTAGTCAGCAACTCAGTCTCTAGAGGGCAGCTAGCAAGGACGGCTAGCGCAGGAAAGGACACAGTCTCTGCAAGGGGCTAGCAGGGAGGGCTAGCTGGAAGAGGAACGCAGTCTCTGGAGGTGGCTAGCAAGGGCGGCTAGCTTGAAGAGGACACAGACTTCGAAGGTGGCTAGCAAGGACGGCTAGCTGAAGAAGACACGGACTCCGAAGGTGGCTGGCAAGGACGGCTAGCTGAAGAAGACACCGTCTCTGAAGGTGGCTAGCAAGGACGGCTAGCTGAAGAAGACACAGTCTCTGAAGGTGGCTAGCAAGGACGGCTAGCTGAAGAAGACACAGTCTCTGAAGGTGGCTAGCAAGGACGGCTAGCTGAAGAAGACACAGTCCCTGAAGGTGGCTAGCAAGGACGGCTAGCTGAAGAAGACACAGTCTCTGAAGGTGGCTAGCAAGGACGGCTAGCTGAAGAAGACACAGTCTCTGAAGGTGGCTAGCAAGGACGGCTAGCTGAAGAGGACACAGTCTCCGATCCACTGTGTGGGCTTCTGACGAACGAAACGGAAGCACTGGACTCCTTCCGTTTCGTGGTTTAAATCCCCCGCCCGTCCTTCCCCTTCCAGCAGCTGGAGCCAATCCCCCTGGCCCAGGCAGGCAAAGGAGGCCTGGATTGGCCAGCCTGCTCGGCGGGCGGGGTCTCCTTGTCGATGCGCCAATCCGGCGCGAGTAGGCGGGGCTGGCTCGCTGGTCCGCTCCAGCGAGGAGGACGACGCCGCCGGCGCTGCCATCTTGGCCGGCGTATCTCCTTCTCCGAGGCCGGCGTTTGCTCCAGCGGATCGCCGGCCTCGGAGCGGCCCGCGGCAGCGCCGGCCCCGTCGGCGGCTCGTCCTCTCCGCCCCGGATCCCGCGGCCTCCGTTGGTCCTCGCCCCCTACTGCGGGCCGCCAGGTAAGAGCCCGGGACGGGACACTAGGGGCCTATGGCGCACGGCGTTGATGGGAACATGCATGCTGAGATTGAGCCTGAACCGGCTGCCGAGAGGCAGGAGTGTACCTATACCTGTTATAGGAATAGGAAGCACTCCTCTTCCCTCCAAAAAACCTCCTAGAAGAGGAGGCAGTAGCAGAAGACGTCCGGCAGGAGAGAGAATCCATGGCATCATGGTGCTTGTTGATCTGATCAACCATGTCCTCTACTTTTTCTCCAAAAAGATTATCCCCCCAGCAAGGAACATCCGCCATTTGCTGCTGGGTCTTCTGATCCAGGTCAGAGAAACGCAGCCATGAGAGTCTGCGCATCACTATACCTTCAGCAGATACTTGAGATGCCACATCAAAAGTGTCGTAAGACCACCTGGCCAGAAATTTGCGACACACCTTCTGCTGCCTGACCACCTGGTGAAAAGGTTCGGCGAGCTTCGGAGGAAGTGCTTCCACCAAACTAGACAGTTGTCTCACCGAGTTCCACAAGTGGATGCTCGTGTAGAGCTGGTATGTTTGGATCTTGGTGGCGAGCATAGGGGCCTGATACATTCTCCTCCCAGAAGAGTCCAAGGTCCTAGACTCTCTGCCTGGGGGCACCGAGGCATAGTCTCTAGTACTCTTGGCTCTTCTGAGAGTAGAGTCCACCACCATGGATTCATGAGGAAGTTGGGCCTTCACCATTACAGGCTCTCCATGGAGTCTGTACTAGGACTCGGATTTCTTGGGGACCACTGGGTTAGAAAGAGGGCACGACCAATTTCGCATAAGCACTTCCCTCAGTGTATTATGCAAGGGGGCTGTAGCAACCTCAGCAGGCGGAGAAGGATAGTCCAAGACGTCGAGCATCTCGGCCCTGGGCTCATCCACATCCTCCATAGGGAATGGAATGTCCTTAATTGGCGGAGTAGGATCAGAGGGAACCCCATATGACTCTTCCTCTGAAAGGTATCTGGGGTCTTCCTCCTCTTCCCACGAGTGCTCCTCATTGGTGTCGGACAAAAGCTCCCTAAGAGCAGTCCGAACCCGAGCCTGTCTCGATGTCGAGGATCGACGACCTCGTGGGGGGTATCGAGAAGTCGACCCCTGCCTAGACCAGCAAAGCTTCCTCCACCGACGTCGAGGGGGAATCGACCCGGATGGCAGCCGATGCCGGTACCGCATGCGGCACCGAGGACGGGGACCTCCTCACAGGCGATGGCCCAGATGGCACCTCTGCAGTCAGTACAGAAGGCGCAAGCACCCCCGACACCGAAGCAGATTGGCGCAGCAACCCTTCCAGGAGCTCTGGAAGAATTGCCCAGATGCGCTCATCGAGAGCTTCCATCGGAAAAGGCTGGGGGGCCGGTGGAGGAGTCAGTTGCAGAATCTGAGGGGGCTCGAGAGCCGGTACCAGGCTGCCAGATGACCGACGCATCGGCACCTCCTGAATGGAGGGTGAGCGGTCCTCCTGGTGCCGCCGCCCATCATCGAGACTCCTCGGTACCGAAGAGGAGGATGTGGAATCCTCACACCTCCTCGGGGCCGGGTCCGACGCCAGTCGGTCCCGGGGGTCCTGCATAGCAGTAGGCCTCAAGACAGGTGGAGACCCGCACGATGCCTCACTGCTCTTAGCGCGCTGTGATCTTTCGGCAGCCATTACCTGAACTCTCGATGTCGATGCTTCCCCCAACGTCGATGCCGCCGACTTCGGTACCGATGTCGATGCCGCCGACCTCGGTACCGATGTCGATGCCAACGTCAAAGGACCAGACCGATCTGGAAAAAGCTTCTCACACTGAGCCTCTCGAGCCAACTGGGTCCGTTTTTTCATCAATTTACACAGCTTACAAGAAGCTGGCTGATGGTCGGGCCCAAGATACTAGAGACACCACGCGTGGGGGTCGTTACTTGAAATGGTCCAGTTGCACCGAGGACAACACTTGAAGCCGCTGGGTGTCCTCGATCACATGGAGGGAAAAACGGCGGTCGCAAAATCAAAAGGCTTGATGGTGCCAAGAAAAAGGGGCACAAGAAGGGGAAAACAGCCCGGCCGAGCAGCCTAAAGGACGTCCGCGTCAAAAAATTAAGGAAATTTTAATGAGGAAGAAGAAAACCTAAGAAAAATAAAGGAAGAAAGATTTTTTATATATATATTTGACAAAACGGAGGCAAGAAAAATTAAAGAAGAATAAAATTAGGTGATAAACGCCAGAAAATGGTTCTCCTGAACCGAGAAGGGAACGAGGCGAAAAAACAACTTTCCCAGTCGCAGATAGAAAAGAACTGATTAGGGCACGCTCGCGTCGCGGGCGGGAAGCCGTTCGCACATGCGCAGTGCGTTCGGTCCATGCGACGGCGCGTTCTGGAGAGTTCTTTTTGTTTTTCAAAGTTCCGGTCTCCTGGGCTGTCGCGGACGACAACCCATACGTGAGAATATTGCTTGTCCTCGGAGCAAAAGGGAGCCCTCTGCTGTCCAAAGAAGAGAGCTGCTGTTTCTGTCTGGCTCCTATCAGCAAACCGTAATCAACTGCAGGGTTCGTGATCCTTGGAACCAGCCTACCTGTACTTTGCAACTGAACTTGAACACAAGCCACACAGTGTCACAAGACCAATTTTGTTTTCCAATAGCAAAGCTCAGATGCAAAACAACTCAAAATACCGAGCAGATGGAATAACAAAGACATTTATCTACTAGAAGAGAAAGGCAGGCAGCATTTAGCTATTCCTGGGTCTTGGAAAACAGATGTCATCATATTCCTTTTCATTTTGTATGTAGTTGCTCAACAGATCAGGCATGTAGAAATGTTTTTCCTCAGTGTACTCCTGCCTTGATCCTGATTTTTGCCTGCATCATATTCTTGGGAAACATTAGGCTCTTTCCAAGAATTATGTAGTATTTTTTAGAAAAGGGCAGCCACAATCTATCTCCTGCTAGTGGTAAATGGAAAAAGCTGTAGATCTGAAATGTGAATCAGTAAACAACTCATTCCAAGTGCAACAACTGATGTTGCTATCAGCCTGTGGAGAAAGTGGAATTGCTTTCTTCTAAGAGATGTTATCTGTGGACGGTGGAATAAGCCAGCCACAGGGAAAAGTTATGTCTTACCTGATAACTTTCTTTCCTTTAGTCCTATCAGACCACCCCAGACCAATGGGTTCTGTTTGTCTACCAGCGGATGGAGCCAGAGAATGAAAATAGTTCTCAAGTGATTCGTCCCTTAAGGGCATTGTGCTGCATAGAATGTTCAGTGTTTCAAATAGCTCAAAATTCACCTGGTGGCCAATATTGAAACTCTAAGATCAAATGTCTGAATCTGGTTAGAACCTTACCAGCCACTGCAGCATATACTCTACTGACATGCAGATATTTCACAGAGTCAGGAGACATGTGACATACAATAGGTCTGGAAACTCAAAATCGGTGATATTGGTGATATCTAAAAAATATAGCTTGTATCTAAAAGAAAATTAATTAACAAGGGAAAGATTCTAGACTAGTCTGATAGGACTAAAGGAAAGAAAGTTATCAGGTAGGACATAACTTTTCCTTCCATAGCTTCCTATCAGACCAGTCCAAATCAATGGGATGTAGCAAAGCAGTGAAGCAGTGTCCTCAACATGGGGATCATGGGGGGGGGGGGGGGGGGGGGAAGACTAAAAAAGATTTAAACACTCAAAAGAGATATAAACTGAAATAGCCTTAGAGATCCTTCCCAGCAAAACCCAGTAGAAAGAACCAAGATAAATCTGAAGGACTCTGGAAAGACAAAGGGTATGAAAGGGATATGGAAGAGAAGAAGAAAGTGAGTTGCATGATAAGTAGAACAACAGAAAATAACATTGATAGACAATGGAAAAGATGCATAAAGCAAGAAACAAACCCAACTGGTGATTTTTCTTGAATGGGCTATTGAAGACAACAGAAAACCAAAGCACATCTATGAAGGGAATATTGTAACTACAATACAAGACCTGGAGGAGCTGAATATCCAGAGAAGGAAATATAGAAGAAAGTACCTCGAATGCTGTGTGCAATTCTAGTCACCGCATTTCAAAAAAGATATAGCGGAATTAGAAAAGGTACAGAGAAGAGTGATGACAATAATAAAGGGGAGGGATGACTTCCCTAGGAGGAAAGGCTAAAGTGGCTAGGGTTCTTTAACTTGGAAAGGAGATGGCTGAAGGGAAATATGATAGAGGTCTATAAAATACTGAGTGGAGTGGCACAAATAGACATGAATTGTGTGTTTACTCTTTCCAAAAATACAAGGATTAGGGGGCAAGCAATGAAGTAGTTAATTTAAAACAAACCAGAGAAAATATGTCTTTATTCAATGTGTAATTAAACTCTGGAATTCATTGCCAGAGAATGTGGTAAAGCACTTAACTTAGCAGGGTTTAAAAAAGGTTTGGATAATTTCCTAAAAGAGAAGTTGTAATAGTTTGCCAGTGTTCATGCAATTAATACCTGTTTATAGTCTTTTTTTGTAAAATACTAAAATCTTATCTGTTCTCATTGAAACATTTCTTCAGGGTATGGATCATTTAAATTTAATTGTATATCATATCTGAATGAGATATTGTTCTTGTTGTGAACCACTTTTTTAAAAGCAGTATACAAGATGCAGAATAGAATAGAATTAAAAAAAATCCATAAGCCATTATTAAGATGGACTTGGGAAAATCCATTGCTTATTTCTAGGATAAGCAGCATAAAATATTGGGAACTTGTCAGGTACTTGTGACCTGGATTGGCCACTGACTGTTAGAAACAGGATACTGGGCTTGATGGGCCTTCAATCTGTCTCAGTATGGCAACACTTATGTTCTTATGCTATCAGGAGCTGAAAAACCATTGTGCTTTCCCATCTACATCTGTAGCAACCAGGAAAATCCAGAAGCAAATTTAAAAAATCACCCTTCACTAAAAATAAAGAAGGGAGACCAATGGGGTCTAAATAGAATGGCTATTGACTGACCTGGTGCCAAAGAATGCCCTATTCAGACATGAAAATCCACATGTCATCATAAGAGCAAGAAAAGACATGGTGCAATATATGAGACACTCAGACAAGACAATCAAGAATGGGAGCCTATTAGGCTCAGAATAAAACCACAATATCACAGGCTTCCTGAAGTTGAGTAACAGCGGTGGCCAGTGCCAGTGCCATCGAGTTAGCTGCACAAAACAACTATAGTGTAGAATTGCACAGAGTAGTTGGTTTATATAGCCTGAGCCATATGGGGGACTGGCGAAACTGTACTAAATAGTTGTGCAGAATAGATAAGGCACATAGAGGTGCAGAATCGAACGGCACACCCAAGTTTTCCTGAGGGCGTCCTCGCAGGACGTCCCCGCGAAGGGGCGGGGAAACCCATATTATCGAAACAAGATGGGTGTCCATCTTTCGTTTCAATAATACGGTTGGGGACGCACAAATCTTAACATTTAGATCGACCTTAGAGATGGTCGACATAAATGTTGAGATGGTCGACCTTAGAGATGGTCGTCCCCAGTTTCCAGCGATAATGGAAACCGAGGATGCCCATCTCAAAAACGACTAAATCCAAGCCATTTGGTCATGGGAGGAGCCAGCATTCGTAGTGCACTGATCCCCCTGACATGCCAGGACACCAACCGGGCACCCTAACTAATGGACTAACTGATGCACTAACTGAACGGAAAAAGCCCTTCCCTTACCGATCCCTTAGCGATTCGGAAAGGAACGGGCATGCATGAAGGAAATCGCTTGCAGATGAGCTGCTCACTGTTAGCTCATTTGCACACGATTTCCTTCCTAAGGAGGGGAAGCCAGTGCAGTGCAGCCAGGCATTATGCGTGGCTGCTCTTCGCTTGCCAAAGACGGCTTCATACATGTAGACAAGCTGCGTGTATAATAGCCGTCTACAACCTTAAATAAATTGCCATCTACAACCTTAGAAAAGTACAAGTCCAGGTGAAAATGTCCAAGTGCTCGTCAGGGACATCTTTTTTTTTTAGAGTATAGGTGAAAGACGTCCTTCGCTATGCCTCCGTCCCTGTGACGACAGTTGAAGATGTCCAAAATGTGGATGTTTCTGTGAGAAGGACATCCATGCCTGCTATGCCTCTGACACCACCCCCTCCCCTGTATTTATTTGGGTTTTGGATCACACGTAGCAGCAGTGGGATTTGAACTGGCCACCTCTGGATTGCAAGAGCAGTGCTCTGACAACTAGGCCATTCCTCCACGCCACTCCACTCTCTTGAAATTTGGCCGTCCCTGTGGGGGGGGGGGGGGGCAGTTCAGGACGCCCAAAATGTTTGAAAGAAGAACGTCCACGCCTTCGCTATGCCTCCGCTGACACACACATACCTCCCCTACCTGGGACCTGCATACTGCTGCGATGGACCACAGTATGACATTTCAGGCTGGCAAAAAAAGTTTTCAAAGTTTTTTTTTCAGGGTAGGAGGGGGTTAGTCACCACTGGGGGAGTCAGGGGAGGTCATCCCTGATTCTCTCCGGTGGTCATCTGGTCAGTTCGCGCACCTTTTTGAGGCTTGGTCGTAAGAAAAAATGGACCAAGTAAAGTTGCCCAAGTGCTCGTCAGGGACGCCCCTCTTTTTTCCATTATCGCTCGAGGACGCCCATCTGTTAGGCACACCGAGTCCCGCCTTTGCTATGCCTCGACACGCCCCCGGGAACTTTGGTTGTCCCCGCGACGGGAAGCAGTTGGGGACGCCCAAAATCGGCTTTTGATTATGCCGATTTGGGCGACCCTGAGAGAAGGACGCCCATCTCCCAATTTGTGTCGAAAGATGGGCGCCCTTCGCTTTCAAAAATAATCCTGATAGTCATCTACCAAGACCAGCCAAACACCATAAGCAAATGCATCAAGAGATGTTATATATGTAGCTATAGATATGGCTGTCAAAACTGGATACATCCATGCCAGCACTGTAGCAGGAGTTATAGAAGCACGTGTTCAGTTATATCCATACACGCATCTGCAGTAGCTGTTGCCATATAGTCAGCTATGACAGGTGGTACCATACGGGCAGCCGTAGTATCTGGTGTCATAAAGGCGCTGCAGCGGCTAGTGTAATACTAGCAGGTACAATGGCTAGTGTACCACTGTTGGCTATAGTGGCTGATGTTATACAGGTGCTGCAGTGCCTGGTGTCATACAGGCGGCTGTGGTGACTGGTAACAGAGAGACAGCTAGATGGAATTATACAAGTGGCAGAGTGATAGAGGTAGATGTGATAACTGGTATCATGCAAGTGGCTGCTGCAGCTGAAGCCATACCTACAGATGCTGCATGTAATATGATAGCTATGGCAGGTGCGTGAATGCTGCATCTGATGCCCTACTTATAGATAGTGCAGCCAAGGTCATGCAGTCAGCTTCTACCTGGTAAGTCACACAAATGAGCACTACACAGACAGCTAGTATATCTGATGCCACATATATTGTGTATTGTCGCTGGTTTTAAGATTACCTGCTCAGTACAGTGGATAGTGCAAGTTATACATTTTTAAATATATAAATAAAATTCCACAAGATAATATTTCAGAAACAAGATGATCAGTCTATAAGATGCCACCTGGCCTTCCAATTCATAGTCTCTATACTCTAAAAGAAAGGTCTAATAAAGAAACTACAAACAACTCTAAACACAGCTGCTAGGTTGATATACAGAGTTTTAAAATTCGAGAGAGTGTCTCCACTCCTCATTAAACTACATTGGCTCCCTATAAAAACGAGGATCATCTTCAGAACTTGTACATTTATTTACAAAATCATACATGGTTTGGCTCCAGACTACATGATGAACATAATAGACCTACCAACTCATAAAGCCACACTAGGTGCAAGTGATTACATCATGTTTCACTTCCACAGTTACAAAAATATCAAATATAAGTCCGTATTAACTTGGGATTTTTCTCATTTGGGTACAAAATGGTGGAACTCTATTCCAAGGGAAGTAAGACTCATCAATAATTACCTAACCTTCCGTAAATTCCTGAAAGCCTTCTTTTTCAATAAGTTCTTATATTAAGATGCTAATGCCACTGATTTATTGGTAATGTTAATTTTCTTTATGCTATATTAATCTTGTTCTCATGTAATTCATCTTTTTTGTATCTATTAAAATTTCAATGTATTGAATTTATTGAATTTTAGCTATGTTGAACTGGATACTTACATCCGGATAATATGGGATCACATAAACAAATTAATAAAAAGCTGAAAAATCTAAAAAAAAAAAAAAGGATTTTAAAGTTCTGAAAAATGTTAATCTATTGTTCAATTTAGCAGATACAGTCATGAAAGTCAGGAATAAAAATAACAATTATATTTCTTGGATTTTGTTCCAGCCTAAGAGAAGATCATCAGAACATATCTGACCCCCCCCCCCCCCCAACACACACACACCACTGTACTGAATTCCCAAGTGTATGTAACAAAACAAAAAAAAGGACCAGCTTTCAGTGCCACTTTCTGTGATCTGTCTCTGTCAGAAAGAAAGTTAAACTACTGTGAGGTCCTATTATGCAGTGGAACCTGGGTGGCTTCCCCAACAGTCTGTACATCCCAGCTTCCCAATCACAAGTGCAAAGGTTATCAGAGGGAAGGGCATCAGAACTAAAATGGGAGAGATTCAGGACAAAATTGTTCAAAAAGTACACAGACTAGGGGACACTCAATGAAGTTACATGGAAATACTTTTAAAACAAATAGGAAGAAATATTTTTTCACTCAACAAATAGTTAAGGGAAGGGCATCAGAACTAAAATGGGAGAGATTCAGGACAAAATCGTTCAAAAAGTACACAGACTAGGGGACACTCAATGAAGTTACATGGAAATACTTTTAAAACAAATAGGAAGAAATATTTTTTCACTCAACAAATAGTTAAGCTCTGGAACTCTTTATCAGAGGATGTAGTAACAGCAGTTAGTGTATCTAGGTTTAAAAAAGGGTTGGACAAGTTCCTGGAGGAAAAGCTCACAGTCTGCTATTGAGATAGACATGGAATCTTGCTATTATTTGGGTTTTTGCTAGGTGCTTGTGACCTGGATTGGCCACTGTTGGAAACAGGATACTGGGCTACATGGACCATTGGTCTGACCCAGTATGGCTATTCTTATGTTCTTAAATATATTATATCCTGGCCCAAGATAGCAGCAAGCTGAGTAATGTGAACATTTGCTGGCTCTGTCCTGTTTCTTATATTTCCTGTAATCCATTCTGGTCTTTTTATTTCTCCTTCAAAACTGTAACACTGCACATAAAATACACTAGGCTGACAGTAAAAACCCCATCAATGGGGCCCTTTTACTAAGCTAAAGTAAGCACTAATGCATGATTACTACTGGAGGTTAAAAACCACTACTGTGGGCATGCTCAGGCATCCCACGGTAGTTTTGTGATTGTTATGTGCTTCCCAATCGCTAAAAAATAGATTTTATTTTTTAGTGCTGGGGTTGTGTCTTGGGGCAGAGAGTAGATGCATACTATGCTAATCGGTTAGCACAACTACATTGCTGTGTGCTTACTGATTAGCGCTTGGTTAGTGCGTGAGCCCTTACTACCTAGAAAATAGGTGTTGGTAAGTGCTCACACACTAATGGCCACCACTGTTCCCTCTAAGCTGAGCGAGACTCCTCCAACTGCATTGCTGCCAGTGAGGAGTAGTGCTTCAAGGACAGGCAGATTGCCTGGGGTCCTGCAGAGCTTGCCTGTCCCTTATTATTGAAAATGTGATAGTGAAACAGCACCATCCACTGACAGGACTGTAGGTGGAGGATTCCTGCTCAGCTTAAAGGAAACAGTGAGGGCCAATGAGAAAATTAGCAAATGGCTATTAATGGGAATTATGGAGAATCGGCCATTTTACTGCCGCACTAAAAGTGGCCTTAGCATGTGGGATTGACCCGAGCTGGGGCTAGTGCTGACCACATTTTAGTGCAGCTTAGTAAAAAGGCCCCAAAGTTTGTAGCTTGTGAGCTGGATAGAGAATACTTATTTCAGGTCTTAATAAACATATGAAAACTGCACTGAACAAAACTGAACTTCCCATTCTGCATCCTTCTCCAAAAAAGAGGGAATTCTGTGTCTCTTGAAACTCTATGATAGTCCTCATAACACATAGTGGCAGGTGTCTAAAGGATCACTCTGCACCTTGAACTCCAAACTTAAAGCAATGTGGGATTTGTTATCTCATCTGAAAAACAAGACTAGATATTTCAGCAAGTTTTATGCTGGAAGTTCAATCATGCCTTGGTCAGGCTTTTTTTTTTTTGCACCGAAGTGACAGTTCGTGGTCAACCCTGTATGTGCTGGAAAGGGAATTCCTAAGCACTATGGAAAGAAACTCCCTGGAAAAGAAAACTGTTTTCTTGAAAAGCTTCTATGCTGTGGAACTGAAACAATAAGGGGACACTTTTCCAGTGCTTTGTATTTCACTTACTGCAGAACCAGTAAAGAACATTTGCTAGAAAATATGACTAGCTAGCAAAGGTGGTTTTGGGTTTCTGCAGCCAAAACAAAGCGCTCAGTTTGCACATCAACTGAGTTACTTTCAGCAGTTGGTGTCATTTTGCTGCCATTGTTCATAAAGTGATGCACTTAGGGAATAGAAATCCTCGGGAGACGTATGTGTTAGGCAGGGAGAGTATGATTTTATTTTTATTTATATATATATTTGTTACATTTGTACCCCGCGCTTTCCCACTCATGGCAGGCTCAATGCGGCTTACATGGGGCAATGGAGGGTTAAGTGACTTGCCCACAGTCACAAGGAGCTGCCTATGCCTGAAGTGGGAATAGGAACGGATGGGGAGAGGGATCTTGGAGTGATAGTATCTGAGGATCTGAAGGCGACGAAACAGTGTGACAAGGCGGTGGCCATAGCTAGAAGGTTGTTAGGCTGTATAGAGAGAGGTGTGACCAGCAGAAGAAAGGGGGTGTTGATGCCCCTGTATAAGTCGTTGGTGAGGCCCCACCTAGAGTATTGTGTTCAGTTTTGGAGGCCGTACCTTGCGAATGATGTATAAAGAATTGAAGCGGTGCAAAGAAAAGCTACGAGAATGGTAAGGGATTTGCATTACAAGATGTATGAGGAGAGAGTTGAGGACCTGAACATGTATACTCTGGAAGAAAGGAGAAACAGGGGTGATATGATACAGACATTCAAATATTTGAAAAGTATTAATCCGCAAACGAACCTTTTCCGGAGATGCGAAGGAGGTAGAACGAGAGGACATGAAATGAGATTGAAGGGGGGCAGACTCAAGAAAAATGTCAGGAAGTATTTTTTCACGGAGAGAGTAGTGGATGCTTGGAATGCCCTCCCGCGGGAGGTGGTGGAAATGAAAACGGTAACAGAATTCAAACATGCGTGGGATAAGCATAAGGGAATCCTGTGCCGAAGGAATGGATCCTAAGGAGCTTAGCCGAGATTGGGTGGCAGAGCCGGTGGCGGGAGGCGGGGATAGTGCTGGGCAGACTTGTATGGTCTGTGGCAGAGCTGGTGGTTGGGAGGCGGGGCTAGTGCTGGGCAGACTTATACGGTCTGTGCCAGAACCGGTGGTGGGAAGCGGGGCTGGTGGTTGGGAGGCCGGGGATAGTGCTGGGCAGACTTACATGGTCTGTGCACTGAAAAGGACAGGTACAAATCAAAGTAAGGTATACACAAAAAGTAGCACATATGAGTTTATCTTGTTGGGCAGACTGGATGGACCATGCAGGTCTTTTTCTGCCCACATCTACTATGTTACTATGTTATATTGTGGTTGGCTGTTTGATGGTGCCGTGTTATATCTGTTTCTAAACAGTACAAGGGATTTTCAAGTCCAATTGATGTTGAGACTCCTGTGGCATGGAGGACTGTGTCAAGTCTTGATATTACATTTTGTGTAGATTTTTATAGATCTCTATGGACTGTATGTATTTCCATGTGAGTTTTAATAAATATCCCTTGGTTGGTACTTCTCTGGTTATTACCCTGTTTTGTTGTTTCTCCACTAGTGGTCTTGCACGTATCATCAGCTCCCTCTGCTGGGACCAGGCTGAAAAATCCACTTCACCCTGTACTCTAGATGGCAAATCCATCTTCACAAATCCAAAAAATAAATGGCAAACTATGAAGCACCTAAACCTGCAAAATCCAAAAGTTACTCATAACATAAGCAATCCATGCTGACACAGACCAAGCCCAGGATCCTGTCTCTGAATGTGGCGAGCCTGGGTCACAAGGGCATTCAAATCATTCCATCTTCACTACAAATTTGCAAGTCACATCACACAGGTGTGGAAATATCACCACCTGGAGTGTTTGCTTCAAGACTCTGGGGAACGGCAATCCACCTAGGCGGATGAACACAAACTCCCACGCAAACAAGATTATCTGTAGGAAGTGGGAAATGGACCAATGACTCCAGGGAGTCTGTGAATAAAGTTGTCAGTTTTTATCATCATAGTCCCGTCTCCCTGGAGTCATTGGTCCATTTCCCACTTGCTTCAAGACTCTGCCCATACATCAAGTTAGGACTTGATTCTTGAGGTCTGGTAGAATTATATCTTTTGATAGGGGAGGAAACAACTCATTTCTGCTCAAATAAAATGAATTTGGAGGTGAGAGAATTCTTTAAGATCGTCTTCCAAACATGTGACTGGTTGTGCAGCACATCTGACAATCTTCCACAATGGCAAGTGCTAAGACCACGCTTTGGTCACACTAATTTCCTCTTCTACCCATTTCTAGGAAGCAGCTACTGTGTTCAGTGGGGTCTGAAAACTACAAACATAACCAGCTTTCAAAGGAAAGGAGTGGTATATTTCTTCCCCTCCCCTGCCAAGTCTACTCAGATTTCAGTATATCACTGATCACTGTCACCACCAATGTCTTCTCCATTATCAAAGTAGGGCACAATGGCATTTGTTTTCAAAGCACTAAGACATACAAAGTTCCATAGGTTGAACCCTTTTCTTAGCAGTTTTATCACTAAGCACTTTGAAAATATGCCTCCATGTAACTTTATAAGACTAAATGCTTTGAAAATACACCTCAATGTAATCTATAATCTGTCATCTTAGAAACAGAAAGAAAAAAGAAGTTAATAAAGTGACACAATGAGGCCCACAGAAGCTTCCAGACTTACATGGAGCCCTGTTATATGGCTGCCTCTAATCTGGTGTCACCTCTTGATTGCTTTTAGAAGAAGAGAGTCTATATAAACATATCAGTCACTGTATTCCCCAGTGAGTTTTTACTCCACAGTACACAGTGACCACAGTTAGTACCACGATGAAAGCCAAAGGTATCCAGGAAGGCTCGAGAACATCCACAGAGACACAGCTTTCATCCAGTGATAAAACTGCTAACAAAAGGTTCAACGACATTATAATTCACTGTTTTTTTTCAGAGAATCTGTAAGGGCCCTGGCTGCTGTGAAAACATATGAAAACCTGCACTGCACTGTGAGAACACCTTGAGTATTGCATTCACTTCTGGTCGCCGTACCTCAAAAAAAGATATAGTGGAATTAGAAAAGGTTCAAAGACGAACGACTAAATGATAAAGGATGGAACTCCTTCCATATGAGTAAAGGCTAAAGAGGTTAGGGCTCTTCATCTTGGAAAGGAAACAGCTGAAGGGAAATATGATTGAGGTCTATAAAATCCTGAGTGGAGTAGAATGGGTCAAAGTGAATTGATTTGTTACTCTTTCAAAAAGTACAAAGACCAAGGGACACTCAATGAATTACATGGCAATACTTTTAAAACAAATAACAGTAAATATTTTTCACTTAACTAATAGTTAAACTCTGAAACTCGTTGCCAGAGGATGTGGTAACAGTGATTAGAGTGTCTGGGTTTTAAAAAGGTTTGGACAAGTCCCTGGAGGAAAACTCCATAGTCTGCTATTGATATAGACATGGGGAAGCCACTGCTTGCCCTAGGATTGGTAGCATGGATTATTTATACTATTTGGGTTCCTGCCAGGTACTTGTAACCTGGATGGGCCACTGTTGGAAACAGGATACTGGGCTACATGGATCATTGGTCTGACTGAGTATGGCTATTCTTATGTTATATGACCATCATGTACTTTGGACATTTGCATACAAAATGTATGGGACCCACCTCAGCCACAGCAAAGATGCACCAATTTTGGGATCCCTGTGCACCTTGGCCCACCCATGGCCTTGCCACCAGTGTGGATTATAGAATTTTATTGGGGGGCAGGAAGAAGTTACCTCTATTTTTTTGATGAGCTTCCTTGTCTACTGGGATCCTCTGTTTACATCTGGGGAAGTTAACATTGGCTTCTGCAAAACATGCTAGGAGAAAACGTATTTGCACAGAGATGCCAAGTTACCAAGTTCCAGGCTGGAGATTTTCGGTCAGTCCTGGATTTCTGATCACCCCATTCTGGTGCATTAAGGTACTTGCAGTACTGATTTCAATGGACAGGATCAGGCATGACAAATCCCACCTGCCAAAACCAGGACTGTCCAAATAATCTCCAGCCTGGAACTGGGTAACTTAGCATCTCTGTTTGCATCTCCTGCTGCAGTATAGCTTCCTATGATTCAGCCACTACAAGTTTATATATGAATTAAGGGATCAGCCATGTGACATGCAGAGAGACTAAAGCACAACTCGTCACATACCATCCTCAGTAGCTCTAGATCCACTGCCTCTCTTCTCTCTCATCCTACCCTTGATTTAGATTTAAAAAACTGCAGCAACTCTCTTTGGCTGAGTTGGTGAGAATAGAAACTGGGCTTTCTGCTTCAGAGACTTTGCAAGAAACATAGTCCAGAGCTTCACCACATTAGACAGTTGTATACTATCTTGAAAATTTTCCCTGTGAGTGTTTCTGAACACTGACTCCACAGCTGTATTAGTTATTTTTTAAACAAATTAAAGAATGTTGAAAAGATTTATATCAAACATTCATATGCTAGTTAAACATTAGTTATATAATATTAGACACTGACCCTTTTCTGTAATTTTTGCACTCTGATTCTGAGCTTCCAGGGAAGCATCTGTCAATCTGTAAAAACAAATTGTGATTACTAAAAAGCATTTCTCTGTCTTCCTTACTCTTCTTCTCCAGTAAAATTATTTCTGGAAAGATTGATTTTCAGAGTAGAAATAAGTAGTGCACGGTGGCAAGAGCTCTGCCTTCTCTTTATAGATAAATATAATGCAGAGAGAAATTGAATTTTTCTAGCATGCAAGAAAAATCTGTTTCCTTATTTATTCTATTTAAAATTCTCATAACACAGAACGAGGGATTGCTTCTACATCCCAACCTCCAGTCTCTGGCTCTCATAGCTTGGACGTTGACAGCTTAGAATTTTCCTCCTTGGCAAAACTTTTTTATATTTTGCTTGCAAAATGCCATCGATTCCTGGGCCGACGTGGACGTCGACCCACATGTGAGAACAAGCAGCCTGCTTGTTCTCGGAGAAGTATTAATTGCACTGAGGTGAACCTTGACAGAGTTGGCCTTTAGTCCAGACCTCTGACAAGTGTAGAAGATATTCAAGCAGGGTCTATGCAGGGCAAGTAAGGGGATCTAGGGCCTTGCTCTCACACCAGATGGCAAACCTCCTCCATTTAAAAGAGTAACACCTCTTAGTGGACTCTTTTCTGGAAGCAAGAAAGACTCGGAGACACCCTCTGAAAGACCCAAGGAGGCGAATTCTAAGCTCTCAACATCCAAGCTCTGAGAGCCAGAGACTGGAGGTTGGGATGTAGAAGCAATCCCTCGTTCTGTGTTATGAGGGTTGGAAAAACACTTCAATCTCCATGTTTCTTTGGATGATAATTCCAGAAGAAGAGAAAACCGTATCTGCTGAGGCAAGTACGGCATGATCAGAATCATGGCTCCATGGTCTTGCTTGAGTTTCAACAAAGTTTTTCCCACTAGAGGTATTGGAGGATATGCATACAGAAGACCTGTCCCCCAATTGAGGAGGAAGACATCTGATGCTAGTCTGTTGTGGGCCTGAAGCCTGGAACAGAACTGATGGACATTGTGGTTGATCTGAGTGGCAAAACGATCCACCGAGGGGGTGCTCCACGCTCAGAAGATCTTGCAGGCTATGCCCATATTGAAAGACCATTCGTATGGTTGCATTATTCTTACTCAGCCTGTTGGCCAGAGTATTGTTTGCACCTGCAAGATAAGTGGCTTGAAGGAACATGCCAAAATGGCGAGCCCAATGCCACATCCAGATGTCTCCTGACACAGGGGCATGGTCCTGTGCCTCGCTGCTTGTTACATGACAACCTGATTGTCTGTTAGAATGAGAACAATTTGTTGAGATAGCCAACCTCTGAAAGCCTTTAGAGCATTCCAGATTGCCTGAAGTTCCAGGAGATTGATCTGAAGATTTGTTTCTTGGGAGGACAAAGTTCCTTGAGTGTCAAGCCAATCAAATGAGCTCTCCACCCCAGAGAGATGCATACGTCATCAGCACTTTTTGAGGCTGAGGAAGTTGGAATGGAAGTCCCAGAGTCAAACTGGATCGAATTGTCCACCACTAAAGAGAGCATACATGCTCTGGAGACACTTGAATGACATCTTCTAGATGTCTTGTGGCTTGACACCACTGAGAAACCAGGGTCCATTGAGCTGATCTCATATGAAGACGTGTCATGGTTGTAACGTACAGTGGTGGAAATAAGTATTTGATCCCTTGCTGATTTTGTAAGTTTGCCCACTGACAAAGACATGAGCAGCCCATAATTGAAGGGTAGGTTATTGGTAACAGTGAGAGATAGCACATCACAAATTAAATCCGGAAAATCACATTGTGGAAAGTATATGAATTTATTTGCATTCTGCAGAGGGAAATAAGTATTTAATCCCTCTGGCAAACAAGACCTAATAGTTGGTGGCAAAACCCTTGTTGGCAAGCACAGCGGTCAGACGTCTTCTGTAGTTGATGATGAGGTTTGCACACATGTCAGGAGGAATTTTGGTCCACTCCTCTTTGCAGATCATCTCTAAATCATAAGAGTTCTGGGCTGTCGCTTGGCAAACTCGCAGCTTCAGCTCCCTCCATAAGTTTTCAATGGGATTAAGGTCTGGTGACTGGCTAGGCACTCCATGACCCTAATGTGCTTCTTCCTGAGCCACTCCTTTGTTGCCTTGGCTGAATGTTTTGGGTCATTGTCGTGCTGGAAGACCCAGCCCGACCCATTTTTAAGGCCCTGGCGGAGGGAAGGAGGTTGTCACTCAGAATTGTACGGTACATGGCCCCATCCATTCTCCCATTGATGCGGTGAAGTAGTCCTGTGCCCTTAGCAGAGAAACACCCCCAAAACATAACATTTCCACCTCCATGCTTGACAGTGGGGACGGTGTTCTTTGGGTCATAGGCAGCATTTCTCTTCCTCCAAACACGGCGAGTTGAGTTCATGCCAAAGAGCTCAATTTTGTCTCATCTGACCACAGCACCTTCTCCCAATCACTCTCGGCATCATCCAGGTGTTCACTGGCAAACTTCAGATGGGCCGTCACATGTGCCTTCCGGAGCAGGGGGACCTTGCGGGCACTGCAGGATTGCAATCCGTTATGTCGTAATGTGTTACCATGGTTTTCGTGGTGACAGTGGTCCCAGCTGCCTTGAGCTCATTGACAAGTTCCCCCCTTGTAGTTGTAGGCTGATTTCTAACCTTCCTCATGATCAAGGATACCCCACGAGGTGAGATTTTGCGTGGAGCCCCAGATCTTTGTCGATTGACAGTCATTTTGTACTTCTTCCATTTTCTTACTATGGCACCAACAGTTTGTCTCCTTCTCGCCCAGCGTCTTACTGATGGTTTTGTAGCCCATTCCAGCCTTGTGCAGGTGTATGATCTTGTCCCTGACATCCTTAGACAGCTCCTTGCTCTTGGCCATTTTGTAGAGGTTAGAGTCTGACTGATTCACTGAGTCTGTGGACAGGTGTCTTTCATACAGGTGACCATTGCCGACAGCTGTCTGTCATGCAGGTAACGAGTTGATTTGGAGCATCTACCTGGTCTGTAGGGGCCAGATCTCTTACTGGTTGGTGGGGATCAAATACTTATTTCCCTCTGCAGAATGCAAATAAATTCATATACTTTCCACAATGTGATTTTCCGGATTTAATTGTGATGTGCTATCTCTCACTGTTACCAATAACCTACCCTTCAATTATGGGCTGCTCATGTCTTTGTCAGTGGGCAAACTTACAAAATCAGCAAGGGATCAAATACTTATTTCCACCACTGTACGCTGTAGAAGCCATGTGGCCCAACAATCTCAACATCTGCCGAGCTGTGACCTGCAAGAGGCACGATGCTAGCGAGACAAGATTGTCCACTCTCATCTCCGGAGGTAGGTTTGAACCCTTTGTCTGTCGAGCAGGGCTCATATGAACTCCAGTCTCTGGACATGATTTAGATGGGACTTGAGATAGTTTAAAAAAAAACTTAGTAGTTCTAGGCACCCAAATAGTCCTCTGCATGGACTCTCTAGCATTGTCATCTGAGATGTTCTTTACAAGCCAATCGTCGAGATACGGGACACATGAACTCCCAGTCTGCATAGCATGCTGCAACTACCACTAGACACTTGGTGCAGACCCTGGGAGCTGAAGCAAGGCCAAAAGGCAAGACGATACTGAAAGTGATGTGTTCCCAGCCTGGAAATCGAAGATACTTCCAATGGGCTGGAAGTATCGGAATGTGAGTATATGCATCCTTCAAGTCCAGAGAGCATAGTCAATTGCTTCTCTGAATCATTGGGAGAAGGGTGCCCAGGGAAACCATCCTGAACTTTTCTCGGACTAGAAATTTGTTCAGGGCTCTTAGGTCTAGGATGAGACGCATCCCTCCTGCCTTCTTCTCTACAAGGAAGTTCCTGGAAGAGTGTCCCTGCCCTTCTTCCCCTGGTGGAACGGGTTTGACCGCATTGTCCTTTAGCAGGGCTGAGAATTCCTCTGCAAGTACCTGCCTGTGCTGAGAGCTGAATGACTGAGCTCTCGGTGGGCAATTTGGAGGTTTGAGATGGCAATTGAGGGCGTATCTGAGATGGGCTATTTAAAGAACCCACTGGTTGGAGGTTATGCTACCTTTGGTGAAAACATTTAGGCCTCCCCCCCGACCAGCAAGAAATGCGGCTTTGCTCTGCTGAAGCCAGTCAAAAAACTCATCCCCTGCTTTGACTGGGAGCTGCAGGGGCCTTAGCAGCACAACTGTTGATGTGAATGAGTGCACTGGGGGCTGAGCCTGAGTAGTCTGGTAAGCCAAGGGAGTGTACCTATGCCTATAATAGTAGTAGGAACCATTCCATAGCTTGCTAAAGACCCTCCTAGCTGAGGAGGTGCATGCAGAAGGCGCCCGGTGGGAGAGAGAAGAGATTGTATCAGAATTCCTTCTTGATTTGGTCAGCGACATCCTCAACTTTCTCTCCAAAAAGGTTATTCCCTCGGCCAAGGTGCATCCACCAACCGCTGCTGAACAGTGTTCCAAGTCAGAAACACGCAGTCATGAGCCACCAAATAATCTCCTCCTCTTCACCCTTTAACCCACTCCCTCAACCAACCAACCCAGGCCTCCTCTCCTCCTTTTCCTGATATCACCGAAGAGGAAACCGCCCATCTTCTCTCCTCCTCGAATGCACCACCTGTTCCTATGACCCCATCCCCACCAACTACTCAACACCATCTCTCCTACTGTGCACCCCCCCATCTGTCATATCCTCAACCTCTCTCTCTCCACTGCAAACTGCCCCTGGCACCTTCAAGCATGCTGTAGTCACACCACGTCCTCAAAAAACCATCACTTGACCCTACCTGTCCCTCCAACTACCGCCCCATCTCCCTCCTACCCTTCCTCTCCAAAATACTTGAGCGCGCCGTTCACAGCCTCTGCCTTGATTTTTCTCTCCTCTCAGGCCATCCTCGGATCCGCTTCAATCCGGTTTTCGCCCTCTACACTCGACAGAAACAGCACTCTCTAAAGTCTGTAATGACCTGTTCCTTGCCAAATCCAGAGGCCACTACTCCATCCTCATCCTCCTCGATCTATCCGCCGCTTTTGACCTGTCAATCACAATTTACTTCTTGACACACTGTCCTCATTTGGGTTCCAGGGCTCTGTCCTCTCCTGATTCTCCTCTATCTCTCCCACCGTACCTTCAGAGTACATTCTCATGGTTCTCCTCCACCCCCATCCCGCTCCCTGTTGGAGTTCCTCAGGGATCTGTCCTTGGTCCCTTCTTTTTTCAATCTACACCTTTTCCTGGGCTCCCTGATCTCATCTCACGGTTTCCAATAATCATTTTTATGCCCGACGACACCCAGCCTTTATCTCTCCACACCAGACATCACTGCAGATACCCAGGCCAAGGTATCGGCCTGCTTATCCGACATTGCTGCCTGGATGTCCCAAACCGCCACCTGAAACTGAACATGGCCAAGACCGAGCTTATTGTCTTCCCACCCCAAACCTACTTCTCCTCTCCCCCACTCTCTATCTCAGTTTATAACACCCTCATCCTCCCCGTCTCATCTGCCCGCAACCTGGAGTCATCTTCGACTCCTCCCTCTCTTTCCCTGCGCATATCCAGCAGATAACCAAGACCTGTCGCTTCTTCCTCTATAACATTAGCAAAATTCGCCCTTTCCTCTCTGATCACACCACCGAACTCTCATTGTCCCGTTCCGGGCCCTTACCTGGCGGTCCGCGGGCCGGAGCGGAAGGCTGGGTCGCCTGTGGGATGCGGGGCGACGGGGGGAAGGATGCCACGGGGATCGCCCGCGGCCGCAAGTTGCCCCGAGGCCGGCGATCCAGAAGAACTAACGCCGGCCTCGGAGAAGGAGATCCGCCGGCCAAGATGGCGGCGCCGGCGTCGGCGTCCTCCTCGCTGCAGCGAGACCAGCGAGGAGGCTCCGCCCACTCGCACCGGATTGGCGCATCCGCGCAGGAACTCCGCCCAATCGGACGGGAGGACCAATCCGGCCCTCCGCTGCCGGCCTGGGCGGAGAGGATTGGTCCCAGCTGTTCTCCAGCCAGGACGAGCGGGGGATTTAAACGGAGACACGGGGGGATCCAGTGCTTCCGTTTGGTTGTTTGAAGCCGTCCTGCTCGTTATTTCCAAGACTGTGTTTGTTTCTCAAGACAGCTAGCCGTCCTGCTAGCTATTTCCAAGACTGTGTTGTTTCTCAAGACAGCTAGTCGTCCTGCTAGCTATTTCCAAGACTGTGTTTGTTTCTCAAGACAGCTAGCCGTCCTGCTCGTTATTTCCAAGACTGTGTTTGTTTCTCAAGACAGCTAGCCGTCCTGCTAGCTATTTCCAAGACTGTGTTTGTTTCTCAAAGACAGCTAGTCGTCCTGCTAGCTGTTTCCAAGACTGTGTTGTTCCTCAAGACAGCTAGCCGTCCTGCTAGCCATTTCCAAGACTGTGTTTGTTTCTCATGACAGCTAGCCGTCCTGCTAGCTATTTCCACGACTGTGTTTGTTCCTCAAGACAGCTAGCCGTCCTGCTAGCTATTTCCAAGACTGTGTTTGTTTCTCAAGACAGCTAGCCGTCCTGCTAGCTATTTCCACGACTGTGTTTGTTCCTCAAGACAGCTAGCCGTCCTGCTAGCTATTTCAAGACTGTGTTTGTTCCTGTCGGCAGCTAGCCGTCCTGCTAGCTATTTCCAGTGAGGGCGGTGGTTGTTACTCGTACCAGCCTAGCCGTTCTACTAGCCACTTCCTCAGACTGGGCCCGTGCCCAGTGCTCAGTTAGCCGCCCGGTTCAGCTACGCTCACCAAGGACTCCGTACCCATATCCAGCCAGGCCAGCCGCCACCCCGGGGTTCCAGCAGTCCTGCTGGCCGCCCGCAGCTGAGGGCTCAAACCCTCGGTGAACGGCGGTCGCCGCGGGTGAAGATTGGGGTGCTCGGCTTCTTCCTGGGCCTAGGGCAGCTCGGGAAAACTCGAGAGCTCACCAACACCAGAGTGACATCAGAGCCGCGACAGAAAACGGAAGCCATGAGCTCGCCGATGCAACCTGATCTACGGGACCTGGCCAAGGTTCTCCAGCAGCAACAGGAACAGCTTAATGCCCTGTCTGGGGCGCTCCAGAATGTATGTTCTCAACTTTCCACGCTTCAGGTACAGAACCAGGCCGCTGCGGGTCCAAGGGGCCGCCGCGGCTCCCCGTATGGGAGGGTTCCGCGTGGGACCTCGGTTCCCTGAACCAGCACGCTACGATGGGAACCCGGGTGGTTGTAGGGGGTTCCTAACCAGTGTAATCTGGCCTTCCGGATGCAACCGGAGGCCTTTGCTTCGGACAAAAGTAAGGTGGGCTACATTATGGGCCTTTGTGGAGGAAAGGCCCAGGACTGGGTGGCTCCCCTGAACGAACAAATGATCCCATTTTGGAGGATTATAAACGAATTTCAGCGCCGGTTCCGGATGGTGTTTGACCTTCCGGGAAGACCCTCCTCCGTGGAATCGGAACTGCTCCGGATTCATCAGGGAGAAGGTACGGTGGCCGCCTATGCCATCCGGTTTCGTACCTTAGCCACGGAGCTGCGTTGGAATCCGGAGTCCTTGATGGCCATTTTTATGGAGGGGTTACAAGAACGAATCAAGGATGAATTGGCGGGACGGGATATTCCCGGACAATTGGATGCCCTCATCTCACTCTGTATACGGGTGGACACCCGATTCCAGGAGCGAGCCAGAGCCCGGGCGGAGCGGCAGAAGTGGGCACGAGGGGCCCCCCGGACAAACAAAGGGCCGTCCTCTCGCCAGGTGAACCGGGACACTACGGAGCCCAGGGAGGAGCCAATGGTGATGGGCCGGCAACGGTTGACCCCTGCCGAAAGACAGCAACGACAGTCTAATGGACTGTGCTTCTATTGTGGGAAGGCTGGGCATTTCCTCCGGACTTGTTCCATCCGGCCGGGAAATGCGCTCCCCAAGGCACCCTGAGGGGAGGGTTCTTGGGGCACTCCGCTCCCCTACAGGACACTTTGATCATACTACCGGTGACCTTACGGTGGCAGGAGGCCACGGTTCAGACCCAAGCCCTGGTGGACTCGGGGTCAGGGGGCAATTTTATTGGGCTCGAACTGCTGCAGCAAATGGGCTGGCCCACGCTCCCCCGGAGGCAAATGCTGCGGATAACCTCCATCCAAGGAACTACCCTTCCCCAGCCGGTCACGGAGATTACTCCTATGTTGGGACTGCAAGTGGGAGAGGACCATCGGGAGGAGGCCGAATTCTTAGTGTTATTCCGGACCATCCACCCTGTGGTTCCGGGATTGCCGTGGCTACGATGCCACAACCCGGTTATCGACTGGACCGGGGGAAAGATTCAAGCGTGGGGTAATTCCTGTCAAGAGACCTGTTGTAAGGGTCGGGCTGGCACCTGTCCAGCTTTAAATATGTCGCCAGGGGAAGGACCGGGTGAACTGGGCTCCCTGCCTATGGAGTATAGAGACTTTGCTGATGTGTTTAGTCCCAAGGAGGCGGAGGGTACTACCGCCGCATAGGTCTTTTGACTGTGCTATTGATCTGAAGACGGATACGGTACCCCCACGGGGCCGACTGTACAAACTGTCCCGAGCAGAGTTCAAGGCAATGCGAGATTATATCCATGAGAACCTACGGAAAGGGTTCATTCAGCCGTCTACATCCCCAGCCGGGGCAGGGTTTTTCTTTGTTGCCAAGAAGGATGGGTCCCTGAGACCGTGTATTGACTATCGGGGTTTAAATGCCATCACCGTGAAGGATCGGTTCCCGCTGCCGCTCATTCCCGAGCTCTTGGACAGACTGCAAGGAGCTCAGATCTTCACGAAGTTAGATCTGCGGGGGGCCTACAATCTAGTACGAATCCGGTCAGGGGACGAATGGAAAACGGCTTTCAACACCCATGAGGGACATTTTGAATATCGGGTGATGCCGTTCGGTCTCTGCAATGCCCCTGCGGTGTTTCAACGTCTTATCAATTGTGTACTAGAAGAATTGCTAAATTCCACGGTGATTGTATATCTGGATGACATCCTAGTTTACTCTAAGGACCCCAGGGAGCATCCGGGTCATGTGCGTGCAGTGCTGCACCGCCTACGTCAAGCCCATCTATTTGCTAAGCTGAGTAAGTGTGCTTTCCATCAGCGATCCTTACCCTTTTTGGGGCATATCCTGCTTCCAGGGGGATTACAGATGGAGCCAGACAAGCTCCAAGCCATTCGAGAGTGGCCTCAACCGAAGGGCCTGAAGGCTTTGCAACGATTCCTGGGCTTCGCCAATTACTATCGCCAATTTATTCCCCAGTACTCCAGGTTGACCACCCCGTTGACGGCGCTCACCCACAAGAACGCGAGGGTCAGGGATTGGCCGCCAGAGGCGCAAGCGGCTTTTCGTCAGGTAAAAGAGGCTTTTGAATCCGCGTCTATTCTGTTGACCCCCGACCCTGAGAAACCTTTCATTGTAGAGGTGGACGCGTCCGCCCTAGGGGCCGGGGCGGTCATTTCTCAAATCAACCCCGAAGGCCGGCGTCAACCGTGCTCCTTCTTTTCACGTAAATTCTCTCCAGCCGAGCGGAACTATACGGTAGGGGATAGAGAACTCTTGGCTCTGAAACTAGTACTGCAAGAGTGGAGACACTTGTTGGAAGGAGCGGAACACCGGTTCACGGTCATCACTGATCATAAGAACCTCCTATACCTCCAAGAGGCCCAGCGGCTGAATCCCCGACAGGCCCGGTGGTCATTATTTTTTGCCAGGTTTCATTTTCAATTAGTGTTCCGGGCGGCCTCCCAGAATACCCCGGCAGACGCGCTCTCCCGGGCTTTTGAGGTACCAGAAGAGGCTCAGGAGACTCATCCGATGTTAGACCCCGCTTGTGTCAGTGCAGCCACAGGAGAGGTTGCACAAATCCAGAAATTCGTGGCGGCCGCCGATCGGAGAAGGGTTCTGCAATGGGGGCACTCGTCTAGATGGGCCGGGCACTTCGGGTACCAAAAGACACTCCGATTCATCACGAGACATTATCGATGGCCACAGATGAGGCGAGATATCCTCCAGTTTGTTACCTCGTGCCCGGTATGTGCCCGAACCAAGTCAGTAGGAGGACCCCCCGTGGGGAGACCTACACCACTGCCCGTACCGACCAGTCCCTGGTCGGAGATATCCATGGACTTTATCACTGATTTACCTCGTTCCCAGGGGCATACCGTGATCTGGGTTGTGATAGATCGGTTCTCTAAAATGGCTCACTTTGTTCCGTTCACGAACCTTCCGTCGGCCGCCTCTCTAGCCCAAGCGTTCATTCACCACATTTTTCGACTACATGGATTACCCACTCGGATCATCAGTGACCGAGGACCCAATTTACCTCCCGCTTCTGGAGAACTTTGTGCACGGCCTTGGGGGTAGAGAACCACTTTTCATCCGCGTACCATCCTCAACCAACGGCATGGTGGAGAGGATTAACCAAACCTTGAAAGGGTTCTTACGAGCCTTCGTCAACCAACGACAAGATAACTGGGCTTCTCTACTTCCATGGGCCGAGGTCGCCTATAACCACAGTGACCACTCATCCTCAGGGCAGTCCCCGTTCTTCCTGGTATATGGGCGACATCCTCGGCTTCCAGGGCCGTTCCCGGCGACTGCCATGAACCCGGCGGGGGACCAAGTCGTAGCCGACCTACAAGAAGTCTGGAAGATGGCTAGGGAACAATTACAGAAGACCGCGACCAAGGACAAGCTCTTTGCTGACCGCCATCGGCGGCCCGCCCCCGTGCTCCAACCAGGACAGAAGGTATGGTTAAGCACGAAACATCTGAGACTTCGAGGGTCTTCTCGAAGACTGGGACCTCGATATGCGGGACCATATGCAATCCAGGAACGAATTGGGCCAGTAACGTATCGATTGCGGTTACCCGGCACCCTACGAGTACATAACGCCTTCCATATCTCGCTACTGAAGAGGTTCCGGGAGTCCGGGTGGCACCCGCATCCAGCCCAAGAAGAAGATCTCCAGGTGGCCCCGGACCCGGAGTACGAGGTAGGAGAAGTTCTCGACTCAAAGTGGCGGCGGGGAAGACTGTATTATTTGTTATCATGGAAATCTTTTGGCCCCGAAGATAATTCCTGGGAACCCGTGGCTAATGTGCATGCTCCAGACTTGGTCAAAGCCTTCCACGCCCGATATCCGTCCAAACCCGGGCCCCGGAGGAAGGGGTCTTCCGGGGAGGATACTGTCCCGTTCCGGGCCCTTACCTGGCGGTCCGCGGGCCGGAGCGGAAGGCTGGGTCGCCTGTGGGATGCGGGGCGACGGGGGAAGGATGCCACGGGGATCGCCGCGGCCGCAAGTTGCCCCGAGGCCGGCGATCCAGAAGAACTAACGCCGGCCTCGGAGAAGGAGATCCGCCGGCCAAGATGGCGGCGCCGGCGTCGGCGTCCTCCTCGCTGCAGCGAGACCAGCGAGGAGGCTCCGCCCACTCGCACCGGATTGGCGCATCCGCGCAGGAACTCCGCCCATCGGACGGGAGGACCAATCCGGCCCTCCGCTGCCGGCCTGGGCGGAGAGGATTGGTCCCAGCTGTTCTCCAGCCAGGACGAGTGGGGGATTTAAACGGAGACACGGGGGGGATCCAGTGCTTCCGTTTGGTTGTTTGAAGCCGTCCTGCTCGTTATTTCCAAGACTGTGTTTGTTTCTCAAGACAGCTAGCCGTCCTGCTAGCTATTTCCAAGACTGTGTTTGTTTCTCAAGACAGCTAGTCGTCCTGCTAGCTATTTCCAAGACTGTGTTTGTTTCTCAAGACAGCTAGCCGTCCTGCTAGCTATTTCCAAGACTGTGTTTGTTTCTCAAGACAGCTAGTCGTCCTGCTAGCTGTTTCCAAGACTGTGTTTGTTCCTCAAGACAGCTAGCCGTCCTGCTAGCCATTTCCAAGACTGTGTTTGTTTCTCAAGACAGCTAGCCGTCCTGCTAGCTATTTCCCACGACTGTGTTGTTCCTCAAGACAGCTAGCCGTCCTGCTAGCTATTTCCAAGACTGTGTTTGTTTCTCAAGACGCTAGCCGTCCTGCTAGCTATTTCCACGACTGTGTTTGTTCCTCAAGACAGCTAGCCGTCCTGCTAGCTATTTCCAAGACTGTGTTTGTTCCTGTCGGCAGCTAGCCGTCCTGCTAGCTATTTCCAGTGAGGGCGGTGGTTGTTACTCATACCAGCCTAGCCGTTCTACTAGCCACTTCCTCAGACTGGGCCCGTGCCCAGTGCTCAGTTAGCCGCCCGGTTCAGCTACGCTCACCAAGGACTCCGTACCCATATCCAGCCAGGCCAGCCGCCACCCCGGGGTTCCAGCAGTCCTGCTGGCCGCCCGCAGCTGAGGGCTCAACCCTCGGTGAACGGCGGTCGCCGCGGGTGAAGATTGGGGTGCTCGGCTTCTTCCTGGGCCTAGGGCAGCTCGGGAAAACTCGAGAGCTCACCAACACCAGAGTGACATCAGAGCCGCGACACTCATCCACTCTCTCATTACCTCGTGCCTTGACTACTGCAACCTACTGGCCTTCTACTTAGCCATCTATCCCCCCTTCAGTCCGTTCAGAACTCTGCTGCACGTCTTATCTTCCGCCTCGACCGATATACTCATATCACCCCTCTCCTCAAGTCACTGCACTGGCTTCCGATTAGGTACCACATACAGTTCAAAGTTCTCCTACTAACCTACAAATGCACTGGATCTGCAGCCCCTCCCTCCCTCTCTACCCTCATCTCCCCTACGTTCCTACCCATAACCTCCGCTCTCAAGACAAATCCCTCCTTTCAGTACCCTTCTCCACCACCGCCAACTCCAGGCTCCACCCTTTCTGCCTCGCCTCACCCCATGCTTGGATTAAACTCCCTGAGCCCATTCGCCAGGCCCCCTCCCTGCCCTTCTTCAAATCCTTGCTCAAAGCCCACCTCTTCAATGTCGCCTTCAGCACCTAACCACCATACCTCTATTCAGGAAATCTAGACTGCCCCAACTTGACATTTCGTCCTTTAGATTGTAAGCTCCTTTGAGCAGGGACTGTCCTTCTCTGTTAAACTGTACAGTGCTGCGTAACCCTAGTAGTGCTCTAGAAATGTTAAGTAGTAGTAGTCTGCACATTGTTATTCTTTGAGCAGAGATCCTAGCTGCCACATCAAAAGTGTCACAAGTGCCCCTGTCCAAGAACTTTTGACACGCTTTCTGCCAGTTGACCAACTGGCGAAAAAGCTTGGCGTGCTCTGGAAGGAGAGCATCTACCAAGTCCAATAGCTGTCGCACCAAGTTTCGCAAGTAGATGGACATGAAGAGCTGGTAGGATTGTATATGGGAGGTGAGCAATGAAGTCTGGTACATCTTCCTCCCAAAAGAATCCAGGGTTCTAGCTTCTCTGCCTGAGGGCACCGAGGCATAGTACCTAGTACTCCTGGCTCTTTTGATAGTGGATTCCACCACCATGGAATACTGGGTGTCAATCTTCTTGGGCATAAAAGGGACCGACAGAGGAGACTCCCAGGTCCTGAAGAGGACTTCCTTGAATACCTCATGAAGAGGTGCAGTAACATCCTCCTTAGGAGATGTACAGTCCAGGACGTTGGGCATCTTGGCCCTGAGCTCATTCTCCACTTCCAAAGGAAATAGAATGGCCTCAGTCATTTCCATTACAAAAGATGGAAATGAAAGGCTTTCTGGAGGAGACCGTCTCCTTTCAGGAGGAATCTCATAAGACTCATCTGAGGAAAAGTATCTGGGATCCTCCTCTGAATTCCATGAGCGCTTCTCCTCGGTGTTGGACAGTATCTCCCTATGGGGCTGCCAAGACTGCTCCTGCCTTGGTGCCAAGGAACCATGTCCTCAAGAGCGGCATCAAGAAGTCGACTCCCATCTGGACTCCGGCAAAGCTTTCTCCACTGACATCGAAGGGGTTCTATCTTGGGTGGCAGTCAACACTGGGGCCGCATGTGGTGCCAGCTTCGGAGGCCGCACTGCAGTCTGAGGGCCAGGTGGGGCTGCAGTGGGAGTTAGGGTAGGCACAAGCACCCCCAGTGCCAATGCACACTGTTTCATAAGGCCATCCAGAAGCTTAGGAAGCAAGGCCTAGATGCGCTCATCGAGGGCCGACACTAGGAAAAGCTGGGGTGCTGGCTGAGGCGTAGGTTGCAGAACTGCTGGGGTCGACACAGGAGTGGGATCTCGGCTGCTTGGAGACAGGTGTATTGGCACCTCCTGTATAGAGGGAGACCAATCCTCTCGATGCCAATGCTTCTCGTGTGCCGAATCCTTCAACGCCCCAGAGTTCCCAGCACCACGTGTTGAGGATGACCAATGACGATGCTTCTTGGACTTCTCTTGAAGCATATCACCAAGGCTCCTCGGTGCCAACGAGGACGACCTCGAATCCTCACGTCGCCTCAGGGTTGGGTCCAATGATGGCCAGTCTCAGGGGACCTGCACAGCAGGAGGCCTCAAGACAAGCGGAGACCCACTTGACGCCTCACTGCTTCCAGTATCTAAGGGTCTAGAAGGAGCCATTCTTACTGATGCTCCCGATACCGGTGTGATGCTCGACATCGATGCTGAAGCCTCTGACTTTGATGCCGATGCCAACATCGAGAAACCAGACTTGGCTCCAAAAATCTTTTCTCGTTGAGCTTATTGGGAAACCTGGGTCCTCTTCTTCATGCGAAGACAGAGAACACAGTTAGCAGGGATATGGTCGGGCCCAAGACAATGCAGACACCAAGAATGGGTGTTCTTTCCTGAGATAGTCTGATCACACTGAGTACAGCAGTTGAAGCAGTTGAGTACAGTGGCTTCAACTGCTGTACTCAGTGCGATCAGACTATCTCGGGAAAGAACACCCATTCTTGGTGTCTGCATTGTCTTGGTGGACATGAACGGAAAAACTTCATTGACTAAATTAAATGACTCGATGGTGCCTGAAAAAGGGGCAAGGCACGGAAAAAAAGAAAGGGAAAGACCCAACCGAAGTCAGAGCCTAAAAATGGCCTAATGATGACGGAAAAATAAGAAAACTTAAACCCGGGCAAAATAAAACTAAGGAAATTAAAGGAAGGGTTTGAAAGAGGCCCAATTAAAGGAGCCATAAGAGAAGACTAGAAAAATAGCAAGAAGGCACTAAACAGCTTTCCAAAAACCAGGTGAGTGAGGAGAGGACAAAAAAATGCACATTCTTCTCACGCGGAAAAAAGAGAACTGAGGAGACCATGTTTGCACAACGGGCGGGAATGCACTCAAGCATGCACAATGGAGCATGGCTTGTGCTCCACAAAGCTTTCTTTTTAGCTTTGGAAAAATGCTGGACCGGGCAACATGGATTGACATCACCACTTGTGAGAAGATAGAAGCCTGCTTGTCCTCGGAAAATATGTACTATTATTTGAATATTTTTGCTGCTGAAATTGTCTATTGTCTATATCCAGATTGTTCTTGCTGTACACCGCCTTGGGTGAAATTCTTCAAAAAGGTAAATAAATTAAAATAAATAAATAAATAAATAAATACAAACAAACATAACAAGAAACAGATAAGGAGAAATTAGGCCTTACCTACTAATTTGCTTTCCTTTAGTCCCTCCGGACCGGCTCAGAATGTGACTGATGGGTTGTGCATGCCTTACAGTAGGTGGAGACTGAGAAAAAAACTGTGACTCTAGAGAGAGCCAATAAGAGCCCTTGCCAACCAGAGAAAGATCCAGTAACTAAGTACCAAAGCAGAAAGAAGCCAAAGAACCGTCTGTGCACACGAAAGCCTGAGCAGCCACCAGCACCTCGCCCACGAAGTTGCTTGTCCTCTAGTAGAATGCGCCTCCACACCCTCCGGAACGGATTTTCCAGAAGGAAGGTAAGCTGAAGCAACCATTTCCTTAAGCCATCAGGAAATACTGGACTTAGAAGCTATAAGGACCTAGCACGAACAACCCAGCAAAATAAACAACCAATCGGAACAACGCAAACCATCGGAAGACTTGACGTAATGCTTCAGAACCCTCTTGATATCCAAACATTTCAGGCAATGCTGCTCCTCCGTTCCAGAAGAAGAACTTAGCACAGGCAGTACCACAGCCTGAGAAAGCGAATGCTACATACCTGTAGAAGGTATTCTCCGAGGACAGCAGGCTGATTGTTCTCACTGATGGGTTGACGTCCTCGGCAGCCCCCTCCATCGGAAAGTTTACTAGCAAAGGCCTTTGCTAGTCCTCGCGCGCCCATGCGCACCGCGCATGCGCGGCCGTCTTCCCGCCCGAAACCGGCTCGAGCCGGCCAGTCCAGTATGTAGCAAGACAATACACTTCAAGGGAAGACTCAACTCCAAAGGGGAGGCGGGCGGGTTTGTGAGAACAATCAGCCTGCTGTCCTCGGAGAATACCTTCTACAGGTATGTAGCATTCGCTTTCTCCGAGGACAAGCAGGCTGCTTGTTCTCACTGATGGGGTATCCCTAGCCCCCAGGCTCACTCACAACAACAACCATGGTCAATTGGGCCTCGCAACGGCGAGGACATAACTGAGATTGACCTAAAAAATTTACCAACTAACTGAGAGTGCAGCCTGGAACAGAACAAACCTGGGCCTAGGGGGGTGGAGTTGGATTCTAAACCCCGAACAGATTCTGAAGCACTGACTGCCCGAACCGACTGTCGCGTCGGGTATCCTGCTGCAGGCAGTAATGAGATGTGAATGTGTGGACAGATGACCACGTCGCAGCTTTGCAAATCTCTTCAATAGTGGCTGACTTCAAGTGGGCTACCGACGCTGCCATGGCTCTAACATTATGAGCCGTGACATGACCCTCAAGAGCCAGCCCAGCCTGGGCGTAAATGAAGGAAATGCAATCTGCTAGCCAATTGGATATGGTGCGTTTCCCCACAGCCACTCCCCTCCTATTGGGATCAAAAGAAACAAACATTGGGCGGACTGTCTGTTGGGCTGTGTCTGCTCCAGGTAGAAGGCCAATGCTCTCTTGCAGTCCAATGTGTGCAGCTGACGTTCAGCAGGGCAGGAATGAGGACGGGGAAAGAATGTTGGCAAGACAATTGACTGGTTCAGATGGAACTCCGACACAACCTTTGGCAAGAACTTAGGATGAGTGCGGAGGACTACTCTGTTATGATGAAATTTGGTGTAAGGGGCCTGGGCTACCAGGGCCTGAAGCTCACTGACTCTACGAGCTGAAGTAACCGCCACCAAGAAAATGACCTTCCAGGTCAAGTACTTCAGATGGCAGGAATTCAGTGGCTCAAAAGGAGGTTTCATCAGCTGGGTGAGAACGACATTGAGATCCCATGACACTGTAGGAGGCTTGACAGGGGGCTTTGACAAAAGCAAACCTCTCATGAAGCGAACAACTAAAGGCTGTCCTGAGATCGGCTTACCTTCCACACGGTAATGGTATGCACTGATTGCACTAAGATGAACCCTTACAGAGTTAGTCTTGAGACCAGACTCAGACAAGTGCAGAAGGTATTCAAGCAGGGTCTGTGTAGGACAAGAGCGAGGATCTAGGGCCTTGCTGTCACACCAGACGGCAAACCTCCTCCAATGAAGGAAGTAACTTCTCTTAGTGGAGTCTTTCCTGGAAGCAAGCAAGATGCGGGAGACACCCTCTGACAGACCCAAAGAGGCAAAGTCTACGCCCTCAACATCCAGGCCGTGAGAGCCAGAGACCGGAGGTTGGGATGCAGAAGAGCCCCTTCGTCCTGCGTGATGAGGGTCGGAAAACACTCCAATCTCCACGGTTTCTTCGGAGGATAACTCCAGAAGAAGAGGGAACCAGATCTGACGCGGCCAAAAAGGAGCAATCAGAATCATTGTGCCTCGGTCTTGCTTGAGTTTCAACAAAGTCTTCCCCACCAGAGGGATGGAGGATAAGCATACAGCAGGCCCTCCCCCCAATCCAGGAGGAAGGCATCCGATGCCAGTCTGCCGTGGGCCTGAAGCCTGGAACAGAACTGAGGGACTTTGTGGTTTGCTCGAGATGCAAAGAGATCCACCAAGGGGGTGCCCCACTCTTGGAAGATCTGGCGCACCACTCGGGAATTGAGCGACCACTCGTGAGGTTGCATAATCCTGCTCAACCTGTCGGCCAGACTGTTGTTTAGGCCTGCCAGATATGTGGCTTGGAGCACCATGCCGTTCCGGCGAGCCCAGAGCCACATGCTGACGGCTTCCTGACACAGGGGGCGAGATCCGGTGCCCCCCTGCTTGTTGACGTAGTACATGGGAACCTGGTTGTCTGTCTGAATTTGGATAATTTGGTGGGACAGCCGATCTCTGAAAGCCTTCAGAGCGTTCCAGATCGCTCGCAACTCCAGAAGATTGATCTGTAGATCGCGTTCCTGGAGGGACCAGCTTCCTTGGGTGTGAAGCCCATCGACATGAGCTCCCCATCCCAGGAGAGACGCATCCGTGGTCAGCACTTTTTGTGGCTGAGGAATTTGGAAGGGACGTCCCAGAGTCAAATTGGACCAAATCGTCCACCAATACAGGGATTTGAGAAAACTCGTGGACAGGTGGATGACGTCCTCTAGATCCCCAGCAGCCTGAAACCACTGGGAAGCTAGGGTCCATTGAGCAGATCTCATGTGAAGGCGGGCCAGGGAGTCACATGAACTGTGGAGGCCATGTGGCCCAGCAATCTCAACATCTGCCGAGCTGTGATCTGCTGGACGCTCGCACCCGCGAGACGAGGGACAACAAGTTGTTGGCTCTCGTCTCTGGGAGATAGGCGCGAGCTGTCCGAGAATCCAGCAGAGCTCCTATGAATTCGAGTTTCTGCACTGGGAGAAGATGGGACTTTGGATAATTTATCACAAACCCCAGTAGCTCCAGGAGGCGAATAGTCATCTGCATGGACTGCAGGGCTCCTGCCTCGGATGTGTTCTTCACCAGCCAATCGTCGAGATATGGGAACACGGTACCCCCAGTCTGCGAAGTGCCGCTGCTACTACAGCCAAGCACTTCGTGAACACTCTGGGCGCAGAGGCGAGCCCAAAGGGTAGCACACAGTACTGGAAGTGACGTGTGCCCAGCTGAAATCGCAGATACTGTCTGTGAGCTGGCAGTATCGGGATGTGCGTGTAGGCGTCCTTCAAGTCCAGAGAGCATAGCCAATCGTTTTCCTGGATCATGGGGAGAAGGGTGCCCAGGGAAAGCATCCTGAACTTTTCTTTGACCAGATATTGTTCAGGGCCCTTAGGTCTAGGATGGGACGCATCCCCCCTGTTTTCTTTTCCACAAGGAAGTACCTGGAATAGAATCCCAGCCCTTCTTGCCCGGATGGCACGGGCTCGACCGCATTGGCGCTGAGAAGGGCGGAGAGTTCCTCTGCAAGTACCTGCTTGTGTTGGAAGCTGTAAGACTGAGCTCCCGGTGGACAATTTGGAGGTTTTGAGGCCAAATTGAGGGTGTATCCTTGCCGGACTATTTGGAGAACCCACTGATCGGAGGTTATGAGAGGCCACCTTTGGTGAAAAGCTTTCAACCTCCCTCCGACTGGCAGGTCGCCTGGCACTGACACTTGGATGTCGGCTATGCTCTGCTGGAGCCAGTCAAAAGCTCGCCCCTTGCTTTTGCTGGGGAGCCGAGGGGCCTTGCTGAGGCGCACGCTGCTGACGAGAGCGAGCGCGCTGGGGCTTAGCCTGGGCCGCAGGTTGTCGAGAAGGAGGATTGTACCTACGCTTACCAGAAGAGTAGGGAACAGTCTTCCTTCCCCCAAAAAATCGTCTACCCGTAGAGGTAGAGGCTGAAGGCTGCCGGCGGGAGAACTTGTCGAATGCGGTGTCCCACTGGTGGAGCTGCTCTACCACCTGCTCGACTTTTTCTCCAAAAATATTATCCGCACGGCAAGGCGAGTCCGCAATCCGCTGCTGGATTCTATTCTCCAGGTCGGAGGCACGCAGCCATGAGAGTCTGCGCATCACCACACCTTGAGCAGCGGCCCTGGACGCAACATCAAAGGTGTCATACACCCCTCTGGACAGGAATTTTCTGCACGCCTTCAGCTGCCTGACCACCTCCTGAAATGGCTTGGCTTGCTCAGGGGGGAGCTTGTCCACCAAGCCCGCCAACTGCCGCACATTGTTCCGCATGTGTATGCTCGTGTAGAGCTGGTAGGACTGAATCTTGGCCACGAGCATAGAAGAATGGTAGGCCTTCCTCCCAAAGGAGTCCAAGGTTCTAGAGTCTTTGCCCGGGGGCGCCGAAGCATGCTCCCTAGAACTCTTGGCCTTCTTTAGGGCCAAATCCACAACTCCAGAGTCATGAGGCAACTGGGTGCGCATCAGCTCTGGGTCCCCATGGATCGGTACTGGGACTCGATCTTCTTGGGAATGTGGGGATTACTTAGAGGCTTGGTCCAGTTTGCCAGCAATGTCTTTTTGAGGACATGATGCATGGGTACTGTGGACGCTTCCTTAGGTGGAGAAGGATAGTCCAGGAGCTCAAACATTTCAGCCCTGGGCACGTCCTCCACAACCACCGGGAAGGGGATGGCCGTAGACATCTCCCGGACAAAGGAAGCGAAAGACAGGCTCTCAGGAGGAGAAAGCTGTCTTTCAGGAGAGGGAGTGGGATCGGAAGGAAGACCCTCAGACTCCTCATCAGAGAAATATCTGATGTCTTCTTCCTCTTCCCACGAGGCCTCACCATCGGTGTCAGACACAAGTTCACGGACCTGTGTCTGCAACCGTGCCCGGCTCGACTCCGTGGAACCACGGCCACGGTGGGAGTGTCGAGAGGTATACTCCCTCGTCCGCACCGGCGAAGCTCCCTCCGCCGACGTAGTCGGGGAGCCTTCCTGGGAGGCTACCGCACTCGGTACCGCAAGCGGCACCGATGTCGGAGACCTCACCCCGGACAATGGGCCAGCCGGCGCCTCGCTCGACGGTACCAGTGGTGCAAGCACCCCCGGTACCGGAGGGGTAGGGCGCAACAGCTGTCCCAGGATCTCTGGGAGAACGGCCCGGAGGCTCTTGTGCAGAGCGGCTGTGGAAAAAGACATGGAAGCCGATGCAGGAGTCGATGTCAGAACCTGTTCCGGGCGTGGAGGCTGTTCCGGGCTGTCCAAAGGGGAGCGCATCGACACCTCTTGAACAGAGGGCGAGCGGTCCTTTCGGTGCCGATGCTTACTGGGTGCCGACTCCTCGGCGACCCAGAGCTCTCGGTGCCGACACGGGAAGGGGACCGGTGACGATGCTTCTTCGATTTTTTGGAACGAAGCACGTCTCTGGAGCTTCCCGGCACCGACGAGGAGGACGTAGAATCCAGCCGTCTCTTCCTCGGGGCTGAGGCCGAAGAGGGTCGGTCTCGGGGGGGCTGTACCGCAGGAGCCCTCAGGGTAGGGGGAGACCCACCCGAAGGCTCACCGCCACCAGCAGGGGAATGGACAGCCCTCACCTGCACTCCAGACGAAGCACCACCGTCCGACGACATCAGCAGACGAGGAGGTCTCGATACCACCGACGCCGACGCAGCCCTCGATGTCGCCCCGATGCAGAGGGCCGATGCCTGATGCACTCGATGCAATCGGGGGCGAGGATGAAGGTCCGGGCGCCGACGACGTCGAAGCAGTCGATACTCCCTGGTGCCGATGCCGACGAAGAGCCCGAGAACAAAACGTTCCACTGGGCTAATCTCGCTACCTGAGTCCGCTTTTGCAAAAGGGAACACAGACTACAGGCCTGAGGGCAGTGCCCAGCCCCCAGACACTGAAGACACGACGCGTGCCTGTCAGTGAGCGAGATTACTCGGGCGCACTGGGTGCACTTCTTGAAGCCGCTGGAAGACTTCGATGTCATGGGCGGAAAAATCGCACCGGCGAGATCAAAACTCGAAATGGCGAAAATGGCACCACAAAAAGAGGGGGAAGAAAACTTCGACCGAGGCTTAAATAGGGCCTACCTCGAGGACGAAAGAAAACTTACCGGGGCAAAACTAGAAGTACGGGAAGGGAGGAAAACCATAAAGGTCTCCTTCCGACACCTTTTTTTTTTTTTTTTTTTTGGAAAACGAAGTCGATAAACAACGCGCGGAGGTCAACTTTGGGGGCGCGAACGGCGAAAACACGAACGTACCGAGCGCGGACAAAAGAAGACTGGCGGCACGAGCCGGTTCGGGCGGGACGACGGTCCCGCGCATGCGCGGTGCGCATCGGCGCGCGAGGACTAGCAAAGGACTTTGCTAGAAAGTGTTCCGATTGCGAGGGGCTGCCGTGGACGTCACCCATCAGTGAGAACAAGCAGCCTGCTTGTCCTCGGAGAAACATTGCAAGGCTGGCACTGAAAACAGCAAAGGGGGCAGTCCTTGACACAGCCTAGCTGGCGAAACATGCATGGAGGACATTTCAGAACCCCGGTCCGATTATCTGTTAAGATAAGTACTCTAATGAGGAAATTATAATATATTTAAAATATTTAAATTAAAAAAGTTCATGAAATCATTGCGATATTAATCGCCTATGAAAAACTTGGTGCAATTATGCATTTCCAGCATTGAATGAGGGTTGGATACGAGCACCGCTGAGATGAAAACGGAAAGGATTATAATGAGCATGATGATGGTTTATGGATAAAGCTGAGGGAGTTTAATTGCATCTAGGACCCTTATATGGTTAAATGCTTAGGTTTTGAAGGTTCCTAAGAAGAGTGGAAAAAACTTTATGCCAAATATATCTGTTAAATAAATGGGAGGAGCACGGGAAGACCATGGACATAGCCTGAGAATGGCAAAGACAAACCAAACTCGGGAATCCATATAAAGTTATATAGAGGAAAAAGAAAGGGAAATGAGACTTAATATACCACCTTTCTGTGTTTTTTTGCAACTACATCCAAAATGGTTTATACATATATACAGGTACTCACTTGTACCTGGGACAATGGAAGGTTAAATGACTTACCCAGAGTCACAAGGAGCTGCAGTGGGAATCGAAGCCAGCTCTCCAGGATTAAAAACCACTGCACTAACCACTAGGCTACTCCTCCACTCCATGGAATACATGGTATAAAGTGCAGAGAGGAAAAATAAAAACCCCAACGGGCAGTGCAGCTAGCTGAAAACCCGGGGAACTGGGGTAGACCCCCACTGTAAACCCCTGCACCCAGAGAAAATGAGATTTTTTTTTAACCTAAGAACTGGTACAAGAGCGGGTTTGCAGTAGTAAGTCTATCGTACATAAGTACATAAGTAATGCCACACTGGGAAAAGACCAAGGGTCTATCGAGCCCAGCATCCTGTCCCCGACAGCGGCCAATCCAGGCCAAGGGCACCTGGCAAGCTTCCCAAACGTACAAACATTTTATACATGTTATTCCTGGAATTGTGGATTTTTCCCAAGTCCATTTAGCAGTGGTTTATGGACTTGTCCTTTAGGAAACCGTCTAACCCCTTTTTAAACTCTGCCAAATGTGCCTTCCTGCCATGCTGAGAACCAACTCACCCTAAGCTGAAGCATCAACGCACAGAATTGCCCCTTTTTGTGGCATTCTATGTTCTGAGTCCAAGAGACTGAATTTCCAGAACAGCCATGCATGAACAGCTAGAAAATAAGGAAACTGCCTACGGAAGGAACTTCTCCCAGCAGCCAACTATTCTGAATCAAAACCATGGACTCAGCATTCCCAGAAGATTATTTGATCTGCGAACAATTATCATGTCATAGAAAAGACCTAACAGGGCCTTTAGCAAGATAACAGGGTTCACCACCTTCCACCTGCTGGAGACTGAGATTACTGGATCTTTCTCTGGTTGGCAAGGGCTCTTATTGGCTCTCTCTAGAGTCACAGGTTTTTTTCTCAGTCTCCACCTACTGGAAGGCGTGCACAATCCATCAGTCACATTCTGGGCCAGTCCGGAGGGACGCTAAGGAATAAAAGGTTAAAAACATTAAAAGGAATTATAAACACACCACATCAAATATACACGTGAAAATACTTAGAGGATATTATCTGAGTGGCATGCAATACCACCTATGAAATAATTTTTTATAGTATTGTTAAATTGAGATCATCTCCCCCCCAAGCACACCCTCATACAGAATATCAATTAAACAAGTTTGGACATTCCTGGTTAGCAGGCCCAAGTATTCCCCTAACATCATGGCGTTCCTAGGGCGGCTGACACCCGGGCAGATCACCGATGCCCCCTCGGGTGCAGCGCCTCCCCCCCCCCGACGAAACGACACCGTCTCTCCGGCGAAACAACACCCCCCTCGGGTGCATTTTACCTGCTGGGGGGGTGCCGCGCGCCTGTCGGCTTGCTTATTCCATGCTCCCTCTGCCCCGGAACAGGAAGTAACCTGTTCCGGGCAGAGGGAGCACGGAACAAGCGGCGCCGACAGGCGCATGGCACCCCCCCCCCCAGCGGCGTGCACCTGGGGCGGATCGCACCCACTGCCCCCCCTAGGAACGCCACTGCCTACATGCATCTACAGAAGACACAATTGTATCACAGATGTCACAAGGACCCTCTAAGGAATTAAGCGTTCCTAGAATGCATATGCTATGAAACATACTCTGATGAAACAGTGAGTCTGAAGGATGGCATATCAAGTTGCAATAAATGATATATAGAAACAAGAGTTGAATACCAGGTGACATACCACTTTATGGTGTTTGAACAGTGTCCCTTTTGAGAAAATCCAATCAGAGCACAGACCCAGAATAATGAGTATGTACCTGAAGTGTTATTCAGCATCTAAAAAAGAGGGGAAACAGAGATCAGAGCAAACGAAAAACAATTACTGATTTGAGAACTAAGGCATATCAAGATTATACACTCTTATCCAAATGTGCTCCAGAGCAACAATATATAACAAAGTTCAATTTATTACATAAATATATACAAAAACTGTAAACCAATAAACAAACAGCACTCTATAGCAGGGCAAAGTTCAATTCTGCTCACACAGTCTTTATGAAAAAGGAGAATCTTCTAAAATGTTAGCACTGGGTATGTAACAGCTTATTGTCTGAACCTCCCACTTTCTTAATTGACAGGCCCTGTAATCAGGTCTAAATCAAGGGACACTGATGGGGGGAGAGGGATCAGAGAGGGTATCAGGACCTGGAGAGGGGATCGAAGGGGGGATTGGAACCGGGGGAGATCGAGGGGCAGAGGCATTGACAGGACTTTATGCGTGTCCCAGCTGATATTTAACACACCAGCATAAGCTCTGGAGTGATAGAAAGGCATTATAACATTCTTATTTTTGTTTTCCCTTTTCGTTTCCTAATAATTCCTAACATTCTATTTGCTTTCTTAGACACCACTACACAGTGAGAAGAGGTTTAATGTATTACAACGATTACACCTAGATCTTTTTCCTGGTTAGTTACTCCTAAGATGGAAACTTGCATCATGTACGTAGCTATAGTTTGGTTAAACCCAGTCTCCTCATGCTCACTGGGTTTAACCATGATCTCTCCTTGCAGATTAACCCAGTGTTCTTTGAAATCTAATATAATAATTTGTTCCGTGAATGTTCGAAAGTGTCTACCTGGGATCGTAACCACCTGCTGACATCACTGGCCAGCACTATACCCTGCTTGCCTGACGTCAGGAGGTGGTTACATCCCAGTGAAACACGCGGAAAGCGCGCGAACCCAACAGTGGACAGTTGAGAACAGCGGGAGCGGGCAGAGACGTCCCTACGTGCATGTCGCCTCCCCTCCAAAATCGCCAACCCCCCTCTGCTACCCTCCCCTCCCCCCTCTTTCCGGGATCCCAGTGGCAGCAGCAGTGAAGGGTGAGCAGCAGGCTCGGCGAGTCGGCTGCCTTCCCTTCTCTTCGCTCTCAGCTCTGACTCTGGTCCCGCCCTTGCAGAAACAGGAAATGAGGGCGGGACCAGAGACAGAGCTGAGAGTGAAGAGAAGGGAAGGCAGCCGACTTGCTGAGCCTGCTGCTCGCCCTTCACTGCTGCCGCCACCGGGACCTCGGTAAGAGGGGGGAGGGGAGGGTAGCAGAGGGGGGTTTGCGATTTTGGAGGGGGGGCGACGTGCCATTAGGGTGATGGGCGGGGCCAGTGGTCTGTGAGACTGAGAGAGGAGGTGGCGATTTGGAGGGGGGTGGAGATCTGGAACTCGGGGGGAGGGAGTGGAGAGGGGGGGTCTGGAACTCAGGGGAGGGAGAGGGGACTGGAACTCGAACGGACAGAGGGAAGAAGAGAGAGGGAGGGAGAGAGGGAGGGAGAGGGGGGGCTGGAACTCAGAGGAGAGGGGGGGGAATGCACCACCTGTAAAAAAAAAAAAAACCAGCACCCCCAATCAGGCCCGTACAGAACACCTGGAAACTTATGGACAAAGTGGTGAGTTGCAGGGGACTGGGAGAGGGGAGGGGGGGACGGCCTGGAAATCGGAAGGGAAGAAAGGGGGCCGTAGGACTTGGCGGGGACGGAGGGAGAGAGTGAGGGCGGGATAGCCTTGCTAGCGCCCATTTCATTTCATACAGAAACAGGCCTTTTTTATTAGTATTATATAACATTTCCACCTCTGTTAGAGTTGTCACTACAACTTTTTCAGTTTACCCAGTCTCTATGGAAGCCTGATGCTGTTGTTGCTGTTGTTAGAATGGTAACTATGGCTGCATAGTTATAGTTTAATCATGGCACTCTAGTTTAAGCAAATCTGATACAGTTATCCTCCATTCTGATCACTGGCCTGGGTATTTACCTTTTTTTGGCCTACCAAATTCCATTTGCACAAACATTCAAGCCCCCTCCTCCCTTTCTTCCAGTTGTCCACCTCCACCTCTATTATCCGTTACCTGCCCTTACCACTGAGTATTTTTACAAACATGTTTTTCTATCCCTGTTTTTCTCCAAGGAAGTTGCCGGAAATGAATTCCTTGAGCACATTCTAATTTGTGCAAACCGCTTTTCAACTGTTTGTTTTTCTTAGTTTGAAGATGTGCATCCATTTATCCGTGCACCCAGTTAATACTTTAAGCAGTTGGACCCATGTTCTAACTTTAAAACCTTCATGAAATTTGTTCTTACTGAACCTTGTAGCAGGCTATTCTAGAGTCTTACCACCAAAGGAAATGCTCCCTGGTTCTTTTTAATGCATACACCATGAATGAAATCTCCATATTGGTCTTTTCTTTCTATCTACCATCCGTTGCATCTTTGATTGTCTTGACCAGTTTTGATTGCTAATAGATGTAGGGACTCTCCCTTCTATGGCTTAGTGCACATTCTGAAGTCAGCAAGTCTAAAACTGAAAGCTTTGCAGCTTTGCGGTCCAGGTTCTGAAACTGGAGCTCCCTTTCAGAGCAGATTTCCATTGGTGGTATCCATGGAGACCAGAGTGGGCAGAGAGGATCCAGCCAAGCGATCAGAGCATCTCTTCCAGACACCCACAGAGCAATCCAGCTGGTAAGAAGTGCATATCCCTGGGATACTAAGCTGCCACTGGGCCACAGCCTCCAGCAGCTGGACAGCTCAAAAGGTTGTAGGCTTAGTGAGAAAAACTAGTTTGTCCTAAGAAAATCCGGGCTTCAGTGGGGTGAAACGGGAATTAGCTCAGCCTGACCTCAAAAATGTCAGTGAAATGGTAACTTTAAAAAGAAGTATGTTGTGAAATGGTATCTGTAGTGATTCTCTGATTTTTTTTTCCATCATGTGCTCTGCCTCATACAACAGCTTAATTGATTTCTTTTATTAAGAGGTTCACGGTGGAGTTTCACTACAGGTAATAGATTTCTTACAACTTTTCATGATGCAAAGTTTAACATTTGAGTCTCACTGCAGTCTCTCCTGCAGCTGCTACAAGAAGAAAAAAAATGTTCCCAGATTTGTAATTATTATTATTATTTATTTTTTTGAACCCAACTGTTTCTTTCTGCATGTTCAGGGCTTCCAGTTCAGTCAGAACCAGGGCTTGGATCTGGTGCCATAAATCTTCATTCACAACTCATTTATATCCCTATCTCCCACTAATCACTTCAGTGGCAGTCTCGGGTTAGGGGCTGCTTCTTGGATCTGGAATTAGGAATCTGGCCACTAGGTGTCATCACCCTTAGGCAATCAGAACAACCCCCCTCGTCCACAGAGGCTGTGAACACTGTCTCCATAGCATCCCTGGTTCTAGGTGAGTCAAGGTGTGGAAGACCCAATACAGGAACTGAACTGGGAATCTTTTGTATAGCCGTGCACAGTACTGGTTCATAATGGTTCTAGTTATACAATCCTCCCTTCCCACAGGGAGAATTATAACTTTGAGCTTCAGATAATTTTATTAAAAAGCTTTCTGAGGTTCCGTGACAGCATCAGTCTGTTTAGCTGGTGTCTAGTTCTACACAGGTTATATTGTGTAACACCCTTCTCCTTGCTTATTTCTTATTATTTCTTTTGACCAGCAGCCTTCTGCTCTTAGTCTGAGTCTGAGCTGGGTTCTGGCACCAGAAGTCTTCATTCTCAACTACCTTGGAACCCCTCCCCCCCCCCCCCCACCACACACACACGCACACTGTATTTTCTACCTTCCATCTCAATAAGCCTAGCCATTGAAGTGACAGTTCTTAGCCAGGGCTAGGCACCAGGGCGCTGTCCAGAACCCTGCAATTGTGGGACCCCTCTACATCTGACTATTGACTGTCTCTATTATTTGATGGAAGAAGGAGAGAGCAAACTGAAGAACAAATGACCAAAGTCCAGACTATGATCCAAAATATTTATTAGCAACAACTGCAACAAACGGGGTAAAAACTGTGTCCAACTTAGCCAAGTTTCACCCTGAAACTTTGCCTGAAAGGGAGAGAAACATTTGACTTCAAGCTGTTTTTTTCTTAACCTATCTGGTACTATAGACCCCTGACGCAGCCCGTATAGGGCGAAGCTTGGCCAAATCAGGCACAGAGTTTTTTACCCCTTTCACTGCTGTTGTTGGTAAATAAATATTTGGATCATAGTCTGGACTTCTATCATCTGTTCTTTGGTCTGCTCACTCCTTCTGTTGGCCTGGCCCGTGTAGATCACCTGCTTATCTCCTTTCTGGGACCATCTCTATTATTTGAAGACCAGGACTCCCTCTCCTCTCCTCTCCTCCCTCCCAAAGGGGCTGGGAGTTCTTCCCCTGCAGCTTCTACAGTCCCCCCCCACCCCCCCCCCCATAACTTTGTGTGGCTTCTGATCCACATTTTAATACTTGCTTTGCATAAAAATAATATGACAAAGAGGCTGGTGCATCCTTTCATAATATTAGCTCATATCTGAGGTAATTCTATAAATGGGTGCCTGTACTTTGTGCCACCCTAAGTAGCAGATATGCGCCAAAACACTCTACACACTATTCTATAAAGCGAAAGCTACATACCTGTAGAAGGTATTCTCCGAGGACAGCAGGCTGATTGTTCTCACTGACAGGTGACGTCCACAGCAGCCCCTTCAATCGGAGATCTTCTCCAGCAAAGACGTTTGCTAGCCCGCGCGCGCGCACGCACACCGCACATGCGTGACCGTCCTCCCGCCCGAACTCGCTCGTGTTCATCAGTCCAGTAAATAGCAAAGACAAAGACAAGGGAAGACACAACTCCAAAGGGGAGGCGGGCGGGTTGGTGAGAACAATCAGCCTGCTGCCCTCGGAGAATACCTTCTACAGGTATGTAGCTTTTGCTTTCTCCGAGGACAAGCAGGCTGCTTGTTCTCACTGATGGGGTATCCCTAGCCCCCAGGCTCACTCAAAACAACAAACATGGTCAATTGGGCATCGCAACGGCGAGGACATAACTGAGATTGACCTAACTTAACCAACTAACTGAGATTGCAGCCTGGAACAGAATAAAAATGGGCCTGGGGGGGGGGAGTTGGATTCTAAACCCCAAACAGATTCTACAGCACCGACTGCCCGAGCCAACTGTCGCGTCGGGTATCCTGCTGTGGGCAGTAATGCGATATGAATGTGTGGACAGATGACCACGTCGCAGCCTTGCAAATTTCTTCGATAGTGGCTGACTTCAAGTGGGGCCACTGACGCTGCCATGGCTCTAACTCTATGAGGCCGTGACATGACCCTCAAGAGTCAGGCCCATACTGGGCGTAAACGAAGGAGATGCAATCTGCTAGCCAATTAGAAATGGTGCGTTTCCCGACAGGCCACTCTCCTCAAGTTGTGATCAAAATAAACAAACATTTGGGCGGTACTGTCTGTGGGGCTGTGTCCGCTCCAAATAGAAGGCCAATGCTCTCTTGAAATCCAATGTGTGCAGTTGACATTCAGCAGGGCGGGTATGCGGAAGGGGGAAGAATGTTGGCAAGACATTGACTGGTTCAGACACCACCTTTGGCACGAACTTTGGGTGAGTGCGGAGGACTACTCTATTATGATGAAATTTGGTATAAGGAGCATGAACTACTAGGGCTTGAAGCTCACTGACTCTATGAGCTGAAGTGACTGCCACCAAGAAAATGACCTTCCAGGTTCAAGTACTTCAGATGGCAGGAATCCAGTGGCTCGAAAGGAGGTTTCATCAGCTGGGAGAGAATGACATTGAGATCCCATGACACTTTAGGAGGTTTGATGGGGGGCTTTGACAAAAGTAAACCTCTCATGAATCGAACAACTAAAGGCTGTCCCGAGATCGGCTTACCTTCCACACGGTAATGGTATGCACTAATCGCACTAAGATGAACTCTTACAGAGTTGGTCTTAAAACCAGACTCGGACAAGTGTATAAGGTATTCAAGCAGGGTCTGTGTAGGACAAGAGCGAGGATCTAGGGCCTTGCTGTCACACCAGACGGCAAACCTCCACCATAGAAAGAACCTCACCATAGAAAGAAGTAACTCTTCTTAGTGGAATCTTTCCTGGAACCAAGCAAGACTCTGGAGATACCCTCTGAGAGACCCAAGGAGGCAAAATCTACGCTCTCAACATCCAGGCCGTGAGATCCAGAGACTGGAGGTGGGGTGCAGAAGTGCCCCCTCGTTCTGAGTAATGAGGGTCAGAAACACTCCAATCTCCACGGTTCTTCGGAAGACAATTCCAGAAGAAGAGGGAACCATATCTGATACGGCCAAAAGGGAGCATTCAGGATCATGGTGCCTCGATCTTGCTTGGGTTTCAGCAAATTCTTCCCCACCAAAGGTATGGGAGGATAAGCATACAGGATGCCATCCCCCCAATCAGGAGAAAGGTATCCGACGCTAGTCTGCAGTGGGCCTGAAGTCTGGAACAGAACTGAGGGACCTTGTGAATGACTTGAGTGGCCAAAGAGATCCACCCAGGGGGGGTGCCCATACTTAGAAGCTCAGCGTACCACTCGGGAATTCAGCGACGACTCGTGAGGTTGCATTATCCTGCTCAATCAGTCGGCCAGACTGTTGTTTACGGCTGCCAGATACGTGGCTTGAGAAACCATGCCATACCAGCGAGCCCAAAGCCACATTCTGACACAGGGGGCGAAATCCGGTGCCCCCCCTGCTTGTTGATGTAGTACATGGCATTGTCTGTCTGAATTTGAATAATTTGATGGGACAGCCGATCTCGGCCTTTAGAGCGTTCAAGACTGCTGGTACCTCCAGGAGGCTGATCTGTAAACCTTTCTCCTGAAGGGACCAACTCCCCTGGGTGTGAAGTCACACATGAGCTCCCCACCGCAGGAGAAGACGCATCCGTCGTCAGCACCTTTTGAGGCTGAGGAATTTGGAAAGGACATCCAGAGTCAATTGGACCAAATTGTCCACCAATGGAGGGACTGTAGAAAACTCGTGGACAGCAGGATTACGTCCTCTAGGTCCCCAGCAGCTTGGTACCACTGAGACGCTAGGGTCCATTGAGCTGATCTCATGTGGAGGCTGGCCATGGGAGTCACATGCACTGTGGAGGCCATGTGGCTGAGAAATCTCAACATCTGCCAAGCTGTGATCTGCTGAGATGCTCGTACCCAAGAAACAAGGGACAGAAAATTGTCGGCCCTCGCTTCCGGGAGGTAGGCACGAGCTGTCTGAGAATCCAGTAGAGCCCCTATGAATTTGAGTTTCTGAACAGGAAGAAGGTGGGACTTTGGATAATTTATCACAAACCCTAGTAGCTCCAGAAGTCGAATAGTCATCTGCATGGACTGTAGAGCTCCTGCCTCGGAGGTGTTCTTCACCAGCCAATCGTCGAGGTAAGGGAACACGTGCACTCCCAGTCTGCGTAGAGACGCCGCTACTACAGCCAGGCACTTTGTGAACACCCTGGGCGCAGAGGCGAGACCAAAGGGTAGCACACAATACTGAAAAGTGCCATGTTCCCAGACGAAATCTAAGATACTGTCTGTGGGCTGGCAGTATCGGGATATGAGTGTAAGCATCCTTTAAGTCCAGAGAGCATAGCCAATCGTTTTCCTGAATCATGGGAAGAAGGGTGCCCAGGGAAAGCATCCTGAACTTTTCTCGGACCAGATATTTGTTCAGGGCCCTTAGGTCTAGGATGGGACACATCCCCCCTGTTTTCTTTTCCACAAGGAAGTACCTGGAATAGAATCCCAGCCCTTCCTGCCCCGGTGGCACGGGCTCGACCGCATTGGCGCTGAGAAGGGTGGAGAGTTCCTCTGCAAGTACCTGCTTGTGCTGGAAGCTGAAGGACTGAGCTCCCGGTGGACAATTTGGAGGTTTTGTGATCAAATTGAAGGAGTATCTTAGCCGGACTATTTGAAGAACCCACCGGTCGGAGGTTATGAGAGGCCACCTTTGGTGAAAAAATTTTAACCTCCCCCCAACCGGCAGATCGTCCAGCACAGACATTTTTGATTCCGGCTATGCTCTGCTGGAGCCAGTCCAAAAGCCTGTCCCTTGCTTTTGCTGGGGGAGCTGCAGGGGCCTGCTGAGTCGCACGCTGTTGACGAGAACGAGCATGCTGGGGCTTGGCCTGGGCAACAGGCTGGCAAGAGGGAGGATTGTACCTACACCTATTAGAAGAATAGGTAACAGTCCTTCGTCCACCATAAAAACGTCTACCAGCTGAGGTAGATGCTGAAGGCGCCCGGCGGGAGAATTTGTCGAATGCGGTGTCCCGCTGGTGGAGCTGCTCTACCACCTGTTCAACTTTTTCCCCAAAAATATTATCCCCCCGGCAAGGAGAATTCGCAATCCGCTGCTGAATCCTATTCTCTAGGTCGAAGGCATGCAGCCATGAGAGTCTGTGCATCACCACACCTTGAGCAGCGGCCCTGGACGCGACATCAAAGTATCGTAAACACCCCTGGCCAGGAATTTACGACACTCCTTCAGCTGCCTGACCACCCTGCTGAAAAGGCTTGGCTTGCTCAGAAGGGAGCTTAACCACCAAGTCCGCCAACTGCCGCACATTGTTCCGCATATGAATGCTCGTGTAGAGCTGGTAAGATTGAATTTTGGCCACTAGCATTGAGGAATGGTAGGCCTTCCTCCCAAAAGAATCCAAGGTTCTAGAGTCTCTGCCCGGGGGCGCCGAAGCATACTCTCTAGAACTCTTGACCTTCTTAAGGGCCAGATCCACAACCCCAGAGTCGTGAGGCAACTGAGTCTGCATCAACTCAGGGTCCCCATGGATCCGATACTGGGACTCGATCTTCTTGGGAATGTGGGGATTAGTAGCAGCTTCGCCCAGTTCTCCAGCAGTGTCTTTTTGAAGACATGATGCATGGTACTGTGGACGACATTCCTTAGGTGGCGAAGGATAGTCCAAAAGCTCAAACATTTCAGCCCTTGGCTCATCCTCCATAACCACAGGGAAGGGAATTGCCGTAGACATTTCCCGGACAAAGGCCGTGAAAGATAGACTCTCTGGAGGAGAAAGCTTTCAGGGGAGGGAGTGGGATCAGAAGGAAGACCGTCAGACTCCTCATCTGAGAAATATCTGACGTCTTCCTCTGCCTCCCACGAGGCCTCACCATCGGTATCGGACACCAGTTCATGAACCTCTGTCCAAAGTTGTGCCCGCCTCGACTTCGTAGACACATGGCCACGGTGGGAACGTCGAGAAGTAGACTCCCGCATCGGCGGCGATGAAGCTCCCTCCATCGACGTCGTCAGACAGTCTGCTTGGGAGGCAGCCGATGCGGGCACCGCAAGCGGTACCGGCACCGGAGACCTCACGACGGGCAAGGGGCCAGCCGTCGCCTCACTCGACGGCACCGGCAGCACATGCACCCCGGTACCGGAGAAGGCCGCAACAGCTCCTCCAGGATCCCTGGAAGGATGGCTCGGAGGCTCTCGCTTAGAGCGGCTGTCAAGGAAGGCTGGGAGTCCGGTACAGGCGACGAACTCAGAACCTGTTCGGGGCACGGAGGCGGTACTGGGCTGTCCAGGGTAGAGCGCATCGACACCTCCTGAATGGAGGGTGAGCGGTCCTCCCGGCGTTGATGCCTGGTGGGTGCCGACTCCCACGGCGACCCAGAGCTCTCGGTACCACGTCGGGAAGGTGACCGGTGCCGATGCTTCTTTGCCTTCACACGAAGCATGTCACCGGAACCTCCCAGTACCGACGAGGAGGATGTCGAATCCTCCTCGGGACCGGGTCCGAAGAAGGTCGATCCCGGGGGGCTATACCGCAGGAGCCCTCGAGGCAGGGGGAGACCTACTCGAGGGCTCACCGCTACCAGCAGGGGAATGGACAGCCCTCACCTGCACTCCTGATGAAGAGGCACCCTCCGACAACATCAGTACCAACGATGATCTCGGTACCGTTGACGCTGGAGCACCGGTCGATGACCTCTGTACCGCAGACGTCAATGCACCGGCTGATGACCTCGATCCTGAGACCGTCGAAACACCAGGCGAGGCCCCGAACAAAACGTTCCACTGGGCCAATCTCGCCGCCTGAGTTCTCTTTTTCAATAAACAACAGAGAGTACAGGCCTGAGGACGGTGCCCAGCCCCCAGACATTGAAGGCACGAAGCGTGCCTATCAGTGAGCGAGATAGCCCGGTTGCACTGGGTGCATTTCTTGAAGCCGCTGGGAGGCTTCGATGACATGGGCGGAAAAATACGCGGCGAAGTCCAAATTCGCGATGATGGCAAAGGCACCAAAAATAAGAAGGGAGGAAAACCCGTACGGATGGCCAACAGGGCCACTTTCGAAAGCAAAAGGAAACTTGATGGGAAAAACAAACTCGAAATAAAGGAAGTTCTTTTTTTTTTTTTTTTTAAGAAACACGCGAACTAGAAATAAAAGAAGACTTCCGAAGCGGATAAGGACGCGAAAAAAGCACGAGGGTCTCCTCAGGGCACAGAATGACGGTAAACACAGCCGTTCCGAGCGCCGGAAAAAGAAGACTGACGAACACGAGCGAGTTTCGGGTGGGGAAGACGGTCGCGCATGCGCGGTGTGCGTGCACGCGCGAGGTCTAGCAAACGTCTTTGCTAGAGAAGATCTCCGATTGAAGGGGCTGCCGTGGACGTCACCCATCAGTGAGAACAAGCAGCCTGCTTGTCCTCAGAGAAAGTAGGTTTAAGTACTATGGCGCATAACTGCAAGGGAGTTTACCCATGGGCAGACCATGGGCCATGGCATCAAGTGAGACATGTAACTTATGGCATACTATCAGCTGTGGGTGTTGCATGGTACACTTAGGCACACCCATTTACACCAGCCATTGGCCTGGTATAAGTGATTGTGCCTAACCTTTGGTCAGTGGCGTAGGAAGGGGGGGGGCGGTGTGGGCGGTCCGCACCGGGTGCACGCTGCTGGGGGGGGGGGGGGGGGGGGTGTCGTCTCGTTGGTTCCTTGCTCCCTCTGCCCCGGAACAGGTTACTTCCTGTTCCGGGGCAGAGAGAGCAAGGAACCAATGGAGCCGACGCAGCTCACAGCGACGTGGACTCAGGGACGGATCGGCCCTCCTGCCTGCCCCTCACTTCCAAAGTAAGTAACAATGCACTCCGGGGGGGAGAGGGTGCGCGCTGCAGGGGGGGTCCGCGCCGGAGGGGTGTGCCGTGCTGCACCCGGGGGTTGTGCACAGCGGCGACCCACCCCAGGTGTCAGCCGCCCTCCTGCCTACGGCACTGCCTTTGGTACATCAAAGAGGTTTATTGCCAGTATTCTATAATGCCTTAGGTACATCAAAGTGCTGTTGTAGAATTGGTGCTCATTGCACCCCACTGTACCGCCTAATTTCAGGTGCTAAGTTGTAGAATTATCTCCATGGTGCTTGGATGCAGGGGGTGTGTGAACAGGGAAGTTTCAACTACAAGATCTGGGGACTAGTCTAGTCTGAAGTTGAAGGAAGTATAGCTTGCTAGCAGGTTTTGAAACCCCCTTCTAAGCTTCTACACCAGCCCTGATTTGGATAAAGGTTTTGGGGTGTACAATGAAAGATGGGATTAGAGAAGACTTCAAGGGGGTTGTTTAGTGACCTCCATACAGGATCTGATGTACCTTACCCATCCCAGACAGACATGTGTCTGACTTGCTCTTAAACATCTCACGTGATCAAGATCCCACTATCTGCCTAGGTGACTCATCCTGGTGCTTATAGTTAAAAAAATTCATCCTGGAGTCTAACCTTTACCAAGAACATTAAAATTGTAAAGCAGAATAAATGGTTGAAGATGTACAGGATAGATTTATATCACTACAGAAGAACTAATGGGTCATAAAACCTACTAGTAGTGTATTTGTGCTTCAGCAGGTGATTAAATAATAAAGAAAGGGAGTAAAAATATTCAAAGCACTGTACCCAAACTTATCCAACTAACCAACAGCACAGAAATATAAGTATGCAAAAATAAAATAAATATCATTCATTAAAAAAACTCTTTATATAATTATACCATGTGCTCAGTTCAATAAAGTGTAGTCAAAGTGTGAGACTAATAAATAGGAACTATCATAGCACACAAATTGTTCTCAATATCCATCCCATTTCACTAGCAAACCAAACTAAAAATTAAAAAAAAAAAAAAAAAAAAAATATATATATATATATATATATATATATATATAAGACAGTGCCTATGTTGTATGATAGCTGCTAAACAAATTTTTAAGATGTAAATTCATTCTGTCCAGTGATGTATAATAGTTCTGACCTCATACAACAATAGGCTCATGCTGTTTCCCCAAAGTGCAAAGAGTCTCTCACATAGTATGATGTCTGAGAAACAAATGGTTTTTAAATAATAATCCATATACTGTGATAAAAGTTCCAACAAGGAACCACAGCCAGAAACAATTGGCCAACCCAGAGGCTGAGTTATGAACTTACAGTAATAAAATATATATATGGAATTCTCAGGTATTGATGATGCAAAAACTTATACTCCCTATATGAAATAACACCACTTTGATTGGCATGATTGAAAAGTTCAGTAACCAATGTCTGGACCATCCCAGTGGGGTTCTCTGACAAATGCTGATAAACTTGAGTATCATGCAGTTGATCATATGCCTCCTTTAAATAAAAAGAGTTGTCCATGACTACTATGGCACCCCCCCCCCCCCCCTTGTCAGCACATTTGATGACAAGGGAGGTGTCATGCATAAGATTATTCAGAACTTTTCTTTGGCGAGCTGAAAGATTATAGCAAATTTTAATTGGGTGTTGTTCCAGAATTTCCAAATCCCTTAAAACTAATCTCTCAAAAGCAGTGATGGATGGATCTGGAGATCTTGGTAGAAGCCACGTCAAAGGAATTTTGCCATAAAGAGGATTAACCAGAATTATTCTAATCATTCTGTCTCAGATTAATAATGAACTGGATGGAATATGGTATCACCTATTTGATTGATTTCTATTATTTTTATAACCTGGATTTTGAATGCACCCTTCCTTTATTGCTAGGGACACAGAAAGTACCTGCATGTAATGTGTAAACCACTTTGGACGTACCACAGAAAGGTGGTATCAAGAATCTAATAGACATAATCACTTCAAACTGTATCAAACCCCTTGCAGAATACTCTTTTAATGATTTTCGATGGTTCGCTATCCAGCAGGTTGGATCCTCTCTCTACGGTGGAGGCGACCATGATCGGAGATTGATACAATGTGAGCAGCGTTGGATACATGTTCTACAAACTTTGGCACCACAGGGATTAAATTCCTCAGTGGAGGTGGACTGCATTTCTTTGATTTAAAATGAACCTCGGGAGGCAAGGTGAGAGTGTGAAATGCTAATGGTAATTATGTGTCCCTCTGGGGTTACCGTACTGCTTTTAAGAACAGCTGACTGATGCACTCCTCCCTAAGGAAAGTTTAAAAGAAGGTGCCATTTTTTAGTGTGTCCGGTCCCGTCATATGAACAACGAAACGAGACTGACAAGTAAGAATGGTAAGGTCAAGAGAACAACAGTTGTTTTCTAGTTAAAAGACCTTGACTAAGCTTTTGTCTTTTGCCAGAAACGTCTTGATACCTCCCTTGAAGAAGTTTGTGGAGCGAAACAGGTCCCTGTCGGGAGTTACTGAAGGGATGAATTTGACACATATTTGTATGTTACTAGAATTGGAGAGCAACAGGAGGTTTTTCTGGTCTATGATGAGTTTAACCTAAAGAATGCCTTATGACTTATGAATAAGTCTTAGCACCTAGGTTTTTTTGAGACCTTTTCCTCCTTTAACATAATATAAAATAAATCAGATTAATGAGCAAGGTACTTTTCAACATAAGTAGAAGGTTACTTGCAGCTCTATATTCTAAAAGACATAAAGCATAAACAAACTTAAACAAGGAATGAACAAAAATGTGCCCTTTCATTAGCTTTTCAAAGTACAATTTACAATTTGGGAGTTACAGTGCCAAGGAGAAAAGTTTACTTCTAATGAAAAGAAATAGTATTTTTTTTGTTTGTTTGTTTGGTTTTTTTTTTTTTTGCTTTATAACCCGTGATTCTTTTAGCAGATTATGCCTGCTGTTTTTTTCAGTGCCGTAGGTCTGCAGAGTTTGGAATACGAAATACAGTCTTCTCTGATATTTTTACAATGAATGAGAGAAACAAGTTAAATCATTGCATTGGGAATGTCCACCCCTCTTGTTAGGGCACAGTGATTCAACCTCTTGATTAGTAGAAAGATTGCTGAATATTTTCGCATAAGTACTTCTTGAACAAAGAGTTTAAATTAAGACAGGAGAAGATCTAAAGGCTACTCAGTGGGTCTGTAGAAATCCTTGCACAGCATCTCAAAGTAAATCCTTTCAAGATAACATCAGAAAATGTAGAAGAGAAAAGAAAAATTCCAGATCATTGCAAATTGGGTCAAAGCATCCAACCACCTGAATTAGATGCTGAGAGCCTGCAACATCTCAAGGTAATTATTATTATTAGCATTTGTATAGCGCTACCAGATGCACGCAGTGCTGAACACCTGATACAAAGAGACAGTCCCTGCTCAAAAGAGCTTACAATCTAAATAATACAGACAGACAAGACAGTTACGGGTGAGGGAAGTAATGGGTGAGAAGGAAGGAAAGGACAAGGGGAGGGCAATTGAGTAGTAGCTAGGAGCTAAAAAGCAGCAGTGAAAAGGTGGGGTTTCAGCATAGATTTGAAAACAGGTAGAGATGGAGCTAGACGTATAGGTCCAGGAAGTCTATTCCAGGCATAGGGTGCCGCGAGAGAAAAGGAGCGAAGCCTGGAGTTAGCAGTGGAGGAGAAGGGGGATGACAAGAGAGATTTGTCCAGTGAATGAATAGGTAATGAACTTCTTTTCCCTAATAAGAAATATGGTAAAGGGAAAGGGACTGCAAATAGGTAGGAAAATGTGAGATACAAATGTTATAAATAAATAAATATACCACCTTTCTGTGATTTTTGCAACTACATTCAAAGCAGTTTACATAGTTTATACCAGGGGCGTAGCTACTTGGGGCCACGGGGGCCTGGGCCCCCATAGATTTGGCCCTGGACCCCCATGCCGCCGACCCTCTCAACCCCCTCCCCCACCAATGACCCTCTCGACCCCCCCTCCCGCCGCCGCCATCGCCTTGGGCTACCTTTGCTGGCGGGGGACCCCAATCCCCGCCAGCCGAGGTCCTCTTCTTCCCGCAAAGGCTTCGTTCTGTTTCTGACATCCTGCACGTTGTACATGCAAGACGTCAGACTCACAGAAACAGAACGAAGCCTGCACGTTCAACGTGCAAGACGTCAGAAACAGAACAAAGCCTTCGCGGGAAGAAGAGGACCTCGGCTGGCGGGGATTGGGGTCCCCCGCCAGCAAAGGTAGCCCACAGCAACAGCGGCGGGGGAGGGTTGACCACGGGAGGGGGGTTGAGAAGTTCGTCGGCAGGGGTTGTCAAAGTTGGTGGCGGGGGGTCAGCGGCACCGGGGGGGGGGCTAAAATGTGCCCCCCTCACCTCGGGCTCTGGACCCCCCTCCTGCCGGTCTGGCTACGCCCCTGGTATATACAGGTACTTATTTGTACCTGGGGCAATAGAAGGTTATTTGACTTGCCTAGAGTCACGAGGAGCTGCAGTGGGAATTGAACCCAGTTCCTCAGAATCAAAAACTACTGCACTAACCACTAGGCTACTCCTCCAGCCAAAAGATTCACTTCATGTTTAGCATATTGCAGGAAAGCCTCTTCTTACTACAAAGACAATGTCAGGTTCCCTAGAGGCTGCAGAGAAATACTTTCAAGTGATTCAGGTGGGAATTCCTAACCAGACAGCAAAGTGAGGATGTTCAACTGACTGGCTTGGCAGGCATAAATGCCACAGAAGTGAACACATACTCCAAAGCGAATGCTACATACCTGTAGAAGGTATTCTCCAAGGACAGCAGGCTGATTGTTCTCACTGATGGGTGACGTCCACGGCAGCCCCTCCAATCAGAAACTTCACTAGCAAAGGCCTTTCCTAGTCCTTGCGCGCCGATGCGCACCGCGAATGCGCGGCCGTCTTCCCGCCCGAACCGGCTCGTGTTCGTGTGTCCCATATGTAGCAAGACAAAACAAGGGAAGACACAACTCCAAAGGGGAGGCGGGCGGGTTTTGTGAGAACAATCAGCCTGCTGTCCTCGGAGAATACCTTCTACAGGTATGTAGCATTCGCTTTCTCCGAGGACAAGCAGGCTGCTTGTTCTCACTGATAGGATATCCCTAGCCCCAGGCTCACTCAAAACAACAAACATGGTCAATTGGGCCTCACAACGGCGAGGACGTAACTGAGATTGACCTAACAATTATCCAACTAACTGAGAGTGTAGCCTGGAACAGAATAAACATGGGCCTAGGGGGGTGGAGTTGGATTCTAAACCCCGAACAGATTCTGAAGCACTGACTGCCCGAACCGACTGTCACGTCGGGTATCCTGCTGCAGGCAGTAATGAGATGTGAATGTGTGGACAGATGACCACGTCGCAGCTTTGCAGATCTCTTCAATAGTGGCTGACTTCAAGTGGGCCACTGACGCAGCCATGGCTCTGACATTGTGAGCCGTGACATGACCCTCAAGAGCCAGCCCAGCCTGGGCGTAAGTGAAGGAAATGCAATCCGCTAGCCAATTGGATATGGTGCGTTTCCCCACAGCCACTCCCCTCCTGTTGGGATCAAAAGAAACAAACAATTGGGCGGACTGTCTGTTGGGCTGTGTCCGCTCCAGATAGAAGGCCAATGCTCTTTTGCAGTCCAATGTGTGCAGCTGATGTTCAGCAGGGCAGGAATGAGGACGGGGAAAGAATGCTGGCAAGACAATTGACTGGTTCAGATGGAACTCCGACACAACCTTTGGCAAGAACTTAGGGTGAGTGCGGAGGACTACTCTGTTATGATGAAATTTGGTGTAAGGGGCCTGGGCTACCAGGGCCTGAAGCTCACTGACTCTACGAGCTGAAGTAACTGCCACCAAGAAAATGACCTTCCAGGACAGAGGGAAAATTATTATTATTATTATTATTAACATTTGTATAGCGCTACCAGAAGGAGAAGTAAGAGAAAGAAGGACATGGAGAGAGACCGGGAAGAGAGGATTAGAAGGGTGAAAGAGATCAGGACAGGGAGGGAGAAGGGGGTGAGAGAGAAAAGGACAGAAGGGGGAAGAAGGATAGAGGGAGGGACAGACAGAGGTGGGGGAAGGAGATCTTCTGTTATTAATCCTACTGTTGTAAATTACTAATACTACTGTGGGAGGGGGCAGGAGAGAGGAGAGTCCTAGGGAGACAAGGGGAGGAGGATACAGAGAGAGAGAGTGCAAGAGAGAACGAGGATGGGGAGAGAAGAAAAGATAGAGGGAGGTAAGCAGGAGAGGAGGATCAGTGGGAGAGGGAGAAGGCAAAGGATGGGGCAGAAGGGGATGGAGGGAGGAGGAGAGAGATAGGAAGGACACAGATAGAGTACAAGGTAGAGGGAAAGAGAGAGAGGGAGGAGGAAGAAAAGAAGGGGAGAGAGGGTGAATGGAAAAGAGATAATGTGCATTTGCATAGCAAACAAAGCCTGACCTTGGTAACATTACACATTCAGAGGCAGAAATCCAAATAAGCAGAATTGTTACTTACGAATGAAGCTAAATTTGTTCTTTCTTTCTCTCTCTCTCTTTTCACTGTTTTCTTTTGCTATTAATAACCAGCTCCCTTATCACTGTAGCTGTTCTCGTGTCTGCAAAGGGCCCTGTTTGCTCTGTGCAGTGTGAGGATGAAAGGGAAATGAGAAACAGACAGACAATCTCATTGGCAAAAGGTACCCTGGTTCCATCTGAGCAGATTGTTGTTCAGGTTCATCAAACTGGCACTTAAAAGTTGCAGATGGTGCATTAATGGACCCTGGCTCTCCTACCCATGCTGGTGTTAAAATAGGGTGATGCTCATTTTCCCAGCTTTTGTTTCTGCACAAATGACCCTGAGCAGTCGATGCAGCAAGCTTGCATTAGAGCTGTGCCCTAACACTTAGCGTATCGCTTCTTGACCCAAACCTAATGCCAACGGTTTGCTTTCCAATGCTGTAACCAAGTAGTATGCAAATAGACCTGATGCATGGGAAAGCACACTGGACTCATGCGCACATGGGTCTGCACTAGTCAACTGGAGATATTTCGCAAATGAGATGCTAAGGGGGATGGATATGTGGTAGACCATGACCGATTCTTAGAAGACTGTGTTCATGAGGAGCTAGCTAAACTAAAAGTACACAAGATGATGGGGCCTGATGGGATACATTCGAAGGTACTCAAAGAACTTGGAGATGTTCTGGTGGCTCTGCAGTCTGACTTCTTCAGTGCCTCAGAGTCTGGAGTGGTCCTGGAGAACAGGAGAAGGGAGGATGCAGTCCCTCTGCACAAGAGCAGAAGGAGGAGGTTGGGAATTACAGAATTGTCAGTCTGACCTCTGTGGTGAGTAAACTAATGGAAATGTTTCTAAAGCAGAGGATTGTGAGGTCTCTCAAATAGATTGGACTGCAGGACTCGAGGCAGAATGGCTTCACTAGAGGCAGGTCGTGTCAGACGAATCTGATTGATTTCCTTGACTGAGTAACCAAACAGTTGAACGTGGAAGGGGTGCTAGATGCGGTGTACTTGGATTTTGAGCAAAGCCTTTGACACGGTTCCGCACAAGCAACTGATAACATAGTAACATAGTAAATGATGACAGACAAAGACCTGTACAGTCCATCCAGTCTGCCCAACAAGATAAACTCATTTTACATGGTATGCGATACTTTATATGTATACCTGAGTTTGATTTGTCCTACCATTCTCAGTGCACAGACCGTAGAAGTCTGCCCAGCACTCTTCTTGTACTAAAAGTTCTGAAGCTAATGTCGAAGCCCCTTAAAATTTACATTCAAGCCCATCCATATCTATTCAGTCACAATCAGGGCATAGACCATAGAAGTCTGCCCAGCACCGGTTTTGCTTCCCAATTACCAGCGTCACCACTCAATCTCTGTTAAGATTCCATGGATCCATTCTTTCTAAACAAGATTCCTTTGTGTTTATCCTAAATCCTAAGTTTATCATAAATAAACTGAGTGCCCTTGGTATAGGACCTAAAGTGACTGACTGGTTTAAAAACTGGTTAAATGGGAGGAAACAGAGGGTAGTGGTAAATGGAGCTTGCTCTGAGGAAAGGGATGTTATCAGTGGTGTACCACAGGGATCGGTCCTCAGGTCAGCCCTTTTCAACATCTTTGTGAGTGATATTGCGGTAAATTAGACCTTACCTGCAAATTTGCTTTCCTTTTAGTCCCTCTGGACTGGCCCAGAATGTGACTGATGGGTTGTGTACACCTTCCAGCAGGTGGAGACTGAGAAAAAAAGCTGTGACTCTAGCAAGTCAATAAGAGCCCTTGCCAGCTAGAGAAAGATCTAGTAATAAAGTACCAAAGCAGAAGCCAGAGAAGAAATACATAAAATGTGCATCCAAAAACCTGAGCAGCCACCGGTACATTGCCAACAAAGGGTGAGTGTCTTTAAATATATCATGGCCCTTCAAACAGGACATCTCAGTAAAACAGAAAAAACATTTCTGTTATGTATGTATATATTTATTTAATTTTTTGTAATAGAAAAAACAAACTAGCAACACAGCTCCAAACAAACAAATCTAAAAAAACACAGATATCTGAAGGGAGGGATCTGGGCCGGTCCAGAGGGACTAAAGGAAAGCAAATTAGCAGGTAAGGTCTAATTTACCCTTCCTCAGCGTCCCTCCGCACCGGCCCAGAATGTGACTGATAGGAAGTAACAAAGCAGTGAAATTATGGAAGGGACCCTAGCAGCCCCACCGACAAAACAAACGCGCCAAAGACAACCTGACGACGACTGAAGACATCTAAACGGTAGTGCGTAGAAAAAAGAATGTAAAGACGACCAGGTCGCCGCCCTACAAATGTCTTCTGGAGGCACCAGACACCGCTCTGCCCAAGAGGCTGCCTGACGTCTTGTAGAGTGAGCCTTAACATTCTCTGGAACAGGTTTCCTAGAGAGAAGATAAGCTGAGGCAATCATTTCTTTAAGCTAACGAGAAATAGTGGGCTTAGAGGCCATGAACCCTTTGTGCGCACCTCCAATCAGAACAAACAAACGATCAGATCGCCTGAAATCACCAGTAGATTTAATATAGTGTTTCAACACACGTTTGACATCCAAACACTTCAAAAGCCGCTGCTCGTCTGAGCTGGAAAAAGAACCTAACACAGGCAAAACCACCGGCTGAGAAACATGAAACTGAGTTACCACCTTGGGGAGAAAAGAAGGGACTGGCAACAACAATACTCGATCTGAACAGATCTCCAAGAACGGCGATCTACACGATAACGCCTGCAACTCAGAAACCCGCCTAGCTGAAGCAACAGCCACCAAAAATACTGTCTTCAGAGTCAAGTCCTTCAAAGTACAGGACGACAAAGGCTCGAAAGGAAGCTTAGTAAGAACCATAAGTACCAAATTTAGATCCCAACGAGGAAAAGAACATTGCGAGGAGAGACGAAGGAGATTAACTCCTCTCAAAAAACGCACCACATCCGGATGACTAGCTAAAGACTTCCCCTGAATACGACCACGAAAACAAGTCAAAGCCGCAATCTGCACCTTAAGAGAAGCCAAAGCAAGACCTTTGTCAAAACCCCGCTGCAAAAAATCCAAAATTTGCGGGACTGAAGCACTAAAAGGAGATAGGCGAAACTCCTTACACCAGTCCTCAAATATCCTCCAAGTGCGCACATAATTCAACGAGGTAGAACGGCGACGAGAGTGAAGCATAGTAGCAATGACCTGAGCGGAATAACCTTTCTTAATCAGTTTAGCCCTTTCAAGAGCCAGGCCATAAGACAGAATCGATCTGGATCCGGATGAATGACCGGACCCTGCGACAAGAGATCTTGCGTGACCGGAAGCCTGAAGGGAAGATTCACCAGAAGACATCAAAGGTCGGCATACCACGGCCTTCGAGACCAATCCGGTGCTACCAAAATCAGACGTCCCCTGTGTGTCTCGACCTTCTTAAGAAGACGCCCTATCAGAGGCCATGGAGGAAAGGCATACATTAGGCCGGCTGGCCAGGATTGAAGAAGAGGGCCTACGCCTTGCGCTTTTGGATCCTTGCGACGACTGAAGAACGGAGGAAGTTTTGCATTGCCGGTGGAGGCAAACGGATCCATCCTGGGAGACCCCCAACGATCGACCAGGAGCCGAAACACCACTGCGCTTAACGGCCACTTTCCGGGATCTAGAATGTGATGACTGAGAAAATCTGCTTGAACATTTAGTACCCCTGCTACGTGCGCCGCAGATAGAGCCACAAGATGGACCTCCGCCCATTGAAGCAGCAGCGATGCCTCTCGCTCCAATGGCAGGCTCCTCATCCCTCCTTGTCGATTGATATATGCTACCGCTGTGGCATTGTCTGACATTACTCGTACTGCCTGGCCTCTCAGAAGATGAAGAAACCTTTGGAGTGCCAGACGAATCGCTCTAGTCTCCAACAGGTTGATGGAGCATAGTGTCTCCTCATGAGACCAGAGACCCTGAGCAACCTGGCCTTGACAGTGAGCTCCCCAGCCCTGGAGACTGGCATCTGTCATCAGCACAATCCATGTGGGCTGATCTAGAGGCATGCCTTTGGTCACATTGGCCTCTCGAAGCCACCTGGAGTGGAAGTGGCAGTTGTTGATGAAGAGAATCCGTCTGGGACGACCATCTCGACAGCAGAGAGTGAGCTCTGGCCTACGAAACCACCTCGATTGATGCCGCCATGGACCTCAGAACTTGAAGATAGCCCCTTGCGGACGGCGACTGCGACTGCAAAAAATGACGAATCTGAGTCTGCAACTTGAGAATACGGGTCGGCAGAAGAAACACCCCGACCCAGCTTTGTGTCGAACAGGACTCCCAGATACTCCAAAGACTGAGAAGGACGAAGATGGCTCTTCTGCACATTGACCACCCAACCTAGGGATTGTAAAACTCTACTACCCGAGCTGTCACCCGCACACTCTCGTTGTATGACTTTGCCCGAATCAACCAGTCATCTAAGTAAGGATGGACTAAAATGCCTTCCATTCTGAGAGCCGCAGCCACCACTACCATGACCTTGGTAAACGTGCGCAGAGCAGTTGCCAGGCCGAAGGGAAGAGCCCGAAACTGAAAATGGCGACCTAACACTGCAAAACAAAGAAACCTCTGATGAGCAGGACGAATAGGAATGTGGAAATAAGCTTCTGTAAGATCGAGAGAAGTGAAGAACTCCCCGGACCTCACTGCAACAATGACAGACCTCAAAGTCTCCATACGAAACGAAGGCACTTTGAGCGCTCGATTGACCGCTTTGAGATCCAAAATTGGCCGGAAGGAGCCCTCCTTCTTGGGTACTAGAAAGTAAATGGAGTAACAGCCTTGACACTGCTCCACCAAGGGAACCGGACAAATGGCTTCAAGATCCAGAAGTTTGCTGAGGGTATCCCGGACGGCTCTGGCCTGCTGCGAGAATGGCAAGGAGATTCTAGGAAAGCAACCGACAAAGGGAGAGCAAACTCTAAAGCGTACCCTTCTTGAATAACCTCTAATACTCATCGGTCCGAAGTAATCTGGGCCCACCTCTCTTGAAATTGTGCCAACCGAGAACCCACTTGTACAAGAGGTTGGACCCGCAAACCTTCATTGTTGAGATCGGGAAGAGGAGGAAAAGGAAGTTGCTGCTTCTCGACCTCCTCTGCGACCTCCACGAAAGGACTGAGTCCATTGAAAAAATCTGGAGTGTTGTCCTTGAAAAACTATGCCCAGCTGAAAACGGCGAAAATCATGGCCTCTACCACGACCTGAGAAAGTACCACAACCAGAACCTCGTGGACGATACTCCGGTAACCTAGGAACTTTAGCCTCACCTAGGCTATGCACTAGCTTATCCAATTCTTCTCCAAAGAGAAAAGAACCTTTAAAGGGATATTTACTAAGCTTGGATTTTGAGGCCGCATCAGCTGACCAAAGGGTACATCGGGCCGCCACAGAAAGAGCCATGGACTTGGATGAAGCCCGAAGCAAATCATAAAGAGCATCTGCTAAAATAGCTGAACCCATTTCCAGCTTAGCCACTTCATTATCAATATTGGAAAGATCATTTGAAGAACGGTCCAAAACTCTCTGACCAGTGGAATCAAGTTCTCGCTACCAAGGACCCACAAACTGCCGCCTGCACTGCCAGAGCAGAAACTTCAAAAGAATTCTTTAACAAGAATTCAATACAACGGTCCTGGGGATCACGCAGGGCAGTACCACCATCTACTGGAACAGTGTTTCTTTTAGTAACAGCGGAAACTACCGCATCCACTACAGGGGAGCGCAAAAGGTCCTTATCTGAATCAGGAAGCGGATAAAGCCTAATCATAGATCTAGCAAGATGAAAGGCAGAATCCGGAAAGTCCCACTGAGCTTGAATAATATCCCTAATATCTTGATGCATAGGAAAAGACTTACCTGCTCTGCGAATACCTTTGACCAGCAAATCCACCTTTTTGGGCTTGGATACCTGAAGATCCTGATCATCAAAATGCAACGTAGAAGAAACCTGAGAGATAAGTTCCTGAAGATCATCCTTATGAAAAATCCTTACCACCGAGAAATCATCACCCACCGGAAGGGAATCCTCTCCATCTTCAGCCTGTTCCAGCTCCTGCTCAACCTGTTCCTCAGGAAACCATGCCTCCTCCTCTAAGGAAGGCATTTCCTGACCAGGAAAAAAAAAGAAAAATCCTGCTCCATCTCCTCCGGGTAACTAGCCCGTTTCTTAGGCATAGAAGCCCCCATAAGAGACCTCTTCTCAGGCAAGTCTACAGGAGCAGCCTTATGCAACAAAAAGGCTTGGTACATTTGTAGCACAAACTTGGGAGGAAAACCTCCTTCACCCGAAGAAACAACTGGCGGCTGAACAGCAGCAGCAGGCCCAGAACTCAAAGGGCTGAGAAACAGTCTGCACTGAGGGATTCAAAATGGCGGCTTTTCCTGACGAAACCGGCTACGGGAGAGGGTCGCGACCGCCACTGAAACACCCGAAGTGGGCCCCCCCACAGCTGGCACCGACAAACTACCTGAACCTCCATCCTGCTCCTCAGCAGTGGTACAAAACTTGCAGACCCTGTTTGCGCCCAAACCCTGCCGCTGATAGACGGAGCAGCGGTAGAGCTTTTCAGACATGACAGAAGAAGAAAACAGCTGATTTTAAAAGAGGAAGTAAAGCCGCGAATAATAAAAAAAGAGCTGCAGTGCTCAATTAAAGCTACAGTTTTCACAACCACAGAAGACCTGGCAGTCCCGTTGGATTTTTTTTTCAAACGGCTGCCTCTCCCTACCTCCAAAGTTCTTCTTGATAAGAGCTTGAGAATACGTTTCTGTGATGTAAGTTTAAGTTTTAAATATCAAATCATCAATACAGCCACATAAATTAGGGAGGGAAAGGGGGGAGGGACTCGGGCTCCTGAGTGTGACACCCCTGAGGCAACAGGAGACCTACACGGACCTCTGCCTCAGAAAAGTAGTTGTTTTTTTTAATGCACAGAATAAAATACAGAAATAAAGAATTAGAAAATTAGAGAATTAAAGAATTAAAGAAATGAGACTGAAGGGCTCATCACCTTCCACCTGCTGGAGACTGAGCTTACAGGATCTTTCTCTAGCTGGCAAGGGCTCTTATTGGCTCGCTAGAGTCATAGCTTTTTTTCTCAGTCTCCACCTGCTTGAAGGCATACACAACCCATCAGTCACGTTCTGGACTGGTCTGGAGGGATGCTAAGGAAGTTTGTCTCTTTGTGGATGATACCAAACTATATAATAGGGTGAACACCCCAGAGGGTGTGGATGGCATGAGGAAGGATCTAGCAAAGCTTGAAGAATGGTCTGAAAATTGGCAACTAAGATTTAATGCTAAAAAATATAGGATCATGCACGAGTTACAAGAATCCAGGGAAGCAGTACAGTATATGGGGTGAAGTGCTTCTGTGTACGAAAGAAGAGCAGAACTTGGGGGTGATTGTGTCCGAAGACCTTAAGGTGGCCAAACAGGTAGAAAAGGTGACAATCAAAGCCAGAAGGATGCTTGGGTGCATAAGGAGAGGGATGACCAGCAGGAAAAAAGAGGTGATAGTGCCCTTGTATAAGTCTCTAGTGAGGCCTCATTTGGAGTACTGCATGCAATTCTGGAGACTGCACCTACAAAAAGATATAAACAGGATGGAGTCGGTCTAGAAGGCGGCTACCAAACTGGTAAATGGTCTCTGACATAAAACATATAGGGACAGGCTTATGGACCTCAACATGTATACACTGGAAGAGAGGTGGGAGAGAGGGGATATGATAGAAATGATCAAATACCTCAGTGACATTAATGTGTAGGAGGTGAGCCTTTTTTCAAATAAAGGAAAACTCTGGAATGAGAGGGCATAGAATGAAGTTAAGAAGAAATAGGCTTAGGAAGAATCTGAGAAAATACTATTTCACGGAAAGGGTGGTGGATCCATGGAATGGCCTCCCAGTGGAGGTCATGGAGACGAGGACTGTGTTGGAATTTAAGAAAGCGTGGGACAGACATGTGGGATCCCTTAAGAAAAGGATGAGATAGTGGTTACTGAGAAAGGACAGACTGGATGGGCCATTTGGCCCTTATCTGCCGTCATGATTCTATGATTCTATGTTTCTGTATTCTATGTTTCTAGATCATGATCCTAACCGAGATATAAAAGTCATTTAATAACCAGACACCTGGCTTGTCAAGCAAATGTTGTGTAATACAATTCCCCCTATGGATCGTAAATAGATATAACCCCCCCACCCCATTGAGCCCATTTTTTAAAAAATACTGGCCACCGCAAGCAAAAAAAATCTGGATCTAGACATTGCGACGTATAACAATTAACGACAGCTTTTTAGCTGTCCTAAATTATCTGGATAGTTATCTGGGCAGTGGTGTTAATAACCTATGGCTCCACCTAAGCTCCATGCATGGACCACCTTGGCACTATCCAGATAGTGCTGAAACAGTTAGAGGAAATATACAGCATCACTATTCAGCTAGTGCCACTTATATACCTCTCACCAACATTTATCCTGGTAGGAGCCACGTAGGATAAATGCCTTGAATATTGAACCCATCCATTTCTTAACTGCATATAAAGAAAAATAAAAAGCAAGGAGGGGTTCTAGTAATGCACCCTGCCCCCAAGAGCAGATTTTGAAAGGTTGCTGGAAAAAAACAAGTTTTAGATCTTACCTAAACTTCTTCAAAACAGCCTCTTGTCTCAGAGACATTAGTAATTCATTGTGCAAGGAAGGGACCAAAGGAGTCAAAGAGGAGTGGCAAGTGAACTAGGGATGGATTTGAAAGATGTGAAGCCTGGAATGATTAAAAGTTCCTAGGAAGGATGCACAATCTGAAATGATCAGCTAGATACTGTGTTTGTCTCAGAGGCAATTTCTGTAAATAGGTTAGTTCTGCACATACCATTACAGTAATGGACCTCACGCTTAAGCCAGGGTATGTGGAGTAAGACTCTCTCTAATTTACTGCTAATGCTCACTGTAAAATTTGCATTGTGCCAAAGATAGCTTCCTTCTGGAGTTCATAAGATATAACATATATAGGCAACATATCCAAGTATGTTTGAAAATTCTTTTTGATTATTTTCTATATCTTTCTGCCACATTTTCTTAGCCTCAGGTTGCAATTCTTGGTACTTGAGGATCTTTTCTCTCTCCACACAATTCACAGAGTAATTATTTGGGACTGACACCCCTATGATTAATGCCACTATGGTGTTTTTCTCTTCTGGTTGATCTGTATGGAAAGCTGGATAAGTTATCAAAATTTTGAACTTCAAATGGTAGCTCACTGAAGGCCAGTACTGTGATAATAAAGGTAAAACCAGATCAAAGCCATGAGTGGGCTTGGGCCAGCCTGGGCCCCTCCACTTTTGCCTCAGGCCTACCTAGCAGCATTTGTGTAGCTGGTGGAGATCCCATCATGCCCTACCAGCTGGAAAAATCTGCCCTACATTAGTTGTCTAGTGCAGTGAAAATGTATGGCAGTCAGTGGACGCACTTTGAGCCACTGACACCAGCACTATGAGCAGAGAACACTGACAATAGGAATACACCAATCGTTACACTGGTGATGTCACTAAAAGTCAGTGTTCTCTGTTTCCATCTACAGGTTAGGAAGCACAACCCACTAGTCTGGATTGGTCTAGAGGGAGGATAAAAATGTCCATGAAAGGAAGGGGACAACCGGCAGTCAGCCGCCGATGGCCAGCGTTTTATCCCCTGAGCAGCAAGTGCGGGACCGCTGCGCGACGAACTGCCCACAGATGAAAGGGTTGGCAAGTCCTTTGATTAGTGCCGGCGAAGGAGCGTCGACGCTCTTGGACCTGGAAAAAACAACTCCATCGCTCCCGAATTATTCAACCACCATGTCCAAAGGAGTGGAGGAGTGAGTTAGAGGTATATGCTGAAAAGGAGGACGTTTACAGCAGAACCCGAATCGGCGGAACCACTCCTAAACACCTATGAGAAATCAACTTGGAGTTTTTGGCTCCCGTGGAGGTTACATTGAATACCATCTGGAAGGCGCTTCAGGACCTAACGGGGGCAGTAAATAATTTTGTTTCAGATATAATTTTATTAGAGAGTTACATGGACAATTCAACTGAACCCTTTGAGAGTAAAAAATTGATATAACAAATGATTCTACATGAGCAAGAAGTGGTTATGATAATAGACCAGAAATTTTGAATAATAAAATGAATATTATTATAGATGATTAATATCGAGATTATTGTTTTTCCCAGATTTCCGGGTATGACTCCTAAAGTTTTCCTTAGAAATATTTCCTCAAATTATTACTTTAAAAGGAGTGAAGCCTGTGAAAACTGGGATTACTTTAATCAGTGGAATTTGAATTACAGACTTAAGTATATGTATTGTTAAATAACTTCTGGTTTTTAAAAGAGAAAGAATGTAATCAGATGTATTATTTCTAACTAATACTGGACATTAAGTATGTTTTTCAATGAAATGATTTGACTATACACCGTATTGGCCTTGAAGAAGCCAACCAGATGATCAATGTGGAATAATGAATTAGATGAGTAATATCTGGGGATAATCAGGTTAATACCACATTTTTTTTCTGTTTACTGTTTAATTGATCTCCTTATCTTGTTTCACTCTCCCTATTTAGTGGTCTAAGGAAGAGAAGAGAATTACGTGACTGAAATAATTCCTACATATTACTTTCTCTGTATTTCCAGCAAGTTGTTTTATCGCTTGTAAAAATTTAAATGGTTATAAATAAAAAAATTTAAAAAAATGTCCATGAAATATTGCTAACCATTGCCAATATTGCTAGTCTGTCATTTGCAAAGCCACACTTAAATCCAAGCAATTTATCTCCAGAATCTGCGCACATGTAAATGCGTAGTGGTTCCACACAAAGTATTAACAAATAATCAATGTTATCGTTAGCTGGAATGACATAAGCTTGAACTGCAGACATATACTGTATATAATCTTGTGTTTCTTTTTCAGAGTCACTTTTTCAAGTGATGCGATTCCCCTGTATTTATTGGTGTCTCGGAGTTAGTGATGCAATTCCCTTGTATTTGTCGATGTCGGGAGGATGCCAACAAAAACAGCAGGCAATGGGCAGAGATAAGTATTTGGATTTATCATGCACCTGACTAAACTATTGGGAGACATTACATGTATTCAGATAAGAATCCCTCACTGTAGCCATGCAAGTATATGCTCTGGGCTGTAACTGTTCCAAAAGGATGGGCTCCACCTTAACCAGGATGGAACCAGGCTGCTGGCACTAACTTATTTTTTTAATTCTTCATCTTTATTTGGATGTGTCACATATACAAATATAAACACAGTCCAGAGCATAGGAAAAAACAATGAAAAACACTAATCTTCATGCTTCTCATATAAGAACAACATTATTTGTACGCAAGTACAAAACCAGATGAATAAAACAGTAACTCATGAAACATCCATCACATTTTTCCATGTATAACCCCTCCTAGCCCCCCATACCCCCACTCCCTTCCTCTCTCCCCAATAGCAAAGAAAATAAAGTCCAATTAGAGACAGAATAGAGAGCTAATACATCAGGTCCAGCATACTAATTGTGCGAGAAAGGTACTGAGCATGAGAAAATCATAATACTGTGCTATTACTAAATACAGTGAACAAAGATCAATGTAGGTATCTAAAGAGTTTTGGTGTGGAATGCATCAAGTATAGAAAAAGTCCAAAGTATGACTCAGCCACTGTCCTGTATAGATATATGGTTGAATGAAAGAAACCACTTCATACCCTAAACATTTAGCAGTAGACTGCACTCCCTATGAGAGAGTAGAGACCAATAAGGTTCTCAGACAGACTGGAATAGTTTCCAATGAGTTTCATTTCCATTACCCACTGACCTGCGCTCTAAAAGAGCCAACTCAAACATATAGGTGTGCCACAGTGACAACTGAGGAGCTCTGCGCAACCGCCACTGAGTAAAAATAACCTTCTTGGCCAAGAGCAGTGCCTTTGCCAAAAAAAGACGCTGAGCGTCTGTCACCGACTACAGGCGTGCCGCATCCTGGAACAAAAATCCAGTTGGATGCAGTAAGATTTGCCTCCCCAGGAAACAGGACAAAAAACTCCTCACCCCTTCCTATAGAACCTGTGTTTTTACACATGTCCAAAACATATGGCCAAGGGTAGCCCTGTCCTGCCCACATTTGGGGCAATTTCCTGACTTAGCAAAGCGTGCTTTAAATGCCCTCCATGGGGAAATAAAAGTGCGGAGCAAAAATTTATACTCCTGTTCCCTGTGAAGCATATTGGTAGATGTTTTGACAATATTGTTAAGAAAAATCTGAAGCAGGACAGCAGAAACACTGCAGTCCAGGTCCCCTGCCCAAGCATCTGCAATATTTTGCAAAGAAAAATCAGGCAGCATATTGGCGAGGAATTCTACATAGTGGCATAGACGAGGGTGTGAAGAGTCCTCCAACCTCACACACAAGGCCATCTACTGAGCAAGAGGCTGACTGGCCACTGGTAATGAGGAGATATAATGCCTCAATTGCAAAAACATATATAAATCAGAGTCCACCAGTTCATATCTCTCCCTCAAGACAGTGAAAGAAAGCATTTTGCTCTCTGCATCAAGAAGATTACCAATCCAGCATATATCTCTCCCTCTCCCATTCCTAAAAACTCCTCCTCTCTCCATACCCAGAAAATCAGGGTTTCTTATAAAGGTTAGAAAAGGTGAAAGATGCCTGTAACCCTTTAAAAATATGCAGAAGGCTTTCCAAACATCTCTCATATATCGCCAAACCACATGGTTCCCAAATGCTTCCCCCAACCTTGTCCCCCGGGCATGAAGCACATATGAAGCCGACATGGGGTGAAGAAATGCAGCCTCTACTTCCCTTGGCATAAAACCCGAAGTGCCCACCAGCCAATCCCTCACATGCCTCAAATCACATTCCAGGTTGTACTGTCGCAAATCTAAAAGTCCGAGACTACCTTTCCATCTAGGGAGCATAAGTGTAGAAAGAGCAATCCTAGCCCTCCTGCCTTTCCAAAGAAACAGACTTAAAGCCTTATATAGCTTCCGCAGGTCCACCTCTCTCAACCACAGAGGCAGAGTCTGTAGCTGGGACAGCCACCTTGGCACTATGAGTATGTTATACAAAAATATACCCGTAAGGGCCAGGGGCAATCTTGACCACAACCACAAGCAATCTACAGATTTCTGCAAGAGAGGAATCACATTCAACTCATAAAGCCTCTTCATATCAGTTGGTATTTGTGTACCCAAGTATTTGACAGAGCCAGTTGCCTCCTTCAAAGGAAAATCAGCCCCCAGGTTATCAATCATCAGATTGAGCTGTAGAGCCTCAGACTTAGAAACATTCAATTTAAGACCGGAGAGCATACCAAAATCTGCATACATCTGAAGTACAAGCCATAGCGTCCGTCTCAGATCAGTCACAATTAGCATAATATCATCTGTAAAAGCCATACACTTTATTGGAGCACACGCCTTCAGCACATCTATCCCCGTTATATGCAAATTATCTCTAAGCTGCACCAACAAAGGTTCTAAAAAAAGAATATATAACAAAGGCGAAAGCAGGCATCCTTGTCTGGTATCTCTCCCCAAAGAAAACACCTCTGATACTATTCCATTCACCAAAACGGCCACTGTAGGATTTGTGTATAAAGTTTGTATCCTTCAAAGAATGGAAAAAGGACCGAAATGAAGAAAATAAGAAGCAACATAAGCAATGGCAAGTCAGATGCAAAGCATTAATAACGAAGTCTGAAAAAGAATATGAAGAGAAACTTACTGCAGAGGCTACAACTCAAAGTAACAACTTTTTCAGGTACATCAGAAGCAGAAAGCCTACGAGGGAATCCATGGGACCCTTAGATCACAAAGGAGCAGTAGCATAGTGGAGAAACTGAATGAATTTATTGTTTCTGTCTTTATGGAAGAAGATGTAAGAGATCTGCCTGTTCCAGACAGAAATGGTTTTTAAGGGTGATGATGCAGAGGAACTGAAAGCAATCTGGGTAAACCTGGAAGACATACTGAGCCAAATTGACAAATTAAAGAGTAGTAAATCACCTGGACTGGATGGCGTACATCCAAGGGTACTCAAAGAACTCAAGCATGAAATTGCTGATCTGCTGTTAGTAATATGTTAACGTCCATAGTACCTGAAGACAACTGTTGGAAACAGGATACTGGGCTTGATGGACCTTCAGTCTGTGCCAGTATGGCAACGTTTATGTTCTTATGTACTGTTGATGGATTCAAAATAAATCTCTATATATAAAACGCACCTCCAACATTCTAATGAAGCCTCACTTTCCCAACGTTCTAAAGTGAGGCGGCTGAGACCACATTTTTGCTCCATGAGTGTCTGCCCCGCCTATGCATCAAACGTAATGACGTCGAGGGCGGAGCAATGACACTTAGCAAATAACAGCGCTCAACCTAAAATGACGTCCCATTAGAAGGTTGGAAAACACACTATCCGCCCTTCCCAACTTCCCCCACCCCCCAAAGTCGCCGACCGTCACCAAAACAGCCCCCCCCCCAAGGTTGCCACCGCTAACACACGGAACAAAACCCCCCAGCACGTCCCCCACCCACCAAAGTCGCCGCCCGTCACCAACCCCCCCCCCCCCCAAGGTTGACACCGCAAACACACTGAACGCCACACCCCAGCAAACACCAACCCAGGCAGGGGAGGAGTAGAATTGCTCCAGGTTGCCACAGCAAACACACGTAACATCACCCCCCCAGCAAACAACAACCCAGGTAGGGGGAGGAGTAGAATCGCTCAACAGTGCTGCCAGGGGCGTAGCCACGGCCGGCCCTAGACGGACCCTGCCAGCCCACTTTTCCTCCACCGCGACAGCGCCAGCCCCAGCTCCCATTGCCGGCCACTGCTGCTTTTCATGTTCAGCAGCAGGGCTGGTGCTACAAAAAAAGAAGCAATCAGCTGACTAACCTGAGCGCAAACAACAAAAAATGTAAAAACAAACAAAAAAACAAAGCAGCACCGCAGGCAGCCTTGAGCCATTGGCTGCTGGCTGTGCAGGCTCCGCCCATCTCTTACGTCACTGCCCCTACGTTGCTCCGGGCGTAGTGACGTAAGAGACGGGAGGAGCCTGCACAGCCAGCAGCCAATGCCTCAAGGCTGCCTGCGGTGCCGCGTTTTTACATTTTCTTAAACATTTTTTTGTAGTTAGCGCTCAGGACAGCTGAGAGCTTCTTTTTATAGCGCCAGCCCTAGGAGTACCAAAGATACAACATCAAGTGGCAGGGCGGCCCGGAGGAGGAGAAGGTGGATGTGTACCAGGCAGGAGGAGGAGTCACGAAGATCGCCGATCAAGAGGCAGGGATGGACAGGAGTAGGTAAACATCAGTGCTAGCAGGCAGGGGGAGGAGTACCGAAGAACTGGATCAAGTGGCAGGGAGGGCTGGAGGAGGAGGGGAGAGAGGAAGGGGGGCCCCTGGCAGGGAAGCAGGCAATGAGGGAGGGGGGCCACCCTGGCACACACTCTCCTTCATACACACACACACTCTCTCTCTCTCTCTCACAAACACACTCACACACTCTCTCTCTGTCACTAACACACACTTAAATCTGGGAGGGGGAGGGGAGGGAGGCGCCCCACCCTGGCACACACGCTTATTCCCCCACACACACTCTCTCTCTCTGTCACAAACACACACTTGCACCTGGGAGGGAGGGGGCCACCCTGGCACACACTCTCATTCTTACACACACTCACATTCCCATACACACACTCTCTCACAGAGACACTCGCACACAGTCTCACTCTCTCACACTCACAAACATACACTTGCACGTGGCAGGAGGAGAGGGAGGGGCCCACATCTGAGGGAGGGGGGGCCCATCCTGCCACACATTCTCATTTTCACGCTCACTCTCATTCCCACACACACACACTCTCTCACAAACACACTCACACACACTCACTCTCTCACAAATACACACTTACACATGGCAGGGAGACAGGGAGGGGGCACCTTGCAGGAGGGGGGACCATCCTGGCACACACTCATTCTCACACACACTCTCATTCCTACACACACACTCTCACTCAGAGACACTCGCGCACAGTCTCACTCTCTCTCTCACACAGACACTCGAATACAGTATCACTCTCTCTCTCTCCCAATCACTGTATCTGTGTGAAACACACTCTCTCACACTCACTGTGTCACACATTCGCACTGCCACATACATCACACACACACTCATTCTCACAGACACACACACCCAGACTCACTCTGTCACACACACACACTCGCACATTCACTCTCTCACACACTCGCTCTCACACACACTCTCTCAAAAATACACACTCCAAGGAAAACCTTGCTAGCGCCCGTTTCATTTGTTTCGAAAACGGGCCTTTTTTACTATTAATTAAATAAAAAGCCTGACATAAAACCATGTTTGAATGTTATCCTGTCAATAGATTTGAGAAGATGGATTTTTATCTTGGTATACTGACACTGTAATTACCAGGAAAGCAACTGGTGCTGACAGTCTGTCTGCATTCATCCAGAGGAACCGAACCGCTTCCATTCAGACTCTTTCCTTCCCTCATTTCTATCAGCCTTTATCTCATCTCACCTCTCCTCTCCTTTCCTTCCCTCCCCTCCCCTTCCATTCCCAGCCCTATATGCCTTCCTCTGCTCTGGAATCCCAGCTGCCTGGTTACAGCTGAATTTTCTGCTTTTGATCCAGGCAAAGAAATATGTGTTGTTAACTTGCATATTTTAGATAAAGAGGCAGCTGTGTGGATTTGGTCTCTATTTTTGTATGTTTCTATGGTCTTTCTCACTCCACATCTCTTTCCTGCTGGGTGTTCTGTTCTTGCAAAGTATTATGTACATTCAGTTCAAACCAGAGTATAGAACATCACTATATGAAGACTCAGAAATCATAAGAATCACCATACTGGGTCAGACCAATGCTCCATCTAGCCCAGTATCCTGCTTCCAGCAGTGGCCAACCAAGGTCACAAGTACCTGGCAGAAATCCAATTAGTAGCACCATTCCATGCTACCAATACCAGTTCAGTGGCTTCCCCCATGTCCATCTCAATAACAGATTATGGACTTCTTCTAGGAACTTGTCCAAACACTTTTTAAACCCAGATACCACATCCTCTGGTAACAAGTTCCAGAGCTGAACTATTCTTTGAGTGAAAAAATATTTCCTCCTATTTGTTTTAAAAGTATTACCATGCAATTTCATTGAGTGTCCCCTGGTCTTTGTACTTTTTGAATGAATGAAAAATCAATTCACCTGCACCCCACTCAGGATTTTGTAGACCTCAATCATATCCCCCATCAGTTGTCTCTTTTCCAAGCTGAAGAGGGAAAGGGAAATGGGACTTGATATACTGTATTTCTGTGGTATTTTGTAACTACATTCAAAGTGGTTTACATATATACAGTATACATATATACAAGGAGCTGCAGTGAGAATTGAATCCAGTTCCCCAGGATCAAAGTCCGCTGCACTAACCACTAGGCTACTCCTCCACTTCTTAGCCTTTCCTCCAGAGGAAAGGCTAAGAGCCCTTAGCCTTTCCTCATATGGGAGCAGTTTCATCCCATCATTTTGGTCGCTCTTGTCACGTCTGTGGCCGTGACCACCCTCAGACTTACCTTATTTCTGGGGGTCAGCTTCTAAGCTGGCTTCTGCCTATCCTTTCTGGAGTAGTTTTCCTTCTGTGTGCTGGCTGCTTCAAGCATAGCTCTAATTACTCCACTCTACTGCACCTGGGGGTGTTGCCTGAGTTAGCTCTACCTCTGTCTCCAGCCTGGCTCTGTTTGTGCTGCACTAGAGAGCTGCACGGTTTCCGTCCCCGCGGGAATCCCGCGGAACCCGCGGGATTCCCGCGGGGACGGAGGCAGTTCCTGCGGGGTTCCCACGGGGATGGAACCAGTTCTGCGGGGTTCCCGCGGGGACGGAGGCAGTTCCTGCGGGGTTCCCGCGGGGATGGAACCAGTTCTGTGGGCTTCCCGTGAAAGTGTAAGCTGCACCTGCACCAGCCTCTCATCTACCGAATACCAATTTATTTGAGTGCTGTCTCCTCCTCCTCTTCTTCCTTGCTTTAACAGCATAAATGTGGAAAGTCTTCCATTAAGGAGGTGGTAGAGTCACAAATGATGACGGAATTCAAAAAGGCGTGGGATGAACATAGAGGATCTCTAATTAGAAAATGGAAGTTATATAAAACCTAACCTTAAATGGCTGCATGTGTGTGGATATGTCAAGTGGCACTTAGATGGTGACTCTCGCTGTGATGAACTAGAGCTGATACCTGGCAGACTTGTATGGTCTGTGTCTCATACATGGCAATCTGGTGTAGGATGAGCTGGAAAGGGCTTAGACAGCAACTTCAGTGGCTGGAACATGAGGACAGTGCTGGACAGACTTTTACGGTCTGTGTCCCACAAATGAGAACATGAATAGGCTGGAGTGGGCTTTGATGGCAACTCCAGCAGTTGGAACATAAGGATGGGGCCAGATATGTTCCAGAAACACGAAAGAAAAACCATAATCAAGTATATAATATCACACTCGTTGATTTAATGATGAATTGATCATGAGTGTGACTATTGGGCAGAGTGGATGGACCGTTCAGGTCTATTTGCTGTCACTTACTATGTTACTATTAATCCTCTTTGCTCCCAGGCTGGTGCACAGACCTCAGCTCTGACACAGGCACGAGAATCAGATGTCACCTGACCTACTGGCGCGTGCATGTGGCAGCCTCTCAGCACACACTGCCAGTGAATCAGAGACAAATCTTACATGTGCGCACCAGGGTTCCAAGTTCCAACTTCTGTTCCTTCCTTGCCTACAGTGCTGTGGCTCAAATCCAGAAAGAAACTGAGGGAGCTGACTGGAACTTTCTTTTATGTACTATTAAATTCTTACGGGGATGGGTGGGGATGGGTTAAATTCTTGCGGGGATGGGTGGGGATGGGTAAGATTCCAGTGGGGATGGGTGGGGACGGGTAAGATTCCAGCAGGGACGGGCGGGGATGGGTAAGATTTCTGTCCCCGTGCAACTCTCTATGCTGCACCTAGGTATTCTAAGTCTCTCTATGTTCTGTGTGCGCTCTGCCTGCTCCTTGGTTTGTGCTCCTCTCACCCGCTGGTGGCCAGAGCCAGTGGCTGCCATAGTTTGTCTTGCTATTTCTACCCGTTCCAGACTTTAGCCCAGTCCGGTCCGGTTCTTCCAGGCTGCCGGACTTGTCTCTCTTGTTTGTGCCTGGACAGCCTCCGTAGTTGCTTACTGATGGCTGCAGCTGCTCCTCAGGTGTTGAAGGGCTTTATTAATCACTTAGAGAGTGCAGCCTTGGCCTTTGCATCATTTAAGGTCCCTGGTATGTTAGAGTGCTCTGTGCACTGCTACCTTGTCAGTTCAGTGTGAGTTTCTAGCTTGTGACTAGTTAGCTTGGGCATAGCTTTCTTGTTAGCTTGTGTACAGCTTTACTAGTTTTCTTGTGTTTAGCTTTCTGGTTTTCCCGTGTGTGTTTTTCCTTTGCTTCTGGAGCTTCAGCCCTAGTCCTGTCCACTGCCAGTACTCCTTGCTACTGGAGCTCCAGCCTTAGTCTTGCTACTTGACCTGACCATTGCCTGAATCTGCCTACTCTCTGCCTGAACCCCGATATTTGCTGCCTGCTGCCTGACCCGACTACTGCCTGAACCCAGATATTCTCTGCCTGTGGCCAGACCTGACTATTGCCGGAACCCGGACATTCCCTGCCTGTCTGCCTTGCTTTTGCCTAGGTGCCTGGGGGAACTTCTGTATCCTGATTCCTGTTGTTCCTGCTTGCTAGTTCCAGTTCCGGTTTTCCTGTAAGCCCTGCCGGCTGCCCGAACCTGAGGGCTCAACCCTTGGGGAATGGTGGCTAAGCGTAGGTGAAGCCTAGGTCCAGTGTGCTCCTGTCCAGCGGGTTCCAGTCCCGTGTGTTCCACTCCAATGGGCTCCACTCCAGTGTGTACCAGTCCAGTGGGTTCCAGTCCAGTGCGCACCCGTCCGGTGCGTTCCAGTCCTGTGTATTCCGGTGCAGAACTCCAGTCCGAGGTTCCAGTCCAGCCTTGCCTCGTCTCTGCTTTGAAGGTGACCTTGCCTGCCACTGCCGCTCCATGGTAGTGATCCAAGGGCTCACAAACCCAGTGCTTCCAGGGAAGAAGCCTGACAGCTCTTCTTTGAACCATTTCTAATTCCGCTATATCTTTTTTGAGATACGGTGACAAGAATTGAACACAATACTCAAGATGAAGTCGCACCATAGAGCAATACAGAGGCATTATAATATTTTTGGCCTTATTTTGCATCCCTCTCCTATAATTCCTAGCATCCTCTTTGCTTTTTTGGACACCGACGCACACTGGGCAGAAGATTTCAGCATATTGTCTACAATAACACTTAGGTCTTTTTCTTGAGTGCTGACTCCTAAAGTGAACCCTAACATCAGATAGCTATGATTCGTATTATTCTTCCCAATGTGCATCACTTTACATTTGTCTACATTAAATTTTATCTGCCATTTTGGATGCTCAGTCTTCTAATTTCCTAAGGTCTTCCTGCAATTTTTCACAATCTACATGCATTTTAACAACTTTGAACCAAACTCTTGTACAAAAATATGCTTTAATGTAGTAATTAAACAAGGAGACAATAATTTACAGTTCAGATGTGCATTACCCACATGTGAGAAATTTAGCTTGCTTGTCCTTGGAGAATGCTGTTTATATTTTTACACTGGTGAAATCTCAATAAAATCACAGTAACTTGAAGAGATCATACAAACAGAAATATAGCATAGGCAGTTTCAGTTCACAGAGGAAATATGCTACAAACTAACTATATGCTACAATGGAGGGGGAACTTGCCCAGGAAGTTTAGAGAACAAGGCAAGCCAATAGAAAGTGTCTCATCAGACACAGGGCACTAGTAGAGTGCCTCAGGGGTCGGTGCTCAGGCTGATTCTGTTTAGTATATTTGTGAGAGATATTACTGAAGGATTGGAAGGAAAAGTTTGTTTGTTTTTTTTGCGGATGATACGAAGATAGCCAATAGAGTGGATACCCTGGAGGGAGTAGAAACCATGAGAAGGGATCGCCAAGGGTTTGGCAGTTATATTTTAATCACATACATAAAATACAAGGGAAACAAAATATATACCCAACGTATGCTCCAAATACTATCACAAAATGTCACAGGATACTAAATATGCAAGAATTAAATCATGTATGATGTATGGTCATACATGATTTAATTATTGCATATTTAGTATCCTGTGACATTTTGGGATAGTTAAATTTTAATGCCAAGAAGTACAGAGTGATGCACTTGGGGTGCAGAAATCCAAAAGAGATGTACCAGATAGGTGGGGAGAGATTGGAAAGCTTGGCTTAGTAGAGGGACCTTGGGGTGATGGTGGCTGAAGATCTGAAGGTGAAAAGCAATGCGACAAGGTGGTGGACTGCATGCTGTCATGCAGTGTTTGATTTTTAGATCAGAGTTTCTGCATCCGAAATCATCTTAGAGTTAGGGTTGTCACAGAGGCAGTGCTCACAGTCACTGGGAAAGAGGGAGGCCCATGCATTGTGCTAAGGCATCACATCTAATGGCTGGATTTAGGGCCAGTGATTGCAAGGTTCTGGAAGGAGTCCTGGTGCATGGCCCCTGGCCCAGGGCTTTTATGCTAATAACTGGCCTCAAACTATCTGGGAGGGGAAGATATTAAATAGGAAAGTTCTTGGGTAGTTGCAAATGAAGGCTTATAACACAGGAACCCAGCCTTGGTTCCAGTTTTGAGCTGGGGGTATACAGATGCAGAAGAATTGCCTCCAGCTGAGGTGGTAGTAACTGAGAGAGGGACAGAATTCAAGTGCATCTGGGCCAGATACAGAGGGCAGCAATGAGTCCAATAAAGGGAAAAGACTAAAGATTATATGTCAGCAGGGGCCAATTTCAGTCAGAACTGGGTGGTCCAAGAGACTCTAACCAGCTCATAAATGCTAGGTCACTATGAAAAAGAAAGGTTACAGTTTACAGTGATTGGTCCTTTCGATAAGCAGAGAACTGGAGCCCAATGGTTTTTTTTTTTTTTTTTTTTTTGGGGGGGGGGGGGGGGGTTTAAGGAAAAATGGAGTCTGACTCAGTCACCAATCAGGCTTTATAATTCTGTAATGCTCAGTCACTGGGGGAAGCAGAGGGACCTCATCAAGGCTTTAAAAGATTCTCTTATATTGTACTAACATGATTCATCTCTGCTATTCATAGGAGGGTTTTTACTAAAATTAGCCCTGGAAGACAGCAATGAAGCTGGAGTGGAGAGAGCCAGGGCTGCCAGCATGCAAGTGCTATGTATATTTGCCTCAGTCCGATGGCCAGAGTGGGGTGCAAGGTTCTCCTCTTCGATTCAGCAGAAGAACATCTCCTTGGGATACTTATTCAAGAGCCCAGCTGTGCCGTTGCCTTGGCAACAATATAAAAAAATGAAAAAAATAAATAAAACCCACTGCTGTTCCAGATTTATCCCTTTCCAATTTATTAAACTGCTATTTTTACAGCACCAGAACAAGCTGTCTCCCCACCTTGTTAAAAAAAACAGAAAGCTGTGGTCTTTTTTTTTTTTTACTTGACTCTGGGTTTTTGGTGAGGCTAAGGATGTGGGGAGGAGAAGGAAAGATTATAGTGGACATGGACCTTAAAGTGCTTTGTGACCATGCTGTGTTTCAAAAACGTTTGAAGACCTGGTTGTTTGCGCACTGTTTTCCTCTTTTTTTTCTGGGGATAAGGGTTTGGGGGAGGGAGAGGACGGTAACTATTTGATGAGTTGTTATTGTTGTTGTAATCTGCTCTGTACGGTCTTAAGGCCGTAAGTAGCAAGCAATAAGACTTTGTATTAAATTAAATTATTAAATTTCCCCACCATCCATCCTTCTCCCCTCTGCTGCTCTTATGAAGGAGAGAAAATATCAGGGTGCAGCAGAATCAGAGCTGCAGTGAATGAGGGTGTATGGATAGGTGGAGTGCAGGATTCAATGGAAGATTGCAAAGATGTAGCTGACCAGCATGGTTCGAGATCAAAGTGAGAGGGGGCTAAATGGATCAATGTATCTGTAGATGTGATTGGAAGGCTAGTGGTCAGTGGATATAGCTGGTCAGGCAGGGGAGAGTGGCTAACCCACTGAGTTATGAAAGAGCTTTGAAGATGGGTTCAAGACCCTGCTTTGCCCCTGTGTAAGTCACAGTTCACTCTTGCTTCTTCTCTCTCCAGCTGTTCCAGAACTAAGCTGGAATTTAGTGTCATGAGCCTTCCTGTGTGTTACACAGGGATTTCCCCCAATTTCCACAAACACACTCAGTTGGGTGACTGCAGTGACCATCCCGGGATAGAGGCAGTCTAGCCTGGCTCTTTACAACCATGACTATAAGCAACTCTGACTATAAACAGCTAGGTTCATTCCCAGGCAATGACCAGAACTCTTCTCCCCCGGGACAGTGATCACTGGCTTGAAGGTATTTCTATCCCAGGCAGCAAACTTCTCAAGCTTGGCTGGGGTGGTAATAACAATCTCAATTCTAATTCTCAGCTGTGCCACTGACTCTGGGCGACTCATTTTTCTGTCTTGTGCCTCAGTTTTAATCCTTGGCTCTGCCACTGTGTGTGATTTTAGGCAAAACACTGTCCCTGCCTGTGTTTCATGAGGCCTTATAGTGCAGTAGGTAGGTTGCTTACCTACTGTACCCATTCCTGAGTTCAAATTCCATGCTAGTAAGAGATTTCTGTCAGGTAGCCAGCCTCTAACCAACTCAGTCATCCGTCCACTTTCAGTTGGTAAATGAGTACCCAACCTTAGCTGGTGGGTAAAGATGACTAGAGAAGACAATGGCAAACCACCCTGTTAATTATCTACCTTTACCCGTGTCTCAGTTCTAATCCCCAGCCCTGCCACTGACTCTCTTTGTGATACTGGGTGAGTGACTCTCACCTCCTGTACATCTATCTGCTTGCTTAACTATAATTGAGTAATATAAAGACTGCTTTCTCTCCCTTCAGGAAGATACATGTGCATCATACAAGAGAACAAGAGCTTAGCCTAGAATGGGTGGCAGAGCTGGTGGTTGGGAGGCGGGGCTAGTGCTGGGCAGACATATACGGTCTGTGCTGGGGCTGGTGGTTGGGAGGCGGGACTAGTGCTGGGCAGACTTATACGGTCTGTGCCGGGGCTGGTGGTTGGGCGGCGGGGATAGTGCTGGGCAGACTTATACTGTCTGTGCCAGAGCCGGTGGTGGGAGGCAGGGATAGTGCTGGGCAGACTTATACGGTCTGTGCCAAAGCTGGTGGTTGGGAGGCGGGGATAGGGCTGGCCAGACTTATACGGTCTGTGCACTGAAGAGGACAGTACAAATAAAAAAGTAGCACATATGAATTTATCTTCTTGGGCAGACTGGATGGACCGTGCAGGTCTTTTTCTGCCGTCATCTACTATGTTACTATGTTAACAACAGAGAGGAACATGAGAGAGACATTTGTATACTTCGAGCCTAGCTGAGGCTGGAAGGCAGCATCCTCATGAGTAACAAAAGGGAAACTTTATTCATAGAAAGGGTGATGGATGCATGGACCAAGCAACATTGGTGGGGGCTGAAATGGTATCAGGGATTGGCACAGAGGTTCCTTATCAGTGGGACAGTGAGTATAAGGTTGAAGAATAAGCAAGATAACTAGGAGCACTGAGCAGATTAGATAGGGTAGATGATTTTATCCATCATCATTCACTGTTTCTACCAGCAGGTAGATATGAGTCCATGGGTAGGTTGTATACCATAGCCAGGAGGACTGTGAGTGGTATCAGAATAGTTGCATTCAAGTTAGGTGGTATAAACAGAAGATGTAGATGTTAACAGAACAAGAAAACAGCTGGAAGAAACTGGTTAGAGGACAGCTGAAGCCCTGATGATTCACCCTTGCCTTGACGATTTTATGGGTCTCACAATAGAAATATGCACTAGAGGCCATTCTTATGAGGGTAAGAGTGTCTCACAGATTGCCTCACAGCTGACATGATTCTTTTACCTTGGCCTGGGATTCAAAGCCTTGTTATAAATGCTGGCTTACAGTGCTAAGCCCAGCAGGAAATCTCAGGGGCTTCGAAATCCATGAAATGCTGTTTGCATTGTACAAGGAGGTGGAGGACATGTGGATTTCAGCAGACCCAGCAAGGAGACCTTCAGCAGGCCCCATGTAACCATGGTAATAAAGGAGGTAGGTGCGACTGCACAGCATTAAAACGTTTAGAACAGAAGTGTGTGTATGTGCAAGGGATATCCATCCATCCATCCATGCTGTTGCCATGGTACCTGTGACAGACTGATCTGGGCCTGGGTTTACCCCATTGCAAACTGGGATTTGTAGTCTTGCTTTCATAAGGAAATTAGAACTACAAGTCCCTGTATATAATGAGGTAAGCCCAGGAGTGAATTAATCTTGTTGTGGAATATGGAGCCAGTTGGCAATCTTAGGTTATCTCCTAAGCCTTAGCTCTGGCTGCTGATGTTTTTAGAGACTATGATGTTTTTTTGGCAGGTGCCTCCTTTGCTCACTTTTGTGCTACTCACCTAAGTTTGAAAGCTTGGATGAGGCCAGGCGTAGCAGAAAATGGGAAGCACCACATCTGAAATGCACAGGGAAGAGGAGGGGGCAGTGACAACCTATTGTAAAAGCACAGCAGAACAGGGAGTAGGCCTGGGTTGAACACTAGTCCAATATAAAAGTAGTAGCTGTCAAATGGTGAACTGAGGAGCAAACAGTAGAACTGATCTGATGAAATGGTGACCAGTCAGCATTCCAATGATGACACCGAAGGGACAGTCAATGCCCCTTCGGTGTGATCATTGGTATGCTGAGCATTGTCATTTATGAAGGGTCAGTGTTATTTTTGGTCTAATTGCAAGGCTATTACTTGAAAATTAGATCATCTGGTGGCATCATTTATGTCTGATGAATATTTTAAGGCTCCTATGCCATGGCAGTCTGAGCCATTCCAGCCTTTATTTTGAACTCAGTGTTCCCTCTAGCAGTGCTACAGTGTCCCTTGAGGTCACACACCTTTGTTCCTCCTAGCAGTGTGCTACAGTGTCCCTTGAGGTTGCACTGCTTTATCTCTCCTAACAGTGCCATAGTGTCCCTCGAGGTCACATTGCTTTGTCCCTCCTGGTAGAACCACAGTGCTAAGAATGGTCTTTCTTTAAGAGATCACATCACCCTCCTACTGTCTCTCTGTGTATGGCTATTAGTGCAGGCCACATCATTTTGGTGGCCCTCTAGTTATAAGTACATAAGTATTGCCACACTGGGACAGACCAAAGGTTCATCAAGCCCAGCATCCTGTTTCCAACAGTGGCCAATCCAGGTCACAAACACCTGGCAAGATCCCAAAAAAGTTCAATACATTTTATGCTGCTTATCCCAGAAATAAGCAGTGGATTTTCCCCAAGTCAATTTAATAATGGTTTATGAACTTTTCCTTTAGGAAGCCGTCCAGACATTTATTAAACCCTAACCGCCTTTACCACATTCTCTGGCAATGAATTCTAGAGAAGGGTAGTTAGTGGGGTTCCTCAGGGGTCTGTGCTAGGACCGCTGCTTTTTAATATATTTATAAATGATTTAGAGATGGGAGTAACTAGCGAGGTAATTAAATTTGCTTATGACACAAAGTTATTCAAAGTCATTAACTCGCGACAGGATTGTGAAAAATTACAGAAAGACCTTACGAGACTGGGAGACTGGGCGGCTAGATGGCAGATGATGTTTAATGTGAGCAAGTGCAAGGTGATGCATGTGGGAAAAAAGAACCCGAATTATAGCTACGTCATGCAAGGTTCCACGTTAGGAGTTACGGACCAAGAAAGGGATCTGGGTGTCATCGTCGATAATACACTGAAACCTTCTGCTCAGTGTGCTGCTGTGGCTCGGAAAGTGAATAGAATGTTGGGTATTATTAGGAAAGGTATGGAAAACAGGTGTGAGGATGTTATAATGCCGTTATATCGCTCCTTGGTGCGACCGCACCTTGAGTATTGTGTTCAATTCTGGTCGCCGCATCTCTAGTGGAATTGGAAAAGGTGCAGCGAAGGGTGACTAAAATGATAGCGGGGATGGAACGACTTCCCTATGAAGAAAGACTAAGGAGGCTAGGGCTTTTCAGCTTGGAGAAGAGACGGCTGAGGGGCGACATGATAGAGGTATATAAAATAATGAGTGGAGTGGAACAGGTGGATGTGAAACGACTGTTCACACTTTCCAAAAATACTAGGACTAGGGGGCATGCGATGAAACTGCAGTGTAGTAAATTTAAAACAAATTGAAGAAAATCTTTCTTCGCCCAACGCGTAATTAAACTCTGGAATGCATTGTTGGAGAACGTGGTGAAGGCGGTTAGCTTGGCAGAGTTTAAAAAGGGGTTAGACGGTTTCCTAAAGGACAAGTCCATAAACCGCTACTAAATGGACTTGGGGAACAATCCACAATTCCAGGAATAACATGTATAGAATGTTTGTATGTTTGGGAAGCTTGACAGGTGCCCTTGGCCTGGATTGGCTGCTGTCGTGGACAGGATGCTGGGCTCAATGGACCCTTGGTCTTTTCCCAGGGTGGCATTACTTATGTACTTATGAGTGAAAAAATTTCTCCGATTTGTATTAAATTTACTACTTTGTAGCTTCATCGCATGCCCCCTAGTCCTAGTATTATAGGAAAGAGTAAACAAACGATTCACGTCTACCCATTCCACTCCACTCGTTATTTTATAGACCTCTATCATATGTCCCCTCAGCTGTCTTTTCTCCAAGCTGAAGAGCCCTAGATGCTTCAGCCTTTCCTCATAGGGAAGTTGTCCCATCCCCTTTATCATTTTCATCAATTGTGTCTGCTTTGTCACTGTCCTTTTGAAAATGTGAGCGCCAGAACTCAATAGTTCTCAATATCTCACAATTTGTCTATGTTCACTCTCATTGTTACTAAAGAAAAGCATGAAACCAATGTCTGCATATTAACTTGTTAATACATTGAGAAGACGATTGTCAGCACCTATAGGTACCAAGATAACAATCTGTCTGCCGCTTGGACTTTCCCCTCTCTCATTTCTGTCAGCCATTATCTCATCTCTCCTCCACTCTTCTCTGTCTACCTTCTCTTGATACCTCTCTCAGGTCCTGAAGTATAGAATTAGCTTTCCAAACTGCTTTGTCACACTGGCTGCTGTCAGGTGATCAGAGATGATTATTGTTTATATGTTTAATATACCACCTCTTTCGTGCCTGAGTCAAGGTAGTTTACATACATTATAAAACTAGTAATAACATTAAAAATAACATATAAAAAGGAACACCATCAATTAAAAAGGATAGAAAATCTACACAGACACTTCATAAGAAATAGAATCATTCACACAGAATACCCACAATCGTTTAGGATTGTTACCAATCGCCCCCCAGACTCAATCATCACAGGCACAGAGTCAATAATTATCAAATGCCAGCTGGAACAGATAAGCCTTCAGCATCAACCGGAATGAGATATAAGAGGTATGTAGTCTAAGGTACTGCGGTAGGGAGCTCAGAGTGCTGGGGCTAGAAAAAAGAATGCACTCGATCTAGTGGACTCCCTTTTTGCCTTAGAAGAGTGAGGCAAGACCAATCTGTTGTTAGTCAAAGAGAGTAATGTATATCATGGGGTATATGGAATGATCATAGATGGAAAATAGTCAGGCTTGTTGTTTAGAAAACTTTCAGCGGCATAATCGAAAGAGAAGGATGCCCATCTTCCGACACAAATCAGGAGATGGGCGTCCTTCTCTCAGGGTCGCCCAAATCGGCATAATAGAAAGACGATTTTGGGCGTCCTCAACTGCTTTCCATCGTGGGGACGACCAAAGTTCACGGGGGCGTGTCGGCAGTGTACCGAAAGCGGGACTGGGGCGTGGTTAAGAGATGGGTGTCCTTGGCCGATAATGAAAAAAAGAAGGGCGTCCCTGACGAGCATTTGGCTGACTTTACTTGGTCCAATTTTTTTCAAGACCAAGCCTCAAAAAGGTGCCCGAACTGACCAGATGACCACTGGAGGGAATTGGGGATGACATCCCCTTACTCCCCCAGTGGTCACCAACCACCTCCCACCCTAAAAAAAATTAAAAAAAACATTTTTTCCAGCCTCTATGCCATCTCTAAGGTCAACCTTCTCAACATTTAGGTCGACCATCTCTTGAGATTTGGGCGTCCCCAACCGTATTAACGCCCATCTTGTTTCGATAATACGGGATGCCCTGCCCCTTTGCGGCGACGTCTTCAGAGATGGGCTTCCCCATTCGAAAATGCCCCTCTTTGTGTATGAGAGTCAATATTTTGAATTTAACTCCAGAATCTATTGGTAGCCAGTGCAGTTGTTTCAGTAGTGGTGTGATATGATCTTTTCACTTAATTCTACATAAGATTCTAGCAGCGGTATTCTGAAGATGCCTCCCAAGTCTCTTCCCTGTTTGGTGACTGCTAATTCATCTCCAGAATGGTATTTGGTCTTTACATTTATGTGACAATTTTTTCAGCTTTTAAGTAGCTTTCATTTTATCCCTATCTCTTGGCGAGTCTACTGTGTTGTAGATCTTATATGTTTTCACCTATCAGATTCCTCCTGTTCCTTCACACTTAACAGCTCAGCTGGAACCAGGGTTGGGATCTGGTGCTACAAGTCTTCATTTGTAGGGGTTGACTGCAGCAAAATACTGGCCCTGGGGTTTTAAAAATATTTCCTGTCCAGACCGTCTATTTCTTTTTCCTCCCCTCTGGTGTCCCAGCCTGCAGTGTGAAGCCTTTGAGCTGCTATAAGGCTCAAGGTCCTCCTATGTTCCTGCCCTCTCCTTTGGCATAGACTCCCCATTATCAGATACCTTGTTCTTAGTTTCTACCTCCACCTTTCTCTTTGCTTCTTCAGGGTCAACACTGCTGGTGCTCCTAACTCCCAGCAGCTCTTGTCCTGCCAGAGTAATTGACCCCTGTTTATTTGCAACTACCTCAACACACCTAATTTGGTCTTTGCAATGACAGAGCTGGTGGGCCATGTACCATGGCTCCTTCCAGAACCCTGCATTCATAGCTCCTGAATCCAACCAGCAGGGATCACTTTTAAGCAATGACCAGGACTTTCTCCCAGCCCCTGCCCCTGCCTCCTTCTGGACTGTGAACATAGCATATGCAACATCTTCAGCCCCAGTCAACCCTTCTAACACATAAAGATATTGAAGAGGTCTCTGTAGCAGCAGGCAGCACAATGGGATGGGTCACAGGGGCTATGGCCCCACCCAACCCAGTATCAGCAACTAGAGAGCTTGGAGTGGAAATGGAGATTGGCTTGTTTGGCCCCTCCAACCAAAAAGGTGTTCCACTGCCCTTGCCAGTCTATAGTTTATCTTCCAGCTCTTGCACCGACTGGCTTGCCCACTGGTCTTTTCTGTGAAACTGTATCAAAGGCTTTACTGAAATCCAAATGAGACACATGTACACTGCTGTAACCCCAAACTACTACTCTGGACAGGTCCTTAAAGAAATCAGTCAAATTTATCTGTCAAGATCTTCCAATTGTAAAGAAATGTTCCTAAGGATCCTAGAATTCACTGGCTTCAAGGTGTTGCTCTATATTGTCCTTCCCTAGTGCTTCTACTTTTTTGCCCACTGAGGCTCAGCTAACAGGTCTGTGGTCTTCCAAGTCTTGAGAAGTGATCCTACATCCATTCCTGTCCAGTCTCTTCTATGAAGCTGAAATATATTATCACCCAGTTATGACTGATGCTCATTTAATCTATCTTGGAATGAATTATTGATACTAGGATTCAAACCAGAGAAGAAAATGTTCATACATACTTAAGGCAAGTGGCACACAATGCTGAAGCATCCTTCTCCCTATCACGTTAAAAAAAAAAAAAAGGAAAAAATGAAAGGGCACTTCATTTCTAAAACTGGCATAGCTGGTACCTCTAGCAACCAAGAAGGCCTGTTTTTTTAGGCAGGTAATTGCTTTCTTTGAGATGAATGATTGGATCAGTCGAAATAGATACTAGTAGGAGGAGGCACAATCAGCAGGAGCTGGGGACTGGAATCAGATGTCCCAGTTAATAAGGCGACATTTCAGTACTGGGCCGGGACCAAGCATGCTTCATAACTGCGGGGGGGAGGGGAATTGATTTACCCCTTACCCTGCATAATGCTGCAGTGTTATGGCTCCGTGTATTTTAATGGAATATCAGCTCCTGCTCCACGGGAAAGGAGCTAAAAATAGCAGCCGTGGGTCTCGGAGGGTTGATCAGGCTCAAACAGTAACTGCAAGACGCGAAAGCAGCAGCTCAGATCTACAGGACTGCAAAAAAGAGGTAGAAGGGAGAGGGGCTATTTCTTACTCTCTTCGGGAAGGTGGCACAGTACAGTTTTGGCTTATTTTTTTTTAAGGAAGCTATAAGTAGACTTCTCTGCTTCCTCCCTACCTACACCTTCGACAGCAATTTCTAAGCATGAAAACCCTGCAGTTGGGGACTCTAGCGGCAGGGAATGCAGAAGGATGCCGTCCAGATAACGATCTGAGCCAAGCTGGCAGGCATGAGAAGGAGCAAGAATTAGCCAGGTATCTCACTTTGCAAAAATAAAATATATTTCGATTACATATATGTAGATCTAAAAATGAACAGCCTACTTCATCCCACCATAAACACCAGGAAGAGCTCTCTGTGCACCTTTGCCGGCTTTGCTTGTAGGGTATCAGGGGAGGCAGCAGGTGAAGGCACCAGCACTTGTCTCATATTTCATGTAGAGGAATGAAGAGAGTGTGTGTTGGGCGAGGGAGGCGGGGGTGAAGGCATGTCTATACCTGGAAATTATGAGTATTAGAACTTTGCTTGTGTTTAATGCTGTCAGCAGAAGCCTTTGGAGGGATCCCCCTACCTGATGCCCCTCTCTGCATGCCTAAATCCTGGAGCCAAGGGATTGACTTTCTTTTTTTTTTAATTTATGTTTTAATGTCTACAGATTGCTTCTCTGATTTGGCCGGTAAGGTGCAGTCTGCATTTGATCACAGGGAATGGGGGTCTATTCTATTTTCATCTGCATGGCAGCTCACTGAAGGGTTTCATCTGTAACTGTATGCCCCTGAATGTGACTGCTGCGGGTCCTGGGTTAGGGGAAGGGGCGGGCGGTGAGGCTGGAAGGGATTTCCTCCCCGCCCCCCCCCCCCCCCCCCCCCAGCAGGACAGCCAGGTTACTCTTCCCTCCTACAGGGTTCGGTTTATTATCCTGTGCTTGTTAAAATACCAGTGTATGTATATATATATATATGTGTGTGTGTGTGTGTGTTTCAATATGTGCTAATTCTTCATTTCCCCTATATATATATATAGCTACATCTATCTATCTATATATACACACATACATGATAAATGTAAATGTAGCATCAAAACAGTATAAATGTTATATGCATAATATTCTTATGTTTTAACATCTTATTTAATGCCATAAACATGTTCATGGTAATCTGTTTCTAGCCCGCACCTCTGCTTAGACCCATCTGTTCTGATCTTTCTATCAGCCAATTTGTCCCCTTTTGGAAGTGAGACGGTAAAATGGCCTTTTGAATCTTTGGCAGAGCATGGAGTGGGGGCACAAGGCTTATACTAGGCTTTTCCTTCTGTCTTGGGGGTGGGAGAGTGGCTGGGTTACAACTTGGGCAGGGGAGGGCTGATCAAGCTTTCTGATGAAGCCCAACATTAAAAGCCCAGTAGATCCTACATTTCAACTTACAGCTGCAAAGACTCAGATGGCCCATTAATTTACAGTTTTTCTTCAGGAAAATAGAACCTCCTGCTCAATTTAAAAAGGCAATACTGATTTTTCTAAGGTTTTACCTTCATTCTGCTCTAGCATTCAGGTATCACCTATAACTTTTCAATGGCCTCTCTCTTCACTCTGCCACCTCCTCCTTGACCTAGTTCAATTTATGTAATGCATTTTTAGACTGTTTCTTAGGGCTATATTCTTTGGCGTTTCTTTTTTTAAATCTTCCTTAAATGTATGTCCATACTGTATTCACACATTACATGTAACAATTTGGCGGCTCTCGATTGAATTATTTCTTCCTTCTCAATGTTCTTTTGGAGATGTTGTCTCCAAATCTCAACAAGGTAGGGTCTCACCAGAAATCTTTATGTGAATCAGTATAATGCTTGTATGAGGCTCTGATGAAGATCTGCTCTTCAGCTGTGTTCAGCATGACACCTGCATGAAGATCAGCATGGCAGCCTTCTTCCACCCACCTTCCGTAAGCTCCAAAATGGTGAAAATAGCTGTGTAGGAGATGTTTTGAAAAATTTTCCCCCCCACCCGATACATAAAATTGGTGGATAGTGCTTCTCTTAAATGCTGGCTATGGTGTTTTAGAGATATAACCAGATTTTCAGTGCCAGATACTGCTCAGATAGTGGCACTGAAAATCCGGGTATGGAGATACCTGACATTATCTGAGTATCAACAATACTCAGCTCTGGTACCCAACTAACTCTAGGAATAGCTCATATTTGGATAAGCCTTACTGAATATCAGGCCCTGTATGTAACAATAGTGCCTCAAGGCAAGGCCACAGCTACCATTGAGCAAGCCTGGCAAAATCCCCAGGGCCATCTAGTGGTAGAGGGCCACCTACAGTTGAACCTTCCCTTTCTCTGCCATACCCCCCACAGGGGTTGTCATCTCTCTAGCCCCCCCCCCCCCCCGGTTCACTAAGGCAGTGCTAAAAGGCTGCCTCCAGAGACCAGCCAGCCAACCCCATTAGGGCCTTTTCTCTGCCACAACTCACCCATAGGAAATTACCTCAGTGGAAGCAGAATGCAGCACTGGAAAGGCCCTGTTGGGACAAGCTGGCCAAGGACAGTCTGTTCTCAGCATTGCATCTGCTGTCAGCAACCTGGCATGTGTTTGCAAGACCCACATGAGGGGGAGAGGGTGATGAAGAGATGTTGGACCTGGAGTGGGAAAAGAGAGAGAAACTGGGAGCAAAGGGGAGGGGGAAGAGAGGGGAGAGATGCTGGATCTGGGGTGAGGGAAGAGAGAGAGACCTGGAGCAAAGGGGAGGGGAAGAGATGCTGTACCAGGGGGGAGCACATTGTTGAGAGACTCAGAGCAAAGGAGAGAGGGAAGAGATGGGAGACATGTTGGACCTAGGGGGAGCAGAGGGAAGAAAGAGAAATTGGACCAGGGGGAGAGGGGAAGAGATGCTGGACCAATGGAGAGATACCAGATCATGGGGGGGGGGGGGTTAGGGGGTAGGGATGCAAGAGGAAAGGGAAAGGGGAGAAACTGGACATTGGGAGGGACAGGGATACAGAGAAGAGATGCTGAGCATGGAGAAAGCATAAAGAAAGGGACACAGAGAGGCAATGCTGGATTCAAGGGAAAGGACAGGGACACAGACGGGATGCTGAACATGGGAGAGGATAGGGATACAATGGAAAGATGGATGAAGGATGTAGAACAGAAGACCCTAGACAGGAAAAACAGAGAAAAGCAGAAGAGACACTTGAACTAGAGCAATGCTCAAACAAGAACAGAAAAAAGGGGGTTCAGAATTTATTAATTGGAATGGGCTAAATTCAGTAAATGGTGTCCAAATTTGGGCACTGAAAACATGAGCGCTAAGCACTATTCTATAAATGGCACTCCAAGTTGAGATCTGCACCCAGTTTTGGGTGTGAGGATTTACCAGTGCCGTAACAAGGGCGGCTGACACCCGGGGCGGGTCACCGCTGCGCACCCCCCCCCCCCCAGATGCAGCACGGCGCACCCCCCTCTCGGCGAGCACCCTCCCCCCCAGAGCGCATTCATACTTGCATAGGGAAGCGGTGAAGGGCGATCCACCCCGAGTGTATGTCGCTGGGAGCTGCGTCGGCTCCGCTGGTTCCCTGCTCTCTCTGCCCCGGAACAGGTAGTAACCTGTTCGGGGCAGAGGGAGCAGGGAGCCAGCGAAGCCGACACCCCCCCAGCGGCGTGCACCCGGGGCACACCGCCCCACCTTCCTACGCCACTGGGATTTACACCAACTGAAACCTGGTGTAAATCCTTGTGCCTAAATTAGGCATGGATCTACCATATTTTATAACACTGCACAAATTCTAGGAATTCTCCTGACCCACCATTGCCCCTCCCATGACCACACTCTCTTTTTGGATGTGTGGAAAAATTTACATGTGCATCTTTATAAAATCCCAACTATGAAGATGTGTGTGTGTGTAAGTTCAAATTGTTGCCAATTAGCGCCAATGTTTAGCACCTAATTATTGGGGATAATTGGCTTGTTATTCAATTAAATTACACACACAAATTGGATGCACACCCAAATTTGCATACACAATATTGAGCACCATATATAAAATCTGGGGGGAATATGTCAGCTTTGAGAAATGTGTTTCTCTGATATCTTGCATTTCAGGTTCTATTTCTATTAGTATGATAGGTTTTCTATATAGGTCTGGAATGTATTTGCTTTTTGCAGGGTTAGTTTACATCAAGTGATTCTTCTTTCTCCCCCTTTCACCCCATCCCCACTACCTGGGGAGGTGTGATGTTATAAGGGGGGGATCTTAATTTTTCTGCCCAGGGCCCTTTCAGTCCTAGCTAGGCCACTGCCTCAAGGATCAAATACAATTTAGAAATAGAAAGATTCTGAATACATTTATTTGGGTTTTAGGTGATTTATCTTTTATTTTAAGCATGGGTCTGGTACGCGCCAGTGTGGTGATGGGAAGAAGTTAACTACTGGTCACATTGTTGAAGTATATTCAATGCTGCTGTCCATGCAGGCAGTGGTGCTGAATAGATAGAAAAGGCACTTACCTGCCAGTACAGTCCATTTCATTTAAATCTGCTATTTAGCAAGCCTAAACTAAACATGGAAGTTATCCAGACAGTAGCTGAATATTGCTGATATATGGACAATTTTTTAGTTTGACCTCACTGTGCTCCAAACCTAGTCCCTTCATATAGAAAAAGTATGAAGTAGTACAGTCTGATTTTTGAGCTGATACTATCGGATAGAGAAATTACAGGTTCACAAGCTGACAGTGAACTTTGAACTAATTTTGAAGGTTGGGCTGGGTGTTTTGTTTTTACTGGAAGTGCATCTGGGTTCTACCTTCTTTATTAAACCAAGTAGCAGTAATGCTTAAAACCTTGTATTTGTCCTGTCTGACCCTCTCTTTGGTAACACTAGTCCTTTAATGTCATGTCTGGATTTCACCTACAGCATCCAGCACCCTCCTGCTTTAGGTGGGGGAGAGATCTCTGGACAGTAGCCATGGCAGCAATCATAGAAAGGGTTGCCATATTCAATGATCCAGCACCAAACCAGAGGGGGACAGAGAAAGCTGGTGGGAGGAGGAGATTATGTAGCCTCAGAAATATCCAGGTTTATTAAGCATTTGCTAACAAAACCCATCAAGAAAATCTTCTGAGCAGTTTACAATGCTAATAGGATCATAAGGGTAAAGGAATAGTGGGAGGAAGAGAGGTTTGATGGTGAGGGAGAAAAAGATAAGGGAAGAGGGGAAGAACTACAGTTCATAATAGGAAGGCAAGAAGGAGGGTAGTATGGGAAGGGGAAGAGGGTATAGGAGTAATAATGTCATGAAACATCCTCTATGAAAAGGGTGGGGATGATTGAAAGTTTTATATAGAAACTAACAGCCTGATAATGAGCTGCCACGGTCACCATTTTGTTTTTAAAATGCCAACTCTGACAGTTCAAAACATTCCAGATAGTAAGCACCAACAACTAGACAGAGGTGGATAGCAGCATTATCTTTATAACGATGATAATATTCAGTCAGTTATCTGAGTAAACCCTTTTGCTATCCTCAATTATTTGGATACAGGTAGTTTATCTGGCCACTATCCTGATAACTCCAGGGACTCTCCATGCTCCACCCACCACTCTCCTCTGGCATTGGCACTGGGGCAGTCACTAATGACTGTCAGTGGCAGTATCTGCATAAACAGACCCAGCCCAATGGCACTTCTCCAGATACCAGAGACTGCTATCAAGATGAGTCATTTTAAATACTGAGCAGTATTTGTACAGGGAGAGAAACTTCCTAAGCATATGCCCCCAGAATCTACATATAGTGCCCATACTAGAGCACGCTGCCAAGATGTATATGCAACTTAATTGATTAACGATCTCTTAACCATCAATGATTGGATGCTAACAACTAATTATTGATGTTGTCACTTACTGTGATTTGCAGGGCACATCTGGCTGCATGCTATTCTATAAAGCATGCTATTCTATAAAGCAGGACACCTAAATCCCACAGTGCTTAACTCTAAAGGGGATATGGCCATAGGAGAAGCAAGGACGGATCAGAGGCATTCCAAAAATATACACGCAGTGTTATAGAATACTGGGTCAGTGCACCCAACTTGGGCACGAGAATTTATACCAGGTTTCAGAAGGCTTTTGCGCCCAGAGTTGGGCGTGAAAATCGGTGGCAAGTGCTATTCTTTAAAGGGTGAACACCTTTTATAGAATAGGACTTAGCACAAATTTTTTCCATTGCCAACATCTGAGCACCATTTATAGAATTTCCCCTATTATGGTTGCTATGTTAGTCAACTTGAATGTGCAGAAACAATGGCTACAAATTATCCAGAAGGGAATTCTCTTTTTTTCTGTCTCCTTTAAAAACTGACCTGGACTTTGAACTAGTGTAATGAGCCCCAGAAAAGACCTGGTCTGTGTTATACCAGCGCTTTCTGATCCCCATGCTGTGTGTGCTTCACCAGTGATGTATACTCTTATCCCAGATGGTAATATTTGAGAATCTCATTTATCAAATGCCTTCCCCCCTCTGACCTCTCATTTCTGGTTTTTTAATCTTTAAATGTGAAGATCAGGTCTGGTTTTACAGGCTGATGGTAGTTCTTGTTTTGTTCCTCTCCCCACCCCCTGTCCCCGCTTGCTTCCCATTTTTTACATTACATTACAGTGGACTTTTGTAGCCCGCACATACCTCATGAGTTCAATGCAGTTCACAATAAAATATAAGTTCAAATCATAATATCATAAAATAAAGTTCTGAAATAACCAATTTTTTTAACAATTTACAAAAGATTTTATAAATAGTTTCATGACATATCAACTTTGGTAACATGTTCCACCATTTTGCCGTCTGGTATGAAAAAGTTAAAGAGAATTCTGTTTTGTATATTAATCACAAAGGAGAAGGATACTGAAGAGTCAAATAATGTCTACAGATGGTATTGTAATTTTTGTTAAATATATATATAAGATCCATTATATAAGGCAGTGCTTGGTCCTACAAGATGAGAAAAACGAAGCAACATAATTTAAAGACTGAGCATGCCTCAACCGGAATAAAAGTACAAAACAAGCATAAAGGTGTCAAAGTATAAAAAGATAAATGGGTCAGAGAAAAACCCATTGGAAGAAGGCACCATATGGCTGAGCAATGGAAAAAGAAGAGAGCCAAGAGTGCCAGGATAATCACTCCTACCAAAAGCGCTAGGGAGGGACAGGCATCTTCACTGTACCCAGCTGGCAGCTACTACCTTACAGAGGCAGTCTCAGATCCATGGGATGTTCATTGCCTTCTCATTCCTAAACATATGTTAACTGTTGGTCAATGAAGCAGGCTGGCAAATAGTAAAACTAGTAACTTATTGGAAAAATAGACCTGAAGCCATCATCTCATTTTATACAAATTTCCAAACAGTTACCAAGGACTGGCAGCAGCTGGACATGAGCAGAAAGATTCTTTATGCCTGTGCCCATACCTTGAACCCTCCAGTCCTAGAGGTGACAGGCTCTGTACCTGTGTCCATCCCCTGTATCCTCCAGTCCAAGAGGTGACAAGCTTTATAACCCTGTGCCCATCCCCTGTATCCTCCAGTCCAACAGGTGACAAGCTTTATATCCCTGTGCCCATCCCCTGTATCCTCCAGTAAGAGGTGACAAGCTTTAAATCCCTGTGCCCATCTCCTGTATCATCCAGTCCTAGAGGTGACAGACTCTGTATCACTTTGCCCATCCCCTGAATCCTCCATTCCTAGAGGTGACAGGCTCTGTAATCCTGTATCCATCCCCTGTAACCAGCAGAAATCCACCAACGAAGAAAACTCTGAAATCCCATGGGATACAGTAGCAGAAGAAAACAAGTGGGAGATCGACCATGGACTCCAGAAATTAGGACAACCTTGATACTTTAAAGATTTATTGATAAAAGACTCGACACAGCACTGTGTTTCGGTCTATGGCCTGCTTCAGGAGTTTGTTAATGACAATTGGATGAAAAAACCTCCAATGTAGTATCTTTTCAATGTAAAAAATATAAAGGAAAGGTCTTGAAAAAGACCATGGGTGAATTGTAGAAGACCTATACGTCCTCTAATCACATGGCTTATAAACCAAGTAAGAACTACAAACTGGGGTATCGTATTTTAAAAGTTGATACACCAGTACATAGGCCGAAACACAGTGCTGTGTCGAGTCTTTTATCAATAAATCTTCTTTAAAGTATCAAGGTTGTCCTTCTCATTTCTGGACTCCATGATCGATCTCCCACTTGTTTTCTTCCATCCCCTGTATCCCCCAGTCCTAGAGGTGACAGGCTCTGTATCCCTGTGCCCATCTCCTGAACCCTCCAGTCCTAGCAATGACAGGCTCTGTATCCCTGTGCCCATCTCCTGAACCCTCCAGTCCTAGCAATGACAGGCTCTGTAACCCTGTGTCCATCCCCTGTATTCTCCACTCCTAGAGGTGACAAGCTCTGTATCCCCTGTATCCCTGTGCCCATCCCCTGTATCCTCCAGTCCTAGAGGTATCAGGTTCTGTATCCCTGTGCCCATCCCCTGAACCCTTCAGTCCTACAGCTGACAAGCTCTGCATCCTCGTGCCTATCTCCTGGTCCCTCCATTCCTAGAAATGACATACTCTGTAACCCTGTGCCCATCCTCTGTATCCTCCAGTTCTAGAGGTGACAAACTCTATATCCCCATGCCCATCCCCTGTATCCTCCAGTCCTAGAGGTGACAAGCTCTGTATCACTTCGCCCATCCCCCGAATCTTCCAGTCCTAGAGTTGACAAGCTCTGTATCCCCGTGCCCATCCCCTGGACTCTTCATTCCTAGAGGTGACCGGCTCTGTAATCCTGTGTCCATCCCCTATATCCTCCAGTCCTAGAGCTGACATGCTCTGTAATCCTGTGCCCACCCCTAAGCCTTCCAGTCATAGAGCTGTCAGGCTCTGTATCCCTGTGCTTATCCCCTGGACTCTTCAGCCCTAGAGGTGCTATAGAAACATGACAGCAGATGAGGACCAAACGGCCCATCCAGTCTGCCCATCCTCAGCAACCACTATCTCCTCCTTTACCTACGAGATCCCATGTGCCTGTCACATGCTTTCTTAAATTCAGATACAGTCCTCATCTCCACCACCTCCACTGGTAGGCTATTCCACACATCCACCACCCTTTCTGTGAAAAAGTATTTCCTTAGATTACTTCTGAGCCTATACCCTCTTAACTTCATTCTATGCTCTCTTGTTGCAAGGTTTTCCTTCATTTGAAAAAGGTTCACCTCCTGTACATTAATACAATGGAGGTATTTAAACATCTCTATCATATCCTCTCTCTCCCACCTTTCTTCCAGAGTACATATATTGAGGTCTATAAGTCTGTCCCCATATGCTTTATGACAGAGGCCACTGACCAATTTTGAAGCCACCCTCTAGATTGACTCTATCCTGTGTATATCTTTTTGCAGGTGGTCTCCAGACTTGCACACAGTATTCTAAAAGGGGTTTCACCAGAGACTTATACAAGGACACTATCACCTCTTTTTTTTCCCTGGCTCTGTATCTCTGTGCTCATCCCCTGGATTCTCCAGTCCTAGAGGTGAAAGGGTCTGCAACCCTGTGCTCATCTACTGGACTCTCCAGTCCTAGAGGGAACAGGTTCTGTACCCCTGTGCCCATCCCCTGAGCCCTCCAGTCCTAGAGGTGACATTCTCTGTATCCCTGTGTCCATCCCCTGAGTCATCCAGTCCTAGAGGTGACAGACTATGTATCCCTTTGCCTGTCCCCTGAGCCCTCTGGTATTAGACGTGACAGGTTCTATAACCCCAAGTCCCCCAGTCCTAGGGTTGACAGGCTTTGTATCCCATGAGCCCTCCAGTCCTAGAGGTAATAGCCTCTGATCTTCTGCACCCTTCACCTAGTCTAGCAAACATGTGTATCATACTGCCAGTAATTTCTAAAGTAACATAGTAGATGACGGCAGAAAAAGACCTGCACGGTCCATCCAGTCTGCCCAAGAAGATAAATTCATATGTGCTACTTTTTTCATTTGTACTGTCCTCTTCAGTGCACTATGGTGCTGATTCATTTGTATAGGGCATCAAAATGTAACACAAAGATCAGATCAGATAAAGTATATGTTATTAAAATTTATTATAAAACTACAACATTCAGATTAGTTACAAACTAATGCCCAGCATGGCCATGTTTTGCCCCACACTAGGGCTGCATCGGGTGTAGCAGTTGAGATTCATCCTTAAGGTAAAACAGAGTATGAAGTTCAAAGCATCAAGTGTTGTAGAAAGATTTTCATCTCTATCTGATGTTTTATCTTTGGGTTGACTTTTGCAGATCAGCAGCCTTGTTGGACATCAAAAGGGTGTCAGAAACCCACACCAAATTGACTGGATTTCAGCAGCTGCAAAATACTCGTTTTGCTGTGGCTTATTCCCTTGCATTGCATGACCTTTGGTGGCAGCTTCATTGTACACATTAGGTGTGTGTAGAAAATCGTATTGCTACAGTGTGCAGCTGGCTGTTTCATCTACTGGCCTTCTCCATTCACACTGTGCCCAGTGGAGCAGAAGCATTAAACAAACCAAGCCAGACTCTGTTTCCAGATTTCGATTGCTAATCAACCCCATGTCTCTCAAAATCATCTCTCATCTCTATGCATCTGACCAGAGTCAAACATATGAGCAATAAGGAATAAATACCTTTGAGGACCAAAGTTTGTGCTGGTTATCTTGGTCCCAGAAAAAAACTGGGTTCTTGGAGGCTGTGCTATTGTGCTGACAAACCTCTCCCTCCCTCCTCCAAAATCTCCTATTCAGAGAATATAGTGATCACATTGCTATGGGTTATAAGGAAGAGGCTGACCCAATCCTGATTGTATCCCCCATCCAGAAGCAGTGGAACATGTTTTTGGTTGAAGGGGACAAACAGACCAATCTTCAGCTGCTCCCAAGCCTTATAGTTGCTGATGATGTTGGACAAAATATTGGTCAGCCCATGGCCCCACCCTGTTCCACTGCCTATGCCCCCACCCTCCCAGTGCATCTGCTTTTCATAGAGGAATTGGGAAACATATTCACAGATGTACCTGTGGTAAAACCAGGACAATAAATGCAACTGAGTCTCAGAAATTCCTAATTTGGATATTCCTTAGAGGACAGGGTGGATGTGTTATGTGTTGAGTTCTGTCTGTGGTGCTAGCATCCTGGTTATCTGAACTTAGCCTGATGAGGCTGCCCAGACCCATGTCTGCTTTTCACATTGTACACTCTTCTTTAGAATTTCCTGAGATGATACTCACTTGGAAATAGCCTAATGGTATGCAGTATGCTCAGAACCAGGGGAACTAGGTTTAATTCTCACCATAGAAACTTGTGACCTTCGCTGAGTCACTTAACTTTCCATTGCCCCAGGTACAAAAAAACAAACAAACAAAAAAACTTAGACTGTGAGCCCACTAGGGACAGAGAAGGTACCTGAATACAATATGTACAAACTGCTTTGGTTGTATCACAGAGTGGCAGTATATCAAATGCATTACCCGTATTCATTCCTGCCAGTAATCAAGAAAATCCTATGCTGGACCAGATAATAGTAATCTTAACCAATCAGACTGCTCCATGCTTAACTTCATGCTACCATTGTTTCAACATTAATTTCATGTAGGCAGTATTTCAGTTACCACAGGTTATCAGGAAACAAAATCCAGTCTTCTGGCTTCTTCGGTTTTGATTTAAGAAGTTTGCCAAAATCAACTAACCCATCCTATCTCATCTCTTTGTTGCAGGGAAGTCATTTGACTGTGAAATGGTTAACTCCATTGCCTACCAGCGCCTGCACCCTTGCATAATATCTTCAGATCTTCTGCTAAGCAACTCTACCCACCGCTGAGTCAGCCATGCTACATGCTGAAGGGAATGCCCTACTGAAGGCCGTGTGGCAGGGTAAGTTCCGACTCACCCGCTTACTCCTGGAAGGCGGAGCCTACATCAATGAAGGCAATGCTCAAGGTGAAACACCCTTGATGGCAGCATGCCTGGCCAAATACGATGACCCCCAGAATAAGCCTAGGATGGTGAAATACTTGCTAGAAAATGGAGCTGACCCCAATATCCCAGACAAAATGGGAAAGACTGCTCTAATGCATGCATGCTCGGACCAAGCTGGTGTGGGTATAGTGTCGATACTTCTGGACCATGCAGCAGACCCCAGCATGAAGGACTACTCAGGCTCTTCTGCTCTGGTGTATGCAATTAATAGAGGGGATCGTGAGACTTTGCAGGTCCTGCTGGATGCCTGCAAAGCTAAAGGCAAAGAGGTTATCATCATCACCACCGATACGTCGCCCTCAGGAACAAAAAAGACCAAACAGTATCTCAATTCTCCTCCTTCTCCAGGGATTGATGACAAACATTCCCCAGCACTGTGCATGTCCCCTTCAGATATTGAGCTCAAGACTTCACTTTCCCCAGCAAGTGAAAAGGAGGAAGAGAGGGACGTCTTTAACTTCAACATGGGCAGCAGACTGGCTTGCCCTTCCTCATCCAAACCAGACATGGAGCCTTCTTCTGATAACTTACATCCCAAAGGCAGAGTAGTCAACAAGAAACAGCTAAAAAGGCTTAATTCTGAGCCCTGGGGCCTAGTGGCTCCTTCAGTCCTGAGTGGGTTTCACTCACCTGCAACTTCAGAGAAGTTCCCTGCTGTGAGCACAGAGGAAAAGATCACCAGTGAATTAAATGGCTTATCTATTTCCAAAAGACCTTTGCTGTCTAGACGACACAGTATAGAGGGTCAAGACCCATCCTGTTTCAAGATGGCTATCCATGCTTCTGCAGAAGATCCCTTGATTCCGGAATCTTCTTGGGCTGAAAAGGTTCAATTTAGTCATCTCCACCAACCTTTATCAAGGCGCAACACTGCTCCAGAGACCCAGGAGACACCTACCACCACCTTGGCCCCAACCATTGGGGCTAACTTGCGTGGAGTGGCCCACCATAAGTTGACCCGTATGGATCATTATGAGTCTGATTCCCATCTCTGCCCAGATTCCATTCCTGGCTCCCCAGATTCTGGTCGTGTGTCCTTGGAAAGGAGAAAATTCAATGCTTCCCCTCTGACCCTTTTTACCAGCTCTTCCAGGGAGTCTTTAGAGAGTATTCCCAGTGCAGTATCACCTATGACAGTGCGTCGCAGGACACCTGGGCTTTTGGAGAGGAGAGGCTCAGGAACTCACCTCCTGGATCACATTTCTCACACCAGGCCCGGCTTCTTGCCTCCACTGAATGTAAACCCCAACCCCCCAATTCCTGACATCAGATCCAATGGTAAACCTTCCTCACCCATCCACGGAAACCAGAAGACACTGGTTCCAGTGGCTCCCAGCTCCCCCAAACACTTTGATGCAAAAGCTAAGAAAAAGTTAGTGAGGAGGCACTCTATGCAAACTGAACAGATAAAACAGTTGACCAACTTTCAGAATCTATTGGTTCAAAGTGACTCTGTCAATTGAAAGCAACACTGATTCATTTGAAAATTTGTTTTTCTGGTCCTCACTGCTGTTAAGGTCTCTGCACTTACCTGTTTTGTCATTCTTGAAGGATCCGTAAGCTGAAAACAGAAGTTAGCACCCAGTTTATACTTGGCAGATGATAACTTGTGGGGGTGGGGGGAGAGGCACAGAAATGTCCCTCGTATTAGGATGCCCTATATTCGATTTTGCAGGAATAAAGTTCTGGTTCCTGGAAGGCAACCCATCTAAATCCCATTTTAAAATGTAAAACTAGTATTAATTTTGCTTATTTATTGCAAAAGCCACCCAGGGCATGTTAGGAATTGCATTTTCCAAGGACTCTGAGGTTGCAAGTAAAAAACTGCAGGAGGCATCTTTCCTCCTGCACCCTTTATATAGTTTAGAAGCTGGTGCTCTGTAAACTTAACTTCTGGGCCTAGTTTTCCCCAGTGCAGTGTGGTCTTTGGTCCTTTGGGAAAACTGTGGTGAACAAAGACTACAACATACTTTGGCCAGAGTATGCATGAGAAGGCTGGGACTACAGCCTCATAAAGAACATGTGGGATTGATTCTGTAAACCAGTGGCTTTATTATACAACTAGGGTTGTCACAGTAGCATACAGCAGGACATGGAGAAAACAATAATTTATGTAAAGATTCTGTCATGAATTGTAGGATGTCTGTTCTGGGAGGAGCCCTGCATCATATGAGACTTGACCCTATGATTGTGGTCACAAGTGATGAGAAATGTAGAGTAGTTAGAAACTCAGAAAATGACAGCAAATAAAGACCATGCTGCCTATCCAGTCTGCCTGTCCAGAAGCACTATGATGAAATGGGGCCCTCACTTGCACTCTGGGGCCCAGGGCAGAAAGTAGAATGAGCCAGGTGCCATGACACTCTGCCTCAATGACATCATTCAGCTTTGCTGTTCTGGTGCTGAGCCACTGGGCAATTGTTCTGCTTGTGTCTCCACACCCCCCAAACCACCCCAATGTACTCCCATGTGGTTGCTCAGTCAATATGGTTAACTGACATGGATTATAATTCAAAGGGAAAGTCTCTCATTTTCATTAAGGACTTTTTTCTCTCTCTCATGTTAGTTCAACATATATCAGTGAGATTTTACAACTCTCCTTCTTAGTGGCCAACAAGCTCCAGGTCATTGAGGACAGGCTAAGTCCTCCACTCTTTTACTCCCAGTTATCTCTATGGGCTTGGGGTTCCAGTTTACCTATGAAAAGTAGAAACCACAAAACCTTATAAATGCAATAGGGATAAACCCAGCAGTGGCTCAGACTGCCCCTCATAACGTTGCCCCTTGTCAATAACTCTGTTCCAAGTGAATGTGCCCCAAAAAATCCTTCTTAAATAATAGTGTAGCGCTGGATGCCCTGGGCTTCAACTCATGCCATTGGCATGCACTTTATTTGACAGAATAAGTTGGCAGTACCCAGCAGTCAGGGGGTTACTTTGTGACTATCAATGCCCAAGCCGGCATTAGATACATTATGAGAATAAACTGTCAAAAACCCCACAGAAAGGCTAAAAAAAAACCCCAGTGAGTTGAAATGTTGCAGATTTAAAAGCTGAGACCAGGACCTCTGGATTTCTCGTCCTCTATTTGAGCTTTCCTGGACCTTGATTCTGGACACTCCAAATGACCTGGGGAAAACCCTCAATAATAGCAGCCATCTTGTTATGAAGAGAAGGACACAACTAGTTCCAAATATGGACATCTGGGGTACTGGGGAAAACATCTGTTTCCTCTAGTCCAGTAAGTATGTGAACAGCAGTGCCAAAATCTACAGAAAATCCTGCTGAAAACATGTCAGGGGCGAGGGTGCTTCTGTATATCTGTTTCTGTTCACATGTAGACTATATATACACACATACATATTATATATACAATATAAATACATGAGAATGTATGTGTATAAATATATTTTTTTCTCTATATATAGTATAGATGGAACTTACCACATGAAGAGATTACACACACATTTCAGTGTCATGAAGTGTGACTTACCATCTCTCATAGGCTAGTGGGGGGGAGGGGTCCTCACCTTTATAGTGTACCAAAGGTTCTACTGATGGGCTGGTGGTGGGAGGATGCTGTTGGCCTCAAAAGGATGTATATATATTTTTATATTTTAAATAAATACACTCTATCCATGCCACGGGGAAAACCAGACAGATTCACTGAAAACTCACCTCCTCTCGGTCTCCCCTAAGATTTTATGTAATGAGCTGCAGGTTCTGCATATCTGAAATGCAAATTGTCTCTTTTTCCCTGTTTGAACATGGGTTTAGGAATGTCAGTGATGTGTCACTCTTTTTCTTGTTACATTTGGGGCAGACCTCTCTATTGAATGTTGTAAGAAAGTGCTCATGTATTTGCCTTAGTTGAGAAGCATTTGTCATACAGGATTGTAAATTAAGTGGAATAAATCAACCTGCTTCAGTTGGCTGCTGAAGGCTATGGCCCAGACAAGTATATGGCTGGATTTAAGATGCTGGCGCCCATTGGTAGAAGGAGAGTGGTGGGGGGAGATTTTTCTCTCCCCAAAGGTCAAATAAGACACACAGACCTAAAGCAAGTGCAGTTAGGTTCCTGTTAAGCCCAGATATTTTGTGCCTTCAAAATTGGCACTCTTCTTCTAACTCCGGGCCTGGACCAATATTTCAGCACAACAGAATGCAAACTGAATTTTTAAAAACTGCTGTTAGGGCCTCCAGGGTGTGCAATAGATATTGGTAATTCTCAGGTTGGTGAAGGCACTTGAGACATGCCAATGTCCCACTCTCAGGGTATCTTATTACTTTGATATGGGTATGACAGGGTGGCAAGGAGGCATGATGGGGGGGAAAGGTCACCTCCAAGTTTTGTCAAAACAGTCTCGCTTTAGGGGACCAGGCCAAGCCCTGAGTAGTCTGAGTGATTCTGCTTCTCCTTGATCTTCTGCAGTGGGCACCCTCCTGAATCAACCAGAAGTACCTGTCGCTTAGAACCAGGTTAATACAGTCTACACCAGCCCCTTGCAAAAGAGAAACAGATTTGAAAAGCTTTCTTAGTTACAGGAATCTGACCTTTAAAGTCCCTACCTACTAGGTGTTCTGAACAAAAGGGGACAGGGACAGGGACAGCCAGAATGACTTCATTGCAGTGACCCCCATATTGTGCCAGTTGGAGAGCTCCTTTCTTCAAGCTATGACAAGGGATCTGTAATAACAGTAATGAGGTGCATCTGAAATATTGGAGAATGGAGCCTCTGATGGGCCAAGAGCATGTTACCCACTGGCTTTTTGTCACTGAACACAGACTGAATCATCTTCACTAACACTGTGGTGGATACAAGGAACACAGTTGCCAATTCATGAAAAGTGGGAGGTTTTTTAATTTATTATTTTTAATTTAATGTACCACTTCTAAATAAGCATTCAGTAGAACGTCAATTATCCAGACTATCCTCTGTAGAGGGTGGTCCAGATAATCATAAACCCGGATAATTGGAAACATCAAATTTCTGTAATGACAAAATGTGCCTTTTTTTTTTTGCTTTTTTTTCCATTTCCAAGCAGCGATAGCAGGCTGCTTCCTCTGCCACATCCCTGCAAGCAGCGATAGCAAGGGTGTTTCCTCTGCCGTGTCCCCGCAAGCAGCGATAGTAAGGCTGTTTCCTCTGCTGCATCCCTGCAAGAGCAAAGCAGAAAGGGCTTTTTTCTGCTTTCTCTGCACGGACCGCAAGGAGAGGCTGGGAAGGTATTGACGGATAACAGGTCCAGATAATTGGAAATCCAGATGATTGGCTTTCGGATAATTGGAGTTCTACTGTATATCAAAGTGGTTTACAATACAATTGACACAAAGAACTAAAACAGTCCTAAAGCTTTTTACTGTCAACCTTAATCTTTATGGACACAGGTAGTGCCATCACTATTTTATACAGTGTTTGACTTCCTGTGTTAAAATCCTCTCCGCCCCCATCCCTTATTCACCAAGGTGTAAACCCTAACTTTCATGCACTGACCTTGCAGAGCTTGAGCCTGTAGCAACAGAGGCGTGGGTACCAGCACATTTTTACTGTCCTGAAATTCATTTTACAGACTTTCTTTCTTTTGTTCAGCTTTTCTTTAACTGACTGTCAGTAACTATTTTAACATTGGCAATTCTCCCTGAAGACCAAACCAGTAACAGACAGACGTAGAAAAGCCAGGAATAAGCAGATAAGATCCCTAGGGGAAAAAGCGAAGATACTTACCTGCAGCAGGTATTTTCTGAGGACAGCAGGCTGATTATTCTCACACATGGGTTGGCGATCCACGCCAGCCCAGGAATTGGCATAAAAACATAGCAAAAACAAAAAGATTTGCCAGAGCTTTCTGGCATGCGTGCAGCGGCGCACCGCGCACATGTGGACTGCTTTCCCACCCACCGCACAAGCACGCACCTCAGTTATGTCCAAAAGCATAAACAAATAAACAACTCCAAGGGGAGGAGGGCTGGATTGTGAGAATAATCAGGCTGCTGTCCTTGGAGAATACCTGCTACAGGTAAGTATCTTCGCTTTCTCCGAGGAAAACCAGGCGGAATTATTCTCACACATGGGGTATCCCTAGAATCCAGGCTCACCCAAAACAATAAACATTGGTCAATTGGGGCTACAACGGTGAGGACATAACAGAGATTAACAGGAAACTGAATACAACTAGTCGAGAGTGCAGCCTGGAACAGAATAAAACGGGCCTAGGTGGGTGGAGTTGGATTCTAAACACCAAACAGATTCTGCAGCACCGACTGCCCAAACCAACTGTCACGTTGGGTATCCTGCTCAAGGCAGTACTGTGATGTGAATGCATGGACTGAAGACCACATTACTACTGCTACTACTACTACTACTATTTAACATTTCTAAAGCGCTACTAGGGTTACGCAGCGCTGTACAATTTAACATAGGACAGTCCCTGCTCAAAGAGCTTACAATCTAATGGACAAATGTACAGTCAGTCAAGTAGGGGCAGTCAAATTGGGGCAGTCTAGATTTCCTGAAAGGTATAAAGGTTAGGTGCCGAAAGCAACATTGAAGAGGTGGGCTTTGAGCAAGGATTTGAAGATGGGTAGGGAGGGGGCTTGGCGTAGGGGCTCAGGAAGTTTATTCCAAGCATAGGGTGAGGTGAGGCAGAATGGGCGGAGTCTGGAGTTGGCGGTGGTGGAGAAAGGTACTGAGAGGAGGGATTTGTCCTGTGAGCAGAGGTTTCAAGCGGGAACGTAAGGGGAGATGAGGGTAGAGAGGTAATGAGGGGCTGCAGACTGAGTGCATTTGTAGGTAAGAAGGAGAAGCTTGAACTGTATGCGGTATCTGATCAGAAGCCAGTGAAGTGACCTGAGGAGAGGGGTGATATGAGTATATTGGTTCAGGCGGAATATAAGACGTGCAGCAGAGTTCTGAATGGATTGAAGGGGGGATAGATGGTTAAGTGGGAGGCCAGTGAGGAGTAGGTTGCAATAGTCAAGGCGAGAGGTAATGAGAGCGTGGATGAGAGTTCGGGTGGTGTGCTCAGAGAGGAAAGGGCCAATTTTGCTGATGTTGAAGAGGAAGAAGCGACAGGTCTTGGCTATCTGCTGGATATGCGCAGAGAAGGAGAGGGAGGAGTCGAAGATGACTCCGAGGTTGCGGGCGGATGAGACGGGGAGGATGAGGGTGTTATCAACTGAGATCGAGAGTGGAGGAAAAGGAGAAGTGGGTTTTGGTGGAAAGACGATAAGCTTGGTCTTGGCCATGTTCAGTTTCAGGTGGCGGTTGGACATCCTTGCAGCAATGTCGGATAAGCAGGCCGATACCTTGGCCTGGGTCTCCGTGGTGATGTCTGGTGTGGAGAGATACAGCTGGGTGTCATCAGCATAAAGATGATACTGGAAACCATGAGATGAGATCAGTGAGCCCAGGGAAGAGGTGTAGATTAAAAAAAGAAGGGGTCCAAGGACAGATCCCTGGGGAACTCCAACAGAAAGCGGGATGGGGGTGGAGGAAGATCCATGAGAGTGAAGGTGCGGTGGGAGAGATAGGAGGAGAACCAGGAGAAGACAGAGCCCTGGAACCCAAATGAGGACAGTGTGGCAAGAAGTAAATCATGATTGACAGTGTCAAAAGCGGCGGATAGATCGAGGAGGATGAGGATGGAGTGGTGGCCTCTGGATTTGGCAAGGAACAGGTCATTACAGACTTTAGAGAGTGCTGTTTCTGTTGAGTGTAGAGGGCGAAAACCGAATTGAAGCGGATCGAGGATGGCCTGAGAGGAGAGAAAATCAAGGCAGCGGCTGTGAACGGTGCGCTCAAGTATTTTGGAGAGGAAGGGTAGGAGGGAGATGGGGCGGTAGTTGGAGGGACAGGTAGGGTCAAGTGATGGTTTTTTGAGGAGAGGTGTGACTACGGCATGCTTGAAGGTGTCAGGGACAGTTGCAGTGGAGAGAGAGAGATTGAGGATATGACAGGTGGAGGGGGTGACAGTATGAGAGATGGTGTTAAGTAAGTTGGTGGGGATGGGATCAGAGGAACAAGTTGTGCATTTCGAGGAGGAAAGAAGGCGGGCGGTTTCCTCCTCGGTGATATCAGGAAAGGAGGAGAAAGAGTTGGTTGGTTGGTTGAGGGAGAGGGTTGAAGGGTGAAGAGGAGGCGGTGGCTTGGTAGTGAATGCAGCTTTCCAAATCTCTTTGATGGAGGCTGACATTAAGTGAGCCACCGACGCAGCCATGGCTCTGACATTATGAGCCATGACATGAACCTCTAGAATCAGCCCAGCTTGGCTATCCCTTTACTCTTCCCCTGAGTCCTCCAGTCGTACAGGTGACAGACTCTCTATTCTGGGTCCATCCTCTCTTCTGTTCAACATCTGATTCAGTCTTGTGGTATCTCTGTATTTCTACGCAGATGATATTCTGATGGTTTTTTATACTAACCCATCTGACAATCCCTCTCCCTTACAATCATGTTTTGATAAGGTGTTTATCTGGTTAAAGGATAATTCTTAATGCTCATAAAACTACTGTATGTTGGGTGACAAACCATGCTCCAATACAGTCCATTTAATTTGTTTTCTCAGGTGTATCTCTTACACTAGTGGTATTATTATAGACTCACATCTGACTTTTTCACGATAAGTTTCATCTGTTCTTCAAACAAGATTTTACAGTCTATATCAATTGTTTTCCATTTGTAATTTTCTGGACAATGAAGCTTTACATACACTGTACCATGCATATGTTACTACTTGATTGGACTATTGTAATATCATCTACACTGGCTTACCAACATCTGAATGGACTGCGGTGAAGCTTCCTCCACTGACGTCGATGGGGAGTCGACTTGGGTGGCAGCTGATACCGGTGCCAGTCAGAGACCTCACCACAAGCGGAGGGCCAGATGCCACTACAGCAGACAGCACAGTATGCGCAAGCACCCCCGATGCCGAAGCAGATTGATGCAGCAGCCCTTCCAGAAGATCTGGAAGCAGGGCCTGGATGCACTCGTCGAGAGCTGCCATTGGAGAAGGCTGTGGGGCCAGTGGAGCAGTTGGTAGCTGACTCTGCTGAGGCTCGGGAACAGGAACCAGACGCCCCAGAGCTCCTGGTACCATTTGTCAAGGGGGAACGGTGTTGGTGCTTCTTAGCCTTCGCTCGATGCACCTCACCGAGGCTCCTTGGTACCAATGAGGATGACATCAAATTCCCACGTTGCTTCAGGGTTGGGTCCGACAATGAACGGTCCCGGGGGGGGGGGGGGGGGGGGGGGGGGGTCTGTACAGCAGGAGGCCTCGAGGCAGGTGGAGACCCACTCGATGTCTCACTACTCCCAGCGTGCTGTGGCCTCTCAGCAGCCATGCCTACCTTCACTCCTGACGTCGATGCGTCCCTCGATGTTGGTGACGCCGACCTTGGTTCCAATGCCAATGCCGATGTCGAAGGACCGGACCGAGCCCCAAAAAGTTTTTCTCTCTGGGCTTCTTGAGCCAATTGAGTCCTTTTCTTCATACGAAGACAAAGGACACAACGAGCTGGGCTATGGTCGGGCCCAAGGTACTGGATACACCAGGAATGGGTATCTGTGACCAAGATGATCCGATTGCACTAAGTACAACGTATGAAGCCGCTGGGAGTCTTCGATGACATGGAAAGAAAAACCGCACTGGCGAAATCAAACAGCTCGATTGTGCAGAGAAAAAAGGCACAAGAAATGGGAGACCTAATCGCACAGCTAAAAAGACAGCAGCTATCGAAAAGAAAGGAAACTTTTACAGGGACAAACAAAACTAATGAAAAAATAAGGGGAAAACTCTTTTTTTAAACAGAACGCTCAAAAAATTGATAAGGCTCTTTCCCGGTCAAAGAGAGGAGCCTGTAGTTCCTCACGCGAAAGAAAGAAAATTGAGGTACGCGCATGCACGGTGCATCGCTGCACTCGCACCAGAAGGCTCTGGCAAATCTTTTTGTTTTTGCTGTGTTTGTATGCCGATTCCCGAGCCGGCACGGATCGCCGACCCATGTGTGAGAATAATTCAGCCTGCTTGTCTTCAGAGAATCAAAGTTTAGCTAGGGATTTTTGGTATACTGTGACAGGAGGTAAATTGGGCAGACACTAAATGGGTGTCTTGGTCCTTATCTGCCATTATATTTTAAAAGATTAATATTCAAAGCTAGTTATCTGGTTATCAGCACCTACTAGCACTCACCAGACCCAATCAGTGATAATGCCATCGAATATCATGTCTGACCACTTTAGGACTATCCAGGGAGTGCCAGAGTGATCCAGGGATGGAGCTAAGGCAGAACCAGAAGTTATCTGGGTAGCGAAGTGGCAGCCAGCTTTAAAAAATGACATGGGTTAAATATCAAGTTTCAGTGGTTTGCCCCTTCCCATGTCATCTGTGGACCACTAGTTCTTATTTCCTGCAGATACCAGAACTGCAAGTCCACACATACCATGGAGATAAAACCAGGACTGACTCTACCTGGCCTTGGTAGCCCTCACTGAAAGAGGCAAGACACCTGTTATAACCCTCCTGAATGTGGTGCTCCCTCTGCTAACTCCTTTAAAATTCTGCTGCAGCCCACCAGTGTCAGACACCAAAGGGATGATAGTCAAAGCATTTATCTGGTTGTCCAATTAGCCTTGGGAGTTAACAAGGCAAATCAAACCTTGATTTTCCTATTCTACAGACTAGTTTGGAAGGTTCGTTTTCTGGACACTCTTTCTCTTCTTTTTTCTTAATTTTGATTTAATTTTTTGCTCAATCAATTAATCTTGGCGTTACAAAAATGTATAACATCACAGTAAATAATTCAGTTTAATCAGTTGTCTTTGGGAGGAGTTGAAGCTGAGCTGTGGGCATAGTTTAACTGGATACCACCGATAATTAGCCCTGGCCAGTTAGGGATTACTGGTTTTCCCAACTCGCTTTTGAAGGCACACCTAACCAGTCTGGATTACATATATTTATAATGAATATGCATGAGAAAGATTTGCATACGTTGGAGACCCAGAAATCTTAAAACTTGACTGGATAGATGTGCCGCTAGAAGGTTGGAAAATACTGATATAAGCTCACACCCTCATTTAAATTGCTTAACAGTAGAAGTTGGGGAACTAGTTTCAAATCACAAGATAGACTGTCTTCACCCATCTTGGAATGCATTTAAATCTATTCTGAAATTTAAGGAGATTCAAAAGGTTACTGTCCAAAGAGTTTACACTCATTATTTGGATAGAGGGAGGTTAAGTGAACTGCAGTCTAACTAGAAAAGCTGAGTGGACTTACAGCTTTATTCGTGTTCTCCTTTATCAACTCATGTCCTATGAACCCACAGACATGAAAAATTGAGCATTTGTGAGGGGGGCAGAATGGAGAATCAACTATGTCCAGATTACCCCAGAAAGAAATCTTAGCTGGGAAAATAACATTTTGAAAGAATAAGCAGAATACAAGTGGAATAGGGTATAGTTAAGCCCTTGGCGTGCAGCAGCTGAGCACATTAGCCACCAGAGGTCCATAAGACGAAAAATGAAAGGGGTTTTTGAGGGTGCCATTCTAAGTGCCTTCTAAATAAACAAGGATCTCAGAGCACTTTGTAGCTACAACCTGATAGGGACAGACTTACTCTGCCCCTTTCTCCCTCCCACTTCACTGGGACAGAGGGGGATCCCCAGCTGTTGCCCTGGGGTGACAGTTATTAGTTGAATTCAGGGGTGCAACTGTGTCAGGTTCTTAAAGACTGTTGCCTAAGTGCTTCTGTGGCAGAAAGCAGTAACACATGAATGAGAAAAAGGTGCATCCTAGAGCTGGATGCATGTTTTTTAGAGTTTATTTTAGAATATGTCACTTAAATGCATATGCGTACACACACATATATACACTGTATGATTCTGGTTGTATTGTGGTCTTGCCAAGTTACCACCTGGCCGTAAACATTCTGGTCTGCTTTAGGCAAGCAATACCCAGATGTAGCTCCTTTTTAATATTCCTTGCTGGATGTAGCCAGAAGCTCACCACAGATTTTTGATAGAGATATGACTTTTAACTTACCTAATGCTGTGCAATCACTGGGCTGTAGACCATTGGGGGAGGGGGGGAAGAAGGAAGCATTCATTGTATCATGTTCTTAGGAATAATTAATGATATAATTAGAATATTGTTAAATGATTAAACAAATGCAAATAATCTGTGAGTATTGAATCATTAATCTTATGCAGAATGACTTGGGGGGTGGAGAAGAGTGTTGGCTATTGAACTTTGCAGTGCCAGCAGGGGGCACTCCCACAGCCACACTCCTCTATCTCCCTCCCTGGTGCTGGATACACTGTCTCTGGGGGGTTGTATTGATAAAATGGTGGATACAACTTTGTGTGTGTGCTCTCTGCAAACACCGCACAGTAGCCCTAAAGACTGGCCAATCTCTATCTAGTTTCATTCCTTGTGCAAAATCATAAGCCACAGCTGATTTCAGACTTTCCTTTCACATCTTTATATCCATACTAGTAAAAAAGGCCCGTTTCTGACACAAATGAAACGGGCGCTAGCAAGGTTTTCCTCTGAGTGTGTATGTTTGGGAGAGTGTATATGAGAGTGACTGTGTGAGAGACAGAGTGAAAGTGTGAGTGTGTGTGTGTGAGAGAGAGAGTGAGTCTGGGTGTGAGTGTGTGTGTATGAGAATGAGAGTGTGTGCAAGTGTGTATTTGAGACACAGTGTGTGTGTGTGTGTGTGTGTGTGTGTGTGTGTGTGTGTGTGTGCAAGAGAGAGAGTGTGTGTGAGACACAGATTCTCTGTGAGAGTGAGTGTATGAGACCAAGCGAGTGTGTGAGTGACTGTGTGGCACATAGAGAGTGAATGTGATACAGTGTGAGACAGAGTGTGTGAGAGTGTGAGTCAGAAAGACATTGTATATGAGAGAGAGTGTGAGCCCTGCCCTCCCAATCCATGCCCATGTGTCCCCTGCCCCCTCCATTCATCCTTTTCCAGCAATTCTCCTCTCTCCCTGAGCCCTGCCCTCCCAATCCATGCCCATCCATGCTACTCTGTCACCTGCCCCCTCCATTCATCCCTATCCAGCAATTCCCTCTCTCCCTGAGCCCTGCCCTGCAATCCATATCCATCCATGCCCATCTGTCCCCTCCATTCATCCCTATCCAGCAATTTCCCTCTCTCCCTGAGCCCTGCCCTCCCAATCCATGCCCATCCATGCTCCTCTGTCACCTGCCCCCTCCATTCATCCCTATCCAGCAATTCCCCTCTCTCCCTGAGCCCTGCCCTGCAATCGATATCCATCCATGCCCATCTGTCCCCTCCATTCATCCCTATCCAGCAATTCCCCTCTCTCCCTGAGCTCTGCCCTCCCAATCCATGCCCATCCATGCTTCTCTGTCCCCTTCCCCCTCCATTCATCCCTTTCCAGCAATTTCCCTCTCTTCCTGAGCCCTGCCCTCCCAATCCATGCCCATCCATGCTCCTATGTCCCCTGCCCCCTCCATTCATCCCTTTCCAGCAATTCCCCTCTCTCCCTGAGCCCTGCCCTCCCAATCCATGCCCATCCATGTCCCTTGTCCCCTGCCCCCTCCATTCATCCTTTTCCAGCAATTCCCCTCTCTCCCTTCCATGTCCCCCCCTCGCATCCATGCTCCTCTCTCTCCCATGTCCCAGCCTGGCCCGGCCTCTTCTCCCCCCCCCCCCTTCGCATCCATGCTGTCGTTTCTCCCCTGCCCTCCCGCTCCCATTGTTGAACTTTACTGCCCACCCTCTTCTCTCCCCCCAACATCTTTTTTGTTTTCTTTTTCTTTTTAAATTTACCTCCGTGGCGGTTCCGGCAGCACAGCGTCAGGGAAGGAGGCGGCGCTCCTGACGTCTCTAGCCTTCCCTTCGCTGTGTTCCGCCTTCTTCTGATGTCATCCTTGACGTCAGAAGAAGGCGGAACACAGCGAAGGGAAGGCTAGAGACGTCAGGAGCGCCGCCTCCTTCCCTGACGCTCCGCCCTCGACGTCAAGCTTGACGCGTGGGCGGGGCAGACACAAAGCGATCTCACCCCCTTCACTTTTGGAACGTTGGGTAAGTGAGGCTTCATTCGAACGTTGGAGGTGCGTTTTATATAGAGAGATATCCTCTGTGCTTATTTCAGACTGGCTTGCTTCCACTAGTTCTGCCCTCTGCCCTCTGTTGGAAGCCAATTCCGTGCATCCATCACCCCTTCAGTAGAAAAATGTTAGGTATTATTAGGAAAAGAATGGAAAACAAAAATGACGATGTTATAATCCCTTTGTATCGCTCCATGGTGCAACCGCACCTCAAATATTGTGTTCAATTCTGGTCACCACATCTCAAAAAACATATAATGGAATTATAAAAGGTACAGAGAAGGGTGACAAAAATGATAAAGGGGATGGGACGACTTCCCTATGAGGAAAGGTAAAGCAGCTAGGGCTGTTCAGTTTGGAGAAAAGACGGCTGAGGGGAGATATGATACAGATCTATAAAATAATGTGTGGAGTGGAATGGGTAGACGTGAATCACTTGTTTACTCTTTCCAAAAATACTAGGAGTAGGAGGCACACAATGAAGCTACAAATTAGTAAATTTAAAATGAATCGGAGATGCAAGGGTAGTGAGGGCTCTAGGCAAGCCTTCAGTCTCACACACTCTCCCTTCAATTAGCTTTTGGGCATCTAGCCTGCAGCCCCTATAATTAAATAGTGATGGGCTGTTGTTTGAAACAAATGACATTCGCCGATAATAGTGTGCACTGTTGGAAAAGAGTGCACACTATGTGCAAACAGTGCACACTATTAACATTCATTTCAAAACAATCCCCCCCCCCCTAGAAAAAAGGAAATTAAAATATTCTGGCTACTATCCCCTACAATAGTGTTCTCAAACCTGGTCTGGGGGCCACCAGCCAGTCAGATTTTCAGAATACACCTTAATGAATATGAATGAGAGAGATTTGCATATAATGGAGGTGGCAGGCATGCAAATCTGTCTCATCATATTCATTATAGACATCCAGAAAACCTGATTGGCTGACAGACTCCCAGGACAGATTTGAGAACCTATAATTAGTCAGCAATCAAGATTATCACACAAAAATCTTATAAATATATAGGTTAAGGTATATGCTGATGGTTCTTTGAGTATGTGTAGCTGTCACAGTTTTCCTTTGTCTGCAGTTGGTCTTTGCTGTTGCCAAGAAGCTGCTGCCCTATGCAACTGCCTAGTTTTACTAATGGTTGGGCCAGCTCTGGCCATTGAGCTTGTCTGCTTGCTTCAGCTGGTATGAAGCCACACCCCCACTGCAGTGGTGTAAGTTCTGCCCAAGTAGCCCCTACAGTGCAGGTGAGCCTGTATTTTCCTGTATTTTCTGAGGTGGATTCACCTTTCTGCTCAGGGGTCCCTTTTTTATATTTTGCTTGGGGCCACTTCCTTTAAACTCTGCCAGTGCCCCACTGAGTCAGGGCCAGTTTGTTACCGAAGCATCTCATGCCCACAAAATTCTCCATGAACAGGAGACAAGAATTCAGGAAGAAGGCATCAACACAGTGAGACATAGGTTGGGATATACCAGTCCACCTGCCAACCTTCAAAGCACACTGACCTCAAAATTGTTGGATTATTTGTAGTAAATAATCAGCAGATTTTAGTACACACAGCTTCAGCTTTAGAAATGTTAATTTCTTTCTTCATCTCTCTCTCATTCACCCCTGAATAATTCACTGCTGAGTCACTTTAAAGTTGAAGTAACAAAACATCTGTTTACTCACAGTTTGTAGTTAGATTATAATCAGACAGGCTTATATATACATATTACTATACATTTGTATTATCAGCTCCTTCCATGTGCTTAGATGGTAATGGATGCTCACACCACCATAGATCCTCTCAGGTTAGGAGAGATCATGAGCTCCATGTGCTCCATGTGCTGCATGTGCTGTGTCTAAACCCCCACAGGAAGTTGCATAGGTGTGTGACCTCTCTAAGTAATTCACATCAGAGGTCACAGAGTAATCACAGAGAAATAATAGGTGACAGGCAATGCATGTAAAATACAATTACATTCCAACAAACCCCTTCTCATGCATAACTGTCATGCAATTATTTATTCATACAAAGTCCAAGCTTTATACGCAGATTCACAAAATGTTCTCTGGGTAACGGTTTGGTCATGATGTCAGCTGTCATCTCACTGGTGTGACAATAGTGTAGACTGATGACCCCTTCTTTCGCCAACTCTCGCACGTTGTGGTATTTCGTTGCGATGTGCTTGGTGCGTGACTGAACCTTGTCATTCTGTGACAGTCGGATGCAGCTCTGATTATCTTCCATTATCTGGATTGGTCTCTGTTCAGCTATTCCGAAATCCAGCAAAAGTTTTTCAATCCACATCAGTTCTCTGCACGCTTCCGATACGGCCACGTATTCAGCTTCTGTAGAAGACAGACTCACAATACTTTGTTTATGACTGGCCCATGAAATTTGTACATTTCCATACATAAACACATATCCACTTGTGGATTTATAATCAGAATGATCCCCTGCCCAATCTGAATCACAGTAACATATTAGTTTTGGATTACTATTGGCTGAAATCTTTAATTTACAATCAATGGTACCCTTTAAATACCTTACCATCCTTTTAACTGCAGTCCAATCTGATTTGGTAGGTGAGCTGACCTTTCTGCTCAAAATTCCTACTGCATTTGCTATATCAGCCCTGTATGTGGTAGCTAGATATAAAAGCTTACCTATGGCTGATCTATATTGGATGTTATCTGGTAAAGGTTCTCTTACTGTTTCATCCTTCAGAAAATCAGTGATCATGGGAGTGCTTACAACTTGGGCATCTTGCATACCTAAACTTTCAATAAGCTCATTTATTTTCTGCTTCTGGCTTAGAAGATAAGAACCATCATTTTGTTTCTCAATTTCTATACCAAGATAGTATGACACATTACCAAGTTCTTTTATCTCAACATTGAGGTTTAAACACTTTACAATGTCCTTGTACTCTTGCTCACTTTTGCTTGCAATGAGCAGATCATCAACAAAAGCTAAAATGTATGCATATTGTCCATTTGTGCACCTAGTGTACAAGCATTTATCTGCTTCACCTTGCTTAAATCCTAAATTTGTCAATATTTCATGCAATTTATCATTCCAACATTTTGCACTTTGCTTTAATCCATAAAGACCTTTGTTTAATTTACACACTAGCTGTCTTTGTTTTGTATTTATGAAACCTGTTGGTTGTTCCATGTACAAGTCTTCAGTTATATCTCCGTGAAGAAACGCTGTTTTCACATCAATGTGGTTGACTTGCATGCCTTTTGAGACTGCAATGCTCAGAAGTGTTCTGATTGTCGTGTGTTTCACTACAGGTGCAAACACTTCATCAAAATCTTCTCCATATTTTTGAAGATATCCCTTTGCGACTAATCTGGCTTTATACCTTTCCACTTTTCCTTGTGCATTCCTTTTTAACTTGAATACCCATTTGCATCCTATAGCTTTCTTGCCAGGAGGTAATTTTGTAAGAATCCAAGTATTATTTTTATCCAATGCATCAATTTCTTCTTGTGCAGCTTTATGCCATTCAGCAGCTTCTTCTGCTGACATTTTCTCAATCTCATCCCATGTTAAGGGCTCTTGAGCTTCTGCTGACTTTGTTAGGTAAGACAGTCTTGGGGGTGGAACACCTTTGTTTTCCCTGGATGAGCGTCTGACAACAGGTTGGTCCGACCTTTCCGCATCCTCTAAATCTGAGAGTTCTTCTCCAATTGATTCCCCTTCTCCAACTGTACTGTCTTCTTCAATGATCCTTTCTGTGTCTGCTTCCTCTGCCTGTTCCTCGTTAGATACAGATGAGTTACTTTCAGACATCTGCCTTGGTATGGCATTTATATACACTGGCATGTCTATTATGGTTCTAGTTTCATATTCTGGATGATAAGGCTCATCTGGGATAATCCAGCCTTTATCAACCCTTTTGTTTTCATCAAAATATGTAACATGTCTTATGCCAACAATGCCAGTTTTCAGATTCAAAATTCTATATCCTTTGTGTCCTGGAGTATAGCCAACTAAAATGCCCCTTTCTGTTGTGGAATCCAGCTTATGCCTTCTTTGCTTTGGTATATGAGCATATGCTGTACTTCCAAATGTTCTTATGTGTGAAAGGTTTGGCTTCCTACCATGCCATGTCTCATGTGGTGTGCGCTCAGCGCCTTTAGTTGGCATTCTGTTTTGTAGGTACACTGCTGTGAGAATGGCTTCCCCCCATAGTCTTTTAGGGAGATTGCTATCTGACAGCATACATCTGGTCATTTCCACAAGTGACCTAAATTTTCTCTCTGCAACAGAATTTTGCTCTGGTGTGTAAGCTACTGTTGTGATATGCTGAATGCCTTCTTGTTCTAGAAATGTGCGCATGCTTTGTGAAGTGAACTCACCACCATTGTCGGTCTGAAGAACCTTTGGTTTTCTTTCAAATTTATTGCTCACCATGGCTACGTATTTCTTCAGCATGTCTGTGACTTGACTTTTTTCTTTCAGCAAATAGGCCACACAATATCTAGAGAAATCATCCAAGAATATTAGCACAAATCTGTTATTTCCCAATGATGGGATATTAAACGGTCCACATAAGTCACTGTGTATTAAGTCCAGCACTTTATTACTCCTATTTCCTGTGTATGCAGGAAATGAGGGTCTCACACCTTTTTGAGTAACACAGTCTATGCATTTCTCCATTTTACTAGTATCTGCACTTATCTGAATGCCGGTGGCTAGTTGCTTACTGTAAAGATCCTGGATCACCTTAGAATCACGATGTCCCAGGCGGCGGTGCCAGATTTCCAGACTACATTTACCATCATTCTTCCTTACTTGCGCCATATGTGAGGCTTCACCTGAAATGTTCAGCTTATAAACATCATTATGCATAAAAGCTTCAGCATACACTTCATCATTTTTAGAGATTGTGCACTTACTGTTTTCAAAATGAATCACAAAACCCTTCTTATCTAATGTAGATACACTAAGCATATTGCAAACTGCTTGGGGAATATACAAGACATCACTTACAGGAATTTCTTTAACTTCATTAGACACTTTGCATTTTAAGAATCCAATTCCTTTTGCTTGGATCTGAGCAGTCCCTGCGTTTGCAGTTTTAAGAATACCTTCCTCTGGACACATTTCCTGAAAGAAATCCTTACAATTGGTTAAATGGCATGTGCTCCCTGAATCCAAAATCCAAGTACTTTCATTTGAATTATTATTTACCATAGTCAAAGATTTTTCTGCCATTAGAAAGCCCTTGTGTTTATCTTTGTCCTTCATACATTTCCTGGTTTGAAAATTCTTTAGTTCTATTGGCTTAGGTGAGCTAGAGGGAGTGTTTTGTGTTTCCTTACACCATTTAGATACATGTCCCTCCTTTCCACATGAGTAGCAAATCAGCTTGCCCTTGGGTGGAGTTTTCCCATAGCTCCGCCTTCCTCTGTTCTTTGCCAAGAAATTTGTTTCATTTCTCTCTGACTTGCTTTGAGAACACATCTCCTCAGAATCATTTATTATGCATTCCTGCCTTAGTTTTGATGTTGTCTGTTCAAAAGATTGCCCTTCAATGGCCTCATTTACAGACCTAAAAACATCAAACTTCTTTGATAGTGAGGTAAAAAGAAATGCTCTTTTCAATGCATCACACATGGGAATTCCAGAAAGTTCTAGCTTTTGAAATGAAGACATAAGATGCATAATGTGATCATTACATTTACTTTTATCCCTTAATTTGGTTTCATTCAACTCTGCCAACCAAATTGGTTGCTGCTTTGCATATGTAGTTGCATACATAGTTCTCAGTTTATATAAAATGTCCTTTGGTGTATCTTTTCCCTCCACTAATATGGCTTGTTTCTCTGAGAGAGCTTCCAAAAGCATGCACTTCACATAATAGTTTGCATTGTCCCATTCAGCCATATTTTCAGCTGTTCTGTCTTGATCTAAGCATATATATAATCCTTTTGCTCGAAGGAGACATATGAATCTTAGTTCCCACTGCTGATAATTAAACTCAGTTAATTTAGGCACCTTGAGAGAATAGAACAATGGTGAATTTCTTCCCTCAGCCATTTTCTTAGCCTTCTGTCTGCTGTGTGGGGGGAGAGAGAGACAGACTGAATCTTTCCTTTAAAACTTAAGAGAAAAATGTGGCCTTTTTTTCTGCCTGGTAATATTTCTCTTCTTTTTCAATTCCTGGCCCTGGGCCCATAACCCTTTTGTTGGATTATTTGTAGTAAATAATCAGCAGATTTTAGTACACACAGCTTCAGCTTTAGAAATGTTAATTTCTTTCTTCATCTCTCTCTCATTCACCCCTGAATAATTCACTGCTGAGTCACTTTAAAGTTGAAGTAACAAAACATCTGTTTACTCACAGTTTGTAGTTAGATTATAATCAGACAGGCTTATATATACATATTACTATACATTTGTATTATCAGCTCCTTCCATGTGCTTAGATGGTAATGGATGCTCACACCACCATAGATCCTCTCAGGTTAGGAGAGATCATGAGCTCCATGTGCTCCATGTGCTGCATGTGCTGTGTCTAAACCCCCACAGGAAGTTGCATAGGTGTGTGACCTCTCTAAGTAATTCACATCAGAGGTCACAGAGTAATCACAGAGAAATAATAGGTGACAGGCAATGCATGTAAAATACAATTACATTCCAACAAAAATAGCCCACAGAGAAGAGAGTGATTCAACTCTAGAGGGACCTGGATGACATCACTAGATTCCTAGCTGCCTGAGACCACTGGGAAGCTAGAGTCCACTGGGCCTCTCTCAAATGGAGATGAGCCATGGGAGTGACATGCACTGTGGAGGCTATGTGACCCAACAATCTGAACATTTGCTGAGCTGTGATCTGCTTGCTGCTTCGGACTTGGGAGGTGATTGCTACCATGGCAGCTGCTCTTGCTTGGGCAGAAAAACCTGAGCTTGCACTGTATCCAACAGAGCTCTTATGTACTCCAATTGCTATACTGGGAGAAGGTAGGATTTGGGGTAGTTTATGACGAACCCTCCAACACCCAAATAGTTCTCTGCATTGATTTTTGCACCCCCCCCCCCCTTCAATGAAGGTTACAAGGGGCCACCTTTGACAGAAAGCTGAGCCTCCCCCTACTGGAAGGTCAACCAGAACAGTTACTTGGACTGCAGCTCTGCTCTGCTGGAGCCAGTCAAAAGCCTGTCCCCTGCTTTGACTGGAGAACTGGCTGGGGCTTCTGAGGACAGGACTGACCAGGGTGACAGCTCTGGGACTGGGGCTACTCAGCAGAGTGAAAAGGTGGCGGAAACCTGTGCCTTTGAGGCCAGTAGATCTGTTGACTAGGCCCACTTGAAAATCTCCTGGTTGAGGAGGATGCAGCTGGAGGCTGCCGAGAGGCGGACTAGATGGTGTCAGTGTGCTTCTTTATGAGGTCAGCAACCTCCTCCACCTTGTTCCCAAAAAGTCTCCTCAGCAAGGTACATCCGCTAATCTCTCCTGAGAGTCTGTGCATCCTCACACCCATGGCGGTGAGTCTGGATGCAACGTCAAAAGTGTTATAACTGCCCCTGGTCAGATACTTTCTGCACTCCAGCTGCTTACCGGCCAACTGGTGAAGCTCGGTGGATTGTTCCTGAGGGACAGAGTCCATGAGACTAAGTGTACTACATAGCAAAGACCAAGTAGATGCTTGCTCCGCTCACAGGACAAAGCCCTTCTCTCAGTACCCTTCTCCACCACTGCCAACTCCAGACTCCGCCCATTCTGCCTTGCCTCACCCCATGCCTGGAACAATCTTCCTTCACCCATACGCCATGCCCCTTCCCTACCCATCTTCAAATCTCTGCTTAAAGCTCACCTCTTCAATGCTGCCTTCGGCGCCTAACCACTCGAGATATATAAAATACCCCAATCTATCCACCCTATCAGACTAACTGTTCACTCGTCCTCTAGATTGTTCACTTGTCTTTAGATTGTTTTCTTGTCTTTTAGATTGTAAGCTCTTTGAGCAGGGACTGTCCTTCTATGTTTAAATTGTACAGCGCTGCGTAACCCTAGTAGCGCTTTAGAAATGCTAGTTAGTAGTAGTAGTATGTAGAGCTGGTAGGACTGGAAGTGGACAATAAGCATGGAGGCATAATAAACTCTCTTCCCAAACAAGTCTACTGTCTGAGCCTCTCTATCTAGGAGAGCCAAGGGCAGGAGCTTGTTTGAGGGCAGGAGCCTTCTGGATATAATATTGCATATCCACCTTCATAGGTGCAACCTGTACTAAGAGGGGAGATTCACAGTTCTTCGTCAGTGCATCTTTAAGGATAGGGTGTAGTGGAATCCTGACCCCTTCCTTATGAGGCAACTCATAATCCTGAACAGACATCTCTGCCCTGGGTTCCTCCTCCTTCTCCAACTTAAATGGGATGGCTTCAGCCTTCTCCTTCAGAAACCTGTAAAAAAGAGACCCTCAGGTGGAGATTATATCTCTCATGAGGTGGGGAGAGAACAGAAGGGACGCCATAAGACTCCTCATCCGAGAAGTAATGAGAGTCCTCTTCTGAATCCTATCAGTGGTCCCAATTAGACTCCTCACAAATTGAACAGAGTGACTCTGTGCCTGCCGCAGCTCAGTAGGACCATGCCCATGCCCCAAAGGGCATCGGGGTACAGACCTACTCTCAGACTCCTGGGTGGCTTCCTCCCCCGATGTTGAGGGCGGTACTACATGGGTCAACTCGATACTCGTTGAGGCGCTAGAACCAAAGACCTCTCCACAGGCAAGGTAGGAGCCTCAGAAAGAAGTTGGGGCTGAGTCACAGCTGGTGCAAGCACCCTTGATGCCTGAGTGGTGTGCAGCTGTATAGCATTTGCACCAGCTCCTCCCTGAGCATGGCTTGGTACCGCTCATGATGGCAGGCATCAGCAAAGGCTGGGGAGCTGGGACAGGACAGCCAGTGAAGGAGCTAGTGCTGAACTGAAAGCAGGAATCTGGCTGCCTGAAGACTGGTGTACCGGCACTTCCATCAAGGAGAGGGAGCGCTCTTCCCCGTGCTGCCGCTTCTTAGGTACTGCTGATGCCAATGCCCTGGCACTCCCAGCATCGTGCGTCGAAGAGGACAAACGTTTGTGCTTTTTGGACTTCCCCCAATGCTGAACATCACAGTCCTTCTGTGCCAAAAAGGACAATATCGAACCCTTATGCATCCTCAATGTAGGGTCTGATGCTGACCAGTCCCGGAGTTGACTATGAGTGCCTGATGTTGAGGGTGGTGAAGACCTCCTTAATACTAGTGCACTTCCAATGGTAGTTGATGTCTGGGCAGCCACTGCCGATGTTGATGGATGGCCTTTGGGGAACCAAAAAATCTCCAGCTGGACCTGATTGTCACGTATACAAGCAGGAAACTAGGTTGTGAGCCCTTGGACCACTGCCGAGGAGCGGCAGTGGCAGGCAAAACCACCCCACGCTAGAGACAGGGCAGATCTCTGACAAACAGTTAGGCTTCACCTGCACCTGGCCACTTTTCAGCAAGAGTTGAGTTCCAGGCTTCAGGTGGCCGGCAGGACTTACTGGACAGGGCAGGACTGGATAACAGCTAGGCAGCACAGGGACAGCAAGGCAGGGAACGGATAGGCTAAAGGACAGGACTGAAAGCTGAAAACAGCCACTAAAACAGGGAGCAAAACACTGACTAACAAGACACAAAACTAAATGCTGCAGAGCAGTCAGTAAGATACAAACAGACAAGGACTAACACAAAACTACAACTCAGAGACAAGACAAGCAAACAAACAACAATCTAATCTAACTATCCACAGACTAGCAAGAACAGACAAGAATCAAGGCAGGAATAAACTAGAAACTGGAAACAGCAGAAGTGCACCAGCACCCCAACATACCAGCGCCTTAGACGATGCAAAGGCCAAGCAGAAATGTTTCAAGATGGCTAATAAGCCCAGAAGCAGTTGAGGCTCTGCTGCTGCAATCACCAGGCAGCTACAGATGCTGTGCAGGCTCAAACAACACAAGCAAACCTGGCAGCCTGGAAGATCCGGACCAGACTAAGCTGAAATCTGGAACGGGTGATGGTCCATAGCAGCCACCCGTTCTGGCCACCAGAGGGCGAGGAAAGCACAGACATAACACTGATGCACCTTCTGTGACCACAACTGTTGAAGCTACTGGGAGTCTTCTTGGACATCAAGAAAAGAATTGCTGTCAAATTAAATTCCTTAATTTTGGACTACAAAAAAGGGCAGAGCCCAAGGAGAAATTAGATCTTACCTGCTAATTTGCTTTCCTTTAGTCCCTCTGGACCGGACCAGGATTGGACTGATGGGTTGTGTACGCCTACCAGCAGGTGGAGACTGAGAAAATTCTAAGACTAGAGAGCCAATGAGAGCCCTGGCCATGTGACCCTAGCCTCAGTATTTGACTAACAAAGCAGGAAAGAAAGAAAGAACGAAAGACCACCCTTCTGTGCATCATGGAATCAAAGCAGCCACAAAGCACTCGTTAAATGTGCTTAACCAACGGCAATGCTGTATATTAGAGCATACCAGCAACTCTCACCAGAGAAGTGGTATGGTCCACTTAAAATTTTATATATACCAGCATTTGCTTTTTTATTATTATTATTATTATTATTGTAACTACAAACTTGCAAAAAACAACTCCGTGTGTAATAAACAAACGAACTCACTTCCAAACCTAAGAAAAAAATCTGAAGAGTTGACAGAACATGGGAGGGGACTAAAGGAAAGCAAATTAGCAGGTAAGATCTAATTTCTCCTTCCTTAGCGTCCCTCCGGACTGGACCAAGATTGGACTGATGGAAAGTACCAAAGCAGTAATCTTAAGGGAGGGACCCTATCAAACCCGCTGAGAATACCCGAGTTGCAAAGACCGCCTCCTGGCGACAATGAACATCTAGTCCGTATTAATCAGAAAAAGAATGAAGCGAAGCCCATGTTGCCGCCTTACAAATGTGCGCAGAGGGCACTAAAAATCGCTCTGTCAAGGAAAACCGCTTATCAAGTTGTGAAATGTGTTATAACATTCTCTGGAACTGCTGTCCTGGTGAGAAGACAAGTAGAAGTTCTCATTTCCTTAATCCATCGAGATATAGTGGGTTAGAAATGGCCAAACCCTTACGCCGACTACCTAGAAGAACAAAAAGACGATCCGAGCGCCGAAAATGTTCAATAGCTGCCAAATAGCGTGTAACAGCTCTCTTAATATCTAAGAGCTCTCTTAAAGTATTCAATTTCCTGTGATGTTCCACGCCCGAATAAGACCCCAGAACAGGAAGAAAAACCTGAGTGGGAAAGATGAAAACGTGAAACTACGGTAGACAGAAAAGAAGGAACCAGATGTAGAACTATTCCAGACGTAGATCTACTTGCTCCTTGGAAAAAAATTCCAAAAAGAAAACGGAGACCTGCAGTAAAGAAACTTGCAGCTCCGAGACTCTCCTAGTTGAAGCAATGGCTACTAAAAACACTGTCTTAAGAGAGAAAACCTTAATGGAAACAAGAAGAGAACAGACCAAAAGGAGGACCCATCAGAGCTGAAAGAATAAGATTGAGATATCAAGATGAAAATTTTTTTTCTCTCGGACTGTCGAGCGAAGGAGACTAACTCCCTTGAAGAAAATGGGAGACCTCCAAAAGGACGAGTCAAAAAGTTACCCCGTATCCGACCTCAGAAACAGGAAAAAGCTGCAACCTGCAGGTGAAGAGAAGAGAGAGAAAATCCTTTATCAAAACCAACCTCTGAACAACAAGCTTCAAAAATGCACCAAGTGCGAATATGAGAGAGAGATGTGGCTCGACGACGCAACCACAGCATAGTAACAATTACTGAAGTGGACAATCCTCTCTTAGCTAATCAAGCCCGTAGAAGAGCCAAGCCATAAGACAAAATCAAGCCTGGTGTGGAAGAAAGATCGGATCTTGGAATAGAAGGTCCTTGCGAACAGGAAGATGTAGAGGAGACGCCGAAAAAGACGCTGAAGATCCGCGTACCACGGACTTCAGGACCAATTTGGAGCTACCAGGACTCCCGGACCCCCATGTGTCTCGATCTTTTGTAAAAGACGACCCAAGAGAAGCTATGGAGGAAACACATAGAGAAGACCGGAAGACCGCTGAAAGAGGGCGTCTACCTCTGCCGCTGTCGAGTCCTTTCGGCGACAGAAGAAGCTGGAAACCTGTGAGGAGAGAGTAAAAACAAAAAGTTTTAGAACTGGAGTGCCCCACTGAGCTACTATCAGTTGAAAACACTCAAGAGCTGAGAGTCCATTCCCCTGGATTTAGGGTGAGACAAAAATCCGCTTAAAAATTTTTTGACTCCCGTCACATGGAAGGCTGAAAATGGCAGTAAGGTGAATGTCTGCCCATGCCAAAAGACTCACCGTCTCTCATCTGAAGAGTAGACTCTTCATTCCTCTTTGCCAGATGACATAGGCCACTGCCATGGAATTGTCCAAGAGAAACTCTCACCGCCTTGATAGCCACTAGGGAACGAAACTCCTCCAGAGGTAGACAAATTGCTATGATTTCCAAGAAATTGAAGAAGTGGAAAGTTGTCAAAGGAGACCACAGAACATGTGGTAGCCTGCCTAAACAATGGGCTCCCCAGCTGCGGAGACTGACAACGATCGCTAAAAACTGTCCACTGTGTATACTCTAAAGGCATACCTGCAGTGAGATTCGTCAACCTCAACCACCAGAACAGACTGCTGCGCTGATGGGAATGCAGAGACCACCTCAGCTGAAGGGATTCCGTCCGAGAGGAATATCTGGATAAGAGAGAAAATTAGAGAGACCTCATGAAAGGTCTGGCCCAGGAAACTACCTCTATAGTTGCTGCCATGGAACCGAACCTGAATATAATGTCGAACATAAAGAACGTGACCTAGAAGTAATCCTTGAATCTGAAATTGCAGCTGGAGAACTCTGCCCTGGGGAAGAAAAACCCCCACAACCCCAAGCCGTGTCAAAGGTAACCCCTAAATATTCTAGAGACTGCAAAGAAATCAGACGGCTCTTGACCACTTTTACTAGCCAACCCAAGAACTGCAAAAAATATTGTACCACTCGGTCAGAGACCTGCTGACTCTCTTGATAAGAAGTTTCCCTGATTAGCCAGTCACCTAGATACGGGAAACTAGAATTCCCTCTTTCCTGAGAGCCACTGCCACCACTACGAAAACTTTGGTGACAGTGGGAGGGGCTGTTGCGAGACCAAACGGTAGAGCCCGAAACCAAAAAATGGTGTCCCAGAATCACAAACCGTACAAAATGGTTGGAGACTGGTCCTGATAGGAATATGTAGATAAGCTTCCATCAGATCTAAGGCAATTAAAAAACTGTCCCGCACGAACTACCACTATGACGTATTCAAGCGTCTCTATACGAAAACAAGTGACGTTGAAAACGCGATAAGACGGCCTTGAAAAAAACAAAATAGGATGAAGGAATCTTCCTTCTTAGGAATTACAAAGTAAATGGCTTGAAGGTCCAAGCGTCGCTGTAGAGTGTCTCCTACCGCGCCAGCATTGTAGCGAGAGCGACAGGGAAAATCTAGAAAGACGGCTGAAAGAAGGTTGGCGAAGCGTGAGGCATAGCCGTCTTGAAAAAATCTCCAAGACCCACTGGTCAGAGGTAGTATGGGTCCACCTCAGCTGTAGAAAGTGGAAATAGGGATTCTGAACTACAAAATCCTACAGTTGGATCGTAGACCACTGCCGACATACCTAGAGATAGCGATGTATGTAAAGGCTGTCATCGAGAAATTACCTCATCACCCGAAGCTAAAGAGGTGAGAACAAGAGTAGAGTTAAATAAACAGTCAAATAAGAAAAATCTCATGCACAAAAAGAAGGTATATAAATCCCTGTTGCAGAATTGACTGAAGTCCCAGATAAACTGCCAGCTGCTGCAGTTGCACAATATACAACTGAGGCACATATGATATGAGAAGAAACAAGTCCCAGAGTGCAATTCATATCAGACAGAAAACGCCTGTAGGTGCTGCCCCTGCAAGTAGATCACCTGAGACTCTTGTGCTTGAGGCTAAACTTGTGACTGCTAGAACTGAAGCCACAAGAGAAGATGACAAACTGAATTAAGCATATCTAGGCATTTATATATAGAGAGAGAGAGATTTTTTTTTATTTTTTAGATGCTGCAGCCAAAACAATGCCTGACTGTAATCATGCCTATGGAAGAAATGCCCATACCTAACCAAATGGGTGAAATCATGACATTTTCAAAGATTCTATAACAGAAGCCACAACTGCGCCCTACGTACGCACAGACAAAATCACCCTAGATTATAGAGAAACAATCATCAAACAGGTTGTCCAAATGCTGAATAGATTGGTATAAAGACATACAGGTATCCTATGAAGAAGTGAACCGAGTTTAAATGCATAAGGCGCAAGCAACTAAGCCTTCCATGTAAAATATATATGTAAAGCATACATCATAGAGAAGTCTAATAGCCTAGTGGTCTGATTCTGGGCCAACAATGAACCCCCTTATGAATCTCAACCAGTAGGTCTTATGAAGGAGGAAAAGACCTGAATGACTCCTCTGGAAGTTGAGTCCCAAGAGCAGATTTGAATGAGTGGTATATGTAGAGAACAAACAGAGGGAAATCCCCCCTCCTAAGGTCCCCCAGACTGCACCAGAAACTACCTCCGTTCCCTTCTGCCCTCTAGCAAACTGAGAAGCAGAGAAGAGCTCCCGCGATGAAAAAAGTGCAGCTGGAGGCAAGATGGCGACCTTCCGTGCGAAATCTAAATTACCAGAGAGGTCCGAAGGAGAAACGGAGGGTACCGAGACAGACGCGACGGACCGGCGAACAAAGAAGCAAGAAAACAGCTGACGCGAACAGAAGGAAGAAACGTCTAACCCCGTAGAGTACTTGCAGGAGCCAAGAGTATTTACGCCCCAGCACTGAGAAGGAACGCGTTAGCCTGTCTGTCATAGCTGAGCTCTCTCTGCCCCAGAAACAACGCTTCGCGCCTTTTTTTTAAACAACGCGTTGCTGCCAAAATGCGAGGACAACGGAGGAAGAAAAAATCTAAGTAAGAAATATCGCTCGTTAAGGCCATGGGGACTGTAATAATTATTTATTTCTTCTTTTTTTTTCTTTTTTTAACAAATGAACTAGAAAAGAAAAAACTCCACAAGAGCAATAAAGCACAACAAAGCTGCCTGCTCATTAGCACTCTGGGGAAAGAAAAGGCTTTATCTTTTAACTTTCTTTATTTTCTTTTAAAGTAAGAGTGGCTGCCTCTCCCAAAGGCAATACACCTTTCCACCGAAAGGGTAGCCCTTCCCAACTAAGTATGGGAGATGGGGAGGAAGGGGAAGAGGGACTTGGGGACACCTGAGTTTAACACCCCAGAGGCTGGAAAAGAAAAGAAATCCCTATCAGCCAAGCCTCTTACTGAGATTCCCCATGCACAGAACTATTATCATTATTATTATTATTATTAGCTTCTTAAAGAGAAAGAGAGAGAGACTAATGGGCTCACCTCCTGCCTGCTGGAGACTGAGAAAATACTGAGGCTAGGGTCACATGGCCAGGGCTCTCATTGGCTCTCTAGTCTTAGAATTTTCTCAGTCTCCACCTGCTGGTAGGCGTACACAACCCATCAGTCCAATCCTGGTCCGGTCCAGAGGGACGCTAAGGAAATTGAGGTTCGTGCTCAGGCCTAATTAAGCCTATCAAGCCGGAGAAAAGAAAGAAAACTTGAGTGGTCAAAAATAGTAAGAACTAGGAGGGAATATAACAAAAAGTGAAATTAAAGACAAAAATGAGAGAAAAATACCTGCACGAGAAGGCACTGCAAAAGCAGAGGAAAAAGCAAGAGGGAAGACCACAAAGATGAGTCCTCCCTGCTCCGCAGAAAAACAAAGACTGAGGGACCTGCACTGGAGCGTCGGGCAGAAAGGTACCCATGCATGCATGGTGGGATACTACAAGAATTTTCTTGAAACATCTTTATGCTAGTCAAGAATCCGCACCAGGCTGTGTCGGATGATATCACCCACATGCGAGAATACAACTTGGCCTGTTTGTGCTTGGAGAACTTGGTTTTGTTTTGTTTTTATTGAGGGGGGGGGGTTGAATAAATGAAATCTTGTGATTGTGCCCCAAAGGTGTGATTAAAGCTTATGGCTTAGGAAAGCCTTGGTGGTAAAGTAACCTTCTGCTGATCTAGTGTGCTGTAACCTGATTCCATCTGTCAACAAAAATTTATATAGCTATCAGATTAGTTCAGGTACATAATATTATAGCTATGCTTTCTACCTTTATCTGGCAGCTTTTTAACTGAAATTTAACATTTTCTCTCTTAGTGGGAACCTTGAGCAATCTGATGTTTCAGTGCTCTTTTCCATTATTATATTCCTTATCGATACTTTGACTTTGTCTCGCATAACTCATCACAATGTAATCCATAACCGATTTGTAACAAATTGTATTTCCATGATTCATAATATATTGTAAACCACACTGAACCCGCAAAAAGGTGGGAAAATGTGGGATACAACTGCAATAAATAAATAAATAAATAAATAAATTATATCCCTGTACCTGTTCCTGTAGCAACAAGATTTTGGGAAACCAAGTCTAGTGTTTTTCTGGCAATGTAAGATTATGGTATATTTCTGTCTGCACTACAGGCAATGTTTTCTTTAGGGGGAGGTTGGCTCAGTAATGTTCTGCTCCTCTGGGTTTCCAGCTCAATCAGAACCAGTATCTATTGTGCTGCAGTGCCAGGAACCTTCATTTGCAAGCACCTGGGGGATTTTCTGCCCCCCTCAGCCCAGCTCTCATGGTGGCAATCCTTTGCCAGGGCCTGAAAACTATGGCTCTCCTTAGAACACAGACCCCGTGGCACCAACATTTGATTAATAGATATCACTTTAAAAAGTAACTGAGACTGCAGGGGGTTGTGAGAGCTATTTCCGCAGCATTTCCAGCCTCAGCAGATTCAGCAAGCAACAACCAGGCCTCGGTATAAAACCAAGGTCTTCCAACCATGGAAGACTGCAGCATGGGCTGTCCCACCTCAGAGAGATTTAACCATTTCAGATGTTAAACTAATCTAAACTAAACAGTAATCTGAAACAGACTGTTTTCTAGAGACAGAGTCTGGAACTAAATCAGACCTTAGATACAGACCCTGGGAATAGCCCCTAAAGGCTGCCTATGACAGTAATTCCCAAACCTGTCCTGGGGGAACCCCAGCCAGTCAGGTTTACAGGATATCCACAATTAATATTCATGAGACTGATTTGCATACACTGCCTTCTTGGTATGCAAATTGATCTCATGAATATTCATTGTGGATATCCTGAAAACTTGAGTGACTGGGGTTTCCCCTGGACAGGTTTGGGAACCCCTATCTAAAAAAAGAAAATGCATCCAAGGGCCATACCTGCCTTGACTGGGCTAGTTATGACTCTGGGTGGCAAGAGGCATTCTATCATTTGAGAAGGTATGTTGCCATCTGCAGGCAACACATGGTAAAGCAAGTTTGAAACTATTTGGAATGCAAAAGTGTGTGGCTAAGACAGAGCACCAAAACATCCCAATTAGGTGTACATTAGTATAATTATCTCATGAATATAAATTACAGGTGGCTTGAAGCCTGAATGTGTGTCTAGCACCAGAGGGCCTGAGTTTACAACCATTGTGCTTGGAGTCTTCAGTAGTCACTGGTATTTGCAACTGGATTTATCACAGGCCCATTGAGATGCCAAAGGAGTGCACACTGCACTGATAGCACTGAAATGGAGATGATTTTACTAAAGGAGTACAAGCTGCACTGATAACATTGACAAGGAGACGACTGACCATACAAGCATATGCTGTACTGATAACGCTAAAGAAGGGCCAATTTGCCAAAAGTGTGCACACTGCACTAACACTGAAAAGGGGCTGAGTTCCTATGCCAGTGTGAATCAAACTGATTACAAGACAGCAAAAGCCGTATCTGAAATTCTATTCAAAACTGGCAAATTTGCTGGAGATTCAGGTATATTAGATGGATTGTGGAGAGCTGACAATACTGGCAACTTCAGTCAAGAGCATAAAAGGCAGAGAGTATGTGACAGAAGTGAATGCCCAAGAGATCTAATAGTGAAGATACTTACCTGTAGTAGGTATTCTCCGAGAACAGCAGACATTATGGTCTCACAGTTGGGTAATGCGGTACCAAATTGACTGGTCTGGAGCTGGTGGTATAGAAATATCAAAATAGAATAGAATGTCATGGGATAATTCAATATGTGAGTAAAGAATGTCTTTAATAGATTTAAGACCAGAGGCCAAATTAATTAATTTTCAGCTTTCGTAGACTTCATTATAAAAAATAATACCGAGAAAGAAGAACTGGGTTGACAAGGTGTTTTGGTGCAAGGATAATCTGGATAGAAAAGAGAGAGCTCTATGCTTAACCTGCCATGCTGTCCATGAGTGAACCAGATGCCCCATTCTGTTCACCGTTTAATGGAGACCAGACTATTATTAAAACCAACTTTATAGGTAAAAACATAGATATATTCAAGATTCACTTTGTCTTATACTGAAAAGGTTTATTAAAGATCTGATTTTTTCCCAGTGAAAAGTAAGCAAGTTGCACTGCATCAGCACTATTGCAATTCTTTTAATCCCAATCAAATTTGTACATATATAAAACAGCAGTTTAGCATCAGTTATGCTGAATTTTTATTTATTTATTTACATTTTGCTCACACCTTTTTCAGTAGTAGCTCAAGGTGAGTTACATTCAGGTACACTGGATATTTCTCTGTCCCAGGAGGGCTCACAATCTAAATTTGTACCTGAGGCAATGGAGGGTTAAGTGACTTGCCCAAGATCACAAGGAGCAAGTTAACCTTCCATCTTCCCAGTCAGCCATCTGCCGCATGCTATTGTGCCACTGTTCCAGAGGTGGAGATATCTGCCCAGTCCAGTGCTGCAAGATTATTGTTTTGGCCAATATCAGAACTAACAGCACAAATTTACATTGGGTGTCAGAAAGCCCTTGTTTAAGTAAGTCAGTGTCGGAGCCCATTTGTAAAATCCCATAGGATCACTCATAAGAGTCACCCCAAGACCTTTTCTAAAACATCAAGAACGCCAGACCAAAATGTCTGAAGTGTCCTGCATTCTAAGAAATGATATACCAAGGAACACCTGCCCAGACCACACTTGTCACATATGTCAGAATCCCAAAGACCCATAATTTTGCTCTTGCTCCTAGTGATGTACACATTTATGTAGAATTTTATATTGGATCTCGTGGAGTCCTACATTAGGTGTGACCCAGAAAGCTAAGCTAAAACACCGAGAAAGCTCCTTTAGAGACACTTCTACTCCCTGACGAATACTCCAGTTTGTTGCTTTGAACGAGTGCCTAGCACATTTTATAAAGCACACTGGAAGGACTGGTACCATCCTCCCCCTACCACTCCTTCCTTACCCTCGTGGGGCGACCAACTGGCTCCATTTTTACCAGACAAGCGGCTCCGGTCCTGGCTTTACCCCACTGCAGGTATGGAGATGTAGTTCCAGTCCTCCTTAGGGTTATATCAGATCATCTCGGTTATACAGGACAAAGTATCCTTGTGGTTAAATCAAAAGATGACCTTGGGAAAAGCGCAGCAGCACGGTAGGGAAGCGACGGCCAGAGGATGAAGAGGACGGAGGTGGTATTGCAGCGATAAGGAGAAGGATCCGCAGTGGCTGAACTCAGAGCCGAGGGGAGAAATCAGCAAGCAAGCAAGCAATAAAGCTTTTTGCCATCTTCAGTCGGTGGGTCTGGCGGGGCGGGGTAGGGAGGGAGAGATCGCGTAGCAGCAACCAAGGTAAAGACAACTTCTCTCCCACTTTCCTGGGGAAAAGCTAATATTAGGAGAATGTGTTTGTTAATGTACACATTCTATTGATTTCGGCGCATCCAGGGAAACGTACAAATAGATTTACAGTAGCTTCAAAGAACATTCAGTTTCTGGAAGCAGCTTTCAAGATCCCTGGCACAGTTCTTCCTGTAGAAGTAATTTCTTCTCTTAAAACATGTTCTGCATACTCACAAACGCAATCTGATGCAAGCTGCTTTTCCCTTTAGCATATGCGGGAAAGTGAGCCGCCAGCTGACACTTATCCGGACGCTTTTGCAGGGGAAAGGACTTTGGATAGGACGAGTTCATCCTCTGGGATGTGGGGCTGACGGAAGCACTAAAACCGCAGATACACACGGAAGTGATTTGGACAAAGAGAGTTTGGAAAGAAATTTGATGTGGAGGAGAAGGCGGGGGTATTTGAAAAACATCTTTTCTTCTTGCCAGTACAGGTATGAAATATTTTTCATCAGAATGTTGTTATTAGACGCCTTTATAGAGTTTCATATCAGCACTGTAACAAGGACCTGGCACTGGTGCAATGATTGAATTTTCAGTTTTCAGTATATAGTTGAAACTGCCGCAAAGATTGTGAGCACCAACATTCACAATTTACATTATTTGATATTGAATGTTTTTAGTGTTAGTAATATCGCCATTATTTGAAATGTATCAATTGTAGGGAGACATTTTATTATTTATTAGTACCCCAATTTATTTATAGATTGAGATCATCAGAATTCATGACATCTCTCTTCTCATATCTGCACACGCAGTACAACTTGGCTACTTTATTTATAGAGCTTGGAAATATTTTATCACTCTCTGAACGTCTCCAGTTGCTATGAGGCAGCATTCTGATTTCCATCGCTATTTCCATAAAACCAGGGCTTCCCAAACCTGCCCTAGTGATCCCAACATCAATCTGGTTTTCAGAACATCCACCATGAACACGTGGAAAACTGCATATACTGAGTTTCTAAAGCAGCTCGTGCATATTAATTGGGTCTCACTCTCTCCTAATTGCTGGGCTAGCTCATTGCACCAGGACATTTTTGGGAAGTCTTGCCCCCAGGCCAGGATTTTCAAATTACCAAATACATGCATGAGCCTGATTCTGCAGACTGTACTCTAATCTAACCCCTAGCTAGACATATACAAGGAATTTTCTCAATACTGGGGGTGCTCAAGCACCCACAGAGCTGGCTCCTATGCTGGGGGAGACACCTCCCCTTCCCAGTTCTCGCTACTCACTGGTCTTGCTTGTGGACACCAATTATCTTTTTTTAATGTAATTCATGAGTGGTTTTCCATTAGATGAATGATTCACACAGTCTCCCCCTGTCCTCCCCCTGCTTGTGTTTACACACATGCACAGGGAGAGAATAGTTAAATTTCACACAGGGGCCCTCTGAAGCACTTCACTGCTCTGTTTGGCAAATAATAATACTAAGTATCTACTTCAAACACTAGGGATACAATATTAAACACCAGAGTACACTTCTCCTGGTAATTATCATAAAGTACTCCAGATTGTTTCTAAAAAAAAATTTCCCTTTTTTTTATTATCACAACTTAACTGATACAAATATTACCCTAAAGCTCACTCAGAAAGTCTCTCACTCCACATTCACTGTGGCACTCAGAAATCCACTTCAAACTTACTAAACAGATTTTAACATTGATCTTTTCAATACACTTCAAATAAACACTTATTATAATATAACATACTATATCGTTATATATATTATTATAGCCCAGGCTTGTGATAGCTTGCTTTGCATAACCAGAAGAGTCTTCGAAATAAAGCACTGCACAGTGCCATATCACACTAGAAACAGAACATGCAAATATAATACAAGCAGGGTTGGTGCAAGGTTAGTAGGTCCCTCTTCTAGTAAGTTACAGACACCAAATCTAAAGTTGCCATATTGATCCTGATTCACCTGACAGGGTTGATCCAGGCCTGGGTTTACCCCACTGCATGTAGGGCCTTGTAGTTTTGCTTTTCTTAGGGGATGCAATAGGGAAATCAAACTACAAGTCCCTGCATGCAATAGAGTAAACCCAGGACTGGATCAATCCTGTTGGGCAAATCTGGATCCAGTTGGCAAACTTATCCTAGAACCCCCTCCCTGAGATTCTGATAGTTATATTTAAGGACCTGTTTTGTTTTGACTGCAGCTGCTGTTTGCTGCATCCCCACAAAAACTTCTGCCTGAGGTGTCTGCCTAGGCTGCCTGATGGTTAAGCCAACCCTGATTGCAAGTCTATTTCATCTCTTGGAAACCCAATAGATTATGTATGGGGATGGGGTAAGTACCACTGACTAATTTAAATACTACCCACACTTACACAAAGGATACTGAAAAAGTGTCAGTTTACCAAAGGGTCAAGGTCTTTTACAGCTTTCATTAATCTTACAGAGTAAGTACACAGCCATTCAGGGTCCACTTTCATAGTACAGGAAACTTCAAAACAACAGAATTATTATACATGGGTGGGGATACCTATTAGTGTTAGCTAATTCAAAACTTTGGACACAGTGAGGGAGAAACATGAATGTTCTGCCTAGCTCTGTAGATAGCTATGTGAATTAAGTCTGAATACTGCAAGCTAAGCAGTTTAATTTAGGCCAACTGAAAGAGTGCCCTAAATTAAACCACATAGCTGTCCAGGGAGTGGATATCTCCCGCTATCATAGAGCTAGTGTTGCTCAGCAGCCTCTATGTTTATTCAGTCTGCTTGCTACACAGATAACAACAGTGATGACTATACAATGTATTTAAATACCATGGCCAGTATGAATCACCAAAACCCTGACAACCCTCCCCCCACCTCTACCCCAATACAGTTTCCAGTAGAACTGAGTTCCAAACCCCATATCAGCTAATGCACCATAAACAAAGACTGAAAATCCTAGCACTGGTTGCAGTAAGCATTTGAGAGCAAAATACCAACAGCAAAATCAAAGTGAAATCCTGTGAATTTGTGACCACCCCTCCCCATCCCATTTTTCTTTTCAGAATATTACTTTCAAGATCAGATACTTAAGAAACACAGAACAGAAAACACTGAAGCCAGTGGCAGAGCTCAGGAGCCTCCACCATCTCTCATTCTTGGTGGTGCACAGGAGGGCCAGGAAAGGATGTTGGCTCTGAGTTTTAGTGCTGGGTTGCAGCCAAGACTAATTCATAGTATGATACCCTAGTAACCATGCACAGACTTTGGAGATCCAGCCAACAGCAGAAGAGGCGGTGATAGGAGAATGGAGATGGTGCCCATCTAACAGCAGTGTTCATCCAGGAGGAAGTGTCTAGGTGAGGTCAGTATAGGAAAGACATGACTTGAGGCAGCTCATGAACCAGGTTAAGGGTATGGCAGTCTCCCATAGGAGCAACAGAACATGGTTGTTGAAAGCTTGGAGCAGAATAGGACTTTGACAGAAGAGGTCTTGATTTGGAGATTTTCTTTCAGAGGGAATATTTTGCTTGGATCAAATGTCCCTGTCTTCTTCTGGAACCTGGATCTTATCCAAACCTCAGCATTTGATACCAATATGCTGTTTTGACAACCAGTTTTGAGTTCCTCCAAAAACATATGTTAGATGGGAAAAGAGGGCTCTTGGGAGCACTAGCTACCGTGCTGGAAAAGATGAATTCCACTTTCCTTCTGAAAACAGAGAACCCAACTCATCTGGCAGCGGTCAACTATAGCTGGAGACCAATTGAGGTTGCAGCTCAGTCCACAAGACCCAACATTACCCATCCCAGTGAGGAGGTGTTTGTGCTCCCCACTTTCTCCACAGCTGCCAAGGTCAGGGTTACCATCACCTTTGTCCTTTTCATTTCATCAGCTTGCTTTAACATCATTGCCCTCTGGACTATCACCCAGAAGTACAGAAAGCGGTCTCACGTCCGGATCCTGATCAGCAACCTGGCCGTAGCCGACCTTCTGGTCACCTTCATCGTGATGCCCCTGGATGCTATCTGGAATATCACTGTGCAATGGTATGCTGGAGATTTGGTCTGTCGTGTCCTCATGTTTCTCAAGTTAATGGCCATGTATGCATCAGCATTTGTCACTGTGGTGATTAGTTTGGACCGTCAGTCAGCCATCTTGAACCCGCTTGGCATAGGGGATGCCAAAAAGAAGAATAAAATCATGTTGTACGTGGCTTGGGTGCTGAGTGTTCTACTTGCTGTTCCACAGGTAGGTTCCTTCTGTCACTGCCCTTTATCTGCCACCAAGCTGGGCACAGCTAAAACATTTGCACATGATATGTTGCCAGCATCAGTGCCTTTACACAAAAGCTGTGCTAATCTTCATCAAAGCTCTCTGGGGTAGAAGAATATTTAAGGATGGAAACATGGTCACAGACTTTAGGACAAGGAAGAGGGAATCCTAGTTCCTCTCCAACTACAGCTATATCTCATGCATACATAGTGTTACCACAGCGCATGCTCACAGTAAGTAAAACCACTTAACATTCCAATAGAAATTATAAAACCAACAGAAGTGAGGCAACAAAGAAATATAAAAAAGTTTTTCCATGGACAAGGCCAATCACAGACTCGACATGGCTGCGTTTCGGCATATGTGCCTCCATCAGGAGTCAAAAGTGCTTTTTATGTCCAGCGATGCAAGGTATTCAACGCATATACATAACAATACAGTATCCAGCATAAACCAATGCTTGTGTGAGAGAACTAGCAGTGTTTCGTGTAACAGATGTTATGTATATGCATTGAATACCTTGCATCTCTGGACATAAAAGGCATTGTAGACTCCTGACACAGGCACATATGTCAAAACACAGCCATGTTGAGTCTGTGATTGGACTTATCATCCACATTAAAGACTTTTTTTATATACCCTTTTGGAATCCTCGTTTCTTTGTTGCCTTACTTCTGTTGGTTTGCAGCTGCACATCTGTGAGGCTTGGACCTCCTTAGCTTTTCCAATAGAAATCATATCCATTGGCCCAATGGCTTGATATGAGTGTTGTCTTTTTAAGAGATGCTGGTTCCATTCCCAGGGCCTGGTTTCTATTCTTTGGGCTGGCAAGGATTACAGATGCTACAGAGGCAGTGTCCACAGCACCATGGGTTAGGAGAGGCTAAGTTGGGGAAGGGAAGATCCCTATCACACACTGGCAATGCCTAGTGCTCAGAATCAGGGTCCACATGAACTGCATTCTGGAGGGAGATTGGGCCCAAGGAGTGTTGCTGCTGGACTAGATGGTGGAAAACCACAGCAGCTGTTACTAAAGGCTCAAAGCACAGAAGCCAACAGAGGCTGGTTCTGACTGAGAAGCAAATAATCAGGACATGGACTGTGGAAGCAAGTTTTCTAAATACCCAACTTCAACTAGAAAGTGATAATGTGATGTCCTTCGCTTAGTAGAAACCACAGAGGTGTGAGAAATCTTCCATTGTTCACCCTCATATACTCTGCTTATTACCCTAGAGCTCTCCTGTGTCCCTGAGCTCTATAATTCAGGTCAGCCCCCTTCCAACACTGTTGACACATTCCGTGTGTTCAGAAATGTTCATAGCTGGACCCTGAAGAGTTGCTGCTGACAGCTCACAGAGACTCTCAGCAGGGTAGAATTAGCTTAAACAGAGATGCAAACTTTTATCAATCGGAGAATAAACCCATTTTCTAAGACTGTTACAGATCTATGGCATGTCTGCTCTGTGTATCGCAACTTCCTCCCCACAGCAATGGATGCATCTGTTTCACTTGATGACTTAAGTAGAGGAGTGTGGTAGCCGTGTTAGTCCACTCTTAAGGTTATCAATAGAAATCAAACAAAATAAAGCATGGAAAAGAAAATAAGATGATACCTTTTTTATTGGACATAACTTAATACATTTCTTGCATCCCCACCAGTACTGGCCTTCTGACAGCCACTCAACTTAAAACACAAGCTAATCAGAAGTAAACTTCCATCACAGACTGAAAAGGAACAGAAGGGCACACTTCCCTGTAATTTATCCAGTTGCAAACTATGCCAAAATATTTCACAGGACCCCAAAGTCATCCACAAAGGAAAGATATTCAACATAAAGGGATCCTTCACTTGCTCATCTTCCAATGTGGTATATATCATTCAGTGTAAAAAATGTAACGAAGGATGCTATATTGGAGAAACAGGCCAGATGCTTAAGACAAGATTCAATTTACATAGACATCACATGAACAATGCTGGTGCCAATAGGGTTCCCACACCTGTTGGTCAACATTTTACAGGACCAGGACACTGTACCAGTGACTTCACAGGGAGAATCCTGAAAAGTAACTTTAAAACCATACAAGAACGTAAGACCTTTGAAGTCAGAATGATTGAATATTTTAACACCCAACAGAAAGGACTTAACAAGGATCTGGGGTTCCTAGCCCATTATAAACCATAAAGCTGTATGTCTCTGTTGATCACCCCACCCCTCACCTATCCACACCCATCCTGTTAGAATATCAATGATATGCTTTGATGTCCCCATGCATACCTCCTACCCACCCCCGTCCTCCCACCCTGTCAGACTGTCATAGTAATGCTTGAATGTTTTCACTTATATACACTGTCAGCTAGCACATTTGCTTATTTCCGATCTGACGAAGAAGGGCAACCTTCGAAAGCTAATCAAGAAATGTATTAAGTTATGTCCAATAAAAAAGGTATCATCTTATTTTCTTTTCCATGTTTTATTTTGTTTGATTTCTATTGATAACTTGATGACTTAGAATGGATTTAAAACATCTCTTTCCCTTCTTTCTCTGTACAGATGTTCCTCTTTTTCTGTTTTCAGCCCCCCAACTCCCACTGCTCCCATCTGCCACTCCTGAGTAACACTGAGTCATAACTCAGTCAATCAGCACAGAAGTGCATCTGGAACAAAGAATACATGGACGTTTAGTGATTATAATAATGAAGGACATGTAATATTGCAGAGAGTCACCACAATGATGTGCAAACTTCAACCACACACAAAACTCTGGCAATACCTAGCAGCAGTGCTGACTATGCACTAGAGTTCCCTCTCACACGAAGCTTTTCCAGTGTACCTCACTCCGGTTCTGTGGAAATTCCTCTACTATTCCCCTATTGAGCCCCAACATTTAGCACCTTGCCAGTGCACCTCACTCCTGATCTGCACCATTCTTATTACAACAGTACTAAAGTTTCACATAATCAATGCACCACGGTCCTGTGATGCAGCAACACTATTTTAATACAAAGATGTCCCACACACACAGTTTTGACAGCACACCTCCCTATTTCCGCTGCAGCTGCCTCTGCTATTCCAGTACTAAGACCCTCACACAGCTCTGGCAGTACAGCACAAAATCGTATCCTGCATTATCCTGTTATTCAGCTTTCAGCTTTCTCCCACACTCCAGACCAGTGTACTTATCTCCTGCCCCTCCACCCTCCCCCACAATCTTGCATCTTATGCACTTTCTTTTGGTATTTGCCACTCACTACCACTGGTAACAGGATGTCGAGAATCTTTGAGACAACTTGCTATTTGGGCCCACTTACTATTTTCATTCAGGAACTCGGCCTAAATGCTTATTATTACACAGACTACATCCTACTAATTCACTACACTGACTCCTTCTGTCCTAACATTACTTCCCTCCAATCGAGTTTAGACAAAATCTCTACCTGGCTCTTTCAAAGTACACTCAATCAATTAAAAGCTACCACGTGCTGGATTATAGGCAATAAGGCAATCCCATCACGTTCACCTCTCTTGCAGAGCAATCTAATAGAATTAGTTAAACAGTTCAAATACTTAGAGTCATCCTTGACAGCGAATTATCTTTCATCCCATAGATTGTAGCATTAGCTAGATACTGATCATCACCTTGAGAAAATTTCACACGATCCATTTCTTTCTTAACAAAAACTCGCAAATGACCCTTCTGTAAGCCACATTGTTATTGCACTTAGACTATTGTTAACACCAGTTACTCCGGCACTTCTCTAAAGATTACAAACTATTCAAAACACTGCCCTAAGACTCTTTGCTCATGCTAAGAAATTTGATCACATCACCCCCCCCCCCCCTTTTCATCCAACACCACTGGCTCCCAGTTAATTTCTGTGTTCAGCACAAAATCCTGACCCACAAAATTCTGTCCTCTGGGATTCCCCATACTTGTCTTCTGCAATAACCTAATACACACCCCCTAGATTTCTTAAGTTCCTGAATGACCGGTACTTGAATATCCCCTCCTCATCAGCCACTAGGTTAGATTCCACCAGACAAACTGCCTTTTATTGTGCAGCCCGGTCCTTATGGAATTCTCTCCCAGCAACATTCCACCTTGAGCTTATATTCTTTAAGTTCAAGGTGGGAGGGGGGTCCAAAGTGGTGGGCGGCTGGGGGAGGCAGGCTAAACTGCCCCCCCCCCACCTCGGGCTCTGAACCCCCCTCCCGCTGAGGTCTGGCTACACTCCTGATTCAAACTAGCATTTGGCAAAACCTAATGATTATCATCTTGCACTGAGTGGCTGCGACCCGCAATCTGGTCTAACTGCATGTATGATCTAGTAGATTCTATACTATTAGTTTACTGTTGCCTTGAATGACAAATAGTTTTTATAGTATCAGCTATATTGTGTCTCTGAATGACTGAAGTTATTCCCATTTTTCTCCTGTCCTGTCTACTACTGGAGTTTCTCTCTGTTTCCGTGATTTATTTTATTGTAAATCACTATGCCGTATACTGTGAATAGTGGTATATCAAATAAAATTTAACCATAATTATAACCATAACCATTTAGCCATCCTTCTGGGGCAGGCAGGGAGAAATGTGCAGTGAATACTAAATATTTACATCGAAACAAAAAAATGAAGGCAGATAAAGACCGTTCCACAAATTCACCACCCTTTCTGTGAAGAAGTATATACTCAGGTTACTTCTGAATCTGTTCCCTTTCATCTTCATCTTCTGTCACCTCCTTCCAGAGCTTTAAAACTGGTATCAAATGAGGGAGGAGATTAAAGGAAACATACTCTCAAGAGTCATTTCCTCCTTACACTTCTATCCATATACAATCCCTTTACAGAGAACCAAGATGGTGTCAGCCATGTGAAGTATAAATCCTGATACAGTGCCGTTACAGGGCCTACACCAGGGGGAAAATGGAGAGACTCTCATGGGTGGAGGATGGAATTTCTCCAAAGGGGAGGCCAAGGTAACTTTCTGCATTACCCAACAGAGCTTCCTTCTATGGAGCAGGTAGTAAGAGGGAAGGTGACACTGAAAAATAATTGCCTTGTATACAGCCGGACAGAACAAGGAACTGTTAAAGCATCAACACACTTTAATTTCCCCATAAAACCATAAAGAAAATGTCTGATTCTAGAGTCATCTCAGTAATAGCAATATAAACCCTCTCAGATAGTAGTACCAAGCATATTGTGAAATAATAAAAATATGAAAAAGTCATTCTAGATCTACAGCAAATTAAACTCATACAAGGACCCTATACCCGGTCTTGGTAACACACACAAAACACAGATAGACCCTCATCAAATAAAACACAAGTGATCACAAAGTGAAAATAGAAATATTCAGACAAAAATCACCTGAAACACCAAGAAGCCAGACAATGTATACAGTGCAACACCAGAAAAATTGAAAGATATTCATTTCACCCTGGAATGTGCAAAATATTTTTAAAAAGCAGATGTTGGGGCTGGTGTAGGTGGGAGAGGAGTGACAACCAGGCCAAAAAGTGCATGAAGCCTTCATGAAGCTGAAGACGATAATACCTGCTAGTAGGCTTTGGAGTCCCCTCCCAAATTTCTACACTGGTAGATATATATTTCAAAAGCTGTCTGTTCATTTTATTTCTCTATTTTGCCTCAGGCTCTGGTTTCTGCTTTCCTTTATCTTCTCTTAACTCTCTTTCCAAGGTCCTGAGCCCCTACGTCTTGCCCCATCCTTAGCCACCTTTAAATCTAGACTGAAAGCCCACCTCTTTAACATTGCTTTTGCCTCGTAACCACTTGTAACCACTCGCCTCCACCTACCCTCCTCTCCTCCTTCCTGTACACATTAATTGATTTGATTTGCTTACTTTATTTTTTGTCTAATAGATTGTAAGCTCTTTGAGCAGGGACTGTATTTCTTCTATGTTTGTGCAGCGCTGCTTACGCCTTGTAGCGCTATAGAAATGCTAAATAGTAGTAGTAGTAAGGTCACCTATTCATTGGCCACGTCTCTCTCCTCTGACGAACGTCTTTATTTCTTCCCCTATAACTGTATCTAATATCAATCTCTTCATTTCAGCTTTTTTCCATTCATTTTCTGCTTCTCTATCCATATTTCACTCCTCTTCTTTACCAACCAGTCTTTAATCTTTCTCTTTTTACCTATTGCTTTCCATCTCTTTCCTTCACTACCACCTCACAACTCCCATTCCCCATCAATTTCACTTTCCCATATCTCTCACTAGCTCCCTCTTTTCTCTCTTCCCTTATACCGCACATGCCCAGATTCACCCCTCTCTCTTCCTCCCCAGGTCCAGCATCCTGTCTGTCTCTCTAGTCCTCCCACCCCATGTCTATAATCTCCTCTCTGTCTCCCTGGTCCCCTACCCCCAAAACATATATGCTCCTCCATATGGTATTAAATTTAAACATATATTATGCATCCCCATAATGCCCTGTCCCGTCCCCAAACAGTGGGTGTTGAGCACAGCTAGGACATTTCCCCATAAAACTCACCCAAAAAAAAAAAAAAAAAAGCTGATTCAGGTGTATCCTTGAGTAAATGTATACAAAAAGGTGGTAAATAAATAAATCTCAGTAGCAGCAATATAACCCTTTCAGTACCAGGAATAGAAATTACACAGGACCTAGAACAAATCTACTATCCCAGCACTAATTTCCAAAACTCACATAGCAATGACCCTATCTAGGAAAAGGCAGCAATCAAACATATAAATTGCAAGTGACCGACTCACCTGCAAATGCGGAGTAGAGACTTCCCTCTCTGTCCTGCCCTCACGTCAAGATGTGATGACATCAGAGGGCGGAACAGAGAGGGAAATGGAGTCGGACTATCGGACGCTGACACTGGAGCCTGGAAATGAACACTGCGCGCACCAAACTCCCCCCTCCCCCCCATCCCCATTGCTCCCGCCCCCGCCGTATCGGGCCCCCTGCACTGACCAGACAGCGCCTCTCACCTCCGTGTGGAAGCACTGCAGGCAGAAGCAGAGCAATCTGCTGCTGCCTGCAGCGCTTTCACACGGAGGTGAGAGGCGCTATCAGGTCAGTGCAGGCGGCCCGGCACAGAGGGGGGAGGGAGCGGCGGCGAGAAGGATAGCTGGACATGGGGGGAGGGCAGGGGGGAGAGGGCATGGTTGCTGGACATGGGGTGAGAGCAGGGCAGAGAGAAGGGTTGCTGGACATGGGGGGAGGGCAGGGTTGGTGGACAAGGGAGGGGGAGGCCAAGGGAAAGAGGAGGGTTGCTGGATATGGGGGGAAGATCGGTGGATGGGGTGAGGCCAGGGGAGAGAGGAGGGCTGCTGGACATGGGGGAGGGCAGGGGAGAGAGGATGGTTGCTGGACAGGGGGGGAGGCCAGGGGATACAGGACGGCTGCTGGACATGGGGGGAGGGCAGGGGAGAGAGCAGGGTTGCTGCACATTTATGGATGGAGGTGAGAATTATTACATTTTGCAAAACACAAATATCGCCCGTTTTAACGGGCTTAACAGCTAGTGTAAATATGCAGTAGGTCCGACGTAGAGCATTAGAACACCTATTGGGAAAGCTGAACAGGCCAGATTACTACATACATATCCTTTTGGTAGAAACTCCATTCTAACAGAATACCCAAACTTAATCTGAAATTCCTAGAATCCCTTGCTTGCAGTACAACACCACAAAACTAGAAATGTTTCCCCCTATGCTGTGCAAAATATAATGAGAGCAGACCCATGCTGAAAAAATTGACATCACAAAATTGAAAATTTTAAATTTAATTTTCTACCTTTGTTGTTTGGCCATTTTATTTTTCTAATTGTGTTGGTCTCAGGCTCTTGTTTCTGCATTTCTCTGTCCATCTTTTCTTAAATCTGCTTCAAGAATTTATTGTCATATCCATTTGCCACTTCTTCTCTCTCCTATCTTCACTTTCTCTCCTACATCCATCTCTAACATTGATCTTTTCCTTCCAGCTTTCTTCATTATTTTTCTGCTTCAGTATCAGATTTCACTTCTTGCCAACCACTCCTTAATTTCTGTTTGTTTTTTTACAGTGCCTATATACAATCTTTGTTTTCCCTCATCTCAACTCTCCTATTCCCCATTATCCTCTCCTTCCCCAGCCTTACTCCCCAGCCTTTCATGAATTCTAAACTCTTTCCCCTCCTCCCCGTCCAGCATCTCCTCTCTCTCTCCTCCAGATGTAGCATCTCCCAGTTCCCCTTACGTTCAGCGTACCCGCTCTGTCTCTCTACTAGAGAATTACACAAGGTCAAAGTTTGTCCCCATGGGCTCTGACTTCGTCCCCATCTCCATCCCTGAAGGCCCTGTCCTCATCTGCAAAAGCCTCAAACACTTATGATTTTATATTTAAATCTTTTTACTAAAAGTATAAAAAGGAACAATATTCTGTGCAACTGTTGTTTATAAATTACAAATAGAAAATAATAACAAGAATGAGCTGGATGCTGGGCTTGATGGACCCTTGGTCTTTTCCCAGTATGGTGGTGCTTATGTACTTAAGTATAATAAACCACCACCACCCTCTACCCTTCCAACCTCAACAATAGCTGACTTCTACTACCCCAAGGAAGCCTAATCCACCCTGTTAAAGTGTCCAGGGGTACAAAATACAACCAGCTCTGTATGCGCTAGCAGGGGAGAAATATGCCAGCATGAAGTACAAATGTGTTGCCATATTGGGTCAGACCAAAGGTCCATCAAACCCAGTATCCTGTTTCCAACAGTGGCCAATCCAGGTCACAAGTACCTGGCAAGATCCCAAAACAGTACAATACTTATCCCAAGCATGTTTGCTTTTTTTTTTTGCCAACAAAAACAAAACATTGACCTTTACATCACTCAAACATAAATAACTGTCCAATTCATTATCATCCTTCCCAGTAGAGAATGACACAGGGACAAAAGGTCCCTGTGTCATTCTCTACTCTCTGTCCTCCTGTGTCCAGTTTATTTTCCTCATGTTCAGCATTTCCATTGTCTCCCTATTCTATTTCCATGTCCTGCATCTCCTCCATTTCCTTATTCTTCCCTATGACTAGCACCTGTCCCACCTCTCTATTTTCTCCTCTCCAGCATATCTTTCATTTTTCTGTTCCTCTCCTCTGCCATACTATTCCTGTCCCCAATTCTCCTCAAACCTCTCACCAGCCAAGCCCAGTCGAGAAACTGCCAATTCAACTCCCCCCCTCCACCTTCTCACCTGCCGTCCAACCGCATGTCCTTCTGTCCCATCATCCCAGCGCTATAATAAGAGGTAAAGAACCGCCGGAGCCTCGTCGAGCCTGTGGGGTCGGCACGCGACAGAGGCGCCAACGGGCTGAAAGAGTGTGAAAGTGGGGGAGAAAGGCACGCGCCAGTGGCGCCAATAGGAGGGGAGGGTGGCACGCGCCGGTGGGCGCCAACAGGGGAGGGCGGCACGCGGCCGACGCTTCCTTTCAGCGCGAGAGCACCACAGGCTGGACGAGGCTCTGCGGTAGCCGAGTCAGGAACCTGCACGCGCAGTACCGAGAAAGTGACGCAAAGGGGGTCTGTCTGACTGTACTGTTAGTTCTCTCTGATCCTTTTTCCAGCTCTTCGTGTTCCACGCCGTGAGCCCTTCGCAGTCTGCTACTTACTTTATCCAGTGTGCAACTGTGGGTAGCTTCCGAGCCCACTGGCAGGAGACGCTCTACAACATGTTCACCTTCTCCTGCCTCTTCCTGCTGCCCCTTCTCATCATGGTGCTCTGCTACGCCCGCATCCTGATCGAGATTTCCCGCAAAATGAAGAAAGCTTGTGGTGAGTGGACTGGACTCCCCCCCACTTTGCCTTTTAACAGAGATTTAGAGCTAGTGCGGGCTGCTTGCTGAGCAACATACTCTATTAAACATGCACAGCACCCCCACCCTGGGCAGCCACTGCACAGGAGCTGGAACAATGCTGGGCAATTTTGTACTTTTTTTTTTTTAATCTGCATTTGGAAACTAGCTTTAAGGTGCAATCGACCCAGTTTTAGCAAAAGCAGTAGATAACCCATCCCACTGTCAGGTTTTGGTATCTCTCCTTTGTTCTTTTTTGCAGTGTCTTCCAAAGAGGTTCATCTCAGACGATCCTCCAACAACATCCCCAAAGCCCGTCTAAGGACGCTGAAAATGTCTGTCGTCATTGTCCTTACATTCATTGTGTGCTGGACTCCTTACTACCTGCTGGGTATCTGGTACTGGTTTTCCCCAGAGATGCTAACAAGAGAGCGGGTGCCACCCTCCCTCAGCCACATCCTCTTCCTCTTCGGCCTCTTTAATGCATGCTTGGATCCCCTCATCTACGGTCTTTTCACCATCCACTTCCGCAGGGAGATCCGGCGAGTGTGCCGCTGCAGCAAAGGAACCAAGGGACAGAACACAGCTTCTGTGGCTACTGGCTCCTTCCGTGTCTCCACCTCTGCAGTGGCGGCTAGGAAGGCTAATGGGGCCCAGTATGGGCTGGAGGTCACTGGACTCAGTCTTCAACGTGGAAAGTGTGAGCAATGCAGGAGGAAAATGGCAGAGAGCTTCCTATGACCTGGCCCTGGTGCTGCTCGACCCTAAACCCAGGAGTACCGGAAAAAACTGTAAACCTCCCACCCCAAAAGACACAGCTGGAGAGGCCACCATAATAAAAAAGGCCTTTCAGCATAGTAATTGTAAGAACAGAGTGAGATACCTGTTTACTAAACAGGGTAACAGAAGTTGAACTGAATAAAGAAAGTTGTCTGTAATTTCCACTTGTTCCCTGACACTTACAAAAAGCCTAGTTCTAAGTTTTTCTCACAATAGAGCTCCAACCCCACTGCTATTCCCAGCAATCAAAACTACGCTCCACCTACATACAGACTGTGACAATGTATCACCTTCTTCTAGCAATAAGGCAACACTGCAAATACTTTCTCTGTTTTAAAGTAAATTTATTGACTGGTGACTGAACTCCCTGAGCTCCATCCCCAATCAGTTTTAGATACCTACTTAAATGTTCAGATGACTAACTCAATATCGCCTGTTCATGTTAATGCAGAAATTCAAGCTTACCAAAATAAATCACTAGCATGAGCACCCTCCCCCCCCCCCCCCCCCCCCCCCCCCCCCCGCCACATACACACAAAAAGGAGCATCTTATTTTACTCAATCCCAAGTTGACTAGAAAAACTAGAAAGAAACATTTTCAGGGAAAGCAGTAGAGTCCAGCTATCCATCTGCTTGCATGTTCCTATAGCAAAAATGCACCTGACCTGTCATCTAGTGGCCACAATCAGACACCACCCATTTTCTGCCTGAAGATTTTATTTATTTTAGTTGTGTATTTATTTATTTGGATTTAGCACAAACTTTCTTCAGTAGTAGCTCAAGGTCAGTTACAGTCAGGTACAGTGGGTATTTCTGTGTCTCTGCAGGGCTCACAATTTAACTTTGTACTTGAGCCAATAAAAGGATCACAAGGAGCAGCAGTGGGATTGAACTGGGCACCCTGCATGTCAGGCTCAGTGCTCTATAAGCTTTGCCTCCACTCCAGGTGTTATCCCAGTTTCCTTGCTCAAGGAAATTAAATAGAACTTCAGTTATATACACACATGGTGGGGAGGGGCATAAGGATATGTGTATGCTTATAGCAAAGAATTTTGACTCATGTCACATAACATGTCCACTGCAAACCTGCCAGTAACAAAATAGTAAGTTATATATTTTACACAAGTGTCTTTATGAGACACACGTATTAGTCCCATTCCCTTCTTAAGAAACAGCTAAATTCTCACTAATCTCCTCTCTGCTTCAGGCATGATCTTCATGTCCCCTCAGACCTAACAGATAACCAGGAGCCTCTACATTTAAAGAGGCCATTAGTGTTGTGTTACAGAGAACGCAGAGGCGGGCAACCTCAAGTCCTATCACTATATCATCTTAGGCACAGAGCCACACACTGCAGCTTTTCCAGGAATTGAGCAGATAATGATGGGAGAAAACAACAGACCCTCAGGATTCACAGGAACCTTTTCCAGTTGCAGAATGGGAGTGATTTCAGCTCAGCCTTGTATTTTTTATGGTGCTGCTAACAGCACAGGCTCTGCACTCATACCCCTGACCACAACACTGGAAATTCTGTTCTGGTGCAGTTACCCCCCCCCCCCCCCTCGGTCATTCAACTGTAGCCAGTGTGACCACCATTTGCAGCTGAATTCAAGAAGTATAGGAACTCCTGCCAGCTGACAAAAAGCTAACCACCCAACATAGTCATAATTTACAGATGTCTCAAGAAAACATGCATTTGATTCTTAAACTCTGCACCTGCCAAAATATCACACATTATTCTATTTTTAAACCTTAAAGCAAAATAATTTATTAAACCTATGAAAAAAAATATGATTCAGAATTACTGTCCAGGGTTTGAAGAGGAATCAGCAGAGCTGAGTACAGCCTCTAGGTGATCAGCCAATTGACCAGAGGACACAGCAGCTGGACAGACCAGGTGGTAATGTCTGTAAAAGTGAGCGTGATGGGTCAATATCACTTCCACTGTAGCTTTACACACTCCTGGAACGCACCTCAATGCCATTCATTTGCCTAGATCTATAAGCCTAGTACGGAAAACCAGCACTAAGCTATCTTTTTTCCCTGCCCTAAAATTGCCTATTGCTGCCCGTATTTTATGCTCCTAAATGTAAGTTTTTAGTTAAACTTTTGAGTATAAATTTAGCACTCAGCCCTAGCAAGTTTTCAGAGAGGCCATTTAGGAGCATAAATCCTTTGAATATTGGGTCCTTACAGTTTAAACCAGCCAAATGGAGAGAGAAGAAAGGGGTCAAAGGTCTGCAAGTTTGCTCAATGGGTAAGAGAGAGCAGTACAGGAGAACTGATGATTCTGAAGAAAACTGGATTCTTTGCATGGTATGATCCTTTTTATTGATCAGGTAGGAAAATTATCCAAAGATGATCTTCCCGAGCTTATAAGGCCACAAAGTTCTGTTCAAAGGATGATCTTTTCCCAAGCCGATAAAATATGTGCATCTTCATCAACCAATGATAAATAACACTCTACTTGGAGTTTACACTGCTGTACAACACATATGATCAGACCAGATGTATGGCTCTGTCAACCTGCTGATTCCTGCCTGTGATCACCCTTTCTCTCTGCTTACTCATTTCCCATGGTACTGGCAGCTTTAATCTTCATCTGGTAAGGTCTTAATTTGAAGACTAATTAGTTTATTTATTTATTGCACTGTAGCCCACATTATCCCACCTCTTAGCAGGCCCAACTATATAGCTACTAAGACAGAAGTACTAGTCTTAATATTTTATTTAGAATGTAGGAACATTTTACATAAAGTTATGTTCCAAATATTGTAGGGTCATGAGAAAAATCAACAGGCCAAACAGTGCTCTGTACATTGTTGTAATACCTTTTCTCTCGTGGCCACAACATGCAGGAAATCTACATAGTTTGTATACAAAATTCCAAGTCTGTAACTGAAGGAGTTACTGGGAAAATGTCTGGAGCCAAGTCTGAAACATTCGCCATGAAAATCAATTTTAATAAAATGTCTCTAAAACAAAATACTTTTTGGAAAAAAAAATTGAAACCCAACAGAAAGTCATCAACTGGAAACTGAATAAAACCATTATACAGTGCTCTGCACATGAAGACAAGAGGGTGGAAGTAGGATTCACATCAACTCATCAAAGAAAAAAAAAAAAAAAGACACATGGCATGAGAGACCTCAACGGCGCCTTCTGTCCCTGTCAGGGCTCCTACTCCGCCTGCGTCCTCCCCTGAAAGAGAAACAAGAGTTTACACTCTCTCACTGACATTGCCAGTGCCACTCCCTCCCTAAAAGCAGAGATTTGCTGGTGAAACTGTTTCTCGAAGCTTACAATTGACCATGGTCTGGGAAAGTGACACACTCGGAGGTCCTGAATGGGAGTGCAGAGGGTGACCCCTCCCCCTCCACATACAGCGATACTAGAGGTGCAGGCTTAGAAGAGAATATTCAGCTTTGATCTACACAGAGAGTGAAAAGATCAATTCTACAACCAGTAGCAAAACTGTGCAACAGAACAAAAAAAAAATACTTTTGAGTTAGCTCATAGTTAAAAGGGATATAAAATGGAGTTGAAGATGTTAAATGCTACTGGGTCGTTTTCTCAGCACATCTTTATCCAATGTGTTGTTTCTTTTAATATTCTTTCCTCCTTTTCACTGGCAGAAGCAAGTTTTCATATCCCAGTCACACTGCATGCAGCTTTCTAAACCTCCCCATGATTTATATAGATAAAGAAAAGAAATACTGTGACAAAGATTTGGTGAAAGGGAAAGGAGTAATTCAGGGTCTCACCTTCGTTTTCCTCTTGGAGGTCCTCTGACAAAACACCAGTCCACACTGACCGCCTGTCCCATCAGGTCCTGGCCATTCAGCCCTTCCATAGCTGCCAGTGCCTCCTTGTAGGTTTCATATTCCACTAGGGCATACCCCTGCAAGAGAATGGGGGAGCAGGGAAAAGGGGGCAATGTGTTAGGCTAACAAAACATTCCCAGGAATCTTACAAGAAGTTACTCCCCTCTGCCTAACCCAGTGGGATGTCTTTCCTACCTTCAGATAACCTGTTCTTCTGTCCAAATTCAAGTGGATATTCTTTATCTCCCCATACTCGGCAAATTTATCATGTATGTCTTCTTCTGTGGCTTCCTCATGCACTCCCGTGACAAACAGAATCCAGCCTTCGACCGCTGAGGCCATGCGTGTATGAGAAAACCCAAAGTTTTGTTACATGCTATGCAATGTGCACCCCTCTCCACCCCTAAAGAAAAGAAGGCAGCAAAAGCCAGGACATAGGTGCATGTGAAGAGAGCCATGATACATACTGCACACAAGGGAAACATCTAATTTGTTTGTATGGTCCAACTGAATATGAATACCAAACAATCCACACATTTGTTTCATAAATTAAAGACAAAAAAGTGTGCACAGGTGAATTTAACGGCATGAGAAACTTCAGGACTCACTGTGAGTCAAATACACACTGCATTTATTGCTGTCACACCCAGAAACTAATTATGGGGAGAATTCTTTGAAAATTCTGTTCCAGCTCACACCAATGTATGTGGGAAAGTATACTGTGTGTTTATACCCTACACAAGGCAAACTAAAAAGACAGCTCTTTCATATGATAAAATATGCACTCCAGCGTCTGACATGCATTATTGTTATTCAGTCACTACTACCCTTAGTCTGCTGGGAATCTCTGTACTGGACCCTTTCATTATTTTTCATCCACTTCCCCGGTGTGGGCTCATCTGTCTCTAATTTACAAATGATGCATAAACTAGAGAATGACACAGGAAGGGGGACGGGGCCCACAGGGACAACCTTTGAAGGCCGTTAATGAATTGCACAGTTATTTATGTTTGAATGATACAGACTACGATATTTTCATTTTTTGTACAAGCAAAAGTGCTGGCCACAACTGGCAAAATTTGAACAGGGGATCCTGTGCATTCCTGCTACCAGCACATCTTCTGAGAAGACATTTTCTACTGCAGGAAGGACTGTGTAGGACAGGAGAGCTAGACTGAATTCTGAGATTGTTGATGACTTATTATTCATCCATAAATTTAAAAATCATGCTTCGTAGGGCACGTGTTTCCATTTTAACAGGGTAAATTAGGGTTCCTAGGAGTAACAGAAGTCACCTATTGTTGGGTTTGAAGGGTGGAGAGGGTGGTGGGGGGAGAGATTACAGATGTTTATACATCACAAATAGAAAACAATAACAAGCAGCAACAGCTGCACAGAATATTATTATTATTTATTGCATTTGTATCCCACATTCCTCCACCTATTTGCAGGCTCAATGTGGCTTCCATAGATTTGTTAATATTGTCATTTCATGATATCAAATACAGTTAGTAATGTGTAGCGATTAAGGAAGGGAAGAAAGAAGAAGGAAGAGATTGATTAGGGTAGTTATAGAAGGTGGGCGTTCATAATTGAGTGGGTTGGTGAGGTGACTTAGTGAGGCTATAGGTTCTCATTGTAGGCCTTGTTGAAAGAAGAAAGTCTTCAGAGATTTTCGAAAGATAGTTGTTTCGTTGATTGCTTTCAAGTCTTTTTTATACTTTTTATATACTTTTTTTTTATACTTTCAAGTCATTTTTATACTTTTATAAAAAGATTTAAATATAAAATAATACGTGTTCGAGGCTTCTGCAGATGAGGACAGAGCAGGGATGGAGTGGTGGGGACGGGGACAAACTTTGTCCCTGTGTCATTCTCTAGCACAGACTCTTTTATTCTTCTGATATGTGCCCTCTTAACGCTATTTCTACATCAAATCTGTGAACTTCCTGTACCGCAGATGAGCTGCCCTGACTCTTCTTCCTTGCCAATATTCCCGTTTTCCACAGCATTTTTCTAAATTTTTAGCACTGTTCTCCAATTCTTCTAGAACTGAGCCTTCCACATCTTTTTGCTTCTTACAGGTCTAAGCTGCATTTTTCTCGTCAGTCACCAACTCTAAAATATGCACAAAATCCATCCCTTTCTTTCCACAAAGACAAACTGCTATCTCCTTACCAACGTACCCAATTCTTCCTCCTGCCCACCTAAACTCCCTCAGAACTCCTTGGCTTGTTTAATTTTCAGACTTGTCATCTCTTCCATTTTCACTGACTTCCCATATAATGCCAATTCAAGTACCTGCAGGGTCTAGTATATCCCACTTTCCATGTTCTCAGTAATCACCATCCTATTTTTGGGCTTTTTCTCACCTACCTTCCAATCTGTGGGATACTGCCCCCCCTCCCCCCGGAAATTCATGAGACCATCCAGCTACGCAACTTTAAAACAAACTGTATACCCCACTTTTATCATCTAATTTCTTGTTCTGTTGGTTGGTCTTTGAGCTGTAGTAAAGCACTCTGGATTAAGGCACTTGAAAGGGATGGATTATGGCACTTATATAAATTTTAAAAAATGTGACCCAATGTGTTGAAAACAAATTGTAGAAGAAATCTTTTTTAAAGCAGGTAATAATTAAGCTCTAAGATCTGTTGGGGGAAGGGGGTTGAGGTGACTAACATGGCAAGGTTCAAAAGATGCTTGGACAAGTTCCTGGAAGAAAATTCAATATAAATTTATTGGCAAGGTAGGCTTAGGCGAGCCATTGTTCATTCCTTGGAAATGAACAGTGGAAGACAGCAGTACTTTTTGGGAACTGCCTGGTACTAGATGAACCTTGGTCTGACTAAGCACAGTTTTTCTTATCTTCTTATGTAGAGGTTATCAAGCATTTCATATACTCACATCTCTGTGGACCTGGCTCATCTCCATCCTGTTCCACACTATCATAATCCTCACGTACCCGGGCCCTGGAGCCTTCATCTGAACAGCAAGTATGAAAACCCAAGTCAATATTTTTATAATACTGTTCTTTTCCAATACGCTAGAGCTGTCATGCAGCCAAGTTCAATTCTCAGCTCAAGTCTTCTGTCACCAGGGCTGAGGATACTGTGAAAGCAGCATTGATCGCCTCAGGACAGGGCCAAGATTCCCAATCAATACAAAAAAGTGACACCTACCGGTTGGAGTGTCAAGTTTATCGAATAATAATTTTTAAAAAACCCAAAAAACACACAACTTGGTGTAACAGAGAGAACATTAGACTTTGATAAAAAAACAACTAACTTAATGATACTTACTAGTTTGCTGAAGTTTTTTTTACTTACCTGCTTAACAAAATGTTAATAACAATATGCAGGTTGGGTACAGAAATGCAAAAGAAAACTAGGAGGATGGCGAAAGAATGGCACCAATGTGATGGGGAATGGAGAAGAACAAGAATTGACCGAGAATGGGGCAGGGATGGATCCAAACTTACAGGGGATGGGGTGGGGACCAAATTATATCCTCATGCACAACACTAATAAAAATGCAATACAAAGGCAATATAGTATTTTCAGTCTTATTCACCATCCCTTTCCTAATAATTCCTAGCATCCTGTTTGCGTTTTTTGGCCACCTCCAAACACTGAGCAGACGATTTCAGGGTATTATCTACAACGACACCTACATCTTTTTGTTGAGTGCTGACCCCCAAAGGCAATCCCTAGCATCAGGTAATATGATTTAGATTACTTTTTCCGATGTGCATCAGCTTACATTTGTCCACATTAAATTTTATCTGCCATTTGGATCTATATACATTTATACACTGGCTCCCAATCAAAGAACACATCGCCTTCAAAATCTACACCCTGGTTCACAAAATCATCTACGTACAAGCCCCGAGTTACATGACAGACTTGATCGACTTACCAATTAGAAATACATCCGAATCAACACGATCTTATCTAAATCTGCACTACCCAAGCTGCAAAGGACTTAAATACAAAACAACTTACGCATCTAGTTTTTCCTACATAAGCACACAACTGTGGAACGCATTACCAAAAGCCTTGAAAACGACGTACGACCACCGAAAATTCCGGAAATCACTAAAAACCAACCTGTTTAAAAAGGCATACCCTACCGATCCAATTTAAATGCCTAATCTCTGCAGCACAACCAAACTACAGCACGTAATGGACATTATTATTATTAGCATTTGTATAGCGCTACCAGATGCACGCAGCGCTGAACATCTGACACAAAGAGACAGTCCCTGCTCAAAAGAGCTTACAATCTAAATAATACAGACAGACAAGACGGTTAAGGGTGATGAAAAGTAATGGGTAATGAAGTAATAGGTGATAGAGTAATGGGTGAGAAGGAAAGATGGGACAAGGGGAGGACAATTGAGTAGTAGCTAGGAACTAAAAGCAGCAGTGAACACAACTCTTCCGTTCTCCGATTCCCTAATGTGGCTGTGCCACATGAACTTGATCTTAGCACATCACCCTATATTTGTTCACACCGGACCTCTCCGGTACTATGTAAGCCACAATGAGCCTACAAATAGGTGAGAAAATGTGCGATACAAATGTAACAAACAAATATATAAATAAACATGCTCACCTGAACCAAATCCTCTTCCTTTCCTCTTCTTGGCTTTCTCCTTCAGTTTGTGAATGCTTTCTGTAAGAGCAAAGTTAATATTTAAATAAAATAGTATTTTCCCTAACGTGAAAAAAATATATAATAAATAACTTCACTAAAGACCCAGATCCAGCATAAGGCACCAGCAAAGCAAGCAGGTGTTTTAGGCAGCAAGTTTCCAGGGGTGGCACTTCAGCCATCAATCTGACAAGAAAGATTAGGTACGAGCCTTAAAAACTTAAGTACAAGAAAGAATGAATTTTCACACACTAAAGGACTCTAATGTACAAATATAAAATTGCAGCTCACAGGCATGGGCACTCGGGCAGTACCGTAGTAAAGGTCAGGCAAACAGTAAGGCTGCACAGGGCAGAATTAACAAAGGCACAGAAAGTACTATCAGCCCACCATCTCGTCATTGGTGGTGGCATAGTGGCCAGGGATGGGCAGCACCAGTGGCCCAGTTGCACAGGGCATAATTAACAGAGGCACTTTCAGCCCACCATCTCATCATTGGTGGTGGCATAGCGGCCAGGGATGGGCAGCACCAGTGGCCCAGTTGCATAGGGCATAATTAACAGAGGCACTTTCAGCCCACCATCTCGTCATTGGTGGTGGCATAGCGGCCAGGGATGGGCAGCACCAGTGGCCCCGTTGCACAAGGCATAATTAACAGAGGCACTTTCAGCCCACCATCTCATCATTGGTGGTGGCATAGCAGCCAGGGATGGGCAGCACCAGTGGCCCAGTTGCACAGGGCATAATTAACAGAGGCACTTTCAGCCCACCATCTCATCATTGGTGGTGGCATAGCAGCCAGGGATGGGCAGCACCAGTGGCCCAGTTGCATAGGGCATAATTAACAGAGGCAATTTCAGCCCACCATCTCGTCATTGGTGGTGGCATAGCGGCCAGGGATGGGTAGCACCAGTGGCCCAGTTGCATAGGGCATAATTAACAGAGGCACTTTCAGCCCACCATCTCGTCATTGGTGGTGGCATAGCGGCCAGGGATGGGCTGCACCAGTGGCCCAGTTGCACAGGGCATAATTAACAGAGGCACTTTCAGCCCACCATCTCGTCATTGGTGGTGGCATAGCGGCCAGGGATGGGCAGCACCAGTGGCCCAGTTGCATAGGGCATAATTGTAACTTAATATGGTTCTGGGGATAAATACAAACCAATTAAAAAAAATCCAGGAAGGAAGGCAGCCAAACTTGTTAGTTTGGGGGAAAACCTACAACAGGTTCTGCCCCATCATGTATATTCATAAGAAATAATTTGCATAAAAAGAAAATGTACAAATTATCTGAAAAGCCGACCTATCCTCAAACACTGGAAATGTAGGCCCTGAACTATAGAACTGTGAGATGGAGGAGGGGAAGATCAGGCCCCGGGGAACACACGGTCAGAAAATTACGAGGGGGGGGGCTCTCCAGTTTTACGGCGCTATACGGGGGGGGGGGGGGGGGGGAGGGTGGCCTTGGCCGCTCACCGTCGCCGTCCTCGTCCATAGCGAAGTCCTCGCCGCCCGCCTCGTGGAGATCGAGCACGTCCGCCATCTTCCTGCCGCCACGCACGGAGTGACAGAAAGAACCAAGAAGACCGAGAGACCGGGATAAGAGAAAAAGCCGCGGCGGATGCTGGGCTTATGGGCTACCGATGTGCGAGGAGAGAGAAAGAAGGGGAGGGACTGGGAGTGGGTAGCGGGCGGTGTCGGGATACTGAGGGGCGGAAGTTCCGCCGCGGAACCACAACGCTAGGATACTACAGAGGTAAGGAGATTTGTTTAAGACCAGGGCGGCATGACATCAAAACGTTGAAGCCAATTAGCTTAATCTCTATTTCCCCTCACCGGCGCAGCCGTCTTCCCTTTCCACATAAAAGCAAACAAACATATATAGGCTGTTGCTGCGTCCATGTTGTCGTTCTTTATTGTTGGTAAAACATTTTTATTTGATCTCTCTTATATTTTCAAACATGTCAGCTTGTGCAGTATATAGGTATAAACACAGGAAGTATACTAACGGAATAACTATTCATAGGTAAATCAGCCATTTGTTATAAATCGTAATCAGTGTGTCACTGGGAGGAACTGGCTAACATGTTCGTGCACAGATTTTTTTTTTCTCATGATAAAGGACCACTATGACAGCATGTTATAAGAATCAAGTGCTCAACATTCAGAGTTTCGATCCATGAATTGATTGATTTACTTATTAATCACATTTATATCCCACATTAAACATGAATTAGGTTAGAACCTGGGAGCATGTAAAATGTTTTGTTTTGTTTTTTTGCCCTGAGCCTAGATCAAAACAGAAAGATGGTTTGTGGGAACGTGCTCCTTTTCTTTTGGGAAATGCAATGGTATATTATAAAAATGCACTTAATGTTATTACTACTATTTTAAATATAAATATTCAATAATGAGGGCTGAACTACCTTTATACACAACACCAGAGTCAGTCTAAACATGCCAACATTTTCCAGTTTTCAAGTCTGATTGTAAAAGACATTTGAATATCATTAAAACAACTTAAAAAGTTATACTGAAATTAAATTGAAGTAAAATTAAACTCTCCTTTCATTGGGGCACATAGAATCATATCTTCACTTCATCTGCTTGTAGAATTTTACATTTTAGACAGACAAGTGGATTATTCTATTTTGAGCATGTTTCAGGGCCAAGTGGTTTTATAAGTGAAAATAAATATTTTGTTGAATGCACATCTCTTTTGTTTAAACATAACTAAATGGGCTATAAACCCTTAATGCAGGCCATTGGTTTTCTTATATTTTGTGCTTCTGCTGGATTATACTGTGCCAAAACTAAAAATTCTTTGATCAGGTCAATAAGAAGCTCGTTGCAATTTTTTTTGCTTTTTCTAGCTTCAAATGGACATAAATTGAGAAAAGAACTAAAAAATTGCTTTCTGCTTTATCAGCAAGCAAAGTCTCTAAACGTGAAGGGGCCGAGAATATATAAGAATTAGCAGCCTATGTGATTAGACACTTACTTAAGATGCCTCCAAAGCCAAAGTTTTGTGCTTTAGCTGCAAGAAAGTCCTTGAGTCAATTTAGGTACATCTGGAAACATCATTATTCCCCAACCACAAAAAAAAAAAAAGATTTTTCTAAGGAAAATAAGCTTTTAAAAATGCAGACATCTTCTGTTCCACTGTCTGATATAAAACTAACAAAGGTACCCTTTTGGTTATAAGATCCTGAGAGGATACAAGAAATTGAGGGCCCTGATTACTAAGCCACGCTAGCATTTTTAGCGCACACTAAAGGCATATGGGAACTCTAGCATTTAGCATGTGCTAAAAACGCTAGCACACCTTAGTAAACAGGGCCCCCGAAACTTTAAAAAAAAAAAATTTTAAGTCACTCCTTCCTGCATAAATTACTGAGCTTTGTTGTAAATGATTATTAATAACCAATCTACTGAAAATTGTAATATTGCCCTTAGATAGAAAGTCCAGTCAAAAAATTGGCCACTCAGTTTTAGCTGAAACCGAAGATGAAAATTAAACTGGCCTCTCCCACAAGACCAAAAAGTGCCCCTTCCAGACCCACCCCACCAGTGGAAACCCCCTCCTGAACCCAACCCTCAGTAGAAGCCCCCTCCTAGATCTACTGTCATTCGTAAGTAGTAGACCCAAGCGCAATACCCACTTGCTCCTGCGCTCAGCTGACTTCTGCTTCAAAATGGTTTTCGGGACTGCAGCTGAAATTCATGGCAGTCATTTTGAGATTGGAACCAGCAGAACTGTCATTATCGAATGCATGCTTAGTGCATATCATCGTGGTGCTTTCTTGAATCATTCATCTCATATTGTAAGCCACACTGAACCCGCAAAAAGGTGGGAAAATGTGGGATACAAATGCAATAAATAAATAAATCTACCCCTTTATTTTCATTTATTATAATTTATATTCCACCCTTATTCAGCACCAACTACTTTTGTATATACGTTGAATGCAGCTGGTCCAGGCTTACAAGATGGTATTTTTAAACAACGTCCATGCCCGATTTAGTGTCCTAACCTTTGCAGCTGACCCTTTTAGCTTCTTTTTAACCATTTTCCTCATTTTATTAGTCACCCCTTTTGAAAATGAAATGCTGCTACAGTAGATTTCCTGTGTGGCTTCATTCTTTGCAGTAGCTTAAACTTGATCATGTTATGATCACCGTTTCCCAGCGGACCCAACACCGTTACAACTTGCACTATGCCCTGCACTCCACCAAGGACTAGATCTAAAATGGCTCCCCTTCTTGATGGTTCCTGGACCAGTTGCTCCAAGGAGCAGTCAGTCATTTATTACGTTTAGGAATTTTATCTCCCTGGCACTCCCCCAATGTAACATTTATCCAGTCAATATTGGGGTAATTGAAAACACCCATTATTATACTGTTACCCAATTTGCTAGCTTTTCTAATTTCTGTAAACATTTCTTCATCTGTCTGTTCACTCTGTCCTGGTGGATGGTAGTACAGCTCTATAAGAATACTCCTTCCCTTCACACAAAGAATTTCTATCCATAACAATTCCATACTGCTATCTGTTTCATGTGTAATGTTTATTTGTTTGACTCACTTCCCTCTTTAACATATAGTACAACTCCCCCTTCCAATCTAATCCCCACTATCATTACGATATAATTTGTACCATTAAAACAGTGTCTCATTGATTGTCTTCCTTCCACCAAGTCTCTGAGATGTCTACTACATCTATCATTTAGTACTACATACTCCTGCATTTAAAGTCTACATTGTAAATTTTTGCTTTCATCTTACAAGTGTATGCAACACATGGCTTTTTTTCTTTATAAGAAATACAAAGAAAGTATGAATAGAATACTAGAATATGGGTAAAAAGAAAAACAGAGAATGATTTTATCATTTAAAAGCAGAGAGCCAGTGGCCTAAAGGCTAGTGATATGCAGTGCTATATGTGACTGTCTCTGGTGACCAAAGTAGTGGATCCAAAATGTTGAAAATGGACAATTTTTCATGTCATGGGTCCATAAGCAGTCAGAAAAAGTTAAGAGTTAAAGAAGTTGATTATTTCACATACAAGGGTGGGATCTGGGCCACTATATTACAAATAGTTTGCTCTAATAATTCATTAACACCTCATTTTTGTTTCTTGTAACTATGGTTATGTCTCGCACAACTCTGCACAATGTAAACCATAACCAAGTTGTAACAAATGTATTTCTATTATTTATATCTTATTGTAAGCCACACTGAGCCCGCAAAAAGGTGGGAAAATGTGGGATACAAATGCAATAAATAAAAAATACATAAATGGTCACATACTTCCATTTCCTGTGCCCCCAATGCCTCCTATAAAGTAACATCTAATTTGTACGGATGTACTATATTGGTAGGCACAATCATGTTACAGACAAACCATAAATTCTTTAGCAAGTTTTTATTATATAAAATTATGCATACCAGTAAAAAATAAACATTCAAATCATTATATATTTGAGCACCATAATGTAACTGAAAAGGACAAAGCAGTAGGTAAAGTATGTTGTCATTGTATAATGTAAAAAGCATGCTCCCTGCCAAGAGATCCGTTTTCGTCCACAGCCCACGCGACTCAAAACTGGTCCCATCTCCTCAAACTCAACTATCCTTTTTACTTTCTTTACAGAAGGAATGCACCCAAAAAGGAAAAGTAGCTAGGTAATAGATGAAATAGATTGCAAGTGGTCAGGGCTCTGTGGCTAGCAGCAGCATGGACTAGAGTAACTGGGTACACCAGATTGGCACATTTAAAGACGTCCTACTAACATTTTCAGCTCTAAAACCTCTGCTTTGCCCTCCAGCATTGGCAGCACTACCCAGGCTCAGACCTGGCATTTTCTCTCCTCAATCACAATATATTGTTTACCAAAAAGGGACTTTGAAGTGTCTAACGCTCCCTTTTTGGGGGTTCCTTACTATTTATGCTCTGTTTTACATGATGTATTGGAACACAGAATGAAAATGGAGCGGCATTCAGGAGTTGAGCTATTAAGAAAATAACATACTTTTCTTGATTGTAGATATCCTAATATGAATACCTTTGTGTACCAGTGCTCTAAGCACCATAGGAAAATGCTAAATACTAAGGCACGAGATTTGTTTAAAAAGACCTTGGCAATCCCCTATGCAAAGGAGGGAGGAACACATTGCTACCCACAGTCACTAAAATAAAACAGATTATATAAGCTGAAATACAACAGTATTAAAAATGTCTCGCAAATGGTTATGGACAGCAAAAACCTCAGAAGCCTGGGGGCTTCATTATGGCTACTGGATTTTTTGAAGTGTACATAGAAAAATATATTGCTCATTATCTGTAATCTACCAAAGTTACAAACAAATGTCAAAATTCAAGTAACTATGACTCAGAGTTCATGAAACCTGGATTCCACTTGTTTTCTAAATACTGCCACACACTGCATAGCATTTCTTCCACCTTCCTCTCCTGCTCAAGCCCCTTTGCCTTCCTTTCTTGACTGAAAGGAGTCCAACCATGGAAAGGTTCCAAGTTCCCTTCTAAAAGAAGCTGATCCCTGCTGAAAAAATGGTATGTTTTAATACATGGTGTCAACAAAATTCAGCTAATCTGATTTTAGGGAATATTGTATGACAAGATGGGTCACCACAGTAGGTACCACTAATATAAAATCTGAAACTGTAAGCAGCATGCAGCTGATGTGCTGCTCCTCAGTCTGAGAAGCCGTCTGTTAGCTACAAGTCTTCTGTGTTAGCCTTTGGAGTTATAAATGATCTTTTGTTACTTCATTTTTTCCTGGTAGTACAGTAGGAGAGCTGTGACTGCGCAGGAGCAGAGATGGGGGGGGGGGGGGGAAACCACACTGAAGAGAGAAGGCGATGTCCTGAGAACACTCACGCATGTGCTGAAAAGGCAAAAGGCTTTACTACAGGTAAGGAAGAGCTCTGGCACGAAGGATCCATCAAATGACACCATCATGAAGCGTGTCTGCATCTGCCCTGCTTGTCTATGGAGGAAACCCCAGGCTCAGGCCCAGCTAGAAGCTCAAATGAACTATTAAGTCCCCCCCCCCCACCCCCCCAAAAAAAGAAAGAAATACAAAGGCTCTGAAAGAGAATCTGTTTTTAAAAAAAGGAACTTGAGAAAATAAAAAGTTAGGAAACTTGATCTGCAATACTGTAAGTAAATACATTTCTCCTAACATACTAAGAAATGTTACAATCTCTGCAGTTTTTATTTAATCCCAAAATGGCAATATGTTAAATGAGAAGCCAGACCTGGCCAAACCCACACTGAACTAAAAATGCCTTAATACTTTCTGGAGCTGGGTTTATCACACCTCACTAATACTGACGACAGATGCATAAAATGCACACCGATTACGCCTATTAAAAATAATACAATAGAAAACTGAGTACCCAAATGTAGTGTTAAAAGTATTTAAGAGGTCTGTACAGATTCTTGCGCCTTTTAGAAAAGCAAAAAATGTGCAAAATGATTGGCGTTTTGTATCCAAAATTTGAAGCCTCCGATGACTTGCTGAGCTGCAAGATTAGCAGCTGGGGGCATGTAGGGATCCCAGCTGACCAGCTGCTAACATTAGAATATCCTTCTTCTCCTTGTGATAGCGCAATTCCTTGCCAGCGAGCCGTGCTTCATCGAGCTCCCGTTCTGTTGATGCCAGTTCCCTGGTCAGGGTGCCTGGCATGTCCTGCTCACGATTCACCCAGTCCATGGCCATCTGATTTCTCATGTCATCATCCAAAGCACGATGTGAGTAATGAGCCAACACTTCCTGTTGAAGGAGAGGAGACCAGATGTTAGAAATCAGTGTAGGACTTGCCTGCAGAAAACTGGATTCTTTGCTAGATATATCTGATAAAATTAAACATCTTATAGGGAATGCGCTTTCCAGGAACAACTGAAAACAGGATCTATTGTGGATCCAGAAAGCCGATGCACAGCACCTTTGGTAAAGTTATGTTAGCCAAACCTACTGAGAACTACAATTTCTAAATATGGTTGCTGAGAGCACAAGCTACAACTTGGCCTTTCGTATTACACATCATACACTGTGGATATCTATTTTTTGGTATCTACTAGTTATTTGTGACCGGACAGTGGCCAGTTCAGAAATCGGATGCGGAGCAAGAGGGACCTTTGTCTTGCTCAGCTTGGCTTATGTTTCAGACACAGAAAAGCTGAAATGCCAAGGCTTTAAATACAGTCAGTTGCTTGTAGGAATGTATAATATTACACAAAAAGTAGAAGAATTACTCCTCCTGTCTCCACCCCAAAGACATAGATTCATGTTGACCACTGCCAAATGTGACATACCCAGTGTGGGACCTCCACGATAAAGAGCTTTAAAACGTTGCAAAAACTAAAATTCTAAAAAGTCATCACTAGAGCTAATAGCCTATTTTACTAGTCGACCGAATACGAATAATGACAATTATTATTTGACCAAATACAAATAATGGGCATTGAGCTTTAACATAAATAATAAAAAAAGCAATGTGAAATTAGAGATCAAGTGTTTATTTCAGTAGGATTTAGCACAGTAGAGCCCCAGATTATTCGTATTTAAATCATTATTCGGCCGAATCTAATATGAATATTTGGTACAGCCCTAGTCATCATGTTAGCTATACGCTTGTGTGGCTCCATCACTAGGGCTAGTTTTCCATTTTCCACCATTCTGCAAGCTGTAACTCGCACCTGTCGAGAGCATTGCCTCTCTCTCATAGCCTTAAGGCTGCCATTCCAGTGCAACAGCTGGAAAACAGTCATCAGTTCCTAGAAGGAAAAGAAAGCATTAGGTCACGAAAGGAAGCAAAGGGGAGGGGGGAGAAGCACACATCAGATTAAATGTTAAAAACCAGCACAAATATTTCACAACTCATTTCTTTTTGCCACTTCAGTTTATTTAATAGCATTTCACGGAAAAGAATTCTGCAGGTCTGACTCGTGTCCAACATTGAGTAGGCAGGATTTTATATGCTGCCATTTTGAAATAAAGTCCTAGGTATGTTCATGAGACAAGGTAACCAAATTCTAACAGGTTTACGCTCTCCTCATTTCAAAGTTTTCTTTTAACAAAAGAGTAATCTTTTGCAATAAAAAGGACACTATTCAGCATCAAAACAATCCCAAAGGAAAAAAAAACGATTAAATGTAGTAATCAGCCTCATATAAGCATTGGAAACAAAACAAAGAAACACTAGTTATCCATTCCCACTCTCACCCAATTGCTAATTTAATCAACGTAATAACCTGAGCAGGCAGATAAAACAGAATAGCTGCCGGAATAGGCTACTAGTTCTCTCCATCCACTTCAACCCTGGCAAGTGCATGTATATCAGAGTACAATACAAAAACCCAACGCTCACACCCCCAAGAGAATTCTGCTCATAAATGTAGTATAATTTAAGAGTTCAAAGGCATAAAAAAAACTACCCCAAATAATCTTAGTTCCCAAGTCATTCCTATTATTCCCTATATCCCAGCCTTTTTGCATCTGCTCCAATTTAGCATTATGTCCAGTCTATGGCTTAACTGACAGATCATGGTTTTGGATCCTGCAGAGGTTCTGAAGTGCTCCCCCTGTCTCCTTTCTTAGTGATCTGCTCTCATGAGCAAAACAATGATGGTTTTATGATTCAACCATGTTTGAAGCAAGGTCTGTGACACTGATGTAAGAAACATAGAAAATGACAAAAGATAAAGATTATGGCCCACTCAAACCAACTACTAATCTTTACTACCCTTTCCTCTCCCTTAGAGATCCTCTTTGCTTGTCCCATGCCTTCTTAAATTCCGATACAATCCTCGTCACCACCACTTTCATTGGGACACACTTCTGTGAAGTATTTCGTTAGATTACTCCCGAGTCTGATCCCTTTCACCTTCATCCTATGACCCCTCATTCCAGAGGCCCACCCCCTATGCCTTCATACTACAGAGATATTTAAAATGTCTATCATTTCTCCCAATTTCTTCTAAAAGTATACAAGTTTAGATCTTTAAGCCTGATCCATACACTTTATGATGAAAACCACTGACTTTTGCCAACTACCCTCAGGATAAACTCCATCCTGTTTATATTTTTTTTGAAGGTGTACACAGTACTCTAAACGTAGTCACAACAGAGACTTAACCACTCTTTTCCATATGCACCAAGCAGGATACTGGGCTAGATGGACTACTGGTCTGACCCAGTATGGCTATTCTTATGGCTTTTGCAGTCACCTTAAGATCCTTAGATAAGAGCAGGACTTGAAGGTGATATCTTTTGTGCCCAGTATTTCACTCTTATGGCAGTGGGTCCCAAACCTGTCTGCATGCAAATCTCTCATGAATATTCATTGTAGATATCCTGAAAACTTGAGGCTGGGGGATTGCACCTACTTTCCTTGTGTTTTACTTTGTTCTGTTTAAAGTATTTGGTTTAATTATTTTATTGCGTTTTATAGTTTGATTGTAAACTGCTGATTGACTGAAGAATGTTTAATCATTCTGTACCATCCCCTTGGGTTTCTGCATCCCAAGTGCATGACCCTACATTTTTTAGCATTAAATCTTAGCTGCCAAATTCCAGACCATTCTTCAAGCTTCACTAGATCCTCCTCATGTTATCTACACCAACAGGGGCATCTACCCTACTGGTGGCTTTGGTATCATCTGCAAAGAGACATAACCTTACCATACAACACTTCTACAATACCATTTACAAAAATATTAAAAGAACCGGACCAAGAACTGATCCCTGTGGCACATCATTGGCAATGCCCTTTTCCTCAGAAGTGAGTTCCGTTTACCACTACCCTTTGTCGCCTTCCACTAATGGGCCCTAAAGTGAATGACTGGATTAGAAACTGGTACACTGTCAAAAAGCAGTTAGCGAACTCAGACAAAAGGGAGCTATATCCTGCCTCAAAAGATGACAGATGGGAAAATTTTAGTAACCACAGGTTATGAACGACGGATCTCTAATTAGAGCTAAGTTGTGGAAGAGAGAAACAGCAAACCTCCAACTCTGAGAATACCTGGAACTCCAGCATTGACTTTCCTTTATTTGATTCCAGCATGAAGCGGAAAGCACCAATTCCGGTGTTTGGATTATCAGCTTCTTCTCTGTTACCCTGAAATAAGCATGACAAAAATAAGTGATTCTATTCCAATCCTTCCATAGTATAGATGTGTGTACCTGGGCTGTCTGTGTCTCTCTTCAACTTAGAGAAGGGAGAGGGGTAGTAATTCCCCAACAGCTGTGTGTCACTGTACCCAAGTTTCTATGCTGCAGAAGCACGGGCCATTTTATTGTAGAGGAGCTTGATTTCTCTGAAACCTCTAGTCTGATTATGACCTATTTTTAAACCATCTAGGTGGTTAACATAAAAAGTCTAGAAGGGTGTACAGGGGGTTGAGGGAAATGGAAGAGAGGAAGATGTAGTAGTAGTAGACAGAGAAAGAGTAATGGAGAAGTACGGTCACTGTGTGGTTGAGGGGCAGGTTTGCTGAAAAAGCCAGGTTTTTAGTAATTAAAGTTGGGGTAGGAGGGTTCCTGCTGGAGGGAAAGAGGCAATGAGTTCCAGAGTTTGGGACCAATATAGCAGAATGCAGAACCACGAGAAGAATCTTGTCAGAGTACCAACAGCAGGGATAACAGTAAGAGACTGCTGAGAGGCGTGTAGAGAGAATGTTGGTAGATAAGGTGTCAAGAAACATCTAAGGTAGGGGCCCTTTTACTAAGGTGTGCCTAAAAGTGGCCTGCGCTGATGTAGGTGTGTGTTTTGGACGCACACAGGTCTGTTTGCTCAGTGTGCCTGGAAAAAATGCGCTTTTTTCTGCCGGAAAATGGACGTGCAGCAACATTAAAACCAGCGCCATGTCCATTTTCAGGCTGAGATCTTACCACCACCCATTGACTTAGCGGTAAGGTCTCACACGCTAACCGGGCACGTAAACTGCTAATTACCGCCGGGCAGGCGCCACAAAGTAGAAAACATTTTCTACCGCATGTTTTGGGCGTGCATCGAAAATGGAATTACCACCCAGGGCTCGCGGTAGCTGGGCAATAGTGCCAATTTGACACGTGTTGGACAAGTGAAGGCACCTACACACCTTAGTAAAAAGGGCCCTGTAATCTGGTGCTGAGGGAAGATGCCCCTTAAAAGATAAGGATTAGCTGCTAGATAGTCATTTGACCCCTTTCAACTTCTATGCCACACCATCTTTTTATTCTTTCCAACGTAACAGAAACTGGTAGGCTTAATAGATTCTCTAAAAGCAATTTTGGGTCTGATAATAGGGATGATCTGGTAAATCTGTAGCAGTGCTGCTTTCTACAACTGACTTTTTTTTTTTTGTAATGTCAGGAACAGATGTGTGAGCTAAGACAGAGGTAAATACTGCATGGTTTCCAAAATCAAGCATGCATCAAAGTACAAAGTTACAGAGAAGTTAACAGTGCCAGGAAAGAAACAGAACAGAATTGTAGCATTTCAAAATTTAAATACTTTTTTTTTAGGTGAAACACAAACATAAAAATAAAAAAGTGACCCAGAGTAACCTTTCTGGAAACAAGGGACATCTGTTAGAACCCAAAGTTAAAGCACATAGAAAGGGACCTTCTAAACAGAAAGGTTAGAAACACACACTTGTAATATATTCCATGGCACCACAAAGTTCTCCATAAAGATTTCCAGATGAGGCATATCCCACACATGCAGGGGAGGCAGGCAAAGACGCTTAGTTTGTAACTGTCAGAACACTTAGATCTTACATTAAAGGTAGCCAAGGCCTCCAAGACACTCCTCTCTATGAATTCATCAGTGATTCTGCGCGACGGATGTTCGTTAAAGACGGAGTTCATTAGAGCTATTTTTGCTGCACTTCTCCTAGCTTCTGCTTTGGTAGGACAGAACTGGTGAAAAACAACCCAGAAGAAAGGGCTGGATGAAACTAATTTGTCATGTGCTGTTCAACACTTATCACATCAAGTGACTATTAGCTGCGTGGATTGCGTGGTGTTGGAACTCAGTTTTACCAGACATCTTGAAGACATAAAATGCTAATTGTGTACCACAGGAGGCCAAAACCAAGCTGAATGCAAATGAGAAAACAGCTAAAAATCAGCACATACTGCCAGGGATAAGGAAAATGGGAACAAAATTAATACAACACGCCAGAACTCAATTGCCTGGCCATAAAAAGGAATTCTCATTCTCCAAAGCAGTATGGCTGTTCAACCGATATATTTCACTTTTGAATAACTACATAAATCAAGAACTGATAGTGGGCTGTACAGTAAAGCCCAGGCCAAAAGGGACAGGTTGAGTCAGTCTTGGTTTTACCTCCCTTTTATGCACAATCCCTGCTTCTCTTAAAGAGATCAAAACTACATTCCAGCCCTAGACTTGACATGAACTGAAATGTTATAATTTTTTTAAACCTAATTATTTCTTCAAATGGAGGGTAATTGTGCCTACTTTCCCTGAGGTAATCGTATAAAGGCACCTAGGCGCAGAGTGGAGTGGCCTAGTGGTTAGGGTGGTGGACTCTGGTCCTGGGGAACTGAGGAACTGAGTTCGATTCCCACTTCAGGCACAGGCAGCTCCTTGTGACTCTGGGCAAGTCACTTAACCCTCCATTGCCCCATGTAAGCCGCATTGAGCCTGCCATGAGTGGGAAAGCGCAGGGTACAAATGTAACAAAAATAAAATAGATACTATTGGAGATTCTACATGGAATGTTGCTATTCCACTAGCAACATTCCATGTAGAAGGCTGCGCAGGCTTCTGTTTCTGTGAGTCTGACGTCCTGCACGTACGTGCAGGACGTCAGACTCACGGAAGCAGAAGCTTGCGCGGCCACATTGCTGATCTGCAAGGGCCGACTTCTACATGGAATGTTGCTAATGGAATAGCAACATTCCATGTAGAATCTCAAATAGTAGCAACAGTAGAGGAGTGGCCTAGTGGTTAGGGTGGTGGACTTTGGTCCTGGGGAACTGAGGAACTGAGCTCAATTCAGGCACAGGCAGCTCCTTGTGACTCTGGGCAAGTCACTTAACCCTCCGTTGCCCCATGTAAGCCGCATTGAGCCTGCCATGAGTGGGAAAGCGCAGGGTACAAATGTAACAAAAATAAAATAGATACTATTGGAGATTCTACATGGAATGTTGTTATTCCACTAGCAACATTCCATGTAGAAGGCAGGACGTCAGACTCACAGAAGCAGAAGCCTGCGCGGCCACATTGGTGATCTGCAAGGGCCGACTTCTACATGGAATGTTGCTAGTGGAATAGCAACATTCCATGTAGAATCTCAAATAGTAGCAACAGTGGAGGAGTGGCCTAGTGGTTAGGGTGGTGGACTTTGGTCCTGGGGAACTGAGTTCGATTCCCGCTTCAGGCACAGGCAGCTCCTTGTGACTCTGGGCAAGTCACTTAACCCTCCATTGCCCCATGTAAGCCACATTGAGCCTGCCATGAGTGGGAAAGCACAGGGTACAAATGAAACAAAAATAAAATATGACTTTTTACAAAATGAGTGCAACATATACCCCAGGGAAAGTAGGCACATATTCATACCTGCTCCATCATCATAGTTAACTATGCAAGGAACAACAGCTGTATATACATATATTACAAGGTATCTGCATAAGTACAACCCAGAACACCTGCGCATACCGGGGTGAGGGATTTTATAAAGTTGTAAATGCACAAACTGATACCTTTTTCAGAGGTGTACATTTGGGCATCAGCATTTGTAGATGAGCTATCAGTAGCACAGTTCTTTAGAAGCCATGTGAACTTTCACGCCACCCGTGTGTAGGTGTTTCTGGGCAGTAGTTTGTACCTAGGTTATTTTACAATGTACTTAAGCACACAGTTGCATCTTCTTCAAACCAGGTGTGGATTTGCACGCTATTCGTGACAGCCCTGAGACCCCATTTTATAAACACTTCAGAACACCTCAGCACAGCTACTTTGTTCTGCCAGTTGGAAGGACCATATCACCCCTTTACTTCAAAAGCTCCACTGGCTCTCCATTCATTTCAGGAGTCAGAACAAAATCCTTATGCTAGCTTTTAAGATGATCCATAAACCTAGACCTCACCACCAGTACTACCCACACTCTAATCCTTTCCCCACATCTTTTACTATTATCCCACTCTATATGTTTCTCTGTGACACATTGGACCATACTTTGTAACTTACTTTGTATTGTATCTGTGATACTTTGTAAGCCGCACTGAACCTGCTATCGAGCGGTAAAGAGCGGGGTATAAATGCTACAAATAAATAAATAATGGGGTATTTGACTTCACTTACCATCCCTCATGTCCATGAACATAACTTGTGTCCTCTGAATGATTTTAGATTGGTTCTTCCCACATGAAGAGCCTTCTATTTTATGGCACCATTTTTATGGAACAGTTTGCTATGTGATATCAGATTAGAACTATCTCTGAGAAAACTTACTAAGGTCTTGGAAATTGGAGCTACTTTCTTTCTCAAGTTCCCTTGTAAACATTTGGTTACTTATCATTGTGTTTTTTGATTCTTGTCAAGTAGAGGAATTTTTGAAGGCTAAGATAGTACCAGAACAGTCAGAGTGAGTGTATTATTTCTTTTGCTCCGGGTTGAGAATGTATAATAGCGTACTAGGTATAATATTTGCCTGCTAGACAGTGATTTTTCTTTTGTTATTGTAATTTGCTTTCCTATGCTGGTCCCTTAACAGATTATGTGGTCTATTTTTGATTGTTTATTCTAATTGTTTGCTTTGTGGCATTTTCAAGTATTATCTTTATGTTATACATGTTTAAAAATGCAAATTAAAAAAAAAAAAAGAAAAGAATGTTCTAAAGCTTGTGTTCCTGTGCCTATGCTCAGATTCTGGGGGTTGTCCTGGAGGTGAGGCTGTACTCAGTAATCAGATTCACTGTTATTTACTGTTAATCAGGAGTGAGCTCTTGTTATGAATGTTTGAATGTGGTCTTTCCCATCATAGAATGGTGCCCTTAGCATTGTTGAATTTTTTTTAATGTACTTCATTTTGATTTACTCATTAAAAAATATGATTCATAAAGTTTTAATAAACATTTTCTGGGCACCTGCATCCCTTTGAGCAACGTAAAACATTGTTATACACACCCAAGTCCCATACAGAATTACCCCTTTAATGACAAAAACTTGCAAAGATTCCACAGCACACACAAACGCTTTGAACTGTGTAAATTAAGTTTCACACACAGAAATCTGTATAGCAAAGTACAGTACATTAAACATGGCCATTTATTGACAGTGCACCAATACCATTAAAGCTCAATGTCTGCCATATGACCCATTGTATAAAACCAGCTTCGTTAGTCAATTTTAAAAATATATAGTCTTATAGCTTTACATTTAGAAAACATCTGTTCGAACATTCATGCCTTCCTTACCTGGAAGCTACCGAAACAGCTTCCTCCTGGCAAGGTGACAAAGCAGATGTAAGGAGGACTGTTGGAAGGAACCATCTCATAGACAACAAGGGCACCATTCTTCAGGTCAGCACCACGGGTCTGTTTCATCTGCCAGAACTCCTGAAGTGCCTCTACCACATTTACTGGGAATAGAAAGCATAAGAAGATTAAAGTCCACTATACCTACTTCCACTTAGAAAGAAAATAAATTAGACAATGCTCTCAAAAGAGGGTAGAGCCAAGGGAACTGCAAAACTAACAAAAATTTTGCATGCAATACGAGATGAGTACATAAAACTGAACTTTGCATAAAAACCAAACTTGTCATAGGGATGTGCAAGATTTAAATCTTATTTTAGTAAAAATGCTGAACATTTTTATATGTAGCTGTTAGACTTCAAAATTTGATTATTGGTTTTCCCAGCTGAACTGCTGTTCCATGCAAGATGCCACAGTGCTGCATTAGTGCTCCCCCCCCCCACCCCATTTCCTCTTCAGGTTGCATTGCAGTTTATCATCAACAAGTATTTATTGATTACTCCTACCAATTCATAACCCTTAAGAGGCACACGTAACCTAGAAGCCATAACCTACTTGCATGCATAAGCTTGCATAGGGCCCCACTTACTAAGCTGCGCTAGAGGCGTGTTAGCGTTTATTTACACACATTAACCATGTAGATGCCTATAATATTCCTATGAGCGTCTACACAGTTGCGCTAAAAATGCTAGCGCACCTTAGTAAACAGGGCCAATAGTATCTAGAGTCCTTATGGATTTCCCCAGAAATTGTACTTGGCCACAGACCCCGGATGTCTGGCATTTCCCTCGCTTCTCTTTCAACTAAAAGGTGCCTCTCTCAGGCTCTTGAATTCAACTAAATCACCTCACCTGGCAGAGTGCTCCTCCATGAAGAAATTCTGACTATACTCCTGATTTTACCCTCTTGAAGCCTCATACCATGATCTCTCGTACAATGCGACATTTGTCACTACCGTCTCAAAATACTGCATGAGCATTATCCACGTATTTCATGATCAACTCACATTATCAAGAGAGAATAAATTATCCATGTGCTGACACACTAGGTCTAAATGAGCTTCCATACATTTGCCAACCTGAATGGGTGTGTACATTGGTTCCTATTGGGAAGACTCATTACTGCAGCCTCGTAAAGATTGCTTTCACTGTTCATTTGGATAATCCATAAGTCAAACTACACAATTAAAGCTTGCATGGAGCAGAATGATATGGATCTAGCTAGTTACAAAATATATGTTGATGCAGTCCCCACGCCCCTGGGAATGCCTCTGCTCAACTGGCAATTTTCAGATACTTATACACAGTGCATATTTTCTAGCAAAAAAGGTGCTGGTACTCAAATACTAAGCCACCCTTCAGGGGTGGGGTGATCACTGAGGGACCCACCTCACTAAAGCCAGGTCCCCTGCAACCAGTTGCAGAATCTATGACAAGGCAGAATTGGTGTGTAGCACCTGAGCTCTTTCATTAAAACTTGGGGTCCATGGGTCAATTTTAGCAGACAACGGAAAAGGTGTCAGTACTCAGTACCTCCAAGTACCCCCTCAAAAAAAGCCCTGCTTATACACTAAAAGTCTCTGAAAACTGCACATGAAGAAAGCAAACTATCACTACATTATACATATTAAAACTATTGTACTTTACATTTAAGCTACTATAAAATGGGGGAAGAAGTAAATCTCAACATTTTAAATACCTAATTCTGTACTATATAGGAAGAGGCTCTGCTTCAACATGCACGTGAAATATTTTAAACATCCAAGAAGCAGTAGCTTGGACTCTAAATTATAGCTCAAAAGGCTAAAATTTGAATCCACAAACTAGTTTGGAAAAGCCTGTTAAAGCAGAACACTATGTGCCCCCCCCCCCCCCCCCACTATAACACTGTACTCCTTCCCATTATAACTCCACTGATACTCCATGGCTAAAGTGAAGCCAGACATAACTATAGACAAAATGAGTTGCATGTAAATTGGCATCTCATTTGTTGTTTCCTTTGGGTCTTTTCCAGCACACTACGTTTTATCTTTTGCTTCAAAAGGGGGATTATACAAATCCCAGCAAATAATTTTTCCTTAATATTCTGCATATTTGCAGAACAGAGCTAATTTATTCAAACAAAAGTAAAATAAACTTTTTTTGTATTTTCCAGGCTAAGGTACAAAAGTCTTTCCAAACATAAAGCTCTGGACACTAGTAAGGACAAGCAGAACTAGACTGGATTAATCAAGTGACAGCATTTTTTCTACTTGCATTAAAAAAAAAAAATACACCACACACACAGTATGACAGCAAACAAAACCTGCCAGAATTGTATCTGCCCAGTTTGCCACCTACTGCAATCCCAAAGAGCCTAGTTACTTTTCATTTTCCACTTCTAAAGAAATCTTTTGCCTACCACCTTCATTGGATGGCTGCTGCATCCATCAGATACAAACCTTAGACTAAGTCCTCTTGGGCAGGGAAATTTTTTTACTATCCCGTGAATTTGCTGAGAAGGGCAAGCAATCAAATCTAAAATACAAACCCAGCATCTTGTTTACAAAAAAGCTTTACGTACCAACAGAATTGTATAATTATGTATTTTAAACAACTGTAACATTTCAATCCCTATTCTTTACTTCTGAAAAAGATAAATTTCTGGTAACCACACTGACCCAAATGAAAACTGCAGCATTTGTGTGCAGAGATATCTTTAAGATCACAAAGATGCCCTATATACAATATCTTCTTATCTTTCAGCATTAGAAGGTACACAAATTCCAGTATTTTCCAAAGGGAAGCAAATTTGCTGTATGCAAAACCATAAACAAGTCTTCTAGAAGAAGTTATCCTCCTGCAAAAAACTGACGTCAATCACGGATGTGAGCACCAAGTGTCAAACATGCCCACAACAGAAACTAAATGTGGCACATCAACAGTACACATAACATTATATATATTTTTTTATTTATTAGGATTTACTTACCACCTTTTTGAAGGAATTCACTCAAGGCGGTGTACAGTAAGAATAGATCAAACATGAGCAATAGGCAATTACTGCAGTAAAAATATTTTAACAATACAAAGTATGGCATGGTATACTATTTACTACTTATATAGTAAACATGAATTAACAGAAGCCAGTAAACATCTTCAGACAGGAGACTGCAAAGCATTCATAAAGAATTTTCAAAACCATCTACCTCAACAATGAAATTACATGAGTAAGCCAGCCCGTTTAAAAGCTGCCCTTCTTTGCCAAAGTAAGAGAACAAATATAGCACACATTAAAGAAATCCATCTTAAGCTGAGCAAAGAAAACTGTGCACAAACTTGGATTTTAAGACACATCTAGCCATGCTTTTCCACTCACATAGTGACTTTTAGCATGCATACTTCATGCTGTTAGGAGCTCTTTTACTAAAGCTTAGCATGCACTAACAGATATTATTAGCATGTGCTAAGTACCCTTAGGTATAAAATAGGATATTTTGCATGAGCTAAGTTTTAGTAAAAAGGCCCCATAGTTTTCCCACAGAAAATTGGCTGTAAGGTACATGTGCTCAAAATTATCTATGGCATACAAGGCTTTACATTATCCATGTGAACAGTTTTCACACTCTACAAACTTGACCAAAAACATGTGTGCTTTAAATAAAGCAAAAACTACATGCATAGTTTTGCTTTGAAACTTGCCATGAGTGTACACAGTCACTTGAACCAGCTCACTATGGAAGTAGGATTTTGATGGGAAAAAAATTTACTGGCACACTATTTCCTCTGATCTAAGCATGTCATTTCTCAGTGTAGCTAAAGTAGGCACAGTTTCTTAACCACATTAAAGAAGAGCAATTAATGCCCATATAAACCACTTTTGAAAATTGTTCTCTAGAGGGCCACCACACAGCACACCTCCAAATCCTGAAACATTCTTGTGTCTTCGGAAATTAAGAAGATCCAATCAAGGGTATTAAAAAAAAAAAAAAGAGTAATGCCAGCAGGAAGTGCCCGCATTGTGAACTTTTCCTAAGTATACAATCTACAATCTATCTCATTTTGTATACATATTAACTGCCTTCATGAAAAGATGTATATGTGCATAGTATACATGAGCCGGTTTGGTTGCACCCACAGAAAGGTGGCATATCAAATCTATGATCCCATAAATAACATAGTAACATAACATAGTTGATGACGGCAGAAAAAGACCTGCACGGTCCACCCAGTCTGCCCAACAAGATAAATACACATATACAAATAAAGCTGCATAGTTTCTCAAAGATTAACTTAGCATACAAAATAAATACAATCTTGATCAAGAGCAAAAAATATCTGCCCCCAAAATGTTAAATTTAGTGCCAACCATTTTTGGCCCCACACAGCAACAGCAACCACCACCCAGGCACATGGGAGGGCAGAAGAAAACCAAACTTTGGCCCTTCTCCACAAGGTAAAAGATTGATCACAAGCGAGATACAACTGTCAAATTTTTATTCTATTTTATTCCTTGTAGGTGGGGTTTCTTTTTTCAATTGTGATCCTCCTTGGTTACTTAAAATGGAATATATAACCCATAACTGTAAGAGCATCCATCTGAGATCTTTTACTATTTACTACTACTACTTGACATTTCTAAAGCGCTACTAGGGTTACGCAGCACTGTACAATTTAACATAGAAGGACAGTCCCTGCTCAAAGGAGCTTACAATCTAAAGGACAAAAAGTGTAGTTAATCAAGATTGTGGCAGTCTAGATTTCCTGGATAGATGTACAATGGTTAGGTGCCAAAGGCAACATTGAAGAGGTGGGCTTTGAGCAAGGATTTGAAGATGGGCAGGGAGGGGGCCTGGCGTTGGGGCTCAGGAAGTTTATTCCAGGCATAGGGTGAGGCGAGGCAGAATGATCTTGCTGGGCACGTGCATTTTTCATTCTGTAACAGCGATATCCGTATAAGGTTTTGTTTTTCTTTTTTTTAAATAAGCAGCGACTCAACCCTCCGGTACTCACCGCGGCCGTAGCCCTGCGTATGTTTGGCGAAGCTGCGCACCACCGCTTCCACCGCCTCCCGCAGTACAACCGGGTTCCCGGGACTGCCGAAGCCCCCCGGCGGCGGAGGCGGCTGCTGTTGCTGCGGCGGCGGTGGGGGATGTGGGGGAGGCGCGGGGGGAGGGGGCGTTGAGGTCTTTCCCGTCACACCGGGCCTCATGGAGCGCAGGCTGCCCGTGCTCGCTCCAACTCCCGGCTGCAGCCGCAAAGGCCGCACCGACTCCATCCTACCAGCCCCAGGCGAAAAAGAACGGAGACGAGCGCGAGAGAGTGCACCCGCGCACCGAACGAAATAACGGAATTCGACGGCCCAGCTGTCACTCAGTCCGCTCGACCCTGGGCGTGGCTCTCCCGACGGACCAATCGGCGGCGCCAAGAGGGAGAGGGGCAGGACGACACGCGCGGGGGAGGAGAAGAATGATTGGCTTTTATCAAGGCGCCTTTTCAAGTAGCCTGTTGCTCAAACACACTTGATAGTGGAGGGGTGGGTGGGGCCAACTTGTCAATCATTCTCTAGTGGGTGGGGGGGGAGGCGGAGGCCTTCCAGTTCCTCTGCATCGGCACGTCTCTTCTTTTTTAAGCTTAATGTTAAAATCCACGTTATTTAATTACGAGCAATGTATCCACGGCTCCTTTTGATGCCACTCAAGGAGATTCAACCTAACCTCCTTGTTGATGCCACTGGTGTTGGGTTAAGTACGCATGCGCGCTTTGAGGCTTTTCGTCTTCGCGGCAGGAAGTGTGTACCTGTGGGGGACGACGTCGCGAGATATAATCCCGGAAGTGTGTCTTGAAGAGGACGGAGGCTGGGTGGAGCTGGAGAGAGGCTGTGACATTTACCCCCCCGGTGAACGGGGTGAGGAATAGGCGAAGGAGCAAAGAGGGAACGATGGACTCCTGGGTGCGCTTCAATGCCCAGAGCCAGGCTAAAGAGCGAATCTTCAGGTACGTGGGGCGGGAATATTTGTAACCGCCACTTTTTCATGAAGAAATTTTTTTTTTTAATTTCGCTTTTGAGTCTTCAGAGAGCCGAAGGTCACCTCTTGTTCTACTAACGAGGCAAAAGCATTTCTGCGTCTTCTCGTCGTGTACTGCATTCGCAATTTTATGCACTCCACAATTGTACCATCACTATTGTGCCTGCGTGTGTGGGAAAATGTGGGGTAGAAATGTACTATAAATAAATTACTCACACAACTGTTAAACAGAAGCAGTTTTCGGACCTCAGGCATTAATTATTATTAGTAGTAGTAGTAGCATTTATACCCCGCTCTTTCCCACTCGATAGCAGGCTCAGTGCGGCTTACAATAAATGGGAACGAAGTGTAACAGAGATTAGTATAATCTCTGATACACCTTCTTTTTATTATTTATTTATTATAGTTGTACCTCGCGCATCGCAGGCTCAATGCGGTTTACATAGTAACAAGAGAGAATACAATCTATAATATCAGAATCAACAAAGGAGGTATGTGGTAGGACAAATGAACAAGGGGTAAATGGGATAAAAGAGGTATATGAGAGAGGATAGGGATAGGTAAGGAAGTGGAGCGATGAAGAAGAGTGTGGAGGGTAAGAAGATTGGTAGGAGGTACTTTACTACTATGCCAAGGGGAATTAACTAGGGATTAGCTGTTGTTTGCAGTGTTTGGGTGGCGGGGCTAGTTCTGGGCAAGACTTCTACGGTCTGTGCCCTGAAATTGGGAGATACAAATCAAGGTAAGGTATACACAAGAAGTAGCACATATGAGTTTATCTTGTTGGGCAGACTGGATGGACCGTGCAGGTCTTTTTTTTGCCGTCATCTACTATGTTATTATGTAAATATCGTTTGCCGAGAATAGAGCGCGCACTCTTTTTTGATAGTGCGCACAAGCCCCAAAAAAACAAACAAATCCCCCCAAAACAACAGACAATAAGACACTTTCTGCAGTCCATTCCGAGAACTACTCTTTGTAAAAAGAAAGGGCGGAACAGCAACTCTCTTCTCTTTCGGTCTTCAGTGATCACGTATTCAGACTATTGGTTTGGTGCTCTACTGTGCAGCTTGCTCCCTCCCAAGCTTCGTGGCAAGGGCAGTTGCCCTTCTTGACCATCCTTTATCACAGTCCTGGGAGGGAGAATGGTTTTGAATTGAACAACATGGCACAAATTTTATAAATCATTTTTACTTATTTTTATACATGTTTACGTTTTATATACTAAATATCAGTGTTTTACAGTCACTATACTGTATTTTCCTCTTGTGAAGCATGCTTTACATATGGGAAATGGCGCTTGTAAAACTATGCTGTCAAATGTGTATGTAAGTGTGTGTGTGTGGGGGGGGGCAGGGGTGTAGTTCGGGCAGGGCTGGGGTGAGGTTTCAATATGCATGCATGTTTTATAAAATATATATGTATGCTTATAGAGAACACTTGCACCTTCTTTTGGAAAGCTGGAAATATGTATGCACTATTGGGAATAATAATGAGTGCCTGTTTTATTAAGGTGAAGAGGCACTGATGTTATCTTTGTAAAATAGATGCTGTTATGCAACTCTACATAGCCACCTTGTAAGGGAATTACCCACCTAGCTGTTTAAAATGTGTTTCACTTTATAGGCCTCCCTCCCCAAACTGGAGTAACACCTCTAAATCTCAGGTGTCATCAGGATTTACATATTTCTGTGAACATTAAGAAATAGGTTCATGATCCTGAAAAGTTGTGGGGCTGGATTTATTGCTGTTCCTAGAGTACTTATTGGTTTCCTAAATTGAGTACAGCAGTTGGTTCCATTGTTGGATGACAAAGACAGGGCATCCCACATCTGTTCTGGGATTCTGCAGCCTGTCAGGATATACATGTTTACAATCAGCTTGCATAAATTGAAGATATAATATAATGTGAGATCATTTATAATATAGCCAAGGATTGTAGACCTGATATATAACGTGGTCAGATATCTTGGACCTCAACATTGGCATTATATAGGGTCTACAATGTATATGAAAAATGAGTTTTAAAAAGGGAATTTGCAAAGGGTGGTGTAGGAAAGGGGTAAAAGGAGATGAGCCTGGGAGTGATTGTCAGGTTTGTTGAGAGAGAAGTTGAGTCTATGAAAGAGGACTGACCAGCTGCATCGGGGTGGGGGGGGCACCTCTCCGATGCAGTGGCCTTCCTCTCTCGCCGTCCTCTACAGTCTGCTGTGACTTGTATCATGGCAAGAAACAGGTTAAGAATCACTGCCTTGGCGACTTTCTCAGAAGAGCAAGTAAAGGCTCATATTTTGGAATTTCCAAGTATTTGCTGATGATTCCAGCTAATCCTTTGTACCTCAAGATATCTGAACGCCAATGGGAGTTTGCCATCAAAAAGGATTATATTGTAGACATTTATCACATTCTGGCTTTTTTTTTTTTTTAATGAACTTTGTACCAAAGTTACACGTTTGCTCTGACATGAGCCAAGCTGCCAATCTTTGATTTCACCCTAAGCCTATCCAGCTGAAAGGGGCCTTTACTTACTGCTATGTCGTAAGGTTTTCTAATTAATGGCTTGTCCTGAATTTAAGAGGCAGAGAAGTAAGATTATTTTTCCAGTCTTCTGATTTGGCATAAACTAATACTTTTTTTTTTTTTTTTTTTTTTAATGGTAGAATCATTCTGGCCTAAAACCATCTAGAACTAGAAAGACCATCTATGGCCTCTGGTGCATCATCCCATACTCATTTTGTAAGAGTCCCTGAAAATAAGATATTTTTACATTACCTAGTGTGAGCACAGTTTCACAGCTGACAACAGATAAGTGTTTAATAGGAATTATTTTTTCTAGGAAAGAACCCATCGAAATTTTAAACAAGGTGTTAAAAGCAGATTGCTCTTAAAATCGGAATCCTTTCTATACTGTGATCATGCGGCTTTGTGAGAAACTGTCCTTTATAAGCAGAAAACAACTCTATAAAGCTCCTGCACAGGATTCTGTTTGGATAATTTATGTGGGTTCAGTAAAAAGGTTTTACAGTCTGCAGAAAAACCAGTTTCTTCAGGAACCCAAGCAGAATTTAGCATTTATACATAGAACCAGGAGCTTCGTGGTTTATGTTGTACCTTTTGAGGATTTCCATGAGACCTCCAATCCAAGTATCCAGACCACACAATGTTAAAGTGGTCTTAATTGGGGAAAACATGAAAATGAAACTTATGAGCCCATGGAAGCACAAAAGGGATTAATTTGGGCAGAGACTAGGGTTGTTGGCTGTTGTCAGATTCTGTTGTTACTGAAGGACTTGCCAATCAGAAAGAGGACGGTTCTATAACTTGGCACCTCTAGTTAGGTTCGTATTTCTATAAGAGCATCTGAGCACCAAAATGCATTCTGGAAATCCAGTGTAAACCCAAATTTAGGCACACCCATATACACCTGGTGTTAATGGTTGTGCCTAAGTACGCCATGCATCACACACACAACTTATAGAATTCTATAAGTTACGCATGTAATTTGGAGGCATGCCCATGCCCTGTTCACATATACGCACTATTCTATGAGGTAGCATGTAAGTATCAATCTGGGCGTAACTTTATATGCAAGATGTGCATGACTGCACACGCTCAATTGTAGAATTGCCCTGCCCATGTATTTTGCTTGTATGGTTTTACAGAATGAGTGTCTCGTGGCAGGTCAGGTGTTCCATACCCTGTTAGGAAAAGGATCTTCCTGACTGGCTACTGAGAGCAAAGAACTTATTTTCCAGCCCAACACAGAAGGGTCTTTCTTCCACTGTTGCATCCTAGTACTGTGGACAGGAAATAGTGACTCTGTGTTGGGTATTGAAGCAATGCTGATAGTGGAAAGTTTTTGCTTGTCCTATTGGGATTTTGCTCACTTTCTGAGAGACTGTTCCCGCACTAGAACACAGGCCACAATCTCACTGCGGGGTAGTGTAGTGGGACGTTCCTTTGTTTAACTGATTATTCTTTTCTCTTCTGCAGGGCAGCTCAGTATGCCTGCACTTTCCTTGGCCACATGCTGCAGAAGAAGGGGGCCAGTGCCGAGCTTGTGGCCAGAATCAAACAGCTGGAGGCACACCTGAGCTTGGGGCGCAAGCGTAAGTGGGAGTTCGTTCAATTCCACTACCAATAATGAATAAAAGACTGTAGTGAATCTCTTGGGCATAGTCTCAGTGGGTCCCTCCCAGCTTAGAAGGCTTATTTTCACACAGTGATATTAAGGATTTCATGTGTCTGTGGAGAGTCAACTTTCTTGGCACTTGGCTTTGCTTCCAAACCCTTCACCTGGCTGTCCTGGGTTTCTTTACAGTGTTCAGACTCGGTAACTCAGTGGACTCCCTGGAGGCAGCCAAGCGTGCCATTCACCTGTCGGACATAGTCCTGCGTTTCTGCATCACCGTCAGCCATCTCAACAGGGTCATGTACTTTGCATGTGACAACATCCTGTGGGCAGGGAGATCTGGTCTGGTTCGCCATGTGGACCAAGATAAGTGGGGCCAGCGCTCATTCAGGTGACACTGCGTTCTCCCTTATTTGTTTTTCATTGGCCAGTACAATGTAGAGAACATATACTAAGCCTACACCTGCCTGCGTTTAAGGATGTGAGGAAGGCCAAGTTATGTAATGCAGAGCTAATTAATTCTACTGTACGATGTGATAATCGCTGGCAGTTTGGTGTGTGGGGTCACATGCCAAAGTATTGTGGAGCCTACAAAGAATTTTTTTCATGTACCAGACCATGTATTAGTTGGTAGATCCCTAGTTTTCAGTGATTCCATGGATGTAAAAATTGTCATAACAATCTTTCCTTTTAACATTGAGTGAAAGAGAAATGTGGCTTGGAATCATCTACCTTTTCTACCCTAAACTGCTCTGAGCTCCTAGAACAGAGGTGGCAACCATGGTTCTGGTTTTCAAGATTTCCACAATGAATGTGCGTGAAATCTGTTTGATTTGCATGTACCACTTCCATTGTATGCAATCTTATGCATGTTCATTGTGGAATCTTGAAGACCCAACTGGGTTGTGACCCTCAAAAATCACGGTTGCCACCCCTGTTCTAGAGGTTAGCCTGCCAACTTAAAGTTAGATCTCGGCATACTGGTCAGCAGAACAATCATGATTGCCTTAACAAGGTGCCAACATCCTTTTCTGTGAAAGAATTACTGGTGGAGAACATTTGCGATCATAAATATACTAAGCAGAACACTGGCTTTCAAATTCCACATAACCATCACAGAATTCAACATGTCATGTACAGAATCTGCTTTGAGCCACTGCAGGGATCAGGGGCTATGCTAAAAGTTTCTCATTCTAGCTGTTTTCTTCATCCCCATGCAGGTATTACCTATTCGCACTGATCATGAACCTAAGCCGTGATGCCTATGAGCTCAAACTTCTGATGGAGCACGAGACTTGTGGAAAGCGGCAGAAAGGCACACTAGTGGTAGAGGGGGGTGGCGAGGGCAGAGAGGCCATACATGGCAGTACCAGACAGCTGATGCTGCGCCTCCGAGTCCAGCTGCACCTCCTGTGCCATGTACTGCGCAGCAACCCCCCTTTGCTATTAGACATCGTGAAGAACACCTGTGATATTTTCATTCCACTGGACAAGCTGGGTCTTTACAGGACGAATGCCGGCTTTGTGGGGATTTGCGGCCTGACTTCTTCTGTGCTTTCTATTCTGACAATCCTTTACCCATGGCTGAAGCTGAAACCTTGAAGTGGCAAAAACACTGATCATGATGCTTTTAAGCCTGAGGACTGGAAGCTGGGCATAGTTCTGTAGAGCTCCCTCTCAGCCACAGAATGTTTCTGTATGGTTTTGGGTAATCATACCACTTGCCTGCGAAGATCTGAAGTATATGATCAAGCACTGGTCTTCCTAGTTTTCACTGGGTAATGAAGACATATTTTTGAAGGCATTTCCCCCCCCATATGCCACATATGAATTGTCAGTAAAGCCAGTGGCTTATTTCAGTTAGCATCTTTCACTGGGTATATTACTGGCATAGACTGAGATCTTCTTATCTAGTTAAGCTGAGTATTTCATTAGAAAATGGGACCTGAAGTCATTGTTATGCAGAATCAAACCCTTCTTCTCTTCCCACAGAAAGTTAATCAAGGTTTTAGATCACATAAATTTATTTACAACATTGTTGTTATCTTTTTTGCATGGTTTATTCTCATGTAACGTTTTGTGGTGCACCTTGTTACCGGACTATGCATTCATCCAGTGTAAGACCCAGAGACTGTTTTGCAGTTGTACAGTATTGAAAGAACACCATAGGCAAGACCCACAGTCATTGCTGCCAGTCGCCTCCTCACCCAGGTCAGCTGGAATGTTCTGAGCCATTCCTGATTTTGCACTATGGCATTCGGGGAGTTGTAGTTCCTCTGTGTTCTGAGATCAGCAGGAGCTCCGGGTCTGTGCGTGCACAGGGGGTAAACCAGGAGCTAGATCAGCCTATTTGGGCTCACCTGGTTGAGGTGGCAGTCCTGGTTGTGGCTTCCTGCGTAAGATGCACGGTTGTCTGGTGAGGACAGTAGGAATAATGCTCTCGCCCTGCTCCTCTTCTTCCCCCCCCCCCCCCCCCACCCCGTGTCTCCCTTAACATGCTAATAACATTTGCCACTGTTGTAACTGCTGTAGTGATACTGAATGCTCTGTGCAACAGGTGCTTTGTTTCACACCATCTCCATTACTATAATAATGATGAGAGAGTGTTTTACTAGGCTGCCAGTAGCCTCACATTTGTGGACTTATGTAGGATTCTTCACAAACTATGATATCCTGATAGTATAGTAACTGTGACCTAGTGACATTATCATGCCCTTGGCTTATTCTCCTTTTGGTCTAATCGGTGATCTGTAGATTTTCTCCAAGGACCAACATGACATCCAGGACATGACTATCCCTCATTAACCTTGTGAAAACAGTGTCACTTCTTTTTTCTAAAAACGATGTTGCAAGTTCAGCGGAGGATTCTAGCCTAGTCTTGAGTAGTCCAAACTGGAAAAATCTTTGCAGTTGGCAATTGTTTTGATACAGTTCAATGGATGAACTTCTGCTTTTAAAAGAATTGGAAAACCCAGCTCCAGAAGGGGTTTTCTCCCCAGTATTAAGTCTATTCAATCGTCCAGTACCATTCTGGAGGTTCTGACCCATTTCTAGCCTGTGTCAAAATCAGTTGACGCTAGTTAGCATGCTTCACAGTAATCATAAGACCTATTTTTCAGTTGATTTATGGTATTTAATATGCTTTAAACCCCTTTCATTGCAGCAGATGAATCCAGAAACTGATGGGTTGTGTCCCTCTACCAACAGGTGGAGCTAGAGATCACTAAACTGAAGGCAGTGGTACCAGATGGGCAGCCCCTCCTTCACTGTCTATTTCTATCTCCAGCAGATGGTAGACTGCTCTTCTAGATTCTGCCTTTCTAGGACTCCTCCTGGGCTGTTAGGCCAGTTGAGGGTTTGGGGGCAGTTGACCAGGTGGTGTCAGCGTGGGGGGCATACCTGGTGCTCTGGGTCCCTGCCTCATCTCGTGGTCCCTTTTCTCCCAGTTGTTTTCTTGGCTGAGCAGTCTAGCTTTCCTCTCACTAAAAAAACAAACAAAAAAAAAAAGAGTGAGAACCGCGTTTTGTTCACCTGTTCCCAATTTAACATACATAGAGGCATATTTTCAAAGCACTTAGCTTTCCAAAGTTCCATAGAAACCTATGGAACTTTGGAAGGCTAAGTGCTTTGAAAATATGCCTCATAGTAACATAGTAGGTGACAGCAGAAAAAGACCTGTACGGTCCATCCAGTCTGCCCAACAAGATAAAACTCATATGCACTACTTTATATGTATACCTGACCTTGATTTGTATCTACCATTTTCAGGGCACAGACTGTAGAAGTCTGCCCAGTACTAGCCCCGCCTCCCAACCATCAGTGCTGCCACCCAATCTCCGCTAAGCTTCTGAGGATCCATTCCTTCTGGTTAGACACAGATTGGATGTATCTAGAAGGAGCTGGTCTGTAAGTACTGACTCTGCCTGCGGGGCCGGTTCAGCAGCAGGCTCCTGACTGGTAGGGAAGATCGCTGCTGCCTCGAGGTACTTCATCTGGCTACGTGGGCGAGTCCCTGTTCTTTTTCTTACCGGGGGTGAGCGTGTGGTGAATGTAGGCAGAGGCAATTAAGCAGTGTTCCCACTGCGGTAAATGGAAGTCCACAGCAGGAGTGTGTCCAGCGGGTTGCTCGGATCCCTCGTCAGGGGAGAGCACTTTTTCTGCGGAGCTGGCTGTTTCCCACTCGGTGGTAGAGGGAGCGTGCACCATCTTGCAAACACCGACAGACACACTTCCCACCTCTTTGGGGAATGGTGGTTTCTGAGGCCTCCCGTTCTGTGATGGAAGTTGGCTCTGCTGGCACGGAGAATTCCCTTTCTTCTGGGACAGCTCCTCTGGGGACTTTGGCTGCGCCGGCTTCTTCCTCTGATATGTTTTCCCAGGAGTTCGTCCTCTTTTTACATCGGACGTATCTGCTTAAGAGGACCTTTCCTCAGCCTCAGTCTTTGCCTGTCTCTCGCTTCCCCAGGGGCTTCCTGCTGGGGATTTGGGGCAGGATTTGTTACCCCTTGCGGTAGATCCTGCGCGTAAGAAGAGGCAACTGGTGTCCGACTCGGAAGGGGTGACGATGGCTCTTACCTCTAATCCCATTCGTTGGCTTCCTTGGCAGGGGACTCCCTAAGTCCATCAAGGGTGGATAAGCTTGGGGAAGGGGAGTTATTCCAGGAGGAGTTGGATGACCCTTCTGCAGTGTGTTTCTTCAGTAGGGAAGAATTGCCTAAGCTCATTGCTAATGCCTTGGAGGCAATGAACATTGCGGACCTGGAGGTGCAAGCTGCAGCTGCATTGAACCCTAAGATGGCCATCCATGGTTTTTCCTGTGCATGATGCTATCCAGGAACTCTTCTCGGCCCAGTGGGCTGACCCTAAAGGGGGTCTTAAGGTGGCCAGGGTGATGTCTCGCTTATAGCCGGTCAACCCAGAACTGGCTGAGAAGCTTGCCTTTCCTAAGGTAGATGCCTTGGTGACGGCAGTCACTAAAAAGACCACCCTCCCGGTTGAGGGTGAGGTGGCATTGAGAGATATACAGGTTCGGCACCTTGAGGCTTTTTTGAAGTGTGCTTTTTGGCAGACTCTCTATGATTTGGTGCGGGCCTTGGCCAAGCAGATGGTGGTGGCAGTTTCTTCCCACAGTCTTTTGTGGCTCCATCATTAGGCCGCAGACTTGGCGTCCAAAAAGCATCTCAGTTGCCCTTCTGGGGAAGACTCCTCTTTGGGGAGGACTTGGAGAAAATTGTTAAGGACTTAGGGGGCTCTAAATCTCGGATACTTCCGGAGGATTAGCCCAAGTCCACGCCATGAGCGGGATCTTCTAGGCCCAGTTTTCTAGAGGCCCGATGTTACACCGGAGCGTTCAGGCAATACTTTTCAGTGCGCTCAGTTTTCTGCAGTGTTCCTCCTTTCGTGGAAACTAAAGGCCCGTGGGATCATCCACACATCAAAGTGCTGTAGGTCGCACTCCCCAATGATGGGACGCTGATCTGCTGTTCGCCTCCCAAGGTAGCAGGTCGCTTGACCCTCTTATACGAAGAGTGGGCCAGGATTACCTCAGACCATTGGGTCTTAGATGTTATCAGAGAAGGTTACAGGCTCAAATTCTCTTCTCCCGTAGGAGAGCTTTTCTTGGAGTCCCGGTGTGCTATGCCATCCAAGAGGGGAGCAAGAGGTCATTCTAAACTCCTGTACCTGAGGACGGTAGTTCCCATTCCTCCATGTTTAGGGATGCTGGTCGGTGATGGAGGCAGAGTAGCCTATCAATCGCCTGAAGCTCCGAGTGGTAGTAAATGCACTGTTAGCCTTTCAGGATGCCTTGATGGGCAAGGCGGTTGCACCCTGTTAGACAGCATTCAAAGTCTGGCTCTCACCGCTGAGGCTAGTCATTTCTTCTCATGGGCCAAGACTCGCGTTCTTTGTCGGCAGTGCACATTGCAGGAACCTCCCAATGTACAGGTGGACTTCCTTGGTCAGCATCTTTTGGATCCAGCACAGTGGGAGTTGTCAGCGGAAGCATTTCAGTTGATTTGTCTTCAATGGGGAACGCTGGAGATCTGATGATGTCCCACAGGAATGCCAAAGGTTCCCACCTTCTTCACAAGAAGGAGGGAGGTCAGCTTGGCAGGGCTGGTCGCCCTTCTGCAAGACTGGCCGGAGGACATTCTCCTTTACGTGTTTCCTCCCTAGCCATTAATCGGTCGAGTGCGCCTCAGGATCCGGCAACATCAAGGCTGTGTCATCTTGGTGGCGCTGGATTGGCCAAGGCGTCCTTGGTATGCGGATGTAGTTCCACTTCTCCTCCCACTTTGGTTTTATGGCCTGCCTCTTGAGCGGTCGCATTTGAGGAAGAAGAGCTATTCCAGTGAAGTAATTGCTACCTTACTACAGGCTTGGAAGCGGTCTACGTCGACAGCTAAGATATGGTTGTGGCATACTTTTGAGGTTTGTTGTGCTGCCAGTACTTGGTCGCCCTTTTAAGGCTTCTGTTCCCAAACTTCTGTCTTTTTTGCAGGAGGGTTTACAGAAGGGTCTAGTTTATAATTCTGTGGTGGTCCCTAGCCTTCTTTAGGGGCCATGTGTCGGGCACGCCCTTGGCGTCTCATCCGGATTTGATGCGCTTCTTGAGGAGCGTGCTTCATCTTCATCCTCTGTTTCGGAGGCTGTGTCCTTCCTGGAACCTTAATCTGGTTCTCCAGGCACTACAGGGAGCTCCGTTTGAGCCGTTGCAAAAGGCGTCCGACATGGATCTCACCCTGAAGACGATATTTTTGTTGCCGTTGCTTTGTCATGGAGAGTTTTGGAGATTCAGGCTTTGTCGTGTCTAGATCTTTTTCTGTAATTCTCAGAGTCCGGGGTTACTTTACGGACAGTTCCTTCTTTTTTGCCAAAAGTAGTTTATATTTTTCATGTTAATCAGCCTCTTTTCCTTCCCTTCGGATTTTGGGAAACTGAGACTCTTGGATGTCCAGCAGGCTCTATTCCAATACTTACAGATGCCTGATTTTCGGCGCTCGGATAATCTTTTTTTTTTTAACCCTGCACGGTGGACCCCCGGAGGGGGCAAACTGCTTCTAAACTGACTATAGCCCATTGGATTAAGGAAGCTATAGTCTGTGTATATTTTGCATGGCCGCTGCCGTCTGGAGGATTACGAGCCCACTCCACTAGAGGACACGTGGGTGGAAACGGGCAGGGTTTTTTTCACTTGATGAGATTTGCAAGTCGGCTACTTGATCTTCGGTGCGTTCTTTTTCAAAACACTACTGAGTGGGATGTGGCAATGTCGACGGATGCAATTTTTGGTGCAACGTTGATGTCACAGGAAGTGACAGCTTTTAACCTTCTTTAGGGACTTTTGGTACATCCCATCAGTTTCTGGATTAATCTGCTGCAAGAACAAGGAAGGTAAAATTATGCCTTACCTGCTGATGGGTTTTCTTTCCTTTATTGCAGCAAATGAATCTAGGATCCCTCCTTATCTCTGCCGTGGTCTTTGTTCTTCTTTTTAAAAAAAAATTTCATTTTTTTGTGGCTGTTTAGTGCATCTGATGCTGTTATAGTGATTTTGTTATGGTTCGTTGGTGAGGAAGGCTTTCTAGGCTCTTTTGCCTGTTTTCTGCTTTGTGATGAGACATAGACTTAAGGGGTCCTTTTTACTAAGGTGCACTGAAAGTGGCCTGCGCTGGTGTAGACACGTATTGGACGCGTGCAGGTCCATTTTTCAGTGCACCTGCAAAAAAAAAAAAGGCTTATTTTTGGCTGAAAATGGATGTGAGGCAAAATTAAAAATTGGCGCTTGTCCATTTTGGGCCTGAGACTTTAGTGCCACCCATTGACCTAGCAGTAAGTCTCACGTGTTAACCAGTTGGTAATGGTCTACGTGCGTACAATGCCGATTACCACCTGGTTACCGCCGCACGCCGTAAAGTTTCTGGCGTGCTTAGTGGGTGCACGTAAAATTTGAAGTTACTGCCCGAGCCATGAGGTAGCTGGGCAGTAGTTCAAAATTGACACGCGTAGGCACCTATGCGGCTTAGTGAAAGAGCCCCTATGTGAAGAAGGGGCGGGCCATCTGTTACCTTTTGCCTTTAGTGATCTCTATCTCCACCTGCTGGTAGACAGACACAACCCATCAGTTTCTGAATTCATCTGCTGCAGTAAAAGAAAATTATCAGCAGGTAAGACATAATTTTACTATTTTTAGAAAATCCCATGAAAACATTCACTTAAGGATTATCAGCACAAGGCCTTGGAACTGGCAGAGCTGCTGAAAAAAAATTCTGTGCTTTTATAATGCTTTAGCTATAAATGTCAGGAAACTGTACTAATGCTCATTATATGCTTATTTTGGTGATCCCTGAATGTGCAGCCAGCGCCACAGCTTACCATTAAAACACTGCATTGTGAAACGAACTATGAAGTGGCAGTGGCAAAACTTTGTATTGTTGAAGGATTGCTATAAATACTGTGTACCCGAAGCCTTGTAAATATCCAAATGTTTAAATAAATTGTTGGAATAACAATTTGAAAAGTAATGAATGCTAAGCTCGTTGGCCCTTTATTGCATTTGTGGGGGGTGATCTGTAATACAGGCAGTGTCAGCCTGCTACCAGAGTGTTCTAGCTTTACCATGCCTTCAGCTTTCACCATTGGTTGTGCAGGATAAGAGGAAAAATTCCCACAGCAAGGGATCAGATGAGACTCAGTAGAACGGCAGAAAGACTTCGTGTCAGGAGCCGCATCTTCACAAAGGTTATAGCTGTTTGTTTTTAAAAACTTCACATTGGATGGGATAGAGAAAAATGGTAAGTCTAGAAAATGTGGGCTGAGCCCACAGCTGCGGGAAACCTAGGAGGTGCTGTAGGATGGCAGTAGGAAGGGAACAGGCCTGAAGGTCTTTAGTTGGTTGGGGGATAATTTTATAACAGGGTGCCTGTCTTTCTAAAAGCAGCAGGGGCTCCTTTTGTGCCTTTATGAAATAGGCTCCAAGAGTGACCCTCGATATTGATTGATATTTGGTAAGACACGATTCCAAAGCGCCACACCACTCAGTGAGAAACTGCACTGGCTTCCTATCAAGGAACGTATCTCTTTCAAAATCTGCACCTTAGTCCATAAGATTATCTACAGTGTAGCCCCAGGTTACATGATTGACTTAATCAATCTCCCAATCAGAAATAGTACCAGTTCATCACTGTCTTACCTGAATCTCCACTACTCTAATTGCAAAGGACTAAAATACAAGACAACCCATGCGTCCAACTTCTCTTACATAAGCACACGCCTGTGGAACACACTGCCACAAGTGGTGAAAACAACTTATGATCACCTGAAATTCAGAAAATTATTAAAGACTCACCTATTCGAAAAGGCATATCCGAATGACCCAACTTAAGTGACTCAACCCAGCAACACTTCACTATAAGCCACTACAGCATTTTGTACTTATCCCGTACCGGACTTGGCGAATGCCTTCATGGTATTATGTAAGCCACATTGAGCCTGCAAATGTGTGGGAAAATGTGGGATACAAATGTAACAAATAGTGCACAGATTTGCAGCTGCTCTGAAGATCATGTAAATGTGTGCCCACATTGTAGAGAATATATTTGATATACCGCATTTCCTTTGTCAATAGCAAGACGATGTACAAAATGAAACGAAACAAAAAAGTAGGAAAAACGCCAATTATTATAGAAAGGCAAGAGAAAAGAAATAGGGATTGTGAGGGTGGTAGGGGGACCCTGTAATAAAAGTATCATTAAAAGTAGTATGAGCTAAAAGCTGAGTTTTCAATAAAGAACTGAATTTGGGATATGAGAGTTCAAGGCTGACAACCTGAGACAGAACATACCATAAGAATAGCTATACTGCATCAGACCAATGGACCATCGAGCCCAGTATCCTGTTTCCAACAGTGGCCAATCCAGGTCAAAAGTACCCGACAGAATCCCAAATAGTAGTAAGATTCATGCTACAGATCCTTTTTCCCAGGGCAAGCAGAGAGAAGGGGCTGTACAAATGAAGGCCCTATTTCTTGTGGATTCATGGTGAGCGTGGCGTGGGGCGTGTGTAAGTATGCATTACCTTGTGTTTATAACAGCCATTTTCTATTCTCTTTCTATAAAACATCAGTGTGTTGTGCTGGTGTGGATTTGCTCCTACAAAACTTGACCATTTCTAGAGTTTGAGACTTGCTTCTGTAGCACACCTGAATGATGCTGGCTTGAGAGCAAGGCTGTGGAGTCGGGACACCGACTCTTTCTGATATTTAAGCTTTACATTTTTTTTGTTCTGGGTCTAAAGTACTAATAAAAATAACTTTAGAACAGGATGAAGTATAAAATGATAAATGTACCATATTATAATGTTTTTACTTATTTTGAAGTCGGAGTTGGTACATTTTTACCAATTTTGACTCCATGACTTAGCCTCCCCCAGCCCCGCTTGAGAGAACGGCCCCCTGTACTGGGGTGTCTTGGGTAATGGTTTATAATACTGATATCACCCCTCTCCCTACAGTAGCCCTCTGCTTTGTAAAGGAGCCAGTGGTGTACCGAGGGCAGGGCAGTGGGGGTGGGGAGGAAGCGGACAGACACATGGAAAGGGGGAGAGGGCAGACAGCAGATGGAAGGGGCAGAGAAAGCAGGCAGACACTGGATGGAAGGGAAAGAGTTAAGTGAAGATAAGGAAAGCAGAAACCAGAGACGACAAAGGATAAAGTAGTATTTATTGTTGCTGTGGTAATAGAAAATAAAAATAAGGTGATCTTTTTATTGGGCTAATTTTAATACATTTTTGACTAACTTTAAGAGACTAAAACCCCCATCCTCGGGTCAGGACAGAATACTGTAACATAGTAGACGACAGCAGAAAAAGACCCGCACGGTCCATCCAGTCCGCCCAACAAGACAAACCCACATGTGTATACCCCCCCCCCCCCCCCCAGGGCACAGACCGCACAAGTCTGCCCAGCAGTATTTCCCACCTCTCATCACTGGCTCCGACACAGACCGTATAAGTCTGCCCTCCACTATCCTCGCCTCCCAACCACCAACCTCTCTTCCACCACCCAATTTTGGCTAAGCTTCTGTGGATCCATTCCTACTGCACAGGATTCCTTTATGCATATCCCACGCATGTTTGAATTCCGTTACCGTTTTCATCACCACCTCCCGCGGGAGGGCATTCCAAGCATCCACCACCCTCTCCGTGAAAAAATACTTCCTGACATTTTTCTTGAGTCTGCCCCCCTTCAATCTCATTTCATGTCCTCTCGTTCTACCGCCTTCCCGTCTCCGGAAAAGATTTGTTTGCGGATTAATACCTTTCAAGTATTTGAACGTCTGTATCATATCACCCCTGTTCCTCCTTTCCTCCAGGGTATACATGTTTAGGTCAGCAAGTCTCTGCTCATACGTCTTGGAATGCAAATCCCATACCATTCTCGTAGCTTTTCTTTGCACCGCTTCCATTTTTTTAACATCCTTCGCAAGGTACGGCCTCCAAAACTGAACACAATATTCCAGGTGGGGCCTCACCAACGACTTGTACAGGGGCATCAACACTTCCTTTCTTCTGCTGATCACACCTCTCTCTATACAGCCTAGCAACCTTCTCGCTACGGCCACCGCCTTGTCACACTGTTTCGCCGCCTTCAGATCCTCGGATACTATCACCCCAAGATCCCTCTCCCCCTCAGTACCTATCAGACTCTCACTGCCTAACACATACGTCTCTCGTGGGTTTCTACTCCCTAAATGCATCACTTTGCATTTCTTCGCATTGAATTTTAATTGCCAAACCTTAGACCATTCTTCTAGCTTCCTCAGATCCTTTTTCATGCTTTCCACTCCCTCCCGGGTGTCCACTCTGTTGCAAATCTTAGTATCATCCGCAAATAGGCAAACTTTACCTTCTAACCCTTCGGCAATGTCACTCACAAATATATTGAACAGAATCGGCCCCAGCACCGATCCCTGAGGCACTCCACTACTCACCTTTCCCTCCTCCAAGCGAACTCCATTTACCACCACCCTCTGTCGTCTGTCCGTCAACCAGTTCCTAATCCAGTTCACCACTTCGGGACCTATCTTCAGCCCATCTAGTTTATTTAAGAGCCTCCTGTGGGGAGCCGTGTCAAAAGCTTTGCTAAAATCTAAGTAGATTACATCTATAGCACGTCGATGATTCAATTCTCCAGTTACCAAATCAAAGAATTAAATGAGATTCGTTTGGCACGATTTCCCTCTGGTAAAACCATGTTGTCTCGGATCTTGCAACTTATTGGCTTCCAGGAAATTCACTATCCTTTCCTTCAGCATGGCTTCCATTACTTTTCCAATAACCGAAGTGAGGCTTACCGGCCTGTAGTTTCCAGCTTCTTCCCTATCACCACTTTTGTGAAGAGGGACCACCTCCGCTGTTCTCCAATCCCTCGGAACCTCTCCCGTCTCCAAGGATTTATTAAACAAATCTTTAAGAGGACCTGCCAGAACCTCTCTGAGCTCCCTCAATATTCTGGGATGGATCCCGTCCGGTCCCATGGCTTTGTCCACCTTTAGCTTTCCAAGTTGTTGATACACACTCTCTTCCGTGAACGGTGCTCTATCCACTCCATTCTCAGGTGTACTTTTGCCAGTCCCTCGCGGTCCTTCTCCAGGATTTTCTTCAGTGAAAACAGAAAAGTATCTATTTAGCAAATTGGCTTTTTCTTCATCATTATCTACATAGCGGTTCGCTGTATCTTTTAGTCTCACAATTCCCTTTTTAGTCATTTTCCTTTCACTAATATACCTGAAGAAAGTTTTGTGGCCCCTCCTTATATTTCTAGCCATTTGTTCTTCCGCTTGCGCCTTCGCCGGTCGTACCTCTCTCTTGGCTTCTTTCGGTTTCATCCGGTATTCCTCCCCTTGTTCCTCTTCTTGAGATTTTCTATATTTCTGGAACGCTAACTCTTTAGCCTTTATTTTCTCAGCCACTTGCTTGGAGAACCATGTCGGTTTCCTTTTTCTCTTGCTTTTATTTACTCTCCTTACATAAAAAGGCCAGATTCTGAATACAATGCAACACCACACCACAGAAACAATGATGTATGTCCCCACTGTGCAAAATATAAACACAAAGATAGATACATAGTTACTATGTATCTATCTTTGTATTTATATTTTGCACAGTGGGGACATACATCATTGTTTCTGTGGTGTGGTGTTGCATTGTATTCAGAATCTGGCTTCTTGGGGGTTCAGTTTAATTTTTGCCTACATATCTCTCTTTTATTTATTAGGATTTATTTACTGCCTTTTTGAAGGAATTCACTGAAGGTGGTGTACAATAAGAACAGATCAAACATGAGCAATAGGCAATTACAGCAGTAAAAATATTAAAGTAACAATACAAAGTATGGCATGGTATACTAGCAATGTCAACACAATACATAATAAAACATTATAATTGGTAGTGAAGGGTAAGGCAAAGTTGTATCATATAGGTGGGTAAAAAAGTAGGAAGAATTAGAAAGTAAAGTGACTGATTTGAAGAAAGTTACACGTGGAGGAGTGGATAAACATGTCCCGCTGCAGTATGTGCAGCCTGAGTCAATCCTTGTGTGAGTGAGACTAACAAGTTAGTTACTTCTTCCATTAAAGGCTTGGTTGAAGAGCCAAGCTTTCACCTGCTTCCTGAAGTAGAGATAGTCTTGTGTTAAGCGGAGCCTTTCAGGCAATGCATTCCAGAGTGTGCGGGCTACTCCGGAGAAGACTCGCTTGCGGGTATCACATCGTGTAATGTCTTTCGGAGAGGGTATAGTTAGTGAAAGTCCATGGGAGGACCTTGGCGGTGTGTGGAGGATCATCCTATTCTTTAGATACTCGGGGCCATTTCCTTTCAGGGCCTTGAAGATCAGACATAGTTTTTTAAATTTAGCCCTGTATTGTGCTGGTAGCCAATGAAGTTTTTGCAAAAATGGTGTGATGTGGTCACGTCACTTGCAACCTTCTATGAGTCTTGCTGCTGCATTCTGAATCAACTGGAGCTGGTGCAGGCCCTTTGTAGTCAGACCATTGTATAGTGCATTGCAGTAATCCAGTCTTGAGGTTATCATGGCATGCACAACTGGGATAAGATTTACCTTCTCGATGTAAGGAGAGAGGAAGCGTAGCTCTCGCAAATAGTAGAAGCAGCTCTTGAAGGTTGCTTTGATTTGGGGAATCAGAGTAAGTGTTGAATCTAGCTGTATTCCAAGGCTCCTGATGTGATTTGAGGGGGAATTCGTACTTCCCAAAAGGGATTTTGATGTCAGGTATGTATCCATTTGTGTTAGGGACCCAAAGAAGCTCGGTTTTACTTGGGTTCAGGCAAAGTTTGTTGGGTTCAGCCCATTCTTGAATTGATGTTAGACAATCAGTTTATTCAAGGCTGTGTAGGTAAGTCAGGTTCAATGGGTATGAGTAGCTGCATATCATCTGCTTAGATGTAGAACTGAGTGTCCATTGACCAAATCAGCTCAGCTAGTGGCTTGAGGTAGATATAGAAGAGAAAAGGTGACATTATCAATCCTTGTGGTACCCCGCAGGTCAGCATCCATGGTGGTGATGAGTTGCTGCCAAACATTATGGCTTGTTGCCTGTCTGATAGGTAGGATCTGAACCAAGGAAGTACTGTTTCATTGATACCTGTTTCTGTCAGTCATGCTAGCATGATATCATGATCCACGGTGTCAAAAGCTGCAGAGAAATCAAGCAGTACTAACATCGAGGTGAATCCCTTGTCTCGGTTTCTGTGAAGATCATCTAGCAGGGATACGAGAACGGTTTCTGTTCCGTAACCAGGTCTGAATCCAGATTGACATGGATCTAGCCAGTTACTTTTTTCTAGCCATTCATTAACTTGAACACAGACTTTTTTATTCTATGAGTTTCCCTAGAAACGGGATGTTGGATACTGGCCTGTAACTTTCAAGTTTGTCCTGGTCAAGGTTGTTTTTCTTCAGCAGAGGGCAAACCACTGCCCTTTTTAATGCTGGTGGTAGTTGCCCATTAGAAAGTGAAGGTGTTCACAATTTCTGTGGCGCCTTCTATAAGGCCCATACCTGCCTGCTGCACTATCTTTGGGCAGGGATCGAGGGAGCAGGTAGTTGGTCGAAGGTCTCTTAGGATTTTGTCAAGGGTCTCCTCTGTCAGGTTAAGTGTTCCATCTGTCTCCGTTTGGAGGGGGTGAATTTGTGCACCCCTGGTTGACTGGTTGGGCACTGGGTGGGATTGCCTGTAAATCCTGATGGAGGCTTTTAATTTTGTTGGCAAAGTATGCAGCAAAATCATTGCAGTTCAGTTTAGACTGAGCTGGCTGGTTCTGTTGTGGGGGTTGCAGTAGGCTGTCTACTATACTGAACAACTGCTTGGTTGAATTGGCAGCCTGTGCAGTGCATTGAGAGAGAGACTGTTTTAGTTTGTAGTTACTTATTCTATACTGGGTGAGGATGTATTTGTGTTCTATGTTTGTGAAAAAGATGGTTTTCTGTTGGCAGGATCATCTTTACTACTCTGGTGTGCTTAGATTTTACAATGGGCTCATTGATGATCTAGTGCTCGCTGCATTGCTTAAGATGCTGCTTTTTCCTTGATACACCCTTGTTGTGTGACTCGTGGATTATTACTAAAAATGTTTTCATATAGAGGAGGGGATTGTTTAAAAAAAGAAAAAGAAATCTGCCCTAGGTGTCAAATATGCTAGAGAGCCACATATACACAGGGTAGATCACCAAATAGAAGATATAGGTGTAGTGGAAGTCAGTTTCAGAACTTTAATGCACAAATACAACCAGAGCCTGACGTGGCCATGTTTCGCCTATATGGCTGCATCAGGGGCAGCTATTAAACATAAAAATGAACATCACTAAAAAATAAATACAATAAAACGCAATACATAACAAAATCATAACTACAACATAGTGAATCATGAATATAAACTTAGTCAATTACTTAATTGTAACATATAAAGGGCCCTGCTTACTAAGTCGTGTTATAGGCGCATTAGCGTTTTTAATGCGCATTCACCATGTACGAACCTACAGTATCTTCTGTATCCCTAAATGTTGGTATGCATGTCTTTTGATATTTCTATACATGCAGATTTTTTATATAATGTGCATTTAGTAAAAGAATATACCCTAAACATTAGCCATACAACCAGAGATATAAATGACAAGAACAGCATGTGTATATAATAATGAAAGTCCTGATCGTGTTGTACTAAAGCATATGCTTCTATTCCGTGCCCTGTGTTCAGTAAAGGAACTAATTTAAACAGTGTTTGATCAAAGGGAAAGCAACCTCGAATATTGTGTGCAATTCTGGTTACCTCATTTCAAAAATGATGTAGTGGAATTAGAAAAGGTACAGAGAAGTGCAACAAAAATGATAAAGGGGATGGGATGGCTTCCCTGTGAGGAAAGGCTAAAGCAGCTAGGGCTCTTCAGCTTGGAGAAAAGAAGGCTCGGGGGAGATACGATAGAGGGGGCACACAATGAAGCTACAAACTTAGTAAATTTTAAACAAATCGGAGAAAATATTTCTTCGCTCGTGAAGTTACTCTGGAATTCGTTTCCAGAGAATGTGGTGAAAGCAGTTAGCAGGGTTTAAAAATGGTTTGGATATCTTCCTAAAAGAAAAGTCCATAAGTCATTATTAAAATGACTTGGGGGAAAATCCACTGCTTATTTCTAGGATACACAGCATAAAATGTACTGTTTTGGGATCTTGCTAGGTACTTGTGACATGGATTGGCTACTGTTGGAAACAGGATGCTGGGCACGATGGACCTTTGGTTTGTCCCGGTATGGCAATACTTATGTACTTATGTAGATAGTGGCACCTACCTAGAGGGGAATAAAGGAAAAGAAGATTTATAAAATTACCTTTTTTTATTGGACTAACTTAATATATTTTATGACGAGCTTTTGAAGGCAGAACCATCTTCAGGTCAAGTATTAACAAAAGATAACAAATTTATATATATTCTGACATTGTCATCTTTTGCTCATTTCCGACCTGAAGAAGCTTTCTTCCTTCGAAAGTTGTCAAAAACGTATTAAATTAGTCCAACAAAGGTATAACTTTATTTTTGTTCTTCTTACAGAGAAAGTACCTGTAACTATACCACAGAGAGGCGGTATATATAATTATGTATCTCTAAATATAGTTTTATTTCCATTTATGTCCTTATAGAGGACCAGTATAAGCAGAGAAAACTATCCCAGCATGCAACTAAAACTGCCGTTCTAAAATAGCTGTTTGTCCTTTTGTACAATGGGACTTATTTCTGGGTCTTTTTATGCCATAGTACAGAATACCGACTTGTTTTCTTTACTAATTTGCCTTGCGTTGTGGTTCTGTCAAGAATAATGAATCTCCAACAGTTTCAATTGTTGTTTCTTATGTTTAAAATAAAGTATGAGCGTTCATTAGTGTTGCTGTGTTTATAAACTAATAAAAAGAAACTCAAAAGAAGTATTGTGAAAAATTGTGAGAGGACCTTGACAAGACTGGGAGATGGGGCATCCAAATGGCAGATGACATTTAATGTGCGCAAGTGCAAAGTGATGCATGTGGGAAAGAGGAACCCAAACTATAGCTACGTGAAGCAAGGTTCTACATTGAGTCACCCCCCCCCCCCCCCCCGGCAAAAGGATCTAAATGTCATCATTGATCGTTCTTTGAAGCCTTCTGCTCAGTGTGTAGCAGCGGCTAAGAAAGCAATAGAATGTTAGGTAATATTAGGAAAGGAATGGAAAGCAAAAATGAGAATGTTATAATGCCTTTGTATCGTTCCATGGTATGACCTCACCTCAAATATTGTGTGCAATTCTGGTCACCGCATCTCAAAAAAAGAGTATAGTGGAATTAGAAAAGGTACAGAGAAGGGTGACAAAAATAATAAAGGGGATGGGGATGACTTCCCTATGAAGAAAGGCTAAAGCGGCTAGGGTTCTTCAGTTTGGAGAAGAGACGGCTTAGGGGGAGATATGATAAAGGTCTATAAAATGAGTGGAATGGTGAATGTGAATCGCTTGTTTACTCTTTCCAAAAATACTAGGACTAGGGCGCATGCAATGGAGCTACAAAGTAATAAATTTAAAAAAAATTGGGAAAAACTTTCTTTACTCAACATATAATTAAACTCTGGAATTCATTGCCAGAGAATGTGGTAAAAGCAGTTAGCTTAGCAGAGTTTAAAAAATGGTTTGGATACCTTCCTAAAAGAAACGTCCATAAGCCATTATTAAGATGGATTTGGGGAAGATCCACTGTTTATTTCTAGGATAAGCAGCATAAAATCTATTTTACTGTTTTGGGAACTTGCCAGGTACTTGTAACCTGGATTGGCCACTGTTGAAAACAGGATACTGGGCTTGATGGACCTTCGGTCTGTCCCAGTATGGCAACACTTATGTTCTATCACATAACCATTCTACTATATCTCATGTCTTTTGATGCCATCATAGGAGAATGCTCTTTTGCACAGCTAGCTTTTCATTCTTTCAATCAGTTGACACAGATGTGAAGAGACTTCAGCCTACCATAGATTTTGTTTTGTGGCCTAGTAGAGGGGAACATCTTAAAGATGGCAAGCCAAGGAGCTAGTCTCATAGTGAAGAAATTCGAGCCCCAGTGTAAGAAAGGGAAAATTTCATACAGGAAGTATTGGCTTAAGTCATCCCTCAGATCTGTATTTTCAAACAGGTCATGGGTTTTGTAGGAAACTCAATCAGAAGTATAGATCCCTGCATGCAATGGGGGACAGTCAGGACTGGGACAACATGTTCAGTTGATCTGAGCTGAAATGGCACACATGCAAGGTGGGTAATCCAGTGGTTTAAATGCATCACCCTTGTCCATTGCACCCCCCCTTTAAATGAGTTTATTAAAAATTTGATATATTGCCCTTTGCAGGGGTATCAGAGTGGTATACAAAGCAAATTAAAAACAGGCTGGACAGGAACTACAAATTGCAAACAAAAGGGGAAAGAGATGAAAAAAAAATCAATCAAGCAGGCTGCTGTTCTGGGCCAGGATCATCAAGAGGGGGTGGCAAATGGAAAAGGTAGTCTAAAAAAGTGAGCTTTCAGGAGAGGTTGAAAACAGCAAAAGTACAGCTCTGAGCAGAGGGCTAATGGGAGGGTGTTCCAAAGTGATGGGGCAAGGTTGAAGGAAGCAGGGTGGATTCCAAGTGGGATAATGGACTAGGAGAATAGAAAGATGAGAAGCAGAAAGGGAGCGGGGAGATGAGGGTGGTAAGGTAGGTGGGGGAACCATGACGCAGAGCCTTAAAGGCCAAAATAAGGTGTTTGAATTGGAACGGAAAGGGGCTAGAAAGCCAATAATGGTGTGCAAGAAAAGGGGAGACTTGATCAGATCTATGTGTATGACTGAGAAAACGGATAGCAGTGTTTTGGACAGTCTGCAGATGAGAGAGAGAAACCTTAGGAAGACCAGCAAGCACAATACAATAATTCAAATGAGCAGTGACCAAAGAGGACAGGAGTATGGCACAGGAGGAGTCATCAAGGTAACTATGAAGAGAGCAGAGAAAGAAGAAGCAGGACTTTACAGTAAATGAGACATGACAAGAGCTATTCTTTGGAGTTCTACGTGGAATGTTGCTACTATTTGAGTTTCTGTGTGGAATCTTGTCACTCTTTAGGATTCCAGAATCTTGCTATTCTTTGGGGTTCTACATGGAATGTTGCTACTCTTTGAGATTCTACATGGAATCTTGTCACTCTTTTGGATTACAGAATCTTGCTATTCTTTGGGGTTCTACACGGAATGTTGCTACTTTTTGAGAATGTGCATGGAATCTTGCTACTCTTTTTAGGATTCCAGAATCTTGCTATTCTAAGGGGTTCTGCATGGAATCTTGTCACTCTTTGGGATTCTGCATGGAACGTTGCCACAATTTGGGTTTCTGCCAGGTACTTGTGACCTGGCTTGGCCACTATTTGGAAAACAAGATACTGGGCTAGATGGACCATTGGTCTGACCCGGTATGGCTACTCTTATGTTCTTATGTGAGAGTTGAGGGTCAAAGGTCACACTGAGGAACTTAGAGAGAAAAAAAACAAAAGTGGGGTGCCAAAGAGAGGAGACAATGATGGAGGGAGGGGAATTTCCAGAAATGCAGAGGGTGACAGATTTGGATGGGTTTAGGACTAAGTGGTTAGAGGTTAACCAAAAGGAAATGGCAGACAAACAGGCCTGGAAAGAGAAAGGATTGGGGGTGGTGAGAGACCAACAGGATGTAATAAATACATAAGCTTCGCCATGCTGGGACAGACCAAGGGTCCATAGAGCCCAGCACCCTGTTACCAACAGTGGCCAAAAGAACAAGCAATTTGTCCCGCCCGTCCTAGAAATAATGTATTATTCCCTCGTCCATTCAGTAACATTTTATGGCCTTTTCCTCCAGGAAGCCGTCCAACTTTTTTTTGAAGTCCGCTAAGTTACCCGCCTTAACCACTTATTCCGGCAGCGAATTCCAGAGTATACATGTTGAGTGAAGAAAAATTTCCTCCAATTCGTTTTAAATTTACCACACTGCAACTTCATCACATGCCCCCTTGTCCTAGTGTTTTTGGAAAGCGTAAACAGACGCTCCACATCGACGTTCCATTCCACTCATTATCTTATAGACCTCTATCATATCTCCCCTCAGCCACCTTTTCTCCAAGCTGAAGAGCCCCAGCCTCTTCAGCCTTTCTTCATAGGGAAGTCGTCCCATCTCCTGTATCATCTTTGTCGCCCTTCTCTGCACCTTTTCCAATACCACTATATCTTTTTTGAGGTGCGGCAACCAGAATTGAACACACTACTCGAGGTGCGGTCGCACCATGGAGCGATACAACAGCAGAATAATATCCTTATTTTTGTTTTCAATCCCTTTCCTAATGATACCCAACATTCTATTTGCTTTCCTAGCCGCAGCAGCACATTGAGCAGAAGTTTTCAACGTAACATCAACGACGACACCTAGATCCTTTTCTCGGTCCGTGACTCCCAACGCTGGACCTTGCATGACATGGTTATAGTTTGGGTTCTCTTTCCCCACATGTATTACTTTGCACTTGTTCACATTAAACATCTGCCATTTAGACGCCCAGTCTCGTAAGGTCCTCTTGTAGCTTTTCACAGTCTTCCTGCGATTTGACAACTTTGAATAACTTTGTGTCATCGGCAAATTTGATTACCTCACTAGTAACCCCCATCTCTAGGTTATTTATGAATATGTTAAAAAACAGAGGTCCCAGCAGCGATCCCTGAGGGACCCCACTAACTACCTTTCTCCATTGCGAATATTGACCTTGTAATCCTACTCTCTGTTTCCTATCTTTCAACCAATTTTTAATCTACAGTAAGACACTACCTCCGATTCCATGTCCCTCTAATTTCCTCTGTAGTCTTTCATGAGGGACTTTATCAAGCGCCTTCTGAAAATCTAGATACACAATGTCAACCGGCTCACCTTTGTCCACATGTTTTACTCCTCCAAAGAAATGCAGCAGCTTGGTGAGGCAAGACTTTCCTTCACTAAATCCATGTTGACTTTGTCCCATTAGTCCATGCTTTTGAACGTGCTCTGTAATTTTCTTCTTGATAATAGTCTCTACCATTTTGCCCGGCACCGACGTCAGACTCACCGGTCTATAATTTCCCGGGTCTCCTCTGGAACCTTTTTTAAATATCGGCGTTACATTGGCCACCCTCCAATCTTCCGGTACCACGCTCGATTTGAAGGATAAATTACAAATCAATAGGAGTAGCTCTGCCAGCTCATTTTTTAGTTCTGTCAGTACCCTGGGGTGAATACCATCCAGTCCAGGAGATTTGATACTCTTCAGTTTGCAGAACTGCTCCATTACATCTTCCAGGTTTACAGATATTTCATTAAGTTTTTCTGACTCTTCAGCTTCGAATACCCTGTCCGGCACCGGTATCCCACCCAAATCTTCCTCAGTGAAGACCAAAGCAAAGAACTCAAATTTAGTTTTTCTGCTATTTCTTTGTCTTCTTTGATCGCCCCTTTTACACCCCGGTCATCCAGCGGGCCAACTGATTCTTTTGCCGGTTTCCTGCTTTTAATGTATCTAAAAAAAGGTTTACTATCGGTTTTCGCCTCTAACATTCTTTCTTTCAAAATCCCTCTTTGCCTTTTTTATCAGCGCTTTGCATTTGACTTGACATTCCTTATGCCGCCACTTATTTTCTTCATTTGGTTCCTTCTTCCATTTTTTGACTAAAATAGATCCTGCAGTGCCTGCTAGCCTCTGTTGATGTAAGTTAATCAGATTACTTCACGCGGTAGAAAAACACAGCCCCAGGGAGCACCCTCAAGACACCCCAGCACACGGAACAGAAGATCACCAGCACAGAAATTCAGCACAGTTTAAGCAATTACAGATTAGTTAATAGGATAGAGAGGCTTAGAAAAGACATCGGTGAAAGAACAGCGTTTTTTTTTTCTCTCCTACGTTTGTTTTAGGTGAGATATAGATTTAAGAACAGTGAGATAAGAAAAAGAAAAACTTTTTAAAACAAATGCTTCCTCAGCCACTAATTCAAATAGCTCTGAAAATCCCCAGCACAGCCCCAGGTCCAGGGTAACTGAAGCTCTGTGTAGATGCAGAATTTGATACAGAAAGATTGGATCAGAGTTGCCAAAGGGGCCAAGAAAATGTTGAATAGCATAGGTGGGACTGAAGAACCCTGGAGTACATGGCAGAGTGGATAAGTGTGGGAGCAAGTGCCAGGGAATGAAACTAAAAGGAACGATCACTGCGGAAGGAAGAGAACCAGCTAAAGACAGAACCCGAGATACCTATAGAGGAGAGACGAGACAGAAATAAAGAATGACTGATGAGATCGAAAGCAGCTGTAAGGTTGAGAGAAACAAGAATGGTGGAAAGATCATGATCAAGGGCAGACTGGAGATTCTTAAGAGAAGCAATAATCATTTTAGTAGTGACCACTGCAGAACCCAGATTGGAAAGGATGAAGAACAGTGTGCTGGGACAATTGGTGAAGGACTATTTTCTCAGTAAACTTGGAGAGGCAAAAAGGTTAGAGATATGCCTGTAATTAAAGAAGAGCAGTAAGGTCAAGGGAAAATGTCTTTTAAGACTGTTTTAATGACACTGGTCTTCAAAGGGGGGGGGGCAACAAACATACCCAGTTGACAACCATGGTGAAAAAGTCAGATGAAGGAGGCAGTGACAGTTAAGAGAGATCCAGTGGGAGGGGACAGGGTCAAGAGAACAGGTGGTTTTCCAACAAGAGTTAAAACATCTTTCAAAAGTGGTGAAAGAAGGGAGATTGAAATGGGACCACGAGTAAGGATGTAAGGCAAGGGCAAGAGAAGTGGACCTGGGAGATGAGGACTGGGCTATGGGGGAGCAGGGAAAGAGTAGTTTATTTGTGGGAAATAGGTTGCAAAAATCATCAACAAAAAAATTAGCTGGGTAGGAAAAGGAAAGTATCTTATGCGCAAATGTAGTTCTGCATAAAGCAAGCGGCAAACAATGCAATCCCCTAAAATTCTGGAAGGAAAAAGGCCTCGTAGAGCTCCAGATCATAACAATCCAACAGAGCTGACCAGATCACAACGATCTTCTGTTCATCATTGGCCAGATAAAAACCTTCCAATAATTAAATGTTTAATAGTATTTCATAATTTTTTTTAGGCTTTTTTTGTGCGCTTTTTCACATACTTCCTTAGTAATTTTTCACAAGAAAGCAAAGTAATCCAAAACAGAACTGCATTTGTGAAACAAACTCAAAATGTGTAGTGCTAAATGAACACCTTATCTTTCAGCACTGACTGTTACCGGCACTTGGAAATCTTATGCTGGAACTTGTTTCTTTGCCCCCTCACCCCAAGCCGACGATGGCCAGCGTTTCGCACTGCTGCTTTCAGGGTCTTGGTGGCGGGGCTGCTTTTGAAACAGTCACAGGTTCACTTCTCCGTGCCTCACTCAGCCCCTAGCTTTATGCAGAACTACATTTGTGCATAAGACATTTTCATTTGATGGGAATTTTTTTGGAGTGAAGAATCTAGCGATTTTACATTTCCACATACTATTGATTTTTTTGCTTTAGGAAAAGGAAAGACCAGAAGTGGAGAGTTGAGCGACCACCCTAAAGAGATTTTATGGACAATTAGAGGCTGGGCTATGAAACAAAGGTAAAATTTATTTATTTAGATTTTGCTCACACCTTTTTCAGTAGAAGCTCAAGGTGAGTTACATTCAGGTACACTGGATATTTCTCTGTCCCAGGAGGGCTCAGAATCTAAGTTTGTACCTGAGGCAATGGGAGAGTTAAGTGACTTGCCCATGATCACAAGGAGCTGCAGTGGGATTTGAACTGGCCACCTCTGGATTGCAAGACCGGTGCTCTAACCACTAGGCCACTCCTCCACTCACCTGGTGAAATGTAATTGGCCTTAGTAGAGACATAGGAGAGTCAATAATGATAGCAATCGGATAGGGACTTAGTTTGGCGCCAGAGGCATTCCGAGTGAAGTAAAGGGTGCTTAATAAGTCTGGTTCTGTTTCTGCTGCTCCAGCCCTGGTTTTGCATTATCCCTTGCATGACACCATAGTTCTGCTGTATTTTATTTTATTTTTTTATTTATGTAAAGAAATTTATATCCAGCTGTTTTTACACTTTTGGGCAGCTTATAACTGAATGTAAAAGTAATCTCTAAACAATAATCATGTAACATCACTCACACTTAACAAAGCATGGATCATGGCACTTAGCCATATGCTTCTGTTTATTTCAGTTTTCGATATACCACTCCACTTGTACATAAACAAATCTAAGCAGTGTACATAATAAAAAGCAGAAAAAAACAGCAGCCAGTAGACAACGCATAAAAACAAAATATGGGGCAGACTATTTCCATCAAAACAAGCACATTACAGCTTTATCAGATGATGTACTAATAAATTGAGGACCAAAGCCTTCTGTATACATAAATTTTTAACTGTTTTCTAAATCTTACAGTCTGATCAATTAATCTTAATAGAAGCACAGAAGCAGAGAAAAATGTAGGCAGATAAGGACCATATGGCCTATCCAGTCTCCCCGTCCATGCCATCTGCTCTCCCTCTCACTCACTCAGGCAACCTATGTACTTGTCCCAAGTTTTCTTGAATTCAGATACTGTTTTTGTCTCCACCACTTCCAGCGGGAGACTGTTCCACGAATTCTCCACACTTTCAATGAAGAATACGTAGATATTTAAACATCTCTATCATATCTCCCACCTTTCTTCCAAAGTTATATATTGAGATTTTTAAATCTGTCCTCATATGTTTTTTATGATGACCACTGACCATTTTAGTAGCCATTCCATGGACCGACTCCATCCTGTTTATATCTTTTTGAAGGTGGTCTGCAGAATTGAACACAGTACTGTAAATGAGGTCTCACCAGAGACTTAATACAGAGATATTATCACCTCCTTTTTCCTACTGATCATTCCTTTCCCTATGCACCCAAGCATCCTTCTAGCTTTTGCCGTCACTTTCTCTACTTGCTTGGCCACCTTAAGATCATCACATATGATCACACCCAAGTCCCGCTCCTCTTTTGTTCTCAGAAGGTCTTCACCCCCCCCCCCCCCCCAAACTATACCAAGCCCTTGGATTGTTGTAACCCAAATGCATGACCCTGCATTTTTTAGCATTAAATCTTAGCTGCCAAATTTTGGATCATTCTTGAAGCTTCAGTAGATCCCTCTTCATGTTATCCACACCATCAGAGGTGTCGACCCTATTACAGATTTTGGTATAGTCTATTCCAGAGGTTTTCAAATTCGATCTAGTCCTTGGGGCACACCCAGCCAGTCAGGGGGGTTTCAGGGATATCCCCACTGAATTCAAACCTTACCAGACAGCCCTTTGGCAAAGAACAGGACCAAGAACCAAACCTTATCAGTGGCACACCACTGATAGCATCTCTTTCCTCAACATGAGCTCCATTTCCCACTACTCTGTCACCTTTCACTTAATCAGTTTCTAACCCAGTCACTTTAAGGTCCATACCGAGGGCCCTCAATTTATATATTAGTCATCTGTCGGAACCGTGTTAGAGGCTTTGCTAAAATCTAAGTGCACCATATCTAGTGCTCTTCCTTGATCCATCTTTCTGGTCACCCAGTGAATGAAATTAATCAGATTTGTCCAAGGAGAGACCTTCCATTAAAACTATGGTGCCTCAGGTCCTGCAGGCCATTGGATTCCAGAAACCTCACTATTGTCTTTAGTCACCAGAGACTAACCAGCTTGTAGTTCCCAAGTTGCTCCTCCTGCTTTTGTGGAGAGGGTTGCAAGGCAGAGTTTCACAGTATTGGTCCTATGGCCGTACTGAACCGAATAGTCAGCCCTTGAATGCATTATTCATATTCAGACAGATATGAATTATACAGTTGGGGCACTAGGGGGCTATATATTTGGTACAGCCCTAAAAAGAGAAAATCAGGAATTACACTTCCATGCACATAGTGGCGCAAACCTTAACCTGTATCAGGCTGACTACCCCCCCCCCCCCCCCAAACAGCGAGCTCTATGTTCACCCTACAGTAGGGAGGTCCCAAACATGTCCTAAGGGAACCCCAGCCAGTCAGGTTTTCAGGAGATCCACAAGGAATATGCATGAGAGAAATTTATATAGCAAGTAGACAGTGTATGCAAATCAATATCACGTTTGGGAATCACTGCCTTACTGTCATCTGAGCCAGGTCAGCACTGATTTTGTTCACTACATTTTTGCTACATTCTGGGACCAGACTGAAGTGAGGATGTGGTTATTAGGAAAAGCAGTTGTTGCCTGGAGCATCTGACTTAGAGCCAATGTCTCACCAGCCCTGCCCAGCACGTGTGACACACATACCAGTGACCAGACTGCGAAACGTGAGCATGAAAGCCTGAAAGTGCTGTCTGGAGACAAAGTGGACACTGTGGTGGCAGAGACGTGCACGAGGCTGTCCTGCAGTGGGGCACTGCTGTGTGGCTGTCGTGTACACTCAGGCGCCTTTGAAATGGGTTGGACAGTAGGAGGCCAAGGGGAGTTAATTTTCTGTTTGCTAGTTGAATGAGATGCTTCAAAATAATTTTTTTTCCTGCTGGGTGCCTTCTGCTGGGGGGAGATACTTTTAGGAGCAGTGTGATTGGAGCGTGATTTCAATGGTTTACCCCCTTGGTGCAACAGTTTTCCCAAATTCATTTCAGCTTGATGATGTGAAAGTGGACAGGCCTCTTTTTCCCTCTTGCTGTGCTATCAGCACTGTTTGATGGCCTATTTTTCCTAACATCTCACAGAACTGGCTACAGAACTCCCCCCTCTCCAGTGTTTATTCTGTATGGAACTGAGTTCTTTTTAATCCCCTCACCTGATTTCTTTTTTATCAAGATCACTGGGGCATAGCCGACATGTGGAATAGTGGAGACTAGAATTCTACTGTAACTGATATAAAAATTAAAGCCCCCTTTTACTAAAGTGTGTCAGGGTTTTGCATTTAGCATTGGCCGTTACTGTACCTTAAGGTGTATTAAGTGCAAAAGCTGTGTAGTAACTGTTAAGCCAACCAGCACTTTATGGAAGGTAGCCATGACTGATGGCCACTAATGCATAATGGTACAGGGCAAGAATGCATTTGGCTAAGTAGTTCAAGCTGACTTACATTCATTCAGGTACACTTGGTATTTCCCTCTGTCCAGAGGGTTCACACTCTGTCTGTACCTCAGGTAATGCAGAGTTGACTTCCCCAAGATCACCAGGACCAGCACTGGGACTTGACCCCACTGCACTTATTGGACTACCCTACCCATCCACTCTGTGGGTTTAGCTATAATCACATTAATTGCAAGGTGCCGTCCCCACCCCACTTGATTCTTACAGGATACTTTCCACAACTGTTGAGCAAACTTTGCTGCTGAATATTGCTCCCGCTAATTCTGTGGTGAGTCCAGTTCAAGTTAGTTTTTCTATTGTCATGAAATTATAAGTTCACTATTTTGATATATTTTATATTGTTTTGTACATATAATGATGGATGGACAATATATGTTGGTTGCTTGCTTATTCATAGTCATGTACATATTTTACATTTTTATACATTTATTAATATACACATGATACATTCATAAAATCAAAAACTATATAAAATAGTATCTTATGTCATACATTGTTTATATCTTTCCATTTAATTGCTGGTTCCTATTATAATACATTTTAATCCTTAAGATATTATTTTTTTTATTTCTTTCCATTGTGTATGTTTGATGCAGACCCCTGACGCAGGCACTGTGCACCGAAACACGGCCCATGTCGGGTCATTTTTGAAGATTGTTCTCCAACGGAGTATGTTTAAAGCATTTGTGCCCCTATTTTGAAAGCTCTTGGTGCTTTCTTTTCCTATTTGTAAAGGCAGCATAGGGTGCTCACCCAGAACTAGGCCCCACTAGCCACATACATTTTCACAGCACAAAACTGGTGTAAATGTGTGTGTGTACTCTAAGCACAGATTCCTGTGGTTTATAAAATGTGCACATACAACACAACTGCATGTTTGCTTACACATAGGGCAGGAGTTCTCAGCCCAGTCCTCACGACACACCCAGCCAGTCAGGTTTCCAGGATACCCGCAATGAATAACCATGAGATAGATGTGCATACAATGTAGGTAGGGCATGCAAACCTATCTCGTGCATATTCATTGTGGTTACCCTGAAAACCTGACTGGTTATGTCTCAGGGACTGGGTTGCGAACCCTTGACGTAGGGTGTTATACAATAAGTACGTGCAGTGCTGCCAGTTTACCCAGGTCCAGGAGGGAGACTTTGAGGGGCATTTTCGAAAGAAATGTCCAAGTTGCAATTTGGACGTCCTTGCAAAACGGTGAAATCCAGGGGTGGGGAAACCTGTATTTTTGAAACAAGATGGATATCCATCTTTTGTTTCGAAAATACCGTCAGAGACGTTCAAATCCTTAAATTTGGACATCTCTAGACACGGATGTTTCTGACTTTTGGCAATTTTCGAAACCAAAGACGTCCGTGTCAAAAATGTCCTAATGCAAGCCTTTTGGTCGTGGGAGGAGCCAGGATTTGTAGTGCACTGGTCCCCCTTACATGCCAGGACACCAACCATGCAGTGGACTTCATAAAATGCTCCCAGGAACATAGCTCCCTTACCTTGTGTGCTGAGCCCCCCCCCCCCCCCCAAAACCCACTACCCACAACTGTACACCACTACCATAGCCCTTACGGGTGAAGGGTGGCACCTAGATATGGGTACAGTGGGTTTGTGGTGGGTTTTGGAGAACTCGCAGTTTCCTCCACAAATGTAACAGGTGGGGGGGGGGGGCCTGGGTCCGCATGTCTGAAGTGCACTGCAGTACCCACTAAAACTGCTCCTGGGACCTGCATGCGCTGTCATGGACCTGAGAATGACATCTGAGGCTGGTACAACAAATTTTTAAAGATGATTTTTGAGGGTGGGAGTGGGTTAGTGACCAGTGGGGGAGTAACGGGAGGTCATCCCTGATTTCCTCCGGTGGTCATCTGGTCATTTTGGGCACCTTTTTGTGACTTATTCATAAGAAAAACAGGTCCGGGTGACATCGTCCAAGTGTTCGTCAGGGACGTCCTTGTTTTTTTCAATTATTGGTCAAAGATATCCAAGTGTTAGGCATGCCTGTCCTGCCTCCAACATGCCCCCTTGAACTTTGGCTGCCCTTGCGACGGACTGCAGTTGGAGACGTCCGACTTGGCCGTCTTTGGGATAAGGGTGTCCATCTTCCATTTTATGTTGAAAGATGGACATCCTCTTTTGAAAATGAGCCCATTTGTGGCCCCCTGTTTTGAACTTACATCCACAATGCAGTGTGGGATTTGTAGTCTCTGATTTTTCCCATTGAAATCAGTGCTGCAGATCCCAAAATGCACCAGGACAAAGTTATCAGAGATCTAGAACTGTCCCAAAATCTCCCTCCTGCAGTGCTGCAGAAATTACAGACCTGCCATGTCTCCTTTTGGTCATCTCCCACTGGGGAACTGAGATCTCCCACTGAGCAGCTTCCCCTTCCGGAGGCAGTAGGAGATGCCTTAATAAAACATCATCTCCTGCTGGTATGGGATCAGTTCCACAGCTCTTATCATGAGACTGGTCCCGTGGCAGCAGGAAATTATATTTTATGTGTCAATAATTTTATTGATGACAATTCAGAATAAACACACTCAAATATATACACATTTACGAAGATTCACATACATAACTATACCCAGTAAAGACAACTGCAATAGTCTGTCATCAAGCTTTTCACAAGTTTTAATACCCACCCTTCCCCTATATATATTGTACATGCAAAACGTAGCAGAAATGTACTCCCAACTGCAAGTCAAAACTATAAATCCCTCACCCATTCTTCCCCCCCCACCCCAAAAAAAAAAAAAAACCACACAAACCGGTGATGGCAGTACTCTTATATGGAATTTAGTATAAAGCTATGGGCCCTTGGGGATAAAGATTGTATGTACGGGTCCCAAGTTGCCAGAAAAGCCCTTCTCCTTCGGGAGGGGGAGGGAGGATCCAACCATTCTGTGCTCCATCAGCAAGAGATTATGTAATTTATTTCGCCAGTGCCAAAACTGTGGCAGAGAGTCGCTCTTCCATGCACCCAGGGTGAGCTGTTTGCTCAATATACAAGCCTTGCGCACCAACAATTGAGCCCCTCTACTTGCTACAGCTAATAATTTGTACTTTATCCAGGATTATTCCGAGAGGGGAAAATTAGATTCTCATCCCCAACAGCGCCTCCAGGAAATTATATTTTATTAAGGCATCTCCTTTTATCGTTGAAAGGGGAGCCAATTTCCTGGTGCCACAGGCCACAACATTGGGGTGTGGCAGTGGCGGGGCTGAGTGGAGTGGGGTTGTGGACATGGCGTAAGTCTCCCTCTGAAAAATCTCACCTCCCTGGCAACTCTGAAATTAACCCACTGTAACAGGTTGTGCAGTGCATCGACTCTTTCATGAACCTTCACATTAAACCCGTTATAAACTTTTTTTGAGTTCAGTATTTTTTTTATTAACCTTTAGAAAATATAACATAACCTAATTAATAATATAACAAGGACAGATATCAAAGAGTAAAAGCATACATTAAATGGAATTGAAATATGATTAGAGCAATGAAACATTTAAATGACATAAGATATAATTATAATATAGTGGAAAAGGTGAAAAGATAAAGTGCAAAAGAATTTATTTTATTTGTAGCATTTATACCCTGCTCTTTCCCGCTCAATAGCAGGTTCAGTGCGGCTTACAAGGTGTGGTACAGAGTATCACAGAGATAACACAAAGTATTGTACAAGGTATAGTACAAAGTCTCACATAGATGACACAAAGTATGGTACAAAATATCAAGAGATGTTCACGTTATAAAGAGTAGAACAATATGAAGAGATCTGCTTAACTTTTCAACTGATATGAGATCAAGTTTGAAAGTTTGGCAGATGGAGTGCCACCAGAATATAGAATTTAGACATTACTTTAAAAGGAGTGAAGCCTGTGAAAACTGGGAATACTTTAATCAGTGGGATTTGAATTAGAGACTTAAATATATGTATTGTTAAATAACTTCTGGTTTTTAAAAGAGAGAGAATGTAATCAGATGTATTATTTCTAACTAATATTGGACAGTAAGTATGTTTTCAATGAAATGATTTGACTATACACCATATTGGCCTTGAAGAAGCCAACCAGATGATCAATGTGGAATAATGAATTAGACAAGTAATATCTGGGGATAATCAGGTTAATACCACGTTTTTTTTCTGTTTACTGTTCAATTGATCGTCTTGTCTTGTTCCACTCTTCCTATTTAGTGGTCTAAGGAAGAGAATAGAATTACCTGACTGAAATAATTTCTATATATTACTTTCTCTGTATTTCCGGCAAGTTGTTTTATCACTTGTGAAAATGTAAATGGTTATAAATAAATAAAAGAAATATAATTAGAGCAATGAAACATTTAAATTACATAAGACATAATTATAATATAGTGGAAAAGGTGAAAAGATAAAGTGCAAAATAATTATATTGTTATAAAATCAGAATATGATGAAGTAAGAACAAAATTAAAGACATATGGACATCGATGGAATTATATTTGGTTCAATCCGCCGACCAGTTGGCCAAATACTTCAACGATAAAATCATTAATCTGTGCAACACAATCCCCCAGGATGACGACAACATCGATATCTTCCTTGACGAAATGGACCCCGACGTAGCAGAGATCCTGGCAGACTGCTACTGGACAAATTTCACCCCCCTCAACACTAAGGAAGTATCCACAGCACTATCCAACTCTCCAAATATCACTGTCACCTGGACCCATGCCCCAACTATCTAATGAAAAATGCCCCAGCACGATTCATTATGGACCTCACCACCCACTTAAATTTCCTATTTCAACAAGGCTCCTTCCCCTCAGAACACGGTAACTTTCTACTCACACCACTATCGAAAAACCCCAAGAAACCAGCGAAAGACATCACCAACTATTGACCTGTGGCCTCCATCCCTCTTCTAACCAAGCTGATGGAAAATAGAGTGACCTCACAACTTAACAAATTCATACAAAAGTTCTCCATACTCACAATCAGGTTTTCGACCTGCACAGAAACAGTCCTACTCACCCTAATATCCAAGTTCAAACAAGATATTTCAACTGGCAACAAAATACTTCTTCTGCAATTCGACCTATCCAGCACATTTGACATGGTAGACCATGACATTCTCACAAAACTACTGGACGAACTAGGGATCGGCGGAGACATCATTAAGTGGATAAAAAGTTTCATCACCACCAGATCTTATCAAGTCAAATCAACCTCAATAATATCGTCTGTGTGGTCATCAAAATGCGGAGTCCCCCAAGGATCGCCTCTATCCCGATCCTCTTTAACCTTATGATGATTCCTCTGGTTAAATCACTATCCAAATCTGGCCTAAACCCCTTCATTTATGCTGATGATGTCACCATATTCATCCCTTTCCAATCTAACCTTGAAGAAATCTCAGAGAAAATAATCACTGGTATGAACATTCTAGCCTCCTGGGCTAACGCCTTCAAGATGAAACTGAACAAAGAAAAAACTCAATGCTTAATCCTCTCATCACAACACTCCACTCTGCTCCCTACCACCCTGATCACCCCTGACGTAATGGAAGCCATGCTGAAGGAAAGGATAGTGAATTTCCTGGAAGCCAATAAGTTGCAAGATCCGAGACAACATGGTTTCACCAAAGGGAAGTCGTGCCAAACGAATCTCATTGAATTCTTTGACTGGGTGACGGGTGAATTAAATCAAGGACGTGCTATGGACGTCATCTACTTAGATTTCAGCAAGGCTTTTGACACGGTTCCCCACAGGAGGCTCTTGAATAAACTAGAAGGGCTGAAGATAGGACCCGAAGTGGTGAACTGGATTAGGAACTGGTTGACGGGCAGACGCCAGAGGGTGGTAGTGAATGGAGTTCGCTCGGAGGAGGGAAAGGTGAGTAGTGGAGTGCCTCAGGGATCGGTGCTGGGGCCCATTCTGTTCAATATATTTGTGAGTGACATTGCCGAAGGGTTACAAGGTAAAGTTTGCCTTTTTGCGGATGACACCAAGATTTCCAACAGAGTGGACACCCCGGAGGGAGTGGAAAACATGAAAAAAGATCTGAAGAAGCTGGAAAAATGGTCTAACGTTTGGCAATTAAAATTCAATGCGAAGAAATGCAAAGTGATGCACTTAGGGAGTAGAAATCCAAGGGAGGCGTATGTGTTAGGTGGGGAGAGCCTGATAGTCACGGACGGGGAGAGGGATCTTGGGGTGATAGTATCTGAGGACCTAAAGGCTATGAAACAGTGCGACAAGGCGGTGGCCGTAGCGAGAAGGTTGGTAGGCTGTATAGAGAGAGGTGTGACCAGCAGAAAAAAGGAGGTTTTAATGCCCCTGTATAAGACGTTGGTGAGGCCCCACCTGGAGTATTGTGTTCAGTTTTGGAGGCCATACCTTGCGAAGGATGTTAAAAAAATGGAAGCGGTACAAAGAAAAGCTACGAGGATGGTATGGGAGTTGCGTTCCAAGATGTATGAAGAGAGACTTGCTGACCTGAACATGTATACTCTGGAGGAAAGGAGGAACAGGGGTGATATGATACAGACGTTCAAATATTTGAAAGGTATTAATCCGCAAACGAATCTTTTCCGGAGAGGGGAAGGCGGTAGAACGAGAGGACATGAAATGAGATTGAAGGGGGGCAGACTCAGGAAAGATGTCAGGAAGTATTTCTTCACGGAGAGGGTGGTGAACGCTTGGAATGCCCTCCCGCGGGAGGTGGTGGAGATTAAAACGGTAACGGAATTCAAGCATGCATGGGACAGGCATAAAGGAATCCTGTGCAGAAGGAATGGATCCACAGAAGCTTAGCTGAAATTGGGTGGCGGGGGGAAGAGGGGTTGGTGGTTGAGAGGCTAGGATGGGGGAGGGCAGACTTATACGGGGTCTGTGCCGGAGCCGGTGATGGGAGGCGGGACTGGTGGTTGGGAGGCGGGAAATACTGCTGCACAGACTTATATGGTCTGTGCCCTGAAAAAGACAGGTACAAATCAAGGTAAGGTATACACATGAGTTTATCGTGGGCAGACTGGATGGACCGTGCAGGTCTTTTTCTGCCGTCATCTACTATGTTACTATGTTAATCCCAATATCCGACAATCTAAAAATCCTAGGAGTAACGCTAGACAACCACCTATCTTTAGAAACTCATGCAAAAGCCATGACAAAGAAGATATTCAACATGATGTGGGTACTGAAAAGAATCAAACCTTTCCTCCCCCAAAAAACTTTCCGCAATCTGGTACAATCCACAGTACTCACCCACGCCGACTACTGCAACAGTATCTTCATTGGATGTAAAGCCCAAATCCTGAAAAAACTCCAAACCGCTCAAAACACAGCAGCCAGACTCATTTTTGGCAAACCACGATTTGAAAGTGCAACATCACTCCGTGAAAAACTGCACTGGCTCCCTATCAAAGAACGAATAAATTTTAAAGTCCACACATTAATTCACAAGATCCTCCATGGAGAAGCTCCAAGTTACATGACAAGTTTGATCAACCTCCCAGCCAGGAACGGGTCCAAATCTTCTCGAACATATCTCAATCTTCACCTCCCCGATTGCAAAGGTCTCAAATACAAAACCTACTATGCATCCAACTTCTCCGTTATAGGCAGCCAACTCTGGAACACCATACCAAGACACATCCAAACAACCAAAGAACACCTACCCTTCCGAAAGCTGCTGAAAACTTACCTCTTCAAACAAGCCTATCCAAATGACCCAACTTAATTTCACAAACCTAATCCACACCACTAACACTACCCTTACCTCAAACCCCCCCCCCCCCCCCACAGACGCATCTCTTCCTCTTGTCCTACTCTATACAATTGTATTATCTCTGTGATACTTGGTACCATACATTGTAAGCTGCACTGAACCTGCTATCGAGCGGGGTATAAATGCTACAAATAATAAATAAAATAAAAACTGATATGAGATCAAATTTGAAAGTTTGGCAGAGGGAGTGCCACTAGAATTTAGATTTTTCCAATTACTTTGAATGGTAAAGGCAGTTAGAGTATCATAGAGAATTTGCTGTGGGGGGGGGGGGGTAATCCTAATTTGAGAAAGAGGATCTTAAAAATATATTAGCAGAAGTAGGTATAACTGTAATATTAAGAATTTTTTGTATGATTTGCCAAATTTCTTCCCAGAATTTGTGGATTATATGACATTCAAACAGCATATGTGTCAGAGTGCCTTAATAAGTCTCCTAAAGTTCAATTATTTAACATCTATTAAAACAGAAAAGAAAAATGAAACATTGTGGTTAGCATGCACACACCTGCAAAGTTGCCCAAGTGACCCAGTTCCAGGGAGAGAGATTTGAATCCAGCCCTAGATTTCAGAGAGCCTCCATCATGCTGCATTATTGGACCTGCCTGCTGATCTCAAAGGGCAGAATCAGAGATTACAAATTAGAGGTGTGCATAGGGATGAGGACAATGGAATATCCACGGGCATCCATGGTGTTGGTTACAAAACAGGGTTGCCACCAACCCCTTACCTTCCTGCGTCTGCTCCTCCCTCAATCTGTCACTCTCCTGGTCCTGTGTGTCGGGACTGGGTTATCGTGTTAATGCAGTCACCCAGGTCCCCAGGAGCAGGAGAGAGACAGACCGAGGGAGCAGAACCTTCTGGTGCTGGGCCCTCCTTGGAGGATAAAGTGGGGGACTGCCATATCACCTCAGCTCGATCAATTGGATTGATTCAGTCCTGGTTTTACTCCATTTCATGCAATTCATAATTCTGAATTTTTTTTTTGCTGCTGATGTCTCTAAGAAAATCAGAACTACAAGTTCCTGCATGCACTGGGGTAAAATCAAGCATGGCTCTACCTGTTTGGTTGCAATGGCAACACTAAATTGTTCCTGTGTAAAGATGAGTCTTCTGTTTCATCTGCTGATTATTTGCTTTCCAATTCTGAGCTGTTTTTTTTTCCAATGTGTATTTTATCTTTGTTGGGGAAAAGAATAACAGCATACACATCTAACCATCAGATAACCAAAGTCATCTAGCCAGAACCTCATTCCCCAATGCAATACCTCAGACCATAATATCCCCCTCCCCCCATCCCCAAAAGAGAATAACCCTCTATTTCTACAAACAATGCTAGATTAGGGAGCAGTCCGGTTTGAAGTCCATTGAACATACAAGTCCCAGACCTTGTGATAGGTCAACAGTTGGCCTGTACGCATAGCCATTAGCTTGAACATCAAGTGTATATAATCCAACTTGTGTAGAATAGTTTGAGCTGTTTTACTAGTTAAACTTGCACTGCCCACCCTCAGTCAGGGCACAAGGCTTAGATATGCCACAGACAGTAATTCTAGTCCAATAATACTTGAATGATATGGAAATCCAGTACCTGCAGTAACTGGATGTGGAAAAGAACTCTAAAAAGAACAAACATATTTGCGATCATGAATTGAAGAACAGTCTGAAACATTGCAAGGATTAGTTTATTGTAGAAGCTGTTTTTTTATCACTCAAGGGCGGGGGTGGGGATTCTCAACCCAGTCTTAAGGACTTACTCAGCCAGTCAGGTTTTCAGGATACCCAGAATGAATATGCATAAGACAAAGATGCATGCACTACTTTCAATCTATGCAAATTTATCTCATGTATATTCATTCTGGGTATCCTGAAAACCTGACTGGCTAGGTGTGTCCTGAGGACTGGGTTGAGAACCACTGGTATAACTTAAAACATGTCTGTTTTACCATTCTCTATACAGCAATCTCTATTTTTCTACTTTTTTTTAGTGATGGTGGTTAACCACGTGGCATTAAGGGCAGTGGAAGAATTGGAGGAGCAATTCCCAGTCGTGAATGTGCCGGCAGGTGAGGTAAGGAACTGGTAGAAGTTGGCAAATCTGAACCCTTCAATGTCCTTTCATTATTAACTGACTCTCCTTATCATATCATATAAGCTAGTGCTCTTCTGCTCTAGAAAGTGCTCAGGGAAGCATGTTTGTCAATATACTGCTTTGCCACCAGGTGTTGTTGCAAGCCTGCTTTTGACTGCCAGCCACAGAAGGCAGTAAGCTAGTTTCGTTGATGAATCCACTGAAAATGTTTTCTCCAGCAGCAAGAACTTCCTTCAACCTTTGCTGCACTGATGATGGAACTGGGGTAGCTGGTCGCCTCTTTTCAGTTTCCTTTTTGCCTTGCTAATCTAGAACCATAAAATCAGTGGATATTTCTGTGCTGATGATTCTGTCTCTCATGTGCTAAGCTCTCTAGTCTAGATGCCTGCCTGGCTACCATCCATCACAAACTGAGCCTGAATCCACTTAAATTGGAAGTTTTATGGATTGGTAGAAGGTCTGTACTACCCTTTGTACCTCCGTCAACACAGGAATCCAAATTGCCTTGAAACAATGTATCTTATTTCTGAGTATTATCCTGGACTTCCAATTAAATTTTCTTCTGCGTATTTCTACATTATAAAGAAGGACGGACTTCTCCTCCTTCATTTACTAGTTCTCAATCATGAAACAATGGCAACTCTCCACTCTCTGTATCATCACCACAAAGATTTACCACCTTCAATTAATTCACAATTAAATGCTTTGTAAGACTTGCAGGTTTGACCACTCTGCCTGTCTGCTTATTGACCATCGTTGGCTTCCCATCTCATGAATGACTCTTGAGGTCATTAAAAAGTCATATGATAGGAGGCAATGTTCTGTTGAGGACTGAGAACTGGTTAAAAGATAGAAAATAGAAAGTAGGATTAAATGGTGGTCAATATGCTCAGTGGAGAAGGGTAAATAGTGAGGTTCCCCCAGAGATCTATTCTGGGACTGCTACTTTTTAACATAAATGACCTGGAAACAGGCATTATTATTATTATTTATTGCATTTGTATCCCACATTCCCTCACCTATTTGCAGGCTCAATGTGGCTTACACAGATTTGTTAACATTGTCATTTCGGGATATCAGGTACAGTTAGTAATGTGTAACGATCAAGGAAGGGAAGAGAGAAGAAGGAAGAGAGTGGATGGGTAGTTACAGAAGGTGGGCGTTCATAATTGATTGGGTTGGTGAGGTGACTTAGTGAGGTAGTAGGCTCTCATTGTAGGCCTTGTTGAAGAATGTTTTCAGAGATTTTCGAAAGATAGTTGTTTCGTTGATTGCTTTCAAGTCTGTAGGTAATGCATTCCATAACTGCGTGCTCATGTAAGAGAAGGTAGTTGCATGCATCAGCTTGTATTTAAGTCCTTTGCAGCTGGGGTAGTGCAGGTTGAGAAATTTGCGGGATGATCTTGTGGCGTTTCTGGGAGGTAGGTCCACGAGGTTTAGCATGTAGATTGGGGCGTCTGCATGAATGATTTTGTGTACAATCGTGCAGATCTTGAACGCAATGCATTCCTTAAGTGGGAGCCAGTGAAGTTTTTCTCTTAGGGGTTTTGCACTTTCATATTTAGTTTTTCCAAATATGAGTCTGGCAGCCGTATTCTGGGCAGTTTGGAGTTTTTTGATTGTTTGTTCTTTGCACCCGGCGTACAATGCATTGCAGTAGTCCAGATGACTTATTACCATTGACTGTACCAGGGTACGGAAGATGTATCTCGGGAAGAAAGGTTTTATTCTTTGAAGTTTCCACATGGTGTAGAACACCTTTTTTGTCGTGTTTTTCACGTGGGTATCAAGAGTGAGGTTTCGATCAATGGTGACTCCAAGAATTTTCAAGTTTTGTGAGACAGGAAGGGAACAGTATGGTGTGATTATGGTAGTGAAGTTTTTTGTGTTATGTTGTGAGGTGAGTACAAGACATTGTGTTTTTTCTGTGTTCAGTATTAGTTGGCATGCATCTGCCCACGTGTGCATTATTTGGAGGCTTTGGTTGATCTCGTTGGTGATTTCATTTAGATCATGTTTGAATGGGATGTAAATTGTGACGTCATCTGCATAAATGTAGGGGTTGAGGTTTTGATTGGCTAGTAGTTTGGCTATTGGTATCATCATTAGGTTGAATAATGTTGGTGAGAGAGGGGATCCCTGGGGGACTCCACACTCAGGTATCCATGGGGGTGATCTGTCTGCGTTTGTTGTTACTTGGTATGATCTTGTGGTCAGGAATCCTTTGAACCATTTGAGAACTGTGTCTCCTACTCCAAAGTATTCTAGTATATGTATTAGTATGTCATGGTTAACCATGTCAAAGGCACTAGACATGTCGAATTGCAGGAGGAGAATAATGAGTGAGGTGATCATATTAATTTATTTATTGGGATTTATTAACCATCTTTATGAAGAGATTCACCCAAGGTAGCGTACAGCAGGAACAGTTTAATATAATACTTACAATCTTGTTAACAGCATAACAATAGTAAAATTGCCAAATATAAATACAATTAATGAGGCAAACTGCAAACAGCAAATTGAAAAATAATAATAGAACTTCCATGAAACAGTACAAAAAAAACACCTTTAACAACATTGAAATTCAAACAACAGAAATATAATACGATGTCAATATAATACTAATGAAATATCTAATATGCACACATAAGAACATTCAAGTAACATAGATATGATACTAATGCTTTTCTACAATACAGCTGATACAATACAATATTTGTTGACTCACAAAGTTATTCAAAGTTGTTAAATCAAAAGAGGATTATGATAAATTGCAAGAGGACCTTATGAGACTAGCAAATATAACTTAATGTGAGCAGGTAGACATAGGGACGAAGAACCCAAACTATAGCTACGTAATGCAAGGTTTCACATTAGGAGTCACTGCCCAGGAAAAGGATTTAGTTGTCATTGCTGTTGGTACGTTGAAACTGTCTGCTCAGTGTGCAGCCATATCTAAGAAAGCAAATAGAATGTTAGGTATTATTAGGAAAGGAATGGAAAACAAAAACGAGAACGTTATAATGCCTTTGTATCGCTCCATGGTGCGACCGCACCTCGAATATTGTGTTCAATTCTGATGACTGCATCTCAAAAAATTAGAACTGGTACAGAAGAGGGTGATGAAAATTATAAAGGAAATGGACTGACTTCCCATGAGGAAAGGCTAAAGAGATTAGGGCTCTTCAGCTTGGCGAAGAGATGGCTATGATAGAGGTCTATAAAATGCTGGGTGGAGTGGAACAGATAGACATGAATTGCTTGTTTACTCTTTCCAAAAATACTAGGACTAGGAGGCACACAATGACGCTACAAATTTAAAACAAATTGGAGAAAATATGTCTTCACTCAATATGCTATTCAACTGTGGAACTTTTTGCCATAGAATAGGATGCTGGGCTTGATGGACCTTCACTCTGTCCGAATATAATAATGCTTACTGATTACCAGTGTCTACATATTGTTAAGACTGTAAATATAGATAGACTAGTAAAAAAGCCCCGTTTGTGATGCAAATGAAACGGGGGCTAGCAATGTTTTCTTCTGTGTGCATGTGGGAGTGTGTGTGTCCCTGCTCTCTGGCCTCTCTCCCCTCCCCCCTCTGAGTCCTTCACTGTTACAGAGCCAGCGATTTGATTTCGTGCTCTGCTGTTTTCCTTCACTGACTGTGTTACAGAGAGGGCGGGGCAGACACTCATAGGGAAACCGGATATCTCGCCCCCTTCACACTTCCGGCTGGAGGCTTCATAGAACGTTGGTGTTGCCTTTTATATAAAACTTAAAATTGTACCTCCTGATCCATTATATATTGCTCCGCCCCCTCTTCCCGGTCTGAGACCTTCTCAAATCTCGTTTGTTAATAGTTTAAACTGTGATCGTGTTTAATGTTGTGATTTTAGTGTTTTATTTTTAATTTGCATGCTATGTTTTTATGATTGTATCTTTGTATTCTGTCTAGAATGGTAGATAGTGCAGATAAATCTTTTTAAATTAAAAGATTTGCCGACAATCAGCACATTTTCTTCCCTTCGGTACCAGCCCTTTTCTGCCTTTTATCAACTTTTGGAAGAATCTTAAAATCTGGTTCTTTCCTCAGGCTTTGGGTGACAGCCCTCTTCCCCCCCCCCCCCCCCCACCCCGGTTTCTATTGTTGAATCCTAGGCCTCCCCCTCCTTCCTTTTCTTCCTTCCTTCCTGTGTAGTTGCTCTAATTATTAGATTCTAATTATTCTCATTACATTTCTTCCCTGGTCTCCTGTCTCCTTGTAGTGAATTGTATTTTTGAAAATGCCTATCTTTTTTTTAATTCCATTTTTAATGTCTTTTATTCATTATTTGTATAAATAACATTGCTAACTAAACCAAGTTGGAGGTCTGAAAAGGGGATTATTCTCCCTCTACCCCAAATTGCCTCTGGCAGTAAAAGTACTAATATTTTTATTTCCTCACTATTGTATGCAGGGCTGCAAAGTCCCAGTCCCCAAGCACTTATGATACAGGGAGGTAAAGGCTGAATCCATGAATCCTCAATTTTGCTAATTAATGGCTGTCATGTGTTTCAACACTATGGAAGAGGTTGATGCTAGTAAAGTCTGTGGTAGTCGAGTGAGTTGGCCAGAAGTGGAGACTGCTTTCCTATGAGAAAGCTATGGAAGCAGTGAGCTGCAGGCACATGCACGCTATGTGCTGAAGTTCACACACACACAGATTGGTGGCAGCAGTGGGAGCAGTGTGCTGGAGGTCGCGTACACATTGGTGGCAGCAGTGAGAGCAGTGTGCTGGAGGTCACGTACACATTGGTGGCAGCAGTGGGAGCAGTGAGCTACAGGTCGCAAGCAAATTAGTGGCAGGAATTGGATTGGAGCTTGGACCCTCAAGCTGTAAATTAATCCCAGTATGTCATGAGTCCTTTTTCTTATGATATGGCATCTCATCTGAAGGATGGCTTACTGATAATAATAGATGATCTGTGGGCTAGAACTCAAAATGGCATGGAATGTTTGCCCGGAGGAACTAGCATGTCAGTGGACTGAGGCAGTCTGAATAGTGTCCCTCATCTTACCCTCTAGATGCTGCCAAGGTGCTTTTCAGCACTTTGATATTTTCCATGTTGTCGCATTGCCTCATCTCACAAAGGTGCTGGGGGGGGGGGGAATTAGTAATGTCTAATGCTGGCGTGGGCTCACATTAACATCATTACTAACACATTCATGGTTTCTAGTGCAGACAGACCTCTTTTCCTGAGCCATCAGCCTGGAATAATCAAATTATTTTCCAACTGGTGTCTTAATATTGTGGCAGTGATCAACTGAGCAAGCTACTTGGACTTTGTCACGTAGCTGGGTCACACAAGCAGTGCTCAGTGTGAATCCGGAAATCACCCCATTTTAAGCGCTTGCAAACATTGCAAAATACTGCTCTTAGACTATTAGGGAATATTAGGAAATATGTTCTTATTACACCCTTGTTTCTGAAATATCATTGGCTACCAGTGGCTTTTAGAGTACATTTTAAAATTTGAGCATTAACTCATAATGCTTATTATTCTCTACAACCGGGGTATTTACACGCATTGACTATTCCTTATCCATGCAGGATCAGAGATTGGTGGTTCCAGCTGTTCGTAGCACCAGGTTAAGCTCCTGTAGAGCAGAAACATTTTTTTATTTGGCCCCATTCTTGTGGGATCAGCTTCCAATTTATATACATTTAGAAGGAAATTTTAGGAAATGTAAAGTTGCATTGAAAATTTTTTATTTAAAGGAGCGTTTAACTTAGATATTTGTGGGAGGGTATGGTACACTAGGTTCTCCGAGGAGGATAATTTCCTTTGTTAATTGAATGTTTTATTGATTATGTGCCTTGTATGGATGGGTGGTTCTTTCCTATCAAGAATATGGCATTCTTTTATTTCATTGTTATGTCTATTTTATTGATTTATTTACTGACTTTTTGAAGGATTTCACTCAAGGTGGAGTACAGCAAGAGTAAGTCAAACATAAGCAACAGACTATTACAGAGTAAAAATTTTCAAATAACAGTACAAGTATGGCATCGTATACTACACTGCAATGTCAACACAGTAAAACATTTTAATAGTATAGGGTGTAAGCAAAGATGGAACATTATCGATAGATAAGATAGAGTAACAGGAATAAGAAAATAAGGGACTAATTTTAAAGAAAGTTGCAAATAAAGTCAGGTGCTTGAACATTATCTTTGCTAGGGTAGGAATAGATTAACTTGTCCTGCTATATTATGTGCAGCTGGTGTGATTCCTTGTGTGTGTTTGACAAGCAAGTTAGTTACTTCTCCCATTAACGTCCTGGTTGAAAAGCCAAGCTTTCACTTGCTTCCTGAAATAGAGAGAGTCTTGTGTTAAGCGAAGCCTTTTATTGAGTTCATTCCAGAATGTGGGGTCTACTCCAGTGATGATCCTAGGTCGGCTGCCACCCGGAGCGGATCGCCGATGCGCACCCCCCCCCCCCCCAGGTGCATGTTTAGCTGCTGGGAGCAGCCGTGTGGCTCTCAGCTCCGCTGGCTCCCTGCTCCCTCTGCCCTGGAACAGGAAGTAACCTGTTCTGGGGCAGAGGGAGCAGGGAACCAGCGGAGCTGACAGGCATGTGGCTGCTCTCTGCGCCCCCACCGCTCCGCCCTTGGTACGCCGCTGGTGTACTCTAGAGAAGGCTCCTTTGCAGGTATCACATCATGTGATGTCCTTCGGAGAGAATGTAGTTAGGGATACTCCTTGGGATGGCCTTAGTGACCTTGTAGGTGTGTAGAGGGAGATCTGTTCTTCAGATTCTCTGGGTCATTTCCTTTAAGGGCCTTGAAGGTCAAACATAGAGTTTTAACTTTGGCCCTGTATTGTACTGGTAGCATGTGAAGTTTATTCAAAAATGGTATTATGTGGTCACGTCACTTACAACCTTCTGTTAGTCTTGCTGCAGCATTCTGAATCAATTTGAGCTGGTGCAGACCCTTTGTAGTCAGACCAGTGAAGAGTGCATTACAGTAATCCAGTCTTGATGTTATCATGGCATACACAACTGAAACAAGATTTGCCTTCTAAATGTAAGGAGAGAGGCGGCATGGTTGTCGCAAGTGATAGAAGCTGCTCTTTAAGGATGCTTGGATTTGAGGGATCAGAATCGAGCTGTATTCCCAGGTTCCTGACTTGTGATTTGAGGGGGAGTTTGCATTTCCCAAAAGAGATTTTGATATCAGGTTTGTGCCCATTTGTGTTAGGGGTTCAGGCAAAGTTTGTTGTTTTTAGCTCATTCTTGAATTGATGTTAGTTTATTCAGGGGCAGGTTCTGTGGGTATGAGTAGCTGCACCTCATCCACATAGATGTAGAACTGAGTGTCCATGGACCGAATCAGCTCAGCTAGTGGCTTGAGGTAGATATTGAACAGAATAGGTGACAGTATTGATCCTTGTGGTACCCCACGGGTCAGTGCCCATGATGGTGATGTGCTGCCAAACAATATGGACTGTTGCCTGTCTAATAGATAGGATCTGAACCAGGCAAGTACTATTCCACTGATATCTGTTTTTGCCAGTCATGCTAGCATAATATCGCGATCCACAGTGTCAAAAGCTGCTGAGAAATCTAGCAGTACTAACACTGAGGCAAATCCCCTGTCTCGGTTTCTGTGAAGATCATCTAATAGGGATACAAGGACTGTTTCATTTCTATAACTGGATCTGAATCCAGATTGACATGAATCTAGCTAGTTTCTCTCATCTTGCCAATCACTGAGTTAATCACAGACTGCTTTTCCCTAAAAATGGGATGTTAGATACTGGCCAATAATTTTCAAGTTTGTCCTGGTCAAGGTTGTTCTGCCCTTTTTAATGCTGTTGGCAGTTGAAAGAGCTGTTTACGATTTGTGTGGCACCTTCTATGAGGCCCATGCTGGCCTATCTTTGATGGGCAGGGTTCAAGGGAGCAGGTAGTTGGTCTCTCAGGATTTTGTCAGGGCCATCCTCTGTTATTGGGTTAAGAGTTCCATATGTCTGTGTCAGGAGGGGGTGAGTTTGTACGCTCCTGGTTAACTGATTGAAGACTGGATGGGACTCCCTGTAAATCCTGGCGGAGGTATGGTAAACCGCTTTGGTCTTTCACAGTTAATCAGTATATTACGTTTTAATTTTAGCGTCATCGCTTATACAGGTAAATATTTTCAAATCAGCAGTTCCCCCTACTATTTCAGTACTGAGAACCCCCTTCATCACCCCCCCCCCCACACACACACACACACACACACACTTTTTAAATTGTGTTAACTTAATACATTTTGTGATTAGCTTTCAGGTGCTATTGCTAACACTTTTAATCGGGCCCTGTGCAGATTTGGAAATCTTTAGCGACAAGGAGTTAGGCTTTCCAGGGAGATGTAGACTCCTTGTACACCTGGTGAGTGGGGATTGATATATTGATCTCTGCCTCTCTGCTCATCTGCAAACTCTTGTTTTCAGTTTATTTTATTTTTTTTTGTTACATTTGTACCCCGCACTTTCCCACTTGTGGCAGGCTCAATGCGGCTTACATGATTTCTGGCCTGTTCCCTGCTTTGTGTTGTTTTTATTACTTCTGAAGCAGAGCTTTATGATAAGTTACATAGGCAGGTCACTGGAGCACAGCGGGTGAATCTGCCAGAGGCGTTTTCTCATTAGAAGGGGTGGGGATCTTGTTTTTTCTTCCCTGTAACACGGACCTCCTTTATTATACTGGCATTTCTTCAGCACATGATGTTTACTTAAGCATTGGAGAGATCATTCTTCCTTGAGCTTACTATATAAGCTGCCTTTCTGTAGAGGCACCCAGAAGGAAGTGCTAGAAAACCAGGCTTGTGTTTTTCAGCAGCATAAGGTCACCGACTGGTTCTACCTGATGCACCTTGGGGCTTGTAGTTCCTGTTTTCATTAGAGAAAGTGGAGTTTCAAGTCCTTCAGTGCAATAGGTGCCAGATCGGGACCAGCCCAGATTGGACTCAACACTCCTTCTTTACCTGCTCTGTGGATATTTCTAGTGGAGCCAATGAAAGATGCACCGAGAAATAGCTGCTGTGCAATAACATGTGGCCCTTGGCCACATATGTGGAAGGATAAGTCGAGGATTTGAGTGTTTCTTTCCTCCTCCCCACCTCTTCCAATGCAGGAAAGGTGCCCAGTGCCACCAGGATGCATAGAATGAGAGGCAAGAGGAGAACAGAGAGCCAGAATACAGTGCAAGGCTGCATGCCTTGCTGGTGGCACCACAAAACAACCAAAAAAAGGAGGAAAAAAACCTCACGAAACCATGAGATGTGAAAAAAGACAGTGAGGTAAATTCAGGGAGGATAGCAAAGGAGTCTTTATTAAAGACTAGTAAAACATGCCCGTTTCTGGCGCAAATGAAACGGGTGCTAACACGGTTTTCCTCCCGAATCTCCCCCTCCCTCCCTACTCACCCCTTCGGCGTTGTGTATGCACTTACCGCCATTGTTGCGGACCTCGGCACGCCACCTTCAATCTGCTGAGTTGTTAGTTGTGAAGCCACTGACGCCATTGCTCCGCCCTCAACGTCATCACGTTTGACGCGAGGGCGGGACCCCAACACAGTGATTTCGGTGGCTTCACCACCACGAACCCTTCGAACCGGAAGGAAGTGCCCGGAGGACCTGACAGTGACGTCAGTGTCCTCAGAACGCTGAGGGTGAGTTTTATTATATAGGATACTTAAAAAAACGACCCAACATGGCCGTGTTTTGGCCCAAAGGCCTGCCTCAGGGGTCTTGGTAAATCTCTGGTGTTGCCGTGTGGAACTCTACAATGGAGAATTTTAATGCACGGATCTGGCAATCAAAATCCTTCGTTAATCCTCTGTCTTGTAAAGCCGCTAAATAACTGAGGCCGAATGGTTGGCTGATGCAAATGATGATCCCTAATACAGTATGGGATATTCTGGCTCTCGTGTCTAAAAAAGAACCAGGATTTTAAAGAGCTGGCATTTTGCATTGGTACTAGTGATGCTAGAGAAATAATTATTAAAATATATATACCACTTAGGAATTTTATATCCTTTATATTTACAGTGGAAAAAATAATTTATAAGAACATAGGTGTTTCCATAATGGGACAGACCGAATGTCCATCAAGCCTTGCATCCTGACCTTCAATGCCTTCACCCTTGTGCTCTTCTCTCTGGTTTTCATCATGGAGTAGCACCGTGATTTTTCCCCTCTATTTGCCTGTGTATGAGCCCTCTGAGGTTTTGCAGTAGTCTGCTCCTTTCAGAGATTGTTCTGCTGCTGCTGCTGCTGCTGCTGCTCCTTGGCCTGGCCACCAGATGTCACTGCAGCTGTACTAGTAGTGCTCCCAGACCGAGGCTGAGATCTGATGTATTCAAGAAGCAAAACACATAAGAAGTCAGTGAAAAAGTTTGGTGAGCCTCTCCTTAAAAAAGAAAGATGGGAAAGCTAACTAAATATATGCCAGCTTTCATAATTTTATAGTGACAGTAGCTTTTACTGCAAGAGAATTGTCTCTTACTGAATAAGAAAAGTCATTCTGTGCTCTTCAGGAATGCCTCCAGCTTCCCAAGCCTACAGAAAATGACTTCTCTTATACCAGAAGACATATGTCTCTTAGCACCAGTTGACTCTCAGGATCCCCTCTTGGCTTTAATGTGATTAATTAGAGTCTGTTGCTGGGAATCTTCATGGTCCCTGTGCTGTCACAGGCTCTGGGATATGCTCACAGACCACTGATCACGTAGTCCCTTGCTATCACCCCATATATCAGTCAGAGGCACAGAGAAGCTTCCGCCTCAGCACTGCGTCTGCTGATCAGATTAAGGAGAAGGCTTTTTTTTCTCCAGCTGTTTGTTTGAGGGCTTTTTTTTCCTAAATCTGTGTAGATAATTAATTATTTAATTAATTTTATGAATCACCCAGTGTTCCTGACAGTGTTGTATAGTTTCAAAGTAAATGTAACTAGTTACTGTAATTAAGTAAAAGTTTTGTCACTTTTAGTTGTAAAGAAATACAGGAACCATTTGTTACTTTTACTTTTACTGAAGTAATAATTTTACCAATTTGTACTACTTTTACTCAGTTACATCTGATGCTTGCAGTTAAAAGTAAAAATTGGAAGAGAGACTTAAATGATGATTCCTCAGTAAACCAAATGACAAACCTGGAACATGATTTTGGTATTGCAGATCTCATCACTCAAACAGTGGATCATCTCATCTTAAATTTTGGTTTTCAGGGAATACAGCCTCATGAGAACAGTGGAGTTGCCTGTGTTTGTTGAATTGATTACTGGTCTCCAGCCAAACAGAACAGTGATGAGTTTGGTCACTTTGAAGCGGAGATGAAGCTGAAGCTGGTTGCAATTCTTGGTGAACAGATATATGTCTCTACCACAACAGACTGCTGAACATCCCATGGAAAATTTTACATTGGGGTGACTGTCATAAGAACATAAGAATAGCCAAACTGGGTCAGACCCAATCGTCTGTGTAGCCCAGTATCCTGTTCCCAATAGTCGCCAACCCAGGTCACAAGTATCTGGCAGAAACCCAAATAGTAGCAACATTCCCCATGTCTATCTTAATAGTAGACTATGGACTTTTCCTCCAGAAACTTGTACAAACCTTTTTTTAAACCCAGATACGCTAACCGCTGTTACCGCATTTTTCGGGAAAGAGTTCCAGAGCTAAGCTCTTCGTTGAGTGAAAAAATATTTCCTCCTATTTGTTTTATAAGTATTTCCATGTAACTTCGTTGAGTGTCCCCTAGTCCTTATACTTTATGAAGGAGCAAAATAATCTATTCACTTCTCATTCTACACCATTCATGATTTTGTACACCTCCATCATACCTCCCCTGAGCTGTCTGTTTTGCAAGTTGAAGAGCCTTAACCTCTTTAGCCTTTCTCTTATGAGAAGAGTTAATTTATCATTTTGGGTGCTCTTTTTTTTTAACTTTTTCTAATTGCGCTATGTCTTTTTTTGAGATATGGTGACTAGAACTGAACACATTACTCAATATGAGGTCGCACCATGGAGCAATACAGAGGCATTACAGTATTCTCAGTCTTATTTACTATCCCTTTCCTAATAGTTCCTAGTAACCTATTTCCTTTTTTGGCTGCTGCCTCACACTGAGCAGAAGATTTTAGTGTATTGAACCCCCCCCCCCCCCCCCCCTCAGCTTGCTTTTCCAGCCAAGCCATTGCCGTATTTAAACATTCAAAGGCTTCTGCATGTGTTGGTCCCAAATCAGAATTAACCTGGTGATCTTCATCGATTTCTGATTCTTCTCTTGTACTGATGCCACGATTTCATCATCTGTTAAGATCTGACATCCTGGATCATTAGTTTCACTGCATATCCATTCCTGACATTCTCAACATCACAATTGGCGAGCCAAGAACCTGTAAAATATCATTAGCAATGTTTTAAGGACATCCATTTTCTTCTTCTTCTCCCTCTCCCTGTCTTTCTGATTTGTTTAGAATAATGTTCGATGCATTTTTCAGGGTTTGGTTTATAACTTGATTCCAAGTATCAGCAACCATGTAGGATCAATCTTTTATGTTCAGTTCTCTTATGAATTGGATCATACCACATTCATCTTCAACATCAGCCAGTAGAAGTTTTTGTAGCAGTTGTTTCCTGTAAAGTCGTTTCAGTGAAATAACTCCTTGGTCCACTGGCTGCATTATAGTTATCACATTTGGTGGCAAAAAAGCACTTTGAATCTACTTTCCTCTTGCTCTAGGCTTTCAGCCATGGGATGTGATGACGCATTGTCCAACTATAAAATTACATTTCCACCTTTTCTTGTACGAAGCTGAAATTTTTTCACCTCTTGTATGAAATAGTTGACAATAGCATCACTGTCTTTTTATACTGTATATTGTTGATGTTCCAGCACCATATTCTTCTGCCAGATTTTTCCTCCAACACTCCCTTTCTCAACTTCTCCACAAAATCAGTTTTATCTTTTAGTGATAAAATGTGCCTTTTCTTGCTTTGACGCCATTTTAAATACAGCACTGTACTGTTGAAACCTTTCTGCATGGGAGTCTCTGGCCGTCTTCAAATCTAAGCTAAAAGCCCACCTTTTTGATGCTGCTTTTAACTCCTAACCCTTATTTCATCATCCTCACTTTAATATTCCCTTATCTCTTATTTGTCCTGTTTGTCTGGCCTAATTAGATTGTAAGCTCTGTCAAGCAGGGACTGTCTCATCATGATCAAGTGTACAGCGCTGCGTACGTCTAGTAACGCTATAGAAATGATAAGTAGTAGGAGGAGGAGGAAAAGGAAAGGGTAGGGGTTTTTCTCTGCTGCGTCCATGCTCTCGTTGATGTCATTTCCTAAAGGACAAGCACAGGCCGTGAGGATGAATCGCTGGGAAGGTACAGTAGAACATGGTAGATTTAGAGAGGAGGATCATACTGGGCCACTGGCAGAGGAAATGGAGATGGGGGTTGACGCGCTTCTGCTGGGTGGGCCTGTTCCTACCATGGTCCACCCGTTGCTACGCCGTGGTGCACAAGTCTGGATAATTGGACATCCGGATAATCAGCGTCCTACTGTACTTTGAACAACACTGGTTCCTGAGAACTCAGAGTGATGTATGTGATTATAACATAAAGACAGATAACAACAGAATACTGTATATAAAGGGCCTGATATTCAGCTGGCGACAGGCAGTGCTTTTGCTTTCCGCTGCTGGTGTTAAACCTGGATATTCAATGCTGGGCCATTTTCGGCATATCCAGACCAGAGCATCTTGATTACAGATGAGATATTCTCTATTTAGATTCCCTGCATTCATGCAATGAAATTATATCCTGCTTAATACAAAAGCGTCTTCCTGGAAGTTATAGATCCAGGAGTGCATCATCCTGCTTGAATATGTATTAGGGAAGTCAGGAGGATGAAAGTAGGGGATAGTTATTTTATAAATGAAGAGAGAGAGAGGAAGGGAAACTTCATTTACAATAATTCCAGTATTTGGATAGGGTTTTATTTTTTAATTTTATCCACTTCTTTGGATGGTGTGTGGAGGTCCTCAGGGTCCCCATTGGGAATATCTTTGGCATTCCAGATATTATTCAACTAGGAAGTGATCACACAATTCCAGATCTATCATGGGAAAACTGAAAGCCACACATGGCAATATTTGTGTTCACAGTAGCCTAAATATACACCCTCTCCTTCCTCCCCTCTCCAACAAAAAACTTTAGTGTAGTAACACAGCCATACACCCTGGAGCTGCTAGTTCTCCCCCTTTTTACCTCTTACCCTTGTCTTACTGCCATCTCTTTCCCACCCCACTAGTCATACCCATCAATAACAGGCAGTCTGTAGTACAGCTTGTGTTTTGAGGACAACATAGGAAAATTCCATCTGTCTTTAATATGAAGGTGATTAAAATAAGGAGGTATTATGTCCTTACAAAGCAGAGTGTCCTGCTTAGGCAGCTTTGCAGCTGTAGGAGTGCTTGAGAAATCACAGGCCTGCAAAGGGTTTCTCATGCTGTACAAAAGAGGCTTAAGCTGGGGTGGCCCTTTCAGGGTGCTGAGGGCACATTCACATTAGTGCCATCTCCCAACTGTGTGGCCCAGCCTGTTTTGCAGTCTCTCCCCAGAGGCCTCCTGAATTGGTTGCAGAAGGGGAACTACAGTTTTTCTTATCCGTCCCCTCCCCTCCCTCCCTCCTGAAAGATGGACCAATGTCTTTGCAGTAAGGTGGTTCATTGGATATGCTGCTGCGTCTGACTGGCCTAGGAAGGAAAATTTTACAGACTGGAGCCGTACGAATTCCTGAGGAGGAGTTCCAGGAATCAAAGCATCTTTAGGTCCATGGTCTCCATGGAAAATGCCCCTTTCCATGCTCGTTATGTAGCCCCCTCTCTCCCTGCAGTGCTGAGATAGAGTGTGGCTTATGTGTACGGTGGTGGACGTGCAGGATGTGTTGTCCCTTTTCCCCTGGTGCCACCAGTGCTATTTCCTGCCCAATCTGAGATGTGGCAGCATTAATGTGTGATTGATGAGAGAGTGGAGCTTTACTGACAGGGAGATGGGAACAGGGAGAGACTGGTAGGACCTGAGTGATTACTGGGAGAATGGAAGCAGAGAGAAACTGGTAAGGCCTGACTGATGATTGGGAAACATGGGTGCAGGGAGAGATGGGAGCAAGGAGAGACTGGTAGAGCCTGAATGATGACTGGGAGAGATGGCAGGGAGATGCTGGTAGAGCCTGAGTGACGACTGGGAGAGATGGGAGCAGGGAGAGGCTGATAGGGCTTGAGTGACGAATGGGAGAGATGGGATCAGGGAGATACTAGTAGGGCTTGAGTGATGACTGGGAGAGATGGAAGCAGTGTAGACTATTAGTGGCTGAGTGGTAATTATGCTGAACTCCATGCACAAGAAGCAGCTGCTCTGAGATTCTCCCTTCTCCTCCCTGCACCTCTGCAGTTTTCCCAGTAGGAAGGGGACTGGGTGGGGTGTTGGGGAAAATGTCATTCCTTCAAACTCAAAAGGCAATTTTACAAGCAGGTGCCTACATTTTGGTGCCAACAGTGTGCTGAGGGTATAGAACAGGAGCACTTTTGTGCGTGATTGGCAATTGCATGTGTAAGTGCTTGGCGCTGTTCTCTAAATCGCTTTGCGCACAGCTGTAAGAGGGGTGTGTCATCAAGTAACACACACCCCTTATAGAATACTATCACATCGCATGGCCCATTTATGGCAGCCATTGATTTTCTGTACTTGATTACGCCTAACCGACACAGCTTAGTGCTGGACTTCCACAGCAACTTAGGTGCCCCCTGAAGCTAGTCTAGAATTGGCATTAAGTTCACCCCATCGCGGCACTTTCATCCTGGCACCAGTTTCTTGAATCAGTCTCATGCCTGCACTCTGAAAATGTTTTGCCTTTTCAATTTTGAGGACAAATGGCTTGTTAGGGCTGAGGTATGTACAATCTATGATTCAATGGTGATAGTGTTTGTGTGTGTTGGGAGTGGGAATGGGGGGAGGATTCATGCAATTCTGCCCCTAAACAGAGCTCTTTCACCCTTCAGACCTTTATTACTTCCTTCCCTGGGGAAACATATCATTACTGTGAGCTAAAGACATTTCCAGCAGATCTCACTGGGACCAGATGAAGCTGAGTTATGAACCTCAGCTTCTGGAAACAATTCTTGCCACTTTGTTGTTTTTCCAACTTTCTGGTCTTTATTGTGGTAGGACTAAAAAGGAATTAGAGAACACAGATCACTAGCTGTTACCCATCCCGAGGCCCCTCATCGGTCTGAGACCTATCCAGGGCTGCTGTTAACCAACAGCTCTGTACATAAGAATATAAGCATCTTCTTACAGGGACAGACTGATGATCCATCTAGCCCAGTATCCTGTTTTCAACAGTGGCCAATCCAGATCACATGTACCTGGCAAGATCCCAAAAGAATAAAACAGATTTTATGCTGCTTATCCCAGTTAATAATGACTTAGAGATGTCTAAGAACTTGTCCAAACCTTTTTTTTTAAACTCTGCTATGCTAATGTTTTACCACACTCCAGAATTTAAGCCGCATTGAGCCTGCCATGAGTGGGAAAGCGCGGGGTACAAATGTAATAAAATAAAAAATAATAATAATAATTACACGTTGATTAAAGAAATATTTTCCCTGATCTGCTTTACATTTACCACCTAGTAGCTTCATTGCATGCACCTTAGCCTTTGTTTTTTTGGAAATGTAAACAAGCGATTTACATCTACTTGTTCCACTCCAGTCTGGCATTAAATAAATAGAGTGAATGTTTTATTAATATGAGCATACTCCCTTGCAAAACCTCCTTTCCTCATATCTACTTTACATGTCTTTGTAACAATGGGAGTTTAATGGAGGTCTGCTCTTCAGTTGTCTATGCTGTATGCATGCTTTATGTGTATCAGTGTAACACCTGCATGGAGCTCTGATGAAGCTCTACACTTCAGCAGTCTGTGCTGTATGCATATTTTGCATGTATCAGTGTGACACCTGCATAGAGAGCTTTCAGAGGAAGAAGATTACAGTACCATTCCCCAATTTACTCAGCCTCGTAACAGTGGGCATAACAGAGTTGTATTCCCTTTCGGAACAAAAATAGTGGATGGGCGAGGAGTATTGTCTTCAGGATTTTGCATTAAATGCCCACTGAACTATTTGCAAAAAAGGAAGTTCCTCATTTGCTCGCACTGTGGTTATCCTTCACTGTGTCAGTCCTACCCTCTGAAGCGAAGTGGGTACACTTGAAAGAGGTCTCTTGTCTTTCTGACAGAAACAGATGCATTGATTTCTTTTGGCCAGTTGGTGGGTAGTAAACAGAGGCTCCCCAACAGGAGCCTGGTGAGAGACGCAGAACAAAGGTTCCTCCTCATCACGGCACATCAGCAGGTCTTCCATGTGAGCTCTACCACTGACTTCATTAAACCCTTCCTGCTGGTATAACTCGGGATTTATTTCAGAGACTCAAAATTGATATACATTTTAGGAGACTTGGATGTAGGTTTTAGTGTTTGTTTGCCAGTCAGTTCAGCTGGTGGATACTGTACATATAATCCAGGCAGTTGTTTCTCAAAATGGCATGCAGGGCAAGGGCTTCTTGTGGCACCCCTCTTCCCTTGCAGACTCATAGGCTAGCAGGCATTGCCCTGGGCAATTGCTCTGTTTGCTCAAGTATTGTGACAGCCTTACAAGTATGTCACATCACATGCAGTTCTGCTTGTGACTTCTGTGATGTAGATTCCCCTCTCACTGATTCTGCAGAGAATCAGAGAAACCAGAACTACAATTCCCTGCATGCCATTGGACAAAACCAGGACTGGATCACGAGGGAGTTGCTTGCAGGGACATGGGTTTGGAGAGAGAGGTGTGGCAAGGGACAGGTGTATTCCCTCTCTCCTACAAGTTTTGTGGGGAGAGGTGATTGGAACAGGAACATGGCTTTGCAAGTTCCAAAACCTGAGTTCTTCCCCTCCCCGACTTGGAATTTAATATTTTGGTTTTATCTCACTCCTTTTTATTGGTAGTTCAAGGTGAGTTACATTGAGGTCTACAAAATCCTGAGTGGAGTAGAACAGGTAAAAGTAAGCCTGTAATGTTTCTCATATCTCACACTAACACTATCTACTTTTTCTCACCTACATAAGAACATAAGTAATGCCACACTGGGAAAGGACCAAAGGTCCATTGAGCCCAGCATCCTGTCCACGACAGCGGCCAATCCAGGCCAAGGGCACCTGGCGAGCTTCCCAAACATTCTATACATGTTATTCCTGGAATTGTGGATTTTTCCCAAGTCCACTTAGTAGTGGTTTATGGACTTGCCCTTTAGGAAACGTCTAACCCCTTTTTAAACTCTGCTAAGCTAACCGCCTTCACCACGTTCTCCAGCAACGAATTCCAGAGTTTGTTTATGCGTTGGGTGAAGAAATATTTTCTCCGATTTGTTTTAAATTTACTACACTGTAGTTTCATCGCAATCCCCCTAGTCCTAGTATTTTTGGAAAGCGTGAACAGACGCTTCACATCCACCTGTTCCACTCCACTCAATATTTTATATACCTAGACTGTAAACCGCACTGAACCCTGGAAAGGGGATATTAGCGGTATACAAGAATTGAATTGATTTTTCACTCTTTCAAAAAATACAAAGACCAGAGGACACTCAATGAAAATACATGGAAATATTTTTTCACTCAAAGAATAGTTACATTCTGAAACTTGTTGCCGGAGGATGTGGTAAGTTAGCATATGTTTTGAACAAGTTCCTGGAGGAAAAGTCCATAATCTGTTACTGCTTGCTCTGGGATTGGTAGCATGGAATGTTGCTACTATTTGGGTTTCTGCCAGGTACTTGTGACTTGAATTGGCAGTTGTTGGAAGCAGTATAATGGGCTAGATGGACCATTGGTCTGACCCAGTATGGCTATTCTTATGTTTTTAGGTACACTCGGTAATTCCCTGTCCCCAGAGGGCTCATAATTTAATTTTCTACCTAGTAGTAGGGTCTGAACTAGGTTTCCCTAGTTCTCATCCTGATCCTCTAACCACTAGGCTACTCTTCTGCTTTGTCAGGCTTCTAGTGGACTCCGGCATTATAAGATTCTCGTTTCCATTTACCCAGAGTATTTCCCCTATTTTTATAAACTGCCCTTCTCCCAGTGTAGCCCTGATGTTGCAGTGTTTGTTCTTGGCTAGGAGGTGGCTCTGTTTGAAACCCGGTATACAAATATCTTGGGTTTAATCAGTAGGTGTCATCATTGAGCCATGGGAAAAAGCCCCTCCCCCCCAAGCATCCCAGGGAATAGAAATATGACCAAGAAATTGAACCCATGTCCTTTGCATAATAGCCTTTTCCTGCCCTTTGAGCCTCCTACCTGGCTGTCTCCATTCTGAACCCAGTTCTCCCATTGACTCTCTGTGAGTGATCCTGGATAGGCCATTTTCTCTCCTTGTACTACAGGTCTAATCCCACAGCACTGAGGTCCACAGACTGGACCAGAGCATGCTCCTTTTCCAGAGCTTTCCAAACTGCCTTTTTTGGTTACTGGTTTCTGTCAACAGGACCGGAAAGCTAGGAGGTGCTTTGATGGCTGGGAAGTGGCCTGTGATACAAAATAAAGCCCTGGCTGCAGGAAAAGATAGAAGATGTCTTGGTTTCCAGGTATGGAGGGCTCCGCAGAGCCATTTGGGAAAATATCTGCATGTGTATATGTGTGTGAGACAATGCAGTAATACTGAATGAGGTAATTCATGTGGCCAGCACAGGGAGGATACAGTGTGGACAGGCCAGGTGTTGCTTTACTGAACTCTCAGGCACATTGTAAGCCCCTTTTCCATAGAACTTAGAGATGTCTGACATACACACGCGTACACACACACTCACACCTGCACTGCTCCTGTGGGGGTCCTTATGGCATCTTAGGAATGTCCTTCCTAATTCCACTCTGCAGGTAAACAGGAGTCAGGAATGCAGCTAGAGATTGCCAGTTGCACAACACAGTGTGAGCTCATATCCTTCCTGCCCCTTGTCACCCAGAGTACTACCCTTTAACCACATAGAGGGAGTGCCAGGATGGTATGGTCAGCTCTCTTTTCTGGGAGGGGTCCAGCCCAGTGAGAGAAACCATCAGGGCTGGGTGAGATCAGTAACATAAGTGAGATGGATCATGACAGCAGGACACCTGAAGCAGAAAAGCGTGGTCTGCACATTGTTCCTTGTCAGGGAACAGCACTTTGTCTCTTACTATTTAATTTCCTGTCTCCCTGTTTTCACCTCTCATTGCTCCTCTGAGCTGCTGCCAAGCCCCCCTGAGGCAGCTTCAAAATGGTCATAAGCAAGGAACTGAATGAGTCATCGGGGAAATGACCCCTTTCCGCTTCTCTACCCCTGCCAGCATAAGGGACACACAAGAGCATGGATAGCAACTTCTGCAGGTTCAATCTATTTCCATCTTTGGGGCTGTTGATCTGGTCAGCTGTTCAGCTTATCCATAAACAATTATTCTTTGGTTGCAGTCTGCACACATGTGAACCCAAAAGCCAAGCTTATTTTTTGTACTTTATCTTCTGAAAGTGGATCTGATTGAGCGTCCTGAGTCTGCTTTCAGGTAAATTCCCTTTTGGAGACAAGATTCCCGTGGAATAATTCATGGTTCACATTTTCAGCAAAACAGCTGGGCCACTGGAAGAGATTTTATAGTAGGGTAGGAAGGAGAGAGGGGCAGAAAGTTCCTTTGGACCCCTGTGAATAATAAGTCAACATTTCTGTTCTTATCCCTTTCTAAAATCCATGGTAAAACATGTCTGTCATGGAGGGAACATCACTATCACGAAACCATCATGGTTTGGTGCAATATACAAGTGATTGGACCCTCCATCTCTACCAGTTATTTTCAAGTCTAGAACAGGGAGCTCTATGTCTCTGTTTCTCTTATCACAACCAAGAGAGCTGATCTATTTCTGTGAGGGGAGGAAGCAGTCCCTCCACCCCTCTTACTACAATGTCTTCCTCCAACCTCTCCATTCCCCCCACCCCCACCTGTCTTCCAGCTGTGAAACTATGAGATGAGGGAGTGCCACATCCCTGTTGTCTGGTGCAGTCTTGGCAGGTGGGCTGAGGAAGGGGATCAAGTGATGGCAGAGATAGAGCACACAGCCTCTGCGGATGAATAAGCAGGTCACTCTTCAGGAATGCAAACTTCTCGAGCTATGCTTAACTGGTGAAATTCTGGCACCTTTCTCTACAGCACAGGCGCATGCTAGAACGCTACGAGGGGCATTTTCGATATGACGTTTAAATCTGACTTTAGACATTTTGCTTAAAACATCTGAAATTCAAGTAGAGAAAGTAATGATTTTTGAAACAGAAAAACGTTTATCTTTTTGTTTCGAAAAAAAGCCATCTGTGAGATATTTTTGTGCTCTGTGTGTCTATCTTTTTGGACTCTTTTTGAAAAAAAAAACCCCGTTTAAGTGCAAAACACACAACATCAAGCCATTGGGATGTAGGAGGACCCAACATTCTTAGTAGACTGGCCACACAGACATCCCAGCAGAGCAGCGGGGCACCGTAGGGGACACTGCAGTGGGCTTCACATAAAAGGCCCCAGGTACACATCTCACTGTTACCCCCTTGTATGGTGAGCCCTCCAAAACTCACCAAACACCTATTGTACCCACTGTATATAAGTACATAAGTACATAAGTAGTGCCATACTGGGAAAGACCAAAGGTCCATCTAGCCCAGCATCCTGTCACCGACAGTGGCCAATCCAGGTCAAGGGCACCTGGCACGCTCCCCAAACGTAAAAACATTCCAGACAAGTTATACCTAAAAATGAGGAATTTTTCCAGTCCATTTAATAGCGGTCTATGGACTTGTCCTTTAGGAATCTATCTAACCCCTTTTTAAACTCCGTCAAGCTAACCGCCCGTACCACGTTCTCCGGCAATGAATTCCAGAGTCTAATTACACGTTGGGTGAAGAAAAATTTTCTCCGATTCGTTTTAAATTTACCACACTGTAGCTTCAACTCATGCCCTCTAGTCCTAGTATTTTTGGATAGCGTGAACAGTCGCTTCACATCCACCCGATCCATTCCACTCATTATTTTATACACTTCTATCATATCTCCCCTCAGCCGTCTCTTCTCCAAGCTGAAAAGCCCTAGCCTTCTCAGCCTCTCTTCATAGGAAAGTCGTCCCATCCCCACTATCATTTTCGTCGCCCTTCGCTGTACCTTTTCCAATTCTACTATATCTTTTTTGAGATACGGAGACCAGTACTGAACACAATACTCCAGGTGCGGTCGCACCATGGAGCGATACAACGGCATTATAACATCCGCACACCTGGACTCCATACCCTTCCTAATAACACCCAACATTCTATTCGCTTTCCTAGCCGCAGCAGCACACTGAGCAGAAGGTTTCAGCGTATCATCGACGACGACACCCAGATCCCTTTCTTGATCCGTAACTCCTAACGCGGAACCTTGCAAGACGTATAATACTACAAAAGCCCTTGTTTATTAATTATTTATTTGTTACATTTGTATCCCACATTTCCCACCTATTTGTAGGCTCAATGTGGCTTATACAGTGGTGGAAATAAGTATTTGATCCCTTGCTGATTTTGTAAGTTTGCCCACTGACAAAGACATGAGCAGCCCATAATTGAAGGGTAGGTTATTGGTAACAGTGAGAGATAGCACATCACAAATTAAATCCGGAAAATCACATTGTGGAAAGTATATGAATTTATTTGCATTCTGCAGAGGGAAATAAGTATTTAATCCCTCTGGCAAACAAGACCTAATACTTGGTGGCAAAACCCTTGTTGGCAAGCACAGCGGTCAGACGTCTTCTGTAGTTGATGATGAGGTTTGCACACATGTCAGGAGGAATTTTGGTCCACTCCTCTTTGCAGATCATCTCTAAATCATTAAGAGTTCTGGGCTGTCGCTTGGCAACTCGCAGCTTCAGCTCCCTCCATAAGTTTTCAATGGGATTAAGGTCTGGTGACTGGCTAGGCCACTCCATGACCCTAATGTGCTTCTTCCTGAGCCACTCCTTTGTTGCCTTGGCTGTATGTTTTGGGTCATTGTCGTGCTGGAAGACCCAGCCACGACCCATTTTTAAGGCCCTGGCGGAGGGAAGGAGGTTGTCACTCAGAATTGTACGGTACATGGCCCCATCCATTCTCCCATTGATGCGGTGAAGTAGTCCTGTGCCCTTAGCAGAGAAACACCCCCAAAACATAACATTTCCACCTCCATGCTTGACAGTGGGGACGGTGTTCTTTGGGTCATAGGCAGCATTTCTCTTCCTCCAAACACGGCGAGTTGAGTTCATGCCAAAGAGCTCAATTTTTGTCTCATCTGACCACAGCACCTTCTCCCAATCACTCTCGGCATCATCCAGGTGTTCACTGGCAAACTTCAGACGAGCCGTCACATGTGCCTTCCGGAGCAGGGGGACCTTGCGGGCACTGCAGGATTGCAATCCGTTATGTCGTAATGTGTTACCAATGGTTTTCGTGGTGACAGTGGTCCCAGCTGCCTTGAGATCATTGACAAGTTCCCCCCTTGTAGTTGTAGGCTGATTTCTAACCTTCCTCATGATCAAGAATACCCCACGAGGTGAGATTTTGCGTGGAGCCCCAGATCTTTGTCGATTGACAGTCATTTTGTACTTCTTCCATTTTCTTACTATGGCACCAACAGTTGTCTCCTTCTCGCCCAGCGTCTTACTGATGGTTTTGTAGCCCATTCCAGCCTTGTGCAGGTGTATGATCTTGTCCCTGACATCCTTAGACAGCTCCTTGCTCTTGGCCATTTTGTAGAGGTTAGAGTCTGACTGATTCACTGAGTCTGTGGACAGGTGTCTTTCATACAGGTGACCATTGCCGACAGCTGTCTGTCATGCAGGTAACGAGTTGATTTGGAGCATCTACCTGGTCTGTAGGGGCCAGATCTCTTACTGGTTGGTGGGGGATCAAATACTTATTTCCCTCTGCAGAATGCAAATAAATTCATATACTTTCCACAATGTGATTTTCCGGATTTAATTTGTGATGTGCTATCTCTCACTGTTACCAATAACCTACCCTTCAATTATGGGCTGCTCATGTCTTTGTCAGTGGGCAAACTTACAAAATCAGCAAGGGATCAAATACTTATTTCCACCACTGTATAGTTCCGGAGAGGCGTTTGCAGACTCCGGTGTAAACAAATACAAAGTGATGTTGTGATAAGATAAAGTTCAAACAACTACAGAGTGATGTTGTGGCATAGCCATATAAGGGAATCATACAGCAGAAGAGTTGTGTTAAGTCCATTACGTATTTTAGTTTTGTCGTGTAGCAGAGATTGGCATTTATGTTGGATTGGTAGGGTATGCCTTTTTAAGCAGGTGAGTTTTTCTTTCTTCGGAAGTGTAAGTGGTCATACGTAGTTTCCAAGGCTTTTGGTAATGCGTTCCACATTTATATGCTTATGTAGGAAAAACTAGATGCGTAGGTTGACTTGTATTTGAGTCCTTTGCAGCTTGGGTAGTGCAGATTTAGTTACATTCGCGTTGATTCAGATGTGTTTCTAGTTGGTTGATCAAGTCTGTCATGTACCCCGGGGCTTCACCATAGATAATTTTTTAAACCAGAGTGCAGATTTTGAAAGCAATTCGTTCTTTGATTGGGAGCCAGTGTCGTTTTAAGCGGAGGGGTTTTGCGCTTTCGAATTGCGTTTTTCCGAAGATAAGTCTAGCTGCCATGTTTTGAGCGGTCTCAAGTTTCTTTAAAGTTTGTTCTTTGCATCCCGCATAAATTCCATTGCAATAGTCTACATGGCTTAGTACCTTTGATTGTATCAGGTTGCAAATTGTTTCACGCGCTTGAGTTTCCACATTGAGCCTGCAGCCATTTCCTTATGGCTGCAGGTGTCACCTGTATGTAGGTACAGTAGGTTTTTAGTGAGTTTTGGAGGGCTCACACTTTCCACCACAATTGTTAGAATGGGATATGCATACTGGTATTTTGTTCCATTCGGTTGGAGTTGTTGCTGGTATCCCCATTATCCACAATGTTATTGTATAGTAGAAGATCCATGCCTTAGGTTGGCCAGTTTGGGGGGTTACTTCTGCGGCAGTGAATATTTAGGCAAGTGGGAAGATCACATCAAGAGTGCCTTAGTAGCTGCACAGCATGTGAGCTGTGTGATCGCAGGAGTAGAGTTTAAATCGGGCCGTTTGGCGCTCTGTGCAGCTTGGGGAAGAGCACCTTTTTTTTTTTCATTAGTTTGGTGCTCCAATGAGCAAACTACTTGCTTGGAGAGTGTAGGATGCTGTGGTTAATCGTGGCAGGCAAGCGGAGCAGCGTAGAGGACACATACTTTCCGCATCACCCCCAGTGAGAAGTCTTGGTTCTAGGCTGCCATTCTTCAATGGTGGATTGTGAAGCTCCAAATAGGGTGGCTGCAGTGCGGGTGATGGGCCATCCAGTAGCAGCTCACCTTTCACAGTACATCTGCATCCAGTGTTCCCGCAACCTCAGGGTGCACCGCTGTGCTGACTCCACGACTGGTCATTGCAGAGCGTGATGAGAGTGAGACTACGCCATCCTTCTGGGCTTGAGTGCGCTGTGGTGTGCCAATGTTTGATTGCACTGCCAATCCGCGTCTATCTGCTCAGGTCCGCCGGCACCGGACTGTTCTATCAAGCCACGTGGTCTAGTCAGTCCACGGGATGAGGACGGCTTTCCCATTAATTTTGCTCCTAGGTTCCTCTGGACAGGTTGTAGTGTCGCTCTTTGTCTGATTTGACAATTTCCTTTGTTTGCTGTTTGAATGAAGGTTACAAATGCCCAGTTCTCTATTTTAAGTTGCCGGTTTAGAATTAGGAATTGCAGTTATGGTTTCATCATTATGCGGTTCCTGAATCCTGGTGTTTGATGATCCAATTGATGCAGATGCAGATCATTGGAGGCTTTTTCGTTTGTTGTTGATCCAGCTTATCACAGAGAGGTTGCTTGCTTGTATATGTTGTTATTAGGTATGGATGATTTGTTTGTTTTTTCCTGTATTTTATGGCATTCTTTGTTATTAGTTTAATGAATTTTTTTGTTTTGTTTTATGGAATTTAATTTTGTTTTGTAAACCATTCTGATTTGCTTGGCAATAAGTAATGAATAAACGAAATGCCGCTTTATGCCACTTTTTCAATGATGTTCTCTTTTGAAAATGAGCCCCTAAGGCTCAAAGCTAGCAAGGCTACCAGTTTTATTTATTAGGATTTATTAACCACTTTTTATGAAGAGATTCACTCAAGGCAGTGCACAGCAGGTACAGCTTGATGTAAAACGTAATAATAGTAAAATAATAAATATAGTCAATGAGGTAAACTAGAGGATGGCAAATTCAGAATCAGAAATATAAATATTTAACAACACAGGAAAGCAATTATGTAACAGAAATATGATAAATATCAACAGAATACGAATGATACCTTAATAAGCAGCACAGTAGAGCATTCATATAGCGTAGAAATGATACGATGTTAGCACAATACAAGGAACATCTTAATATGTAGTCAAGGGGGAAGTGCAGTGAAGATATATAGATGGGACAGCTGAATAAGATATTTTTAAAAATGGCTGAAGCTAGTCCAGATGTGGAGTGAGTGACTTGGGAGGAGGCGTTCACCTGCTCCCAGAAGAGTTTACATATCCCTCTGGGGGTGAGTTCCAGAGTGTGGGAGCTACTCCTGATTCTAGAGAAACATTGAAAAAGTCAGACAGTGGTGCCCTTGGATGTATTTTATTTTTTGTTACATTTATACCCCGCGCTTTCCCACTCATGGCAGGCTCAATGCGACTTACATGGAGCAATGGAGGGTTAAGTGACTTGCCCAGAGTCACAAGGAGCTGCCTGTGCCTGCAGTGGGAATCGAACCCAGTTCCCCAGGACCAAAGTCCACCACTCTAACCACTAGGCCACTCCTCCACTAGCAACATTCCATGTAGAATCTCAAATAGTAGCAACATTCCATGTAGAATCTCCAATAGTATCTATTTTATTTTTGTTACATTTGTACCCTGCGCTTTCCCACTCATGGCAGGCTCAATGCGGCTTACATGGGGCAATGGAGGGTTAAGTGACTTGCCCAGAGTCACAAGGAGCTGTCTGTGCCTGAAGTGGGAATCGAACTCAGTTCCCCAGGACCAAAGTCCACCACCCTAACCACTAGGCCACTCCTCCATCTGACCCCATTGCTTTGTCTATCTTTAGTTTAGCTAGCTCCTCATGAACAGAGTCTTCTGAAAATTGTTCAGTATCTACCACACTTCCATTACTATTTGTTTTTGTCTTCCGTGAACACAAAACAGAAATATTTGTTAAGCAATTCTGCCTTATCAGCTTCTACATATTGCTCCCCTTCACCCTGGAGTCTCACAATGCCACTTTATCACTAACATATCTAAAACACGTCTCTCTTCCCATCATTTTACCATATTGGTTATTTTTTTTTCTTCCATTTGCATCTTTGCTTTCCTGACTACTCTACCAGCTTTTCTTAGCTTTTCCAGATATTGTCACCTGTCTTTCTCGCTTTGCGATCTTGTGTAATTTATAAAGGCTAACCTCTTTTTCCTTACCTTTTCAGCTAACTTTAAGAACCGAAGCAGGTTCCTTTTTCCTAACAAAAAGGTTTGTGGCCCTTTAAATACCTCCTTTCAGTTTTGCCCACTGCTTTTCTGCTTCCCCAGCTGTTCCCATCCATCTCCTTGAAAACAGCAGGGCCCAGGTAAAAGGTCTGAGAATTCCTTTACATTTTGTCTAGCCTGTTCTGCACTCCACCAATAACACCTCATAAATCCAGCAGCACTTGTTAATCATGCAAAGATAGTACATGAATTTTAGGGCACACGTAACTGTAGTTTCTATGACAGTAAAGTATCAATTGGCAATTACTCTTTGTGCTATTAATTTCAAAGTCTGTGTGGTGCATAAATCCTCCGTGCCAATTCATTCTTGAGTACAGTTGCTGCCACTTGCCTGGGAGAAGGCCAAATTCCTCTTGGTTAAATAGTTACTCATTCAGTATGGAAGAAAATTTGCTGGATTGAAAGGTGCTGAGGCTAGCAAGAAGCTGTCTCTCAGGAGGTTCTTGGGTCCTGCCTGTCACTGGGGAGGTGCTGAGAGTGCAGTGACCATGTGAACTTGTAAGGCGGGTGGTATGTGAAAACAGGTAGCAGTCCCTTGCCAATTTGATCCCTTGGTAGAGTGGGGGCATGAGCAGCGGCCAGGCATGGAGGGGCCTCCCCCCACTTCTCAAAGCTGAGATTCAGCTGGTTCAGTTACCATGTGGGACAGTTGCTGCTGTTGCCCAGTGTGTTGGTTTAGAAATGAGAATTTATATATTCATCAAACCACAAAGAAAGAATATCAACTAGGCTGACTGGATAGACCAGCTGGTCTTTATCTGCCGTGGGACTTGAGGTGCAGGAAGAGACAAATGAAGTCAGATGTAGGAATGGGAGTCTGTTATCTGGAATCCAGCGATATGTCTATGTTACACAAACAGTTAAAAGCCCCTCAACAAACTTTTGGCTCTGCATCCCCTAAATTATGTGTTAGACCTCTCGTTCCCCCACCCCCTCCAAGATTTTATTTCTTCAGCTCAACAATCATGATCACACAAACAGATCCCCTTTCAAAAATGTTTCCGTAAAAATGCCTACTTGGACATCATACTTCTTGCAGTTCTAGTTTGTGTCGTGTACAGACATATTCTCCCTAATTTGATAAATTTGTGCACTCAGTTTTGGCTTAGTGTGCAAAGTTGCCTGTGCAAGTTAAAGAATATTTATTTATTTAGATTTTGCTCACACCTTTTTCAGTTGTAGCTCAAGGTGAGTTACATTCAGGTACTCTGGATATTTCTCTATCCCAGGAGGGCTCACAATCTAAGTTTGTACCTGAGGCAATGGAGGGTTAAGTGACTTGCCCAAGATCACAAGGAGCAGCAGTGGGATTTGAACCAGCCACCTCTGGATTACAAGACCGGTGCTCTAACCACTAGGCCACTCCTCCACTCTGTGGCCTAGTGGCAATTTTTTATTCAGAATTTATTAATTGGACTGTGTCAGCTTTTGGAAATGTGTATCTGTGATATTTTGCATGTAAGTTTCAATTTTTCTGGTATTGCTGCATGCTGAGTCTGACTTCTTGAGTTAACTTTCCAGTTCAGTATTTTGCCTTCATATTTTTTGATTTCTAGTTCCTTGTGTCATGTCTGTTGTGTCATGTGTTTTTCATGTGTGATCAAGGTGCAGTATTCTTCTAGCGTGTAGTATTTGCAGCCCTTTTTGTTTTGCTTTTTTTTCACGAGGTAGTGCTAATATGCTCAGGTCACTTCACTGGCTTCCAATCAGATACCGCATACAGTTCAAGCTTCTCCTTCTTACCTACAAATGCACTCAGTCTGCAGCCCCTCATTACCTCTCTACCCTCATTTCCCCTTACGTTCCCGTCCGTAACCTCCGCTCACAGGACAAATCCCTCCTCTCAGTACCCTTCTCCACCACCGCCAACTCCAGGCTTCGCTCATTCTGCCTCGCCTCACCTCACCCTATGCTTGGAATAAACTTCCTGAGCCCTTACGCCAAGCCCCCTCCCTACCCATCTTCAAATCCTTGCTCAAAGCCCACCTCTTCAATGTTGCTTTCGGCACCTAACCTTTATACCTTTCAGGAAATCTAGACTGCCCCTATTTGACTGACTGTACATTTGTCCTTTAGATTGTAAGCTCCTTTGAGCAGGGACTGTCCTTCTATGTTAAATTGTACAGCGCTGTGTAACCCTAGTAGCGCTTTAGAAATGTCAAGTAGTAGTAGTAGTCTTTTAGAGCCTGGTGTAATTACAGTTCTGCCTTTTCACGCATAAGGTTGTAGCTCATCCTGTCCTTGGAATTAGTGCTGTTATGGTTTGCTAAGGTTATGAGTGTGTTTTTGTACAAGTTTGTGTATAGCGTTTTGCAGTGGAGAGATTGTGTGTTGGCCTTACTGAGGTGGCACCAAGATATCAGTAAGGGTGTAGAGCCTAAATCATGACACACACTACCTCTTGAAGGATCTACATATAGAGCCTATGCATTTCTAAGGTCAACACTGGCATGGTATGGGAAAGGGGGTGGGGAAATACTACTGGAGAGGAAGAAGGAGTGCTGGGTAAGGAGAAAAGAAGCAAGGAAGGGAGAAAGAGCTGGCTTGATATCTCATACATATTCATTATGGTTATTCCCCAAAAAAGCCAGCTCTTTTTCCCTTCCTTCCTCCATATTAGCATATTCATTTGTGTGTGTGTGTGTGTGTGTGTGTGTGTGTGTGTGTGTATATGTATATATGTATATATATATATATGTATATATGTGTATGTATATATATATATATATATATATATATATATATATATATAAACAAATTCTAATGCAACTATTAGTACTTATAAATCTTTATTCCATTATTACACATTTTACATGTTCACATTATTGTTCATTATTTATTAAAACCCACAAATATCACCATTCATTCTTCATTCATACATACATAACTTATACATTTTTAAACATATTCAAATACCCTAATACAAAATATATTTTCTCAAAACTTGCCAATCAAGTCCAACAGTGGTTAACCTAACCAGCTAACAGTGCACTCAATGCGATTATACACAATATATTGCTAAAAGGTTCTTCCAAGGACCCAATCATTTTGAAGTTATCCAAAAACTGGTATCATTCCGATGTAAGCAAATTTTTCATTATGCACCAAAATCCACTGTTACTTCACTTAATAGGCAGAATTGTCCTTAAAATATCTTTCACTCCGAGACCATATACCTCCTGGAAAATTCATGTAATTTTCACCATCTTAATTCAGTCAGCTACTAGCACATAACTGCTTGCACTGTTCCTCGTAACTGAAGACATGAAGACATCACTGGTTTAGATTTGGCAATACAATCTCTTTTTCACCAGGACCCAACACGCACGTGTTTCGCTCCTCCGAGCGTCTTCAGGGGTCACAATCGGCTATCGCAGACTGTTGGGCACTCGAGACCAGTCATTCGCTAGGTCGTCACTTCGGACGCCCACACATGCCCATATATATGCAAATGACTATGCTAATATGCTCTGCCCCATCCTTTGCCCCCCCCCCCCCCCCCCAATGAAACAGTCAAACTACGCCCATGATCCTGATTCTATAAGCTGCTTCATTTCTTTTTATCAAAATAGCTGTATTGATACTCAACAACTATGGGCGTATGATTTGGAAGATACTTCGCCTGATCGGCTTTGGTTCAGTTTTAGTTAAAAGGTCCACATTCTTCTTTTTCTGCTTCAGTTACCCAGTCATTTGTACTGTCGTTCATTATGGACTCCCATTAAATCTTTAAGATCTGGAGCCATGTCATCAGGTTTATGCTGGCCTTGCTCTGAACAAACTGATACTTTTCTCCATGTGATATGTGATTGTGCCATAGGGCGGTTGTTCAGGTCAGAAGTATGGGGGGGAAATTGTGAAATTCTATATATTTATGTAAATATAGATATCTCTCCTAAGATTGTAATTTGGAAATCCTTGGCTTTACCATTTACTTTATCTACTCATGACACTCATTTGATTGATTAACTTCAACCCAATAGAAATAAAATAATTATTAATCACTGGAAAGATAGTTCCTTTCTTTCATGAACATTATAATGGAATTGGATATCTCTTTTTAGGAAATATGAACATATCCTAGAAGTTAAATATCTGACTTGTTGCATGTTTGGTAAAAAATGGAAAACATTGGATGAATATATTAAGTCACATGACTTAACAGTTGTTTAATAATTTTTTTATATTTTTGTATTTAATGATACTCATCTCTCTGATTTATTCTATTTGTTTTATTTTGTCCTTTTTAAAATTAATAAAAATGATTTGAACACAAAAAATAAGCCAAACTGTGCAACTTGAGTAGGGGCAGAATTCATGTTACCAGTTAGTGACATCATTAGGAAACAAGATGGCTTCCACCACGTTAGCCAAGTTGCCTATTGCATAATGCTTGATTTACAGCTGATAAGTAGGCCTTTGCTGGAAAAAGTGGTACCCTGGGCAGAGGCTGCTTTAGGTACTCTCTTCCTTTTTGGGTTCTTGTAGAAGCAGACTTGCAGACTGATTCAGAAGAGCACCCAGGCTTATCATTTTTCTTGTTCATTCCTTGGTACAGTCCTGTTGACAAATGCATCTGAAGAAGGGACCTGAATAGGGGGTCTCAAAAGCTCACACACAGGCTTTTTGGCCGTGTCTCCTGTTCATCAAAACCCGCACAGAATTCCTACTATCCTGATAAAAGGCTAAATTATTTCCACCTGGCACTTTGCTTGAGTTTCCACTGCAAGGATAGCTGTGGGTGAGGATTATATGTGTCTTGTTCTTCTGCTGCCCGTATCCCTTGCGAAAGGCAGTTCAGTGTGGTATAATAATACTGGTCCAGGAATGACTTCACTTGAAGTCATCACCAGAAAGGTCAGGGGCAGGGCGCCAAGTGCAGTCTGCTGTGGGGAACTAACAGGCTTATTTTCGAAAGAGAAGGACGCCCATCTTTCGACACAAATCGGAAGATGGGCGTCCTTCTCACAGGGTCGCCCAAATCGGCATAATCGAAAGCCGATTTTGGGCGTCCCAAACTGGTTTCCGTCGTGGGGACGACCAAAGTTCCAGGGGGCGTGTCAGAGGCGTAGCAAAGGTGGGACTGGGGTGTGCCTAACACATGGGCGTCCTCGACTCATAATGGAAAAAAAGGGCGTCCCTGATGAGCACTTGGACGACTTTACTTTGTCCTTTTTTTGTTACGACCAAGCCATGAAAAGGTGCCTGAACTGACCAGATGACCACCGGAGGGAATCGGGGATGACCTCCTCTTACTTCCCCAGTGGTCACTAACCCCCTCCCACCCTCCAAAAAATAGTTTAAAAATATTTTGTGCCAGCCTCTATGCCAGCCTCAAATGTCATACTCAGGTCCATCGCAGCAGTATGCAGGTCCCTAGAGCAGTTTTAGTGGGTGCAGTGCACTTCAGGCAGGCGGACCCAGGCCCATCCCCCCCTACCTGTTACACTTGTGGTGGAAATGTGAGCCCTCCAAAACCCACCACAAACCCACTGTATCCACATCTAGGTGCCCCCCCTCACCCATAAGGGCTATGGTAGTGGTGTACAGTTGGGGGTAGTGGGTTTTGGGGGGGCTCAGCACACAAGGTAAGGGAGCTATGTACCTGGGCGCTTTTTCTGAAGTCCACTGCAGTGCCCCCTAGGGTGCCCGGTTGGTGTCCTGGCATGTGAGGGGGACCAGTGCACTATGAATGCTGGCTCCTCCTACGACCAAAGGGCTTACATTTGGTCATTTCTGAGATGGGCGTCCTTGGTTTCCATTATTGCCGAAAATCAGAAACGACCAAGTCTAAGGACGACTATTTCTAGGGGCGACCTAAATGTCAAGATTTGGGCGTCCTAGACTGTATTATCGAAACAAAAGATGGACGCCCATCTTATTTCGATAATACGGGTTTCCCCACCCCTCCGGGCGTCCTGCGAGGACGTCCTCAGAAAAATTTGGGCGCCCCTTTCGATTATGCCCTTCCACGTCACCCAAAGCAAGTTAATAAGGAAGAGCAGTACAGAAAAACATCATCCAGTTAATGACTGGAAGTACTGCAGCTGCCCATCTGTGACAAAACAGAGCTGAAATCTTCCTGGTCAGTGCAAAATTATTACCCCAGCTCCATAGAATGTAATAGCAGTAAGGAAGGGAATTTTGACATGATAGCGCAGTTCACGCAAATTAAATCATAGTGCCTTTCGATCTGTGCAGCCACCTCTGCGCTGGACAGTCTGGTGGTAAATTTCCACTGTACAGACTGTGTGACAGCTGCAAGGGGAGCGTAAAAAAAACCCCTCAAAAACAAATTGAAGATACTTCTAGCCACTGGTGAATGGAAATTTTTTAAACCTGCTGAATATAATGAAAAAAACAAAAGCATTGAATTGCTCTCCTGTCAGTGTGGGCTAAGTTTAGCTTGCTGCCAGAGAAGCTTGTCTGTAGTCTTCTCATCCTGCTGTGTTACGGATGTATCGGATTATTCCAACCTCTTCCAGCTGTAATGAGTACAACCCTTGATTTTAGCTCCAGAAACAGGTGTCAAACCACTTTAATTGGCTTCAGCTGACTCAGATGTGCATGAAAGTGAAATAATGTATGATTGTATATGATTTTTATGTTATGTTGGTGCTGTTGTGGAAGTGACAGACTCATCTTTCCCTAAGTGTATGTCCCAGTACGTATACTCCCATCTCCTGTCTGCAGTCATTCCACACAGAGGTCATAACTTGTTTGAGGCCACATAGTAAGATTTGGTGGCAGCAGTGGGATACAATGCTTGATGTTCATGTACACCCCGAAATCCCAAAACGTGAGCATTAGAGTACCCAGCTCTGCACAAGATAATCCACAAATAACAGAGAACATAAGAGTAGCCATACTGCGTCAGACCAGTGGTCCATCTGTCCCAGTATCCTGTTTTCCAAACAGTGGCCAAGCCAGGCCACAAGTACCTGGCAGAAACCCAAATAGTGGCAACATTCCATGTAGAACCCCAAAGAATAGCAAGATTCCGGGATCCTAAAGAGTGACAAGATTCCATGCAGAATCTCAGAGTAGCAACATTCCATGTAGAACCCCAAAGAATAGCAAGATTCCGGGATCCTAAAGAGTGACAAGATTCCATGTAGATCCCCAAAGAATAGCAAGATTCCAGAATCCTAAAGAGTGACAAGATTCCACGCAGAATCTCAGAGTAGCAACATTCCATACTACAAATCCCAGGGCAAGCAGAGGCTTCCCATGTCTGTCTCAATAACAGACTATGGACTTTTACCATTTTATGTTTGGGAGATTAAAGGGTCCTTTTACTAAAGCTTAGTGCAAGCTTAGTATGTGCTAACGGGCATCACTCTAAGCTGAGTTCTAAGAAGCCCATTTTATTCTTGTCTATGTATGTTTTCTATACTGCCCACATTTAAATAGGATTCTTAGCTGTTAAAGGAGGTGATAGTACCCTTGTATAAGTCTCTGGTGATGCCCCGTTTAGAGTACTGCATGCAATTCTGGAGACCGCACCTACAGAAAGATATAAACAGGATGGAGTCGATCCAGAGGACGGCTACTAAATTGGTCAGCAGTCTCCATCATAAAACATATAAGGACATGTTTATGAACCTCAACATGTATACGCTGGAAGAGAGGCAGGAGAGAGGGGATATGATAGAGACGTTTAAATACCTCCGTGGCATTAATGTACAGGAGGACAGCCTTTTTCAAATGAAGGAAATCTCTGGAATGAGAGGGCATAGGATGAAGTTATGAGGAAATAGGCTTAGGAGGAATCTAAGAAAACACTGTCACAGAAAGGGTAATGGATGCAAGGAATGGCCTCCCGGTGGAAGTTGTGGAGATGAAGTCTGTGTCAAAATTTTAGCACCTAGAGATTTTGGTAATGGAGTCAAGATTGTCTCCTACTCTCACCCTTTTATCTGTCATATCCTCAATATCTCTCTTTCCACTGCGACCGTTCCTGATGCCTTCAAACATTCTGTGGTCACACCGCTCCTGAAGAAGCCTTCACTTGACCCTACTTGTCCTTCCAATTATCGACCCACCTCCCTCCTCCCCTTTCTTTCCAAATTACTTGAACGTGCTGTTCACCACCGCTGTCTTGACTTTCTCCCATCTCAAGCTGTTCTTCACCCACTCCAATCTGGCTTTCGCCCTCCTCATTCAACTGAAACTGCACTTACAAAAGTTTCCAACGACCTGTTCCTGGCCAAATCCAAAGGTCTCCATTCTATCCTCATCCTTCTCGATCTATCTGCCGCTTTTGACACTGTTGATCACAGCCTACTCCTTGATACGCTGTCTTCATTTGGATTCCAGGGCTCTGTTCTTCCTGGTTCTCCTCCTACCTCTCGCTTTGCACCTTTAGTGTACACTCTGGTGGATCCTCTTTCACTTCTATCCCTCTACCAATCAGTGTACCTCAGGGTTCTGTTCTTGGTCCTCTCCTGTTCTCCATCTACACTTCTTCCCTTGGCTCTCTGATATCATCCCATGGCTTTCAATACCATCTCTATGCTGATGACTCCCAAATCTACCTCTCTACCCCCGAAATCTCAACCAGCATCAAGACCAATGTTTCAGCCTGCCTATCTGATATCGCTGCTTGGATGTCTCAACGTCATCTGAAACGTAACATGGCCAAAACCGAGCTTCTCATCTTTCCCCTTAAACCCACCTCTCCTCTCCCCCCTTTCTCTATTTCTGTGGATGGCACTCTTATTCTCCCTGTCTCATCAGCTCGTAACCTTGGGGTCATCTTTGACTCCTCTCTCTCCTTCTCTGCTCACATTCAGCAGCTTTCTCTATAACATCAGCAAAATCTGTCCCTTCATCTCTGATCACTCTACCAGAACCCTTATCCACACTCTTTATCACCTCTCGCCTAGATTATTGCAACCTGCTTCTAACCGGTCTCCCATTTAGCTATCTCTCTCCTCTTCAATCAGTCCAAAACTCTGCTGTGCCACTCATTTTCCACCAAAGTCGCTATGTTCACATTAGCCCTCTCCTTAAGTCACTTCACTGGCTCCCTATCCGTTTCCGCATTCAATTCAAACTTCTCTTATTGACCTATAAATGCATTCACTCTGCTGCTCTCCAGTACCTCTCCACTCTTGTCTCTCCCTTCGCCCCCCTCTCCCCTCGGGTACTCCGTTCTGTTGATAAATCTCTCTTATCTGTCCCCTTCTCCTCTACTGCTAATTCCAGACTCCGTTCTTTTTATCTTGCTGCACCTCATGCCTGGAATAGACTTCCCGAGCCCATGCATCTAGCCCCCTCTTTGGCGGTTTTCAAGTCCAAACTAAAAGCCCACCTCTTTACCACTGCTTTTGACTCCTAACCACTGCTCACATGCCCTGTCCTTTTATCCTCACCTCTTTATTCCCTTACCCCTATTGTTCTGTCTGTTTACCTGTCTTATCTAGATTGTAAGCTCTTTGAGCAGGGACTGTCTTTTTGTGTATGGTGTACAGCGCTGCGTATGCCTTGTAGCGCTATAGAAATAAGTAGTAGTAGTTAGGTTATCTGAATACTAACCATTTTGTAAAGAGAAATTTCCAAAGGAGCTTCTTCCAATAGATAAGAAGGGCATGGTTTGTTAACAAATTTTTTCAAAGTCTTCTTAACTGATTCTAAAGAAATGTTATAAAAATTCCACCCTATCCTATTTCCAGGGATATTATTAATTTGGTCAGTCAAAGTTTTCATTTTTAATTCAACAGAAGAAAATGATTGCCTAATTTTGTTTACTTTCGTTTGAAAAAACTGTGCTAGGTCTTCAGCATTAGGTTGCAAAGATTCAGGAGTCATGAGCAATCTGTCTGTATTAGGTAATTATCAAATATTTTAAAAAGTGTTTTAAAGGACTTGTTTGAATTTTGTAAAAGAGCCCCTGACTGAATGATTTGTAAGGGGGTTGGGCAGTTGGGTTTTATTGGGGGTTTTTAATGCTTCATCTGCTTATCTGTAGCTGGACTGTTCACACATAATAATGCGTTTTCAGTGCCTTTATCCATGTTATGCAACACAGATCAAACATCTACCTACGCACTTGGAGGGGGTAGGGAGAGATCAGAGGAGCAGAAGGAAGCCGGGTATGTGTGCATCTTTCTGTGCAACCTGCTACTGGCACCAGACCCCCTGCTGTGTGAGTTCAGACCTCGTCTAGGCTCAGATGTGTTTCGCCTCCTGCCAAGAAGAACAACCTTTGCAGGGGGTGAATCCAGCCCTGGGTGGTCAGTATTTACAACCTGTCAGGGAACGAGTGGGACTCAGTAGAGGAGAGTCAGACACCAACATTTCAAAATGATTGGAGGTGCTAAAGCACTATAGAAATGACCCCTCCCTAGACGCAATGAAGGAGCTTGATCAATATTGGGGTTGCTCAGCAACCACAGAGCTGCCTCCTGTGTATGGTACATATCCTCTCCCAAGATGCGTCATGGAATAATACACATTTTTATTTATTTTAGATTTTGCTCACACCTTTTTCAGTAGTAGCTCAAGGTGAGTTACATTCAGGTACTCTGGATATTTCTCTGTCCCAGGAGGGCTCACAATCTATGTTTGTACCTGAGGCAATGGAGGGTTAAGTGACTTGCCCAAGATCACAAGGAGCAGCAGTGGGATTTGAACTGGCCACCTCTGGATTGCAAGACCAGTACTCTAACCACTAGGCCACTCCACCACTCCACATTAAAGGTATTCTTATGGAATGGCCTGATCAAGAGGCATTTCAACCTAGCTATCTCAACCATAGTTCTCAAGGTTGCATAGTGCAGTGGTGCTGAAAAAGATTAACAAGTTTGGTTTGTTTGTTTTTTGGTGGGGGGCATTAACCTTGGTTGAATGTGTATGGAAATGGGGTTGGTGTTCCCAGCACAGTTAAGTACATAAGTAATGCCATACTGGGAAAGACCAAAGGCCCATCAAGCCTAGCTTCCTGTTTCCAACAGTGGCCAATCCAGGTCACAAATACCTGGCAAGATCCCAAAAAAGTACAAAACATTTTATACTGCTTATCCCAGAAATAGTGGATTTTTCCCCAAGTCTATTTAATAATGATCTATGGACTTTTCCTGTAGGAAGCTGTCCAAACCTTTTTTTAACCTCTGCCAGGCTAACCGCCTTTACCACATTCTCTGGCAAAGAATTCCAGAGTTTAATTACACGTTGAGTGAAGAAACATTTTCTCCGATTCGTTTTAAATTTACTACATTGTAGCTTCATCACATGCCCCTCCTAGTCCTAGTATTTTTGGAAAGCGTAAGCAGACGCTTCACATCTACCCATTCCACTCCACTCATTATTTTATAGACCTCTATCATATCTCCCCTCAGCCGCCTTTTCTCCAAGCTGAAGAGCCCTAGTCGCTTTAGCCTTTCCTCATAGGGAAGTCATCCCATCCCCTTTATCATTTTCGTCGCCCTTCTCTGCACCTTTTCTAATTCCACTATATCTTTTTTGAGATGCGGCGACCAGAATTGAACACAATATTCGAGGTGCGGTCGCACCATGGAGCGATAAAAAGGCATTATAACAACCTCATTTTTGTTTTCCATTCCTTTCCTAATAATACCTAACATTCTATTTGCTTTCTTAGCCGCAGCAGCACACTGAGCAGAAGGTTTCAACGTATCATCAACGATGACACCTAGATCCCTTTCTTGGTCGGTGTCTCCTAACGTGGAACCTTGCATGACGTAGCTATAATTCGGGTTCCTGTTTCCCACATGCATCACTTTGCATGCAGTTGTTCTTTCTTCCCTGGCCTCAACCAGAATTGGGACCTCTCCAATTTCACACATGTTGGCCTGAAATCCAGAGATGTGCAAGGATTTGTGTCCTTTAGTGTGGGAGATTGATGGAAGAGTAATGGCTGCCACAGGATCCAAGACATCTCTGTGGTAGTTCTTCTCAACTTTCAACCCTGGAGACTCACTTAGCCAGTCAGGTTTTCTGGATTTCTACAATAAATATGAGTGAGATAAATTTGTATATATTGGAAACCCATTGCATCCTGATGACTCTGAGCATTTTTAAAAATTGCAGTTCCCCTTGCCATCAAAGGTTATATATAAAACAGAATTTGTATTGACATTTCCTTACCAAATGACTAAATGGTGCAATAGTCTTCCCAATTATATACAATCCTTTTATTAATATTGCTATAGGCTTTTTGAGCTTGTAAAACATTTTTTTCAAGTTGCCAGTTTTGACTGATCCCATTTATATATACAGCATCAGGCTAATTATATGTTGCTTAAAACGTGACTTTTCCAGATCACCCTGTCCTTTATTGATTGTAAAATGTGTGGATCTAATTATTGTTTAGAAAATCACTTAAGCCTGAAAAGACATTGCAAAACTCTTTCTCTCTACGAATCCCCAACATGTCTATAACACGTGAACCTTCTTCGACCACTATAACTGTTTGTACGCCTCTATGGTATTATGTAAGCCACATTGAACCTGCAAATAGGTGGGAAAATGTGAGATACAAATGTAATAAATAAATGATTGATGTTGGTCTTATTTTATGGTATTGTACATTCTGAGGTTATGCCCTTATCTTTGAGTCATGCTGACCCAATCATGGTTTTTGCGGGATACAAGCATTGATTGTAATATAATGTATTCACTGGCTAGTAAGGTGTGCTTCCAGGAGACGGTTTCAGAAGCCCTATGCTGTGATATCAACCAAGGATGGATTAAGGGGGTCTTGGATCCTGGCCATGAGTTTACTGCACTGTTTCTTCCCAGTCCCATTCACATCCCCAAATCAATAAACCTTTATCTTTAATCCTTCCTGTCTAGACTCCTTTAAAGCTGCCACATCCACCCTCTCTACTACTTGACATTTCTAAAGCGCTGCTAGGGTTACGCAGCGCTGTACAATTTAACATAGAAAGACAATCCCTGCTCAAAGAGCTTACAATCTAAAGGACAAATGAACAGTCAGTCCGATAGGGGCCGTCAAATTGGGCAGTGTATGTGGGTTTAACATAGTAACATAGTAAATGACGACAGATAAAAACCTGAACGGTCCATCCAGTCTGCCCAACAAGATAAACTCATTTTACATGGCTAAGTTTCCTGTGCACTCCGGACTCTTCTTAGTGTGGCTCTAAAATGGCTGAAATTCTATTTCTGCCATTAATGGTCAAACGTTAATTTCTACAGTAGCATGTGGCCATTGCTTCCTGAGCCCTTACCTCTTCTTTAGTAGGCAGTAAGGGGCTTATGTGCTGCTCATGTGGTAATTGGACAGCACGAGGGAATGTGCCCGTGCGGCCCGATTACCACTGGAAACGCCTACTCCTCACCCCACCCCCATACTAGAAAATAAAGAGCACCTATCTGTGCAGTGGAAATGAACTGTTTCTCATGTGTTTCTGGTTTGTTTAGTTTTGTATTTTGCACTTCTGTATTATGCAAAGCAGACCACAACATTTAGAAGGAAGGGGAAAAAAACCCATCAAAACAGCCAAAGATATAATGTAACATTTGCAAACTTTATTTTTATCCAATGGAAAAATAACGATTGTTATTTCTTTTAATAAACATTTGAAATGTGCAAATTAGAAAACATAAAAGGTTTTCAAGCTGTAAACAGGTACTGAATTTTATAATAAGTTAACATTATTTACAAATATACAGTGACAGATTGCCAACTTCTCCCTACGATTTCTGACCCTCTGCCGGCAAAGTCAGGAACAGGTCACTATTACTGAAGGCACTAACAAGCACAAAGCCACAAAGCTATATTAGTACATGTACTGATGGGCAGTAAGAAAAATAACAAACTAAAATTGATATGTCCATAAAAGTAAATTATTCAGTAAAAACGTCTTGAGGAATGGGGCTTGTGTCTCCGTGCTACAGTACTTGGCACAGTTGGGGGAGGACAGACTTGGTGAATAAAGGGCCAACCTCAGTAATGCATATCTCTTTCAAACAGTTACACTTGCTGTTCACTTAGGATGGTGGTGTTACAAAGAAAATGTCTTGCTTGAATGAAATCTTGTTCTTAGACTGAAACCTCTGGAAGCTGGCCTGTTCCGAAAGATAAGACCCAGTAGTTTTTCTTGTTCTCTGACCATAAATTAGTGCAATTAATTTTCCCAATTGGCTTCCTTCTCTCCCTCCCCCCCCCCCCCCCCCCCCAATCTGACCTGATATTCTAAGCTTTGGAACAGAGCTGTACTGTATATAAGATGTAATTAAGTGTTAGAATGGTTTCCGGCTCTGCCAACCCCAGAGTGGATTGGAAAGGGTAATGTAGGTCACCTCCAAGAAATTCTTCCTAGCACTAATCTAGGTAGTTTAAATCTGATAGAGAGGGAAAGGGGAAAAGTTTCAACTAACTCAGTGTTCAAATGAGCTGGCTTTGAAGGCAGACATGTCTAATGAATATTTGCTCTGTGTGTGCTGAAGAAAATAGCCTGTCAGAGTTTCCTCATGTCTTCAAGGGGTGGATGTAGGAAATGCCTGGTTTATCCCAGTGCATGTAGGGAGTTGGGGTTCTGAATTCCCTAAGATCAATGGGAATTGCAAGTCTTTGCCTGCTAACAGGAGACTGGTTAAGTCTGTCCTTGATAGTCCGTAGCAGAAAACAGGTTTTTTGTTTGTTTTTTTGTTACATTTGTACCCCGCGCTTTCCCACTCATGGCAGGCTCAATGCAGCTTACATGGGGCAATGGAGGGTTAAGTGACTTGCCCAGAGTCACAAGGAGCTGCCTGTGCCTGAAGTGGGAATCGAACTCAGTTCCTCAGTTCCCCAGGACCAAAGTCCACCACCCTAACCACTAGGCCACTCCTCCACTCGGAAGCCTTTTGGGAAGCCTGTAGCTTCTTGGCTTCTCCCTAACAGCCTGGGTTTTTGAAAGGGCTTTCCCAAAGTATACAACTCCTGTAGTGGAATTAGCTGAAATCCTGACCTCTGCCCTGCACTCTCTTGCAGGGGCTTAGCCAGACAACAGATTTTGGATGGGCCTAGGGAAGAAGTGGGTGGGTACCAATTGTTTTCCCCTCCCCCCCCCCAACCACCACCCAAAAAATATCTCAGCTGGTGGGAAAACGCTTCTTTTCACCTTGGCAGTCTGCAGCAGGCATTTGCTGAAAATTGAACATACGCAGGTGCCGGTATCATGGAGAGTAGCGTTTTCGTTACCATCTGGAGGAAGTCTTCAGCTGGCCGAGCTTGGGATCCCACAGCTACCACTAAACGTGTGCTACTATTGGGTGGGCCCTGGCCCACCTGTGGCTACACCACTGCTCTCTTGTGCTGTGGTACTTGAAGTCCTGAGTTTTGTTGGTTTTTTTTGGATGGGAACAGGACCCCCCCCCCCCCCCCAATTCAAGTTTAGACCTGCTTTGGTAAGTAGTTCATTGGATATTTAACTGCATATGAAGTCCCAACCCTTCTGTTCAACATAGAAGGTCAAAAGACACTTCATTAAGACCAGTCCTTTGCATTTTTAAACAAGTCTGTTTAAAAAGGGCAGGATTACCACCATAACAGAACCATATCGATCCGGCATCGTGCCCTGTGCAATATGCCCCTATCTTGCCCATTGCGCCACTGCCAAGAAGAAGAGACCATGGATGGGGAGCAATTTTGGCATGTCCGCCTCCCTTGTGCTCTGTGTGGCCAAACCAGTCACAGCCCTCGGTATGGTCCTGTACCATAGGCTCGTCTCCCATTGCTCAAGCTCCTGAACAGTCCAAGCTTGAGTTAGTGTCGCTGGTGCTCTCCCTTGATCTATGCCTTGGGAGCCAAGTGCTAACCACAGATAAAATGTGGCTTATGTCCATAGAGTCTGATGGCTGTGCCCTTTAGGTTGGCCATTTTCTTTTTATATGGCTTCGGGATCCAAAGGCTACTTCTTTATTCTGTTCTCCTCCTCCCAAAGACAGCAGACATGCTGCGAACGATGCCCTTCAAACCCACTGCCTTTTTGCTGGCGTTTCTGCTATCCCGGACAGACTCCAGTAGCTGATGAAAGATAACCAAGGAACCGTGGTATGTCTCGGCGGCCGAGGTCTCAAAGAAGCTGGAGTTGGTGGAGAGCGCCAGGAGACGACCCTCCTCGCTGGTCACAGCCCGGCCGTTCTGCAGGTCCCTCTTGTTACCCACGATGATGACGGGAGCCACTTTCTCCACGCCACTGCGCTTCTTCAACTGCCGGATGCACTGCAGCTGCTGTCGCACTATGTTGAAGCTGGCCCGATCACAGATACTGTACACCAAGATGAAACCGTCGGCCCACCTCAGCTGTTCCTCGCTCACACATCCTTGCAGGCTTGGATTCTAGAAAACCAACCAATGGATAACAGAATGAATAAACAGCAACATTTTAAAAACACATTTCTGTACTAAGGACACGGATGCAAGGTTCAACACAGTCTTTCAGCAGGTACTATTACTGCCCTACCAATAATTCCCATTAGAGTAGGGACAGAGCATTGACAGGAATTTGTTATTATGGGATGCATCCATGAGAAAAAAAGGGACCTTCTAGGAAAATGTGTGCTCATGGCAAAGAGAGAGGTGGGATGTGGAGAAAAAAGGTAGAGGAAGGAACTGTGAGTCCAGATTGCTCCTGGGACTCCTGAGTTCAGATCTAGCTCTAAGTACATAAGTATTGCCACACTGGGAGAGACCAAAGGTCCATCAAGCCCAGCATCCTGTTTCCAACAGTGGCCAATCCAGGTCACAAATACCTGGCAAGATCCCAAAAAAGCTCAATACATTTTTTGCTGCTTATCCCAGAAGTAAGCAGTGGATTTTCCCCAAGTCAATTTAATAATGGTCTATGAACTTTTCCTTTAGGAAGCCATCCAGACCCTTTTTAAGCTCTGCTAAGCTAACCTCCTATATCACATTCTCTGGCAACGAATTCCAGAGTTTAATTACATGTTGAGTGAAGAAAAATTTTCTCCGATTCGTATTAAATTTGCTACTTCTCCACCAGCTCTCCCAATTTATGATCTTGGAAAAGGCACGTTACCCCCGCCCTGTGCCTCAGCTAGAGACATGCAATCAGATAATAAAAACAGCAGTTTTGTCTCTCCCCTTTTGCAGCAGCCATCCAAGTCAAGTTTCAGACTTGGCAGCCTGGTTTTCCAAACCGGAGATGGCTGTACATGTGTATCTGAGATAATGCGCTGAGAAGCATGCTGGCATTCTCTTCAAATAAATCAAGTTATTATCGCTGTTCTTGCCAGCGTTGGCTGGCTTTCCTACACTGCGCATGACTAACCTTTCTGTGTTATTCTCCTGTCTGTGACTATTAATATCTCTGTCATTAAAAAGAAATCAATTTCCTCTTTATTGTAACCTAATTGGCCAAAGCACCATGGACAGCATGATATGGTAGGCTGTACTGACTGATTAGAATAACTGGCCGGACACATGGGAGCCCCACGAGCCCTATTATTTCTCTAAGAAGGCATCTTGGAAGTCTCGGGAATGCTAGGTACACCCATCTCCATCCACTCACCTGTGGGTAGACAGAATCCCAGACACTGAAGCAAATCTCTCTGCCGTCCACCATCTCATTGTGGGTATAAATTGATTCTAGAGAAAGGAGAGACACAGGGAGAAAACGTTTTATAGGGTGAGCTGAAAGGTTGTAGTGTAGGTTTTCAAAGTAAGGACTGCATCGGTTTCCGACATTAAGTGGACAATTCCATAATTTGGTGCCAAGGTGTGGGTGCCACCAAGGAGGTTTGATGACAGAAAATGGCATGATGTCACAAGGCTGAAGCAGGTCTCCACCCACTCTACCCAAGGAGGCTTTAATTCTCCCTAATGCAGCCACTGCCATCTTGGTACACCCAAAACAAAGAAATTGGTAGGGCAACAAGCTCCACCTACTGTCTTCAGCCCACATAATGGGCCAGATAGGCTCATATTGTCTCCTGTTATCAACGCTCCTTGGGCGCCAGAATACTAGCACAAAGCTATGACGGTTCACTGTGATGCGCCTATTATGATAGGTAAATGGCCAGTGTAAGTTGGCAGCCCAAGAACGCCATTCAATACGCGTAACTGCTAGTTTTCTATAAATTATATGTGTCACATCCCAGGCCGCCTATGCTTTGCCCACATGCACGCACTCACATTTACATTCTAAGTGATATTGGTATATACATTATACAATAACGCCTCATACTTATACACGTAACTACCAGTTACTGGCTCCTCGGATGCATGAAAATGATTTTATTCTACAAAATATGCGCACTTGGGGAAGATTCTATAAATAGCGCTCAAAAATTGGTGTTAAGCACTATTCTATAAAGAGTTCTCACCTTTTATCGAATCATGCGTAGCACCGATTCCCTCACCTAACATTGGGTGCCAGACTTACGCCTGCTGAAATCCAGTGTACCTGCTGGCACCCAAGTTAGGCGCACTGAGCCAGTTTTCTGTGACTGCATGTGTAACTGTTCGGATTGCCCGACACACCCTTGCCCCTCCCATGGCCAAGCTCCCTTTGGGATACACGCTGTGGGAGTTAGGTGCCCTGCCTTATAGAATAGTGTGAAGCCAGATGCATGTATAAATTTTAATGAATGCCAATTAACATCTGTAATTAGTTGTTAGCACCCAATTATTGATGCTTAAAAGCTTGTTAACCAATTAATTCGTACGCACATCTCAGCAGGATGCCCAGAAATGGGCACCATGTATAGAATCCCAGGCTTGGTGCCTAACATTAGAATTACTCTTTAAAAGCTTACAAGGAGCTGCTGGCATCTTACAGACGTAATGGATTTAGGAAGGTTTGAACTTCCGAGGGCAAGAGGCCAGTTCATTAGATACGACAACGGACCCTTGTACTCCGAAAGTTTATGCCTCACTAATTTGGTTAGTCTGTAACATGGCACTAGCCTCTCTGTTGTTTTTCTTGTTGTACACTACCTTAGCTAACTCTCTGGAAGTTTTTTTAACACTTACCGGTGTCGCCGTATTCCCCGATGAACCTCCGAGTGAGGAACCGGACTGTCAAGGCTGCAAAGAGAAAAATCCAAAAGATTACAAATTTGTCTGACACTGGCAAGTAAATACACAAAGACCAAAATAAAGACAAAGCGAAATGGATCCATCAGTCACCACAGCTGGGTGGCTCTGTATTTTGTGGGACTGGAAGCATTGCAATCCTAGAGGAACCAGTGCCCAGGAAAAGGGTTGCTTTTGGTTCCCCCTCCTTTTCTTTTGGGCTCCTGTGATTGGAAACTCAGTCTGACTGTAAAAGGCAGCCTTGCATTCCTCAGCCCCCTGAGGTTACCACACAGGGTAGATTCTCTGTATACAAAGAACCTGACACCCGAAGGGTTCAAATGTGGGCAGATGTTTCAGGAAAGAGGCAAAAATACTGTAATGGAGCAGAGGAATGACATAAAACCAAGGAGAAAGTTGGAGAGAGAAGGGGAGGTTTATAATTCAGTTCACTGGGGGCTTGGAGGGGAGTGAAAGTGGTTCGGGATGAGAAGCTTACCAGATTTCCCCACGCTCTCGGCCCCCAAGACCAGGATGTTGGCTTCCACTTTGGGCTGGTGGCTACTGCCTTCAGACATTTTACGGGATGGCTGCTGTCTGGCCACGATTTGAACAACCATTTGTAATCCGTTTGAAAAGCTGAGTGGGTGCTTAGAAATGCACAAGATGGATCAAGTTGGGCAAAAAAAAATACACACACAAAAGAAAGAAACTCAGAGATGGTTCTGTGTGCAGTTTTCCTCTGTGCTTTGGAGGGAGGGAAGAGGAGAGCCTGTCATATATAGGGAAGAGGGAGGGCTCAGTCTGCATCTGACTCACCAATCAGCCTCTTTCCTCATTGCAAATGTTCTCTCTCCTGGAGGCAAACTGGATGCTTTCTGATGTCTCAGTTACTGTGAGCTCTCAACCATGAGGGAAGGTGGAGGTGGTTGTGGGGGGTATCTTCTCCCTGCTTCTTCATGCGTTCCTGAAGCATTTAACAGTAGCAAAATAAATAGAGCATGCGGTATAAAAACATAGTGACACTGTGATGGCAGACAGACTGAAATGGTTCCATCTAGTCTGCCCAGTGAGCTGTGTAGTGTTGGAACTGATGATCTGTGCAGGTTACCCCATGCACACATTTAGGGCTTTAAAGTAGGCACGGGATAAAAGCGGTAAATAAATCCTAATAAAGAAATAAATAACCAAAGTCTCGATCATTCAGTTTATGCAAGTATGACCACCAACTTGGAAATTACTACTACTGCTATTATTAATCACATCTACATAGTAACATAGTAAATGACAGCAGATAAAGACCTGTACGGTCCATCCAGTCTGCCCAACAAGATAAACTCATGTTACATGGTATGTGATACTTTAAATGTATACCCGAGTTTGATTTGTCCTTGCCTTTCTCAGGACACAGACCGTAGAAGTCTGTCCAGTACTGTTCTTGTACTAATTTCTGAAGCTAACGTCGAAACCCCTTAAAATTTACACTCCAGCCCATCCCTATCAGTCACGATCAGGGTGTAGATTTTGTTGAATTCCATTACCATTTTCATCTCCACCACCTCCCGCGGGAGGGCATTCCACATATCCACCACCACTACTTCTACTACTTAACATTTCTAGAGCGCTACTAGGGTTACGCAGCGCTGTACAGTATAACAAAGAAGGACAGTCCCTACTTAATGGAGCTTACAATCCTCTCTGTGAACAAATACTTCCTGATATTAGTCCTGAGTCTGGCCCCCTTCTACCTCAATTCATGCCCTCTAGTTCTACTGCCTTGTCTCCGGAAAAGGTTCATTTGAGGATTAATACCTTTCAAATATTTGAATGTCTGTATCATATCACCCCTGTTTCTCCTTTCCTCCAAGGTATACATATTCAGGTCAGCAAGTCTCTCCTCGTATGGTTTGCAACGCAAATCCCATACCATTTTTGTAGCTTTTCTTTGCACCGCTTCCAGTCTTTTTTACATCTTTAGCAAGATACAGCCTCTAAAACTGAACACACTACGCCAAGTGAGGCCTCTTATAAAAACCGTTCTATAAGAGGTATATGGTAGCATAAATTGAAACCAGAGCAGTCAGTTACCCCAGAGTAAGTATAGAATTAAATTTTAACTGCCAGACCCTCAACCATTCTTCAAAACGTTCGGAGATCACCTTCTCATCATTTCTACTCCCTCCAGGGTATCCACTCTATTGGCTATTTTTGTGTCATCCGCAAAAAGGCAAACCTTTCCTTCCAACCACATCAATAGCGCTACTAGACTTACGCAGTGCTGTACACATTATATGCAGGTACTTTCTCTGTCCCTAGAGGGCTCAAAAATCTACGTTTTTGTACCTGAGGCAATGGAGGATTAAGTGACTTTCCCAAGGTCACAAGGGGCTTCAGTGGGAATCGAACCCAAGTTGCCAGGATAAAAGCCTGCTGCACTAACCATTAGACTACTCCTCTCCAGGACCAGCTGATATTCAGACTGGAACCCAGTAAACTTTGCACATAACGTTAGGACCCGCTGTTTTCCTGGCCTAGCTTTTATGTGCTTTCTTTGTTGGCTAGCGGACTGAAAATTGCTGCTAACTGGCTACATTTCTCTTTTCCTTAACTCTGCCCACGGACCGCCCATAAACTAGCCCATTTTGGCATAGGCAGTTAGGATATTCAGCAGCCTCTTTTGGACGTTTAAATCTCTTTATCAACCCCATAGAAAATAATGGCAGATAAATACCATATGGCCTATCCAGCAGCCTCCTATACATACTGTCGCTTCCTCTCCCGTAGAGATCCTCTAGGTTTGTCCCACACTTTCTTGAATTGAGATACAGTCAGTGTCTCCACCACCTCTACCAGGAGGTTGTTCCACGTATCCACCACCCTTTCCATAAAGAAGTATCTCCTTAGATTGCTCCTGAGTCTGTGTCCTTTCATCTTCATCCTATGCCCCTACCCTACAAATTTTATTCTAGCTGAAGGGCATTGTTTGGTGGCTGAGGAGATCTGGATCCTTCACATGCTATTTCAAGGCTGGCTAGCTCCTGTGCATTCCGTGCCCATCCACAACACCCTACCATCCGCCATCCGGCTAATGTCACTGGCCAGGATGTGTAGCTGATTAGAGAAATGAGTAACCAGTTTGGTTATTGCTGCCCACACTGCCAAGTAGAGGCCTGCCGAAACTGCTACTGAAACTGTCTAACCACTTTCGACCGCAACTTATCGCCTGGTTTCAGCTGAAGCCGAAACCAAAACTGAAAACTAAAGTTTGTGTGAATGTGAACCAATGAGGCACACTGGGGATCATCAGAGCTTACAGTTGGTAGCTCTCTGCTAAACCCAAAAGAGATTATTACCTTCCAGTCCCAAGAACTTCAAGCACAGGCTGCCAACTGGGAGAGTCATTTTAACTACGATGTTTAGGTTCCCAAGTAAACGCAGATGTAGTTAAATATCCTTTGAGACAGGAACTTTTTGAGAACATGTAAAAGAAAAATATGATTGCCAGCTTTTTATGCTTACCCAAACTGTGCACAAACAAGAGGAAGAGGCATTGAGATGTTTCCTGTTTCTATTCAGTTACAAAACTGATTTAAGGACAAGCATAATGTAGATTCTTACTAAAATAGGGTAAAGGAGTCTAGGCACTGATCTATATTTCGGACATTATACCAGCCTGATGCACAGTCCAGAATAAAAAAGCACATTGATGTCTCTGAATGCAAGGACTATATGTTCTGAAAAAATTACAATCAAGAGTAATACATTTCTCAAATTATTTTCTAATATTTTAACTCCATTTCATTGTAATATTTCCTACTAACACTATATAAGCTGACCAGTACTTGAAAGCAATCACTGCAAGTTCCTTTCTGATATAATCTAGCTTCTCACACCACAAGTTTGATTAAAATCTTCATCTTATCCAACAGAGCTTGGAAATTCTTTAGAATCATCAGAAATCAAACAAAATAAAACATGGAAAAGAAAATAAGATGATACCTTTTTTTTATTGGACATCACTTAATACATTTCTTGATTAGCTTTCGAAGGTTGCCCTTCTTCGAAAGCTAATCAAGAAATGTATTAAGTGATGTCCAATAAAAAAGGTATCATCTTATTTTCTTTTCCATGTTTTATTTTGTTTGATTTCTATTGATAACCTTTAAGAGTGGACTAACACGGCTACCACACCTCTCTACTTTAGAATCATCCAAATAGTATCCAAGTCAGAATATATATAATAATTTAAATAATGAAAGACCATATTTTACCTCCAAGCAAAATAGCCTCCACACACATTGTCCTCAGCTAAACAGGTGCCAGGGGATCATTAGATAGTTCCAGTTCATTGGGGAACAGGCCGAACCATTTCTGGTTTATTCCTTTTCTTTTATGGACTTCTCTAGGAAGGGCACATCAATAGATGTTACAGAGAAAAATGAGGGTGACGGACTCAATGCCATCTCCAGGTCTTTCCAGCCTGGTCTATGATTCTAGGGATACTCTCAAGCTCCCTTCCAGCCCTGTTTTTCTATAGATCTAGGACTTTAGGTTTTCAAGAGAGCACCCTTGACCATTGTTATGGACAGACCAGATCACCGGGATAATTTTCTTGGGTTCCAGAATTGTCAATATCTACAAGTAGCCAGGAGGCACATTTTGAAGATCTGTCTGCATGGACTATCGTTTCCCTTTCTAATAGGGGCAGAGCGTTGCTGTAGCTAACTGGGTTATGATGTCTCACTACGGCTATAAAACATGAGTGGGAGCTGCAGTGCCTGTATTATTAAAAGCATTCAAAAAGGACATTTTCAGGGGCATTGGGGAAGAAAGAATTTGTGCAAATCTGCTTTTTCAAACCTGCACCTGTGGGTTTTCCCCTTTTCCTGCAGCCAAGTAAAATGGAGATGTGAACTTGATAGCACTTTCATCACTGAGAGCCTACATAAGGGAATTTTCAGAAGAAACGCCATGCCTGGATTTTGCATCTGAAAGTTGCCTTAGTATTTCATTGTGGGATGCATCCATGAGGGCTGTCCCTCGGAGAACATTTTCTGACAGCAAAGAGAAAGAGAATGGATGTGTGGGAGAAAGCATAAGCCCGCTCAGAAATACACCAGGCTTCTGGCAATATTTTATTCTGATCCAACAAAAATCAATCCATTTGTGGAAAAATAGCTGCTATAATGGGGCACTGTCTCTTTGACAGAGGGATGTTAGGACGGTCTGTAGACGCCTGTTATTTTTTAAACTTCTGTTTCAAAATATTCTAGGATCCTACTGCTACCATTAAAAATCAAGTGAAAAGAGACTGTGAAGGAGCTAGATAATAAACTCATATATGTATGATACTAATGTTGTAATGTATGTGCTCTGGACTACTAAATTTCATTCCTAAAGCAACGAGGTGGCAATCCTCAAAGTTACATGAGACTACAAGTTCTTCCTGTAATAAATGACTGGATGGGCAACAGAGGGCGGGTGCTGCCACCTCGTGCTTAATATGGGCAGTGCATCGTAGGCCAGTTACTTGTCTACTGTATCTGTTGTGAGAGTCTTGGCGCACCTGTCAAGAGAAGAGTGGAACCACTAGCCAAAAGATTGCCACCTGACTCCAGGACAACAGAGCAGGCCGATCCAGCCCTAGTTTTGCCCCACTGCCTCCAGGGAACTTGTAATTCTGAGATTCTGAACATGCTCAATGAGGCAATCACAATGGCAAACCCAGGATTCGATTAGCCTGTTTGGTTGGTATGTGGTGAGGTGGTAATTGTATCTAAACAATAAAAAGAAGTCATAAACACTACCCTCACTGACTGTCCCCTCCATGCCCAGCCACCTGGGGCATTCAATAGGGTCACAGAAGAGGCTTTTGAAAAAATCTTGGAAGACCTATGACAAACATCTTCTCCCCTAGACCCTTGCCAACAAAAATAGTGAATTCCTCTCCTCTTGAGGTGTCCATATGCGTTAAACAATCAGCATCACTGATAGAGGGTTGCAAGTAGTGTGACCACATCACACACCTAGGACAAAAACTGCACTGGCCAATTTAAAATTCTATCTCTGATTTTCATGCCTCTAAGGCAAAATGGGCCAAAGTACCTAAAGAATAAGTTAATCCTCTACACATCTTTGATGCCTCTAAGGTCCTCTCAAGGACCATATCTATCTGTACCCTCGTCCAAAGAAATTGCACATTGTGTACCCTCCAGCAAGCCTTCTTGGTAGTACCCTCACATTCTCGAACTTACTCCCAGGGAAACTACGTCTAACTCAAGACCACCTCTACGTCAGGAAGCGGGTGAAAGCCTGGCTGTTCTTCCAAGCCTTTAATACATGTGATGACTGACTATCCACTCACTCTGAACCTGGACTATCTTGCTGCACATTCTGTAACTTAGATTAATTCATGATGTCTTATTCAACTGTACATATAATTTGCCTTTGGTTTAGCCACTCACTTATTTATCTCAATGCTTTTGTCTTACCCATCTTGTCTATCTATAGGGACTAACTGCACTTGTACCCTCTGCTCTCTATTATGATGTTTCATTGCATTGTACTGACTTTGTGAGTATCATATCTATGTTATTATATGAATGTTCTACTGTATAAGGTGTATAATTTGTGTTTTGATGATTTTTACCATATTTCTGTTGTATAAATGTTCTACTGTACTGTTTTAATGTGTACGATACTAGCACTATCATATTATTGCTATTATTAAAAATTGCCTATTTCCAAGTTGACCTCATTGTTCTAATTGTATATTATGTTGTCATAGTAACATAGTAGATGACGGCAGAGAAAGACCTGCACGGTCCATCCAGTCTGCCCAACAAAATAACTCATATGTGCTACTTTTGTGTATACCTGACCTTGATTAGTATCTACCATTTTCATGGCACAGACCATAGAAGTCTGCCCAGCACTAGCCCCGCTTCCCAACCACCAGCCCCGCCTCCCCCCCCCCACCCCCACCGGCTCTGCCACCCAATCTCCGCTAAGCTTCCGAGGATCCATTCCTTTTGAACAGGATTCCTTTATGTTTATCCCATGCATTTTTGAATTCCGTTACCGTTTTCATCTCCACCACCTCCCACGGGAGGGCATTCCAAGCATCCACTACTCTCTCCGTGAAAAAGTACTTCCTGACATTTTTCTTGAGTCATTTGGTCATTTTACTATTGTTATGCTGTTACTGTAATGTCAGTTGCCTGTGTTGGTCTACACCTGTTGTACAGCGTCTTGAGTGAATCTCTTCAGAAGGACAGTTAATAAATCATAATAAATACACAAATAAATTAGACCATTGGTTCTCAACGCAGGTCTCAGTATACAGCCATCCAGTCAGTTTTTCTGGATATCTGTAGTGAATATGTATGAGATAGGTCTACATATACTACCTCCAATGTATGTAACTGTCTCATGTATACTCATGTGGAAATCCTGAAAGCCCGACTGCCTGAGTGTTCTCTAAGGACTGTATTGAGAACCACTGCATTAAACTGTTAGTAGAAACAGTATTTTAGGTGCTCATTACTTTATCATGTGCTTTCCAGCCCAAAAGGATATTACTGTGACTTTCCATAATCTGTTTGTTAACCAGAGTGAAGAGTAACTCATTTCTTTTCAGACTATTCACCTTGGACAATTACCATTGATCCAGCAAAAAGACAAATCCTCCTAGACTTTCAGTCAAGCATTATAAACTCTCCCCTAATTCTTATGGATCCCAAGAATGTGATTGGAACAAATCATTGGATGAGGGGATTTATCAAATGTATCTACCCTGAGAGGTCATTTTATGCAGGAGTATGGACTACAAAATGACCCTTCAAAGACCACATCACAGTCCTGTTGTGTGATTCCAAAATCCAATGGCTTTTGCATGCTCTCAGGGTGCAAATTTTGCCCAAGAGTGAAGTGAATTGGAGTTCTGATCGTATTCTGAAGATAAGATATTTATTAAACACATCTGGGGCTGGTATTTGAAGAATATGAGGTTTGAAGCATATGAAAGAGAAAAACATCTCTTTAGCAAATTCACCTTGAACTTCGAGCCTGTACACAAACAGGTGAAGCTATTTAATTCCAACAAAGAAGAAGCTCTTCCCTTGTTCCACGTTTTGTTGTCTGCTTTCTCTGTAGCAGCAGTCAGGGTGAGGTTATTATGATAAAAATAGGAATGAAAAAAATCCAGCACAGTTGTAGCTCACAGGCTCAAAAGTCCTTACTAGAATCATCACATGTATCGCCATGTGCTGTATCCATGAGCCAAGCAGGAGAACTATTCAGACAACTACATGGATGTGACCCGTGGATAATCAGAAACACACACTTTCTTTTTTTAATCTCCTTTTGGATGCGAGTCTCAAGGTCCTTTCTACAGATGCAGATTAAGAGAGAGGTTTTAGTGAATCGGTCCGTTTATCTTTCAGTTTCTCTTATTTTTTTTATTTTATGTTTCATCTTTCTGTCTCAGACAGGAGAGCTGGTATGTGTTATTCCCGCTGGCTATCGATCACTGAAGTTGTATGAAGATACAGAATGCATTAGCGTAGTCGAGAACACGCGTTGGAAAATTACACTATTAACTCCCTGAGAAGCAGCTGCTTTCAGTGTGTTTACTGGGGATCGTTTTCCCCTCGTTGGTATACAACGTGTAACGCTCTTGCCGCTGTTCCCTGTGCTGGGCTGCGGAAGGGTGGGATGAGTCATGGTCAGCAGGAATCTCCATTCACATTCGTGGCCCAACACGTGGCTGCTCCGTCCTTCCTCCCCACCAAGAAACAAAGAGACGTGTCACTTGTGTAGGACCAACTGTCATTCTACAAAGGTTTCCAATATTTGTTCCTAAATTAGACATTGATAATTGACAAAGGGCAGTTTTGTGATTTAGAGGGGAAATGAACCGTGATTTTCTTATAAAAGTGGGATGATGGTAAAATGGTGCTCCTCTGACTTTGTGTTAATGTGTCTTCATAGCGGGGCTAATTTTGTGGGTGCTAAAACGGAGGTTAACGGTAATTAAGCAGCAATTTGAGGGGGGAGTACAGGACAGAATGGTAGTTAAGTGCCTAAGTGCACTATCAGGTTGATATTCAAAGCAATTTGACCTTCCAGAAATGGCTCCTGGCCAGTTAAATCGTCTCTTCAGGCCTGACGGGTCATTTTTATTGCCACTTATTGAAATAACAAATTACTGCAAACTGGTTATTTTAAGGCCATTTCGGGGGTGGAGTCGGCACTTGACTGGCCTTGATAACCGCATAAATAGAACCACATACAAGTCAGTCTTATCTTTATGTGGTAACCCATGGCCAGTTAGGTGCTGAATATCACACTTAACCGACTACACGTTAGCCAGCGCTGCGAAACCGGAAGTTCAATGCCAGTGCCTGGACATGGCTGGCATTGAATTTCCGAGTTTAATGCCAGCAGCAGGAAGCAAAACACGGATCATCGCTGGCTGAAGGCAGGGCTCTTAGGTGCTAATTCTATAGCTGGCTGCCTAAGTGTTCTAGCAAAGGTGTTAATAAGGGTGGGGCACGGGTGTTCCTTTATTAAAGACTGCCAGTTAGATGCCTTAGTGCTGTATTTAGGTGGTGACATTTACACCTGCCACACAGCAGGCATAAGACTTACACTAGATTCTATATGGAGTGGAAGAGTGGTCTAGTGGTTAGAGCACCAGTCTTGCAATCCAGAGGTGGCCAGTTCAAATCCCACTGCTGCTCCTTGTGATCTTGGGCAAGTCACTTAACCCTCCATTGCCTCAGGTACAAACTTAGATTGTGAGCCCTCCTGGGACAGAGAAATATCCAGAGTACCTGAATGTAACTCACCTTGAGCTACCACTGAAAAAGGTGTGAGCAAAATCTAAATAAATAAATATATATATATAGTGCCAAAAAGTAATACACCTAGGCATATTCTATAAACCATTGCCTAACTTTAGGCACGATTTATAGAATATACCTAGAGCCTGTCCATGTGACTAAATCTAGTCGCAGGAATTTATGCCAAGTAAAACTTTGTTTAAATGCAGATGACTAAGTTAGGGATCGGAGTGGGCATATTCTATAACAGCACGCGTACATTTTTAGTAACACCCACAATCTGCCCATTCCACGCCCATGGCAACACCTCCTTTTCAACAGCACGTGTTAGAATTTACGAGCATCAAAGCCAATTAGTGTAAATAATTCCCTGTTAATTGGCACTTATCGGCACCGATTGGCTTGTTAAGATAATTAAGTTGCACACAGAATACAGAATACAACCTGAATTGCGTGCACAACTCAAGTCACACTCTATAGACTCTGGAGGTCAATGCACAAACTTACATAGGTACATAGCCACACTGGGACAGACCAAAGGTCCATCAAGCCCAGCATCCTGTTTCCAACAATGGCCAATCCAGTCACAAATACCTGGCAAGATCCCAAAAAAGTACAAAACATTTTATACTGCTTATCCCAGAAATAGTGGGGCTGGATCCCTGCACCTAGCTGGTTGGCACAGACATAGTAATACTTAGGGCGGGCCAAGTGTGGCCCCCTTCCTGCTGCCCCCTTCCTGTGAAAGGTCTACCTAACCTCTTTGTGAAGGGACACCTGTGATGGGAACTTTGTTCCAGGCTCCAGCATGGAGCTGGTATCTACAAATGCTTATATGTCACATTACATCCAGCTCCATTAACCCCAACTGTCCCACAGACCAGATCTCTGCAGGCAGCATTAGGCACAGCTTGTGAACCCCCAGGGGAGAGATGGCTACAGAGTGCAATGGTGATGTAGATGGTCAGTCAGCCCTATCCTCTGACCCACAATGCTGTTCCTCTGCACTGCTTTGTCTTCTCATGTCCAGGTTACTGTAGCTACATAGGGGGAGATTGGCATTGTTTGGTTTAGTTGGCCACCCTTCCCCAACTCACTAGAGGGACACTGACTGGGTTGTGGCTGCAGGGCTTTGAGAGGGAGCTTTCCTGAGGTGAGATCTTGGGCCAGATATGCCTCTGCCAGTTCCTGGGGGCACCCTGGCCCCTCAGGTGGTGAGGAGATGCCCAAGGAATCTGTCTGAGAGAGATGTGCAAGCTACTGAAAAACACATTGGGCCCAATATTCAGACTGCTGGAGTTAGCCTGGCTGACTCTTGCGGTCGGTGCTAAGCCCGGGATATTCAATGCTGGGACCTTTCCAGCAACCTATGCTTGGAATAAACTCCCTGAGCCCATACACCAAGCCCCCTCCCTGCCCATCTTCAAATCCTTACTCAAAGCCCACCTCTTTGATGTCGCCTTTGGCGCATAACCATTACACCTCCATTGAGGAAATCTAGACTACCCCAACTTGACAATTCGTCGTTTAGATTGTAAGCTCCTTTGAGCAGGGACTGTCCTTCTTTGTTAAACTGTACAGCGCTGTGTAACCCTAGTAGCGCTATAGAAATGTTAAGTAGTAGTAGTAACCGACATGAATATCCAGGTGGTTTTGATCCAGTTTCAACTTAACCAACCAAGCTGATGTTCAGCGCTGGCCGGTTAAGTTGAAACTGGACAAAGATAGACCTGCTATTTCGGTGGTCAAATTTGTCTGCCAGTCTTAGCCAGCAATGCGTTGAATATTAGCGGATAGCTGGTTATATCACGCAATATAACTGGTTATACGCTAAGCGCTAACCGGCAACTCTCACTGAATATTGCTGGATAGTCAGTTAAATGGTTTTAAATATTGGGCAGTTTTATGCGTTGTGTGGTATTTTGCATGTTTGTGTGTGCTAAGCGCATGTTAACTACTTCCTAAAAATATTTTTTCACAGGTGGTGAGTCATGGGTAGAGAGTAGGCGTTGCCACGTTATCCAGCCAGTACATCCGCATTAAGGTACACTGACTGGATATAGGGTCAATATGCATCTCCTAAGTAGGAGGAAATAAAGGGTCCCACATTATTATTTTGCAGGCGCCATGCGCTAATGGTGAAAAAAAAAAGAAAATGCACAACTTTAATGCCCTGGTAAATCTGGGCTTAGCGCATGGGAAGGTCCTGCGTTAAAATATACAAAGCCCAGATTTCATAACTCCTTAGTAAAAAGGCCCCTTACATTGTAAATCGTCCGGACATGGGGGGGCAAAAAACCTACTGTACCTCGCCTTGAGCTACAACAGAAGAGGGCTAAATACAAAAGCCCACAGGACACCCCCCCCCCCCCCCCCCAGAAACCAAATGATTTGGCTTTAGACTAATTTGTTGGGCTTCACAGGTTCACTTTTTAATAATTTATGTATTATTTTAGGGTGTATTACAGTACATAATTAGATTTTTGCCACATCTCTGGTATTTGATTCTCACTTTCTCTCAGTGCTTAATTTAGTTTGAGAGTTTTGTTGATGTTTAATATGATGACTTGTTGTTAAGATATGGTTTTATTTTATTTATTTATTTGTTACATTTGTATCCCACATTTTCTCACATATTTGTAGGCTCAATGTGGACAAATACAAAGTGATGTGATAGGATAAAGTTCATGTGGCACAGTCACATTTAGGGAAACATACAGCGGAAGAGTTGTTATGTAAATTATCTGTTCTTTATCTGCTTTTATAATGATTATCCTCCAGTTTGACGTTAACAAAATGAAAATTCCCATAGACAACACAGAAAACTAAATAAATAAGACAAAAATATCTGGGCCGCAGCCCCATTGCAGTTCTCCTCTCCCTCTCCCCACCCCCCCTCAATACGTGTTCTTCATGCTAGCATTTGCAGCTGGATAAATATGTTATCTAGGACTAGCCAGTGAGAGTTATACTCCCTGCAGTCGCTCAGTGCCAAACAGGTAGACTGGAGAAAGAGTACACACATGTACGACCTTCCCGAACAATCTTGTGCACTGACTTTTATTTCTCAGCATTAAGTGGAGTTAGCATGTGAAAAACCATGAAATGCTGTTAAATGTTAGCTGCAGATGGCAGTGTAACCCCAGGAGTATAACAGGCACACAGCTGCCAGCCTGTGAATACGACATTAAGGTGCGCTAGTTCCAACCTGAGGGCTTCAAGTGTTTTCTGGATGAGATGCATGGCAGAACTCCAGATGGGTTACTGTACATGAATCTTCCAGGGCTAACGTGGTGCCAGGGTCAGGCAGCTGTGAGCCAGAGAACCTGTGTGACCTTAGCAATGTTTCCTTCTGCTCAAACTCAGATTATACGCTCGTTGGGCTGGGCCATTGTGGACACACGAATGGTCGTGCACAACTGCCAAGTTACCCGGCTCCAGGAGGAGAGACTTTGTATCAAATCCTGGTTTTGAATTTACATCCCAAAGCAGTATGGGATTTGGGATTTTTTTGGATTTACCTTGTGCTTTTCTCAGTTGTAGCTCAAGGCAAGTTGCATTCAGATATAGTAGTATTTATATGGTGTGAAGCCCTGCCCAGCGCATCCCAGGATACACTGGACAGGGCTGGGCGCCGCCATTTTGCAGGTGGCGTCGAAGGAAGAGGAGGGAGGCAGGCTACCTCCCTCCTCCAACTCATGGTAGGAGGTGGTGGGGGTAAGGGGATTGACACTGGACCACCATGGACCCCTAGTTAATGTTAGTGGGTAAGGGGGGGCTGGAGAACCACCAGATCTCCAGCCCTCCCTGAACTGTGTCGGGGGGGACCAGAGGTCCGGCGGACCTCCAGCCCCCTTGTCGCTGGGGGGCGGGGGCGGTCGCCCACTGGGCCACCAGGGACCTTTTAGAAATGCTGAGGGGAGTTGGGGGGGGGCTGGAGACTCACTGGATCTCCAGCCCTCCTTGAACCCGGGGGGTGATTGTTGGGGGGACTGGAGGTCCGCTGGACCTCCAGCCCCCTGTTGCTGGGGGGGGGGGGGTCTTTGGTTCCGGGGGGGTTTGCTTCGTTGGGGGGAATGGGGGCCTGCTGGACAGGACTCACCATTCCTCCCCAATGGTCTGCAAACCCTAACGCAAGCTCGAAGCTGGCATAGGTTTTGCCGCGGCCAGCGACCCAATCTTTGGCGCTGGTCGCTGATCATTGGGGATGAATAGGTTTAGCCCTGTTTTGCATGCATTTGCATGCTAATTGCTTTCAGAGCCCTCGAGCATGTTGTTTCACACGCTCAGGGACTCTGATCATGGGGCAGTAGCAAACGCAGGCGCTAGTAAGTCGCTAATAGTCTCTAGCACTGGCGTTTGCTTCTGATCATCCATATGTAAGGGACTGATAGAAGAGTAGACGGCATGAATGGGCAGAATGGATAGGCCATATGGTCTTTATGTGCTGACATTTTCTATATTTCTATAAATGAGTTTTGGAAATTGTCTTCCTGTAGGGTGATCATGATCATTGAATTTATAATCAAAGTATTGGTGGACGAAGGATGCTTGGACTTGAAAATTGAGGGACAGGGGCGTAATGCTGAAGGTTTGCTTAGGGTGCTCAATATCCTTGCACCAACCCTAGAAACTTTCCTTATACTGAAGGGTGGCTCCTAGTGGTAGTACTACAAGAGTACCACTAGGGGTTACGGCAGCCATTTTGCATTCCAGCACAGTCTTTGATGGGATCAGAGAGGTGCTGCTCCCGCCCGCCTGACCTGAGCTACCAGTGCAAACCCATGGGCAGGTCCAACCCCTGGGGGGAGGAGATATTCAGGCCTGGGGGATGGGGTTTGTGAGTGGAGGAGTAGCCAAGAACCTGGGGAACCAGGTTCGATTCCCACTGCAGCTGCTTGTGACGCTGAGCAATCTATGGAGTCGCAGATTAATAGTCTAGTTTGGAAAGACTATTTTAAATGAAAACAATTGCGTTTGTTGCGTTCTTATTTTTTACAAGATTATTTTAGAATAATTGTGCAATTAGCGATTTTAACACTGTTAGATTATGGAAACGCTTTATATTTAGGTCTAACATCTAAATTGATTTCAAAAATTCAAATGATTCGACATTTGGCTGCTAGACTGATCTGGTAGTAGGAGGCGGGCTGGAGGTTGGGAGGCGGGGATAGTGCTGGACAGACTTATACGGTCTGTGCCCTGAAGAGGACAGGTACAAATCAAAGTAGGGTATACACAAAAATTAGCACATATGAGTTTGTCTTGTTGGGCAGACTGGATGGACCGTGCAGGTCTTTTTCTGCCGTCATCTACTATGTTACTATCTTGCCTGGATCATGTTACTCCTTTGCTGAGAGAGCTACATTGTTTGCCGGTTCAGGCTCGGATTGATTTTAAGGTGCTCTGTTTGGTTTTTAAGTTTCTAGATGGTGCCTGTCCGGAAAGTGGCCACAAATTGATAAGAATGATAAATGTTAAAACAACATCTAGGAGGGGTTATAACTACCTTTGTTTGGCTTTTCTCTCAACTACACGGCAATAAAACAGAAGAACACAAACCCTTGCAGTCACACAAAGAAGTCAAACACAGCCAGGATGGGTGACAAAATCTTTGAACAGCAGATGATGTCCAATGTATTGTAGCTTTATTTACAACATCTCTGATGTTGTAAATAAAGCTACAATATATTGGACATCGTCTACTGTTCAATCATTTTGTCACCCTCGCTGTTTTCCCTCAACTAAAAATGTGAGATTTAAAGCTTTATTTTCTCCCTTCTTTTTCTTTTTAGCCATCTGCTTTATGGAATAATCTTCCTGATGAGTTATGTTGCTTACTAAGAAATTATTATTCATTTCGCAAAGCTTTGAAAACCCACTTGTATACCAGTTTATAAGGTTTGAAGTATAGTAATTTTATTCTTTTTTGTAATTTCTGATGTTCTGTATCAGTACTAAGTTCTATTCTGTGTAACTTGCCTTCAATCTCAAATGAGAGAATTGGTGAGAGACAAGTCCTCCATAACATAACACTTAACTCTCCATTGTCCAGGGGTATAGCCAGTCATTGAGGTGGGGGGGCACATTTTGGTCACCGTCCTGCCGCCGCCGCTCCCCCCTCTGCTGCCCACTGCCACCACTGTACATCTTGGCTGCAGGGCCGCCGAGAGGGGAGGCAGGGAGAACAAAATTCCCAGGGCCTCCAAGGGGGGGCCGGCGCCGCAGTCCCCTCCACGTCCACCACGGGGCCGGGCCCCCCTGAATTCAAATCATAGCGCCTCACCTCGACCTCGCTCCGTGTGAAAGAAGCGCAGCAGCGGCAGTCTACAGATCGCCTCCCTTTGGCCTTCCCTCCCTGTGTCCCGCCCTCAGCGCAAGTTACGTCAGACGAGGGCGGGACACAGGAAGGGAAGGCCCAAAGGGAGGTGATCTGCAGACTTCCGCTGCTGCGCTTTCACAAGGAGCGAGGTCAAGGTGAGGCACTATGATTTGAATTCAGGGGGGCCCGGCCCGGAAGGGGGCGGGTGGAGGGGGGGTGGCGATGACTACGACCTCGGGGGACGGCCTTGTCCCGGGCCCGGACCAGTCCAGTCTCTCAGCAGCCCTGCTTGGCTGGCGGGGGTCCCCAACCCCCACCAACTGAAGACTTCAGAGCTGGTCTCCGGTGCCGCCACATTGCCTGCCCTGCTTTCTCTTCCCCTTACATCCAGCATGCTCCTTTTAATGAAACTAAGCATGCTCAATTTCACTAAAAGGCGCTTGCCTGATGTGAGGGGAAGAGAGAGTAGGACAGGCAATGCAGTGGCGCCACCACAGACCAGCGCTGGATGAAATCTTCAGCTGGCGGGGTTGGGGCCCAGAGCGAATTAGGGGGGAGCCCAGGCCCCCGTGGCCCCACCTAGCTACACCATTGCCCCAGGTACAAAATAAGTACTTGTATATAACATAGTAACATAGTAGATGACGGCAGAAAAAGACCTGCACGGTCCATCCTGTCTGCCCAACAAGATAAACTCACATGTGCCACTTTTTATTTGTACCTGTCCTCTTCAGGGCACAGACCGTATAAGTCTGGCCAGCACTATCCCCGCCTCCCACCACCAGCTCTGTCACAGACCGTATAAGTCTGCCCAGCACTATTCCCGCCTCCCAACTACCAGTCCCACTTCCCACCACCAGCTCTGGCACAGACCGTATAAGTCTGCCCAGCACTATCCCCCCCTCCCAACTACCAGTCCCGCCTCCCTCCACCAGCTCTGGCACAGACCATATAAGTCTGCCCAGCACTATCCCCGCCTCCCACCACCGGCTCTGCCACCTAAACTTGGCTAAGCTCCCAAGGATACATTCCTTCTGACATGTATACTGCTTTAATTGTAACCACAGGAAGGCAGTATATCAAAATCCCATCTTCTTTCCCTTACCTTCTGGGGCAGGATGTGAGCCAGTGGAATGGATCGGAGATGTGAGGTTTGCCTGGAGGGATCAGATGTTGGGGGAGATATGTCATGGTGGTGGGGGGGGGGGGGGGGACAACAGTGCTGTTGAAATCATCTATATAATTAACATCTATATTAAAAAAACAATGGGCCCTGTTTACTAACTCTTCCTCTCTACGATTCCCTAATGTGTCTGTACACATGAACCTTATTCTACCACAACATTACTGTATTTGTTCATACCGGAATTGGCAAAAGCCTTTCCGGTACTATGTAAGCCACATTGAGCCTGCAAATAGGTGGGAAAATTTGGGATACAAATTTAACAAATAAAATAAATAAATAACCGTGTAGATGCCCATAATATTCCAGTGGGTTTCTATTTAGCATGCGCTAAAAACGCTAGTGCACCCGCCCCTTTCATGCCCTCGCTCCGCCCCCTGTCACATTTTTCCCTCCCCCCCTGTCACCCCGTCACTCCACCTCCCCGTCACCCCCCCCTCCCCTTACCTTACTACTGCCCTGGTGGTCTAGTGACCTCTTTGGGTAAGGAAAGAGCCCCCTCTTCCCTGCCCGGAGCGCTGCCCTGCATGCATCCTTCCTGTTCATGATCTCGGCGCTGATTCAAAATGGCCGCCGAGAGTTGCCAGGTCACTTCAACTCTCAGCAGCCATTTTGAATCAGTGCCGAGATCACGAACAGGAAGGATGCATGCAGGGCAGTGCTCCAGGCATGAAAGAGGGGGCTCTTTCCTGCCCCAAAGGTGGAACAGGTCACTAGACCACCAGGGCAGTAGTAAGTAAGGGGAGGGGAGGCTAGCAATCTGCTATAGGACGGCCCGCCCACCAGCCTGCCCCTTTGTCCAGAAATTCAGACAAACGGGCAGATTGGCAAAACCCGCCCGGTTGCCCGGACATGTCCTCAAAAAGAGGACATATCCAGGTAAATCCGGACATATGGTAACCCTAACCTTAGTAAACAGGGCTCAGTGTGTAGAACAGCCTCCCGCTGGAGAGGAGGATTGTGTCAGAATTTAAGAAGGCCTTGGAAGGGCACGTGGGATCTCTTAGGAAAAGGAGGAGTTAGTGGTTACTGAGGATGGGCAGACTGGATGGGTCATTTGGCTCTTATCTACCGTCTTGTTTCTTTCTATGCATATATTCCACAAATGCATACGGCAATGCCAGAGTTCTCAACCCAGACCCGGGGACACACCCAGCCTCTCAGGTTTTCAAGATACCCAAATCGCATGCGGATCTATCTCGTGCATATTCATTGTGGTATCCTGAAAAACTGACCGGCTGGTTGTGTCCCCAGGACTGGGTTGAGAACCCCTAGCACAATTTGCTCTGTATCCAGTCCAGCCCAGCCTTTCGGGATATGCAAGAGGGTCCACGAGAATCCTTCAGCAATAGCTGGTTTATCCTGGCTCCACGGAGGTGCACGCATTCTGGAAAACAGGCTCCATTATTTGTGGCCTGTATGTTTTAATGCACACAAAAGCTTGGTTTACAACTGTTAGTATAACAAGCAGTCAGTGATGGGAAAAGGATGGGAAAATAGTCATCTGAGCTCATATATCTTTCAAAACAAGGCTTGCAAAGGTCAAATTGAACACTTAAGGGTTCAATTAAAACAAAGGGGCCTTATCAAAGGTAAACAGCTCAGCACTACCACTGATTAACCAGTCACCATGCCAGTAAAACATTCAATAGTGGTGTGGGGGCAGGGAATGCAGCCAGCCTGGGACAGATCAGTATAAACCTTCCTTCTCCTGCCCCACCATGATCTGTGCTATATTCTGGTCTGGGGGCAGGGTCTCACAGTTGGCTCTCTACCCACCCGATCTCCCTCACACATCTTAGCTATATTCTGGTCTCAGGGCAGGGTCTTATAATTTATTTAACCCCAGCTCTGCCCCACCCCCCACCCCACTTCTGCTGTACTCTGGTCTGGGGGCAGGGTCACCCCCCCCCCCCCACCTTTTGCCGGAGCTGCCAAGTGACCCAGTTGTAGGCTGGAGACATTTTGGCCAGGCCTGGTTTTGAACTTACATCCCAAAGCAGTATGGGATTTGTAGTGCCTGATCCTGCCCATTAAAGTCAGCACCACAAGTCCCATAATGTAGCTGGATGGGGTCGCTGAAATCCAGGGCCAACCTTACAGCTCCCTCCTGCGTGCCTTGGCAGTTCTGCATTGCCAGTGTGACCTTGGGGAGTGTCACCTAAAGTCCCTGTAAGGTCTTTGGGACAGGGATGTAGGGAACACTTGTGTGGTGCTGTGTATTCTGGCAACTGTGGCTCCTGAAACAAAAAGGCAACACTGGGCCTTCAGGATTGAGATGATCAAAGTTTCTTATTTATTAATTGACGGATAGACCCAACACAGGCCGTGTTTCGGCACACTGGCGCCTGCCTCAGGGGTCAGCTAATCCTGATAAAAAAAATTGTAGGTGGTACTGTCACAGTGTAGCACCTTTGATGTGGAATGGAGTCTCAATTGCTCCGAGAGCCTAATCAGCATGGACAACACTGTCGGTCTAAAAAAACCCGCCAAACTCTGGCTCCTGACCAGGTTCTGCCCAGTAGAAGAGTCTGTCAAGAGAACAAAAGGAAATGAGTAGATCACCCTCAAACCAAGATAAGGAGCCTTGGCAAACACTGTCTGAGCCAAAATACATTGGAAACGGATCCAAATGGAATACCAAGTCTCCAAGAATAAACAGATAGGAAACATTCTGGTATGTGGATATCTGTGCATACAAAGGAAATTTGGAGATATTTGCACCCCCTGCTATTCAATAATGCACACTCCCTGGCACACACAGCTCTGCCAATGCCCCTCAGTGCTGCCCTGAAGCACCTCCTGCTATTCCAGTACTGAGACCCCACTCCCCACAGCTCTGCCAATGCCCCTCACTCCTGCCCTGCAGTACCCCCTGCTATTCCAGTACTGATACCCCCCCCCCCCCCCTAACACAGCTCTGCCAATGCCCCTCACTCCTGCCTTGCAGCACCTCCTGTTATTCCAGTACTGAGCAGGGCTGATGCAAGAGTGTTAGGCACCCTAGGCAAAATATTGGCCTTGTCCTCATTAACTTTCCAGTTCCTCCTGAGATGATAATAATTAAAATCAATGATCATAATCATCACAAAACCACTGTCCTAGAACAATTCTCTAACAATGCAGAATTGGACATCACAATTAAACACTGAGGGCTGTTTATTTATTAATTGTCTATGCAGAACTACTGTATGTCAAAGGCTTTGCTAAAATCTAAATACACCACATCTAGCACTCTCCTTCAATCCAACGCTCTGGTCTCCAAGTCAAATAATTTTATTTATTTATTTGTTGCATTTGTATCCCACATTTCCCCACATATTTGTAGGCTCAATGTAGCTTACAAAGATCCGGTGAGGCGAGTACAAACTCCGATGGACAAATACAGAGTAGAAGTACAATTAATTAGATTTGGCGTGGATTGTCCCATGCAGTTTGCAAGAATGAGATTGTGTGGAAAGGGACTGAGTGTTGTCAAATTTGTCTGCCAAGACCTGCTTTGGGTTCTGTAATGCATTGCACAGGAGCCAACTCTGTGGATGCCAGTGGGTGCTGAGCACCCACAATATTGAGCAATCTCCTTCACCGTGTCTAGGGAGGGATAATTTGCATTGTATTTGGGCACCTCCAGTCATTTTGAAATGTTGCCACCTATGACCCATTGGATTCCAATAATCTCATTATTCTGTATAGATGTCTGATACAGTATCTCTGTAAACCTCGGTATATGATGTGAAAAGGGAACCCAAGGTGCGTACAGCAAGTGTTCTTCAAACAGCTCATAGCAGGGACATTCTTGTACCTGCTTCCTTGCGCAATCAGGAACATTAGGTACCCTGGTATTTAAACTCCCTGCTCTCACACTCCCTGGCTATTAAACATTTCAATAAAATCCACTGTTTACTTCCCTTGCATGCTAGTCTTAACGTGACTCCTAGGGCAGTGGCTATTGCCTTTTCTAGAAACGAAAAAAAGCAACACTGGGCCTTCAGGATAGAGATAAACGCCATCCTGTGAAAAAAAAAACACCAAAAGCGGCATTCTGTTTGATTAAACGACAATCACGATGGAATGGACAATATGCCCTAACTTCGTGGTTCATTTCCATTATTCCATATTATACACCATAAGAACCATTCTGACCCCTGAGGCAGGCGTTTGTACGCCGAAACACGGCCCGTGTCGGGTCAATTTTCAGATTAAAGGACGACCGTTATCTCTATCCTGAAGGCCCAGTGTTGCTTTTTTTCTGGTTTTCGTTTATGCTTGTATGCTGTTTTTACCCTCTCTTCTGTTGACTGTGTATTGCCTTTTCTAAACATCCATTCCCATCAGATTAAACAGTCAGTGTTTCCTGTGAGTTGGACGCAGGCGTCTGAGGACAAAGTCTTTCTTCTTCCATAGCATCTTGGTAGCTTGTCCTGCTATGGAGAAGACGAGAGGAGCTAAATCTTGAGTAAATCTCTCTCAGCCCTCAGACCAAAAGGCCCATCCAGTCCAAGTGACAAACACCCTGAAGGGTCATAATGATCAGATCCGTTCTTTATTGCTCATACCCAGATATGAATGGTGGCTTTCTCAAGTCCACATTGTTAAGAATGGTTTATGGACTTTTCTCCAGGAACTTGTCTAAAACTATTTTAAACCCAGCTATTTTAACTGCCTCGTCTATCTATTCAGGCAACAAATTCTACAGCTTACTTTCTCTCATTTATTTTAAAGTACTACTCATTAGTTTCATGGTGTATCTCCATGTCCCAGTACAATTTGACAGGTTAAGCACATGTTCCCTACTAACCCATTTCCCTCAGCTGTCTTTTCTAACTTTAGCCTTTCCTCATAGGAGACTCATTTCATCCCCTTTATAATTTTGGTTGCCTTTAAGAACATAAGAATAGCCATACTGGGTCAGACCAATGGTCCATTTAGCCCTATCCTATTCCAACAGTGGAACTGGTTATTGGACAGAAAACAGAGAGTAGGGTTAAAAGGCCATTCCTCTCAATGAAGGAGGGTGAAAAGTGTAGTGCCACAGGGATCTGTACTCGGACCGGTGCTATTTAACATGTTTATAAATGATCTGGAAATTGGAATGACAAGTAAAGTGATTAAATTTGCAGATCACACAAAAACTATTCAAAGTTGTTAAAAACATGCTGACTGTGAAAAATTGCAGGAAGACCTTAGGAAATAGGAAGACTGGGCATCCAAATGGCAGATGAAATTTAATGTGCACAAATGCAAAGTGATGCACATTGGGAAGAATAATCCGAATCATAGTTACCTGATGCTAGGGTCCACCTTGAGAGTCAACACTCAAGAAAAAGATCTAGGTGTCATTGTAGACAATACTCTGAAATCTTCTGCCCAGTGTGCGGTGGCAGCCAAAAAAAAGCAAACAGGATACAGGAATTATTAGAAGGGATGCAAAATAAGATAAAGAATAATATAATGCCTCTGTATCGCTCAATGGTGCAACCTCACCTTAGAGTTCTGTGTTCAGTTCTGGACGCCCATATTTTAAAAAGATATAATGGAATTAGGAAAAGTTTAAAAAAGATATAATGGAATTAGGAAAGTTCAAGAGAGTGACCAAAATGGTAAAGGTGGTGGAACTCCTCTCATATGAGGAAAGGCCTGAAGAGATTAGGGATCGTCAGCTTGGAAAAGAGACGACTGAGATCCTGAGTGGTGTAGAACAAGTAGAAGTGAATTGATTTTTTACTCCTTCAAAAAGTACAAAGAGTAGGGGACACTCAATCAAGTTACATGGAAATACTATTTCTTATGAGGAAATATGTTTTTACACAACCAATAGTTAAGCTCTTGAACTCTTGGCCGGAGGATGTAGTAACAAAGGCTTGCGTATCTGGGTTTAAAAAAGGTTTGGACAAGTTCCTGGAGGAAAAGTCCATAGTTTGCTATTGAGACAGACATGGGGAAGCCACTGCTTGCCCTGGGATTGGTAGCATGGAATGTTGCTACTGACAGGTACTTGTGACCTGGATTGGCCACTGTTGGAAACAGGATACTGGGCTAGACAGACCATTGGTCTGACCTAGTATGGTTATTCTTATGTTCTTATATAATCTGAGCCAGTTGATCATTAATTAACAGCTGCTTACTAATTTTATTGATTAATGCCATCAAGATATAGACTGGGTTAATGAAACATCGGTACACGCAAGGGAGGTGAAATTTCTTGATGAAATCAAGGACGGCTTCATGAAACAGCTGGTTCAGGAGCCGACAAGAGAAGGAAAATACCAGACTTAATCATTAGTGGAGCTCATTATCTGGTGCGAGGCCCACTTGATAACAGTGATCATAATATGATCGTTTTGATATTGGCTATGAAGTAAGTGAACTCAGGAAATCAAATACACTAGCGTTTAACTTAGAAAAGGAGACTACAATGAAATAAGAAGATCGGTGAAAAAAAGACGAAGGGAGCAGCTGCAAGGGTAAAAAACGTGAATCAGGCGTGATGCTGTTCAAAACACCATCCTTGAAGTAACAGGACAATATATTCCGCGTATTAGAAAAAGAGGAAAAAAAGACCAAACTTCAGCCGGCGTGCCTAAACAGTAGGTAAAGGAAGCTATTAGAGCCAAAAAACAATCCTTCAGAAAAAGGAAAAGGGAACCGACTGAAGACAATAAGATAAAGCATAAGGAATGTCAAGCCAAATGCAAAAAGGAGATAAGGAGGGCTAAGGAGGACTTTGAAAAAAAGTTAGCGTTAGAAATAAAAACAGATAGCAAAATTTTTTTTAGGTATATTAAAAGCAAAAAGCCGGCTAAAGAATCAGTAGGGCCGCTGGACGACTGTGGTGTTAAAGGGGGCGATCAGGGAAGACAATGCTGTAGCGGACAAATTAAATGAATTCTTTGCTTCGATCTTCACCGAGGAGGATTTGGGAGCGATACCGGTGCCGGAAAAGGTATTTGAAGTGGACCAGTCAGAAAGACTAAATGATTTCTCTATAAACTTGGAGGATGTAATGGGGCAGTTCCGCAAACTGAAAAGTAGTAAATCACCGGGACCAGAAGGTATTCATCCCAGAGTATTAATAGAGCTGAAAAATGAACTTGTGGAGCTACTGTTAGTAATATGCAATTTATTCCTAAAATCAGGTGTGGTACCGGAAGATTGGAGGATGGCCAATGTAACACCGATTTTTTAAAAGGGTTCCAGAGGCGATCCGGGAAATTATAGACCAGTGAGTCTGACATCGGTGCCGGGAAAAATGATGGAGGCTATTATTAAGAATAAAATTACAGAGCACATACAAAAGCATGGGCTACTGAGACAAAGTCAGCACAGATTTAGTGAAGGGAAATCTTGCCTCATAAATCTACTGCATTTTTTCGAGGGGGTGAACAGACATGTGGACAAGCGGTGGATATTGTATATCTAGATTTTCAGAAGGCGTTTGACAAAGTGCCTCCCCCTCCCACCAACAAAATATCTCAGCTGGTGGGAAAATGCTTCTCTCCACTTTGGCAATCTGCAGCGGGCATGTGCTGAAAACTGAGCATGCGCAGGTGCCAGTATAGTGGAGAGCAGCGTTTTTTGTTACCATCAGGGGGAAGTTTTCAGCTGGCGGAGCTTGGGATCACCACTAGCTACTGCCAAACATGTGCTACTGTTGGGTGGTCCTGAGCCCTAAGTGGGTGGGCCCCAGCCCACCTAGGCCGACCTGTAGCTACGCCACTGGGGGGTCACTAGATTACCATGGCACCTTTTTTAATATAGGGTAAAAGAAGGGGTCAGGTTGGGAGGGGAGCCACTGCAGAAACTATCTGGGGCTGGATGGTCAGGTTGGGGTGGGAGAGTGTGTTCCATTAGACACCCACTCCTCACTCTATGCAGCCCTGTATCTGGCATACAGTTTCCCTCACACAATGCACAGGAAAGCTTTTTTTTTTTAATTGCATGACTGCGGAATCTATAATGACCGTATTACCATGCATTTTATGTTGTCTGTGGTAAGGTAGAAACCTTACCACAGACAGCATAAAATGCATGGTAATATGGTGCAAGTTAACACCTGTGCTGAAAACCCTTCCTGTATTGCTTAGCCAGTAAAACCCACGGTTTAACCATGTTAAACCGGTGGGAGCGTAGATTAATTTAGTGTGGATAATCAAAGCACTACTGCACAAAATATATACCAAAATTCACTAAATGAAAAATAACTGTGTGTTATATCAAAAGGAAGGAAAAAGCCTCAAAGAGCTCGAATCTAAGCAGATTGACAGAGCTGCAAGGATCTAGATGATCTCTTACTCTTTCATCATTGGCAAAAAAAACTTCCAGTTTCTGATATAAATACCTCAAAACTGCAGAAAAATTTCTGTATTCAAAAAACGTTTCAATAGGTAAACAAAATATGTCCAGAGACAAAAAAAAAACAGTCCAAAACATGAGCACGTATCTTAAAAGACTAGGTGGTCTGTAGGACGCAGGAACTGAGCCCAACCATTGCTTCTCGGATGGCATGCAGTGCCCTTGGGCCAACGATGACCAGCGTTTCGCTTCACTGCGTCAGGGTCCCAAATGGCAACAAATCTTAGCCTTCATCACAGTTAGCCTTTAATAATCCCTTAAACTTAATCAAAGTGGGTTCCATTCTGAAAGAGAGTGATTCCAAAGGATAGGAATTTGCCCCCAAAAGGCAGTCTGACAAGTTACCTTCCACTGAGCTTTCGTGACCACGTAGAGTGTTAAGCCTTTCCTGGCACGTAAGGAAGAACCAATGACTCTAGGTATGCGGAGACCTGATGATAATGGGCTTTATGAACCACGATAAGCAATTTAAAATCAGTTTGATACTTTATAGGTAAATGTAAAAAGGGGTAACACAATCAAATCTTTGAGCATTTCGTAATAACCTCATGGCTGTATTCTGTAGCATCTGTAGTCTTTTCAGACTCATAGCAGGGAGATTAGCAGCATACACCACTGTTACCAGAATCGGCCCCTACCTTCAAGGAGTAAAGGGCAGGGACAGATCAGGTTCATCTGAAGCAGTGAACTCATTTGAGCTGCTGGTCCAAAAGTAGATTTGACAGCTAAGTAGAGTTCTTTTCTGCCCTGAATCTGGGAATGGCAGTGTGGGCTCAGGCTGTGTTCGTCACTGGAGGGGAGGGATAAAGAAGGATCCAGCCCTATGGCAGTTCAGGAGGAGGTGCTGGGACTCTCAGTAGAGAAAGGTAAAACTTGTGTCAAAAATGTGAGAAATCCAGTCTCCAGCCAGAGGCCCAGAGAGGAGAACAACCCTGCTTCTTTGCTCACCAGGTAACACTTCACAGGCACAAACACAAGCCTTACAAGAAGGAAGCTTGCAGGAAAAGCAGTGCTTAATGCCTCCAGCAACCCCAGGGGGGCGTAGTCAGGAGACAGTGCCTGGGAGGCTTAATCGGAGACTTGACAGTTCTCTCACAGGCTAGGCAGAGACACCCCTTCCTCACCTTTCCTGTCTCTTCTCTCTTCTACTTCTTACATCCCCTATCCCTCACCCCTCCCTTCTCAGAGGTACGGAACTCCCCTCCCATTCTCTTATTCTCATGGTCGTGGCCACTGCAATTCCACCTTGTCATCTCCTCTTATAGCTGGCGAATGTAGATAAAACAACTAGAAGCTGTATTCATGCTTTACAAGGAGAGAGAACTGCTGAAATGGGGGGGGGGGGGAGTAAGTTGTGTCTTTATGCTTGGCCAGACTAGATGGACCATTCAGGTCTTTATCTGCCGTCACTATGTTACAAGGATTAGTGTGATGCCTGTGTTGGGCGTTGAAAAAGTTTCGCTCTTCAGCCATCCATGCTGTGTTCATGGTTTTCATGTATCAGTGTGATATGTTTAAAAGGCTTTGAAGAATTCCACGTTCCAGCCATCAGTGCTGTGTTCCTGATTTGCATATATCACTTTGATGCATGTGACTTAGATGAAGATCAGTTTTTCAGTTCTCCATGCTTTAGTCTTGCTTTACATGTGTCAATGTGAAGTCTGTATGGTACTCTGCAGAAACTCCTCTCTTCAGTTGTCCATGCAGAATTCATGCTTTTTAATGTGCCTGGTTAACACCTGCATGGGACACTGATAATGAGCATATGATTTATACAGCTCTCAGTACTGTATTCGTACTTTCTGTGCAGCCATGTGATGCCAGCATGAGGAGGTTCTAATGACAATCAGCATAGCAGCACCTAATGTACTTAGCGTTAAACAGGAAGAATAGTTAAGGAGGGGGACCTTTTTAAAACGTTTAAAAACTGCAAAAGTGGACCAACAGCTGTTTCCTTGTAAATTAAGTATTGTTTTTTGGGTGAGCTCCTGGCTCAGAGCTGCAAAACCCTTGACTACATAACAGTTTCTGGGATGTGGCCTCTGCTCTGTTTGCAGTCTGCAGTTGCATTAAAGAGGAAGGGGAGATAACTGTCTTTACAGACATTCATTATTTAAGACAGGGTAATCAGTGCACTTAATCTTTCCTGAAAAGTTATTTTAAGCAAAATATAATTTGCCATGTTACTAAAGCAGTTACTTCAACAAAAACAAAATTAGCAAGAATTTTGCTGTTTAGAATCCTGTTTAGAAGAAATGGATCCACGGAATCTTAGAGGAGATTTGGTGGTGATGCCAGTAATTGGGAAGCAAAGCCGGTGCTGGGCAGACTTCTATGGTCTATGCCCTGATTGTGACTGGATAGGGATGGGCTTGAGTGTAAATTTTAAGGGGCTTTGACGTTAGCTTCAGAACTTAGTACAAGAACAATGCTTGGCAGACTTCTATGGTCTGTGCCCTGAGAATGGCAAGGAAAAGTCAAACTCGGGTATACATATAAAGTATCACATACCATGTAAAATGAGTCTATCTTGCTGGGCGTACTGGATGGATCGTTCAGGTCTTTATCTGCCGTCACTTATTATGTTACTATGTAAGAATGTTAGATGCTCCTAAATCTTCTGTAACAAACAACACGAATTAGTAAGTCCCTAAATTGTTTGGTTACTTAGAGGTATCCATCCCAGCTCAGGTTTTATTTCAGATTTACAAACAAATGAACTAGCCAAAGATGTAAAAATGAGATTGGGAAAGCACCGAAGAAGTGGAGACTCAGTTACCACCTGGTCCCAATTGTAAGTACTTTGTTAGTGGTATCTGAGTTCTTGTGTCTGGGAAAGTCGTACAAAATTTAACACAAGTTCAGATTGCTGTAGAACTGAGCCAAGTATTCAAATACCTTAGTGCCATGTGAGAAAAGAGTTCAGTTATTCACACAGAACAAGTTCAGCATTCAGCCCTTGGCAAAGAGGTTCTGGAAAGCTCTGGTGTCTGGCCCAGTTTCACTATTCTGTAGCCTCTGGTATAGTAAATAGCTTGACCAGTACAATGTCTTAACTACCTAAGGGGTCTTTACTAAGATGCGGCAGCGTTTTTAGCTCTTGGTAGAAATCAGTTGGTGGTAAACACCGAGATACCCAGAGGAATATAATGGGCGTCTTGGCGTTTACCCACTGATTTCTACCGAGAGCTAAAATCGCTACCACAGCTTAGTAAAAGACCCCCTTAAGATAAGTCAGACCAAGATCTACCTGGATCACAAGTACCTGGCAGCAGGTTTGTGCGAGTGGTGTGGCCACACAGGGCACAGGAGACACAGAGAAACAAAATTGCTCCCCATCCATTGTCCCCCATGCAGTGACTGGTCTTAGGTTTACTCCATTCATCTTGGTGTTGTGCAAGAAAGCTGGGATATGCATGATGGCTCCTGTATGAACACTAAGTTCTAAATCAAAAGCAAAGATTCTTCTGGTGTCGGTTCAGGCGATCCAGAAGAGAAGGTGGGCATCAGGCTATAGCATCATCAGACCCAGCTCCGACTTTGTAGATTCTCTCCCTGACACGATTATAGCGTGAACCCACCTCTCACCACAAACCTTCAGCTCAACAGATAATCTACTCAAACATGCTTGGCAAGTATCCTATCGTCTCTGACTCAAAAGCAAAGAATTAATTGGAGGAACGTGCGATTTTTCTGTGAATTGTGCAGTGGGAAGAGGGCTGCTGGTGCCTTCCCTTTTGCAATCAAATCATGTACTGTAAAAGAACAAACTTAAAGCTGAGTCATTACAGTTGCCAAAAATACTTTACAGTGGGGGAAATAAGTATTTGATCCCTTGCTGATTTTGTAAGTTTGCCCACTGACAGACATGAGCAGCCCATAATTGAAGGGTAGGTTATTGGTAACAGTGAGAGATAGCACATCACAAATTAAATCCGGAAAATCACATTGTGGAAAGTATATGAATTTATTTGCATTCTGCAGAGGGAAATAAGTATTTGATCCCCCACCAAGCAGTAAGAGATCTGGCCCCTACAGACCAGGTAGATGCTCCAAATCAACTCGTTACCTGCATGACAGACAGCTGTCGGCAATGGTCACCTGTATGAAAGACACCTGTCCACAGACTCAGTGAATCAGTCAGACTCTAACCTCTACAAAATGGCCAAGAGCAAGGAGCTGTCTAAGGATGTCAGGGACAAGATCATACACCTGCACAAGGCTGGAATGGGCTACAAAACCATCAGTAAGACGCTGGGCGAGAAGGAGACAACTGTTGGTGCCATAGTAAGAAAATGGAAGAAGTACAAAATGACTGTCAATCGACAAAGATCTGGGGCTCCACGCAAAATCTCACCTCGTGGGGTATCCTTGATCATGAGGAAGGTTAGAAATCAGCCTACAACTACAAGGGGGGAACTTGTCAATGATCTCAAGGCAGCTGGGACCACTGTCACCACGAAAACCATTGGTAACACATTACGACATAACGGATTGCAATCCTGCAGTGCCCGCAAGGTCCCCCTGCTCCGGAAGGCACATGTGACGGCCCGTCTGAAGTTTGCCAGTGAACACCTGGATGATGCCGAGAGTGATTGGGAGAAGGTGCTGTGGTCAGATGAGACAAAAATTGAGCTCTTTGGCATGAACTCAACTCGCCGTGTTTGGAGGAAGAGAAATGCTGCCTATGACCCAAAGAACACCGTCCCCACTGTCAAGCATGGAGGTGGAAATGTTATGTTTTGGGGGTGTTTCTCTGCTAAGGGCACAGGACTACTTCACCGCATCAATGGGAGAATGGATGGGGCCATGTACCGTACAATTCTGAGTGACAACCTCCTTCCCTCCGCCAGGGCCTTAAAAATGGGTCGTGGCTGGGTCTTCCAGCACGACAATGACCCAAAACATACAGCCAAGGCAACAAAGGAGTGGCTCAGGAAGAAGCACATTAGGGTCATGGAGTGGCCTAGCCAGTCACCAGACCTTAATCCCATTGAAAACTTATGGAGGGAGCTGAAGCTGCGAGTTGCCAAGCGACAGCCCAGAACTCTTAATGATTTAGAGATGATCTGCAAAGAGGAGTGGACCAAAATTCCTCCTGACATGTGTGCAAACCTCATCATCAACTACAGAAGACGTCTGACCGCTGTGCTTGCCAACAAGGGTTTTGCCACCAAGTATTAGGTCTTGTTTGCCAGAGGGATTAAATACTTATTTCCCTCTGCAGAATGCAAATAAATTCATATACTTTCCACAATGTGATTTTCCGGATTTAATTTGTGATGTGCTATCTCTCACTGTTACCAATAACCTACCCTTCAATTATGGGCTGCTCATGTCTTTGTCAGTGGGCAAACTTACAAAATCAGCAAGGGATCAAATACTTATTTCCCCCACTGTATGTTCCTTAATTTAAAAGAAAAAAAAGCATAAAGCTTTCCACAAATGAAAAAAATGACATTCTTAAAAGTGTCTCCTGCTTGGTAGTAATCTGGAGACAAGCCAGCCAGAGTGCTGCTGGTCTGTTTGTCATCAGAAATCAGGCAGCATCACCTATGGTATTCAAAGCATGTAGAAGGCAGACAACAGCTGAAGAGCAGCCTTGGTTGAGGAGATGTTAAACAGACTGTGACAACTATAGTCTTAACAAAAGAAGCATACCTTTTTCTATAGGAGAACTAAGGTCTGATGCCGAACAGACTTCTACAGTCTGTGTTCTACAAATGGCAAAGGACAGGTGAAACTACAGCAACTCCAGTGCTGTAGATCACTTTATTGTCAAGTGCTGTGAGTAAGGGTGCTGTGCAGCTCAGGGGGGAGGGGAAGGCATCTTGACTGGTAAGTTTAAAACTGTCAGCAATACTTGAGGATGAATTAAGGTTATGACCAAGATTCCATCATGTTTGGCTGCCTATATGGCTTGCATGGTGGAGACTTGACAACCAGTGTTTTAAGTGTGGGTGGCTGGGACCCACACGGAGTTGCAAGAGCAGCTCTGGCCACGTTAAGAACATAAGCACCGCCATACTGGGAAAAGACCAAGGGCCCATCAAGCCCAGCATCCTGTCTCCGACAGTGGCCAATCCAGACTTCAAGAACCCAGCAAAACCCATAAAAAAAAAAAAAAAATGTAATTATTGGGCATGGGAATGATAATAGCAGATCAGTGATAGATGTGCAAACTTTATTCATGCAAATATCACTGATCTGCTATTATCATTCCCATCTTGGAGCTTGTGGATCAATCACCTTGTTGGGCAGACTGAATAAACCGTGCGGGTCTTTATTTGCCCTGTTACTGTGTTTCACTGACATGTAACATTAAAAAAAACAGGAGAAATAAAAACAGTTTTAAAAGAAATTAAAGAGGGAGGAGAACTAGTATTAAGAACAGTGGGAGAGAGAATAAGAAGAACCAATAACTTGGAAAACAGGAAGCACATTTTATAATCATCCACTTATTGAAAGTCACTTATTGAAAATATCTCTTAAATTTGTTAGAAAACTCCAGTTTAGTTTTTACACATTTCTGTCCCGCAGCAATAGATTGCTGTGGACCATAGGACATACAGCTTGCTCATCTGGGAATGAGCGGTGGCAATTTCAAAATGATTGTATTTTTGCAAACGTTGCTGTTTGCTGATCCTGTTAGGGTGGGCAGTAGGAGTGACTAGAGTGCATAGGACACCTCTGAGAACAACTGATCCCCCAACTCTCGCCTTCCCATTATGTAAAATTTCACATGACGTAACTAGAAAAAAAATCCCGTTTAAAAAAAAAAAAAGAGAGAAGTCAATTCTGCCTCCTGAATATGTTCTCATTTCTTTTCCTGTTTGCTGACTTCAGTTTCTGTGTGTTTCTAAGTAGCTATTAGTGTATAAACGTTTTGACAACTCCTTCCCCTGAGCCATTTCTCCCTCATTATGGATCTAAGTAAGTTGCAGATGCAGCTTGGCTGTTTGTCATCAGATATCACACTTACACACGCGGAACATGAATACTGTGTGAACAACATTAGCATATCCTTCTAAGGAGTGGAATAGGCCTGTTGCACAGAGTAAACGCCTTTCATTTCTCAAAAAGTAGAAAAAAAACCTTTCAGAAATAAAATCTATCAGGAAGAAAAACAGGAAAGGAGAGCCAGGGATATGATCCAAAATAGGAGTAGACAGAGTGAAGTATATTGAAGGCTTCAGTCAGGTTTGCTGCTTTAAATAGGTGAATAATCTTCTGTATGGTTTCTAGGAAGTTCAGTGCAACTACAAGCCTGGGGCTGGTATTTATTTATTTAGACTTGTTCACACCTTTTTCAGTAGTAACTCAAGGTGACTTACATTCAGGTCAGGGGTGTAGCTATGTGGGGCCACGGGGGCCTGGGCCCCTGTGGATTTGGCCCTGGACCCCCCTGCCGATGACCCTCTCGAACCCCCCCTCCCGCCGTCAACCTGCCGTCGCCTACCTTTGCTGGCGAGGGACCCTAACCCCCGCCAGCCAAGGTCCTCTTCTTCCTTCATTCTGTTTCTAAGTCTGATGTCCTGCACATACAACGTACAGGACGTCAGACTCAGAAACAGAACGAAGGAAGAGGAGGACCTCGGCTGGCGGGGGTTGGGGTCTCCCTCCAGCAAAGGTAGGCGACGGTGGGGGAGGGGGTCGAGAGGGTCGTCAGCAGTGGGGAGGTCAAGGTGGTGGTGAGGGGTGTCGGCAATGGCGGGGGGGGGTCGGCAGTTCCAGGGGGGCTAAAACGTCCCCCCCCTACCTCGGGCTCTGGACCCCCCTCCCGCCGAAGTCTGGCTGCGCCCCTGATTCAGGTATACTGGATATTTCTCTGTCCCATTGCCTCAAGTCTGTACTTGAGGCAATGGAGGGTTAAGTGACTTGTCCAAGATCACAAGGAGCAGCAGTGGGGTTTGAACCGGCCACCTCTGGATTGCAAGACTGGTGCTCTAACCACTAGGCCACTCCTCCATTCACTTTATAGACAGACACACAACACAAGTCTTGTAGCTCTCTGGTCTCAGAGTCGTCATCTGTTGTCAAAGGAGCAGGCCTACAATTTGGTGGAAAAGGGTAGAGCTATTCTGGTTCATGTCTTTTTTTAGTATTTGAAATTGTGTCCAATTCAACCCAATTTAAGGAAGGGGAGGTGCAGAAGAACTGGACTTTGACATTTCTAAAAGCCTTTGAATAGCTGATGTCTTACTCTGCGGGGAATGAATTTTTGCATGTCTTGTTGGGTCAGGGTTAAATTCCATGTTCATTGCAGAAGCCACTCAATGGGCTCCCCCCCAGAACAGGTTGTCTGCCAGGAATCCATCATGTGGTATACCTCTGGGAAGCCAGTGCATGCCTCCTACACACTCGTACATCTATGAGCAACAGCATTACCCAACCAGCCTTAATAATTAACACAGTTCACCGCCAGACTCTACAGCACCATGCAGTGATTGGAATTAATAAGGGGGTGTGGGAAGCACTAGCAGGATGGCATCCCGAACAGAGGGTGAGCATGAGACAGGAGAAGATACTTTGTTTAGAAATAAGCTCTTAATAACTTTAAGATTCTCTGTTACTCAGCTTCTGGGTGATAGAACTTTTATATCAAATCCCAGTCTTTGTCTTCTGAATATGGATTCAGAGGTTCAATCTGGACTATATCATTTGGATGTCAGCATGTATGGGCAGAACACAGATGGAACTTCCGATGCAGTTTAACTGAGTAGTATTACAATCAAAGTCTCGCCTGTCCTGGCTGCTAAGTCCCTCACTATAGAAATGTTTGATTCATTTGTTTTTCCTTCCAGTATGGGATGGGCATAGAGCATTGGCATAGGAGACACGGACCAGGACTGCCCATCTACGACCTAGGGAGCCTGCTGAACTGTGACTGACGTGTTTCACTGAGTGAGTAAATTCTGCAGAATTCAACAGCTTGAGTCAAAGAGGAGGAAGAGCCTAGTGGTTGGTTTCCAAGTGGCGTAGAGCCGAGAGGTTAAGGCGATGGACTAGAAATACATAGGAGCCGATATTGAGACCACAGGAGGGAGCTCGGCTAACTTCCGCGGTTGGCGATAAACCCGCAATTTCAATGCCAGGGCTGTATCCGGCGACCGGCATTGAATTTCTAAAACGTAGCTGATTAATCTGACATTCATCGGCTGACTGGCTAAGTTATAACAGCCAAAAATAGACCTACTACTACTACTATTTATCATTTCTATAGCGCTATAAGGCATACGCAGCGCTGTACACCATACACAAAAAAGACTGTAAGCTCTTTGAGCAGGGACTATCTAGATAAGACAGGTAAACAGACAGAACAATTAAGGGTAAGGGAATAATAGGTGAGGTTGAAGGACAGGGCAAGTGAGTAGTGGTTAGGAGTCAAAAGCAGTGGTAAAGAGGTGGGCTTTAAGTTTGGACTTGAAAACGGCCAAAGACGGGGCTAGACGCACAGGCTCGGGAAGTCTATTCCAAGCGTGGGGTGCAGCAGACCTGCTATCTTACGTGGGTCTGTCTGGCCACTAAACTTAGAAGCTAGCCCAGACACCAGCTATGTCACGCAACATAGCCAGTTAGCGCCAATATTCATTGGCTGACCGACTAAGTGCGGATATTTAGCCAAGATAGCCAACTATCTCACGTTGAATACTAGCACACAGCCGGCTATAGCCTATTCAACCTGGCCAGTTAAATAGTTTTAAATATCGCCCGGCTAGAATGTAGAGATCGGAACTGAAACATCTGGGTCGGGACTGCTCTGTTTCTATGGCAGTTTAGAACAGGGGCTTTGTCTGTAGTATTTTCCCCTCTGGAGCAGCCGCTGTACAAAGATGCACATTGAAAAGATGAACAGCAGCGACCCGGCAGCCTCCACTTGTTTTCATTATGGAGGTGGATATAAGCTACATGAGATTAATAACAATGATTCCCTCAGTTCCTCATGTAAAGTCTCTCATGTGTGCCTTTGAGCTGGTATAAAACTCAGCATGGAATTTTGTTCCTATAACATGCATAACTCCAGTAGTTGGAACGTAAGAACAGGGCCAGGTGGACTTCTATGGCTTATGTTCCAGAAACGCCAAAGAAAGACCATGATCAAGTGTTCTACATCACATTCATTGTTGATTTAATCATGAATTGATAATGAGTATGACAGTTGGGCAGACTGGATGGACTGTTCAGGGTTTTATCTGCCGTCACTTACTTTGTTACTATTCCCTTTATAAAATGGGAAACATGCATGTAGATTTTGGTCCTGCCCGAACCACACCCTCTTGAAATCTTTGCATGCTGTGGACCTCCATGTGTAAAATAGCGGCTTTCTGACATTGACATTTTATACATGAATGTATTATACCAGGGGTTCTCAACCCAGGACTCACCCAGCCAGTCAGGCTTTCAGCAAACTCACAATAAATTTGCATACAATAGAGGTAGGGCATTCAAATCTATCTCATGCATATTCATTGTGGATATCCTGAAAATCTGACTGGCTAGGTGTGTCCCAAGGACCAGGTTGAGACAGTGGTGTACCGAGGGTGGGGACGATCCGCCCGGGGTGCATGCTGCAGGAGGTATGCAGGCAGCAGCCGTGCGGCTGTTGGCTCTGCTGGTTCCCTGCTCCCTCTGCTGTTACTTCCTGTTCTGGGGCACAGGGAGCAGGGAACCAGCGGAGCTGACAGCCACGCAGCTGCTCCCTGCACCGCAGCAGGTAGGAAGAATGCACCCGGAGGAGGGGTGTCGTGCTGCACCCAGGGGGATGGACGACCGAGTGCAGCGGTGATCCGCCTCAGGTGGCAGCCAACCAAGGAACGCCACTGGGTTGAGAACCCCTGTATTATACACAAAATGCTGTTATTTCCGTGTGTCCAGTATGTTCCATGCGTTCCTCTTCAAAACATCACCCTGTCACGCTCAGCTTTACCATTAGGCAGGCCGTGCAGGTGTCTAGCACAGTACTTCTCAACCCAGTCCAGTTGTGTTTTCACAATATCCACAATTAATATGCATGAAGTAGATTAGCATACAATGGATCTTGACTGTATACAAGTTTATTTTAGGTATATTCATTGTTGTGATCCTGAAAACCTGGCTGGTAAGATCTACCTCCTGGAGAGGATTGAGAAGCATTGGTGTAGGGCAATGCTTCTCAACCTAGTCCTCAGGGCAGTGGTTCCCAAACCTGGTCCTGGAGGCACCCCAGCCAGTCAGGTTTTCAGGATATCCACAGGATATTCATGAGATAGATTTGCATACAACGGAGGCAGTGCATGCAAATCTCTCTCATGAATATTCATTGCGGGTATCCTCAAAAGTTGACTGGCTGGGGTGCCTCCAGGACCAGGTTTGGGAACCACTGCCTCAGGGCACACCCAGCCCATCAGGTTTTCAGGATACCTACCAAGGAGGTAGTGCATGCAAGTCTCTATCGTGCATATCTATTCTTGATGTCCTGAAAACCTAACTGGACTGGACTGAGAAGCACTGTGCTAGGGCAGGATTTCCCAAGATGATCCTGGAATATCATCTTTCCAGTCAGGTTTTCAGGATAACCACAATGAATATGTATGAAAGATTTGCATATAATGGAAGCAGTGTATGCAAATCAATCTCATGCATATTTATTGTGATATATACTTATATATTTATTTTAGTTTATTTTATGCTTATTTGAAATCATTTGTAAACAAAATAATTTTCCCATAACTTTTATCATACCTTGTTTTTCCTCCACCAATCATTCTATCCATTCACTCCATTCAATCATATTCTATACATCTTATTAATATACATTCCATATGTGATACATAACTTTACAGAATTCCAAGACCATAAAGTTCAACAAATTTCAACAATCTTTTTCTAACAAGTGTTCATTCCAATGTCCCAGTTTTCCTACTGTAGATCTCTAGGCACTATATGTTGATATGTTCAATCAAATCTTCAGACCACTCTGGTACATCCCCTCCGTATATTCATCAATCCTTACATTAAACCGCTACTTCATGTTGTCCTTTAATGCTTCCTTTAAACAGTATATATGACACTGACAACCAACTAACCGAGAATTTAAACATGTGATCGAAAGTTGGCAAGAAGCGATTGTTATTCTGGATACAAATACAGACCAGGACTGTTAAGGGAAATAACAGTAATTGGAGTGGAGGAGTGGTCTAGTGGTAAGGGTGGTGGACTTTGGTCCTGAGGAACTGAGTTCGATTCCCACTTCAGGCACAGGCAGCTCCTTGTGACTCTGGGCAAGTCACTTAACCCTCCATTGCCCCATTGAGCCTGCCATGAGTGGGAAAGCACGGGGTACAAATGTAACAAAAAGAAAATAGATACTATTGGAGATTCTACATGGAATGTTGCTACTATCGGAGATTCTACTTGGAATGTTGCTATTCCACTAGCAACATTCCATGAGAAGTCGGCCCTTGCAGATCACCAATGTGGCCGCGCAGACTTCTGCTTCTGTGAGTATACGTGCAGGACGTCAGACTCACAGAAGCAGAAGCCTGCGCGGCCACATTGGTGATCTGCAAGGGCCGACTAGGGTGGTGGACTTTGGTCCTGGGGAACTGAGGAACTGAGCTCTATTCCCACTTCAGGCACAGGCAGCTCCTTGTGACTCTGGGCAAGTCACTTAACCCTCCGTTGCCCCATGTAAGCCGCATTGAGCCTGCCATGAGTGGGAAAGCGCAGGGTACAAATGTAACAACAACAAAAAAAAATAATTGTTCCAAAGACATTATAATTACAGATATGTCAGTGTCATATATACTGTTTAAAGGAAGCATTAAAGGACAACATGAAGTAGCGGTTTAATGTAAGGATTGATGAATATACGGAGGGGATGTACCAGAGTGGTCTGAAGATTTGATTGAACATATCAACATATAGTGCCTAGAGATCTACAGTAGGAAAACTGGGACATTGGAATGAACACTTGTTAGAAAAAGATTGTTGAAATTTGTTGAACTTTATGGTCTTGGAATTCTGTAAAGTTATGTATCACATATGGAATGTATATTAATAAGATGTATAGAATATGATTGAATGGAGTGAATGGATAGAATGATTGGTGGAGGAAAAACAAGATATGATAAAAGTTATGGGAAAATTATTTTGTTTACAAATGATTTCAAATAAGTATAAAATAAACTAAAATAATTATATAAGTATATATCATGATAATGGTGGTTACTTAGGCGTAAACTAGATAAGATAATTGGTAACCTTAAAAGCAGAGAGAGCTCAGATTTAAAGACAATGCATATTTATTGTGGATATCCTGAAAACCTAACTGGCTAGGACGTACTCCAGGACTAACTTAGGAAACACTGGTCCAGGGGAAGCTGTAGGATCTATTCTAAAGGACATTTATGTATTTATTTATTTGTTTGTATTCCACCATATTCCAAGGAAGTAAACTTAAAAGCAACATCTCAAAATACTTTTTCACCGAAAGGGTGGAGGATGCCTGGAATGAACCTCGTGGTGGAGGTGGTTGAGACAAAAAACAGCCACAGAATTCAAAAAGGTGTGGGATAAATACAAAGGATCCTTATGGAGCAAGAGGGTGGGATCAAAGCAAAATAAATGACATAGAGGGGAGTAACCTGCACAGAGTGGCAGCTACAATCTGAAAGCGGCAGGTGCAATCCTAAACAAAGTTACAGAGGAGGTAACATGCACGTTCTGTACAGAAAGGCATGTACAACTCTGGCCACCTCGCTGGACAGACTGGATGGAGCATGTAGGTCTTTATCTGTTGTCTGTAACTGTGCTGAGGATGGCAACTTTAGGAGGGTGCCAAAGAGCAGCTGCAATGAAACCAAAACAAGAAGGTCCCGACAACCCCACAAATACGAAAAAAAAAACATTATTGCATTCTTTTATGCACAGTCAGTTTTCAAATTGCCCATTTATCCAGATAAGTAGCCACTCACTTATATAAATGGTTTTTGGGAACGACATTCATAATGGCATCATTTTATAAGGGGTCTGACTATATAGAGACAACATGTTAGATGTTGAAGTAGACATAATGCCATAATTGGAGGCTTCTGTGGGGCTGCATTTTTCCCCTCATCCTATATAATAATTTTCACCTCCAGCGTTCTATGCATCTGGCTGCCTGTGTGCGTGGCTTTCTTCAGAGTTGGTCTGCTAGGCTCCGAAGCCCAGGCTGACGTCACACGCAGCACTGACCAACCGCAGGACAGCAGCATGAGGCCCCGCCCCTGCCGCCCTTGCCACCACGCCCCTCCCCCAAGGTCGCCACCGCTGCTCACCCCTCCATCCCCCCCAAGGTCGCCTCCCCCTCCACCCCCCACGAGGTCGCCGCAGCCTCTGCTGCCCCCTCCACCCCCCCCCAAGGTTGCCGCCCAGGCCCAGCCACTTTCTCTCCATGCCCACCCACCCAACAGACCTGCCAAGTCTCCCGCGAAATACGTGGCGCCAGCTCCCATTTCCAGCCACTGCTGCTTCTCCTGTTGAGCAGCAGCAGCCGCTACAAAAACAAAATGAGCTATTTAAAGCACCAAAAATGCTTTTAAAAAGCAAGCGCGGCACTGCAGGCAGCCATCAGGCATTGGCTGTCGGCTCTGCAGTCGCTCCTCTCGCCTCTCACGTCACTGCCCCTGGAGCAGACCCCGGAGGAGCGCAACGACGTGAGAGGTGAGAGGAGCGGCTGCAGAGCCAACAGCCAATGTCTGATGGCTGCCTGCTGTGCCACGCTTGCTTTTTAAAAACATTTTTGGTGCTTTAAATAGCTCTTTTTGCTTTTGTACAGGCCGCTGCTGCTCAACAGGAGAAGCAGCAGTGGCCGGAAATGGGAGCTGATGCCGCGTGTTTCGTGGGAGACTTGGCAGGTCTGTGTTGGGTGGGCGGGCCTGGATGAAAAGAAAGGGATAGAGAGAGAGGCACGGGATGGAAGAATCGGGAGAGGGGGGTAGATGGATGGAAGGATGGGGAGAGAAAGACACGATGGAAGGATGGGGAGAGAAAGGGGGAGATGGATGAATGGATGCAGAGAGAAAGGGGAGAGACTGGAAGGATGTGGAGAGAGAAGGGACACTAAACAGAAAAGGTTAGAGAGATGAACACTGGATAGAAGGAGGGGGAGAGAGACAGATGGAAGGATCAGGAGAGAGGGTAGATGGGTGGAAGGATGGGGAGAGAAAAAGGGAAGATGCTGGATGGAAGGGTATGGAAAAAAAAGGAGACACTGGATGGAAGGATGCAGAAAGAAAGAGGGGAGACATTGGGAGGGGGTCCTGAGAACAGAGAGGGGGAGGGGGTCTAGAGAGGGGGGTGGTCCCGAGACCAGAGTGGAGGGGGTCCAGAGACCTGAGAGGGGAGGAGGGAAGGGGGTCCTGAGACCAGAGAGGGAGGGGGGGGGGAGATATCTCTGTCACACACACACTCTCTCTCTCTCACAGTCAGTGTCTTTCTCTCTCTCACTCTCACACACTGTCTCTCACACACTCTGTTTCACACCGTATCACATTCACTCTCTATGTGTCACAGTCACTCTCAAACACTCTCTCGGTCTTACAGAGAGTCTGTGTATCGCACACATACTCTCACACTCTATCTCACACACACTCTCTCACAGACATACCCGCACCCACACTCACTCTCTCTGTCACACACACACACACACACACACACACACTCACACATTCACTCTCTCTCACACACACTCTCTCAAACATACACACTCTGGGGAAAACCTTGCTAGCGCCCATTTCATTTCTGTCAGAAACGGGCCTTTTTTTACTAGTATTTGATAAAACATGGTGAATAAAATGAAGAATTAGACTGAGAATATTATGACAATGTGCTGAATATTGTGTTCATTTCTGGTTGCCTTACCCCAAAAACAACTACAGCAGAATTGGAAAAGGTGCGGGGAAAGGCAACCATAATGATAAAGGGGATTGAACAGCTGCCTTCTGAAGAAAAGCTAAAGAAGTTTGGGCTCTTCATCTTGGAGAAGCACTGACTGAAAGGACGTATGATAGATGTTTTCAAAATCATTAGAAGTGTGAGACAGGTAAAGAGGGAACAGTTCTTTCTGCCTTCAGATGTATCTATGGAATTTGATACCAGAGAGTTTAGACAAATTCCAAGAGAAATGAATAAATGTTAGCCAATTAGACCTCGGAAAGCTGCAGGTCATCCATGGATCGCTTCTTTGGGATTTACCAGGTACTTTCTAGTAACCTGCACTGGCCACTGTTGGAGGCAGAATGCTGGGTTTGATGGACCCTTGGTCTGACCCAGCATGTCTTCTCATATCTGATGTTATCTAGTTGTGCATTTACATCTGAAAGTCTCTCACCTGTACAGGTATAGGTGAGAGTATCTTATTTGCAAAGGTATAACAGAAACCTGATAACGATTCAGGTATAACTAAGAATATCTTAGTGGTACCAGTATAGATGACACCAGTGTGTCTCTGGTTTGAAACAAAATTTGGATCATCTCAATGTGTTTTGCAGCACAATGTAGTCTTTCAGTACAACTGTATGATATGCCATATTATGTTGTATTTACAACATTGCCCCCTGAAACAGAAAAAAAAAGTTTTCAAAAAAACTGAATAAAATGAAAATTTGTGTAAGCAACTTGGGGAACCAAACAGAACAAACATTTTGGCTTATACACCTCTGTACTGTATGTAACATCTTTTTTTTTCTTTTCCTCATTCTTCCCTTTTAGAATTTCGGATCAAAAATGTGAAGATTACCAAAATGGTTTCACTGAATGAAGCATGGCTACAGCTGTGTTTTATGCTCATTAGACTTCCAGAAAGCATCAAGGGCGAAGGACCCTGTATCATCTCTGCCGACAGAAAGATGGCTGGGTGCTCAGGCAGGAGCCTAAAACAGGTACCCAAGGGGCTGCCTCCCCAACTGGAACATTTGGATCTGTCCTACAATAAACTTCAGCAAGTAACAGGCAAGGATTTTTCAAACTTACCCAACCTGCAGGTTTTGAATTTAGGTTACAACAACATTTCAGTGATTGAGGACAATACTTTCAAATTTAATGTTCTTCTGGAGGCACTCATAATTTTCAACAATTCTTTACCTGAAATTCCTATGCCAGCTCTGAGGCCTCTGAGAAATCTGAAAAAACTGGATATGTCCAATAATTTATATAATTATTCAACCCTTGACAAGGACTTTCACACCCTCAGCAACCTGAAGGACCTCTCCATGGGTGGACCAATGATCAGGGTGGTTCGTCAGAATGATTTCTTGCCTCTGAAATACATTCCTTTGCAAAGATTTGCTCTGAAAACCACTTCCAGCCTGGCACATTATGAACCAGGGGCGTTCGCTGTACTCAACACCAGTGTTCTTTGGTTTGATATTGCCTTGGACACCAATGCTAAGGCTCTTCGGGAAATCCTGAGGGACCTGCAGAACAAATCCCTAGCATGTCTCCGGTTCCGAAATCTGTTTGAGTTCACCTATTACACTGATTCCTTGGACCTGTTTGCTGGACTGGCAGACATCGATGTGAGAACGCTTGTTTTCTTCCGTGGCAAATTCAATGAAAATCTTCTGCGCTTGGCCTTGTTGAATGTGCAGAAGTCTCTAATCACCAACATGGCCCTAATGTCCATAGATTTTGCCAGGTCCTTGAATTCCTCAATTTCCGAAATAAGGATCAATAGCTTGACCTTGAATAACCTGGTTCTGATGGATATTAGTAATCCTGACATCCTTAGGTTTGACTGGACTTTCACTTGGTTTAACCAGGTCACCAACCTGTCCATCATCAATGTCAACTTCAACTTTGTCCCCTGTGATGCTTGGGATGAAATGAAAAATGTGGTTCTTCTGAATGTGTCTAACAACCGTCTGAAAGATGACAGCATCTTCAATCCAACATGCCTTTACCAAAACATAGTCCCCAAAATGGAAGTGTTCATTGCTAGCAACAACCAGTTGACCAGCCTGAAAGCCGTTTCTCTACTGACCAGCAGTTGGCCTAAAATTACTTATGTCAATCTTGGCTATAATTCCCTTGGAGCTCTCAATGAGTCTTGTGTCTGGAATCCATCAATCACCACCTTTATCCTACACCATAATGTGGTCAACACAAATGTATTCAAATGCCTGCCTACAAGTTTAGAGTATCTGGATATGTCCAACTCACAGCTAGAACGGTTGGACATGGAATATTTTAGCCAAACCCAGAACCTAAGGGAACTCTGGCTGAGCAGTAATAAAATAAAATTTATCCCTTCCACTTGGAAGAGTCTCAGCCTTCAAGTGCTGGCAGTGGATGGCAATTCCTTTGGTGTCATCAACACCAAGTCCTTTGATAACATGCCCCAGTTGAATATACTGAAGGCAGGGAACAACCCATACCACTGCACTTGTGATCTCAACAGCTTTATCAAAAAGATAATGCAAAATGGCCAACTCAGGCTTCTGAACTGGCCTGAGGACTATACCTGCTACCACCCGCAAGCCCTCCTTGACACAAGAGTAGAGCTGTTCTCTCCCAGTCAACTTGAGTGTGATGTCAATTTAGTCGTTGCAATTTCTGTCTCTGTGACAGCCGCTCTGGTCATCCTATGTATGCTGCTTTGCTGGAAGTTCGATATCCCTTGGTATCTGAAAGCCACGTGCCAGATTGTGCAGGCCAAGTACCGCTCCCGCCAGGACACATCAACCAGGACTTACACCTACCATGCTTTTGTCTCCTACAGCCACTCAGATGCAGACTGGGTAAGGGGGGAGCTTCTTTACCGCCTGGAAAACTCCAGCCCCCCTTACAGTATCTGCATCCATGAGAGGGATTTTCTGCCAGGCAAGTGGATCATTGACAACATTATTGAAAACATTGAGAAGAGCCGAAAGGTCATCTTGGTGCTGTCCCGGAACTTCGTAAACAGCGAGTGGTGCAACTATGAGCTCTACTTTGCCCATCAACGAGCTATCGGCCATGCATTCGAGGACGTCATCCTCGTGGTCATGGAGACCATCAGCCTGGATTCCCTGCCCAACAAATTCTGCCGGCTGCGGAAGATGCTCAGCACCAAGACATACTTAGAATGGCCTGCGGAGCCCAACCGGCAGCCCTTTTTCTGGATGCAGTTGAAAAATGTCTTAGGAAAAGCCTCAGTGGCTGTGAGACCACAGGGTGGCTTCTCTCTGGTGAACGAGAATGTGGCCCCTGACCTGCCTACAGTCTCTGGGAACATGGACCCTTCTGTTGGCAGCCTGCCTTCTGGCTTCTCCATAGACATAGCCTAAGGGTGCTACAGTATTACATATGTGCCTAGAGCACATTAACCCTTTGCTCTGTTACTTCCATACCTTGAGCTTCTTTCTGGTGTTCTGAAGTTTGAGGATTTTCTGTGGCAGGTGACCAAACATTTTGACACAGACAACTACACATAGGAAGTCGGATTTGTCATAGATCGCACATGTGTAACTTGTGTTTTATCGGTGTGTTGTTGGCAAAAGTGTTCTGAGCACTGATCTTGTATTTTGGTGCAAACTTTTGATGGTTTGTAACTTTGGGGTTATGACCAGGGTCTGTTTCTTTTGTAAACAGGCCAGTCCTGGTCAAGCCTGGCTGCATAATAATAATAAGACCTGCTTGCCCCATGATTGGTAGAGTTTCTGCCAGGTACTTGTGACCTGGATTGGCCACTGTTGGAAGCAGGATACTGGGCTAGATGGACCATTGGTCTGACCCAGTAGGGCTATTCTTATGTTATGTTAACATGTAATAATTCTTTGCTCACTTTTCCAACTGTTAAGTCAAGATGACTTGTAGCATTTTTAGAATTCAACCGTAAAAGTCCTTGCTCTGAAGACCTTATAAGCTAAGAGAAGACCTGAGCCCATGGATAATAAAGTGATTTGGACCAGATAACAAGGAATATCGGAGTTGAATATTGTAGCCACTGCTTTAACCAGTAGATATCAGTTGATGAATTTAAAGCTCAGGAACAGGGGATCTCTTCTTGGTCACTGCATAGGGTGTGTGTTGCTGCCACAACAAATTCTTCTCATAGATCTGAATGCTAAACCCGGCAAACTCCACTTGTGCAGTGATAGCACAGATGAGGTCCGGCTCCTGGACTATCTCGGGAGGAAAAATCACAGAAGAGAGAGAATGTGTCAGAGGCTTTTTCTCAAAGATGCACTTTATAAAGAGAAGGATTAAGCCTTTCCATTGTAGGAAGGAAAAGTTCTTGCTCTGAATTATATTGCTGTAGTGGAACATGAAACAGTATTTGGTTACTTTTCCTTAATGTTACAGGTGGTTATGCTATCTCTACTCTGTAATCTTTAGAGAGATTATTTAAAGGTCACTGCAAAATAATTTGTTTAATTGACTAAAGGGTGACAGTTGTGTGTCCATTCCCTAAGACCTCCGGTCCTAGAGATGACAGGCTCTGAATCCCTGTGTCTATCCCCTCAGCCCTCCAGTCCTAGAAGTGACAGGCTCTGTATCACTGTGCCCATCCTGTGAGCCCTCCGGTCCTAGAGGTGACAGGCTCTGTCTCCCTGTGTCCATCCCCTCAGTCCTCCAGTGCTAGAGGTGACAGGATCTCTCACCCTGTGTCCATCCCCTCAGTCCTCCAGTCCTAGAAGCGACAGGCTCCGTCTTCCTGTGTCCATCCCCTGAGCCCCCATCCTACATATGAAGAAATGTTTGTAGAACTGGGTGTGGTCCTGATAAAAGTGGCACATCACTTACTCCCAAATGAATTTCATTTCATTTATAGACCACTTGTCATTACATCTAATATATACATAAAAATCTACAACCTAAATACAGGCCAAGCATGTGACTTTTTAGGAAAGTGTAGAAGCCCCTGCTCTGCTCTCAACTCCAGGATCACTCGTTCCAAGTCTGTGTTTCTAGTACTGGAAAAATACCATTACAGACCTCACTGTAGTGAGGGATGGACCAAGTGCTTCTGTTAATGAGATTGCCCAAAACGCTGTAATTAAGCTGAGAGCTTTGTTTGATTAATTGTTGTCAGTGTTTTGAAGCTGAAATTGCACACAGTACATTATGGGTAACCTGTGGAGATGTAGCAGTGTCCGAGCAATAGAATTGGTTTATTGTACTCTTAAGAGATAACACGTGCTGTTGCATTTAGTGTGATATGCAGAGGGTTCTATCAAGTTAACCTATAGACACTGAGGGCTAACATTTAACCCAGGGTGCTTAATGCCGTGGGTTTATTAGCCCTGGATATTCAGCACTGGGTCATACTCGGATACCGGTGCTGAATATCAGATTAGCTGGTGAGTGCCGATGTTCAGCACCAGAGCGAACTCCAGACAAGTTAGGGCAGCTGTTTTGCTGTCCTAATTTGCTCTGACAATTATCCAGGTCCCGGCACTGATTATTGGTGATACCTGGATAACTTCTGGCTCCCCTGGACCATCCCAGCACTGCCGAGGCAATCAGACATGATATTGAATGTCCGTATCTGGGAAACGCTGCGGAATACCACTGCCTGTGCTCGCTGGGCACTATTTATCCCACTACCCGATAACTAATTTTGAATTTCAACCCCTGAATTGCAATAATCTACTGATACCACTAAACGAAACTGTCAGAATTTATGATTGGTAACAGCTGTATATTAAAACACCTCTTCTGGACTTTTTCATTATCTGGGTGTGCAATGATTAGTCAAGATACTGAATCTCTGAGCTTACAAGAATAGAAACTCCATCGATCGTATTGACAGAAAAGTGACACCATGGTAAATTCAGAATGAGCCTATTGGTCGATAACAAAGTCTGAATCATTTTAAATCCCTTACCCTTTATGGAGAAAGGGAAGGGGTTTGAATTTAGCTCACATCCTTTTCAAGGCAAATTACATACTCTGTCTGAATATTTTCTGATCTTGAGGGCTTTCAGGCTAAGGTTTGAGGGTTAAGTGACTGCCCAAGTGGAATTTGAACCCTGGCTTCCAGAGCTGGCCCAACCACTAGGCAAGACCAGGTAGTTGCCTAGGGCAGGCACCTGCTTTCCTTTATAGAATAGGCACCATATAGGTGCACTGTTATAACCCCGTATATGTGGAAGTTGCAAAAGTGTGGTGCTGCATTTTATTTACGTGTAGTGCTGTAACGTCAGTGCATCCCCTGTATGTTCCAGCACATACACATATATTACTGACGTTCTTTTGACCTGATTTTTTTTTTCAGTTCAAGAACTTCATTAGCCTTATCCTCAAAAACATTCCAAAAGAAAAACAAAACAAGTCATATGGCAATATTTCCTAAGATATAAGATGAGTGTGAGCAGAGGAATCAACCCTCTCCCCCCCATATACCCCTTGGGGACAACTATAAAAAAAACAGTCCTTTTACATGTTTTACAAAAGGTTTGGCAGAGCCTTTTATAAAATACCCAAGGACTTGCTATGCAAAGTGGAGCCTCATGTTTTTCCAGATACCCCTGCAAACTTGCTCTATCGCTTTACCCTGCAGGGGGAGGCTGGATACAGGACAATAATTGCTACAATCGCTAGGGTCTGTCAGAGACTGGCATCTCACTTTCTGTAAATGAGATGTAGCAAAACGGAGAGGAATGAGGATCTCATAGTCTGGCTTTATTGATGACACAGAAATAGCCTGTTTTAGCTCAGATGGATGGAGAAATTGAAACAAAAGTTGCCAGCTCAGCAGGGTGATATGTTGTAACAGCTCTTTCATCCACTTTATAAGATAGGCAACCGTGACATCTTACCCCAACCCCTTTTGCACTTTGAACCCAAATTAATAAATCACAACATATACATTTTGTTAATTACATGGAAACAATTTGGCCGCAGCTTTATTAAAAGACATGACTGTGTCAAACAACAATGAACAGGCTACCTGAACTAAACTGTAAGCTCCTACAAGCTACAAATAGTGCACTCATTCCACTTCCAGAAGCAAGACTGAACAATCACAAAAGTAAAAGCCCTTAGAAATGCACCTAGATGTCAACTGAACCATAACGCTTCGGCACTCCCAAAAGGCATGCATAGGAATGGATATCAGCTGCTCCATCCCGTCCAGACCCCGGCTGCAGGCTTAACAATGTTCAATTCAATTAAATTTTCACTGCTCAGTGTACTGGTTCCTTGTGCGTCCACCTCTGCAAGCCAAACCTTGTCCAGAACCTCCTGAGGACAAAATGGATTGACTTCAGAATGAGTACGTAACAACATGTGTCTTCAAGGCACCTCTCTTTGGATTCAGATAGTGACAAATTTATCCCCAGAGTCTGCGGAAAAGGGGTCATATAAAAGGTCTACCCCAATAGGGGATGCTCTTGGTGACTACGGCCAGCTGTATCACCATACCGATATATGTGCATGTATAGACACTTCCATCACTATGAGTCTCTTCTGTCCTGGTTTGACTTTGGAACTGCCTGCTTGGACAGAGGAAGCTGGTACTTCCATACCTTCAGTCTTTAACATCCACCCAAAACAATCAAATCAGGGAGTCATGTACAGAACCAGAAACAGTTTGACGTCTTCCCGTACTTACCTTAATTTACACCTTCCCAACTGCAAAGGTATTAAGTACAGATCCTCTTATGCATCCAATTTTTCCTTTTTGGGTAGCCAGCTTTGGAATGCTCTACCAAGACCCATCCGAACAATCAACGACCATTTGCCCTTCAGAAAAGCATTGAAAACCCATCTCTTCAAGAAAGCCTACCCCAATGTTTCAACTTAGCTAAAGCCTACCCACATGATTCTGTACCGATGATTGTTATGCATTGACCATGTCTCTCATTCTCCTTATTGCTACCCCCTATCTTTTCTTCTCCATCCTCCCTACGCCTACCTCCAAACGCTCAATTCCTTCTACACTCAATTCCTACTATGTTCAATTTACTTATTCATTAACCCCATTATTATTATGTTTACTAAAATTTGTATAATATTCTTAAAGACTTTGTAATTTTTTTTACTGTTACTATGTAAGCCGCATTGAGCCTGCTATATGTGGGAAAGCGCGGGGTACAAATGTATTAAATAAATAAATGGTACTGCGCACTGGTCCTGATACAACCAGCAGGCTGTAAGGAGTTTTGATCTACTGAGGAAATAGGACATCTCCATCCCAACAACCCACAGTGAATATTCTCCTGTTTATTCGTGATGAAAATACAGCCTACTTAAGATCCCTGCAGCACCACACTGATGTCTTGAGAGCACGTACACCCCCACCTGCAAAGCAGTAGCTGCCTGAATTAGGATTTAAAAGAGACCATAAAAAAAAACAAATTTGCTTCACTGGGTCTTGACCTCAACAGAATCCATATTCCCATAACTGCATAGCAAGAAAGAACCACTGACCTTTGGGTTACCACAAGGATCGGTATTGTCACCTATTCTGTTCAATATCTACCTCAAGCCACTAGCCAAGCTAATTAGGTCAATGGACACTCAGTTCTATATTTACACAGATGATGTGCAGCTACTCATACTCACTGAACCTGACTTACCTACAGCCCTGAATAAACAATCAGTTCAAAAATGGGCTAAACACAACAAACTTTGCCTGAATCTAATTGTATATTTTCTAACTGTATTTCCACTTATCACGATGTATTGTAAGCCACATTGAGCCTGCAAAGAGGTGGGAAAATGTGGGATACAAATGCAATAAATAAATAAATGTAAAACCATGCTTCTCTGGGTGAAGATCTTCTAGAAGGGATATGAGGACCGTTTCTGCTCCATAACTGGGTCTGAATCCAGAATGACATGGATCTAGCCAGTTTCTGTCTTCTAGCCAATCACTAAGTTGAACACAGACTATTCTATAAGTTTCCCTAGAAATGAGATGTTAGTTCTCAGTGAGACCAGGTCATCGTGCAAAGTATTATCTGAAAGCTAAGGCTCTCCTCATTGGGGTTTTTCCCTTTTATGATTCATGCTGTTGCCGGGGAAGTCTTTATAGCCCCCTTTACATTGGACATTAGGAAGAATCATTAAGTTCTTCCTCCCTCATCTTTACTGTTATAATGATTCTGCACTTTTCTTCGAAGAGAACATGAGTGGCTGGCTTTGAGCTGTTTGCCAAAAGACAACTCCCCAGTCCCCCTCTCTCTCACTAAGCCCCATACTGAGTTGATGGGGCCATCTGGTTGGTCATCATTCACCCCCCTCTGCCGTACGCACCTGCAGCTGCCTGTGCTGTTTAAATGGGCCAAGTTGAAGAAGCGGTGGGCAAAGGCCAATCATGTAGGGTTTGAGAGTCTGCTGTGTCAGTGGCTTCTGAGATTATCAGTACATGCACATGCAGGGCTAGGCTGTCCCACCCCCACAGGCTTAGGGAGTACCCACTGGGGCAAGGAGCTGCAGTGGGCCACTCTGAAACTAAGTCAGCTCTAAGCAAACAACAGCAATTCCTAAAGGAAACCCACTGCAGGTGAGTGGGGGCAGAACACAAACTTCCCTGGGAGCAGGGCAGCTTACCAGTGATCAGTAAGTGCCTGAGGCAACAGGATGTGTCGGGCAGTGGCGAAACCCACCCCAACATGGCAGGGTTCAGACCACAGGAGGATGGGCCGGGACCCTTGGCAGCACTCTGTGGCTCCTCTTTGCTCTGGGGGCAGCCTGCACACACCATGCCTGCCATCAAGAAGGAGAGACTGGATTGGGATGAGCTGTCCCTCTGGCTGGCTTTAACCAGCCCATGGACACCTTGCTGAGCTACCTGGCTGCCGTGCCAGTGTTGACCCCCTCACCCACCAGCTTACCAGTACCTCTTCAACTATCCTCCCCCTATCACCTGCCTGGGCCTGTCTGAGCCACCCCCCACCACACAACCTGCCCCAAGGAACTGCTGCTAGAGCACTTCTCGTCCATCCTCGACTTCCAGCCCTTCTCGGACAACGGCGAGTCCTGCATTGAAGTAGAGTGTGGTGAGAACAAGATGCATCTCTAGCATCCACAAGTTGTACCAGGGCAGGACTGGAAGCGCAGCGTCCGGCATAAAGAGGAGCACATGGAAAAGGCTGCTCCCCTTCATGTCCTTGGGTACAAAGAGGTCTCTTCCAGTAAGCTTGTGGACTCCAGCACCTTCCTTCCCAGCGAGGAGCCCATGCCACCAGGACTCTCCCCGCAGCTAGGACGTGGGTTCATGGCGCCATGTTAAGGATGGCTTCGGGCACTTCAGCCCTCCACCTTATTACGATTCCTGCTTGTTTGAGTTTCCTGTACTAACACTGTCATAACTGGGTCTGTGTGTGTCTGGGAAAACCATTCAAAATCCAGATGGGATCCATTTGGCTTTCTGTCTCTTTTCTGGACTTTGCTCAGATTTTTCTTACAAACAAGCAAAACAGCAAAGTTCATGACTGTTCTTATGATCCAGCTGTACAAAAACTTGTTTATCAAACATAGTGGGTCTTTCTACATTTTTATACCTTTATAAAAGAGCCAAACGTACAGCAGAGACTTACATCTGGCAGGATTCAGAAATCACGTACACTTACCAGCTGTGATAATGTGAGCCTTTTACCTTATACAAGGGGGTGATGAGGGGGTTGTACTGGGGTTAAAATAAATTTATTGCAAATGGGAGAAATGTTTTAAAACAAGTTTCCTGTGTAGCAGCTGTACTGTTAGTGCCAGTGAATCTTCCTATAAATGTGTGAGGCACAACTTCTCTTCCAGTGCACTGGGTTATAATTGCAGGGGTCTTCAGCACCTTTGGAGTACAATGGATAAAAAACAGACATAGTCCAGGATCAGGAGAAATCTTGCATATGGGCACATTTGGTGACTGGCAGCTGGGATGTGTCCTTAACTGTGTGGACAGGAGAGCTGCACCATCTGGATGAGCCAGGTGGTGTCTTTCTGCTATCAGTCACTATTGGGTCAGTACTGACCCCAAATCAGCCTAACTCTGGCCGCCACGGACTTTTCAATACTGGGTATTGATACCCAGACACCAGCACTGCATATCGGGTTATTAGGTGGCTGCTGGGAGTTACGTCAGCTACCTGGTTAACATAAGAGAGTGCTTTTTTCTGTCCTAAATTAATCAGGTAGGGAGCTGGGTACTGCCAGATCAGCAGCACTTGGATATCTCCCAGCAAAACCCAGATTCTGCATAGCCCAGATAACGCCAAGGCAGTCCGCCTAGAATTGTATAGACACTATCCATGTAAATGGCACTGAAAATCAGGGTCAGACATAATGTAGCTTAACCAGTTAAATCACTCTGAATATGAACCTCTATGTTACTCTGGGGTCCTTTAACCGAAGTGCTTAAAGTATTGCACCTACTGTATGGTAAATACAAGGACCATGTGGTATCCGTTGGTGGAATTTCAAGCATCTTCCCATACAGTTAGCACACAGAAAAATACTTTACCATGCTGTATGTGTACAGTACGATGCCGATTATCCGGACCAATTCGGTCAGAGTGGGAACATGTCCACCCACATCACCCCTTGTCTCATTTCCCTCGCCTGTGGCCCATTATCGTTCCCCCTTGTAAATCTACTCCTGGATTCAAGTCCTCTAAAGAACATGTCACACTGTTGATTGGGGGAAATGCAACCGGTACTCATAAGTTGGAGTTTTTGCTGATTGGTAAATCTAAAAATCTTTGTGCATTCAACAAAAGGCAAAAAAAAAGAAAAGCCTGGATGAGTTTTGAGGTTTTTCTCAACTTGTATGACACTTGATTTATACCGGAGGTGAAAAGATTTTAGCTTCTTACAGAAAAAAATGCAAATGATGCGCCTTCACGTCCTACAGCAGAAAGCCTAAAGCGAGAGGAAGGTAGATTCAAAGTGCTTTTTTTGCCCCAAAATGTGACATGTGTAATGCATGGATCAAGGAATATTGTTTCATTGAAATGACTTTACATGAAACAACAACCACAAAAACTTATTTTGGCTGACAGAGAGAACATAAAAGATTGTTCCTACATGATTGCTGATGCTTGGAATCAGGTTAAAAATGAAACCCTGAAAAATGCATGGAACATAATTCTAAACAAATCAGAAAGACACAGAGAGGGAGAAAAAGAAGACGATGTCCTTAAAAAGAGTTTCTGCAGGATCCTGGTTGCTCTCATAGTGATGTTGAGAATGTCAGGGAATGGATATGCAGTGATGCAAATGATCCAGGATATCAGATCATAACAGCCGCTGAAATCATGGAATCAGTACAGGACAAGGAACGCAAAGAATCAAGAAACTGATGATCACCAAGTTAATGCTGATGTGGGACTGATAAATGCCGAAGCCTTTAAATACAACAATGGTTTGGCTAGAAAAGCAGGAAGAAAGCAGTGCAATGAAGAGACTACATGATCTTTAAGCAGAGAAATGAAAATCAGCCTTGAAACAATTAGGAATTACTTCCTTTTTTAAATAGAAATACAGTACTGCATTACAGTGTACTTCATTTTTTTACATAAATACAGTAGTGCAGTGGTTCTCAGACCTGGTCCTGGAGGCACCTCAGCCAATCAGGTTTTCAGGATACCTACAATGAATATTCATGAGAGAGATCTGCAAGCAGCGTCTCAGCATTTACCGCCAGCTGATTTCTACCAAGAGCTAAAAATGCTACTGTGGCTTAGTAAAAGACCCTCATGGGCGTGTCAGTGTTTACCGCCAGCTGATTTCTACCATGAGCTAAAAACACTACCGTGGTTTAGGAAAAGACCCCCCACTGTGCACCAACTCAGGTGCTCGTTGCTTAGCTCTCATTAGTAAATGGGCCTCCACATTTTCTCAGGATCCAGCTGTGTGCGGGAGTTGTAGAGCACTGTCAGCCTTGGAGCCCTTCATCTCATACTTAGAGGCCTTTTTACCTTCCCCCCCCCCCCCCCCCCCCCCAGATTCTGCAAACTTGAGTGTGCAAAATTGTGCATCATATGCACCTAATGTAATTATTAGGCATTAAGTACCAGTAATGGACCTCAGCCTTAATTGGCGTTAATTGCCACTAATTAGCACCTAAGTTCAATAGCGTATAACTGCAAAGGGGGAAATACATAGGCAGATCTGTGGTGTGTCTCCCATGCGTAATTATAGAATATTACCACTTATGCATGCAGCAGCAACATTTTGGCACATTCATTTATGCCATTCTTTCACCTAAACTGGTTGCGAGAATGCCGATAGCTGCTGGTATTATATAACTGCAATTGTGCATGTATTACTGTTCTAGAATTGATTCTTAGCACCCACAGGCACCTAACGTTTGGGGGGAAAAAAGAAGAAAAAATGGAGGAGGACTAATTAGTAGAGGAGTGGCCTAGCGGTTGGAGCACAGGTCTTGCAATCCAGAGGTGGCAGGTTCAAATCCCACTGCTGCTGCTTGTGATCTTGGGCAAGTCACTTAACCCCATTGCCTCAGGTACAAACTTAGATTGTGAGCCCTCCTGGGACAGGGAAATATCCAGAGTACCTTGAGCTACTACCTAAAAAGGTGTGAGCAGAACCCAAATAAATAAATTGAATTCCAACACAAGGGTAACTTGTTTAATAAAATCAAAACAAATAGGCCCCAATGTGACCAGTTTCATTCTTAAATTGGAACGTCAGACGCCTTTCCACATTGCTGTTTGCAGATAGCGTCAATGTGATTTCTCTGCATGGTTCTTGCCATCTTTTTCACATATTGCTGGTGCTATAGTTGTACTTTTTGTTTGGACTTCTAGACTGAATTACTTGTGATCCCTGAAGTAGGTGCCTTTTGCGCCGAAACACAGGACTGCATCAAGTCTATTGAGTCTGATCGGTTCACTGTCAATAAGAAAGACTATGTGGCTTTCTTGCACACATTTCGGCCTATTTGGTTGTTTTTTTTTTTTATTAAACAAGTTACCCTTGTGTTCCAATTCTATTGGTCATCCCCTATTTTTTCTTTATTGGTTTGCTTGGGGGTATCTTCTTCTTTTTGTATAAATTTGTTGTTCGTTGAAGCCTAACTTCTGGTGCATTTTCTTCAAATTTACCCCTTAATACACATATTGGTGCACTGCTTCTCCACAAATGTGGGGGTGCCATTATGTTTATCATTAATGCGCACTAATTTGCATGTTCGGGGCTAGCCAAGGCATAGGCGGAGAGAGTAAATTGCAGCTAACTAGCTTTCTCTTTTGGGGCATAGGGGGGAGGGGAACCCACTGACTCAGTCCTGGGGCCGGTTTTGTCCTCTTTGCATGCATGATGACTGATGTTCCAATTTCAACTTTTAAAAATAGCTGCAGTGGGATGGGAGGGGTGCATTAAATTAAGACTGGGTCCATCTGTTCCTGGAGCGGGCTGCTAACTGTAAAACTCATCATTAGGTGAGCAAGGGGGAGGGGAGGAGTAAAACCAAGGCTACTGTCATTGGTGCTGATAAACAAAATGAAGCCATTGCGAAAGAGTGAGGGTTTTAAGTTTGGGATATCAAAACAAGGGCCTTATAAACACAGTCATGGGATGCTTGAGGGCTGACTCACTGAGCCACACAGAAAGAGTCTGCAGGGAGTGAGGCGTTAGTGCTTCTGCCCTCTGTTTCTTCCTGAGTTTTAAGAGATTGTTCCTGTTCTTTCTGAATTTCATACATAAGGCACAGGGGCAGCCCGGATAGTTTACAAGTGGGTGTGTTTTGAATGTCTTTTTGGTGGCCAAAAAAGTGAGCACCTACTTTTGGTTCCATAACAGTAATACATGTAGACTGTAAAAAAAAATCTGACTATCGGTATTTAAACTGTGCCAGGTAACTTTTTGTGTGGACCTGGGCTTTGCACCAGTGATTCAGGAGGTGATTATGCTGACTTCTTGTGTTTAAAACCACCTAAAATGGTTTAAAAAAATAAAAATGTTCTTACCTGGCTCTTCCTGGACAGCCCATTTAGTGAAATCTACAGCTATGAGTTCAAACCCGCTAATGATGCCACCATAGTAGCCAGTGCTGTGGGCGCTTAAACACCCCCAATATTGAACAAACTCCTTGACTGTGTCCAGGGAGAGGTCATCTCTGTTCAGTTTAACACCCCCAATCATTTTGAAAAGTTGGCTCCTATGGATACCACACTTCTTTTTGAGTACAGAGATGTGATAGCCGTGTTAGTCCACTTTTTAAGGTATTAATAGAATAAAATAAAACATAGAAAAGAAAATAAGATGATACCTTCTTTATTGGACTAACTTAATACATTTTTGATTAGCTTTCGAAGGTAGCCCTTTGTCAGATCAGAAATAAGGGCTACCTTCGAAAGTCAGTCCCGTGGCCCATCTATACAGTTAGGGTGAACACCTGGGCACCTCTGCAGGAAGAATCCCCAGCCTACATGTACAATCTGATTGACCTTCCTACCAGGAATCGCTCTAGATCTTCTCGAACTTATCTAAACTTACATCTTCCCAACTGTAAAGGAATCAAGTACAAAACATATTATGCATCCAATTTCTCCGTTATAGGCAGCAAGCTGTGGAACGCCTTACCAAGATCGATTCGAATAGTCAGTAACCATTTATCCTTCCGGAAGCTGCTGAAAACTCACCTTTTCAAGCAAGCCTACACATATGACTTGACTTAAATTAGAAATCCATCTGCGATACCTGAATTTGACTACTTGACAGAACTTAAAATATGCTTTTATCCTTTTTTAATTCATCCCTCTTCGAACCATTATTATACATTCTTCCTTATTTATAACACATTATCCCAATTTACTACTACTACTACTATTAAACATTTCTATAGCGCTACTAGACTTACGCAGCGCTGTACAAATTAACATGAAAAAGACAGTCCCTGCTCAACAGTGCTTACAATCTAAATTGGACAGACGAACAGACAGCTAGGGGTGGGGAAATTGCAGTGGTTTAGTGATAAGTGAGGGTGTTGAGTAAGAGAGTCATGGTTAGGAGACGGGACAGGGAGGATGAGAGTGTTATCCACCGAAATAGAGAACGGGGGGGGGGGGGGGAGAGGAGAAGCAGCATCCCTACCTCTACCACCTTCCTCCCTTATCCTTTTTATTGTCCACCTCTTTATATACTATATTTAGATGTTTTATCCATTTTGTGTTATCTTGTAAATCTGTTATATTATGTAAGCCGCATTGAGCCTGCTAACAAGTGGGAAAGCGCGGGTTATAAATGTTACAATACAATACAATTAGGGTAAGCTATGTGGGAGATGAGGTGGTAGTGGGGGGGGGGGGGGGGGGACTGACCCTTCTGGGATTGGTTTAGTTTATTCCCTGAACAGAGGAAGCGACAGGCATGTATCCAGATTGTAAGCTCTTTTGAGCAGGGACTGTCTTTTCTTCATGTTCAATTGTGAAGCGCTGCGTACTACTGGTAGCGCTATAGAAATGATTTATAGTAGTAGTAGTAGTAGATACTCATTTGTATATGATTTGAATAGGCGGCCAAAAAAGCAAACAGGATGCTAAGAATTATTAGGAGAGGGATTCAAACTAAGACCAAAAATATTATAATGCCTCTGTATCGCTCCATGGTGTGACCTCACCTTGAGTATGTTGTTCAAGTCTTGTCGCCGTATCTCAAAAAAGATATAGCAGAATTAGAAAAGGTTAAAAGAAAAGTGAGCAAAATGATAGAGGGGATGGAACTGCTTCCATATGAGGAAAGGCTAAAGAGATTAGGGCTCTTCAACTTGGAAAAAAAGACGGGGGGGGGGGGGGAGATATGACTGAGGTCTACAAAATCCTGAGTGGTGTGGAACAGGTGGAGGTGAATCTAGTTTTCACTCATTCAAAAAGTACAAAGACCAGGGGACACTCGATGAAATTACATGGAAATACTTTTAAAACAAATAGGAGGAAATATTTTTTTCCGTCAAAGAATAAGTTCTGGATCTCGTTGCCAGAGGATGTGGTAATGGCATTTAGCATATCTGGTTTAAAAAAAAAAATTAACAGGCAGGTAATAAATGGTTTACATCAGAGTTAATGGACCTAAAGCATAATTGTAGGTCTTTAGAGAGACTGTGGAGAAAGAATAAAATTAATCTAAACAGATTGAAGTGCAGGAGCACTATAACTGCATATAAGAAAGCTATACTTAATGCAAAGAGGAAACATTACAGATATAATGGCTAGAGATATTATTCACACTGATAAGCTATTTCAAATAGTTAATTCTATAACCAATATAGCGCACATATCTGAAATATCTAGAAATATACTACTCACTTCCAATCAGTTAGCTAAATATTTTAATATAAAGATAAAATTGCTCTATGAATCTTTACAACTACATGACAACTGTATAGACAATCTCTATTTGAATTTATAATCTGAAGAGGGACGTTTAGTAAATTGGGATTGGAGTAAGTTTTATAAGGTAACCATAGATGAGCTGGACATCACGTGCTTGAAATTTGCTAAATCTCATTGTTACCTGAATAGTTGCCCAACATATATGATTAAATTTGTTGGATTGAGGTACATTTTGATGCTAGTAGTTTTCCAGAAACTTTCTCTAAGATTATTCTAACAAATTCAGCAGTTTCAAGGGGAAATACAGCTAAGTGGAGGAGTGGCCTAGTGGTTAGGGTGGTGGACTTTGATCCTGGGGAACTGGGTTCGATTCCCACTTCAGGCACAGGCAGCTCCTTGTGACTCTGGGCAAGTCACTTAACCCTCCATTGCCCCATGTAAGCCGCATTGAGTCTGCCATGAGTGGGAAAGCGCGGAGTACAAATGTAACCCCCCCCCCCAAAAAAAATTAGCCGGTGGAGTCTATTCCCTACTTTGTAAAGATAATGGAGGCCTCGGTGACAAAACAGTTGGTGACTTATTTGGATAAGTTTAACCTTTTACACACATCACAGTCAGGTTTTTGTGCTGATTACAGCACTGAGACTCTCTTAATCACATTATTAGATCACATGAGAAAATATCTATCTAAGTTCAAGTTGTCCTTATTATGCAACTGGATTTATCCAGTGCTTTTGATCTGGTGGACCATAGGATATTACTGGAAATTCTGGATAAGTATGGTATATCAGGTAACGTCTTATCCTGGTTTAAGGGATTCTTAACCTATTGGTCTTATTGTGCAAAGTTCCAGGGAGAAATATCTGAGAGCTGGTCTCTGTCCTCAGGAGTACCCCAGGGCTCACCATTATCACCAGTTTTATTTAATGTTCTTTTTTTTTTTTACTTTATTGAATTTTTTAACAGTTACATAGTAACATAGTAAATGACGGCAGAAAAAGACCTGCATGGTCCATCCAGTCTGCCCAACAAGATAAACTCATATGTGCTACTTTTTGTGTATACCCTACTTTGATTTGTACCTGTCCTCTTCAGGGCACAGACCGTATAAGTCTGCCCAGCACTATCCCCGCCTCCCGCCACCGGCTCTGCCACCCAATCTCGGCTAAGCTCCTTAGGATCCATTCCTTCTGAACAGGATTCCTTTATGTTTATCCCACGCGTGTTTGAATTCTGTTACCGTTTTCATTTCCACCACCTCCCGCGGGAGGGCATTCCAAGCATCCACTACTCTCTCCGTGAAAAAATACTTCCTGACATTTTTCTTGAGTCTGCCCCCCTTCAATCTCATTTCATGTCCTCTCATTCTACCGCCTTCGCACCTCCGGAAAAGGTTCGTTTGCGGATTAATACTTTTCAAATATTTGAACGTCTGTATCATATCACCCCTGTTTCTCCTTTCTTCCAGAGTATACATGTTCAGGTCATCAAGTCTCTCTTCATATGTCTTGTAACGCAAATCCCTTACCATTCTCATAGCTTTTCTTTGCACCGCTTCAATTCTTTTTACATCCTTCGCAAGGTACGGCCTCCAAAACTGAACACAATACTCTAGGTGGGGCCTCACCAACGACTTATACAGGGGCATCAACACCTCCTTTCTTCTGCTGGTCACACCTCTCTCTATACAGCCTAACAACCTTCTAGCTTCGGCCACCGCCTTGTCACACTGTTTCGTTGCCTTTGGATCCTCAGATACTATCACCCCAAGATCCCTCTCCCCGTCCGTACCTATCAGATTCTCCCCGCCTAACACATACATCTCCCGAGGATTTCTATTCCCTAAGTGCATCACTTTGCATTTCTTCGCATTGAATTTTAATTGCCAAACCTTAGACCATTCTTCTAGCTTCCTCAGATCCTTTTTCATGTTTTCCACTCCCTCCCGGGTGTCCACTCTGTTACAGATCTTAGTATCATCCGCAAATAGGCAAACTTTATCTTCTAACCCTTCGGCAATGTCACTCACAAATATATTGAACAGAATCGGTCCCAGCACCGAGCCCTGAGGCACACCACTACTCACCTTTCCCTCCTCCGAGCGAATTCCATTCACCACCACCCTCTGGCTTCTGTCCGTCAACCAGTTCCTAATCCAGTTCACCACTTCGGGTCCTATCTTCAGCCCATCCAGTTTATTTAAGAGCCTCCTGTGGGGAACCGTGTCAAAAGCTTTGCTGAAATCTAAGTAGATTACGTCCATAGCTCGTCCCTGATTCAATTCTCCTGTCACCCAATCAAAGAACTCAATGAGATTCGTTTGGCACGATTTCCCTTTGGTAAAACCATGTTGTCTCAGATCTTGCAACTTATTGGCTTCCAGGAAATTCACTATCTTTTCCTTCAGCATCGCTTCCATTACTTTTCCAATAACAGAAGTGAGGCTTACCAGCCTGTAGTTTCCAGCTTCTTCCCTATCACCACTCTTGTGAAGAGGGACCACCTCCGCCGTTCTCCAATCCCTCGGAACCTCTCCCGTCTGCAAGGATATGTTAAACAAATCTTTAAGAGGACCCGCCAGAACCTCTCTGAGCTCCCTCAATATCCTGGGGTGGATCCCATCCGGTCCCATGCCTTTATCCACCTTTAGCTTTTCAAGCTGTTCATACACACTCTCTTCCGTGAACGGTGCTCTATCCACTTCATTCTCATTTGTACTTTTTGCAGTCCATCGTGGTCCTCCAGGATTTTCTTCTGTGAAAACAGAACAAAAGTATCTATTTAGCAAATTTGCTTTTTCTTCATCATTATCCACATAGTGGTTCGCAGTATCTTTTAGTCTCACAATTCCCTTTTTAGTCATTCTCCTTTCACTTATATACCTGAAGAAATTTTTGTCACCCCTCCTTACATTTCTAGCCATTTGTTCTTCCGCTTTTGCCAGACGTATCTCTCTCTTGGCTTCTTTCAGTTTCATCCTGTATTCCTCCAGTTTTTTAACATCATAGCCAACCAACTCATATTTAACCTCAAATACCATACAAAGGCGTTCCTTTCCGCTAAAAATCAAACACATAACATATCATATCCTGTATTCCCTCCTCCCATCGCTTCTTTCCCCCCCTCCCCCCCCCCCCATTCCCCGGTGGCGATCATACAGTTTTATTTAATGTTCTTATGTCCTTCTTAGGCCATATTCTGGAGAAAGAGGGTTATGTAAGCGCCATCTATGTTGATGACATTACTTTTTTTTTTTTTTTTTTTTTATTTATTTATAGAAATTTATACATTTATAATCAAGCAAAATACTTGTTTGAAAAGCAATACATTTCAATCATTTCAAAGAAAATATAACAAACAAATACTTATTTGAAATTTCTTGCTCAAGTCCACTTTATGAGACAAGATTTAAAGAAATGGAATTATTTATAAACATAAATTTTCAAAGATAGAGCACTAAATGATAGCAGCCATCATTACACAGTGTTTCACATATTTAACGGGACAGAATGTTTAAATACCTCTATTTTGCCTTGAGGTAAGGAATATTGTCAGCTGTGTTGGATCAAAAAACACATACTTGTTTGCCTGGTATCTCACCACACACTTGCAAGGATATCGCAAGTAAAATGTTGCACCCAGTTGTGTTACTGCTGGTTTCATCAAAAGAAAAGATTTCCTACGCTTTTGTGTCTCTCTGGAGATGTCGGGAAACATTTGTATTTTCTGACCAAGAAATGATTTATCTTTATTCTTAAAATACATAGACATTAACCACTGTTTGTCAGGTGCCAATGCCACTGTAATTATTAATGTTGATGGAATTACATTCTCATTGTCTGATGATTCCAATAAATCAGTGACATTTAATGGTTGTTCTTGGCCTGTTATTTTTTGATCACCTTTAACTGGAAGATAATACACTTGGGAGAAAGGAGGAATTAAATCCTCCCCTACACCTAAAATTTCCATTATATATTTTTTTAACATTTCCCTAGGAGATATAACAGTTTGTCTGGGAAAATTTATCAGACGTAAATTATTACTCCTAATATTGTTCTCAAGCAATTCAGTTTTCCTTCTTAATGATGTCAAATCTTTAATCATGACCTCCTGTTGGGTAAGCAACCTTTTCATGTCCAAATCTTTTTGTTCTTGTGTCTGTTCCAGTTTCACAATTTTTAAGTCCATGTTGTTTATTTTTTCCTCTTGTTTTAACATTTCCTGGTTTAATCTATTTATTTGTGGGGTAATTGATTTCCCTAGATCTACAATCAGAGTCCACAAAGAGTCTAGAGTAACTTCTGCTGGCTTATGTATATCAAAAGAAGAAAATGGTGGTCCTACCAGGCTCAAGTTTGCTGAATTCCCCACCGAGTTAGTTGTAATATTCGGTGTAGCCATCAAGGCTTCCTGCCCTCCGGTCAGAGGATGATCTGCCTCCCGATTGAAGCCAGTCTCTCCCCTTCTGGGGGACTGATTCGAAGTCGACTCTGACGGGGTGCTACAGCCCAACGGCTGAGGGGGTGGGTCCCTTGTGTCGGGGCTGAGCGTGAGCTCTAGCCCTGGAGACGCCGCCGTGCCTCCATTCGCACCGGCGCGTATCAGCGGGCTACCTCCCGGCACTCCGAGCACTGCAGTAGATGGAACTGCTGGCGTCTGAAGAAAAGAACGGATGTCATGCGAAGTAGGAGCCGATCGCTGTGGAGCACTGGAGGCGGACTTGCCCCTTCGCTTCGGCATCGTAAGGAAATCAGAGAGCAGTAGTAAATGGTGGCTGCTAGCAGGCACACTCAGCGGCCATCTTGTCTCCCAAGATCTGATGACATTACTTTAATCTTCCCTGTTACCACCACTTTTCAGAGCTTAATTGACACTGTCTCTCATTGCTTTTTCACTATTACTAACTGGATGCTATCTCACCATCTGAAATTGAATAAGGAAAAAACTAAGGATCCCTTTTACTAAACGGTGGTAAAGCCCAACGCGGGCTTACTGCTTGCTAAACAGCAGCCCAGCGGTACTTCCCACCCCTAGGGTGCTGTCATAGCCGGTCCAGTTACCACCAGGTTAGCACAGAAGCCCTTGCTACCACCTCAGTTGGTAGTGGTAAGGACCCCCCCTCAAATGAGTACACGGGAAACTGCTTTACTTGCTGCACAGCCATTTCCTGCAGGAAAGAAAGACTTCCCTTTTACCTGCTACGGTAAAAGGGGGCCTCAGCGCACTCAAAAAACACACGCTGACACCAGCACAGGCCCCCTTTTGCCGCAGCTTGGTAAAAGGGGTCTTAAATTCTTATTAGTAGGGCACAACAGAATAAAGAACTAAGATCAGATTTGCTGATTGATGGGAACTGTTTTGCGTTTGATAAATCCATAAAAATTTTGAGTGTTATACTAGATAATAAGTTATTCATGGGGCATCAAATAAATTCCATAGTAAAGAGTGCTTTGTATACAATGAGAAAATTAAGAGCAATTCGTAAATATCTAACAGTAGATTTGTTTGTTAGTGGTGCAGGCGTTGATTCTTAGCAAACTCGACTATTGTAGCATAATCTACTTGGGTTTACCAAAACATGTATTAAGAAAAATTCAAACAGTTCTAATTGTGGCTTTATGCCTAATATTCTCTCTACATAAAACAGATAGAATTACTCCCTGCTTTATTAGGATTCATTGGTTGACTATTGAGATGAGGATATTTTTTAAGTTGGGCTGTTTGCTATAGAAAATTACATTTGGACAAGTTCCATTATATATGACCACACTTGAGCATTATACATTGGCGAGTTCTTTGTATAACTTCCAGAAATCGGCATTATTTGATCTCCTGAGTCCTAAAGGTATTACCTGAAAGAAGCTTTTTAATTGTTTGCTTTTCAAGTTGCAAAATTTTGGAAATTCTTACCAGATAATCTTAGAAATATTACTAACTATACCATGTTTAAGAAAGGTCTGAAGACGTTATTGTTTCAAATTTTTGTGACAAATAATATGGTTATAATTACTTTCATATTTTATCATTATTATTATAAGATACTGCTTTAAGGTTTAAGTATTATTTTGTATTTACATTATGTAACTTCCTAGACTATTGTAACATAGTAACATAGTAGATGACGGCAGAAAAAGACATGCACGGTCCATTCAGTCTGCCCAACAAGACAAACTCGTATGCGTATACCTTACCTTGATTTGTACCTGCCTTAGTCAGGGCACAGACCGTACAAGTCTGCCCAGCAGTACTTCCCGCCTCCCAACCACCAGTCCCGCCTCCCATCACTGGCTCTAGACAGACCATATAAGTCTGCCCTCTGCTATCCTCGCCTCCCAACCACCAACCCCTCTTTCACCCACCTGCTCCGCCACCCAATTTTGGCTAAGCTTCTGAGGATCCATTCCTTCTGCACAGAATTCCTTTATGCATATCCCACGCATGTTTGAATTCCGTTACCGTTTTCATCTCCACCACCTCCCGCGGGAGGGCATTCCAAGCATCCACCACCCTCTCTGTGAAAAAAATACTTCCTGACATCTTTCCTGAGTCTGCCCCCCTTCAACCTCATTTCATGTCCTCTCGTCCTACTGCCTTCCCATCTCCGGAAAAGATTTGTTTGCGGATTAATACCTTTCAAATATTTGAACATCTGTATCATATCACCCCTGTTCCTCCTTTCCTCCAGGGTATACATGTTCAGGTCAGCAAGTCTCTCTTCATATGTCTTGGAACGCAAATCCCGTACCATTCTCATAGCTTTTCTTTGCACCGCTTCCATTTTTTTAACATCCTTCGCAAGATACGGCCTCCAAAACTGAACACAATACTCCAGGTGGGGCCTCACCAATGACTTATACAGGGGCATCAACACTTCCTTTCTTCTGCTGGTCACACCTCTCTCTATACAGCCTAGCAACCTTCTCACTACGGCCACCGCCTTGTCACACTGTTTCGTCGCCTTCAGATCCTCAGATACTATCACCCCAAGATCCCTCTCCCCCTCAGTACCTATCAGACTCTCCCCGCCTAACACATAAGTCTCTCTTGGGTTTCTACTCCCTAAGTGCATCACTTTGCCTTTCTTCGCATTGAATTTTAATTGCCAAACCTTAGACCATTCTTCTAGCTTCCTCAGATCCTTTTTCATGCTTTCCACTCCCTCCCGGGTGTCCACTCTGTTGCAAATCTTAGTATCATCTGCAAATAGGCAAACTTTACCTTCTAACCCTTCGGCAATGTCACTCACAAATATATTGAACAGAATTGGCCCCAGCACCAATCCCTGAGGCACTCCACTACTCACCTTTCCCTCCTCCGAGCAAATGCAAGATGCAAGACGTAAGGCATCAGAACCAGCTGATCACAGCAGGAACTTCGTTGAACGAAGGCGCTACTCCGGTGCTGAACTGAAGAAGACTCTCTTCGGCTGCAGCAAATGAGGTATCTGAGGTGGTGGCGGGAGGGTGGTTCAAGGGGGTCATCGGCAGGCGGGTCCCATGCAGTGGAGCAGCTGGGGGGGCGGCTAAACAGTGCCTCCCCACCTCGGGCTCTGGCCCCCCCTCCCAGCGAGGTCTAGCTACGCCCCTGGACCTAGTATGGCTATTCTTATGTTCTTATGTTCATAAGGTGCAGAAGGGAGGAAAGACCTCTGCTGGGCCAAGTGGGAGGGTCCTTGGGGGATCTGTAGGGGGTGGGTTGCTAGGTAGGCCCCAACTCACCCTGACTAGAAAGGGGGACTCATTGCAAGACCTCCAGACTACTGAACCCAAGGAATTGGAGATGGTTCTTGCTCCTTCTTGAAGGTGAGAGACCTTACTGGAGAAAGATCGTGGACTACCTGTTGATGGTCTAACCTTTGTCTTGGATTATTGCCTTTATTTTGGGTCTTTTTACCAAGGAATAATGAACTCACCTTGGCTTTGGAATTATTGTCTTTGTTCTGGATTGTTGCCTTTGTTTGGAGTTAAGAATACTCAGCCCACACCTTCTGGTGGACGGTGGTGCAACAAGGATACTCAGCCCACACCTTCTGGTGGACGGTGGTGCAACAAGGATACTCAGCCCACACCTTCTGGTGGACGGTGGTGTAACAAGGATACTCAGCCCACCTTCTGGTGGACAGTGGCGTAACAAGGATACTCATTCCACCTCTTTGGGTGGGCAGCAACGTGACAAGGATACTCGGCCCACATCTTTGAGTTGTTGGTGGTGCAACAAGGATACTCATTCCACACCTTTGGTTGGGCAGTGGCGTGACAATGAGATGATACATTGTTTTGTTTTATTTCAATTATTACTTTTAAAATACTCAGAGGCATATTTTCAAAGCACTTAGACTTACAAAGTTACATAGTAACCTCTGGAACTTTGTAAGTCTAAGTGCTTTGAAAATGAGCCCCTCAGGGAATTGTTCACATCCCAACCTGGATGTTCGAAATTCCTACCTTATGCACAATCCTCCTTAATGACTAGAGAGCAATGAGAAGTATATAAATCCAGTGTATATATACAGCTTTCTGAGATTCCCTGCACAGGGAAAGAGAGAACTAATGTAACCAAATTGGTCAGGGCCTTTAGGTCTCATGCTGTGTTTTCCAACTGTCCATGGGTGCCTCAAAAGAGGTCAACAACACTAACTAATCAATTCCAAGGAGCTCTCTCCTCCTACCCCGCGCATTACTGAAGAAAATCAAAAGGAAAAATCTCTCACATTTTCCTAATTCAGCTCGCATTTGAATGACTTTTCCCCCTGTGTAACCCAACATGTTCTTATGTTTTCCAATGGTCTCTGATTTGGTTTAAAAAATCTTTTTAAAAAATCCCAGTTCTAGGGGATCCACTTTAAATATGTCGACCTACAATAGTCTGGACTTTGGCAGCTTAGATTTAATGCTGAAAAATGTAGGGTCATGCATTTGGGATGCAAAAACCTGAGGGAACAGTACAGTTTAGGGGGTGAAGAGCACGTGCATGAAAGAGGAGTGGAACTTGGATGTGATCATATGTGATGATCTTAAGGTGGCCAAACAAGTAGAAAAGGCAACAGCAAAAGCTAGAAAGATGCTTGGCTGCATAGGGAGAGGAATGGCCAGTAGGAAAAAGTAGGTGATGATGCCCCTGTATAAGATTCTGATGAAACCTTTTTTAGAATACTGTGTACAATTCTGGAGACCAAACCTTCAAAAAGATATAAACAGGATGGAGTTGGTCCAGAGGGCAGCTACTAAAATGGTCAGTGGTCTTCGTCATAAAGTGTAGGGAGATAGACTTAAAGATCTCAATATGTATAAATGTGGGAGATATGATAGAGATATTTCAATATCTATACGGCATAAATGCACAGGAGGTGAGTCTCTTTCAATTGAAAGGAAGCTCTGGAATGAGGGAGCATTGGATGAAGGTGAAAGGGGATAGACTCAGAAGTAACCTGAGGAAATACTTCTTCATGGAAACGGTGGTAAATTCATGGAACGGTCTCCTGGTGGAACTGGTGGAAGAAAACAGTATCTGAATTCAAAAGAGCTTGGGACAAGTACATAGGATCAAGGGAGTGATAGGGAGAGAAGATGGCATGGATGGGCAGACTGGATAGGCCATATGGTCTTTATCTACCTACATTTATCTATGTTTCTCAGGTTCCCCCCAGTTTTTAACTGTGCTCTCCTCACCCCTCCCCAAAAGACTGTCCAAGAGCAAAAAAAAAAAAAAAAAAAAAAACAGTGTCAAAATTAAAAATGATATATACAAAAAATGTCATTAAAAATCTACAAACATCTAGGAGGCAAAGGAGGATGCTCTGCTGGAGTCTGGCATTTTCAACTTTGAATGCCCTTTAAAATATGCAGCCTGACTGGCAGCCTGTGCCAAATGCAGACCTGGGTGACTTAATGATCGCCTCTGTGGTGAGGGTGCCAGAGTCATTCTTCTCTGGTGTTTGCACACAAAGCATTTATCAGACTCCTCCTGTCCGCAAACTCTAATGTTTACTTTCCAGTGTAATAAAAAAGAACTAACATAGCTGGAGCCTCTGTAAAACCTGCTTTCCTCAATCCTCACAAAGGATTAACCGATCTGACAAACAACCCAGGAAGTATTAATGTGAACGTCTCATCCTTTAGAATGGGAGGTTTATGGCTGCTGGCAGAAAGCGATAGCACAGATAAATATGCACTCCATGTGTTATGATTAAGAGATTCGATTCACTGTGTCTATACCATGTGTTGCTTTTATGTCTTCTTAAAGTGCTGTTGACCAAGGAGGTCTCTGAAACCTGAAAACAACAGGCCATTAGGAGGCACACAGCATGGCAAAGTGAGTCCATGAAAGAGCATGAGATTGAGGTTAAAAGTGGTATGTCTCTCTGTGGGACATACCAGCAGACCCTAGTATTTTTATTTATTTGTTTTGATTTTGCTCACACCTTTTTCAGTAGTAGCTCAAGTTACATTCAGGTACACTGGATGTTTCTCTGTCCCAGGAGGGCTCACAATCTAAGTTTGTACCTGAGGCAATGGAGGGTTAAGTGACTTGCCCAAGATCACAAGGAGTAGCAGCGGGATTTGAACCGGCTACCTCTGAATTGCAAGACCGGTGCTCTAACCACTAGGCCACTTCTCCACTCAAGGATTGGGTTCAAAGATTTATTATATTGGCTAATTAATATTCTCTTTTTTAAAATCAAATAGCTTTCTGATCTTTGGTGACTCGGCGTCTCCGTTTTTTAATTACAAAAGCAACTATACATCAAATCAAAACAAACAGCAACAACAACCAACCTATACATCACAGAGCAACGTAGGATGAAGATGAAAAGAAACAAAGAAACAGACTCAGGAGCATCCTGGGAAATATTTCTTCATGTAAAAAGTGGGGAATTCGTGGAATGGCCTCCGGGTGGAGGTGGTGGAGATGAAAACTGTATCTGAATTTAAGGAAGCTTGGGACAAGTACATAGGACCTTTAAGGGAGAGGAAAGGAGAATAGATGGCATGAATAGGCCATTTGCTCTTTATATTTTTATGTAAGAGGCACAAGGGTCCTGTTTTGGGATCTTGCCAGATACTTGTGACCTGGATTGGCCACTGTTGGGAAACAGGATACTGGGCTTGAAGGACCTTCGGTCTGTCCCAGTATGGCAGCACTTATGCACTTATCTACTTAAGGGTATATGTTACTCCTCCAAAACCTCCTGAAAAAGAAGTGCCTTCAGCTTCCTTCCAAAAGACATGTCATCGCTTTCTTCACACAGAACCCCTGGAAGATTGTACCACCATGGTAGAATTGCTGTGCTTTGGATTTTGGTCGCCTGCATCTCCTTATAAGATGGGTGAAAAGTAATTAGTCAGAATAAGAGAAAGCAAATTCTGAACATATTTACGAAATAAATCACACCGCAAAAAGATGGAAAATTAGGACAAGAACTGTAAACCTGATAGGCTAGCATATATTCTTCAGATAATAGGGAACTGGTACGGATCTGGTCAGTAGTATTCTGGACCAGATCTAGGGTTTTCCTCAAAAACCTAGGAAGGGCAAATGACAATAAAGCAGGCCCAACAGTGCAGAGGCCTGGGATAACAGATCTTGATGTAATCAACGGAGAGAGCGATTTTAACCTCCTGAGATGGCACCACAAAGGAGGGTAACTGTATAACCTGGTACTAGGTGAAGATAACAAATGCACCTTGAATGTAAGTGTAAATTTTCATGAGTACAGTTTGCAAGTGCATTAAAGTGTTTTATAACCATTGAGCATATTTCCGAATTCTGCCCATATCCACCCAAACTGAACCCCTGGCTGTGCCTATCAGCAAAGGACACCTCTTTTGACAAGGACACGCACATTTAAGCCAGTTGTTCTTTCACATGCATGTGGGACCACCTACACAAAACAAGACTTTATAAATTACTCCCTAAGAGGGTAATTTGGCTCTTATTAAATTAAGTCATGCCTATAAACCTCCTTGATTTGTAAGTTAGCAAAGGCTGCATAGCAAATGAAAATAAACTAAACTAAACTATAGGTAGAGACTATTATAAAGAACAAAATACAGAGCATATTCAAAAGCATGGATTAACCAGACAAAGCCAACATGGACTTAGTGAAGGGAAATCTTGCCTCGCCGATCTACTACATTTCCTTGAAGGGATGAACAAACGTGGATAAAGGTGAGCCGGTTGATATTGTGTATCTGGATTTTCAAAAGGCCTTTGGCAAAGTACCTCATGAAAGACTCCAGAGGAAATTGGAGAGTCATGGGATAGGAGGTAGTGTTCTATTGTGGATTTTATTTATTTTATTGCATTTGTATCCCACATTTTCCCACCTATTTGCGGGCTCAGTGTGGTTTACAATACATTGTAATGATGGATTAAAAACTGGTTAAAAGATAGAAAGCAGAGAGTAGGGTTAAATGGTCAGTATTTTCAATGGAGATGGGTAGATGGTTCCCCAGGGGTCTGTGCTGGGACTGCTGCTTTTTAACATATTTATAAATGATATCGAGATGGGAATAACTAGTGAGGTAATTAAATATGCTGATGACACAAAGTTATTCAAAGTTGTTAAATTGCATGTCTGGATTTAAAAAAGGTTTGGACAAGTTCCTGGAGGAAAAGTCCATAGTCTGCTATTGAGACAGACATGGGGAAGCCACTGCTTGCCCAAGAATTGGTAGCATGGAATTTAGCTACTATAATTGGGTTTCTGCCAGATACTCGTGACCTAGATCAGCCACTGTTGGAAACAGGATACTGGACTAGATGGACCATTGATCTGACCCAGCGTCCAGGTCTTGCACAGTTTTAAGATGTGTTAGCATTCAATATTCAATTGGCAAAGTACTAAAATATTTTAAAATTTAAAAACTTAAGAACAGTGATATTTAAAAGTTAAAATTGAATTGAGTAAACATATAAGGTAACGGAACCGATGAGGAGGCAGGTGAGTTATAGGCTTACATGCTCATATGAAACAAGTCGCCGCTGAGGTCCATTGAATAATTTGAGAAATGTGCCATTTGGAAAGGTTACTATAAAGATCCTTTTCTTGCTGGGTAAAGTATTTATGATTGAAGGTTTCCACATATAAGTACTGACCATTAATTATATTTATGGAAAAGAAACAACAGGCAGATGAGAATATCAATGAGCCCTTTCTGAAGTAGATGGAGCACTAACCTTAAGGGAAGAGCCAGGTTTTTACCTTTTATGTGAAAGAAAAAGTCATTTTGTTCCAAATCCAGCTTAAAACACTCTCACCCTAGTCTTAATATTTTTCAGGACAGGACAGATGCTCCTTCTTCCTGCCCCCACCCAAACCTGGTTCTCATCCCATGCATGGGTGGTTCACTCTGATGTTTAAGATGTATTTTTTAATTTGTAACATATTTTTCATTGTACTTCATCTTGATGATTCTGGGAAAGTTATGCAATAACTAATTAACTAAATAAATCAAGGAGTGTAAAGTTATGCAATTACTAATTAACCAAATAAATCAATAAATCACTGATGATGTCCCTTCTCAGATCCTCCCCTGTTGCCCATTCCTACCTGTCTCTCCAGAACCTTTCCTGTACTGCCTCTCAATACTTCCATGTCAACTCTTCTCTCAGTTTCCCTCTGTTTCACCCCCATCTTCTCTATCTTTATAACCCCCCCCCAATCCCAGGAAGGATCTCTCCACTATATTTCTCTCACCACCTTCCAATCGTTTTCCGCACATCTCCCCCACCTGATCCCCTTGGCCTGAACAGTACAGTCACTCCTATTTTCATCCTCCACCAATGCACGACAGCAGCGAGATTAATGCTTAATGATGTGCCATCTTCATGTGCCACATGGGCCCAGTCTCATTCCAAGAATACACAGGTCATTTCACAAAATTGGCTCTGCATGCCACAAGCATTGACTGCACCAGGAGAGCAATGAGAAGGGCAGAAATCTTGTGCCAGTCTGTCCCTGCTGGAAATTGAGGACATGAAATTGGGGGGAGAGGGGGATATTTGAGCTGATAACATTGGTCCCAAATCAGAGACCATCCCTGAAAATCAGGGATGTCCAACAGAATCTCATGTAGGCATCACACTGATACACATAATGCATGAATATGGCATGGACAAATGAAACTCAGATCTTCATCAGAGGCTCACACAGGTGTCACTTTGGTATGTCCAAAGCATGAATACAACAGAGACATTTTGTGTTCTTGCTGTCACACTGCACTGGATGGTGTTTTGCATGTGAAAGTTGTCAGTAGATTGCATTCTGGAACTAGGATAATTTTTTTTCAAAAGTAATCAGAGCACATGCGAAGCTGCTGGCTCATCATGATCAGGAAATTTTATGGAGAAATCATGCATGTTTGTTTCTTGGTGCCTTGAGCTACTACTGAAAAGGTGTGAGCAAATCTAAGTAAATAGATTATAAACCCCTGGTGGAGGGGTTCTGGGCTAGAATATATGGCAATATAACTGAATCTGTGCAGTGTGGCACACTGTCCAGCAGGTGGCAATGTACCCCAGGCTGTGCACAGCAGGTCTCTCAGCAGTGCTCCAGGCTCTGTCCCTTGGGACTTTCACATATTTCTCTCCATTCCTTTGGTTTGGAGTTGTTTTACAAAGAATGAACTGAACACCTTTAAGCTGAAGTGGGTTTTCGTTTCTGGTATTCACCTAGCGGAGGAATTTGCCAGAAGCTATTTAGTCACACAAGTGGTACGGTGACCTGGCTTCTGATTCCAGGAAGGTTTCAGGCTTAGCCCCTGCCTGGGACCTCAAAAGGAGAAAAGTGTGCATTTGTTTAAGAAATGCTTTGATTAGGCTGGTTGTTTTATTAATGCTCCTTCTCTTTTCATCTGTTATCACTATATAATTTAATCTTGATTTTATCCACTTTGAACCTATATTTGGGAGTTGGCGGACTACAAGCATCATTACCATTACCAAGTGTACATGTAACATATCCCGCCTATCAGCAATGCCAGCTAGGCGGCTTACAGACTATATAATAATAGAGAAGAAGAAGGAAGCAGGAAAAAGACAAACAACATAAATGCGTAAGGCGGAAGAACTACAATAATCATGATATGAAAGTAGGGGGGGGCAAGAAGCACACATCAGGAAGGGGAACAAACCCAGAACCCTGTGGCACTTGTGTCTAGCATCAGCGAAATGCCTCCAGAAAGAGGTAAATTTTAAGGTCAACCTTAAACCGGTCAAGAGATAACTGAGATCTGAGGTGCTCTGGCAGCTGGTTCCAGAGCTCAAGGCCTTGTACTGAAAAAAATACAGCACCGAATTCTAGCATGAGTGACATTTCTGATTGTGGGGACAGTCAAACGTTGCTGTTTCGACGAATCAGAGGGGAGGAGAAAGGATAGAAGAAGACAAGCAGGCAAGAAAGGCAGGCTCCCCAGTGGACCTAATTTTAAATACCAAGAGCAAGATTTTGTAAAGCTAGCATGAGTGCTTGCACCTACATAAGTAATGCCACACTGGGAAAAGACCAAGGGTCCATCGAGCCCAGCATCCTGTCCATGACAGCGGCCAATCCAGGCCAAGGGCACCTGGCAAGCTTCCCAAACGTACAAACATTCTATACAATCAAGCCTTTGTGACATCACTAATGAGGTTGGCTCTTATTGGTGGAATGAGCCACTATGACATCACAATAGGTTAAATAACTGCTCTATGTAATAAAAGTGAGCCAAGTAGAGGACATAAGTACATAAGTAATGCCACACTGGGAAAAGACCAAGAGTCCATCGAGCCCAGCATCCTGTCCACGACAGCGGCCAATCCAGGCCAAGGGCACCTGGCAAGCTTCCCAAACGTACAAACATTCTATACATGTTATTCCCAGAATTGTGGATTTTTCCCATTTAGTAGCGGTTTATGGACTTGTCCTTTAGGAAACCATCTAACCCCTTTTTAAACTCTGCCAAGCTAACCGCCTTCACCACGTTCTCCGGCAACGAATTCCAGAGTTTAATTACGCATTGGGTGAAGAAGAATTTTCTCCGATTTGTTTTAAATTTACTACACTGTAGTTTCATCGCATGCCCCCTAGTCCTAGTATTTTTGGAAAGCATGAACAGACGCTTCACATCCACCTGTTCCACTCCACTCATTATTTTATATACCTCTATCATGTCTCCCCTCAGCCGTCTCTTCTCCATGCTGAAAAGCCCTAGCCTCCTTAGTCTTTCTTCATAGGGAAGTCGTCCCATCCCCGCTATCATTTTAGTTGCCCTTCGCTGCACCTTTTCCAATTCCACTATATCTTTCTTGAGATGCGGCGACCAGAATTGAATACAATACTCAAGATGCGGTCGCACCATGGAGTGATATAACAGCATTATAACATCCTCACACCTGTTTTCCATACCTTTCCTAATAATACCCAACATTCTATTCGCTTTCCGAGCCGCAGCAGCAAACTGAGCAGAAGGTTTCAGTGTATTATCGACGATGACGACACCCAGATCCCTTTCTTGGTCCATAACTCCTAACTTGAAACCTTGCATGATGTAGCTATAATTAGATGCTAAAGTTAGATGCGTAACTGCAGACTTACGCTAACATTCTGTAACAGCAATTATAGAATTCATGCTTAATAAACATCATCGTGGTACCTAGATTTTGGTGATCTATAGAGAATCACCCCCTATCCCACAGAGTCTATTAAGGACGCCCAAAAAATGGTGCAGATCCCAGATTTAATAATTGGAGCTAACAATTAGCGCTAATTATGATTTGGCCACCAATCCGGCTACACGTTAATCTGTAAAAATGGTGCCTAAATTGGATTGTGCGCAACTCAAAAGGGGGTGTGTCCACGAGAGGGGCCTGGACGGGTCAGGGGTGTTCATGAAAGATGTTCACAGTGTTACAGAATAGCAGGGATCTGCAACCAATTTGTGCACCAGGATTTGTGCCAGATTTCATCTGGCGTTAAGTCCTCGCACCTGACGCCATTTAGAAACTATGCATATATTTACAAAATAAAGTTTAACTTTAAAGTATGATGTCCAAATAAATTTTTATAGGATTGTTCTGGGAGTGGTGGTGTTGGGATGATCCTGATTTTTGAGTTTAGTTCTCAAAACCTTGGGAGTTTGCTTGGAATAGAAAAGTTCATTTAGAGGAGCCTCAAAGCTGGACGTTCACCTGCCTTGCCTCCTCGCCCCCCCCCCCCCCCCCTTGCCCCCTCGCCCCCCCCCCCCCACCGCCTCACCTTGCCCCCTCACAAACAAATACCTTTGCTGGCGGGGGTCCCCAACCCCTGCCAGCCAAAGCCTTCTTCAGCGTGGTCTCTGGCACAGCTGCGTTCACTGCCTGCCCCTACTGTTCTTTCTTCTTGCTCCTGTGCACGCTGATGCTCAGAACAAAAAGAAAGAAGAGCAGGGGGCGGGCAGCAAACGCGGCTGCGCCAGAGACCACTGAGTGTCAGCGTGCACAGGAGGAGCAAGAAGAAAGAAGAGCAGGGGGCAGGCAGCAAACGCGGCTGCGCTGGAGACCGCTGAGCGTCAGCATGCACAGGAGAAGCAAGAAGAAAGAAGAGCAGGGGCGGGCAGTGAACACGGCTGCGCCGAAGACCACTGAGTGTCAGCGTGCACAGGAGGAGCAAGAAGAAAGAAGAGCAGGGGCGGGCAGCGAACGCAGCTGCGCCGAAGATCATGCTGAAAAAGGCTTCAGCTGGCAGGGGTTGGGGGACCCCTGCCAGCCAAACCAGGGGCCCGGATGAAATTTGTGGGGGCCCAGGCCCCATGCCCCCCCCCCCATAGCTATGCCCCTGAGCGGAACCATAAATAGAGAAGAGCTGTCACATTTGACTGCTCTAAGAAACAGAAATTAAAAGCTTATGTGATACATTGGAGGAAAAAGACCTGAGAACTTGCATAGACCCCTTACTCTCGAAGATGTTAACCGGCTTTGAAGCTATCATCAAGGATCATAAAACACCTCCACTATATATATAATTCTGATATAGTATTTTACTTCAATGCTTTGGTCTAAAATCATGAGATTTGTTCATATTTCACTAACACCCGATGATGACCATCGTTTCACTCTAAACTGAGCTGCACTTTGCACTGTTTATAGAGCTTCTGTGCTAGAAAGTAAAAATAAAATTCACATCTGCATGTACAGGGCTGGTTTAACCATTAGGTAAGACTAGGGAGTTGCCTGGGGTGGCAAAGAACAGCTGGAGTCAAAGCAAAACAATAGATTTGGAAATTTTACTGCTGTGCCAGATTGGCTCAGTTTGGGACTCATTCAGCTGAAAAAGCTGGCCACATATGGCTTGTGTCGCTGAGAGAGGGATCTGTCTGTACCCCTAATGTGTTTCAGTTTTTCAATTCCCCATGCAGTGTCAGGCCCAGCTCTGGCCATTCCGTCACCCTTTAGCCTTTAGATTCAAAATGTTAATATTCCTAGGACTTGCATGATGAAAGTCCACAGAGTGCCAGAAGTGGAGGTGGGGATGAGATATCCGCTGTCTGCCTCCAGGATGACAGGAGGGAGTTGCAACTCTGTGTGGTTAATGCATTAAAGCAGCTCAATTCTCCTGCCTGGTTTTGCAATTTCTGATCAGATGCTTGGTAATAGCAGTTATCTCAAGTTCAGGGTGTGCTGCAGTTCCAGTAGAGTGGGTGCTTCCCCTGGCCCAGAGAGTCCTGTTTATAAAGACGAAAAGGGAGAAAACCTTTAGTAAACAGAGCCCTAAATTTGTACCTAGACAACAGAGAGTGAAATGACTTGCGCAAGAGCACACAAAACACCAGTGGGAAACTGGGATTTGAATCCTAGCTCACTGTGCTCATTACCATGCTCTGTCGCCCTGTCCTGAAGATCCTCTGTCTGAACATTGCAGATCTATGAATATGTGTGAGTGTGACTGTGTGTGTGTGTATAAGTAAGCATGTGTGTGTATGAGTGAATGTGGCTGTGTAAGCAAGTATGTGTGACTGTGTGTATAAGTGTAAGCATGTGTGTATGTATGTGAATGTGACTGTGTAATCAAGTATGTATGTGTGATTGTGTGTGAGTGTAAGCATGTTTGTGAGTGAATTTTATTTATTTATTTGTTACATTTGTACCCCACATTCTCCCACCTATTTGCAGACTCAATGTGGCTTACATATTTATTTTATTTTATTTATGTTAATTTATATACCGTATCTTATTGCAACTGCAAAACAGAACGGTTTGCATATGTATAAAAACAGCTAATGTATACAAACAAACATAGGAACTCCATTCATGACAGGAAAGCACAGCAAATCAGAATAAACTGCACAATAAAAACAATACAAATTAAAAATCTAATATACAGTTAAGCTACCCCCTTTTCAATGAAAAAAATACAAAGTGATGTTATTATCAAAGAGGTTCATGTGTTACAGATACGTTAGGAGAATCGTAGAGAAGAGTTATATAGTGATCATTACGGGCTTAGGTTTCATTGTGTTGCTGGATTCAGGCATTTAAGTTGGGTCAGCAGGGTATGCCTTTTTGAACAAGATGGTCTTCAGTGATTTCCGGAAGCTAAGGTGGTCATGGATTGTTTTCACAGCTTTTGGGAGGCCGTTCCATAGTTGTGCACTTATGTAGGAGAAGCCGGATAAGTAAGTTGTTTTGCATTTCAAGCCTTTGCAATTTGGGTAGTGTAGATGTAAGTATGATCTAGCAGAACCAACTCTTGTTTCTTGTTGGTAGATCTATGAGGTCTATCATGTATCCTGGGACTACACCATATATGATTTTGTGGACCAGAGTGCAAATTTTGAAGATGATCTGCTCCTTGATTGGGAGCCAGTGCAGTTTTTCTCGAAGGGGTTTGCCACTGTCGAAGCGTATCTTGCCGAATATCAATCTGGCTGCTGTATTTTGAGTGGTCTGGATTTTTTTTTGTTAGTTGTTCCATGCATCCCGCGTAGATTCTGTTGCAGTAATCTGCATGACTTAGGACCATTGACTGTATTAGGTATCGAAAGGTTTCCCTTGGGAAGAAGGGTTTTAGTTGTTTGAGCTTCCACGTTGCATGGAACATTTTCTTTATTACAGAATTTACTTGGCTCTCGAGAGTTAGGATGCGATCGAGTGTGACACCGAGTATTTTCAAAGTGTCTGATGTAGGGAGGGTGTGACCTGGGGTAGTTAATGTCGTGGGTTTGTATTTGTTATGTTGAGAGGTAAGGATGAGGCAGTGTGTTTTTTCAGTGTTCAATTTCAATTGGAATGAGTTTGCCCAGGAGTCCATGATGTTCAGGCCATCGTTGATTTTATTGGCTATTTCTTTCATGTTATGTCTGAAGGGGATGTAGATACTAACATCATCTGCGTAAATGAATGGGTTAAGTCCTTGATTAGATAGGGACTGTGCCAATGGAATCATCATCATGTTGAAGAGTATTGGTGATAGTGGTGATCTGTGAGGTACTCCACATACTGCTTTCCACGGTGGAGATATGTTTGATTTTTCTTGATAAGTTCTGGTGGTTAGAAAACCTTTAATCCAATTAAGTACGTTTCCTTCAATCCCAAAGTGGTTAAGTAGCCTTAGAAGTATATTGTGGTTTACCATGTTGAATGCTCTCGACATGTCGAACTGGAGGAGGAGGAGTGACTGTGTAAGCATGTAGTATGTGTGACTGTGTGTATAAGTGTAAGCATGTGTGTGTGTATGTGAATGTGACTGTGTAAGCATGTATATATGTGTCTGTGTGTTAAGTGAATGTGACTGTGTGTAAGTATGTATGTGTGTGTGACTGTGTGTGAGTGTAAGCATGTGTGTGTATGTGAGCATTGTGTGTTTGTGACCACTTGTGTCTGTGAGAATATGTGAGTGTGAGCATGTGTGTATGCATGTGTGTGCAGAGATCCCAAGGGTAAGATTTACCACCTCAAGGACTGAGACTGAAGGCTAAAGAGCGAGGTTTGTCAGATGCTACATCCAGCGTATAAATATTTATTTATTTATTGCATTTGTATCCCACATTATCCCACCTATTTGCAGGCTCAATGTGGCTTACATAGTTTTGTTATGACATTGTCATTACAGAATATAAAATGGTTTAATTTTAGTATTGCTTTGCAAGTGAATCAAGGCAGCATTAAATGATACTGTTTTTTCTTTGGAGTCTTTGAAAGAATACAGACAAAGTGGGGATCAATTTGGGTACATTTTTTGAGCTGAAAATTGTCTTCCACCCAGTAGTTAAAAGTATGTATTCAGATTTCTTCCTACTGGTTGGACCACTTGCTTTTTACATCTCTAAGGGGGTCTTTTACTAAGCCACAGTGGCGTTTTTAGGTCGCGATAGAAATCAGCTGTCAGTAAACACCGAGATGCCCATTATATTCCTATGGACATCTCAGTGTTTACTGCCAGCTGATTTCTACGGGGAGCAGCTTAATAAAAGAACCCCTAAGGCTTCCCTCTCATGAAAGCAGTGATCGGGATCAGTGCACTGGTACTGAAGCTCTGACGAGTGAGAAATAGGGTTCAAAGAGTGTGAGAGTGAGAGAGCTTTCAAATGAGTGTGACACACTTTTATGTCTTCAAGTTTTGGTCTTATGCTTGTGTCTTCTCTTATCTTCCTCCCCTAAATATTTTATTTTCTTATATTTTTATTTGCGTGTATGTTTTTTTTTTAAGAGGTACACATTGATGATTATAGCTACATCCTATTTTTCAAACTCTACCCTGTTCCTTCCCCACTTTTAACCTGTCCCTGCCATAGTCCTGTTTTATCCATGCCGGGGGGGGGGGGGGGGGGGGTCCTGCACAGATTCTGATAACCAACAGGGCAGCAGCACCTTGGTCAACTTAAAATTCAGAATGGGCAAAACAGAAGAAGGCCTCCTAATCTTTAAAACATAGGCTATCTCCTAAGGAATACAATAGAATTCAGAATGAAATAGGAAGGTCACAACAGGTTTGTGTCTTTTATTTTTATTTGGTCCTCTTTCCCTCTGGCAACCTCACGCAGGCCCCTGTGTGATTTTGAAATAAGGAAACCACTGAGTGTTTTTCATGGATCTGTTTGTAGGTGAAATACGAAGAAAAAAAAATAAGCAGGAAACTAGTTTCAAACTGTAGCACAGTATAAAAAAAACCCAATATATACACAGAGCAAGACAGTTTACAAAGATCAGAGGGAGGGAGAAAAAAAAAATACAGGGGGAATAAAGGGAACCCCAAAGAAGAATCAAACAGGAACAGGGCTGCAAAAGAAATGCCTTCTACATTGAAAACAATATTTATATAAATCTACACACAAATGTACAGGGCTGGGTTGCTTTTTCTTTTCTTTTTTTTTAGTAACATCTCTGCCCAAAAAGCCCCAAACAGGACTTATTAATAGAAGCCAATGAAAACTTTCTGCAGGGATGGAAAAAAAGAGGCAGTATCCTTGTGCTGAGGAGGAGAGACAGAGGGATCTTTGATGCTGTGAGCCAGGGCGGCTTGTTCTCTGCTCTCCCCAGTCCCACCTTCTGGACCTTGCACCATGGAGCTCCACAGATCCTCACTTCTCTCCTGCCTTCTCCTGCTCCTGAAAGGTAAAAAAAAAAAAAAGTCCTTCCCTGCCTCTGACCTGGGTTTTGCATTTATGCATCAAGCATCCTCATCATCAGGCATAGGATGAAGGATGCCTAAGAAACAAGTTTAAGCTGTTTGCAGGCCTTGAGTAGCAGCTGCAAAAGAGAATTTTCTTGTTTTCTTCTGTGGCTTTTGGCAAATTTAGGGGGCCAGAGCTGGGACAAAAATGTTCCCGTTTTCTTGAGTCTGTACTTGTGATTATGTTTTTGAAAACCATGTGGGATGCTTGGCTATGTCCAGAGATACTTTTCTACTAGGTATGGCGAGGGAGGATTAATGCTTGTATCCGTGCTGACCCACAAATATGTCTCCAAAAATGCTAGGGCTGGAGAAAGGTGATTTTGATGATGATAATAATAAGGAAAGCATATTTTTATTTTCTGTGACTGGAAACAATTTGAAGTTGCAGAATCAGTTCAAATTCCTCAGAATAGCAAGTTCTCCTTTGTTCCCTTTCCCATTCAGATTTTCCTCCTTAGTTTTCTGCTTTGTATGTTTTAATTCTGATTTTAGACTTTTTATTTTCTGTTGGAATAACAGGTGTACACTTTTTATTATGGCCACACCTTCTGCTTTTCAAGGTTTTCCTTCATTGGATCAGCTCTTCAGCTGTCTGTGCTGTGTTCATGCTTTACATGTATCAGTGTGTTAGTGTGACACTTGCATGGGGATCTGATAAAGGTCTATTCTTCAGCTGTCTGTGCTGTGTTCATGTTTACATGAATCAGTGTGACACCTGCATGGGGATCTGATAAAGGTCTGCTCTTCAGCAGACTCTGCTTTTATTTGTGCTATAGGTGCATCACTGTGATGCCTGCACAAGACTCTAAGGTCTGCTCTTCAGCTGTCTGTGCTGTGTTCGTGTTTTACTTGTAACAGTGTGGTAGCTGGAGGTTCGGATCATGATTGGCACAGTTATATCCTGAAGTTATTCATTTCCCTAATAGACAGTGTGACGCAGAGAGAGGAACTTTGCAGAACCCACAGCACAGGAGGGAGGACAATGGTTGTAATGATAAAATTTTGTAAAGAACCTTTTGCTGGTACCACTGCTGTAAGGTGAGGAGATCTTCCTGTGTTCTGCACTGTGGTAAGAGTAGCCGAGACACAGCTAAATTAATAGGAATGTCAAGTCAAAAGCAAAGCGCTGATAAGGAAGACTAAGAGGGACTTCGAAAAAAAGATTGCGTTGGAGGCAAAAACACATAGTAACATTTTTTAGGTATATTAAAAACAGGAAGCCGGCAAAAGAATCGGTTGGACCGCTAGATGACCGAGGGGCAATCAGGGAAGACAAAGCCGTAGCGGAGAGATTAAATGAATTCTTTGCTTCAGTCTTCACCGAGGAAGATTTGGGAGTGATACCGGTGCCGGAAATGGTATTCGAAGCTGACAAGTCGGAGAAACTTAATGAATTCTCTGTAAACCTGGAGGATGTAATGGGGCAGTTCTACAAACTGAAGAGTAGTAAATCTCCTGGACCAGTTGGTATTCATCCCAGAGTACTGATAGAACTGAAAAATGAGCTTGCGGAGATATTGTTAGAAATATGTAATTTATCCATAAAATTGAGTGTGGTACCGGAAGACTGGAGGGTGGCCAATGTAACGCTGATTTTTAAAAAAGGTTCCAGAGGAGATCCAGGAAATTATAGACCGGTGAGTCTAACATCGGTGCCGGGCAAAACGGTAGAGACTATTATTAAGAACAAAATTACAGAGCATATTCAAAAGCATGGATTAATGAGACAAAAAGTCAACATGGATTTAGTGAAGGGAAATCTTGCCTCACCAATCTACTACATTTCTTTGAAGGGGTGAACAAACATGTGGATAAAGGTGAGCCAGTTGATATTGTGCACCTGGATTTTCAGAAGACGTTTGACAAAGTACCTCATGAAAGACTCCAGAGGAAATTGGAGAGTCATGGGATAGGAGATAGTGTTCTATTGTGGATTAAAAACTGGTTAAAAGTTAGAAAACAAAGAGTAGGGTTAAGTGGTCATTATTCTCAATGGAGAAGGGTCGTCAGTGGGGTTCCCCAGGGGTCTGTGCTGGGACCACTGCTTTTTAACATATTTATAAATGACCTAGAGATGGGAGTAACTAATGAGGTAATTAAATTTGCTGATGACACAAAGTTATTCAAAGTCGTTAAATCACGGGAGGATTGTGAAAAATTACAAGAGGACCTTACGATACTGGGAGACTGGGCGTCTAAATGGCAGATGACGTTTAATGTCAGCAAGTGCAAAGTGATGCATGTGGGAAAGAGGAATCCAAATTACAGCTACGTCATGCAAGGTTCCATGTTAGGAGTCAAGGACCAAGAAAGGGATCTAGGTGTCGTCGTTGATGATACGTTGAAACCTTCTGCTGCTGCTGCGGCTAACAAAGCAAATAGAATGTTAGGTATTATTAGGAAAGGAATGGAAAACAAAAATGAGGATGTTATAATGTCTTTGTATCGCTCCATGGTGCGACCGCACCTTGAATATTGTGTTCAATTCTGGTCGCCGTATCTCAAAAAAGATATATTGGAATTAGAAAAGATGCATAGAAGGGCGACGAAAATGATAAAGGGGATGGGATGACTTCCCTATGAGGAAAGGCTAAAGCGGCTAGGGCTCTTCAGCTTGGAGAAAAGGTGGGTGAGGGGAGATATGATAGAGGTCTATAAAATAATGAGTGGAGTTGAATGGGTAGATGTGAAGCGTCTGTTTACGCTTTCCAAAAATACTAGGACTAAGGGGCATGCGATGAAGCTACAATGTAGTAAATTTAAAATGAATCGGAGAAAGTTTTTCTTCACTTAACATGTAATTAAACTCTGGAATTCGTTGCCAGAGAATATGGTAAAGGCGGTTAGCTTCTTTAGCGGAGTTTTAAAAAGGTTTGGATGGCTTCCTAAAGGAAAAGTCCATATACCGTTATTAAATGGACTTGGGGAAAATCCACTATTTCTGGGATAAGCAGTATAAAATGTTTTGTACATTTTGGAGATCTTGCCAGGTCTGGAAACAGGATGCTGGGCCTGATGGACCTTTGGTCTTTCCCAGTATGGCAATACTTATGTACTTATGTAGGTAATATGAATTGAGGCTTGACCTAGACACATGAGGAGGAGTGAACCAATGGTGAGATCAATGGTCTGAAAACCAGAGGAACCAGCGTTAAAATCCCATTTCTCCCAGTGTAACTCATTGTGACCTTGGACAAGTCCCTCTGGGGGTAATTTATAAGCGGCACCTCAGTGCTGCAGGGTGAAGCCATCTCTAAATGGCATTTGGGTGCCCGGATTCTCTTATAGAGAATCTGGTATTGGGTCACCTGGAATCTAGACGCCCGCAGTTATACTATCCATAGACCTCACATAAGTACGACAAGCAAATTTGGACACTGATCCCACATCCGCTAGTAAGCTTATTAGTCAATTAGGAGTCAATAATCAGTTATTGGAGTTAAGAAGCACTTCATTGGCAATAATTAGGAGTTACGCGTGGATCTGCCCTACGCCCTATCCTACAATATGCGTGCAGCTGAAAAGGGGATGTGGCTGTGGGTGGGGCTTGGATGGGTCATGGCCGTTCCAAGAATTTTGTTTGGTGTTACAGAATACCTGCATTTCTGCACCTAACTGCCAACAGTTGGATGCCAGGATTTATACCAGCCTTTGGCAGGCGTCAATGCTGGCGCCCAAAAAGGTACAAAATGCACGCTTGGGTAGTATTCTATAAAGAACGCTTGCACAGAACACCCTTTTAGATCAGTGTTTGCCAAGTCCGGTCCTGGAGTACTTCCTGGCCAGTCAGCTTTTCAGGATAACCACAATGAATATACATGAACGAGATTTGCATACAATGGAGGCAGTTATGCAAATCAAGGTCAAGACACAAAAAGCAGAACAGATTAAGAAATCTATACGAAGATGAACTTATTCAACCAACAAGGCCTTGTCAGTTGAATAAATTCATCTGCATATAGATTTCTTCGTCTGTTCTGCTTTTTGTGTGGCCATCTTGGATCTTGCAGATAGACTGCCCTGTTATTTTCTTGGACCTTACAAATCAAGTTCATGCATATTCATTGTGGATATCCTGAAAACCTGACTGGCAGTGGAGTACTCCAGGACCGGACTTGGCAAACGCTGCTTTAGCTTAGTGCAGGTCATCCCAGCACCTAACTTTGTGGCATAATTTCTTGAATCTGCCCTTACAAAATAACACTTTGCCCCTTATGCGCTAACATTACATTCACACGTGCACATAACACTTAACTGTGACACCCTGTTATAGGATTAGCCCTGAATTCTAATGAGGCGAGGCCCTGTCATGAACATCCTTTGGAAGGTGGACCAAAAATTATTTCTCATGTGGTGCAATGAGCAGCTCATGTTAAACTCACTCTCTTTGCAGTGGTACAGCAGGGTCTTCTTATTTCCGTTGGCTTAATTCATTTAGGGACCCTTTTACTAAGCCATGGTAGCGCTACCACATGAGTAGCATGCACCAAATCGACTCCATCGCCAGGGTAGCATGGGTGCCCGGCGGTAGTTTCGAAGTTGGCACTCACAATTTTCCATGGTGGGGGGGGGGGGGGGAGAATTCCTGGCAGTAATTGGCAGCATGGCCACATTACGGCATGCTGCCTGATTACCACACAAGTAGTGAGTAAGCCCTTACCACCTTCTAAATAGGTGGCGATAAGGGCTCAGGCAGTAGACAGCCACACACTAATTTTAATATTAGTGCACGGCCATTTACTGCCCCATTTAAAAAAAAAAAAAAAGCTTTTTCCTGCCGAGGTAAAAAATGGCCCAGTTCGCACCAATTTCACATGCCAAAACTAGTGCAGGCCACTTTTTACTACAGCTTAGTAAACGGGCCCCTTAATAAACTCAGAGTGTCAGAATTAATCCTATTTGGTAATAGCCGACTGTGGGTTAGTGTTACATTCTGACAGAGGACCACCTGAAAGACCTCAGACATCTGTAAGCTCAGGATCACGCCTGTCCTAACAGTACAGAAACCAGGACTGACTGAGGTGATCCTGCAAGATTTCGGATATAGTGGTACGTACAGATGGTATTTCCCTGTCCCCAGAAGGCTCACAATCTAATTTTATAACTGAGGGAATGCAGGGTTAACAAACAAACAAACAAAAAACTCTGGAAATTTGTACTACAGCATGAGCTTACCATGAAGAGTGGACAAAAAAAAAAAATCTTTTCAAAGGCTGCAATTTTAGTCAGCAAAATGTTGGGTTATAAAGTGAAGCAATAAGGTTTTAGAACATGAGAACAGGGAAGCAACAGGTATCATTGGACCATGGTACCATGACCCAACATCATCAGAGCCCACTGACCCATGGCACTATGACCCAACATCATCAGAGCCCACTGACCCATGGCACTATGCTCTCAGGACTCAATGGTACCATGATTTCACTGCCTCACTGAAATCTGGCATCCCTGCATGGAGTTCTGAATGTGCAATGTATATTGTATATACACTAGGGCAAAAAGTGTTAGTTAATTCTGTTGGAGATTTAAAGAAAACAACCAATTAATACTGCACATCTTCATTCTGACATAGACCTCACTACTAGGAATGCTTTACTGTTTAAATTTACGTTAAAGCCTTCCTGCTAAGCTGTTCCCACCATTGTGAATGAAAAAAAGTCAGAGACTACTGTTGCAGTGTTTGCCATCAGAAACCTCCCCCACCCCTCCTATATCACACAAAGTGTGAAGACAGCACAGACAGCTGAAGGGCAGATCTTCACCAGTTCCATTTGGACAAAACAATGATACATATAAAGCAGGGGTTTTCAACCCAGTCCTCCAGACACATCTAGCCAGTCAGTTTTTCAGGATTCCACAAACGAATATGCATGAGATAAATTTGCATACAATGAAGGTAGGGCATGGAAATCTAACTCATGCATATTCATTGTGGATATCCTGAAAACCTGACTAGCTAGGTGTGTCCTGATGACTGGGTTGAGAACCCCTGATATAAAACAAGAGCACAGCATCAACATCTGAAGTGTGGATCTTCATCAGACTTCCATGTGGAGGTCACATACATATACAGCATGAACGCAGCACGGATAGCTGAAGAGCAGATCTTTCAGAGTCCCTTGTGGATGTCATACTGATACATGTAAAGCAGGAATACAACACAGGCAGTGAAATTGTGGACTAGATTGCATCTTCTTCAAAATACGGCACCTCATTTAATTTTTGGAGCTAAAAAATATGATCGAGTTACTCCACTTTTGCGACAATTGCATTGGCTCCCTATCAAGGGAAGAGATGATTTTAAATTGGTAACATTAATATATAAAATCTTATATGCAATGGGTCCAGAAGGTTTGGTCCACTAACGTATAAATTCTTGCTACCAATCCTTAGCTTTCCTTCAATAAAATCTGTTTGTTTAAAATTGTTATTTGAAGGTGCCTTTTCAGTAGCTGGGCCTTAAACTTCCAGGTACTCAGAGACTTTGTGCAAATGTTTATCAGTTTAAGAGGTACTTCAAGGCTCACTTATTTTGTGAAAGCATTTTTGGAATGAGAGCTAAAAGAAAACCCTTCAGAAAATGGAAGAAGGAACCAACTGAAACTAATAAGAAACAGCATAAGGAATGTTGTCAAATGCAAAGCGCTGATAAGGAAGGCTAAGAGGGACTTCAAAAACAAGATTGCGTTGAAGGCAAAAACACATAGTAAAAATTTTTTTAGGTATATTAAAAGCAGGAAGCTGGCAAAAGAATCGGTTGGACCGCTAGATGACCGAGAGGTAAAAGGGGCAATCAGGGAAGACAAAGCCATAGCGGAGAGATTAAATGAATTCTTTGCTTCAGTCTTCACCGAGGAAGATTTGGGAGAGATACCAGTGCCAGAAATGGTATTCGAAGCTGACGAGTCGGAGAAGCTGAATGAATTCTCTGTAAACCTGGAGGATGTAATGAGACAGTTCTACAAACTGAAGAGTAGCAAATCTCCTGGACCGGATGGTATTCATCCCAGAATACTGATAGAACTGAAAAATGATGTTGCGGAGCTATTGTTAGTAATATGTAATTTTACCTTAAAATCGAGTGTGGTACCTGAAGATTGGAGGGTGGCCAATGTAATGCCGATTTTAGACCGGTGAATCTGACATCGGTGCCAGGCAAAATGGTAGAGACTATTATAAAGAACAAAATTACAGAGCATATTCAAAATGTAAGCCACATTGAGCCTGCCATGAGTGGGAAAGTGTGGGGTACAAATGTAATTAAAAAAAAAAGCATTGATTAATGAGACAAAGCCAACATGGATTTAGTGAAGGGAAATCTTGCCTCACCAATCTATTACATTTCGTTGAACGGGTGAACAAACGTGGATAAAGGTGAGCCAGTTGATATTGTGTATCTGAATTTTCAGAAGACGTTTGACAAAGTACCTCATGAAAGACTCCAGAGGAAATTGGAGAGTCATAGGATAGGAGGTGCTGTCCTATTGTGGATTAAAAACTGGTTAAAAGATAGAAAACAAAGAGTAGGGTTAAATGGTCAGTATTCTCAATGGCGAAGGGTAGTTAGTTGGGTTCCCCAGCGGTCTGTGCTGGAACAGCTGCTTTTTAACATATTTATAAATGACCTAGAGATGGGAGTAACTAGTGAGGTAATTAAATTTGCTGATGACACAAAGTTATTCAAAGTCGTTAAATCGCGGGAGGATTGTGAAAAATTACCTTACGAGACTGGGAGACTGGGCGTCTAAATGGCAGATGACGTTTAATGTGAGCAAGTGCAAAGTGATGCATGTGGGAAAGAGGAACCTGAATTTTAGCTACATCATGCAAGTTTCCACTTTAGGAGTCACTGAGCAGGGGGAGTGTTGAGAAGACGCTCCGAACTACGTACCTTAAATTTCCTTGGAAAAAGTTTATCCTTTTTTCGTATAATGCCTAAAAGGAGGGGAAGGCAGAGAACAAGACCCGCGGTCTCTGCTTCGCTGGTACTTGGTACTTTGGAGCACTTCTTCGGTCTGGGAACGGCGTCGGGTGCAGGAACTCTGTTGATGGAGAGTGCAGGGAGAGGTGAACCACCCCTCCATCTAGAGATAAAAATAACATTAAGCCCCGAATAGCGGTCGGCTCCTCCCATGCCGGCAGACACGCCGAGGAGGGCCTGGGAAATCCAAGTTCCCAAGAGGTGATGGGGTTTCCCGGCACGGGACCCAACCCGGATGGAAGTCTACCGATAGCAACCGCACATGAAGTGCTGGAATTAAGGGAAGGAGAAGTCTTGACTGGGAACCAGCTGATGAAGGAAGCGGGGCCGAAAGAGGAAACTTTGCTTGCAGATTTATCAAGTAAGTTCGTTTTGGGGGAAAAACCAGATAATATTACCCTGGAAGCCATCTAGGAAGTTTTAAAGAACCTGGAAACCTCACTATCACAAAACATTTCCTCGTTATTTGATCAATTTCAGACTCCATTAAATAAAATACCAATACTAGAAGCAAAGGTACAAACTTTGGATAAATCAACGGAGAATAATATGAAAGAAATACAAAATCTTCAACAGGTACAAGCTAATCTAATTAAAGAAAATTCATATCTTCAGAATAAAATAGAAACTTTGGAGAACGCTCAGCGGTCTAATATATTAAGACTGATAAATTTTCCAAAACAGGCCTTGATAGCCCCACTAATAACTTTTAAAAGATACTTGAATTAAGTTCTGAAGATACCAGAGAAGGCATATCTTCCAATATCAAAAATTTACTATTACCATATAAAAAAAGGAGAAGGAGCAATTGGAGGATGAAAGAACTGAAATACCATTTGATATTCTGGACTTGAATTTAACACAAACTTTAGAAGATGACAATTTAGGCTTAATACCAATGCGTTTAATAGTCTCTTTTGTATTACAACCGGACAGAGATTGGATCCTTAAACAGTTTTTCCTCCATAGAGATCAGCTCTTTATGAACTACAAAATAAGAATGTTTCCGGATGTTTCTAAAGCAACCCAGAAAAGGTGCACTTTTCTGGTTAAATTTTCCATGTAAATGTGTAGTAAAATTGAATTCTGTTAAATATGTGTTTTTTGATCCTAAACAATTTAATCTTTTTTTTTTTTACTCTAAAATAGCCTTGTTACCTTCAGAACAGTCAAGACTAATCGTTACATCTACTCCGTGAAATAGTTAGAAATTCCTGGAACTCCCCCCCCCCCCCCCCCCCCCCCCCCAGTTTCCTAATTTACTTTAAGTATTCCTTGGATGTTGTGACAGGCCTCCCATGTTGTGGACTATAGATGAATAATATAATGGAAGTATAAAATATTTTTATTTTATATTGTAAAACCACTAGTATAATTACTTTGATTCTTTCCTTTTATGATACATTACCTGTCAATATAAGATGGAAAATATATAGAATTATTTTTCTTTTCTTGTAAATCATCTTTACTAAATCAAGATTGTATCTTGAAATTATTGTAAAATTTTAAAAACAAAATAATAAAAAAAAACAAGGAGTCACTGACCAAGAAAGGGATCTAGGTGTCGTTGTTGATGATACGTTGAAACCTTCCGCTCAGTGTGTTGTGGCGGCTAAGAAAGCAAATAGAATTATTATTTTATTATTATTATTTATTGTATTTGTACCCCACATTTCCCACCTTTTTGCAGGCTCAATGCTAGGTATTATTAGGAAAGGAATGGAAAACAAAAATGAGGACGTTATAATGCCCTTGTATCGCTCCATGCTGCGACCGCACCTCGAATACTGTGTTCAATTCTGGTCACCGCATCTCAAAAAAGATAGTGGAATTAGAAAAGGTGCAGAGAAGGGCGACGAAAATGATAAAGGGGATGGGACAACTTCCCTATGAGGAAAGGCTAAAGCGGCCAGGGCTCTTCAGCTTGGAGAAAAGGTGGGTGAGGGGAGATATGATAGAGATCTATAAAATAATGAGTGAAGTAGAACGGGTAGATGTGAAGCATCTGTTTACGCTTTCCAAAAATACTAGGACTAGGGGGCATGCAATGAAGCTACAAATTAGAAGGTTTGGACGGCTTTCTAAAGAAAAAGTCCAAAGACCATTATTAAATTGGACTTGGGGAAAATCCACTATTTCTGGGATAAGCAGCATAAAATGTTTAGTACTTTTTCAGGATCTTACCAGTTATTTGTGACTGGATTGGCCACTGTTGGAAACAGGATGCTGGGCTTGATGGACTTTTGGTCTGTCCCAGTATGGCAATACTTATGAGTAGTAAGTGTTAGTCACTGCCATTTGAACTTTCTGAATTTTGTTATATCTACTGTAAGTGTTTATGGTTTTATTATATATGTTAATTTTGTCGGGATGTAAATGTAAAAATAAATATCAGGGACCCAAGCAGTGGAATGAGCGCCAGGCGGATTTAAGACAAATATCTTACTTTCTCTTTCGAAAAGTTGTGAAAACTTATTTTTTTAATCATTATTATGATGTAATTGTCTAAATTGTAACCTGCGATTGTTGTTAATCTCTGTATTGGATCAGATGGTTTTGGTTTGTTATCTGCCTAGAATCTACTGATGAGATTAGGGCAGATTATAAATCGCAAGAATAGAATAGGTGCAGATTCATGGAAGGAGAATTTTTAGCAGCAGGGCCGTGTGACTGCACCACTTAATCCTTCACAAAGTAAAGAAGTGTACAAATTTAATAATTACTGGCACAAAAATGTTAACCCCGGGATAAGACTAAGGAAGAGGCAGTAAGGGGAAGAAACAGACAAGTTGGTGCTCTCATTCTTTTAACTGGTGGTTCTGCTTTAAATAAATAACTTACCCACCCCACCACCGTCCCCCAGGAATCCTGCCCAAAGCCTTTTCTTGTCTGCTCTATAATTCACATGTTTGTGTTTTCCAAACGAAACTGCTTATTTGGAAAGCATTTATGAATGTGTTTAAACAACCCTAACAGGCCAGGATGGCCACTTTCACTGCTCGATTCTTCCCCCCCCTCTGCCTCTTCCAGGCCTCATTTCCACTTTCTTAAAATACCCAAGAATGTTAATGGCTGGGTGAAATCTTATGGCAATTGCACTGTTGGCTGGTGATGTGCTCACCCGCACCTATTATACGTGCATCGAGGAGGGCCTGAGGGTGATTTTCTTTTTCTTTTCATTTTTAGGAGTTGGAACTACTCCCTCTAGTAATTGCTGGTATGTTTTGTCTGAGGTTTGGGTGACTCTCTGGGCTCTGCTATGCCTAAGACAGAGGTCTGCTGTATACAAAGGCTGTGTGGCTTCACCCAGTCTGTGGAATAAAAATGGGTGTGGAGGGGGGGGGGGGGGGGGTAGGTAATCCACCTCGGTGGATGAACAACAAAATCCCACGGAGAGACTAGACACAGAAGAAGTGGACCAATGACTCCAGAAACTGGGGCACCTGCGTTGAACAAAAACAAACTTTATTGCAGACTCGACACAGACTCACGTGAACAACACAACCAAAAAGATGTTCTACTCCATGTGGAAACTGAAAAGAATTAAACCATTCTTTCCGAGATCTGTCTTCCGCAGCCTAGTGCAATCACTCGTACTCAGCCATCTGGACTACTGCAAGTCATTATATGCAGGTTGCAAAGAGCAAATATTGAGGAAACTTCAAACAGCCCAGAATACTGCAGCCAGACTCATCTTCGGAAAGCCAAAATACGAAAGTGCAAAACCCTTAAGTGAGAAACTACACTGGCTCCCACTCAAGGAACGTATCACCTTTAAAGTATGCACCTTAGTTCACAAAATCATTCACGGTGAAGCCCCTGCATACATGTCTGACTTAATAGACCTGCCACCCAGAAACGCTAAAAGATAAGTACATAAGTACATAAGTAGTGCCATACTGGGAAAGACCAAAGGTCCATCTAGCCCAGCATCCTGTCACCGACAGTGGCCAATCCAGGTCAAGGGCACCTGGCACGCTCCTCAAACGTAAAAACATTCCAGACAAGTTATACCTAAAAATGCCGAATTTTTCCAAGTCCATTTCCTCAATCTCCACTTCCCTAAGTGCAAAGGCATAAAATACAAAGTACTGCACGCATCAACCTTCTCTTATATGAGCACGCAACTCTGGAATACACTACCACGCAACCTGAAAACGATCTACGAATTAACCGACTTCCGCAAGATATTGAAGACTCATCTCTTTGAGAAAATTTACTGTAACGTTCTATCGTCTTATCATCTCCCTTTGTTACACTCCATTGATATATCCCCAAATGATATTCTGAATTGACTTTGTCTTCCCTTAACTCTTCACAATGTAACCCAAAATTGTATTGTAACAAATTGTACTTCCATCAATCACAATGTATTGTAAGCCACACTGAGCCCGCAAATAGGTGGGAAAATGTGGGATACAAAAGCAATAAAATAAATAAAATAAAATAAATCTGTGTTTCGGCCACAGGCCTGCCTCAGGAGTCTTTGATGGTCTGTATTCGGATGTAGAGTCCTAGTCTAAAAGGGGGTCTTTAAAAAGACCTTTGTAATTTGAAATAAAGAAACAGCGCTGAGCATAGCTCGTATCCGCAAGTTAGAAGCAAAACAGTCAGTGCCAGGCTTCTTGGCCTCCTGGCTGAAGCTGCAGGCCCGGTGCAGAGGTGGCCAACTCCACTCTTCTAGAGCCGCAGGTTCAGTTTTTAGAAGGTCACTAGGGATGTGCAGTCCTTTGAAAAGAGACATATCCGAGGTTGTTTCATGGCGTTTTCAAAACAGGATGATAGAAATCCAAAATTTTGCCACTGTGTGGTAGATTACATGCAGTACATTAGTGCGTGCTATTTTGAAATAGAGCACATTCCTTGATCAGTAGATGCTATTTAAAATAGCGTGCACTAATAATGAAAAGGGAATAACCACAATTAAAAGCTTCTTAAAACGAACCAAAAAACAGAAACCATGCAAAAAATGAAAGACAAAATCTTCCAGTGTACACCCTATATCTGCTGGGAATATGCATGAGATTCATTTCCATACAAAGGATATTGCCTTCAAACTGCCTTTTCAACTTTCTCTCCATTCCTGGGATTTCTCAGTGGCTTATGTCCATTTGGTTTACTGATGTAAAAAAAAAAAAATTTAAGTGTCAGGAACTGCAGAGTTAAATTAGAGGTGAAAGGTCAGAATGTGTTTTACCTACCCTGATCTCAACAAGCCTGTCACTATTCCTGGATGCCCAGCTGGATGTCTAATGAGAGGGTGGGGATGTGAAAAATGTGTTTTTAAGTAGTAATCTAAACCAATGGTATGAGAACATTGCAGAAGTTCTATTTATTTTGGCCTTTTTCAGTAGTAGCTCAAGGTGAGTTACATTCAGGAAAAAGTAAGTAGTTCTGTGTCCCTAGAGGTCTTACAATCTAAGTTTGAACTTGAGGCAATGGAAAGTTAAGGGACTTGCCCAAGGTCACAAGGAGCCACAGTGGGATCTGAACTGGGCTTCCCTGGTTCTCAGTCCCCCCCTCTGTCCATCAGGCTACCCCTTCTGTATGTGTGAATTTAACCTAAAGCTATCAAACTATAATTCCCATGCACATTTTGGATAGACATGATTAATGAATGAGTTAATATTCCTGTCTGGGGAAGAATGAGTCAGCCTTTTGCAGTGGCTTTGCCGTGTGCTGGGGACTCATTCAGGTCTGACGGTTACCCATCCCTGTCTGCTCTCCATAAATAGCCCCTGCTTCTCACCAGGGCATTGGTGGCAGATTAAAATGGTGGCGTGTTGGCCTCTGCTGGGGGAGGATTCCTCCAGCCTGCTGCCTCACGATTCTTGAGGTCCACAGCACAGTTTGGCACCTTCCAGGCTTTTGTGGATGGACTGAATTCTGTATTTCGTCTAACGCTGTTTACGGTACTATGTAAGCCACATTGAGCCTGCAAATAGGTGGGAAAATGTGGGATACAAATGTACCAAATAAATAAATAAAATAAATTTCAGTAAGGAGGATGAATAGACTGAAATCTGTCTGGCCTGGTGCAGCTCCTAGAGATCCTCCTACCCCTTCTCTTTTTAGACTTTCAGTACTGAATATTTGCCAGACATACCCTATATGTCCATGCATTATATTCATGCCCACTCTGTATGAGTGATATACACAGTGGCAAAACTCTCTCTCTCTTACCTCCCCCATCTCACTATCCCTCTCCTCTGCACCCTAGGACTGTGTTCACCCTTCAATATTGATGTGAAGAAGTTTAAGGTTTTCCATGGGTCATCGGAGGCTCAGTTTGGCTACAAAGTGCTGCAACATGAAGCAGAGGGTCACAAATGGTAAGTTTTCCACCAGAAACCCTTTTGGGCTCCACAATTTGCTTGTGCCAATGGCAGATGCCAGCTTCAGTGGTCAGCTGGTGCGCAGAATAAACCAGGGCTGAAGAAAACACGTATCCACTTCTCTGTCCAGAGTTGCAGCCAGATGCTGTAAATACCTGAGCCAAGTTACGGAACAATATGATTGGGTATTAAGCAGAACTGAGCTCCTTCTGTATAATAAGGGCATGTACTGAGCTCCTTTCGTATAATAAAAACAGGCATTGAGCTCCTTTTGCATAATAAGGACAGATACTCGAGTTGTTTCTGTATAATAACAGTTAGTGTGTTTTTTCTAGCAAAAAAGGTGCCGGTACTCAAATGCTAGGCCACCCTTCAGGAGTGGGATGATCACTGAGGGACCCACCTCACAACAGCCAGGCCCCCTGCAAGCAGTCAGAGAATCTATGAAAAGGCAAAATTAGTGTGTAGAGCCTGAGCTCTTTCATTAAAATTTGGGGTCCATGGGTCAATTTTAGCAGACAATGGAAAAGGTGCCGGTACTCAGTACCCCCCAAGTACCCCCTCAAAAAAAGCCCAGTAGAAGTGAGCTCCTATATTATGAGGACAGGAATTGAGTTTCTTCTATATAATAAGGACAAAAACTGAGCTCCTTCTTCTGTATAATAAATGTTGGGCCAAGCTTCTGTGCACTGACAAAGCTGAGATTTAAACCAGTCCTATATTTCCAAGAACAGTATCCTGATGTATTATGGGACCTGAGTGCTGATTTTAGAAGGCAAAATAAGTTAGTGCAGATACCAGCATACACTGGGATGTGAGTTGAAAACCAGGACTGGCTAAAAAAAAACCCCATATCCTTTCTGGACCCGGTAGCTTGGTAGCTCTGGAATAGAAATAGTGCCAAGGTTGCTACCTAATCCAGGCCCGCCCACTATGCCTGACTGATCCAGTCCTGGTTTTACCTCAGTGCATGTAAGGACTTGTAGTTCCAGTGTCTCTACAAGTACATGGAGACAAAACCAGGAATGAATTGAACTTGCAGCCCCAGTACAGGTTGTGGGCTGAGCTTTCATGAATTGTGACAGGAAAACAGATATCCTAGAGAAATGCAGAGAACTAATGACGTACACTGACTCGTTCTGTATAGAAAGTTCCAGAAAACAGCACTCACTCTTGCTTCCCCTAACAGGATGCTTGTGGGTGCACCATGGGATGGAACAGCCGACAACAGACAAGGGGATGTGTACAGATGTACATTGGAAATTGAGAAGAACAACACTTGTACCAAAGTTGGCTTAGGTAACACAGGGCTGTGGGTTCAGTTTCTACTCCCTCCATCGTTCCTTCCCCTCCCTCAGAGGTTATTACTTATCTTTTTTGCCTCCATCCTAGGTTTGTAGAAATTTTGTTGCTGGCTGGAGGAGGCCAAGGAATGCGCACTATGATAACTTACCCTAGATTTTTCTTTTCTCTCTGGTCTAAATTCAGGTGAAACTGCCCTTCAGAATGTCTCCAGACAAATCACAAACATGCACTTTGGAATGACTCTCATGGACAGTGAGAAGGAAGGTTTTGTGGTGAGCCATTTATCCTGCCAGTAGAAACCAGAAAATGCAGACTAAGGGTTGGAAATATACATGGTAGCCTAGAGCTGTGTTATCTAGGGCTGATGCAGGCTTTCTTCCAACTCTAGAGTAAGGCTGCCAGCTGGATCCAGATTTGCAGGACAGGGTTGATCCAGTCCTGGGTGGGGAGGGGGTACTTGTAGTTCTGATTTCCCTGAGAACAGCAAGACTACAAGTCCCAGCATGCACCGGGGTGAATCCAGGACTGGATCAAACCTGTCCTGTGAATGTGGATCCAGTTGGCAGCCTTACTCTTCTAGGGTTGCCAGTTTACCCCCAAGTTGACTAAACAAGCTGATCCAGTCCCTTTTGCGGTAAAACATTTTATTGAATTTTTATAACAAACAAAATACAACAGAGGAGAAGTATATAAAACATAAAGGGAAGAAATACTACAATCATAATCAGTTTATAATGAACAGAAAAGCAATCATAATACCCATTGATAAGATAATATATTAAATCCGTGAAAGATAAGTTTCAAGAGGTTTCCAAATCTTACACATTTTATAGTATGTATTGTTTTTCCCGCAGCCTTAAGTTCGTATTTATAGATAAGATAATTGTATGCCACCAAAAGATATTATTCAGAGTTGTGGCAGTCTTTCATCATGTTTAATGTGGGATATAAATGTCATAAATAAGTAAATAGATAGATAGCAACTCTGAATGTTGAGCACCTGATTCTCATAACATGATGTCTGTTTTAGTGGCCCTTTACCAGGAGCAAAAAAATCTCTGCACAAATATGACAGTGCTAGGGTGTCCCTATTACCAGCCCCTCCAAATGGCACACTGATTACGATTTATAACAAATTACTACTCTACCTATGAAAAGTTTTTTTTCCATTATTATACTTCCTCTGTGTACATCCGTCTGCTGCACAAGCTGGCATTTTTGAAAATATGAGTGAGATTAAATAAAAATGCTACCAACAGTAAAGAACGACTATGTGGATGCAGCAGCTCATAGGTTTGTTTGTTTTGTTTTGAGTATATGCAGAATGTGCGGGGAAGGGGAAACAGAGATAAATCTAAGTGGCTTCAGTTTTTTGATGTCATGCCGTCTTCTTTTCTCAATCCTCCTTGTCAACATTGGTGCTGAAAGTCCCATAATGCATCATGATAGGGTTGTCAGAAAAACCAGGACTGTTCCTTCTTTTATTGGCTAACTTGGAAGCTCTGTATTCACTACTCTTTCACTGACTAGTCACCCATATTGACTGATCCAGGCCTGGTTTTGCTGCATTGCTTGCTGGGAGTTGTAATTTTGATTATCCACTTAATGGTTATAAGAACATCTCAACTGTAAGTCCCTGCATGCAATGTAGCAAAAACAGGACTGGATCAGCCTGTTTTGGCAACCCTATCTCCCATCCTAGCTTTACCAGTGGGTCCCAAGTCCTCAGGGTGGCCGAGCCAGTGCTGGTTTTGTCTCCTCTGTCTCTGTGGACCTGTAGTCCTGTTTTTTCTTTTGGATACCATTATCAGACACGCAGGTCTAACTTTGATGTGTGTGCTTTGATATGTGTGCCGAGTATACCATTCTGCCTCTTTTTCCTTGTCACAACAGGCATGTGCCCCGCTCTGGTCCCAGGAGTGTGGCACCTCCACCTTCAGCACCGGGATTTGCACCAAACTGGACAGCGGCTTCCGGCCAACTGAAAACATCAACCCCACAGCTCAAAGTATGTACTTTTCTCACCTGCTCTGTACGATCAAAGTTCAGTCATCAGAGACCGGCTGAGCGGGTCCTGATTTAAAGCCCACATCTTGTAATTCCGCTGTCTCTAAACCAAAACACTACAAGTCCATAGATGCAATGGGAGTTAAAATCAGGACTGGCTCAGCCTGTCCCTATGATCTGGAGCAATCAGAGGATTGGCATGATATTGACTGATGTCTATGATGACAAACAGTTCAGCACCACCTAGTACTGGATTTCATGCATATTCATTGGGGAAATTCTGAAAACCCGACTGGGTTGCTGACCTCAAGGACCGAGGTTGCTTACCCCTGCAGTAAAGCACAATATCAAATTCTGTTCCAGAAGGAGTAGTTTTCTGAACTGCAGAACACGCTACACTTTCAGATGTGTTCAAGAAGGAGTGAGAGATTTTACTCCACCTACTGGACGATTTTATCCAGTACTGTGTTTTGCCTTCTTCCTACTTCAGGGTGCTCCACTTACATGGACATCGTAATTGTCCTAGATGGATCCAACAGTATCTACCCCTGGTACGAGGTGCAGAACTTCTTAAGAAACATCCTGAGCAAATTCTTCATTGGGCCTGATCAGATTCAGGTAAGTCCCACATTGCAAGAGAGATGACCCTTCCCTCCTCTCCTCCCCAAGCTTCCAGGCCACAGAAGTGACTGCAAGTGTTAGAACTACAGTACCCAGGATATTGATTTTAAACATTAAGATGATGCCCACTGGAAACTACTCTTTCCATGATGAGCTGCTCTTCAGTGAAGATTATAAGGGAAGAGATTTTGGATTTTGCTCTCACCTTTTTCAGCAGTAGCTCAAGGTGAGTTACATTCAGGTACCCGATGCTCAAAGCTCTGGTGCTGAAGCGAACAGCGCTGGCCCCATACCACGGGAACAGCACGGAGACATAGTCCTCCAATGCTCAAAGCTAATGGAATTGAAATTATAGGCGTGCTGTAAAAGTGAAAGCAAGGGGGAGGAATGCACTTGGTGCATGCGCAGATGAGTTTTGCAGTAAGCGTAGTTCTTGTGCTTCGGGCCCCAGGAGCATAGCCAGACCTTGAAGGGAGGGAGGGCCAGAGCGTGCACAGCGACTGAAAACAGGACAGGGTGCCAGGCAATGTGAGACCAGCACAGGACAAACGCTTTAGCTGGCAGGGGTTGGGGACCCCCACCAGCCAAACTGTAGCTACGCCACTGTCGGGCCCTAAGTTTGTATCTGACGCAACAGAGGGTTAGGTGACTTACCCAAGATCATGAGGAGCGGCAGCAGGAGGAAAAATGTCAGGAAGTACTTTTTCACGGAGAGAGTGGTGGATACTTGGAATGCCCTCCCGCGGGAGGTGGTGGAGATGAAAACGGTAACAGAATTCAAACATGCGTGGGATAACCATAAAGGAATCCTGTTCAGAAGGAATGTATCCTTGGGAGCTTAGCCAAGTTTAGGTGGCATAGCCAGTGGTGGGAGGCGGGGCTGGTGGTTGGGAGGCGGGGATAGTGCTGGGCAGACTTATACGGTTTGTGCCAGAGCCGGTGGTGGGAGGCGGGGCTGGTGGTTGGGAGGCAGGGATAGTGCTGGGCAGACTTATACGGTCTGTGCCCTGAAGAGGACAGATACAAATCAAGGTAAGGTATACACAAAAAGTAGCACATATGAGTTTATCTTGTTGGGCAGACTGGATGGACCGTGCAGGTCTTTTTCTGCCGTCATCTACTATGTTACTATGTTATTTTAATTCTTAGTCCTGTTCTATTAGGCTACTCTGCCATGGATGGTGGTTGTTAAAAACTAGTGCACAGACCTGTCAGCGCTCCCAAATCAAAGGCTACCAGTGGCAAGATGGGTGGGGAAAACTCGGCCCTGCAGGAAGGAAAGGGAATGGGACTTGATATACTGACAGTCTGTGGTTTTTGCAACTACATTCAAAGTGATCTACAAGGTACCTATTTGTACCTGGGGCAATGGAGGGTTAAGTGACTTACCCAGAGCCTCATAAGAACCATGGGTCACCCTGCGTAGCGGAGGAACCACAGCAGAGCAAAAGAGCATATCACCACTGGCTCTTCTAGGAAGATGGGAATCCGTGTGGCCTGGAAAGTTTATGTAAAATCACCTTTGGGGACTCTTGCATTGGTCTGATACAAGGGAGAAAGTGGTTTTCAGCAGAACGGGTCCCCAGTGATACAGCACCCCTTGGTAATCCATGAGTGAGGATGTAAGGGCTTGATGAGGCTGCAAAGCTGAGTTCACACTGTGTGAAAATCTCCTGCTTGTTTCTCCCCACCCTGCTCTTTCTGTTGTTTTCTGAGCGGGGTTTAGATAGGAATTATAGGTTAGCTCTCCTTGTGGGATAAGGCAAGCAGCCTGCCCATGGAAAGGCATTAAAGCAAAATGCCTGTGGGGGCTTGTGTTCCACTTTATTGTGGTCAGAGAGCTGCCAGGTCAGCACATGCTGAGTCTGCTGTGCTCTCTCATAATGAGGGGAAGGCAAGAGAGGGAGAAAGGGAACAGAAAGGAGAGAGAGAGAGAGAAGGAGATTAGAGGAGAAGGGAAGGACAGATGGAAGCAGGGAATGAAAGAATGGAGAGGAAAGGTAGAAGCGAAGGAGGGAGTGGGCAGAGTCAGTGCTAGGGACTGGTACCCCCCTGCAAACTATCAGTCGGTGCCACCCTCCCATCCCAGTATCTCCTTTCTATCTTCTCCCACCCCCCCTTTTCCAAGCCAATTATTTCTTCCACTTCATCTCCCCACCCCCACCCTTTTTCCAGCATCTCCTCTCTTTTGAACTCTTACTCCCCCCCCCCCCCCCCCCCACCTCCATCTGGTGTCTCCCTCACTTACATGGTCTAACTTAAAAAATATTTTGTTCTAAGCAGAGGGTTTCCATCGCGGAGGAGCGATACAAACGTGCTGCCTTTGGCCTCCTCGGCACTCTCTCTCTGCCACTGTCCGCCTCACCTCTGATGCAACTTCCTGTTTCCACATGGGCAGACTGCGGAAGCAGAGGGAGAGTGCCGAGGAGGCCAAAGGCAGCATGTTTGAATCGCTCCCACGCCGGAAACCCTCTGTTTAGAAAAAAAACCATTTTTAAGTTAGAATGGGCAGGTGAGGGAGACGCCAGATGGGGGTAGAGAGAAGGGGACGATATGCTGGCCCAACGCACGCCATTTCTGGTGGCCCCAAATGTTGGTGCCCCCCTGCCGTGCATACCCTACTTACTGCATTCTGCCAGCCCTGGGAGTGGGAAGGAAGGCAAGAGAGCAGGAGGAAGACTGTTTGAAGGAGGGGAGGAGAGAAAGAGAGAGGGAGTGAGAAGGAGGACAGGAAGGAGAAGGGAAGGAGTTGGAAGGAAAGCAGGAGAGAGGGGGAAGGGTGGGAAGAAGGGCAGAAAGGAAGGTGAGGAAGTAATCTACAGAGTGAGGCAAAAAAAAGTAACCCCCTAGAAATTTTTTGTCATTTTCTCAGTAACTACTTTGAATTTCAATGAGAAATTTTACTTACTTATTTAGTCATCACACTTATGTATTACTATTAAACAACATGTAATTATCTTGAGCTATATTGATGTTACTGGCATTTTAGTGTTACTTTCTAACGACTTTTGCGCATTAAAAATGTTTGCGCTAAAACACAGTAAAATAACTTCATGTAAACAATACAATTTATAATGTGCCACAATTTTACAGTCATTGTGAATGCTCAGTGTCCACTCCACCCCCAACTTTAACATAGGTCTTCAGTTGCTTTGGGAAGTTCTTAACAGCCATGTTGATCGGTCCTTTGGTGGTCTCACCAAAATGTCTGTAACTTTTTCCATATTTAAAGACAATCTTATTCCGCTTGGCACATAAATGTAGATAGTAACAATACATAAAGCTGTAAAATTTCACATTTAAATTTCAAGCAGTTGCTAAGAAAACAGCAAAAAACTCTAGGGGGTAACTTTTTTTTTCTCCCATCCTGTTCAGTCTCAATTTCCCTCCCATGCACATTAATTTTTCTCTACAATCTGGACTCCTGAAGGATTTCTTCAATAAAGCTACCAAAAATCATCACATTTTAAAATCCCCGAGTTAGGCTCTTTGTTCATATTACTCTAAAGTGCTTTCGTTAGATGAAGAGCAGTATAGTTATCTAAGCACAAAATATTATTATAACAATCACACGATGGACTCTGTGATTTCAGATCCTGAAGTTACTGTTCTACATGTTACGGATGTTGAATCAGTAGCGTACCAAAGGCTGGGTGTTGGGGGTGGTCTGTCCCTGGTGCAGGCAGCAGGGGGATACATGGAGCAGTTGAGCAACTGTCAACTCCTCCGGTCCCCTGCCCCCTCTGACGTTACTTCCTGTTCTGGGGCAGGGGACCAGCGGAGTCTTGTAACTGCTCCATGCACCCCTTTTGCTAGGAGGAAGGGTGGTGGGGGTGATACACTTCGGGGTGTGGGTGGGTGATGCGCTTCCGGGGGGGGGGGGGGGGGATTGCAGTGGTGACCCGCCCCGGGTGGCAGGCAAGCAAGCTATGTACGCCACTGTTTATAATAAAGTCTGTAGCATCTTGCATCTCCCAAACTTTCTCGTAATGGGAGAAGCTAAATCCTATATAATAATTCTCACCTCCAACGTTCTGACTTGCCTGAGACCGTGGCTCATTCCGAGTTGGTCTGCTAGGCTCCGTAGATCAGGCTGACATCACCGTAGCCATTATGATGTCAACTTCAGAACCCGGGGGAAAAAAAAAACATGCCTCACAGCTGATCAATGTCCAGAGGAGGGTCGCTGGACATGGGTGGCTGGAGGGGGGGCAGGGGGTCGCTGGACATGGGTGGCTGGGGGGGGGGGGCAGGGGAGAGAGGAGGTTCGCTGGACATGGGTGGCTGCAGTGGGCGCAGGGGGAGAGGAGGGTCGCTCGACATGGGTGGCTGCAGGGGAGCCGAAGAAAACCTTACTAGCGCCCGTTTCATTTGTGTCAGAAACAGGCCTATTTTACTACTAAATACATAATGTAGATCCCTTTTCAAAGAATGTGTTGTTATCTACACCCTACATCACGTTGGGAATGGCATAATAGTACTCCAACTTAAATAGTTTACAGTTTATTTACTACTTGATATACTACTAGGTAAAGGCTGACATAGCAGCTTTAAAAAGTATACAAATTTTAAATGAGAGAGAGAGACCATTGTGACACTGGTTTCTCCCAGTTTTACGGAGATGGAGAGAGACCCTAAGGTCCTGATGTCTCACCGCCCTTATGCCCTCTGTAGGTGGGACTGCTGCAGTATGCGGAGCTCGCTGTCCATGAATGGTCGCTCAGTGACTACCAGACCTCAGAGGAAGTGCTGAAGGCAGCCAGGAACCTGAGTCGGCAAGAAGGCCGTGAGACTAGGACAGCCTACGCAATCCATAAGGCATGGTGCGTGAGTCCCCTGGAATTCCATAGGATTCAGCAGACACGCAGAGCTCTGTGCTGGAGCCTCTCTCTTTCTGTCTAACATTTTTATTTTCTTCTCCATGCTAGAACCTGTTCTTCCTAAAGCAGATGTTATTTCAGAGACTCCATTTTCATGCGGTACATTCTGAATGACCTTTTCATAAAGCCGCTCATATTGCAGCCGGTGAAGTTTAAGCACATTTTCACCTGTAATCTTGCTGATAACTTGGTTATGGGTGAAAGCTATCCTAAATTTAGCCAGATATTCCTTGCACATAGTATAAACTGTGTAATTTAGCAAACTAGCCCTGAAATCTCAGTGGTATTGACTGAATATCCCTTGTCCCTCCTTCTAATTGAGCCACTCCTCCCAGATTGTTCAGTTTTAGAGCATCTGCATGTAACCAGGTATGGAAACCAGGCTAGATTTTCACAGTGCTGGATTTAGCTGCCCAACTACCTAAGTTAGGTGACTAAGGCCTTTTCAGAATGCCCAATTTAACTGAATGACACATAATCAATCCAACAGCAAGAACTTTATATGAGAGACAGTCAGATTTAATGCCTAGAGAAAAATACTTTGTGGATCTAAGCGCATCTTTCCTTTAACCCTTTCAGTACAGAAGCCTTCAGCTCTGAGCGAGGAGGGAGGGAAGGTGCCACCCGGCTGATGCTGGTGGTGACGGATGGGGAGTCTCATGATGGAGAGGAGCTGCCTTTAGCGCTGGTGGAGTGCGAGAAGCGGCATATCACTCGTTACGCCATCGCAGTAAGTACCACGGCTCGGTTACAATGGCAAATCTTCCGTCTGGCCTAATGTGCCAGCACTGTTATGAGAGGGCTCCCTCCCCCCTGAGCCACAGGGTGAATTAGCCTGTCATTCTTCACTGCACTGCAATCTTTCATGAGGCATTAAACCCCCTCTGTAGGGTTAAGGATTACAGGACACTTGGTGCAAGAGAGAGAACATTAACATTGCTTCTGCTATGTCTAAATCTACTACTTACTACTTAACACTTCTAAAGCACTACTAGGGTTACGCAGCGCTGTACAGTTTAACAAAGAAGGACAGTCCCTGCTCAAACGAGCTTACAATCTAATGGACAAAGTATGCAGTCAATCAAATTGGGGCAGTCTAGATTTCCTGAATAGAGGTATAATGGTTAGGTGCCGAAGGCGACATTGAAGAGGTGGGCTTTCATCAAGGATTTGAAGATGGGCAGGGAGGGGGCTTGGCGTATGGGCTCAGGAAGTTTATTCCAAGCATAGGGAGAAGCGAGGCAGAAAGGGCAGCGCCTGGAGTTGGCGGTGGTGGAGAAGGGTACAGAGAGGAGGGATTTGTTCTGTGAGTGGAGGTTTCGGGTAGGAGCGTAAGGGGAGATAAGGGTAGAGAGGTAATGAGGGGCTGCAGATTGAGTGCATTTGTAGGTTAGTAGGAGAAGCTTGAACTGTATGCGGTACCTGATCGGAAGCCAGTGAAGTAACTTGAGGAGAGGGGTGATATGAGCATATCGGTCCAGGCGCAAGATAAGATGTGCAGCAGAGTTCTGAACAGATTGAAGGGGGGATAGATGGCTAAGTGGGAGGCCAGTGAGGAGTAGGTTGCAGTAGTCAAGGCGAGAGGTAATGAGAGAGTTGGCGAGAGTTTGGGTGGTATGCTCAGAGAGGAAAGGGCGAATTTTGCTGATGTTATAGAGAAAGAAGCGACAGGTCTTGGCTATCTGCTGGATATGCGCAGAGAAGGAGAGGGAGGAGTTGAAGATGACTCCGAGGTTGCGGACAGATGAGACGGGGAGGATGAGGGTGCCATCGACTGAGATAGAGAGTGGAGGGAGAGGAGAAGTGGGTTTGGGTGGAAAGACGATAAGCTCTGTCTTGGCCATGTTCAGTCTATTTACAGAAATCCTGCCTATGATAAGACAAGAATCCAGGGAACTGCAGAAAGCATTCTGTCCCATTTCTGGCCTAATCACTTCTGCTGGATCCCTGGGATGAGAGCTCTCCGGAGTTAGCATTAATCCAGCCTGGATCTTCATGCTGTGTCTTCTAACATTCCTGTCCGTCACATGTACTTTGGTATTCTACCTGAGCCCTGTGTTATAAGTGGAGCTTCGCCCCAGTTCTCCCAGCACAGAACCAGTGCTGACCGGTCTCTATTCTCTATCTCCTTCCTCTCTCCCCCTCCCACAGGTCCTGGGGCACTACATGCGCAGACAGCAGGACCCCGATGCCTTCATCAATGAGATCAAATTCATTGCCAGTGACCCTGATGAGAAATATTTCTTCAATGTCACTGACGAGGCTGCATTAAATGACATCGTGGATGCATTGGGAGATAGGATATTTAGTCTGGAAGGTAATGGGGGGAGTGAACATAGTTTTCCTGTGGCAGGAGAGAATGTGGTGGAGTGGTTTAGAGTAATAAAATGGGAATCAGTAGACCCCTGTTCAAATCCTGCAACTTTGGGCAAGTTTTTTCTGTTACCTACTTAGACTCATTATTTTTACATTGTCTTCATTCAGGAGCAACACACCTTACAGTTTAATATTTCCTTACCTACAGCCAAATCTGGGGTGAATAGTTTGGGAACATGTTTTTCTGCAACCTGAACTGCAATGTCACAGAGAGGAAAGAAGGACAGAAATATGAATATTCTCAGATCTTTTTATTTTTAGAGATCTCTTTTATTTTGCTTTCCAGACTTTACTATTCCCTTAGGTGTTTGCTGCATTTTTCTCTGCAGGGACTCACGGTTATAATGAGAGCTCCTTCGAACTTGAGATGTCTCAGATCGGTTTCTCTACCCATATTCTTGAGGTAAGCTGGGTTGTAGTTAAGGGAAGCCACTTGTTGAATAATGGTTTTAGAGTTGGAATAGATGAACACATTCTGAGATTTGTAATCCATTGTTGTACCAAGAAGCCAGTGTATGCAGATTGATCTCATGAATATTAATTGTGTATATCCTGAAAACCTGACTGGCTGGCATTCCCCCAGGAGAGGTTTGAGAATCAGTCTTATGTAATAGGTTCCAGGAGGGATCACATCACCTTCTGTGTGCCAGCTCAGCTCTGTCCTCCTGCCTGTCCACTCCAGCTGTTATAATGTTTTTCTACCCCCTCCACCCTATTTTCTTTACAGGATGGGATTCTCTTTGGCATGGTGGGAGCCTACGACTGGAACGGGGCAGTTCTGAAGGAGAGTCAACATGCACGGATCATCCCTTCCAGGGAAGCCTTTCAGAAGGAATTTCCAGTGGAGCTGAAGAACCATGCTGCTTACCTGGGTAATAATATATAAGCCTCCCCTCTCCTGCCATTTAGTTCTGCTGTTCTTTTTCCTTTTTGATGTTAATTTTAGGTGCTCTTGAACAGTGACAGAACAGGTGACCTGCATATTTTGAAAGGTATCATGCTATTGGTTAAGATTTGATGATGTCATGTTGCTCTTTTCTGAGACTGTAATGATCACATGTCCTTTCTGACCAATCACAGCTGATTAATCACAGAACAAATGGAAATTGTAACCCACCTTGAATAACCATCCCTTTCCAGTTAACATCCCTGTACTTTCCTATCTGCAGGATACACAGTGTCTTCACTCAAGCTGAGAAGCGGGAAATGTCTGTATGTCGCTGGCGCTCCCAGGTTCAAGCACAAAGGGAAAGTGATTCTGTTCACCATGAGCCGAAACAGCAGCGTGACTATTTCTCAAGCTCTGACCGGAGACCAGGTAGAGATAGCTGTGGCTGTGGTCATTTCTGGCTGTGCTGTATCCTGCTTTTTGTGTATCAGTGTGAGGCTTTCATGGGACTCATGAGTAGAGAGATGTGGTAGCCGTGTTAGTCCACATTTAAAGGTAATCCACAGCAATAAAATAATATATCTTTCTAATATGGGACTCTGAAAATCTACTTTGCATGTTTCATTTGCGGGGGGGGGGGGGGGGGGGTCTGATGGATTATCAGTAGAGCAATACTTTCAGCTGTCCATGCTGTGTATTCATGCTTTACATGTTTCCATGGAGGTCTGATGATGATCCGTACGATGGTGCTCCCTGGTTTATTTAATGGCTTGTTGCTTTCCCAGATTGGATCTTACTTTGGGAGTGAGGTCTGCCCCGTAGACGTTAATGGTGATGGAGTTACAGATGTGTTACTGATTGCTGCTCCCATGTACCTCGGAGCTCAGCACAGAGAAACAGGACGGGTCTACATTTACAGACTGGGCCAGGTAATCAGCACCCAAATCCCCTCACAGATCTAGGATTACTGACCGGTCACTCCACCAGTCCTATCTGTTTTACCTGACCAGACTGAGCAGGTTCTGGATTTACTATACAGTATCTGTGGACTTTGGATCTGCCTCTCAATGCTGGAACAATGGGGCAAAGCACAGAGTGGCTTATGCTGTCTACCTTACCTGGAACCATTGATAACCCTAAGAAATGCCAGGTTACCCTACAAAAGCTGGTCCTGCGTTTTGCACATCCATCCTAGTGTATTGTGCATCTGCCATTTGACCTCAGCCCAAAGTGTCTTTTTTTTTTAACTACTGGCCCCACAGAGAGAACAGCTGGTTTTGGTTGGGGTTTTATGCAAAGATCTTCCTGCTGAAGTTCTCCCTCCACTACACATGTATGTGTACCTTCATTCCTTGCATCTCATAGGTTTGTTTTTTAACCCCCAGATGTTACTGACCTATAATGGCACCCTTCATGCAGACAAGAAGCCTCAGGACTCTCGCTTTGGGTACTCGTTGGCTGCAGTCTCTGACCTCAACCATGATGGGTTCAATGACGTGGTGGTGGGGGCTCCTCTGGAGGATGATCATCGGGGGGCAGTGTATGTCTACCATGGATACCGGCTCACCATCCTGCCAAACTACAAGCAGGCATGTCTTGGCACAGGGTTGCACCACACCTCAGAGACCTGTTCATCTTAGATCAATTAAGCCTCAGCTCTGATTGAATCTTTCTGAGGCGTGAGCAGAGAATTTGTCCCCTCCTTTTGCTTAAATCATGTTAAAACCCCAGAGTCATTTTACATCTTAAGACTGCTGTATCCAGTCTTGCAAAACCTTTTGTTATAGGCACAGGAGTGAGAAAACCATTAGGGCCTGGTGGGTTACTATTGTGAGTGATTAACCCCCTAAATCTATGAAATTGGGCACCCAACTTTATGCTCAGCGTGCAAAGTTTGTAAAAAAGATCAGTTGCACAAAACTTAATTTAATAATTGGTGTTAACAGCCAATTGGTGTTAATTAGCACCAGTTGGCAGTTGCGCATTCAACTGACTTTAGTCACTATTCTAGAAGCTGTGTGCACAATTTTGCCGTGCGCAACTTCTAGGGGGCGTGGCCATGGGAGGGGCATGGGCGGATCATAGGTGTACCTAAGAGTTACATGCGCGGGTTATAGATTAGGGATTACGCACCTAATTTGTGACAGTTACACTTACACACGAAACGGTGGACTTATGCTAGTATTCTGCAATGCAATCCCGTGCGGAGTTGCCATTCTAGAATCTGCGTTCAGTGCGCAGGCATCCTGGCACCTAAATTTCCGCACCATTTATTAAATGTACCCCTTATTGCTGGTCACTAACTTCAGTTAGCTTTGCTCTTGCACAACAGTAGTTATGACAGGTTCAGTATGACACTGGGCATGTTTGTTATGATTCCTTTCAGAGAGTGGAGTCCTCTGCTTTCCCCCCACGCCTACGCTACTTTGGACGCAGTGTGACTGGGCAGATGGACCTGGATGGGGACGACCTGGTGGACCTGGCCATAGGTGCCCAGGGAGCTGCTATAGTGCTGAGGTCAGTGCTGGGTGATCTAATCTGCTAGGAGGGAACACATGTTTGCGGCAGCCTGGTATATAGGGAGTTAATACCACAGCCCTGGGAATATTTCTTCCTCTGCTGTGCAGCCACCTCTGAGACATGGGGTTTTGGTACAGCTCTGAACTAAACAACTCTGCATTTGATTTACAAAGCATCCTTAGAGGGTGGGAGCACGAGGGCATGCAGAAAGCTGATACCATGTTATAGAACAAGGCGGCTTGTAAATGAAAGGTTTTCGCAAAACCCATGAAAGATGCCAGGCAGCCTCAGTAACTGTCCCCAGAACAGCGCTTCTCAAAACAACCATAACCTTGACATCTGGCATTTTTCAGCCAGAGAAACATTTCGGTCCCTGAGTTCTGATCAGTGGTGGCATGATAACTTAAACCTTGTTGTAAACAGAAAGCAAACACAAGAGGCTGGAAAGCAGGAATTATGTGGGGACTTTGCCAACAAATATAATCTGCACTTATAGTCAATTGCCAAGGAGGTACCTTCAAAAGAAACTTCTTTAGGATGGTCATTGGAGAAAGAGTGATTGAGCTTCAGGGGAGCCGGGACAGCCTGAGACAGGCCTGCATGAAAATATAGCTCGGATTTTCCCTGCTCAAACCCAGGCCTAGCTCACATTGTCCTTCTGACAGTTTACATTGAAGGGCTCTGCTTCTTATCCAAATAATCGTGCCAGACACTCCGTATACCATCATCTGTGCTCTTTTTCTGCATCTGCACGAAACAGGTCTCGGAGCATTGCGCAAGTGAATACTTCCATCACCATCAACCCCTCATCCATCAACGTGATCCAGAAAAACTGTCAGCGGCATGGCAAGGAATCTGTGTGCTTATCGGCTACTGTCTGCTTTAGGGTGCTGTCCAGGTCCCCGGGGAAATGGGACACTCAGTTCGGTAAGTTGCATCGCAGAAGGTGTGTGTTAGCAGTTGTCATGCAGGAGCTCTGGGTCGGCTGTCATTAGACATAGGGCTTCTCTGGTTTTTTGGGGGAAGGTGGGATTTTTATTTAGTTAGGCACTTGAGCTAGCAGCAGCAAAAGAAGACCATCTCGGTGACCATTGTGGTCTCCAAGACCAGAAGTACAATCACTACTCTCTTCCCCCAACCCCCCTTAAAAGATGACAGAGAAAAAGCTAGGAGCCCATCCCCTCAGCGTCCCAGTAGGTAAAGAACTACATGACCCAGAATGCAGTGGGATGAGTGCTTTAAGCACAGCATGGCTGGAGCCTGGGAGCTGTAGCTGTTCTGACTGTTCCCTCCCCCCCCCCCTTTTTTTTTTGCATCTGGGCTCAGACATACGGTACAACGTGTCACTTGATGACAGGAAAGTCAGCACCAGGGCAGTGTTTGATCAGAACTCTCAGAAGCTGCTCCAGAAAGGGCTGCGAGTGCACGTAGGCAACACGACCTGCCAAACGCTGGACTTCCACGTCATTGTGAGTATTGCTTTTTCATCCATCCTGGAGAGAACAAGATACTCGGAAGGATTCGATTTCTCTCCTTTAGCCAATATAGGAACGATCTAAAGATAATGAGGCGCACGAGACTCTTTAGTGATCCTGCACACTCATCATGTCTGCCCACTTGTGGTGGTAGAGCATGCTGTGGCCCAGGACTGGCTTTAGCTCAAGGGCAACCAGCACCTCCCTCTATACCCTTCCACAGTATGTAGGGAAAGGGAAAGGCATGGGGTGGGGGAAATAGCAAGAAGGGGTGCTGGGTAGGGAGAGAGAAAGAGGGAGCCTCTGTCACGACAGGAGGGATTGTGTGCTGGAGCTTCTGTCACGACAGGAGGGAGCGTGTGCTGGAGCCTCTGTCATGACAGGAGGGAGCGTGTGCTGGAGCTTCTGTCACGACAGGAGGGAATGTGTGCTGGAGCTGTCGCTGAGGGAGATTGGTGATGCCCTTTTTAATTTTTGCACAGGTCTTTCATTAGCCTAGAACATGCCCTGCTAAGGCCAGACTGCTCTCTCCCCACAGGACACCTCCGACTACCTGAGGCCAATTGGAGTCACAGTGCGCTTCGTCCTCGATGAATCAGACTCTGGCCCGGTGCTGGATGAGAAGTGTGCCACTATGGTTAGAAAAATGGTGAGACCTGAGCTGATTCCCCAGAGTGGAGGAATAGCCTAATGGGTAGAGCAGAGGGATGAGAATTAGGCCATCCAGGGTTCAACTCTAACTTCAGCTCCTTGTGATCTTAGGCAAGTCACCTAATCTTCCACTGCCTCAGGTAGAAACCTAAGTTCTGATACTGAAAGCTTGCAAGGGATAGTGTGACATCTGTGCACAGTTTTCTAAGTGCATGATGCAGCAAAGAATTGTGTACTCAAGACACCATCACACAGCCTATTAAAATCCATGGTAAAAAACCTATTAGCTTTCAGTCCTGATGCTGAGAAGTGTGCGGAAAACTAGAACTGTGCATTACACAGTAGCTTTAATGGAGACGTAGAAAGGGTTAGTTCACTCTCTTACATTGGTGCGGGCTTCATGAAGTTGAAACAACGTAGGCAGGAGTCGCAGAGGGAAGCTCCGATGCTGCCAACCTCTTTCAATCGCTGCCTGCACCGTTCGTGCTGCCGAGTGCAACGTAGTAGTAAGTAGGGGAGTGAGAAGAAGGGTGCAGGACTCGCCAGGGGGAAAAAAGGTGCCGGCACAAAAAAAGCACTGCCTCTATGTTTAAACACATGGGGTGGGGTGGAGTAAAGCTTGTAGCTGTGCTGCATCTGCTCGGTGGTGTGAAAACACTAACCCCGTATCTTATCGGCTCATTTCAGGTACCTTTCTTTAAAGACTGTGGCAACGACAATGTGTGTGTCACCGATTTAATGCTCCAGGCCCACACGGATATCACTGGCACAAGGTAAGGGACAGAGCATGATCAGGCCAAAACTTTCTCACCTTAATATAGATTAGGCAGAAAAATGGGTAACCTAGGGCAAAATAACTACTCTGTCCTTTCAGGCAGAAGCCTTACACTATCCATCAAGGTAGGAAGAAGCTCGCCATGGACATCCTTTTGGAGAACCGGGGAGAGAATGCCTACAACACCAGTCTAAAAGTTTGGTTTTCCAAAAATCTGCACTTTGCCAGCCTGTCAGTCAAGGTGAGTCAAGCCTCCTGCCTCTCTGTTTTTCCTCTTACGGCCTGGGGACAGTCGAGGTGCACTTGGCACCTCATCTTACCTAATTCTTTATCTGTTTGTTAGGGGGACTCGCAGCTGAAAGTTGAGTGCACAGCCGTTTCAGGCAATACCAGGTCCTGTACCGTAGGCTATCCTGTTTTCCGAGCCTCTGCAAAGGTGAGGGGATCCTAGGTCAGATAGGTTTTCAGGCCCAGCTGATAAGTACCATTGTCACAAGAGTAGTGTTTCATGGGTGAGGAATAGCTTGCAGTGCCTTTAACACTAGGCCCCCAGTTCAAATCCTACTCATTTCACCTATGATATATTTGGTGGCCTGGGTAAAATGAATCAGTTCAGGTCCAGTGGAAAAGTCTCCTATGACAATATTGTGGTAATCTTGGCAGATAGATCAATGATTAGAGGCCTGGGTCTGGGGACCAGATTATCCTCTCCTCTTAAGAGGAAGACTCTCCAGATCTAGGGCAAGGTCCATATCACAAGGGATCAGAACCAAACCAGAATACAGATTCAGCAGGGCAGGGAGATCTTCTTCCTCACCAGGCAGTCACAGCTGCTCATCTCTCCACAGGTGAGCCTCCTGCTGGACTTCGAGTTCAGCTGTTCCACACTGCTGAACCGCCTGCACATAAAGCTAACAGCAACTAGGTAAGAAAGATGCAGGGCTGCTGAGAGAGAGAGCCTGGTCCAGAGCAGGGCCACGGCCACTGCAGTCCCCCCCACTTGGGCCTCCACCGCCCCTCGCCCCCCCTTACCTTCCTGCATCTGCTCCTTCCTCAGTCTGTCACTCTTCTGTTCCTGCGTGCTGGGACCCGGGTTATCGTGTTAACAGAATCAGCCAAGTCCCGACACACAGGAGAAGGAGAGACAAACTGAGGGAGCAGAACCTTCTGGCGTTGGGCCCGGAGAATCATGCCCCCACCTCCACCCCACCCCCACCTCTGCCACCCTGGAAAGAAGTGTCCACTGGCTTCAGTCAAACTTCTATTCTGCAATGAAGCTGAAGTGCATGAAGAATCCTGTAGCACAGCTGAATTTCCCCCAGGCCCATCCCTGGCAGTGGTCATTCGATTTTCAGCCACTGCCATGAATGAGGCCACAATGTCCATAATCTGAAAACAGTGGCACCACACGGTCTAATTCCTTCTCGGACTAGGGTGGGCTTCAGTATAAGCAGATGATGATCCCTGACCTGGGATAGAAATGAACAATTTTCTGGCATGTGGTAGGTTGTAGTGGAGATAACTCAAAATTTAGAGTAAAAGGAATTTATTATATTTTTAATAACAGATAACTAAGGGACCTTTTCAGAGAACTACACTTCCCAGCATGCAGCAGGGTAAAAAAGTTACTGGCCTTGGTATGCAAGCAGGGAAGGCGGAGGGAAAGGGGGAAGCTGAATTTAAGCTTAAGCATTGGTGATGGAATTGGGAGTAAATGGACATAAAGACAGAAACGTTGAAACACTGTGCCATTCTCTGCAGAGAGGGGTAAAACCCGGCCTGGCTCAGCTCAGCCTCTGCCACCAACATATCCTCTGGGAACACACATCCATTCAGGATATTCACAAATGAATATGCATGAGATAGATTTGCATGCACTGCCTCCTTGGTATGTGAATCTATCTCCTGCATATTTGTTGTGGATATCCTGAACCCCTGAGGTCTGGGCTGAGACTTGTAAAGCTGCATGGCTTATGCTATTAACCACTGCCCTATGGTGACACTTGCTCCAAACCAGATGTTTTCTCCCAAGACCCCCATAACAGGACATAGACCTGTTTGTAACTGAGAACGAGGAATTATTATGAATGAAGAACTGGGGGGGAGGGGGGCTGCAGGACATGGAATTAAGATACACAAATATTTCATGGAAACAGCAAGCTGGGAGCTAGTTCTTGCCTCTTGGCTGCATTTTCTTCTGCATATCTCTGTCTTTGCCTCCATTTTCTCAGCTGTTTTTTTGTTTTTTTTTTGACTGAGGTCTTGCTTCCGCCCTTTGCAGTGACAGCACAGAGAGGAACGAGACACTGGCTGACAACACAGCCCAGCTATCGGCCTTCATTCGCTATGCACCAGAACTTTTCATATCCAGGTGAGGAGGAGGGAGCAACAGGGAAGCGCTTACCCCCTCACATGTCCTGGCCATTTCCCCAGGGCAAAGATGGCTTTCACTTTTGCTGAGCAGCTTGCAATGTGCATGGAGGCTGCAGTTCTCCAGGATCCGCTGTCAAGTTTGGTAGTGGGCTGCAATCAAGGGCCATGATGGACAAGCTCACTCAACTCAAGATGGCCTCTCTCCTCTCCTATTAGCAAGGGATGCAATTGGTGCCCACATGCACAATATTAGCGATCAGATGCAGATAGGAGGGAATAGGTCAAAGAGAAATAAATAAAAGTGGGTGATGTGAGAATCCTAATAAGCACAATGGATTGTGTAAACACTAATAGCAGCAGTCAGAAGGCAGCAAACTCTAAACTCACCTTTGCACCTTAAAGAAGTTAAATTTCAGTATAATTTCTCTGCCTCCTGCCCCCATGCCTATTTGTTGGTGTTCATTGAACTAGGTCTATCTGTGTCTTCCCTACACAGTGAATCAACCCTCAACCGCTATGAAATCCAACAGTCTCGTAGAGCACAGCAGGGCTCTGGACCTGAATTCAGAACCACCTTCAAGGTAATGTTTTATTTCTTCCTGCAGCCACCCTCTCTAGCCTGTGAAAGATTATAGGTCACACCTGTGTTTCTTGTACAAGCACTCTACAGTATAAAGTCCTTCCCCAATGGAGTTTTAGGAGGTTGAGGGGTCTCGACCATGGGCTGCTTCATAATTTAAGGTCTTTGGCTTATGTCTTTAAGAAGTCAGTGGTCTGATGATGTGCGATATCTCCATGTCTGATGAAAGGTGGGAGGCTGGTGCACCTTAGGGTCTGCCCAGTAAACCTCTGACAGGCTTGGGCTGGAATTTAACCCCAAAGCAGTGGTCTTTAACCTCTCCTCAGTGACCCAGTTGTGTTTTCAGGTTATCCACAACAAATATCCATGAGAGATTTACACATTTATTACAGATAGCCTGAAAACCTGACTGGTCATGTAGGCCTGAGGTCTAGCTTGAGAACCCCTGCCCTAGAGAACCTGTATCATTATTGGGTAGTCTCCATGGCCTAATCACACTTGCCTGGGTGTGGCCAAGATATCTCTCCATCATGTGAAGGAATGCCTTTACACTCGCAGGAGAGTGTTTTCAACTAAGAGTGTTTTCAACTATGTGCTTCCTAGTCCCTTTTGAAGAATTTGATGACCCTTGATAAAGGCTATTGCCAAAACTTGGCCAAGTTGGGTCCTTCTTCAGTAAAATGTTAATGATTACATTATTGGTTGTTCATCCTCCCTTGGACTACCTGTGCTGTTTTTTGCATGGCGAAAATATCACATATCACAGTCCCTGTGAGGAGGCTCTGGTTGCATAGTGAGCTGGATTCACTAATAGCACGGGAAGGGATCTGGGAAATTTGAAGGTTGTTAAAGTAGTTCAGGATCAAATATTAAAAACTGCATTGATAAATGTTGGTTTAGTTAACACTAGATCTGTGAAGAATAAATTAGTAATGATTCAAGATTTTGTGGAGGATATGGATTTAGTTTATTATGCACTACAGAATCATGGCTGTTAAATTCTGATAAGGTACTTGTGAATCAATGTTGTCCACCTGGCTTTCATTGGGAAAGGGCGGATGCATTTCAGCTAAAACTTAATGCAGAAAAAAACACAATGTTTTATACTCACCTCACAACATAACACAAATAATGTATGTTACAATTCATTTTATTTTTGTTACATTTGTATCTCGCGCTTTCCCACTCATGGCAGGCTCAATGCAACGGGCAATGGAGGGTTAAGTGACTTGCCCAGAGTCACAAGGAGCTGCCTGCGCCGGGAATCGAACTCAGTTCCTCAGTTCCCCAGGACCAAAGTCCACCACCCTAACCACTAGGCCACTCCTCCACTCCAATCTATCACTCAAGAACCAATATACAATACTATAATGTATTCTTCTTTTCCGTGTATGTATGCACCTTAATGCAATGCCTTTGTAATTCTGTTACCCGGAAATGGCAACCACCATTACGGCAAATGTAAACCACATTGAGCCTGCAAATCGATGGGAAAATGTGGGCTACAAATGCTACAAATAAATAAATAAATACTCCACCATAACCACCCCAAACTTCTCCCTTCCCGCCTCAAACACTCTGAAAATTCTTGGAGTTACCATTGATCGAAATCTCACACTTGAAACCCACGTGAAGAATACGATTAAGAAAATGTTCCACTCCATGTGGAAACTCAAAAGAGTCAAACCTTTCTTCCCAAGGGCCATTTTTCGAAACCTGGTACAATCAATGGTACTAAGTCACCTGGACTACTGCAATGCACTCTACGCTGGCTGTAAAGAACAGATCATCAAGAAACTTCAAACTGCCCAAAATACCGCAGCCAGACTTATATTTGGAAAAACAAAATACGAAAGTGCAAAACCCCTAAGAGAGAAATTACATTGGCTCCCACTCAAAGAACGTATCGTGTTCAAGATCTGCACAATTGTTCATAAAATTATTTACGGAGACGCCCCGTCATACACGTTAGACCTCGTGGACCTCCCACCCAGAAATGCTAAAAGATCTGCCCGCACTTTTCTTAATCTCCACTTCCCCAGCTGCAAAGGACTAAAATACAGACTGACACATGCGTCCAGTTTTTCCTACATGAGCACGCAGTTGTGGAATGCACTAACAAATCACTTGAAAACAATTAACGAAATAACTAACTTTCGCAAATCTCTGAAAACCTATCTCTTCAACAAAGTCTGCCACGAGAATCCATAACTAACCACAATACATCACCACTCCTCCTTTATTCTGAGTATCTTCTTCCTATAATTACCTGAACAGATCATCTCGTTATCCTTGTTATATTTGTAACACCAATTGTATCTTTTGTACCCTGAAATGGCGATGCCATAACAGGTCTTTGTAAGCCACATTGAGCCTGCAAGCAGGTGGGAAAATGTGGGATACAAGTGCAATAAATAAAATAAATAAATAATAAAGTACAAATGTGGGGGTGGGTCATTGAGTCTTATGCGGAAGAATCTAGATTTAAAGTTGTGTTGTGCTCAAGTGACTGATTTTTGGAAATCCTAGTAGTGACTGGTACTAGCATGAGTCTATGTGTAGCTAGCCACTTAGAATAATGAAGGGTAATTGCTCTCCTTTTTTCAAAAAATGTTAAGTGGTTTGCCTATTACATTGGATAGGCTTTGTATTCTAGGTGATTTTAATATACCTGTTAAGATGGATGAAGGTTTGTTGCATGGGTCTGAACCAGTGTTGTTGTAGATGCTTAAGGTGTTGTCTTTTTGTCAAGTAATTAATGGTTCTATATATGTGGCAGGGAATATTTTAGATTTTTTTTTTTTTTTTTATCTCCTGCATTTTTGCAGGAACTTTGTCAGCTACCGAAGATTGATGTAGTTGGCTGGTCAGATAATGCTGTTTCAAGAAAGGGGTTAGTGAGACCAAATTTCACAATTAGTGATTTAAAAGAACTCTGGATGCCGTTGTTAAATTTTGATGAGCAGAGTTTATTTTATGATTTGGTAGACGAGTGGTATGATTCTCTTGGTTTAGCATTGAAGGAAGACTCAGGCAGTTTTTCAGCTAAGAAGAGAGTTATGACAAATTGAAAGAGTGTGGTGGAAATAGATTTTGAAAGTTACAAGCTTAGGTTGACAGAATATTTGAAGTTCTGTGAGGAGGAGAGAAATCAATATTTTAAAAAGATTCACACAGCTATGAATAAACCAAAAGAACTATTTTATACAGTAAAACAACTAGTAGAAGGTCATGATTGTGATAACCTGGTCCTGAGGCAGAGACCCTTGCATGGCTCTTGGTACAGAAGTTGGAAAGGTTGGATAGTTTTGTTCTGTTTTCACTGAAGAAAACCCTGGGGAAAGACCGAGAGGGACTGGCAAAAGTACACCTGAGAATGAGGTGCATAGAGCGCCGTTCACAGAAGAGAGTGTGTATCAACAACTTGGAAAGCTAAAGGTGGACAAAGCCATGGGGCCGGACGGGATCCACCCCAGAATACTGAGGGAGCTCAGAGAGGTTCTGGCGGGTCCTCTTAAAGACTTGTTTAATAAATCCTTGGAGACGGGAGAGGTTCCGAGGGATTGGAGAACGGCGGAGGTGGTCCCTCTTCACAAAAGTGGGGATAGGGAAGAAGCTGGAAACTACAGGCCGGTAAGCCTCACTTCGGTTATTGGAAAAGTAATGGAAGCCATGCTGAAGGAAAGGATAGTGAATTTCCTGGAAGCCAATAAGTTGCAAGATCCGAGACAACATGGTTTCACCAAAGGGAAATCATGCCAAACGAATCTCATTGAATTCTTTGACTGGGTGACAGGAGAATTAAATCAAGGACGTGCTATGGACGTCATCTACTTAGATTTCAGCAAGGCTTTTGACACGGTTCCCCACTAGACGGCCTGAAGATAGGACCCGAAGTGGTGAACTGGATTAGGAACTGGTTGACGGACAGACGCCCAGAGGGTGGTGGTGAATGGAGTTCGCTCGGAGGAGGGAAAGGTGAGTAGTGGAGTGCCTCAGGGATCGGTGCTGGGGCCGATTCTGTTCAATATATTTGTGAGTGACATTGCCGAAGGGTTACAAAGTAAAGTTTGCCTTTTTGCGGATGACACCAAGATTTGCAACAGAGTGGACACCCCGGAGGGAGTGGAAAACATGAAAAAAGATCTGAAGAAGCTAGAAGAATGGTCTAACATTTGGCAATTAAAATTCAATGCGAAGAAATGCAAAGTGATGCACTTAGGGAGTAGAAATCCAAGGGAGACGTATGTGTTAGGCGGGGAGAGTCTGATAGGCACGGACGGGGAGAGGGATCTTGGGGTGATAGTATCTGAGGACCTGAAGGCGACGAAACAGTGCGACAAGGCGGTGGCCGTATCTAGAAGATTGCTAGGCTGTATAGAGAGGAGTGACCAGCAGAAGAAAGGAGGTTTTAATGCCCCTGTATAAGACGTTGGTGAGGCCCCACCTGGAGTATTGTGTTCAGTTTTGGAGGCCGTATCTTGCGAAGGATGTTAAAAAAATGGAAGCGGTGCAAAGAAAAGCTACGAGGATGGTATGGGATTTACGTTCCAAGACGTATGAAGAGAGGCTTGCTGACCTGAACATGTACACCCTGGAGGAAAGGAGGAACAGGGGTGATATGATACAGACGTTCAAATATTTGAAAGGTATTAATCCGCAAATGAATCTTTTCCGGAGATGGGAAGGCGGTAGAACGAGAGGACATGAAATGAGATTGAAGGGGGGCAGACTCAGGAAAGATGTCAGGAAGTATTTTTTCACGGAGAGGGTGGTAGACGCTTTGAATGCCCTCCCGCGGGAGGTGGTGGAGATGAAAACGGTAACGGAGTTCAAACATGCGTGGGATATGCATAGAGGAATCATGTGCAGAAGGAATGTATCCTCAGAAGCTTAGCTGAAATTGGGTGGCGGAGCAGGTGGGGGGAAGAGGGGGTGGTGGTTGGGAGGCGAGGATAGGGGAGGGCAGACTTATACGGTCTGTACCAGAGCCGGTGATGGGAGGCGGGACTGGTGGTTGGGAGGCGGGAAATACTGCTGGGCAGACTTATATGGTCTGTGCCCTGAAAAGGACAGGTACAAATTCAAGGTAAGGTATACACATATGAGTTTGTCTTGGGCAGACTGGATGAACCATGCAGGTCTTTTTCTGCCGTCATCTGCTATGTTACTATGTAGCCGATGTGTCTTTATTCCAGAATAATAATGTGGCGTCTAATGATATTTGGACAGAATTTAAATTGCCAACTGAAAGGTAAGTAGAAGGAATTATTTCAGCGTTGACTCCTACTCGACCTTTGGTGGATCCTTGTTCAACAGTCGTGGTTAGGAGTCTAACTTCTTCTGTATCCCTGTGAACTCAACTGCGATTAAATTTTTATATTTGGGGAAAGTTCCTGAAAAGTGTAAGCCTTCTACAGTGAAACCTTTGATAAAGGGAGTGTCATTGGATGCATCAGTTTTAAGTAATTATAGGCCCATCTCTGTTGTACCTGTGATCATGAAGGTGGTTGAAAAATTAGTTCTCAAACAGTTGGTGGAATTTGTAGACAGTGTGGCGTGTTTGGATAAACATCAGTATGGTTTTCGGATGGGCCATGGTGTGAAGATTCTATTCTTGTCAACTTTGGATGCGATTAGAAGAGGAAATGATAAAGGTCTGACATATTGTTTTACATCCTTGGATGTGTCAGTGGCTTTTGACACACTAGATGTTGACCTGTTGTCACAATTGAAAATGATTGGTGTGTGAGATTGGTTTACCTCATATTTGAAGGGAAGGTCTTTTCAGGTGTTTAGTAAAGGACAAACATAACGAGTTGTGACTTTATTTAAAGGAGTGCCGCAGGGTTCAGCTCTTTCTGCTTTACTATTTAACATTTATATGTCAGCTTCAGGTAGAATATAGCATATATGCTGACAATATTCACTTTTTCTTTCCAGTACAAGGAGGTTTGGGTTATGTTGTGAGTAGAATAAACGTATGAATGAAATTCACCAATGGATGACTTCTCACTGACTTATGTTAAACTTGAAAAAAACTGAGTTGATATTCTTTGGAGATGATAAATCTTTGAAGCAATGTAAATTTTATTTTTTTAAATTTTTTGTTACATTTGTACCCTGCGCTTTCCCACTCATGGCAGGCTCAATGCGGCTTACATGGGGCAATGGAGGGTTAAGTGACTTGCCCAGAGTCACAAGGAGCTGCAGTGGGAATCGAACCCAATTCCCCAGGACCAAAGTCCACCACCCTAACCACTAGGCCACTCCTCCACTCCTACTCTCACTCAGTATGTGTGAGAGATTTGGTATTGGAAGTTAAGGACAACATGAGGGTAGTTGGTGTGATATTAGACGCAGAACTATCTCTGAAAAATCAAGCGTTGGCAGTTGTTAAAACTGCTTCTTTTCTGCTTCATTTTCTGAATAGGTTTAAACCTATGTTATCACGGTGTGATTTTCGGTCTGTGATACAGAGCATGGTAGTTTCTCTCATTGATTATTGCAATGCTGTGTATATGGGTATTGCAAAATCTAGATTACAAGCGCTACAAATGATACAGAATGCTGCGGCTTGCTTACTGAGTGGTATTTCTCATTTTCAACATGTAACACCTGTTCTTTGCACTGGTTACCCATTCAGTTTAGAGTTCTATATAAAAGTGCAAGCTTAATTCATCAAGCATGATATGCACTTTTTGTTCCCTGGTATTTGAAAAATTGTTCCCTGGTATTTGAAAAATTCTATTGTTCTGTACAGGCCATTGAGGACCTTGAGGTCAGAGCAGGCAATGTTATTGGTAACTGGAGATTTACACTCTGTATGATATGTTTGTACTTGGAATTAGATCTTCTCACTTGCTGGTTTGCAAATTTGAAATGCACTACCTGGAGTCATTAAATTGTGTAGTAATATGACAACTTTTCGTAAACTACTGAAGACACATGTGCAGGCATGGAGCTAATGTGTTTCAACATTTTACTTTGACACAACTAACTGTTTTATTTGAAATTGCTGAGATTATTTTTTGTATGAGTTATCATGGGGCTAATATGTTATATTTTTATTTGTTTTGATTTGAAGTTTGTTTACCTTGATTATGGATGTGATATTCCGCTTTTTTGTAGGTGGAATATACATTTTTAAATAAATAAAATTATTTAAGCCAACCAATTGTTATTGTAATAGATGTACAATAGCAGCCAGTTCAAGGGATTTCAACCATTTCCTATCAGGGAAAATGCATAAATACATCATTTGACAGAGGAATTTTCTTATCCTAGAGGAGACATAGCCAGATATATTTTGGGTGGGCTTGAACCCAAAGTGGGTGGATGCAGCACCCCCCCCCCCCCCCCACGCTTTCTGCCCCCACTTCCTGCTCTAGCAACCACTAACAAATACCTGAGCTGGCATGGATCCCTATGCCCCACTGGCTGAAGGTCATTCTACTTGCTGCAACCGGTGGCACTATCCACATACTACTACCGCACCAACCTCTCCCCTCCGCTTAGTTTTCCTGCATGTGCAAGCACTGAGCTTGCACTAGGGGGGGAGGGAGGTGAGGATATGGTGACAATGTGTGGATAGTGCAGAAAGTAGGAGAATGACATGTTCTGGCCACCCGAGGGCTTGGGGATTGCCACCAGCCATAACAAAGGTGCCAGAATGTTGGGGTGGGCCGAAGCCCACCTCTGGCTATGCCACTGTATCTTAGTTATATGACTGCTCTGGAGAGTAAAGAGCACCAAACAAATCTTATTAAAACCATTTTTAGAAAGTGGATGTCTTGCTACTTCTAAATTTTCTCTGGACAGATCCAGTATTTGGGCTGCTATCCACTCACAAACCTGTCAGCAAACATTCATCTCCCTGCAGCTGCCTACGGGAGAAACACTTTCTTATCTGTCACCCGAGTGATTGCAGACAATGTAAGTACAATATCAGTACCACAGTAAATGCTGGGACAATCATGTCAGCTTGGTGCATGCTGGAAAGTATAATTCTTCCTCACTGGAGGAAACCGCATCACAGATCCCAGAAATAAGCAGAACAGAATGCCCTGAGTCATTCCTGGCTTTACTTCTATTGAAGATGTGCAGACATAGGCCTTGTTGTGTATAGGGAACTACAGCTCACTGCATGCACTGGGATAAACCAAGCCTAACTACTGTGAAAGGTGCTGATTATTTAGTACGGGGTACTCCAGGACTGGACTTGGGAAACACTGGCTTAAGGTAGTGGTTCCCAAACCTGGTCTTGGAGGCACCTCAGCCAGTCAGGTTTTCAGGATATCCACAATGAATATGAATGAGATTTGCATGCACTGCCTCACTGCATGCAGATGTCTCATAAATATTCATTGTGGATATCCTGAAAACCTGACTGGCTGGAGTACCTCCAAGACTTTGGGAACCACTTGCCTGAGAACACCCCGTGTACAATAAATACCTATGTATAATATGTAAACTGCTTCAATTGCTACACCTCCTCTGTGGTTACAAATCCCATCCCCATCCCCTGGGTTGAGAACTCATGCTGCAAACCATCCCTGGTCCCAGCTACCTTCCCTGCCTGGGCACCTGACAGTCTATTTCAATGGAGTAATGGTACCCTTAGGGCACCTTCCAGCCCTGCCTCTTGCCATGGAGAAGAGAAAAATGGCCTTATGCCAGTGATTCCCAAACCTGTCCTTGGGAATCCGAGCCACTCAGGTTTTCAGGATATCCACAAGAACTATGCATGAGATCCATTTGCATACTCTATTTAGTATGCAAATCACTCATGCAAGGCCAGCACAGGTTTTCAGGATATCCCTAATGAATATGCATATGAGAGACATCTGCATGCCTACTACTCCATTGTATGCAATTTTTTTTTTCATGCGTATTTAGAGAAATTCTGAAAACTTGATCCAGTAGTGGCCCAAAGACACCTTTGGTGCAATGCTTCTGAACCCACTCCTGGAGGCAGAATGAGCCAGCTGGCGTTTCAAGGTTACCTCATTACATATGTATGAGCTATACCCTTGTAAGATGGACCTCCATTATCGGCAAATGGCTCATGTATAGTTATTGTGATAATGCTGAAAAACTAAGAAGCATTCCCTGAGGGCAGGGGTGGGTAACCTCAGTCTAAGGGCCACAACCTAATTAGGTGATCCAGCTTTCTACAATGAATAGAAATATGAGATTGATTTGCATGTACTGCCTCCATTGTATGCAAATATATATCTCATGCATATTCATTGTAGAAATCTAGAAAAGCCCACTGGGTTGTGGCCTTTGAGGACAGTGATTACCCATCCCTGCCTTAGGATGTGTCTCTATGTAGCTCCAGGTTACCTCAGTAAGGCAGGTCCTGGTTTGCCGCCTTGCTTTTCCTACAGCAGCAAGAATTAGTAACCAGGACCAAGTAACTGGAGCTAGTTGGTAACCCTGCACTAATACATCTCCCCCCCCCCCCCACCCCCCAAAAAAAAAAAAATCTTCTAGAATATACCTCACCCCCTTTTCTTCAGGTATTCAGATTGGATTATGAAGAAATTCTGGAACATTCCTTTAATCAAAGCTGCCATGCCTACTTTGTGGAAAGTACCCCTGAGCAGATCTGCCCTGTATACTAAAAAGGTGGCATCTGGGAGCACATCTGGAGTGATCAGGTTTCTTCAGGTCCTCCCAAGCCCTGCTGTATTCTGACTTTGCACGATTTTGTGTCTTAAAGGCCACATGCACTATACGTAACATGACAGAGGAAAAGAGGAGGGAGCATGGGGTGAGCCCCATTCACCCCCAAGATCTCATGCATGCAGACAGACTGGTAAGGAAAATGTTCACAGTTGAGAAATACACTTCAGCTATATGATGGATTTCAACAAATCTACTAATACACAGCTCTACAGTATACACAACCATGCCATTCAGCCTACCAAAGTCAGGTTCACGTCATTCCTAGCAGACATGATTTGAGCATTCTTTGACTCCCCACCCCCCAAAGAAAATTAGCCTAACATGTGCATTCCTATTCCTACCTGTATCCCCAGAACTGCAGCAACAGCTGGTGTGAAACAGTGACCTGCCAACTGCAAGCAGTGGGCCATAAAACAGAGATTACACTGGCTGTCCTCCGGCTCATTCATGATGACTTCTTTGCAAAGGTGAGGTTAGTCTGGGAGAGTGCCCACCACTCAGGCTTCTTCTCCACTCACCCCTCATCCTTATACCTCCTAACCCTAAGTAACTTCAGCACCTGGATCCCTCCCCAACCAGGTAAACCCATTTTCCAGTATATCAACCCTATAATAACCATTCATCATATCAACCATCTTCACATTCACTGTCACAGCAAGCTGGCTGTATAGTGACAGTTCAACCACCTTGTCAATACTCTCTATTCTGCCCATAGGACCTACTTGCATTAGTTCTGGATCTGGCTACCATCTTTAGTGATAACTATAACCTAATTAAAGCAGGAGGGCTGAGAACCAGGACACCTGCTTCAAAGCTTACTGCCACTCCTCGAGCTCTTGAGGAAGTCAATTCTCCCTCCATTGTCACAGCTGCAGTCAAAATCGGCCTTAGCGTGCCCTGACACAGGTCTTTTCCATGCATTAAGGCCATGGTTACAGCAGCTGTAAAAACCCAGATTTTCTATTTTGTGCATTAAGAACCTTGTGCATGTGTTGCCATCAGCATGTGGCCATTTGAAATGGACGCACAACTTCACCACATAAGGAGAACAGACAACCTTTATTCAGAGTTTGGTGCTTTGAATAAAGATTGTCTGTTCTCGTTACACATGTGAAACTGTGTGTCCTCTACTCTTGGAACCCAAGTTGAATAGGATTTTAAAAAAGGAAAGACATAGCACCTGTCCTGAAAGGGCTCCAGTGTTATCCGTGTACTAACCAGTTACCGTGCAGTAATATAGATGAACTAACTACTTAGGACAGGAATACCTACTCTCCACCCAACACGCTGCCTCAAAAAATAAAATAAAATCATTAGAATGCAGTTAGCACATGTACATTTCAAAACTGCCTGCTTCCTGCAATAGCCTTTAACATGTGCCTAATGCAGCTTAGTAAAGGGCCCCTCCCATAACTGAATGAGACTCATTTTGAACAATTAAGAAAGGTGTGGGTTAAGTCCAAATTCACATCTATGGTCCTATACAGCTTATGTACTATGCTATAGCTCTTAGAAAGGGGGGGGGGGGTGCACTTCCAGAACTGCTTGAGCCTGTGCTCCCACGTGGCAGCAGCTTGGTGGGGAGAAAGAAGGGGGAGAGTGTCTGCCTTTCCTCTTCCAAGAGCTTTACCCCATCACCACACCACACTCTTTTCCCATTTGCAACAGGCACAATTCAAGTCTGTGAAAGTGACAAGCGAGTTTGTACTGGAGGCGAGAGACAACAGCGTCCTCTTCCTTATGGAAAGCATGCGGCGGAGAGAGGTAGGAAAGATGGATGATCCTTTGCACCGATATTAAAAATACTTATGAAAATAACATTAAATAGATGACAGAAGGACCAATGAACAGAGTTATTGCAGGTTGATTTATTGTAAGAGCACTGAAATGAAGGTCTGTGATGATATGTCCCCATGCATTCTGGGTACAATACCCAGAATGTTGTACATAAGTACATTAAGTGTTGCCATACTGGGACAGACCAACAGTCCATGACGTCCAGTGACAAGTACCTGGCAAGATCCCAAAACAGTATATACATTTTATGCTGCATATCCTAGATGTAAGCAGTGGATTTTCCCCAAGTCCATCTTAATAATGGCTTATGGACTTCTAGAAGTTAGCCAAACCTTTTTTTAAACCCCCGCTAACTGCTTTTACCACATTCTCTGGCAATGAATTCCAGAGTTTAATTACATGTTGAGTGAAGAAATATTTTCTCCAATTTGTTTTAAATGTACTACTTTGTAACTTCATTGCATGCCCCCTAGTCCTAGTATTTTTAGAAAGAGTAAACAGACACTTCATATCTACCCGTTCCGCTCCACTCATTATTTTATAGACCTCTATCATATCTCCCCTCAGCTGTCTTTTCTCCAAGCTGAAGAGCCCTAGCCACTTTAGCCTTTCCTCATAGGGACGTCATCCCATCAACTTTATCATTTTTGTCACTCTTCTCTGTACCTTTTCTAATTTCACTATATTTTTTTTGAGATGTGGTGACCGTATTCTAAGTGCAATCATACTATGGAGTGATATAAAGACCTCATTTCTGTTTTCCATTCCTTTCCTAACATCATCTCACATCCCTGCACTGAACTGTTTGTGTCTCTACCATGAAAGAGTGGGGTGGGGGGGGGGGGGGGGGGTGGAGTTTGATGGGAAGAGAAATCAAAGGAAAGAAAATGGCAAACACAAGATAAGCCAGACTTGTTAATTTTTTGTGCATGGTGAACAGTTACCTATTTAAAATGCTGTTTGTTGTTAGCCAGTTCAAGTGGGGAGAGGATAATTACAGATGTTATATGGTGAAGCAGCTACCACAAGAATAATGAAGAGGGATGCAAGTTAATGGGCCCTGTCCTCACTGCTGCTGACTGCACATCAATCATCACACAATAATCGTATTTGGTATTGTACTTTTGTAGGTTTTATCTAGAGGTGATTTACAGGCAGAACCACCTTATTTTATTTATTTTTATTAGAATTTATCTAGCAAGGGAAGGAGGCTAGGCTCACCTTAGAGCTACTGTCAAAGATTACAGATAGTGGCAGCAGACAGCATACACTGGCTGAAAAGCAAATGCATTTTTTTCTTACATTTGTACCCCGCGCTTTCCCACTCATAGCAGGCTCAATGCGGCTTACATATTATATACAGGTACTTATTTGTACCTGGGGCAATGGAGGGTTAGGTGACTTGCCCAGAGTCGCGAGGAGCTGCAGTGGGAATCGAACCCAGTGCCCCAGGACCAAAGTCCACCACTCCTTTCTAAAGTTTTCTCCTTTCCAATAAAAAAAACAAAACCCCAACAACATTCTTTTCTTCTGTTGCCAGACGGTTCTGGAAGTCATTCAGGCCAAGATGATCCCCCTGTCCCTGTGGATTCTCATCGGCAGTGTCATAGGGGGACTCCTGCTGCTAACCCTGATAATAATTATTCTCTGGAAGGTAAAATATGAGAAACGTTTCAAAGTTTGTGTAGGAAAAACCTAACTGACAATGCCAGAGCTCCAGCCCAGTAATTGCTGTGGCAAAATTAGATAACTTGTCAGGCACTAAATCTTAAAGCAACCAGGTCAGGGACTGAGGCATTTCTGTGCCTATCAGAACATATTAACAGCTGGTATTAGAACTGTGAGCGGAACCTGTCTTTTGCAAACTTAAACACCATGCCATTATTAGTTCCTAAACAGTGATGCATAAAAAAAAAATGGAGGGAATCTGCACTGAGCATAAGTTACAATCCTTTTAGCCTTATTTAGTAGGTTACACTATACATCCACCAACAGAATTTTTGTTATGCTTTTGAGTGCACTGACAGTTTGCCTCTCTCTAACAGTTTGGATTTTTTACCCGCAAGACGCAAGAGGAGGGGAAGGAAGAAGCAGAGAAAAAGCAGGAACAGTGAGCTGCCAGACTGCGCTGCTCCAATCTTCAAAAACCAGAACAAACATGCCTTAAAGTTCATCACCAGCACGTGCATAAAAATGCAGGGAGGGAGAGTGTTATAGGTCCACTCGGGCCAGGCTGCCAGTACCTTCCTCACAAAGTATCTGAGGCCCAGTCTTCTAGACAGGGCCATGGCATTACCACTTACTTCCAACTGCTTCCAATAGAGGTCCATGTTCAGAAAGTTCACGCCAAGCTGGCTATGAGAGACTGATGTAGCCTCCAGTGTGGGTTCTCGAAGGACACAGGCAGATTGATACCTTGTCCTTAGTATGAGAAGTACGAAAGGCTCTTTCTGACAAAGTGTAGGAGGGTGAGGGTATGCCCGATTGGAACCTTGTCCTGTGAAACAAGAAGTACTGCTGTAGTCCTAGCTAAAAGGGAAAAGCCCCAGCCAGGAGCCTAAACATTCAATGGGCCACTCAAGTCCATCTCTCCTGCTTTCTGACATCTGTGATCAGAAAGCTCCCCTGCACCTTCTACAAAATCATTTCTTAAACATCTGTTTGTAGAGTGCCATCTTCCCCCAAATCAGCTCCCAAAGTCCTACTTTTGTAAATCTGAACATAACAGAACCAGCAAAGGATTATCAAGTGGCAGTGTTTTAGAAGGTGGAGCTGTATTATCTTCTGATGTCAGCATCTTATCCAAGTCTCAATACAGGAGAGAAGACATGGAAGATAAAACCCCCTACTTCAATAATTTGGTGTGGCTGTAACAAAGAGCAATAAAGATTAAAATATGTCACTCTCAGATCTTTAGCTATTTTAAGTAGACTGTGGTTGTACTGAACTGTAGCTACAGGAGGATAACAGACACCTCCCCCCCCCTAGTCCCAATATATGTTTCATCTCATTTGATTTCATATTTGCAAGTATTAAACAGATTCATTTTAGATTTAAATTACAGAAGGGTTGATGAGTAAATACTTTAACTGAGCCAAACCAGATCTTAATACTTTGATAGAGCTTGGCTAGAGTTTTGGATCAGCAACCCAGGCCGAGGGGCAGGGAACAGTGGCGGACACAAGAGCAGATACTATCAACGTTCACAAATTGGAGGGGGGAGGGAAGCAGTTGTGAATACCAGAAAGCCTTTTATTCAACTTTAGTTCATATGTTTTCTTTGGTTGCTCAAGGTTAGTTTCATGCAGATCGAGTATGTACTTCTCTATCCCTAAAGGGCTTGTAGTGACGTGACTTGCCCAAGGTCACCAGAAGCATCTTATAGCTTCCCCGGCTCTCAGCCTGCTGCTCTAACCACTAAGCTATTCCTCAACTTTGTATGACAAAAAACAGATTGACATTCACTCAATTCCAAACTCAGCGGCTGCTAGAAAAGATAGGGTTTCTGAGCAGATACAGCTTAATCAATGTGGTCTAAACACCACTACAGTCAACAGCATGGCTCAAGAGCCCTGGGCCAGTGGTAATGTGCCCTACAACTCGGTTCACTGGATCAAATCAGTCCCATCTGAATGCTGTCAATGCTCACCATCTGGCTATGAAACTGTCTACAACTGGCACTACTTCTGCCAAGAGTGAAGTGATCAAATTATCTTCTTGGCTGTGACTTACTGTGAATGATGTCTGCACAGATGCCATCCTACACCATAAGTACATAAAGTATTGCCATACTGGGAACGACCAAAGGTCCATCAAGCCCAGCATCCTGTTTCCAACAGTGGCCAATCCAGGTCACAAATACCTGGCAAGATCCCAAACAAGTACAAAACATTTTATACTGCTTATCCCCGAAATAGTGGATTTTCCCCAAGTCCATTTAATAATCATCCATGGACTATTTATTCCTTTAGGAAGTCGTCCAAACCTTTTTTAAACTCCAGTAAGCTAACCGCCTTTACCACATTCTCTGGCAACAAATTCCAGAGTTTAATTACATGTTTGAGTGAAGAAAATTTTTCTCCAATTAGTTTTAAGTTTACTACATTGTAGCTTCATCGCATGCCCCCTAGTCCTAGTATTTTTGGAAAGCGTAAACAGACACTTCACATCTACCCGTTCAACTCCACTCATTTTATAGACCTCTATCATATCTCCCCTCAGCAGCGTTTTCTCCAAGCTGAAAGCCCTAGCCGCTTTAGCCTTTCCTCATAGAGAAGTCGTCCCATCCCCTTTATCATTTTTGTCACCCTTCTCTGTACCTTTTCAAATTCTACTATATCTTTTTTGAGATGCGGCGACCAGAATTGAACACAATATTCGAGGTGCGGTTGCACCGTGGAGCGATACAAAGGCATTATAACATCCTCATTTTTGTTTTCCAGGCCTTTCCTGATAATACCTAACATTCTATTTGCTTTCTTAGCCGCAGCAGCACACTGAGCAGAAGGTTTCAACGTATCATCAACGACGACACCTAGATCCCTTTCTTGGTCCGTGACTCCTAATGTGGAACCTTGCATGATGTAGCTGTAATTCGGGTTCCTCTTTCCCACATGCATCACTTTGCACTTGCTCCCATTAAACGTCATCTGCCATTTAGACGCCCAGTCTCGTAAGGTCCTCTTGTAATTTTTCACAATCCTCCCACGATTTAACGACTTTGAATAACTGTGTCATCAGCAAATTTAATTACCTCACTAGTTACTCCCATCTCTAGGTCATTTATAAGTATGTTAAAAAGCAGCGGTCCCAGCACAGACCCCTGGGGAACCCCACTAACTACCCTTCTCCATTGAGAATACTGACCATTTAACCCTACTCTCTGTTTTCTATCTTGTAACCAGTTTTTAATCCACAATAGAACACTACCTCCTATCCCATGACTCTCCAATTTCCTTTGGAGTCTTTCATGAGGTACTTTGTCAAACGCCTTCTGAAAATCCAGATACACAATATCAACCAGCTCACCTTTATCCACAGGTTTGTTCACCTTTTCAAAGAAATGTAGTAGATTGGCGAGGCAAGATTTCCCTTCACTAAATCCATGTTGACTTTGTCTTATTAATCCATGCTTTTGAATATGCTCTGTAATTTTGTTCTTAATAGTCTCTATCATTTTGCCCGGCCCAGACGTCAGATTCACCGGTCTATAATTTCCCGGATCTCCTCTGGAACCTTTTAAAAAAAAAAAAAATCGGCGTTACATTGGCCACCCTCCAATCTTCTAGTACCACGCTAGATTTTAAGAATAAATTACATATTACTAACAATAGCTCCACAAGCTCATTTTTCAGTTCTATCAGTACTCTGGGATGAATACCATCCGGTCCAGGAGATTGGCTACTCTTCAGTTTGTAGAACTGCCACATTACATCCTCCAGGTTTACAGAGAATTCATTATGTTTCTCCGACTCGTCAGCTTCGAATACCATTTCTGGCACCGATATCCCACCCAAATCTTCCTCGGTGAAGACCACAGCAAAGAATTCATTTAATCTCTCCGCTACGGCTTTGTCCTCCCTGATCGCCCCTTTTACTCCTCGGTCATCTAGCGGTCCAACCGATTCTTTTGCCGAGTTCCTGCTTTTAATATACCTAAAAAAAATTTTTACTATGTGTTTTTGCCTCCAACACAATCTTTTTTTCGAAGTCCCTCTTAGCCTTCCTTATCAGCGCTTTGCATTTGACTTGACATTCCTTATGCTGTTTCTTATTTTCAGTCAGTTCCTTCTTCCATTTTCTGAAGGATTTTCTTTTAGCTCTAATAGCTTCCTTCACCTCACTTTTTAACCACGTCGGCTGTCATTTGGTCTTCCGTCCTCCTTTTTTAATACGCGGAATATATTTGGCCTGGGCTTCTAGGATGGTGTTTTTGAACAGCATCCATGCCTGATGTAAATTTTTGACTTTCGCAGTTGTTCCTCTTTCTTTTCACCGTTCTTCTCATAGTCTCCTTTTTTAAAGTTAAATGCTAACGTATTTGATTTCCTATGTGTACTTCAAAGCTAATATCAAATCCGATCATATTATGATCACTGTTATCAAGCAGTCCCAGCACCATTACCTCCCGTACCAGATCATGCGCTCCACTAAGGACTAGGTCTAGAATTTTTCCTTCTCTCGTCGTCTCCTGTACCAGCTGCTCCATAAAGCTGTCCTTAATTTCATCAAGGAATTTTACCTCCCTAGCGTGCCCGATGTTACATTAAATATGATCACCCATTATTATTGTGTTGCCCAGTTTGTTTGCGTCCCTAATTTCCTTTATCATTTCTGCATCCATCTGTTCATCCTGGCCAGAATTTTCAATCTATTTGATTCAAGGCTCTCGTTAATATACAATGCCACCCCTCCACCAATTTGATCCACCCTATCACTACAATATAATTTGTACCCCTGTATGACAGTGTCCCACTGGTTATCCTCCTTCCACCAGGTCTCAGAGATGCCTATTATATCTAATTTTTCATTTAGTGCCAATACATTCTAATACTCCCATCTTATTTCTTAGGCTCCTGGCATTCACATATAGACATGTTTGTTGTTCCTATTTACATGATGCTTAGTACTTGACAGTATTAATTTGCAATCTTTTGTCTGATTTTTATTTTTAAGGACACCTGATCTACTACGGTCTCTTTTTGCAACCTCACTATCAGGATACCCTATCTTCCCTGTTTTGGTGATATCTTTGAAAGATACCTTATCCCGAACCATGCACTTTTGAGCGACTGTTGGCCTTCCCCCCATTTCTAGTTTAAATAAGTGACACCAAGTTTACAAGCTCTGATGCGACACTTCAAACAATGAGCTAAAACAGCAGCACACAAAGCAAAGATACAGATTGCTTGGATCAGAGGGCAGGCTGCAAGGCATGAAACAGGAGGGGATCAGTTTTACTAAATAATTCAGAAAAGAAGTGACCATACAAAAATAAAGCATCTTGCTTTAAGGCTAAGTAGCACTTTGTCTCCTTTTAGAGAGTGCAGACCCAGTTTTAAAAGTCAAGCCTAATTACCGTGGTAGGGCAAGAGGCTCTAAAGCGGGTTAAAAAAACAAAAAAGCCACCACATCAGAAATTCTGAGGGGGGGGGGCACCCCACACACTTCAAGAAAATTCAAATTGCCCTATGGGGGAGGGGGAGTCAGTATCAAAACCCTGTGCCTATAGATACCAGGATGATATTCTTGTGCTAATGTATCACTCAGCAACCTTCAAGAGGCACAACTTGACCCAAAATGGATAGAGGCTCAAGAGAGTCTATATGCTACAACATACCACTTGCTCTTCAGAGGAAGATCTCTAAAATATTCTAAATGTCTCTGAACAAGAGGGAGGATGAGCAATGATCCACATCTGGAGTTCAGAGGTATTCCCCTGCAAAGCCTAAGAGTGGTGAAATTATTTGTGGGCCATGTTTACACCTGGGGGAATTGCACAATGCAGAATTTGCACAGAATATGAGATTTCATCTGCACAGCCACAAGAGTAAGGAAGCACCAAGGTCAGTCAACAATGAGGTCTGCCCGCACAGCTGGAAGAAGAAGCACGGAAGTCAGTCCTACAGCCCACGGATGAAGCTGCAGCTGAAGAGTCAGGGACTGAACCAGGATCAATGAAGCAGATGTGGCTTGAGGGGATTTTTGAGTCCGAGTCAGAAGAGTAGCTGGCAGGTTGGGGTGAAGAGATTAACCTTTTGGGGGAATCAAGTACAAGGTAGAGGGAGGCAGAACAGGCAGGCCTTAAGGTCTTTTTTTTTTTTACAGTACCTGAGTGGATTCTTCCTTTGACTAATAAAGGAAAAAAGGTATTACTCAAAAGACAGTGATTATACTGTATTATGGATTTTGCACATCATCTGAGGCAAGAGATGCATCCAGTCTGAGCAGTACAGATGTTTGATCATGAATCTGTCTTGGAACAGATCACATTGTGTCTCATGAGTGTATTACAGTTATGTCCATATGTAAAGGAAGAATTTCTATGAGAACTTTCTATTACAGGGGTGTAGTTGAGATCTGAAGGTTATTGAATGGAACCATCACTGTATCTTGTTCATTTAAGCATCTTACAGGGACCCTTATAGCATAATTTACTGCTCCTTTAACTCATAAGAGCAACCTACAAGCCTGCAGCCCATTTTATTGATCTAGATAGGACATATTTCAGCACAATTTTTCATACAAGATGGGGGAGTGTACACCGAAAGAGAATGACTTTTATAAGAGTGTAACGGAAAAAGTGTTAAAATATACTTTATACATCCCGTTTGGTGAGGGGGGGGGGGGGGGGGGGGAGAAGAATGACAAGCCCCTTACCTCAGGAAATAAAAGGAACAAAACCCAAAAGTCTATAGCATATTCATCTAAAGAGCCAAAAACAGACATGCTTCATTTTGCAAATCTCAATCAAACCTATCACGCAGATAAACTGCTCCTCACCTGCTGTGGCTTAATCAACCCCAGCATATAAAAACTGCCACCCACTTCAAGCACATCTGCAGATTAAGCCTCAATATAAAAAGACAAAACACACCTAGAAATAAGCATGTGTAAATTAACATTTATTATTACAAATGTACAGGCAAAAAAAGGTATGACGACAGAACCAGTCAAAATGTGGCTCCCGAGTTCACATTCAAACACCTTCTATAGGTCACACGAGAAGAGCTCAGTCACGCCATTCAATGTGGAGTAAGAGGAAGGGGAAAGGACAAAATAAATACCACATAAAAGGGCAGGTGAGAAAAGTGTGGTGGAGCGGAGCAGAGCGAAGGTGTGCGCCTCCTGGATTGTACCAGAAGAAACAAAAACCTATGTCTTTATACAGCTAAGAATTGCTTTTAATGATATACTAAAAAAACAATACTAAAAAAACAAACAAAAAAAAACAGCAAACCATGAAAGCAGTTCTAGTTAGGAACCAGGGGAAGGGAGGGTCCAGAACACACACATACAAATACCTAAAAAAACAAAACAAAAAAAAATTAACTATCATATCACAATCGTATTTTGGAGTGAGGGAGGTAGCAGTAGATGGTGAATCTTACTCAAAAATTAAACACTCCACCCCCCCCCCTTCCCTTTTTGGTCTTCTACCTTGAACGCTATAGATTTAGGTGAAAAGGGCTCCAACACACTGGAAAGAACCAGGGACAAAACGTAAGAATCAAAAACAAGGTTTGGCTCTATATTTGAGACCTTTTATAAATTGCTATGGGATTTGGATTAAAAACAACCAATAAAACAACAAAAGACAAAAAGAAACAACACAACCAAACCAAATAATGTTAAAAAGGCAAATCATGGAGCAATGCTGCCACCCTGTGCATGACTACAGTACTGTGTGCCTCAGAAAGCACAGCAGGGGAATGGTGGGGAGTATGTCAACACACACACATATATATATATTAAGACAACTTGTTTTTCCAGATCACACTGGAGCTAAGGAAGCCAAAATCTCTAAATTACTAGAGTCTGCTTGAAATGCAGATGGAATGAAGAGAATTTTTAAAAGACATTCACGTTTTATTCATTATTTATTAAAAAAAAAAAAATGAAAACTTAAATCTGCAGCAATGACTGGGTTATTTATCCCGATGCCTCTAGAGTTTATTTCTTAGAAAATGGCCGTCTTGAATGGGCAACCATGAAGATGGGGGCCAGGAAGTGACAGTATAACACATTCAACAGCATTATACCTTCCATGTATCACTCACTATACCGAGTACACACCAGGGCCTTAATTTTAAAAACATGCCATTCTTAATCTCTTTCTCCTTGAATCCTGGGATGAGGGTGGGGCTAAGATGAGTATCACAAAATGACCTCACACGGAACGTCATCCGGGAAATAAAGCCATGAGGGCCAGATTTATACCACAGCCAGTATGGAGCTGTCATGTCCAGAGAGCATTAAGTTAGTTATTTTGAAACAAGTGCTTACAAGGATGGGCTGCTACCATGGGTGCAGGGGAAGAGGAATAATTTTAACTTTAAGTCAGTCAGAAAGGTAAGGTGAGCACAGAATAGCTTAAGTGATCCAGAAGCAGCACAGCTAGTTGTCATGCAGCACAGAACACGCACACACACAGACAGCAGGTGCAACTTTCACTTAAAGTTCAAATCTCCTGCACTAATAGTTTTTTTAAAAAGTAAGCAGTGCCCTTTAAACTTAGATCACTGTGAGCTTGCAGAATCATGAAAAACTTTTAGTGCAGGGAATTAAACTGAAAATCAGAGCTGGCAGCATTTCACTCAATGGATTATTTGACAAAAAAGAATGAAAATAACTTGGAAAACAAAAACAAAGGTGGAGGGGGGGGGGGGGGGGGGGGAGAGGAAAGTTTTAGAAAGGGTATAGAGGCTCCAGGAATGCAGCAGCCAGAGAACCAATCCTGTGGTTGGAAATACTTTTTAACATAAGCAGAACCGTGCACTCAGGACACTAGAACAAATACAGAGTGCCCCTCCACCTCTTAGCTAGGCGTGTTTAAGGGGGGGGGGGGTCTCTTGCCCTCCCCCAAGCAGATGCAAGAGGTTGAGAATACAACTAAAACCCTTCCAGCCCCATCCAATCATTTCAGTTCTGATGACCTGGCCAAGCTCTTCCAGAAATATTTTTTTTTAATCCAAAATGACAACATATGGCAAGTATTGTTTTCTTGGCTACGGTACTGGAACATGAAATCAGGAGAGATCCTAGGGATACGAGTCCTAATCCCAAGAAGTTACTTCCTGGCTCTGAGCCACTGCTTACCCATAGGTTTTTATTTTTGCCCCACCCCACCCCCTTAGTTTTTTAGGAGAAGTAAATGCCTGAAATCTCTCTCTGCATGCACTTGTCTGAAAACATCAGGAGTGCAATGAGCTTTAGGATACTGTTGGGATGAAGGGCAGTACATGGACCCAAATTATACCTGGCTGGGTTTCTCTTTACCACCCCCCTTCCACTTTACGTAAAATGCAAAATGAAGGGGGTGGGGAGGGGAAGAATCCCCACCTCATCAGCAAGACAACACCAGTTGGACCTTTCAGGACAAGCCACCCCACTGCAGAACGAGACCAGAAATTTCACATGTATAAAATCAAGTTGAGCACTCGTGATGTAGCATTTTATCTCCCCTTTTTATGGTAAAGGGCCAAGCGTCACTGCTGATGGAATTATGATTTGATCTGTGAACGCTAATTGACGTTTGGAGGAGAGGGAGGGTGATCACCAGTCATAACATATGCCTTCTGGTAAGGGTGCATATTAAGTTCTCTCTCACCCTACTCCCCTCCCCCCTCCCTTTTCTGCTACTTCTGTTCTCATTCTTCTTATATTATTTATTTTACACTGGTGGGCTGAAGGCTCCAGTTTCAGTTCAGAAAGTCCATCGATCTGGGAGCGGGCTGTCGCTGCTAAAGCTGTGACTTGCCATGGCCTCTGGATTCCCTGTTTGTTGGCTGGAATCTTCCCCATTTAAGCTCTTCCTACACACTGGACATGTGTCATGCTGGAAAGGAATTTAGAGAGACAGTTACTACCACATCTGTACAAAATTCCCTCCTAAGTCAACCAAGGAGAAATTAGATCTTACCTGCTAATTTTCTTTCCAGACCAGTCCTATCAAGCAGGTGTATGCTCTCCTACCTGCAAAATAGACAAATCAGCACTGGATGTGTGTCATTATCCTTTAAGGACCCGATGTAGCCCAGCACCTGATGGGGCTGGGCTACACAGGTCCCTTAAAGGATGACATCACACATCCAGTGCTGCTTTGTGTCCATCTGCTGGTAACGGCATATATCCACTTGTCAGGACTGGTCTGAAAAGATGAGGAGGAAAATCTTTTTCATCCACATGCATACATTTCTTAGTAATGAAAGATAGGCTTGAAAGGAACTTCAAGGGAGTGTTTCCAAGTGTATTCCTCACTTCCAGGCAGGCATGACTTCCAGCAACAGATTCTACCACTTCCCTAGGGAGCTCCTTGTGGTGCCCAATACTTGTTTTAGAATTGAAGCTCATGACTTCTTGTGGGGAAGAAGCCCTGAACTCCACCTGCTGTAGGAGCAGATCAACTTGCAGCATCTCTTTCAAGCTGCAAGAAACCCATGTATTTACCCTACCTGCAGTGCTCACATTTAATTAGCCCTCATTTGTGGCTGTTCTTCTCTAGACTCTCTCAAGACATGTGGAACCCAAACCTAAATATAGTGCTCTGACAGGTTGGACACTACAAGTCTTGCACATACTATGTTGGGGGGAGGGGTGCGTGGAACGCAATTCTGCAAAATATGTCCTTCTGTGTTACAGTAGCCCTGGATGATACTTTTGGGTTTCAATGATGCCATCTTTCCTAAATACTTTCTCAGACTACTAAAAATCAAAAAGTAAAATAGTCTAGACTTGGAGAACTGTCACCAACATAATGTCAACCTTAACATGAAATTACTCATTATAGCCAACTGGCTTTCTTCTGCAAAACTAAAATTAAACCCTGAGGGGAAAAAAACAAAGGAGACCAAACCATATGCCTTACTAATTTCTTGCACCAAATCTCCCAGTTTTGATCTTCCCATCTCCACTATAGGATCCCCAGTTTATTTTGAACCAACTTGTACAATCTTCGGTGTCATTTTGGACTCAAATCTCACTTATTCGTACACCTCAAATATAGTACAGCACTCATACTTAAATTCAAAATGATCTTCTCAATACGTCATCTATTTACAAAACAAACACTTCGGGTTTCACTCTTTAGTAATCACTAACAGTGCTGGAACAGCCTCCTACATTTTCAAAGCTTAGATGTTTTCAACTACTACAGAATACAACAATAAAACTACTAACTGGATCAAAACCAAAATTTGGCATTACCCCACTCCTTTCAAGAGACCCATTGGTTGCCCATTATGTATTGGATTATCTTTAATACCCTCAGTTTGGTTCATTAAATTCACCACTCTGGTATCCCACTGTAATGCAGCAACGTGGTTTTTAAACCAGTTCTAGCCAGTCTAGCGAGCAAGTAGTAAAACAGGACATGCACAAAAGGGTTCTCCGAGCCATTTTCCTGTCACGGTAGCAGCTAACAAAAACTGAATGCAAATGATCTAAAAGTTGTTATAATGAGCTAATTAGTATTATAATGCGCATGCAAGGCAGATGCACAGCCGTTTCCCGACCCCATGCCTTTGGTCCCTAATTTTAAAAGCAGAGTTGATCCCAGGTGAAGGTCACACAGCAAATAATTTATTAAAAAAAAAAAAAACCCCGACGTGGCTGTGCTGTGTGGTAAAAATGCTGCCACTCTGAGGAGGATCTGCAGCTCTGCTATTTTATTTATTTAATTAGGATTTATATATCGCCTTTTTGAAAGAATTCACTCAAGGCAGTGCACAGTAAGAATGAAACAAACATAAGCAATAGACAATTACAGCAGTAAACATATTCAAATAATACAAAGTATGGCATAGTATACTACTTGCAAAGTCAACACAATATATAATAGAACATTTTAATAGACAACACAGGATATAAGTAAAGATGAACGTATAGATAGGTAACAGAGTAAAAGGAGTTAGAAAATAAGGTCACTAATTTAAAGAAAGTTGCACATGAGGTCAGAGATGATTAAATGCCATCTCAGCTAGGGTAGGAGTGGATAAGCATATCCTGCTGCAGTATGTGCAGCCTGTGTCACTCCTTCCATTAAAGGCCTTGTTGAAGACCCAAGCTTTCACCTGCTTCCTGAAGTAGAGAGAGTCTTGTGTTAAGCGGAGCCTTTCAGGCAGTGCATTCCAGAGTGTGGGGGCTACTCTGGAGAAGGCTCGCTTGCGGCTATCACATCGTGTAATGTCTTTTGGAGAGAGTGTGGTTAGGGATATCCCTTGGGAGGACCTTAGTGTTCTTGCAGGTGTGTACGCAATGCTGTACACGAAGAGACAGTTCCTGCTCGACAGACTTTACAATCTAACGAGGACTGACACGGGAATTACTAAGGTGGGAATTATATGAGAGAGAGTGAGAAAGAGAGAGATGGAGCTGATGAGACAGGGAGGATGACAGTGTTATAGAGAACGACACGGGGACAAAGCTTGCGGGGATGGGGCAGGGATAAACTTTGTCCCCATGTCATTTTCTTCTTTGAAGCCTGTTAATGAACTGGACTATTATTTATGTTTGAGTGATGCAGACATTTTGATTTTTTTTTGAAAACTCAAGCAAACATGCTGGCTACAACTAGCAAAATTTGCATGGGGAATCTTGTACATCCTGCTACCAGCACATCTTCTATTGCAGGAAGGACTGTGGAAGACAGGAGAGCTAGACTAAATCCTGAGATTGTTTATGACTTCTTATTAATCCACAGAATAAAAAATCATAACAGTGCTTCATAGGGTATATTTCTCCTCTCTAGGGCATACAGAACAGGTTGTACTGTGTACCCCTGGACATTTTAACAGGGTGGATTAGGATTCCTTGGGTTAGCAGAAATCAGCTATTGTTGGGGTTGGAAGGGTAGAGGGTGGTGGTGAGGAGGGTTATTATAGCTGCTCGCTGTTATTATTGTGTTCTATTTGTAATTTATACACAATAGTTGCACAGCATATTGTTCTTTTTTATACTTTAATAAAAAAAATTAAATATAAAATCATAATTGTTCAAGGCTTCTGCTAAGGACAGAACCCATAGGCACGGGGCAGGGACAAACTTTGTCCCCGTGTCATTCTCTATTATCCACAGAGATAGAGAATGAGGAAAGAGGAGAGGTTGGTTTAAGGGGGAAGATAAGAAGCTCAGTCTTGGTCATGTTTAGTTTCCACTTGTGTTAGGGACCCAGAGAAGCTCGTTTTTAATTGGGTCCAGACAAATTTTGTTGCGTTTAGCCCGTTCTTGAATTGATGTTAGACAGGTAATTATTCAGAGCTGTAGGTAAGTCAGGTTCAATGCGTATGAGTAGCTTGCACATCATCCACACAGATGTAGAAACTGAGTGTCCATTGACCTAATCAGTTTTAGATTTATTTGGCTAATAGGGGAAAGTTTGGTATTACCCCCGCTGCAGCCTTTGGGCGAAACATGGCCACTACAGGTTATCTTTTTTTTATTTGCTTTGTGACCTGTTTCTGTTCTTTGGTTTGTGATGATCTTTTATGGATCCATAGTGCCTCTTTTGTTTGGGTTGGCCCTAAGTTTTAGTTAGGCCCTCTGCTGTTGTGACTTTCAAAAGCTAGACAAGGGAATACCTGCATGTTTTACCTCAAGATTTTCTCTGTCAACAGTAGTATCTACAAATGGAGTTCCTTGTTTTTGTTTTTCTTTATTCTCTCTTGTACTTGATTTTATATTATGTAAACTGCAATGAAAGATCATTCTCTAGGGCAGTTATCTAGTTTTAATAAACCTGAAACCAAAACCTATCTATTCAGTTTTCATTTGTACAGTCCAACCCATCCTGGCATATTCAATTTCAGAGAAACACATTTGTTCGTCTCTGGGTCCAGGGAGAGGTTTGGTGCATAGGAGGAATCCACAGCACTGAATTTTATTGAGCTGTGACTTTCCGCCCCAGATGTAACTGCACACGCGCACATTCAGAAAAGGTGATGTAGAGGTTCTGACTGTGACAAACCACTACAGATTGAGGGCACTGAGGAGTAAGGCTGCAGATACACTTTGTGGAATAACTCCTATTAGAGACTATCCATCCCCAAACTGCTCAGAAAGGCGATTAAGACCCTTACCAGTTCTAACCAGGGCACGATGCAGTCGCTGTGGAAGAAGTGACTACAGGGTAGCTGCCGAACCTGTTCCGTTGCTGTGTAATCCTCTTTACAAACAGGACACTCCAACCCCATATCTGTAACACACACACAAAGGGCAGTCGGCATGGTATACTCAGAGCAGTTTGGCACCACTTATCAGTCCAAGGGAGATGCAGGCCTCTTATCTGCATCTCTTTCCTACTGCACACATCCACTGAACATTTAAACTAAATTGACATAAAACAAAGCTAAGTGCTTTTTTTTAAATATATTTAAAAATTGGATATAAGAATTTAATACGTAATTGAATAAATGTTTTATAGATCAATGATGAGTTCAGTGAATCACAAGAAGTGTCTTATATGCACAAAAAAACAAAACAAAAGTCACTGCTGAGATTGGTGTTGGGTTTAGAAGATTGAGTGCCTGGATTAGAGCAGAGGGATAGTCCAACAGTTAGAGCAGTGGGGTCGAATACAGCCCACAGCAGTCGGCACCTTTTACATCTGCTGACTGCCACAGACTGAGTATCAGTGGGACTGTATTTAAAAACAGAAACTAGTGTCTTAGTTGTTCTAACAATTCAGGAACCAGGAAATGAGTAAAATCAGTTGCCACAACACTCTTGGAGAGGCCGATCAAAACTGCTTTTTTCAGTTTCGGCTGAAACAGAAACCTGAAGTTTGGTTGTGTGAATGTGAACCAGTGAGGCTGCTGGGGACTGTCAGAGTTTGCAGTCTGCATCCGTCCACTAAACCCATAGTGTTACCATATTTGCGGAGACAAAAAAAAGGACACAAAAATAAAATGCTGCCCCAGCCCTGCCCTTGATGCACAGTCACCTTGACCCCCTCCCAAAGAAAAACAGATTCTGTAAATAAAATTAGAAAAGATGTACATTTCCAAAAAGCAGCTTGCCCCCTTCTCTCCTTCCCGTCCACATGCAGCTAACCTTCTTTCCCTCCCAGACCTATTTTACAGCCCTGGTGGTCTAGTGGCCTCTTGGGGCAAGAAAGAACCTCACTCTTTCTTGCCCGCTGCTCTCGCTTCTTGAAAATTGCTGCTGAGACTTCAAGAGGTGGCCTTGCAAGACTTCAGTGAAATCTCGGCAGCCACTTTAAGAAGCGGCGGCAGCAGGCAGGGAAAAGCGAGGTTCTTTCCTGCCCCGAAGGTGTGCACTATGGTAGGTTCAGGGGGAGGAAGGCCAGCCTGCCTGCCCAGAAATGTAGGCAAACGGGCTGTCTGGAAAAAAAACGTCTGGACCCCCTTAAAAAGGACATGTCGGGGAAATCCGGACTTATGGTAACTCTATCCACAGTATGCAAGGCAGAATATAAAATGCGGTCTTTTGTTATTTATTATCTCCAAGCAAAATAGCCTCCTCCAACATGAGCTCGAGCTCATGAAAAAGTAAAAACCATAGTGCTTTTATGGTGGCTGACTGTGCTACACTTGAGTAACAGCTGATGCCCTATCTCCACAGAAAAGCTACTTCCTATCATACCAAAATTTACAGACAAATTCCTGCTGAACTTTGTATTAAAAGCATTTGGTGCACTTTACCATATAAACTGTTGTGCAAGATCATAACTACATTACTTGCAATCACAGTATAAAAGGAATGCAAAAAGTAGCTCCCTCCCCCCCACACACACCTTACAATCTGTTAGTGTAATCAGAGTAGAAGCGATACCCCAGTTATCAGTCATTATGACAGCAGTTGGAATGGGCAGAAGTAACTGGGGACCGCTCCTAGATCACCAGGGATTATAAAATAGCCTATGCGTGGAATCTTTCAGCCGAAACCAAAACCAGGTAGAAAAAGGATTTGGTATCGTAATCAAAACCAAAATTCAGTCAGCCTCTAAACAGCTGCTCGGTCCAACATATACCGAAGGCCGCTGTAAGAAAAAACCACCCACTACCATGACAGCCTGGTAAACTGTTGAGAATAAAGGTGGGGTGAGAGTTTAAATATATCCAACCTACCAACTTGTTCCTGAGTTACTGTCACTGTGGGAAGAGAAGTGATCTTGTCCTTGTCAGCTGGGGGAGGGCCGGTGTTTTCCAACTGTCCCAAAAGCTGAAAAGAGAAAAGGCAAACATTCGGTACCAACCAGACTGGAGACTGGAGTGCTCTTCAATATACCCCTACACACTTGGGAAAACGCTGGAGCTGATGCACGCATTTGTCCCCCATCTTCAAGCGACAAAGATGCAGTGCCAGGAATACAACAGAAGTTAAATAAAAACCAGACAACATATCTGCAAGATCTTCAGAGAGTTAATTAAACCAAGCATTTTCCTGAATCCCCTTCTCCCCCCAGCACAGTGCTGACACAGCCACAGCTTCCACACCACCTGTTGGATTGAAGGTGAAGAGACTCGGTACAGTCCTTGAAGGCTCATGGTTAAAATAAACCATAAAAGAAGCAGGCAGTACTATTACCTGGGTTACAATAGCATCCAGACCACTCTGTCCCCATGCATAGTCCCCAGGGTTGGAGTGCAGCATACCACTCCTGTGAACAGTATTAAGTGTAGTTAATATGGCATCGAAAAAGCCTTCATTCAAAAGCAAATACACATTCCTTTAGAAGACACATCACCAAGACAATATAACTCTCACTAACTGTCCTCAGCTCACAGAAAAGCACTGCCCCCGAAAAGCCAGAACATGGTAACTCAAAGTTTTGTCAAAACTAAGCTAACTCACCAGATGTCCTGTAGTTAGCTGTATTTCTTAATATGGAAGCCATTAGCAAAAGTCCAAAACAAAGTTCGCTTGATAAAATGGGAGATATTAAGCCAGAACACAGTACTGTATTACTTTTGGTCAAGAATTATATTGTGGGAATTTATTCAAAGAAATCAGATTTTTGGACTTTTCTGGTATTAACATTCTCCACTGTTAATGCATTTTGGCTTTTCAGGGCAGTTTAGGGAGTTCATGTATTGCTACTGAACCCCTATAATGGCCCTGCAGTGACTCACCAGCTACTGATAAGCAGAGGGAAGTCTTATGGCGCAAAACTGTGGCAGCTTTTCTTGAGGAAGAGAAACCTGCCCCAAACCTTTGGTCATGCCTGCTTCTACGATCATTACAGCATTCTTTTCCCTGTTCCCTTGGCAGGAGCTGGTGCCAACTCAAAAAAGTTACAAGAAGAGGAAGAGACTCCTTTGCATGTCTGGCTCTGCTTTACACTTTTAAAAGCTTTGGGCAGCAGACAAGACAAGATGTTTGTTTTACAGATGTCGATTAACAGGTAAAAAACAAACACACACGTCTGTCCTACAGCTTAAGTTATAGAACAACAGAAAGGTTTACTTCTGATTTGGGCCACTATTGCTCATCCTCTACCTGGCTCAAACTCCCATCCAGGAAAAGAGCATGTGAAGCTTTTTGGTCTGTGAGGTGAGAAAACAAACCTTTTTAAAGCCAGTTTAAAACTCAACTCACAAGGATGAGCTGAGAAGGGCCAACACCCAACGTGTAATTAAACTCTGGAATTCATTGCCGGAAAATGTGGTGAAGGCGGTTAGCTTAGCAGAGTTTAAAAAGGGGTTGGACGGTTTCCTAAAGGACAAGTCCATAAACCGCTACTAAATGGACTTGGAAAAATCCAAAATTCCAGGAACAACATGTATAGAATGTTTGTACGTTTGGGAAGCTTGCCAGGTGCCCTTGGCCTGGATTGGCCGCTGTCGTGGACAAGATGCTGGGCTCGATGGACCCTTGGTCTTTTCCCAGTATGGCATTACTTATGTACTTCTAGTCCTGCATGACAATTTCCTTTCATATGACTCAAGGGACCATTACCCTGGGGATGGAGATTATAGCTCCACAACAGCACTGGAGCCCTCTGTTACACAATTCAAACCAAAAAGGTAGTAACTTCTATAACTATATGTCTCGTTACAATATTAGTGTTCCTTTTTTCTTAGAGGAACTGGAAGAACAAGATTTCCCCAATATCTACACTGACCAGAAGCAATGACATAATATGGAGGACCTAGGCAAAAAAATTAGGAGTTCCAAAGCTTGCTGTACCTTCTTCAGTTTTGAGCAGGGTTGGGGCCCAGACAATTGCTGGCCTGATACAGACTGAAAATAAGCATTTTCGGTGCATTCTGATAAGTCATTTACACATCACGTAGGAAGATGCTCACATGCTTGTTTTTCAGGTCAGACCAGACAGGTTTTCTCTTCTCCAAACACAAATAGGAAGGAGAAATTACGTCTCACCTGAATTTTCTTTCCATTAGTCCTTCCCGCTATTCCAGAACCTGTGGAATAATTGTGTCTATCAACCAGCAGGTGGAGATAAAGACCTGAAAATTGAGCTGAGACATCTCTCTTGGCATCCAGTGCAGCTCCTCAGTATTTACTTAGACGAGCAGTAAGGAGAACCTCAGAATAAAAGCCACCACCTTAAACAATTCACCAACCTAACACTAACCAGATGAGCAAATGTTTGGACCTCTCATCACTAGACAACTTGCAGAGAACGAGATATGCAAGAAGAACCATGCAAGGTGGCAGTTATTTGACCCATTACTTTGTACCCACGAAACACATAAGAAACCTCAGACGGGCCTCTGGAATAGTGGGAAGGACTAATTTCTCCCTCCATTATGTAGCTTCTCACTGTTCCAGAACCTGTGGGATGTTCAAAAGCAACGCCTAGAGTTGATGGGATCCTGGCGCTGCCACCCAGAGGACCGAAGCCCCAAAACAGACTTCCAAGCGTGCTGCAATGTACACCCTGTAGTGTTTGGCGAAAGGTATGCAGTGTTGATCACATCGCTGCCTTGTAAATATCCGCCAGATACAGTAAGGTAGTCTCCGCCCACGATATCGCCGTATACCTTATAGAACGAGCCTGCAAGACCTAGTCGTTTCCCCGCAAGCAAATAAGCAGACGCAAAAGTCTCCTTCAACCATCTAGCAACTGTGGGCTTGGAAGCCATGAGGCCAAGCCTCTGCTTACCAAAAAGCATAAAAACAGTCCGACCAATTAGTGAAACTCATTTGCAACTTTAAGATACCTAATAAGGGGACACTACGCATCTCAAGAAGCTCCAAGGAAGAATACAGAGCCTCTTTGTCCTCTTTTCGAAAGGACGGAAGCACCACAGATTGAGATGATTGCCGATACCAATTTTGGAAGAAAGGACGAAACTGTGCCGTAAAACCAAAGGGGCACGGATCCTCCATGAACACTAGATCTTGCTTCAGTAGGCCGTGTATCTGCAGAGGACAGAAAGAAGCCCGGTTCAGCAGTTGAATCGGGTCAGCATACCACGGCCTCAGCAGCCAATCTGGGACTACAAGAATTATTCAACCCCAGTGCAGTACAATGCAATGCAGTAGTAGTAGTAGTAGAGATGTCCCCTGCCAGGGCTGCACTAGGCATTGATCCCCATCAAGCCCAGTTCTTTCTGATAGCTGAAGAACTTGGGCACGTTGGCATTCCTTTTTGTCACCATCGAGTCCAGAAGCGGAGAACACCATCAGTCCACTATCAGCTGAAAACCTTGGCTGGATAGTTCCCATTTTCCCATATCTAAGTAGAACCTGCTGAAAGAGTCCGCCTCCACATTCAAGGATCCCACGATGTGAACTGCTAGCAAACGTACAAGATTTTTCTTTGCCCAACTCACGAGGGAGGCAGTGTCCACTGCCATTGGACCTTGCGGTCCCGCCTTGCTTGTTATAAGCCACCACCATTGCATTATTGAAGAAAACATGGACCGGGGCCCCCACCAGAAAGGGAACAGAGTCGTGCAAGGCATTCTGCACAGCCCTAAGTTCCAAGTGATTTATCGACCAGATGGAACTTGTATGTAATGAGCTCCCCAACCTGACTTGCTGGTGTCCATTGTCATCACCCTTATTGGAAAGGGAGCTCCGACGGTCAAATTCGTGGGTGACCACCACCACTGCATACTCCTGCATACTTCTGGCAACAAGTGTCCAAGGAAGATGAAGGTCTTAATTCTATGACACCAGAAACCAGCAGCTGAGAAGAGATTCCTGTAATGGCTGCATGAGTCCTTGCCCATGGCACCACTTCCATTGCCACCATCATTGATCCCAGAACCTGGATGCAGTCCCAGACCCTGGGCTTGCCTCAACTGAGATGACGAATCTGTTGAACCAGGTTCAACCTCCTGCATTACGTGAGGAAGATGCTCTCCCATGCTGTGTTAAATAGAATGCTAATACTCCAGCATCTGCGATGGAGTTAATCTGCTCTTTTCAAAACTGATTGCCCAATCCAACTGCAGAATACTTCGGAATTGGAGGCAACGTTCTCAATTAGTTCAAGGGGTTCCTAACCACATGATCATACCAAGTGACATGTAATTCGACTACATCAGCTACATGGATACCTGAAAATTGGAGTTCCACAGGAATCCCCCCTCTCACTAACCTTATTCAACTTAATGATGATACCCTTGGCCAAACTACTATCAAATCAAAACTTTAACCCATACATATAGGCAGACGACGTAACGATCTACATCCCATTTAATCAAAATCTAAAGGAAATTTCCAATGACATCAACCAAAGCCTACATATCATGCATACATGGGCGGATGCATTTCAGCTGAAACTCAATGCAGAAGAAACCCAATGCCTAATATTTACCTCGCAACATAACACGAACAAATCCACCACCATTAACACACCAAAACTGAATCTTCCAATTTCAGACACCCTAAAAATTCTTGGAGTTACTATTGATCGACACCTAACACTTGAGAATCATGCGAAAAACACAACCAAGATGTTCCATTCAATGTGGAAATTAAAAAGAGTAAGACCTTTCTTCCCAAGGACCGTTTTCCGCAACCTGGTACAGTCAATGGTACTCAGTCATCTAGACTACTGCAACGCACTCTACGCTGGTCGCAAAGAGCAAATAATCAAGAAACTTCAGACAGCTCAGAACACTGCAGCTAGACTAATATTCGGCAAAGCAAAATATGAAAGTGCTAAACCCCTACGAGATTTTTAAGAAGGGTTCCAGAGGAGATCCGGGAAATTATAGACCGGTGAGTCTGACGTCGGTGCCGGGCAAGATGGTGGAGGCTATTATTAAGAATAAAATTGCAGAGCATATACAAAAACATGGACTGATGAGACAAAGTCAGCACGGATTTAGTGAAGGGAAGTCTTGCCTCACCAATCTAATGCATTTTTTTGAGGGGGTAAGCAAACATGTGGACAATGGGGAGCCGGTTGATATTGTATATCTGGATTTTCAGAAGGCGTTTGACAAAGTGCCGCACGAAAGACTCCTGAAGAAATTGCAGAGTCATGGAATCGGAGGTAGGGTATTATTATGGATTAAGAACTGGTTGAAAGATAGGAAACAGAGAGTAGGATTGCGTGGCCAGTATTCTCAGTGGAGGAGGGTAGTTAGTGGGGTCCCGCAGGGGTCTGTGCTGGGTCCGTTGCTTTTTAATGTATTTATAAATGACCTAGAGATGGGAATAACTAGTGAGGTAATTAAATTCGCCGATGACACAAAATTATTCAGGGTCGTCAAGTCGCAGGAGGAATGTGAACGATTACAGGAGGACCTTGCGAGACTGGGAGAATGGGCGTGCAAGTGGCAGATGAAGTTCAATGTTGACAAGTGCAAAGTGATGCATGTGGGTAAGAGGAACCCGAATTATAGCTACGTCTTGCAAGGTTCCGCGTTAGGAGTTACGGATCAAGAAAGGGATCTGGGTGTCGTCGTCGATGATACGCTGAAACCTTCTGCTCAGTGTGCTGCTGCGGCTAGGAAAGCGAATAGAATGTTGGGTGTTATTAGGAAGGGTATGGAGTCCAGGTGTGCGGATGTTATAATGCCGTTGTATCGCTCCATGGTGCGACCGCACCTGGAGTATTGTGTTCAGTACTGGTCTCCGTATCTCAAAAAAGATATAGTAGAATTGGAAAAGGTACAGCGAAGGGCGACGAAAATGATAGTGGGGATGGGACGACTTTCCTATGAAGAGAGGCTGAGAAGGCTAGGGCTTTTCAGCTTGGAGAAGAGACGGCTGAGGGGAGATATGATAGAAGTGTATAAAATAATGAGTGGAATGGATCGGGTGGATGTGAAGCGACTGTTCACGCTATCCAAAAATACTAGGACTAGAGGGCATGAGTTGAAGCTACAGTGTGGTAAATTTAAAACGAATCGGAGAAAATTTTTCTTCACCCAACGTGTAATTAGACTCTGGAATTCGTTGCCGGAGAACGTGGTACGGGCGGTTAGCTTGACGGAGTTTAAAAAGGGGTTAGATAGATTCCTAAAGGACAAGTCCATAGACCGCTATTAAATGGACTTGGAAAAATTCCGCATTTTTAGGTATAACTTGTCTGGAATGTTTTTACGTTTGGGGAGCGTGCCAGGTGCCCTTGACCTGGATTGGCCACTGTCGGTGACAGGATGCTGGGCTAGATGGACCTTTGGTCTTTCCCAGTATGGCACTACTTATGTACTTATGTACTTATGTACACTGGCTCCCACTTAAAGAACGCATCACGTTCAAAACATGCACCCTAGTTCACAAAATCATTCACGGAGACGCTTCAGCCTACATGTCAGACCTGATAGACCTACCACCCAGGAATGCTAAAAAATCATCCCGCACATTCCTTAATCTTCATTTCCCCAACTGTAAAGGTCTAAAATGCAAACTAACGCATGCGTCAACCTTCTCCTACCTGAGCACATAATTCTGGAACACGCTGCCGCGCAACTTAAAAACGATCTATGAACTAACTACCTTCCGCAAACTACTGAAGACCCATCTCTTTAACAAGGCATACCAGAAAGATCAACAAATGTGAACTCCTATACATATCTCCAGAACTGTCTTACAATATTTGCTTGTTGAACTACTATCATGTTTTATCAATATCATGTTACCCAAGTTCCTTCTGTAATACTACATGTATATTTTTCTTATGTATTTCCACCATTCATGATGTATTGTAAGCCACATTGAGCCTGCAAAGAGGTAGGAAAATGTGGGATACAAATGCAACAAATAAATAAATAAGAGACAACTTTGTCTGTTGCTGCCACACTGTTCAAATAGAACAACGCACAAATGAGCCAGTCATCGAGAGACGGATGAACTCTTGATTCCCTGGCACGGAAGGAAGGCTGCCACCACCACCACCACCACCATAACCTTGGTAAACATTCTTGGAGCTGTGGCAAGACTGAAGGGGCAAAGCCCTGAACTGGAAGTGACAGCCCAGTACGACAATACATAGAAACCTCTGATGCGGCGGTGAGAAATTCTCCCACTTAAACCAAGGCTATAACTACTCTTAGTGTCTCCATGTGAAGCAGGACACTCAGAGGCAGCAGTCTAGATCTTTGAGGTCTAAGACCGGATGAAAGGTGCCTTCCTTCTTTTTGGTACAATGATGTAGACAGAGCATCTGCCTTGTCCCTGTTTGGCCTAGGGAACTGGAACAGCCTGGAGCGCCAGAAAAGAATCTACGGTGGCCTGAACCTCAACCGCCTTGGCTCCCTTTTGACAATGAGGCTGTAAGAAGAGAGGAGTGACTGTGCGGGAGAAATCTAACTTTTAACCTTCTATAAGAACATCCAGAACCCACTAGTCTGATGTGATTTTGGCCCACTCCTCCTGAAACTCCCGAGGACACCCTCCCACCAGAAGAGTGGACAGCCTCACATCATTGCAAAGCTCTGGAGGCATTGGGCGCTCTGACTGAGAGGACTTCATATCCACACAAAAGGAAGATTGGCGTGCCTGAAAGCGGGACTTCTGATGACCAGGCTGGTACCCTCCGTTTTGAAATAGAAATCGAGAGCCCCCTGAAGACCAGAGGCTTTTGGCTTATTTTTCCCCCAGTTCTTTCACCAAGTTACTGAGATCTTCTCCAAATACCTACCTGCCCTGAAAGGGTAGTTTAACTAGCCACGTCTGATGCTGCATTCACCATCCAATGCCACAACCAGAGCTGCTGACGTGCTGTGATGGCCAAAGATATACTGCAGGCTTTAACCTCTTAGTCATAAATAGAATCCGCCAAATAGGTGGACCCCGCTTCCAGCTGGGTGTTATGGAGCCAGTCTTAGGTTGCTGACACCACTTCAGGCATGCTTTTGCCACAAATGAGCTGTATACTTGTCACTTGAAGGCCCAAAGAGGCCACGTCAAAGGCTTGTTTCAGCAAGACTTCTAGCTTCCTATCCTGTAGGTCATTTCGAGCAATGCCCCAATGGCAAGGTGGTCTTAGTTACTGCTGTAACTAGGAAGCCCACTTTGGGAAGCTGAAATTTATCTTTCTCCTCCAGAACTAACAGGTAAGAGGTAAGCTATGGTTCTTCCCACTCTCAGCCCTGTATCCAGTGAGACCCATTCTGCTGTAATCAGGTTCTGAATGTCTGGATGCACTGGGAAGGCCTTAGAAGGACCTCTAAGCCCCCTCACGATCAACTAAGATGGAACTTCTGATGCTGAAGCAGAAGGCTCCTCAATGGAAAGCACTGCCAGTGCCCCAGAAATACGAGTACTGAGCTCCTCTTTACCAAACAACCTCAGTACTTTCGGATCATCCCCCCTCTTCAGGAGGGAGCTCTTCAACAATGGCTCCTCTGAATAGACAAGAGGCCACATCAGATAAGAAGGTAGAAGCAGAGATAGCCTCATCTGCCCACTCCTGGAGGTCTAAACAAGATCTTAGGAGCTGGAAAGGTAGGTAGTGGGGCGAGAAACTGAAGCACCTTGCAGCAAATCGGACTATCCTTGCTTCAGTAAATAAGCCTGGTGTAAGAGCAATATGAACTCTAGAGAAAAACTAAAAGATCCCAATGCAGTTGAATGCTCTATCAGGCCCTGAGGCTGTAAAACAGCAGCTGTGCTCTGTGCTGCTCCTCATTGCCAGTCGGCCCTCGCAGAATTGCACCCATTCCAATGCTCTCTTGTATTAAACTGTGCACTGGCCCTGCCGGAGAACCTGAAGACCCCAGCATATTCAGATGCTGCACCAAATCCAAATGTGTTACTGCCGTTTCCTCTGAGTCCCACAGGATTCCTAGTTTGCATGCACTGCAATACCCCAACGCCGCTGTGGGACCTGCCAGCAGGCAACACTGCTTAACTGCCACCGTGGAGTCGCCATTCACCCCAACTGTCACAAAAGCAGCACAACGTGCCCCAAGTGGAAGTCAGGATCCCTTCCCTGCACAAGTAGAACTTTCAGTCGGACAGCTGCTCACCTCAAGCTCGGTCTCCACAAGTCTAACATGAGATGAGAAAGGCTCAGGACTGATACTTTGTCCCACGCTCTCCACTCTTCAGCAGCCTCTTTCCTCTTTTTTTTTTTTTTTAAGGCTGTTGTGCAGGAAAAGGAGAGCTCCACAGAAAACAGGGAAGAGAGGGAAAGAGTAAATTCAAGAGGCACCAGAAACAGGGCTCTGAAGATCTCAGATATGACTGCAGACTCAAGCCAAAGCCACCTGCAAAGCTCAACTGGTGACCAGTTACCAACTGGACCGGAGTGTGTTCATCAGCCTACTGGAGACAGAAAATACCGAGGAGCTGGAATGGATATCAAGAGATGTCTCAGCTCAGTTTTCTGTTCTCTATCTCCACTGGCTGGTTGATGGACACAACTATCCCACAGGTTCTGGAATAATGGGCTACGTAATGGAAAATGCCTTTAATATTTCAGTAAGGGCCTGAAGAGGGACCCCCACAGGAAATTATCAAGAGAACATAAGGATTACAGATGTGATGCATATTTCAGGTTTTGTCAAATTAAGATAGAGATGTATAGCAAGGATGGATCAAAGTTCTTACTTACCAGGAAAACGGGTGTGGGGATCCAGGCATCGCAGAGTTTGCAAAAAAGCCTGCAAAGATCTGCTGGAGTAGACTGTCCAGAAAAAGGACAAAGAGTAAGCAGACAAGTTGGTACAAAACATCCACAGTGAAGTGTCAGACATTTGAGGAAGCACATTTTTAATATGTTCAACAGTCATTAATCAGCCTGTAGAGACTCCTACATATCTCATTATCTCGATGCCTCCAGCACGGCCTTCATTTCTAGCTAGTGCAAGGGAATCCTCGGTGGGACGGGAAAAGCATGTTGAATCAAGATCCTCTTAAAAGTGCCTAAGAGCTGACTCTGCTTCAGATGTCAATTTAACTCCCCCTCCTCTTTTCCAGATTTCAAAGTCACAATATGAACTGCCAGTGGGACTATGTATCTGGCTCACTAAGGGCAGGTGTTTCCATGAAAGACTTGGCCTTCTCACAAATCTTTTCCAGTGGCCACAGTACCTGGGTCTTCTCACATATTACATTGTGAGCTAGAGAGCTGCATGGGAATGGCGTTAGCAGAAATCCTGTGGGAATCCCCTCCAGGTCCATAGGTCTCCCGTGGGGAAGGACGCAGGTCCTGCAAAGGTTCCTGCGGAAGTGTAGTGCCAGGCCAGCCTTCCTATCCTTTCCTTGTGTTTCTAAGCTAGTTTATTAATAATAGCACTAAAAAAAATTAATGGATATGATTGATAGCATTGAAATCCCCATAAGCACTGAGAGGAAGTTATCAACATGGTCTACTGTTAAGCTGGGTTATTTAGTACAGGGGACAGGCAGGGATGGAGGGAGATTACTTGTGGAGACGGGCAGGGATGGAAGAGATTCCAGTAGGGACGGGCAAAATATCTGTCCCCATGCAACTCTCTAGTGTTAACGGTAACCATCCCCCTGATACTCAAAAACTATTTAACTGGCCAGGAATGGCAGCTGGCTAAGTACCATTAAACTGGCCAGGTTTTTCAGCAGGATATGACCGGCCATGACCCGCTGAAAATCCACAGCTAGCAGATAGCCGGTTATGTCGCACGATATAACCGTCTATGCACTGATTTTCAGCATGAGCTCTGCGCCCATGTTTGGCTGTGTGCATACCTGGTATTCCTTTGGCCAGTCTGAACTTGACTGGCCAGCGCCGAATATGGCTTGGCAGGTTAAGTCCAAACTGTGCAAAAATAAACTGGATATTCAATGCTGTCACTGGAAACAGCCTGGCGCTTGAATATCTGGTATCACTGTGAACTGAAGAAGTTAGCCGGGCTAATTCCCACTGTCTGAATATCGGCCCCCATACCTTTAAATACCCTAAATCAACTAGGCTCAGTTATACAACACCAGACCAGACATAACATCACAGAGCAGTTTCCATTTATCATGCCACTATGCGTATTTGAACAGAGGAAGAATCTAAGTTAGCACTGAGTGGGTGAGTATGCAGCTCGCCACAAGAGGCATCACTGGAAAACCACAAGGGGAGAGACCTAATGCTTCAGCAAAGCTTGCTGGGAAGTGTAGTTTTATGGAGAAAATGTAGACAGCTGCTAAAGAGGGAAGCAGAGAGAACATTTATACAGCAGATAGAGACCTGCAGTCTGCTCAACAGTCACATTAAATTATCAATTTGTGATTAAAAACCAGACAATCCAACAATGTTAAAAATATTTTACTCGCTAAATTAAACTTCAAGATGTCCTGCCCTCCTCCACCAAGTTACACATTCAGACCAGGAGGTGAGGGTGCATCAGGAAACAGATCACACTCTGCACAGGATAACCTAGTACAACAACAACAAAATGATGGCACAGCAGATGAGTTGCTTATTAATGTACAGGATCAGATGTTCTCTCACTATCAAGCCTACTAGTTTGGTAACCCCTCATATGCATACCTAGAATGCCTTGAGTCATGGAACAAATGGAATTTTGAGTAAAAAAAATTTTTTAAAATGGAGAAACCATGCTTCTGTTCACACCTCATCTCTGCACAGGGGAGAGAAATCCATACCTCCCACTGCTGACTTACTAAGGGAAATACAGAGGTCATACTTAAGCATGGGCCTTAAAAGTGCCCATTACTTGCTCAGGATGCTTGGCAAGACAGGTCCTTGTCTGACACAAGGGCATAACTAACAGGATTTTTATTTTGGGGGGGGGGGGGGAAGGTGCCAACCTCTATAATAATAACCCTGCTACTTACCCTTCAATAGCAGGAGAGCGATCAGGGCGCGAGCTGCCTCGCGATCGATACCTCCGCGTCATGGGAAGCCGCGAGGGTCTAGTGGGCCCCCAGAGGTCTGCGTGAGCTTGGTGCCCCCTTTCATTGTCTCGGCTGTCCAGATCTAGGGCACTGCTGTTCAGGAAGGGTCTAAAATCAGGAAAGAACATCGTGTGGTCCAAATGGTCCCAGAGCTGTTAAAAGGAGAAAATAAATAAAGCATAAGAACCATTAAGACAAAAAAGGTAGGGGAAGGGGCATAAAGTTCAAAACATTAGGAGATAAAGACTGGAACAAAAAACCAAAAAACATTTTAGACAAGGCAGCATGCTATCTGCTATATGCTCCCTGGATTTGAAACTGTTCCATAAAATCACATATGCAAGAGCTGGCAATCTATCTCCATGCAGCAGATTCTCATATCCAGAGAAAGGCAGGAGACACAGTAGCTCTTCATGTATTTTTAATTCCTTACAGTTCCCTTAGTGCCAGGGTTAGTGGCTCATTATGGCCTTACAGATGGGATGCAACTTGAGAGCACAATGCAGTTTACACAGCATGTAGCTGATCCCGAGTTTGGCAGTGGAACTACAGAAAAAGCAGAAGGGACACTGTGCAGGACCGTTCTAGTCCCGCATCCAACCCCATGAAAGGGACACGAAACACAACATGTACAATCTAGCCTGCAACCTGGAAAAACCCAGGGGTGTCTATTTTACTATTAAAAAGGATATGCTCCAGACCCACAGTTCTGTGACGCAGCACCTGGTCATCCGAACACATTCTACAGGCACCAAAACCCAAGTATTAGCTACTTTTTCTTATAAACAGGGCTGCAAAAAAAAACAACTGTTCAAATCTTTTGTACGTTCATGCATCATCCTCTATGTTCACACATTATCTTATAAGGTTTAACAATATTCAAGGTGTCTCAATACAGCAGGACAGATGGACGGACGCATGAACGGACAGTGAAAAAGGATACCTGTTTGTTCACAGGCCTTGGAGGGACACAGTAAGGAAAGCAGGCTACCCAACCCGCTGCTGCTATTTCAACTTCTAAACTGCCTTCTCTTTCCTGATCACAAGCTTGATGGGGGCTCTCTGGACGTACAGCAGAGCCTACCTTCCTATACTATCCCTCCTTTCATTTTTTTTGTAAATTTATTTATCGATTTCTATTATTAAACAAGCAATAATATACTTGTACAAAAAAGTTCAGTTAAATTAAAATGTTAATACAGAAATATAAGAAAAATTATTCTATTAACCTCACTCAAATCCACAATTCGAGTTCAAGATACCTAAACCATGGAGATCAAGGAAATACTAATTAAAATTTTATCGGCTGTGCTATCCCTCCTTTCATTATCAATAAATGTACTTCCTTATCTCTCTCACTACCTTTTCCTTCTGTTCTTTTTAAGCTTTTGATTTCTTCTTCCTCTAATAATGTAATGTAACCTCAAATTTTAATAAACTTGAATTAAAAGCTTAAAAATATATCTATTGTGCACTTGGGGGGTGCTGCTCTACCAGACTGTTCTCTCAACCAGAGGCCATGCTTCAATGTCACGAGAAAGCGCTGACTGGGCATGATGCAGCCGAAATGAACAGTCCTGCACGATGACGTGATCTTTACTGCATATTTCCCCATTTGTATGTACTGAGAGGACAAAGCCTCGAAGAAAGGAGAGGGCTCACCAAGCGACATCCGCTTTCAAGATAAGCACTTATCTAGTCTGGTTCTCAGACCATATGCAAGAAATGCTTTTTGTGAAGGTCCTGAAAACCAGACCCATGCTTGGTCCTTATGGAGAAGCCCCTTATCCAATGGATTTAAAAACAGACTCACAGTGAAAGGAGCTTTCAGAACACAGCAGTTACTATAAGGCTAATATTTTGCACAACCTGTATAAAAGAGAAAAAGGGGGAAACAAATCACATTAAAAAGAAAAGCATGGAGTGGAGGGCAACCTCGGTCCGAAACCCAGTTGGGTTTTTAGAATTTCCCCAATGCATATGCAGGAGATCTATCTGCATACAATGGAGGCAGTGAACACAACTGATCTCCTGCATATGCACTGGGGAAATCCTGACTGGTTTGTGGCCCTCGAGGACCAAGGTACCCACTCCTTATATAGAAGGACCTGCCCATTAGACCAGCGGCAGCTGTGCCTGGCCACACAAAAGGCACCTGGGCTCAATTCCCGGTTCAGCAAGAGATGCAGCGGACGCAACATTTACAGCCCCTGGTACTGAGGAAGTCAGCTATTGAACAACAGTAATATTGAGTGGCTGGATTCAGGGCCCATGATTGCAGGGCTTTGGGAGCTACCCCGATGCACGGCTCCTGTCACTGTTGTGAATGGACTGGAAAGACACCGTAGGAAAAAAAAATCCTCAGGGTATTGCAAACAAAAAGGCTCACAGTGGCAGACCAGAACCTGGTTCCGATTTTCCAATAAGCTCGAAGCCCGAAAGGAGGAGGAAGAGGAAGCAGCCAAGTCAAAAAAAAAAAAACTTCCACCAATCAGCTTTGACTCAGTCTGGATTGCAGGAGGGTCAGCCACAAACCATAAACGTCAGATATATTCATATTCCACCCACCCTGCACCCTACTGCTGGCTACTGGGATCAGAAAGACACAGGTAAACAAACCGTGCCAGACTGTGCTGCTTGCAAACTGGAAATTTGACATTCCCAAACAGCAGAATAAATTGACTGTAGAAAACATGACGTCTAGAATCAACTGAAACAATGCTTGATCTGCTGACCTTTGCCGGCACCCTGGTCGAAGTTGGGAATCTTGGAAGAAACCCACATATAAGCTGAAGTAGAAAAGGATCACTTGCCTTTTCTGCCCAAGAGTTACGGAACAGGCAGAGTCAACTCAGGTACCAGGAATACAACATTCAATATTTGAAGTAACATAGTAAGTGACGGCAGATAAAGACCTGAATGGTTCATCCAGTCACCTTCATTATCAAGATTTAAAAATCAACAATGAACATATTATATATTTGATCATGGTCTTGGTGTTTTCTGAGACATAGACCATAGATGTCCGCCTAGCTCTGTCCTTATGTTCCAATTACTGGAGTCATCGTCAAAGCCCAGTCCAGCCTATCCAAATCAGTCTTCTCATTTGCGGGACAAAGACTGTAAAAGTCTTCCCAGCACTGTTCTCACGTTCCAAACCATTGGTGTTTCGCATCGAAGTTCTCCCCAGCCCTTTATAAACCAGATCGCCATATGCGGGACTCTGACCATACAAGCCAGCCCAACACCAGCCTTAGTTAATGCAGCCAGAGTCACAATCAAAGCACCACTTGACATGCAAACACATATGCAACCCGTTAAGTTTTTTTTTTTTTTATATATAATTATCTAATTAGAGATCCTCTGTATTCATCCCACGTCCCCGTCCCCCCCCCCCCCCCCCCCAGGAGATCATTCCAGGCATGTACCATCCAATGTACCACAGAGAGCTGGAACATCTGATGCCACATAGGCAGGTTTGAAACTGTGGCATACACTCAACTTCTATAACTGGGCCATACAGACCGTTGCTGGAACTGTGCTGGTGCCATACATGGTGATAGAGTAGCCAAAAACACAGCTGGCTACTAGAACAGCACTATATAACTGACTTGGAACACTAGGACAAGTAGGTGACTGCTGAAGGTAAAGAAGAAATTCGGCTATTTCAGCCGCACATCATAGCTGATCGTGCAACTGTATAAAACAGGTGAAATACCAGTACTGTGCAACCCATGTGGTTGTTATAGGCACAGAAATAAGCGGCTGTTTAAGCTGAGTAATACCGGAAGTTGTTGCAACTACACAACAGAGGTGTAAAGCCCTGCCCCTAATCTCCCCCAAAAAGGACCAAGTGCACCTAACTCTTGGATCAGTTAGGGAAGAGGAGAAGGTACACTTAAGCCTCTGGACTACTTATCGTGTTTCAGAAATGTATTCATGAGATCAACAATTTATTCGAGTAATCCTCTGGCACAATATCACATGCCAACCTAAGAAGGCAGCACATCCTAGACTGGCACCCTTCTGCTCCTCTTCTCCCCAGAGATAAGAGTGGTCCATAACATGTTATGTTTATGATTAAGTTTGATATCCTGCTTTAATTTTCAAAACAAGTCAGTTTACAATCTAAAATACATTACATACACACATATACATAACAAAATAATAGAAGTCAGAACTCCATTTCTTACAGGAAAGCCTATCCCATACACACCAACTATTCCTCAATACAATCCATCTTACGTTGTAGCATCTTCAAATTCCCCATCATACTTTCTCAAATGCCTGTTTACAAAACTATTTTTAGAAACACTTTAAACTTCTTAGGATCTGCCTCACCACATAATAAATTTTGGTAGATTATTCCAAAGGAATGGTGCTAACCAGAGGAAAGCTTTTTGTATGATGCAGCATGACAGCAGACAAGCATAAATACAAAGGTCATTGTTAACAGAACACACTATCAGGCTTATTTTCGCAAGATGGGCGTCCTTCTCACAGGGTCGCCCAAATCGGCATAATCGAAAGCTAATTTTGGGCATCCTCAACTGCTTTCTGTCACGGGGACAACCAAAGTTCATGGGGGTGTGTCGGAGGCGTAGTGAAGGCGGGACTGGGGAGTGCTTAACACATGGGCGTCCTTGACCCATAATGGAAAAAAGAAGGGTGTCCCTGACGAACACTTGGGCGACTTTACCTGGTCCTTTTTTTCTTACGACCAAGCCACAAAAATGTGCCTTAAATGACCAGATGACCACTGGAGGGAATCAGGGATGACCTCCCCTTACTCCCTAAGTGGTCACTAACCCCCTCCCACCCTCAAACAAAAAAAAAACCAAAACATTTTTTTCCAGCCTCTATGCCAGCCTCAAATATCATACCCAGCTCCATGACAGCAGTATGCAGGTCCCTGGAGCAGTTTTAGTTCTGTCTTCACTGAAGAAAATCCTGGAGAAGGACCGCGAGGGACTGGCAAAAGTACACCTGAGAATGGATATAGCACCGTTCACGGAAGAGAGTGTGTATCAACAACTTGGAAAGCTAAAGGTGGACAAAGCCATGGGACCGGACGGGATCCACCCCAGAATATTGAGGGAGCTCAGAGAGGTCCTGGCGGGTCCTCAAAGATTTGTTTAATAAATCCTTGGAGACAGGAGAGGTTCTGAGGGACTGGAGAACGGTGGAGGTGGTCCCTCTTCACAAAAGTGGCGATAGGGAAGAAGCTGGAAACTACAGGCCGGTAAGCCTCACTTCGGTTATTGGAAAAGTAATGGAAGCCATGCTGAAGGAAAGGATAGTGAATTTCCTAGAAACCAACAAGCTGCAAGATCCGAGACAAGATGGTTTTACCAGAGGGAAATCGTGCCAAACGAATCTCATTGAATTCTTTGACTGGGTGACAGGAGAATTAAATCAAGGACATGCTACGGACGTCATCTACTTAGATTTCAGCAAGGCTTTTGACACAGTTCCCCACAGGAGGCTCTTGAATAAACTAGAAGGGCTGAAGATAGGACCCGAAATGGTGAACTGGATTAGGAACTGGTTGACGGGCAGACGCCAGAGGGTGGTGGTAAATGGAATTCGCTTGCAGGAGAGAAAGGTGAGTAGTGGAGTGCCTCAGGGATCGGTGCTGGGGCCGATTCTGTTCAATATATTTGAGAGTGACATTGCCGAAGGGTTAGAAGGTAAAGTTTGCCTATTTGCGGATGATACTAAGATTTGCAACAGAGTGGACACCCGGGAGGGAGTGGAAAGCATGAAAAGGGATCTGAGGAAGCTAGAAGAATGGTCTAAGGTTTGGCAATTAAAATTCAATGCGAAGAAATGCAAAGTGATGCATTTAGGGAGTAGAAACCCACAAGAGACTTATGTGTTAGGCGGTGAGAGTCTGATAGGTACTGATGGGGAGAGGGATCTTGGGGTGATAGTATCTGAGGATCTGAAGGCGACGAAACAGTGTGACAAGGCGGTGGCCGTAGCGAGAAGGTTGCTAGGCTGTATAAAGAGAGGTGTGATCAGCAGAAGAAAGGAAGTGTTGATGCCCCTGTACAAGTCGTTGGTGAGGCCCCACCTGGAGTATTGTGTTCAGTTTTGGAGGCCGTACCTTGCGAAGGATATTAAAAAAATGGAAGCGGTGCAAAGAAAAGCTACAAGAATGGTATGGGATTTGCGTTCCAAGACGTATGAACAAAGACTTGCTGACCTGAACATGTATACCCTGGAGGAAGGAGGAACAGGGGTGATATGATACAGACGTTCAAATACTTGAAAGGTATTAATCCGCAAACAAATCTTTTCCGGAGATGGGACGGCGGTAGAACGAGAGGACATGAAATGAGATTGAAGGGGGGCAGTCTCAAAAAAGATGTCAGGAAGTATTTTTTCACGGAGAGGGTGGTGGATGCTTGGAATGCCCTCCCGCGGGAGGTGGTGGAGATGAAAACGGTAACGGAATTCAAACATGCGTGGGATATGCATAAAGGAATCCTGTGCAGTAGGAATGGATCCTCAGAAGCTTAGCCGAAATTGGGTGGCGGAGCAGGTGGGTGAAGAGAGGTTGTTGGTTGGGAGGCGAGGATAGTGGAGGGCAGACTTATACGGTCCGTGCCAGAGCCGGTGATGGGAGGCGGGACTGGTGGTTGGGAGTCGGGAAATACTGCTGGGCAGACTTGTACGGTCTGTGCCCTGAAAAAGGCAGGTACAAATCAAGGTAAGGTATACAAACATGAGTTTATCTTGTTGGGCAGACTGGATGAACCATGCAGGTCTTTTTCTGCCGTCATCTACTATGTTAGTGGGTGCAGTGCACTTCAGGCAGGTGGACCCAGGCCCACCCCCCCCACACCTGTTACACTTGTGGTGGTAAATGGGAGCCCTTCAAAACCCACCACAAACCCACATGTAGGTGCCCCCCTTCACCCATAAGGGCTATGGAAGTGGTGTACAGTTGTGGGGAGGGGGTTTGGGGGGCTTAGCACACAAGGTAAGGGAGCTATACACCTGGGAGCAATTTCTGAAGTCCACTGCAGTGCCTCCTAGGGTGCCTGGTTGGTGTCTTGGCATGTCAGGGGGGACCAGTGCACTACAATGCTGGCTCCTCCCACGACCAAAGGGATTGGATTTGGTCATTTCCGGGATGGGGGTCCTCGGTTTCCATTATTGCTGAAAATCGGGGATGACCATCTCTAAGGTCGAACTAAATTTCGTGATTTGGGCGTCCCCGAACGTATTATTAAAATGAAAGATGGACGCCTGTCTTGTTTTGATAATATGGGTTTCCCCGCCCCTTCGCCGGGATGTCCTGCGAGGACGTCCTCAGGAAAACGAGGATGTCCTCAGGAAAACTTGGGTGCCCCTTTCGATTATGCCCCTCCACGTGTTATTTTCAAAATTAAAAAAATATATATATCAATCCTAAAAAGTAGGCAGCCAGTGAAAATGCTTATATAAATGATCATATTTGCAAACCCCGCCTGACAACTGAATCCCCGCATTTTGTAATGTTTGCAAATGCTTTAAATTTGTCTTTGTAATACTAGCATAACTCATATTTACATAAGTTAATTTTGAAATCAGCAACGCATGTATCAAACCTTCATCAAACCAATGTCCCACCGCCCTCAGCTGTCTCAGAGTATAAAATCCTGTTCTTATCACAGAAGGAATTTGCTCATCAAAAGTTACATTTGGAATCTACGATGATCCCTTTTCACTGGGACCATTGTTTTTCCAAGCAGAATGGTGTCATCTGTGGCAGATTAAGTTTTTTCAATATTCAAGAACCAGCTGATCAACACCTCTAAAAACTATTATACTGGGCTGGCAAGCACCTTGCACCTCTGGCAAAATGGGATGCGATCTGTTTATTCACTCTTACTTTTAACATAAAACCACTGGTCTGGCACAGGCTTTAACAGTCAACTCCCAACACAACTCAGTTTAAAAACAAATGAGAATATGAGTAAGAACAAGTCTTCAGACTTATAATCCGCTATAAAAGTCTAAGCGGAGAACAAACCACATACAAAGTACAGCAAAATAACACAATAAAAATTATTTCTTTCCTCAAAACTATACAGAAATTTGCTATATTACTCTTAAAATGAAACATACTGCAAAATAAATTCAAATATTACTAACAGCTAAGTAATATCATATATCAAAGGAACCAAAAGCCTGAAAAAAAATGAGTTTTTAAAGCTTTTTTAAACTGAACCAAGAAGTTCAATGGGCAACACATTCCATAATTTCGGACCTTTGATGAAAAGAAAAGATGAAATCGACCTATTAAATCGTGAGCTTCAATCAGGTTCTAAACCCAAAGTGTCTTGCTGTCTCAATTCAAAGCTGAAAAACCCTCACCAATGTAATTTAATTGCATCTCTTCACTTTACAGAGCATAATTCGTCACCCTTAGACTGTTAACACATTTCTAAGAAAACTGAGCTGAGCAGAACTGGGAGGACAACAACCTTATGACAACATATGCCCAGTCCAGCTTTTGGGAAGCAACCTCTCCTTCCTCCCACCCAAAAGCCTTGCTAAAGTGCATGCAGACATACATGACGGGAGATTCTCACCTCTGCAAACTGCGCCGTGTTGTCATCTACTCCGCTGCCACCATCTAGGAAACTGAGGCACAAAACAGGACATTAGAAGCCAATTAACACGCTCAGAAATGCCCCATCCCCCGCCAGCAACTCCCAAAATGAAATGCTCTTAGAGACACAGCAAACATGTTTCAGTGCAATAGCCCTTTGTACATGGCTAGTTTATTAAATTTGAAAACAGCCTGTAGTTCCAAACACGAAGTAAATTATAGTTCCCAGCACCTAGATCTTTGAGGCTACAATTTCAGAACCTACTGAAGTTTTGGCTTTTTTTTTTTTTTTTAGATTTTGGATATTTTGTGTGTGTTTTTATACTTTAGCATAATTTTTAATGTAATTCAAGAGTAATGCTCTGTTATTTAATCTTGTGAACTGTTCTGAAATACTGGCTGAAATGGGATGCAAATATTCTTATGTTATGTAAAGGAAGCAAATCTATGAAGATGGCAAAGACAGGGCCCCTTCTCACTTGGGCTGCTGTGAGAAGCGATACCAATTTAAAAAAAACAGGGAAGATAAAAATGCCAAGTAGCTTAATTGTATTACCCTTCCCTTTTTTATAATTCAAAGTAGTGATTTTCCCCTTTTCGGATTTTAATATTACTTATCCAATATAAACTGCTTAGAAAAGTTTTATTTAAAATATCACTTACAAATTGCTTAGAAAAGTTTTATTTAAAATATCACTTACAAATTGCTTAAGTGTGAAGTACGGAGCTGGGTCATAAGCGTGTGAGAGGTTTACAGTAGTGATATCAGGAGTCACAGCCCTGTAGTCTGACGCGTTGTTGTATTTGGGTAAGGGAACTGGGCACATGAGCATGGGAATTTTGACTTAAATGGGGGTGGGGGGGGGGGGGGGGAGGAGGAAGAGCTGCCCTTCAGTCTGTGAGGAGCTTGGGGACAGCATTTTATTATTTAAAGGATGAGCCAGATTTTGGACTGGATTTGGAGTACAGGTAATTTGAGGAACCATATGAGTTCAGTGTCGATGGGGTTGCTAAGAAGTTTTCTGCAGCAGCCTAACAGTTGGATCAGGAAAGAGACGGACCGTGTTTCCCCAATAAAGAGGGGCCTGCACTGGCTGCCAGTTTAAGTTTCAGGTTGTTAAGAGGTTGACATTGGCTAATGAGATTAAGAAGGGCTTGGGGCCGACATTTGTGTGTTTTAATTTCACAAATAACCATTCTGACCAATTTATTTTGTGCACGCTCTCATGTGATGATGAGGAGTGCCATATGTCATGTCTGGGGTGTCAAGAAGAAATTAGACCTTCATTAGTCCTTCCCACTATTCCAGAACCTGTACGATAGTAGCATCCATCAACCAGCAGGTGGAGATAAAGAATCAAAAACTGAGCTGCACCGAGACATCTGTCTTGGCACCTAGTCCAGCTCCTCAGTGTTTATTTTATTTGGATTTATGTAGACTAAAAAAAAAAATCAATCTTAAACAACTCGCTAACCTAACACTAACCAGATGAGCAAACATCTCTGGACAACTTGTAGAAAACAAGAACAGGAAACACCATGCAAGGTGACAGTTGTTATTTGACCTATTACTTTGCACTGACTAAACATCTCAGAAACCTCGAGTGGGTCTCTGGAATAATGGGAAGGACTAATGAAAAGAAAATTACCAGGCAAGACCTAATTTCCCCTTCCATTAGGAAACTTCCCACTACTCCAGAACCTGTGGGATGGTTCAAAAGCAATCCCTAGAATGGGTGGTATCCTAGCACCGCCGTACTGAGGACAGAGCATGCCGCAACATCTGCCCTGTAGCGCTTGGCAAATGAATGCAGCATCGACCACGTCAACATCTTGCAAATATCTGCTGGAGACATTAAAGGTAGTATCTGCTCAGGATGCCACTGTATGCCTCGTAGAATGAACCTGCAAGGCCTGGAGAGACTGCTTCTCTGCAAGTTTTTTTTTTTTTTTTTAAATAGACTATAAACGATCTAGCAATTGTGGGCTTGGAAGAAAGTTAGAACTGTGCACATGGAGACCCCCACCTCCAAAAGTGGAGAAAGGGATCCCAACAAGAGAGCCTGAAGCGCCAAACCCTATGTGCCAATGCAACTGCCATCAAGAATGCTGTCTTTAGTTTAAGAACTTTCAAGGAAGCCTTCTAGAGTGGCTCAAAAGGAGGCTTCGGTACAGCCCGAAAGACTAAATTAAGGTTCCACTCCAGACACAGTGTATGAAAGGGAGGCTGCACGCATTAAATGATATCTGGGTGAGCCGCAAGAAATTTCTTCTGTAGTCAGCCCCTGAAATGATACAAAGCCCAACACCAATCCTTTCTGAAAGTCTGCCTGGAGAAATGCTAGATGTGCACAATCTGAGCAGAGAAGGAAGTCTTGAGTTCAGAACACCAGCCCTCGAATGTTCTCCACACCCTTGCATACCCCATGGGTGTAGAACATTTCCGAGCCTGAAGAAAGGTAGGAATGACCAAATCAGAATAGACTTTTCATCTCAACTGAGCCCTTTCAATGGCCAAGTTGTAAGATCAAAGGAGAATGGATCCTCCATGAGCACTGGACCTTCCTTTAGCAGGTCACGTACCCGCAGAAGATGGAAAGGATCCCCATCCAGAAGTCAAATCAGGTCAACATAACACAGCCTTTGTGGCCAATCTGTGGTTATGACAATTATTTGACCCTGGATCAATGCAATCCTTTTCAACACGCAGTACACCATGGAACAAGGAGGGAAGACATACAGTACATGTGTCTCTATCCAGGGCTGTAGTAGGGCATTAATTCCATTGAGCCTGGTTATTTACTTTACTGGTTTCCCTTGGAAGTGCGCTGCTCTTTGGAAGACAGCCAGCCTCTCTGCAACTTAAGCATACATACTCCATAAATAGTGAGTAATTCTTTACCCCAGTAAACGTACACAGCTATTCAAGCCAGACAGTCCAGTCTGCAGGTCAAGGTCAGGACACTGAATCTATACATGGATTGGCCTTTTTGCCTATTTTTTTGAAAGAGCTTTTCATTTTCCCCTCATTTACATGCCTTTAATTAGCTAAGAGTTCATTAAAGGAAATAAAGGGAGGTGGGGGAGAAGGGGATAATTTACTATGCATATAACATAATACGTATTTTGAGGCCATAGGGGTCAAGCCCAAAGCAGCTCATGGATTTCTACAGGCAGTGTATAAATTCTTAAAAGGGAAACAAAAAAATAAAAAATACAAAATTCTATCATGTGTACCACTAAAAATGGATGTCCTCCCCATAAAACTATAAGACAGCTTTATCCCCACTTCCCTTTTTATTAGGGCCTAAACCATGGCTTTTCAGCCTATTTTTCAGCCATCCGTTTCATATGCTGTACTTACGACTGCAATAGATTCCAAGAAGAGCCCAAATGGCTGAGTCACCAGCCCCCAAAATTATCCCCACTTCCCTTTTTATTAGGGCCTAAACCATGGCTTTTCAGCCTATTTTTCAGCCATCCGTTTCATATGCTGTACTTACGACTGCAATAGATTCCAAGAAGAGCCCAAATGGCTGAGTCACCAGCCCCCAAAATTACTTCATAAAAAGGGATGTTGGCTGAAATGTGGCATGTCATGCCTTTATCATTCCTCCCCCCCACCCCTTTATGTTTGTTAACATGTGAAGCTGATCAAGCAACTTTCCACTGAAAGGACTCCACCACTCTACCCTACCAGTTCGGAGGGTGACAGACTCCAAAACAACAGGGGGAGGGAATACACGCTACCTGGAATCATCTGTCACTTCTTCAATGAAGCCCGATTCACACCTGGGGCAAATGTATTCCTAAAATTAAAAGAGAAAATGGAGAGTATTTAGCAAGATCACCGTTTCCGTTAGAGCACTGAAACCCAGAGATCCTGGGAAGCGACCACAATGGATAATATAAGATTCTCTAGCCCAGCATCTACTGACATTGAATAATTGGCCTTGGTCTCTAGCAGTCTCTGCAATGAACATGAGCCTTTCTCTTACTCCTATTATTTAGGATATTCCCTCCCTTAACATATGCATCACCAGTTTATCCCACACAGCTGTGCTTTACCTCATCAGAATCTAAATAAATGTTATTCACCCAAAGACATTATAGTTGGATATTTTGTATACGAGAGAGAGAGAGAAAGAGAAATTGAGACTCCCAAAATAGTATCAAACAGCAGAAGCCAGAGCTATGACCTTCAGGAATCCATTCCTAATAGAAGGGGAAAACACATCAAAACTAAATTTAATCTAATCTGTTTTTTATATACCAATCATAGTTCCATTAGGATTCACAGCGGTTTAAAAATTAGGGTTCACAAGGAGTGTGTGTCAGGGAGCATGTGGAGGTTAACAGGTAGGGGGAGCGGTAGGATGTGATAAGCACAAGGTCTAGTGCAGATTAGCCTTTGAATAAGTAGGTCTTGAGCAGTTTCCTGAATTGTGTGTAGGAAGGTTGCAAATTCACGGCAAATGGGAGTGCATTCCATTGGCGTGCTCCTTGGAAAGAGAAGGATTTTTAAAGTATGCATTTTAGGTTTGTTTTTCTGGAGGAAGGGTGGCCCAGTGACGATGTCCAGCGGTAACAGAGATTTCTAGTAGTTCTGTCAGACCTTCGGAGTTTGTTCCAAAGAGGGCCTTGTAGTTCAAACAACGTTTTGAAGCCGATTCAAAGGGTGATTGGCAGCCAGTATAATTCCTTCAGTGTGGGGGAAATTCTGTCATAACAACCCAGCCCGGAAATCAGTCTAGCAGCGGTGGAAGTTGGAGGCATATTTTCAGTTTGTTGTTCATTTGGGCATATAGGGAGTTACAATAATCTAGTTGAGGAAGGAGTGTCGCTTGCGTCAGGATTCTGAAGTCTTCTTCCCGGAGGATCCGATTGCTCACAGTTGTTGGAGTTTTAGGAACAACTTCTTGCTCAGGGTCGCCATCTGTTTTTCGAAGGAGAGGATGGAGTCAAGGATGACCCCTAGGACTTTAGTAGCTCCGTCGATTTGTATGCTTTCGCCAGTGGCTAGTACCATGGGGCAGCTTGGCATACTGTCCCTGAACCTGGTGTTCTTCGTCTTTTTGCTTATTCAGGAAGTGGCAGGAGGCCATTTGTCGATGTATGTGATATAGTACTTGATTTTACAAAGGAGGGTGTCCAGGAATTCCCTCACAAGGCAGAGTAGGAATATGTCATCCGCATATGACAGTAGGGTGATGTATGCTTCCAGGGGTAGATTACCCAGTGTGCTGAGGTAGATATTGAACAGTCAGAAACAGTAGTGAGCCCTGGGTACTCCACAGTCTGGGTTCCATCTGGATGAGCTTTCCGATTGCCTCGCAACACTGTAGGTTCTGTTCTTTAAAACTTTTTTGAGCCAGCACAGTACTACTCCAGTTATTCCTATGTCAGGCAGTTTGGCGAGTGGGGTGGTCCACTGTATCGAAGGCGGCTGAAATGTCAAACTGTAGTAGTACCGGTGGTGTTCCTTGGCTTAGCCAATACCTTCAGTTCTGTGGTTTGGCCTGAATCAGTGTTGTGTCTTGTGTAGAATGTTGAAAGCTTCAATGTGTTCTTGGAGTTATTCATGAACTGTGAGTTCCAACAGTTTGGCCATCCAGGGAATGCCTGCGACTGGGTGATAATTCTCAGCCTTAGTTGGATCTGCGGTGTGGAGTTCGGCAGGTGGGTAATGGCGATGTCCGTTAATGGGTCTAGGTTGTTACCATGTTGGAGGTTGGCACTGACGAATTCTGTGAGCCAGAGTAATAATATGTCTTGAGGTATGTCGGCCAGCAGGTATGAGGGACAGGTGTCTAGACTGGTTAAGATCCTGTGCGGGTGTCACTTTACAGCCATTGGGGTGACCTTCTCAAAGGTATTCCAGATTCTATCAGCTGGAACATTGGTAGGGGTCCCCGAATGTTCAGTAATGGCTGGTTTAGAGGGGGTCTGGTGAAGTCTTTGTCTAATTTTCTTAACCGTGTTTTGGAAGAACTGTGCAAGTTCCTCAGCCTTTGGTTGTAGGTTACTGGGGGGAGCTCCAGTATGTTGCTGATTTTGGTTAGAGCCTTGAGGATAGGGTTTTCGATGGGTTGAGTGAGTTAGCAATTTCTCAGCTGTAGTATTCCTGTTTGGCTTGAGTCACTTGATGTTTATATTTGTTTATTTCTCTTCTCCAGTTGATATAAAGTGAGCTGTCTTGAGATCTTTTCCAAATGCACTCAAGGCGTCTGCATGATCATGGTCGCTAAAGCGTTACTGAACCACAGGTTGGCTGATTGTCTTACAGGTTTTATTTTGAGAGGGGCGAGCTCCTCGAGTTGATGGTTGTGTCCCAAGTCCGGAGGTCTTGGTTATTGTCATCTGCTACCAGTTTTGGAAGAACAGAGTCCCAGAAAATGGATGGTTCTAACTTGCGTCTTTGGTACTTGGTGGGGGCTGATAGCCGAGTTTTCAGGTAGAACGAGTGTGAGTAGTGGTCTGCCCACATTAGTGGATCCCATCTCAGATGGTCTAGAAGTAGTTTTTCAGGATCTCTGGGAAAGGCCACAAATTGACTTTGAACCTGGTCCTGAACTTGGGATCAGTCACACATGAGAGAGACTACAGAGACTCTAGGTATTCTGTGAATTATTGTACGTTTGGGTTTGAGTGGTCTTCCAGGTGTAAGTTGAGGTCACCCAGGATTAGGATACCAGAGTTGCACATGATGAGGTGGGAGATCTTTTCAAAAAGTTTCTTGTGCTTTTTGCCATGGATAAGGTGGTCTGTAGATTAGCATAAGTCCAAATGAGCCACCAGGATAGTAGTTTACTTGACATTGATTCTATGCTATCACCACCATAGTCTAGGAATTGAAAGTCTAGGAATTCCCTGTATAAAAGAGGGCAAGCCCTCCTTTCTTATTTTGTCTAGGGCAATTCACTTAGAACCCTGGCAGGCAAAGAGTATGTGTGGTGAACTGTGATCTAGGATCCATGTTTCTGTGATGAAGATTAGGCCTGGAGAGGTGTCTGAGCTAAAGTCTGAATTATCGGAGCCTTTCTGCAGACTGATCTTGCATTGAAATAGGTGCATTCCATCGCGTTGTAGTATGAGTCAGCAGGGTGTTTGTTTATGGAGTCCATCTTTACTGGGTTTTGATAGGACCTACACCAGGGGTATGATTTTAAAGGCCTGTGCGCTGTACTTGGAGTGCAGGAGTGGTCGGATGGCGAACAGACTGGCGAGATGCATTGATGTGTGGGGTGGTAAGTGTTTGTGTCTTGATGCTGAGGACAAGTCCATAGACCGCTATTAAATGGACTTGGAAAAATTCCGCATTTTTAGGTATAACTTGTCTGGAATGTTTTTACGTTTGGGGAGCGTGCCAGGTGCCCTTGACCTGGATTGGCCACTGTCGGTGACAGGATGCTGGGCTAGATGGACCTTTGGTCTTTCCCAGTATGGCACTACTTATGTACTTATGTACTTATGGTGACGTGTGGGCCATATTCATGCAGCTAAGGAATGTTTTGGAGAGTCTACTTTTTGATTCGAGACCCAGGAGAATTAGTATGGTTAGGGCTTAACCATATCATTGTAATAGTACTTTAAAAGGCGCCTCGATTGGCGTCGGAAGGGTGAGCAGAGCACACTTCCATGCCTGCCCTTCGATCGAGAAGTGAAAGGGAAATTGGACTTGATATACTGCCTGAGGTTTTTGCAACTACATTCAAAGCGGTTTACATATATTCAGGTACTTATTTTGTACCAGGGGCAATGGAGGGTTAAGTGACTTGCCCAGAGTCACATGGAGCTGCAGTGGGAATCGAACTCAATTCTTCAGGATCAAAGTCCACTGCACTAACCACTAGGCTACTAGTAGGTGCTGGGAGGCCAAGATGACATCTCCCTGCAAATACATATAACAAACAGTTTGGTTCATGTTCTATTACTGGGTAACTACAAACATGACTAAGTCATACACAGCTGTTTACAAGAAACAAGCTGTGCATATGTATGGGGGGGGGGCAGGGAGAATTCCAACAACTTCAGATTTCAACAGAGATTTATCATATTACCTTCAACAAAGATTCATCATATTACCAAACACACTCCCAAGTCCAGTCCTTTGCACCAAAGTACCCACTTACATGTACCTATCTCCCCCCCCCCCCCCCCCCCAGCAGGACCTGTTTCCCCACACCTTGCATGATGGTACTGCCTTCTCCAATCATGAGTATTTATATCCTGATTTAGATAACCTTCAAGGCAAATATCAGTTCCCTCATAAGCCCAACATGTGACCTTTAGCAGCCAGATGCCTGGATACTATGATCATTGAATTCTGTGGGCTCGCTCTTCTCCTAATTTGTAATGGGCCACATGTGGACAAAGCCCTAGGGTGGCTCCTTACAGCTGTGGTGTGTCATTAGCACAGTTTGGAATAAAACCAGCAGGATCAGTGACCAGTACCATCACTCATTCAGCTTTCACAGAAAGAGTGTCACTTCTCAATGGGTCAAATGGGGGGGGGGGGGGGGGGGGACGGGAGAGAAATGAAAGAATTCTACCCTGCAGCCATTTCCTTACAAAGGCAGGACACCAGGTATGACCTGTGATGCTACCATCTTTTCAGAAGGCACAGCAAGAAAAGCCAATGCAAAGGGCAGGCCAAGGTCAAGACAGAACTGTGAAAGATACAACAGAACCACAGGGATTAAGATAAAGACTTACAGTAGTGTGGGGTGGGGGGAAGAGAAAGGCACAACCATGATTAATCATTTCTACTGAAGCAGACTGGATAATTACACTAAAAAAAAAAAACTTCAGCAACCTTCAAGTTCATTGTGAGCTGAACAGCTGATTATCAGATGACATTGTGTTCTAGGATTGCATTAAGAAAGAATCCTTGCAGTTTGTTCATGCACAAAACATGGTGTGAGAGATACGGAATGTAAAATCAGAGCACTGATCAAATGGCAAAAGTACACAAACAATTAAAATTAAGAACCTTTTCAAAGCTGAAGAAACCAGAAACTTAGCAAAGCAAAAGCAAAATAACATTCCATGAATACCCCAAGAGAAGGTCTCAGTCAGTTTTAGGAGAAACTGAGCAGGCTCGGTGCCATTTTATGAAGGGAGTGGCCCAGGGCTTTAAGGAGGGCCCTGTTTTCAAACAGGCTATGACAGGGCTGGAAAAATCCCCAAAGCCAGGACACCTGGGAGCCTAAAAGTCAAAGAAATGGGGGTGGGGGGGGGGGGGGGGGAATATATGAGAGCACAGCCAAAACTGTGCAAAGAAAACACACCAAAAAAAAAGGGAAAAAAATCTGTTTCACTGGCTCTTGAATTTTCTAACTATATTCCCATGCCTGAATCAGATTACATTGTGCCAGTAAGAGTGTTTCCTCAAGGCAAGGAGCCTCAATGGAGTGGCCTAGTGGTTAGGGTGGTGGACTTTGGTCCTGGGGAACTGAGGAACTGAGTTCGATTCCCACTTCAGGCAAAGGCAGCTTCCTTGTGACTCTGGCCAAGTCACTTAACCCTCCATTGCCCCATGTAAGCTGCATTGAGCCTGCCATGAGTGGGAAAGCACGGGGTACAAATGTAACAAAAATAAATAAATACGGCAATTATCCAGTGCAAAGTCAAGAGAGTGGCCAAATATTAAAAAAAAAAAAAAAAAAAAAGATCTAAGGTGGCTAGGAATAGAAATCTTACAGCACTGCTTAATAGTGCATCCAAAAGCAACACAGAGAAAACCTGCAGATTGTGGTCTTGGTGCAAACTGCTGTGTTTGCATTTTTCTGGGTACTGGCACTGCCCGTAATGTATGGGGCAAACTAGCTGGAGCAGCAGTTCCTAAGTTCCTGGGTCCCCAGTTTTTGGGGGGTTTCCAGGACATCCAATGAATATGCCTGAGAAACCTCTGTGCAGTAAAAGCAACACAGGCACATCTTATATATATTCCTCATGGAAATCCTGGAAGCCCTTTCGGAAGCACAGAATGCCACCTAACCTTTGGCCCTCTTCTTGCTAAAACCTTGACTTTTATTTGGATTTTGGTCCAATACTCTTATTTTATCTCCGCCCCTTTAACTGGCCCACCTTTCCACTGTTATTAGTCTGATCACTGCAGCTACAGACCTAAGACTGGGAGCCAAGTCTCCAGGCTCCTTCTGGGATTCTATCATGGTCTGTAAATCCAGCCACCCAGTGTTATCTTTAACAACCCCCTCCCCTGCCCCAGGGCTCCTCTGCAGCATCCCCTGCCTTGGTTAGTCTGGGATGGAAAAAATCCTGTTCCAAGAAGATCCAGAGACTATCTCTTTGAAGTGCACAGTATTTGCCACTAAGCAACTGGGCCTATCAAAGGCAACTTTTCACTGCTGTGTGTTCGTTACTTGACATTGTGTATATATTTTGTAGAGCAAAATATTTTCTGCACTACTGATACAACAATATATGCATAAATCATTCTACTGGATATTTTGCACTTGTCTTGAGCCATCACTTGAAGGGTATGAAGTGAATGTAATTAAAAGCCACAAAAAACAAACCTATCTATAAGTAGTGCAAATAATGGCCATACTGGATGGTAAAAGGGGAAATGGGACTTGATATACCGCCTGAGGTTTTTTTTTCCAACTACATTCAAAGCGGTTTACATATATTCAGGTACTTGTTTTGTACCAGGGGCAATGGAGGGTTAAGTGACTTGCCCAGAGTCACAAGGAGCTGCAGTGGGAACTGAACTCAGTTCCCCAGGACCAAAGTCCACTGCACTAACCAATAGGCTACTCAAGGGGCAGCAGAAGTCATTTAAAGCAATCCCTTACAAGGATTATGATAGAAAAAAAGTGGGCACCTTTATAGGAAGTCAAGTTTCATCTGTTATCCTCAACATGGTTGTGCCACAGCTTCACCCAAGATACCTTGTTCTCATGCCAAGCATGCAGGAGGAAGTACAGGAAACCAGGTCATCAGGCAAGGATACTCAAAACCTTGTATAGGTTTTATATTCCTTTCATAGATCACCTAGACAGCAAAAGAATCCCCAGGAGAAAACCAAGTATTTCCAAATGTATTACAGAGCAAAACATGCAAGACTATTGCTTGGGTATCATCTACGAAGAGGCCAAAGGGCAGGGTTACAGCAAAACTGGAAAATGAGAAAAGGATTGCCAGGTGCAGACGTTATGCTCCTGTTTGCTCAAAAACGAGAAAAATGTTACGCAGACTTGAGCAATACAACCAGAAATGAAGAGCCAATGTGACACTATTTGTGATGGACTGGCACATTTATTAACTCGTGATCTCAAAGCATGCAAGCAACTTGCAGGAGTTTCACCTACACCTCTGCAAGACGTAGCAGTCATATTGGAATGAAGTATAAATTAATCTGGCATTCGAGGTGTACCTCAAAACTAAATGTAGGCTGCCATTTTACATCTGCCGCTGAATGAAAAGTAGCCAAGGCATGGACTGCTTTTAATAAATGCCCCTGGAACATCACTGCTGGGAAAAGGTCAATGTGCCGTTATCCTACAGTTCAATCTCTTGAGAACTTCTTAGTCGATTGTGACATTTTGACCAATATATTCCATCGATGTGGTATTCAACGTAAAGCATTAAATTGGTTTTTGGGTTTCCTTAAACACCGAAGTTATATTTCTTAAGTTACTAGACCATTTTACCTATGTAGATATTACTGTATTTTTACAATGTCCCATTTTGGGAGGGAACCCTATCTCGGATTCAATAATGTATGGAACAAACAGTTGTGGGTTTCTATTCATCGTTTAAAACTTAAGGAGAAAACCAAGTTTCTTTGGACAGGAGCTAGTAATGATACCAGATAAGCAGAATTTTATTATTGGGGATAATTTATTCACTTTAGATTTGCTTTCAAAATTTTTAGGTGTGGAATTAGAAAATTTGCTATTAATGCAACAACATGTAATAAAGAAGACATTTTATTTTTGAGCAGGGACTGTCTTTTCGTGTATGGTGTACAGTGCTGCGTATGCCTTGTAGCGCCATAGAAATGATTAGTAGTAGTACATTCTCAGGAAGCCAAGAGCCATAAAAAAGTTGTTTTTAATTGGGATATGTTTAGAATATTGGTTTAGTTGCTATTATCTCATTTCCATTATCGTAATTTAGTGTTAATATGTTTTTCCAAAACATTTATCAATCACTTGCAAATAATGCACAATACAGCTGTCTGAATCATTTTGACAAGCCATAAATCAATCTGTTAGGAGTTACCATACTAGGACTAGGGGGCATGCGATTAAGCTACAATGTAGTAAATTTAAAACGAATCGGAGAAATTTTTTCTTCACTCAACGTGTAATTAAACTCTGGAATTTGTTGCCAGAGAATGTGGTAAAGGTGGTTAGCTTAGTGGAGTTTAAAAAAAAAAAAAAAGAAAAAGTTTGGACGGCTTCCTAAAGGAAAAGTCCATAGACCGTTATTAAATGGACTTGGGGAAAATCCACTATTTCTGGGATAAGCAGTATAAAATGTTTAGTAATTTTTTGGGATCTTGCCAGGTATATGTGATCTGGATTGACCACTGTTGGAAACAGGATGCTGGGCTTGATGGACCTTTGGTCTTTCCCAGTATGGCAATACTTATGTATAAGTTACTTTGGATGCCGATTATAGTTGGCATTCATTTTAAGCTTGTCACATTTTAAAGATTTTGTCTGATGAAGCCCCATCCTATATGGTGAATATGGCTACACTTTTTATAGGGTGTAGTGTCTAAGTATAACACCTGAAACCAATTTTCTTTTGCGTTTTCCAGATAAAACTAAAGTCAATTAAACATTTTTCCTCTTCGTTATGCTATCAGATGGACCGTACAGGTCTTTATCTGCCGTCATTTACTATGTTACTGTTGAACGCTTTACCTCTATCACTGAGAACGTGCTGTCATTTATCTAGCATTCAGATATTCCATGATGTTGGCCTTGTATCTGCCAACTAACAGGACTGTATTGCTTATGACCTGCATTTATTTTTATTAGTTTTTATTCTCATTTGTTTTGCTTGTATTATAAATTCCTGGATATTATGACCTGGTCTCTTTGGATGTGATCTGCCCTGAACTGTGGAGGTAAAGGCAGAATAGAAGTCCAGGTGTAACATAACACAAGCAAATGAAACAACAGAAAAGAGAATTCTCATGAAGTATGGGGGGCTTGAAAAAGCAGCTGCAGGAGTCTGCAGAGAAGGGCAGGGAAACCATGTGCAGCACTGTCACAGAACACGAGTACATTGTTCAGAGCATGGGAAGCTCTCCCAGCTGTTCTGATCACATTAAGAACCGACTTCTGCTCTCACATATAGAAATAAAATATCCGCACAGCAAGGAGACCCTTAAACCTACTAAGAAAAAAAAAAACAGGTTTAAATTCGGTATTTATACAGTGCTGGAAACCAAGAGACCTGGGTTCAAATCATGCTTCTCCCACCGATACTTGTTACCTTATGGCAAATCACCATCACCTGTCATCCCAGGGTATAAGTGTAATTTCTGTTGTACAGATACAGAACCCATGCAAACTATGTTCTTTGGGGGAGGAATGCTAAAGACATATGATGAACAATGTTTTCCAAAGTCTTAGTACATCTGGGCCTAAATTTGCTGTATGGTTTTATTAAATTTAAATATACCACCTTTCCTTACCAGATAACAAGGCAATTTACAAGTCAAAATACTATTAATGAACCAACGGAAACACCATTCAATTCTTATATGCCACTAATATCCTCTATTCAGGGTTCAGTGCGGTTTACATCATAAGCAAACAGGTTGGATATAATGTACGGTTAGGGCATAGTTTGTGTACACTCTTGCTGGTTGAATATAATGTTGTATGACATTGTCAACAGTAACAGGATAGAAACAAGCAGAAGGAAGTGAGAATAGTTAAGCTCTGGAACTCGCTAACAGAGGTTGTGGTAACAGCAGTTAGCATATCTGGGTTTAAAAAAAGGTTTGGAAAAGTTCCTGGAGGAAAAGTCCATACTCTTGCCATTGAGATAGATGTGGGGGAAGCCACTGCTAGTCCCTAAGATCAGTAGCATGAATCTTGCTACCACAGGAGATTGTCAGGGTACTTGTGCCCTGAATTAGCCACTGTTTGAAGCAGGATACTGGGCTAGATGGCCCATCGGTCTAATCCAGTATGGTCATTCTTATGTAAAGATAAAAATGACACCAGAAGCAATATGAAAGCTTGAGTCCATCTCCGAGGCCATCATCCACTCGAGCTTCAACACCTGTCTAGTCTTTAGACTAAGTAGGATAGGCCTGCTCTAACAATTAAGTCTTTAGGCTAATTTGAATCTCAAAAAGGACAACTGTCTTAAAAGTGAGTGGCAGAGAGTTCCAGAGCATTGGGGCTGCGCTAAAGAAATCTCTCTGGTGTGTAGTTTCGGGCTAGGCACACCAGTGGAACATGAAGGCTCCTGGCTGCTAAAACCACCACAACCTACAAAAAACTGGTACAAAGGGTACTATGATGTTCATAAGACTAGCCTATTCCATAAAATGCTGTTTCTAAGTGATGTACTGAAGCTTTATATGAGGGTCTTAACCCCTTCCACTTAGGGCATCCACTGTCGTTTAAGACCCCTTTAGAGAACAGTCACATAGGCTGCTATGTATGCACTCTACGTCATCAGAAACCTAAATCTTAACTCCTTAATGCCATTTGTGTGTTAAGATTATAGAACATTAGCATCTGCATGTGTGGCTGCGATATGCACACAGTAGTATTCAATAATGGGAGCATGAAAGTCCCAGAGCCACATGTGCATTCTCATTTACGCTGCAACAGACATGGTGTTAATTGGCACACCTAAATGTTGGCATGTAAATGCCAAACTATGCTAGCATTATCTGGGCACACCAATGCCATAATAGAATTTGCACTTGGCACACTGCAATTTGGCTCCTTTGCCCCCAAAGTTCATGCAAAGCTGACCATCTAAGGTATCCAACCTTCTCACTGTCCAACAGGTCTCCCTCTGCACATGGTAAATTAAGCATGGGGCAGAGAAAGCATCAAAACATCTGTACCTAATTCTGAAGTGAGCACTAGCTCACATACAGCTACACCACACCCACCAATATAGTTCTCCAGAAGCTCCCGGCTTTTAACTCAGCAGACAGAATACTATAGTGTAAGACCACATCGAAAGAGGAATTATTCCTCAGGAACCAGCTGGATCACAGCAAAGGCCGAGGACAATAGAATATTTTAGAAGGTAAAGCCCATGTTTCAGACAACTGGATTGCCCATAACACATTTATTTTTTTTAGCAGGGCTGACAAAACTACGGGGGAAAAAAAGCAGATCTGTATAGATTAAGCAGATGCAAACCCACAAATATCTCTCTACATTTGCAAGTCTAATGCACTTGAGTTCTTCTGAAAAGCATGCTAGTTTCAAGACTCTCATGTCATTCCAACAATACATCTGGAAACATCTGTGTTGTGGGTTTTGCTTACTCCACCCCCTCCGCTCCTGTAGGGGGAGAGGAAATAGAAAATAAATCTCATAAGTCCTGTGGAAAGATATTCATGAGTTGTAATGATGATGTACAACCAGCTTGCAATATATTTCTTTTGCACATACTACACCATCAATTTCACTTGTAAGCCCAAGATAAAGAAATTTAAAAAATAATAATAAATCTTACAGAAGGAATTTGGGTGGAGGCAGGAGATCTCAAATCAAGTTTGTCTGTCCTAATTAGAGCGTAAGCTCTGTCGAGCAGGGACTGTCTCTTCATGTTCAAGTGTACAGCGCTGCGTACGTCTAGTAGCAATATACAAATGATAAGTAATAGTAGTAGTCTTTGGGATTCCGGAATCTTGCTACTCTTTAGGATTCTACACAGAATCTTGCTACTCTTTGGGATTCCGGAATCTTGCTACTCTTTGTCCTTTTCTCTTATTTGTCCTGATCAGATTGTAAGCTCTGTCAAACAGGGACTGTCTCTTCATGTTCAAGTGTACAGCGCTGCGTATGTCTAGTAGCAATATACAAATGATAAGTAATAGTAGTAGTCTTTGGGATTCCGGAATGTTGCTACTCTTTAGGATTCTACACAGAATCTTGTTACTCTTTGGGATTCCGGAATCTTGCTACTCTTTGTCCTTTTCCCTTATTTGTCCTGTTTGTCTGTCCTGATTAGAGTGTAAGCTGTGTCGAGCAGGGACTGTCTCTTCATGTTCAAGTGTACAGCGCTGCGTACGTCTAGTAGCGCTAGAGAAATGATAAGTAGTAGTAGTAAGTTCTTTTGAGATCACCCTGCCATACAAAAAAAAAAACCAAAAACCCAGCGCTGCGTACGTCTAGTAGCGCTAGAGAAATGATAAGTAGTAGTAGTAAGTTCTTTTGAGATCACCCTGCCATACAAAAAAAAAAAAAAAAAAAACCAGCACAAGCGCTGTGTGCATGTCAAAAACTAACAGCCTGGCATGCTTTGGTTATTTTTACCTTGAGGTAAATCCCAGGGTATGTCACAGTTCCAAACTGGATCCCCACTACAAGCCCTGTTCATCATGCTATGACTCCCCTACCTAAACATACCCTAGAGACTCAGTCATATGGGCCTCTATAGCCAAATCAGGAAGATACAAGCAGTACAACAGGAGAGACTTTTAGTGCAGAAAGTGAAAATGGAAGTATGACAGGATGCAAGACTGATGGACTAGAAATGTCTGTCATGCCCAAAATGGTAAAAAAAACCTAAAGGCATTATGACTCTCCATCTGGACCTGATGTACATACCTTTGTAATGCATATAACTAAATACCTTTCCAATGTTAATGTGCTGTATTTTTCTGTAGTAAAAAAGGCCAAAAATAAGTGCAATGAAAAAGTATTCATATTTTTAGAAGCTAATAATCCATTTACATTAGATTTGAGAAAAGAAAGGCCTGTGACATCAGGATAGCGACAGAAAATTATCCTGTAGCAAGATACCTTGAGGAAAGCCACTGAAACCCCCTTCTATTGACCTTACAGGGATATTGGTGCTAAAAGTTGCCTTTACAAAGCAAGTGGAGGAGTGGCCTAGTTGTTAGGGTGGTGGACTCTGGTCCTGGGGAACTGAGTTCGATTCCCACTTCAGGCACAGGCAGCTCCTTGTGACTCTGGGCAAGTCACTTAACTCTCCATTGCCCCAGGTACAAATAAGTACCTAAGCCGCATTGAGCCTGTCATGAGTGGGAAAGTGCGGGGTACAAATAAAAAAAACCAAAAACATATAAATACCTTCTCGGCCTTGGCACCCTGTTATCAAATAACCTTGTCAATATGGTTAAAATGAATTCAGCTTTACCCACTCCCTCTTCCCCCCCCCCCCCCCCCCCCCCCCCCCGATACAGAATCCAGCATTATCCAGGTGGAAATAGCAAAGGAAATGCCATCACTACCTCATTTTCTATGGTTCCTAACTTCAACTTATCCTTTTGAAAAGGATGTTTACCAGCCTTTAATTAGATTCTGCTTGTAGCAGACAAAAAGCGGCTGAACCACCAGAATTTCCCCCCTCGAGAATGTATGACTAAAGGAAAGAGGGAAGGGCAGGGAATTAACGGTATACACCTAGGTGCCTTTATACAATAGCCTTTATGGAAAGTCAGTGCTGAGGCAGGCACAAATGTGCCTGGTTAAACAAGTATCCTGTGGCTCTGTGTTTCGTCACTGACCAAGCTTGGCTTGTGCCTTGTTTGCACTTCACTTTTGATGTTTTTTGATACGGTATTATTTGTTTACTAGACATTGTGCTCAGCATTTTTGGACTCATAACATTCATCAACATTGTTTTGACTCCTGATGCAGGTGCATTGTGGCACTGAAACACAGACTGCATCCAAACTCATTTAACTGTATCTTTTAATAAATATCCTTCCTTGGAACCACTGGTCCACCTCCTTTTTGGTTGTGTTACAGAATTAACCATCACATCTAGTATGCAAATTAGATTTTAAGCATGCAGCCTCTTGCTATACCATTTTGGTGCACTACCTTAGTGTTATAGAAAGCAAAATAGATCTGTGGTCTACAATTTTCACACACTTGACATGGCTTAGTACCCTCCGAGAGCACGTTCTCCACTTCTCACAACTTTTTTTGGGAGGGGGGTGGGGGGGGGGGGGATAGAGATCCACATTCCCAACACTATACAGTATGTCGAGTATAAGAAGAGACATCCATATTCTGTATACCTCACAGTATTTTGGGTGGGGGGAAAAGATCCATCTCTCCTCCCTCTCCCCCCCCTCAAAATACAGTGAGACATGGATGTCTCTGCCCCCTCCCCTTCCCTATACCTCACAGTATTTTTGGTAGGTGAGGGGGAGAAACGCCCATGTTCTCTATGCCTCATGGTATTTTTGGTAGGGAAGGATAGGGGACAGACTTCCATGTTCCCTATACCTCACAGTATTTTGGGTGGGGGGAGAAACATCCATGTTCCTTGCACATCACAGTAATTTGGGTAGGGATTTGGTGCGCTTCGATCCATGGATAAATCCTTCTTATCTGTTCCCTTCTCCACTACTGCCAATTCCAGACTTTGCTCCTTGTCTCGCTGCACCCTAAGCCTGGAATAAACTTCCTGAGCCCCTACGTCTTGCCCCATCCTTGACCACCTTTAAATCTAGATTGAAAGCCCACCTCTTTAACACTGCTTTTGACTCGTAACCACTTGTAACCACTCGCCTCCACCTTCCTGTACACATTAATTGATTTGCTTACTTTATTTTTTGTCTATTAGATTGTAAGCTCTTTGAGCAGGGACTGTCTTTCTTCTATGTTTGTGCAGCGCTATAGAAATGCTAAATAGTAGTAGTAGTAGGGAAGGATGGTGGGCCAGATGTCTATGTTCCCTATAATTTACAGTATCCTGAGTACAGGGAGGGGGAAGATGTCTATGTTCCCTATACCTCACAGTATTTTGGGGAGGGGGAGAAACGTCCATGTTCTCTATGCCTCACACTATTTTGGGTGGGGGGAGAAACACCCATGTTACTTGCACATCACAGCATTTTGGATAGAAGAAAGAGGTCCAGTTTCCTACACTTTACACTATCTTGGAGAGACAGCGACTCCCGAGTATTTTGGCTTGGGGAGGGGCGTCCATGTTCCTACTACCCCCCCCTCCCCTTTAATAGTTATAGGAGTGGTAAACCACCCTCCCCGTCCACTGAGCCCGGTCTGTCCTTACCGGAAGCTTGGGGCTAACCTTCCCTTTACAGCAGTGGCAGAAGAAGCGATGCTGTGACACGGCCGCCGCCGCTGCTGCTGCCGCCTCCGCCATTTTCCACCACCACCGCCGTCTCCTTCCCAGTCCTCTCGTCCTCCGCCGCCTGACGTCAGACCTCCAAGGCCAGCGAGACGGGAGAAGAGAGCGCCCGCGCCGGAAATCGGACGGCACGAGACCCGCCGGCCGCACCAGTGACGTCCCTCCCAAGGAGGTTCCTCCTTGGCCCCTCCTATGCGCGGAGCCAGGTGACCAGAAGTTGCCGGGTGTCACGTGGTATACCCCGGAAGTGGGAGGTAAATGGGGGTACTGTATTCTAAAAATTCAGTACAGTTTTTGCAAGAAAGTGGTGATAAGGTCAAATTCTAGGCTGTGGGTGGCAGCATAAGGCATGAGGTATTAATAGCAAAGAATAAAATGAGCAAAATGCTAAAAATACGAGAAAGGAGAAGAAACAGAGTGTTAAAAAAAGGGTAGTAGTGTGAAATGTTATGTGGGCCTTACAGAATAGCTGAAGTGATAAGAGCATTGCATGCAAATTTAACTCATGAATATTCATTGCGGATATCCTGAAAGCCTAACTGGCTGGGGTTCCTCCAGGACGGGTTTAGGAACCACTGGCTTTTAAAGCGTTGAAAATGAGCACTAGCTCTTCTTGCATCCTGTAATTTCCTTGTCTTTTCATGTTCATTCTGCAATGACCGTCCTGGGGAAGGGAACGGTTGCAAGTGCATTAAGTTGGTCCAACTGAAAAGATCTCCTTAATCATTAATTCTAGATAAAGGAATGCACAGATATAGGATAATAACAGGCCACAGGCACTCCATATGAGTAGCTTCAGCTTTCTGAGTAACTTTATTCAGTGGCAGAAAGAACCTGGTATTCCTTCATCTGCTGAAAGTTGTTGCCTTTGCCCAAAATGCTTGGTGACTTGTTCGCGAGGCTTAGAACCTTCTTGCATCAGATCCATGCTGCTAAAAATTACTGCTTTGGGCTGTTTGGTATTAAAAGTCTGGTTCAGAGATTATATTAGTGTAATAACTGGTTAGCAGAGTTGGAATGGTCTATTGCCACAAATGGTTCCAGTTCTGCCCTGCTGACAGACTACATTGCCTTCCTCAAAGCAGTATCTTCCTTGTGTGTCATTGTCGTGTTTTCACCTTTCCCTGTAGCAGATTTTGTAGTTTCAGATTTTTGATAACATGCCACATTCTGCTATTCATATTTAGTACATATATGCATTTTTTAACAGATATTTAATACGTGCATGATAATATGACACAAGCAGAGATTAAGCTGTGCTCTCTCCTGCTGCAAGAGCACTTTGGAGAAATTGTAGATAAAGTGGGGGCACACATTCTCCAGACAGGTAGTCAGCCACTCCGTCTGATCAGCAATGACACAGGGACACCACTGGATCAGGTAAGTGAGAAAAAAAATACTGATTTTACTGCCTGGCATGCTGAAGGTATTTCTCCAGAATATGTTAATGCATAAGCCCCTAGATTATGAAAATAATCCCAGATCCTGCACCCTAAGGATAGTCAACATCTTTCATACTGTTTTAAGTAGAAGTTTGTGTCCAGCTGGCTGCTGAGGATTTGTATCTGACTGGACTCTGGAGCTAACCTCCTAGGCAGTATAAATATTGTTTTTTTAATTTAGGTATTCAATTGTACACTTACAGATGTGAAAATTAGTTGTATTAAATTGTATTAAATTTCAAGCACCTTGTAAGCAACAGCAAGAACGAGAGTTGAAATTGGAGTGTACTTGGGGAAGGACTTCATTCTCAGCACCGGCCTTTTGGAATGAGATGCCCAAGTTGCTGTGGTTGCTGAAAGATGTTTTTGCTTTTAAAATCCATTTATAAATGTAGGGCACTGTGTAATAAGGTGTATGAGTATTTTTAGTGTGCCTACACTATAGTCAGCACTTAACTGCCTAAGTTTTGCGGTTAAATCGGACCACATAAAAATTAGTACTATCTTTATGTAGTGTCGCTTAGGCAGCTAAGTGCGCCCTTAATTGCATAAGAGAGAGCCAGCCGCATAAACCCGGATGTTCAATCCCTTTGCCTGGAAAGGACATTGAATATTCAGGAATAACATTGGTGGCAGTTTAAAAAAAATGCTCACCACTGCTGGCTGAATATCTACCCTTCTGTTTTGAACCTACCACAGTGGGGGGGGGTTTTCTTTGTGGAACTGGGTTTGATAACCCTGATTCTTGGATGCTTTATTGGTGTTAAGATTATCTGTGTACTATTCTGTTTTGTTTTTGATGCTTAATTTCTCTTTTTGGTTTTTACCTTGTGGGTTTTTGGAGATTTTATTGTTGTTAAGATGTGTGTATTATTGTTTTAATTATGATTGCATTTTTAATTGATGGGACTCATGTTGAGCACCAAGTGGGGGAAAGTGTGAATTAAATTAAAATTAATAATAATAGGATGAAAGATTTTTTAGCAAGGATTAGAGAGTCCCCCCAACATCTATTTCTTCTGAAAAGTGTACATGGTCTAGAACAAAAATTTAGAGTTTCATCTTGGCCCTACTGGAAACAATGGTGTGAATGTCAGTTCTCCATAACTTTATTGAGCAGGGACTGTCTCTCTGTGTCAGGTGTTCAGCGGTAGCGCTATACAAATGCTAATAATAATAATAACTTTATAACTCTGTTCAATATCTCATGCCTGACTAGGTTAAAAAGGCACTCTGTGTGCTCATTCAGCACAACCTGGTGAGTTATCAACTCAGCAAGCGAGGCTTTGTTGAATATGAAGCACACCATGACAGAGTCCTAAGGATCCTTCGATACCCACATTACATTTATACTGCCAAAACATTGTACGGTGACACCGGGGAGCTGATCGTGGAGGAGCTACTGCTGAATGGAAAAATGACCATGAGCACTGCAGTGAAGAAGGTTGCAGACAGGCTGACAGAAACTATGGAAGGTGGGCTTAATACCACAGTTGCCTGAGATACCAGCTTAGTGTGATACAGAAACAAAGTGAAATTTTCCTTCATAGCAGTGGTGTAGCCAAATGGCCAATTTTGGGCGGGCCTGAGGACAAGGTGGGTGAACATGATATTTTCTCTCCTTCTCTGCCCTTCTCCCAACTGATAATTCAGCATCTCCCACAGTTTCTCAAACCTCCTTTCTCTTTTAAAATGTCTCTTCACTTCTGGAAGTTGCTAGTAGTAGCAATGACTCACGCATGCTGCTTGCAGCCATCCTCGAAGCCGTCCCTCTGATATGATCTTGTCTATATGGAAATAGAAAGTTTCATCTGGGGCAGGCTGCGAGCAGCATCTGTAATCCTTGCTCATTGCTAGCGACCTCCAGAAGTAAAGAGATGTTTTAAAAGGTATGCTTGGGGGGATGGGGTGTTTTGAAGGACTGTGGGAACTACTGGATCATTTGGGGGGGGGGGGGAGAGGGGAAGTTGAGTTCCTGGAAAAGGGGCGAACACTGAAGTCTTCATCTGACACGGCTTAGAATCCCCACCAGCCACTGCTGGGTGAGCCTGAGCCCACGGTGGGTGGGTCCCAGTCCAGTGGCTACACCACAGCTTTGTAGAGGCTTTATAGAAACATTTCCTGCTGTGGCAGAATTTCTGATCTGTTTTTTTGTTTCCCAGAATTTTGATTTCTCTGCTCATTCATGGCCTTGACTCTCATCTTTCTGTTTTGGAGAGTATTCTTGTTGGCCTGAGTGTTCTGCCTCTCGGCATCAAAGGGAGACACTCTGACATTGCAAACCACAGGGACTCTTTAACTGCACATGACAGCTTTTTAGCAAATGTTATGATATTAATAAGGTGAGAAACGCTCACATGAAGATTCTTCACCATTATCTGTTTTTAAACATTATCACTGGGCAGATGCAGACAGGCCTTGTTAGTGAGTTCGATATGAGCTGAACAGAGAAAGTTTTATGCTCCTAAACCCATGACTGTGTCAAACTGTGGACCTAGAACATTTTCCCTGACAGACTTTCATAAATCATAATCAATGATATTTGTTTCCCTTTTCCTTTTAATATCCTTTTTGACATATAATAACTTGAAATCTGTTGCACAGGTTATTTTAGGGAGGGAAATTTTCAGAAGTCATTTACCTGGGTAAAAGGCCTTTATGAAAATTACCCACCTCATACCAGTTTTGAAACTTTCCCTGTAAGTTCCTCCATGCAGGTGCATCTACTTCACAGGAGCAGTCTAGTGGTTAGTGCAGTGGACTTTGATCCTGGGGAACTGAGTTCAATTCCCACTGCAGCTTCTTGTGACTCTGGGCAAGTCACTCCATTGGCCCTGGTACAAAATAAGTACCTGAATATATGTAAACCACTTTGAATGTAGTTGCAAAAACCTCAGAACGGCGGTATATCAAGTCCCAATTCCCTTTCCCTATTTGAGATTCTACATGGAATGTTGCTACTATTTGAGATTCTATGTGGAATGTTGCTATTCCACTAGCAACATTCCATGTAGAAGCCTGCCCTTGCAGATCAGCAACACGGCCCTGCAGGCTTCTGTTTCTGTGAGTCTGACGTCCTGCACATACGTCCTGCAGGACGTCAGACTCACAGAAACGGAAGCCTGCGCAGCCGCGTTGCTGATCTGCAAGGGCAGGCTTCTACATGGAATGTTGCTAGTGGAGGAGTAGCCTAGTGGTCAGTGCAGCAGACCTTGATCCTGGGGAACTGAGTTCAATTCCCACTGCAGCTCCTTGTGACTCTGGGCAAGTCACTTAACCCTCCATTGCCCCTGGTACAAAACAAGTACCTGAATAAATGTAAACCGCTTTGAATGTAGTTGCAAAAACCTCAGAAAGGCGGTATATCAAGTCCCATTTCCCCTTTCCCCTTCCTTTCAATGGCAGCTTGTTATTTCTGTCCATTTCATACATCCCTAAATTCTTTAGATTAGTTTTAAGTCTTAAAAATAAACTAGACCTCATACTCTTCCAGTTCAGTCAGATCCAGGGCTTGGATCTGGTGCCGTGAACAATTCCTCACAACTAGCTGAGGATTAATTCCCCCATTTTCACTGTCCTCAGCTGGGAGCCAAAGAGTGGGAACTGTGCAGTCATGGGCCCTAAATCCAGCCACTGCACATCCACCACTGCACCATGACTGGATTTGCGCCTCTAGAGCACAGCTTTATATGCTTTTTAAAAGTCTTCTTTTCAAAATCTCTCTCTTGGGGAATTTGGTGTGCTAGTTTTATAGCACTTCTTTTGGTTTCTGTGACATCACAATCACCAGGATGCTGTGGTTTGCTTGGGTCCTGTGAAACTAAATGCTAGAAGATAAATTCATCAGAATTCTAACCATTTCAGTGTACATAGCCAATGGTAGTCGGTTTTAATTTGAAAGTAGTGGAGGACTATGCTAGTGCTTGGAGCAGTGGCCTGAGAACCAAAGACTCCAGGGTTCAAATCCCGCTGCCCCTCCTTGCAATCTCGGGCAAGTCACTTAACCCTCCATTGCTTCAGGTACGGGCTTACATTTTAAAACCTCTGGGGACAAGAAAATACCTATCGTACCTTGACGTAACTCACCCTGAGCTACTACAGAGAAAGGTGTGATTCAGATAGTGTACTTGAGTTAATTCTGCACACTGTGTAATATCAGGAAATGCTGATCTTGGTTCCAGAAGGTTCTTCTGCTGCAAGAATCTGAAGCCTGGCGATGTCCAGCCAAATGTATCTCATATGTTGAAATGTTTTCAGCAGATGGGAAAGCCATGGACTATGGTGAAGTCTCCAGCACATTTGTGCGGTTGGTGGATACACACTTCATTTATAGATGCCCTGCACCTTTAGAACCTCCAGAGGGAGCAGCCGCACCGGCTCCTGTCGCACCTCTGCTGTTGACCAGTGAAAAGGACATGTACACAGTCCCCAAGCTGAGTATGATCGGTGAGCAGTCTTTACCGTCCATAAAGGTTCTAATGATGTGTTCAATGAATTAAGGGGGGCATCATCAACATGAGCTACCATTAAGACTTATTTTACAATTAACCTCAGTTATGAGTAAACAGGTCTTATTGCATAAAATGGGCCCTGTGCTAAAATACCATGCGTTAGTAAAATAACCCCTCTTAACAGTAGCCCATATTGATAGCTTCCTCCCTTAGTGTGAAGAGTCTGTCTCTGGTAACCAGAGCTGATATTGTGATGTCATAATGCCTCATTCCACCAATGCCTGAGCCAACCTCATCAGTGATCATAATGGCTTGATTGCCCTATATTACTTCTGATACTGTGATGTCATAATGCCTCATCCCACCAGTGCCTGAGCCAACCTCCATCAGTGTCACAATGGCTCGATTGTCGTATACTTGGCGCACTTTTATTACATATAGCCGTGATTTTGATTTCTGGAGACATTTCTTTTTTCTTTAATTAAGGGGGGAAGTTAGGTTATGTTACTGTTAACTAAGTCTCATTGTATAAAATGGGACCTGTATAGAATAGAAAGTGGTAAAGTAACTCATCTTAATGGTAGTGCATTGTAATGGAAATAAAAGTGGGTTGTGTAAGTTTCTGGCTTAAATGCTGAAAGCAGATGGTTAACAGGGTTGCAGATGTGGTCTGGGTTATGGTATTGAATGCTGTAACGTGATTGTGCCAACTCTGTTTCCTGGCTGCATGAAATGTTTCACCTTTCCCTTTTCCCCCATCCTGGCAGGGAAAGGGAAAAGGAGGAGATCATCAGACGATGATGATGATGACGATGCCAGTGAACAGCAAACAAAACGACAGAAGAAAGAGGCAGACAGCAAAGAGGTCAGTGTCATTGTCGACACTCCTGGCTTGACCCCTACAGTGCGCAGAGAGCTGTTTATGTTTATTGAAAGATTTGATGTACTGCTTAGCTTTTTAGGATAACAGCAGTGATGTTTCAATTGAAAAATGTTTGTCGACGGTCGAGCTGGGTAATCTGTCTGGTGTTCATCTGGCCTCGTGATTTATGTTTCTATCTTTTGGGAAGTAAAATGGGCCTATATGTGCTGTGGGGCTACAGCTAGTACTGGCTTTGCCTTGTCCTGAAAAGCAGAGCTCTGATCATGATGCTAAAATTACCCTGCTACCCAAGAAAAGCCCTACTACCCAGGGTTTTAGACAAAATGAAGGTGTTTGTCCATCATGTTCACCTGCATTCCGAGTGCCTCTGAGCCTCCAGGGCTACTGAAAATATGACTTAACCAGTGGTTTTCAACCGGTGTGTCAGGACACACTGGAGTGTCGCCAAGATCTGGGAAGTGCCCGTCAAATTTCTGGTGACACAGCACATTTGTGCTTTCTTTAAGAACCATGTGTGTGGCAAGTCAGGGAGAGTTGAGAATCAGGAAGTCAGATTCTTGAAATCTCCATTACTAGTCCCAACATCACCAGCGCCAACTGGAAATATTGGCCTCTGGCCCTCCCGGTCCTCCACCCTGGCTAGCAATGATGAAATGATATAGAGGTTTTCTTTCTTTGTTTAGCTGAGGAATGTGGTAGCCGTGTTAGTCCACTCTTAAGGTTATCAATAGAAATCAAACAAAATAAAACATGGAAAAGAAAATAAGATGATACCTTTTTTATTGGACATAACTTAATACATTTCTTGATTAGCTTTCGAAGGTTGCCCTTCTTCGTCAGATCGGAAATAAGCAAATGTGCTAGCTGACAGTGTATATAAGTGAAAACATTCAAGCATTACTATGACAGTCTGACAGGGTGGGAGGATGGGGGTGGGTCGGAGGTATGCATGGGGACATCAAAGCATATCATTGATATTCTAACAGGATGGGTGTGGATAGGTGAGGGGTGGGGTGATCAAGAGAGACATACAGTTTTATGGTTTATAATGGGCTCAAGATTTGTTTAGCTGCAAATTGTAGTTTTCAATATGTCTTGCGTATGAATATTGTCTGTCAGGTGTGTTACAACAAAAGAAAGGTTGAGAAGTACTGGTCTAAACCACCCGTTCTATTCTGTAACACTATTTTGTATGGTTCAGTCATAGTTCTTTTCCTGATGTCTAAAATTCTGTGATGTCACACCAGTTCTTTCATTGGCTGTGACATTATAAGCATGGTGACACACAGCAGGATTAACCAATCAGATTGTAGCCCAGAACACTCAGACCAATGATATATTTTCAGTTGGATTGGTCTGTAAGGTAAGAGTATGAGGGGGAAGTCTTGGGAGCAAGCTTAGATCATTTGATTCTTATGTTGATGGATGACGTAGATGTTCTATGCCGGGATGCCTTTGAAGAATGCACAATATCTCTAAATGTAGCATATCTCTCCCCAGACCCTTCCCGATGATGGGATTTACTGGCAGGTTAACACTGAGAGATTTCATCAGCACTTCCGTGACCAGGCAGTAATCAGTGCCATTGCTAATAAGATGGACCAGGTATGTGTGCAGGAATCTGTGCCAGCTTTAAGGATTTTCAGTCCTTTTTCTTGTTGGGCTATATTTTTCTATTATTTTGCCTGTAGTCCCCCTCCCAAAATTGCATGATTTGTATGCTTCGCTCTGGCTGGTGAGCCAGTTCTCTGTTCAAAAAGTAGAGCTGCTTACCTGTAATGGGTTTTTTTTTTTAATGGACAGCAGGATAATGCAGACACATCTCTGTTGATGGCCCTTATAACAGAATCAAAACCCATAAATTTCTATGGGTTTTACTAGTCATGTGTCTGGTTTCCTGTTTGGAGCCTATCGAATATAGAAACAGCACTGCCAGAAATTTTAATTCAGATGACTCAAGCACCCCATATCTTAAGAAACAGATGGGGCCTGTCCTGCCTTATTTCTTTCCTTACAGAAAATGAACCTGCACATCCATATATGATTGGGGTAAAGCAGGGCTGGATCGGCTTGCCAATTGTAATATGAAGCCACCTTAGTACAGGGATTCTTAACCCAGTCACCAGGATACACCCAGCCAGTGAGTTTACAGAATACCCACAAAGAATATGCATAAAATATAGAAATGGAGAAAAATTAGAGCAAATGGAGTGGAGGAGTGGTTAGTGCAGTGAACTTTGTTCCTGGGGAACTGAGTTCGATTCCCACTTCAGCTCCTTGTGACTCTGGGCAAGTCACTTAACCCTCTATTGCCCATGGTACAAAATAAGTACCTGAATATATGTAAAGCGCTTTTTTTTTTTGTTACATTTGTACCCCGCACTTTCCCACTCATGGCAGGCTCAATGCGGCTTACATGGAACAATGGAGGGTTAAGTGACTTGCCCAGAGTCACAAGGAGCTGCCTGTGCTGGGAATCGAACTCAGTTCCTCAGTTCCCCAGGACCAAAGTCCACCACCCTAACCACTAGGCCACTCCTCCACTCCACTTTTGAATGTAGTTGCAAAAAAAAACAAATCTCAGAAAGGCGGTATATCAAGTCCCAGTTCCCTTTCCCAAATAAAGATCACATGGCCTATTCAGTCTGCCCATCCATGCCATGTGTTCTCCCTATCACTCCCCTAGAGATCCTATTTACTTGCCCCAAGCTTGCAGTGCATGCACTGTGGATATCTTGAAAACCAGACTGGCTTGGTGTGACTCAAGGACTGAGCAGAGAACCCCTGCCTTAGGGAGAATGTACAGTCATATGGTGGTTTCTAACAGGGAAATGGGACAACACTGTCTGCTCATTTGCTACCTTTGCAAGGCAGGTAATACAGTATAAAATTACACCAAGTCTTTCCCCACAATTTCCTCCCTGCTCTGTAACACTTTCAGGAGTATGTTTTTGTTTTGTAACATTATTTCTGACCCACTGATGCACTGTCTGGATGGTGCACTCTCTGGAGCAGAGCATTGAGGTAATAGATTTGCAGATGAATTGAAAAATTGATAGGGCAGGGTTTCTCTCAAGAGTATTTAGAGTAATGAGGATTTATCCTCTGTCTCTGCTGGGAACGAGAGGTGTGACATATTTGTGGGAATCTGTCTGAAGGCCCCTTTGCTCTTCTCTGAAACAGATAAGCAGTGAAATTGTACGGACCATGCTCAGAATGAGTGAAGTCACCACATCCTCCAACGCAGCTCACACACAACCACTGTCCTCCAATGAGGTGAGTTCATAGCATTAGACTCCAGTTCCACAGTAGTTTGAGCCATTCCAGCTTTTACATTGAACTTAGTGAGTCCATATGTGAACGAATAAGAAGCTTTAAGCTTTAAATTTGTAGGTAAGAAAAATCCTTAGGTGTTTCTAATTAAGTTCATACTAAAATCTGGAGTGGCTCAAACTGCTACACACAGGGAATCTTAACTTGCAACCTGCTTTTTTGATACATGTCACAAAACAATCACGTTTGCATATCTGTCAATTTTAGGGTCAGGAAAGTAGATTGTGTAAGATGCTTAGAATACAGCTACATTTTAAGGGATCCGATGCATGTGCCGTAGTCCTTTTTTTATTCTTTAATTCACAGATCTTCCGATCTCTCCCAACTGGTTACAACATCTCAAAACAAGTCCTGGACCAGTATCTTTCTCTGTTAGCAGATGATCCGGTAAGAACTTTGAATAGCTGTGCCTGAAAATTATTTCCAAGTTCATGTATAGGGGGTAAAAAGCAGGAAACTAACCAAACTTTTAACTCTTTTACTTAGGGGCCCTTTTAAGTTTAAACAATTTTTATTCAGGATCAAAAGAACCACACAGCAACTGCTGAATAATAGCACTAAGAAAACACAACAGTCGATCACAAAAGAATCATAGGATAGAAGAATACAACAATGGAAAAAAAACATATAAAGCATTCCACAGGAGAAATGTAGGATTCCAATTTATATAAGCAACCACCCATCCCCCAACCCCATATCCTACAAGGGTGGCCCAATGTCTGGACTCTTATGACTTCGGGCTATTTAGGGGCCCTTTTAATAAAGTTTCTGCACATTGATGGTGTGCTCAGCATGTCCTCTGCAGTTACCACGCTGACATGTTCTGTGTCTTGCTTTAAGACTGCTTGCAGTTAGCATGAATGCACTCAAGGAGGCGGTAAGTGCACCCGCACTAACTGAAGTAACAACACACAGTGCGCACCCTGTGCTAACCGTAGTGTGCAGTCCACGCCCATTCTCCACCCTCTAACACAGCATGCATTTAACAGGCAAATTAGCATACACTGTCTTGCCACCCCAGTAACAGTTACCACACTGTGTAATAACAGCATTCACTGACTGCTTAATACATTTTTATTTATTTAATTTATTTATTTATTACATTTGTATCCCACATTTTCCCACATAGCAGTAGGCTCAATGTGGCTTACATTTTAGTAAAAGGGCTCCTTAATAAGGTACTAATTTAAACTTATGTGTTCTGGAATAAACAGAAGTTTGCATGTTCACATGATACTTCAGTCTGAATTGTTCAGGTCCCAGTTGTAGAAACCCTTTTATAGATCTTCGTATAGAAGTCTGAATTGAAGTCCTGGTTGGTTACTTGATTTCTGTATTGCGGACATTATGTAACATATTTTTATGCACCAAATCACAGATACAGACACACACGCATGCACATTGTAAAGGGAGTTTATCTGCACTGCTTACCCCCTCCCCTTTCTGAAGACTTCAACTGCTGTAAAGGATGAGGCCCATTTAATACTGTATCTGCCTGCACTAAGACATAGAATGAACAGCTGACTCTCATAGACCACTGGCTGGGAAGGGAGAGGAAAGACGGGGTACTGGGTCCTTGGTCTGTGTATCGGAAACCAGTTTCGAGAGATGGGTCATGCATTTGAAGTACTGCTTTTCTATGGTACAACCAAAGCAGTTTACTTCTTATATAAATGCACCTTCTGTATCCCTAGTGGGCTCACAATTTAAGTTTTTGTACCTGGGGCTCTGAAGGGTTAAGTGACTTGACCAGGGTCACAAGGAGCCACAGCGGGAATCAAAGCCAGTTCCCCTGGTTCTCAGCCCACTGCACTAACCATTAAGCTACTCCACTCCTGAGTGGCCAACGGGCATTTGATAAGACTGATTGTAATGTAGAATATACTCCAATCAGTTTCTCCAGAAAGGCCCTGGCATGTTTGGCTGTCTCGTAATGTGCTTTAGCTAGTGTAGTGTATTTTCTAGACTGTTCATAATTTTAGGCCTTGGTTGCTGAAAAGTTTAATTTCATTTCTCTCAAGGAATCCAGCAGCCTGGAAATTGGGAACTTTTGCAAAACTTTGTCTGAATTTCAATCCTTTTCATGACCTAATTTTCCCCTTTTCTTGCAGTTAGAGTTTGTTGGAAGATCTGGCGATAGTGGTGGAGGGATGTTTGTCATTAGTATCCTTTTGTAGAATGTATTCATTGCTGATGATGTAGTTCATAAGTCTTTATCTGCTCCCTCAAGTTTCCAGCTCAAATTCCATTGGGCTGAAGCACTATCAGTCTTCAATGACCTGGGGCAATTTTTCCAAATTTTTCAACTCCTTCCTCTTGCCAGCCATCCTGACTCAATGTAGAACCTGCTGTGTGTGCACCCTAAGTGTTGCTGGGATTTGCACCCCTCCCCTCCTTGAGTCCTACAGCTGCTGCCTCCACCGCACCCCCAATCCCAGCCAGCCTGGAGCAAAAGCCATGTCCGGGACTCAAACCCAGGTCTCTGTGGTCACAGAGTCATCAATTAACTCATTTTTTAAAACTCTTGATAAAGGAAAATTGTTTAGGTTCCTATTGTACTGAGATTTAAGTTGCTTCAGTTTTGCTGTGAAAAATTGTTCCCTCACTTACTGAGCAGCTATGACGTCTTTAGCCATTCTTTTGCTTTGCCTAATTATAAAGCCAGAATGATCCAAACTGCCTAACTGGAAAGACTCCTAAGATATTCCCTGCAGAAGGAGCAGCTTTTCTCATTCTTTATGTTTTTAGCTATCCAATTATGGAATAATGTCCCTGCAGAATTACCTTTAATTAGATGTTGTTTTTCATTTTGTAAAGCTGTGAAAACTTGTTTACTGAGTTTAATAAGATATGATGTTTGCTAAGTTTTAATTAGATATGGTTTTTTTATTATTTCTAATTCCTGAAGTCTGTATCGGTATTTCTTTTACTTAGTATATCTCACCTTGAATCTCAAATTGAGGGAGTTGGCGGGTGATAAACCTTGTATAACATAACGTAATGATTGGGAGGGAGGTGTGCAGTAGTTAGACTCTGCGGATTGTCCGCCGACACTCCGATGTTTCGTATCATCTTGGCTCAGCCGCTAGTGGGATGAAACTGTCTCTTTATGCGCCAGCCCGTTGTCTTGAGCTTTAGAGGAACCTGGTTTCTGTATTTTAGCCTTAACACACAGAGATCTCCACAAAGCACTTGCCACTTTGGCTTCGGCGACGCTGGAATCTGTTGTGCAGGAACGGTAAGTGTTTCTCCCCTCCACATCTCAGTTTCCCTGCCCAGAACTTGCTAAATGTAAGAAAGGTGATCTGCTGGCAGAGGATTTTAAGAGCAGATAAGGCATCCCAGGGAAGACATGCCTCCTAAGCACAGTGGATCCTGCAAGGAGGATGAGGACTAGATGATCCCTTGAAGTTCCTTCCATCCTTACCTTTCTGTGATTCTATCATTTTGGCTTTAGCTGACCTTCTTTTGATTACCTGTTGAAAGATCTGATGGTGGTAAGTGCCTTTCCAGCTTGCATAGGTAACTTCCACGGTTACCACGCAGGTTGAGAAGAAGAGTGTAGGCAGTGCAGGGGTTTCAGCTGCTTTTCTTTAGGCTCTCTTGATTCAATAAAGAGAGACCGCATGGAGGAGTAGCCTAGTGGTTAGTGCAGCGGACTCTGATCCTGGGGAACTGGGTTCGATTCCCACTGCAGCTCCTTGTGACTCTGGGCAAGTCACTTAACCCTCCATCGTCCCAGGTACAAATAAGTACATCTATATAATATGTAAACCACTTTGAGTGTAGTTGGAAAAACCACAGAAAGGCGGTATATAAGTCTCATTCCCTTTCCCCTTCATCAGGAAAGTGACACAAACATCATGATTACTAGAGAGGTTCTCTCTTATTCTTTACGAAAGGCACCTTCTCCTTCTATGTTGGTCAGAAATGTTTCTGTGGTCTATCTTCAGAAAGATCTCACCCCTGTGTATTTTAATGAGCGATGGCTGCATTTTAACCCTTCCCTCTATAAGATATTTGGGCTGTGGGCACATCTGGTAGTATCGTTTTGCCAGCTTACAAAAACAGGTGTGTCATTGAGCTGGATGGTGCCCCTGAGTGTTGGCTTTTTCTCGCAGCTTCGGCTCCCGCTGCGCCCGGATCTTTCGCCTGATCCTCCGGAAGAGACACCTGGAGCAGAAGCAGGTGGAGGACTTCGCCATGGTTCCCGCCAAAGAAGCCAAAGATATGCTATATAAGCTGCTGTCCGAGAACTTAGTGACCTTGCAGGTAACCTTTGCGATCAGTCAGATTTATCTTTCATTTATTAGCGTATTAAGAAGCAGCGTAAGGTGAGTTAGGACAGAACAAGATTTTCAGCAAAGCTAGCGAGTAAAGGCAAGTCAAGCACTATTCATCCCATCGCAGGCAGCATTTTTTAAAACGCTGGCCACTGCAGGCTGAATTAGGCTTGGATATTTAGTGCCGGCCTTGTATTCGGATACTGGCAGTGAATATCCTGGTTTTTGAAGGCTTTCAGAATTTATCTGGGTACTTCTGATGTTTAGTGGTGGTATCTGGATTACTGTTTGGGCAAGTTAGGATTTCTGTATGCTGTCCTGCTCACCCAGCCAGTTATATGGATAACTGGCCCTGAATATCAGCCATGCCCTGAAAACGTCCGGCTCCACCTCTGCTCTGGCACTAAGCAGATACAGCCACGAGAATCATTGCTGATATTCAGCAGCAGTCTTGAGTTAAATGCTCCCGAGTGTCAACACTAGACCTGGTCAGCATGATTTATCCAGGTGGGAAGGCTCCAATGCAGTTACATCACACTTAATATCAATCCCAATGTTTTTTTTTTTAATCTCTTCTTTTCATACCCACATTTTTCATTTATTTGCTCTTATATGTGTTCTTTTTATTTGGGCTAATGGGAGTTTCTCTGTCTGAATAGGAAATTCCCAAAACTCCAGATCATGCCCCATCAAGGACCTTCTACTTGTACGCAGTGAACATCCTCTCTTCCTCTCGCCTGTTGCTGCAACGGTGCTACAAGGTACGGCAGCACTCGGCCCGGGTTTGATTTAATCCAAAGTCATTTACGTCTTCGTTTTTTTTTATACCTGTATTTAACCCTTACTGCAGTTAACAAAGAGTGAAGCCGCTGTTTAACCCTTACTGCAGTTAACAAAGAGCAACTCTGCTATTTAACCCTTACTGCAGTTAACAAAGAGTGAAGCCGCTGTTTAACCCTTACTGCAGTTAACAAAGAGCGAAGCCGCTGTTTAACCCTTACTGCAGTTAACAAAGAGCGACTCTGCTATTTAACCCTTACTGCAGTTAACAAAGAGCAAAGACGCTGTTTAACCCTTATTGCAGTTAACAAAGAGCGACTCTGCTATTTAACCCTTACTGCAGTTAACAAAGAGCGAAGCCACTGTTTAACCCTTACTGCAGTTAACAAAGAGCAAAGCCGCTGTTTAACCCTTACTGCAGTTAACAAAGAGCAACGCTTCTGTTTACCCCTTACTGCAATTTACAAAGAGCGAAGCCGCTGTTTAACCCTTACTGCAGTTAACAAAGAGCAACGCTGCTGTTTACCCCTTACTGCAATTTACAAAGAGCGAAGCCGCTGTTTAACCCTTTCTGCAGTTAACAAAGAGGCAGTCAAAACTTCATGCGTAATTTTGGCCGCCGAGCAATATAAGGGGATATTAAAGTTCTTTGCAGTAATTTCTTTCCCCATAGTGATGTGTAACCTCCTTACTTTTCACTTCGGTTTTGCAGACTGTGGCCAACCTAATTGAACGGCGTCTGTTCGAAACAAAGGAGAACAAGTAAGTCTGTCTTTGGTACGCCCTCATCAGTATTCTATATAAAAAGACTTTCCAGAGCTTTGAAAAGAGAGTCACTGGCTTACTGAACGTGAATAACAGGGTGTGGTGCTATTACAGTGTTATCAGGAGTGGTTTAAAAGCTCTGGTCTTAAAATTGGACATACTAGAACACGATTACTAATTTAAACTGACCAGAAAAAGAGTGGCTTTTTTTGATGGGAGCTGCTTGCTTTGTACTGAGATGAATTGTGTGGCTAGCTTTGTTGTGCTTTTATTTATAATAAAATTAAAATCTCTTCATGGTACTAAAATATTTATCTAGTTGTTCCTACAAAATATCACCAAAGGTCTTCAGGAATAAATATGTTTTCAAAGACTTTATAAACAAAACATGGAATAACCTTTGCTCAATCAGTAGAGAGTTCCATATTATAGGCAATTTCTCCCATAACCTTTCCAACAAACTTGTAAAATCTTATTTTCTAAGTACAGGGCAAGACTAGGCAGTCATCTAGGGCAGCAGCTTCTTGGGTGGGTGGGGGGGAGGCAGCAAAAAGCTGCTGCAGTCAGAGCAAAACAGTAGGTCCTGAAAGTGCAGAAACATCAGCACATACTTTAACTTGCATTTCCTTATCTCTCCAGACCTGTCCCGACCAGCAGATGGGTGGAGACTGAGAGCTATTGGATGTGTGACATCACCCCGTTGAGTCCCTTGCAGCCCTGACCCAGTCAGTATTTCTCAGTCTCCTGCAGATATTTAGACAGTAGGTTGATGGCGTGCTGGGTTTGGCCCATATTATTTAAAAAATTAAAATTAAAAAAAAAAGAACCTAATGGGAATTTGTGATTCCATTCCATTACATCTCAAATACATGTGTCCTTGCCTCAAACATCCTCATAATAGGAGATATCAACTTACACCTTGAAGACGACACCTTAACAGGCACACGAGAATGCAAAGAATTCCTAAAACTTTGGGATCTACACGCACCTAACACTCAACCAACACACAAAAAAGGACACACACTAGATATCATCACACACAAATTTGATCTAGACTCAACAATCCTACTTACAGACACAAGATGGGCACCTACACTGTGGTCAGATCACCATAAAGCAAATGTCTCCCTTCACTGGCGAACAACAAATAAAAACGCAATCAGCAAACCTGAGCGAACAACATACACCATGAGAGGAAAAATAGATCCCACAACATTTTGGCAACAGATCTATCAAAACGAATGGCCAACGGATACAGACACCATCCAATTCCTCCAAACATGGGACGATATATGTAAAACAACATTAGACAAAATCGCCCCAATCCAAACCAGAACATCACACAGGAAAAAACCAATTTCCTGGTTTACCGAAGAACTGAAAGACCTTAAAACACAAGTCAGGAAATTAGAAGGCGCTTGGTACAAAAAGAAAGATGAACAAACACTAATTGCCTGGAAACTACTTCGGAGGAAATACAAATACACCATAAAACAAACTAAACGACTACATTACAAAACAATAATCGGACCAAACTACAAAGACACACACAAACTCTTCAACCTCGTGAATAAATTGCTAGACACCACGCCAGTTACAAACAACAACAAAGACGTACCAAGTGTAGACAACCTTGCGAAATACTTCGAAGAGAAAATTATACAACTACGACTGAAAATACCCACTAGCCCTAATGAATACACCACACTCCTAGACTGTCTAGACCCAGAAGATGGAATATACCCAGCAGACAGAACTTGGACCGAATTTGAATTAACATCAGAGGACCTCATCTTTGAAACACTCAAAAGATTCGCCAAATCCTATTGCAAACTAGATATATGCCCAAACAACCTCATGAAATCAGCTCCTCAACAATTCATAATAGACCTAACGAACCATATAAACTCCATACTACAAAACGGACTCTTCCCAAAAGAAAAAGGAAACATTTTACTTACCCCAATACCCAAAGACACAAAAAAAAGTGCAAGCAAAATAACTAATTACAGACCAATAGCATCCATACCACTAATGACCAAAATGACCGAAGGGATCGTAACAAAACAACTCACAAACTATCTAAACAAGTTCTCCATACTGCATGACGCCCAATCAGGATTCCAATCGAATCACAGCACAGAAACAGTATTAATTACCCTGATGACTAAATTCAAACAAATGATTGCAACCGGCAACAACATACTCCTACTACAATTTGACATGTCAAGTGCCTTTGATATGGTCGACCACGAAATCCTACTACATATACTTGAATACTTTGGCATTGGAGGTAATGCCCTAAATTGGTTTAAAGGGTTCCTAACCTTGCGCTCATACCAGGTCACATCAAATTCAACTACATCTGCAGCATGGACACCAGAATGTGGAGTACCTCAAGGATCACCCCTTTCGCCAACTATTTTCAATCTGATGATGACACCCTTAGCAAAACTTCTATCAAACCACAACCTCAACCCACACATATATGCTGACGACGTAACAATATATATCCCTTTCAAACAGGACACTAAAGAAATCCTTAACGAAATCAACCAAAGCTTACAAATCATGAACACCTGGGCTAATGCATTTCGATTGAAATTGAACGCAGAAAAAACTCAATGCCTGATACTCGCCTCCCAATACAACATTAATGAATTCACCGCAATAAACACACCAAACCTAAACCTTCCAATCTCAGAAACCCTAAAGATCCTTGGAGTCACTATCGACCGCCATCTAACACTTGAAACCCACGCTAGCAACACAACCAAAAAAATGTTCTACTCCATGTGGAAACTGAAGAGAATAAGACCTTTCTTCCCAAGATCCGTCTTCCGCAGCCTAGTGCAATCACTCGTACTCAGCCATCTTGACTATTGCAACTCACTATATGCAGGCTGCAAAGAGCAAATACTGAGGAAACTTCAAACAGCTCAGAACACTGCAGCCAGACTCATCTTCGGGAAACTAAAATACGAAAGTGCGAAACCACTACGAGAGAAGTTACACTGGCTCCCACTCAAGGAACGCATCACTTTCAAAGTATGCACACTAGTCCATAAAATCATCAATGGTGAAGCCCCAGCCTACATGTCCGACTTAATAGACCTACCACCCAGAAATGCCAAAAGATCGTCTAGAACTTTCCTTAACCTCCACTTCCCAACTTCCCAAAATACAAAGTGATGCACGCATCAACCTTTTCCCATATGAGCACGCAATTCTGGAACAAATTACCACGAAACCTAAGAACGACCTATGAACTAACCAACTTCCGCAAACTACTAAAGACTCATCTCTTTGAAAAAATCTACCAAAAGGATCAAAGCACATGAAGACCACACACACTGTTGGCAACGCATTAACACATTCTCCTATTACACCTATCCCCATAATTCTAACACACCCAGCCTTTCTCTCTTCAATTTTATTCTTTCCCCTATCGATACCTGGACATTGTTTCAACTCAACTCCTCATAATGTAACCATAATCAAGTAATAACTTATTGTACTTCCATCGTTACAATGTATTGTAAGCCACATAATCATGTAATAACTCATTGTACTTCCATCGTTACAATGTATTGTAAGCCACACTGAGCCCGCAAATAGGTGGGAAAATGTGGGATACAAAAGCAATAAAATAAATAAATAAATAAATCACATTGTATTTGTTCACACCGGAGTCAGCAAACGCCTCTCCGGTGCAATGTAAGCCACATTGAGCCTGCAAATAGGTGGGAAAATGTGGGATACAAATGTAACAAATAAATAAAATAAATTATTAACCCATTAGTGCCCAATGTTCCCATATGGGCACTTATTATAGGAACATTGGGCATTAATGGGTTAAAAGTAAATAATTAAAGAAACAGAATTTGAGTCTTTGACCATGTGGGCTCTTCGGTGTGCTTGACTTGTGTTCTGATTTTGACCACCTTGGGTGATACTACTACTACTACTACTACTTAACATTTCTAGAGCGCTACTAGGGTTACGCAGCGCTGTACAATTTAACAAAGAGAGACAGTCCCTGCTCAAAGAGCTTACAATCTAATAGACAAGTGAACGGTCGGTCCGATAGGGGCAGTCAAATTGGGGCAGTCTGGATTCACTGAACAGTAAGGGTTAGGTGCCGAACGCAGCATTGAAGAGGTGGGCTTTAAGCAAAGACTTGAAGACGGGCAGGGAGGGGGCTTGGCGTAAGGGCTCAGGAAGGTTGTTCCAAGCATAGGGTGAGGCGAGGCAGAATGAGCGGAGCCTGGAGTTGGCGGTGGTGGAGAAGGGTACTGAGAGGAGGGATTTATCCTGTGAACGGAGGTTACGGGCGGGAACGTAAGGGGAGATGAGGGTAGAAAGATAGTGAGGGGCAGCAGACTGAGTGCATTTGTAGGTAAGAAGGAGAAGCTTGAATTGAATGCGATACCTACCTCTTGTGTTCCCTAGCCCCAGGGTGTACACTTCAAGACTTTGGATCCCCCCACCACCACCCCGTCATCTTCTGACTGGAGCTGTGCCTTGGCCTCGTCCTCCAGTTGGCCCAGGGAGGGGTTTCTTAAGTTTCCCCATGGAATTAATTAAACAAAGAGCAAAGAGCTTAGCTTAAGGTATTGGAACAGTCTGACCTCTGGGTCTTGCGGCTGCAGAGGACAGGTGGGGAGTGCAGCCAAGGTATGGTGGTGGGAAGCTTGAACAGCCAGGCAAGATAGGTGAATATTTGGCATGTTTGTGCGCATGTGCCTTATTGGCAAATTGGTCTCAGGTGGACGTGGTGACTTGTCGACTCTTTTTACGGTATGAAGTGAGACTCAGACTGCAGTGGTGGCTGAACTGCACCAATTTGTTGAAAGGCATGGATTTGGAGTCCCTGGAGTGGATTGTGGTGACACTGGATGCCAGCCTCACCGGTAGGAAGTACATTATGAAGGCTAAGTGATGAAGGGCTGGTGGTTTGACAACAAAGGCAGTGTAGCCCATCAGTCGCCTGGGAACGAGAGACATTTGCCTCGCATTGCTGATGCAACACTTGATTCAAAACAAGCCGGTTTAGTTATTGTCGGACAATGCCATAGTGGTGGCATATGTCAGCTGCTAAGGAGGCACCAAGAGTTGTCTTGTGGCATAGGAAGTGGCTGACCTCATGCACTGGGCAGAGCACCATCTTCACCTGCTTTCAGCGGCCCAAGTGGCGGAGACCAATTATCTCAGAAGGAATGTCCTGGATCCATGAGCATGGGCTCTGTCAGATGCCGCCTTTCAGAGACTAGTGGCTTATTAGGGATGTCCAGTGATGGACTTCATGACCACTGCAAGCAATCCAAAGGTCCAAAGATGCTTCAGTTTCTGGAAAGTACAGGTTAATCGAGGGAGTAGATGCATTAGTCAAGACCTGGTCAAGTCAGGGGCACCTGTACATGTTTCCCTCATGGCTGTTGATAGTTTGCACCCTTCAGAGGATTGAGACTTAATCAGGGAATGGTGCCTTAGTGGTGCAGAATTGGCTGAGGTGGCCATGGTATGGGGATCTCATGAAAGTCAGAGTCAGGGAGTCCTTGCCGTTGCCAGTGTCAGAAGATCTCTTGTGTCAGGGCCCAGTTTGGATGTTTGACTTGGGTTGGTTTGGTCTTACCAAGTGGGTCTTGAAAGGGTGAGGTTACTAAAACAAGGTTATTCTGCTAGGGTCATAAAGACCTTGAGTTCCAGGAAGAGGTCCACGTCCCTGGCTTATATTAGGATTTGGAGAATTTTGACAACTGATGTGAAGTTAAAAGGAGTCATTCCACTTAAGCTGTCTATAGGTGAAGTCTTGGAGTTCCTCTAGAACGTCTGGATAGGTTTAGCGATGGCTTCCCTGAAGGTTTAGCTTGTGGTGAGTGCATGTTTCTAAGGTTTGGTGCAAGGCTGGTCTTTGGCTGTTCATCTGGATGTTTTGTGATTTCTTAAAGAAGTTAAGCATATTAGACCTCCATTTCACTGGATTGTTCTGCCATGGGATTTGAATTTAGTTTTGTCAGTCCTGGTTCAGGCACTCTTTATGCTGCATCGTCAGACAACAATGAAGTACCTTAACCCTGAAAATGGTGTTTTTGATTGCTATCACCTTGGCGAGGTGGATTTTGGAGTTGCAGGCTCTTTCCTGTAATGAGCTATTTCTCCTTATGTCCTAAAAGAAGGTGGTCCTTTGCCCGATGCTGTACTTTCTGTCCAAGGTGGTCTCCCAGTTTCAAGTGAGTCATTCTCCTGGTGTTTGATCGGGCAGTTGTCAGGGATCCTTTATATTGTTTAAATGTGTGGGAAGTTGCACAGCTATTTTCAGAGGACCAAGAAGTTTCAGAGGTCTAACAGACTTTTTGTCCTGTTGGGAGACCAGAAAAAGGGTGAGGTAGCCTTTAAAGCTACAGTGGCCAGCAGGATTAAGGAAGATAGCTTCCTTAATCCTGCTGGCCACTGTGCCTTTGCTTATCTGCTGAAAGGAAAGCCGGTTCCATTTGAGCTGAACCCAGGCTTCTTCATGGGCAGAATGTTCCTTGTTTCCAGCACAGAAGATATGCAGAGCAGCAACTTGGTCAACATTGCATTCCTTTTATGAAGCATTACCGATTGGATGTTCAGAAGTGACAAGACGCAACCTTTGGAACTGGATGTTGGCAACTGGGTTGTCAGGGTCCCATCCTTACTGATTACAGCTTTGGTACTTCCCACTCATTTGGACTGATCTGGAGAGATGATAAGGAAGGATAAATTAGGTCTTACCTGCTAATTTTCTTTCCTTGAGTCTCTCCAGACCAATCCAGAACCTGCCCACTATCTGTACCTGACTGTTTTGGGTTGTTATGGTGTCTTGTAGAAGAGGAGTCACGCTCTTAGTTTCCCAGTTTATGGAGAGTCACCTGATTCCGGGTTCTGCTATGCAATAACAAAAAAAGACAAACCAAAGTGACTTGGTTGATTAGGAATGAGTTGTTCTTGTTTATTCTTTCCCTGGGTTTTGGGGGATTGTTAGAGTTCTATCAGGTTGCTTGGTCAATAGAGATATTGACTGGGTCAGGGCTGCAAAGAACCTTTAAAGGAGTGATTAAGAGCTACTGGATGTGTAATCTCCACCCATCTGCTGGTAGGATAGAATATACCCACTTGTTGGAACTGGTCTGGAGAGACTCAAGGAAAGAAAATTAGCAGGTAGGAACTAATTTTTCCTATTTCAGGATGTTTGTATGATCGTTATGACTGTTGAGTTTAATTATCAAAATATTGGAGTGTTAAGTTAGGGGCCTGAAAGTTAATTGGGGGAGGGAGGATATAAGGGTAAAGGTTTTCTTAGGGCACTCACCACCCTTGCACTGGCTCTAAGAGCTGACCTCAGGCCAGTGACTCAGCAAATCATGCCTCATCCCTTTGCCCCATTGAGTGCTTTGTGATGACAGTCATAAATGCTTCAGATGAAAGCTGACTGTACAGCTTGGTTACTGATTCGAGATTTACTTTGATCTTCGCTGTTGGTGTTATGTTGGACTCTGCCTTGCCCTCAAAAGAACATAAGAATAGCCATACTGAGTCAGACAATGGTCCATGTAGCCCAGTAGCCTGCTTCCAACAGTGGGCAAGCCAGGTCACAAGTACCTGGCAGAAACTCAATTAGTAGCAACATTCCATGCTACTAATCCTGGGGCAAGCAGTGGCTTTCCCCCCGTCCATCTGAATAACAGACTATGGACTTTTCCTCCAGGAACTTGTCCAAACCTTTTTAAACCCAGATATGCTAACTGCTATTACCATATCTTTTGGCAGCGAGCTTAACTATTCTTTGAGTGAAAATTGTTTCCTCTATTTGTTTTAAAAATATTTCCATGTAATTTCATTGAGTATCCCCTGGTCTTTGTACTTTTTGAAAGAGTGAAAAATCAATTAACTTTTACTCATTCTACACCACTCAGGATTTTATAGACCTCAATCATATCTCCCCTCAGCCATCTCTTTTCCAAGCCGAAGAACCCTAACCCCTTTAGCCTTTCCTAGAGGTGTGTCTCACCGGGCCACACTCTGTCTTTGTAGGCGTCTGTTGGAGAAGTCGCAGCGGATTGAGGCCATCATTGCTTCCATGCAGGCCACAGGCGCAGAGGAGGCGCAGCTTCAGGAGATTGAGGAGATGATCACGGCCCCAGAGCGCCAGCAGCTGGAGGCATTAAAGCGCAATGTGAACAGGTTAGAGGGGAGGGTGTCCTGGAGGAGCATGCTGGCAAAACCTCTAATATCAGTAATAACGCCAGGACATTTCCTAACAATTAATGCTCTGTCTGCAACAAACAGTAGGTTCAGATAATGCGTAAAGAGTCATGAAATGTGTCAGACTGCAGCGGAGTTATATGTTTAACTTGGGACGAGAGGAGGGGTGCTTGCACAATGGATTTTAAATCCTCTTTTCAGACTTGAGGATCTTTCACTCTTTATGTGTTTTTCTTTTTGTTTGTTGACAGGGAAAGCCACAGTAAGACAAACAGTTTCTTTCTTACTGGGTCTCAGAGGCACAAGGAGATAAAGAAACTCACCCTGAGCTAGCTGAGGGTTAGAACTGATGCATAGGGTGAGGGTGATCAAGTGACTCATGCAGCATCAGAGAATCGGGGCAGAGTTAATTAGAAATGAGGTAGAAAGAGATGAAAAGTCAGCTCCAGGCAGGTCACATGAACTCCTGTTCCAGGACTTATTGTGAATCAGTCCAATGTCTGCCCCCTCCTTGAAGATACCTGCAATTTTCATATGCCCTGCTGTGCCATAGCTAGAAATGTGGAAAGGAGTTGCAGTGGGAATCGAACCCAATTCCCCAACCACAAGGCTACTCCTCCACTCTGAAACCACCCCCACCCTTTGAAATTCCCGCTGGGCCTGACCACTTTGAAATTGAAAGTACTCGTGCCTCTCTCTCCCCCCCCCCCCCCCCCCCCCCCCCCCTCCACAGGCACATTGTAGTGCTGTGCCTTTGCAGGAGGGAAGCATGAGTACTTTGTTTCAAAGAAGTCAGGCCTAGTAGGAAGTTCAAAGGGTGAGGGTGGTTTCGTAGCAGTGCAGCGCACCCACCCCCTCCCCCACTACTTCAACTTCAGAATCTAAGTTCTGGCTTCTTTCCTCTTCCACACCAGGGCCAGCACTCAGCACATGCAAATTCATTTGTGCTGTGTACCGCAGGGCTGCTGGTGCTGATCTGAATGCCACCAGTGGACTTTGTGGTGCTGCCATTGCTGATCTGACTGCCGTGGCGCTGCTAGTGGACTCTGTGCTACGTGCTACCGCAGGCAGACTGAGGGTAACGCCAGGAGCCCCTTGAAGCTGTGAGGCCCAGGGCAGCTGCCGTGTTTGGCCCCCCTAACGCCTACCCTGCTGCAGATGCAGTATGAATACAGTGCATTCAATTTAAAACCTAAAATCCCCTTTTCCAAAGGTAAGATCCCTATGCAAGGTGGCTTATGATGAGAATAAAAAAAACACTTCGGATCATAAGTCATTCTAATGCTGGATCATCTCCGTCACACCACTCTCACAGCCATGGTCCACTAGATCAGCCCTGCCTACATCACCGGTACTGCACAAATCACGAATTAATAAGGCGTCTCCCCAATTAAGCAGCCTGGAATAGCCCAATGCTTAAAGCAGCAGGCTGAGAACTGGGAAAGCTGAGGTTCAAATCCCAGTGACTCACCTGTAATCTTGGGCAAGTCATCTAACTCGCTATTGATTCGGGTGTAAATTTAGACTGTGAGCCTTCTGGGGACAGGGAAATGTCTATTGTACCTGAATGTGGGAATGACATCCACATCCGTTCCTCCGTTTCTTCACAGTGGGGACTCCATCACATCCTGCTGATGCCAGAGTCTAAACAGCGGTTGTCGCAGTGCGTTCAGCTTATCTGTAACATCTCTTGCTCCTTGTTACTGCAGGATCGATGCCAGCGAAAATCAGGTGGATGAAACCATCTTCATCCTGGAGTCTTACATAAGCACCAGCACAAAACCCTGAAGAAAACATGTCCAGAATTGTACCGGGTCTCCTACATGGGCATGAAACTCTCTGCTGCACTGGCAAGGGACAGTGTATTCCACGGACATTTCTTTTACAGAGGCAGGGACTGAATTTTGGTTTGCATGGAGCTGAAAATAAAATATTCAAAAAGATGCTACAACATGCTATCACACTTTACCGGATGTTATTTACCACAGGTCGCACTTTATACAGTGGGACCTATTTTACTAATAGTAGTATTTACTAGTAGTATTTTACTAATAATACACTTTAATGGCGTTAACGCACAGCAGTGCACTTTAATAAATCCATCCCTAACCTGCTGGACCCTGTTCTAAAATAGTGTTCAAAATTAATACCTGTATGTACGAGGTAGATCTTGCGATGTATGTTATATTTTTTATATTAAATTGTATCTGTGTTGATCCTTTTAATCAGAGGGGACTGGCTGTGGGATTCTTAACTCTCCTTCAGGTTGGGTCACATTCCTTTCAAATGGTTAGAGCTAACCCAGTCTCTCTCACTAGGTATGTGTGTACAGTGCAGTTGAGTACATAAGAATAGCTATACTGGGTCAGACCAGTGGTCCATCTAGCCCTGTATCCTGCTTCTAACAGTGGCCAATCCAAGTCACAAGTACCTAGAAACCCAAATAGAAGCAACATTCATGCTACCAAGCCCAGGGCAAGCAGTGGCTTTTCCACGTCTGTCTCAATAACAGACTATGATACGATGTGGTATTTATATGCCAACTCCCAAAATATGGTTCAAAGCGGATTCCAAACATAAAGGTGAAAACAGAGAAACTTCAAGTAAGATTTCTGAAACAAAATAGTCTTCAAATTCTTCTGAAAGGAAAGTGGGAGCTATCCTCCCTGAAATGGGCAAAGAGTTCCAGATCTAACAGCCTGATATGAAAAAGATGATTGTAATGATGTTTTTTTATTTAACACCAGAAAATGGTGGAAAAACTATGACGTGGAGGAGTAGCCTAATGGTTAGTGCAGTGGCCTGCGAACTTAGGGAACTGGGTTCAATTCCCACTGCAGTTCCTTGTGACTTTGAGGTAAGTCAGTTAACCCTCCATTGTCCCAGGTACACAATAAATATCTGTATACAATATGTAAACCAGCCATCCAATTCTTCTTGTAACTCAATCTGAAACCTTTGCATCTAATATCTTTTGAGCACATCCGCATTTAATCTGTGCCCTTCAGGACTCTAGCACTTCTCTGGACTCTTGGCCATTTTCAGCCCACATGTTACGCCATTGTCTCTGCATTCAGGTCATTTTCAGCTTCTTCATTCCGCTAGAGACTCAATCAGATCATTTTAAAATCTGTAGGACAGCTCTAGAGCCTCTTTTCAGATAGATCAGAGGCTTATTTTCTATTTCTACTCTCACCTTCCAAACACTGCTAATGGAATACTTTCCAACCCACCTCTAAAGAGATATCGCATTAGAACAGAGAGCATGCCATGCTGGGTCAGACCAATGGTCCATCAAACCCAGCATCTTGCCTCCAGTCAGACCAATGATCCATCGAGACCAGCATTCTGTGTCCAGCCCAGTCACTCAGGTGAAACACCCAGCATGTCCATGCTGGGTCACGGCAATGATCCATCTTGCCCAGCATCCTCTCTCCAGCCATGGCTACCCTGGGTTACCTGAGGAAGTAGCCAGCAAATCCTATGGGGCAATCTATTTCCTGCTCACTCCCAGCAGAAACAGGTGGTAATCCCCAAGTCTGCCTAGCTAATAATAGCTGTTAGTTTATCAGTGCTTTGGAAACTTTTCCAAACCATATTTGTAAACCCAGTTGTTTTATTAACTTTGACCACAGCCTAGAGCAAAACATTCCATAGCTTAATTGTACATTTAAAAACTTTAAAAAACCTTCACGCTATTTGTTTTAAATCTGCTACCAGTTTATAAATAAATAATTGTTTTGATTCAACTCTTTCCGGTGTAGTTGTAAAGAGGCATTGGCAATATCCATACCAATAGTTTTACAGTTATGAAAAAGAAGGTTCAGATACCCAGGTTGCAAACTCTGACCACTGTTCGATCAGCATTGAATAAGATTTTGTCAGAAATATTTTTTTTTAATTTACACTACGTCTGCCTCACCCTAGAGGAGAAAGAAACCACAAATCGGAATTAAAACTAACAGGTTTCTGTCTTTGTGACATAATGGGAGTAATTTTTTCTCATGTAAACCCTGTTTCATACGTGCAAAAAGGCCTCTAACAAGCTTTCCTCACAGGCTACAGGCTTACAATACAGGTGGTGACAATCAATGGTCAGGTAGATATTGCCTTCAAAAGTTAGTAAAAAATGCATCGATAGTCCAATCATTTTTTTGTTTTATTTCTGTTTATTACCGTTGAGGCCAATACACTGCCATACAAAGTGCACTGCCATACAAAGTTGGGACGCGTGGGCCTTGAGCTATGCTGCAAAAGTGTCCTTTGAAATCTTGTTGGAGGCAGCGAGGGCTATGGTGCTCTGCAGTTCAGGCAGCCTGGCACGAGAGGGCACTTCTCCAGGCTTCCCCTGCCTAGAAGCTGCACTTCCCTTCTCTCCCAGAAGTCAGCCAGCCACTTCCTGTGTGTGACCTGCTATTTCACCCTAGCAGCACACCAGCTGCCACACGGTGGTTCTCCCTGCAGAACTGTAGGTTTGAAAAATGGGGTGGGAGGAAGAAACATAGGCATCCTCCTAACTTTCTCAGCTGGGGGAAAAGCACAGAAAAGGCAGAGCCTGGTTTTTGGAGCTCATCTTGTCCCTATATTCTTTCTGGTGCAAGGAGGGAGGAGATAACCACAGTTGATTCTGGAGAGTTATGGAGGTCTTCAAAAAGGTGTTGGTTTACCTGTCTAGAGAGAATTCCCTGCCACGATGTGCTAACTTTCTCCAGGTAACTACAATGCATTTACTAATGCAGTAAAAAATCATTTGTTTTAAATGCATTTCCAAGGAGTTGACTACGGTTTTCTTTTTTAAAATCATTACTGTTTTAAAATAGGAGAATAATATGTGAAGTTTTTGCATTTTAGAAGAAAATGCTGCCTTTTAGCAGTGAATTATGTGGGTATATGGTGCACCTTGCAAACTGGTGGAATTTCTCACTCTTCTATAATTCTAAGTGTAAATAATTGAAGGATCAAATTAGATTTAGGAAAAAGCAAAAAAATCACATGGCAAATGTTTTCAGAACAGGAAAGCCACCAGGTTTTGCCCCAGCTGTTGTCTGACACATTTAAACAAGACTAAACCATTTAAACAAGGAAAACCATGTGGCAAGCAAAAGATGGTAACTGCCAAATGTTGGCATGTTAAATGTTGTATTTCTTCAGGTCTTTCTCCCCTCCCCCCTTGTGAGACCGGTGAATAAGGTCACCACGTTGGCCCAGGTCCATGCTGACATGGAGGTCCAGTTCCAGGTTTTAATCCATTGTGCAGTAACTGCATATCCATAAATGCGAAGGAGGCAAAATCAGAAGTGGATCAGCCTGCTCAGGACTGGGATGGTGACTATGAGCAGAGCTATAGAGAGGATGGCAGCAAATGTTGGTTTTCGTATGTCTTTCCATTTGTTACAGGCCTTCTCCTTCCTTTTTGCTGCCAAGGTCCCTTTTTGTGACTGCCTTCTCATGCTTGTATCATCAATATGTTGCAGAGTGTCACAGGGGAGTTCTGTGCCTCGCAGGAGGACAAGGCCCTCGTCAGCTGTGGACTAGACAGGAACAGGTTTATCATCTCTGACAGAGAGTTCTGTGGTTCCTCCAGGGTGCTTCTCCAGGTGAGCGAGTGTCAAGGAGAATGGAAAAGGCTTTTAATACGTGCCCTCCAGAACCTAATTCTAGGTGCCTTGTTATATAGCATTGCCCTCTCAGAGGCTCAAGTGATAGAAATCTGTATATGAGAATAAATGATCCAGTGATTTATTTCCTTGTTGTGGAGTTGGCTACAGATACAGAAGGATTTTTTATTCTCTGGATTTCCCCATACAGTCATCTGTTAAGCAGAAGAGCTGGCACTCCATGTGTCTAGTCTTTCTTCAGCCTAGCTGGTTGGGATTTATCAGACTGTTGGTTACATGCAGTGGTATTAAGTTATCAATAGTTGGTTTAGAAATTCACCCAGGTGTAACCCAGTGTCCACTTCTGTGCCACCATTTACTACTTTTAAGGGGTAATTTTTAACAACCTGTTTGAAAGTTACCTCAGCAAAACTACATGTGAAGGTTTTTTTCTTCAGAGAAATGTAATTGCATACCTTTTAATGCATATAAATTAAAAACTAGGTCACTCATCCCTTTTAAAGGGTGTGTGTGAACAACATATGGCCATGCAGGGACTATTACCCACGTATCAGGAAGGCAGTTGTATTGAAAGATATTTCCACACATAAAACACTGTCCTAGTGACAGAAATGCTCTTTAAAATTGCCTTCTGAGCTACCCCATTTTTAATCCTCGTCCCATCCCTAGAGACCCTCATTTTGCCCTATCAAGAACTTCCCTGAGGGACAGGCCTCCTCCCTGCCACAAGATGTCATTGACCGAGGGGTAGACGTGGGGGTTGCTGTGATCTTGCAGTCGATCGACACCAAAGTTCTCCTGACCAGAAGAGCTGCCAATCTCCACACCTTCCCCAATGTTTGGGTGCCTCCAGGTAAGCTCAGAAGTTCAGAGAAGAAAGAGTGTTCACTCAGTCACAAGCTCTGGCCTAGACAGTAACCAAAATCTGCTGAGTTGGAGCTGTGTTTTAAATCTAGTTTTCTGGCCTAGCTTTAGATCTGGAGTAAGCATTGTTACAAATCCTCACCTTCTGCGATTCTTCTTTTCTCAGGTGGACACATAGAACCACATGAGCAGGTAAGGAACAGCTTAGGATTCTGATTCATCTCTGAATTGACCTTAAGAGCACTGATGGAGACATTGCCACAGCCCTTGTTTAAATCCAGCACAGGAGGGACTGGTGCAGTTAGAAAAACAGAGCATCACTCCATTCTGCCTTATTTCTGTTCTTGAATTTGTGGGCATAAAACCTCTGTTTTATGACAAATACCTTGTTTCAAACTATGAAAGGCACAGTACGATTGTGACTTGCCATAGAATCAAACAAGCTTAGTGGTTATTAGATGGCAACACCAGTAATTGGGAAGCAAAGCCAGTGTTGGTAGACTTCATTGGTCTGTGCCGTGATCATGGCTGGACAGATTTGGATGGGCTGGAGTGGGGCTTCAATGGCAGCTTCAGCAGTTAGAGAACAAGGCCAGTTCCAGGCAGGCCTCTACGGTCTGTGCCCTGAAAATGGCAAAGACAAATCAAGATCAAGTATTTACGCTATGAGTTTATCTTGTTGGGCAGACTGGATGGACCATACAGGTCTTTATCTGCCATCATCTACTATGTTACTATGTAATCGTACAGATAGCCAGGGATTAGAACTGAGGAATGGGAAAATAAAGTGATTCAGTCCAGGGTTACACACAGAGAGGTAGTGGCAGAACTGAGGATTAGAACTGAGGCACAAGGAGAGAAAGTGACTTGCCCACAGTCACAGAGTCAATGGCCGAGGGGGTCTCTTAGTCTGATGTTGGGACTTCACATGAATAATCATGCAAATGTCATAAGCCCTTTCTCCACCTTGTAAAATGATGTTCATGCATTTAGAAAATGCACAGATTTAAACTCCATTCACGTGCTGTTGTGTATTGGCTCAGTGTTGGATATATGACTGTTTTAGGGGATGATGGTGGTGGAAAAACTACCTGATTCTTGCCCCCCACCCTGAGCAAAGTTCATGTGCCTCATGACATCACTTGGTTGTACGAAATCCCATGCAGGAAACTGATGATATCATAAGACCTGCAGCAGTTTCTACTGCTGTAATGGTGCGCTAAGAGGGTGGTAGAGGAGGAAGGCATAGAGACAGCCTGCTCCCACCAGCCTCTGCCCTTTCCTGTCACTCTCGCTCTCTCTCTGTCACTTCCAGCTGTTGGATGCAGGGCGGCGGGAGCTGGCAGAGGAGACAGGCCTACAGCTCCAGGAGGGATCTTATTCCTGCAGCCTGCTGGGCCTCTGGGAGGTACGGGTTCCTACCCTGGAAGGAGTCGAGGAGGAGAACGTAGATGGCTGCACGTCAGTAAACCTCAGGAATAAGGGGTTTCCTTGCAGAAAAAAAAATCTGAGTTCCTAAAATTCAGACGGTGAAAGTTTCTAATGGAGGGGGGCTTGCATATGCTGTAGTTTTCACATAGACCAAAAATGGGAAATATCTTTTAATCTATCTTTGCCTGTTTTTAAAATGCTGTTTTTGGCCGTATTGAGCTCTGTGTCGACTATCCGCCACCTTTGCCATCTCACTAGCATCCCTTGTTCTCTCTCTCTCTGCCCCTCTCCCAGTCTGTCTTCCCACCCGTGCTGACCGTGGGCCCGCCCAAACGTCATCACGTTGTGGCGTACTTGCTCGTTCTGTCTCGCGAGCCACAACTGCAGCTACAGGTGAGACCCTTCTATCTTGCCTTTAAATTGACCCAGTTATAGCAGGAACTCATGTGGCCTAAGACAAAAAAAAAAAAAAAACCTTCCCTAATGTCTTGCAGCTATGTACAATAATTAGTTTGTATGTTTAGACTGCCTCTCCAATTTGAGCTCAAAGTGGTTTTTACCTTCCCCAAAGAGCTTACAATCCATGTGGATACTTGAGAGAACAAAAGATGGAGCGACAGTGGAAGAAGCAGCTTCACCACCCACTGCCCCAACCCAGTGTCTTATTAATCTTTCTGTGGCCAGAGCCCCCTTATAGAGGGCCCACCCAGGTCATGACCCCTGCTCTAACCATTCTTCCCCCTTCCTCCTGCACCAGCTGCCACTCTCTGACCAGATTTGTACATCTCAATGTATGAACAGTCTTGCAGATAACATTTTGCCCAGTGAGAGGGTAATTTGAGAACAAGGCCTAGGTTAAATAAGCAGGAAGACATCTATGTTAATGCTATTTTCTAAAGACATATAGGTGCCTATGTGATTTTCTAAAATACTAGCGCAAATCCTGTAGAAATTGCACTGGATTGAAGGTGCGGACATTGTAGCTGCTTGAGAGCAGGTATAAATCTGTGTGGAATATGTCAGTATAAGAGCAGATTACAATATTTGATTACTACTACTACTACTCATCATTTCTATAGTGCAACTAGAAGTATGCAGCGCTGTACACTTGAACTTGAAGAGACAGTCCCTGCTCGACAGAGCTTACAATCTAATTAGGACAAACGAGAAAAGGGAATATTAAAGTGAGGATGATAAAATAAGGGTTCTGAACAAGTGAATAAGGGTTAGGAGTTAAAAGCAGCATCAAAAAGGTGGGCTTTTAGCTTAGATTTGAAGACGGCCAGAGATGGAGCTTGACGTACTGGCTCAGGAAGTCTATGCCAGGCATATGGTGCAGCAAGATAAAAGGAACAGAGTCTGGAATTAGCGATGGAGGAGAAGGGTGCAGCTAAGAGAGATTTACCCAGTGAACGGAGTTCCTGGGGAGGAATGTAGGAGAGATGAAGTGGAGAGGTACTGAGGAGCTGCAGAGTGAATGTACTTATAGGTCAATAAAAGGAAGGGGGTGTGCACATGGGCGGAGTCTGGGCAGGACTGACACTTATGCATGTACCTTATAGAATACTTTGGTAATTTGGCACCCATAGTTCTACCAACACTTTGGCTGGTATTAAGTGCCCAGGTGCACCTGGTTATGCTGCTATTCTGTAAAGGAAAGTAGGCACCTACCAGGCTTCCTGTACAGAATGACCCTTCATGCCTGTGCATACTTTATAAAATATGCACATAAATTGTGACTCTGCCACTGGACACGCCTACTGTAAAAAAATATGCACTTTTCAGCATGACCTTAATTTGATAAAAACACATTTGCATTTTGTAAAGTCACCTTCTATATGCTTTGGCCTCAGCTGCAATTAGATGAACTGCCAGAGACACCACCTCCTGGCAACTTGCAAATAAATCCGCCAGCAGGACCATGGATTTACTGCATGACTCCTAATCACCTTGTTCTCTTCCTACCCTATCCCCCCTCACCCCCCAGCTGATGACACACTGTCTCCCGTTTCAGGCACGACTGTGTCTAGATCGGACGGAGGTGAGTGCCAGTGTCTGGCTGGAGCCTGGGATGGTGGCGGCAATGGTGGATGGAGCACAGAATTCTGGGAAGATCCTGGTCGATCTCCCACCAACAGTTGAGTAAGTACGGCCTCGTAGAGAGAACGTCTGTAACCAGACTTCAGATATTCAGTAAACTAATGGTTTTATTTCCTTTTTTGTCAGTATTTGTGGCAATGACTGGGCTGTTTTTAGCAGCATCTTAAGGCTGATTTGGAAGCAGTATTTTGCTTTGGGGCAAGTTGAAATTAACCCCTAATTTACGCCTGTGGGCATCAAATGTTAAAATGTAGCATTACTTATATGCAACCGGAAAACAGTTTACCTTGATGGGTGTAAAAAATTGGCCTTCATAAGCCAACACAGCAGTGTCATCATTTGGGACCACGGTGTTCAGGGTTATTTTGCTTTCTGCACACAGAGTCGCCGAGTTGTGTGATGGAGCGGTGAAGGCTACCATGTTTCCCGTTTCGAAGTTCCTGAATACCGTACCAGCCGCAGGGGTGGACCGAGAACGTGTCAGCACAGGAACCAGATATGCTCTTCAGCTCTGGCTGAACACCTTACCACAGCTGAACCAATGACATCTTGCATTCCCTCTTTAGATGTTGGGGCTCACTGTAACATCTACACCAGCCCACTTGTGTGCCCAGCCCCAAACCTCCTTCCACCAGCTCTCTGAACATGCAGCTTAATGACTACACTGGAGAGTTCAGGAAACAGGCACAGGGATACAGAGCCTATCACATCTAGGACTGGGGGGCTCAGGTGACAGGCACAGAGACACAGAGCCTGTCACTTCTGGGACTTAGAAGGCTCACAGGATGGGCACATGGATACACAGCATGTCATCTCTAGGCCTGGAAAGCTCAGGGAATAGGCACAGAGATAAAAAGCCTGTCACCTCTAGGACTAGAAGGCTAAGGGAACAGACGCAAAGATACAGAGCCTGTCACTTCTAGGACTGAAGAGCTCAGGGGAAGGGCACAGAGCCTGTCACCTCTCTATGTTGGTTACCTCAGTTTAGTTTGCTGTTGTCCGGTGTCACTTCACAAACATCCACTATTATCTGCCCCTACTGGGGCTCCTTCCAGAGTAAGACAGAGATTTGTGCCCATTGTGGAGCAGATGAGTGTGTGGGCTGTATCTTATCTGTAATATAGAGAACTTTGGAGCCGTCAGTCCCTCAAGAATTCACCAGTAAATTCATAAGCTGACCTGCCTCTGTGTGTTTTGGGGAACTTTTCATTGGACGTGTAGCATAACTTAGTTGAGTCATTCAGAGGCGGATTTTCCGAGTGATTTTACCAGAATAAAAAGTGCAAACTGGCCTGAAAATGGCCCTTCCTCAATGCTTCTAGAAGCCCACAACACTAGGAAGCCTTCTGGGACAGTGGTTATCTCGGGAAAGGAAACCTACCTGTGTAGATGAAAATTTTCCACACCTCACATGCCCTTTACCAGCCAACCTACCTGCACGAAAAACAGTTGCAAGTGCCCAGGAATATTTAATGCCCAGATGTTGTTTCACCATGAGAACGAGCACAAAGCCCGTGTAGAAAAAGTGTGTGCGCTCTTTGTCCCAACATCGTATGGAAACTGCCTCCTTAATATATGAAGGGGTAAAAAGAAAAATGCAAATGACATTCGAGATCCTTGCTACGTGCTGAAAGGTTTGACACATTTTCTTCCAGGGTTTGACACATTTTCTTCCAGGACAAGCTATTTTCATTAGTAGAATGAATAGATGGTAATATTGTTCAATGCAGCGGGATCGTTCCTCAATATTTTATATCGAGTGTGCCAGACTGTGGAACACTCTCCTATTGGAATTGCGTAAAATCACCTCGGTAATCAGTTTCGGAAACAACTGAAAGCACAATTTTTTTGTTCAGGCCTTTACTACTGTGGACATGTTTGCACTGCTCGCATTCTTATCGTTAAAAGAAATAAGCAATGTCTCTGTTTTATGACATTTAAATGTTGTGTTTGTAGTTTTATCATGTGTTTTATTGTAAACTGCCTAGAACTGTAGGATGCAGCGGGTTTAATCCTTAACATTCTCTAAGAAAATCTGCAAACTGCTGGACTCTTCCAGCAGGAACCTGGGAGCCTCTTTCTGTGGCATTCTGGCCAATTCCTTGTGTCTGAGAGCAGACCTCTATGAATCAGACCTTTAGGAGGAAATTCTATAATTCGGAGCTTGGTAGTGCCTTGCTTTTCTTTACAGAATATTTGAATAACAGCGAAAATACACGCCTACGATTTAGGTATGAGCTGGTGGAAGTGTGTGTGTGTCTGCAGTCAGATGATACATGTGTAACAATATTTTGTATGTTATGTGCATAGGTGCGAGTCCCACCTACCTGTACGATATGTGGTATGTAAGATACGCACATATTTACAACAGAAATTCTGATGGTGCAAACAGAGGAGCAAAAGAGAAAATTAGAGAAACAAGTTGTACAACCTACTGGAATACAAGATTTGACTTTATTCTTGGAACAGACTTTGACGGAAGTCCAATCACGTTCCACTTTGTTGGTATCCTTCGTCTTTGAACGAGATGTTAATTCTATTTTCAAATTGTATTTTAGAAATGCCTCAAAAGAATTTCTGGGTGCCCGTGTGTGGATATACCCAGATGTAACAAGAACGACTCAAGATAAGCATAGGAAATTTCTTGCATTGAGGGAAGAGACTAACTTACTAGGTGCTAGTTTCCTATTATCCTATCCTTGTAAATGTCTGATAAAATATAAGGGTATTAAGTATACCTTTTATGACCCGGAACAGCTTAAGAGTTTTGTTGATTTAAAGAAAATTGCCCAGTGATCCCCAGGCGAAAGTTTTGAGAGAAATGTATAAGATACCGTGGTTTACGTTCAGGCCTTTTTTCTTTTTGAAATGTTACGATAATATGTTCTTCTCAACTTTCTGGATTCTCCCCTATTATTTAGTGGTCTAAGAAGAGAATTTAATTGCCTTTATTTCTCATAGTTATGCCTTAATTGATATTGTTCTCATGTTACTTATGCAAGTTTGTGCTTGTGAGTTTAATGGAAAATTATAAATAAATAAATTAAAAAAAAAGAAATTCTGATGGCTATAAAGGGCCTCAAAGGGGGGAAAGGCCCCAGGTGTAGGTGGTTTTTCCGCAAAAAAGTTAAAGCTTTTTGCTGGTGAGGTGAGCCCACTCTTGTTACCTGTAAACCGCTTTGGCATATGGTGCATATGGCATATGGTGCAGCAAGATAAAAGGAACGGAGTCTGGAGTTAGCAGTGGAGGAGAAGGGTGCAGATAAGAGAGATTTACCCAGTGAACGGAGTTCCTGGGGAGGAATGTAGGGAGAGATGAGAGTGGAGAGGTACTGAGGAGCTGCAGAGTGAATGCACTTATAGGTCAATAAGAGGAGTTTGAACTGTATGCGGAAACGGATAGGAAGCCAGTGAAGTGACTTGAGGAGAGGGCTAATATGAGCATAACGACCCTGGCGGAATATTAGTCGTGCAGCAGAATTTTGAACAGATTGAAGATGATGAATGGACCCATTTTGATAGCCTTCTTAACGTTTCATAAGGAGAAAGGGATGATATACCGGCATTCTGTGGTTTTTGCAACTACATTCAAAGCGGTTTACATAGTATATACAGGTACTTATTTAGTACCTGGGGCAATGGAGGGTTAAGTGACTTGCCCAGAATCAAAGTAGCTGCACTGGGAATTGAACCCAGTTCCCCAGGGTCAAAGTCCGCTGCACTAACCATTAAGCTACTCCTCCACTCTGGGTTGGTTAGGGTAGGAGTGTTTGGGGAGGGGGGTGGTGGAAATTGGAGTCTTGTTTTTGGACTGGGCACTCTGAATTCAGAGTCCACTGGGTGCTCAGCGTTAAGATGTGACTTTTTCGGTTCTGGAGGGAGGGGGGTTAGTTCTATGCTGTTTGTGGAAGTTTTTCATCTCGAGTAGCTTGTAATGTTTATTGGTCACTTAATACAAAACCTTTTTCAATAAAAATTTATTGTTGGCAAAAAAAAAATTACATGTAACTAGATAAATAAAATCATGCAACTGTTGTGTGCTATGTCCCCCTTTCAGGGCTGACATGGCCTTTGCTTAAATTAAGAGAAGCCCAGTCTTTGGAACTGTACCTGAAAAGTTCTACATATCATGTAACATTGTTTTCCGTACAGGTACCCATCTGTAAAATATTTTAGGAAGAATCAAACCAATGCTCAAATGAGAGACTTAAGAGGTCTATTTATACAAGTAAAAAGGGGAGAGTGAGTTGGAGGGACGTGGGGGCGGTAAGTCTGCTTTTCTACACAAAGTGGTGGGTTTCCAGCTGGTACCAGACATCTGAGACTCCACCCGAATATAAGATCAGATGCTTAAACGAAGCCTGCACGAGAAGCAGGGTAATGAGCTGTCCCTTCAGTGAAAATGTAGCCTGGCTTTCCTTAGGGACCTCAATGGGAAAAAAGGAACTCTTTCATGCACAGCTGGAGGTAAATGAAGGACTGGTTCAAGGGCTGGGCAAACAAGGAAACTGCCCTAGGCGTAACCATTCAGTTTTCTTGAGTTAGGAGAAAGAAGGACCTGAAAGCAACTCCTGGCCTTTCATCCAGCAACTAACATGACTGGTTCAGCCTGTCCACTTGGCTCTCGAGCTTTGCGCTCGCTCTGCGTACATTCGAATTAGATGTTTGACGCACTAAAAATCTTCCAAGTGCATCCAGTGACGAGGCTGCACTTGTGAACTCGCTGAATGCCTTCACTGGTTCTTTGTATGCTTCCTTTTGCTAATCTCAGCACTGCTGAGTGGACCAATGGAAAGGTAATCTGTGTGTGTGTATATCGCTCCGTTGAGCCCCTCTAGAATCCACCTTGACACCTCGTACAATGCTGTCCTTCTTCCCCCCTTCCCTCACAGTTTCCAACCTGATGTATCAACCTTTTCTCTCAGCAAAATTCACAATCTCAAGGACACAAGCCTTTTGATCATGGTTGGCAACCTTCATATACAGAGGGTTTAATAAATGTCAGTACTATCCCTAGCATGCTGTACACAGAAAATTAACAAATGTGCCATGTAATTCACTGTCAACAAAGCTCGAAGAGATGATTGAATGAACATAAATTATTACCAGTCTGTCTTTCCAAACAGTTGCTAATACTCAACCAAGTCTTGTCCCCTTGTATCCTTCAACGGTTCCACTGACAAAACTCTGGTTAATGACATTTGGGTGGGATGTTTTCCGTGGATGCTTCCCATGGTCTCACAAGCCACATAAAATTTAATGGCAGACCGCAGGTTGCCTACCCCTGATTTAGACTCGTTTAATTGGTAAAAATTGGCCTGTAATTCTCATTATCAATAGTACCTCAGGACTTAGGAACATTTTAAGATTCCAGCTGGGAAGCAGTTTGAGCCATTCCACATTTTACTGAGGGCTAGGCATCCGAGTTGGTGGTTTTCAGGCACAGCCAATTAAGCTCATGGTATAACCCTTCCCCCCCTCCCCCTGGCTCAAAGCACTTAAAACAGCTTCCCTGTGGTCACTTCCTTTTATTATCTGAAAAATTTGGGCCTGGGAACAGGGGGTCAGGCAAACTGTTGACAATGGATCCAGGTTAGAAAATGGAACCAGCTACTTAATACATTTTTAAAAACTCCTGGTCACCTTGTGATTTATATTCCGTCTCCTATCCGCTCCTGCTAGTTCATGGATAGTTTCCATCTCCTGACAGGTCTATCGAAGACCCTTCTGTCCTCTTCAGATAACATGCATATGGACAGAACAAGTGCTCTGAAGCTTTTTTTTTTTTTTTGCTAAATTATATGTTTTCAGAAATTTGCTCTGAAAAGAAACAAATGAGAAAATCAATTTTTATTTATTGATTTTAAATAAATAAATGTTTTAGGAATTAAGCAGTGTATGATTATTTCCATGGTCCTCAGAAAAGCTCTACCCTCATTATTGAGCTGTAACAGCATCTGATCTGCCTGGAAGGGGATTATTTGGGTATAAGCTGGGTTTTTGGGTATAGGATGTCCTTTGTTAGATCAGCTTGCTTAGTAATCGATTCACATGACGAAGCACTCCCTTATGCTGATTTCAAGAGGAAGTGGTGGGACTTCTAGAAGCTTCAGACAAGAAGTGATGTCACAGGTGAGCATGGGGCATAATGCCTCGTACCAAAGAGGTTTAATGGCAGGAGCTGGCATGATCCTATCTCGCCCATTATCTGGGATGAAAGCAGTGGGTGGAGTTTGCAAGTCATATTGGTCACAACAAAACACTAGCAATCACTATTGAAAACGATAGCAAACTTGTGAGGTTTACATTGTTTTATTAAACCTCCTAGGTTTTGCATTCTGTTAGGAGGGGATCAGGGGAGTTTTCTAGGGGGTCTATGAAGTGGGGGAGGGTTATATTCAAAATGTATTTGTCACTGCTCCAGAGCTTGCTTTGTTATTTGCAATGCTGTATTGTGGATTTCAGTGTTGCGCTATATGCCTTTATTTTTTCTTTTTATATAGAAATATCTTTATTGTCAACATAAGGAAAAATGAAGGCATATAGCGCAGCACTGAAATCCACAATACAGCATTGCAAATAACAAAGCAAGCTCTGGAGCACTAACAAATACATTTTGAATATAACCCTCCCTTCTCAGACCCCTCACAAACTCCCCAAACCCCCCCCCCCCCCCCGCTTCCCGATCTCCTCCTAACAGTGAGAATGCAAAACCTAGAAGGTTTAATAAAACCTCATAAGTTTGCTATTCTTTTCAATAGCTATAGCAATTATTTTGTTCTGGCCAATATGACAGCTACGAGGGAAGGGTCACTTCAGCTCTTTCACGTCATGCTGGCTCCTGTCGTTAAGCCTCTTTGCCTCATACCAATGTCACTTCCTGTTGTAAGATTCCATAAAATGGCGACTACCTTTGAATTATCTTTTGGGGAGCCTCCACTGCTGAGCCCCCTGCAGCTACATTTCATTTCACAAGGCTTCTTGGCCTTTTCCAATCCCCTGCCAGGATTCTTCTTTAATTAATGATGGCATAGAGGGGAATGTGTTGTGATTTCTCCATCTTCCTCTTTCTGTGTTTCTCAGCTTGACAGGGCTGGTTTCAGCCTAAAGTGTCCATTCTGATATCTGTAATTCTCCCCAGTTAAATTCACAGTCCTGCTTGGAGAGTGCTCACAGCATGGCCTGAGTCTCACTGATTGAAAGAGATATGACAGGCTGCTGCTCTGCCCTTGTTGCGGTTTTTTGTTTTTTTTTTACTTTACTCCTTTGTGCTGTCTCCACAATTCCTGATTTTCAGGCTTTCACAAGCGTTCACTCCAGGGTTCATGCCAGTCATTGCTTTAAAAAATAACCAGGAACAGAGGAATGGCCAGAAAGTCTGGACCAGCTTAAAGTCGGATTCTTGCAGCCATGCGAGAGATGAGAGCTCAGCAGGTGCCTGGTCTCTCCAAAGCCCTGTAAAATACACAAAACTTGAAAAAAAATGTTCTAAAATGATCTTTAAGAAAGAATCCTAACCTCTGAGCCAAGGCACTCTCCTCATGTGCAGAGATAAAGGATGAATCAGGGCGCACGAAGCTGATAGAGGGAGCCCCGAGATGACAGGGCCTCCGCAGACCACTCTATGACTCAAGTCCTCAAAGGAGCCTTTGTCTTGTACTGCAGAGTGGGGTCTCCCATGGACCCTAACATCCATATCTTGTCACTCTAGCCATTCTCGGCTAGTCTAAGGAGATAATGTCAGAACGACACCCTGGAAGTGCAGCGGTGGTGGTGGTGGTGCTGCTGCTGATCGCCCCGCTGTGAGCGTTGCTGTCTCGGATGGAGGTTGTGGATACAATGCTACTGATCCTGCTGTTGGCGGGGCTGGAAGCACTATGAGATGCTCCCATGAGGGGGGCCAGAGGGTTCATGTAGTGTGTCGGGGTGCTTCTGTATTGGAAGAAGTGGCTCAGGGGGTCCTGCTCGTCCAGGGAAGTGATGACTGAAGGGCTGTAATGCTGCTGGGAGGGAGAGAGAGTGTTCAGAAGAGCAATGATATTGGCTTTATAGCTGCTGGCCTCCACCCTGTCTTAGGGTGCCCCAGCCTCCTCACCCCATACCTTCCCCTCAAGTCCTTCTTATGGTAAAGTACATTTCATCACCGTACAAGAAAACCTTTACCCCTTCTAAATCAAATCAGACAGAATTCTGCAGCTTACCTGATTATCATTCTGAAGGAAAGAAAATAGATCCAGACCTATGGAAACAAACAGTGAGAACAATGAAAAAGAATTTACTGTAATTAGTCCAGACATCTGCATCAGAAAATCTAGAGAACATGACATTGTTTTAATTGTCCTGCAAAAGACTGAAGAAGGTGTGTTTTTAACGTTATACTTTTTAAAATTTTTATTTCTGGTTTCTCATTGGTCAAGATCCTGACATCAAATCCCCTCTTCTCCCCAGTTCAGTTTTCTGGTATCTCCCTGTTCAAATATCTTGTGTCCAGGAATGGCCCAACCATTAGGCAAGACTAGGCAGTCACCTAGGGCTGTAGCTTCTTGGGGGAACCAAAAAGAAGTCGAAGCAAAACAATAGGTTGTAAAGTAAAAGCCTCACAAACTCAAAAGAACCATATGCACATTAAACTGCATTTTTACAGGATGCTTATGTTAACTAATGAGTTTATTTATCAACATTAAGGGGGGGGCTACAGACTAGGGGCCTGAAACTTAATTTGGGGGTGTGAAACTAAGGCTCGCCTATGGACACCCACCACCCTTGCACCGGCTGCTTTCGGAGCTCAGGAGCTGTGGGAGACTAACCTGGGATCATGAAACAAACAGATCCTGAGCCACTTCTGGGTGGTTGACCAGGGCACCACCATTTGAAAGCTTCCAGAAAGAGGGAAGTGAGAAGGAACAAGGCTGGCACTAGTGTTACACAATTACAACTGGATGGGCTGAGGCACAGGGAGATAAGTGCTAAAGATGACACAGGCAGTCAGTGGGAGGGTCTCAAACTTTCTCCCCACCGAGTTTAAAAAGCAAATCCTTGGGGCTTAGAATCAGGTTCATGTATGCAAATGTATCTCAAGACCTTCGCTGCAGGCCTCTTTAAAACCAGTCTGGCTTGGGGTGGAGAGTGAGGGTTCCCAAAGGACTAGGTTCAGAACCATAGCTCTAATCATGAGACCTTTCCTCCCAACCGTAATCAGCAATATACTGGTAGGAAGAGGATCGGTGTGAACACATCCTAGAAATGTTTCAGCAACTCTTCCCCCTCCTTTTCTGACAGCGATATGAGACATTTACGCACGAGTCCCAGGAGGGTATTACAGACAAGGGGATAAAGTACCAGTTAGCCAAAGTCTGTAACTGTTGCTTAGCTGAACTTCTAAGGGGCAGTATTCAGCGTGTCTTTAAAACACTGGCCGCTGCGGACATTTCAACACTTGGATATTCATTCAGTGCCTGGCTGTACCCAGAGACTGGTGCTGAATATCCCAGTATTCAGCAGTTGCCGAAGTATTCAGACTAGTACCTGGATAACTACCCAGATACTCATAGCACTGCCTTTTTGCTGTCCTAACTTTTTCCAGATAGTTACCCAGTTAGCAGACTGAATATTGCAGCTAACTGGCTAACTCCTGGCTCTGTGCCCGGATTGCCCTGGCACTGCCCCAGATAGTAACACAGCAAACTGTATCTAAGTAAGTGCTGCTAAAAATCCAGGTATGACCCGGTCAGCGGGACATCGGGCTAGGGGCTGCTCCTACCTGGACAATTCCCACTGAATATCAGGCTCCTAAAGATCAGAGCAACTTAAATCATTTTGTTTTGGGGAGCAAAAAAATCTTCCCCATCAATCTGACCACTGAAACATCCCCATACCAACACACCTCAAGGCATGAAGATTATATGGGAGAAACATTGGAGCTGAAAGAATGTCCTGTTATCGCCAACATGCCCTTTAATTGCCAACAGCCAATGGCATCATAACTTCTCAGCAGCCAATAAGGTGAAACACATTACAAAGGACCTGTGACATCAGAGACTGGTTCTCAGTGTGGCAAGGCAGACATGGGCTAGAATGGATCATTATGCCATAATGAAAATCCCTTTCTGCCACTGAAGGTATCATATGACTGTTTTCAGCCAATCAGGAGCCACAAATTGCTTCCAAGCATATGACATCATCTAACCCTGCAATCCTTCTTAAGGCCCTGAAATTCATTCTCCTTTACCTTGGATGTCTGAGGGTAGCTGGTAGGAAGGATGGTATTCAGGGATAGGGAGGCTGGACAGGTAATCATTGCTGATGGTTGTCAGGTGAGGGCTTCGAAGCACAGAGGAAGGCTGAAGGTCAATACTCAGCATCCTGAAAGTGAAATTTCAGTTAATGAGGCTTCTCTTGGATGTGAAACAGATCAATAGTAAGAACCCTTTGGAAGAGGTATATAGAGAAAATATTCCTCATTGCATCGCTAAACCATAAGAGCTAATTCATATCACCACATCAAACGCCAAAGAAGTATCTGTGCACCTAGAAAGTTGGTGTGAGGGGGGAAGGAATGTGTATCAACTTTCTTTCACAGCCCCCAATTATAATCTACACTCTATCACATGTGCTCTTTCTCTCCTTCCCCCTAGCATTCTCCTTCGCTCCTTCTATAAATCACTCGCAGTTTCCTGAATTGTGCTCTGGAGTCATGCTGGAACACTGGGTCAGTGCTGGTTCAGAGGGGAGAGTGTCCTCTAACACCATGCTGGGACACTGGGCCAGTACTGGCTCAGAGAGGGAGTTTCCTCTAACACCATGCTGAGACACTGGGTCAGTACTTGACCACCCTGATAGAGCAAGAAATTGAAGGACATTCTATCAGAAGAAAGCAGGAACAGCTTCAAACGCTAGATCTCCTTCCCAATGATGCGAGTGTGTGAAATGAGATATGCAATTCCTACTGAGTAGGATAAAAGAGAAGCCATCCCCAAGGTAGTTTTAAGACCTGAAGGCTACCATCATCACTACTGGAGGAATGCAGACTACACTGAGGAATTTGGGAGAGAGGGTCACAGAGAAATAGTCCTACCCCTTGGGCCCTGTTGTGGTGGAGATGGCTGTGGTAGTGACCAGGCATTGCTTCTTGGAAGGAGGTTGTTCCTCATCTGATGAGCTTTCTAAGGTGAGGTCTATCACCTCCACTCTCTTCTTTCCATCCGGTGTCTGTTTCGTGTCCGAGTTCAGGGTGTAGAGATTGCTGGCTGCAAGGAGAAGAGGCAAGCTGGGGACACCATGCGCTACTCAAGAGACTGGCTATGGCTGTAACTTGACAGTATTTGGCTCCTCTGCTTAAATCTCCCAGTAAAGTGGGTTTAATATCTTTTAATAGCTCTCTAGATCTGGTCTACTGGCAAGTTATTACCCTTCTTCCCTGTTCCTTGGGCTAAACATTTTGCAGAAGCGTACAGGAAAACTGCCCCATCCAACCCAGATACCAGAAGGCTGACAGTCCCTAATGCCATCCTTCTGCGCCCTTCCAACATCAGAGGCCTGCTAGGTGTAAAGTGAATATTACATTTCACCTGTGACAGGCTAAGACTGGGTCAGGGTTATCACACATGTGTAGTTCTTCCTATGAAATCAAGAGCTACACCTCCAAGCAGGAAACAGGCAAAATCAGGACTGTATCAGCCTGTCCTCACTGACATGGAGCCACCTGCTGACAGTCTGAAAAGAAATATAAATGTGAAATTAGGAAAGAGACGCTAGCTATTTTCTTCCTGATGGGGTGTGCAATTCTATGAAGAGCAGAGTAGTAGAGTGCAACAAAAAGAATTTCTTGAATTTGATTCTTTTAACCAAGCCATTAAGTTTCTCCAAGTGTTTATCTATGGAGCGGTCTGTTAAGGTATTAGGAATAATCCTGGATTCTTTTCTTTCATTTGAACCCCAGGTGAATAAGTTGATTAAAACAAGTTATCCGCTCTTATTTTTACAAAGATCATTTTGCACTCCTGGTTCAAATATCTCAACTGAAAGGGGGTTTGGACAGATTCCTGAGGGAAAAGTCCATTGAACATTATTAACTTGGGGTGGGGGTGGGGGTTGCCGAGTTTTTGAAGCCTGGATTGGCCGCTGTCAGAGACAGTATGCTGGGCTTGATGGACCCTTGGTCTTTCCCAGTATGGCGGTGCTTATGTACTTATGTACTAACTGGATTATTGTAATTCATTGTATTCAGAAATTCTGCTCATGCTACTTAGGAAGCTTCAAATTCTTCAGAATACTGCAGCTAGGTTAATACAGAGATCAAAGAGGTTTGATAGGGTCACCCTTCTGCTAATCAAACTTCATTGGCTTCTGGTTGAAGAATGAGTTGAATTTAAATTGGCATGTTTTATCTTTAAAATTATACATGGATGGGTGCCTTTTCATGTAATCAAACTGATTACGTTTGTTTCTCAGCAGTAAGTCAGATACATGAAAGATAGACTTTTGCTTAGTTATCCTGCTTTTAGTTCAAATCTTTTTATTAACATATATACAATAAACAGTAGCAATATATTTTCTCTTTATCCCAAACCTCTCCCACCCTGCCCTTGTATATTGAGCATTTTACTCCAGCAGTCAAAGCATGCAGAACACTTCAAGAAGTGATGTACTATATGGCCGTTGTTCATATAGCAAACGAAAAAGAAGTAGGACAAATAATAAAAAGGAACTAAGAGTCAAGAATTGACAAATACAGCGTTTATTACAATAAAAAGTAGACTGTCGGGTCTGTATAAGATCAATTCCCCAAAACAGCAGAAATTCAGAATAACTTGACGTGGTGCTGTGTTTCGGCACAACCTACTGCAACGGGGGTAACAACAATCTTGGGTAGTTCTAAGTGAATCCTACCCTTGGAGCATTTAGCTGAGAAATCATTCACATAGATACTTTTCTCTTTAAGGATTATTTAACCCCAAACAGATACTTGTGGTTAGAACTACTCAGATTGTTGGGACTCCTGATGCAAGCAGTTGTGCCGAAACATGGCACAGTGTTGAGGCCTTCTGAACTTCCACTGTTTCAGGGGATTATTCTTACATGACCTGAAGGTCTAGGTTTTATTATAATACATTTTATTTTTTTCAGTTTTCGACTCATAGGTTCTTTTTTTTATTAATTTTTTTATTGGTCCTCCCCTACTTCTTTTTTTGTTTCTATTGTGTCATAGGAGATTTTGACTCTTTTTTTTTTTTTTGTATTTTGCTTTGTTCTTATAGCCCCATGGATACCCAGATCCAATAGCTGACTGCCCATGGTTACCCTGCTTTTAATGGTGTATATTTTAAGACAAATTGGAGAAATTAGGTCTTACCTGATACATTTCTTTCCATTACTCCTTCCTGCAATTCCAGAACCTGTGCGATAGTTGTGTACATCAACCAGCAGGTGGAGATAGAGAACTGAAAACTGAGCTGCTACATTTCTCTCTTGGCATCCAGTCCAGCTCCTCAGTATTTACATAGACAAGCAGTAAAGCAGATACTCAGAATAAACACAACATTAAAAAAAATGTGCTACCCTAACACTAACCAGATGAGCAAATGTATGGGCCTCTCTCATCTCTGGACAATTTGTAGAGAACAAGAGAGATGCAGGAACATAGTAACATAATAGATGACAGCAGAAAAAGACCTGCACGGTCCATCCAGTCTGCCCAACAAGATAAACTCTTATGTGCTACTTTTTGTGTATACCTTACCTTGATTTGTATCTTCCATTTTCAGGGCACAGTCCATAGAAGTCTGCCCAGCACTAGCCCCGCCTCCCAACCACCAGCCCCGCCTCCCCCCACCGACTCTGCCACCCAATCTCGGTTAAGCTTCTGAGGAAGCACCATGGAAGGTGACAGTCATTATTTGACCCATTACTTCGCACCAACTAAACATCTCAGAAACCTTGGGCAGGCCTCTGGAACAGTGGGAAGGACTAATGGAAAGAAAATTATCAGTTAAAACTTAATTTCTCCTTTCTCCTTCCTTTCGTAGCTTCTCACTATTACAGAACCTGTGGAATGTTCAAAAGCAATTCCTAGCGTGGGTGGGATCCTGGCGCTGCCACCCTGAGGACTGATGCCCCAAAACTGTCTCCTAAGCATGCCGTAATATCTACCCTGTAGTGCTTGGCAAAGGTATGCAGCATCAGCCACATCGCCACCTTGCAAATATCTGCCAGAGACAGTAAGGTAGTCTCTGCCCAGGATGTTGCTATTCACCTCATAGGATGAGCCCGGAAGGCCTAAAGAGCCTGTTTCCCTGCAAACAAATAAGCTGATGTGATAGTCTCCTTCAGCCATATAGTAACTGTGGGCTTGGAAGCCATGATGCCAAGCCTCTGTTTACTAAAAAAGCACAAACAGCCTGTTTGATTTGCAAAACTTATTTGTGACTTCCAGATATCTAATAAGGATTCTACGCAAATCAAGAAGCTTCAAGGAAGAATACCGAGTCTCTTCGTCCTCTCTGTGAAAGGATGGAAGCTCCACAGATTGGTTGAGATTAAATGTTGATACCAGTTTCGGAGTGCCTGCTGAGAAAGTCTGCCTCCACATTCAAGGACCCCGTGATGCGAGCTGCCAACAAGAGAGAGCCTGAAGCTCCAAAACCCTAGGTGCTGATGCAACAGCCACAAAGAACGCTGTATTTAGCGTAAGGAGAAATGCTAGGATGTGCGCGACCTGAGCAGAGAAAGGAGAAAGTTCAGGCTCAGAACACCAGCCCTCGAATGTCCTCCACACCCTCACATATGCTATGGATGTAGAGTGTTTCTCAGCCTGAAGCAAGGTAACAATAACCAAATCAGAATAACCTATTCGTCTCAACTGAGCCCTTTCAATGGCCAAGCTGTAAGACCAAAGGGGCACGGATCCTCCATGAGCACTGGACTTTGCTTCAGTAAGCCGTGTATCTGCAGAAGACGGAGAGGACCCCCGTCCAGCAGTTGAATCAGATCCAAGTACCACGGCCTCCGCAGCCAGTCCAGGGCTATGAGAATTATTTGATCCTGGTGCAATATGATACTTTTCACACACATGGCCTACCATGGGCCAAGGAGGGAAGACATACTGTCGTCAAGATATAGGTGAACTCTGATTCCCCAACGCCGAAGGAAGGCCACTACCACCACCATAACCTTGCTAAATGTTCTTGGAGCCATGGCGAGGCCGAACGGCAAAGCCCTGAACTGGAAGTGACGGCCCAGCACTGATGCGGAAGCTATATGAGTATATGCAAGTAAGCCTCTTTGAGCTCAGGGGCAGTGAGAAATTTTCCTGCTTAAACCAAGGTTATAACTGCTCTTAGTGTCTCCGTGCAAAAGCAGGACACTCGGAGGCAGCGGTTTAGACCTTTGACTGGACAAAAGATGCCTTCATTTTTTAGGACAATGAAGTAGATGGAGTATCTGCCTTGTCCCTGTTTGGCCTGGGGAACTGGAACAATGGCCTGGAGTGCCAGCAAGGAATCTACAGTGGCCTGAACCTCCACTGCCTTGGTTTTCTTTCAACAAGAAGAGAGAAGCGACCGGGCACGAGAACTCCAACTTGTAACCTTCTGTAAGATTATCCATAACTGTCACAAGCACAGCACAACGTGTCCCAAGCGGTGAGTCAGAATCCCTCCCCTGCACCACCAAGCGGTTCTGAATCAGACATTAGTTGGACTTTTCTACCATTTATATACCACCCTTGTCCAGAGACTTGTACAAATCAAACAACCATATTAATAAAAACATTACTCAAACAAACTCATCACTGTACTGTGTCCATCTACTGCCAAAGCCAGTTTTTAGCCTGCAGCAACAAATGCTGTTTCAGCAGTCTTTTAAATAATCCCGAATTCTTCTGGGTCCTAAGGGCTCCATGGAGTTTGTTCCACTCTGTCGGACCTGCTACAGAAAAGATTCGCCTCCTAGTGTCCTCCAAACGAAACAGCCGAAAATCAGGGATCTCCAACAACAGGTATTGTCAGAACGAAGCACCCGTTTCAGACAGTACAAATGAAGACAGGCTGATAAATAGCAAGATGAATCATGATGCACACAGTGATGAACCATCATCAAGAACTTAAACTTAATTCACTACCTACTGCTCCCTCCAAGCTCACAGTCTCCACAAGTCTTAGTACAGATGAAAAAGGCTCAGGACTGATACTCTGTCCCACAACCCCCTTTCCTTCTCATGTCTTTAATTTTTTTTTTTAAAGGTTGTTGTGCTGGAAAAGGAGAGCTCCACAGGATACAGGGAAGAGGTGAAGGGAGGGTAGAAGTAAATTCACTGGAGCACCAGAGACAGGGATCTGAAGACCTCTAGATATGACTCTGCAGAATCAAGCCACCTACAAAGCTCAACTGGAGACCAGTTGACCAACTGGACCAGGAGCAAATCACTCAGAACCAGAGGCTGCAAAGTGTGTCCACCCACCTGCTGGAGACAGAAAATACTGAGGAGCTAGACTGGATGCCAAGATAGATACGGATCAGCTAAGTTTTCAGTTCTCTCTCTCCACTTGCAGATTGATGGACACAACTATCCCACAGATTCTGGATTAGTGGGAAGCTACGTAACAGAACAGAAAGTTCTTTCTTTTCACAAGCAGTTTCGATATGGAATAACCTCCCACTTATTATTAAGCAACAATCCTATTAAAAACTTATGTGTTTCAGAGACATTTGGAGCATAAGTGACTTCCAGATATCTAATAAGGATTCTATGCAAATCAAGAAGCTTCAAGGAAGAATACCGAGTCTCTTCGTCCTCTCAGTGAAAGGATGGAAGCTCCACAGATTGGTTGAGATTAAATGCTGATACCAGATCGTATGTACTTTTTATTGTACATCACTGTGGACCCATTTATGGAGTTAAAAAGGTCTAAGAATACAATAGAATAGAATGTTTAGTATTACTATTTATTTCAGTATTATAAAGTGTATTTTAGTGAAACCTATAGGGCAATTCTGAAGTTCCCAAAACTTCACCACCAGATCCCCAGCTCCTTTAAAAAGATCAGGCTGATACATGATGATGACATCACTGTGGGCGTGTCTACAGACCAAATAAAGCTATGAATGACATCTTCAGTGATGCTAAAGGTTATCCACTACAACAGCCAGAAAACCCAGCTAAAACTTCAGCCCCTTAAAAACATAAGCATCCCCATACTGGGACAGACCAAAGGTCCATCATGCCCAGTATCCTGTTTCCAACTATGGCCAATCCAGGTCACAAGTACCTGGTAAGATCACAAAACAGTAAAATGGATTGTATGCTGCTTATCCCAGACCTACTTGCTCCACATATACTTTTCCATTTAGGCCCAGTATTAACTGTCACACAAGTAGCCTAGAGGAATTCAGTTACTGTCCGGAAGTCACCAGCTACCATGATATTGCTCTGCTTTGAAGTCTGGATAGCCTGCATATCAGGAGTTCTTAAGAGGGGTTGTGTGTGCTCTGCAGAAAACTGGATTTTATGCAGGGTTGGGGGGGCACCATTTATTGATCCAGTGTAAATATTAAACAAAAATATTGCAGGTATAACAAATTTCTAGAGCACAGCTGAAAAGGGAATCTTGTGGTCTTCAAAGCTCATGAAGATCATCTTTTCAGGATATGGACCAAAAAAAGGTTATGCAGCTCATGGGGCACCCAAAATAAGAAGCGCCCAACTTAAAAAGACACTTCCTGAGGGTTTGTCTGCCGAGATCCTTTACAAGCCCATAAAGAAATTTCCTGTACAGTTGGTTGTGCGAGACAAGTGAACTCTGAACTCCTTTACCTTCGATGCTACTGTACCCCGATGGATGGTAAATATCCTGCATCTCCCTCTTGGGTTTCATGGGACACCAGGAGCCATCTTCCATAAACTGAATTTCATCACAATCCGTACAGGAGTTCAGGATTTCCGTGAACAGCCTAAAAGGAAGAGTCAGGACAGCGTAGTACCTCATACACTCAACCCCGGGGAAAGACGGAGATCAAGCATAAGAAAGCATAGGCCTGAGGCTCTTTATCCTGCCTTCATAGGAATGGCACCTGATCTGGCAGGGAAGGGGCAGACTTTAGGCCAGTATTCTGGTTACTTATAAAGGAAGCAAGACCTACACACCCCACAATGCACTGGGACAGAAATTCAAAAATCCAGGGCTGTCTAAAAATCTTTCTCCTGGAATCTGGGCTGCACTACATTCCTGCATCGTGTGTCTGCTTTGTGGATTTAAATACCAAAGTCTTCAACGACACTGCACAGATAGATACCAACAGTGTAAGGTTATTTACCATGACAATGTAATAAAAATCAGAGGGGCAAAAACAAAACAAAAAAGAGCTAAGCAGTCCCCCTCTGAAAACAAACTCATGACATCATCTCCCCCCCCCCCCACCTGTATCTAAGGTTACAAAAATATCAGATAGCAATTTGGTATTCTTGGCAAGGAACCATCATTTCACACCTTTGCCCACCCCATATCTCTTCATAACAGCTCAGCGCTCACTGGGGATAGGGGGGAGACATACCCATCGATTATCAAGTTGTCATACGGTGCCTTCTTGTCGCACACGGGGCAGGTCCACGTGGCTTTCTTCTCATTCATTTGCAGGTAGAGGGCAGCGTCAAAGCACTGAAGGTGGGTGCAGGTAACGGCTCGGCAGGGCACCGTGAGGCGCATCTTTCCCAGCTTAAATGGAGAGGGAGTAACACAAAGCCAGCGGTCACCAGAAGCACCCGTCAGCATGAAGTCAGCAGCTTGCTTTAAACTGCGAGCTTCTCCTAAGGGCTCACCGATGCCATCAATCCACAGATACTCTCACCGGCTAGGGGTCAAACCTTTAAACGATCCCCTCATCTGAGAATATTATATCTTATTTTAAATGAATTCCTCTTAATATATTTATTAACATTTAAGATACTACTGCTTAACTTTGAAAGACCAAAACAGTTTACAGTACAATAACATAACAAAGAAATAAAGAACGCCAAATTCTTGATAGGAAAGAGCTACCCATACATACAAAGCACACAATCAGTAAAACATTCAGTTAACAAAGGAAATGATGATCCTCAGAAACCCTAGCATACCATAACCTCCCCACAAATATCTAAGTTAAACGCTTCCTCAAATAAGAAAGTTTTCAATGCAACTTTAAATTTCCTAAAATAAAAAAAAATGCTTCCGTTCTAGTGGAGCTTAATCTGGTCCTACGAACAGCTGGAACCACCAATCTCTGATCCTGCATGGATCTGAAGACCCTGGCTATGTATAAGGAATAGTCAATGTGTGTAAATACCCTGGTTGTAGAGAATAATAAGCATTATGAGTTAATGCTCAAAGTTTAAAATGTACTCTAAAAGCCACTGGTAGCCAATGATATTTCAGAAACAAAGGTGTAATATGAATATTTTCTAATATTCCCTAATAGTCTAAGAGCAGTATTTTGCAATGTGAACCCTTTTATCAGTGCTGCATCCCATTCTCAAAAGCTTCCTTCAGGGCTGGCTCATTGGAGGAATATGGAAGGTCTCCAGTTCAACTCTCAGGTCAGGGGTGGGGGTCTGTTGTCATTGGTTAAGGGTGACACGTAATGGCTGGATTCTTGGCCCATAATCACAATTTGAAACCTTGTATGTACTTTACTCTACATCCAAAACCAGCTATAGACATTGGGAAGGGGGGGTTCTCTCTAACTTCTACACTTTTTTCACCACATTTCTCAAGTCATGCCTGTGGTGTAACACGGTGATACCGTTTAGAGACACAACATCTTATACAATACCCACCGGGCACATAAGCGAAACACGTAAACTTGTGGTGGCAATCTCACTGTCAGGATCTGCTGTCAGTTTTTCTTTGACTGAAATCAGAAGGAAAAATGGAAAAATAAGATTTCGAAAGGTGCATTTGGATTATTAAAGAATTAACGGTGATATGATTTTTTTTCTCTTTCTCCTTCAAGTAACTTCTTCCCTTCCCAATCTCTCATTAATGAATCTTCATAGCCCCTCTCTGGCATTATTCTCTGCTTCTGCCCTCCTGCATTCAAGGTCAAAGACCACAACACCTCCCTATGGTTGAGAAAGAGGATTATAGCACCCATAAGAACTATTTCTTTAGGTGCCCAGCAGGAGGCACTGTGGGTGTCTTCTCAGTCAATACCCATATCTGGAAACTGGAGTAAAATGGACGCATGCCTTTGGAAAATCAGGTATGCTGGGAAGTACTCTCAGCTTCTATGAAGTAACCAGAAACTTCAATAGCCTTCTTGAAGAGACTTATACTCACTCAGAGCTCGGGAATGGTCAGGATTACGGATTCCTTTGGCTCTCAGCTTCTGCAGGAGAGTTACTGATGTCAGCTGCTTCACAAGGTAGACGGAAAGAGAGTAGTTCTACCAAAGAGGAAAAAAAAATCAGGATTATTCCGCAGTCTCCCCTAGCCTCTGCCAGATTGACGAACAGGAATCAAATGTCAGAATCAGAGCTGCCCTTCTCCTGCCTCTACCTGCACTGGCTCTCCTGCATGGCGGCTGCAGACAAAACTGCCACTGGGACACCTCAGAAAAATGTATTTAGTGTGTACTGTAGGAGTGGAGGAGTAGCCTAGGGGTTAGAGAAGCTGAGAACCAGGGAAGCCAGGGTTTAAATCCCACTGCTGCTCCTTGTGACACTGGGCAAGCAATTTAACCCTCATTGCCTCTGTTACAAACTTACATTGAAAGCCCTCTGGGGAGAGGGAAATACCTAGTGTAGCTGAATGTAACTTACCTTGAGCTACCAACAAAAAGGAGTGCTCAAAATAAAAAACCAAACCAAACCAAACCTCTCTACTATCACCCCCCCCCCACACACACACACACACACATACACAAAATACTCAGTAAAACTTATTATTATTCTAAATCAAATTCAAGTTCTCACAAACAAATCTCCTAAGTATGACCACATAACATAAAGTGCACATTTTACCCTGCCAAACTCGGAAGACCAGTTGACCACAATGGTGTTGGGCACAGTCGATGACAGGCGGATGAGAGGTGAGATGTTGATAGGCCGGCTCGGCCTCTTGGGTTCAGCACCGTTTTTTGTAGGAGGGAGGTAGTTCTGGAAAAGCCAAGAGATGTCTACCTGAGTCGCCTCACCCCAAAAGGGGGAACCTTTATTGAATTAGCCTCTGCCTATCAGTAATCTGGGAGTATCTTCTGTCAGGATTCTATGCATCATGACACACCAGACCCATTTGACCCTGCCCCCCCTCCCCCCCCCCCCACACACACACATTCAATTGTATAATTAGATGATAACTTTTAAAGTGACAGACAAATTGCACCCGGAAAAAAAAAATCCAAACCCCAAGGGATGAAAGCACAGCTGCAGGCACCACTATCTGAATGAACGTGTGAAAAAAAACAAAACAGGAAAATGCACCATGATCTATCTTCCTACCTCCAAAACCCCAAAAAGGGGAACAGGTCAGCCAGGCAAGGTGGGCAAGTGGCCAGAGGTGCAGGTTATGCAAACCTGTTTCTAGTCAAGGACAACGGGGTCACCCCATTCTGAACCTTGCCTGAACTGAAAAAGGAAGAGATGGGAAAAGCCGGCTTATAGCCACGCCACAAATGACCTCACAGATCGCACCCCATGACATAAAGGAAGCTTGTCTGCAATGTCACAACTAGAATGAAGAAGATCCCATGAGTCGTAAAATCGTAGGTGCCATTCACACCGTAGAGATGTTTCATTTGAGCTTTGAAAGAACACAGCAGTCAAACGTTTAATTTTTCAAGACGTTAACTAGTACACACGGATCAGACTTCAGAAGCATATTGTGGCAGAGAGAGAGAGAGAGAGAGAGAAGCTTCCTTCCACCTTCCGATGCAACTCACCGGCAGTGGGCAGAGTTTTCCATTCACCTTGACAAACAGATTAGGAGGGAAGTAATCTTCCTGTGGACAGCTGGTCTCACACAAGCAAAACCTGCAGTTGTAAAACAAGAGGTTAAATACTCACTACCATGGGACACTTAGCACACACATGCTGAGTGACACATTTTGGGATCGGCCTGGGCGCTTTACCTTAATTGGACTTGCACAGTGTAGTCACACTTGGCACCTGGTAAAATTTCTCTAAAAAGGAAAAGAGAGCATGCAGTTACTCTTTACATTTTAAGCACAGACTGGGAAAAAAATCAGTTCCTGCTCTGTGAAAAAAAAAAAAATTCTGTTCATTAAAGACAGAACTGGAAGCAAACTGGAATCCAGCATAAAGGATAGAGGTAGGAGCCTGCTTTCCTTTCTAGGATACTAGTGTAAAAGCAAAAATACATGCTTATAACTTAGGTGTGAGCACTTCCAACTGTGTACCTGAGTTCTGGAGATACGCACTTAATGACAGCATTAGATTTCCTGTATGTTTTTAATATAAATTTTCTTTTTTAAGATGTAAACCGTTCTGTTTTGCGAATGCAATAAGAAACGGTATAGTAAATAAATAAACGATAAAACGATTCTACAAGTTATCCCCGGGACTGTGGCACCTTAATTTCCATGTGGAAATTCCGATAACAATGTGCATAACTTAATTGGTTAACAAATTGGATATTAACAAGCAATTATCAGCGCTAATTGCCATTAAGAGTTACATACACAGCTCGCTAAGCGTATTCTGTAACGTGATGTGCCTAAATTCTAAGCTGCACAGTTGAAAAGGGGGCGCGGTCATGGACGGGGCGTGGACATTTCTAAAATCTATACACTTTGTTATACAATACCCGCTCTGCGCCTAATTTAGGCATCTGGATTTACGCCCAGTAAAACACAGCGTAAATGGCCACGACCACATTTGGTCGCATAGAGAGGTGCTCGGCGTTGTTCTATATACCACGCAGAAATTTATGCCTATTCTATAAAATTTAGGCATACTTTACAGAATACATCTAGGCATATTTTTTCCTCCGCGGAATCTTCAGGCGTCATATATAGAAACTAGCCCTATACGCATAACTTTGCTCCCTCCTCCTACTCCAGCCATGTATTCGCCTACCTGTAAAATACACAGTATATAAGAAATGTGCATATTTACAAAATAGAGCTTAGGCTGAATTTTGTCATATACACGCAGAATGATTGGTCTTCCCCCACGATATCCGCGAGGAACAATCGTTCACAAAGTTTAAAATTGCCATAAAAACAATTTTTTTCCACAAGACGTTTGGGGTTATGACGGTGCATGCAACTGGGATAGGTGTCTGTGTCGCAAGCACCTGGTTGGTGTGTTGAGGGCCAGACTGTGGAAACAGCAGTGGCTGGGAGAGAAGAGAGCAGGCAGCAAGAAACAGCCCAGCAGAGGAGACGAGGCTACACTAACCCTAACATCGCTTGTTATTTTTTGTAGGTATATTTGTGAGACCTTTCCTATCATCTTATGGATTTCCTTTCAATTATGTATTGTGATGTTACTGTAAACTGCATTAACCCACTTACCGGACTTTGCAGTATATCAAATCATTAATAAACTGTGAACTGTGTGCACACATTATTCTAATGACACTAATTTAGAGGTATCTCTCATCCAATGCAGGGCCACAGCACCCTTTAAGACAATAATATCACAGCAACGGGCATGCTGACATCTCTGGGGTAGGTGGCCTGAAAACTTCCTAACTCCCTATGCCTCCCTTTCCAACCCCAGTTATCAGCAAATTTGGTGATCGGTTTCCACATGAGAGGGAGATGCAAGTATGTTTATGAGGTAAAAAACTGTAAAGCAAGCTGGGTTCTTGTGTCCATGAACTCTCAGTAATTAGATGAACTTGTTAATTCCACAACCCTCCCTCCACTAGGTATGGGGAAACGTTTTAGCAATGAGGTATTTCCTCCCCTGACCACTAAAAAACATTTGGGATTCGCCTCCCTAAGCAGAACTCCTTGCATTGGTCACCTGGATGTGAGGATCTGCTGGACCTGCTGAGGTGTCAGAGCGAAGGTGAAATGGGCTTCCTCGAACCTCTGATTGCTGGTAGATGCTGCAGACAAAGAGAAACATAAGGAGTACAAAATGCCATAGAAAAGTGACTCAATCTCAGTTCCATGATTCTGTCTCCCTCCCCCACCCTACTCTGGTTTTGGAGTCATGTCTCAGAAATCAGAGCCCAGTTTCCATTGCCCCCCTCCCCCTGGCCAAGGCAGCCACCTCTCTTAAATCACGTTCCTCTAACATATGGCATGCAAAAATCCAGACCGCAATAACTCCCAAAAACCTCCAAGTTTCAGGGAAAGCAAACTGTATAAATTAAAGCCTAGTTCTTACATCAGGTCTCAAGAATATTCATGGTGCTGTCCTTTTAGGGAGGGAGGAAGGTGGCTCTCATGGACTAGAGCTGGGAATGGCTGGTTTACTCCAACTCAGCCAGGTGACAGATGGAGTTAGTGGATGACTCTAGGCCAAGGGTCGGCAACGTCAGTCCTCAAGGGCCACAACCCAGTTGGGTTTTCAGGATTTCCCCCATGAATATGCATTAGATCTATTTACATGCACTGCCTCCACTGTATGTGAACAGATCTCATGCGTATTCATTGGGGAAATCCTGAAAACCCGACTAGGTTATATGGCACTCCAGGACCGAGGTTGCCCACCCCTGCTCTAGGCTATCAATGATTAACATTCCCTTTAAGGCACGAGTTCTCAACCCAGTCCTCAGGATACTCCTAGCCAGTTGGGTTTTCAGAATATTCATAAGGAATATACACGAGACGAACTTGCATACATTGCCTCTTGCAAATCTATCTCATGAATATTTATTATGGAAATCCTGAAACCCAACTGGCTGGATGTGTCCTAGGACAGGGTTGAGTGCCATTGCTCTAAGGTGTGCGGGAGTCTGCCGAGCTTTTTACCATTGGAGGTGCTGATGCAGTAGCCACAGTTTCAATTGTGTGCGATAGGCAGAAGCCCTGTGAGTCCTGCAGAACTTGCTTGCCCAGTGCGACTGAAACCATGAGGTTGATGTACAACTCCAACAAACCTTGGAGCAGGGATTCTCAATCAGATAATTGCATTTTCAAGATTTCCATAATAAATATTCATGAAATAGATTTGCATGCAAGAGAGAAAATGCATGCAAATCTGTGTCATGCGTACTCCTTGTGGATATACTACCTTCTTTTAATATCCCTGACACTATTACCAGCAAGCCCTCAGGTAGAGTCCTGGCAACATTTGTAGTGTTCCTCGTGCTTTTCCCCACCCTCTGTCCTATCTAAAATTGTAGTTTCATCCCTCCTGCCCTACTATCCATGTCATGTTTACTCATTGTTTCTGTTTCTTTATGTCTCTATTTTAGACTGTAAGCTGCTCTGAAGCTACTTCTGTACAGCAGGGTAGTAAAATTTTAATAAACTTGGAAAACCCAACAGGCTGGGTATGTCCCAAAGACTCCTGCCCTAGACGGAAGCATGCTTAGGACAAGTCAACCCAGTCCTGATTTTCCCAACTGCATGTGTTAAGGCAGTGATTCCCAAATTGGGTTCTTCAAACTCTCTTCAGGGGTTCCTCAAGAAATTAGATTGTAGAATCCGTTTGTATGACCATATATATAAGTTTACATAAATTGAGGGTTCGTTGGTGTATGAAAAAGTATTTTAGGGGTTCCGCTGGTTTTAAAACAAGAACTGGCATGGCCTGTCTCAGGTGACATGGAGCTGCCTGAAAGCAAGCAGAGACTCACCTAGCGTGGTGGGCTTGATGAGCTCATCGTAGATATCATAAAAAGGAAGCCTCTTCATTTTGACGTCTGGGTGGACGGGGTGAATGAGTGTGGGGAGGTGCTGTAGGTCTGTTTCGTGTTTGGGTCCCAGAATAGGCATGGGGGGCAGTACAGCAGAGGATATGGAGGCAGCGCTAGTGTCATAGGATAGGTGGCACACTGCCGCAGCCCTCTGGGACAGGGCAGCGGTGGAGGGCAGTGCCCCCGCCTGAATGTGGACCATGGGCAGGTCAGACGGGGTTAGCATCTTGCGGGGGAAGCGTCGCCGGTAGAGTTCTTTGATTTTCATCTGGACAAGGGGGCTATTGCCAGACCTCAAGAGAAGCAGGGCCTTGGAGAGCAGCTCGTGTTTTCTTCCACACTTGTTTCTGCCAGCGAACCCTAGAAGTACCTGTAGCTCTGACACCCTAAAGCTCATCACCATATGCTGAAAGAGAGGGAAGAAAGAGCATGGTTAGAAGAATGAGCTGCACTTTCACAGAACCTCAGGTTGGACTCTCTTGCTGTGGTCTGCGGCTCTTACCTAGTGACTACTGGAAAAAATGGTGGTCTCACAAGGGGAAGAGAGACATACAGTCAGGATGTTAAATCCCTGCCTTGTAGGTGCCCACCAAGCCAAAATAAGAAAGGAAGGGTACAAACAGCAAACCTTTATGCCTACCAAATGAGTAGCTAAGGGGTCAGGCAATGCGTCTAGGAAGCCTTGGCTTGCAGGAGAGTTCACCCACTTTCCCTAAAGTAATCCTGCTCACTAGCTGTGTGGTCTTTCTCACTCTTGGGTCTTGAATTTGGCATATTCAGTTGCAATAAATCTTCCCTCACTCTGCAACCATGTGTGTGATTCATTTTTTTTTTTAATTTCATTTACATACGCTTGATATACCACGTGAGCCAGGAATTGGCCTCTAAGCAGTGTGCATTTTCCAAGGGGGAGATGCTTGCACGCTCTCCACCACTGTTTCACCTCTCTTCTCATTCACTATCAGGCTCATTTTCAAAGCACTTAGCCTCCCAAAGTTCCATAGAAACCTATGGAACTTAGCCTCCCAAAGTGCTTTGAAAATATGCCTCTATGTGATCCAACTCTGTCAGTGAGGCCATCTCTTCCTATACTACTATTCTCTCCAGTGCTCTGAACGCACTCGCTCCTCCCATTCCGTTCTGTAAGGTGTACCAAACCCAGGTTTTGGCTAACCTCCAGAATCTGCCACCTACATTCCTGAGCCCATTCTGCTGAGTGCCTCTGGCTAAAAATCCCATGCCTATGATTTCATACATTTCAAATTCTTGCTGACCTTCTTCCAGTCTGCTCTTACACTTGCCAAACAAGACTATTATATCCAGTTGACAAACACTCTTGCCTCCAACCCTTGCTGTCTCTTTGCCATGCTGAACTCCCTCCTCAAAATGACTCCACCTCCAACTCTCCCTTCACTTTCTACCCAGTCTATGGCTGAGTACTTCTATGACAAGCTTCACAAGAATAATCTTGAGTTCTCCACCAAGTCACCTCCATCTCCCCTTCCCCCCACTTCATTCTCACAGCCTTGCTTCAACCCCCTCCACCCATTCTTCCTCACAGAAGAGGAAACTGTACATCTTCTCTCCTCCTCCAAACTCACTGCCTTATCCTCTGATCCCATTCCCATCCATATACTCAGCACTGTCTCTCCCTTCTGTCATATCTACAATCTTTCACTTTCCCAGCAATTGTTCCTGATGCCTTCAAAAATGTTGTGGTTACACCACACCTCAAAAAACCTTAACTGGACCCTCCCTACCCTTCCAACTATTGTCCCATCTCCCTATCTTATCCAAGCAACTCGAATGTGCTGTTTACCACCATTGTCTTGACTTTCTTTCATCTCAAGCTATTCTTGATCCACTACAATCTGGCTTCCACCCTCTTTCTACATTCAACAGAAACAGCCCTTGCCAAAGTCTCCAGTAACCTGTCCCTGGTCAGATCCAAGGGCCTTTACTCAATCCTCATCCTTCTTGAACTTTCTGATGCTTTTGACACTGTTGATCACCATCTACTCCTCGATACGCTGTCCTCCCTTGTTCTGTCTTTGTTTTCTTATTTCTCCCATCACAAATTTAGTGTATGATATAGGGGATCCTCCTATCAGTCAAAATACTTCAGGGCTCTGTCTTGGGATCTCTTCTCTTCTCTTTCTATACTTGTTTCCTAGGAACTCTGATCTCCTCCCATGGTTTTCAGTACAATCTTTAAACTGATGACTCCCAGATCTACTCTCCACACCAGAAATTTCACCAGGAATCCAGAGCCCCAAGTCTTAGCCAGTTTGTCTGACATTGCTGCCTGGATGTCCCCCTAACCCTACCTCTTCTCTTCCCCCATTCTCTGTTTCTGTTGATAACACTCTCATCCTCCCTGTCTCCTCAGCTTGTAACCATAGGGTCATCTTTGACTCTTCTTTCTGTACACATATCCATCAGACTGGTAAAACCTGTCATTTCTTTCTCTATAACGTCACCAAAATGTGTCCCTTCCTTTCTAAACATACTACTAAAACCTCTTATCCAGACTCTCATCACATCTTGCTTAGATTACTGCAACTTGCTCCTCACTGGTCTCCCACTAAACCATCTCTCTCCCTTCCAATCTGTTCAAAATTCAGGCACACAATTTATCTTCTACCAGTGTCGCTACACTCACATAACCACTCTTCTCAAGTCACTTCATTGGCTTCCTATCCATTTCCATACACAGTTCAAACTCCTCTTACTGACTTCAAGTGCACTCATTTAGCAGTTCCTCAGTATCTCTGCCTTCTTATCTCTCCCTACAACCCTCCTCAGGAACTCTGTCCATTAGGTAGATCACTTTTTTCTTTACCCTTCTTCTTCCTCCACCACCAACTCAAGGCTACATTTCTGCCAGCTTGCTGTAATGCATGCATGGAATAGACATCTTGAGTTGCTATGTCATGCTCCATCTCTGATCCTACTCAAATCTTGGCTAAAATCCCACCTTTCTGAGGCCGCATTTAATTCTTAACCCCTTATTTATCTGTTCAATACCCATGTTGTTTTAATCATTCCCACAATCCCTTATTTGTCCTATTTGTCGAGCAGGGACTGTCTTGTAAATGTTTGTGTACAGTGCTGCATATATCTAGCAGCAGTATAGATATTCAAGATATTCTAAACTCTAGCCATGAAATCCTACATTTAATGGGAAACTGGGTCTCCTCATTTCATCTTAAATTTGAATACAGACAAAACTACATTTCTAATTATCCACAACCAAAACAATACTCAAGACCTTACCAGTTGAATCATTATTGGCAAATTCTTGTCTGGTGAAGACCAAGTAAATTCGATGATCGCAAAAACTTTTAGATCAATTTGGAAATTAAAAAGGATAAGTCCTTTCTTTCCCACTATTTTACGTTTATTGATCCAAACCATGATTCCGTCTCAATTAGACTACTGTAATGCTGTATATATAGGAAACAAAGAATCACTAAATAAGAAACTCAGCCCTCAATGCAGCTGCCAGACTGGTCTTTAGAGTCTCAGAATTTGACAGGGCAACACCACTTCTTACTAAGCTTAACTGGTTACCAATAAAAGCCAGGATTATCTTCAAAACACGTACTTTCATCTATAAAATAATCTATGGGATGGCACCAAATATGTTGGACTTGATAGACCTTCCTGCCCATAACACCACTCCTACCTCAAGGGATTATCTCACACTACACTATCCTAGCTATAAGAACATAAAAATCCACACTATATAGAGACATCTCTCATCTGGGCACCAACTGGTAGAATTCTATTCCAAATGAAATAAGACAGATAACTAATTATCTAGCATTCTGTAAATTCTTAAAAGCATTTATCTTTACTAAGTTCTTATATTAATGGCTACCATGAGTAATTAACCATATCAATTGTTATCACAGACCAAACTTCAATATGTTACTTATTTTCTACATATATTACTACCTGTATTCATATTTCAATGATCAAACCTCTTGTATGCATTACAAATTTGTATTCCTGCTCAATCACATACCTTGTATCTATGTTTTCTTATCAATATTGTAAAACACATTTAACTAATAATGATATTTGGATAATTTGGGATATAAGTACCAAATAAATAAAGTAGTAGTAGTATGTCAAAACGATGGAACAGTCTGAAATAAGAACAAACAAAAGCAAGAGATAGAAACTAGATTAAAAAGAGTTCCAAACTGAAAGAGATCCGACTCTAACAGATGGGGTGGATGGGCATGGAGAGGCCCTGTAGGTCTGCATCGTGCTTAGGTCCCAAATGGTTAATGTGGTTGGGAGGCGGGGCTAGTGCTGGGCAGACTTATATGGTCTGTGCCGGGGCTGGTGGTGGGAGGTGGGGATAGTGCTGGGCAGACTTATAGGGTCTGTGCCAGAGCTGGTGGTTGGGAGGCGGGGTTGGTTGTTGGGAGGCGGGGATAGGGCTGGCCAGACTTATACGGTCTGTGCACTGAAGAGGACAGTACAAATAAAAAAAGTAGCACATATGAATTTATCTTCTTGGGCAGACTGGATGGACTGTGCAGGTCTTTTTCTGCCGTCATCTACTATGTTTACTATGTCTGTCCACTAAACCCTTGGCAAACTGCAAAAATCAATTAATCAGACAGCCAGAACGAAGACCAGAAAGGCTAGTAACAGGAAGGACATTTCTCCTTCCACAGGGAAACCCAAGCGACAAAATGTGTTGAAGTCTTGGTTATTGTAACAGACTGTTCTACTGAATTGAGTGGATGTGCTTAAACTGATTGTATATTATATTTCAATTTATTATTTATTTACTATTTGGATGACTGGGTAGGAGTGATGATTCATTGTAATTAATGGTGGTTTCTTTTAATTAGAGATCATAATTCATTTGCATTGGGTGTTATTTTATTTTTAGATTGGGGATTGTAGGGGTGATAGTTGATTTTATCTTTTGTATTGTACCACACCTAGAGATTATTATTTTATTAGGTGTGTAATCAAATTGCATGCATAAAGAAAAAAACAGCTCCGAAAACCATACACCAATAATGACACATTGTGCATCTTCATAATTCTCCTGGAGTGTAATCTACGAAACGTTCATGGTGACCTTGATGTACTCTATGAGCTCAGGATTTATTTTATTTATTTATTTATTTATTACATTTGTATCCCACATTTTCCCGCCTAGCAGAGGGCTCAATGTGGCTTACAGGTTCCGGAGAGGAGAGTACCAACTCCGGGAATATATACAGAGTGGAAAATAGAGTAACAGTAGGTGCAAGGAAGCTGATAAGGTTCCGGAAAAGAGAATACAACTCTGGGACGAATATATAGTAGCATATAGAGAGAAGTAATCCCAATGAGGCTGATAAGACCCCGGGGATGGGACTACAGCTTCTAGTGAGCAATACAGTGTAGGATAAGGGTAGATGTACACTTAATTATATTGTACATTGCAAGGCAATTTATTATCCAATAGTGTGGGATGCTATCAAAAGAGAACGGTGTTGGCAGAAAGAAGGGTGGGGAGGATCAGAGCCAGCCAGTGCTATCTGTCTGTTCGTCCCACAGTCAGCAGCAGTCAGCCAAAGATGTTCAGCTTTAGTGATGATCACGAAGCTGTAAAACTAAGTTCTCTACAAACATGAGATGCGATGCTATCTGGGGGTTACAGTTTAGCTTTAATTCCTAGAGGCATTAAGAATCCCCAGATAACATCCCACAAGCTATTTGTTCAGGACATGAAGCTTACAACTTGAGTAGTGAAGACAGGGCAAGATTAACTTTCAGTCTTTGAGGGCTGCCAACAAATGTTAATTTAAAAAATGTTAAACTTCTAAACCAGACCTCGTGGGACCTGGAAAGGGGGCTTTGCTTTTTTTTTTTTTTTTGCATCTGGGGATAGGTGGGGGGGGGAGGGCAAAGGGGGTTTGTGGACTTTAAGGGGGGAGGGGTTTGATACTACACTTATTGCTAGATTGTAGCAATATAGCATAGGGGGTGGGATAAGGGTGAAGGATGTTAAACGAGAAATAACTTGTCAACGGCCCATTTTAGTGGATTCATGTCTCTGAATTATACTGAGTGGTTCAAACATTTTATTGGCATAAGTCGTCAATAAAAACTGATGAAAGTAAAAATGTTAAACTTTTATATACTGATTCTGTGGTACAAAACTGGAAATGATCGCATATTTTGTTGCTGGGTGTGAAGTGCCAGAAAGGCACATAAAGGTAGCATGATTTATCAACTTAGCCGCTGGAAACTGTATATACACTGTATCAGAAAAATGCTGAAATCAGGACCTTGACAAAATGTGAAGAATGAAGAAACTGTGATCATCTGAGACATTCCAGTTCCCATCAATCAAAAGCTCAACACAAGAAGAACATAACAGCCATACTGGGTCAGACCAATGGTCCATCTAGCCCAGTATCCTGCTTCCAGTAGTGGCCAATCCAGGTCACAAGTACCTGGCAGAAACCCAATTAATAGGAACATTGACCGACTATGGACTTTTCCTCCAGGAAATTATCCAAACCTTTTTTTAAACCCAGACACGCTAACTGCTGTTACCACATTCTCCAGCAACGAGTTCCAGAGCTTACCTATTTGTTGAGTGGAAAAAATATTTCCTCCTATTTGTTTTGAAAGTATTTCCATGTAACTTCATTGAGTGTCCCCTAGTCTTTGTACTTTTGGAACGAGTAAAAAATCGATTTACTTCTACTTGTCCTACACCACTCAGGATTTTATAGACCCCAATCATATCCCCCCTCAGCCATCTTTTATCCAAGCTGAAGAGCCCTAACCTCTTTAGCCTTTCCTCACATGGGAGGAGTTCCACCCCCTTTATCATTTTGGTCGCTCTTCTTTGAACCTTTTCTAATTCTGCTATATCTTTTTGAGATATGGAAGCCAGAACTGAATGCAATACTCAAGGTGAGGTTGCACCAGACACGCTGGTACAGGAAAAAATAAAAATAGAAGAACAGCACTGCTAACAGAAGTATCAGTACCATTCGGCTATTCTGTACAATGTACACAGCAACAAAGAGAACACAGCCTCAAGGGATGAAGCCAGAGACTAAGAAAATGTAGCAGAAACATACAGAAATTTTTCCAAGTACGCTGGGCACCACCAACCTAATTGAAACAAATTTCCAAGCGTTGACCTTGATAAATTGCCTGTGAGGCTCTCTTTAGTGCAAATATGAAGAAAGGGAAATGGGACTTGATACACCGCCTTTCTGAGGTTTTTGCAACTACATTCAAAGCGGTTTACATATAAGCACCAGCAATACATTTGAGAAACTGAGATCATACCCAGCAGTAGCTGGATGGATGTTATTGAGCCCTCGCTGGATCACAACAGGATCAGCCTTTTGTTGAGTCCCCCCCCCCAACAGGCTTCAGCACTTCCCCGTGACTCCACAACAGGGACAGGAGCCAGCACACGGAGCACAGTGCTCTCTGACTGTGTCTGTGCCACCACATGCAAGCCCAGCTGCCCAGATTGACTGTTTTGTGGATTTTCTGGAGATGCAAATGACAGGAGAACGAGTCGGGTCTCATTTGCTGTACAACCATTTGGAAGATTCAATAAAGAAAATTTGGGCACCATCTGTGAAAGGTCCTTTTTGTCTCCTCCACTGTTTTGTGCTTGATGCGCAAAACTAACCCATTTGGAGACCAGGGGTGTGGCTAGACAACAGATTTTGGGTGGGCCTAGGCAAGAAGTGGGTGGGCACCAAGTGTTCTCCCCCCCCCAAAAAAAAAAAATCTCAGCTGGCGAGAAAACGCTTCTTTCCACCTTGGCAGTCTGAAGCAGGCACGACTGAAAACTGAGAATGCACAGGTGTCAGTATCGTCCAGAGTAGTGTTTTCATTATCATCAGGGGGAGGTCTTCAGCTGGCGGAGCTTGGGATCCCCACCAGCTACCGCTAAACATGTGCTACTGTTGGGTGGGCCTGAGCCCACCTGTGGTTATGCCACTGTTGGAGACATCACCCTGACACAAATGTCTCTAGTTTTAACACCCACGAAGGCATCTCTTTGCTAGCCAAAACCTGAGCAGAGCTGGGATCAGTCTTCTAAAGTGCCAAGAAACATCCCAAAATACTACCAAAAACAACAATGGAATTTGGACACCATAAAAAGTAGATAGTGAGTGAGCCCTTAACGCTAGATCAATGGGTGGCATTAAGGGCTCAGACTGGTTTTAAGCAAGCACTGGTTTCAGTTTTACCTCATGCCCTTTTCCTATCCCATTTTAAAAAAATGCCCTTTTTTGCAGATGTGGTAAAAACTGGTCCAGCGTGCGCCCAAAACATGCGCCTACACTACCGCAGGCCAGGTTTTTTTACTACGGCTTACTAAAAGGACGCCTATGTTCTCCATGCATTACAAATCACATAAAACTCTGCTACACGTGTACATGATGTCTAGAAAAAATGGGTTATCTTACATAGTTTCAAAATACTTTGCAATTTTTTTAAACATTTAGTTTGGCTTTTGAAAATACAATACACTAGTATAATGGGTTGGTTTTTTTTTTAGTTAATTCATAATTTGCATTCAAAGTGTCCTCCTTCTACTTAGACACAAACACAAAGTTTTTGACGCCACTAAGCTGTTGGCTCAATGAATTCTAGGGTTTCATTAATTAAGAGCTCAATTGTCTTGCAGGCTCGATGCGCGGAGCTCCATCCTGTTGAAAAATAAAGTACTCAGAAAATGTCTCAAATTTCAGGCAAAAGTTTCTGCTGCAGTAGGACGTTTTTGGGTTATTTGGAAAAAAGTTGGGGGTCCTGTTTTTGCCAGACACTGTGTAGTTACATGCACTTCTAAATCTTTTGAAGTTCATTTTCAAGGAAGCCCCTAGTGATGGCTTTGAATCTCAAAATTTACAGACCAGCACAAGCCTTACCCTCAGCCTAAAAAAATATCTTCTGGATGTACCATTTTATCAAGCAATCGGCCTTTCCTGGACTGCACTCCACAACCTTCTAAGTGATAGGACCACAGTGGTGGAATGCAGTTACTCTTGAGCTCCATAAGGGAGAAACACTAAAACCCAAATAGCAGCAACATTCCATGTCTGTCTTAATGGCAGATTGTGGACTTTTCCTCCAGGAACTTGTTCAAACCTTGATACGCTAATCGCTGTTACCACAACTTCTGGGGACGAGTTCCAGAGCTTAACTATTCGTTGAGTGAAAACATATTTCCTCCTATTTGTTTTAAAAATGTTATAAGTATTGCCATACTGGGACAGACCAAAGGTCCATCAAGCCCAGCATCCTGTTTCCAGCAGTAGCCAGTCTAGGTCACAAATACCTGGCAAGATCCCAAAAAAGTACAAAACATTTTATACTGCTTATCCCAGAAATAGTGGATTTTCCCCAAGTCAATTTAATAATGGTCTATGGACTTTTCCTTCAGGAAGCTGGGCAGAACTTTTTTAAACCCTGCTAAGCTAACCACCTTTACCACATTCTCTGGAAACGAATTCCAGAATTTAATTACACATTGAGTGAAGAAAACCTTTCTCCAATTCATTTTAAATTTACTACTTTGTAGATTCATTGCATGCCCCCTAGTCCTAGTATTTTTGGAAAGCATAAACAGATGCTTCACGTCTACCCATTCAACTCCACTCATTATTTTATAGACCTCTATCCTGTCTCCCCTATCCTACCATATAACTAGATTTTGTACCTAACAGATCCCCCCAAAATGCAACTATTTCCCACTGTTCATTTCCAGGGATGAAAAATGGCTCTCCCAAGTCTACCCGGCTAATTGTTATGGCCTTTTCCTCCAGAAATTTGTGCAGTCTTGTTTCGAATCCCACAGTGTTGGTTGCCTTGATCGCATCCTCCTATGAGAGATCTTAATTTGCTTACTACATGAAAAGAAACTTTCTACAATCTGCTGGTTATTAGTTTCATGGAGGGTCCTCTTGTTTTGTTTTTTGACAAGTTAACCCGTTATCTATTTATCTGTTCTGCCCCACTCATGATTTTTTGCCCTTCTATCATATCCCCTACCAGTAGTCTTTTCTCCAAACTGAAGAGCCCTAACCTGTTTAGCTGCTCTTCATAAGGGTGGGGGGGGGGGGGGGGGTTCCATCCACTTTATCTCTTTATCCTTTTTGAGATGGGACAACCAGTGCTGCACATTGTACTAATGGTATGGACCAGGGACCTGTGTTTTAACAAAACACAGTAAACCAGATCCTTAGGCATGGAACTCACCACACTGGATACTGTGGGTTCTTGCAATTCCAAGAAATAAATCCATAAAAATATTGCTGATGCAAATAAGTACATAATTACAAAGTACATAAGTATTGCCATACTGGGACACACCAAAGGTCCATCAAGCCCAGCATCCTGTTTCCAACAGTTGCCAATCCAGGTCACAAGTACCTGGCAAGATCCCAAAAAAGTACAAACATTTTATGCTGCTTATCCCAGAAATAAGCAGTGGATTTCCCCCAAGTCCATTTTAATAATGGTCTATGGATTTTTCCTTTAGGAAGCCGTCCAAACCTTTTTTTAAACCCCACTAAGCTAACTGCCTTTACCACATTCTCTGGCAATGAATTCCAGAGTTTAATTACACACTGAGTGAAGAAAAGTTTTCTCCGATTCATTTTAAATTTACTACTTTGTAGCTTCATCGCATGCCCCTAGTCCTAGTATTTTTGGAGTCACGTCTACCCATTCCACTCCACTCATTATTTTTATATACCTCTATCATATCTCCCATGAGACGTCTTTTCTCCAAGCTGAAGAGCCCTAGCCTTTCCTAATAGGGAAGTCAGTCCATCCCCTTTTTAATTTTTTCGCAAAGAATAATCGGCAGTCACACTGTCTATAAATCATGTACTAATTCCAAAGGTAATGCAGTCATTATTACGTTGTTCATAAACTGTGATACCTCTTGTTGACTGGACAGAAGATTAATTCAGATGCTATTTTTTGTATTGATGTAAGCCGCTTTGAGACTGGTTATGTAAAGTGAGATATCGAATCAGATTACAAATAAATCAGCATTTGAGGCGGCAGAGAGTTCTGTGTTCAGCAACAAATAATTTTTCAGCTGAAGAATGGTGCTGTGTGGTTTTCTGAAGTTCTGTACAAGTCATCAGGGATGCAGGATCCCTCTCATAAAGAAGGAACTGGTGCACTGGGCCACGATGCCACCTCCCCTAACCACATTCAACCATGGTTATCCTTCTGACTAATTTGTGTGCCCAGATCTCCATGTAGGGGTCATAGTATGCAGGAAGGTCAATATGTAGCCACACTAAGGGGCCTTTTTCTAAACGGTGGTAAGCATTAACATGTACTTACCACACTCTAAAACCCACTACTGTGGGGCACTTGAGCATGTCCCATGGTAGTTCTGGGATCGGCGCATGCACCTGTACTAAAAAATATAAAATATTTTTAGCACAGGGGTGTTTGGGGGAGGACAGTAGATGTTCCCTGCGCTAACTGGCAAATCGCCACTCGCTGATTAGTGTGGAAGCCCTTACGGCCTAGTCAATAGGTGGCGGTAAGGTAAAATTATGTATAATCATACCTGATAATTTTCTTTCCATTAATCATAGCTGATCAATCCATAGACTGGTGGGTTGTGTCCATCTACCAGCAGGTGGAGATAGAGAGCAAACTTTTGCCTCCCTATATGTGGTCATGTGCTGCCGGAAACTCCTCAGTATGTCGATATCAAAGCTCCATCCGCAGGACTCAGCACTTAGAGAATTACACCCACGAAGGGACACTCTGCCCAGCTCACCACCGCCGAAACGGGGGAGGGGAAATAACCCAGCTCATCCCCACACAAGTGGGGGAGGGGAATCCGTCCAGCTCATCCCCGCGGAGCGGGGGAGGGACACCACACCCGCCGGTGCGGGGGGATCTGGCTTATCCTGCAACCGCAACCGCGGGAGGAGCTGACTGACCCTAACACCGCCGAAGCGGGAGGGGTACAAAGCTGCCCTACAGCCGCACGAAGCGGGAGGGAGTGCCGGCAGAATTTTAAGTCTCAATCCAGCCCCGTAAAACGGAGGGGAGAGGAATGCAGCAGCTCACTGTAACACAAACTCGTCTTAACTCTTGAAGAATCCAAGTGAAAAAAAAAACTTGAACACGAAGTCTTTCTGAAGTAACTGAAGACTAAACTTGAACCTGAAATGCAACCAGAATAAAAACAGTACAGATATCTGGGAGGGGCTATGGATTGATCAGCTATGATTAATGGAAAGAAAATTATCAGGTATGATTATACATAATTTTACCTTCCATATCATCAAGCTGATCAATCCATAGACTGGTGGGATGTACCGAAGCAGTACTCACCCAGGGCGGGACATTGAAATCCCTGACCTCAACACTGAAGCTCCAAACCGGGCCTCCGCCCGTGCAGCCACAGTCAAACGGTAATGCTTGGAGAATGTATGAGCCGAAGCCCAAGTTGCCGCCTTGCATATCTCTTCCAAGGAGACGGATCCGGCCTCTGCCATCGAGGCCGCCTGAGCTCTCGTGGAGTGAGCCTTTAGCTGGATAGGCGGCACCTTCCCCGCGGCCACATAAGCCGCTGCAATGGCTTCCTTGACCCATCTTGCCACTGTAGGCTTAGCAGCCTGCAGACCCTTACGAGGACCTGCAAACAGGACAAACAGATGATCCGATTTCCGGAAATCATTGGTCACTTCCAAGTATCTGATGATGACTCGTCTCACATCCAGATATTTAAGAGCAGAGTACTCCTCTGGGTAGTCCTCCCTACGAAAGGAAGGGAGACAGAGCTGCTGATTCACATGGAAGCGAGAAACAATCTTGGGCAGGAAGGAAGGCACTGTGCGAATAGTCACTCCTGCCTCAGTGAACTGCAGAAAAGGCTCTCGACATGAGAGCGCCTGGAGCTCGGAAACTCTTCTGGCTGAAGTGATAGCCACCAAAAAGACTGCTTTCAACGTCAGGTCTTTCAGAGATGCCCTCGACAAGGGTTCAAAAGGCGGCTTCTGCAATGCTCTTAGTACCAGGTTGAGATTCCACGCAGGCACCACTGAGTGCAGAGGAGGGCGCAGGTGATTAACTCCCTTGAGAAAGCGCACCACATCTGGCTGCGAAGCCAGGGAAGCACCCTTCAGGCGGCCCCTGAAGCAAGCCAGAGCCGCTACCTGGACTTTAAGGGAACTGAGCGACAGGCCTTTCTCCAGACCTTCTTGCAGGAACGCCAGCACTGAAGAAATTGGAGCAGTGAAGGGAGAAAGTGAGCCTGCTTCACACCACGCTGCAAAGATACGCCAAACCCTGGCGTAAGCAGTAGAAGTAGAGCGCTTCCTCACTCTCAGCATAGTGGCGATGACCTTGTCTGAGAAGCCCTTCTTCCTCAGACGCTGCCGCTCAATAGCCAGGCCGTAAGACCAAAGGGGGAGGGATCCTCCATCACCACGGGACCCTGATGTAACAGGCCCTGCTCCACTGGCAGCCGCAGAGGATCGTCGACTGAGAGCCTGATCAAGTCCGCATACCAGGGACGCCTGGGCCAATCCGGACCCACCAGGATTACCCTGCCGGGATGCTTTGCCACCCGGTCTAGCACCCTGCCCAACATGGGCCAGGGCGGGAACACATAGAGAAGCTCTTGTGTCGGCCACTGTTGGAGAAGAGCATCTACTCCCAGGGATCGAGGGTCCCGTCCTCTGCTGAAAAAGCGCGGCACTTGGCAATTGGCCGATGACGCCATCAGATCTAGGCTCGGCTGGCCCCAGCGCTTCGTGATGTCCAAGAACGCCTGAGCAGATAGCTGCCACTCTCCGGGCTCCAAGGTATGGCGACTGAGAAAGTCCGCCTTGACATTCATGACTCCGGCAATGTGGGCCGCTGAAAGCTGCTCCAGGTTCGCTTCCGCCCACTGGCAAAGATTCATAGCCTCCTTGGCTAGAGGGGCGCTCTTGGTACCTCCCTGGCGGTTGACATAGGCCACAGCCGTGGCATTGTCCGACAGGACCCGTACAGGCTTCAACACCAGTACCGGGATGAACTCCAAAAGCGCCAACCGAATGGCTCTGAGTTCCAGGAGGTTGATAGACCACTTTGCCTCTGCAGGAGACCAGAGCCCCTGCGCTGTCCTTCCCAAGCAGTGGGCTCCCCAGCCCGACAACGAGGCGTCCGTCGTGACGACAATCCACTCTGGGGTCACCAGAGGCATTCCCGCAGACAACTTGTCTGTCTGCATCCACCAGCTCAACGCCTTGCGCACTGCTGGGTCCAAGGGAAGGCGCACAGCATAATCCTCCGACATTGGAGTCCAGCGCTGCAGCAAAGAGTGTTGACGTGGTCTCATATGAGCCCTGGCCCAGGGCACAACTTCCATCGTGGCCGTCATAGAGCCCAACAGCTGCACATAGTCCCAAGCCCGAAGGGGAGAGGCTACTAGGAACTGGTCCACCTGAGCCTGAAGTTTGACAATCCGATTGTCTGGCAGGAACACTCTGCCCACTTGGGTGTCGAATCGAACTCCCAGGTACTCCAGGGACTGAGTCGGGCGCAGCTGGCTCTTCTCCCAGTTGATGATCCATCCCAGGGAGCTCAAAAGAGCAACTACCCGGTCCACAGCTTTGCCGCACTCTGCATAAGAGGGGGCTCGGATCAACCAGTCGTCCAGATAAGGATGGACTTGTACCCCTTCCTTTCGTAGGAAGGCCGCGATGACCATCATTACTTTGGAAAAGGTCCGCGGAGCAGTAGCCAACCCGAAAGGGAGGGCTCTGAACTGGAAGTGTCGTCCCAGGACTGCAAAACGCAGAAAGCGTTGATGAGGAGGCCAGATGGGAATATGCAGGTACGCTTCCTTGATGTCCAAGGATGCCAGGAACTCTCCTGCCTTCACTGCCGCTATAACAGAGCGGAGAGTCTCCATGCGAAAGTGCCGCACTTTCAAGGCCCGATTGACCCCTTTGAGGTCGAGGATAGGCCGGACAGAACCTCCTTTCTTTGGTACCACAAAGTAAATGGAGTAACGTCCCTTGCCAAGCTGACTTTCTGGCACCGGAACGACCGCGCCCAGGCGGATCAGATTGTCCAAAGTCTGCTGCACTGCCACAGCTTGACCGGAGACTTGCAGGGAGAGAGTACAAACCCGTCTTTTAAGGGTCGGCAGAACTCTAGTTTGTAGCCGTCTCTGATGACTTCCAGCACCCACGCGTCTGAAGTTATTGTGGTCCACTCGCCCAGAAACGAGGACAGCCATCCTCCAATCTGCACTGGGGCGTGGACCAAGACCCCGTCATTGGGTACGAGACCCTGGGGGAGGACCGGAGGGAGCACCTCCGGGACGGCGGTCTCTGCGAAAGAAATGCTGCTTGGGGGAGAAATTCCTCTTGAAGGAAGAGGGGGCAGAGGAACCCGACTTGCCCGGGCGGTACCGACGGGCTTCCTGCAACCGTCCTCTGGAGGTACCGGGACGAGTACTAGCCCGAGCCCTGACCTCTGGTAATTTCTTGCCCTTAGACGTGCCGAGATCGGTCACGATTTTGTCCAGCTCGACCCCAAAGAGCAGCTTGCCTTTAAAAGGCAACCTAGCCAGGCGGGATTTAGAGGCGTGGTCAGCAGACCAATGTTTCAGCCAAAGCCACCGCCGCGCAGAGATTGTCTGAGCCATGCCTTTCGCTGAGGCCCTCAAGACATCATACAGCAAGTCTGCCAAATAGGCTAAGCCCGATTCCAGGGCCGGCCAATCAGCCCTCAAGGAATGATCCGAGGGGGAAGCCCGCTGCACCATAGTCAGGCACGCCCTGGCCACATAGGAGCCGCAAACTGAGGCCTGCAAACTTAAAGCAGCCGCCTCAAAGGACGACCTTAAGGCCGCCTCCAATCTTCTGTCTTGGGCGTCCTTTAGGGCCGTGCCACCTTCCACCGGCAACGCCGTTTTCTTAGTCACCGCAGTGATTAAAGAATCCACGGTAGGCCACAGATAGGCCTCACGTTCACTCACAGCCAAAGGATAGAGGTGGGACATAGCCCTAGCCACTTTAAGGCTCGCTTCTGGGACATCCCATTGAGCCGAAATTAAGGTGTGCATGGCATCATGCACGTGGAAGGTTCTAGGCGGGCGCTTCGTCCCCAGCATAATGGCAGAGCCAACAGGGGCTGAGGGAGAGACGTCCTCCGGAGAGGAAATCTTCAAAGTGTCCATGGCCTGTAACAACAGGTTGGGCAAATCCTCTGGGCTAAAAAGCCGCGCTGCAGAGGGGTCATCCGCTCCATCCGAGCGGGGATCCGTCTCCTCCAAGGAATCCGCAAGGACCGTTGGGAGACCTCAGACACGCTGCCCTCATCTACATCGGAGGAGACAAATTCCTCCAAGGCCTGGGAATCAACCCGAGGGCGTTTACCTCTGGGAACCTCAACCTCTTTACCAGACGAGGGAGCAGGGGCAGCGTTGTGCATGAGGAAGGCCTGATGCAGCAGCAAAACAAACTCGGGGGAGAAACCCCCCAGACTGTGCACTTCCGCAGCCTGGGCAACAGCCCTAGATGCACCCTCAACCGGCGCTCGCAATAGCGGGGGAGAGACATGCTGCGCATCCAAAATGGCGTCCGGCGCGAAACTCCGCGAAGGAGCCGCGCGGGAAGAACGGCTCTTAACTTTAGCATTAATGTCTCCAACCTCAAGGGCGGCCCAAGAAGAAGCCGTCCGAGCCGCGTGGCCGGCCAAGATGGCGGAGGCGAGGAGCGGGGGATGGGCGTTTATGGCGGGAAAAACCGCCACGCCGGAGGAAGGACCGGGACATTCATCGGTCACGAAACTGTCACCCAACAAGGGCGAATCAGGCTTTAAGACCCCCGCATCCCCTCTAGAAGCGCTCAAGCGACCCGGGGAGCGACCCTTTGCGCCCTCGCCCTCCGACGCCATATGCCACGAGGAGAAGAATCGGGGAACCCCCTGCCCGCTATAAAAAGGTAAAAATTACCTGCTGTCCGCTCCGAGTTGTAACGACCTGGTGTCCCAGTGAGTAGCTGCAATAGACGCTTAAATAAACGTCGAAATAAACGCCTTTAAGGACGTTCAAAATTTTTTTTTTTTTTTTTTTTAACGGAGCCAGCGGGAGGGGGGAGAAAAGGAGGGACCTGGCACCGCCAGGTTTGCACTTGCTCAAAAGAGCCCTCAACCCCAGGCACTCAACAAAACCTAAAAATTAGGCTTGGAGGCCTAGCCAGAGCTGCTGCTGTGTGTGACCACCACCTGCTGAGATAGAGAACATACTGAGGAGTTTCCGGCAGCACCAGGGTTGCCAGGTGGAAAATTTTTTTCCAGCCTAAAGGAGCCCAAAATCCAGCCCAAAACCCGCCCAAACTCAAACCCCGCCCCTGACACCCCCGCCCCCGCGTCATCACCCCCGCCCCCGCCGTCATCAACCCCGCCCCCGCCGTCATCGGCCCCGCCTCCCCCGTCATCGGCCCCGCCTCCCCCGTCATCGGCCCCGCCTCCCCCGTCACTAACCCCGCCTCCCACGTCACTAACCCCGCCTCCCAACATCACTAACCCCGCCTCCCACGTCACTAACCCCGCCTCCCAACGTCACTAACCCCGCCTCCCACGTCACTAACCCCGCCCACCGCGGCCAAAAAGCCGGCCAAAAAACCGCCCAAAAAACCGCAACCCGCCGCGGGCAAAAATTTCCCGCGGCGGGTCGCGGAAAACCGCCCAATTGGGCGGTAAAACCGCCCACCTGGCAACACTGGGCAGCACATGACCACATATAGGGAGGCAAAAGTTTGCTCTCTATCTCCACCTGCTGGTAGATGGACACAACCCACCAGTCTATGGATTGATCAGCTTGATGATATGGAAGGGCTCCAGTGCTAATTGGGAAATTAGTGTACGGCCACTAATGGAAAAAAAAAGAAATTGCATCCATTTTACAGCCAGCTAAAAAGTGTTCTCAGTGCGTGTGGAATCCATGCACTAAAAATAACGCAGGTCACTTTTATGCATGGCTTAGTAAAAGGACGTCTAAGTCCTGGGAGGGGGGGAAAGGGGACTTGATTTGTTTATTTTGTACAGCGCTGCGTAACCATAGTAGCGCTCTAGAAATGTTAAGTAGTAGTAGTAGTATATACTGCCTTTCTGAGGTTTTTGCAACTACATTGAAAGCGGTTTACATATATTCAGGTACTTATTTTGTACCAGGGGCAATGGAGGGTTAAGTGACTTGCCCAGAGTCACAAGGAGCTGCAGTGGGAATCGAACTCAGTTCCCCAGGATCAAAGTCCACTGCACTAACCACTAGGCTACTCCTCCAGCATTTGCTAGCTAAGGAGAATCAAATGAATTCTGTTTAGAAAAACTGAATATAGCCCCCAAAGGCAGTCAGTGGCTGCTGTCTGACAGGAGAGGCCCACTGGAATCCCACTACTCATCTGGGGTGGTGGGGGGAAGAAATGTTTCTTTTGGGGGGGGCAAACTGTATTAATTTTAAGACTATATATGCCACTTATTTTATTATGTGCACAATGCAGACAACAACGTAGAGCACAACAGAATATAATTAATTCAAATACAATGATGTAAGTAAACATGAAACATAAACTACCCTCCATATGATAAATATAATAAAACAAATAATGTCTCAGAGCTGTATAGTCCTCAAATTCCCTGCCTTTATCTCAGATATTACCCCTTTCAGTTCAAAATCCTATAATATGGGGTTGGGACCCAGGGAGAGGTGCAGTCCTCTGCCATTAGAAATAAAATTAAGCTGCACACACAACCCTCCATTTCCCCACTGGCTGCACATTTTGGGGTGCTGCCATCCCATTTTTTGCTTGCCCACCCACACTTCTATTACACCCCATTCTGCAGGAGCAGAGGCAACATTTTTGGGATGGGGGCGCGCGCGCACCTCCGTCGTTCTGCTTAGGGTGACCTATTGCTAGAGTTTCGGGGTGCGGCCGCCGCCCCACTTGCATCCTGTTTTCCAGGAGGGGGCGGGGCGCTCTCCCTTGTCGGGTGCTGGTGGCAGAGCCCCAGCTGTGTCTGTGGCGCGCGCGCTCCCCTCTCCTCCCCTTCCCGCCCGCCGGCAGTGGTACCTTCAGCTCGGCCGCCTCCGCCATCTTGAGAGCCGCCGGCAGCGGGCGGGAGAGAGAGACACACACACCGCAACACTACCGACAGGGAGAAATACGAAGACAAACACAGGGAATGAGGAATACACAATTTAAAAAAAAATGCATCACAGCACTACTGAGGGAGACAGGGAAAGAGAAATGCACGCAAACAAAAACTAAACACAGACACGTACCACAACACGCAAACAAATACACCAAAACACATACCTCAAAAATACACACTAACAAATATACTGACACACGCACAGGGAAAGAGAAATTTACAATAAAAAAACAAACAAACAAACACCACAGCACTACTGAGAAAGAGAAATATATACTTAGAACACACCAAAACACTACTGAGAGAAAAGCACACGCACACAGGGAAATACACAATTTAAAAAAAAACTACTGAGAGGGAAAGAGAAATACACACTGAAAAACACAGACACAACACTACAGAGAGAGGGAGAGAGAAGTACACATACACACTGAGACACACACCACAACACTACAGAGAGAGAAAGGGAAAGAAATACACACTAAAAAAAAAACCACAACCTCTCAGTTGTGGTGTGCATTTTGTGTGAATTTCTCTTTCCAAGACACATAACACCACAGTATAGACTGGAAAGAGAAACATACACACACACAAAAAGACAAACTACAACACTACTGACAGAAAGAGAAATGCACATTAAAAAAAAACACTGCGATATACACACACCACCACACTACTGAAAGAGATGGAAAGATAAATGCATACACACTAAAAAAAAACACACACAGAGACACATACCACAACACTATAGAGAACCTGGAAAATTACACTTAAAAAAAAAACCCAAACCACTGAGACATGCACCATAACACTACAGAGAGAGAGAGATGGACGTAGCACTTGATAATGACTGAAAACATCCCATTACAGAATGATACAAACACATACACAACACGACTAAACATATAGCAAGCATACTACAAATGTACACACACACACACAAGACAACTAAAAATACACCCAGGCATACATCATACTACAGAGAGAGAAAGACACACAACATGATTAGAAATACAACCAGACGCACATCACACTTCAGAGTGAGAAAGATGTACATAAACACACAAACATGATTAAAAATACAAAAGAGGCAGAGGAATGGCCAGCAGGAAAAAGAAGGTGATGATCCCCTGTATAAGACTGGTGAGACCTCATTTAGTATACTGTGTACAGTTTGGGAGACAGGATTTAAATCCAGTTTTTAAGATTTGACTACCAGTTTTGCTTCTGCAGCCAGAAAGAAGTGCCTGGAAGTTTAAAAGACTGATGGGAGGTAACAGAGCTTGTTTGCTTGTTGGAACAAAAGCGTCAGCCCACATTGGCACCTGTTCTTCTGAGCATAAATATGATTCCCATACAAATTTTATATGCAAGAAATTTTTATGAGGCTGATATTTATTGGCAGAACAGGTGCCAATGTGTGCTGACACTTTTGTTTTCATTTTGACATGTGCACAAGAAGTCACACTTACTGTGAAACTTCTGTGCACATGCATCTGACAGGCTCCCCTCCCCCTGAATACCATGCAAATTCTGTGTGCATAAAATTAGCATATTCCTGGCGGTTTGCATGGCAAGATATTACGCTCACGGTAATGCCATGTGTGGTCCTACTTTCTGCATTAGCCTTTCTGAAAGAGAAATACAGGGCACAACACAACCATAGCTAGCCCAGTATGTTTATGATACTGTATTGTAAAATTAGATTTGTACAACAAATTACTTTCTTAGGCATTATTCTTTATGTATCCTAAACTGTTTATTGTAAGCCACATTGAACTAACTTGTTTGGGATAATCTGGGATATAAATGTCACAAATAAATAAATAAAATCTCACTGAGACATTTGATACTAAAGCGAGAGATACACACACAAAACTAAAAACACACCAAGACAACTTAGTCACTAAGATCACAAAAGGGTTTTTGAATGTTTTTTTATTCGGTATTCGTTTGATATCTCTGCCTAATTATTTGTTTATCAGTTTGGCAATTTGATCTTACCTAGAAAGATTACAAAAATCTTCACATAAGATAGATATGATGGGTTGAAGGGGAGGTGAGGGGGGGGGGGTTGGGATGGAAATGAAACTTGTTAAAACTATACAACACATGTTTTTGTTTGAATTCATGTATCTTTATTCATTTGTTCAATAAAAATTGTTTACAAACACACCACGATACACCACACTACAGAGAAAGAGAGAGAGACAAGGAAAGAAAAACACAGTACACACAACATGACTAAACACATATGAACATAAGCATTGCCATACTGGGACAGACTGAAGGTCCATCAAGCCCAGTGTTTCCAACAGTAGCCCATCCAGGACACAAGTACCTGGCAAGATCCCAGAACAGTAGAGCAGATTTTATGCCGTTTATCCTAGAAATAAGCAGTGGATTTTCCAACGTACATCTTAATAATGGCTTACAGACTTTTAGGAAATTATCCAAACCTTTTTTAGACCTTGCTAACCAACTACTTTTACCACATTCTCTAGCAACGAACTCCAGAGTTTAATTACACGTTGAGTGAAGAAATATTTTCTCCGATTTGTTTTAAATATACTACTTAGTAACTTCTTTGCATGCCCCCTAGTCCTAGTATTTTTGGAAAGAGTAAACAAGCATTTCACGTCTACCCATTCCACTCTACTCAGTATTTTATAGAACTCTATATCATATCCCCCCTCAGTCATCGCTTCAAGCTGAAGAGCCCTAGGTGCTTTAGCCTTTCCTCATAGGGAAGTCATCTCTCCCCCTTTATCATTTTAATTGCCTTTCTCTGTACCATTTTAAATTCCACTTTATCTTTTTTGATATGTGGTGAACAGAATTGCATACGGTATTTGAGATGCAGTCGCACCATGGAGCAATACAAAGGGATTATAATATTCTCATTTTTGTTTTCCATTTCTTCCCCAATAATTCCTAACATTCTGTTTGTTAGCTTGGACATCGCTGCACACAGAGCAGAGAGTTTCAGTGTATCATCAACGATGACACCTAGATTGTTTTCCTGGGCGATGATTCCTAATGTGGTATCAGGAAGCTATAGTTTGGGTTCCTCTTTGTCACATGCATCGCTTTGCATTTGCGCACATTAAACGTCATCTGCCATTTGGATGCCAAATCTCTTCTTGTAATTTTTCACAATCCTCTTGTGATTTAACAAGTTTAAATAACTTTTTATCATCAGCAAATTTAATTACCTCAGCTGCAATGAATATTCATGAGTTAGATTTGCATGCAATGGAAGCAGTGTATGCAAATCTAACTCATGAATATTCATTGTGGATATCCTGAAAACCTGACTGTCTGGAGTTCCCCACAGGACAGGTTTGGGAACCACTGCACTATGGCCTTTGTCTTCATGCTCAGTTCTTGAGAGCTGCCAATGGGTCAGGTTTGCAGGCTATCCCTAATGAATATGCATGAGAGATTTGCATGCCTACTACTTTCATTGTGTACTAATGTTTCTCATGCATTATCCAAACCTTTATTAGACCTTGCTAACCAACTACTTTTACCACATTCTCTGGCAATGAACTCCAGAGTTTAATTACAAGTTGAGTGAAGAAATATTTTCTCCGATTTGTTTTAAATATACTACTTAGTAACTTCTTTGCGTGCCCCCTAGTCCTGGTATTTTTGGAAAGATTAAACAAGAATTTCACGTCTACTCATTCCACTCCAAGTGGCCTCGAGGACTGGGAGTGAAGACCAAAGCACTACAGAGAGCAGGAACTGTCTCTTTATGTCCAGCGTACAGTGCTGCGTACATCTAGTAGCGCTATAGAACTGATAAGTAGTAGTAGTAGAGACAGGGTCTGAGAGATAACACACAGCCAATAACCCATTGAGATATTATTACATATTACAGAGACAGTGAGAGTCAGTACAGTGTGACAGTCACACACCACACTAACCCAACACAAACACAACCCCTAACAGAGAGAGAAGGAATGGCACAAAAGAGAAACACATTACCTCTTTCACACAGGTTCATTCCTGTCATGGTATATGCAAAACTAACTCACTTGGAGAAACTGACCCAGAGAGAGACAGCTACACAGCACAGAACCCTAACACACAAAGAGACAGGGAGCGGTGTGAAACACACAACCACCAATACACTACAGAGGGAGAGAGGCAGGGAGCTGCTTTGAAAGAGATACACCATATGTACAGCAGTAACACACAGAGAGACACACCACACAACCACTAACTAACCCATTAAGATACAGCAAAAGTGACATCACAAGCTCAGACCCAATGAGTTACACACGCACAGTCTAACACACTGAGGCACATATGCTGCACAATCCTTTACGCACTGAAATACACATGCTCAGAGCAGCCAAGTTACCCAGTTCCAGGAAGGAGAATTTAAGGCCAGTCCTGGATTTCTGACCGTCCCATCCCGATGTACTATGGGACTTGAAGCACTGGAACTACAATCACCACATTGCTTTGGGATGTCAGTTCAAATCTAGGACTGGCCAAAAAGTCACCCTCTGGACTGGGTAAATTGGCAACTCTTCATACTACAGTCTCTATCAAGCTAAGTTCACCACAAACAGAGATACACACACCACATCATACAACCTCCTAGCATCCTGAGATACATACACACCAAGATATAAGCACTGCCACCTTTAGATACATACACACCATGATACAATAACCTTTACACACTGAGATAAAATGCACAAAGTGAGATATATGGCAGCCTATAACGCACATACCATATGTCTCTTAATACACACATAATTCTTAATATACCATCCTCCATGCAGCCCCTGCTACACATTCACACAGGTCTGAAGGATACTGGCTCATCTCCCACCCCATAGAAGCACCCTGTAAAGCAGCATGCACAAAAATTAACATAAAAGCTGAGCACCACTCCCTCTCCCCTTCCCCAGCTGCCCTTTGTGTGCAAAACATGGATAAAATAGGATGAAAAATGTAATCTCAGCTCCGCTTCCAAGCTTTCAGCAAGTAAGGAGAGAAGGTGAGCGGTTCTTTCTTTGTAGATCAATATATAGGATTAGAAACAGTGCAGGCAAGTCTGAGTAGGATACATACAACTCTATCAGGGCTTTGTACCTGCTCAGGCCTACAGTTTGCTAAAATTTGTTGTTTGTTTCTTTCAGCATCTAAATCCTTCATTTCTTCTTTGTCTTTTGTTTTCCAAGTTTGAGGATCACAAAATGCAATTTATTTACTTATTTTTTAATAAAACAATTTCCAGCAGAGAAAGTTGCTGTTAGGAGATCTGGTGCTATCTTTTGGCTCAGACCTTTAACAAAAATGAAAAAAAATATATATACATATAGCCAGAGTTGAGATCCAAGATACTTACCAGAGGCTTGCAATCTAGATTTCTGTAGGGGTCTTGAACTTAGATAAACCCATAGTAAGAACTTTGTACAGGGGTTTGGGGCATCCCTGCCCCATTCCTCTCCTTTGTATGGTTGTTGCAGAAGTTAAAAATCTGCTGTAACTGAAAGAAAACCAGAAGAAAAAGCAATTTCTGACTCTCACTTTGGAAGTGAGATCTCATACAGGAAATACAAAAAGAGAAAGAAAAAGAAACCTTTCCAGTCCCTCTGCTGCCCCATAGAGGAAATAGCTGGTAAGTAACGGAGAAGAGCTGACGCTTCACAGTGTCTGCAAAGAATCCATTTTTCTCCAATACTACTATCAGAACTAGCTGTAATAACATAGGGCAGCATCCATCCAGCCTAGTTTGATCAGACGGTCAGATCTGCAAATGCTCAATTCACACTAGGCTAATCAGAAGCGTTGTCAATGCAGTTCAGAACTTTCTGCCTTTTTTGTTAATCCAATTTTGACTTCTAGGACTATTTGCAAATTTTGTAGTATTTGGAGAGTGTGCAGATCTTCCAGTGTAAATGTGAAAACATATCTGACCTAAAATTATAAGGATCTGTAGTGGAGGAGCTGCTTAATAGAGCAGTAAGCTGAGACCCAGGGGAACCCAGTTCAGATCCCACTGCAGCGGCTTGTGATCTTGGGTAAATCACTTAGTCTTCCATTGCCTTAGGTACAAACTCAGATTATGAGCCTTCCAGGAACAGAAAATACCTACTGTACCTGAATGTACACTGTTTTGATAGCTTTCAGGCTTGCAGGCAGCATATAGGAGGAGTAGCCTAATGGTTAGTACAGTGAGATGAGAACCTGGGGAACTGGGTTCAATTCCTACTGCAGCTCCTTGTGACCCTGGACAAGTCACTTAACCCTCCACTGCCCCAGGTACAAATAACCTTAGATTGTGAGCCCATTAGGGACAGAAAAGTACCTGCAAAAAAATTGTATATGCAAACCGCTTTGCAGAACTGCCAAAAGACAAAGCCGGGCCCAGGGCAAACACCCCCTGCCCCCCCTCCCCACCAGGCCTGCCTACTTGCTTAATAGTTGTCTCCTGCTCCTTGTGCCCGGACTTCATTAACTCTGCTCTGCCACATAGGTCCTTCTGTCCCCTCCTGTGTTTGCAGAAACAGAAAGTACTTTATACAGGAGGTGGTAGGAAGAAAGAGGACCTGTGGTCCACAGAGCAAAGTTAACGTGATAACCTAGCACTGTGGCACACAGGAGCAGGAGACCAATCAGCCATGCTGGCACCGGGCAGGCCCCCCTTGGAGGCCATGCCTTGAGGAATCTTGCCCAATTCCCCTCCACCTTTGGCATCCACCACCCTTTCCGTGAAAGAGTATTTTCTTAGGTTACTCCTAAGCCTATTTCCTCTTAACTTCATCCTGTGCCCTCTCATTCCAGAATTTCCTTCATTTGAAAGTGGCTCACCTCCTGTACATTACTGCCACTGGGGTATTTAAATGTGTCTATTATATCTTCTGTCTCCTGCCTCTGCTTCCAGTGTATACATGTTGAGAGGTTCATAAACCTGTCCCTGTCTGTTTTATGACAGAGACCACTGACCAGTTTTGTAGCTGCCCTCTGGACTGACTCCATCCTGTTTATATCTTTTTGTAGGTGTGGTCTCCAGAATTGCACACAGTATTCTAAATGGTGGACTTTTCTACAGATCAATTTATTGATTATCTACAACATTCTGGTATACCAAGGTTCTCGCCAGAGGTTATTGCTGGAAAGGAACTTCAGACAAGCATAGCGGTGATTAGATGGCAAAATACCAGTAATTGGGAAGTAAAGCCAGTGCTAGGCCAGTGCCAGGCAGAATTCAACAGTCTGTGCCCTGAAAATGCCAAAGACAAATCAAGATTTTCCAGTTTAGAATGTGTAGTTGTTTGGTAAGTATGATGGGTGGATGTCTACTGTTTCCTATCTACAATTAGATTTCTCTTCTTGGTTTTAATTTTATTTGTTTTATTGTAAACTCCTTTGGTTTGTTCACAAAGCAAGCAGTATATTAAATAGTAAATGATAAACGAAGGTAGAATCACATTGTATCTTATAGCATTATCTTATTGGGCAGACTGGATGGGCTGTACAGGTCGTTATCTGTCATCATCTGTTATGTTTCAAAGCACTTAGACTTACAAAGTTCCATAGGTTACTAAGGGACTCGTTTTCAAAACATCTAAAAAGTGGTATAAACCTGCATTTGGACATTTTTTTCACAAAAATGTCCACATTAGTATTTTCAAAACTCATTTTCCAGATGTTTTGCTATGCTGTTCACCTGCAGTGCATCCAAATCTCAAGGGGGCGTGTCAGGGGCATTTTAAGGGCGGGATTTGGGCATTCCTAAGACCTGTACGTTTTTGCTTTGTTCCATTACGACTGAAAAACGTCCAGGACTAAAACTAAGATGTTTTGAGCTAGACCTGTTTTTAGAATGAATAAGCCCAAAAAAGAGCACCAAATTACCAGATAACCACTGGAGTAATAAAGGAATGACCCCCTTACACCCTCAGTTGTCACTGCCCCCCTCCCACACCACAAAGATGTGAAAGAAACAGTACATACCAGCCTCTATGACAGCGTCAGATGTTATGGCCATACTTATTAGGACAGCATACAAGTCTCTGATGTAGCCTAGTGGTCAGTGCAGTGCACTGTAGAGAAAGGGACCCAGGCCTACATCCCACTCTGTTACACTTGTGGTGGAAAGTGTCAGCCCTCCAGAACCTACTGTACCCACATAAAGGTGACACCTGCAGCCATAAGAGCTATTGTAGTGGTATATAGTTGGATACAGTAGATTTTTGGTGGGTTTTGGAGGGCTCAATATGGAATATAAGGGGGTAACAGTGAGATGTGTACCTGGGACCTTATATGTGAAGTCCACTGCAGTGCCCCCTAGGGTGCCCCACTGCTCTTCTGAGATCTTTGTGTGGCCAGTCTACTAAGAATGCTGGCTCCTCCTACATCCCAGTGGCTTGATTTTGTACAGCTTTTACTTGGATGATTTATTTTTAACTAGCTGTTATGCCCGTTAAAACGGGCGAGATTTCCAGCTACCCTCCTCGCCAGGTTGCCGCTGCCCCTCCCCCCCGAGGTCGCCGCTATGGTTCCCCCCCCCCCCCCCGAGTCGCCTGCCCGGGCCCTCTCTTCGCGATTCAACTTACAGCACCGAAACCGCAGCAGGCAGATCAGCTGAGCTGCCGTCGGCCTTCCTTCTCTGCCTGTGTCCCGCCCTCGTGTGACGTAACGTCGGCGAGGGCGGTTCAGAGGCAGGGAAGGAAGGCCGATGGCAGCTCAGCTGATCTGCCTGCTGCGTTTTCGGTGCTGTAAGTTGAATAGCGAAGAGAGGGGCCGGGTGGAGGGAGGGCGGCAGCGGTGACTCCGGTTGGGGGGGAGCGGTAGCGACCTCGGCGGTTCCCTCCCTCCCTCTCCTTTGCGCAGTTTCCCTCTCTGTCCCGCCCCATCATCACGTATTGACGCGGGGGCGGGACAGAGAGGGAAAGTCTCTACTGCGCGTTTGCGGGTGAGTACGGTCACTCGCAATTCATATGTTTGATGGACCAAAAAGATGAAAGCACAGAGCACAAAAACATCTAGCAAATAGCCATTTAAAAAAATATATACGTTTCTTTGTTTCAAAAATGACAATATTCCCCACTTGAATTTGGACGTTTTGAGCAAAACGTCCAAAGTTGGACCTTTGTAAGTCTAAGTACTTTGAGAATACGCCTCTATGTTACTATGATAAAAATGACCAAGAACTTTAAGGCTCTAGGACCTGATGGGTACTTTGGAGAATTTTATATAAACACTACAAATCATAGCTACCACAGGGATCCAATGACATCATCCAGCAGCTGCTGTCAAAGCCAGATGACACGTTGGGCTGCTGCCACCAAGGTGTCCCTTATGTGAGATGGGAGCTTGTATCTTTGCTTGTACCACTCTGCCGCCCCTCAGTGTCAGGTAGGGGGCTGAAGCTGGGACAAAGGGAAGCTGTTCTGGTGCTGGAGCTTAGGGAAGAAGAGGTGAAGGCTGCTGCTGACACTGGGAGATGGGTTGATGTTGTAAAATTGTTTTGGGAATGGGAATTGAATACACCTAAACGGGGAAAATATAAAATAAAATAAAGAATTTTTGTGGTGCAAATACTCTGATCCTGGGAAAGCAGCTAATTGCCCCAAAAATAAAACCCTAACATTCCCAATGATAAACATTGAGGATCAGAAGCCCTAAATAGCACTAATCTGATTTCTTTGCCTGTTGTAACTACTTTAAAAAAAGTAACGATTTATGAAGGGCACATAATTTTCTGTGATCTTGTCTTTTATTAAAATTGCAAAAAGAAACTGAACTTAGGCTATATGTTTGGTAAAATGCCAAGAATGCAATCAGACCTTGTAAAATGTGTGGCTCCCAGAGGCAGCTTGGTGGTGTAGTGCCTGGATGTCAAGGTAATGTAACAAGGGGATGAAGAGATCCTGGCCTTCTACTGGTTCTCCATTCACCACTTACTGCAGCCTCTGTTCTCCTAATACATCGCTGAGCTAGCTGTAAAGGGTCTGTATTAAGCGACTTCAGGAAATGCTTGACTTTAATCTGTGTCTTATATTCCGCCAACTTCCCAAAGATCCAAATAGGATTGCAATAATAAAAAATATACACACTATAATACAAATAAAACAATCCTATAAAAAAAAACAAATTAAATTAAAAAAAAAGTCTTTAAAAAGCTTTGAAAGAATAAATAAGTCTTCAAAGTTCTCAGCTGCTCTAGGTAAAATGTTCCAAATTGCCAGTGTCTGATAAGTAATAGAACCTTCAAGCAATTTTTTAAATATCTTCTTTATTAAACAATCATTACAATAGCACAATTTTACAACCACAAAACAACAAAACGCTTCCCATAGTACGAGCAGACACAAATTATAACTTCTTCAAAGGGAGCTTACATAAAATGAATCATTTTACATCTTTATGCCCAGATCCCCATCTCCCCAGATAGGGTGAATAAAATCCACACTGTCAACTGCAGTTTGTGTCTTCTCTGCAGCTGACCATGCCGAGATACATTTCTTTCCACGTTCCTCCCCCCCCCCCACACAAACACACACACAGCAGCCCCCCCCCCCCCAACCCCAAAGTCTCAAGCCAGTCAAACCAAGCATTTAAGAGCAGGCTGCACGTTGTATGGGAAAGCCTTCCCACAGCACAGCACATTAGCGTAAATATTCACTATGCCTTTGGCAATCCCTGTCTGGCATTCAAAAGTTCCAGTTTCAACAGTTTATAGAGCTTGTTCTTCCTTTGTATGACTGAGGGTGGATCCTATGATTTCCAATTGAGCAATATAGACTTTTTTCCAAACAAAAAGACTTTTTTTTCATGAAAAGACTGCCCCCCCTTTTACGTAGCCTTCGTTTTGGTCTGATATCATCAAATAACTGAATTTCAGCCTTAATAGGTATTATGCATTTAAGCTATGATTTAAATAACTGGTCTCATCTGTCCAAAATCTTTGAATATGAATGCAGCTCTAAAACATGTGCCCCAATATAGCCCTATCAGTTTCACATTTTGGACAAGCTCCATGATCAGCTACTGTATATGAGCCAAGGATGCTCTCTGCAGGAAATAAACAAATGGAGCAGGAACTTGTATTGTTGCTCCTGGAGGGATATAGCTTTAGACTGGGTTTTAATATTTCTCAGTCTTTTCATTGACTCCCCCATTGGTCCTCTTAAGCCCTCTAAATGCCAAGCCCACTTGGCAATGTCACTAAGTTCAAGTTCAGTTTATTCGATATACCGCAACTTTTCAAGGAGAAATCTAAGCGGTTTACAATGAGTAAACTAAATGAGGGAGGGAAAGTAAAATAAGCACACCAAAATATAGAAAACAAGAGAGTAATGGGAAGAGGAAAGATTACATATCAACAAAGGAACAATGGAAGAAAGGAAGAAACAAAAGGAAGGTGGAAGCCGTCATGCCTGAGATTGCAACTCAAGGGAAAGGGGAGCTGAAAGAGACATCAAGGAGGTGAGAAGGCTAAAGAGAAATTTTAGGCCTAACTACTGTACGGAGGAATTGTTCCTCACACTACTTTTTGAGAAAAAGGACAAGAAAGTATTTGTCTCTTTAGACAAAAGAAGTCCTTCCTGTAAACCTTCCCACTTAATTTCATTTAAGTTAGAGGACCCCAAGGAAGTAATACAATGGCATAGCTGCATTTAATCATACCACTCTCCCTCTACCAGAAGGCCCTCTCTCACCAAATCCAGGAGGGGGGGGGGGGGGGTAAGGGAAGGGTAGTACAATCAAAGCAGTTTACATTTATCATATAAAGGTACTTTCTCTGTCCCTAGTGGGCTCACAATCTTTTTATATACCTGGGGCAATGGAGGGTTAAGTGACTTGCTCAGAGTCACAAGGAGAGCTTTACATCTGCCTTCCTTGTCAACAAAATCTAAAACCTTACCACCCGCTTTATCTCGCCATCGTTGCAGAGTCCGCCTTTACAAATCTAACAAAGTCTGAATTTCCCTTTAGGGACAACAAAGGGGGTACACTTCAGATCCACCTGCAACAGTTTACACAACCAAAATCACCCCTTCCTTGTAGTAGAAATCATCAGGGATTTACAAATCCCCAGTAGCAATTGGGTTGTATGTGCATGAAAAAAGGTAGACCAAATTGAAAGGGGAAGTAAATTGCCATTCTAACTCCAGGGCTGTATAATAATATGTCTCCTTAATCCAGTCCACTAGATGGCACATTAAGCAGATGACACTGTACCATCTTAAGTTCGGTAGGGTCACCCACCTCCCCACCCCAGTGCATAACTTAACTGTGATATCTTTGCCTTTGGTTTTTTATTTTGCCAAAGAAACCTGCAGTAAATCTCAACTCTTGAACTCAAAATTGTTTGGGATAATGTGGGATATAAATGTCACAAATAAACAAATGAACTCTTCAGAAACAAAGAGGCAGTCTGGAGGACAGGACCATCTTTTACACTACATGACCCATGGTTTTATGCCCTCAGTATCCAGGAGCCTGGAATGTTACACAATAATAGGTTTATATGCCAAGGATGCTAATCTATTCTTGTGATGTATCTCTGATTTGAAAGTATTTTTGAACTGTACAAAGCACAAGCCAGATCATTAAATTATCCTAGATTAATCTAGCCATGCACATGGTCTGCACAACTTGAGTCCACGCATCATTGTGTATTTTTCTTCTCTGCTCCAGCGTTACAGAACTGTCTTCCATTATCTCTTTGATCCAAATTGTTCTATAGAAAATGTAGGACTCTTCTGAAAACTCATCTTTTTTACCCTCGGGGTAGGGGGGAAATTTTTTTTTTTACTTTTATATTATTTATTTAGTAATTAGTTACTTTTTTCTTTCATGGCTTGTGCTTGTTGGATGCCTATGATTTTTCTTTCCTATCTGAAATTATGGCATTCTTATCGTTTCCCACTGCCTAGACCTGTAAAGGGTCATAGATTTGATATACCCTCTTTCTATGGTACAGTCAAAGTGGCTTACATATTATATACAGGTACTTTCTCTGTCCCTAGTGGGCTCACAATGTTTTATCAAACTGCACAATCTAAGGGCCTCTTTTATCAAACCGGCAACATTGGTAATTGGGAAGCAAAATCAGTGCTGGGCAGACTTCTAGGGTCTATGCTCTGATCGTAACTGAATAGATATGGATGGGCTGGAGTGTAAGTTTTAAGGGGCTTTGACGTTAGCTTCAGAATGTTTAGTACAAGAACAGTGCTGGGCAGACTTCTACGGTCTGTGTCTTGAGAATGGCAAGGACAAATCAAACTCGGGTATATATATATATAAAGTATAACATACCATGTAAAATTAATTTATCTTGTTGGGCAGACTGGATGGACCGTTCAGGTCTTTATCTGCCATCATTTACTATGTTACTATCAGGCTTATTTTCGAAAGAGAAGGGTTCCCATCTTTCAACACAAATCGGGAGATGGGCGTCCTTCTCTCAGGGTCGCCCAAATCGTCATAATGGAAAGCCGATTTTGGGCGTCCCCAACTGCTTCCCGTCACAGGGACGACCAAAGTTCCTGGGGGCGTGTCGGAGGCGTAGCGAAGGCGGGACTGGGGCGTGCCTAACAGATGGGTTTCCTCGAGCGATAATGGAAAAAAGAAGGGTGTCCCCCCTGACGAGCACTTGGCCGACTTTACTTGGTCCATTTTTTCTTACGACCAAGCCTCAAAAAGGTGCTGAACTGACCAGATGACCACCGGAGGGAATTGGGGATGATCTCCCCTGACTCCCCCAGTAGTGACTAACCCCCTCCCACCCTGAAAAAAACAACTTTAAAAACTTTTTTTTGCCAGCCTCAAATATCATACTCTGGTCCATCGCAGCAGTATGCAGGTCCCTGGGGGAGTGGGGGGGTGCGGAGATGTGTGTGTGTCAGCGGAGGCATAGCGAAGGCGTGGACGTCCTTCTTTCAGACATTTTGGACGTCCTGAACTGCGTGTCCCCCCCCCCCCCCCCCACAGGGACGGCCATATTTCAAGGGAGTGGAGTGGAGGAGTGGCCTAGTTGTTAGAGCACTGGTCTTGCAATCCAGAGGTGGCCGGTTCAAATCCCACTGCTGCTACTTTTGATCCAAAATCCAAATAATTAAATAAAGGGGGTGTTGGAGGCATAGCAAATGAATGGACATCCTTCTCACAGAAACATCCACATTTTGGATGTCCTCAACTGCCCGCAGGGACGGAGGAAGGCGCCTAACACTTGGATGTCCTTCACCCATATGCAAAAAAAAAAAAGACGTCCCTGACGAGCACTTGGACGTTTTCATCAGGACTTGTGTTCATTTAAGGTTGTAGACGGCTATTATGATTGATCTCATCATCCTACCTCCCAGGAATACATTTAGACTCTCCCGTTCATGTCTAAACCTTCATTATCCAAACTGCAACAGCATAAAGTACAAATCCACGTATGCTACATCCTTCTCCTTCATCAGCACTCAGCTTTGGAACTCTTTGCCGAAAACCATAAAAACCATCACCAAACACCTAGCCTTCAGGAAATCACTAAAGACCATATTATTTGGAAACGCTTATCCCACGGTCTCTGCATGTGTCTCCGCTGTTGGATGCACATCAATCTAGAGACAATTTTGGACACATTCCCCTTCCCTCCTCTCTCCTGTTTTCCCTGCTCCTTCCGTCCCTTCGTCTTCCTCCCCAATATCTCTTGTGTAGGTTTTTCTGCTGTATTAGCTTCAATTTACTGCATTGGCGTCTGCCTCTGTGGTGCGCTGTAAGCCACATTGAGCCTGACACTGTTGGCAAACTGTGGGGTACAAATGGGGCACCTTCAGAGTACACTCTCATGGATCTTCCTCCACCCCCATCCCGCTCTCTGTTGGAGTTCCCCAGGGATCTGTCCTTGGACCCCTTCTTTTTTCAATCTACACCTCTTCCCTGGGCTCACTGATCTCATCTCATGGTTTCAAGTATCATCTTTATGCTGATGACACCCAGCTGTATCTCTCCACACCAGACATTTCCGCGGAGACCCAGGCCAAGGTATCGGCCTGCCTATCCGACATTGCTGCATGGATGTCCAACCGCCACCTGAAACTGAACATGGCCAAGACCGAGCTTATCGTCTTTCCACCAAAACCCACTTCTCCTCTTCCTCCACTCTCGATCTCAGTTGATAACACCCTCATCCTCCCCGTCTCATCCACCCGCAACCTCGGAGTCATCTTCGACTCCTCCCTCTCCTTCTCTGCGCATATCCAGCAGACAGCCAAGAACTGTCGCTTCTTCCTCTTTAACATCAGCAAAATTTGCCCTTTCCTCTCTGAGCATACCACCCGAACTCTCATCCATGCTCTCATTACCTCTCGCCTTGACTACTGCAACCTACTCCTCACTGGCCTCCCACTTAACCATCTATCCCCCCTTCAATCCGTTCAGAACTCTGCTGCACGTCTTATATTCTGCCTGAACCGATATTTATTTTTATTTTTGTTACATTTGTACCCCGCGCTTTCCCACTCATGGCAGGCTCAATGCGGCTTACATATTGTTTACAGGTACTTATTTGTACCTGGGGCAATGAAGGGTTAAGTGACTTTCCCAGAGTCACAAGGAGCTGCCTGTGCCTGAAGTGGGAATCAAACTCAGTTCCTCAGTTTCCCAGGACCAGAGTCCACCACCCTAACCACTAGGCCACTCCTCCACTCCACCCCTCTCCTCAGATCACTTCACTGGCTTCCGATCAGATACCGCATACAATTCAAGCTTCTCCTCCTTACCTACAAATGCACCCGGTCTGCGGCTCCTCACTACCTCTCTACCCTCATCTCCCCCTATGTTCCCACCCGTTACCTCCGCTCACAGGACAAATCCCTCCTTTCAGTACCCTTCTCTACCACCGCCAACTCCAGGCTCCGCCCATTCTGCCTCACCTCACCCTATGCTTGGAATAAACTTCCTGAGCCCTTACGCCAAGCCCCCTCCCTACCCATCTTCAAATCCTTGCTCAAAGCCCACCTCTTCAATGTCGCCTTCGGCACCTAACCTTTATACCTCTATTCAGGAAATCTAGACTGCCCCATTTTGACTGCCCCTACTTGACTGACTGTACATTTGTCCTTTAGATTGTAAGCTCTTTGAGCAGGGATTGTCCTTCTATGTTAAATTGTACAGCGCTGCGTAACCCCAGTAGCGCTTTAGAAATGTTAAGTAGTAGTAGTAAATAAATAAATAAATTATACATGCAGCATGTCTGCGTGTATGAAGCCATCTTTGGCATGCGCAGAGCAGCCACGCATAACGCTTGGTTGCTCTGCACTGGCTTTCCCTCCTTAGGAAGGAAATCATGTGCAAATGAGCTAACAGCGAGCAGCTCATTTGCATGCAATTTCCTTCATGCATGCCCGTTCCTTTCCGAATCGCTAAGGGATTGGTAAGGGAAGGGCTTTTTCCGTTCAGTTAGTGCATCAGTTAGTCCACTGCAGTGCCCCCTAGGGTGCCTGGTTGGTGTCCTGGCATGTCAGGGGGACCAGTGCACTACGAATGCTGGCTCCTCCCACGACCAAATGAGTTGGATTTGGTCATTTTTGAGATGAGCGTCCTCGGTTTCCATTATCGCCGAAAACCGGGGACAACCATCTCTAAGGACGACCATTTCAACATTTATGTCGACCATCTCTAAGGTTGACCTAATTGTGGAGATTTGGGCATCCCCGACCGTATTATCGAAATGAAAGATGGCCGCCCATCTTGTTTCGATAATACGGGTTTCCCCGCCCCTTCGCGGGACGTCCTGTGAGGACGCCCTCAGGAAAACTTGGCCCCCCCATTCAATTATGCCCCTCCACGTATGTGCACTAGCGGTCCCCGATGCGGTAATGCTGACAAAGCCCAGTACGGCTGGATAAAAGAGGCCCTAAGCTTTTGTACCTGTGTCAAAAGAGGGTTAAGTGACTTGTCCAGCATCACAAGGAACTGCAGTGGGAATTAAGCCCAGTTCCCCAGGTTCTCAGCCCACTGCACTAACCAATAGGCTACTCCTCTGTGTATCAGATAAGGTGGTATGGAAGTTTTAATAAACAATAATACAGTGGCATATACAGCATCTGTGTTAAGGGGTTGGTTATATATTAAGCACAGGGCAGAGATGTGTCTGCCAGTTGCCAGCTTGTGGCTATGATAGATATTTCTCTGGATATTTCTGTTCCAGCTTCCATGCACTAGTGAGGCCAAAAGGTTTTTCTTTCCGCCTTAAGTGTTATCCTGTCAGTAAAATTCAGACACATGCTATTTAAAGCCAAACTTTCCTCTAGTGAACACCTGGAATAGTGTACTTAATCTAAATAGTAAATAGTGAGTGACAGCTGTCCTGTAGCACCTTTGCATGGCCTTATGTCCATGTGAATTTCCTCTACCGCTCCAACAGTTTGTCCAAAATTGTAAAAGCCTTCTCACAAATTTAGAAAAAAATAAATAAACACAAATGTTACTTATAAACAGGCAGTACAATACGTTTGTGAGCATTTGGCTTGATTCTCACTAGTATTTGGTCTGGGAGAATAGCAGCAGCTTTGTCTGAGCTCTGGAGTCTAGGGTTAATTGCTGAGGTGGATCTGATATTCAGAAATACATCAGTGAACACCTGGGCAGTCTCTGTGCAGGCGCATAGGAGAGAAACCAGAGTGGTTGAAAAATACTTAATTGGGTTTTACATAGATTGCTCCAGTCCTTGTTAGACTTGCCATTTCTCTGTGTCCTCCCCTTACCGCTGTTGGGGGAAGGATAGTTCATTCATAGTAATTCCAGGTTCAGCAGACCATCTGACTATGGATCTGAAGGATGCCAGACAGGGTAGAGTGCACATCTCCATCCATAAATCCCTATGGGAGAAAAACAACATGATTTTATCTTGTGTTATATGAATGGATCTCTTGTACTTTCCTGTCATATTTTGTAGTTCCTTTTCTTATGTATACTTATAGAATTGTAAGCCGTTTTGAACTGCTAGTTAGCAAAGGCGGTATAGTAAGTGTGAATAAACTATAAACTATGACCTGTTCATAGTTCTGGCCATTTCACTTTAGGTAGAAAAAAAATACAGAGGGTTCAATATTCAGCCGGCAGCGGTGAGTGTTTTGCTCACTACCGATGGAGTTATTCCTGGATATTCAAAGCCGGGCCCTGTCCAGGCTTCAGCTTTGAATATCTGGTAATTTTTCAGCCAGCTAACACATAGCCACTTAAGTTGATATTCAACACTTAAGCGGCCATGGGCTACTGCATAAAAATAGCAACATTTATATGGTCCCATTTAGGCACAAAACCTGGCTACTTAAGGGCTGACCATCAGCACTTAAGTGGCCAAGTTCTGACTCCACTTCTGGAATGCCTCCAACATAGCCGGCTTTGGGTACAGCAGTAACTGCAAATTTCAGCAGCACATAATTGGTTAAGTACCGCTGAAAATTAGCAGTTTGCCCTGACTAAGCAATTTAAACAGTTAGCAGCTAGCTAAACTTTCAATATCTGCCCCACGGTGATTACTGCACAGGTCAGAGGAGGGGTTGGAATACTTCTGCCATTAATTTCTGAGAAGATCATTTTGTGCAACATTGAAAGTCAGATTCCTGTTCTCTGTAAAACCCCACCACTGATATGTACTGTGTGATCCTAAGAATGTCACCTAATCTCCCTGATTTTCCTTACTTCTCCCTCCCCTCCCCCTCAGTTACTATTTGAATTTTTGTAAGTACACGCTCAATCTCTTAATTTTTTGTAGGGCTGTTGGGCTACCTTCCCTTTAAAAAATCCCATCTAATAACAGAGGTGCATATCCAAAATCCCCTGACAGTTTATGTGCTGGTACCCTGGGCTGCGTTTAGCAGATGGGATCGATAGATAGAAACAATTTGTTCATGCTGCTTCCGAGTCTCCTAGGAAGTGAAATAATGAATTAATGTTTGGAATTATACATACATACTCATACAGGAATGCAGTAGGTAAAAACTGTGAACAGGACAGTGTTGTGTTATCTTCCCAGTTAAATACTTCAGCATCAATTTTAAGAAGCACTTATGTGGTCAGCAGTGGGTCAGATCAACTGTGTGTGTTTTTTTAATAAATCTAGGCCACTTTAACAGATAATTTTGGTCATATAAACCACTATACTGTCAAAATTATCCCTCCAAAAAAGCATGGTTTGGGGCATTCTAGGGGCAACACTACTTAAACCTTGTATCTTATATGGCTAAGAAGCAATATTAAATCGCCAAAAACATAAATTATGTGTCTGGAAGGGCCATGCAAAGAGCATGTCTAATGTAGATATTTCAAGTTATACATGTAATAAATATAAAGAAAACAAAATAAAGAAGATAAGATAATACCTTTTTTTATTGGCCTAACTGTACATTTTCTTCAGGTCAGAAATAAGCAAAAGATGACGAATATTAGAATATATGTGACCGTCTCTGGGAAAAGGTGACTAAAGTCACAGATCCAAAATGTTGAGAATGGCCAATTTTTCATGTCAGGGGTCCATAAGCAGTTCTCAAAAGTTACATATTTGAATTTCTGAGCCGGGAGATGTTCCACTTCACCAACGGATCCATCACATGCCACGGCCTTCTGATCCACTCTCCCCAGTCCCAGCGGAGAGAGGTTGCCGGCAGAGAACAGCTAACCTGCGGCAAGATGGGACTCCTGCTCCGAAGCATGGACAGCCATGATAGAAGAGATGCGGCGCTGGACAACACTCACAGACGGCGAGACTCTGATAGCAATCAGCTGTGATGAAGAGATGAAGACGGCATCACCGGGGTGGCCCGCCGTGCAGGGAAGTCAAAGGCCGCGCAGACGCAGGGAGCAGCAGCGAGGAGCAGAGCTGGCAAATTCAGCAGAGAGCTGCGGCGAAGAAGCAGAAACCGGGAGGCTGCCGACAGTAGACACGGGTCGATAACATGTTTCACTCCATAGTTTAAAGGTTGATTAGCCTGGGCTATCAAGCATATCTAAGCAGTGTACATACTAAATTATGAAGTATCAAAAGGCAGAAAACAACTACAAAAACTTTGATAGGAAAGATTAATGGCGTAAGAACATAAGAGTAGCCATACTGGATGAGACCAATGGTCCATCTAGCCCAGTATCCTGTTTTCCAAACAGTGGCCAAGCCAGGTCACAAGTACCTGACAGAAACCCAAATTGTGGCAACACTCTATACTACAAATCCCAGGGCAGCAGTTGCTTCCCATGTCTGTCTCAATAGCAGAATAGTGAACTATGAACTTTTCCTCCAGGAATTTGTCCAAACCTTTTTTAAACCCAGATATGCTAACCACTGTTACTACATCCTCCGGCAAAAAGTTCCAGAGCTTAACTATTCGTTGAGTGAAAACATATTTCCTCCTATTTGTTTTAAAAATATTTCCATGTAACTTCCTCGAGTGTCCCCTAGTGTTTGTACTTTTGAAACGAGTAAAAAAAAATCGATTTACTTCTACTCATTCTACACCACTCAGGATTTTGTAGACCTCACTCCCCTCATCCGTCTCTTTTCCAAGCAGAAGAGCCCTAACCTCTTTAGCCTTTCCTCATACAAGAGGAGCTCCATCCCTTTTATCATTTTGGTCGCTCTTCTTTGAACCTTTGCTAATTCCGCTCTATCTTTTTTGAGATACGGTGACCAGAACTAAATGCAATGCTCAAGGTACAGTCACACCATGGAGCAATACAAAGGCATTATAGTATTGTTGTTCTTATTCACCATCTCTTTCCTAATAATTCCTAGCATCCTGTTTGCTTTGTTGGCTGCCACCGCACACTGAGCAGAAGATTTCAGCGTATTATCTACAACAACATCTAGATCTTTTTCTTGAGTGCTGACCCCAAAGCTAGACCCTAGCATCAGGTAATTATGATTCGTATTATTCTTTCCGATGTGCATCACCTTACATTTGTCCACATTCAATTTCATCTGCCATTTGGATGCCCAGTCTTCCAATTTCCTAAGGTCTTCCTGCAATATTTCACAATCTGCACATGTTTAACAACCTTGAATAGTTTTGTATCATCTGCAAATTTAATCACCTCACTTGTTTCCGATTTCCATATCATTTATAAATATGTTAAATAGCACCAGTCCCAATACAGATCCCTGCGGCACTTCACCTCCTCCATTGAGAGAAATTACCATTAACCCTACCCTCTTTTTTCTGTCCAATAACCAATTCCTAATCCACACCAGAACCTTGCCTCCTATCCCATGACACTTTAATTTTCTCAGGAGTCCTGCTCTGAGGAACTTTATCAAAAGCTTTCTGAAAATTTAGATACCTACATCAACCGGCTCACTTTATCCACATGTCATTCACGCCTTCAAAGAAATGAAGCAAATTGGTGAGCAAGACTTCCCTTAACTGAACACATGCTGACTCTGTCCATTAAACATGTTTATCTAGGTGTTCTGTAATTTATTCTTTATAATAGTTCCACTATTTGCCAGTACCGATGTCAGGCTTACCAGTCTGTAAATTTCCTGGATCACCCCTAGAACCCTTTTTAAAAATCAGCATTACATTGGCCACCCTCCAATCTCTGGGTACTATGGACGATTTTAACGACTGGGTACATATACTAACAGCAGATCAGCAATTTCATGCTTGAGTTCTTTGAGTACCCTTGATGTATGCCATCCGGTCTAGGTGATTTACTATTCTTTAATTTGTCAGTTTGGCTTAGTACATCTTCCAGGTTTATTGAGATTCTTCAGTCCTCTGCATCATCACCCTTGAAAAACCATTTCCGGTACTGGCAGGTCTCTTACATCTTCTTCCGTAAAGACAGAAGCAAAGAATTCATTCAGTTTCTCTGCTATGACCCAGAACAGGCAAGCATAACTAAGAATTGCCATATAAAATGTAACAGGGGAGGGGAAAGGTAGAGGTGGAGAGGAGGGTGTAAGGATGGCGAGCATCTGGGTACTAACTGTTTATGTCTGGCAGCCACAACCACTCAGTCAGGTAGCCAGGTAGCCTGGAAGGCTTCTTGAAAAAAACAACAGGTTTTAACAGCTGCTTTAAACCTTTAAATGACGGTTCTGCACCAATTATGTAAGGGCAGGAAATTCCAAATAAAAGGGGCCATAAGATGAAAAGTGTGATGTCTGGTGCACTCTAGTGGACACTGAGACAACATAATAGCGAAGTGTATTTTCAATGCGTTTAGATTTACAAAGTTACATAGCAACAAATGAAGCTTTGTAAGGCTAAGTGCTTTGAAAATACGCCTCCATGTGTCTTACCTCTAGGCACTGCTGGAAGGATGCATTTCTATTCCTTAATTTCGTAACTCTTCTGCACACTTCTGCAAGTAGTATAGTAACTCTGAAATCTGAAGATACAAACATGATGCATTAACCGACTATTCAGAATCCCACATCAAAACATTTTCTACTGTCTCCATCCATTTGGGTACAGATCTACTGTGTGTGGTTGCTGTGCTATTCTACTTAAATGCACAGAAATAAATAAAGGGTAACAGGGAAGATAAGATGATAAAACCTTACGATATTCAGTTAGGGTTGAAAAAGGAAGGACTACACTACAGTCAAACACGTCTCAGTGCAGCTGTGCTTTCCAGCCATTCCAAACTCCATTCCCCTTAAAATCTCAACCAAAATCAATTTAAAAATTCATGCAAACTAAACAGGATACATAAAACCTTCTTACATCAAAAACTTCAATGTATTACATAACTTTTAGGGCCCTGTTTACTAAAATGTGCTATAGGCACTCTAGCATTTTCAGAGTTCGCTAAAAATTAGCGCATGCTAATGCTAGAGATGCCCATAGGAATATATGGGCTTCTCTAGCATTTAGCACATGCGAAAAACGCTAGCGCACTTTAGTAAACAGGGTCCTTAATTTATTAACATTCATTTAAAGCACAAGAAAGAAGAGAGAGATCCATCCTTCTTTTTTATACAATTGTATCTAACACAGTAAATCAGAAAAAAAAACCCAAAAACAAGTATGGCTTATTGGGGAAAAAGTTTAAAACCTTTCCATGTGGACTTCAATTTTTTACCACTTGAAAAACTTTGAACCTCACATAGATGTTCAGAACAAGGCAGTTAATTCTCCCTCTTTGCCACTCTTCACAAAAGTTCTGTCAAAATTCTCTCCAGTGTAGCAGAATCAAACATAGAAAAGGATGGAAGAAAAAGACCATAAGGCCTATCCCATTTACCTATCCATACCAACTACTCACCTCTACAATCCCTTCCTCTTCCCTGCAGATCATCTGTACATAGAATCATAGGAAATGTAATTAACGTGTAATTAAGCTCTGGAATTCGTTGCCAGAGAATGTGTAAAGGTGGTTAGCTTAGTGGAGTTTAAAAAAGGTTTGGACGGCTTCCTAAAGGAAAAGTCCATAGACCGTTATTAAATGGACTTGGGGAAAATCCACTATTTCTGGGATAAGCAGTATAAAATGTTTGTACATTTTTGGGATCTTGCTGGGTATCTGTGACCTGGATTGGCCACTGTTGGAAACAGGATGCTGGGCTCGATGGACCTTTGGTCTTCCCAGTATGACAATACTTATGTACTTATGATGACAGATAAAGACCATACGGCCTATCCAGTCTGTCCATCCCTACCAACTACTAATCTCTACAATCCCTTCCTCTCCCTCAGAGATCCTCTGTACATAGAAACATAGAAACTGATGGCAGATAAAGACCATATGGTTATCCAGTCTGTCCATCCAGAATTACTAATCTCTACAATCCATTCCTCTCCCTCAGAGATCCTCTGTAAATAGAAACATAGAAAGCAGAGACAGATAAAGATTATATAGCCTATCCAGAACTACTAATCTCTACAATCCCTTCCTCTTCCTCAAAGATCCTCTGTACAAACATAAAAACTAATGACAAAGAAAGACCATACAACCTATCCAGTCTGCCCATCCACACCAACTACTAAGCTGTACAATCCTCTCCCCTCCCTTAGAAATCCTCTGTACTTGTCCCATGCTTTTGTGAATTTTAGAAACTGGTAATTTCTGCAGTGGAGGCTGTTCCATGTATCCACCACTCTTTACATAAATACATTTCCTTAGATTACACTGGAGTATATTTCCTTTACCCTCAACCTATAACTCCTCATTCCAGAATTTCCTTTCTATTCAAAGTGGCCTGATACATATGTGTTTATATCATAAGGGTAAAGGTAATCCCCTGTACACAAATACCACATCACAAATGACTTGCATGACAGATTTGTGGTAGGCTATTAGCAGGGTGATTTGCCATTGCCTCTCAGCTTGACAAAATTAGTTTTACTGAACCCGTACATTTGAATGAACCATCACTGCTTATATACTGATACTGAACCTGTGGATGATTACCCACTACAACATCAGAAACACTCTTGCCTTAATTAAATACCAGGTTCAGTACTGCCCCCTGCTGATGTTATTCCGTTACCAGTTGCCAGAAGAGTTCTTGTCGATAATCCAGAATCTTCCTACCTCTAAACAAAAGTGCAAAACTTCCCCTTTCCTAGCAATTTATAAATGTCTTTATGTATTTCTGCTTGTAAAGGAGATCTTTATATCACACCAATATAAACAGACATTCCATTCCTTCTGTCTAAATGAACCCCAGTGCCTCCTCCTTATCTCATAAGTCTTGCAGTTCTGTTGGTTAATATTTATGTGTAACACCATTCCTTCCCCTTTCTTCCTACCTTGCTCTTCCTGAATAGAACTACATCCTGTCATAACAGTATCCCATTCATGGTGCTGTGATCTATCAAACTTTTTATGGAGGTCAGTTCAGTAGTAAATCATATCCATCACGATGTTAATGCATTAGCACTACTATACTCCCAAGAAACAAATTTCAGTAGAACCAGCTGCATCTGAAGAAGGGGCTGGATATGTCATTTCTTTCTGGTGTTTTAAATGAATCACAATGTAATAAATTTAGTAGATAATAACCAGCGGTGGTCAGTGACTTTTTCGCTGCAAGCACAATTATGCCCAGAGATTGAATGCTGAGACATGTTCAGGTATGTGCGGATAGTCAGGTCAAGTGTCGCTATCCAGCCCTTAACTGGATAAAGATAGGGCTGCTATTTCTGCAGTTTTTTGTCTGGTTAACTTATCCAGTTAAAGGCTGAATATTGCCACTGAACCGGACATTAAAGGCTGAATATTGCCACTGAACCGGACAAGTGCTGACTCCACCCCAGGATCACCCACAAGATAGCACGGTTTCTGTTTGACCGGTCAGAGAGATTTTCAGCACTAGCTGGGTAAGTGCGCCACAGAATATCCATGGATAGCCAGCTGAGCACCATTGAACTGGTTAAGAACCTCTCCTACCTTGGAGAAGAGACGGCTGAGGGGAGACATGTAGAGGTATATAAAATAATGAGTGGAGTGGAACAGGTGGATGTGAAGCATCTGTTCACGCTTTCCAAAAATACTAGACTAGGGGGCATGTGATGAAACTACAGTGTAGTAAATTTTTCTTCACCCAACGCGTAATTAAACTCTGGAATTCGTTGTCGGAGAACGTGGTGAAGGCGGTTAGCTTGACAGAGTTTTAAAAGGGTTTAGACGGTTTCCTAAAGGAACAAGTCCATAAACCACTACTAAATGGACTTGGGAAAAATCCACAATTTCAGGAATAACAGTATAGAATGTTTGTACTTTTGGGAAGCTTGCCAGGTGCCCTTGGCTGGATTGGCCGCTGTCGTGGACAGGATGCTGGGCTCGATGGACCCTTGGTCTTTTCCCAGTGTGGCATTACTTATGTACTTACTTATGTACTTATGTACCTGGCTAAATGGTTTGAATATTGGGCCCCTAAAGTTTTTTTAATACATTTGTTAATCTGTGATGTTATGTCTCATATAGTTGATATTCTTTGACATTAAAAAACAAAACTCATACTAGGACAAGATGCCATTTACAGCCTTAAAGCTGTACATGTGGTACTTTGGGCTACAGGTGTCCTGAAACATTAAATATGATGGTAGAAAAACATCACATAGCAATACATTTAACACAGCCAAAGCTGATCCAGTCCATATGACCTGCTTCATTGCCTTACTCTGATCCTGGACTACCCCCTTCACTCATGCTTAACTAAGGATCCTTTGGAGTCTGTCTAGGCCCCGATTTCAGTGTCTAATCTGAAATTCAGTTAGTGCTTTAGATATCAAATCCTAATAGAACATGTGTCCTCCTTCTTTGCCTATATATTTGATCTATAAAACACTACAACTTTTCACTGTGGATTAGTGACCCAGTATTCTTTAAAACCACTGATTTCTTCAATAGATTTTGGGATAAAAGAAAGCATTTCCACTTGAAAACAAATTAAGAAATAACATGCGGAGAACAGCTTTCATGGATACAATGCTGACTGAATAATGCTCACCTTACATCCTGCTAGAAGTATGTGCTGTTGTCTTAGCTGTATTTTAAATGGAAGTGTTTATGAGGGCATATTTAAGTCAGGGAATTAAAATAGAACACACACATGGGATTTCTAGAAGTATGCGTGCTGTTCTGCCCACCAAATTCAAAGTACAGGGATACTTCTAATGCATGAACTTCGTACCTGCTTATTTTCAAATGGAAATAAACCAGGTTCTTTCTCTTTGAGAAGTGGTCCCATCTATGTGGTCTAGTCCAAATGAATATACACATTTTCTGGAGCCATATTTAGACAAGGAGCAGACATCACACCACCTGGATCTTGACTGTGTTAATGGGTTGCTGTCACAAATGACATCACACACAATGAAAGAACAACTGGAAACCAGTGTGTGTGTTGTCATGTATGGGCAGCGCTCTTTCAAACATGGCTGCACCCAGTGTTGCAGGGAATCATCTTATGGAATATTAAAACAACTGGGTAAAGTAAATTATACTATTTTTGAAATTACAGTGGCCTAGTTTTTTTTTCATATATACATGTGACAGAATCTCTATAAAGAGAAACCACCTTACTTTCCACTCTCTATCTTGACTTATGGCGGTGAGGTCTTCTAACTTGTCACATTGAGGGTCCATCATTTTCTGTGACTGTTCAAGTGTAGCTTCCATGTTTATTGGCTCCTTAATTTGATTTTCATTGCTTGGACTCTCCACTTCCTTCCAGGAAGAATCATTTCACATATCTCTTTGGTCTTTGATGCTAGGGCCTTTCCATCCTCTTTGGGAGCCTGAACTTGGAAGACCAAAGAACTCTCAACATCCATAAGCACTTGAAGACAGTTTGTTTCCCTCGACTTTGCTCTCTGATCTCATTGGCTGCTTGGTTGATCTGACACTTTAACATAAACAATCTCTTGACTTTGCTTATCAACTTTTGTTTTATCTGACTCTAACTCTTCTGTCACTTCTGTGAGTGCTTCCTCTAAAGCAGTTACTTGTTGCAAATGCTCATTGTAGGGCACATACTTTGTCTTCTGACACAATGGATCTGTCTTTGTGTCTTGGACATTCACTGGTTCCAATAGCTTCTGGTTCACCTGTTCCATTTCAGTGGCTGTGTGGATCACGTTGGTTTGAATACCATCTGCAGACCTCTGGTTTTCCACTTCTAAAAGAGTTACCATGTCCTTTGGATTCTGTATACAGCCCTCTTCTATAGATCTTTGCTTTTGGACTTCAGTAACTTGACATTCCCCATCCAGAAGTTCTGTACTGGGATGGTAACTTCTTTTGAACTTCAGTAAAATCTTTCTCCAAAGTAATTCCATTTTGTACTTCTTTGGTACAGAATTTATTTTTTGGATTGACAATTCTTTCTGCTGTTCTTGGATATCTTTCATGGCTTCAGTCAGCTTGCCCTCTAATTCTTGGATCATAGTGGCTTGGGTTTCTATTGTTTGGGTCATAGCGGTCTTCATAGCATTGTGATCTAGGATGGATACACATTCAATATGGAGGTTTTTTTTCTGAAGAACATATACTTTTCTCTTCAGTGGATGTCATCTCTTTAATTTCTTCTGTTGCTTGGTCAGGTTGGTGCTGTAACATTGACACATCATGATCTTTCCCTTCTATCGTTACCCTGACAGGACCTAAGTCTCCTTCACTGTTGTGGGATCTTTCTCAAGAACAATCACTGGTGTTGGTGCTTCTCATTTGGCACATAATTGTGCTCTGGGTATCATCTCTTTTGCAGTTGTTGAGCATTCTCTGTGGCTTTGATAGCTGATGCTTATGCTCCTGAATTTCGACAGCGTGTCTGTCTTTTATATGAGTCATTGAAGTCTGCTGAGCATTTGATCCTTTATGGCTGTAGTCAGCTGTCTTCCAGTTCCTGTATCACATTGGCTTGGGTTTCTATTGTTTGGACCAGGAGGTCTTCATTGCATTGTGGTCTAGAATGGACATACATTTGCATGATCTTCCTTCAACTTCTGGATCTCCTTTTCCAAAGAGCTTATGACATTCTCATGTTGCTGTAAACATTATTCTCTCTGGACTCATCTCTTGGATCTCTTCACTTGCTTGATCAAGTTGGAGCTTTAACATGTTGATTTCTTGACATTTTTCTTCCACTGTTAACTGGCTGACTCTAATCTCCCTTTCACTTCTGTGAGATTTTTGTCCAGAGAAGTCACTTGCTGTAAGTGCTCCCCTTTGGGTATGGAATTTGTCTTCTGATTTGTCAATTCTGTTTCTAGTTTTTCAGCATGTTTTATGGCTTCAGATAGCTTCCAGCTGAGCTTCTGGATTTCACTGGCCTGGTTTCTAATTCCTTGGTCATGGATCTTTGTAATTGGTTGTAGTCTTTGATGGACACATGCTGACTCTGATCATCCCAGAGACTTTGATTCTCCTTTTCTAGTTTTAACTTCTGCATTACAGCTTCATCATGTTTCCTCACCAGTGTGCCTATGTTCCAGTACAGCTCCTCCAAGACATCTGTGCTGAAATGACCTTCTTTCTTATAGTTTTCTTCATGAATTATCTCTTTTGGGAAATTGTCTATCAGCATGAGAATGTAATTTCTCTGGGCTTCCAGTTTGGATCTTAGTTTCTTTGTGGCTTTCTGCTCTGTGGACAGCTCCTCTGATAAAAGCAGGAAGTTCTTTTCCAGGTCTTCAATCAGGTTTTGCATTTCTTTCCTTGGGAGGAAGTCAGTCTGCACACTCCGCTGGAGGGCCTCCAGGTCTTCCTCCAATTTGTCCCTTTCCATTTCAATTTCACTCAGTTCAGTAAGTAGTGCAGCACGGCTCAGCCCAAGGTCATGGACCTCTTTCTCTAGATCTGCTATCTTCTTGTTCACAGTGTCCTTCATTTCCACACTGTCGATGCCAATGAGGGATTCATGTTCTGTGTCCTCCAGGGGCTGAATTCTTCCTGTGCTCTTTTCCTCCTGCTGGATTATTTTGGATGTGTCATCCTGAATACCAGGGGAACTTGTCTGAAGCAATTTCCTTATATCTTTAAGGACAGCATTTTCTTGCAAGGCCCCTTTATATTCTCTTTGGTGTTTTGGGTGTTGCTTTTGGGTTTTGCCCAGCTGCTGCTCCCAATCTTGCATTCCTGACACTGTACTATGGACAAACACCTCAGATGCATTCTCTTTTACAGATACTTCATTTTGGATAAGCCATTCTCTTTTACAGATACTTCATTTTGGGATAAGTCATTCTCTTTTACAGATACTTCATTTTGGGATAAGCCAATCATTTCTCGAAGCTGCTTAGATTTCTCTTGCAAATTGATATTCTTCTGCTCCAAGTCAGTTAACAACTGTTCCAAGTCTGCCACAGTTTTCTTAAAAAACGTTGCACTTCTCTCAAAGTCTTCTCTAACCAATGTTTCTAGTCTGGTTGTGGTTGGCTCTTCACAACTTCCTCCATTTGCGTTTCAAGAGAACTTGTTTCCCCCATTGTATATTGGCATATTCCTTTCTCATTTGCACCAATAATTGCGTCAACTCTTTGATGACATCATCTAAGACTGCCTGAGAATCCATGGGCTCTATCATAGTGATTCCCCCTGACATTATTCCAATTTTTCCATCTTTTACTTCAACACCATCTTGTAGCTTTTTCACAAGTGCCTGGAGATTTTCATTTTCACTGGTGATTTCAGTGATCTGTTCCTGGAGCTCTTCTATCATGCTGCTATGGGTACATTTCCTCTTGCAAACTGGGAGATGACAGCCCTCATGTTTTCCAAGTGACCCTCCAGTTCCTCTGTCCTTTTTCGTGCACTCACCCATCTCCTCCTGAGCTGATGCCACTTCGCCTTGAAGGTGATCTATCTCTTCTTGGTACTTCTTCACTAGCTTCTTTGTCTCCTGTTCAAATCCTTCTCTTCCAATCACATCCCCCCAGAATGATTTTTGTTCATGTTTCGTTAGTAGATCAAGAAAGTTATTGTCCTCTGAACTATGGCATAAATCTCTTTCTTTTCTTGCACCTGGTTGATCCTCAGCCTTCCTTGCTGTGATCCATCTATCTCCAGAATTTGTTCTCCAGTCTGATCTTTCTCCATCCTACATTCCATTGCAGAGGACCTCAAACTGCTGTGTCTTCCTCATCAGCTCTGCTTGGAGGTACAAGACTTTCTTATGTTCCTCTTCATACCTCCATCTCCATTCTTCATGAGGCAGGGCCTGCCAGTCCTCATCCCAATGTTTCTGGGCCACATCACCAGAGTGGATCTCTGCTATCCCCTGGAAGCACATAAAATCCAATAAGCACCATCAAATAACACTATGGGCATATTCAAGTTTTTGTATGTATTTTGAGAGATGACTAAAAGTGTATCTTCATATTTGATTACAAGAAGAATATAAATGTTATTGAAAAAGAATACGATATAATAAGACAGTGATGGGAAAGGGGATGGGATCTGATATACCGCCTTTCAGTGGTTACAATCAAAGAGGTTTATATGTTATATACAGGTACTTATTTTGCACCTGGGGCAATGGTGAACTGACTTGCCCAGAGTCAGAAGGAGCTGCAGTGGGAATTGAACCCAGTGGTTCTCAGGCCACTGCATTAACCATTAGGCTACTCCTCTGTAGTCCGGGTGGGGATTTTTAACATATTAGTGAATTATGGGCTGATTTGACAACTCTGCAGATCTTCGCTTTTGCCTTCTAGGTCTGAACTTAGTTTCTCAATTAAAAGTTTAAATGGAAGAGGAAATGTAAGTGTTGATAGCTGGACAATATAAGATTGCATACCTGAAAGCTGCCTTCTGCTTTCGGATCACATCCTGCAAGAAGAGAGATCAGACAGCCATGGTTTTACTAATATTTAGTGCTAATTTTGTTGTTAGGCAATTGGATTAGGCAATTAATATGTGCCATCTCATATACGAAGCATATCTGTGCAGTCAAGCAAGTAAATATGGAGTAGGCAAGTAGTCTAGTAGTTGGAGCAGTGGGCTGAGGACAGTCCAGGGCTCAAATACTTCTTCTCCCACCAATATACTTTGTGACCTTGAGTTAATTACTTTACCTTACACTGCTGCAGGTTCAGAACTCAGTTAAAGACACTACTGCAACTGAATGTAACTCACCTTGAGCTACTAATGAAAAGATGTCAAGCTAAGTCCAAATAAATAAAAATCACTAGTTAAGTTATTCTGTCCTCAAGAGCAGAATAGAGTGGAAGGGGAGATGGATTTTATTTTCTTGTAAAATATCAAATAATAGAAATATGTAGGATCTGCACTTGAAGTTAATAGGCAAGCCCAGTGATATGTCTGTAATGGTATAAGAGAGAAAATCTTGCATGTAATGACTTGTGCTTTGTGGTCTTCCTGCCCAGCCAACCTAGGGGACTTTCTATCCCACCCATCAAGCACATGTCTGAGCTACAATCTAGTAATAGTGAAATCAGATAGGCAAGAATAGTGCAGACAGCAGGATAGATACAATTGGAGCCAGGGTAGATTTACAATGGTTGACAGGAAAGCAAGAGAGGAGGCTAGGGTAAAACATTAGGAGGGAGGGGAGAGACTGACTTTTCATGAAACTCTTCCGGCTACGGCCCAAATGCTTCTAAGAAGAGGTAGGTCTTTAGGTCTGTTTTGAACTGAGCGATTGACGATGACGTCTTCAGGTGCTCAGGTAGGGAGTTCCTCAGTATAGGGGCCTGTACTGTAAAAAGGAGAGACAGGACAACTAAAAGGTCCCGCTGAGATGAACGCAGCAAGCAAGGAGGGTTATATTGTTCCAAGAGGCCAAACAGAAAAGAAAGTTCCTGGGTATTATGAACTTAAATACAATCAGAAGCAATTTGTATTGAATTGAGAGTGAACAGGTAACCAATGGGCTTCTTTTAGCAAGGGAGTAACATGATCACATTTTTGTGTCCTGTTATAAGTTTAATTGAGAAGCAACATCTTTCTATGCTAAGAAACATCACCTGAGTTTTAGATTTAATTACTTACCTGTTCAAACCCAAGTTAAGGCATGTTACATTCTGATACAGTAAGCATGTAAAATCAATGGAGAATGAAGTGATTTGCCAAAGCAACAAGAGGCATTAGTGGCAGGAGCTGCATTTGAACCCTGGCTTCTCAGCCTTCAGCTTGCTGCTCCAACTACTCAGCCACCCCATCGCTCCGTTTGCTGAACCAACTGTATTGGGGATGTATGAAGAGCACTTTGGGCTCCAAATGGTACCCCAGCCACAGTTCCCTTTCTATGGCCTTATCTTGCTACATTACCTATGTAAGTAGTGTTTACCCTTCCCCTCAATCCAAACTGTTGGGTTGTTTCTAGGCAAGGGCCTTAGGTGACTGCCCCATTTCCCACTCCCTACACTTTCATCCATTGCTCTGCTGTACCAAAGAAGAGAAATGGGTAGAAAGATTCTGCGCTTTTACCAATATTTGGTTCCGATTAAGATTAAACAGATCACTAGATAAACATGATTGGGGCTGTAACCTGCTACAGAGCTCCTCAACATCTGCTGAACTGGATACACTATTATCCTCAAAGAACCTGAGTTTAACTATCATGAGAAGTATTCAAAGAAATCTGAGTGGAGTGGAGGAATAGTCTAGTGGTTAGTGCAGCAGATGTTGATCTTCAGGAACTGGGTTTGATTCCCACTGCAGCTCCTTGTGACTCTAGGCAGGTCACTTAACCCTCCATTACCCCCAGGTTCAAATAAGTACCTGCATATACCATGTAAACTGCTTTGAATGTAGTTGCAGAACCTGGTGCATTATGGGACTTGCAGCACTCATTTCAATGGGCAGGATCAGGCACTACAAATGAAAAGGTGGTATATCAAGTCCCATTTCCTTTCCTCTTTTATGGGCATGTTTTTTTCTTCAGTGCATGAGGGTTGCCCTTGCCTATGTATGGCCAAGGTGGTACCGATGCTCATCAGTCTTGTAATGATGCACACAGATGTGATGTTTCACCCAATCACTCCAAAATACTTAGTGCAACTTTGGAGACATGAGTCCAAAACTTCAACATCTCAGCTAGCTGAGAGATGTCAGAATAGACAAGTAGGGCCTGATTCTATATATGGTACTCCAAATTGCATGCGCACATTTGGGAGCATGGCCAATTTGCGCTTGCAATTTAATTGGTTAGTGAGCCAATTAGCGCTAATTGGGCGCTATCAACCAATTGTTGGCATTCATTAGCAAAAATTTGAATTTATGCGCGCATCCTGCAAAGTGTTATTCTATAAAGATGCTCATGTACATGCTTTAGCATGCAACTGAAAAGGGGGTGGGGCCATGGGAGGGTTAGGACGTTCACTAGAGATGCACAGTATTATAGAATTTGGGGGTCCTATGCCTAATTTATGCACCAGTTTTCAGTTGGTGTAAATGCTCATGCCTAAAAGTTGGGCGTGGATCCCAGAGGTATGTGCTATTCTATAAATGGCACCCATCTCAGAGCAAAAAGTCTGGACACGATTTCAGCGAATCTGAACTATATTGTCAAATGGCAACCTGAACCCTAATAAACAATATATAAACATGTATCCATATACAATGTGATATCAATCTTTCTTTCTTTTTCTCGCAATCTTTTTTACTTTTTTCTTTTTAATTAAAAAGAAAAAAGTAAAAAAGATTGCGAGAAAAAGAAAGAAAGATTGATATCACATTATATATGGAAACATGTTTATATATTGTTTATTAGGGTTCAGCTTGCCATTTGACCCATCTCAGAGCACCATATGTAGAATAGTGCTGAGCACAGCTTTTGTTTGGCACCCAAATTTGGGTGCCATTTGTAGAATCTCCACCCCCCCACCCCCTATAATAAAGAAGCTGGAGTGTTGGCAGCACCTAATGCACATGCCAGAGTTGCTTCAAAGTGGCTCCTTTTAGCCCCTAGAGTCTGGAGGAACATCATGATCAGGGATAGTCAGCAATTTTTCACCAGGAGGAAAGCACCCTTTGTTTTGGGGGCCAATCAGTGACTTGTTTTTCACCTTCTAGCTTCTTAAAGCTCTCAAGTTTCAACAAGAAATGAAGAAACATTCCTAGCTCTTCCTATTCCCTCTCATTTCTGTGTTGTTGGCGCTTTTTAATGTTGGCCCTATGCCAGGCATTTCTGCTCACATGAATAAGCGTGTTCTCAAGGGATCTCTGGCTGCCTCTCAGCAACCTCACCTGAAGTTTCTAAAGTTTATTTAATACTTGTTATACTGCCCATCAGGTACCATCTGAGCAGTTTACAAATAGTTTTTTTTTCTTTTTGTTAATTTAGCAAAGATAACATACCTATACACCGTAGAGAAAAGGAGGGATAGGGGTGATATGATCAGACATTCAAATATCTAAAAGGTATTAATTTGCAAGCAAATCTTTCCAGAGAAGGGAAGTGGTAGAACTAGAGGGCACGAATTGAGGTTGCAGGGGCATCAACTTAGGAGTAATGTCAGGAAGTACTTTGTCATGGAGAGGGTGGTGGATGCCTGGAATGTCCTCCCATGGGACGGTAGCAGAATTCAAACACACAGCATTCCTATATGGAAAGAGAATGGACTCAAAACAAAAAACTTTGTGGTGCTTGCATAGTAGCACCAGCAATTTGGAAATAAAGGCCAAAGCTGGACAGACTTCTATGGTCTGTCTGTGCCCCGATTATGGCTAGACAGATCTGGATGGACTGGAGTGGCTTTTGACAACAGCTCCGATAGTTGAGGAGTATATCCAGTGCCAGGCAGACCTTTATAGTCTTTGCCCTGAAAATGGCACGGACAGATCAAGATCAAGAATATATATGTTATTTTACATCCTATACTATAAGTTTGTCTTATTGGGCAGACTGGATGGACTGTGCAGGTCTTTATCTGTCATCATGTACTATGTTACTACATTACAATCAACAAAAGCAAAGTAGGAATTCCATTTGTCATATAGGAAAGAAACAGGAAATAAAAGAATTGTTTTGTGTTCCAGAACCCACCATCTGCTCAACAGCGCATTCTGTGGCTCTAACAGGGCATTAACTCCGGGATTCTATATATTGCGCTTAGCGTTCTGCTCTGAAATCCAGGTGTATTCTATAAGAATGCACATAATTTAATTGGCTTAAGGCAATCAGCGTTGATAACAGCACTTAAGCAATTATGAGCACTAATTGGCAATAATTAGAATTTACACACATTACTCGCCAAGAGTTTTCTGTAACACACTGCACTTAAATTCTAATGCGTGGATCCAAAAATGGGCATGGCTATGGGCAGGGAAATGGATGTTTCATGGGCGTTCCAACAAGGTAGGTGCACTGCCAAAATCTATGCGCCGGCATTTATGCCACATTTTCCTTGGCGTAAATGGATGCGTGTAGATTTAGGCACAGGAATAGCACCTAAGTGTATTCTATATACCACTTAGGCATATTCTATATACCGTGCATAAATTTAGGTGTGACTTATAGAATACACTTAGGTGGAAATTTGTTATGCGTAGATTTTTTTTGGCGCCATATATAGAATTTAGTCCTAAAGGGGTAATTAAGCAAAGGTATTCCTCAAGTGGGATGGGACAGCATTATATAGACCTGGACCCACTACACTGAAAATTTTATTCCTAATGTGGTCGTACATAATGGGCCAGATTCTGTATATGGTGTCAGAATAAAGCTCATAGTGCTATTCTATAAACTGCGCCTACATAAGACAGTTTATAGAATAGTGCATAGGCCAGGGGAACGTGTGTACATTTAGGCATGGCCATCTATGTCACTGAAAACCTGGTGTAAATGTTCATGCCTAAATGTACACGTGTTCCCTCTATATAGAAACACATGTAAATTTGATCAACGCCCCAACACCTACACTCTTCCCATGACCGCACCCCCCCTCTTCAGCTATGCATATTAGAATTTACGCACGCCCCTCTTTAGAATGCGTCTAAAAAGAAGCACACAAATTGAGTAGCACATGTAAACTGGCCACTTGCACATTTTAATGCGTGCTACTCATCATACCTTATATAGAATCCAGCCCAGTATATCGGAATATAGGCACCACCTGCAGCTAAGTGTATAGTTTGGTGAGTAGGGGATTAATAATTGTGATAAAAAAGTGGAAACCCAGACTGTAGGATCTTATGGACAAACAATATTATTTTCTAAGAGATGCAATGTGCCATAGGTAGCCAATGGGCTTGTCAAAGTAATGGTGTGACATGGTCATACTCTTTGGCCCCTTTGATAAGTTATCAATGGTCAACACATAATATTATGACCTACCCAGTCTGGCCATATTCTCCCTCCTTTGCCCTTCTAATTATTCCCCGTCTCTGTCCCAAAGCTGCTTCACTTCTGACACTGTTTTTTATTGTTGTTGACAACACCCGAGCTACTGGTGATTCCATATCCTTCTCATGAAAGCCATCCTCTTTCAGACTGCATACCATGCCCAAGTAAGCTCAAATTAAAAGCTGCAATGGTGCAAATTCATCAGCAATTAGGGTTTCAAATATATTCCCTGATAATGAGCAAGGCGTACCTTTTTCCCAGGTCCCCATATGCTCATGGAGTAATCTCCTCAATGCATCATCATGGGAATAACTGGCATAGTACAAAGCATTGTGGCCCTTGCAGTCTGTGGTCTTGACGTTAGCATTGTTGGCCAGTAGCACCTCCGCTGCCTGGATGTTGTTCCTCTCACAAGCAAGGATTAAAGCGGTTCTATGGAAAATGTACAAAGAATTAGCACAAGAGGACAGGTCTAAGGAGGTTGCATGCAGTACAAGGAAGGAACCTCACCATGCTCAGATGACAAAACTCTGTGCCATCCATATTGTGTTTCATGTCTAGAACTACAAATGTTCCAAGTATATAACAGCAAATCATTGGCAACTCAGCAGGCCAAATAAAGGTGAACTGTGTTCTTGATGCATCTTTTAGTAAAGCAAAAATTTATTTATTTATTAGGATTTATTTACTGCCTTTTTGAAGGAATTCACTCAAGGCGGTGTACAGCAAGAATAAGTCAAACATAAGCAATAGACAATTACAGCAATAAAAATATTCAAACAACAATACAAAGTACGGCAATACACAATAAAACATTTTAATAGACAGCATAGGGTGTAAGCAAAGATGAAATATACAGGGGCCCTTTTACTAAGCCATAGGGCTAATGTGCAGGTAGCGTGTGCTAAATCAACACTACCGCCGGGGTAGCACAGGCATCCTGTGGTAGTTTCAAAGTTAGCACGTGCTATTTCTCACAGTAGAAAATGTCTATTTTCTACCGCGGGGGTATTCCCGGTGGTAATTGGCAGCGTGGCCACATTAACGTGCATTGTCTGATTACCGCAAAAGTACCACGTGAGCCCTTACTACCAAGTAAATATGTGGCGTTACAGGCTCAGGCAGTAAATTGCTGCATACTACTTTTAATATTAACATATGGTCATTTACCACCCCATTAAAAAAAAAAAACCTTTTTACCTTCTGCAGTAAAAAATGGCCCAACAAAGCCCCTAAGATAGGTAAGATAGATTAATTGGAGTAAGAAAATAAGGGGACTAATTTAAAGAAAGTTGCACATGAAATCAGAAAGGTGCTTAAATATTATCTCAGCTAGGGTAGGAATGCATAAACATGTCCTGCTACAGTATGTGCAGCTTGTACTTTTAAGCACGTTTTAACCTAGCACTAAGTCCTTGCCTTCTTGCAAAACTGTGCAATAATTTTAGACAGATTTGTTTTGCAGATGTTGGAGCTATTTTCAAATGGGGCATAGTTTTAAGCATCGATTTGGTCTTAAATTTGACGCAAACACAAAAATGGGTGTTCATTTATTTGAGTTTGTGCTCATTCTGTAAATTTGTCTCTCAATTTACTGATTTAGCTCAGAGGTTTCTAGTTTTGGAATGTACTGTAATTCATTCACTATATATGCTTTTTACTACGGAACCTCAAAACCATTGTTGGCCCTCACTTGATTAGGTTAATAGAAGACCCAAGGTCCACAGAGTCTAAAATTTTCGATTTGCCCTAGGGCTCTCTATGGAGTACTCGAGAAAGAGCCCCAAAACTCTATACGGGCAAGTCTATAAAGTGGTGTCTCCATATGGGCACCCCAATGCAGCACAGGGAGCGCCAGCTCTATAACAGAATCAGGACGCCTTGATTTATTATAGAGTGCTAGCGCAAACCTGCACTGGCACACCCAAAAGGAAGTCATGCTGTTTATTCCATGTCAATAGCAGGCATAAATGCGCCACTCACTCCATGCATCTAACAGTAACAATAAGATGCACATGCTGATGGAGGACACATCGATGCCCCTCCCATGCTGCGACGTCAGACTCAGTCCGAAACTGGAAGGGATGCAGGCAGGCAGTTTTCAATAGCACGAGGATGGAAGAACTTCTTAAACAAGACCTCGGCTGGGCTGGCGGGGGTTGGGGGTCCCCCGCCAGCTGATGTAATACTTTTAAAGGCATCGGACCGGAGGAAGTGGACCTCGGCGGGGGTAGGTGACGGCGGTAGGCGGGGGAGGGTTGACGGAGGTAGGGGGGTCCAGGGCGAAATCTGCGGGGGCAGAGGCCCCTGTGGCCCCACGCAGATACGCCCCTGCTATGATGCAGTAAGAACTAGATGATCACTGTTTCCAAATGATGTCATTCAGGAAGTGACCATTAAGATCCATTTTAGCAAAATGGGATTTAGCAAAGAAGATAAAGTTAGAATTAAATGTTTGCAACAAAATGAGGCATATGGTACAAAACGTTTGCTAAGGGAGTTTCCTAATAAAGGTTGGGCTAATGTACTTTCAAATGTCATACTAAATGTTTAAAAAATTGCAAAGTATTTTGAAACTATGTAAGGAGGTCCCGTTTTTCCCAGACACCGTGTAGAATTGCCTTTTGTGTGTAGCCAGTTCTGCTGTTTTGAAAATAATTTTATTCCCCACCCTAATTCTTGGTGACCAACTGAAATCCTTGGATTAATCTGCCTCAGTGGAACCTAATTTTGTCATTAAGCCCTTCTTTGAAGAGCTTGTCTACTCTCCCCACCCACCTTCCCCTTTCCACCCCATCTCCTCTGAAATCCATACCTCCCCTCCTTGTCCTTGAGGTTGACCTGAGCTCCGTGCTCCAGCAAAAGGGAACAAACAGTTGGGTGATTCCTTTGAGCAGCAATCATCAGTGGGGTCCTTCCATCCTACAAGATAGCCATGGGTATGCCCAAAATTAAAGAGATCTAACCATGCCCGACAGGCAATCCTAGAAATTAGATTATATGGTTCTGTACAGGATATTAAGTTAGTACATGTGTATAACTTATAACAATGCTTTTAAGGTTATACAATTTTAAAAAAAATCTATACATTAAAAATACAAAATAAAGGGGACTCTGGGCAGTGGAGGATTAAGTGACTTGTATGCAAAAATAGGAAGATGGAAAAATTCCACTAAACATACCCACAGTGTGACTCTCTAAAAATAATTAGTGGAAAACCAAAGACCTTAAACTACTTTAATTACAGGGAGAAAAGACCTCATCTGGCCAAGCGCAATGACTTTTTTTTGCCTTATAACCATAGGTCAAAAACTCCCAATACACTGATACAAGCAAAACTTTTTCTATTTCTTTCACTTTTAAACTCCTTCAAAATTAAGAATACTCAATACTGCTCAAAATCACATGTCCAAAATTTCTAGGCACTACTGTATCACAAAATTTGCAGCACTCATATTTTGGAGCTTAATCACATTATTATGTCACAAGATTTGCAGCACTTATCTTTGAAAACTTAATCCCAACAGGGATCTCCGTTTCACCAAGGGCTTATGCAGGGGATATTTGGATACTGCTGCAGACATCACTGAACATTGTGCATAAACACCTGGAGCTTGGTGTGCTGCAAACTTAGGAACTCTCTCATAATAGATTGCTTCCTTTGAACTTTGGCTCTGCCTCATCCCATCTGTGGCCCTACACACTGGCCCCGATATTCAGACCATGGGAGATAGCTGCCCTGAACCTAGATATTCAATTTCCGGTGGCCAGCATTGAGTATCTTGGGGGGGGGGGGGGTTCAGCCGGTTTCATGATAACCAGCTATGTCGATACCCAGACATAGCCTGTTATCAGGGCTGCCGAGAGACTGGGCCAGGGGCAAGGCCACCCCCAGGGCCCTGCCACCGCCGCCGCCACCCCCCCCCGAGGTTGTCGTCATCGCCGCCCCCTTCCACCCGCCCCCCTCCGTCCACCACCGGCCGGACCCCCCTGAATTCAAATCATAGCGCCTCACCTCGACCTCGCTCCGTGTGAAAGAAGCGCAGCAGCAGTAGTCTGCAGATCGCCTCCCTTCGAGCCTTCCCTCCCTGTGTCCCGCCCTCAAGCAAGTTACGTCAGACGAGGGTGGGACACAGGGAGGGAAGCAGGGGCTTATCTGCGTGGGGCCACAGGGGCCTGGGCCCCTGCAAATTTCGCTCTGGACCCCCCTACCGCCGCCAACCCTCCCCTGCCATTGTTGTGTGTACCTTTGCTGTTCAAAGAAGCTGGCGCTGCTACCTCAATCCACTTTCGGAGTCTGACGTCGCTGCACATTGTACGTGCAGGACGTCAGACTCACAGAAACAGAGTCTGTGAGTCTGATGTCCTGCACGTACAACGTGCAGCGACATCAGACTCCGAAAGTGGATTGAGGTAGCAGCGCCAGCTTCTTTGAACAGCATGGAGTGATGGAGCCTAGGACGAAGAAGAACTTAAAAGCAGCAGGAGGAAGCAGACCTCGGCTGGCGGGGGTTGGGGTCCCCCGCCAGCAAAGGTAGGTGACAGCGGCAGGGGGGTCGGCAATGGTGGCCCGGGGGGGGGGGGGGTCGGAAATGGCGGCGGTGGGGGTGCTATAATGTGCCCCCTCACTCTGGCTCCGGCCCCCGCTACCGCCGACTTTCAGATACGCCCCTGGAGGGAAGGCCCGAAGGGAGGCGATCTGCAGACTGCCGCTGCTGCGCTTCTTTCACACAGAGTGAGGTCGAGGTGAGGCGCTATGATTTGAATTCAGGGGGGCCCGGCCCAGTGGTGGAAGGAGGGGCGTGGGTGGAGGGGACTGCGGCGCCGAGCCCCCCTTGGAGGCCTGGGGAATTTTGTCCCCCCTGCCCCCTCCTCTTGGCAGCCCTGCCTGTTATGTTTAAATCGGCCAAAGATATACCAGGGTTTGACGCTGCCAAATTTGACCACCAAACCCTGTTTTAAAAAAATCGGCGGATAGCTGGTTATATTGCGTGATATAACTGGTTATCCACCAGCCGCTACCTGTGGATATTCAGCAGAGGATAGCCGGTTAGCCACCGCTGAATATCAGCAGATAGCTGGTTAAGCACCATTTAACTGGTCAGCATCCGTTCTGAACGGTTAAATAGCACTAAATATCGGGTGGACAGTCTTTGCTCCTGCTAAGGTGCAGCCATCTGGTTAACCTTACAGAGTTTTAGGATTAAGGGGTGAATTTTCTGAAGCTTAGTTAAGAGTTACGTGCATAGATGGGCTTAATGTGCTTGAGTAGATTTTCAGCCACACAAAACTCCTTGCACAAGTTCATCATGTACATAAATGTGGTGGCTGTATAAAAAATGAGATGTTCCATATGGATCTGGTATGCTGAGAATGCACCCAGATGTTACATCATTACTTTGAGGTGTTTAAGTTTCACACATACATTGTGGTTTAAACACACTGTGTTGCAACTATTTAAATATACAAAAAATTAAGAATGGAGGAAGAAGGCCTTTGTGTGTCTGCGGTACTTTCCTGCTTCAATAAATACAGTAACCAGCAGAACCTCACTTCATCATTGGCCAAAAGCCCTCCATCATCTCCAGTTTCTTTCTTCTATATCTTTTCCTTCTTCTATATGTCTTCAAATATATTTATAATTTTTTATAAAACAGCACTCTAAGGATAGCTCAATTAGCTAAATCAGCTAAGCACACTTATCTTGTAAGCCCAACGGGGTCCCGTTTCACCCAGAACTTTTCTTGGCTTTCTCAAGGGAATAAATGTGCCCAGCATTACTCACAAAGACACAGCATACATCTTAGCTTGTCGACTTACCTCAGCTAATGTTGTCCTTTGTTCACATCTGAGATCTAGACTTTATCAAGTCATGCCATGCCTTTTTCTAGATGATCAGGAACCAGAAAGTTCACCCTGCTATTTTCTGAGATAGTCTGCCCTAAATTACTGCACATGCTGGAGGTGGGGGAGGGGGGGGGGTAGCTGTCGGACTCCATCAGTGACCATAAACGGATTCACTAGACTTCATGTCACCAATACTCACATTATCAAAGGCATCAATATGAATATCTTCCCTCTCACAAAGATGTATTATGCTGGAGACGCATCCAGAGGAGGCTGCACAGGAGGACAGCAAGCAATAAACACATGTTAATGTGGAAAACCCAAAAGCAAGATATTCCACATTTATCCTCTAATATATAACGTTTGCATGTTAAATCCAAAAACATTAGTTGGGCTTTTATGTAAATGGACTAACAAATAAATTTGACCACATTAAACAAAAGAGGTGTTATGGGGGATGGCCGCATGAGATTGGTGGGCTGACAGCACATGGAACTTGCACCATCATTTTAAGACACATAAAGGAGGTCATTTTATTCATTTATTTACTTATTTGTTACATTTTCCCACCTATTGCAGGCTCAGTGTGGCTTACATAGTACTGTAAAGGCGTTTGCCAAGTTCGGTAGAGAAACAAATACATGGTGATGTTGTGGTCGATTAAGGTTCAGACACAATGGGGATCGAAGAGAGGAGAGGTTATATAGTGTCCATTACGAGCTTTAGTTTTGCTGTATTGCAGAGTGTAGGCATTTATGTTGGGTCGGTAGGGTATGCCTTTTTGAACAGGTTGGTTTTTAGTGATTTCCTGAAGTTTAGATGGTCGTAGGTTGTTTTCACAGCTTTTGGCAGTGAGTTCCATAGTTTTGTGCTTATATAGGAGAAGCTGGATGCGTAGGTTGCTTTGTATTTGAGTCCTTTGCAGTTTGGGTAGTGGAGGTTTAGGTATGTTTGTGATGATCTGGTTGTGTTTCTGGTTGGTAGATCTATGAGGTCTGTCATGTAGCCTGGGACTTTGCCGTAGATTTTGTGGACCAGGGTGCAGATTTTGAAGGTAATACGTTCTTTGATTGGGAGCCAATGCAGTTTTTCTCGGAGGGGTTTGGCACTTTCGAATCGTGTTTTACCAAATATCAGCCTGGCTGCTGTGTTTTGAGCGGTTTGGAGTTTCTTTGTGAGTTGTTCTTTACATCCCGCATAGATTCCATTGCAATAGTCTGCATGGCTTAGTACCATTGATCGTATTAGGTTACGGAATATTTCCCTCGGGAAGAAAGGTTTTACGCATTTAAGTTTCCACATTGAGTGGAACATTTTCTTTGCTGTGGAGTTCACTTGGCTCTCAAGTGTAAAGTTGCGGTCAATTGTAACGCCGAGTATTTTCAGGCTATCTGAGAAAGGGAGGGTGTGGTCTGGGGTGTTTATGGTTGTGGGTTTGTATGTATTGTGTTGAGATGAGAAGATGAGGCAGTGTGTTTTGTCAGTGATCAGTTTCAGTTGAAATGAGTTTGCCCATGAATCCATAGTGTTCAGACCGAGCTTGATTTCATTGGTGATTTCTGTCAGATCATGTCTGAAGGGAATGTATATTGTGACATCGTCTGCGTAGATGAATGGGTTGAGACCTTGATTGGATAAGGACTTAACTAGCGGGATCATCATTATGTTGAAAAGTATTGGTGATAGTGGTGATCCTTGAGGTACTCCGCAGTCTGCTTTCCACGGTGGTGAAATGTTTTAGAAAGAGCTAAGTCACATGTGTAAAAAGCTAATTTATACTTGTAAATAGAGGACCTTATGAAAACAGGCATCCAGATGGCAGATGAAATTTAATGTGGGTAAGTGCAAAGTGATGCACATGTGGAAAAATAATCTACACTGTAACTGTTATCTACACAATCCTAGGTTAAAAGGATCTAGGCGCTATCATGGACAACATATTAAAATCATCTCCTCAGCTATAAAAGCAAAGAAAATGTTAGGGGTTATTAGGAAATGAATAGTGAATAAAGCAGAGATCAAAATGCTCTGTATTGCTTCATGCTGCAACTGTACCTTGAGTACCGTGTGTAATTCTGGTCACCACCAGAGACATAGCCAGACATGATAGTTTGGGTGGGCCTGAACCTGAATTGGGTGGGCACACAATCCCCCCCCCCCCACCGCGCTTTCTGCCCCACTCCTGCTGCTGTACAGGCCTCTCCTCTCACATACATGCTCAGTTGTTGTGCAGTGCCCTGGAATTTGTTGCCAGGATGATGTGGTAAAAACAGTTGGCATAGCTGGGTTTTAAAAATGGCATGGACAAGTTCCTGGAGGAAAAGTCCATAAACCATTATTAAGGTAGACCTAGGGAAAGCCACTGCTTATCTCTGGGAGTAAATAGCATGGAATCCCTCTACTTTTGGAATCCAGCCAAATACCACTTGTGACCTAGATTGTTCACTGTTGGAGACAGGATATTGGGCTTGATGGACCTTTGGTCTGACCCAGTACGGTAGTTCACATGTTAAGTAGCAATTTTAGAAAAGTCACTCATTATATGTGTATATCTGTAGCACATGCAGATTTCAAAGGGACATGTTCTGGGCAGATTTTTAAAATACAAATCTACTGTACTTCACAGTCAAAATTTACACCTTAATTTATTTATTTCCTTAGACATCCAGTGCAACATGAGGTTTAAAGTGATACTCGCACATTTAGCTGTTATAGCACCCTGATATCTGAGCACAGTGTATTTGGGTACCTCGTGTTTAAGAGTAGGGAGGATGTGTGCAGGTTTAAAAGACTTTTGAGAGCTGAAGTGTGCTCCACCCCAAAAAGTAGAAGTTTAGGATACTCTTTCTGTTCAGCTGAGGCTAGGAAAGCTAGAGGCGATCAAAGTGCTGTGCAAAGACAGCTAAATTATTCCTGTGCAGAAATATTATTTTCTGTTTTATGGTCTATATTTCAAGATTTTCTTGAGTGTGGTGAATACATACACCCATCTTGTCCCTATCTATATATCTGTAATTGGCCCCTCAGCTATATGGTAAGATGTATTGTAGAAAAGCATTAGTATCATAGCAGTGTTATTTGAATGTTCTAATTGTGTGCTTATTAGGCATTTCATTAGTATTATGCTGACATATTATATCTCTGTTATTTGATTTTCAGTGCTGTTAATTGTGTATATTTTTGATACTGTTTCATAGTATTTGGTTTCAGTTTGCTGTTTTCAAGTTTACCTCATTTTTTATTTTATGTTTATATTTGATCATTTTGCTATTGTTATGCTGTTAACAAAATTATAAGTTTTTTTATGTTAAACTGTTCCTTCTGTACACCACCTTGGGTGAATATCTTCATAAAGGCAGTTAATAAATCCAAATAAATAAATTATTTGTTACATTTGTATCCCACATTTTCCCACCTATTTGCAGGCTCAATGTGGCTTACATAGTGCCGGAGAGGCATTTGCAGGCTCCGGTGTGAACAAATACAAAGTGATGTTGTGGTAGGATAGAGTTCATGTGGCACAGCCACATTAGGGAATCGTACAGCGGAAGAGTTGAGTTATGTCCATTACATTCTTTAGTTTTGTTGTGTTGCAGAGATCAGGCATTTAAGTTGGATCGGTGGGGTATGCCTGTTTGAACAGGTTCGTTTTTAGTGATTTCCGGAAGTTCAGGTGATCGTACGTCGTTTTCAAGGCTTTTGGTAGTGCGTTCCACAGTTGTGTGCTTATGTAGGAGAAGCTGGATACGTAAGTTGATTTGTATTTAAGGCCTTTGCATTTGGGTAGTGCAGGTTTAGATATGTTCGTTTTGATTCGGATGTATTTCTAGTTAGTAAGTCGATTAGGTCTGTCATGTATCCTGGGGCTTCACAGTAAATGATTTTGTGAACCAGGGTGCAGATTTTGAAAGCAATGTGATTGGGAGCCAGTGTAGCTTTTCGCGGAGCAGTTTCATGCTTTCAAATTGCCTTTTTACAAATATTTATTTGTTACATTTGTATCCTGCCTTTTCCCACTCAAAGTTATTAGTCTAGCTGCCGTGTTTTGAGCGGTCTGAAGTTTCTTTAAGGTTTGTTCTTTGCATCCCGCATAGAGTCCATTGCAGTAGTCTACATGGCTTAGTACCATTGAATGTATCAGGTTACAAAATGTGACCCTCGGGAAGAATTGTTTCAAGCATTTGAATAAATGAAGAGGCCCTTTTACTAAGATGCGTTAGGTGCTAACATGCACCTAATGCAGCTTAAAAATGGCATACTGCAGTACACACTCATGTGTGGTGCGGTAACTGCCAAATTTGCACATGTTAATCCGGGCGCTAATAAATTTTAGTAATTTATTTGTGGAGAGGGCATGTCAGGGGGCGGAGAGTGGGCATTCCTACGCTAATCAGCACAGCTACATTACTTCACACTATCTGGTTAGCGCAGAATTCGCGCATGAGCTCTTTCTGCCTACAAAAGAGGTGATGGTAAGGGCCGACATGCTAATTCTTTTCAATAGCTGCATGCTAATAGAAAAATGACCATTTTACTGCTGCGGCATAAATGTCCTTAGCTGTCAGGAAAAACCCATGCAAGGGCACGCTAAGGCCAATTTTTGCTGGAGCATAGTAAAAGAACCCCAAAAGTTCATTGACACAGAACAGTTCTGCCCACGTACACAACTGAATGTTTTAACCAGCATTAAGGAGCAGCCCCAACTCCTACAGATGCTGGAGAACATAAGGCTTGCCTATAATCCATTTTAGCTTTTCTGATCAGAAATCCTTAGGCTGACCCTAGATCCCCACTTTCCCTCCCTTCCCACTCCCAGCACAGTGCAAGGGGGTCCGACTTCGGAAATCCACCGCGTCCTCATTAGCGCCACGCTAAGAATAAAATGGCCAAATGGCAGAGTAAGAAAAAGTAATAACCCTGGGATTCTGAAGTGGTCTATTGCCAATAACATCTTTCCTAATTATTATCATTGCTATTAAGATACAGCCAGGTTAGCAGAGGGTTGGGAGGGGTAGGGAGATTTAAAATAACCATTTCAATGTTGCAGAGGATCAGAGGTGGCAAAGTGGGAACTAGGACAGAAACACAGGAAGGTAAAATGATTTTGCCCAAGAATACACACAGAGTTGATCCCAGGTTCAACTTCTACTCTGACTAGTTAAAGGCAAAGTAAGCTGTTTTCTAGATAGTTAAAATTGAAAGTCATTAAAGTGGATACACCCATTTTCCAATCCCACCACCACCAACATCCCTACTTCCTTGTCTGCCTGACCCATCCTGATAAATTTAAACCACCACTGGAAAATCATTTTGCCAAAAGTGTAAATGCAGCTTCTCCATTATCAATGTCAAACACCAACCCTCCCCCCCCCCCAAACCCCCCCCCCAAACATGCTACATTTAAGAACACATGTCTTTCATACTGCCTTGATCTCATGCCCTTAGGCTGTCCCTCCCCCTTCCCACCCAGCCTGTGACTTGGAGTCTGCTGTAGTCGCCACAGAACAAATGTGTGGGATAGACATGGTTAGAACAGCAACCTGTGACTGGGACATTATTCCCAATAACTGGAGGCTCTCTTGCTATAACCAAAGGGTTTTCTGACCCTCAAATACATTAAAAAGGGAAGGATCAATTGATTTCTTATAAGAGGGTACCAGGTGAGATTTCTCTTAGGTTAGGGGCAAACTTGTAGAAAATGTATCACCTACTGAGCGTAACTAGAAAAATCTAATTATTAAATGTTCTGGTTCACAGGTTTCCTCTCTATAGTCACAGACTCATAAAGTATAACTTCTGTCCTTGCTTATTCCCACACACAAACTATATATTAATTAAAAGCATTAGAGTTGCCCCCTGTGGTCTCTGAAAACCACCTGGCACCTTGTCCTTATATTTTATGTCAGCCCTGCAAGATCAGTATGCCTGTTCTTCTCTTTCTTCCTACCCCCAACCCAGAAAAACAGATGTTCTATGCAATAACAAGATCTTCATGTACTGTGTTGCTCAGAGGTGGAGTCACCGAGGTCTTCCAGGACCATTCTATTTCTACACCATCACACCCATGGACATGTAAGCCAGATTGTTAAAGTCACTAAAGCTGTAAATCCTAGGAGTGAGGGGGGTAAAATCAGGATCAGCCTGTCCATAATGACAATGCATTTGTCTGCTCACATTGTAATGTCCACATTTGGTTTGATGGACCCCTCATTGGTCATACCTGTTTGTTAAACCCTTCAGCAGATAGGACTTTGCCCACCATTCTTCAGGTAGATCATGGAAACAATATCAAAAAGATAGGGAAACTTCAAACTAAAGAGGGGCTGGATCAGTTACTGGGGAAGCCTTTTGCTTGAAAAGTAAGTATTGTAAGCCAGGAATGAGGGCATAACATTGCTTCAGCAAAAACTGAAATGAACTGTATTACACATAAAGGTATTATCATTTTTACTATGGGGCTGAAGATTTTACTAGAGATTCCAGTGTGAAAGCCCTCAAAACATTGAGCGTGTGGGAGAGTTTCAAAAAGTGCTTGAGACTCCAGCAAAACATGGAGGAGAGGGTTTAGCTCCAGGAAGATACTCGTCCACAAGCCACCTGATACATCAGAGGTGGTCAACCTTGGTCCTCGAGAGCCGCAACCCAGATGGTTTCTGGATTTCTGCAAAGAATGTACATGAGATCTATTGATACAATGAAGGCAGTGCACGCAAATAGATCTCATGCATATATATTGAAAAACACAACTGGGCTGTGACCCTCAAGGACCAAGGTTATCACCCCTGTAATAGATGATACTGCTGGACCAAACATGCGGTGGAAGGACTAAACAGGACAAGAGCAGAAAAAGAAAAATCCCTAAAAAGGTTTTCAAACTCTGTAGCCACTACAACCCCCTCTCCCAATCCATGCCTTTAGAAGTCATCAGTTTTACCTGTAGAAGAAGTTTCACACATTCTGGTTGACAGGAGCAGGCAGCCAAGTGGAGAGCTGTACGACCTAGAAATGAAGAGTCACATTTAGGCTATTGTATTAGTAGTTTAATATCTGCCATCAAGGAGGCAGGTGGTTATGAGAGCTTTCAAAGGGGAAGAAGGAAACGTCTTTGTCATTCCACTTGCTTACTTGATTCTGGTCAAGAATACTCAGACCTAGCAAGATAAAGTAAGTTGTCAATGGTCAACAAGAGAAGCAGTTACAAGTTTTATCCAAAACTAAGAGCCCTGTTTGCTAAGATGCACTAGCATTTGTAGCACGTGCTAATTTTTAAAGTGTGCTGTGTAGACGCCCATAGGAATATTATGAGCATCTACACAGTTAGCATATGCTAATGCTTAGCGTGCACTACAGACGCTAACGCGCCTCTAGCACGGCTTAGTAAACAGGGCCCTAAGTGTGAGAGTAACCCCATTTTATGTTGAGTTGCACTGGCTTCCTTTGAGGCAAGGGGAATTTTAAAATTGTGTACCCTAGTTTTTCTGATATTTACGGGGAAAACACCCAAGACTTGAATAAATGAATTATGCTATCTAATTTTAGGAAGCAAAGGTTGGGGGGGGGGGGGTTATTTGAATTTGACATTTCCCTTTCCTAGAGGGGTTTAAATACAAGGTAGTACATGCAGCTACTTTGCCCTACTTGACAGCAAAAATGGTGGAATATGGAATATTCCTTGTTATAAGATGTTTGGTAAAGCTCTGAAAATGTACTTGTTTGAAAGATATGTATTGGGTAAATCTGAGGTATGGTTATGTATACATTTGTTTTTATTGTAATTCCTGGTATGTCCAGTTTTCTTATCATGTGAAAATCGCACTGAACTCTTCTGGTTTGTTGCGATTCATAAAAAATAAAGTAAAGTTAAGGTCAGGATTGAGTTATTGCCCACAATTTATTCTAACACTGAGTTCAGTGTTGTGATCTCTACATGGCAATGCCTCTCTCAGCATCAACCAGTTGATGCATCTGTGAAAGGCCATATGATTGGAAACATGCATACCATGCACTTTCAGATGTGTCACACTCCAAGGGAGTCAGACTTACCATCATCATTTTTAGCATTGATTTCTACACCATGAGCCAGCAGGATATTTAGGCACTCAGAGAAACCTCTGGAGGCAGCCAGATGGAACCTTCAAGATGAGTTAAGAGAGGTTTTTACCACCATTTAATTGCATACAGAGCATTTAACAGGGTTGATCGGTCTTTATGGGCTCCTTCTCCAATAACTACCTGAATACTCAAGTTCATCTTGGGACAAGCCAGATGTGCCACCGGAAGCCCTCTGAACACTGATTAGAGATCATTGGCCATAAATGCCAGATAAGCAAAAAATGGCCAGTCTTTCTGACCACAGTCTAGTCTGATGAGAGATCACCACCCCCCCACCACCACCACCACCACCACCACCATACCCTACCCATCAACTACATTCGGTAATAGGTCAACTACATTCACATTCAGGGAGTTCTAAAGCCAAAGCTGACAAAGGAAAACCCTTGATCACAGCTTGTAAAGATCTCCAGCAAAATAAAGATTAATTTAAGCAGATGCTTTGGTCAAAACAATATCAGTACATTGACAAGTTATCACCATAGCAAAATTGGACATACGTGGATTGCCCCTTGGGGTGACTTTTGCCGCCTTGATTGGCTTCTTGGACAGAATGGAAGAGACTTTCTCCACATCTCCTTTCTCCACTGCCTGGAAGAGTTTCTGGTCATACTTGTTCCATTTCTCCACCTGATTTGAACAATTAAATAAACAATATCAGTTACGTTTGCACCAGTAAATCCAGTATCCTGGATCAAAGTGTGGCTGGCCATCAAGAAGGCTTTTCCCCACGCCAACGGCCAGAAAGATTCTTCTTAGAGTATTTGCACAGGTGCAGTTCAAACCCTATGCAAACTCTGAAGAAAATACATGCTTTAAGCTGGACATTCTGGAAGCCACTCCCTCAGCTTATTTATTTTCATTTATTCATTGTTTTTATAGTCTGCCTTATAACCATGGTAGATCACAACAATTGACAACACTATTTGTAATACATAAAGACATAAAAAAAAATCAACCATTCTCCCAATAGACCTTAAACCTCACTCTTCTCAGACATCCCAGTAGACCTCGAAACTCATTCTTCTCAGATATTCAGTGACATCTACCCAGATAGTTCTGCTAAATATATTGGGTAGACCACTAGGATACTACCCTGTCAGTTGCAAGTGGAATGTGGGAATTGCTGCTGGAGACCCAATGAAGGAGCCAGATAACTGTGGGGAGTGGGGGAAGAGGTGCTGGACCTGTGTACGAAGGGGGGGGGGGGAGTACAGCAACAGGAGAGGAGAGAATTGCATGTCTGTATGTCAGGAGTAACAGGTTTTAACAACAGAAGGGGAGACACAGGTGTAAGTATAGGGGAAGGATGCAGCAGGAGAGGAGAAAGGTAGGTGCCTGTATGGAGAGTAGGGGGAACAATGTGCTGTGGGAAGTAAGTGTGTGTATGCAACTTTTCATTATATTCACCAGGTTTAAAAAAATCTCCATGCAGTGGGAATTTATTAGTACCGAGCCATCCAGCCCAGAGGTGCGATTAATCATGTGATTACAATTTTTAATACCATGATTAATTTTGATTAAAAATGTTTAATAATTGCCCACCCCTGGTTTTTAGTATTATACCTCTGAAGCAGCCTCGAGTGGGTGAATATGGACCACGTCGGGTGATTGTTTTAATAAAGGAATCTCGTTTTGGAGCATTTGTTTGGGATCTGCTTTTCTTTTCCTACATATCTGTAATACCATATGCATGCACTACCTTCATTGTATGCAGATTTATCTCATGCATATTTATTGTGGGTATCCTGAATACCTGACTGGCTGGATGTGTCCAAAACTGGGGTTAAGACTCCCCGAATTCAAGAAATGCTTACTGCAGTGGTTCCCAAACCTGATCCTGGAGGCACCCCAGCCAGTCAGGTTTCAGGATACCACGGTGAATATTCATGAGAGAGATTGCATGTACTGCTACTGCATGCAAATCTATCTCATGAATATTCATTGTGGATATACTCAAAAACTGACTGGCTGGGGTGCCTCCCGGACCAGGTTGAGAACCACTGATCTATTGTTCTACCATGAGATGGAGAAAAGCCTTGGGAAAGAGAGTTGAGAAGAAAGGAGAGAAAGGGGAATTAAAATTGTGTAGCTGACCCATATGGTGGTATGGTAGGAACTCACTATTAGAGCCCCATATTTTTTTAATACTTTTTTCTATCTGCAGTCTCTCTTTCCCATTGCAATGCGGAAATGATTGGCAAGGTGAAGGGAGCCTTCCTAGTTCCCCTTAATGCCCATGATTTGGCAAACCAACTTATGGAGGAATCTTAGCATCTGATCCCTAAAAGATTTGCTGGGGTTTGATGTTCTGGGGAATATGAAAGTGGCTGCCTGGATGGATCTAGATGTTTTCTGTAACCCCAGTGAAAGGAATCATTCTGCCTTTCTCCCCACCTTCAGGACCATATATAACAGTTGGGCAGGCAGCAATCTTGCTGCATCTGGAAGGGAATTAAGTATCATAGAGGGGGAACGTGCACCAGTGTTCACTGTGCTCATCTGGAAGAAACCCCATGGACAATCAGGGAACTTGGGACTGGTCTGCTTCCTGGGAAGTCATTGTGGAGGGAGAACAGAGGACGAGACTCAGCTTCAGAGATCAGAAACAGCAAATAAGAAGACAAGGTAGGTCCTGGATCGCCTATGGTGAAAGCATGGGCGAATAGGGGGTGGAGGAGGGTGCTGTGCTGTGTTGAAGTATTATAGGATCTGATTTTTTTTTTTGGGGGGGAGGTTGATATTGTGTATTTGTATTGCAAATGTAAAATTGTCTCAGGTCTGCTGCTCCATGCAGGTCCTCCCCTCAATGTCCTTTTTTAAAGTATGATAATTTTTGTTTAGGTTTGAGTAGAAATACTCTGTAATTTATTCTATCTTCACGCCACATAGGGATCCTTTGTATAATATCCCAGGCCTTTTTGAATTCTGTCACTGTTTTCATCCCTACCACCTGTGGACGAGAATTCAAAACATCCACGTGCAGCTTGCATAAAATATATTTTCTGCTGTGCTTTTCAGTTTCCTTCTTTGCAGCTTCATTTCATCTCCTTTAGGTCTATAGCAGTGATGGCGAACCTATGGCACGCGTGCCAGAGAGGGCACGCAGAGCCTTCTCTGTTGGCACACGCGCCCAGCCACTTTCCATTCATCCTTCGTGACAAAAAGAAAAAAAATAAGCAATCGCGGCACCGCAGCCTGGGCAGCCATCAGCTCTGCAGCTAGGGGGGTGTCGCCAGCGTGTACCTTCCTTGCTCACTGTGTCGTCTCCTGTAAGGCTCCCGAGTCCCGCCCAAGGAAGTTTGCTGCGTCTCCAGTCCAGCCCATCTGGACCTAAACGTCACGGCGTCGCGTTCTTCCTCCCCCTGCAGCACCTGTGCGCCAGCACGCAGCCGCCGCTCCGCGACTCCCGCCTAAGCCGCCTTGTGCTTCAGCTGCAGTGCTGCACTCCACCCCCCGCCGAGCCACTGGTATTGTCGGCACTCGGCAGAAGAGAAGAATCGGATTGTAGTTGGAGGAGCAGAGCACACAGAGCCCAGGTAAACTTTGAAGTTTAATTCGCAGTGGAAGTTGAGGGTGGGGGTGGGTAACTGAATTTTGTGCTCATTTTTTCAACACTGTTCTATATGAAGTATAAATGCTTTTTTGGAAGTGGAAGTTGACGGTGAGGGTGCTGCTGTCTTAGTTTGCACTGGGTATACTGGAGCTGTAACAGCTTACAGAAATGATTTATAATGAAAAAAATCATGTTATTTTTTTCTCCTATACTAGTATAATATTTTCAATTATGTCTGTTTATATGCGCCATGGCTGGTGTAAGGGGTGTGGCTATCATAGGGGTGGAGTCAAATGTGGTGACCCCACCCATAATGAGTACCAGCACCTGTTGGCACTTTGCGATAAATAATTAGATTTTGGGTTGCTGTTTGGGCACTCGGTCTCTGAAAGGTTCGCCATCACTGGTCTATAGCCTCCCTATTTTAAGGAAAGATTTGTCTGTTCATTAATGTCTTTCAAGTATTTAAGATATTAATGTATTCTACAAAATATTAATTAAAAAAAAAGCTGAGTGAATGGGGAAGGGATCTTGGGCAGGGGTTGGTGGATTTCTCAGATTTGCAATGGGGGAATTCAGTCCTAGAACACAGCAAGCTTGCCCTGTGTTAGCAATTCACAATATATTTGGTTTGTAGTATTCCAGCAGCTATTCTTTTCAAAATGGGGCCAGTTCTGAATTGCCCCATCTCCATTTGAAAGCTTTCTAGAATAGGGGGAACGCTTCCTTTCTTTTTCAAAGGAAAAAGAGTGTCTCTCTTGCATGAAGATCATAGTTTCTGTATTTGGGAGGAATATTTTAGACCCACTAACAGGAATAGAAATTACATTCTAAATCTAAATTTCCCAAGCACTCTCCCCACTGCACCCAGTTTTTCATGTCACACCCTGGTCTTAGCTTCTGCACCAGGGGGGTTAGTGACATCAACCTTGTGTGGTGTGTGCATTGTAATGAGAGAGCTGCTACACAGTCACCAAAGCCACTTTGCAGAGTGGATTCCACCCTAATTACAGTCTATCCAAAAATGTTAGTCTACACCTTGTACTTTTAACAAGGGAGGAAAACATGTTGATGTTCAGTACAAGTCAAGACACCTGGGAGTGTCAGCACATGAGTGCTTATAAAGCTAAAATTGTCAAGCTGGGCCCTTACAGCTGGGCCCTTCCCCTGCTTCACCCTATGGTCATGTTTCCCACTAAAACCAGCTGACCTCTAGAGATCCAGCTTAGACCTGGCTATGTTTGATCAAAAATCAATCACTCAGTTCATTTTAAAAACTAGTTCTGTTCTGTATTACTCCATCACATATTACTGATTTTAAATTATATTTAGATACTCATTCTACCTTGTTGTCTATTGACAATTATATGAATATAAATAGATGGCATATGTCACTATGGTATAACCCTAAACTTCTCATTGACCATACTATTATTTCTCCGAGGACAAGCAGGCTGCTTGTTCTCACAAGTGGGTCGACATCCACGTCGGCCCAGGAAGCGGCAAAATTTTTCTAGCAAAAATATAAGACTTTTGCCAGAGTCTTCTGGTGCGCAAGCAACGCGCACTGTGCATGCATGGACGACTTCCCACCCGTTGCGAGCGTGCCTCCTCAGTTCTTTTTTGTCCGGACGAGGTGACAGTGTTTTTTTCGGCTCTCCGTTTTTTTGGCCCTGGAACAAAAGCCTGATGACTTTTTTCTTTATTTTTTCTATTTCTTTTAAATTTTTTTATTCCCGTAGTTTCCTTTCATGTTTTTTTGGCCTATTATTAAGTTTACTTTCTTTCGACGCGGCTGGATTTTCCCCTTTTTGTGTCCTTCACTTTTTTGGCACAATCGCGTCGTTTGATTTCGCCAAAGCCGTTTTTCCTTCCATGTCATCGAGGACACCCAGTGGCTTCAAACGTTGTACTCGGTGCAACCGGACCATCTCAGGTACCGATACCCACGCCTGGCGTATCCAGTACCTTGGGCCCGACCATACCCCAGCCGCTTGTAGTCTGTCTTCATACGAAGAAATGGACTCAAGTGTCTCGAGAAGCCCAGCGAGGAAAAGCTTTTTGGGGCTCGGTCCGGTCCCTTGACGTCAACAACGGCATCGGTGTCAACATCGACAGGAGCATCGACGTCGGAAGGAGAGGTAATGTCTGTCCCGAGACCACCACATGCTGGGAGCAGTGAGGCGTCGAGTGTGTCTCCACCTGTCTCGAGGCCTCCTGTTATGCAGGCCCCCCGGGATCGACCTTCGTCGGACCCGGCCCCGAGGAGACGTGAGGATTCCACGTCCTCCTCATCGGTACCGAGGAGTCTCGATGACGGGCGTTGAGCAAAGGCTAAAAGCACCGTCATCGTTCTCCTTCAACACAACGGTGCCGGGAGCTCCGGGGCGTCGAGAGTGTCGGCACCCGAGAAGCGTTGGCATCGAGAGGACCACTCCCCCTCTATACAGGAGGTGCCGATGCATCGATCTCCTGACAGCCCGATACCTCCTCCCGAGCCTCAACAGATTCTGCCACCGACCCTGCAGCCTTTTCCGATGGCGGCTCTAAAGGAATGCATCCGGGCCCTGATTCCAGAGCTTCTGGAGGGATTGCTGCGCCAGTCTGCTTCGGTGTCAGGGGTGCTTGCGCCTTCCGTGCCGCTGGCTGCAGCAGTGTCTGGCCCTTCTTCTGCGGAGAGGTCCCGGCCTCAGTGCCACCTGCAGCATCAACGTCAGCTGCCACCCGGGTTGACTCCCCTTCGACGTCGGTGGAGGAAGCGTCACCGCAATCTAGGCGGGCGTCAACTTCTCGACATCGCCATTGAGGACATCATTCCTCAGCATCAAGGCAGGCTCACTCGGGGTGCCCTGAGGGACGGTCTTATCCGATACTGAAGAGGAGCGTTCGTGGGAGTCAGAGGAAGAGCCCAGGTACTTTTCTTCTGATGAGTCCTTTGGGATTCCCTCCTGAACCTTCCCCTCCACCAGAAAGGAGACTATTTCCACCGGAAAGTCTGTCCTTACATCTTTTGTCCAGGAAATGGCTATGGCTATTCCTTTTCCCTATGGAGGTTGAGGATGAAGCCCAGGGCTGAGATGCTTGAGGTCCTGGATTATCCTTCTCCACCTAGAGAGGCTGTGATGGCTCCTCTACATAAGGTACTGAAGGAAGTCCTTATGCGGAACTGGTCGTTCCCTCTGTCTGGCTCCGTGATCCCGAAGAAAACTGAATCCCAGTATCGGATCCACAGTGGACCTGGATTGATGAGGTCTCAGTTACCCCACAATTCCATGGTGGTGGACTCTGCCCTCAAGAGAGCCAAGAGTACTAGGGACTATGCCTTGGCGCCCCCAGGCAGAGAAGCTAGGACTCTTGATTCTTTTGGGAGGAATACGTATCAGGCCGCTATGCTTGCTGTCAAAATTCAATCTTACCAGCTCTTTACGAGCATCCACTTGCGGAACTCGGTGAGGCAACTGTCCAGCTTGGTTGATGCACTCCCTCTGGAGCAGGCCGAGCCTTTTTGCCAGGTGGTCAAGTAGCAGAAGGCGTGTCGAAAGTTCCTGGCCAGGGGTACGTTTGACACTTTTGATGTAGCATCCAGGATCGCTGCCCAAGGTATAGTGATGCGCAGACACTCATGGCTGTGTGTCTTTGACCTGGATCATTCGGTCCAGCAGCGGGTGGCGGATGTTCCTTGCCGGGGGGATAACCTTTTTGGTGAGAAAGTAGAGGATCTAGTTGACCAGATCAAGAAGCACTATGATGCTATGGATTCTCTCTCCTGCCGGGAGTCTTCTGCTACTACCTCCTCATCTAGGAGGTTTTTTGGAGGGAAGAGGAGTGCTCCCTATTCCTATGCTAAGCGTAGGTACACTACTGCTGCTCGGCAGCCTGCCCAGGCTCAGTCCCAGCGCGTTTGTTCTCGTCAACAGCGTGCGCCTAAGGCCACTGCGGCTCCCCAGCAAAAGCAAGGGACAAGCTTTTGACTGGCTCCAGTTCAGCATAGCCTCAGTAAACGTGTCTGTACCGGACGACTTGCCAGTTGGGGGGAAGTTAATGTTTTTTCAACACAGCTGACCTCTTATAACTTCCGACCGGTGGGTTCTTCAAATTGTCTGGTTAGGATATACCCTCAATCTGGAATCCAAGCCTCCAAATTGCCCACCGGGAGCTCAGTGCTACAGCTCCCAGCACAAGCAGGTACTTGCAGAGGAACTCTCCACCCTTCTACAGTCCCAAGCGGTTGAACCCGTTCCACCAGGGGAAGAAGGGCTGGGATTCTATTCCAGGTACTTCCTTGTGCAAAAGAAAACAGGGGGGATGCGTCCCATCCTAGACCTAAGGGTCCTGAACAAATTTCTTATCGGAGAAAAGTTCAGGATGGTTTCCCTAGGCACCCTTCTTCCCATGATTCAGGAAAACGATTGGCTATGCTCTCTGGACTTAAAGGATGCTTACATACACATCTTGATACTTCCAGCTCACAGGAAGTATCTTCGATTTCGGCTGGGAACACAGCACTTTCAGTACCATGTACTGCCTTTTGGCCTGGCGTCTGCACCCAGAGTGTTTACCAAATGCCTAGCTGTAGTCACAGCGTCGCTACTCAGACTGGGAGTGCATGTGTTTCCTTATCTCAACGCTTGGCTAGTGAAGAGCACCTCGAAGGAAGGTGCTCTGTCCATGCGAATGACTATTCAGGTGCTGAAGCTACTGGGGTTTGTCATCAATTATCCCAAGTCCCATCTCACCCCAGTCCAAAAATTGGAATTCATTGGAGCTCTGCCGAACACTCAGACAGCTTGAGCTTATCTCCCCGAGGCAAGGGCGGGCAGCCTTCTGTCCCTGGTATCCATGGTTTGAGCATCTCAGCAGGTTACGGCTTGGCAGATGTTGAGACTTCTGGGGCACATGGCCTCCACAGTTCATGTAACGCCCATGGCATGTCTACATATGAGATCAGCTCAATGGACCCTAGCTTCCCAGTGGTTTCAAGCTGCGGGGGATCTAGAGGATGTAATCCAACTGTCCACCGACTTTTGGAATTCTCTTCAGTGGTGGACGATTCGATCCAATTTGCCCATGGGGCGACCATTCCAAGTTCCTCAGCCACGAAAAGTGCTGACGACGGAGGCATCTCTCCTGGGGTGGAGAGCTCATGTAGATGGGCTCCACACTCAGGGAGCCTGGTCCTTTCAGGAAAAAGGTCTGCAGATCAACCTCCTGGAATTACGAGCGATCTGGAATGCTCTAAAGGCTTTCAGAGATCGGCTGTCCAACCGAGTAATCTTAATTCAGACAGACAATCAGGTTGCCATGTTTTACACCAACAAGCAGGGGGGCACCGGATCTCGCCCTCTGTGTCAGGAAGCCGTCCAGATGTGGCTTTGGGCTCGCCGTCACGGCATGTTTCTCCAAGCCACTTATATGGCAGGCGTAAACAATAGTCTGGCCGACAGGTTGAGCAGGATAATGCAACCTCACGAGTGGTCACTGAACATGGGCGTAGTCCGCAAGATCTTCCGAGTATGGGGCACCCCCTCGGTGGATCTTTTTGCCACTCAGATCAATCACAAGGTCCCTCAGTTCTGTTCCAGGCTTCAGGCCCACGAAAGACTAGCGTCAGATGCCTTTCTCCTACATTGGGGGACAGGCCTTCTGTATGCGTATGCTCCCATACCTCTAGTAGGGAAGACTTTGCTGAAACTCAAGCAAGACTGGGGAACCATGATCCTGATTGCACCCTTCTGGCCACGTCAGATTTGGTTCCCCTTCTGCTGGAGTTGTCCTCCGAAGAACCGTGGAGATTGGAGTGTTTTCCAACCATCATCACTCAGAACGAGGGGTCGCTTCTACATCCCAACCTGCAGTCTCTGGCTCTCATGGCCTGGATGTAGAGAGCTTAGAATTTGCCTCCTCGGGTCTTTCAGAGGGTGTCTCTCGAGTCTTGCTTGCTTCCAAAAAAGATTCCATGAAGAGGTGTTACTCTTTCAAATGGAGGAGGTTTGCCGTCTGGTGTAACAGCAAGGCCCTAGACCTCTTTCTACACTTGTCAGAGTCTGGTCTCAAGACCAACTCCGTAAGAGTTCACCTTAGTGCGATTAGTGCTGATCATCGCCGTGTAGAGGGTAAGCCTATCTCTGGACAGCCTTTAGTTGTTCGCTTCATGAGAGGTTTGCTTTTATCAAAGCCCCCGGTCAAACCTTCACCAGTGTCATAGGATCTCAACGTCGTTCTCACCCAGCTAATGAAATCTCCTTTTGAGCCACTGAATTCCTGCCATCTGAAGTACTTGACCTGGAAGGTCATTTTCTTGGTGGCTGTTACTTCAGCTCGTAGGGTCTGTGAGCTTCTGGCCTTGGTAGTGCATGCACCTTATATCAAGTTTCATCACACAGAGTAGTCCTCCGCACGCACCCTTAGTTCCTGCCAAAGGTGGTGTCGGAGTTCCATCTGAACCAGTCAATTGTCTTGCCAACATTTTTCCCCGTCCTCATACCCGCCCAGACAGTCCGCCCAGTTGTTTGTTTCTTTTGACCCCAACAAGAGGGGAGTCGCCATCGGAAAACACAGAATCTCTAATTGGGCTGACTCTGGAGGGCCATGTCACGGCTCACAGTGTTAGAGCCATGGCTGCGTCAGTGGCTCACAAAGTCAGCCTCCATTGAGGAGATTTGCAAGGCTGCAACGTGGTCATCAGTCCACACATTCACATCTCACTACTGCCTTCAGCAGGATACCCGACGCAACAGTCGGTTTGGGCAGTCAGTGCTGCAGAATCTGTTCGGGGTTTAGAATCCAACTCCACCCCCCTAGACCCATTTTTGTTCTGTTCCAGGCTGCACTCTCAGTTTGTTCTTTATGTTTTCAAGTCAATCTATGTTATGTCCTCGCCGTTGCGAGGCCCAATTGACCAATGTTCATTGTGGAGTGAGCCTGGATGCTAGGGATACCCCACATGTGAGAACAAGCAGCCTGCTTGTCCTCAGAGAAAGTGAAGATACTAACCTGTAGCTGGTATTCTCTGAGGACAACAGGCTGATTGTTCTCACAATCCCGCCCCATTTAGAGTTATTTTCTTATTTATATGCTTTTTGATTTAACGGAGGAGGCACGCTCGCGACGAGTGGGAAGTTGTCTGCGCTGCTCGTGCGCCAGAAGACTCTGGCAAAGTTTTATATTTTTGCTAGAAAAAAAGTTTGCTGCTTCCTGGGCCGACGCGGACGTCGACCCACTTGTGAGAACAATCATCCTGCTGTCCTCGGAGAATACCAGCTACAGGTTAGTATCTTCGCTTTACTGGTCTCTCTGGAACTCTTTTGGAATTTACTCACTGGATCATCCTATGTACAAACAACAATTTAATGATTTTGATGACCTGTCTCTAAAATACACATTGCCTTCTTCACAATATTTGAACTGGTTGTGACTTACCCAGATGATCAAAAGAAGCTCAACAGACATAAGTACATTACTTGACACATCTTCTATATATGTCATAAGTACATAAATATTGCCATGCTGGGACAGACCAAAGGTCCATCAAACCCAGCATTCTGTTTCCAATAGTGACCAATCCAGGTCACAAATACCTGGCAAGATCCCCCAAAAAGTACAAAACATTTTAAGCTGCTTATCCCAGAAATAGTGGATTTTCCCCAAGTCCAATTTAATAATGGACTATGGACTTTCCTTTAGAAAACCATCCAAACCTTTTTTAAACTCTGCTAAGCTAACCGCCTTTACCACATTTTCTGGCAATGCCCTTAGTCCAAAGCTGATGACCGAAGGAAAAATGATCTCATCTAGCTACAAACTGATAAATCATTCTATATTCAATTTAGACAATAGATTGATTTCCCATTGGACTACAGAAGTGAATTTAACAATATGCTTAATACCATGGGAACGCTTTTGGACCAGAATTTCCAGACCAACACAGCCAGCTTGCTCCAATCTATGTACTTTTTAGCTCATAAAGCTTTATGGACTCCAGAACAGAAATATAAAGCAAAAATTACATGTTAATAATCTCTGTTGGCATTGTAACTCTTCACTTGGAACTTTACAACATTATATGTTCTACAAATGTCTTATCATACATGGCATTTGTTGCTCTATTTGGAAACTATACAAAAGATTCTGATTTTCTGTAATAATTCTTCGATCACTGCATCCTGATCTTAACTTAGAAGATGATCACAATACTTACCTAAACTTGTTTCACTTGTTCTTCAAATGATTTTAGGAGCATGGAAAAATGCAACCACTTTAAATGAAACATTTTGGTAGCATAATGTATGCCTCGTATATAAATACAAACTTAAAGCATCAGAAGAAACCAACAGGGTCCATAAGTTCTGGAGCAATACTTAGAAATTAGAGTATGAATATTCCATCATTGGGTTTTTGTCATTGTCATCATTTTATCCTTCACTATTTTCTTTTTTCCATTTGGTTTTCTTTTCATTTTTGTAATCATATCATTATTCATGCTCATTGTTCATCATATATATCATTATTGAACTGACATGGTTATTTCCAGGCTTATTATTATTATGATTGTATTGGCTACTTCAGCCACTGTTCTCTTTATTTGAAAATTTTTAAAAAATTGTTTGAACTAGAAAAAGACAGTTCTGATCAATGAGGAAGATGCCAATTTAATGGTTTGTGACCCCAGTGACTCCACTGAATGGATTACTGCTAGAATTTAGAGAGGCACCTCCAGTTTGGTCGGATCAACAGTTGATCAAATTGACAATTTCACCCCCTGTGGTATTTATTTATTTATTAGGATTTATTTACCACCTTTTTGAAGGAATTCACTCAAGGCGGTGTACCGTAAGAATAGATCAAACATGAGCAGGAGGCAATTGGAGCAGTAAAAATAATTTGAACAACAATGATGCTTTAAAGAAAATGATGAGATATTGTCACAGTGCCCTTGCAAAACACTCATTGCCTTCTAAGTGGTGCTGCAACCACTAACTTAACCTACCAGGGAGTTTGACTCAGCAGGACTGGGTGAGTTGGGGGGGGGGGGGCAAGAGTAAAGAAAAGAGCAAGAGGCTGCTCATTCAGCTGAAGTTAACTACAAAATGACTTCAACGCTTGGGAGTAAGGCAGGGGTTCTCAACTCAGTCCTCAGAAGACTCCTAGACAGTTAGGGTTTTCAGGATACCCAAAATGAATGTGAATACGATAGATTTGCATATTCATTGTGGATATTCTGAAAATCTGACTGACTGGGTGTATCCAGAGGCAGTGGCGTTCCTAGGGGGTGCGGTCTGCCCCGGGTGTACGCCGCTGGGGGTTACTTCCTGTTCCGGGGCAGAGGGAGCATGGAACGAACGAAGGACAGGCGCGCGCGGCACCTCCCCAGCGGCATGCACCCGGGGGGGTTCTTTCGCGGGGGGGTGTCCTTTCGCCGTGGGGGGGGGGTCGCGCTGCACCCGGGGGGAGGTGCGCAGTGGCAGTCCGCCCTGGGTGTCAGCCCCCCTAGGAACGCCACTGTCCAGAGGACTAGGCTGAGAATCCTTGGATCGTTGATTTACAGTGAGGTAGCAAAACTAATAGGCTGATCCAGTCCTTGGCTACTTGCAGTTCTAATTATCCCATTGATTTCCTTAACTACAATTCCTGCATGCAGTGCGGCAAAACCAAACCTCATCAGCCAGTTCATTTGACCTGAGGTGTATGGGCAGAGCCATACAGTGAGCAGATGGATCTCAGTTTTCAAGGACAACTCACCTCTGGACTTGTAGTTCTTCCTTCTCCTTCTCTTTCCCTTTAACCCCAGTTTACTGCCTTTGATTTCCTGTTTTGTTTTTAACCAAGCTCTATGGACTATGTAAACTTTAAGTTTAATTGAGTTTTGACATATGTTTGTATCCCGTCAAACCAGTCTTCATGGCAGGTTCCAAAAAAAATACTTACTCATTATAAACAAGACATACAAGAACACAACAAAAATAGTTAGACCTGGAAATAAAATACAATGCCCAGGAATATAAAATTAACTGCCACCACTATGATTGTCGGTTCCTTAGGGGCCTGTCTGAGGCTTGGAGTCTGGCCCTTGTTTTGTGTTTCACATTGGGGAGAGATATACTGAGGGCCAAGGACCAACCCTCTGAGTTAGTATATTGGAATGTCACCTGGACTCCCTGAGGGTTAGAAGAGCTGATGTTTGTGATTAAAGAGTGCTATCGGAACTCCACCAGTCTATCTGGGCCATCCAGTCTGTATGGTTTAAGGTTAGCAACTGTCTCCATGTCATCCAGACAGGCTGAACCAGTCCTGGTTTTACTACCACTGCTTGCCTGCATTGACTAGTTTTCTGAGAGGAAGTGGAACTACTTTTCTTCAGATGGAATTGAAATGCATTGAGGACTTACAGAGAGCAGTGAAAGGAAGAAAGTTAAGAGTTTGGGCAAAGACAGGGAGGGAGCTGTTGTTTTCAGTATGGGAACTTGTATGTTCATCTAGCCATCATCATCTAGCACGTCTCATATTCCGCCAGAACCGATATACTCATATCACCCCTCTCCTCAGGTCACTTCACTGGCTTCCGATCAGATACCGCATTCAATTCAAGCTTCTCCTTCTTACCTACAAATGCACTCAGTCTGCTGCCCCTCACTACCTCTCTACCCTCATCTCCCCTTACGTTCCCGCCCGTAACCTCCGTTCACAGGATAAATCCCTCCTCTCAGTACCCTTCTCCACCACCGCCAACTCCAGGCTCCGCTCATTCTGCCTCGCCTCACCCTATGCTTGGAACAACCTTCCTGAACCCTTACGCCAAGCCCCCTCCCTGCCCATCTTCAAGTCTTTGCTTAAAGCCCACCTCTTCAATGCTGCGTTCGGCACCTAACCCTTACCGTTCAGTGAATCCAGACTGCCCCAATTTGACTGCCCCGATCGGACCGACCGTTCACTTGTCTATTAGATTGTAAGCTCTTTGAGCAGGGACTGTCTCTCTTTGTTAAATTGTACAGCGCTGCGTAACCCTAGTAGCGCTCTAGAAATGTTAAGTAGTAGTAGTAGTAGTAGTAGCCAAAGTGATAGAGAACCAGAGAGGGAATATAAATTATGTAGCGTCAGGGCCATCTTTACAAGAAAGTTGTATGTCAATCAGACTTTTCCCTGCCACAAAGGAAATTGATCATAGTATGTTTTGTGTTCCTCCAGCTTATTCACATACCCAGGGATGTTTTTTTTTCTCTGTCTGATACCTTCTAGCAACTTACTTCAGCCCATTCATTACAGCCACAGTCTTTGGCTGTGGGTCACACAGGAGGACTCCTCCTGGAGTTCTGCAATCATGGACCCTACATATGACCACTAGGTGTCACATTGTGTCGCATTGCACAGTCACTCTGCATTGTTGTCTATAACATCTTTAGCCCTGGCCAACCTATGCAGTGGAAACCTTGAGCTAGAAATTGAACCAAGGTCATCCATTTGGCAAAGCACACAGCATTACCACTGAGCACCCAGGATCCATCACAGCGCCCATTTAAATATCAGACTCTGCTATAGAAAGAAAGAATGCCCCAGTACAAGCTGTTAATCAAGATTTCCCATCTGCAGCACTAGTCACTGAGCAGGACATCTAAGAACAAATAGGGTTTGCTCCAGGTCATCAGAGACAGACTGAGCCAGTCCTTGTTTTACATCCATTGCCTTTATGAATTTATAGTCCTGATTTCAATAAGATGAACAGGTAGGGCATGCTCATGAAGACAATTGGATAAAACCAGGGACAGCTCAACCTGTTTCTTGATCAGGAGTCACCTGCAGCCACCCCATTTCTGAACTGTAAATTCCTTCAATCCCATGTCTGAATAAAACACATAAAAATGCAAAACTGACATTAAATAATGTGAGCAATACATTTGTAACCAGTAGGAAAAAAGCTGTAATATACCGGCTTAAAAACAGAAGGGCTGCCAACTAGTTCTGTGGCCTAGGGTATTAGGGTCACTACCTTCCCCACAGCTCCACCCAAGCAGCCTGATTCATTACTAGCTTTGATTCCCAGTTACTTGCAAGCAAACACGTTTCATAGTTTTCATATGATAAATCAGAACTAGAACTCCTGCATGCACTGGGAGCAAAACCAGGACTGGATCAGGTTGACCTGGATGATATGATAACGCTAGGAGGTACATGTAAAATAAAGGTTAAAGAAACCCACAACAATTCAATAAAAAACGCAAGAGACATAACAAACAACTTCTATCAAAAATGCAAGGTGCTGGAGTTATCTAAAAAATATCATCTAGTAGCTAGATAATGTTTACTGATTCTTGAAGACAAAGTAAGTCATTGTGAATTTCAAAAAACAACCAACATGAAGTTTAAAAAAATTGAAGGAGAAATAAGCAATTGGAAACAGGATTTAAAAGAAGGTGAAACCAGTCCACTGGCGATTATGAATAAAGGCCTGTGGCACCACAGCCCGAAAGAGGTTGGTTCTGATGGATCTGGAAGCCCAAAACAGGGTGAAGTAGAGGTCGACCAAATGACGAGCCAACTCAGGAGATGTTGCTTGAAAATCCTTTTACTCAAAGCACCAGGACAAAGACCCAACATAGGCCGTGTTTTGGCAGACAGAGCCACCTGCATCATGGATCATTATTGAGCTAGAGCAACTGGTTGTATGGCTGGTGCAAAGATGCTGGTAGGTACAGTAGTATCAGCAGGAAAAAAAAGATGCCTGTAAAACTCAGAGTGTCCAAGCAACCACCACATATCTGGAAACCCAACAGAGCTCAAGGAAATTACCAAAATAATAATAATCACAATAGTAATGGACCATCTAAATGGCCTCATCTGCTGTCATTTGTGTTCCTCCATAACTGCTCTTAAAATAATGAACTATTTCCTCAGACCACCTGACATGCTGAGTTTTCACCACTTAGGGGCTGTGTCAAGGGGCATAAGTATGTTGCCTTTTTATATTTATAGATAGAAAGAGCTTTTGGATCTCTAAAGCCCAGCTAGAAAGATTCTGAACCTAAAGATGTGGTGCGGCCGTATGCGTCCACCTGAGGGCATCAGAATAGTAGAAAACAGAAAAATAATATAAGGCAACACTTGTTTATCAGAGTAACTTAATACCGTTCAGGGTTAGCTTGTGGGAGTTAGCACTCTCCCTCAGCTCCAAAAGGGAATAAGCAAAAAATGAAACATTAAAAAACACAAGTGAATTATAAAATACATTCCAGAGATTCTTAACCAAATCCAACCTCTTGCCTTTACATTACAATGTAATGTAATGTCTCTTGCCTTTTTCCTTTAGCCAAATATATTAAATTGGCTTTTCTTTCTTTCCTTTTGGTTGGGAATTTACCAGTTGCTTACCTTGTCTTTGTCATTAGGGCAAGTCTGAGCCACTTCTGGTTTTACCTATGGTTTTTGCTTTTCCTAGACAGATTGAAACTACAGGTCCATACATGTACTGAGGGAGGGGATGTGGGGAGTAAAACCAGGTCCTCCTCAGCTGCTGACCTGGAGCTTGTTGGTGACCATACTAAGGAATCATTCTACCACAGGAACCAGTTCTGTGGGTGCTGAGTACCCCCTCCCCCCAATATTGAACAAACTCCATTGTACCCCTGGAAGGTCCATTTGAAACCTATACTTTCTACAGCGTAGAAGAATGAAAAAACAGAAAAGGGAAACTTCTGAAATAAAGCTCTACATACGGCCACTTGAGACATCGAACACGAGAAGATTTTCTTCATGTTTGTCTTCACAGGAAGATGAATGAGTCTTCTGTAGGCTCTGGGGCATTCACTAAGTGCTGTGGCTCAGAGATCTCCGGAGTCCTGATCCTGCCTGGAGCTGTCACTGGGAGCTTGAGGTTCTCCCCCCACTAGACCATGTGGGATGATAGCTGGTTAGCTTGCCTGACTCAGGCTTCAGAAATGAAATCCATTAGAGAACTTCCTTGGGGAGGGGGGGGCACAGGTTTACAGGACAGTAGGAGATGTTGATTTCTTCCAAGTTGCAGACAGGCATGCACCTTTCTCCTCCCCTTTCCACACACCTGTTTTCAGCTCAAGCAAGTTCTGGGCTTGTCCCACGTGCTCTCTGCCACCCACTCTCCCGTGCCTTCATTTTCTAATCACTCTGGTTTATTTGGGGCGGGGAAAGGAGGTGTTAGTTTCTTCCAGGTTTGAAATCTAAAATAAACCATCTCACAGTCCCAGGAAGCATGTCTTAACTTGCTGAGCATGAGGACTGCCAGAGGGTGCAGCAACTTATCTCCCATCAACCTTACCATTCAAAAAAGAAAAAACAATCATGCAAAACAGAGAGCAAATTAATTTCCTTCCTTTTCTGTAATATGTTTGGTCACAGCCTCATCTGAGGCTACCCATGACTGACAACCACTCTTGGACTTCCTAGACACCCTCTCCCCAACCCAGTGCATTCTGGAACTTAAAGTCTTCAAGAGAAGGAAGGCTTGACTTGTTTTCATTAGGTACTGTCACTTCCTATGATTTGTCAAATACCGATTGTACAGCAGTATTGTTCTCATGAACTAAGTTTGTCAAGAGCACCATGTCATAAAGTGACAGGGTAATGGTTTTACCCTGCATTGCATCTATGGACTTGCTATGTGGATTTTTCTAAGCAAAATGGGAGACTTTCACCATCGGTCAGTGTGAGCAACCAGCTGGGGCACTAATGCACCTTAGTGGGCAGGATGTGAACTCTCCCCTTTACTTGCAGGGATTTTACTCCTTTCTATTTAGCTGTACACTCTGCTCACACTCTTGGTTCATTAACTGACAATAGACTAGTTATTCCTCCTCCCTCCAAAGCTAGATGGGAATCTACCAGGACCTCAGCTTTTTACTTTCTTGCACCAGCTCTATGGAACTCACTGCCTCAACCAATTTTGGGTCTCTGCAACAAGAAATATGGAAGAAATATTGAACTTGTTTAATGCTATTCATTGGAATGCCTGACATTATTTTATCTTGTATGAATGGTTTGGTTGATTTTTGAATCGACTTTATTTACCTTGTGTGAATTTGTAGTGGGTGGAATCTGTCCTATAATTTTATGAAGTTCTTTTCCTGTTATGTTTATTTTTTATATATTGTAAACCTTTCTGACTTGCTCAGCAAATAGATACGGTATAGGAAGATTAATAAACGATAAACTATAAACAATATGCAACCACAAGCAGGTGTTTATAAAATCTGAAGGGGGCTGGTCATGTCAAGAGAGGGTTTCTGCCCCCTGGACTGTGTGGAACACCAGCTGGCCTAGGGATGGTCCTGACTATAACACCAGAGATATCATTTAATATTAATTTACAATAATTTGATACAGCACCATTCATACCTTAGCACAACACGATGATTTAAAATATCTATCTATCTATCTATCTATCTATCTATCTATCTATCTATCTAAGAAAATAAAAAGGGAGAATAGAGTAAGAGATCAAGAAAGAATGAGGAAAAGGGGTCAGGGAGAGAAGTTTAAAGATGGCTAGATGGGGGATGAAAAGGAAAAAGGAGGGATGGGACAGGGAGAAAAAAGAGGGTCCCACTAGGAGGTGCACAAATGAAGCTACTAAGATGCAGGATAATGATTCATATTTGCCATGTCTATTAAGGCTCATAGAGAGCATTCATTCCTTACTTACTATGTATAGACCAGAGGTTCTCAGCGCAGTCCTCAGGACACACCCAGTCAGTCAAGTAATGCACGAGATGGATTTGCATACAATTGAGGTAGTACATGCAAATTTCTCTCATGCATATTCATTGTGGGTATCCTGAAAACCTGACTGGCTGGGTATGTCCCGAGAACTGGGTTGAGAACCCCTGGTATAGACCAATAGAACTGTTCACCTGGCCCAAATTCCCCCTCCCAGCTTCCAAAGCTAATTTTAAAAGTTGGGGTGTTTGCAGCTTAATCCACAATCATTTAATGATTGTAAAGTGTGGATGAATTCTCCTGAGTTTGAAGTAAAAAAATAAAAAGAAAGAAACTCAAGCATTTAAGCAAAATATAAAACAGAAAGGCAGAACCATTAATCTATGCTGCTGAGTTGCTTTTATAGGTTAGGGGCAGTGAGTATGCTGGATGTATGTTCTTGCATGAGTGTGTCTGATTTGAATTATTTTTATATTGTGTAGTCCGGTGATTCCCAAACCTGGTCCTGGAGGCACCTCAGCCAGTCAGGTTTTTGGAATATCTACAATGAATATTCATAAGAGAGATTTGCATGAACTGCCTCCACTACATGCATATCTCTCTCATGAATATTCATTGTGGATATCCCAAAAACCTGACTGGCTGGGTGTCTCCAATATCAGGTTTGGGAACCACTAGTCATTTACTATGGGTGGTGCATGGAGATTACTCTTCCCTATCTGCAGTTGGAGTTCTTTTCTTACTTTTGATTGTGCTTATATTATTCAAAAACTGCTTCGATTTGTCCACAAAGTAAGCGGTATATCAAACATATAAACGGCAAGTGACCGACTCACCTGCAAATGCGCAGTAGAGACTGCCCTCTCTGTCCCGCCCTCGCGTCAAGACGTGTTGACGTCAGAGGGTGGAACAGAACGGGAAACGGAGTTGGAGTCACTGTTGGATGCTGCCGCCTGGAAACGAACATCGCGCGCACCAACCTCCACCCTCCCCCCCCATCCCCGCCGCTGCTTCCGCCCTCCTCCACATCAGGCCCCCTGCACTGACCTGACAGCGCCTCTCACCTCCGTGTGGAAGCGCTGCAGGCAGCAGAGCGATCAGCTGCTGCCTGCAGCGCTTTCACACAGAGGTGAGAGGCGCTGTCAGGTCAGTGCAGGGGGCCTGGCACGGAGGGTGGAGGGAGCGGCGGCGAGGAGGGTAGCTGGAAATCTCGCCCGTCTTTATGGGCTTAACGGCTAGTTAAATGATAAATGATAATTTACCCAAGTCCAGGAGGGAGATTTTTTTTTACCAGTCCCAGTTTTAGAGTTACATCCCAGAGCAGTATGATATTTATATTCCCTGGTTCTCTACCATTGAAATCAGTGTTCCAAGTCCCATCATGCATCACGATAGGGTTTTGAACATTCCAGGGCCAGCCTAAAATCTCCCTCTTGGAACTGGGAACTGTGAGGTGGTTTTTATCCCTGTGGCATCCATGAACTTGTTTTTTCCAGTTTCTCTAACAGCAGAAACTAAAAGTCCAGAGATGAGCTAGGGCAAAATGTGGACCGGACTTTGTCACTGATGGCATGAAAGTAGGCACCTGGATAGAGTGTATAATCTGGCAGATGTTCAAACAAAAACGTTTTGAACTAATCTTTTCACCATCTACCAGCTGCTTTCCCTGAAATAAAAGTTTCCCAGAAGCAAAGGAGCTTTGGCTGACCCCGCCCTTCTGGAAGAGAAGGACTTTAATCAGGGGATTTGCAAATGATCCCTTCTGCAGACATGTCAATGACAATATTCAACACCGTGGAGAATAAACAAGCAGTATACACACACCCACACCCATAAAGAGCTGGTGCAAGGGTAGTGGTGACCCTAGGCGAACCTTCAGACTTATAACCTCCCCCCACCCCATTAACTGCCATTCCCCTAATCTGCAATCACTCCTCCAGATTTTGATAATTAAACTCGTCAATCATGATCATTGCACTAAAAAGTCCTGTAAACTTCATATGAAAGTACTGTATGCGCTGATGTTTTTTTGAGTTTGTGTCTCAGGATCTGGTTTTTTGCTTTGACTGCAGCTGCTCTTTGCTGTCCCCAGGAAGATGCAGCTCTAGGCGACTGCCTAGCCTTGCCTAATGGTTGGGCGAGCCCTGAACTCATAGAGCAATGAGAAAAATACCTTCATCTGTCTAGGTTTAAGAAAGAAAGTGGTGCAGTAGTTGTTACAATGCTGGGAAGCCAGGGTTTGAAAGCACCTGCCTAACACTCTTTATGACCTTGGTCAGTTGATTTACATAGTAACATAGTAGATGATGACAGATAAAGACCTTTATCGTCCATCCAGTCTGCTCAACATGATAAACTCATAGCATAAAGTATAATGTGATACTACATATGTATACCTGATCTTGGATTTGTCCTCGTCATTTTCAGAGCACAGACTATAGAAGTCTGCCTCACACTGTCCTTGTTCTCCAACTTCTGAAGTTGTCATCAAACCCCCTCTCCAATCCATCCAGATCTGTCCAGCCATGATCAGAACACAGACCATAAAAGTCTGCCCCGTACCAGCTTTGCTTCCTAATTACCAGTGTTGCCATCTAATCACCGCTAAGCTTCTTTGGATCCAATCCTTCTAAACAAGATTCCTTTGTGTTTATCCCACACATTTTTGAATTCTGTTACCATTTTCATTTCCACCACTCCCGTGGCAGAGCATTTCAGGTATCTACCAATCTCTCCGTGAAAAAGTACTTCCTGACATTATTCCTGAGTCCCCCCCAACCTCAATTCATGTCCTCTAGTTCTACCACCTTCTCATCTCTGGAAAAGGTTTGTTTGTAAATGAATACCTTTCAAATATTTGAATGTCTGTATCATGTCATTTCCTCCAGGATGTACATGTCCATGTCTTCAAGTCTCTCCTCATACACCTTGCACATAAACCGCATACCATTTTGGTCACTTTTCTCTGAACCGCTTTAAGTCTTTTTACGTCCTTAGCAAGAGGTGAAATATCCTGGCTGAGTTACAAATCAAAGGTCTTAGGATGATAGATATCCATGTGGTCCTTAGTGGATCATTGCCCGATAAGCCCACCTGGATTCTCTATGTGAGATCAAAGGATTTTATCAAGGAAAACCAGTGGAATGTGCTGGACATTCTCCGAGGACAGCAGGCTGCTTGTTCTCACTGATGGGTTGACGTCCTCGGCAGCCCCCTCCATCGGAAAGTATACTAGCAAAGGCCTTTGCTAGTCCTCGCGCGCCCATGCGCACCGCGCATGCGCGGCCGTCTTCCCGCCCGAAACCGGCTCGAGCCGGCCAGTCTTCTTTCGTCCGCGCTCGGTACGGTCGTGTTACGCCGTTCGTGCCCCAGAGAGTCGACCTCGCGCGTCCGTTTCGACGTGTTTTTCGCTCTTTTTTCATCAAAAAAGTTCGGGAAGCGCTCCGGAAGTGTTCCGGAAGACCCTTTCGGGTTTTCTGCCCTTCCCGTATTTTTCTCAGTTTTTTGCCCCGTAAGTTTTCTTTCGTTGTCGGGGTAGGCCTAGTTTGGCCTCGGTCGAGATTTTCTCCCTTTAAATTTTGGTGCTTCAATTTTCGCCATTTCGGCTTTTGACTTCGCCGGCGTGATTTTCCGCCCATGACATCGAAGCCTTCCAGCGGCTTCAAGAAGTGCACCCAGTGCGCCCGGGTAATCTCGCTCACTGATCGACACTCGTCGTGTCTTCAGTGTCTGGGGGCCGAGCACCGCCCTCAGAACTGCAGTCTGTGTTCCCTGCTTCAAAGGCGGACTCAGGTAGCGAGATTAGCCCAGTGGAACGTTTTGTTCTCGGGCTCTTCGTCGGCATCGGCACCGGAGGCATCGAGTGCATCGACGTCGTCAGCGTCCGGACCATCTTCCTTGGCTGCCGCTCCATCGACTGCATCGAGGCATCGGACCTCTGCATCAGCGCCGAGGCATCGGCGACTGCATCGACGTCGGTGGTACCGAGACTGGTCTGCTGATGTCGTCGGACGGAGGTGCATCGTCAGGAGTGCAGGTGAGGGCTGTCCATTCCCCTGCTGGTGGCGGTGAGCCTTCGGGGTGGGTCTCCTCCCACCCTGAGGGCTCCTGCGGTACAGCCCCCCCGGGATCGACCCTCTTCGGTCTCGGCCCCGAGGAAGCGACGGATGGATTTCTACGTCCTCCTCGTCGGTGCCGGGGAGCTCCGGTGACATGCTTCGGAAGAAGTCGAAGAAGCATCGACACCGGTCTCCTCCCCGTGTCGGCACCGAGAGCTCTGGGTCGCCGAGGGATTCGGCACCCAGCAGGCATCGGCACCGAGAGGACCGCTCACCCTCTGTTCAGGAGGTGTCGATGCGCTCCCACTCTGGACAGCCCGGAACAGCCTCCTCGCCCGGAAACAGGTTCTGACGTCGACGCCTGCCATCGACCTCTCAGCCTTTTTCCTGCAGCACTCTGAACGAGAGCCTCCGGGCCGTTCTCCCAGAGATTCTGGGAGAGCTGTTGCGCCCTACCCTCCGGTACGGCGGTGCTTGCGCCTCCGGTACCGTCGGCATGGCGCCGGCTGGCCCATCGCCCAGGTTGAGGTCCCCGACGTCGGTACGCGTGCGGTGCCGACCGCGGCCACCTCCCAGGAAGGCTCCCCGACTACGTCGGCGGAGGGAGCTTCGCCGATGCGGGCCAGGGAGTCTACCTCTCGACGCCCCCAATCGTGGACGTGGTTCCACAGAGTCGAGCAGGGCGAGGTTGCAGACACAGGTCCGTGAACTTGTGTCTGACACCGAGGGTGAGGCCTCGTGGGAGGAAGAGGAAGATCCCAGATATTTCTCTGACGAGGAGTCTGAGGGTCTTCCGTCTGATCCCACTCCCTCTCCTGAAAGACAGCTTTCTCCTCCCGAGAGTCTGTCTTTTGCCTCCTTTGTCCGGGAGATGTCTACGGCCATCCCCTTCCCGGTGGTTGTGGAGGACGAGCCCAGGGCCTGAAATGTTTGAGCTCCTGGACTATCCTTCTCCACCTAAGGAAGCGTCCACGGTTCCCTTGCACCATGTCCTGAAAAGACATTGCTTGCGAACTGGACCAAGCCGTTAACTAATCCCCACATTCCCAAGAAGATCGAGTCCCAGTACCGGATCCATGGGGATCCAGAGCTGATGCGCACTCAGTTGCCTCACGACTCTGGAGTTGTGGATTTGGCCCTAAAGAAGGCTAAGAGTTCTAGGGAACATGCTTCGGCGCCCCCGGGCAAGGACGCTAGAACCTTAGACTCCTTTGGGAGGAAGGCCTACCATTCCTCTATGCTCGTGTCCAAGATCCAGTCTTACCAGCTCTACACGAGCATACACATGCGGAACAATGTGCGGCAGTTGGCGGGCTTGGTTGATGCTCTTCCCCCTGAGCAAGCCAAGCCTTTTCAGGAGGTGGTCAGGCAGCTGAAGGCGTGCAGAAAATTCCTGGCCAGAGGAGGTTTATGACACTTTTGATGTTGCGTCCAGGGCCGCTGCTCAAGGTGTGGTGATGCGCAGGCTCTCATGGCTGCGTGCCGCCGACCTGGAAATAGACTCCAGCAGCGGATTGCGGACTCGCCTTGCCGTGCGGACAACATTTTTGGCGAGAAAGTCGAACAGGTGGTAGAGTCTCTCCACCAGCGGGACACCGCATTCGACAAATTCGCCCGCGGCAGCCTTCAGCCTCTACCTCTACAGGTAGAAGATTTTTCGGGGGAAGGAAGACTGTTCCCTACTCTTCTGGCAAGCGTAGGTACAATCCTCCTTCCCGACAGCCTGCGGCCCAGGCTTAAGCCCCAGCGCGCTCGCTCTCGTCAGCAGCGTGCGCCTCAGCAAGGCCCCGCGGCTCCCCAGCAAAAGCAAGGGGCGAGCTTTTGACTGGCTCCAGCAGAGCTAGCCGACATCCAAGTGTCCGTGCCCGGGCGACCTGCCAGTCGGGGGGAGGTTGAAAGTTTTTCACCAAAGGTGGCCTCTCATAACCTCCGATCAGTGGGTTCTCAAATAGTCCGGCAGGGATACACCCTCAATTTGACCTCAAAACCTCCAAATTGTCCACCGGGAGCTCAGTCTTACAGCTTCCAGCACAAGAAGGTACTTGCAGAGGAACTCTCTGCCCTTCTCAGCGCCCATGCGGTCGAGCCCGTGCCATCCGGGCAAGAGGGGCTGGGATTCTATTCCAGGTACTTCCTTGTGGAAAAGAAAACAGGGGGGATGCGTCCCATCCTAGACCTAAGGGCCCTGAACAAATATCTCGTAAAAGAAAAGTTCAGGATGCTTTCCCTGGGCACCCTTCTCCCCATGATTCAGCAAAACTATTGGCTATGCTCCCTGGACTTGAAGGATGCCTACACTCACATCCCGATACTGCCAGCTCACAGACAGTATCTGCGATTTCAGCTGGGCACACGCCACTTCCAGTACTGTGTGCTACCCTTTGGGCTCGCCTCTGCGCCCAGGGTGTTCACAAAGTGCCTAGCTGTGGTAGCAGCGGCACTTCGCAGACTGGGGGTGCACGTGTTCCCATATCTCGACGATTGGCTGGTGAAGAACACATCCGAGGCAGGAGCCCTGCAGTCCATGCAGATGACTATTCGCCTTCTGGAGCTACTGGGGTTTGTGATAAATTATCCAAAGTCCCATCTTCTCCCAATGCAGAGACTCTAATTCATAGGAGCTCTGCTGGACTCTCGGACGGCTCGCGCCTATCTCCCAGAGACGAGAGCCAACAACTTGTTGTCCCTCGTCTCACGGGTGCGAGCGTCCCAGCAGATCACAGCTCGGCAGATGTTGAGATTGCTGGGCCACATGGCCTCCACAGTTCATGTGACTCCCATGGCCCGCCTTCACATGAGATCTGCTCAATGGACCCTAGCCTCCCAGTGGTATCAGGCCGCTGGGGGTCTAGAGGACGTGATCCACCTGTCCACGAGTTTTCTCAAATCCCTGTATTGGTGGACGATTTGCTCCAATTTGACTCTGGGACGTCCCTTCCAAATTCCTCAGCCACAAAAAGTGCTGACCACGGATGCGTCCCTCCTGGGATGGGGAGCCCATGTCGATGGGCTTCACACCCAAGGAAGCTGGTCCCTCCAGGAACGCGATCTGTAGATCAATCTTCTGGAGTTACGAGCGATCTGGAACGCTCTGAAGGCTTTCAGAGATCGGCTGTCCCACCAAATTATCCAAATTCAGACAGACAACCAGGTTGCCATGTACTATGTCAACAAGCAGGGGGGCACCGGATCTCGCCCCCTGTGTCAGGAAGCCGTCAGCATGTGGCTCTGGGCTCGCCGGCATGGCATGGTGCTCCAAGCCACATATCTGGCAGGCGTAAACAACAGTCTGGCCGACAGGTTGAGCAGGATTATGCAACCTCACGAGTGGTCGCTCAATTCCCGTGTGGTGCGACAGATCTTCCAGGCGTGGGGCACCCCCCTGGTGGATCTCTTCGCATCTTGAGTGAACCACAAAGTCCCTCAGTTCTGTTCCAGGCTTCAGGCCCACGGCAGACTGGCATCGGATGCCTTCCTCCTGGATTGGGGGGAGGGCCTGCTGTATGCTTATCCTCCCATTCCTCTGGTGGGGAAGACTTTGTTGAAACTCAAGCAAGACCGAGGCACCATGATTCTGATTGCTCCCTTTTGGCCGCGTCAGATCTGGTTCCCTCTTCTTCTGGAATTATCCTCCGAAGAACCGTGGAGATTGGAGTGTTTTCCGACCCTCATCACGCAGGACGAAGGGGCTCTTCTGCATCCCAACCTCCAGTCTCTGGCTCTCACGGCCTGGATGTTGAGGGCGTAGACTTTGCCTCTTTGGGTCTGTCAGAGGGTGTCTCCCGCATCTTGCTTGCTTCCAGGAAAGACTCCACTAAGAGAAGTTACTTCTTTCATTGGAGGAGGTTTGCCGTCTGGTGTGACAGCAAGGCCCTAGATCCTCGCTCTTGTCCTACACAGACCCTGCTTGAATACCTTCTGCACTTGTCTGAGTCTGGTCTTAAGACCAACTCCGTAAGGGTTCACCTTAGTGCAATCAGTGCATACCATTACCAAGTGGAAGGTAAGCCGATCTCAGGACAGCCTTTAGTTGTTCGCTTCATGAGAGGTTTGCTTTTGTCAAAGCCCCTGTCAAGCCTCCTACAGTGTCATGGGATCTCAATGTCGTTCTCACCCAGCTGATGAAACCTCCTTTTGAGCCACTGAATTCCTGCCATCCGAAGTACTTGACCTGGAAGGTCATTTTCTTGGTGGCAGTTACTCGGCTCGTAGAGTCAGTGAGCTTCAGGCCCTGGTAGCCCAGGCCCTTACACTAAATTCCATCACAACAGAGTAGTCCTCCGCACTCACCCTAAGTTTCTGCCAAAGGTCGTGTCGGAGTTCCATCTGAACCAGTCAATTGTCTTGCCAACATTCTTTCCCCGTCCTCATTCCTGCCTGCTGAACGTCAGCTGCCACACATTGGACTGCAAGAGAGCATTGGCCTTCTACCTGGATGCGGACACAGCCCCACAGACAGTCCGCCCAATTGTTTGTTTCTTTTGATCCCAATAGGAGGGGAGTGGCTGTAGGGAAACGCACCATATCCAATTGGCTAGCAGATTGCATTTCCTTCACTTACGCCCAGGCGGGGCTGGCTCTTGAGGGTCATGTCACGGCTCATAATGTTAGAGCCATGGCTGCGTCGGTAGCCCACTTGAGTCAGCCTCCATTGAAGAAATTTGCAAAGCTGCGACGTGGTCATCTGTCCACACATTCACATCTCATTACTGCCTGCAGCAGGATACCCGACGCGACAGTCGGTTCGGGCAGTCAGTTCTTCAGAACCTGTTGGGCTTTAGGATCCAACTCCACCCCCCGAGGGCCCTGTTTGTTCTGTTCCAGGCTACACTCTCAGTTAGTTGGTAAATTTTTTAGGTCAATCTCAGTTATGTCCTCGCCGTTGCGAGGCCCAATGACCATGGTTGTTGTTTTGAGTGAGCCTGGGGGCTAGGGATACCCCATCAGTGAGAACAAGCAGCCTGCTTGTCCTCGGAGAAAGCGAATGCTACATACCTGTAGAAGGTATTCTCCGAGGACAGCAGGCTGATTGTTCTCACAAACCCGCCCGCCTCCCCTTTGGAGTTGTGTCTTCCCTTGAAATGTATTGTCTTGCTACATACTGGACTGGCCGGCTCGAGCCGGTTTCGGGCGGGAAGACCGGCCGCGCATGCGCGGTGCGCATGGGCGCGCGAGGACTAGCAAAGGCCTTGCTAGTAAACTTTCCGATGGAGGGGGCTGCCGAGGACGTCAACCCATCAGTGAGAACAATCAGCCTGCTGTCCTCGGAGAATACCTTCTACAGGTATGTAGCATTCGCTTTACTGAGGGTCCCCAATGCAGCCAACCTGCAGGAGAGAGAGTCGTCCTGCTAGTCAGAGGCAGGAGACCTGTGTTCATGTTCCCTTTCTGCCACTAGCCCAAGGCAAGGTCGCACTTTATGTCCTGTTACCTCAGGTACTGTTACCCAAAACCAGAGACATTCCAAAAGACGATAAGCTTATTTGGATTTAGCTCCCATCTTTTTCAGTAGTAGCTTAAGGTGAGTTACATTAACATAAGAATATAAGTGTTGCCATACTGGTACAGACCGAAAGTCCATCAAGTCCACTATCCTATTTCCAACAGTGGCCTATCCAGGTTACAAGCACTTGGCAAGATCTCAAAGCATACATTTTATACTGCTTATCCCAGAAATAAACAGTGGATTTTCCCAAGTCCATCAATAATGGCTTATGGACTTTTCTTTTAGGAAATTATCCAAACATGTTAAAAACGCTGCTAAGCTAACTGCTTTTACCACAATCTCTGGCAACAAATTCCAGAGTTTAATTACACATTGAGTGAAGGAATATTTTATCCAGTTTGTTTTAAATCTACTATTTACTAGCTTCATTGCGTGCCCCCTAGTCCTAGTATTTTTGGAAAGAGTAAACAAACGATTCACGTCTACCTGTTCCACTCCACTCAGTATTTTCTAGACATTCAGGTGCAGTAGGTATTTTCCCTGCCCCTGGAGGTCTTACAATCTAAAGGGGTCAATATTCAGCCAGCAGTGCTCAGCATTTTGCTGATTGCCACCAGCATTATCCTGGAAATTCACTGCAGGCCATGTCTGGCATTGAATTTCTGGGTTACAGAGCTAATGAAACCATAGCTGGTTAAGTGCAATATTGAGCCCTTAACTAGCTATGGTGCACTGCATAAAGATAGGACTAACTTTTACGTGGTCCTATTTATGCACTTACCCTGGCCGATTAAGTGCTGAATATCGGCACTTAACTGGCCAAGTACTGACTCTGCCCCTGCAGTGCCCCCAGAATAGCCAGTTTGAGTTGGGCGCTAACTGGATATTTTCAGGAGCCCTAAACAAGCCAGGAGCTGTTTCTGGTCAGTTAAATTGTTTTGAATATGAATCCCTGTTTGCATATGAGGGAAGAGAGGGTTAAGTGACTTGTCCAGGATCATAAGGAGCAGCGGCAGGATTTGAACCCCGGATTCTCTAGTTGTCAGCAAGACGTTCTAACCACTAGGATACTCCTGCACTCACTTTCAGAGTAGCTGCATTTCTCAGCAGGTAGATCCTGCAAGGATGTTTCTTTCTCAGATAGGCATGGATGAATGTGAGACCATAGTTAGCATTTTAGAGTTGCCAACTGGCTCTCGATTTTCAGAGCAGGATGATCTGATCTTTGTTTTATCTCTCTGGGTGCATAATCTTGTAACAGCTGGGTTGAGGTTTTCACATATTGACCATCCCATCCTGTGTTTGCCTTTCACAGGCTGCAGGTGCTCTCGCTCTGTTGCCTCCTCTTTCCTACCTGTGAGTCAGTCCACACCTGTTCCTGTCACTGGGCAAGACATACTCAAAGGTTTTTCCCAAATCAGGGTGATGAGAGAAAAAATTAATGTAACTAGTTCATCCTGTGAGTGGGACATAAAGGTGAACTGCTGCAGTGCAGCAGGTTGAACACAGGGAAATTTCTCCGTGTCACCTTTGCTTGCTGACTAAATATACATCAGAATCAGACCTGGAATTTTGGGCCATTGAGCCAAATACAGACATTTGATGCTATGATAGCTGCCTTGACACTTTTATAAAGAGATTACTATCTGTTTATCTCTAAAATTCATATTTTATTTTATTTTTTTATTTTCTGCATTTATATCCCACATTTTCCCACCTCTTTGCAGGCTCAATGTGGCTTGCAAATACTGTAGTGGCGATCGCCATTTCCGGAATAGAGTAATATTCCAGTCAAGAATATAGAAAATAGTAAAATACACAGTAAATTAGAATAAAATAGATAAGCAGTTTATGTAATACCATTTAGGGGAAAGAAATCCAAACAATCAGACTAGTTTTAATGGTGAAGAAGCATGAATTCATTATTTGGTAATGACTGAATTATTTAGGGTTTATTTTTGAAGAAATTCACCTAGGACAGTGCACAGCAAAAATAATATGGACATAAGCAATAAAGAGTTAACAGTAAACCATTCATGTAACAGTGCACTTTATGTCATGGTAAACACATATATAATTAGAGGCAAGTTACATGTATTGGCAGTCAAAACATGTGAAAACAAACAGCAAAGCGGACAAGCAGAGCAGTGGTGTAGCCAGACAGCCAGTTTTGGGTGGGCCTGAGCCCAAAGTGGGTGGGCACAAAATTTTCTCTGCTCCGCCCTCCCTCCACCACTATACCTACCATTTCTCCCTCCTCTCCACCCCTATGCCTACCATTTCTCCCCCTCCCCACCTATCCCCTCTGTATGCAGCATGTGACCCTCCCCTCCACCTCATACACAGCCAAGACTTCTCCCTTCTTCACCCCTCCACCCCTTTGCTGCATCTCCCTCACCCACCAACCAAGCCTCATCTTTCCATCTTCCCTCCCCCCTGTGCAGCATCTTTCTTTCCATCTTCCCTTCCCCCTGTGCAGCTGCTGTGTCCCCCCGTCTTCCCTCCCCCATGCGACATCTTCCCCCCTCCTTGTGCAGCTGCAGCATCTCACCCTCCTTGCAGGCCCGCCCAGCAGCAAAGTTCCTGACGGCGATTCCAGTCGCAGCGATTCCCACACGCTGCCTGCCGGCTGCCACTCAACAATCTCCTCGCGCTACTAAGCGCTAACCCAGAAGTCTCTCCTGCAGAGGAGAGACTTCCGGGTTAGCGCTTAGTAGCGCAAGGAGATTGAGCGGCAGCCGGCACTGGCAGGCAGCTTGTGGGAATCGCTGCGACTGGAATCGCCGTCAGGAACTTTGCTGCTGGGCGGGCCTGACCCGAAATTGGGTGGGCCCAGGCCCACCCGGGCCCACCCGTGGCTACACCCCTGAAGCAGAGGTGGAGTACATGGGTAGGGTAATAGCACACTGTTCCCTTCCCTCTAAGCTGAACGGGAGTCCTCCACCTACAGTCCTGCCAGAGTATGTGTGTGTGTGTGTGTGTGGGGGGGGTTTGTTCACTATCACATTTTCAATAGTGAGGGATAGGCAAGCTCTGCAGGACTCCAGGGAATCTGCCTGTCCCTAGTGACTGAAAACACAATATTGAAGCACCACCATTACCAGTGGCCATCCCAACCTCTGTTTTGCATAAACTACAATCAGATATATCAAGGTTTGCCTGGGGGGGGAAGACGGGCTAGGATATCGAAGAGTATAATGTGGGCAGGTGTGGAAAATGGGGGAAGAGGACTGCCAAATATCAATTGGTACTATCAAGCAGCGCAATTGAAACAAGTGGCGGAGTGGAGTAAGGGGCAAAGATCAATGGTGGCCACCCTAGAGCAAAATCTTGAGCCCCAGTATAATTTAGAAAGGGCTTTGTGGGGGTCGAGCCCACTGTGTGCCATCGTAGGGTAGTAAGTCCATATATAATTCACTTGGAAGGTGTATGGAATACACTGAAAAGTAAACTCAGACGGGGGGCTAAAACGTCTACTCTGGCACATATTATACAAGAAGCTGAATTCCCAGCGGGGCAAGTGGGAGGAGTGTTTCGGGAATGGTATAGAAAGGGATTGAGAAAATTCCGGGATCTTATGTCTGAGGGGGTACTGAGAGAGTTTGGGAAGTTGCAAAGAAAATATGATCTGCCCGACTCAGACTACTTTTCCTATATGCAGGTCAGGCATTACATGAGAGGGCAAGGGTGGCTACAGTCTGACCCGAGAGAACGAGAACAACTGGAGAATATATGGGAGACTTTAGAAGGAGGGAGGAGGGGTATTTCCAGACTTTATTGGTATATTAGAGGAGACACACAGATCAAGTTCCCATATATGATAGCATGGGAACGGGATTTAAAGTGTGAATTGAGCATGAAAGAATGGGAACGGATATGTGATGAAGTGAAAAAAGCATCCATTTGTGTATTGATAAAAGGAAATGCCTACAAAGTTTTGAGTAGATGGTATTACACACCTGAAAGACTGAAGCACATATTCCCGACAGCATCTGATCGATACTGGAGGTGTGAAGAAGAAGTAGGTAGCTTTATGCATGTATGGTGGATCTGCCCTCTCATACAGTCTTTTTGGAATGGGGTAACTACATCTATGTCAATAATGTTGAACTCTCAATTTCCGACAGAACCAAAATTGTGCTTGTTGGGATGGGGCAATAAAAGAGGTCAGAAGTGGCAGAGGCGGCTGAAAAGACTTTGTTTGGCAGCCGCGAAACTGGAAATTGCTGCATATTGGAAACAACGGGCAGGGCCTACTCTCCAAGACTGGAAAGCAAGACTCCGGCATATAGCAGGCCTGGAGAAATTGACAGATCAGAGAAATGGGAGATATAAGCCAGACGCGACAGAATGGACACACTTAGAGCTGGTATGATCTACTGCTAGAGATATGCAGGGGATTAAGCCATGAAGAGAAGGGAAGGGAGGGGAGAGGGGTTGAGGAAGGGAAGGGGAGGGGGTGGGAGGGATGGGAGATAATCTGTATAACTCTGGTTTCATATTGAAGTTGAGTTTGAGTTATTTATGAAATTTGACAGCCTTGTGGCTGCAGATGTTTACATTGTTTTACTTTTGCTATGCTGAATAAAAATTTCAAGTAAAAAAATATATATATATATTGAAGCACCACCATCCACTGGCAGCAGTGCAGTTGGAGGACTCCTGCTCAGCTAGAGAGGGAACAGTGGTAACAGGAGTTGAAATGGATGAAAAGACAGTGAAGCGCCTTCAGACTCTTCAAAAATCTTCAATATGATTCTTGAGGAAGGCTCTTTTATGGGATCACGTGATGCCTTTATAGATCCACTACCACTGGCTTTCTGTTAGATACCGTATTGATTTTAAGGAACTTACTCTTGTATGTAGTGCTTGTCACTGCAAGTCCTCTCTATGTGCCAGGTAGGCCGCTCTGATCTTCCTCTGCACATAGGATGTATATATCGGTTGTATCTAGGGCTCACCTGGAGGCTACCCGTTCTAGCTCATATTTTTTGGTTGGCAACCACCCTGTGGAATTGTCACTGCAGTTGGAGCCATCCCATAAGAGATTTCAAACATTGCTAAACACATTTTTGTTCTCAAAGGCTTTTAGGTAGGCTGAATATTCATGAGAGCAGTAGGGACCATGGGAGATGGGTAAGACTGCCAGTTGGATCCAGATTCATAGGACAGGGTTGATCCAGTTCTGGGTTTATCCCAATGCATGCTAGGACTTGTAGTCTTGCTTTTCTTAGAGAATGCAATGGGGAAATCAGAACTACAAAAATCCCTGCATTACTTTCTGGTGGATCATTAGAGCTGTCGGACTGATATTGGTTGCTTAGTACTTAGTGGGATTGTTCTCCTTCATGAAGGTTTAATAAACTACCATTGGAACTTTGACCTCTAGTACCTCTTCTTCCTTGGTCACCCATGGTGGGCCATCCCTACTTTCATGAACTTTGTTGACATCTTTATATAGGGTATTTTGTCTCTCCTTCTTTTTGAAAGTAAAATAAAGCCATAGGGGTGGGGTCAGCACCAGTGGCGATCCTAGGTTGGTTGCCACCTGGGGCGGATCGGAAGTTACAGGAAGTAACCTGTTCCGGGGCAGAGGGAGCAGGGAACCAGCGGAGCTGACAGGCACGCAGCTGCTCTCTGGACCCTCCAGCAGCATGCACCCAGGGCGTATTGCCCCCACCGCCCTGCCCTTGGTACGCCACTGGTCAGCACCCTTGATTTTGCAGGCACAAACTGATCAGGTCCTGGGATTACTTCACATCATGCAGGGACTTGTAGTTCAGATCCATGCATGTAATGGAGCAAAATCCACAACTGGATTAGTCTGTTCCTAAAAAATTGGAGCCTGTTAGCTGCTATCCTACCAGATGTTTTTGCCAGTGGTTGTATTTTTTATGTCTTACCACAAGATGGTACTGTAGGCCTATAAATAAATAGTACTTATAACATACCATAGCTTTATTTAAGTAAATTTTAAATTTATTATCTACATAAACTATTCTTTTCCATTTGTGGCTCTTAGAGAAATTTTTAGCACAAGAAGTAAGCCTACTTGGTGAATCCCGAAGTTGGCGGCTGAAAGTACCCTGCTGACTTCCCGGTTACTGCTAGGGTTGCCAACTAGATTCACCTGGCATAGTTGATCCAGTTCTCGGCTTATCCCAGTGCATGCAGAGGCCTGGGAGAGTGGTTTAAAGAGAGTATGCCCCTGTTGCCAGTATAGCTCACACACAGTGCCAAGGCATTTACATAGATCCATATTTTACTTACAATACTGAGTCAGGCAATTCATGGCACAGAGACCTGTCCTTTCCAAACATCCGGTTGTGAGATTCTTCAGAATTAATCCAAGGGAAAGGAAATGACCGGAGCCAGTGGTCTTGAAGTGGCTGAACAAGATAGTAACATAGTAAGTGATGGCAGATAAAGACCTGAATGGTCCATCGAGTCTGCCCAACAGTCACATTCATTATCAGTTCAAGATTAAATCAACAATGAACGTGATATTATTTACTTGATCATGGTCTTTCTTTGGTGTTTCATAGACCGTAGAAGTCTGCCCGGCTCTGTTCTTATGTTCCAACTACTAGAGTTGCCGTCAAAGCTCACTCCAGTTTATCTGAATCTGTTTTGTCATTTGCGGGACACAGACTGTAAAGTCTGCCCGGCACTGTCCACATGTTCCAAATTACTGGAGTTTCAGTCGAAACTCTCTCCAACTCATCCTACAGCCGAATTGCTGTATGCGGGACTCAGACCGTACAAGCCAGCCCAGCACCGGTCTTAATCAATACAGCCAGAGTTAGCATCTAAGCACCATTTGACATGCAAACACATATGTAACTCTTTAAGTTTTGTTTTTCATACCATTCATTTTCTAATTAGAGATTCTTTTTTAATTCTTCCACTGTTTTTTTCTCTACCACCTTTCTTGGGAGGGCATTCCAGGCATCAATCACCCTCTGTGTGAAAAGAATTTTCTGATGTTGCTCCTAAGTCTACCACCCTACAACCTCTATTCATGTCCTCTAGCTTTACCGGTTTCCCTTCTCTGGTAAATATTTGTTTCTATATTAATATCTTTCAAACATGTAAAGATCTGTATTATATCTTGCCTGTCCCTCCTTTCTTTTAGGACAGTGTTTCCCAAGTCCAGTCCCGGATTACCCCCTGACAGTCAGGCCCCCAAGACATCCACAATGAACATGCATGAAAGAGATTCGCATATAATGGAGGCAGGGTATGCAAATCAAGTTCATGCATATCCACTGTGGGCATCCCGAAAATCCGACCAGCAAGGGGCACCTCCAGGACTGGACCTAGGAAACACTGCTCCAGACTATACATATTCAGATCTTCCAGTCTCTTCTCATACGTCTTTTGGTGCAAGCCCCATATCATCCATGCCAAGCAATAACTGAAGTCATGATCCAGCTCAACCAAGGGTTTACAGGCAGAGAGATGAGATTTCTGTTTACTTTGTCATAACAAATAATTAAAGTCCTGTGATTTTTATTATTATCATATACTAACTGTGGGAGGGACTTTCCCATATCACTGGTGTACAATTTACAAACACTGTAAGAAGCTCTGAGGCAGGAAATGACCAAAGCCACCATCATCAATTGTTTGCCTATTTCATCTCTATGTGGAGGTGGATATAAACAGAGCAATTGTGGCCATGTAAGGGACTTGGTCTATGGCCTGGATTATAAATTGTTGTTCTAGGTACAACATGGAAACAAAGGGGTTGATATTCAAAGTGATTTAACTGGCTAAAAATGGCTCCTGGCTGGTTAAATTGATTGTTCAAGGCTATCGGCTGATATTCAGAGGCAGAAACCACTTAGTGCCATTGAATATCATCACAGACTGCTAAACTCAAAGCCAGTTATTTTGTAGACAGTCCATGAGCAGAGTTTTGGCATTCATGCAGTTAGGAGTGGCCTAGTGGTTAGAGCAACAGTCTTGCAATCCAGAGGTGGCCGGTTCAAATCCCACTGCTGCTCCTTGTGATCTTGGGCAAGTCACTTAACCCTCCATTGCCTCAGGTACAAACTTAGATTGTGAGCCCTCTTGGGACAGAGAAATATCCAGAGTACCTGAATGTAACTCACCTTGAGCTACTACTGAAAAAGGTGTGAGCAAAATCTAAATAAATAAATATCGATATTCAGTACTTAACTGCCTAAGTTTAGCAGTTAAATTAGAATATCGCACTTAACCACATAAGAGATAACCAGGTGAATAAATCTGGATATTCAACACCGATGGCCAGACATGGCTCAGCATTGAATATCCAGAAATAACGCTGCGGTAGCTAAAACAACACCGCCACTGCTGGCTAGATATCGATCCCAAAACCTTTAGATATGAAGCTCCTCTGTTATCTGATTAGTTTATCTCTTATTCTCCTCAAAGAGAGCTTGGGTTAGTTGGTCACTGAGAGCGCTGGTCTACCTACAACACGTGTTCAATCACACTTGACCACTCTGGTCCCTGTGAGTCACCAGTGGACAACGCACTGCAACTGAAAGGTCACCCTTCTAAATCAACCCCCCCCCCCCCCCCCAATTAACTTTCAGACCCTTAGGGCCCCTGAAATTTTCATAAGTACTGTAAAAAGGCATAGTTGGACATTATACTTTGAAATATCAAACTTTGCTTTCTCTATATAAAATAAGGGTGATTTCCAAAATCCATATACCTAGTTAAACTGGGTATTTGACGCTTGCTCACCCTTTCTGCTAGTACCGCACTGTTGCTGTTTTTAAGTTTGTGAAGTTGTCAGGATCTCCAGTATTAATGTGCTTTGGCTGTAGTCGCTCAGTGTTGACTCTCCAAAGCTGCCACTCTCTTGATAGTTAAGCCAGCCCTATGTCTGATCCTCAGCACCAACGCTGCACCCAAACTTGACCACTCAACAGCTTCACAAGAACTGTCTATGTCTCATGCCCTGTGTCCTCTTTGGCAGTCTCCTAAATTTAGCTCAGTTCAGTCCTTGTAAGAGAAAGTTTCATAGGGATCTGGTCAGCCAGATGGCCAGCTAGATTCCCCAATGTGAAAACTGCCTTATGCACAACAGGCAACTATAGCATTCCAGGAGGCGTAATTTGGTTGGGAGAGAAAACTACACACATTTAGGTAATATTTATATATGCATGTCTAGTATCCCCTGTCTAATGCCAGCTGGAGATACAGCGGGGGCAAAGCATGTGGGCACTTTTCTACCTGGGTTGTTTGCTTTTGAAAATTTGTTAAAATGTAAGGGGTCAATATAAGAGGGCCAGACAGGCTCCTGCCTGCTTAAACTATGCTGAGCTGGCTGGGCAGAGTTGAAAGTGGGGTTGTGTTATAAATGTCTTTGTACGTGACATCCCCATGTTTGAACTAAGGATGGTATTTCATTTCTGATTTGGTACAATTTGTACATAGCTCTAATTGTGTGATTGTTTGACCTGTAATTGCAGTATATATGAAATGAACTTTAAAAGCCATGATAATGTAGGGAAAATTAGAGTTACAAGGGCCTTGTGTGTAAATAACATTACCTAGATTCCTCCGGAAATTAATTCCAGAATTTAATGAATTTGAGTAATGAGTATGTGGCTCATAAGTAGAAACTAAATATTAACCAGGAGGGCACTTTTAGCCTATGATAATAAAGAATCCAGTATTGAAGATAGAAAACAAAAAAAAAAATGTGTTTGTGTGGTTGCCATGAAGGCAGAGTCTGGTTTTTGCCTTGGTTTGCAAATCAGATTCCTCTCTGTCGGGACTAAAATTCAGACAATGTCTTTGAAGGGCTTTGGCTCCCAGAGAGCATGGTGTACCAGGGCCCCAGATCTCTCTTCATGGGGTCCAATCTTTTTTTGCATTTCCAGCTTCTAACTTGAAATGCATCATCTATCTCAGAGCTCTTCATGCAGTCCCAGCATCCACACCCACCATTCTCAGTCTAAACCTTCTCCTCCCCGGGTGTGCCAGGGCTGGAGATACTATGAAGGCAGGGATTGCAGCCTTTGAGGATTAGGGAGACCTACAGTCATTGTGCAATGATGCCATCTGGTGTGCAGATTTATAAATGATATAGAGATGGGAATAACTAGTGAGGTAATTAAGGGGTCCTTTTACTAAGTTATGGGGAAAAGGGCCCCGCGGTAGCGGCGGGGGCCATTTTTCCCGTGCACTGAGTCCTTTTTACCATAGCTGCTAAAATGCCTCCATACAAAATGGCCACACGGTAAGATAACTCTTACTGCATGGTCATGCAGTGGGGAGGGTGGTGGTAAGGGCTCCCATGGTAACCCAGAGGTAACTGGGTAGTACATAGCGATGTCCGATTACCATCGGGTTTGCACAGTGCTAGGGAAAAACAATTTCCTGGAGTGCCGGAAATGGCACACTCTCCAGCCGGTACTACTGCCAGCGGCCACTTTGGGCCAGCAGTAGTTCCGTTTTAGCATGCAGTAAGCCCATGTTGGGCTTACCGCTACTTTATAAAAGACCCCCCTAAATTTGCTGATCACACAAAGTTATTCAAAGTTCTTAAATCTCAAGAGTATTGTGAAAAACTGCAAGAGGACTTTACGAGACTGGAAGACTGGGCATTCAAATGGAGTTGACATTTAATTTGAGCAAGTGCAAAGTAATGCAAGTGGGAAAGAGGAACCCAAACTATAGCTATGTGATGCAAGGTTCCACATTAGGAATCACAGTCCATAAAAAGGATCTAGGTGCCATCGTTGTTAATATGTTAAAACCCTTTGCTCAGTGTCAGCGGCAGCTAAGAAAGCAAATGGATTGTTAGGAATTATTAGGAAAGGAATGGAAAATAAATGTCATAATGCAGTGGCGTACCAAGGGTGGGGCGGTGGGAGCAGTCCACCCCGGGTGAGCGCTGCAAGGGGGGTGCAGGGAGCAGCCATGCAGCTGTTGACTCCACCAGTTCCTTGCTCCTTTTGCCATCACTTCCTGTTCTGGGGCAGGGAACCGGCAGAGCCAACACAACTATTCCTTCCACCCACCAGGAGGTAAGAGCAATGCGCTTGGGGAGGTGGAGGTGATGTGCTGTGGGGTGGTGATGATGCACTGGGAGGGGGGGGGGGGGGTGATGATGCACCAGGGAGTGGTGATGATGTGCTGGGGGAGTGATGCACCTGGGGTGTGTGCAGCGGCGATCCACCCCGGGTGGCAGTCAACCTAGGAACGCCACTGTTATAATGCCTTTGTATTGTTCCATGCTGTGACCACACCTCGAATATTGTGTGCAATTCTGGTCACCGCATCTCAAAAAAGATGTGGCAGAATTAGAAAAGGTACAGAAAAGGGCATCAAAAATGATAAAGTGGATGGGACAACTTCCCTATGAGGAAAGGCTAAAGTAACTAGGGCTCTTCAGCTTGGAGAAGAGATGGTTGAAGGGAGATATGATAGAGGTCTATAAAATATTGTGTGGAGTGGAATAGGTAGACGTGAATCGCTTGTTTACTCTTTCCAAACTTAATAGGACTAGGAGGCACACAATGAAGCTACCAAGAGGTACATTTAAAACAAATCAGAGAAAATATTTCTTCACTCAGGGGTCCTTTTACTAAGCTGTGAGAAAAAGTGGCCTGCAGTAGTGTGAGCACGTCTTTTGGGTGTGCACTGGACCATTTTTTATGGTGTCTAGGAAAAAGGACTTTTTTTACGGGGCCGGAAAATGGACATACACTAAAATTGAAACCAGTGCACATCCATTTTCGGCCTGAGACCTTACTGCTACCCATTGACCTAGGTGGTAAGGTCTCACACTCTACCTGCATGGTGAGCATGCAACATGCGCCAACTGCTGTTTACTGCTGGTTAAGCAGCCTGCAGTAGAAAATAGAAAATTATTTTCTACAGCAGAATTCAGCGTGCACCAAATTCAGAATTACTGTCCGGCTCACACGTTAGCTTGGTGGTAGTGCCAATTTGGCACATGCTGTATGCTTGTAGGCCCTCCCGTGCCTTTGTAAAAGGGCCCGTCAACATGTAATTAAACTCTGGAATTTGTTGCTAGAGAATGTGGTAAAAGCAGTTAGTTTAGCAGGGTTTTTAAAACGTTTGGCTAATTTCCTAAAGAAAAGTCCATCAGCCATTATTAAGATGGACTTGGAAAAATCCACTGGTTATTTCTAGAATAAGCAGCATAAAATCTGTTTTACTGTTTGGGGTCTTGCCAGGTACTTGTGACCTGGATTGGCCACTGTTGGAAACAGGATACTGGGCTTGATGGACCTTTGGTCTGTTCCAGTATGGCAATAATTATGCTCTTATGTTATAATTTAGGGACAATGATTACAGGGTCTGGATGGAGCTCTGGCCACAGTCTTGAGCGAAGAACTGATGCTGCAGTGACTAGGCTGTATGAGTGCTTTTGAGGTTGTGTATATATGAACCCAGAGATTGAGGGACTCTGTATGAGTGCGTGTGAGAGTCTGTGTATATGAGCACATAGAGCCAGAGATTCCATGTGAGTGCGTGTGAGGTTCTGTGTACATGAGTATATATAAAGTCTGTGTATGCAAGGTTTATTCTGCAAAAACTGCCTCTGTGTAAACTCTAAACCTTCAAAAATTCACACACACCTTCCTTATTCTTCAGGGAGGGGATATATTATGTTGGTGTCCTGCCAGGAAGGTTGATGTGAAATTTCATTACAAAGCTAAGGCTCTGCTTTGCTTGAATTCTCATTTATTTATTTGTTACATTTGTATCCCACATTTTCCTACTTTTTTGCAGACTCCATGTGGCTTACATAGTACCATAGAGGCGTTTGCCATCTCCGGCAGAGAAACAAATACAAAGAGTTATTGTGGTCGAAGAAGGTTCACGTGTTATAGACACATTGGGGATTCATGGAGAGGAAGAGTTATGTAATGTCTATTTCAGGCTGTAGTTTTGTTGTGTTGCCTGGTTGGGTCGATGGGGTATGCCTTTTTGAACAGGTTGGTTTTTAGTGATTTCCGGAAGTTTAGGTGGTCGTACGTTGTTTTCACGACTTTTGGTAGTGCGTTCCACAGTTGTGTGCTGATGTAGGAGAAACTGGATGCATAAGTTAATTTGTATTTGAGTCCTTTGCAGCTTGGGTAGTGGAGATTTAGGTATGTTCATGCTGATTTGATTGTGTTTCTTGTTGATAGGTCTATGAGGTCACTCATGTAGCCCGGGGCTTCTCTGTAGATAATTTTATGGACCAGGGTGCAGATTTTGAAACCAATATGTTCTTTGATTGGTAGCCAGTGTAGTTTTTCTCAGAGGGGTTTGGTGCTTTCGAATCGCGTTTTCCCAAGTATGAGCCTAGCTGCTATGTTTTTTAGCGGTTTGAAGTTTCTTTATGAGTTGTTCTTTGCATCCCGCATATATTCCATTGCAGTAGTCTGCATGGCTTAGTACCATTGATTGTATCAAATTGCAAAATGTTTCCCTCAGGAAGAATGGTTTCACACATTTAAGTTTCCACATTGAGTGGAACATTTTCTTTGTTGTAGAGTTGACTTGGCCCTCAAGAGTAAGGTTAAGGTCGATAGTAAAGCTGAGGATTTTTAGGCTGTCTGAGATAGGGAGAGTGTGATCTGGGGTGTTTATGTTTGTGGGCTTGTTCGTATTGTGTTGGGATGAGAGGATGATACAATGTGTTTTATCTGTATTGAGTTTTAGTTGAAATGCATTTGCCCATGAGTTCATGATGTTTAGACTGGGCTTGATTTCATTGGAGATTTCTGTCAGGTCATGTTTGTAAGGTATGTATATTGTGACGTCGTCTGCATAGATGAATGGGTTAAGGCCTTGGTTGGCTAAGGACTTGGCTAGTGGTGCCATCATTAGATTGAAGAGGGTCGGTGATAGTGGTGATCCTTGAGGTACTCCTCATTCGGCTTTCCACGGTGGTGATATGTTTGAATTTGATTTCACTTGGTATGTTCTAGTGGTTAGGAAACCCTTGATCCAACTAAGTATGTTTCCACCAATACCGAAGTAATCTAGGAGTCTTAGTAATATATTGTGGTTTACCATGTCGAATACACTAGACATGTCGAATTGAAGGAGAAGAATTCTTTTGCCCGTTGCTATTTCCTGCTTGAATTTAGCCAGAAGAGTTATGAGTACTGTTTCAGTGCTATGGAGGGGGCGAAATCCTGATTGTGATTCATGTAAGATTGAGAAATTGTTTATGTAATCATCGAGCTGTGACATCCTCTAACTTTTTGGGGTTCAGTGGTGCCAGAAAATTCCCAGCAAGACCACCAAGAGGAGATTATCCTGTAGACCCTGTAATTCCCAGGAAGTTGTCACTGAATGGGCGATCCAAGGGGGGATTTTGCTGTTGTCGATTCATTCTGGATCATTTGTGCTAGAAGGAATTTTACAGTAAGAGACTTGGCAGGAATGATTGGATCATTCATCATTTGGGGAAATTCTGTATTTTGTAATGATGCATGTGGAGGGCCTGGCACAACTGTGCGCCTAGTTATGGTTTATTTAAAATTTGCTATACCACCATGACTAACTGGCAGCTCGTGGTGGTTTACAGTAAATTTAAAACATTATAAAGGAAAGGAACTACATAAATTGATAGGAAAGAAGAGAAGAGAACACACCCAGAGGGACAGGTAAAACAAATATAAGAGGAGCGGGGAAACTGGTGTCAGGAGAAGAGGGGGGGGATAGAATTTAAATAGAAGATGGGGGGGGGGGGGGTAGGATAGCAGCAATCAATTTCTTCAGTTCAGATTGAGCCAGGTCTTTAACTTGGACTTCAAATTCTTAAAAGAGGTTTCAGCACAGATGTTTAGTGGGAGGGAATTCCAGTGGGAAGGAGCAGCAAAGAAAAAGGCATGGTGAGGGATGGATTCTAACTGGGCAAGTTTAGGACTAGGCAAGATTAAACGATGATCATTTAGTGAACGGCGAAGACAGGCTGGTGAATAAAGAATAGTAAGGGAAAAAAGGTAATGGGGTATGCTGAGCCAAAGTGACTTGAAAGGGAGAACTAGCAGTTTAAAAAGAATTTGTTGGGGAATCGGTAACCAGTGGTAACCTTGCATTCCCTCTTACTCTCACATTTATCTTCCTTAGGCATCACTGGTACAGTTTTTTCTTGGTTTGCTTCCTTTCTGTCTCATCGCACCTTTCAGGTCATTATCTCGGACACAATGTCTGAGTGGAGAATAAGAGTTTATTTTATTGGGCAGACTGGATGGACCATGCAGGTCTTTATCTGCCATCATCATCTACTATGTAACTACATTGGAGTGTACCCCAAGGGTCTGTACTCTGACCTCTTAGATTGTGAGCCCACTAGGGACAGAGAAAGTGCCTGAATGCAACATGTAAACTTTGATTGTACCACAGAAAGGCAGAATAGAATAATAAATAGATGTGTTATATGCTTGCTTTATATCATTTTCCTGATTGAGTTTGTACACTACTCTAGTTCCTTGGAGTCCCTGGTGAAGGGCAATGAAGAAACTCAAACCCTAAGTAGAAACCACTGTTAGGTATCATGGGGTGGGGTGGGGAGTGACAGATGAGCACATTTTAACCCCAAAACTTCAGTTTGAATGTATTTTCTCATTCTGGAGGATGTAAAGAAAATAATAGATTATTATAGATTACATGTTAGAGATCTGTTTTTTATTTACATACTGTATATATTACTACTACTACTACTACTTATCATTTCTATAGCGCTACTAGACGTACGCAGCGCTGTACACTTGAATCATCTGTGAACACATACTTTATGACTAGGCAACACGGATACATTAATATGACAATTACAGGGAGCAATTTTATAATAGGAAGTCTATAAAAAGTCTCAAAATAGTGCCTTTATGACATTGGCTCCTTGAATAACTCCGAGTAATGCACATTTACTCTGGCACAGATTAATTTATATCTGCTTCGAGGCAGATATATGTGTGTACACATTATATTGCACCTCCACTCCTGACCTGCCCAGACTGTGACGCCGGGAACGCCTACTAATATGGCACAGAAAAATAGGTACTGTGTTGCTGTGTGCCCACTTTTATACATGGAAGCCCACGTGTGACTTTTTAAGAGCCATTTTCAGCATGTAAAACATGCATTACTCACAGTAAATACTTTATAAATTGACCCTCTAAGGACCATGAACCCCATCTAGTCTCTGCCCAATTTCATTCCTGTTGCTATTATATGGTAGACCTCATTTGGTCTCCACTATACCTTCCTTGCAGTCAAAGCTCTTCTGTGCTTATCTCATCAAATATACCCTCACACACTTTCTCTGAATCCTCTTATCAGAAAAACCTTGAAAACTTTCTTTTGGCACCAGATTTATTATCACTTGTGTAGCACACTGACCATCTAGGACAAAAGCACGGCAGAGGTCTGGGTTCATTTTAAATTTTGAAAGTTGATGTGCCCAACCACAAAGATTTGCAAAGAATTTGGCAGTCAAAATAGTAGTGAAACCTCCCAATTTAGAAAGTTTGATATTCTTCACCTTCTGCTTTTTGGATGGTTCAATAAGAGTCTGAGATGGCAAATAACTTCAAGAGAAGTTTCACAGAAACCCTTACATAATACAGTATAATATTATAGTCCATGGATTACATATTTATTTTATAGAAACTTACATAAACCGTTCCCATATCACAATGAAGTCTGCATTTTATTTGCTTATAAAAAATTTTTCACTCCTTTTTAAATGCAATAAATGTTCTCAGTTCTGAGTGACACCCTCCTTCAGTCCTTGAAGTCTTAAATTTTGTTGATTAAGGATTGGGCTTTATTGACAAACAGGGACCCAGCAGCGAAATACATCAGCCACCTCACCCCATCCAAGGTTCTTTAGGACTCGCTCAGCTTGATAATTTGAGCCTCCATGAGCATGTAAAAAATGTTTCCCCCTCATAAGTACATCCCCATTGTGTTTGTTTTTATGTGATATAGGTGGAGGCGTTCCTCGGATTGAAGAATAAATGGGAGGGGGAGGATTGCATTTTATCAAACACACATATATATGCCTGGTCTTTCTGTCATTTGCGTGCACACAGTTACACCTGCCTCAGAGCAAGCATCCTGTAAATTGTGTGTCTAGTGTACTTTCCCCAGGGTCATTCTCTGGAGTGGAGCTGTAGCCTAGTGATTAGAGCAGTGGACTGACAGCCAGGGTTCAAATCTCACTGCTGCTGTTTGTAGTTCGGGTAAGTTACTGAACTCTCCATTGTCTCAGGCACAAACATATAGGGAAATTCTATAAATGCTGTACGCTCTATTCTAAAAGGGCATGTTACAGTGTACAAATGCATGGTTGGGGGGGGCACATTGCCCAGTTGCTTGTAGGATCAGTAAGTTATATGTGCATTTGGTGCATTCAGTTACATCAGCTCTATATCATCTTTCTTTGGTTACAATCAAACCAGTTTACATATATATAGGTACTTATTTTATTCACGTGTGCAGTATTATAGAACTAGTAAAAAAGGCCCGTTTCTGAGACCAATGAAACGGGCGCTAGCATGGTTTTCATCGTGAGAGTGTGTGTGTGAGAGAGACTGAGTGAATGTGCGAGTGTGTGTGACAGAGTGAGGCTGTCTGTGTGAGAATGAGTGTGTGTGTAAGAATGTGAGTGTGCGTTTGATATATGTAGACTTTGTGTGTGAGTGATTGAGGGAGAGAGTGTGTGTGTTCGAAAGAGTGTGTGTGTTTCTGTGTATGTGTGAGTGTTTTAAGCAGGCGGTGTATTCCCCTCCCCCTACCATGCCGCTGTTCTTTCCCCTCCTCTCACCGCCCCAGTCACCCTCCAAGTTCCAGGCCACCCTTCCCCCCCCCCTCAGAGTGAGTGTATGTGTTTGAAAGAGTGTGTGTGTGTGTATGTGTGAGTGTTTTAAGCAGGTGGCGCATTCCCCTTCCCGTTCTGTGCTCCTCTTCCTCCCCCTGTGCTCACCGTGGACATTCCAGTCTGCTGTCCCTCCCCCAAGCCCCCCTCTTCATCCCAAGCCCTCCTCCCTCTTTTCTGTGCTGCCTCCCAGGCAGTGCATGCAGCATTCATGCATTGATTTGTGTGCTGTGCTGCTGCTCCTCTCTCCTCTTTCTGTCTCCGTAGGAGCGCAGGTACCAGGAAGTTGTTTTGAAGTTCGTGTTCCTGTGCTCCAGGGCCAGTGAGAGATGAGTGGCTGCAGCGCAGACAGCCAATGGCTGAAGGCTGTCTGTGTTTCGTTTTTTTTTTTTTGTTGTTGTTAAGATTAGCGGCGATCTTTGAGAGGGGAGGGTGGATATGTGAAACGGCAACCTCGGTGGGGGGTGGGCTTGAGAGAGGAAGCTGCGAACTCGGGTGGGGGGTTGTGTTTGAAAGAGGCGACCTTTGGGGGGGGATGGGGGAAGCAGCGACCTCGGTCGCGGGCGTTTGGAGAGTGGAAGCATCGAACTGTGGGGGGGGGTGGAGAATTGAATAGGCGACCTTGGGGGGGGGTGGCGAGGGGAAGCTGCGTACTTGTTTTGAAGCCTCCAAAAGTCCCTAGCAATGTGTGTGTTCGATGTGTGCTCGTCCCTCGCGTCAAATTTGATGACGTTGAGGGCGGAGCGATGCGATTGGTTGAGTGTCATTGCTCCGCCCTCGACATCATCACGTTTGACGCGTGGGCGGGGCAGACACAAAGCGATCTCACCCCCTTCACTTTTAGAACGTTGGGTAAGTGAGGCTTCATTAGAACGTTGGAGGTGCGTTTTATATAGAGAGATATGGGAGATCCATGCCTAATTTAGGGTTTTACACCAGGGTTCAATTAGGGTAAGTCCTTGTGCCTCAGGGTTGGGCACAGGTCCCGGCACTATGCGTTATTCTATAAATTGCACCCAACGCGAAGCGCTATTTATCGAATAACGCTCAGCATGCATTTTTTCAGTGCCCAAATGTGGGCACCATTTACTGAATTTGTTCCAAAGTGGGTGCCTATGTACATAAATGTAGCCACTAAAATCATGCCTGCTTCGGAGCACTGTAACTGGATTTACTTATGTATATTTCCCGTACAAAACTGGTATAATTTATGCACCCAGCAGCCACATATATTTAGGTACCCTGTTGTAAATTACCCTCCCCAAGAACAACAGTAAAGGAGGGAAAGTAACTTCCCTTTAATCTGACCCCCCCCCCCCCCCAACAAGATGTTTTCTGACAGTACCATAGCTAAAGAAGCATTTAGCAGTGTATTTGCTGTTCCCAGGGAAGAGCCACTTTTATGGCCCCAGCAAAGCTCTTTCCCACCCTGAATCAGTAACTAAAACCTCAGCACTCAGCAGACCCCACCCCTCTATCTCCCCTCTGGGAATGCATCTAACAATTACAATATATTTCTATACCACTAAAACCACCAGGTTCTTAGCGGTTTACAATAAGTAAAAAAAAAAACAAAAAACAAGTCAATATCTTGGGAAGAACAATACAAACCCAGATGATTGACATCAAACTAATACTAATCAAATCCCTTAAAAAGATGAGTTTTCACGGTTTTCTTAAATTGAGAGTAAGATGACTGTACAGTAAAACAAATATAAAAATCACTCCAAAGCCTAAATGCTTGAACTGCTAAAAGTTTATTAAATATTGTAAAACTGAAAAACACCCTTAATAGATGAAAAAGCAAAAAGTAAATTATTATTTAGTATTTATTGCATTTGTATCCCACATTATCCCACCTATTTGCAGGTTCAATGTGGTTTACATAGTTTTGTTGACAAAGTCATTGCAGGGTGACAGATATATTTGATATTGTGCCGAGATTAAGTAAGGGTAGAAGGAAGAAGGAAAGGGGTGATTAAGGTAGTTATAGTAGGTGAGCTATCTTGACTGAGTGGGTTGTCGGGTGGATTAGTGTGGCTGTTAGTTCTCATTGTATGCCTTGTTGAAGAGATATGTTTTCAGGGATCTGCGAAAGATAGTTGTTTCGTTGATTGTTCTCAGGACTATGGGCAATTCTTATGGTATTTATTATGGTAGTTCTTCTGTCTCTAGTTTTAGAGATAAAATCTATGTGATCTATTAAATAGCTTGGACATTCACCATTCAGAATTTTGTATAAAAAGCAGAAAAAAAATTAACTTAATCATCACCTCAACAGGCAACCAGTGCAATTCAGTAAGGTATAAAGAGATTTTCTACTGCTTTGGTAAAGAGAAAATCAGTCTTATTTTAATGTTCTGAATTGTTTGCATACACCGGAAAACTTGTTTAGGTGCACCCAAGTAGATAAGGTTGCAGTAATCCAATTTGGGCAATGGGGTGGGGTCTTGGCACCACCAGTATTTTTCCCAACACATCAGTAACTGAAGAACTTAGGGGTGGGGGCCATAGGTTGATTTGTGTGGACCGTCACTCCCAAAAAGTGTTTCAATATCCTTCCCCCATCACTTCTTGAAAAAGTCCAGCGATGCAGACAGGGTAATGCCCCAGAGGCTAAAACTTGTATGAGACCAGATGCCGCAGTTCCTCAGTAAAAGAAACTATCCCAAGTATGAAGAAAGAGATCCACAAAGAGAGGTAACTAAAAGAGAGAGTTGAGGAGGGAGTGAGAGAAAGAGGTAAGCAGAGAGAGAGGGAAAAGGGAGGGAGGGAGGAAAGAAAGAAAGGATGAGAAAGAGAGCAACAGACAGAGAAGAGAATAGAAAGGGTGAGAGAGAGAAAGAGAAGAGAAATATATACAGAGAAAGAGAGAGAGAAGATGAAAAAGTAAGGGAGGTACATAGAAACAGAGAGGGAGGGAGGTACAGGAAAAGAGCTGCCTGCTGAAATGGTTAACTCTGTGTACAGAGGAAGTCTCTTGTAATATAAAGGCAGCTGTCCTGGATACCAGCTCTCAGCAGTGCACCCAGCCCTGTGCAGGGAACACAAGTCTTCCCTTAGACCCTCCAGCTTTGTAAGTACAGCAGGGGAATCAAGTCAGCAGTCCTGGACTCCAGAAGCTAGACGGCCAGGTTTCAAAGAACTCTTTCATTCTTTACTGCAAGCACCTGCCTGCTGTTTAATTATTGTGGCTTTTTTCCTGAAGACCCCAGTGCACAGAATGTATGCTTTGAGCTCACATCCTGAGATACTTCAACCATTCCTAACTATGGCGTATGATGGCAACATCTGTCTACCCTAAAGACTGAAACCAACCATCAGATAACTTTTGATAACAACTTTGCAGCTACACTTGTGCCTTCAGCAACCTATCATGCATACCAATGTTTCCCATCTGGCTGAGCCTAGTAATAACTCTGTATCTGGTTCTGCAGACAACAGCACAGATGATGCTGCATCTATCCCCATGAACAATTTATTGAGCCTGCGCATATGCATCTCCATATGCTACTCCTTGGTGTGCATGGTTGGGCTCCTGGGGAATGGATTAGTCATGTACTTGATCAGGTCAAGGAAAGGTCGCAGTCCTCCTATCGATGTTTTTGTCTTCTACCTGGCTCTCACTGATTTCCAATTCGCTCTCACCTTGCCCTTCTGGGCTGTGGAAACCTTATTGGACTTCAGCTGGCCCTTTGGCAACACCATGTGCAAGATTGTCTTGACTATGACTATGGTCAACATCTATACCAATGTTTTCTTACTGGTAGCCATGAGTATAACTAGGTATTGGTCAGTGGCCTCAGCTGTAAGTCCTAGGTTCCGTCTTTCTGCTCGCACTGCCAAGTGGATCACCTTGGGTCTTTGGGTTGTTGCAGTGTCCGCTACTACTCCCACAGCAATCTTTGCTGTGGCTAAGGATGTGCATGGGGAGAAACTGTGTCTGCTTAAGTTTCCAGATCTCAGATGGCTCGGTGTCTACCACCTGCACAAAATCATTGTAGCCTTCATCTTACCAGTAGTGATTATCACCTCCTCGTACCTGATGCTATGTCAGTTCCTTAACCAACACTACCTGAAAGTCAACCATCTGAGGACACGACGAGAAATCACCAATTCCATCCTGCTCCTGGTCTTGGTATTTTTCATCTGTTGGCTCCCTAATCACGCAGCCACTTTCTGGGGTGTGTTGATGAAGTTTGACGTTGTGCCTTATAGCTCAGCCTATAATTATTTCCATACCTACATCTTCCCAGCCACCACCTGTCTGGCTCACAGCAGCAGCTGCCTCAACCCACTCGTTTACTATTTGTTGAGGAGGAAGTGTAGAAAAACTCTGAACAGCACCATGTTCAAAGCAGCCAACTATTTGTTCTCCTGCTTGTCCACCTCTGGCCCCAAGCGAAGCAAAGAGCACACACAAGCTGCTATGCTTCTGAATCCAAAGGACAGCCTCAGCTGCCCCCAACAGTCATCCCACAGGAGCAGCAAGAAATGTTGTTTGACATCCACAGTAAGGATGTGCATGGAAAAAATTGCAGTTTCTTGTCACTACGTTGCTATATCATTGTGTTTCTGTCGTTTCATTTGTGTCATTTTAAGCTCTGTCCCATTTGTTTCATGTACGTTGGTTGGTTTTCCTTATGTTAAAAAGAAAAATTGTGTTGGACCCAGGGACCTTCCTTCTAATCCCCAACTCCTACCTGACATTTAAAAAAATGGTGCAGGACTGAGGGCCCTCTTTTCATCCCCCTTCTGTCTGTCATGTTTTAAAAATATTCTATCAAGCCTAGACTCCCTCCAACCCACCACCTACCCAATCTATGTAGAACAAAGTGCTCTGGGCCTCCAGTCAGCCTCCTCCCTCAATCCCACCTCAAACATCTCGCAATACTCTGCAAATCTCCTCCCACTGATCTGGCTGCTGGACTCCCCTTACCTGCTTTTGGATTGGTCTGACAATGCTACACTGTGATTTTGAAAGCTAAGGTACCAAACTCTCAGATACTTCATTTCTGGGTCTGATGCAAGCTCCTGTCATCTTGTTTTCTTCACAACGATGCAGTTGCAGAAGCCGTGAACGACAGTGGGTCAGAAGTCGACTTTGTACTTTTCTGAATGGAGCATACTGCACTACTTACCTGGACAAAGTTACCTGATTCACGTCTCTTTATGCCTGTCTTTCATCTGTTGTCTTACTGTATGATGTGTGAATTCACTTGATTCCCCATTTAAGACAGCACCCTCCACTTATAGGAGGTAATTTTGTGAGCGGGTTCCTAGTCAAAGAGCCTCTAAGGTACCTCTTACAATCTAATTAGGATAGACAAACAGGACAAATAAAAGATAAGGGAATTACTAAGGTGGGAATGATAAAACATGGGTACTGAACAAGTGAGTAAGGGTTAGGAGTTAAAAGCAGCATAAAAAATGTGGGCTAGATTTGAAGTCGGCCAGAGATGGAGCTTGACGTATCTTCTCAGGAAGTCTATTCCAGGTATATGGTGCAACAAGATAAAAGGAACAGCGGCTGGAGTTAGCGGTGGAGGAGAAGGGTGCAGATAAGAGAGATTTACCCAGTGAATGGAGATCCCAGGGAGGAGTGTAGGAAGAGATAAGAGTGGAGAGGAGCTGCAGCGTGAATGCACTTGTAAGTCAGTAAGAGGAGCTTGAACTGTATCTGGAAATGGATAGGAAGCCAATGAAGAGACTTGAGGAGAGGGCTAATATAAGCATAGCGACACTGGCGGTATATAAGTGGTGCAGCAGAAGTTTGGACAGATTGAAGAGGAGAGAGATGGTTAAGTGGGAGACCTGTGAGAAGCAAGTTGCAATAGTCTAATATCTTTCTATCTATCTATCTGTCTGTCTGTCTGTCTGTCTGTCTATCTATCTATCTATACTAGTGCAAGTAGCAGCCCATAAATGTCTGCTCCAAGTACACAGGTAAATTATTTTAGAATCTCTGCGCATACTTGCATGCTTTACCTAAACTCGCTCTCTGTGCATGCCACCAGCGGAATATGTGCCATCATTTCAAAGCGTGTATGTACGCACCAGTCAGTATTAATCACTAAGATACCATCAAAGTGGGCACATACTTTATTGCTTACAGTACAGGCCCCTCATAAAATTACCCACTAAAGGTTAGGAGCCAAAAAACTGGGCGCTATGCTAGTATTCCATAATGGCAGAGCTGTGCGCCAAATCTTTTCTAGAATCCTAGTGTAAGTCCGCAGTTATCCATCAAACCTTAGGCATGACCCTTATACCATGTCTATGGCTGGCATAAACACTGGCACTTAAAAGCAGCAGTGGGTGCGTAAATGCTGCCCCTGACACGCCAGTGCCCCTCCCACACCCTTTGTGCCGCAGCAAATTAGTGCCAATTAGTACTTGTTATTACCAGTTACTTGCCAGTTTAGTGCCAATTACTTAATTATGTTACACACGTTAACTGGCCCTATTCTATAACTGCGCACCCAACTGCCAGCCTAATTTTCAGCACCTTTTATAGAATTGGGGGGATAATTTTGTGCCTACAACAGAATTGTGGCTTCAGAAATTCACGGGGGAGGGGTGAAGCATGGGTGGAGTTGCACAATATATGTTTTAGAAAATACATGTGGAGGAGTGGCCTAATGGTTAGTACAGTAGGCTTTGATCCCAGTATCCTGATTTGCACTGCAGCTCCTTGTGACCTTGGGCAAGTTACTTAACCCTCCATTGCCTCTGGTACAAAAACTGAGATTGTGATCCCTCTATGGGCAGAGACAGTACCTGCTTATAATGTATGATTGTACTCCTCCTTGTACTCCTGCTTAACTTGATGGTTAAGCAGATTATAAATGCCAGAATTAAATTACTGTGCCGATACCAAAACACCGATGGCTCCATGTTTGAAAAAGAAAAGACTTGTGTATCCATGCAGGTTTAGACAGAAGCATTATGCTTGAGAGTAGTGTAACTAAAGCAGGAGCTTTTGGGGAAGCAGCTTTCTAAAGGCGCATATGGGCATCTGTTGTCTTCATAACATACTACAAACGTTCACTGTTTTCAAGTAGGTGGACCACCAGTAGCTTTGGGTCTTTGGTATCATTAAAGACACCAATACTGATAGTCATCATCAGTCCATTACTGAAGATTATTTGAAATACTGTTTTACTCCACCTCCCTTTACTATCACGATTGTAGTTCTACCCTTACTGTGTCATATCCTTTTGTTTATATTTCATTTTTGTCTTTTTATCTCTTCCTTTTTTTCACTATATTAGATTGTAAACCGCCGTGACAGCTTCCATAGGGCTGGATGGCAATATATCAAATAAACTTAGAAACTTGGAAGCTCCGTCTACAGTTACTTTTAAGGCTGTTTTGGGATTGGTATTTCAGGAGTTATGTCCCTGATGCAGTGATTTGAAACCTGATGGCATGAGGGAAGACATGTCTTCTGGTTATCTCTGTGTAAGAAGGGCTTCTCTTTTTATATTTAAATCTCTTTATTAATTTCAAATTTAAACAAAGATACATCTCTTTAAAGACAAGTCTGTGGCTAATTTCCTATATATTGCTACTGGTCTCTTTAATGATACAGATATTAGCATAACTTTTTGAATAATGTAGTATGTTTGTAGTGTTCCGTTCGAATGTGTCCTATCCTATTTTAAGTGGTGTTCCGTTCTTGCTTTTTTTTTATAATTGTGTAAATTGCTAAGATTTGGCGATCAATCAAAATCAAAATAAACATACAATCCTGTGGTGTGGGGATATTGTTTGTAGCTTTTGAAGTGTTTCTTCATTGACCTTCTTTGATATTTACCACTTCTCTCTGGTCTTTATAAACAGGCACAACATACACACGTACCTACCCATTATAAAACTACCCTCCATAGTGGACATTACTTCTGGCCCATATGGTTCTGACTGACAGTGACATATTTTACAGTGATCCTAGGTACATGCAAATCTTTCTTTGGGTATCACTGGACAAGTGAGGTTGTCTTATGCCAGACCTAAAGCTGAAAACTAAGATTCTCCAAATTTAGGATTATATTAGACGTCTAATTCTTTTCTAGAAGATGTTATGTGATCAGTGGTGTCACAGTAGATGGATTGGAAAAGAAATAAATGAAAATGATTTTTGAGTTGTTATCTTGGATCAAGAACCTGAGTGTAGAACCAAGATCAAATATTCATCTTTAGTTACAACAGGTGATACCACACACAATTGTCTGTCCTCTTCAAACTTGATTCGCAATGTTTTTCCCCCACAGGCAAAAAGATGGAAGGGAGTGGGAAGTTTTAGCAAATCAAAGTGTCAGTTATCTACCAATAGTATAGCTGAGAACATATTCAGCTTGTCTTCAGCTATAGACAAGATTGATGCATTCACTGTGATCTGAAAAATGTGAATGCACCACACAAGACAATAATGAAAGAATGAGACCAAATCATATCTAGTTCCGTCAATGTTTCCGTGGTAGTGACAGGAGTTTACTGGGCTTGTTCTAGAAGAGTTAAAATGAGAAGGAGCTTCACCATCCTGAACAGACTTGCTAGAGGAGCTATCGCTAAATTGTACAGGAGATTGTAATGAACAGGACACACTTTCCATGGCTGTGTCCATAATGACAGGGTTGTGCTATATCTGCAGATGTCTCCATTGGTCTAAAGTAAACCAGAGCTACAGATGTGACATTAACCTGGAGAACTGTCTTAATGACAGTGTTTTAACATGTGCTTGTGTATCTGATTCTCTGCTAATCTGCATTTTGTGATCTGCATCTGGTTTTTGCTGAGTATTAGTTGATATGAAAATCCATTACCTTACTGAAATTGGATTTGGTTAATATCATTTCCATGCTGCTGCTCATGTTATAAAGTAACATTGAATCACTGCTACAGAATAAAGTCTTTGTACTTGAGACTATTACTTCAAACAGGGCTGATTTCAGATCGATTGCATTACAACAAAGCCCCAGGTGATTTCAAAACAATGCAGATGTTCCCCGAGTAGCATGTTTAGAGCTCACCCCTGCCAGTACTAATATCATGACTTCAACTCATCTCCAGTACCTCTTCTGTGACACTCCTTTCCAAAATCTGAATTAAGCTAAATATTTATAGGGTTGCTTATCTTCCTCAAGGTCACATTATATTTGGCCTCTAGTAGAGCCAGAGATGGGAGGCGGGACTGGTGGTTGGGAGGCGGGAAGTACTGCTGCGCAGACTTGTACGGTCTGTGCCCTGAATAAGGCAGGTACAAATCAAGGTAAGGTTTACACATATGTTTGTCTTGTTGGGCAGACTGGATGGACCGTGCAGGTCTTTTTCTGCCGTCATCTACTATGTTACTATGTTATATATGGTTCCTGTTTCCTTCTATTTCTCTCTTCCTCCCATGCACAGACTAGGTGAGTATTACAGTATTTCTGTAATGACTCCAGAACACCACCTCTACCATGTGTGAATGTGGATCCCACTGCAGTGCTTGTGTAATGACTCCAGAGAACACCTCCAGCATGTCTGCTGTAAATATGGATCCCACCGCAGTACTTCTATAAAGACTCCAGAGTGCCACCTCCAGCATGTGTGACTCTGAAACTCATATTATAGGACAGCGGTTCCTACTTTGTGGTCCAGAAGGACATCACAGGGGATCTATAGGATAGGAAACAACAACAGTTTCACTTTATGAAATCAACAAGAACCTGCAGAACATGGGAGATTATCAGCAGAAGATCCACATAGGCATGAAGCAGGAGCAATGTATTTCCTCTTTGTGTTGGGAGATCAGCAATTACTACATTTATGAGCTGAGGAGAGAAAGAGGGAGGTGTGAGGGAGGGCAAGAAGATGTAGAATATAGACAGAGAAATTGGTGGGGATGAACTGAGGAGGTTGCGAAACAAAGGGTAACTAATGGGAATGGGTTTGGAATGGTGAGGGAGAAACTGATAAGGGAGCATCTGGGAGGAGAGAGAGAGACTTTGGGGATGGGGACAGATCTGTATGGTGGGCTGGGGTTGAGAAGGCAGAGGAGACACTGTTGGGGAGAGGTTAGAGAAATTGGTAGAAAGGAGCTTTAGGAGATAGAGACTAGTGCTGCTGGGCTGAAGGACAGAGACTTATGGAGAGGAGCTAGATGAAGGGGGGGAGAGAGAGAGAGACTGGTAAGAAGAGGCAAGATGGGGGGCAAAAGACTTATGGGGAGAAACTGAAATGAGAGAGCTTGAGATGGTGGAGCTGGGCTATGAGGAACTTATGGGAAGGGACTGGATGAGAGAGATGTTGGTGGATAAGGGCTGAGTGAAGCGAGAGAGAGACTGGTGGGGAGAGGCTGGGGATGGGGAAGAGACTAGTAGTAACTAAATTGGATGGGAACTTGGGTCCCCTTTACTCTTGGAGGTTGAAAAGGGGTCCACCCATCCAAACAATTTGGGAATCCTGATACAGAATGTCACCCAAGCTTAGGTATAATTTTCTAAATATGGTGTTAGATTCTTCTTCTTCTTCTTCTTATTATTATTATTATTAAAACTGTCTTAAATCTCAAAGAAATATACAAAGGAAAATGCAGGAAAACACAAAAGAAGTTAAATAATCTCATAATTAGGCAACATGCCAATATTATGAGAAAACTCTCTAACTCACTGACAAGTGAAAAGAAAAAAAAAAAAAAGAGAGTGATACATAAGCCAAAACATTTAGACCCTCTATACCAACCTGACCTGCAGAAATATTTGAAATAGAATAAGAATATTATATCTACACTTTGTCTTTAAAAATGTTTTCTAAATGAATAGGGTGCAAAAAAGTATATATATTCCCCTTATATGTGACCAGGCATTTACATGGAAATTGTAAGTAAAAAGATACTCCTGTAGCCAAAACGTTAGGCTTTGGCTGTGGGAATGGTGTTAGATTCTAATTTACACTGGGTGTACACACTGGACGTAATGTCCTTGTGTCTGCTATAACTTAGTCATGACATTTACCTTTGCAGCCATAAAGAGTTTACTGTTCAGAACATTTGTGGACTCTGATCCTATGCAAGGTCTGTGGGAGTCAGGCTCAGGCTTTGGTACCTGCCAATACCCAATAAAGAGTTATACCACATACAACACACAATCTTTTTGTATTCTGGCATATGACAGAGAGGTTACTGTAGTGCTCCCTCTTAATAGATAGATCTAAAAAAAACAACAACCTACACGTATGTAGATATATGACTTTTTGAGGCTGGCCATTCCACACTTAAGCCAGCCCACCTGCAAAATGGTCAAATATTTTCTGTTTTTTGTACAGGATAAGGTTCATAGAAATAACATTCCTTTCCAAAATGTGAAATATGCTAAATCTTTCTGGTGCTGCTTATCTTCCTCAAGGTCACTTCATATCTGGCCTCCAGTCTGGTGTCTCCTTCTACTTTTCTCTTCCTCCCATGAACAGACTAGAGGGATGCAGCTCTGCATACAGTTACTTTCAAGGCTGTTTTGGTATTGGTCACAAAGACACCCAGCTTTAAAAAGTGGACATCAATAAAAATGTATTTATTTATTAACAAGTTTTACCTGCAATCCACCCATAATCACTTAAGACCCTTGAGCAGCACATAAAAACCAAGTACACTCTTCTGATAGGTAATCTAGAATTCATCCATAGCATCACAAACATCCCCATCAAACCCACCGACCTCCCCCCATCCCCAGCCACTCAAAAAAAAAAGTGCATGGGATTTATATGTACAAGAAACTTTTCACTTGTACCAGTTCACAAACCCTCCTCCACAGGGCTAGGAGTACTCAGTCCTGCCACCAAAAACCTTTTGCATTTTATAAATGTACTGGTCCATATGACCTTGACTCTATTTGGTAAAGGTGTCAGAAAACCCTTTGTGTCTCCTCTGTGATCTGAAACCGTGTCCATCTCCTCAGAGAACACAATGTTACTGTATCTGTGTGACCATAGGTGCCAACATAAGTACATAAGTATCGCCATGCTGGGACAGACCAACGGTCCATCGAGCCCAGCACCCTGTCACCGACAGCGGCCAAAAGAACAAACAATTTGTCCCGCCCATCCTAGAAATACTGTATTATTCCCTCGTCCATTCAATAACATTCTATGGTTTTTTCCTCCAGGAAGCTGGCCAACCCTTTTTTGAAGTCCGCTAAGTTAACCGCCTTAACCACCTTTTCCGGCAGTGAATTCCAGAGTTTAACTACGCATTGAGTGAAGAAACATTTCCTCCAATTTGTTTTAAATTTACCACACTGCAGCTTCGTCGCATGCCCCCTTGTCCTAGTATTTTTGGAAAGCGTAAACAGACGCTCCACATCGACCCGTTCCATTCCACTCATTATCTTATAGACCTCTATCATTTCTCCCCTCAGCCACCTTTTCTCCAAGATGAAGAGCCCCAGCCTCTTCAGCCTATCCTGATAGGGAAGTCATCCCATCCCCTGTATCATCTTTGTCGCCCTTCTTTGCACCTTTTCCAATTCCACTATGTCTTTTTTGAGGTGCGGCGACCAGAATTGAACACAATACTTGAGGTGCGGTCGCACCATGGAGCGATACAACGGCAGAATAATATCTTTATTTTTGTTTTCAATCCCTTTCCTAATGATACCCAACATTCTATTTGCTTTCCTAGCTGCAGCAGCACATTGAGCAGACGTTTTCAACGTATCATCAATGATGACACCTAGATCCCTTTCTTGGTCCGTGACTCCGAACGTTGAACCTTGCATGATGTAGTTATAGTTTGGGTTCCTCTTTCCCGTATGCATCACTTTGCACTTGTTCACATTAAACGTCATCTGCCATTTATACCCCCAGTCTCCCAGTCTCATAAGGACCTCTTGTAGTTTTTCACAATCTTCCCGCGATTTGACTACTTTGAATAACTTTGTGTCATCGGCAAATTTGATTACCTTACTAGTTACCCCCATCTCTAGGTTATTTATGAAGATGTTAAAAAGCAGAAGTCCCATCACCGATCCCTGAGGGACCCCGCTAACTACCCTTCTCCATTGCAAATATTGACCTTTTAATCCTACTCTCTATTTCCTATCTTTCAACCAGTTTTTAATCCACAGTAAGATACTAGCTCCAATCCCATGTCCCTCTAATTTCTTCTGTAGTCTTTCATGAGGGACCTTATCAAACTCCTTCTGAAAATCTAAATGCACAATATCAACTGGCTCACTTGTGTCCACATGTTTGTTTACCCCTTCAAAGAAATGCAGCAGATTGGTGAGGCAAGACTTCCCATCACTAAATCCATGTTGACTTTGTCCCATTAGTCCATGCTTTTGAATGTGCGCTGTAATTTTATTCTTGATTATAGTCTCTACCATTTTGCTTGGCACCAACGTCAGACTCACCGGTCTATAATTTCCCGGGTCCCTGCTGGAACCTTTTTAAAATATCGTTGTTACATTGGCCACCCTCCAATCTTCCAGTACCATGCTTGATTTTAAGGATAAATTACAAATCAATAACAGTAGCTCTGCCAGCTCATATTTTAGTTCTATCAGTGCCCTAGGGTGAATACCATCCGGTCCAGGAGATTTGCTACTCTTCAGTTTGCAGAACTGCTCCATTATGTCTTCCAGATTTACAGATATTTCAATAAGAATTTCTGACTCTTCAGCTTTGAATACCCTGTCCGGTACCGGTATTCCACCCAAATCTTCCTCGGTGAAGACAGAAGCAAAGAACTCATTTCATTTTTCTGCTATTTCTTTGTCTTCCTTGATCACCCTTTTACACCCCGGTCATCCAGCGGGCCAACCAATTCTTTTGCCAGTTGCCTGCTTTTAATGTATCTAAAAAAAAATTTACTATCAGTTTTTGCCTCTATTGCTATCTTTCTTTCAAAATCCCTCTTTGCCTTTCTTATCAGCGCTTTGCATCTGACTTGACATTCCTTATGCCGCTTCTTATTTTCCTCATTTGGTTCCTTCTTCCATTTTCTTAAGGATTCCTTTTTAGCCCCAATCATTTCAGAATGATTTGAGGCTCTAGACACAATACAATTAACTCCTCCCCCCACACAATGTAAGAGCTTGTTTAATATTGGAGGTGCTTTGCACCCTTTGGATCCACAGAGCTGGCTCCTATGTGTGTGACATGCGCAAATGGTAGGCATGGTATTTATTTATTAGCACATTCAAAATAAACATTTGGCATTTTCCAATTAACTGGGACAGGAAATGGCATCCGAATACAGGGAAAACACCAGACTCAAAAAGTTGAAACATGAAATCAGTGTTATAAAGGAAGAGAGGTGATTCCAATCAACATTTGATCTCCAGGCTTCCCAGTCTAGCTCATTTCTGCAATGGCTGCTTGGAAATCAAGATCAGGTTGAAAGTAACACCTTCTAGTTGGACTAAGCTAAGACATTTTTAATGTGCTTTATGTTCCTTTAATTGGGTTGGGATTCTCATTCTGCTCAGAGCAGAACTGTTGGAATTGAGTAGCCTTTCCTGTTTGACCTGCAGCTTCCTGGCATTCAAAAGAAACTATTTCTATTTTGCCATATTTGAAAAACAAAGACTAATAATGATCCTGTAGCTACCACCAAGTCATCAGTTTTGAAAATCTTTAAGCACTTCACTTTGCCATTCTTCTTAGGAGCAGGGGACAGAGTTTGTACCTCTTTATATGAAGACTTAAGCAGTAAGCCCTACCACATCATACTGGTGCTGGCTGTCATTCAGCCTTTGTCAGCCATGAATCAGGCAATCCAGTCAAACCAAAATGAAGTAAAGGTTGACACAAAAGCTAACCAGACACACTAGACTCGACACAGGCTGTGTTTTTGCGGGTACAATTACCTGCCTCAAGAGTTACCAAAATTCTTGGCAAGACAAGATTATTCTTATAGCTGGTACACAAAAGTAGTAAATGCAGTTAATCCAATAAAAAGGTGTCTTTATATTTTGTTTTCTATGTTTTGATGTATTTCTATTTATTATTTTTTTCTAAGAAAAGCTAGAACTACAAGTTTATAGATGCAGTGAGGGTAAAACCAGTATTGAGTTGGCCTGTCTTTAACTCAGCTTGTAGGGTATAAGGCAAGGTTACCCAATCCAGAATATATTTTTCAGAATATCCACAATGAACATGCATGAGGTAACTGAGGATAAATCATAAAGCTTTACAGAGGGATGCCATTATCCAGAATTTAAGCACCATAGACAGCTCCCAGTGGTGACCTCTGCAGGTTCCACATTCTTACCCCCTAATTCTAGAGTAAAGTGATGTGGTCACGGTTAGTCCACTTTTAAAGGTAACAAATAGAAATAAAACAAAATATAGAAAAGAAAATAAGATGATACCTTTTTTATTGGACTAACTTAATATATATTTTTGATTAGCTTTGAAGACAACCCTTCTTCAGATCAGAAATAAGCAAATGTTGACAAATATCAGTATCCTATATAATAATTTGTACCTTCTTGTTCCATGGCTGGCTGGGTTCGTAACATCTCCTGACGTCAACCAGCCTCCAGCGTTCCATTCCCTGTCCCGCCCTCGCGCCAAGACGTAATGATGTCAGAGGGCGGAACAGTAAGAGGGAAGGGAACGCTGAGGCGAGCTGATATCAGGGGATGTTAGGAATGGAACGGAATGAAGCCAGCCAGAGAATGTTCAGGTACAAAGAACAACAGAATCACAGGACATCGAGGGCAGGGCAGAGCAGAGGACAATCGAGGGGAGGGGAGGAGAGAATCACGGCACACGGATGGGAGGGCAGGGAAGAGGAGAATCGCTAGACATGGAGGGGAGGGGATGGAAGAATCGCTGGACATGAAGGAGAAGGCAGGGGAGAGAGACAAAATCACTTACAAGACAGCCTTCCTAGGGCCTGTTTCATTGTTGAGGAAACGGGCTTGGTTCCACTAGTATATATATATAAGTGAAACACAAAAGCATTTCAATGTCAGTCTCACAGAACTGAGGGTGGGGGTGGGTTAGGTGAGAAACAGAGGGGGGGGGGGCTGGGTGGATGAGATCCTCCTTTGAATTTCCTTATAAATAGTTCAGGGTGAGGTCAACAAATTCAGATGATCAACCCAGTTGCTGCCCTCCCCCATTTTCACAGACCAGCCATTCCCAACCCAGTCCTCAGGGCACACCTTAGTCCCATTGGGTTTTTAGGATATCCACAATGAATATGCGTGAGATAGATTTGCATGCACTGCCTCAATTGCATGCAAATCTAACTCATGAATATTCATTGTGGATATCATGCAAATCTGATGGGGCTAGGTATGCCCCAAGGACTGGGTTGGGAATGGCTGTGTTAGACCCATGAATGTGAGAGGGCTAAATAGAAAAGTGCTCAGAAACTTCAAACACCCATGAGTGTGAACCTTCCCTCCTCCCACCTAAAAATGTTAGTCAAGAAATTAAACTGTCCCATTTCCTTCCTCTTCCCCTTTTGCTCTTACTTTGACATGGGATTATAATAAGGTGCCGTGGTGAACACAATCAGCTCAGATTTATTTCCAAACCAGACACAGTGTTCTAATGGCCTTTGTTTATTGCTTCTAAAGGTGTAATCATTAAACATTTACCAGTTAGTTGAAATTGTGTTTAGATGGGAAAGCCCTACCTTTTAAACTTTACATTTCAATAAGCCATTTACATATCACCCAGGCCTGAATACACCCATCTGTTGTGCGAGTTTCACTCCACATCTACTTTCTGGTGGTTGTATGATCATTTCATTTCTATCTCTGTTGCTGTGCTTTGGGACCACACTTACCCTTTTGGTCACCTTATAAGAGAATGACCAAACTAATGTCTCACAAGAAAGGAAACCTTCCAGGATTTTCTCAGCTGAGTCTAGAGGTAGGAAATGGACTGTGTGAGTGTGTGTGTGGGTGGGGGTGGGGGGGTAGCTGGTTCCAAGTCTTGTCAAGACAGGTAGATACAATTCTGGTTTTCATTAACATTACACATATGATTGTGTAGACTCTGCTTCCTACAGGAAGATCAGAACCAGGACAAGATTTGTCTGTCCTGTCAAAATAAAGCCAGCTGATCACCTAAATTTGTGGACTATGTCTCAGAGGTGAAAAAGGAGCCGGTGCTAGCAGTGACCCCCATACCGAGAAGAAGGGACAATTAAACCCCTGGCTCCAGTACTCCATCTCACCAGTTAAATGTGATGAAGACTTAACTGTGCATTTACTGATTTCAGCATGTGTGTGTGTGTGGGGGGGGGGGGGGGGGGGGATGAGAAGTGGTAGAGAACCCTTGGGAAACTGAGGGGATCATTTGTACATATGTACAAACTTCACAATAAGAAAAGCCACTGTGAACCTGAACACTACAACAACAATCTGAAAAAAAATTGCAAAATCATTTAAAAATATAGAGCAAAGTTGGCAATCGTCTTCTATTCTTATGCATCTGGGCTTTTCTGATAGCACTGGAAAGACATTATCTTATGATTCCCATTCCATAGTGGTTTTAGCCATTCTAGATTTGACCCAACTTAAGTAAGATGCTGTTGGAAAACCAAGACTTTCCTTATTAATCTGTTTATTCATTAATGAATGGAGGGAGGTTCCTTTCTTTGGGTAAGGATAATCACACTTCCTGGGATAGTGATCTGTTATCTCATGTGGGAGATGCTATGCACCTGAGGCATGACTGAACTCCAAAATCAACCTCCTTCCCTGCCACTACCCTCAAAAGTAATAAATCTGAGCACATTTTCTATGGACAGGATTGATCCACAGCTAGTTATAAAACCCACATTCTTGTCCTGTTCCCAGGCAGGAACTGAAAGTTTCATTTCCTCTTTGTTGTCCTTTTTGACAACTGGGAGATTTAATACAGTTTTAACCATGTTAAAGAGGGGGCTGGGGTATCTAACATTGCTCAAGCAGATGTAGCTGGGAGCCTAGTGTTTTAAAGCTGGCATGTGTCATAGGAGCCAACTTTTCACGCATTGGCTCAACAATTGGCACACATTGGCAGTCATGGTAATGTGTGTTCAACTCAGCACACATTACCATGTCTGTAAAAAGGAAACAAAAAGGCAGGGTCATAGGCACGATTGGCCAGGCCAACACTGGAAGGACTGATGGCTAAAAAGAAGAGCTACGGAAGCACTGAATGTCTCCCCAGTCTCTCTTCCTCCCCAACCTCACCTCATCTGCCCCAATTTACTTCACCTCACTTTTCTTCTCCTCCTTCCTCCCCTCCTACCTCCCATATCCCATCTATACCACAGTCATATTCCTTCCAGTTCAGCCTGGCTTATCCCCTACCACCCACACTCAGGCAGGATGACTGTTTTATTTTTGTGAAAAAGGAACATGATGTTCCTCTCCATTTCTCATTCAGTTTGAGACTTGACTATAGGTTCTCTCCATTACAGAACATTTTCAGACCATGGCATCACATACTGCCAGAACTCCCTCTTCTCCCTTCAGTAAAATAACTTGTATAACCTTGTGACCATAGGGCTGGAGAAGAATGGCAAAATACCAGCTACTCCCAATTCTTGACCCAGCCTGGCTAGCATACTTTTGTGTCTATAGCTTGTCTTATATCCTCTGCCTCTGCTTATTCTTGGTATTCTCTTTTGCATCCTATCTGCCTTCATGTTCTTCGTCTTTTATGAATTCTTTTCCAGTCTTCTTCTCATTTCTTTCATTTCTCTGTACTCCATGTGTTTGACTCTCCATAGCCTGTCTCTCTCTTCAGTGTTCACGGAAGAAAATCCTGGAGAAGGACCGTGGTTGGCTGCTGAGAATAGATCTGGGAATGGAGTGGACATTGCACCAATCACAGAAGAAAACATTTATAAACAACGTTAAAATCTGAAAGTGGATAAAGCTATGGGGCCAGATGGGATAAATCCCAGGATACTGAGAGAACTCTGAGAAATACTGGCAGCACCTCTTAAGGATTTATTTAATAGATCTTTAGAGATGGGAGAGGTTCTGTGGGGCTGGAGATGAGCAGATGTGGTCCCTCTTCACAAAAGTGGGGACAGGGAAGAAGTGGGAACCTACAGGCCTGTAAGCCTCACATCGGAGGTAGGAAAAATAATGGAGTCGCTGCTGAAGGAAAAGATAGTTAACTTTCTAGAATCTAGTGGCTTGCAGGATCTGAGGCAATACGGCTTTACCAAAAGAAAATCTTGCCAAACAAATCCGATTGATTTCTTTGACAGGGTGACCAAAGAACTGGATGAAGGACATGCGCTAGATGTAATCTATTTGGACTTCAGTAAAGCCTTTAATACAGTTCCTCACAGAAGACTCCTGAATAAGCTGAGAGGGCTGAACTTAGGACCCAAAATGGTGAATTGGATTGGAAACTGGTTGACCAACAGGAGGCAGAGGGTGGTGGTAAATGGAATCCGCTCAGAGGAAAGGAAAGCAAAGCAAGTAGTGGAGTGCCTCAGGGGTCAGTACTGGGGACAATTCTGTTTAACATATTTGTGAGAGACATTGCTAAAGGGTTAGAGGGAAAAGTTTGCCTTTTTGCAGATACCACAAAGACTGCCAATAGAGTGGATACCCTGAAGGGAGTAGAGAGGTGTGGTAGCTACTGAAGGGAGTAGAAACCATGAGAAGAGATCTCCAAAAATTAGAAGAATAGTCAAAGGTCTGACAGTTGAAATTTAATACTGTAAAAATACAGAAACCAACATTGGTATCAAAAGAGATATTGGGAATTAAGATATTAAAAAAATTGCGTCAATGAACCTTTTCCAGAAGTTTGCTTTAAAATGTTATTTGTGAAAGATATTAACTGATTTAAATGTATAATAGGATGAGTTACAGCACTATTGCTGCCTTGTGGTTTATAAATGTATTATTTATGTTTTAGTTTATCGTTCCCCTGAAGATGCATGAAGGCGAAACATGCAAACATATAGGGAATGCAAGGAGTGGAGAGGATTATTCACGTTTTATTGCACAACATAGTTAACCACATGAGACTGGGAGCTTATCAAGGAGAATAAGCCATAGCCCATTGGCAGTAAGATACTGTCTGACACCTCACTAAGAACTCCTATTACATCATCCTGCAGATAAGTTAATTTTTTGGATGAACATTGCTAGAGCAAATGATAGAATTATGAGGCAGGAAGGAGGAAAATAGTGCTATGATGGCAGGCTAAGGTGTTACACATGGAGTTGGTTACCAGTTCATAGATGTGCACCCAGTTCTAAGCACTTATCACATATATTAAAAAAATATAGTTTAAAAACGTATAAAAAAAATTTTCAGGTTTCTGTATTTTGAGAGAATTGTGAGTAGAGAAACCAATACTGGAGATAATACCCCTGTGTATTGATGATAAGTTAAAATTTAATGCCAAGAAGTGCAGAGTGATGCACTTGGGGTGCAGAAATCTAAAGCAGATGTACCAGATAGGAGGAGAAAAATTGAAAAGCACAGCTCAGGAGAGGGACCTTGGATGATGGTGTCTGAGGATCTCAAAGTAATGAAACAATGTGACAAGGCGGTGACAATGACCAGAAGGATTCTAAGCTGCATAGAGAGGGGTATAACCAGCAGAAGAAAGGAGATGCTGATGCCCCTGTACAAGTCATTGGTGAGGCTCCATTTGGAGTATTTTGTTCAGTTTTGGAGGCCCTATCTTGCTAAGGATGTAAAAAGACTTGGCAGTTCAGAGAAAAGCAACCAAAATGGTATAGAGTTTGTGTCGCAAGACGTATGAGGAGAAACTTGAGGACCTGAACATGTATACCTGGAGGAAAGGAGAGACAGGGGTGATATGATGACATTCAGATATTTGAAAGGTATTAATCCACAAACAAACCTTTTCCAGAGATGGTAAGGTGGTAGAACTAGAGGACATGAATTGAGGATGTAGGGGGGGCGGGGCAATTCAGGAATAATGCCAGGAAGTACTTTTTCATGGAGAGGGTGGTGGATACCTGGAATGCCCTCCCATGGGAGGTGGTGGAGATGAAAATGGTAACTGATTTCAAAAATATGGGATAAACACAAAGAAATCCTATATAGAAGGACCTATGGAGGGAGAGAGGGAGCTATGCCGGACTGTGAAGGGGAGGGGACAAGAGAGAGAGAAGGGGAAAAATACTGGACCCAGGGTGGGGGTGTGAGAGGAAGTGAAGAGAAAAGGGAGGGACAGGGCACAGAGGAGAGATGCTGGGAATGGAGTAAGCATAGGTAGAGGGATATATAGCAGCAATGAAAAGGGTGAAATAGGGACAGAGAGGTAATGCTGAAAATAAGGGGAGGATAGGGTCACTAGGAGGTCAGATGCTGAACATTGGGGGGGGGGGGGAGATTAGGAACAGGGATACAGAGGGTGTTGTCATGTTTGTATGATCGAGTGTATATGTATCAGGCAGTAATTCCCAATTGGGGTACTTCTCAAATCTTTAGTGTCTCCCACATGCCCAAGTTTTTCTCAGAAGTTCCTGGCCTTTTCAGTAGTCGTTAAGGGCATTTTTAAAAATAAATTGGCCTCTTGGCACTCAGGAAATACTTTTTCACAGAGAGAGTACTGGACACCTGGAGCACCCTTCCAGGAGAGGTGGTAGAATCTAAAAAGGTAAGTGAATTCAAAAATGCATCGAATAGTCACAGAAGTTGCCTAAAGAGAAAGAAGATGGAAACACAACATGGCTGTTGAGGTGTTATGTTAGGCAAGAGTAGTGGGAACTATGGTCAATGCTGGACAGACTTCTTTGGTCTGTGTCCTACAAATGGCAAAAGACTGAAGGAAGATTAGCCAAATCCAACATAGGAGAACTGAGGCTGGTGCCGGACACACTTCTATGGTCTGTGTCCCATAAATGGGAGAACCGATGCTGATACAGGACAGACTTCTATAATCTGAGTCTCACAAATGTCAAAAGACTGAAAGAAGATTCAGCAACTTTAGGGGAACCGAGGCCGATGCTGGATAGACTTCTATGGTTTGTCCCCTGCAAATAGCAAAGACTGAAGGAATATTAGCCAAATCCAACATGGGGGAACTGAGGCCGGTGCTGGACAGACTTCTATGGTCTGTGTCCTACAAATGGCAAAAGACTGAAGGAAGATTAGCCAAATCCAACATAGGGGAACTGAGGCTGGTGCCGGACAGACTTCTATGGTCTGTGTCCCATAAATGGGAGAACCGATGCTGATACAGGACAGACTTCTATAATCTGAGTCTCACAAATGTCAACAGACTGAAAGAAGATTCAGTAACTTTAGGGGAACCGAGGCAGATGCTGGATAGACTTCTATGGTCTGTCCCCTGCAAATAGCAAAGACTGAAGGAATATTAGCCAAATCCACCATTGGGAGAACTGACAACCAGCATTTAAGCATGGGTGACTGGGGCCCACACAGAGTGGAGGGTACAGCTCTGGCCACCTTGTTGGGCAGACTGGATGGACCGTGCAGGTCTTTACCTTCCATCATGTACTGTTTTACTGTGTTACTTTGTCCTGGCCACCCTGAATTTGTGCCTGAGACCCTCCTGTTCAGGTTGCTGTCTTCCAAACCCACAACCCTGCTGACCAAGCTCCAGGTACCATAGCGTAATAAAAGGCATTTTTGTAATTTCTTGGACTTCCCTAAACATTACAGCACAAGAAAAATAAAATCAGCCTTTAAGTTCAATTCAGTCTCAAGTTCAGTTTCACCACCTCTTGGAGGATCTCGTAGAATTTGGGGCGCTGGCTTGGGTTTGCATCCCAACACATCAACATCAGCTCATAGACTTCTGGTGGACAGTTCTTGGGAGCCTGCATCCGGAACCCTGCCAGAGAACCAGAAATACAGTTAAATATTCACCGAATTAGATATTATATTATACATATCCTTTTGCAAATTAGAAATTGTACTTTTTGCATTATCTATCTATACATATTTAAAACTGGATGACTCTCTTTATAAAGGTGGTTAATAAATCCCTGTATATCTGTATCTCTCTTTATATATAAATAGATAGATTGATATAATGCCAAAAATATTCAGCAATATTCCAATTGCAAAAGGACATGCCCATTTCAAGGTCAGTGGAAGAAGACGTTTGCATTGATGATGAGGGTTGTCCTTCAGTCCATTTTATAAGGAACAACCTTGTCCAGTCTTGGGTTTGCCCCACTGCTTGCAGGGATTTGTAAGAACATAAGGACAGCCATACCGGGCAGACCTATGTTCCATCAAGCCCAGTATCCTGCTTCCAACAGTGGCCGATCCAGGTCACAATACTTGGCAGAATCCCCCAAAGTAGCAAGATTCAATCCTACTGACCTCAGGAAAAAGTGGTGGCCTTCTCCATGTCTACCTTAATATCAGATTATGGATTTTTCCTCCAGGAACTTGTCCAAACCTGTTTTTCATCCAGATATGCTAACTGCTGTTAACCGCGCCCTCTGGCAATGACTTCCAGAGAATAACTATACTATGAGTAAAAAAATGTTTTCTCCTATTTATTTTAAAAGTATTACCATGTAACGTCATGGAGTATCCCCTCATGTTTGTACTTATTGAAAGAGAACGTCATGGAGTATCCCCTCATGTTTGTACTTATTGAAAGAGTAAACAATCGATTCATGTCCACCTGCATCATATTCTACCCCAGCTGTCTCTTCTCCAAGCTGAAGAGCCCTAAAATCTTAAGCCTTTCCTTTTATGATTTCCATCCCCTTTATTATTTTGGTTGCCATTCTTTGAACCTTTTCTAATTTTACTATATCTTTTTTGAGATACAGCGGCCAGAATTGCACACAGTACTCAAGTTGAGGTTGCACCGTGGAGCGATATGGACAAATTATAATATTCTTTATCTTATTTTGCTTTTTTTGGTTGGGGGGGGGGGGATTAATGGGATAATCAAAACTAGAAGCCTACACAGTACAACCAAGTGGCAGTCTCCTGATGAACTCGTTGCCAGAGGATGTGGTAACAGCACATAGCATATCTGGGTTTAAAAAGGGGTTTGGACAAGTTCCTGGAGGAAGAGTCCATAGTCTGCTATTGAGATCCAGGGATTGGTAGCATGGAGTGTTGCTGCTATTTGGGTTTCTGCCAGGTTCTTGTGACCTGGATTGGCCACTGTTGGAAGCAGGATACTGGGCTAGATGGACCATTAGTCTGTCCCAGTATGGTTATTCTTAAGACCATTGAGATGAAGTCTGTTGCATTGGTGACATTCTAAAGGTGTGGTTCCATTGACCAAATCTGTCCATCGGGTGCCCTTCTGATGGTTTATTGATACAAGTAGGACCCACCTGACGATCTAGGTTGAGAAGGCTTCAGTCAGTATCTCAGTCTGAGAGCAGATTAGTCATACATAGGTTAGCCAAGTCTAAGCCACAGACCCTTACCTCTTTCCACTTGGCTTAGAGTTTGCTGGTTGGACATGCCAGTATAGGGCGTTGCACCAAAAGAGAACATTTCCCAAAGCAAAATGCCGTAACTCCAGACATCACTCTCAGTCGAGTATCGTCCTGCCAAAATCAGACATGGGAAATCCTTAAGCTTGTGGTTATAAGCTGCACTGTTCAGCAAATCCCCATTTGTAAATAGTGTGTTATATTGTCTCACATTCATTGTAAGTATTTTGTAAACTTTAAGTAGAGCACCATCAGCAATAAACTCCAGGTCATCAGGGACAGGATCAGTGTGTGTGTGTGTGTGAGTGTTGCATGCTAAGGCCACTTTCTTGCTATGGCTGGAAAATGGCTAATTTTTTTCAGCATTAATGGCCATTTGCTAATGTTACCATTAGTGTGTGGCTATTAGCGCATGGGCCCTTACTGCCACCCAGTTTGTAGGAAGTAAGGGCTCACACGCTTATCAGCTCATGACAATGTGGCTGTGCTAACTGATTAGCACAGAATGCTCACTGTCTACCCTCCAAGACACGCCCCCTCAGACAAAAAATACAATTTCTTTTTTAGCTTGTGGGTAGCATCAGGATTTTACTGTGAGATGCCTCAGTGTGCCCCGCGCTAAGCCCTTTTAAGCTGCTGTAAGCAACGTTATGTTTCTGTTAATTAAGAGTTAATATACCACTTACAGTAACTGGCAGATTTAAGCGATGTACAATAAAAATATAAAAGATGGAAAGGAACTACAATATAAAATAGGAAAGATACTCAACATTCAATCCATAAGAACCAGATAGAAACTCCACAGTCGTACTATATTTATTTATTTATTAGGCTTTATGTACTGCCTTTTTGAAGGAATTCACTCAAGGTGGTGTACAATAAGAATAAATCAAACATGAGCAATAGACAATTACAGCAGTAAAAACATTCAAATAACAATACAAAGTATGAAGTGGAGGGGCATAATCGAACGGGGTGCCCAAGGTTTCCTGAGGACGTCCTCGCAGGACGTCCCCGCGAAGGGGCGGGGAAACCCATATTATCGAAACAAGATGGGTGCCCATCTTTCGTTTCGATAATACAAAAAATCTCAAGTAGAGGAACACGGGGAGGAATACCGGATGAAACTGAAAGAAGCCAAGAGAGAGGTACGTCTGGCGAAGGCGCAAGCGGAAGAACAAATGGCTAGAAATGTACGGAGGGGAGACAAAAACTTCTTCAGGTATATTACTGAAAGGAGAAAGACTAAAAAGGGGATTGTGAGACTAAAAGATACAGCAAAACGCTATGTAGAAAATGATGAAGAAAAAGCCAATTTGCTAAATAGATACTTTTGTTCTGTTTTTACTGAAGAAAATCCTGGGGAAGGACTGAGAGGGACTGGCAAAAGTACACCTGAAAATGAAGTGGATAGAGCACCGTTCACGGAAGAGAGTGTGTATGAACAACTTGGAAAGCTAAAGGTGGACAAAGCCATGGAGCCGGACGGGATCCACCCCAGAATACTGAGGGAACTCAGAGAGGTTCTGGCGGGTCCTCTTAAAGATTTGTTTAATAAATCCTTGGAGACGGGAGAGGTTCCGAGGGATTGGAGAATGGCGGAGGTGGTCCCTCTTCACAAAAGTGGTGATAGGGAAGAAGCTGGAAACTACAGGCCGGTAAGCCTCACTTCGGTTATTGGAAAAGTAATGGAAGCCATGCTGAAGGAAAGGATAGTGAATTTCCTAGAAGCCAATAATTTGCAAGATCCGAGACAACATGGTTTCACCAAAGGGAAATCGTGCCAAACGAATCTCATTGAATTCTTTGACTGGGTGACAGGAGAATTAAATCAAGGATGTGCTCTGGACGTCATCTACTTAGATCAGCAAGGCTTTTGACACGGTTCCCCACAGGAGGCTCTTGAATAAACTAGAAGGGCTGAAGATAGGACCCGAAGTGGTGAACTGGATTAGGAACTGGTTGACGGGCAGTCACCAGAGGGTGGTAGTGAATGGAGTTCGCTCGGAGGAGGGAAAGGTGAGTAGTGGAGTGCCTCAGGGATCGGTGCTGGGGCCCATTCTGTACAATATATTTGTGAGTGACATTGCCGAAGGGTTGCAAGGTAAAGTTTGCCTTTTTGCGGATGACACCAAGATTTGCAACAGAGTGGACACCCCGGAGGGAGTGGAAAACATGAAAAAAGATCTGAAGAAGCTGGAAAAATGGTCTAACGTTTGGCAATTAAAATTCAATGCGAAGAAATGCAAAGTGATGCACTTAGGGAGTAGAAATCCAAGGGAGGCATATGTGTTAGGTGGGGAGAGCCTGATAGACACGGACAGGGAGAGGGATCTTGGGGTGATAGTATCTGAGGACCTGAAGGCGATGAAACAGTGCGACAAGGCGGTGGCCGTAGCGAGAAGGTTGCTAGGCTGTATAGAGAGAGGTGTGACCAGCAGAAGAAAGGAGGTTTTAATGCCCCTGTATAAGACGTTGGTGAGGCCCCACCTGGAGTATTGTGTTCAGTTTTGGAGGCCGTACCTTGCGAAGGATGTTAAAAAAATGGAAGCGGTGCAAAGAAAAGCTACGAGGATGGTATGGGAGTTGCGTTCCAAGATGTATGAAGAGAGACTTGCTGACCTGAACATGTATACTCTGGAGGAAAGGAGGAACAGGGGTGATATGATACAGACGTTCAAATATTTGAAAGGTATTAATCCGCAAACGAATCTTTTCCGGAGATGGGAAGGCGGTAGAATGAGAGGACATGAAATGAGATTGAAGGGGGGCAGACTCAGGAAAGATGTCAGGAAGTATTTCTTCACGGAGAGGGTGGTGAACGCTTGGAATGCCCTCCCGCGGGAGGTGGTGGAGATGAAAACAGTAACGGAATTCAAACATGCGTGGGACAGGCATAAAGGAATCCTGTGCAGAAGGAATGGATCCACAGAAGCTTAGCTGAAATTGGGTGGCGGGGTGAAGAGGGGTTATTGATTGAGAGGCTAGGATGGGGGAGGGCAGACTTATACGGGGTCTGTGCCGGAGCCAGTGATGGGAGGCGGGACTGGTGGTTGGGAGGCGGGAAATACTGCTGGACAGACTTATACGGTCTGTGCCCTGAAAAAGACAGGTACAAATCAAGGTAAGGTATACACATATGAGTTTATCGTGGGCAGACTAGATGGACCGTGCAGGTCTTTTTCTGCCGTCATCTACTATGTTACTATGTAATACGGTCGGGGACGCCTAAATCTCAACATTTAGGTCGACCTTAGAGATGGTCGTCCCTGGTTTTCGGCGATAATGGAACCCGAGGACGCCCATCTCAGAAACGACCAAATCCAAGCCATTTGGTCATGGGAAGAGCCAGCATTCGTAGTGCACTGGTCCCCCTCACATGCCAGGACACCAACCAGGCACCCTAGGAGACTTCAGTGGTCTTCAGAAAAAGCTCCCAGGTGCATAGCTCCCTTACCTTGTGTGCTGAGGCCCCAACCCCCCCCCCCCCCAAAAAAAAAAAAAACAACAACTCCTCCCCACAACTGTACACCACTACCATAGCCCTTAGGGATGAAGGGGGGCACCTACATGTGGGTACAGTGGGTTTGTGATGGGTTTTGGAGGGCTCACATTTACCACCACAAGTGTAACAGGTAGGGGGGGATACGCCTGGGTCCGCCTGCCTGAAGTGCACTGCAGTACCCACTAAAACTGCTCCAGGGACCTGCATACTGCTGTCATGGAGCTGGGTATGATATTTGAGGTTGGCATAGAGGCTGGAAAACAATATTTTAAAAACCTTTTTTGAGGGTGGGAGGGGGTTAGTGACCACTGGGGGGAGTATGGGGAGGTTATCCCAGATTCCCTCCAGTGGTCATCTGGTCATTTAGGGCACATTTTTGTGGCTTGGTCATTAAAAAAAAAAGGACCAAGTAAAGTCGTCCAAGTGTTCGTCAGGGATGCCCTTCTTTTTTCCATTATTGGCCGAGGACACCCATGTGTTAAGCACGCCCCAGTCCCGCCTTCGCTATGCTTCCGACATGCCCCTGTGAACTTTGGCCATCCCTGCGACGGAAAGCAGTTGAGGACACCCAAAATCGGCTTTCAATTATGCCGATTTGGGCGACCCTGTGAAAAGGACGCCCATCTTCTGATTTGTGTCGAAAGATGAGTGCCCTTCTCTTTCGAAAATAAGCCTGATAGTATACTACTTACAATGCCAACACAATACGTAAGATAACATTTTAACTGACAGTGTAGGGTATAAGCAAAGATGGAACATATAGATAGGTAAGAGAGTAAGAAGAGTTAGAAAATAAGGTGAGTAATTTAAAGAAAGTTGCACATGAAGTCAGAGAGATGGTTAACATAAAAATAGGTAACAGAGTAAGAAGAGTTAGAAAATAAGGTGACTAATTTAAAGAGAGGTGCACATGAGGTCAGAGAGATTGTTAAATATCTCAGCCTAGGGTAGGAGTGGATAAACATGTCCTGCTGCAGTATGTGCAGTCCATGTCATTCCTTGTGTGTGTGAGTGAGACTGACAAGTTAGTTACTTCTTCCATTAAAAGCCTGGTTTAAGAGCCAACCTTTCACTTGCTTCCTGAAGTGGAGATAGTTTTGTGTTAAGCGGAGCCTTTCAGAGAGTGCATTTGAGTGTGGGGGCTACTCCAGAGAAGGGTACATAAGTATTGCCATACTGGGAAAGACCAAAGGTCAATCAAGCCCAGCATCCTGTTTCCAACAGTGGCCAATCCAGGTCACAAATACCTGGCAAGATCCCAAAAAAGTACAAAACATTTTAAGCTGCTTATCCCAGAAATAAGCAGTGGATTTTCCCCAAATCCATTTTAATAATGGACTATGGACTTTTCCTTTAGGAAGCCATCCAAACTTTTTTTAAACCCCACTAAGCTAAACGCCTTTACCACATTCTCTGGCAATGAATTCCAGAGTTTAATTACACGTTGAGTGAAGAAACATTTTCTCCGAATTGTTTTAAATTTACTACTTTGTAGCTTCATTCCATGCCCCCTTGTCGTAGTATTTTTGGAAAGAGTAAACAAATGCTTCACGTCTGCCCGTTCCACTCCATTCATTATTTTATAGACCTCTATCATATCTCCCCTCAGCCATCTTTTCTCCAAGCTGAAGAGCCCTAGCCGCTTTAGCCTTTCTTCATAGGGAAGTCGTTCCATCCCCTTTATCATTTTCATTGCCCTTCTCTGCACCTTTTCTAATTCCACTATCAGGCTTATTTTCGAAAGAGAAGTGCACCCATCTTTTGACATAAATCGGAAGATGGGCGTCCTTCTCATAGGGTCGCCCAAATCGGCATAATTGAAAGCCGATTTTGGGCGCCCTCAACTGCTTTCCATCGTGGGGATGACCAAAGTTCATGGGGGCATGTCGGAAGCATAGCGAAGGCGGGACTGGGGCGTGCCTAACACAACACATGGGCGTCCTCGGCTGATAATGGAAAAAAGAAGGGCGTCCCTGACGAACACTTGGGCGACTTTACTTGGTCCTTTTTTTTTATGACCAAGCCACAAAACTGTGCCCTAAATGACCAGATGACCACTGGAGGGAATCTGGGATGACCTCCCCTTACTCCCCCAGTGGTCACTAACCCCCTCTCACCCTAAAAAAAAAATTTTTCCCATCCTCTATGCCAGCCTCAAATATCATACCCAGCTCCATGACAGCAGTATGCATGTCCCTGGAGCAGTTTTAGTGGGTACTGCAGTGAACTTCAGGCAGGCGGATCCAGACCCATCCTCCCCTACCTGTTACACTTGTGGAGGAAACAACGAGCCCTCCAAAACCCACCACAAACCCACTGTACCCACATGTAGGTGCCCCCCTTCATCCCTAAGGGCTATGGTAGTGGTGTACAGTTGTGAGGAGTGGGGTTTGGGGGGGGGTTGGGGGGCTCAGCACACAAGGTAAGGGAGCTATGCACCTGGGAGCTTTTTCTGAAATCCACTGCAGTGTCCCCTAGGGTGCCCGGTTGGTGTCCTGGCATGTGAGGGGGACCAATGCACTACGAATGCTGGCTCCTCCCATGACCAAATGGCTTGGATTTGGTTGTTTCTGAGATGGGCGTCCTCGGTTTCCATTATTGCCGAAAACTAGGGACGACCATCTCTAAGGATGACCATCTCTAAGGTCAACCTAAATGTTGAGACTTGGACGTCCCAGACCATATTATCGAAATGAAAGATGGACGCCTATCTTTTCGATAATACGGGTTTCCCTGCCCCTTCGCGGGGACATCCTGCGAAGACATCCTCAGGAAAACGTGGGCGCCCCATTCGATTATGCCCCTCCACATCTTTTTTGAGATGCAGTGACCAGAATTGAACACAATATTCGAGGTGTGGTCGCACCATGGAGTGATACAAAGGCATTATAACGTCCTCATTTTTGTTTTCCATTCCTTTCCTAATAATACCTAACATTCTATGTGTTTTCTTAGCCGCCGCAGCACATTGAGCAGAAGGTTTCAACATATCATCAACAACGACACCTAGATCCCTTTCTTGGTCGGTGACTCCTAACCTGGAACCTTGCATTACGTAGCTATAATTCGGGTTCCTCTTTCCCACATGCATAACTTTGCACTTGTTCACATTAAATGTCATCTGCCATTTAGACGCCCAGTCTCCCAGTCTCGTAAGGTCCTCTTGTAATTTTTCACAATCCTCTTGCGATTTAACAACTTTGAATAAATTTGTGTTGTCAGCAAATTTAATTACCTCACTACATAAGTACATAAGTATTGCCATACTGGGACAGACCGAAGGTCCATCAAGCCCAGTATCCTGTTTCCAACAGTGGCCAAACAGGGTTACAAGTACCTGGCAAGATCTCAAAACAGTACAATACATTTTATGCTGCTTATCCTAGAAATAAGCAGTGGATTTTCCCCAAGTCCATTTTATTAATGGTCTATGGACTTTTTCTTTAGGAAGCCATCCAAACCTTTTTTAAATCTTGCTAAGCGCTAACTTCTTTTTGCTACATTTTCTGGCAGCGAATTCCAGAGTTTAATTACATGTTGAGTGAAGAAATATTTTCTCCGATTCGTTTTAAATGTACTACTTTGTAGCTTCATTGCGTGACCCCCCAGTCCTAGTATTTTTGGAAAGAGTGAACAAGTGATTCACATCTACCTGTTCCACTCCACTCATTATTTTATAGACCTCTATCATATCTCCCCTCGGCCGTCTTTTCTCCAAGCAGAAGAGCCCTAGCTGCTTTAGCATTTCCTCATAGGGAAGTCATCCCATCCAATTTATCACTTTCGTTGCCCTTCTCTGTACCTTTTCTAATTCCACCTTGAGGTGAATTTTCAAAGCACTTAGGCTTACACATTTCCATAGGTTACTATGGAACTTTGTAAGTCTAAGTGCTTTGAAAATGAGCCCCTATATCTCTTTTGAGATGCAGTGACCAGAATTGAACACAATATTTGAGGTGCAGTTGCACCATGGAGCAATACAAAGGCATTATAAATTCCTCATTTTTGATTTCCATTCCTTTCCTAATAATACCTAACACTATTTGTTTTCTTAGCCATTACTCCCATCTCTAGGTCATTTATAAATATGTTAAAAAGCAGCGATCCCAGCACAGACCCCTGGGGAACCCCACTAACTACCCTTCTCCATTGAGAATACTGACTATTTAACCCTACTCTCTGTTTTCTTTTAATCAGTTTTTAATCCACAATAGGACACTACCTCCTATCCCATGACTCTCCAATTTCCTCTGGAATCTTTCATGAGGTACTTTGTCAAACGCCTTTTGAAAATCCAGATACACAATATCAACCGGCTCACCTTTATCCACATGTTTGTTCACCCCTTCAAAGAAATGTAATAGATTGGTGAAGCAAGATTTCCCTTCACTAAATCCATGTTGGCTTTGTCTCATTAATCCATCCTTTTGAATATGCTCTGTAATTTTGTTCTTTATATTAGTCTCTACCTTTTTGCCCGGCACCGACGTCAGGCTCACCGGTCTATAATTTTCCTGATCTACTCTGGAACCTTTTTTAAAAATCGGTGTTACATTGGCCACCCTCCAATCTTTCGGTATCATACTCGATTTTAAAGATAAATTACATATTACTAACAATATTCCTCAAGTTCATTTTTCAATTCTATCAGTACTCTGGGATGAATACCATCCAGTCCAGGAGATTTGCTACTCTTCAGTTTGTCAAATTGCCCCATTACATCCTCCAGGTTTATAGAGATTTCATTCAGTTTCTTCGACTCGTCAGTTTTGAATACCATTTCTGGCACCGGTATCTCTCCCAATTCATCCTCAGTGAAGACCAAAGCAAAGAATTCACTTAATCTCTCCACTATGACTTTGTCTTCCCTGATTGCCCATTTTACTCCTTGGTCATCTAGCAGTCCAACTGATTCTTCTCATTTTATCATAGTCTCCTTTTTGAAAGTTAAACGCTAACGTATTGGATTTCCTGCGTATACTTACTCCAAAACTAATATCAAATCTGTTCATATTATGATCACTGTTATCAAGCGGCCCCAGCACCATTACCTCCTCCACCAGAAGATGCACTCCACTAAGGACTAGGTCTAGAATTTTTCCTTCTCTTGTCGGCTCTTGTACCAGCTGCTCCATAAAGCAGTCCTTGATTTTGTCAAGGAATTTTACCTCCATAGCATGCCCTGATGTTACATTTACCTAGACAATATCGGCGTAATTGAAATCACCCATTATTTATTTATTTATTTATTTGTTGCATTTGATTCCCACATTTTCCCACCTGTTTGCAGGCTCAATGTGGCTTACATAGTACCGTGAAGGCGTTCGCCAACTCCGGTAAAGAAACAAATACAAAGTGATGTTAAAGTCAAATAAGGTTCATATGTTACAGACACATTGGGACTCGTACTGAAGAAGAGTTATATAGTGTTCATTACGAGCTTTAGTTACGTTCTGTTGCAGGGTTCAGGCACTTAAGTTGGGTCGGTAGGGTATGCCTTTTCGAACAGGTTGGTCTTTAGTAATTTCCGGAAGTTAAGATGGTCGTACGTTGCTTTCACAGCTTTTGGTAATGTATTCCACAGTTGTGTGCTTATATAGGAGAAGCTGGATGCATAAGTTGATTTGTATTTGAGTCCTTTACAGCTTGGGTAGTGGAGATTTAAGTATGTACATGTTGATATGACTGTGTTCCTGGTTGGTAGGTCTATGAGGTCGGTCATGTATCCCGGGGCTTCGCCATAAATAATTTTATGGACCAGGGTGCAGATTTTGAAAGCAATACGTTCTTTGATTGGGAGCCAGTGCAATTTTTCTCGGAGGGTTTTGGCGCTTTCGAATCGTGTTTCTCCACATATAAATCTGGCTGCTGTGTTTTGAGCGGTCTGAAGTTTCTTTATGAGCTGCTCTTTACATCCCGCATAGATTCTATTGCAGTAGTCAGCATGGCTTAGTACCATTGATTGTATCAGGTTGCGGAATGTTTCCTTCGGGAAGAATGGTTTCACGTGTTTGAGTTTCCACACTGAGTGGAACATTTTCTTGGTTACATAGTAACATAGTAGATGATGGCAGAAAAAGACCTGCATGGTCCAACCAATCTGCCCAACAAGATAAACTCATATGTGTATACCTTACCTTGATTTGTACCTGCCTTTTTCAGGGCACAGACCGTACAAGTCTGCCCAGCAGTATTTCCCGCCTCCCAACCACCAGTCCCGCCTCCCATCACTGGCTCTGGCACAGACCGTATAAGTCTGCCCTCCACTATCCTCGCCTCCCAACCACCAACCTCTTTTCCCCCACCTGCTCACTTGGCTCTCAAGTGTAAGGTTACGGTCAATTGTAACCCCGAGGATTTTCAGGCTATCTGAGATAGGCAGGGTATAATCTGGGGTATTTAAATTTGTGGGTTTGTTCATGTTGTGTTGGGATGAGAGGATGAGGCAATGTGTTTTTTCTGTGTTGAGTTTTAGTTGGAATGCATTTGCCCATGAGTTCATGGTATTCAAGCTGAGCTTGATTTCATTGGTGATTTCTGTTGCCCAGTTTGTTAGCGTCCCTAATTTCCTTTAACATTTCTACATCCATCTGTTCATCCTGGCCAGGCAGACAGTAGTACACTCCTATCACTATCCTTTTCCTCTACACGTGGATTTTCCCAGATGTGTTTTGTTTCCTGCAGAATTTTCAATCTATTTGATTCAAGGCCCTCCTTAACATACAATACTACCCCTCTACCATGATATAATTTGTACCCCGGTATGACAGTAAAGAAACAAAAGGTGGGTAGGTTACACAAGAAACATAGGAAAAGGGAGGGTTAGAGACTAGTGATAACCCAATGAGTACGTTAGTGCTTACCACAGCTTGATAAAAAGACTCGTATAAGATTTTGAGTTTTGCCAATCAGCGAAGAGATTTTGAATTTAGTTCATGCCTTTTTTTAGTTGTATCTCTGGGTGATTTGCATTCAGTACAGCATGTATTTTCCTGTCCCTGGAGAGGCCCTTTTAATACATCTTGTTAAATTGTGAAGTTACCACGGGTTAACGTGGGAATTTACCATGCGGTAGCTGCAAAGATAATGCAGCCCCTACTTGGGCATTCATACTATTTTCTATTTTAGGTTAATATTCAGATTAACCCACAGTACCTGCTCTACTCCCTGCAGAACCTATTTAGGAGGCAGTAAGTGGTCCCACCTTGACTCAATGTTGGGCAGTGTGCAGGGTGTTAACTGCAAAACGCCTTCCACACCCACTCTCCACCCATGCCATGCCTCCTGACACAAAAAAGAACTTATTGCACAGTTTACTGCATGGTAACTGCGGAAATACCACAAAGCCTCTTAACGCAGCTCTTCGTAAGCAGGTACCCCACGATAAACAACATATTAAGTGCTTAAAGTGTTTTAGTAAAAGGGTCCATAACTTTGTACCTGAGGCAATGGAAGGTTAAGTGACTTGCCCAAGATCACAAGGAGCTGCAGTAGGATTTGAACTGGGCTTCCCTGGTTTTTGGCCCCCTGCTCTAACTTTTAGGCTATTCCTCGACCCCAAATAAATTTTACTAGTTCGCTGAATGGCTATTATTTGAAAAACTGTCACAGTGAAGGTCTCTGAATAACAAGGTGATGTATCCACAGACACAATGTAACCTAACCGAAGCAGACATTAAGTTAGTTTCTATTTTTAACCAAGCTGTAAACCATCTGGTTAAAGAGAACTCCCCCAAGCTTCCTATTACGAGTGGCAGTATTTCTCTGTGCCAGTTCTAACCATATTTCAAGGCCTCCGGCGCAGTCCACTTGATGGGGATATGCTTTATGCCACCTGAGGAGGAATAAACCCCATCCTCTTCCTGCCGCGACATCCCAAAGTCACTGATCTTCAGGACACTGCCTTCTCCCACCAAGACATTCCTGGCAGCCAGGTCCCTGCAAAACCAAAAGCAGAAGGCAAACTGCAACCAAAGCATTCATGAGGAGGAGCGGAGATCACAAGGCATTACAGCCACACTGCACACATATTCTGTCAGGTAAATTGGATGTACAAGCCCATGAATGGAGGACAAACAAAAGCGGAGATGGCAAAGAATACAGACGTGACCACAGGTCCAAATGGCAAAGACTTTATTGACTGACCCGACACAGCTGTGTTTGGGTACTATGCCTGCGTCAGGGTTCATAAGATAGATGGTAAAATCACGTAAATGTGAAAAATAAGTAGAGTCACTGACGCTGTTGCTCACTTATTTTTAAGAACACAATCAAACTGATGATTTTACCATCCAGCTTATGACCCCTGACACAGGCATAGTGCTGAAACACAGCCATGACAGGTCAGTCAATAAAGTCTTCACTATTTGCATCTGTGGTCATGTCTGCGTTCTTTGCTGTCTCTACTTTTGTTTGTCCTTGGAGGTACCTACAGAGGTTCTTTCTTCTTTGGTAATGGGGGAAGAATTAGGGGTGGCAAAAAGGTGAAGTACCTGTGGATGCAGTGCTGGCTTTCCAAGTAGGCCATGCCTGCGGCAGCCTGTTCTGCAAACTGGAGCAGGTCCTTTATCCAGAGGCGTGTACCCTCACGCCGCAAAAAGGTCAGAAAGTCACCACCTGGGAGGACCAAACAGATGCATTAGACTCAGGTTGCCAACAGGGATGCTGTCACTGGTATCCAATGAAATTGAGGTTATTGTTTATTGGATAGGGTGACTGTCCCCAAGAGCACAAACCTTCTCATTCTATATGGTATGTCTGACGCTGGCACCAATTAATTGCATTTCTTCCATGCGAAAATGGCACTTACATGACTACACAGTGGGAAAGCGGAAGTTACATATGTAACCTTGTGCCCAAGTGCTCTGGCGCATAACTGCAAGAGGGCGAGGACATGGGCGGATCAGGGGCATGTCCAGAATTTACATGCTAAACCTTTTAGAATATCATCAGTTGCATGTATAACTGCCAGCATTCAGGCACGAGCATTTATACCAGCCATTGACATGGCATAAGTGATCATTCTTAAAATTACACGTCTAAATTCAGACTTACAGTAGTATTTAATAACAATGATTAGGTGTGTGATTGCTGTTACAGAATTTGCACTTAGTGCCCAAACTCTAGGCATCTAACTATGGGCAACCTTTATTGAATTACCTCTTCACTGTATAAAGAAAAGCACTGGAAGAGCACATGATAAACCTCAAGGTCAAGTAGTGAGTGCTGGAGTAGAGACATGGATCAAACGGTTCAGAGATCTGTGCTGTCAGTATGGAACATGCTCTGAAGTCCATCAGCTCTTGGTTTTGGCTCCATTGCACCCAAGAACTTCTTTTAGCTCCAATGTCTGTAAGACTCAAGACTGGCTGTGATGATGTGGGCCTTGAATGCCACCATAAATATGGCCCTATGAGGAGTTGCTGTAATGATGAAGCTTCATTTCTCCCTTGTTGGAACCCAGTGGATGTGCCGGAGTGGACCACGTCTAAGCCCTCCTGTCATCCCCACATCCCGCTGCAACACTCACCTGGCACAAGCTCCATGACTATGTAGATTGGCTGTTTCCCTGGGCAAACCCCGATCAACTTCACGATATTCGGGTGGTCATACTTCCGGAGAATCCTAAAGAAAAGAAGAGGGGAATTCAATCACGAATGTCACCCCAGGGGTCCAGCACAACCCTAAGCCTTGAGAGCTGGAAGCTGGGAGGGTGTGACAGCACTCAGACTAAGTGTTAAGTTCATCCAGCATGGCAGTTCTTACATGCTGTAAGGGGTCTGGGAGAAATCCAACCGAAAGAGTGCTGGGGCAGGGATTTGAGAAGGAGGTGTTCTTAGGTTCCTAGTACACATGAGATTCGCCCCCTAGTGGCCAAGAGACCGGTTAGAATATTGCATAAGGGAAGGAACTACCATTCCCAGGATACATCATGCCCTAGGCAAGACTGGCAGGAGTTGGAGGGCGGGGAAGATGATTGTGAAATGATCTCTGATCAGGGTGATGAGGAGCAGCTTGGAGAATCCTGGGAGGAGGAGGCTATGGAGTATGATAAAATGGAAGCAGCTGAGGGGCAGGGGAAGGAGTGTATGGAGCCCTCAGCTCTAGCACGGATCCCAGGGGGTAAAGTAAAATGTTTTCTGTCTGCTACAATACCCAAACTGTTTAAGACCGGGGAGAGAAGGCTGGTGCAGTGGGGAAGAAGCTAATGAATTGCCTACGGGGTCAGAAGGGAGTGCTATGAAGGAGAATGTTACAGGGAAAAAATGAAATGAAATTATCCTATTGAATGACCTGAGACTATGTGATGAAATGTACTGATGGTGTAAAGCTAAGGGAACTGACAAACTGCTGAGAAGTGAAAGCAGTGTCAGAAGAAGCTTGACACTCATTAAACCTTCCTAGTGAAGTGAGCTGGACTATGTAAAGAAAAGGGGAATCAATGAGAGTTGTGAACTGTGTAACTAAAGATTAAGCAAAATAAAACCCTTTGCTGTGCCTTCTTGGTAAAAATCTGTGGTAAAGATACTGAAGGGTAGCAGCTATTTGAGAAGAGTGCCAGAACTAGAGAGTGTGGAGCGAAGACAGCGCCCTGGTAGAAGCCTTCCAGTAACGTTGAATCCAGGGAAGCTAAGCGGTATTAGCCTGGGCCAGTCTGTGGAAGGGTGACCAGCTGACAATGCCTAGAATACATTGCATACATGTAGGATTTGTGTACATATCAATTCCAGTGGAACTTCCAGTTGCATCACAGATCACTTGCCATCTGTGCATCTTTAAATGCTATTTATGTGTTGGGGGGGGGGGGTAGATTGACCCTCAGAAGCAACACTTCCCACAGCCTTCGTGCTTGGGATGTGTAATTGTTGGTCAATATTTTTCCCCTCAGGGTTAAGATTTATCCATTCCGAGTTCCATTACTTTGATCATATAGAATAGAGTTTGTTTAATTAAGCACAGTGGTTAACAGAGATGTGGAAACAAAAGCCACTAGTATTTCTCAGTTAAATCTACATTGCATGTGTATTCTGTTTTATTCTGTCTCTTGTTCCTGGTATAGTCAGGGTGGCATAGGCCTGCCACCCCCTCACCTGGCTTCCAGAAGAAATTTGTTCTTCATCTCAGGGGGAAGGCACTCTCTGCAGGTCTTCACTGCCACAGGGGTGTTGTCATAAGCTAATCGGCCACTGTACACCTCGCCAAAGTTTCCCTGCAAAATCCACAAAGGGAGATTAAAGACACTGGTGGAGAGGGCTGTGGAGTGTGCATCTGGGGAGGGAAGGAGTGGGAGAATGTGGCCCCTGCTGTGTACCAGGGTCGAGAGATAGGTGGGTCTGTTGATTGTAGGGGGTCACTGTTGAAACTGACTGACGTACAGCTGTATATCATTCACTCCTATCTTTTGTAGAGTTTAAGGAGGTTATACTTAACTTCTGCCCTATTATTGTTTTTGGACAGGTATTTAGTAGTTTTGGGTGGGATACTTTAGAATGGTGTATGTTGCTGATATGTACTTTGTTAATGTTTTATTATTGTTATTTTTGTGTTTGCATTTTTGTTGTTGTGGAATGGTGTATGTTGCTGATACGTACTTTGTTAATGTTTTATTATTGTTATTTTTGTGTTTGCGTTTTTGTTGTTGTTGCATTACTCTGCAGCAATACTCAATAAAGATCTTGTTAAATCAACAACAAAATGACTGATTATAGAAATTGTCATTGCCTATTGAATCCTCGCCAGACAGAAGAAGAAGGGTGAATGCCATCCTAACAAACTAATCTCCTGCACCACCCCATTCACTGTTGTACCACAACACCTTGTGTTCTGATGACATGACATTGTGCTGTGGAATATGGCAATGAAGGAGGGACAGTCCTTTCCAGACCACCTGTCACAGAAGTGCTAAAGTGAAATTCTGGATGGGGCACACAGGACTTACATGTAGCTATTAGCGTTAGGGGTCTTAAGTTGTACAACAACGAGGATAGTGCACAGCCTGATCCAGTTCCGGTTTAAGTCCCAGCCCCAGTGCATACAGGGATTTTTAGCTCTGATTTCTTAAGGAAATCAGTTGGAAAGTCAGAATTAATAACTCCATGCATGCAGTGGGGTAAGTACCAGGACAGGATCGGTGCATTCATTCAGCTGGTATGGGGTGATATGGCAACTCTAAGGAGTACATCCACTGTTTGTTGTATCTTTTGAATGTGCTGAGAGGTTGCATTAAACAAAGGCAGGGATGTGGTTCTGGATCTCAAAGCTAAGGGTGTTTTGTGCATAGTGGTGGTAGTGATAGGGGAGGTTGCAGCTGTTGTGGGAAGAGAGGTGGGAGTGGGGAAAGGAGTGGTTGTGTGTGGTTGGAGGGGGGGAGAGGGAGGGGTGGCAAGGTGTAGTGGAGGTAGTAAAGGAGGGAGAATTGTATTCTGTATTCCAGGTTTCCTTTTCTCTTACACCCATAATCACTTACACAGCCCAGAAGTTCCCCCAGGAGCACGTCGTCATGATCAAGAATCCACTTGGCCTACACAAAAGGAGAATAAAAGTTAGGTAGAAGGACGAGAACCAGGCAGCAGCATCACAGAGGAAAAATAGATTTTCACCTATAGCAATGCACTTCATCCATTTCAGAGTCATTTTATCCATATTTTTCTGCAGGCAAATCCGGTTTTACCCATAGAAAAAAGGCTTTTTATAACATTACTCCATGGTATGTGTGTATAAAAGTGTGTGGTGACAGAAAGATGCTTACTTCTACGTTTCTAGGTGTGTTCACAGATGTAATGTAGGTGGCGTATGGGCAGAGGCACAATGAATATGCACAATTTTATACAATATGCACAGACAGTGAATGTACACAGGTGTATTTTGACCATGATTTCTGCAGGTTTTTTGAGGCTATTTGTAAAGACACTTAGGCCCCTATAGGTCTCATTTTCAAAGCACTTAGACTTACAAGTTCCATAGGTTCCATAAAATAGCTCCAAAAGAGGCATTTATTTGCACTTTCAACTGATAAAATTGCACTTATTTGCACTTTCAACTGGTAAAATCACCTTCCACAAGCTACAACAACTAAATTTGAGTCCAGACCCACCAGGTAAGAGGCCCAGAGAACAGGCCTCTGTGAAGCTGTCTTCACCCAAGCCAGAATAACAATTGCTGCAACATGCCTGAAACAAACGAAGGAAAAATAATCTCACACCAAAGCAAATTTCTTCATAAAAATTTAATATATGTGTACAGAACTGTCAGACTGAGGGCATCACTACAGCATTCATAAGCTGGAAAAAAACAGCCCAAACACATCAATCATCAGTCTGCTATTTGATGTTGAGTAATGTTTTTGTATTTGTGGTCGAGGTATATAAGTTTTTTAAATAAATATTGTCCAAAACTTAGGATATTTCAGCACAATGCAAATAAAGAATATGCCAAACATAACTTGCAAACCACAGAATGGTCCTTAGCTCTGCACCAAAGAATATACCAGAACGAGAGAAGTGCAGGAGAGACGAACATCATATTCACACCCAGCCTGGCTCCAAGTTTTGATTTCTTCATCAGGGGCCCAGTGTTATAAACAAGATCTTCTCCTGATGAGCATCTTCCCACACTCGCCACTGTATACAACTAAAAGATATTATTGAGTTTTTTTTTATGAGTAACATTGAGTTTGTGCTTTAAGATTTTGCACATGGATTTTTCATATATTGGGACTGATGATGTTTGGGCTGATTTATTTTGGCTTTTGAATGCTGTAGTGATGCCCTCAGTCTTATGATCCTGTATACATATATACAATTTTTATGAAGGAATTTGCTTTGCTGTGAGATTGAAAATTGCAGCATAAGTGGTTTAGAACCACACTGGAAAACACAGAAGCCAACCTGAAACTGGCCAGATCTTCTGCAAGCCATGGTATTACTATTGCACCAACAGAAAAATGATCTACAAATGGTGCTGCACATATGCCTCCCAGGCCATGTGCCTGGGATTCAGATTGTTCTTCAGATTGTTAAACTAGGAAGGATCAGCTCTATCCACAGGGCTCTTCCAGATGACACTTACCTTAGTGACAGGCGTTCTCAGGCTGACCTGGGATTTCTTGGTCAGAACCTGCCGGTTTTTGACATGGTGGTTGATGAGCAGTGGGATGGTCGGGAAGCCCTTCCCTGCCGGTTCAAAGAGGTATTCGTTCTGAAGAGAAATGGAGGCAGGCAGGCGTCAGAAATCAGGGGCACGTTGAAACCACACCAATCCACATGGGCTTGGATGGAAAAGACACACAGTCTTCTAGGACATGGGTTCTTCACTGTATTGCTTCTAAGGCTCCCTTCCACCTATATAAACATATTTCAGCACCTTTGTATCAACAATTTACAATCATTCTTTTGGTGTATGAATTGGCTAAGCAATTAAACTTGTCTGTTTTATTTTTCATTCATTTTTGTTAGATTTGGTGGACCCCCAGAAAGCCTCTTATGAACCCCATTTGAGACGTAGGCCTCAGAATAAAGTGATCAGACAACTCCAAGTCAGCAAGACTAGGCTGAGCAAGTCCTGGTTTCCTCTCAGTACACCTATACACTTGTTCCAATTTTTCAAAATAATTGTAAAAAATGTAAAAAGTAGTAAAAGTCCCTAGGAGCACTTGGGATGAAAATCAGGCGTGACTTAGGCTGTTCTTTATCACACAGAGTCATCTGGTCACCTCACCCTGGAAGATCATATGTACTGTCCAACCAAGACCATGGAGGTTGGTGTGGCTTCAGTGGCCTCACAATTCCTGTATTCAGAAGGAATCTTTAAAATTTTTCCATGAGTTTTCAACTGATGGAGAGAGAATTGGGCAAGTCAGTATCCAATGGGCACCTTGGATGCATTTCCTGCACCTGAAGGTCTTCCTAGTGTATCTGATGGAATGCAGCAGGCCGCCAGCAAAGAGGACAATTGTTTTTTCCTAGAATTTGCTTTTCCAGCATCTTCTGTAATAAGTATAACCGTCTATCAAGAGTAGACATGAAGGAAAAGAATGATTACTTTTTCCTCAGCTTTCGTGGAAGTGCCAGTCATGACAAGCCAGTCGCCCATGAGGAACACTGACTTCTCTCCAAGCTCTCATACCTTTTTATTGGGGTGCGGTAAGAGCTATCCAAAAACATTTTGTGTAAATGTTCAAGAGCATGAAGGCCTCTTTTTCAAGTTCACACATGTGAAGATGGGACCCTCGATGATCTTGAAAGCTCATGTCTGACATTGACTTTGGATAATCCTTACATTGGCCCAAAAACTCAACCCTCTGCAAAAATAATCGGCTTCAATTACCTTTTGCTGAAGAATGTAATGTGAACATTTTTGCCAAAACAAGGCAGGGTAGAATAAGGGGGCAGAGGGTCTCTACCATGTTTTCAAGGCTGTCTTCTCTTCTGTGAATAAGTTCGGCACTGGTGAATTTTGCCCTTTGTGTGTAACATTTTCAACCAAAGTCTATGGCAGGGGACCTCTTCAGAAGCATCTATCCTCCCTTCAACTAGACACACAATCTTCCTTTAACTGTACCACTTACACTGATGCACTGAATGATGAAGTGTTTGCACTGCCCTTCAGCCAACACGGACAAAACGTACTCTCCAGGCTTCCCGTGACTCTCTCGCACTAGGAAATCCCCATCACTGGTGAGCAGAGAGCGTGTCTCCTGCCGTGGGATGGCGCCATAGTACCAGTCCTGCTGCGACAGGGGCCTGTGAAGAGCCGGAACAAGTGGCAAAGGAGGGGGAAGCTTCAGGACAGAGAGAGAAAGAGAGCAATGATGTCTGGGGCTCTTTTTAACTCAGCATAACTCAGCAACACTAGCAAAAAAATAAAACTTGAGCACCTTTTTACATAGCAGGTAGAGATTTGGATATGAAAGATCCTGGTTGGGATGTGCTCAATTATGGAAGTATTTTAGAAAAGCAAGTGCCAACATAGAGCTTTTTCTAAAATGCCTGCAGGAGTGCAGTGGAATCAGCCATTTTACAAATGCACATGTTGAAAAAAAAACAACAACAACACAGACCCAGCTGCTTCCTGGAGGTGTCAGTACATGTGGAAGTGGGGATTTCACAACTTCCTCATGAGTGGCACCACTTCCACATAAAGCTGCCCCATTTACAAACCTACACAGAAAGTAGTAAGGCCACATCTTAACTTGGTTTCATTTTGGAGGTGAAAATAAACTGCATGGGATTAAGGAGAATGACTTCCTCGTGTAAAGTCCTGGCCGAAATGAGCATTTTTGTAAAACCTTTAGGTTCCTTTGAGTAGATGTAAATCCTGACATGGAAACTTTTCCCTATACATGGGCATCCCCCTAGTGAAATGGGGGCTAGAAGTGTAGATTGCATTCCTGCCCAAATTATACCTCAGTCACGCCCCCTTGAAATAGTAGCACGAACATGACATAGTAAATAAAGATAAAAATCTGAACAGTCCATCCAGTCTGCCCAACAGTCACACTCATTATCAATGCCTACAGCCACACCACCCTGAGTATGCTGATCCCATCTGAACTTGGAAGCCAACCAGCGTTGGGCCTGGTTAGTACTTGGATAGGTGACACTCATTATCAAGTCATGATTAAACCAACAGTGAATGTGATATAAAATACTTGATCATTGTCTATCTTTGGCATTTCTGGGACATAGACTGTAGAACGCCCAGCACTGTCCTTACATTGCAACTACTAGAGTTGCTGTCGAAACCCACTCCAGCCTATCCAAATCCATCTTATCATTTGCGGGACACAGACCGTAAAAGTCTGCCAGCACTGTCCTCACATTTCAATTATTGGAGTTTCTGTCAAAGCACTCTCCAGCCCATCCCAAACCGGATTGCCATATATGGGACACAGAACATACAAGTCTGCCCAGCATTAGCCTTAGTTCTTTACAGCCAGAGTTGCCATCTAAACACCACTCGACACATCCAAGCACAAATGCAGTCATTTAAGTTTTAATTTTTATACCATTTGTTCTCTGTGTGCATCCTAAGCCTCTACCATCAAGCTCAGCTACTGAGGTAGAGGAACAGAAAACACTACAGACATAGAGGGAACAGTCAAAGGAGTAGTGAAGGAAAATGGCTCTTCCAAAGACACGAGGGAGCAGAAATAGTCATACACAGGATTTATATTCAACTCAGAGACATTTTCCTGCATTACTCATTTTACTGTTCCCTTTTTTGAATTCTGTCACCATTTTTGTCTCCAGCCCCTACCTCAGGAGGGCATTCCAGGCATCAACCACAGTCTCTATGAAAAAGAATTTCCTGACATTACTCTTAAGTCTACCACCTCTCAACCTCAATTCATGTCCTCTAGTTTTACCAGTTCTCCTTCTCCGGAAAAGATTTGTTTGTATATTAATACGTTTCAAGTATTTAAATGTCTGTATCATATCTCACCTGTCCCTCCTCTCTTCTAGGGTATATGTATTTAGGTCTTCTAGTCTCCTCTGATACATCTTTTGATGCAGGCTCTATATCATTTTTGTCACCTTCCTCTGGACTGCTTAGCAAGATATGGCCTACTGAGCACAATATTCCAAGTGGGACCTCATCAATGACTTGTACAGGGGCATCAACACCTCCTTTCTTCTGTTGGTTAGGCCTCTCTTGATGCAGCCTAGAATTAGTCTGGCTACGGCCACTGCCTTATCATACTGTTTTGTCGCCTTCAGATCCTCAGATACTATCACCCCAAGATCCCTCGCCCTGTCTGTGCATATCAGACTCTCACCTCCTAAGACATATGGTTCCATTGGATTTCTACTCTGTGAGTGCACCACACTGCACTCCTTTGCATTACATTTTAACTGCCAAACATTAGACCATTCTTCTAACTTTTGCAGATCCTTTTTCTTGTTTTCCCACGCCCTCCAGGGTGTCCACTATGTTACAAATCTTGGTATCATTCGCAGAAAGGCATCCTCCGAGTGGATTCCATTGACCACCACCCTCTGGCATCTGTCTGTCAACCAGTTTCTAATTCATTTTACCACTTTGGGTACTAGCTTCAGCCTGTCAAGTTTATTCAAGAGCCTCCTTTGAGGAACTGTTCAAAAGGCTTTGCTGAAATCCGATTATATCTAGCGTATGTCCTCAATCCAGTTCTCTGGTCATCAAGTCAAAGAATTCAATCAAATTTGTTTGGCACAATTTACCTTTGGTAAAACCATGTTGCCTTAGATCTTGTAACCCATTGGATTCCAGGAAATTCACTATCCTTTCCTTCAGCAATAACCGAAGTGAGACTAATTGGCCTGTAGTTTCATGCTTCTTTTCGCCACTTTTGTGAAGAGGGACCATATTTGTTCTTCTCCAATCCCATGGAAGAAGGAATTATTAAATAAATCTTTAAGAGGACCTTCCAGAACCTCTCTGGGCTTGCTCCATATCCTGGGATGGATCCCGTCCGGTCATATGGCTTTGTCCACCTTCAATTTTTCAAGTTGTTCATAAACACTTTCTTCCATGAACAGTGCGATATCTACTCCAATCTCATATGTACCTTTGCCAGTTGATTGTGGGCCTTCTCCAGGATTCTCTTCCGTGAACGCAGAAGTATTTGTTTAGCACATCTGCTTTTTCCTCATCATTCTCCACATAGCAGCCTACAGTATCTTTCAGTCTCACAATTCCATTTTTACCCTTCCTCCTTTCACTAATATACCTGAAAACATTCTTGTCTCCCCTCCTTACATTTCTAGCTTTTGGTTCTTCTACTCTATATGGTGTAAATATCCACATATTACACAGATGCATGATGTACATGTGTAATTACCACTATTATGATATGATGGCCATAATATTTAAGCTAAATCATATTAAATAAAATCATTAAGATAGCTCATCCCTTTGATTCTTTATATTGGCTTTGAGTTTCTAGCATCTTTGCCTTCTGAGGTGCTCCTGCCATTTTGGAACTGAATAAATTGCAGATGCAGCTGAGTGCTGATCATCATGAAATCTCCTAATTTCAAAAATACCACATCTCATTAAATAGATAAGCCATGCTCAGTCCAACCCTGGAGGGCCAGAATCTTACCCCCTACCTCTGCCACCACCCTTACTAAAAAGTACCTGTATTGGTTTCACATCTCCATAACCATTAGTTCGAGTGTGCTTCTGGAGAGAAGGATGGCTCATCCTTGGTGATGATGGAGACTAGGAGGGGAAGGGAGATGTTTAAGAATCTCTCAGATGGTTTTGGATTGTTCAGATCTCCAGTGTCTCCATATGCAAAGCATCTACATATATTTCTATGCAAGAAATTGATGCCAGACAGACAACAAACAAAAAAAAGCAGCTCTACCTTCAATCTTTGAGGACAATGGGAATTATGACATCATCAAACTACGACATCAGCAGTCACAGGAAAAACCTTAGGAAGCCTCCATCCAGAACATGATTGTCTGCTACATTTAACCCTTCAGACAACAGTTTCTTGTCCTCTACAACCCAACAGAAGTTAAAAAGAATTATGCAAAAGGGGTCACTGCTTTGGCTGGTTAAAGAGTGGCAAATTATTCAACTTATTCAACTATATATGTAATTTCCCTTCAGTTTAGACACCCATTTATTTCTCCCAGTGAATTTGTACTATCTTGTCCCATCTATATATCTCAATTACACCTGCCCCCTCAGCTCCCTATTAAGATATTCCATTGATATTCTACAAACATCATTAGCGTCATATCTATGTAATATGTTCTACTGTGCTATTAAGGTGTTTTATTTGTATTGTACTGACTTTGTTTATCTGTGCCCTGAGAATGGCAATGACAAATCAAACTTGGGTATACATATAAAGTATCGCATACCATGTAAAATGAGTTTATCTTGTTCAGCAGACTGGATGGACCATACAAGTCTTTATCTGCCCATCATTTAGTATGCTACTACAAGCATCATATCTCTGTTATATAAATGTTTTACTGTGCTGATTGTTGAGGTGTTTCGTTTGTATTGTACTGACTTTTTGAGTATAGCTATGATATATGAATAAAATGTTCTACTGTGCTGCTTGAGGTATTTCATTTGTATTGTACTGACTTTGTATCATATCTGTTATATGAATATTCTACTGTGCTGCCTATTAAGGAGTTTCATTTGTATTGTGCTGACACTGTAGTATCATATCTATGTTATTATATCAATGTTCTACCTCATAGATTCTTTTTATGTTTATATTGGTCATTTTACAATTTGCCTTGAGTAAATATGTTTTAAGCAAGTAATATATAATTATATGCAAAAAATAGCTAGAAATGACCCAGCATGGTCTTAGGGGACACTCTCCCGTCTGAACCAATACTGACCCAGTATCCCAGCATGGCATTAGAGGACACCCTCCCCTCTCAACCAGTACTGACCCAGTGTCCCAGCATGGTGTTAGGGGATACTCTTCCCTCTGAACCAGTACTGACCCAGTGTCCCAGCATGGTGTTAGGGACAATTTCTCCTCTCAGCAGGTCTGTCCCACTTGAATACTGTCTGGCATCTGACTGCTCCATTGAGTTGCTCAAGTTCTTAGGTTCGTGTTCTATGATGCATTAGGTGCATAATTTGGTTGTTCTGGAAATACTACCTAGATTTTGGTCCCCAATCTTTAGTGCTCTTTGTAGAATTGCCCCCAAGTGTACTGATGGTACCTAGAACAGCAAACCTACACACAAGATTTATAAGTAATCTTTTTTTATTTCTTTCAAAAAAATTGAAACATACATTTCATTAAACTATTTCCCAAACAATATTTACATGACCTGATTTTAGGTGTACTCCATTTTGAGAGGGCTTGTAATAGATTTATACATATAAAAACAAATCCGTTTTGGTATAGAAGCTTTATCCATCACCCCCTCATGTCTTTACCAAAGTGACCGAGGATCCCATGCCCAGATTCTGTTCCTGGTCTCCTCTCCATAGGACATTCTGAAATTGTTTTAAAAATACAAGTGCACATTCTACATACACTCTGAATGGCTACGCCTGATCACATGGGTGGAGCAATGCCATGCAATAAACGCATGGGTACATATTCACAACCACTCACTTTCCTTTTTAGCTAGTTCACAAGAGAACTTTAACACCACCGTGTTGCGTGATGAGGACTAAGGCCCAGCCTAGGTGGTTGTAAGTGCATAGACTGCTCCCATGCTGCCTAAGTCGCATATGGGTAAAAAAATTAGGAACACAGTCAGCAAATCTGTGCACAATGGCTTTGAATATCTCCTTTTAAAAGCAGCTTTTGCGCAAGTAGTTTGCAGGAATAATGCTTTGGCCTTTGGGCTCATGCTAAACCACTGGAGCTATGCCCTAATGGCCAGCAGAGCAATTAATGTCCTGTCCTGGCTCTGGAATTTAACCCACTAGGGCACTATCATAATATATCCAAACCCTCCCACTAGTGGCTGTTTACCATTAGAAACTCCCCCACTGCACATTTTAAGATAAAATAAACTTTAAAAAATTCATTAGACCAATTTAAAAAAGGTTCTAGGACTGTAATGTTATTAAAGGCATTAGACTACCAAAGTCAGTGGACATTGGCTAGTTAAGAGTTCAGGATCTCATCCTCAAGTATAAGAAAATCCTGTCTAATGACCCAACATATCACTGATTTATAAACCAGACCACTGGATCAAACAATCTTTCAGACAGTTATTGAGCATAACATAAGAATTCTGTAAAGAAATATATACAAATATTGACTTCAGAAATTGTATCAATCTTTCTCATGATCTGCCAAGGTCTAAATAATGGCAATTACGTAAGTGTCGATCAGGAAGAGATAACCATCTTTGCCAAGAGCTTTATCAAAGTCACTTATCTTGCTCAGGTATTCCAGAGGGGGCACGCATAGGTTAGAAATGTTAAGAGTTAGGCTGGCAATGATGCAAGACTCTTGCAAAGATTCTAGTCAGTCCCAATTCACAAGGAAGCAGCAGAATCGTATTCACATTCAAAAGAAAACATAATAGCATTTCAGTAAAGGAATGTACAGTGCTGTATAGTAACTAAGTAAATGTAACTAGTTACTGTACTTAAACATTTTTGTCACTTTTACTTGTAAAGAAGTACAGGAAACATTTGTTACTTTTACTTAAGTAATAATTTCACCAATTTTTACTGCTTTTACTCAGTTACATCTGATGCTTGCAGTTAAAAGTAAAAGCAGAAGATGTAAATCATGATTCCTCAGTAAACCAAGTAAAACAGCAAAACCTGGAATAGGATATTGGTATTGCAAACCTCGGCACACGAACAGTGGATCATCTTATCTTAAATTCTGTTGTGCAGTGGAGTTGTCTGGGCTTGTTGAACTGATTACTGGTCTCCACCCAAACAAAACAGCAATGACTGGATCACTCAGAAGTCCGCTGAGTGATGAAGCTGACGCTGGTTGCAATTCTTGGTGAACAGACCTGGATTGATAGAGTCTTTAGAGGGGAAGTCTCCTTGTCTGGACTTAAGGGTTCCCATACATTTGACAATCTTGCATCAGTTCTTCAAGATATTCAAGCAGAATTTGCCATCAGACAAAAATTTGTTAGAACAGACAATGATTCCCACCTTGGTGAAAGCCTTCTCTGTAATTGGACAGCATAACAATGATAACAAAGATGAAGAATGCTAATGATGAATTAGACAGCACTACTTCTAATGCAATGATGATGATAAAGTACCCTTTGCTATACATAAGTGTTTCAGAGATTCCTTTGATCAAAACCTGCAGACCCCGGTCAGAAGCCATCTGCCGGATTTGAAGGAACTTTTTATCAGATTGAACAATTCACTTTCTGCTAGTACAAACGCCTTTTTTGCTGGGCTGGATTAATGATTCACAAGTGGATTGAATTGTTAAGCAGTAAAGTTGTTGGGATAAAAATGTTAACAATAGTTGAATTCATTGTAGTTATGGTACTTTTACTTTTTTTTACTCAAAAAGTATTATATTAGGCAGTAACCTTTGTACTTTCACTTAAGTAAATGTTTTAATGTGTACTCACTATGAGACAAGGACTCAAACTGTATTGATCTTAAGTGCTGTGAAGTGCTCTTATGGTATAAGAGATGCCATCTCACAAAGCAGAAGAGAAATCATGTGTAGCATATGGAAACATCTCTGAGAATGTCAAACTATCCAGAAAGATCCCTACTGGTGGGGTGGGGTGGGGTGGGGTGGGGTGGGGTCCTCCAGAATGGGTTATTCATAAGAGACAGGAGGAAAGGAAGGCTGCTGGCAGTGAATGCCTGGCATTTTTTGAAATACCACTCTAGTTGCTCCAATATTGTTGTCTTGAAAAATTGCCTCTAAGGTCCCCAGCTGCCCCCTCCACAACTGAGTGGTTCAATTCTAGCTTTGCCCCATTGCATGAAGGGATCCCCAAGGGGCTTGCAACTCTATGAATGCAATGGAGGGGGGAGTGGCAAGGGCCAGAATCAGACTGGATAAGCCCAATTGGCATAAAACTGGCAAGCCCCTCAGTGATACAGGCACTGTGGAGCAACAGTCCTTTGGCTTGCTAACAGGATGGTACAGAACAGACCGTGGCTCAAATGTGCACAGGTGGAAGGCTCTGAGTGAGTTCACCTGTCTGGTGAATCTGTTGGCAATTTTAAACATATTCCACTTGAAAAAGTGACAACCACACACTGTGATGATTTGTAAACCTCCAGGGGTGGTTGAGAGAAGAAAAGAGTATTTAAAAATGGTAGCACCCACATTTATTAAAAATCAATGGCCACGAGCAAAGTAAAATCAGAGCCATTTTGTGAAACTCTGGGATCTGACCACAAAGTAAAAACTAATGTGTTCACAACAGTCCAACCCAGTTGGCAGCCTGCAGCCCAGTCAAACATCATGAATCGTTCTGCTGCCTCTCCAGTGACATCAATCACTGCTCTGCCAGTCCTAGCTCACATCAGTCCTGTCTCCCTTATAAAAATGTCTTTGGGTTCCTGCAGTTAAAGAGGATTCCAAAGCTCAGGATGTGTATTTTGTATGGCACTGGCAGCACTGTGAAAGGGCCAATGGGATGTGAACAGAGGGATGCATGAATCAATAACTAAAATTCCCGGACACTGCTGACTCTTGTATGCAGGCAGGCCAAAGGTTTACTAACACCAGTGGTGTTCACTGTTGCCCCTCTCAGACCCAGTTTCAACACCGTTTTCCTCCAGTGAAAACAATAATTTAATTCTGCTTAAACAATAAATAAGTCTGTGTTCAAAGTTGAAAAGGTGAAGCCTGGTTAAGGCTCCCCATCAACTCTACTGGTAAAACAAACAAAAAATATATACATATGTATAAAACAGAAACACAAAGAAATGTAATGGAATAGAATAGAATACAGAGTAGCATTAAAATGTTTGATATGCTCACAAATTTCAAAGTCTTGTTTGGCTCCTAGAAGCTCCAGAGTCAAATCCCACCATTTCCCATTTATTTTTTTCCACGTGCAGTTTTCAAAGTTTTTTTTTCTTTTTACTTAGGAGCAGCAGTTGGAAAATTCCTTTGTTCCCTGTTACATTGTTTTTTAAGAAGTCTGTCATTTCAGCAATTCTGGTTCGTTCTCGATTTGTTTTGCTCTTTTCAGTTCACAATTTCAAGAGAGGCGTTTTTTTTTAGCTCTCCGAAGACCCAGGATCAATATCTCGAAGCTCTTGGCTGGTCTCGCTCTCCTCTGGAATGTCCTGCATTCGCTGAAAGTCTAAAAGGTCAAAAGTCAGAAAGTTAGGCAGTATTATGACCTCAAAGCGAAAGAAGCAGAACTGAAAACTTTTTTTTAGTTTGTTTTTTTTTTAAACTTGATCTGAAGATACTGTCTTTCTGAACACCATTTCCACAGCGTCCCACAGATCAATCCAGAGACAAGTGAGTTATGTCCCGCTAACAGCAGGTGGAGATACAGGGAACTCCAGAGCTCTTCCATAAGGGATATTATGAAGCAGCCTCTCTCAGTATTCTCTATTTCAGCAGGTGGATGGTCTCCTGTGCAGCTCTCTGGATGGACCTGGCTCCTAGCCTGTTCTCACAGGTTTAGCTGAGCTGGGGGTATTGGCTGGAATCAGCCACTTTGGGGTACACCTGGTGGTGCCAGGTCCTTCCCCTCCCCTACCCCTTCTCTGCCTCCCCTGCCCTCCATCATGCCAACGCTCTGACCTCCCTAGCCTTCTAGCATGCCAATGCTCTGGTTCTCCTCTCTAGATCTCCTGCCTCTGTTTAAAAAAAAAAAAAAACCCACACCAAGAGACAAGGGGAAGAGTGTTTGAGGAAGATGGCACAGGGTGAAACGTTTGAGGAATTTACTGCATCATGACTCACCAAATTGGACATTGTAGATAATTCCAGTGGCATTAGGAACACCTCTATCTCTTTCTCAAGATAACACCAGATAATAAATACAAGTGCAGTTTTATGCACTGCTGAGAGATGGGAGAAATTTGGTATCCGTTGATGACAGTATCGGGACACTGTCAGTGTTTCACTTTCTTTTTATTCCCCCCGTCAGTGATACTGTGGATATAGGGCACTGTTTAGTTTGCTTTCCCCCGTTATCCACCCGGATGGTGGCTGTTAGCACCATTCCAGTGGAGGATCCCAGGCAACACCAGCGGGTTCGGTGTTGTACATTCGTTGGCTCCTTGCTGTGAAGGTCCAGGAGACTTTGCTGTCCTGGATGGGATGAACATGGTGTTTTTTGGCAGACCAAGCGACTGTTGTTCATGGGCAACTACCATCTTGACATGCTTTGACCATGTTAGAAAAAAACAAAAAAACCCAAAGCCATGCACTCTTTCCCGGGCTGGCACAGTCCTGTGCTTCCCACTTGGAGGACTGCCTGTCATTCGGTCCTTCCAGCTCACAGCCGGTGCTTGCAGGCATGTGGTTGTTCTATCTGTGGCGGATGCCAGGTTTCTCTGCCGGCTTTAGTTTCCCCCATGGCTTGCAGTGTTCTTCCTTCCCACTCTTATGTGGCACAATGGCTTGGAACTCGACCAGCAGGTTGGTTAGGCATCGAGTCCCATAGCAAAAAAAAAAAGAAGTTGTTTCTTCAGCTGACAACCCTTTGGGGGGAGTTCTCCCCGTGTTCAGCCTCTAAAGTGCCTCTGGCCACTTGGGGGACAATTCTTCTGGTGCTTTTGAGGCCTGGTGTAGAGGCTGGTTGGATTTCTCCTACTTGGTTTCAGCTGCAGAGTCCTCTTCGAAGTTTGAGGACATGCCTTCGGGTGTTTCCTGTTTAGGGTGGCTACTTGTCATTTCCTTGTTAGTTTCTTTGCTACGCCAGTGTCCATCCCTTTTTTGGGGGGTAGAGTGTTATGCTGTTATGCCTTGCTCCATTGCTGGAGTCAGAGTTTCGCTCCATCTCTGGATGTTGAGCCTTCCTCTTTTCGAGCCTGATTCCAACTCAGGAGGTTGAGTCTTGCTCTGTCTTTGGATGTTGAGCCTTGCTCTGGTAGTGGCTTCTTGCCCTGTCTCTATTTCCACACCTTGCTCCCTCTCAATATGTCTAACCTTTCTCCATTATGGGCTGCTGAGCCTGGCTCCATTTTTGGGCGGCAGGTGTTGTGTGGACTCTGCAGGATGCGATCTGCTCATGCGGTGGTTAAGTGGCTTTGTCTCTGGGCACGGAGGCAAGCGCCATCACTGAGGTTGAGTCTTCTCGGTCTCTGATTAACGAGTTTGGCTATGTCTCTGCCTGTCGAGCCTTGCTCTATCTTTGCCGGCCAGCTGTTTGGCCAGACTATTTCAAGTTGGTGTCCTGAATCCAGCTTTGGCTACCGAGTTATGCTCCACATTGGGCTCAGGATCTTGCTCCGTCTTGGAGGTCAAATCTTGTCGACCGGAGTTCAGTCTCTGGATGCCTCGTCTAGCCGCGCTTCTGGAGTGCAAGCACTGCTCTATTGTTCCCGGTGATGCCGGGCCCATTGTGGCAGGTTGCACCTTGTTCTGTTTTCTGGGAGTCAAGCTTTGTTCTGCTCTAGCTCGCGGTTCTTTACCATCTCTGGCAGTCAAGGCTTACTCCATCTGTGGTTGGGCTGGGCTCTGTCTCTGGCTGGCAAGCCTCACCTTCTCGATGGAGGGTGCAAGGGGAGCCATCTCTGGCTATTCATCTGGCTTTGGATGTAGGGCCTTGGCCTCCTCATGGGGATAAGGCTGTGAGTTGCGCTGGTTTTGAGTATTTCTCCGTCTCTGGCAGGTGCGTCGAGTATGCTCCCCAGCTGTCAAACCTTGTGCTGGTTGGCCTGCTCCGCAGCTCTGACTGCTGTGTCTTGCTTGTTGCTAGCTGGCGAGACATTTATCGCCTCTGTCTGGCCCCATCACTGGCGCTCGAGCCTTGTTGAGCTTTGTTCTGTCACTGGCTGTCATACTTTGGTCCTTTGTGGGCTGGCGCAGTTTTTTTTTTCTGCTGTTGGTTGTTGGACTTCTGCTTTTTGGGATTCCAGTGTGGTTCCATCTACGGAAGTTGGGACTGGCTTCATCTCTTGTGTGTGGGCCTTACTCGTTAGCTCTTTGGAAGGTCTCATACCTTCTCTGGTAGCAGAGTTGTCTTCTTCTTCATTATGCAGCTTGGACCTGGGCTCCTTTCTCTCGAATGTAATTGGAGTTGCTTCTTTTGGCCTTGGAGACAGTTTTTCTATGCTGTCTGGGGATAGCAAGTTCTCTCTGGGTCTTGCCACTTTTCCTGTCGGGGCTTGTTCTGGCTGTGTGGTCTCACCTTACTTGGGGGGACTGTTTTGGTAACATCCCACTTACCTCTGGATTGATTTGTGGAACACTATGGAAGGTAAAATTAGTCCTTTCCTGATAATTTTCTTTCCATTGGTCCCAACAGATCAATCCAGAGGCCCGCCTTTTGTTGTTCTTGATTAGGAAACAGTGTGTGGTGTGTTTTGTTCTTTTCAGATTTGGATTCGAATTATCGCAGATCTTGTTTCACAGTTTTATGGACGTCTCTTCCATGACAGGATGGTAAAGGACTGGGACTGCTGTCGCTTGACCACAATGCCGCTGTTTTCCTCCCTGTTCATGACAGAGACAGGAGTTTGATGCATGGTACCCTGATTCCTTTATTGCTTTGGTATCGATTATACTGAAAGAGAGGCTGCTGCACAGTATCCCTTATGGCAGAGCTCTGGCGTTATCTCTTTCTCCACCTGCTGGTAGAGGGACATAACGCACTCGTTTCTGGATTGATCTGTTTGGACTAATAGAAAGAAAATTATTAGGTAAGGACTAATTTTACCTTAAACCTGCCAGTCTTGCTCAGTAATATACTTCTCCTACAATTCGACATGTCAAGTGCCTTCGATATGGTTGACCACGGAATTCTATTGCACATACTTGAATACTTCGGCATCGGAGGAAATGTCCTAAACTGGTTCAAGGGGTTCCTAACCCTGCGGTCATATCAAGTTACATCAAACTCAACTACGTCCGCTTCATGGACACCTGAATGTGGAGTACCGCAAGGATCATCCCTCTCACCAACCATCTTCAACATAATGATGATCCCATTGGCAAAACTCCTATCAAATCACAACCTCAACCCATACATATACGCCGACGATGTAACAATATACATCCCGTTCAAACAAGATATCAAAGAAATATCCAATGAAATTAACCAAAGTTTACACATCATGAACACCTGGGCAGATGCATTTCGACTGAAACTAAACACGGAAAAAACTCAATGCCTAATACTCACCTCCCAATACAACACGAATGAATATACCACCTTAAACACACCAAAACTAAACCTTCCAATCTCAGAAACTTTAAAAATCCTTGGAGTCACTATCGACCGCCATCTAACACTCGAAACCCATGCAAACAACACAACCAAAAAGATGTTCTATTGCATGTGGAAACTGAAAAGAATAAGACAATACTTCCCAAGATCCGTCTTCCACAACCTAGTACAATCCCTCGTCCTCAGCCATCTGGATTACTGCAATTCACTATACGCAGGTTGTAAAGAGCAAATACTAAGAAGACTTCAAACAGCCCAGAACACTGCAGCCAGACTCATCTTCGGAAAACCAAAATACGAAAGTGCTAAACCCTTACGAGAGAAGCTGCACTGGCTCCCACTTAAGGAACGCATTGCCTTTAAGATATGCACATTAGTCCACAAAATTATCCACGGTGAAGCTCCAGCCTACATGTCCGACTTAATAGACCTACCACCCAAGAACGCTAAAAGATCATCTCGAACTTTCTTAACCTCCACTTCCCTAATTGCAAAGGCATAAAATACAAGGCGCTGCACGCATCAACCTTTTCTTACTTAAGCACGCAATTCTGGAATATACTACCACACAACTTGAAAACAATCCACGAACTAACCAACTTCCGCAAACTACTAAAGACTCATCTCTTCGATAAAATTTACTGCAAGGAGCAATACACATGAAGTCCACACTCACTATTCCAGAAATACACCAATACATTCTTTTCTGAACTCTCATCCCCCGTAATCTTATCACACTTAAACCTTCACTCACAGAAAATGTTATACTGAATGTTCTTTTGCTAAGGTTTTATCACCCTACCAATTTCCCGTTGTCTCTTTCCATTGTTCCATTGTTCTTTTCCTTGACCTATTCCCTAACGACACCTTGACTTTGTCTCGCTTAACTTCTCACAATGGAATCCATAACTGATTGTAACGAACTGCATTTCCATTATTTACAATGTATTGTAAGCCACACTGAGCCCGCAAATAGGTGGGAAAATGTGGGATACAAATGCAATAAAATAAATAAATAAATAAATAAATAACAAATGTATGGCTCTCCTTAAAGCACAAACTGGCTGTTGCCCACCATCCACAGTCCTTGCTAAAGTCTCCAGTGACCTGTTCCTGGCCAGATCCAAAGGCCTCTATTCTATCGTCATCTTTCTTGATCCACCTGCTGCTTTTGACATGGTTGACCACCACCTACTCCTTGATATGCTGTCCTCACTTGGATTTTGAGGCTCTGTTCTGTCTTGGTTTTCCTCTTCTCTCTCTCTCTCTCACTTTTACTGTGTGCTCTGGTGGATCCTCATCCACGGCTATTCTATTGTCAGTCCATGTACCTCAGGGCTCTTTCTTGGGACCCTTTTTCTTGTCTCTCTGTACTTATTCCCTCACTGTTCTGATCTTCTCCCATGGTTTTCAGTATCATCTTTATGCTGATGACTCCCAGATCTACTTCTCCACACTAGAATTTTCACCACGAACCCAGAGCCCCAAGACTTAGCCTGTGTGTCTGACATTGCTGCCTAGATGTCTCACCATCATGTGAAACTGCGCATGGCCAAGACTGAGCTTCTTATATTTCCCCCTAAAGCCCACCTCTTCTCTTCCCCCATTCTCTATTTCTGTGGATAACACTCTCATTCTTCCTGTCTCCTCAGCTCATAACCTTGGGGTCATCTTTGACTCTCTCGTTTTCTCTGCACATATCCAACATACTGCTAAAACCTGTCATTTTTTTTTCTATAACCTCACCAAAATTTGTCTCTTCCTTTCTGAGCACACAACCAAAACCCTTATCCACATTCTTATCACCTCATGCTTAGACTACTGCAACTTGCTTCTCATAGGTCTCCCACTAAACCATCTCTCTCCCCTTCAATCTGTTCAAAATTCTGCTGCAAGACTTATATTCCACCAATGTCACTACGCTATTAGCCCTCTCCTTAAGTCACTTCATTGGCTCCCTGTCCATTTTTGCATACAGTTCAAACTCCTCTTATTGACTGCAAGTGCATTCACTCTGCAGCTCCTCAGTACCCATCCACTCTCGCCCTACACTCCTCCCCAAAAACTCCATTCATCAGGTAAATCTCTCTTATCTGTACCTTTCTCCTCCATTGCCAACTCCAGACTCCTTTTATTTTGCTGCACCGTACGTCTAGCATTCACTTCCTGAGTCAGTACCTCAAGCTCCGTCTCTGGCCGTATTCAAATCTAGGCTAAAAGCCCACCTTTTTGACTGTTTTAACTCCTAAGTCCTTATTCACCTGTTCAGTACCCTGTGATTTCATCATTACCCCAAATAAGCAATTCCCTAATCCCTCTGTAATCTTTTTCTTTTTCTAATAGATTGTAAGCTCTGTCAAGCAGGGACTATATCATACATGTTTAGTGTACAGCACTGCATATGCCTAGTAGTGCTACAGAAATCTTAAGTAGTAGTAGGACCCGGTGGCCCTGTGGTTTGGCTGCTGGGGCTGGCTTTCACTCCTTGGGTAAGCAGAGACTGGGGGGTCCCATGAAAGCAGCATCTATAACTCCCACTCCTCTGCATGGAGGGCATTTTGGCCATTGCACTTAGGGCTCTGAATGAAGTCACCGTCTGCAGGACCTACTCATAAAAGACTGACCCAGCAATGGCAAGCTTACAGAAGAATGGGGCATAAAAACAAGAAAATTTTGACCAAAGAAACTTTGAACACTGCTGCTAGGCAGGGCTTCTTTCAGAAATGATGACTGGGCCAGTGACAGGACTCACCTCGGGGGCTGGAGGGGGAAGACTGCTGCCCACCATTCTCTTCAGATTGTGCCTCGGGATTGGCGCCCTCCTGTAACCTCTCCAGTTCCGTGAGGTCACTGAGCTCATCCTCGGAGCCATCATCCACTCGCAAGGTGAAGGCAGCTGCTGGGAGATCCTGGGAGACCTGGGGGAGAAAGGAAGATCAAAAAGTGAAAACCCTGTCCTGTTCAGACAGATCCATCCCCCAAAAGTGCACAAATATCCATCTTCCATAATCCATAGGTCCTGTGTCTCTCCCAAAACAGCGCTCGTTCCCCCTTGTAACTTAGGGTCTCCCTTTCTTAGTGATAGACCTCTTCCTCACTTTGGGCCTTTCCATTCAACCATAAATCCTGCCTTCTTTCTTCACTCTGAAGCATGCTCGCTCTCCCACTCATCTTCTCTCCAGGAGCAGGGTTAGAACTATCTCACCACTTGTACCAGTTAGTACAGCTGAGCCATCACTGCTGTGCTGGGGTTACATTTCAACAAGTGACAGCCAGATCCTTTAACTTGATAAAGCCACCCTCTTTAACAGGTATAAGGATCTTAACTATCCTTTTGCAGGTAAAAAGGAAAACAATCTTTGAAGTGTCCAATTAAATTCAAAGGAAAAGCCACAATGGCCTAAATTGCTATGGAATGAGAGTAACCAAGGAATGCTGTCAATTTTCCAAGCAGACACCACCAAGGGCGGTGACAGGCTATTCTCCATCTCCACTGGGGGCAGCATAAAGTGTCAGGGGATTAAACTGGAGCAGGGAAGCTGAGAGTAGACATTAGGAAGAACTTTCCAACAACAGTGAAAAAGTTACCCGGAGAGGTGGGAGAATTTCTAGGCAGATACACCTCTGGGATGGGTTGGGTAGAGTAGATTACTGTTCCCTTTAAGCTGACTGGGAGTCCTCCAACTGAACTGCTGCCAGTGGGTGGTGGTGCTTCAATATTGTGTTTTCAATCACTAGGACAGGCAGGTTCCCTGGAGTCCTACAGAGCTTGCCTGTCTCTCACTATTGAACATGGGATAGTGAAACAGAACCTCACACTGGCAGCACTGTAGGTCGATCTTGCCTGGAGCCTGGTGGATCAAGGAACGCTTTGCGCTCCCCTTTCAACTCTGACTTTCTATGACTTTCAATCTGAATTTGCAAGCTCAACCCCAGTGATTCCTCTGTGACTTTATACAATCAGCTCTCCTCAGAGTTGACAGCAGGAGACCCTTGTTGAGCAGCTCACTGGTGAATTTTTCCCTCCCCTTTCCCAGCTGCTGTACCTGTGGGGGCGTGAAGCTGAGATACAAAGCATCCCCCACGGGAAGACTCCGTCTCCGGGGATCGAGTACTCTTCTGCTCCTGAGTCCATCTATGGTCCCACTGCACTGGTCCCGCTGGGCCGCTGCAGCCACCTGCCTCCTTGCCTCTTCCACTTCCCTCTCCAGCCGGGTCCTGGCCTGCTCACTCTCCCGGAACCGTGCCTCTAAGGCTGCAGCCTCCTGCACCTTCTCTTCGCACTGCTTCCGGCAGCGCCGCAGCTCCTCTTGCAACAGGGCATGCTGACGCTGCAGGAGTGTCAGCTCCGTCCCCTGCTTGTCGACAGTCCTCAGGGCCACATCGATGAGTGGGCCTTCACGGGAGTTGCTGCGCACCAGTTTCTCTTTCCGCTCAGCCCCATCTTGCAGCTGAAGTTCTAGGGCAGTGTCCTGCTGAACCACAACAGCCTGCAAAAAATTAAGACTTATGAGAATTAAGGGAACTAAAGAGGTTGTGACCACCCGAGACATTCCAATTCCAACTGATAACCACTCCATGCAAGAAAACCAGACATCATGATACAGGAGAAAAATGTGAAAAACAGCATTGATAATAAAGAGGTCAGTGCCAAGCAATTATTCTGTGTGCATCAAATGGCGAAAAAAGATCTTCAAGTATCATGGAATGCAGTTAGAGACTAAGAAAATACAGCTGATGGATACAGAAATATTTCCTTTCAGTTTGGGTACCACAGACCTAGTAAAGGAATTTCCAAATACCCCTGGAAAAGTTGCTTATACGTGTAACATCTTGTGAACTCCAGAAGGAAGATCTCTTTGGCACAATACAAGCACCAAACAGTGCTAGCACTAAATATGAGATATTGAGACCATACGTCACATACCCTGGTTTAGGAGTGAGGTTCATTACTTTCATGATATGTGCAGATGAACCCATTTGGATACACTGCCCCCTCGAGACTCATTACCGAGCAGAGGAAGGGCCATGTGAGGAGTATCACTGCCTGATAGCACCTTTGTGAGTCTCATCCATATCTAAATGCTGAGGGAAAACAGTTGTGCGACATAGTATCTGAGCATCTCTATAAGCACGGACACTGCAGAGCAGCGGCAGCATGCTAAGCTCAAGATATTTTTTCTTTAAATGGATGTAGTTAAGCTTTAGATGTACATACCTGCAAACTGTGCAGGAGCCCATAGAGATTAGTGAGCCTATGAAACACCTCCTAAGAGAACAAGAAAAGAACCATCAGAATAATAACTGGGGGGGGGGGGGGGGGTCACTATGGGGACACAGCATTAAGTTTTGGTTTCAGCTCAAAATGCATTAGTATTTTCAGTCAACACTGAAACATGGCCGAATACTGATTCTGGGCCACTTTTGACACCGAAACCAACATTCAATCAGCCTCAAATACTGGGGTTCTCAACTCAATCTTCTGGACAAACCTAGCCAGGATTTTAGGATATCCACAATAAACATGCTTGAGATAAACTTACATGCATTACCTCCATTGTATGCAAATCTGACTCATGCATATTCATTGTGGGTATCTTGAAAACCTGAATGGCTAGGTGTGTCCTGAGGACTGGGTTGAGAACCCCTGCTCTAATACAGTGATATCGCCTCTCAAGTAAAGCCCCTTCCCATCCTAACCCAAGGCCACCACTGCCTACAGCAATTTCAGTCAAAAGCCAGACTCTTTGGAGTGTTGGGTTGTAGAAAGAGGTAAGAAGAAGAGGGACAGATGCTGTATTGATACCACTGTGAGTGAAGACCCTGTGAATTGAGAGTGTTAGAGGAGGAAAATCCGAGGAAAGGGGTGGGGGGTGGTAGGAAAGATTCTTAGGAGAACAGAAAATAAAATGGAAAAATCATTCAAAAGATTATAGAGTCCCGGAGGAAGTGACGTCAGCTCCGGGAGATGGCTGCATGTTGCTAGAGCTCAGCTAGCTCCGGAGCGAAATTAAGAATTCTTCCCGTTTAAGGCGAGCGATTTGTACTCTCTGTCATTCCCAAAAGAGCAGATGGCAGCTAGGAAAAGGCTGGCCAAATTTAAATTTACATCAGAAGCCGCAAGCAAGGGCCAGGGATCGGGACATCGGGCTGTGACACGAGGCGCCAAAATGGCCGCCGAAGACTCTGAATCCGACCTGGAACCCGAGGAGCCTGCTGGCAGCGATGCGGAGATCAGTAAAAACGATCTCGCTAGATGGTTTAAAGAACTGAAGGCAGAGATGGTGGCGACCAGGAGGAGCATCCACACGGCGGTGTTGGAACTACATGAGGAAATGCGGGAAATCGGCAACCGGCTCGCAGAAGCTGAAGAAAAGACCGAGGGGATAACGGAGGAAGTGCGGGACCTCGGGGCAACCCTTAAAAAGGAACAACAAGCGAAATTAGAAATGGAGTTGATGATGGAGGATTTGGAAAATCGCTCCCGTCGATGTAATCTATGTTTTAAGGGAATCCCCGAGGAAGAGGAGTATAAAGACTCTGTAAAAACAGTACAAGAGATCTGCGTTCATCTGCTTCAACAAGATCAGAATGAAGGAGAGCAATTTACAAAGGATCAGATAGAACTTGAAAGAGCACACAGGAGCCTGGGTCCACAACGGGGAGGAGTACCCAGAGATATAGTAGCATGTTTCCATAAATACACCATAAAAGAACGGGTGTGGAAAAAAGCAAGAGCCTTGGGGGACATTGAATGGAAATCAGGCAAAATTAAGATATTCCAGGATCTTGCTAGAAAGACGCTGCTACGAAGGAGAGACTTTAAGGAAATTACCACCTATCTTCAAAAGGCGGGGCTCCGCTATAGATGGCTCCATCCATTTGGAATACAAATAACAGTGGGTAACATAACACGCAAGCTCAATTCACACCAGGGAGCATGGAAGATTTTGCGAGAAATGGGATGCGATGATGTTCCAAGAGAGGACAGCGAGACTCCGCTTCCTCAGCGGAGTCCGGGAAAGAAAATTCAGAATGGCTGGAAGAAAGTGGAGAGGGGGAAAGGCAATAAATCCTCCCACGCAGCGAGACTGGAGTCAGAAAATGGAGAAATAACCTGATGTGGACACTATACACAGATCAGAGGGATGAAGATGAGAGAAAAGAAACTGTTGTATGTTTAAGCTGATGAATCTTTTGGGAAAATGTTTAAAAAGGGATGAAAAGGGGAGAGTTATATTTAAAAGTTAAAGGCTTGTTTAGCTGGTTTCTGGAGAGGACGAACTTCCTCAGGGGTAAAACTGGCTGGTAACGGAGTAAGCCAGTTGCAAGGGAGGCTTGGGGGGAAAAGGGGGGTTGATGGGAGGAATGTTCTGGGGGGGAAGGGGGGGGGAGGGTTGAGGGTGGGGTCATGGAATGTTAATGGGTTAAATAGTCCTGGTAAGAGAAGTATCATATTCAAAGAACTGCGCAGAATGAATTGGGATATTATAATGCTCCAGGAGACCCATGTTAGGAAACGTGATATATCATTAATCCTGAATAAGGGTTTTGGAGAGGGTTTTGTGCTGGCAGACCCCAAGGGAAGTAAAACAGGAGGGCTGATAATTTATGTAAAAGAAAGTTTGCAATTCACATATGAGGCCAAATACTGTGAGGGCGACGGTAGATGCCTGGCGATCAAAGGTAGGATAAATAATCAGCTAGTTACACTAGTTAACATATATGCCCCCAATGTAGGGCAAGGTAGGTTCTATGATAAAATAAGGGCAGAATTGACTCCTTTTGTGGGGGGGATGGTGATATTGGGGGGAGATTTTAATTATCCTATGGGGGAGATAGATCATTCCACAGGAAGGATGGGAGGGGGAGGGTACCCTAGGAGGTTGCTACTTAGACTAATGAGGGAATTAGATTTGATAGATGTGTGGCGGTTGCTACACCCGATTCAAAAACAATATACACATTACTCTCATACGCAGGGAACATACGCAAGAATTGATGCTATCTGGTGCAGTAGAATAGGGTGGGGTGAAATTCATACAGCAGAGATTGAAAGTATGCATGCATCAGATCATTCCCCGATATGGATTTCCTTGAGGGGGGTGGGAAAAAGAAGAATGGGAGTAGTATGGAGACTCAATGAATCACTTCTTGATAGTGAGGCTGACTGCCAGGAAATTCGGGGATCCATAAAAGACTATCTGGCCCTAAATGATAATGGGGAAGTCACAGAGGGGATCTTGTGGGATGCTATGAAAGTTGTAATAAGGGGCAAGCTTATACAAAAAGGGGCACAAAAGAAAAAGGAGAGGGAAGCACACGAGTTAGAGGTACGCAGGCAACTAGTTCGAATGGAAACCTTACACCAAAGAGAGGGGGGTATATTACATCTACAGGAGCTTAAAAAGTGGAGAACCGCTCTACAACAGATACAGGTGAAACGGATGGAATTTCACAGAAGCTTAATGCAGCAGAAATTCTATGAGTTTAGTAATAAAGCGGGCAGTATGTTGGCCAGGGGGCTTAGGGAGAGAAGGATAAAAAATACTATAACAAAAATAAAAGGGCCAAAAGATACAATGTATTACCAAAATGAGGAGATTAGAGAACAATTTATGGAATACTATAAAAAATTGTATTCCTCAGAATCATTAGCTTCTAAGGAGGAGACTCAAAACTTTTTAAGAGATCTAGAAATGCAAAGGGTCACGAACAAACAAAGAAGCGAGTTGGAAGCTCCGATCTCCTTGAAAGAGGTGTTAGGAGTTATAAGAGGACTACCGGGGGGAAAATCTCCTGGTTTAGATGGGTACACAGCTAAATTTTATAAAATTTTCCAACAAGAGCTAGGACCCTTGCTAGTTCGGATAGGAAATGCATGTTTTATGGAAAAAGGTTTACCTCCCAGTATGAAAGAAGCAGGAATATCAATCCTGCTAAAACCAGGAAGGGATCCAACGGTTTGTGGTTCATACCGCCCGATATCGCTGTTAAACATTGATGTTAAAATCCTAGCCAAAATTATGGCAAATAGATTAAAGCGAATACTACCATCCCTTATACATGAAGACCAGTCAGGCTTCATAGCACACCGTCAGGTAGCTGACAATATAAGGCGTACTTTAAATATTTCTCGGGGAGCACAGAGACGAGGAGATTCACTAACCCTCCTAACGGTCGATGCAGAGAAGGCATTCGACAGGGTGGAGTGGGACTATTTGTGGGAGGTAATGCTAGAACAAGGAATGGGGAGGCCCTTTGTAAGCTGGGTGAAGGGGTTGTACGCAGATCCGGTAGCACGTATTAAGGTGAATGGGGGATGGTCGGATCAATTTAATATCCGAAGGGGAACCAGGCAGGGTTGCCCCCTCTCCCCATTACTGTTTGCTATATCAATAGAACCATTGGCCCAGCGGATACGGTTGCTAGAGGACATTAAAGGGATTAGGATAGGGGGTAGGGAGCATAAAATGGCATTATTCGCGGATGACATTGTATTCTATGTGGGGTCCCCACAGAGGACATTGCCGATTCTTGTAAAGGAACTAGAATCCTTTGGTAAACTGTCAGGGTTCCGAGTGAATTTTGACAAATCAGAACTAATGGGGATTACTGAAACGAGTCAAGAACTGGAGCAATTGGGGAGAGCGTTCTCATTTCGTATAGAGGAAACCAGCTTTCGTTACTTAGGAATACACATACCTAAAGATCTTAGTATATTGTACCAACTGAATTATGTACCCCTCATTAGAGAAATAAGGAGGGACTTAAATAGATGGAGGACAGGGTGGTTGTCATGGTGGGGGAAAATAGCAGTGGTGAAGATGAACGTTCTGCCCAGATTGATCTTTCTGTTTCAAACGCTACCAATTCCTATTCCAAAAGGGGAGCTAACAAAAATTCAAGCTGAATTGGGGCAGTTTGTTTGGGGGGGACAAACGCCGAGATTATCTAGACGGGTTATGTGGAGGGCCGTAGAGCAAGGGGGGAGGGGTATGCCAAATATAACTTGGTACTATTGGGCAGCCCAACTTAAGCAAATTGGACTGTGGAGCAAAGTGGATTATTCTCATGTGACAAGGTTGGAACAGATTTTTGTCCAGGAGGGGAGGCTGGATGCATTGTTGTGGGGTTCTATTATAGAAACCAATTACAAGCGTATGTCAGTAAACCCATTCGTATCCCACCTACTCACCCTATGGGGCGCACTTAAACAGAGGCTAAGGGGGACACAAAACCGATCCTCTTACGCTTGGATCACACAAGAACCGGGGTTCCTAAGGGGAGGGGAGAATAAAGTATTCAAATCTTGGTTCCAAAAAGGATTGATAAGATTTAGAGAATGTATGGATGGAGGAACCATTAAAAGTTTTGAAACACTTCAAAAAGAATACGAATTACCAGACACAGATCTGTATGCATACCTTCAAATTAAAAATTACATACTGAAAGAAAGGTGGTTAAAGGAAAACCCAAAGGAAAGTGAAAAACTCGAAAACTTATGGGGGGAGATAGATATGGGAGGGAAAGGGATCACAAAATTATACGATCATATTAGGGGTAAGGAATTTGTAAAATTAGCCTATTTGAAAGCCTGGGAGCAGGATCTCAATAAAGAACTAAGTGAGGCAGATTGGAAGAAGGTATGTCTTGAGGTGAAAAAAACCTCCATATGTATATTACTCAAAGAAAACGCTTATAAAATATTAAGTCGCTGGTATTATACACCGGACAGAGTAAAGGCTATGTACCCCCAGTTCTCCGAGGACAAGCAGGCTGCTTGTTCTCACTGATGGGTGACGTCCACGGCAGCCCCTCCAATCGGAAACTTCACTAGCAAAGTCCTTTGCTAGCCCTCGCGCGCCCGCGCGCACCGCGCATGCGCGGCCGTCTTCCCGCCCGAAACCGGCTCGAGCCGGCCAGTCTTCTTTTGTCCGCACTCGGTACGGTCGTGTTTTCGCCGTGTCGAGCCCCGGAAAGTCGACCTCGCGCGTCCAATTTGTTTTGAACGTGTTTTTTTCCTTCGGGAAAGCTTTGTCCTAGTCGGGAAGTGCTCCGGAAACCCCCCGCCGGGTTTCGTGTAAATCCTCCCCGTACTTCCAGCTTTTTTGCCCCGGTAAGTTTTCTTTCGTCGTCGGGGTAGGCCTCTTTTCGGCCTCGGTCGAGATTTTTTCTCCCTCTAAATTTGGTGCTTCAAATTTCGCCATTTCGGCTTTTGATTTCGCCGGCGTGATTTTTCCGCCCATGACATCGAAGCCTTCCAGCGGCTTCAAGAAGTGCACCCAGTGCGCCCGGGTTATCTCGCTCACTGATCGACACTCGTCGTGTCTTCAGTGTCTGGGGGCCGAGCACCGCCCTCAGAACTGCAGTCTGTGTTCCCTGCTTCAAAGGCGGACTCAGGTAGCGAGACTAGCCCAGTGGAACGTGTTGTTCTCGGGCTCTTCGTCGGCATCGGCACCGGGATCTTCGAGTGCATCGACGTCGTCAGCGTCCAGACCTTCTTCCTCGGCCGCCCCTGCATCGAGTGCATCGAGGCATCGGGCCTCTGCATCGGCGCCGAGACATCGGATAGCTGCATCGACGTCGGTGGTACCAGGACCTCGTCTGCTGATGTCGTCGGACGGTGGTGCATCGGGTGGAGTGCAGGTGAGGGCTGTCCATTCCCCTGCTGGTGGCGGTGAGCCCTCGGGTGGGTCTCCGCCTACCCTGAGGGCTCCTGCGGTACAGCCCCCCCGAGATCGACCTTCTTCAGTCTCGGCCCCGAGGAAGCGACGGATGGATTCGACGTCCTCCTCGTCGGTGCCGGGGAGCTCCGGTGACATGCTTCGGAAGAAATCGAAGAAGCATCGACACCGGTCTCCTCCCCGTGTCGGCACCGAGAGCTCTGGGTCGCCGAGGGATTCGGCACCCAGCAGGCATCGGCACCGAGAGGACCGCTCACCCTCTGTTCAGGAGGTGTCGATGCGCTCCGCTCTGGACAGCCCGGAACAGCCTCCACGCCCGGAACAGGTACTGACGTCGACGCCTGCATCGACCTCTCAGCCTTTCTCTGCAGCCGCTCTAAACGAGAGCCTCCGGGCCGTTCTCCCAGAGATTCTGGGAGAGCTGTTGCGCCCTACCCCTCCGGTACCGGCGGTGCTTGCGCCACCGGTACCGTCGAGCGTGGCGCCGGCTGGCCCATCGCCCAGGTTGAGGTCCCCGACGTCGGTACCGCGTGCGGTACCGACCGCGGCCACCTCCCAGGAAGGCTCCCCGACTACGTCGGCGGAGGGAGCTTCGCCGATGCGGGCGAGGGAGTCTACCTCTCGACGCCCCCATCGTGGACGGGGTTCCACGGAGTCGAGCAGGGCGAGGTTGCAGACACAGGTCCGTGAACTTGTGTCTGACACCGAGGGTGAGGCCTCGTGGGAGGAAGAGGAAGATCCCAGATATTTCTCTGACGAGGAGTCTGAGGGTCTTCCGTCTGATCCCACTCCCTCTCCTGAGAGACAGCTTTCTCCTCCCGAGAGTCTGTCTTTTGCCTCCTTTGTCCGGGAGATGTCTACGGCCATCCCCTTCCCGGTGGTTGTGGAGGACGAGCCCAGGGCTGAAATGTTTGAGCTCCTGGACTATCCTTCTCCACCTAAGGAAGCGTCCACTGTTCCCTTGCACCATGTCCTGAAGAAGACATTGCTTGCGAACTGGACCAAGCCATTAACTAATCCCCACATTCCCAAGAAGATTGAGTCCCAGTACCGGATCCATGGGGACCCAGAGCTGATGCGCACTCAGTTGCCTCATGACTCTGGAGTTGTGGATTTGGCCCTAAAGAAGGCTAAGAGTTCTAGGGAACATGCTTCGGCGCCCCCGGGCAAGGACGCTAGAACCTTAGACTCCTTTGGGAGGAAGGCCTACCATTCCTCTATGCTCGTGTCCAAGATCCAGTCTTACCAGCTCTACACGAGCATACACATGCGGAATAATGTGCGGCAGTTGGCGGGCTTGGTTGATGCTCTTCCCCCTGAGCAAGCCAAGCCTTTTCAGGAGGTGGTCAGGCAGCTGAAGGCGTGCAGAAAATTCCTGGCCAGAGGAGTTTATGACACTTTTGATGTTGCGTCCAGGGCCGCTGCTCAAGGTGTGGTGATGCGCAGGCTCTCATGGCTGCGTGCCGCCGACCTGGAGAATAGAATCCAGCAGCGGATTGCGGACTCGCCTTGCCGTGCGGATAACATTTTTGGCGAAAAAAGTCGAGCAGGTGGTAGAGTCTCTCCACCAGCGGGACACCGCATTCGACAAGTTCGCCCGCCGGCAGCCTTCAGCTTCTACCTCTACAGGTAGACGATTTTTCGGGGGAAGGAAGACTGTTCCCTATACTTCTGGCAAGCGTAGGTACAATCCTCCTTCCCGACAGCCTGCGGCCCAGGCTAAGCCCCAGCGCGCTCGCTCTCGTCAGCAGCGTGCGAATCAGCAAGGCCCCGCGGCTCCCCAGCAAAAGCAAGGGGCGAGCTTTTGACTGGCTCCAGCAGAGCATAGCCGACATCCAAGTGTCAGTGCCGGGCGACCTGCCTGTCGGAGGGAGGTTGAAAGCTTTTCACCAAAGGTGGCCTCTCATAACCTCCGATCAGTGGGTTCTCCAAATAGTCCGGCAAGGATACACCCTCAATTTGGCCTCACAACCTCCAAATTGTCCACCGGGAGCTCAGTCCTACAGCTTCCAGCACAAGCAGGTACTTGCAGAGGAACTCTCCGCCCTTCTCAGCGCCAATGCGGTCGAGCCCGTGCCATCCGGGCAAGAAGGGCTGGGGTTCTATTCCAGGTACTTCCTTGTGGAAAAGAAAACAGGGGGGATGCGTCCCATCCTAGACCTAAGGGCCCTGAACAAATATCTCGTAAAAGAAAAGTTCAGGATGCTTTCCCTGGGCACCCTTCTCCCCATGATTCAGCAAAACGATTGGCTATGCTCTCTGGACTTGAAGGATGCCTACACACACATCCCGATACTGCCAGCTCACAGACAGTATCTGCGATTTCAGCTGGGCGCACGCCACTTCCAGTACTGTGTGCTACCCTTTGGGCTCGCCTCTGCGCCCAGGGTGTTCACAAAGTGCCTAGCTGTGGTAGCAGCGGCGCTTCGCAGGCTGGGGGTGCACGTGTTCCCATATCTCGACGATTGGCTGGTGAAGAACACATCCGAGGCAGGAGCCCTGCAGTCCATGCAGATGACTATTCGCCTCCTGGAGCTACTGGGGTTTGTGATAAAATTACCCAAAGTCCCATCTTCTCCCAGTGCAGAAACTCGAATTCATCGGAGCCCTGCTGGATTCTCGGACGGCTCGCGCCTATCTCCCAGAGGCGAGGGCCAACAACTTGTTGTCCCTCGTCTCGCGGGTGCGAGCGTCCCAGCAGATCACAGCTCGGCAGATGTTGAGATTGCTGGGCCACATGGCTTCCACAGTTCATGTGACTCCCATGGCCCGCCTTCACATGAGATCTGCTCAATGGACCCTAGCCTCCCAGTGGTATCAGGCCGCCGGGGGTCTAGAGGACGTGATCCACCTGTCCACGAGTTTTCTCGAATCCCTGTATTGGTGGACGATTTGCTCCAATTTGACTCTGGGACGTCCCTTCCAAATTCCTCAGCCTCAAAAAGTGCTGACCACGGATGCGTCTCTCCTGGGATGGGGAGCTCATGTCGATGGGCTTCACACCCAAGGAAGGTGGTCCCTCCAAGAAAGCGATCTACAGATCAATCTTCTGGAGTTGCGAGCGATCTGGAACGCTCTGAAGGCTTTCAGAGATCGGCTGTCCCACCAAATTATCCAAATTCAGACAGACAATCAGGTTGCCATGTACTATGTCAACAAGCAGGGGGGCACCGGATCTCGCCCCCTGTGTCAGGAAGCCGTCAGCATGTGGCTCTGGGCTCGCCGTCAAGGCATGGTGCTCCAAGCCACATATCTGGCAGGCGTAAACAACAGTCTGGCCGACAGGTTGAGCAGGATTATGCAACCTCACGAGTGGTCGCTCAATTCCCGTGTGGTGCGACAGATCTTCCAGGCGTGGGGCACCCCCCTGGTGGATCTCTTCGCATCTCAAGTGAACCACAAGGTCCCTCAGTTCTGTTCCAGGCTTCAGGCCCACGGCAGACTGGCGTCGGATGCCTTCCTCCTGGATTGGGGGGAAGGTCTGCTGTATGCTTATCCTCCCATTCCTCTGGTGGGGAAGACTTTGTTGAAACTCAAGCAAGACCGAGGCACCATGATTCTGATTGCTCCCTTTTGGCCGCGTCAGATCTGGTTCCCTCTTCTTCTGGAGTTATCCTCCGAAGAACCGTGGAGATTGGAGTGTTTTCCGACCCTCATCACGCAGGACGAAGGGGCTCTTCTGCATCCCAACCTCCAGTCCCTGGCTCTCACGGCCTGGATGTTGAGGGCGTAGACTTTGCCTCTTTGGGTCTGCCAGAGGGTGTCTCCCGCATCTTGCTTGCTTCCAGGAAAGACTCCACTAAGAGAAGTTACTTCTTTCATTGGAGGAGGTTTGCCGTCTGGTGTGACAGCAAGGCCCTAGATCCTCGCTCTTGTCCTACACAGACCCTGCTTGAATACCTTTTCCACTTGTCTGAGTCTGGTCTGAAGACCAACTCCGTAAGGGTTCACCTTAGTGCAATCAGTGCATACCATTACCAAGTGGAAGGTAAGCCGATCTCAGGACAGCCTTTAGTTGTTCGCTTCATGAGAGGTTTGCTTTTGTCAAAGCCCCCTGTCAAGCCTCCTACAGTGTCATGGGATCTCAATGTCGTTCTCACCCAGCTGATGAAACCTCCTTTCGAGCCACTGAATTCCTGCCATCCGAAGTACTTGACCTGGAAGGTCATTTTCTTGGTGGCAGTTACCTCGGCTCGTAGAGTCAGTGAGCTTCAGGCCCTGGTAGCCCAGGCCCCTTACACCAAATTTCATCACAACAGAGTAGTCCTCCGCACTCACCCTAAGTTTCTGCCAAAGGTTGTGTCGGAGTTCCATCTGAACCAGTCAATTGTCTTGCCAACATTCTTTCCCCGTCCTCATTCCTGCCCTGCTGAACGTCAACTGCACACATTGGACTGCAAGAGAGCATTGGCCTTCTATCTGGAGCGGACACAGCCCCACAGACAGTCCGCCCAATTGTTTGTTTCTTTTGATCCCAACAAGAGGGGAGTGGCTGTAGGGAAACGCACCATATCCAATTGGCTAGCAGATTGCATTTCCTTCACTTACGCCCAGGCTGGGCTGGCTCTTGAGGGTCATGTCACGGCTCATAATGTTAGAGCCATGGCAGCGTCGGTAGCCCACTTGAAGTCAGCCACCATGGAGGAAATTTGCAAAGCTGCGACGTGGTCATCTGTCCACACATTCACATCTCATTACTGCCTGCAGCAGGATACCCGACGTGACAGTCGGTTCGGGCAGTCAGTTCTTCAGAACCTGTTTGGGCTTTAGGATCCAACTCCACCCCCCGAGGGCCCTGTTTGTTCTGTTCCAGGCTACACTCTCAGTTAGTTGGTAATTTTTTAGGTCAATCTCAGTTATGTCCTCGCCGTTGCGAGGCCCAATTGACCAATGTTGTTGTTTTGAGTGAGCCTGGGGGCTAGGGATACCCCATCAGTGAGAACAAGCAGCCTGCTTGTCCTCGGAGAAAGCGAATGCTACATACCTGTAGAAGGTATTCTCCGAGGACAGCAGGCTGATTGTTCTCACAAACCCGCCCGCCTCCCCTTTGGAGTTGTGTCTTCCCTTGAAGTGTATTGTCTTGCTACATACTGGACTGGCCGGCTCGAGCCGGTTTCGGGCGGGAAGACGGCCGCGCATGCGCGGTGCGCGCGGGCGCGCGAGGGCTAGCAAAGGACTTTGCTAGTGAAGTTTCCGATTGGAGGGGCTGCCGTGGACGTCACCCATCAGTGAGAACAATCAGCCTGCTGTCCTCGGAGAATACCTTCTACAGGTATGTAGCATTCGCTTCATCAGATCTCTGTTGGCGGTGTGAGAGGGAAAAGGGCACATTTATTCATATATGGTGGGATTGCCCAGTAATAAGAGTCTATTGGGAAGTGGGGTAACAGCCTTTCTAACCAAAGCGGTGGGGCAACTATTCCCGTGTGATCCCACCTGGTGCTTATTAGGTGTGGGGAATAAGGGAGGGAAGAAGTGGCAATGCCGTATTAAGAGAATGGGTCTGGCAGCGGCAAAATCTACGATAGCCTTGAAATGGAAGCAGACAAAGGGCCCGGTGGGGCAGGATTGGATAGAGAAACTCAAAGTGGTGGTCACAATGGAGAAATTAACAGATAGACGCAGAGGGCGATATCGCCCTACAGCAGAGGAATGGATACATTTGGATGGAGTAATGGGGAAAGTATAGGACTACGGACTGAAGAAAACTGGGGAGTGGGGGGGGGGGGGGGGGGAGGGAGGTTGGGGGGAGGTAGGGAGGGGGGTAAAGGGAGGGGGTAGATACTAAAGAGAAAATGTAAGGATGTAATAAGGTGTTTAAGTTAAACTGTTGAATAGAATTGGAGTCTGCGAACTCACACTGATGTTATTTTGGCTGTTTAATAAAAAATCTAAATTGGAAAAAAAAAAGATTATAGAGTCCCAGATATTCCATTTGCCCTGAGGGGGGGGGGGGGGGGCTCAGGGGCCAGGAAAAACAATGCCCACTCCAGCATTAAAGCAACTACCCTGCCCTTGTTTCATGGTACACCACACAGTTCCATGTCAGATCCTCACCTCCTGGGGCGTCCTCTGCTGCAGCTGGTTACCGTTCCGATCCTGCAGAGAGAAGCCAGTATCAAGTTAACTCTGTCCTCTGCCTAATTTTATGACAGATTCAGAGGAGCAAATGGTGGCGTCTTCTCTCTGTATGTGGAAACTGAGCAGAACCCAGGGCACTGGTTCCATACTAAAAGACAGCCAAATCTGGTCCAGGTCTAATAGAGCCTCCTAGTGGCCATATGGAGACCAGCACTAAAGTAGATGCAGTCTCAGGCCCAGATAGTTATTTCCAGATTTGGACCAAGCACAAGATGTGCTTGATAGATGTGTGTGTTGGTGGGGGGGGGGGGGGGGGGGGGGAGGGGGGAGAGAGGAAATCATATGATAAGAAACTGATCAATCAGGCTGCCAAATTCAACTAACTCTTGCATTAACCTTAGAAATGACAGTTTTACCTTCTGACTCGATTCTGAATCTGTCCTGCAGAACTCCACAGACCCATTGATACTTCCCATCTCACCATCTGCAGAGCAAAGGGAAAGCCTTAACCAACAAAACATTCTTTTGCTTTATTTTTAACACTGAAGAACAATTCTATAGAACATTCCTCCTCTAAATTTTCCTACAGAGTCATTACATTAATTTAAATTGTTTCCTAGACCCCCCTGGGGGCAGCAATGTTTGCACCAGTACTAACAATAGAGCAAGTGACATCACTTGTGACATCACAGCCAATCAGACTGACTCTTGCTAAGATGGCTGCTTCAGAGGTTCAGGGATGGGGAAATTATAGGGGAGCAGCTTAAAGACTGTGCAACGGAATGATTAACACCCACCCTCAGATCAAAATCATTTGTTTTACTGTGGAATTTGGAGACACCACATGCTATAAGGTGGCTAATGCCAATGCACAAGAGGATTAATGCCAATAAAAAGGCCCCACATACTTGCAGCACTGTTGGGGTGTGTAGTGGTGCCACTGTTCAAATCAACGGAGTAATTCTGGTCCCCAGCAGACAACAGCTCGAATCCAGCTCCTAGGATGGTCTCCTTGAGCCCTTCAACTAGAAGAAAAAGAAAAATCAGAGAGCCTTTGCCAAAAATGGGATCTTGTGTAGCGTCTCAAGCTAAGAAGGAATTTCCAGAAATAATCAAATTAAACTGACCAACTTGAATTTTCAAGACTGCCATTTGATTTTTGATATCTGATCCAAGATATTTGACCTGCAGGGTCTAAAGCTTAGTGCATACTTCACAAGCTACTAGCTTTGACTTCTAGGGTAAGCCCAAACTCAATCTGACAGGATTAGGTTAAAGGTCTCCTCCTGGTTTGAAATGACCTGGAGGTTGACAGGTCTGGAGACCGCATGAGTCTCTGTGGTCTCACCTTCTTTAATGGCTTCATTTACCATCCTCTCGCCACGGGGACTCTCTGACGATTCGGCTCGGAAGAGGTTCCGGGAGTTCACAATGCTGGTTGCCTCCTCACCGGCCTGAAACTGGGTCACTTCAGCAAAAAGGCTGACTTTTTCTTCCAGAAGCTCCACAATTTCCCTGTCCTTCTGCTGGATCTCATCTGGCAAAGGTGGAAGAATCAGAGCTGATTTCTGGGAAGCGGGGGGCGATTACCAAAGCAGTCCTCTATTTAATCTTCTTATATCAGGAAATGGGAAATTATTCCATGAACCTGTTCTACCATGAAACCCACAAACATCTTCAGTAGTCAGGAAACATCTCTGCTTTTGAGATGAAAGAGCTCCATGAAATATGATATAGATCTATGAAATGTATAGACAAGCCTGATGGTTCAGTGGCAGTGCTACGCAGAGCCGAGGAAGCTGGGTTCACATCCTGTCTCAGGTATCTGACTACCCGGGTCAGCCAGGGCTGCGTTTCCAGCCTTTGGAGGAGAGGGTGTCCCACTCATCATATAATGGCAACACCTAGTGGTCATATTTGGGACCCATGAATACAGGTTCTGGAATGACTGGCCTAAAATAAGGAAACAGTGGAAAAATCCCTAGGTAGGTGTGAAGTTCATCATTGCCAGCCCTGGTTCCATTGGAGCCTAAAGTGACAAGAGACCTTCTGGGTTCTCCCCTCCCAAAAACTTTAATACAATCTTACCAGTGCATCTTACAAAAAAAAAAAAGACCCTGTACCCTTCATTGGAGAAGCCAAGTTTGGGGGAGACGTTGATTGGGAATATGATTTAGAACCCATTCTGCTTGAAATATTCGGCATTCTTCTTACCTTTCAGTTTTCTCAGGTAGGCCTCGTCTTCTGTCTCGACCAGCGGAAAATCCTCCCTTTTGGGGCACCTAAGACAGAATCCATTAGGTATCAGTCACACTGGATCAGGTACACATTGCCCAACCCTACCCCCAAATTGTAGTACCAGTCCTGTGGGAAACTGGAACCTCTGCAAGTTGGGATGCCTTCCATTACACCAGGGATCCACCAATGCAGGATTTCAGGATCTCAAGAATGAATATGTATGAAATTTATTTTCATACAATGGAGGCATTGCATACATATTCATCTTTGGAAATTCTTTAAAATAAAAAAAACAAGGAACTTCTTTACTCTGCCCTGAAAAGGTAAAGAACCCCCCTCCTCCAATCTAGTCTAGACCTTCATAATCAGCACAGCAGGTACAAGGGTGGCAAGTACTCTAGGCAAACCTTCAGCCTTACACTCCCCCTCAATTAAGTTTCAGGCCCATAGCCTCTGCCCCCACCCCCCAGATCATAATAATTAAACTGAACAATCATGATCATCACACAAATGTCCAATAAAAATGTAGATTAAAGTAAGTGCTGATGATTCTTTGAATTTGTGGCTGTCAGTACCTACTGTTTTATTTGCCCCTTCTGCTCTTTGAAACCTCCAAGGAACTGCTGCCCTAGGCAACCACCTAGTATTGCCTAATGGCTGACCTGCCCTGCTAATTAGTTAATATATCTAACCAGGGGTTTTTTTGAGGGGGTACTTGGGGGTACTGAGTACCGGCACCTTTTTCCATTGTCTGCTAAAATTGACCCATGGACCCCAAGTTTTAATGAAAGAGCTCATGCTCTACACACCAATTCTGTCTTGTCATAGATTCTATGACTGGTTGCAGGGGGCCTGGCTATTGTGGGATGAGTCCCTCAGTGATCACCCCACCCCTGAAGGGTAACCTAGCATTTGAGTACTGGCACCTTTTTTGCTAGAAAAAACGCACTGTATCTAACTGAATTTAGGTTTCAACAGTTTTTATTAATGAAGCTCAAAAATGGTGTTTACAGAATATAAATGTCTTTACAATCAAGCAACACACACCAAGTACAGAAATTGTACGATATTGCTCGTCTCCATTAATCTTTTAACTTTATCCCCCCCCCCCCTTGTACTGTTAACTAACATGTAATCAACAAGATCTATTAACCACAATTTCCCAACAACCCTTCCCCCCCATCTTTCCATTCAACCAATTGACACCATATGTTCAAATGCTTGCCCCCCAAAGATATAACCACCTTCAGGTATCAGCTGTACATTCACAAAGCCTTGACTTAAGATCAAACCATAATGTGTTAATTTACTCCTCTCCGTAAGAGAGCCAGGGGGCCTGTGGTCTGATGGCCCTCCTACCCCTCTCCGGAAGACGTCCATATCCTGCTGGGGAAGGGCTAATATAACTCCAAATAGGTTCCCCCCCTTTATTACCCCCCCTCCTAAGCCCCCCCTCCCCCCCCCCCCCCCCCCCCCCCCCCCCCCCCCCCCCACCGTGGTCTGCTCTACTGTCTTTCCAATTCCTAAATGGTGGTAGAAAGAGGACTATAATCCCAATTAATTTCCATTAGTTGCCGAGGGAAGTTTGGACAATGCACCAAGTTTATTAATAATATGACTCCTCGCCCTATGGGACAAAGTGTTAATATATCCTTCCCAGGTAAGGAAAAAATTGCTTTGTGTCCGAGGGTTAAGCAGAGAGTCCTGGAGCTCCATCGTAAGTAAATCATGTAGGCGATTCCTCCATTGCCAAAAGGAGGGGTTCAGTTCTTGTGTCCAGTTAACAAGTATGCACTTCATACCCACCAAAAAAGCCTTATGGGCCATTATATTCTGGTATCTCGTACCCCCCTCCACTGGAGCATGGCAACCCAAAAGAATACTCGTAGGCTGCTGATTGACCGTTTTCCCTCCTATTCTTTCTAAATATCTAACTATCCTGGTCCAGAAGGCTGTTATAGCTGAGCACTTCCAAAAGGCATGGTAGAAATTATTGTCCGGTGCCCCACAGCGTCTACATTGGGCAGATTCTATGTATCCCATCTGATTCAGTCGAGACTGAGAGGTATATGCCCTGTATATCACTCTGACCTGGCATTCTCGGAGGTTTGCGTTTTGCGTCCATTTCAGAACTCCCCTCCAACCCTTTAACAAATCTCCCGGGGTGATCCCTCTTTGTGTGTCTGCTGACCATTTTGCTGCCACTCGTGTGAGGTCTCCCTGTGGTCTTGCCAGTAGCAGCCTTTTATGTAATATGGATATCGAAATAGGATCCTCTGATATCATCTCAAATAATTCCCCCATCTTAGTGGTCAGATCAACACCAAGTGCATCTCGGGGAACACCAAGTGCATCTCGGGGAAGTGAAGCTATATAATGTCTAAGCTGTTCGTATGCAAAACATACCCCCCAATCCGCTTCGTCTAGGTTTAATTCGGCCATTGTTTTAAGATTACCACTAGGCTCCAACCAATAATGTAGAAGTACTTTATCTCCTTCCCCCCAGGATCTCACTATAGGATTTTCAGCCCCTGGGCGGAACGCCTCATTCCCTAGAAGGGGTAGTAATCTACTACATCTAGGATCAAAGGTCCACAGCCTAGCCAAGTCCTTCCATATGGCCTTTAAGGGCCACACTAATACACTAGTCCTCAACCTTGTGGGTAGGTCCTTCAATGTCCCATGTAAGACATACATCAGGTTTAAGGGGCTACACCTTGCTATTTCTATCCCCAATGGGGTATAATCCTCCCTCTGCAGATACCAGTCCCCTAGGTGGCGCAGTAAACATGCTACATTATAGCGTTTAATGTCCGGCATTCCCATCCCCCCGTTCCTCCAAGGCCTCACCAGTTGTGAAAATCGTATCTGGGGTCGTTTCCCAGCCCACAAAAATTTTGAAAGCAGTTTTTGTAAAGATCTCACTTCCTGGTGCTTGAGATATAATGGGATTGTCTGTAAAAAGTAAAGCCATTTAGGGAAAAGCACCATATTAAACAAGGAGATGCGGCCTATTAACGATATCGGTAGCCCTGCCCATCTTCCCAGTGTCCTCTTGGTGTCTTCTAGCAAGTATTCTACATTAGCACTATATAGCAGCTTGGGGTCCTTGGTGAGTTGGATCCCTAGGTATTTAAACGCCTCCCCCACTCTCTTAAGTGGACAACCTAAACTTTCCCACTGCTCCTCCCTCATGTGAAGTGTCATAACCTCAGATTTGTCTAGATTGAGCCGAAAACCAGAGTAATCCCCAAATTCAGCAAAAATGTCCAATAGTGACGGTAAGGACACCTGGGGGTCCTGTATTATAGTCAAAAGGTCATCTGCGAAGGCCGAGATCTTAAAGGAAGTTTGCTGTATCTGTACCCCTCTCACCTCCCTCATATTCTGGATTTCTCTTATAAGAGGGTCAAGCACCAACACAAAAAGAAGGGGCGAGAGGGGACATCCCTGTCGGGTACCCCTGGCAATCCCGAACGTCGCAGATGCCTGCCCGTTTACCCATACCTCCGCAACAGGCCCCTGGTACAGCGTTTCTATGGCATGTAGGAAAAACCCTTCCATCCCAAATGCCTTCAGGGAGGCAAACATGAAGTCCCAGTTAACCCGATCAAATGCCTTTTCGGCATCAAAACTAATTATTAAGGCCGGGGTTGATGATTCATGTAGGCTTTCCAACGCTCCCAGAATCTGTCTCATATTTCGAGCTACTGATCTTTCTCGTACAAAGCCCACCTGAGACTCCTCCACTATCTCCGGCAGGATCCGTGCCAGTCTGTTTGCCAGAATCTTTGCCAGTAATTTTGTTTCAAAAGGAAGCAAAGAAATAGGTCTATATGAACTGGCTAAGAGTGGGTCACGGCCTGGTTTTAACAGGACTATGATTTGTGCCTTCCTTAAAGACTCTGGTAGACCCCCCAGCTCTATACATTTATTGAAAACCTCTGTCAAGCAGGGTACAATATCCGAGCTAAGGAGTTTATAAAACTCAGAGGAGAGCCCATCCACTCCAGGAGACTTATGCAATGGGCTGGCACGTATACCCCAACTCACCTCTTCCTCTGTTATTAATCTATTAAGGCTACTTTGTTGTATCTCTGTGATCTGGGGCAGTGATTGTCCTGCTAAGTAACACTCGGCTTGAAGCCCCTGATCTTCAGGAGGGGAATATAAAGCTTCATAAAACTGCCGGAATACTTCATTCACTCCCTCCAGAGTATGCTGAGTACTCCCCTGTGCATCTCTGATTTGTGACACATATCTGGAACCACCCACTTGCTGTAACAGTCGTGTCATCAATTTCCCTGTATCTAACTGAATTTAAAGCTAATCCTGGAACAGCTCAAAGTGCTACCCAATGGGAGTCTTAATGTCTACTATACCCAAGGGAAAAGCTGCTTACACTCGGACGCTCTGCTGAATGACCTTCATCCAGGTGTTCCTGTCCTCCCTGGAGGCAGTGTGAACCTCATACATCTCTGGGGGTGCAGCGCTGATCAGGAACATGCCCTTCTCTTGGTTGGCGATGTCTCGGACAATGAGATTTTGCAGGGAGATCACCACTGGCTTGTCCTGCAGGCGAATGGAAGGGAGATGTGGAGGGCAGGGAACAGGGAGTTGAGACAAGATCACCAACTAAGATGTGTGTAGATGTGCTTGGGAGGCAAGTCCATAAATTGGCGCCTACGGTTACGCGCCACTCACATGCATTACTGCCGAGAAAATTGGCAGTGATGTGTGTAAGTACGCTAAGCACCATTCTGTAAAGGCGCCCATAACTGGTTTGGTGCTTTAAGTGCTAGGAGGAATGCCAACGGGTGGAGGCACCTGTCGACATGCAAACCTTACAGAATCCTGTAAGTTACATGCACCTTTGCCGAATTAAGCAACCAACAGCTACACCATGTCTACGGCAGGCATAACTGATGATGCATTATCTTTCTGGTGCACCAATGGTAGCTTGCACTACTATTATAATCTTAGTGCCAAGGTCCCATCATAGAATTGGCATTCAGTGTGCGCCAATGGGATGCCAAGATTAGGTCACAACTTTACAGAATTACCTCCATACCCCCAAATTCTATAAATGGTGCTCAAAATTGCAAGTGCAAATTTGGGTGTGCGCACAATTTAATAATGAGCCAATTAACACCAATAATTGGGCACTAACAATCAAATTTTGGCATTGACAACTATTTGAATCTACACATGCATCTTGCTAGGTGCTATTCTATAAAGATGAGCACGTAAATTGTTTAGTGTGTGACTGAAAAGGGGCGTGGCCATGGGAGGGGAATGGGTAGGTCAGGGGTGTTCACTAGAGATGTGCGCAGTGTTATAGAATTTGGGGGATCCGCACCTAATTTAGGTGCGAGGATTCACACCAGGTTTCAGTTAGTGCAAATACTTGGGTACGGATCCCAGTGCTAAGTGTTATTCTATAAACGACACCTAATGGATTTCCATATACAGAATAACACTCAGTGCGTATTTTACTAAATCTAGTCTTTCTCCGAGGACAAGCAGGCTGCTTGTTCTCACTGATGGGTGACGTCCACGGCAGCCCCTCAAATCGGAAACTTCTCTAGCAAAGTCCTTTGCTAGTCCTCGCGCGCCCGCGCGCACCGCGCATGCGCGGCCGTCTTCCCGCCCGAAACCGGCTCGAGCCGGCCAGTCTTCTTTTGTCCGCACTCGGTACGGTCGTGTTTTCGCCGTGTCGAGCCCCGGAAAGTCGACCTCGCGCGTCCAAATTTATTTTGATGTGTTTTTCTTCGGAAAAGTCTTTTCAAGTGTCGGGAAGTGCTCCGGAAACCCCCCCCCGGGTTTCGTGTTAATCCTCCCCGTACTCCCAGCTTTTTGCCCCGATAAGTTTTCTTTCGTCGTCGGGGTAGGCCTCTTTTCGGCCTCGGTCGAGATTTTCTCCCTTACAAATTTTTTGGTGCTCTTTTTCCGTCATTTCGGACTTTGATTTCGCCGGCGCGATTTTTCCGCCCATGACATCGAAGCCTTCCAGCGGCTTCAAGAAGTGCACCCAGTGCGCCCGGGTTATCTCGCTCACTGATCGACACTCGTCGTGTCTTCAGTGTCTGGGGGCCGAGCACCGCCCTCAGAACTGCAGTCTGTGTTCCCTGCTTCAAAGGCGGACTCAGGTAGCGAGACTAGCCCAGTGGAACGTGTTGTTCTCGGGCTCTTCGTCGGCATCGGCACCGGGATCTTCGAGTGCATCGACGTCGTCAGCGTCCAGACCATCTTCCTCGGCCGCCCCTGCATCGAGTGCATCGAGGCATCGGGCCTCTGCATCGGCGCCGAGACATCGGATAGCTGCATCGACGTCGGTGGTACGGGACCTCGTCTGCTGATGTCGTCGGACGGTGGTGCATCGTCAGGAGTGCAGGTGAGGGCTGTCCATTCCCCTGCTGGTGGCGGTGAGCCTTCGGGTGGGTCTCCTCCTACCCTGAGGGCTCCTGCGGTACAGCCCCCCCGAGACCGACCTCCTTCGGCCTCGGCCCCGAGGAAGCGACGGCTGGATTCTACGTCCTCCTCGTCGGTGCCGGGGAGCTCCGGTGACATGCTTCGGAAGAAATCGAAGAAGCATCGACACCGGTCGCCTCCCCGAGTCGGCACCGAGAGCTCTGGGTCGCCGAGGGAGTCGGCACCCAGCAGGCATCGGCACCGAGAGGACCGCTCACCCTCTGTTCAAGAGGTGTCGATGCGCTCCACTCTGGACAGCCCGGAACAGCCTCCTCGCCCGGAACAGGTTCTGACGTCGACGCCTGCATCGACCTCTTTGCCTTTCTCTGCAGCCACTCTGAACGAGAGCCTCCGGGCCGTTCTCCCAGAGATTCTGGGAGAGCTGTTGCGCCCTTCCCCTCCGGTACCGGCGGTGCTTGCGCCTCCGGTACCGTCGAGCGTGGCGCCGGCTGGCCCATCACCCGGGGTGAGGTCCCCGACGTCGGTACCGCGTGCGGTGCCGACTGCGGCCACCTCCCAGGAGGGCTCCCTGACTACGTCGGCGGAGGGAGCTTCGCCGATGCGGGCCAGGGAGTCTACCTCTCGACGCCCCCATCGTGGACGTGGCTCCACTGAGTCGAGCCGGGCGAGGTTGCAGACACAGGTTCGTGAACTTGTGTCTGACACCGAGGGTGAGGCCTCGTGGGAGGAAGAAGAAGACCCAGATATTTCTCTGACGAGGAGTCTGAGGGTCTTCCTTCTGATCCCACTCCCTCTCCTGAAAGACAGCTTTCTCCTCCTGAGAGTCTGTCTTTCGCTTCCTTTGTCCGGGAGATGTCTACGGCCATCCCCTTCCCGGTGGTTGTGGAGGACGAGCCCAGGGCTGAAATGTTTGAGCTCCTGGACTATCCTTCTCCACCTAAGGAAGCGTCCACTGTTCCCTTGCACCATGTCCTAAAAAAGACATTGCTTGCGAACTGGACAAAACCTCTAACTAATCCCCACATCCCCAAGAAGATCGAGTCCCAGTACCGGATCCATGGGGACCCAGATCTGATGCGCACCCAGTTGCCTCATGATTCTGGAGTTGTGGATCTGGCCCTAAAGAAGGCTAAGAGTTCTAGGGAACATGCTTCGGCGCCCCCGGGCAAGGACTCTAGAACCTTAGACTCCTTTGGGAGGAAGGCCTACCATTCCTCTATGCTCGTGGCCAAAATCCAGTCTTACCAGCTCTACACGAGCATACACATGCGGAACAATGTGCGGCAGTTGGCGGGCTTGGTTGATGCTCTCCCCCCCGAGCAGGCCAAGCCTTTTCAGGAGGTGGTCAGGCAGCTGAAGGCGTGCAGGAAATTCCTGGCCAGAGGGGTGTATGACACCTTTGATCTTGCGTCCAGGGCCGCTGCTCAAGGTGTGGTGATGCGCAGGCTCTCATGGCTGCGTGCCGCCGACCTGGAGAATAGACTCCAGCAGCGGATTGCGGACTCGCCTTGCCGTGCGGATAACATTTTTGGAGAGAAAGTCGAACAGGTGGTAGAGTCTCTCCACCAGCGGGACACCGCATTCGACAAGTTCTCCCGCCGGCAGCCTTCAGCATCTACCTCTACAGGTAGAAGATTTTTCGGGGGAAGGAAGACTGTTCCCTACTCTTCTGGTAAGCGTAGGTACAATCCTCCTTCTCGACAGCCTGCGGTCCAGGCTAAGCCCCAGCGCGCTCGCTCTCGTCAGCAGCGTGCGCCTCAGCCAGGCCCCTCGGCTCCCCAGCAAAAGCAAGGGGCGAGCTTTTGACTGGCTCCAGCAGAGCATAGCCGACATCCAAGTGTCAGTGCCGGGCGACCTACCAGTCGGGGGGAGGTTGAAAGCTTTTCACCAAAGGTGGCCTCTAATAACCTCCGATCAGTGGGTTCTCCAAATAGTCCGGCAAGGATACACCCTCAATTTGGCCTCAAAACCTCCAAATTGTCCACCGGGAGCTCAGTCGTACAGCTTCCAGCACAAGCAGGTACTTGCAGAGGAACTCTCCGCCCTTCTCAGCGCCAATGCGGTCGAGCCCGTGCCATCCGGGCAAGAAGGGCTGGGATTCTATTCCAGGTACTTCCTTGTGGAAAAGAAAACAGGGGGGATGCGTCCCATCCTAGACCTAAGGGCCCTGAACAAATATCTGGTCAAGGAAAAGTTCAGGATGCTTTCCCTGGGCACCCTTCTCCCCATGATTCAGCAAAACGATTGGCTATGCTCTCTGGACTTGAAGGATGCCTACACACACATCCCGATACTGCCAGCTCACAGACAGTATCTGCGATTTCAGTTGGGCACACGCCACTTCCAGTACTGTGTGCTACCCTTTGGGCTCGCCTCTGCGCCCAGGGTGTTCACAAAGTGCCTAGCTGTGGTAGCAGCGGCACTTCGCAGGCTGGGGGTGCACGTGTTCCCATATCTTGACGATTGGCTGGTGAAGAACACATCCGAGGCAGGAGCCCTGCAGTCCATGCAGATGACTATTCGCCTCCTGGAGCTACTGGGGTTTGTGATAAATTATCCAAAGTCCCATCTTCTCCCAGTGCAGAAACTCGAATTCATAGGAGCTCTGCTGGATTCTCGGACGGCTCGCGCCTATCTCCCAGAGACGAGGGCCAACAACTTGTTGTCCCTCGTCTCGCGGGTGCGAGCGTCCCAGCAGATCACAGCTCGGCAGATGTTGAGATTGCTGGGCCACATGGCCTCCACAGTTCATGTGACTCCCATGGCCCGTCTTCACATGAGATCTGCTCAATGGACCCTAGCCTCCCAGTGGTATCAGGCTGCTGGGGGTCTCGAAGACGTGATCCACCTGTCCACGAGTTTCTCGAATCCCTGTATTGGTGGACAATCTGGTCCAATTTGACTCTGGGACGTCCTTTCCAAATTCCTCAGCCACAAAAAGTGCTGACAACGGATGCGTCTCTCCTGGGATGGGGAGCTCATGTCGATGGGCTTCACACCCAAGGAAGCTGGTCCCTCCAGGAACGCGGTCTACAGATCAATCTCCTGGAGTTGCGAGCGATCTGGAACGCTCTGAAGGCTTTCAGAGATCGGCTGTCCCATCAAATTATCCAAATTCAGACAGACAACCAGGTTGCCATGTACTATGTCAACAAGCAGGGGGGCACCGGATCTCGCCCCCTGTGTCAGGAAGCCGTCAGCATGTGGCTCTGGGCTCGCCGTCTCGGCATGGTGCTCCAAGCCACATATCTGGCAGGCGTAAACAACAGTCTGGCCGACAGACTGAGCCGGATTATGCAACCTCACGAGTGGTCGCTCAACTCCAGAGTGGTGCGCCAGATCTTCCAAGCGTGGGGCACCCCCTTGGTGGATCTCTTCGCATCTCGAGTGAACCACAAAGTCCCTCAGTTCTGTTCCAGGCTTCAGGCCCCCGGCAGACTGGCATCGGATGCCTTCCTCCTGGATTGGGGGGAGGGCCTGCTGTATGCTTATCCTCCCATTCCTCTGGTGGGGAAGACTTTGTTGAAACTCAAGCAAGACCGAGGCACCATGATTCTGATTGCTCCTTTTTGGCCGCGTCAGATCTGGTTCCCTCTTCTTCTGGAGTTATCCTCAGAAGAACCGTGGAGATTGGAGTGTTTTCCGACCCTCATCACGCAGGACGAAGGGGCTCTTCTGCATCCCAGCCTCCGGTCCCTGGCTCTCACGGCCTGGATGTTGAGAGCGTAGACTTTGCCTCTTTGGGTCTGTCAGAGGGTGTCTCCCGCGTCTTGCTTGCTTCCAGGAAAGATTCCACTAAGAGGAGTTACTTCTTTCTGTGGAGGAGGTTTGCCGTCTGGTGTGACAGCAAGGCCCTAGCTCCTCGCTCTTGTCCTACACAGACCCTGCTTGAATACCTTCTGCACTTGTCTGAGTCTGGTCTCAAGACCAACTCTGTAAGAGTTCACCTTAGCGCAATCAGTGCATACCATTACCATGTGGAAGGTAAGCCGATCTCAGGACAGCCTTTAGTTGTTCGCTTCATGAGAGGTTTGCTTTTGTCAAAGCCCCCTGTCAAGCCTCCTACAGTGTCATGGGATCTCAATGTCGTTCTCACCCAGCTGATGAAACCTCCTTTTGAGCCACTGAATTCCTGCCATCTGAGGTACTTGACCTGGAAGGTCATTTTCTTGGTGGCAGTTACTTCAGCTCGTAGAGTCAGTGAGCTTCAGGCCCTGGTAGCCCAGGCCCCTTACACCAAATTTCATCATAACAGAGTAGTCCTCCGCACTCACCCTAAGTTCTTGCCAAAGGTCGTGTCGGAGTTCCATCTGAACCAGTCAATTGTCTTGCCAACATTCTTTCCCCGTCCTCATTCCTGCCCTGCTGAACGTCAGCTGCACACATTGGACTGCAAGAGAGCATTGGCCTTCTATCTGGAGCGGACACAGCCCCACAGACAGTCCGCCCAATTGTTTGTTTCTTTTGATCCCAATAGGAGGGGAGTGGCTGTAGGGAAACGCACCATTTCCAATTGGCTAGCAGATTGCATTTCCTTCACTTACGCCCAGGCGGGGCTGGCTCTTGAGGGTCATGTCACGGCTCATAATGTTAGAGCCATGGCTGCGTCGGTAGCCCACTTGAAGTCAGCCTCCATTGAAGAAATTTGCAAAGCTGCGACGTGGTCATCTGTCCACACATTCACATCTCATTACTGCCTGCAGCAGGATACCCGACGCGACAGTCGGTTCGGGCAGTCAGTTCTTCAGAACCTGTTTGGGCTTTAGGATCCAACTCCACCCCCCGAGGGCCCTGTTTGTTCTGTTCCAGGCTACACTCTCAGTTAGTTGGTAAATTTTTTAGGTCAATCTCAGTTATGTCCTCGCCATTGCGAGGCCCAATTGACCATGGTTGTTGTTTTGAGTGAGCCTGGGGGCTAGGGATACCCCATCAGTGAGAACAAGCAGCCTGCTTGTCCTCGGAGAAAGCGAATGCTACATACCTGTAGAAGGTATTCTCCGAGGACAGCAGGCTGATTGTTCTCACAAACCCGCCCGCCTCCCCTTTGGAGTTGTGTCTTCCCTTGAAGTGTATTGTCTTGCTACATACTGGACTGGCCGGCTCGAGCCGGTTTCGGGCGGGAAGACGGCCGCGCATGCGCGGTGCGCGCGGGCGCGCGAGGACTAGCAAAGGACTTTGCTAGAGAAGTTTCCGATTTGAGGGGCTGCCGTGGACGTCACCCATCAATGAGAACAATCAGCCTGCTGTCCTCGGAGAATACCTTCTACAGGTATGTAGCATTCGCTATAACATGTATCCATTCTTTTGTGGTGTCAGTTCCATAAAAGATCACCTTACTCTTTGAAATCCACAGCAGAGAAGCAGGTCGAAGGCACGTATTAAACACAAGACAACTTTCATTTTTCCAGTATTCGTTTAACACAGGTTGGAAGAACTTGTTTATTTAAAATTTGAGCTGCTATAGTATAAAAAATGGTTTTATAAGGTAAACATTTTGACATGCTCCACAAGTTTGGCTCTGGAAAAGTGTGAAGCCCCACTTTGGAAGACGATTACATGGCATTCTGTTAAGACACCACTCGGGGGTGTCCATGTGCGAGTTGTTACACTGGTCTGCTGATGAAACCCAGCTAGAATCAGAGAGTAGGGAACGAGACAAATCTGTCAGTCAAAAGAGAGACAGAAATATGAAAAACAGACCGCCAGCATCACAAGAAGGGAAGCAATTGGAAAGGACCTGACTGGGAGACTCACCAGGGCAGGGAAAGTATATTTTTGGTCCTTTTCCTGTAGGAATATTAGGACATCCGTCATCAGCAGTACAAGGACATCTGCATAAGAGGAAATGATAAAGGACCATGAAAGCAAATCCAGAATTAAAGAGGAAACACAGCTCACAACCCTGGGAGATGAACAGGGGGCTCCCTCCCTATGGGACCTGAGGAAGTGCTTAGACTTAGGATAAATGCACACATACGGGAGAGAGTTTGCAAGGGTCCTCCTGTCACCTAGAAAGTCCCTGGAGCTCAAGGGTAAAATTATTAGCAGTCTTGAGCATGTGCAATAGCTTCTTACATATACACTTATAGGCACACCTACATATAACCTATAGGCACCCATACATATCCACATATAGGTGCATATATCTACCTATAGGTACACCTACATATATACCTGTAGACACACCTACATATACTTGCATGTCCATCTATAGGCACAACTACATATCCACCTCCACAGGTGCCATATACATGCAAATGAATGCTATTCACATACCTGGTCAATATTCAGTCCACAGCAGTTGGTGTTTTTCAAAACGCTGATGACCATGAGCAGATCTGGGACCAGATATTCAGCTCCAGGCCACATCTGACTACCAGCACTGAATGTCTCTGTCTTCAGCAGGCTCCGGAAGCTACCCAGATACCACCAATATTCAGCGCCAGTACTCAGAAAATTATCTGGACCCATTGGGACAGCTATTTATGTGGTCCATCCTCTATATTCCTACATGCTACCTCCGATCTTTGAATGATCATAGATGTGGGCCCAGCACAAGCAAGCTGGGAAATAACTAGGACCAGTGCCTTTTTTTTTTTTGTGCCCTTTTCCTTTGGAAAACATTACCACTATACTTGCGTTCTCAAAATCCTTGAGAGGGGACTAAAAACATATCTTTTTGAAAATGCATTTACACTAGATTAAACCTTTTTCTTCTCCGCTCAACTGTTGGGAGACTGGTACACATGGGAAGGGGGATAACTGGCCCTCTCTCTATCCTTTTATTTATGACATTCTTTTCTCATTGATTTGATTGAGTTGTAAACCGCCTTGAATTGAGCCTCAAATAAGGCAGTATAGCAAAATTTAATAAACTATAACAGCTACAGCTATTCAGGCACAGGCACTGAATATCAGTGGTAACTTCTGGCTCCAATTTGCTCCATCCCTAGACCACCTTGGCACTACCCAGATAGGGCCACAGTGGTCTGTGCTGATATTCAGTGACGCTCTCAATACCAGCACCTGTCCCAGTTAGCTTTAAACCCGCTGAATACTGACCTGACCTGTTTCTCGTATCTGTGTATTACCCATGCTGTTGCACTGAACCATATCACAATAAATGTTTGGGGGGGGGGGGGGGTTCTAGGATCTTCCCAAACCATTTGCCAGGCGGTCCGAGCTTCTGCTGGGGCTTCACCCTCACCTTTAAAGCGTCCCGTGGCCGCTTTCCACAGCAGGGTCCCATCATGGATCAGCCGGCGCCGCAGCAGCTCTTCCTTGCGGAAGTGGCGGTTGCCATGGATCAGGGTAGCAGCCCGGTTGTCCACACGATTGTAGATATCCTGCAGACGGAGATTCTTCTCACACTCATGGACCTCCTGGTCGATGGCCGATATTAGGTCCTTCACCAGCACCAGGGCTGTCGCTAGGTCCTGCTGATCCACCTCATTCCCTGGGTAGGTTCGAAATGAGAGAGTAGGCCACAGTGAGAAGCAGTGATACCGGATGTAGTGGAGTTTTGTCTACTAGTATGGAACAAGCTTTACTGCACATTTTTATATGTTGATGAGGCTCAGATTTTAGTCCTCATCTTTTTTTTAACGCGTTATGTTTGTTAAGTTGTACACTACCAAGGATGGTAGATTGCGTGGTTTATAAATTGTGACCGTGTCTGGGAAAACGTGACTAAAGTCACCAGAAACAAAAAATGAGGTTTTAATGAATTCTATTACAGCAGCGTGTAATATAACAGCCTAAACCCCTTCTTTTATGTGAAAAAATTAAAATGTTACAGAAGTTCAAGTACAAGACTGCTTTTGGACCCATGACATGAAAATCGGCCATGCTCAACACTATGGATCTGCTACTTTAGTCACCTTTTCCCAGACACAGTTGCAGTTTTTAAATAAATAAATTAGATGCTTTAACAGCCTCTGCAATGCCCATATACTGTGCTTCTAACAGATGAATATATCTATATAATAGATTAGACAACTAATTACTAAAGAAATTGGATTTCCTTGTATGTTTTATGCCTAAAGCCCAGGATGTGGGTAGACAGGGCAAGAGACTTCACCGCCTGCAGAGATCCCAAACCCCAGCATGCTTCAGTCTCTCACCTTTGGAGTTTTGCAGGATCCGATCAATCAGCACTGGGTACTTGGTGATTCTCTGAGTTACCAATAGGATGCACTCCTGAACACCGTGCCGACGCAGAACGGAGGAACGGGTCATTCGCTGGCGGGTTTGAAAAGAGAGAGAGGTACAAGGACTTAGCATCACATACAGCCACCTTCCAGTCAGAATTCATTGCACTAGAACATCCCACGCCCCCTCCTCTCACCCGTACAAACTGCTGGAACTTCTTGTCCCGCGTGAACAGCTCCTTGTACAACTTCATGGCCTTGTTGTGCCGGCTGCAGAATTCTGAATAAGTTTTTTTCATCTGATCTGCACTGGGACCTGAAAACTGAAAATATCCCACAGCTAAAAGATACAGAGCCAGCCCACTGAGTCAGCAAAGATCCCTGCAATTATGCAGGAGCAGACTGAGTTCTCACATTTCTAAGGAAAATAGCCATTGAAAATAGTTCAAAGCTCTGAATATCTAGTCATTCATGACATTATAAATCTAAGAAAAGCTAATGGTGCTGCTGTGGTGATTATGATCAAGCACTTGACAACTGAACAGCAGATCTTCAACAGGGCTCCAGGAAGAGTGGACTCAGAAAAGGTGATTTTGAAAATTATGCAGATATGACATCAGAAGAGGTGCCCACATGCTCCCTGGAATGCCTCTTCCTAAACTTTTGGACAGCCATCGAGATATCCTGCCAGATATTACACAGGGACAAGCTCTGAATTTTGAACATAATGAATTTTGTGGTTAACTGTAATGCATAAATCACTTTGAATATCTACCCTAAAATAAAGCTTATGATGACACAAGGATGGGGGATTGGAAAGGGGTAAAGACTTTTCAGAGTCTGTTCCTCTTTAGTCCTTGCCATTTGAGGAGTTAGGGTCATATGTGGCTTTAGGAGCTGACCTCTAACCCCAGGCAAGTACAGCACCAGTAGCAGGGTCATCAGTCCAGCTGGAGGTGAGGAGAAAGTCCCCTTTGCATGCCAGGCCTCTAAAATCACAGAGGAAAGGAGTTGGCATTAGAGAAATAGCAATCCTCTGCCACAGGTCCTACATGCTGTATGTTCTAGAGGACTTCTTTCTACGGAGCAGCACAAGAATTAACAAAGCACTGTGCACTGCCATGCCGAGGGACCTGTGTTCAATCCCAGGTCAGGTCTTCAACCCCCCAAGGCACGCAGAGCTGGAGATGGTATACAGGAAGTATTCTCAGCTAATTTTCATTATGTGTCATTTCCTGGAATGTTTAGGAGTTTTTCTGGGGGGGGGGGGGGGAAGTGGGGGTCATTCTGTCACGACGGAAGCAATATCATTAAGAATGCATGCTCTTTCCAAAAGGGGGTGCACTATTGACGACAAAAAAACCCCACAAAAATTTCATGTTTTTTCTGCTCAGTTACATTTGCCAATTACTTGGGATATGTCATTGGCATTTCCTAAAGAAATGCACATCCTTATTCACAGCCCCTAGGGTGTGGGGGATCATAATTCTAGCACAATGGCGACACCTGGTGGCCAGATTAGGTTCCAAGAGTAGTCTTGGTGCATAGCCCTTGACCCACAACTGTCATTGGAGTGACTAAAATTGGTTGGAGGGGATTATAAAAAATACGGGGAAAAAATTCCTGCGTAGTTATAAACAAGGGGTCATGGCACTAGCACCATAGCCTCAATTCCAAACAAGCTGAAGAAAAAGATATACAAAAAGATGATGGCTATGCATGACCATTCCATATCACAAAGGTCTCAACTTCAAGTGTGATCTGGCAGCTCATGGCCTACAACATCTTTGGCTAATTATTACATCAGGCCTGCAGAAAATTCTGTTCCCTTCAGGACCCAGCACAGTTAACAAACTTCTGCACACAACCTCTTGCTCTTCCTCCACATCTGTTCTGAACTTACTTGGCCAATGAGGATATCACCCAGTCTGTTGATGACAAAGTTCTTGCTGCTGTCCACCACCAGCGAATCTCGGCGACGCTCCAGCAGCTGGGTGAGAAAGCGCACATGAATCTCACTCAGTTCATCCACACAGGGGAACATGTTCTGTACTAATGCCGGGTCCATCTGCAGGTCATCCAGCATCCCCTTCCGAAAGATGGACGTCATGATCTTCAGCGTGCGTACATGGTGTACCTCTGTCTGGATCAGCTCTGTTGGGGCAAGGATGATGAATTTATTTTTTTTTTGTAATCAATTCATCACTTTTCCCTTCCCCCACATGAGTTGATGTTTCCATAAAAGTCCTGAAGGAATCTACTTGATGAAGCAGTTCTCCACCATTAGTGTCTGTACTCACCATAAATGACATCCTGGCGCTTCATCACCTCTTTCTTGTGCTGCTGTAGGTAATTATTATCCACAGCTAAACTCCACGAGTCAGCTTCAAAGTCCTTCTCATCTGCTTCAAAGTCACTCATGAGCTGATTGTAGATCACTTCTGCACCTAAAAGGCAGAAAAAGTGTCTGTGATCACCCAGGAGCAGCAGAAGCGCTGGTCTCTTGGGATTCTGCACTGGGCGAAGAGAGCCAATGTGTGTTTCCTGGGCCAGTGCTACTCCTATAATACCCAAATAAAAATCCATATCAGAAAAAGTGTGTGTGAGCCACAGTTAGCCTGCCCTCCCACCCCTACCCCTCTCCTCCCTCAGCTAGTACAAGCCAGGAGGGCAGCACCTCTCACCCTGAACAGAGAGAAAAATCAGCATTCACCAGCTATTTTGATCTACCAGAAAATGGGTACAAAGCGGTGCTAGAAACCTGATGATTGTGCTGGAGACTGGTGTGAAGCTAGAGGCAGAAGTCTCAGAGCTTGTGAGGTGTCAGCATTACTTCCACCTGCTCCCATCCCCTCCCAGCTGCCACGCAGTTGATCCTGGATAACACATGCCACTGCAACTGGTGACACACGAGGCATTACCTTCATCAACCAGAGACTCCACAGATAGGGTCCTATTCCGGATGTTCAAGGAATCCGTGGACTGGGACAGGATCCGTCGAATCCCCAATGGCGAGTCGTCATTCAAATTCCTACCAGAAATAAAGAAAACACGATCAAAGAGGACGGCAAAGTACCTCTAATTCAAAAAATATCCACTAATATTCAGTGGAACTTAACCAGTTAGTGCAGCTGAGAATTAGCACTGAACACTAAACTGAAAGCCGGCTATTTTGTGGGCAGTCTGGGGGGTGGAGTCGCAGTGGCGTATTTAGGGTAGGTGCGTCGTGGCATATGCACCCTCTGTCAGACCTGCCTCCCCAAGCTGCGGCACTGATAGGCTGGACTTCCTCCCTGAACCGTCCTGCCCCTGAGGAAGTCCAGGAGCAGGCCGCAGGCAGCCTATGAGTGTCAGCCTATGCCGAGAGGATTTTAAGGTGAAGGTGGGGTGGCAGTGGGGGGAGTCAGCACTTAACCACCTCAGTTAAGCAGCCAAACTGGACCACACAAAAGTCAGTCCTATCTTTAGGTGGTGTCACTAAGGCAATTAAGTGTTGAATATCGCACTTAACCGCATAAGAGAGAACCAGACATATAAATTGGATATTTAATGATAGTGCCCAAACATGGCCCGGCACTGAATATTTGGGGATAAAACCAGTGGTGGCTAAAAATATGCTCACCACTGCTGCCGCCTATCTACCCGAATATGGCACTGACTGTCCTGTTAATAGCGTCACCAACTGGATCTATCACTTACATATAGCCCAGCTGCGCTCCTCCCCCACCCCATCTCCACTCCATACAGGAACAACACAGTATCCTTCTTCTGGATTCCAGTTAAATGTGGAACAGTGTGCCGTTCATTTAATCTGAGAATAAACTGGAAGCTCCCAGAAATTTCTTCATATCATGTGTGCAGAACCAGTACTGAACCAGCCTGAGTACATGACCTGGCTCCAGACAGTAGCCTCTGCCAACTGCCTTAGGTTCACATAGCAAATACACTAAGAAAGCAGTAAACATAATGACCTGCTCAGAAGTAAGAAAAAAAAACATTTTTTTAAAATCTGATCTTCTGTAAATTCATTTTATTAGCTGGAAATAAAATGAGACCATTAAATGCTGGTTTTATGTATCTCTAGGTATTCTCTGCCCACTCTCCTTTCGAAAGGCAGAGGGCCAGAGAAAATGAGACACTTACCCGGCAATGTTAGTGGTGGAGACACTTTTAGACAATGATAAGGAAGGACGACCTCTGCGAGAGCCCAACAAGGACTGCCGGAAACTGTCGGATGGGTAGATTGCCGAGTTAGGGCGTTCTCGGATCATTGTAGCTGGACCGGAAGAAGAAATCAATGGTAATAAAATCAGCACAATGCAGTTTTCTCAAGAACAGTGATGAGCGATGCTGAATATTAGAGCCACAGCACTCATCTGGAGCGAGTCCCACGGCTTCAAGGTTCCTAACTCTGAGAGCTTACCTAAGTTTGAGAACAGGGACATTAAATGGCTTGTTACCACAACACCCAGGTCATCAGAAACAGGTTAATCAAGTCCTGGTTTTGCCCTGCTGCATGCAGGAAGAAGTTCCTTCTTCTTGAGGGGAATCAGCTCCATACATACAATGCATGCAGAACCTGGACTGCATTAACTCACTCAAGTTGATCAGGATGAGATGACTGCCATAGAGGGCTGTATGAGTTTCTGACTGCAGTGGGATCAGAGCCTAGGTCCCCAGGCTTTTCTGATCTCTGCACAGTGTCCTCATGTGATAACCTATTCCTCTAATCACGGGAACACTATCTAGACATCAGATTATCAAGGTTTAAGTTTCCCCTTAGATGTGGCTTGTTGCTGGTATGCCCTACCCAGTAAAATAAACTGACATAGAAGCACAAGATTATCACTAGGATGCCAACAATGCATTCTTTACTATTTAAGGGCACAACAAGAAGCTGAGAAAATGTTTTAAATTTCCTTACACACTGTTCCCTAAAACTGGATGTGTTTAAAGGAGCTGTATTCAGGCATGGATGCCTTCACTTCTGCAGGAGGCCAATAGGTGGCTGCAGAGCTCCACTGTCAGTGGCTGAGAGCCATGTGCTGTAATGCACAAGACAAGTAACACATTAGGGCAGGGTGGACAACCTCGTTCCTCAAGGGCCACAACCCAGGCGGGTTTTCAGGATTTCCACAATGAATATGCATGAGATCTATTTACGTGCACTGCCTCCATTGTATGCAAATAGATCTCATGTATATTCATTGGGGAGAATGCTGAAAACCTGACTGGGTTGCCCACCCCTGCATTAAGGTCTGCATGGGTGGGAGGAGACCAAGTCACACTGAGGGGGAGGGCTAGAATATGTTATCCAGCCTCATTCCTGAAACCGTAGAATAACTGGATGCATGTACACAACCTGCAAGTCACACACATGACCAAAACTGAACTTCTCATTTTTCCCCCTAAATCCACCTCCCCTCTTCCTCCCTTCTCTATCTCTGTTAATGGCTCTCACATCCTTCCTGTCTCCTTGGCTCATAACCTTGGTGTCATCTTTGATTCCTCTCTCTCCTTCTCTGCACATATTCAACAGATCGCCAAAACCTGTTGTTTCTTTATCTACAACATTAGCAAAATTCGCCAAAACCTGTTGTTTCTTTATCTACAACATTAGCAAAATTCACCCCTTCCTCTCTGAATACGCTACCATAAGTACATAAGTAATGCCACACTGGGAAAAGACCAAGGGTCCATCGAGCCCAGCATCCTGTCCACGACCGTGGCCAATCCAGGCCAAGGGCACCTGGCGAGCTTCCCAAACGTACAAACATTCTATACATGTTATTCCTGGAATTGTGGATTTTTCCCAAGTCCATTTAGTAGTGGTTTATGGACTTGTCCTTTAGGAAACCGTCCAACCCCTTTTTAAACTCTGCTAAGCTAACTGCCTTCACCACATTCTCCGGCTACGAATTCCAGAGTTTAATTATGCGTTGGGTGAAGAAAACATTTTCTCCTATTTGTTTCAAATTTACTACACTGTAGTTTCATCGCATGCCCCCTAGTCCTAGTATTTTTGGAAAGCGTGAACAGATGCTTCACATCCAACTGTTCCACTCCACTCATTATTTTATATACCTCTATCATGTCTCCCCTCAGCTGTCTCTTCTCCAAGCTGAAAAGCCCTAGCCTCCTTAGTCTTTCTTCATAGGGAAGTCGTCCCATCCCCGCTATCATTTTAGTCGCCCTTCGCTGCACCTTTTCCAATTCTACTATATCTTTCTTGAGATGCGGCGACCAGAATTGAACACAATACTCAAGGTGCGGTCGCACCATGGAGCGATACAACTGCATTATAACATCCTCACACCTGTTTTCCATACCTTTCCTAATAAAACCCAACATTCTATTCGCTTTCCTAGCCGTAGCAGCACACTGAGCAGAAGGTTTCAGTGTATTATCGACGACAACACCCAGATCCCTTTCTTGGTCCATAACTCCTAACGTGGAACCTTGCATGACGTAGTTATAATTTGGGTTCTTTTTTCCCACATGCATCACCTTGCACTTGCTCACATTAAACGTCATCTGCCATTTAGCCGCCCAGTCTCCCAATCTCGTAAGGTCCTTCTGTAATTTTTCACAATCCTGTCGCAAGTTAACGACTTTGAATAACTTTGTGTCATCAGCAAATTTAATTACCTCGCTATTTACTCCCATCTCTAAATCATTTATAAATATATTAAAAAGCAGCAGTCCTAGCACAGACCCCTGAGGAACCCAACTAACTACCCTTCTCCATTGTGAATACTGCCCATTTAACCCCACTCTCTGTTTCCTATCCTTCAACCAGTTTTTAATCCACAATAGGACATTTCCTCCTATCCCATGACCCTCCAGTTTCCTCTGTAGCCTTTCATGAGGTACCTTGTCCACACCCTTGTCATCTCTCGCTTGGACTATTGCAATTTACTTCTCACTGGTCTTCCACTCAGTCATCTCTCTCCTCTCCAATCTGTCCAAAATTCTGCGGCACGACTTATTTTCCGCCAGAATCATTATACCCACACTAGCCCACTCCTAAAGTCACTTCACTGGCTCCCTGTCCGCTTCCGCATACAGTTTAAACTTCTCTTACTGACCTTTAAATGCATCCTCTCTGCAGCCCCCTTTACCTCTCCACTCTCATCTCTCCCTACATTCCTCCCCGTGAACTCCGCTCACTGGACAAATCTCTCTTGTCGTCCCCCTTCTCCTCCACTGCTAACTCCAGGCTTCATTCCTTTTCTCTCGTGGCACCTTATGCCTGGAATAGACTTCCTTTACCTATACGACTAGCTCCATCTCTACCTGTTTTCAAATCTATGCTAAAAACTCACCTTTTCACTGCTGCTTTTAGCTCCTAGCCACTACTCAGTTGCCCCCCCCCTTGTCCCTTCCTTCCTTCTCACCAGTATTTCCCTTGCCCGTAACTGTCTTGTCTGTCTGTATTATTTAGATTGTAAGCTCTTTTGAGCAGGGACTGTCTCTTTGTATCAGGTGTTCAGCGCTGCGTGCTGTAGGGGTATTTCCCTGTGATCTAGCCTAAGTTGGTCTTGGCCTATATAAGCCTATGAGCTATTGCAGAGTGTCTATTTTTCTACTTGTAATAAATAATATATAATTATCATCTGTGACGTGGCTTTGGTTCTTTGGCGAAGAACAAAACACTGGCAGGGTGCCAGCACAAGGTTTCTTTATAATATTTCCCCTAGACTGAGCAGAAACCTTGTAATAAGTTTTATCAGGGAATAATTATTGCCCTAATTACTTATTTTCATCCTACAGTGCATCTGGTAGCGCTATACAAATGCTAATAATAATAATAATACTAAGGATACCCAGGCCAATCAAAGAGGCTGAGCCAGCCCTGCTTGCACCCCAGCGAATGCAGAGGAGTTGTAGTTCTGGTTTTCTAAAGACAATGAATGCATACAGCAGAACAAAGCCAGTTCTCAATTAGTCTGTTTGGTTGTCCTTGGTTGCTTTCCTTGGGGAAATTCAACTACAACTCCCTGCATTTGGTGGCAGCCAAACCATCTAATCATCCTACTATCCTCAACATCATAGTCAGGACTGCACACACAGTGAATCTACATCTGTGCTAGTTAATACAGACACGTTTCAGATAAGTCATTGATTGTAAGAGAATATATGGGGGGAGGGAGAGGGAGCATGTTTCAGGACAGATTTATACATTATTCATATTCGGCCAAATAGTGATTTAAGTTGAATACGAATAATCTGGAGCTCCACTGTGCTAAATCTTGATCTCTGATTTCATGTTGCTTCTTTTATTATTTGTTATGTCAAAGCTCAATGCCTATTATTCATATTTGGTATTTGTATTCGGCCGAATAACATTTTCATTATTCGTATTTGGATGAATAGTAAAATATGCTAATCAGTACAGCTCTAGTACAGAATACATAGATGGAATTTTCATAGTGGTTTCTCTAAACTTTCAGATCTTCTACATCTAATTCTGCATCATACTTTCATACTCAGGGTTTACAGGACAGAGGGATCCAGACAGAGACCCCTCCTCCTGAGACAGAGAAGTGTATCCGATCAGAAACCGCTCCTTCTAATACATGGAGGAGTACCCAAACAGAGACATCTCCTCCTGATACAGAGAAGTGTATCAAGTCAGAGACTGCTCCTCTTGATATAGAGATGGGAACCCAGACTGAGACCCTTCCTCCCGACAGATATGGGAGCCCAGAGACCCCTCCTCCTGATACAGACATGGGAGCTCAGAGACCCCTCCTCTTGATACAGCAAAGTGTATCCAATCAGACACCACTCCTTCTAATACAGGGAGGGGTATCCATTCAGAGACTTCTCCTCCTAATTCGAGGGATGCCCAGTCAGAGACAGTTCCTCCTAATACAGACAAGTGTCTAGTCCTGATCAGAGGACTCTGCCTCTGTGCCTCTCCAAAAGGATGCTCCCACACACCTTCCCTGCACATTTGTGCTCAGCTCTACTTTCCCTTACTTTTATTTCTCAGGGACACTCCCTGCAGAGCAGAGTTGTTCTTCTGGAATGCTGCCTTCTGTTGCTGAAATTAGAAAGATCAAAAAGAGAAAAAACGTAATTAAAAATCATAATTAGAGGCTTACAATCTAGGTCCTAGAAATAAACGGAGGGGAGTGTGGGATCTCTTTTACTAAGCCTGGGAAAATCCTTTAGGAGTCAATACTGAGTAGGTCTCATTTAGGCCAGCTACTTCCCCAACCTCATTCAGAAGGACAAATTTAGCTGTTTATCACATTAACCAGCTAAGCTCAGAAACTCCACTCCACTCCACTTTGTGTGAAACATCTGAGGCAAACAGTTGGGGAAATGTTTCACTATATTTCCAACAGCTTCCTTACACCTGGATACTCAGTGCCTGAATCCAGATATAAATTTACACATCGCGGTCAGTGAAGTCAACGCGGACTGCAGTGTTTAAACACTGAAGGATACTTTTTGGTCCAATAGAAGAGATCATAATCCCCAAAGTCTTCAAAGAGTCCCTTAGGACCTCACCACCCCACTGGAAGAATGTGGGCTTCCTATCTGCGTTCCTCTGTGACATCAGGAGTATGCAGAAGAGGGGAAAGCACAGATGTTGCACTGAGGGGTGTGTGAGATATGAAATCCGGTCCTGGGTGTAGACCCCTTTCCCCTGCCCACCTCCTGTGAAGCTCTCTCACCTTCTGCTTCACCTTCGTACAGCTGGGCAGAGCATCCTTGCAGCGGTTGTGAATAGTGACGTTGCATGCTGCAAAAGAAGAAAAAGATGAATCAGGAAGGGAAGATACTCACAAGAATCAGCTCAAATCAGAGTTCATTAAAGGAGGCATCTTGGCACTTCCAGAGGCTCCCCCTCATGCAGGAGCATTCCAAGCCAGAATGGCACCTGGTGCAACACCACCATAATGCCCCTGCTCTATCACCACTATAGAGGAGGCAATGGTCAGGAAGTGAGTTTATTTATTTTCAGCACTTGATATGTGCAAGTGATCCCTGAGGCGACTCTGCGTTTTACAATTTCTATTACAGGTACTTTGCACTGTCCCTAATGGGCTCACACAGTGTCTCCTAATGGGCTCACACAGTGCCCTCAGGATGGCTCTGCCCTCAAGCCAATATGCTGCTCTCCAAATGAACTTTTGCCAGCCAGAAACCCCTGCACTCACAAACTGTTTGGGCTGCTGCTTCAGGGAAAGAGTTATGTAATGCCCCTCTTCTTCTCTGCAACCTCTCTCCTTTCTGGTTTGCTATTTTGCTCACCTGAGCTGCACCAGTTTTCGGGCCTCAGATTTTAGAGTTAAAATAGCTTTATTTGATTTGATTACATGCACATAGGGCTGGTTTAACAACGAGACAAACTAGGCTGTTGCCTGGGGTGGCACTTCTGGGGGGGGGGGGGGGGTGAAGAGTGGCAAAGAGCAACTGCAGTCAAAGTAAAATAACAGATCAGGACAGCCACAGGAAGTCTGGGAACCATCAATGTCCTCTTATCTGTTTCGTACCCTTACTCTAGTCCTGAGAGAGACAAAAGGGGAGCTTCTAGTTGCAAGAGGGGACGAGGAGGAGGAGGAGGAAGGAGCTCATGGTACTGCAGGGTGGTGGAGAATAGTTGGGGCAGCTGAGGAGGGAAGGAACTGTACTCTTCATAAATATAATGACCTTAGAAAATGTACAGGCTGCTGTAATCACTCTGCGTGCAGCTCCTTCAGGGACAAGCCGCTTTATGTTACAGATCTCATATAGGTCCTAGCCCTACTGCCTTGCCACATGACCTCCACTTATCACTCCACGACTCAGCTTCAGGGGGGCCTGAGTATTGGTTCCTGGCTGCCAGCACCCTTCTTGCCCCAGATATCCAGACGCTGAGGTTTCAGCTGGATTTCACACAGGTCTGTCTTTTCTCATATCACTGCTCAAGCACTGCCCTGGCCAGACCTGAATTCCAAATGCTTAAATAACCTTGGAGGAGGTGCCAGGCTGTGGCTGCAAACAAGCTATTTCAGCCTTGCTCTGCCTGCCTGGACACAAAGCGGTGTTGGGAGAGGGGGGCTGGCATCCTCTGATCCAACCCGCTGGAAGGGTTAATCAGCTTTTCTTTCATAATACTGGCTGGCACCAGGCACTGGGAACCAGCACCGCAACTTCTATGATGAACACAGCCCTGGGGATGACCACCCCCACCCAGGACACAAACTCCAATCCTGTCCCAGGACACAAACTCCAATCCTGTATGAAACGCAAAGCACACAATTTGTCCCATCCATAGCACTGCAGATGTAAAACTCTGTGATGGCATTGCTCATTATTAGTCAACACAGATAGAGCTTTTAGTAAGTTTTAATGAGGCTGTTACCACTGGGTTGAGGGGGAGGGGTGGGCCAGGGCAGGTGATGGGTGCCGGTGTTTCTGGGGCATCTCCGACTTGCAAAAGTTCACATGGAGAGCAGCTCTCGTTCCACTGACTCCATTCCACACCATTGTGCGGTGCAGAGGGATCCCGTCACATCACTCGGCATTCAGAAGCTGTGCGTTCTCATACTGTGCATTTTATCTGGTCCATAAAATAACTGCCAGATTTTAGATTTGATTCCTTATCTTTCCAAATTCAAGCTCAGGGTGAGTTATAGTCAGGTACAGTTAGTAGGTCAAAAGCAAAACCAGAAGAACTGTCCTCCACAGGCTTAACGCAAGCAAAACAAAAAGTGAAGGAGACCACACAACTTCACATTAAGTGTGTTCACAGAAAATTATTTTATTAGATCTTCCACAAAGAGGGCTTACGATCTAAATTTGTACATGAAACAATGGAGTTAAATGACTTGCCAAAGGTCCCCAGGAGCCACAGTGGGATTTGAACCCTGACTTCCTTGGTTCACAGCTGCTGTTCTATTCATTAGGCCACTCCTCTGCTCCTAATACCAACCTTCATACCCCCTCCTGCTCTGTTCCAGTGCCCAGGGGACATCAAGGGTGACACTGGGTATCTGAGCAGGCTGCAAGACTGACTACAGATTTTCTCTACAGAATAACCCCCTCCCCCCACACAACTATAATTACTCCTTTTCCTCCTATCATCCCCTACCAAATAAAAAAGGTGGGAGCTGAATCCAAACTCCCTTCCCCTTCCCAACCTCCCTAACAGTACTCCCCCTCCTCTATTATCCAGCTCTTCCAAATCCTGAAGCTTTTGATCACAATATATCTTTTCCATTTTTACTCTTTACCACCCCAAGGAAAAAAAAACACAACTTCTTCTCCTGCTGCACCTCCCCACCTCATTCTCACACATTGAAATGCTGAAGTCCAGTCCCTGGTACGACACTGCCTCCTGCTGCTGATGCTCTGACAGTAACACACCTGGAAGTGGACACTCCTAAGCCACGGGAGCTGAGCCACTTAAGTGGTCAACCAAACTTTCCACTCTGGTGCTTTTCTTTCACCCAGACAAGGAGTCAAAATCCCTTGTGAAACCAGCAGAAATCAGTTCCAAAAACGAGTCGATCAGCTGAGGTGATGCATGAGGTTGTGCTCCCAGAAACAGATGATGCTCTCCTCTGCTGGATCGGGTGACACAAGGTAGAATCCCATAAGAGGGGAAAAGAAAGACATGACAGCATAAGGAAGCTGTGGATCCTGCTAGCAGGGTAGGGACCCAGCTGGAGATGACACAGCTTGGCCGTACCAGCAGTCACATGGGCCCTGGCTCAAAGCGCTAGGTCTACAGTTCATACTGCAGATCTGCCCCTTTTGGAACTTCAAGTCCACAGATACACTGGGAGGAGGGGGGGGGGAGTTAAAATCAAGATCTAGTTTCACTTGTCCCTTGTCACCTGATGCCAAAGCTGATAAATCAACTGGCTGCTGCTATCTGTACATTGGAATGCAGGTGGCACTGTAATCATAGCTGCAACTGGTTGTGTCTTACAGATGGAAGATGCAACCACCAGGACAGAGAAAAAGGTGGTGGGAGATTTGGGGGGGGGGGAGGGGGGAAACAGGGGAAGCAGAAAAACAAAACTCTCTCCTTTTCTCAATAACTCAAAGAACATGAAATTCACAGCTGAGAAAGAAGAACTGGTGACAAGAACCACAATAAGCCACAATTTACCCTCTTGCTAAAAATATGTCTATTTCACATTGTGATGTGCCCACAAACACTTATAAGGCTGTGACTCAGCTTTCTGGTCGGGGGGGGGGGGGGGGGGGGGGGGGGGGGCTTCCTGTAGCTACACAGGACATGGTAGCTCCTTAAGGCAGCCCAGAATAACACAGCACCCCTAGCCAAAGGCTAGCTAGCAAACCTTCTGCAGGCAACTCAGAAGAGATGGACCCCTAAAAACAGAGCTGGGCCACACTTTAAAAATCATAGAGCCCCCCCTTCTCTCTTATCAACAGTCTCGGGTATCTAATGTCCCTGGAAATCACTCCAGCAAATCCATCCCATCCTTTCCAAAACAAATCCCTGCACCAACAATGAAACCCATTCTAGCATATCTCAAGAGTTACTCGAGAACTGGTAACTTTGTTTTAAGACGGTCCAAGCTCTGTAACAGACTTCATTTTCTTTTTCCATGAAAAGTAACTGTTTTTCTTTCTCTCTAACCCCCTCGCCCCCCTCCCCAGTCTCCTTCCATTACATTCCTCAAATATCAGTGCAGAAGGTTTCTCACAAGCAAGCCCCTTCTAATGCGGGGGATGAAATTTAAAAGGTTTTTTTGGGGGGGGGGGGGGAGCTTCACATGTAAAATACCTATTGTTGACCAGTCTCTGTCTGTCTGTCCATCTATCCATGCACACATATCTTGCAGCAGTGCAACCATTGTGCCAATTTGTCTGAAAATCAGTACCTGTGGAAGGTTGTAGAGGGGTTGACTGGTCAAGATATGGGAGTACCTGAACCCCTAATGAACCCCAATGTCACACAATGCATGACTCTTTCCAACTTATTTTAAAATAACCAAAGAACTCCCCCCCCCCCCCCAAATCCCCCACCAGCCACAGTTTTGAGGTTCAGGCCCATTCAAAAATTTCAAGACTTTTTTCCAAATAGCTTTCTTCCTTTGCTCTTTGGACTGTCCCGCATGTGCTCCAGTTGAATGCCATCACTGAAATACAGCTGCTTTAATGGGTCCACAGTGCCCCTCCTTTCATTAGATGAACACAGCACTGTGCAGAGAGTCCCTGCTTCCAGGAGCTTAGCCTCTAGTGAAGACATGTAGCACTTGAAGATATGTAGCGCTTCGTCATAATTTCCTGCAAACTCCTTTTCCTGATTAATTGGGTGCGCGTAATTTGCTGTTTTATGTTTAGTGTTAACCACTTACCCTGCATTCTATATATCATGCTTTAATTTCCACGCTTTAATCAAAGCATATTCTACAACGATGTATGTAACCTTAATTGGTTAACTACCTAATCAGAGTTGTTAATTGGTTGATAACAAGCAATTATCAGCACTAATTCACATTAAGATTTATGCACAGAACTCGCTAGGTGTATTCTGTAACGTGGTGTGTGTAAATTTCAAGATGCATAATTGAAAAGGGGGCGTGGAATGGGCAGGCTGTGGACGTTTCTAAAACCTACACGCATTATTACAGAGTGCACCCGCTGTGCACCTAATTTAGGCATCGGGATTTACGCCAAGTAAAACATGGCCTAAATGGATGCAACCAAATTTGGTCACGTAGAGAGCCGCTCAGCGTATTCTATATACTGCATGGAAATTAAGCCTACTCTATAAAATGTAGGCATACTTTAGAGAATACGCCTAGGAATATTTCTTTACCGCACGGATTTTTCAGGCCCTTTATGCCTATGTGTAAGCCTAGCCTAGCGGTATATCAAATGTGTGGAACAAAAGTCTAAGTATTTCTTTTTATCAGGCCAAACACAAGACTCTCATCATTGCATATGCATTATAAAAATGCCCAGCTCCTCAAAAACCCACAGAGATCTTCCTAAAGGTCCAGAGCAGTTTCTCAGAGTCTCTGTAGGAAGATTGTGACTCCACGGCAGCACATTTGCCCAGAAACAGTGATGATTCTGCAGATGGACTGAGTGTTCCTATAAATGGCAATGGTAACCCTGTGGAAAGGCTGCTAGTTTGTGAAAATGCAGGTTCCTCCACAACAATTTGCTTTGCAAGGTATCCGAAAACTGCCTCACTTCATGTTTCAGGTTTGTAAAGAAACTGTGCCCTGTAGCAGCAGGAACTTTGCAGAAGAGTTGAGTGTTCCTGTAGCACACACACCAGGAAAGTGCAAGGACCTTGCAGAATATGTGTTTGTCCCTTTAAGTAACTTTTCCAACACTGGTGGCAGAGGAGGCCAAGGGAAGTGACCAAATCTCTATTAATGGCTCAGATATCAACCCTTGTTTTCTTTTCTGCATTTTTTTTCATGGTCCTGTATTTTGAAAGCTGGTTCTCAAAAGCTCTCTCTGTTGTTCTTGGAAAAAGTTTTACTTCCTCTTCACGTATAAAAATAGGCCGGAAAACCCTCCCCAGCTCAGGCTCACTGCTCTGCAGGCACTGAGTCTGAGGACCAGGTCTGGGCTTTGAACCAGAGCAAAGGTTTGGCTCAGTTTAGCTTATTTGGCATGGTGTAGAGCTTTCATGAGAGCTGCAAAGTGATATACAGAGTCCAAAGTTTAGGGAATAGAGAGACAATGCATGGAGACTTCAAGACTGAGCTGCCAAGTTGTCCCATTCCAGGAGGGAGATTTCAGAAAAGTCCTGGATTTCTGACAATCCCATCCTGATGCATTATGACACTGGTAGAACCGATTTCAAGGGGTAGAATCGGGGGACTATAAAACTCATACTACTTTGGATGTAAGTTCATTACCTGGTCTGGCCACAAAAGTCTCTCTCCTGGAACTGGGTCACTGGGCAGCTCTGTCAAGACTGGAATAGAAGGTACAATACAAAAACCCAGGACTTCATCAATCCTGTCAAGCAAATCTGGAGTTAGTTGGCAAACCTACCACCAACAGCTACTAGACTGAGACCAAGGGTTTTTTCTGCACCACACGGGGTCAGGAGGCCATGATGTTTGTGCTTATTTAAAAGCTGATATACCACCTTTTCTTGGAAAAGGTCAAGGTGGTTTACAAATAATTTAATTTAAAAAAATACTACAATTAGAAACAAACTCCATCAACTGACAGGAAAGCAAACAAACGATCAAAGCAACAAAAGGAAAGAAGAAGACATGGTAGATACCAGAAAGTAAATAATATAAACCATGGAAACAGTGGTGTTTCTGACACCAACAGGATCAACTCTCCACTTTCAAAACAAAGCAAAAGCCAACAGAAAAAAATGCGTCTTAAGAGATACCTGAAATCTAATAAAAGACAGTTCTGCTCTAATACTGGATGCTAAATTATTCCAAAGAGACTGAGCCAGAAAAAAGAATGTGGATGATCTAGCAGACTCATAATAGGCAAATTTAGGGGAAGGGACAACCAACCATGCAAATCCAAAGAGCGAAAGGTACGGGCTCGGAAATAAGAATAATAAGTGAAAAAAGAGAGGGAGGGCAGTCTGAATGCAAAACCTTATGAGTATTTTGAACCGTACTATTGTGGATTAAAAACTGGTTAAGGATAGTAGAGTTAAATGGTCAGTATTCTCAATGGAGGAGGATAGATAGTAGGGTTCCCCATGGGGGTCTGTACTGGGACCGTTGCTTTTAAACATATGTATAAATGATCTAGAGATAGGAGTAACTAGTGAGGTAATTAAATTTGCTGATGACACAAAGTTATTCAAAGTTGTTAAATCACAAGAGGATTGTGAAAACTTACAAGAGGACCTTACCAGACTGGGAGATTGGGCACCCAAAAGGCAGATGACGTTTAATGTGAGCAAGTGCAAAGTGATGCATGTGGGAAAGAGGAACTCCACATTAGGAGTCACCGACCAGGAAAGAGATCCAGGTGTCATCGTTGATGATACGTTGAAACCCTCTGCTCAGTGTGCAAAATATTAGGTATTATTAGGTGAGGAATGGAAACCAAAATGAGAATGTTATAATGCCTTTGTATTGCTCCATGGTGCGACCGCACCTCAAATATTGTGTGCAGTTCTGGTCACCGCATCTAAAAAAAGATATGGTAGAATTAGAAAAGGTACAGATAAGGGTGACAAAAATGATAAAGGGGATGAGATGGCTTTCCTATGAGGAAAGGCTAAAGCAGCTAGGGCTCTTCAGCTTGGAAAAGAGATAGCTGAGGGGAGATAGAGGTCTATAAAATAATGAGTGGAATGGAATGGGTAGACGTGAATTGATTGTTTACTCTTTCCAAAAATACTAGGACTAGGGGGCAAGCAATGAAGCTACAAATTAGTAAATTTAAAATGAATTGGAGAAAATAATTTTTCATTCGACGTGTAATTAAAATCTGGAATTCGCTGCCAGAGAATGTAGTAAAAGCAGTTAGCTTAGCAGGGTTTAAAAAAGGTTTGGATAGCTTTCTAAAAGAAAAGTCCATAAGCCATTATTAGAATGGACTTGGGGAAAATCCACTGCTTAATTCTAGGATAAGCAGCATAAAATGTATTGTACTGTTTTGGGATCTTGCCAGGTACTTGTGAACTGGATTGGCCACTGTTGGAAACAGGATGCTGGATTGATGGACCTTTGGTCTGTCCCAGTAGGGCAATACTTATGTACTTATATAGGAAGTCAAAACAGTTACATAAAAAGAGGAGTGACATGATCGTACCTTTTAGCTTTAAACAAAAGATGTGTAGCTGAGTTTTGAAGAGTTTGTAACCGATGATGTGATTGTGCAATACCGGCATAAACAGTATTACTTCAACACGTGACATTGCAGCTCTAGAAACAGCTGGCTGGGCATCAGTCATCTTCTCCTAAAGATGATTTTGTTTTAGCAAAAGTTAGCAGCCGAGGTTGCACTGGCTGTATTCAATGGCAGGAATCAGGGATGGAAGTGACACACTTTAAGGCAGTGGTTCTCAGCCGGGTCCTCGGGGGCCACTAGAGCAAGGGAGTTCCTCCTCGAAATGCACCACTTGCTCCTCCGATCCCATCCCCACCAACCTACTTAACACCATCTCCCATACTGTCACCCCCTCAATCTGTCGCATCCTTAACCTTTCTCTCTCCACTGCAACTGTCCCTGACACCTTCAAGCACGCCGTAGTCACACCCCTCCTAAAAAAACCATCACTTGACCCTACCTACCCCTCCAACTACCGCCCCATCTCTCTCCTCCCCTTCCTCTCCAAAATACTTGAACGCGCCATCCACAGTCGCTGCACTGATTTTCTCTCCTCTCATGCCATCCTAGATCCACTTCAATCCAGCTTTCGCCCCCTACACTTGACAGAAACAGCTCTCTCTAAAGTCTGCAACGACCTGCTCCTCGCCAAATCCACAGGCCACTATTCCATCCTCATCCTCCTCGATCTATCCGCTGCATTTGACACTGTCAATCATGACTTACTTCTTGCCACATTGTCCTCTTTTGGGTTCCAAGGCTCTGTCCTCTCCTGGTTCTCCTCTTATATCTCCCACCGCACCTTCAGAGTACACTCTCATGGATCCTCCTCCACTCCCATCCCACTATCTGTTGGAGTTCCCCAGGGATCTGTCCTTGGACCGCTTCTCTTCTCAATCTACACCTCCTCCCTAGGCTCACTGATCTCATCTCATGGTTTTCAGTATCATCTTTATGCTGATGACACCCAGCTATATCTCTCCACACCAGACATCACCACGGAGACCCAGGCCAAGGTATCGGCCTGCTTATCTGACATTGCTGCCTGGATGTCCAACCGCCACCTGAAGCTAAACATGGCCAAAACCGAGCTCCTCGTCTTTCCACCCAAACCCACCTCTCCTCTTCCTCCACTCTCTATCTCAGTTGATAACACCCTCATCCTCCCCGTCCCATCTGCCCGCAACCTCGGAGTCATCTTCGACTCCTCCCTCTCCTTCTCTGCCCATATCCAACAGACTGCCAAGACCTGTCGCTTCTTCCTCTTCAACATCAGCAAAATTTGCCCTTTCCTATCTGAGCACACCACACGAACTCTCGTCCAAGCTCTCATTACCTCTCGCCTTGACTACTGCAACTTGCTCCTCACTGGCCTCCCACTTAGCCATCTATCCCCCCTTCAATCCGTCCAGAACGCTGCCGCACGTCTTATATTCCGCCAGAACCGATATACTCACATCACCCCTCTCCTCAAGTCACTTCACTGGCTTCCGATCAGATACCGCATTCAATTCAAGATTCTCCTCCTTACCTACAAATGCACCCAGTCTACTGCTCCTCACTACCTCTCTACCCTCATCTCCCCCTATGTTCCCGCCCGTAACCTCCGCTCCCAGGACAAATCCCTCCTTTCAGTTCCCTTCTCCACCACTGCCAACTCCAGGCTCCGCTCATTCTGCCTTGCCTCACCCTATGCCTGGAACAATCTTCCTCAACCCCTATGCCAAGCCCCCTCCCTACCCATCTTCAAATCTCTGCTTAAAGCTCACCTCTTCAATGCTGCTTTCGGCACCTAACCTTCCGTGAAATATAGCATGCCCTATTAGTCGGACTCTACACTTGTCTTTGACTGGACACTTGTCTCTAGATTGTACACCTGTCTTTTAGATTGTAAGCTCCTTGAGCAGGGACTGTCCTTCTATGTTTGAATTGTACAGCGCTGCGTAACCCTGGTAGCGCTTTAGAAATTTTAAATAGTAGTAGTAGTAGTAGTAGAGTTCGCATGAGATAAATCTGAATACACTTGGTCTCCCATATCTGCAGATCTGCTTTGTGGATACACCTGGTGGATATGCAGGAAGCCAAGACGGTCCCAATGGGCCCTGAGACAGGGCTGCAGTTAGCTACGTGTGGCCACACAGTGCACAAGGGAAGCTGAATTACCAAACTGCACCCTGTCCATTGGCTTCCCTTGCTGATGTCACAGACGTGGGCAGGGTGGTAGCCTGACGGGAACACTTGGGGGAGCATCTGCTGCTTGTGACCAGGGGCAGTGGAAGGATAGAGGGACCAAACAAAACAATCTTTGGCTCCACTCCCAAGCTCTCTAATGAATGATGCTGTGTTGGGTAAAATATTGGTCGGGCCAAGGTCCCAGTGGCCCGGTACTGCCTATGTCGAGGACTGAATTGAGAAGCGCTGTTCTAGAGCTCAGAGTTATGTAGAAGGGCAGATCTGTATCTGGGGGTGTGAATCGGGATCTGCTAGACACCAAGGCACCATCCTATCCCCAGCCTGACAAAACTTGAACTCCCTCCCAGTCCAGTACTCCATTCCCCACTCTCCCTGATTTCATCAGGTCACATCTGTTATGTGGAGATGACGGTCCTCCCTTCAGGTGCTAATCTGTATACACCATGTGCTGTTTGTATTACACACACACAGAGGTCTGGGTACATGCACAGATGTGCACACATACTACTACCCAGCTCACACGCATGCCTAGGGCAGGTCCTTTATTCTATTCTATTCTATCCATTATTCTTTTATACCACTTCTACCTTTAAAAAGGTCTCAAAGCGGTTTACAAAAGTAGTAAACTACAGAATACAATACCTAAAGAAACAGAAAGAACAGAGAGAAACATTCAGATATCAGTGAAATAGAAAGTTTTTAAACATTGTCTAAATATAAAATATGAATCAGCAAATTAATAACATCAGGAAGAGTATTCCAAGTTGAAGCCGCTTATAAGAAAAAGAATATTCCAGCATTCTCTGTAATCGAACAGCCTTAAAGGAGAGAAAATTAAGCTTCAAAATTTTTCACTGTCTACCGGGAAGGTTACCATTAGTAAAAGATACAATGGACAAACAAAATCCTCATGAAAAACTATAAACACAAAACAAGACATTTTAAAGTCTATTCTTCTGTTAACTAGGAGCCATGATCAAATCTAGATTTCTGAAAGATCATGCGGACAGCTGTGTTCTGGACTAACTACAATCTTTTTTGCAAGACCAGTGAAATGCCAGCATAAAATGAATTGCAGTAGTCCAGATATGACAAGATGATTTATTGAGTTAGAATTGTAAAATGCAGTACCTTTCTTCCTTTTCAGGTTTACATTCCTTACTGACACATAACTGAATCCAAAATGCATTTATTTACCCATTTCCAAACTCTAGGGCAAACCTTAAGATTAACCAAGAATCTGACATTATGGGATCAGTGAGGTTTCAGGGCTCGGAAAGGCACACGTCTCTTCTGTGCTCTGACAATGCAGTGGGAACTCTGGTGCCAGCATGGTATCGGATCCTGAAACAGTGCCGCCCAGCCCCGATAAATCAAAAACACGTTGAAAAAACCATAATCCTACCTGAAAGTCAGGTATGTGCCCCCTGAAGAGGCAGAGCCAGGGGCAAAGCAGCGATGCAGCTAGGGGGAGACAGATCATGGAGACAGCATAAGTAGGAAGTGATTGGGGGGGGGGGGGTTAATCAGCGACACAGTAGGACATGGCCGGGGGGTGAGGGGGAGGCAGACCATGGAGAGAGCAGAAGTGGGAAGTAATGGGGGGAATCAGTGACACAGGACAGTGATAAAGTCGGGGGGGGGGGCAGATCATGGACAGAGCAGAAGTGATGGGGGGGATAGCAGTGACACAGTAGGACACAGGACAGCGATATGGCCGGGGGCATGAGGGGGAGGCAGATCATGGAGAGAGCAGAAGTGGAGAGGAGTCAGTGACACAGTAGGACATAGGACAATAATACAGCTGGGGGGGGGGGGGTGAACAGATTGGTAATAGAGCAGGGGGCAGAAAAGTAACAAAATAATACACTAAACCCCTAATTCTATCATCTCGCATGCTTATTTTCCCACTTAGCGTGCAAAACTGATTGTGCAGGTTATAGAGAACTGCCAATTATGCACGTAATTTAGTTAGGTGCTAATTGGCATTAACAATCAATAAAAGGCAATGATTGGCAGTTTGCTGTAACACGTCTAACTGCTTTAGTGACAATTCCCTATTCTTAGTGCCTAATTCCTTTAGCAACAACTGCTTAGGGGGGTGTGGACGTGTCAGCAGCGTGCCCAGCACTTACGCACTACCATCAGTTATGCACCTGACAGCAGTTAGGTCCAAGCTTTTACACCAGCCTTTGACATGGCAGAAGTACTCACGACTAAAGTCAGGTGTGTAACGGTGGACTTACACTCATAATTGTCATTATAGATTTCGGCTGGTGGTTAATGTTAAATACCATCCTCGGTGGATAAAAAGAATCCAGTTATTCAGTGGCCATATCTGGAAAGTGGCTGCCATTGAATTTGAGTTTGCGGTCAGCGCTGTGGCCATCCAGATAGCTAATCCATATGCATTTAGGATGACTTTTTTAATCTCCCAGGTTATGAGGATACTTATCCGGATAAAGGCACTGAAAATTGCCAGCACCTCCAGGCTCTTATCACTGAATAATTCCTCTGACTGCAGCAGTCCTACACAGATCCTGCCACTGAATATCCAGCCTGGATTTACCCACAGTGACTGGGTATGAGAACTGGGTCTTGCTAGATACCAGGTCAGTAAAATACCAGAAAGACATGAGCTCAGCTCCTGCCATCAGCCTGGCAAAACTGAACTCCCTGCTAACCGGATAAGCCCTTTAGAATATCAGTCCATAAGAAAATTAATCAATGATATAAAGTGGAAAAAATATTAATTATCTCAGGGTAACAGATCCAGCTGGCCTCTGCCAGGATATTACTAAACTCTGAACCCAACAGTCTGAGTGAGAAAAGTTTGTTATCGATCTATCAATGTTTTTGGGGTTTTTTTTTAATTATAACATTAATTCCTTCTGAACTTTGGAGAAAATGCTATGTGACAGAACACCTCTCCACAAGAGATTCAGGGACCCGAAGGCCACACAGCTCAGAAGCCAGTCTAAGCACCCCCATAGGAGCCAACTCTGTGGGTGCTTGAGCACCCCCAATATTGAGAACATTCCTTGTATGTGTCCAAGGAAGGGTTATTTCCACTGGACTTAGTACCCTCAATAATTTTGAAAAGTTGGCTCCTATAAACACCCCTTTCCCCTTCCCCCATCCTCAATGACACCAGATACAGCCTAGCTTAGAGCTAATGGTACCCAAGTGAGTAAGGTCGCCACCTCACCCCAAGTCAGCCAGACAGGTTGAGCCACACATGATGTTGCCTAAGAAAAACAGAACTACAACTCCTTGCATGCACTGGGACAAAACCAGGACTGGCTCAGCCTCAATGTTGTGGAGCTTGTTGCCTGCTCTAGCCCCCCCCCCCCCCCCCCAATGTTATAGGGATAATATATTTATTTGTTCTCATTGGGTTCTATAGCTGAACTATACATAAGACATAAGCATCTCCGACAATGGCCAATCCAGGTCACAATCACCCGACAAGATCCACGGAGCAAAGCATTTTGTACTGCTTGTTCCAAGAATAGTGGATTTTTCCCTACGTCCATTTAATAACATTCTATGGCCTTTTCCTTCAGGAAGCCGTCCAAACCTTTCTTAAACTCTGCTAAGCTAACCGCCTTAACCACATTCTCCGGCAACGGATTCCAGTTGAATTACGTGCTGAGTAAAGAAAAATGTTCTCTTATTTGTTTTAAACTCCAGCTTCATCGCATGCCCCCTTGTCCTAGTATTTTTGGAAAGCGTAAACAGACGCTCCATATCTAATTTTTCCACTCCACTCATTTTTTATATACCTCTATCATATCACCCCTCAGCCACCTTTCCTCCAAGCTAAAGAGCCCCAGCCGCTTTAGCCTTTCCTCATAGGAAAGTCGTCCCATCCCCTTAATCATCTTCGTCGCCCTTCTCTTCACCTTTTCTAATTCCACTATATCTTTTTTGAGGTGCGGCGACCAGAATTGAACACAATACTCTAGGTGTGGTCGCACCATGGACTGATACAGTGGCATTATAATATCCTCATTTTTGTTTTCCATCCCTTTCCTAATAATACGTAACATTCTATTTGCTTTCTTAGCTGCAGCAGCACACTGAGCAGAAGATTTCAATGTATCACGAATGATGACTCCCAGGTCCCTTTCTCGTTCCGTGACTCCTAACGCTGAACCTTGCATGACGTAGCTATAATTCGGGTTCCTCTTTCCCACATGCATCACTTTGCACTTGCTCACATTGAACGTCATCTGCCATTTAGACGCCCAGTCTCCTAGTCTCGCAATATCTTCTTGCAACTTTTCACAATCTTCCCACGATTTGACGACCTTAAACAACTTAAGCAACAAGTACCAGTAAGATTCTTCAAAATATTGGTTTTACTGAGTCCTCTTTGGTCTTATTCCTTGGTCTCCTTTCTTCATTTTTCTCAAAGTATTTTATTTTCCACATTTCTAAAGTTTTTTAGAATGCAAAATGTGCATCAATTTTGTATTAAAAAAAACAACAACTCCTCCTAGGAGTGCACTCTTCAACTGTCTGTGCTGTACAGTGGCAGTGAACCTGCAAGGAGAATTCTGATGTTGATCAGCACGGTAGCACCCTGATATTGTGAAGGTGGCCAAGAAGGCAGAGCTTTCAAGAATTATAACCAATGAAGGATAAAGGGAGAGATCAGTTCATGAATGACTGGGATTCTTTTGTAAGTCACAATGTAAGAAATTCTTAATTCATGTACATCACCTTGAGTCTGATGAGTAAAAGGAGTTTATAAATGCTCCTCAGAAATGAAATAAAGGGGATGACAACAGTTTTGCACATTTAAGGAACAGGCTGAACATCTGCTTCCTTAAAAAAAGATCCCAAGCTTCAGTACTTGTCAAACACAACCTCTCTAAAGCCAACCCTCTCTTCCTAATCAACTTCTAGATTCTGAAGACAGAAAGCCTGAATCCAATACTAGAAAGGAAGGCTCCGGGGCAGATGGTTTCCTTCTGCACAGGATCTCCCTGCAGGCTGCTAAGCAATCAGACAGGAAGCAGAGGGCTACTGATGTCAGCATATGGTGCAATCAAATGATTTAGCAAAAAAACAGAAGTAAATCTCCAGCCAGCAAGAAGAAATGTTGGTTACTTACACAAACACTGCTTCCTAGAGATAACAAATATAACCCTAAACTTTCTTACAGCTTGGTCAGAAACCTGTTTGGATTTCTACAGGATCGCCGCTACTTAGATTCTTCAAAGACCTTACTTGTTCCTTGAATTTGACTTTTCTTTTTTGGTCTTATTCTTGGGTTTCCTTCCTACCGTGTTTTATACACTGGCTCTGAATAAAGAACAGATGCTTTGCAGAATGAGATCACCTTATTTTCTCTGCAATTTGCTTTGGGGTCACTCATACCCTGCACAGAACAATGCAACACTGCATGGAGGTTCTGATGATGAGCAGCACAGCAATGCAACACTGCACGGTGGTTCTGATATAGAGCAATAAGCCATGCGACACCGCGTGGAGGTTCTGATAATGAGCAGCAATGTGGCACCCTTCCCTGTCTTGCAGCTATCCAGTGGCAACTGGGAGCTATCACTAGACAGCGCCATCCATTCCATATTTGCCCCTTCTCCCGGTGGGGAAGCTAAGTAATATCCCTTTCAGTAGCCCAAGACTCAAGGCTTTCAATGTGACCCCCTAAATCCCTCCATTCACTTAGGACCATTTCCCCAGACTGCCAAGTGACATCCCTCCTCCAATCCCTGAAGACCAACAGTAAGTCAGATCTGGCTTGGTGATCACTGCCCCACCTCCAAGCCCTTTCTGTTGCATTTTTTTAGTACCACAGGGGGCACTTTGGTCACCCAGTCTGGTCAACAAACCATGCTCAATCTCCAGTGTCCTCCCTCCTGACTTCTGTAACTACTGCACTGACATCAAATGAAAACAGGTCTACAAGTCTCACAGCACACTATGCCACAAATCTGAAACACTGAGACAGCCAAAAACAGCTTATTCCAAATCAGTTGGGAGGTCGGAATGGGGTGCAATTTCTTCAACAGCTGTTCCTTCCTTAAGGCCTCTCCCAGGAATCTTGGGTTGCCATCAGATGGGCAGAGGCAGGTGCTGACAGACCTAGCAAGAAAAATATCCCTGTAACAAATCACACAGCCATCAAAAGGGGTCAAAACCACAGGGGCAATTGGTCAAAATAAGGTTCAGAAACTTGGAGCCCTCTGACCCTGTTAAAGTGAGACACAGAAAAATTCTCCTTCCTTCAACATTCCAACAGGAATTTGGTGGTGGTCATGGAGCGATCAAAAACCTCTCAATTTGGTCTCCCCCTGTCCCACGGAATGTAAATTGAAAGCTGTTTTCACAAATCTAGAAACGCCCCTGGAGAAATGGAACAGCTGCCCCTGTAGACAGATGTTTCAGCTTGAAACAACAGGCACACAGTGAAGGACATGAAACAGTTGGTGTTGGAAACAGAGGCTCCCTGGCGAGAAGAACTGCAGGGCTCCCACACTCTGGAAACAGATTGGGTTTGGGATGCAAACGTGGAAAGGATTTGGGGGCTCCATATATTTCTGCCTCTTCCATTACCAGCCACTTGGAATCTGTATTGTGAACAACTTGGTCCAGGTTTAACAAAGCAGTGCAGTGAATCCTGTTACTTCCTCAAACTGCTTTGAAACAAGAGTGACAAAAAAAACCCCAAAAAACCTTCTTGCCTGCTTCTGAGGGACAGGAGTTGAGGGGACTGTTTCTGAGTCCATCTGGAATGTTCCAGGTGGCTTCATCTCTGGAGAATGACTCCAGACCTGTCCTGGGACCTTCCGTTTTCTGGTGCATTCCGGCACCTGCAGTGGCAGATCTCAACTGAAAAACAAATCCCATGATGTCCTAGGGCCAAAGCTCTAGACTCAGGAGTGGTCAAAACCTAGTCTGTGATGGTGATGATGTTACAGGTAACATCATACATACACACTATATGAACCAATCAGATACCAGGTAGCATGACGTCATCTGGAACACTTCTCTGACTAGAGAGCCGCTTAATGAAATATTAAAAATAAGGCTTCCAACTGGATCAAGATTCGCCCGACAGGGTTGCTCTAATCATGGTTTTACCCCAGTGCATGCTGGGACTTGTAGTCTTGCTTTTCTTAGGGAATGCAATGGGGAAATCAGAACAAGTCCCTGCAAACTCAGGACTGAATCAACCCTGTCCTATGAATCTGAATCCAGTTGGCAGCCTTAATTAAAAATCGTCTCAAGGCCATGTGATGCCATGCTAGGAAGCAGGTGTCTGTGGAGAGAGCTCCTGGCCCATTTTCTACCTCCCCGGGCTCAATTTTTTTTTTTTTTGGGGGGGGGGACTAGTACACGTTGTTGACAATATTCTTACTCCTTCCTAGCCCGGTCTTTATTTGTTTTTACCTACAATGGCAGCCAAGCTATCCCATAAAGACAAGGCGAAGAGCTGCAGATCTGAAGTTAAGATGGTGGAAGCGGATTCTGGAGGCGCGCCTTCTGTGAGTTCAGTGTGAGTCACTGAGATAATGGCTGAAGTTAAAACAATGATAGAAACGACTATGAAAGAACAATTAAAACAGATCTCAGACAAGACTGACTAACTAGATAGGCGTAAGATAAGGCTGTGTGCAGAATTCAGGACCTGCCAGCAGCGGGTCTCTGATTTGGAAGATCAGGCCCACTACATGGACACTGCCCAGACCAAGATACAAGCCATGATTAAAAAATTGGAGAATAAAGTGCATAAACTTTACAACCACTCCCGACAAAGTAATCTACGATGGGTAGGTTTACCGGAATCTATTACTGATGGTGAACTGCAGGGATTTCTCTAATCCTGGCTGCAGCAGAAATTACAACTGATATCGGTAGCAGTTCCGCTCTCCATGCTGAACCCCAACAGATGGAAGCCACACGACCTAGAATGCTTATTTTCAAACTATTGAATTATACTCATAAGATGCAATCTTGCATGTTATTCAGTTCCACGGTCCTATGACCTATGAAAATAATAAAATCTTATGTTTTCAAGATTTTTCGGGCAAACTAGCAGCCTACCGCAAAGAATTCATCAAGGTTTGCACCTTATTGCATAAAACAACATCTGCAATTTGCCTTACTTTTTCCAGCCTGCTGCTTGCAGCTTCATCATGGAGGCAAGGTACATTTACCTGAATCAGCCGCAACGGCACCCCAACTTGTGAAACATTTACCTACCAAATGATCAGGCTCATGACTGCAGTTTGTGAACTTGGGATGTCTCTACAATTTACTCTATTCTGAGCGGTTTTGCTGGGCAGAAGATTTCAGCATATTTTCTACAATGACACCTAAATCTTTTTCTTGAGTGCTGACCCCTAAGGTGGACCCTAGCATCAGGTAGCTATGATTCAGATTATTCTTCCCAATGTGCATCACTTTGCATTTGTCCACATTAAATTTCATCTGTCATTTGGATGCCCAGACCTCCAATTTCCTAAGGTTTTCCTGCAATTTTTCACAATTCGAATGCAATTTGACAAGTTTGAATAGTTTTGTCTCATCTGCATATTTAATCACCTCACTCGTCGTTCCGATTTCCAGATCATTAATAAAAATGTTAAATAGCACCGGACCCAGTACAGATCCCTATGGCACTCCACTCTTCACCTTCCTCCATTGAGAAAAATGGCTGTGTAACCCTACCCTCTATTTTTGTCCAATAACCAATTCCTAATCCACAACAGAACATTGCATCCTATCCCATAACTCTTTAATTTTCTCAGGAGTCTCTCATGAGGAACTTTGTCAAAAGCTTTCTGAAAATCTAGATATACATCAACTGGCTCACCTTTATCCACATGTTTATTCACGCCTTCAAAGAAATGAAGCAAACTGGTGAGGCAAGACTTCCCTTGACTTGAACCCATGCTGACTCTGTCCCATTAAACCATGTCTTTCTATGGGGTTCATTTTCAAAAGAGAAAAATGTTCAAAAAAAGTATCATAAAGCACCATTTGGACGGATTTCTTCTCAAAACGTCCAAATTGGTATTTTCAAAACCTGTTTAGCATACATCCATCTATGCATTTCGTCTGTAGTGCATCCAAATCACAAGGGGCCGTGTCAGGGGCTTTTTAAAGGTGGACTTAGGTCGGGCCTAACACTTGGACATTTTACAGCCATAATGGAACAAAACCAAAATGTCTAGGGCAAAAACTTCAACATTTTGGTCTATACCTGTTTTTCTAATGAAAACAAAACAAAAAGGTGCTGTAAATGACCAGATGACCCCCCCCTTACTCCCCCAGTGGTCACTGACCCCCCTACCACCCCCAAAAGATGTGAATAAAAACAGTACTCACCAGCCTCAGATGTTATAGCCAGGTCCATTAGAGCAGCATGCAGGTTCCTGGAGTAGTGTAGTGGTGGGTGCAGCCACAGTACACTATAGACAGGTGGACCCAGGCCCATACCTCCCCCTACCTGTTACACTTGTGGTGGATTCTTGACAAATACAAAATTTCACTTTTAATTTCACTTGATTTATCCTCAGCATTTGACGTTATCAATCACTCTCTCCTTCCTCGCCGTCTCACTGAAGTAGGTATTACTGACACTGCCTTGGCTTGGTTCTCTTCTTTCTTATTGGATCACATATTTTCTGTCACTGCTGGGTTCACAAATTCAAAACACACATCTCTACAATATGGTGTCCCCCAGGGTTCTATTCTTCCCCCCTTCTATTTAATATTTTCCTCAGTCCACTTGCTTCTCTTCTTCAAGATCTTAATGTCAACTTTTATATCTATGCAGATGACATTCTCCTGGTTTTCCCTTTTTTCTCATACCTTTCTAAAGTGCAATCTTGTCTCCACTCTGCTCTGACATGGCTTATTGATCACAGATTAGTCCTTACCCAGACAAGACCATCACATGTTGAATCACTGGCTCTTTTCCAATTCCAGCAATTCCTCTGACCCTTTTCAATCAATCTGTTCTCCTGGTCAACTCTTTTCGTTATCTGGGTGTCATACTAGACTCACAACTATCCTTTTCCCAACATATCTCTTCTGTTCTCAAATCAGGTTTCTGCTCCCTTCTTCGACTCCATTCTATTCGTTCATACTTTCACTTTGCCTCTTTACATACTCTGGTTCACGCCTTTATCATTTCCAAACTTGACTACAGTAACTCTGTACTTGCAGGATTCCCGAACTCTCAGCTAAAAAGACTCAGAATGCTTTCCGCTTTCTCTGTAGAGCTAAATGAACAGATCATATCACTCTTTGTTTCTTCGACTTTACTGGTTGCCTTTCCCCTATCGGTCTTTCTTTAAAATTCTCTGTTTGGTCCATATCACACTGGTCTCCCTTCTTTTCTTTCATCCTCGATTATTCCTTACACTCCTGCAAGATCTTTACGTTTGCTTGGTTATCACTGCTTAGTTTTTCCTACTCCGAAATCTGCACATCTAGAATCCACTCAACACTCTGCCTTTTCTTGGTCCTAAACTTTGGAATGATTTACCCCCTTCCATCAGTTCAGATTCCTCTTTAATTAAATTTAAGGTTTTACTAAAAACACACTTTTTTTCTATTGCCTTTGGTACCAACTCTCAGTAAAGTTCTATTGCTCGACTTGGGACTCTGGTACAATGGTTATTATTTAAATCATGCTTGACTTGTTTTGTATGATATCTTTCCTATCTCAATGGAATTCTGTTACTTCCATGTTTTAATTGTAAATCACTCTAGGGCGGTATAACAAGTTTTAGTAAACATAAACATACTGGTGCCCCCTTCACCTATAAGGGCTATTGAATTGGTGTACAGTTGGGGGTAGTGGGTTTTGGAGGACTCAGCAGACAAGATAAGGGAGCAACAGTGAGATGTGTATCTGGGAACATTTAAACCCTAGGGTGCCCCACTGCTCTCCTGGGATGTCTGGGATACTTAGAGGGGCATAATCGAAAGGGACGCCCAAGTTTTGTTGAGGACGTCCTCGCAAAACTTCCCGATGGAGGGGCGTGGAAACCCATAGTATCAAAACAAGATGGACGTCCATCTTTCGTTTCGATAGTACGGTCGGGAACGTCCAAATCTTGAAATTTAGGTCGTCCTTAGAGATGGTCATCCCTAGACTTGGTCGTTTCTGATTTTCGGCGATAATGGAAACCAAGGACGACCATCTCAGAAACGACCAAATGCAAGCCCTTTGGTCACAGAGGGAGCCAGCATTTGTAGTATACTGGTCCCCCTGACATGCCAGGACACCAACTGGGCACCCTAGGGGGCATGCAGTGAACTTCATAAATTGCTCCCAAGTACATAGCTCCCTTACCTTGTGTGCTGAGCCCCCCAAACCCCTCAAAACCCACTACCCACAACTGTACACCACTACCATAGCCCTTATGGGTGAAGGGGGGGCACCTAGATGTGGGTACAGTGGGTTTCTAGTGGGTTTTAGAGGACTTGCTGTTTCCTCCACAAACGTAACAGGTAGGGAGGGGATGGGCCTGGGTCTGCCTGCCTGAAGTGCACTGCACCCACTAAAACTGCTCCAGGGACCTGCATACTGCTGTGATGGAGCTGAGTATGACATCTAAGGCTGGCATAGAGGCTGGCAGGACATACTTTGAAAGATGTTTTTTGAGGGTGGGAGGGGGTTAGTGACCACTGGGGGAGTAAGGGGAGGTCATCCTCGATTCTCTCCGATGGTCATCTAGTCATTTCGGGCACCTTTTTGTGCCTTGGTTGTAAAATAGGACCAGGTAAAGTCATCCATGCTCATCAAGGACGCGCTTTTTTTTCCCCATTACGGGTCGAGGATGTCCATGTGTTAGGCACGCACAAGTCCCGCCTTCGCTATGCCTCCGATACGCCCCCTTGAACTTTGGCTGTCCCTGCGATGGAAAGCAGTTGGGGACGTCCAAAATCGGCTTTCGATTATACCGATTTTGACGACCCTGGGAGAAGGGCGCCCATCTTCCGATTTGTATCGAAAGATGGGCGTCCTTCTCTTTCAAAAATGAGCCTGATAGTCTAGTAAAAATGTTGGTCCCTCCTATATCACAATGACTTGATTTCCTACATTTTTCACTTATACGTCTTTCTTATTTTTAAATGGCCTGAAAAAATGAATGCACAAAGCACAAAACCTTGTTACAAATTGTATTTTCGAAAAAAAAAAAAAGAAAAGATAGACGTTTTGCAATTTCAAAAATGGTCATGTTTTCTATTCAGATTTGAAACATTTAGTGCAAAACGTCCAAAGTCCAACTTAGACATCATATCGAAAATGCCCCTCCACGTGTTCTGCAATTGTGTTCTTTATGATAGTTCCCACTATTTTGCCTGACACTGAAGTCAAGCTTACCGATCTGTAATTTTCCCGATCAACCCTGGAGCCCTTTTTAAAAATCAGCATTACATTGGCCACCCTCCAGTCTTCAGGTATTCTTTTATTTTAGTTACATTTGTACCCCACGCTTTCCCACTCATGGCAGGCTCAAGGTACTACGGATGATTTTAACAACAGGTTACAGATCACTGGCAGCAGATCAGCAATTTCATGTTTTGAGTTCTTTCAATACCTTGGGTGGTGATTTATCACTCTTTAACTTGTCGATTTGGCTCAGTACCTCTTCCAGGTTCACCAAGACTTCTTTCAGTTCCTCTGCATTATTGAAGCAAAGGCTAGCTAAACTTACTGCATAACAGATAAAGCTCTTTATGGATACCTGGGGGACATATAATTCTTAACTCATTTTCTTAAATGACTTGTAGATTGGGGATGGGGGGGTTGGGTCTACTGCACTATCCTACTGGAACTATTTGTGTGGGTTTTTTATGGGGGGGGGGATTGGGGGTGGGAATAGAGAAGTTAATTTTTCAGTCATGTGGGGTATATTTATACTCAGCTAGCTTTTGGAATGGGGACTCAATAGTTTGGTGGAGGTACAAGAGTCCAACTCCCCAGTTCATACTTTAAGATCTATTGTTTCAGTATTGTCTTTAGAAGTTCTTTGTTCGTTTGTTATAGGATTATGGTAGGATGCTGTCTGCTAATCCATGGGGGGTTTGGGGAGAGGGAGGTGGTGTTTTGGGGATGGGTGCTTATTATTTCTTTGTCTAAAAAATTGTATTTGGATTCTCATTCATGGTTTATTGTTGCTGTTGTAAGGTGGATTCTTCCATCTTTTTTACTGTTTTGCAAGTTAATAAAAAAAATTTTTTTTTTAAATCAAGCCTCAACTGTAAATGAAAAATGCTTTAGTGACACCAGCTTGAGGGGAACTTTTGAGAATCTCACAATCCGATCCATGGTCCAGGGCCCCTTCGCTTGATATTCTTCTCCTCCCCTCTTCGCCCCCTTCTCTGCTGAGATAATATAAACTCCTGATGTAATGTTGGTCTCTTCACCCACATTCAGTGGCTGAATGCCAAACAGGTAACGAAAGCCAGAAGGAAACCACCAAAGGTGTCCTCATTACACAGGAGATTGGTCCCATGCTTGCTTCCTGTCCTTTTAATGCAGGAATTCAGGCCTTGTCTTTATTATACAGGGGCACTCAGTTCCTGTCGTCCTTACACAGGGGAGCTCAGAAGTAGCTTAGTGCCTTACTCTTATTCTAACGACGTTTCTTGGATTCTGTCCTTATAATGCCATTCAGGCCTTGACCTCATTATGCAGCAAGAGCTTGATCCCTAGATCCCATCATTTCATATTATAGTTTCATGCACCTCTGTAAACACATCTATTTTCTGCTTTGCTTTTTCAGGTCTCCCTCACTTTTCAAGTCTTTCTTTCTTCTCCCGTATGCTCTGAATTGTCTTGTAACATTTAATCGTAGCCAAGAGCTGCTCAGCCACCTTCTAAAGTGACAAAATGGACACCAGAAAGAGGAAGTGTATGTCATCCCCTGGTGACAAAGAGGGCATGGAGAAACCCATGGTCTGACAGCTGGTAATACGATGGAAAGGTATTCGTTGACATTCCTGAAAACCACAGAGCCCGACATTCTCCATCTGCAATTTCTTCCCTGGGAGAGGCAGCCACAGCGGTTCACTCATTCTTTTCTGACTTCCTACTGACTCACAGCCGTTCCCAGCCATCGCAGCCACGCTTTAAGTTCAGAAAATATTATGTGTATAAAGAACACTCCTGAAATCAACTTTATTCACACAAAACCACTGAATTAACACATGTAAAGATCATCTACATGTTTTAAAAGTTTGAAAATAGGTTTTAAAAAACCCAAAAATGATGTAAAAATGAACAGAACATTTTTACTGCGCACGTATTAGGTCAGCAGCCTTGCGTAAAATCACTTTCCAAAAGTAAATCAAAATGCCATAGGCTCACCAGAAGGTACTGCCTTTGAAAACTTGTAAAAAAAATGTATTAAGTTAGGTCAATAAAAAAGGAATCACCTTATTTTCCTTTTTGTTTTATTTCTATTTATAGGCACACTGGGAACAGAAAAACCAGGTTCTGAATTCCCTCTTTCCCACTAGGGCCTCTATGGACTCGGAGGTCCAGTTTCCTTAAATCCATAATCAATGGTTGTACACCCAACACTGTCCCCCTCCTTTCCCCACCTCCCAATGACCTGCAGCCACTACACATTTCATCATTTATATAAAATACGTGAATGTATTGTATTGGTGAGGTGATTAAATTTGTAGATGGCACAAAACTATTCAGGTTGTTAAAACACGAGGACTGTGAGGAAATTGAAAGACTAGGCATCCAAATGGCAGATTAAATTTAATGTGGACAAATGCAAAGTGATGCACATTAGGAAGAATAATCCGAATGATAGTTACCTGATGCTAGGGTCCACCTTAGGAATCAAATCTTCTGCCCAGTGTGAGGTGGTGCACAAAAAAGCAAACAGGATGTTAGAAATTATTAAGAAAGGGATGGAAAATAAGACAAAGACTATTATAATGCCTCTGTATTGGTCCATGGTGCAACCTCACCTTGAGTATTGTGTTCAGTTCTGGTCGCTGTATCTTAAAAAAGATATAGCAGAATTAGAAAAGGTTCAAAGAAAAGCAACCAAAATGATAAAGGGGATGGAATGCCTTTCGTATGAGGAAAGGCTAAAAAGATTAGGGCTCTTCAGCTTGGAAAAGAGATGGCTGAGGGAAGATATGATTGAGGTTTTACAAAATCCTGAGCGATGTAGAACAGGTAAGAGTGAATCGATTTTTCACTCTTTCAAAAAGTACAAAGACCGGGTACACAATGAAATTAGATGGAAATACTTTTAAAACAAATAGGAGGAAATATTCTTTCCAAAACTAGTTAAGCTCTGGAACTCATATGGTAACTGCGAATACCATATCTGGATCTAAAAAAAAAAAAAGAAGGTTTGGACAAGTTCCTAGAGGAAAAGTCCATAGTCTGCTATTGAGATAGACATGGGGGAAGCCACTGCTTGCCCTGGGATTGGTAGCATGGAATGTTGCTACTATTTGGGATTCTGTAAGGTACTTGTGACCTGGATTGGCTACTGTTGGAAGCAAGATACTGGGCTAGATGAGTCATTGGCCTGACCCAGTATGGCTAGTCTTATGTTCACATCCACCCAGTCAGGTTTTCAGGATACCCATGATGAATATGCATACAGTGGAAGTAGTGCATGCAGTCTTATCTCATGCATATTCATTATGGATATCTTAAAAACCTGACTGGGTGGATGTGTTCTGAGGACTGGGTTGAGAAACCCTGCTCTACATGAAGGCACTGGCAAGGTGCTTTCCTTATAAGACTAGAAATCTATAATGCCCACCATGATATGACATCATCAGCCTTCAGAGCCAAATCTATGATGTCATCCATACCCTCACATACCCATCTGTGATCATCGAAACAAGCAGCCAGTTTCAGCGCCACCAGCTTGCGTCTCACTCTCTATTTAAGACTCTGAGTTGTTTTTTAAATTTTATTTTTCTTTGAAAGTAGTTTTTGGAACAAACAAATTAAAACAAGATTTGTTTTGGTCCAGCTCTTCCTAGTGCTGGCGATCTGTAGGAACATATCGGAACCAGTGATATGCTGCTTACACTGAACCTGTGAATCATCAGACACGGCAACATTCATCAGAATCCTGATTCTACCCATTGAACAGAATAAATAAATAAATACACATTTTTTCTCAAGAACTTCTCTTTCTACATAGCTTCCAGTAATGCATGGGGGGGGGGGGGGGGGGGGCAGCAAGAGTTTGCCCTTTTCCCCATCAGCCAGTATTAATCTATTGCTTAGGTCAGTGATTCCAAAACCTGTCCTGGAGGAACCCCTGCCAGTCAGGTTTTCAGGAAATCCATGATGAATATGTATGAGATAGATTTGCATACCAGGAGGCAGTGTATGCAAATTGATCCATGAATATTCATAAAACCTGACTGGCTGGACTTCCCCCAGGACAGATTTTGGAATCCCTGGCTTAAGGTCACTGTTGACCCTTCTGTAAACAGAAGGGTCACCAACTCACCAGGGTCAGTCTAGAGCGGCTGATCCAGTTCTGATTTTGCTCCACTGTGTGCCTATACAAGAGTCAAAATCAGGACTGGCTTGGCCTCTCCGGGTTGACCCAGGAGAGGAGGCGACCTTAATGCATAGCAATGATGTATCATACAAGTCTTCCCAGCTGCCCCTTGCACAGTATACAGTCCGTGGCCTTATCATTACTCTTTGAAATCAGTGAAATCCAAATGTCACACCAAGAAGGCTGCTGGTCCACAAGCCTGATCCTTGACTGCCTGGTTTTCCAGATATCCGCAGTGAACAATCCTCGCTGATATCAGATTTTTGGCTCAGACAACTAGGTTCACTAGCACTGCTTGGGCTCCCTGGGAGCCCAGATCTGCCCGCATCCCTCGAGGACCAGGGCTGTGAACCCTTGCCTTATATCAGACGCAGAGGGCCCAGACACATCTTTTTCCACATGATAAAAGCCAATTTCCACATCCGTGTGAAAACAAGTCAGGCAGGAATCAGTAGAGGGAAAAAGCTGCCTCTGCCCGCTAGCAGTTAGCTAATGGAAAAGATGGATTTGATTGGGGGGGGGGGGTGCATTTTCTTCCTGGCCACACTGTGTCAGAAACATGTTAATAGTGCTCTCGTGCCCACAACACAGTGCACTTACACACACACACATACACAGCAGCCACAAATCAAGAGGTCACCACATATACTTAGAATAACCCAGGAGTGTGTCTCCCTTGGGTCTGAACTCATTCCACAAAATCATGTGTGTTGAGTTTATTTAAAGCTAATATATGTACATATTTCTTAAATTATTATTTAAAGCCCCGGAAATTAAATGTGGAGAAATATGGAGTTATTCCATGTGTTAAAGAATTGTTTACAACCCTATAAGCCATGCCAGCCTGAAGCTTCCTCTGGGTGAAGGGTTCAGTCGCAATATGAAATTTGTATGACAGGATTTTCAAATCCTATGAAAATCTATAATACAATGTTAACTCCTGTGTTGCTAAGGCAACACAATAATGTCTGATCCATAATGCATGCATAATATCAAGGAGGCGGCATGGGTTTATAGTTAAGATATCTTGAACTGTGAGCCATGAGAGCTCCAGGTTCAAATCCTGACCTCCCACTGACTCCACATGATTCCACTACTGGAGTAGCCAGTCTTCTTTTCAGGATATCAGCAATGAATATGCATGAGATAGACTTGCTTGCAGTGGAGGCAGTGTATACAAAACTCTTTAATGCATATCCATAGTGGATATTCTGAAAACCAGACTAGCTAGGGTTTGGGAATCACTGCCCTAGGCAGTCACTTTAGAGCACTGTTATCTGGACTGAACGGCAGGAAACACAATAAGCAGAACAGACATGTTCACTCAGATATTGCTGAAAAAGGTTTCCAAAATACATTAAAGACTTCTCTAAAGGTCAAACACAACAGTTTCTGGACCACAATCAAGTGTCTAGTATGGAAAAAAAAATCTGCTGGCATCTTTTCCTAGATCCTCACAACTGAGCACCTCTCGGAAGCAACGCTAGAGACATGACAGACCAATGCCGGAGAACCGATGGCGTGGAGCCGAAGAAGCGAACAGCACAGGAGCAGCACCAGTAGCGAATGTACCCGAGACAACAGCCATTCACACTACATATATAGAGGACATATAGCATTATCATGACATGTCATGCATGATGGCGTGCTTTTAGCTAGCTTTCTGGAGGCAGGGGGACATGGGAAGACCCAAACAACACACAGAGAATCTCTAAATGAAACTGGAGTTCTCAGAGCCAATGCAAAGATCTGCACAGGAATGCTACACCATGTGTCAAGGAGAAAGGTGATGCCTACGCCAAGTCCGCCATATGCCGCCCTCCTTCCAGATAGGAGACTATGGGCACATGTGACCTGTGTATTTTACTGGTCTAATTTTGCAAACGTGACCAGATAGCTCAAGAATGTAGCCCTCGACTGATATCTCTCTGCCATCTTCACAGGTCTCAGACCACGTACATTTTATACAAAGTACTGTTTGCAGCAGTATTTCATTCTATTATACAATATCTCACATGGCCAGCGCACTAAGATATGCCACCTAGGGGAATATCTTCTACATTAACACGCAGTGTTCCAGGGGGAGAGGGGAGAAGGGACTGTGGGAGGCGAGAAGGGAGCGAGGAGGACGACAGAACCAGAGAAGTGGGGAGAGCAGAGAAAAGGGGGAGGAGGAGGAAGGTGCTAGTGAAGGTGGGAGAGGAAGAAAATATGGTAAAAGGGAAGGGGGAGGGTTTTGGAGCAGGTGGGAGAATACAGAAGAGGTGAGTCGGGGGACAGAAGGGTAGGGCTGGCACTTACTGGGGCAGATGAGAGCCTCCTTGGCAGTGATGCTCTTGTTACAAGCGAAGCACATGGTCATGCCAGAGATGGTGATGGTGGTGAACAGGTGTCCGTTGGTATACCGTGCATCCTTGTCTCTGGCCTCCTTCTCCCGTTCCTTCATCTTCTCTTTCTCTTTATTCTGCCAAATATGAGATAGAGTTAAAAATACAGAAATACCAATATTATAACAGTGATGCCAGCAGCGCGATGTCCCCAGAACAGGTGGCAGAGACAGTCCTGAGCCCAGGTGGTGAGCTGGGATTTGAAGCCCGACATTATTCCCAGCTCCCAGATTAGTAGGGCACACACCTGCAGTGAAATCGCTCGCTCGTGTGCCCTTCTCAGCTTCCAGCTCATTGCTAGTGGCAGGAAATCCCTGGCTCAGAGCAAGCACATCAGCAACCGTTTTAACATGTCATCTCTCTCCCTTCGCCTATGGCTCCTGGAGAAAATCTAGAACCAGTGAAGACAGGAGAAAATGTGTTTTGCATGCCCGTTGGCAGCTCCCCTGAGATTCCCACCAGTATCAATAATAGGTTAAGGAAGAGATTTAAAAAAAAAAAAAAATAGGAGATTCAGCTTTCTGTAACTCGCACATACTTTTCTAGTTATAACCATGGTAACCATCTGTCAGGGTACGAACATTTCACAGAGCATCAGTATGCCAGCGAGAGCTCTGCAGACACCCAGTGCTAGAACCTGGGGGTGAAGGCCCTCATCTGGGCAAAACCCCGAGGGTAAGTACACAATGCAAGGTCTCTATGGAGGAGTAGCCTAGTGGTTAGTGCAGTGGGCTGAGAACCTGGGGAACCAGGCTCAATTCCTACTGCAGCTCCGTCTGATCATGAGCTCTGTTTACTAAGGTGCGTTAGTGTTTTTAGCGCGTGTGCTAACAATGTAGGCGCCTATAGGGATATTGTAGGCACGTACATGGTTAATGCACGTTAAAAACATTAACCCGCCTATAATGCTGCTTATTAAACCCTTAACCCTCCACTGTCCCAGGTACAAAAAAAAAAAAAGATACCAGTACATAATTTGTAAACTGCTTGGATTGTAACCCACAGAAAGGCAGTATATCAAGTCCCATCCCCTTTATCACCATTAACCCAAAGCTGGTTAAGCTTAGCCTTCATTGACCTGTTGCTACCCCCACAAGATAGGGCAGACCAGGTATTAAACATCCTCCCTCCCCCCCCCCCCCCCCCAACAGTATTTTTACTGACTGGTGGCACCTGCTTTTCTTACTGATATCACAAGTACAAATATGTACATGCAATTGGGATTAAGCAAGGATTGGTTCAGCCTGTCCTTAGGACATGGAGCTTGTTGGTAAAACTACCCTAGGAGGGGTAGAATGTTCAGTACGTTAAAGGATAGGATATGGTGGAATAAACATGAAGCAATCAATGATGCACAACAAATAGTACATTGAGTTAAAAAAGCAACACATGACAGAGCAGAGACTAAGTGAGCAATAAGACAAACACATTGAAAGCTTTCAACTCCGATGCCAAAGGCAGACGGTGTGCTATGAATAGGGCATAGCGCAGCTCATTAAAACACTACTCCATACACCGAAGCTTTTTACTATTATGTTCAGAAACCCCTCCCCACAGGCTCTGATTAGGGCCTCATCAGATATGCAAATGAGTTTCCCAGTATGATTGGAAAAAACCCTTGTGCTGCATCTGGGGGATGACTTCTCCCACTGAAAGGTTAAAGCTTCCCCCTCCTAGGATAGCATAATGTTCATAATGATCCATTCCTAATTCTGCAAGCATTACTCTCCACAAAGCCTGGTTTAAAGCAGAATAGCACAAGCCCAGTGAGCACAGTGGCAGCTCCAGGCCTGGTCTTGGCACACAGGCCTTGGGCTCAGGAGATGCTCCAGTGGTTTCACAATACCATTAAACTAAGCATCTGTGCCTTTAAGTCAGATGCCACTTCAGTCAGTCTTGTGATGAAGGAACCTGCACCCCACCCTCCCCACCACACACACATTCTCTCTTCCTGCACAGGCCTGAAAGTCAAACTTAATATGGCACTCAACTCAAAAGCCAAAATTTGTACAAAGCTCAGGATGTGTTTTACCTGTAGGTCATATCAGGCTGTGTGCTGCCACCCTTAGGCATTCTACCATCTGGTGATATGAGAACACACCCCAAGTTGGCAATTAATTTAACCAGTTAGAAGGGGGATAAAAGAGATGTGACCTAGAAATCCTTCAGCATAGTCACACATAGATAGGCAACCTGACCTGGGTATGGTGGGTTCCAACTGGAATTTTAAAAAACATAAACCCAGCCGGTTTATGTTTGGAAGAATTATCTAAAGAGGAGGCGAGTGAGTCAGTGTATTTGTCAAAACTCAGTGGCTCGCACATGCCAGCTTCAATCTGTGATAGAATTAATTCCCTTCCTCCCCCATCTCTCACACCCCTGGCCAAGGAAAGAAAACAGCAATTTGATTATTTCAACCTAGGTGGGAGCCTAGAGTGGATGGAGCCACAAAGCCCAGCAGCTGCTGTGTGCCAGCTTCTGCAGGTGTGGGTTCACTACCCACCATGGCATGTTGGACACCCCCCCTCCTCACCAGCCTTGCTTAACAACACAAAGGTTCAAAAATGCTGCTTTTAAAAGAGGTCTTTCCATCTCAGATAAGCTCCTTTTGAGTACACCTAGTGCTACAGAAGTCAAACACCCAATAGAAGAAAAACAACTTTTATCTTGTGAAGGATTTATTAAGGATGCTTGTAGGAGGAGGGACACAGGGGGACATACTCACCTCTGGGGGTTGTGCCTGTAGCATGGCAGATGCTGAAGAAAATGGCACCTTGGGAAAGGGTGTTCTCAAAACTGCTTTCCTTTTCTGGGCTCACATGCTTGTAGATACACAAAGCAACTGAAAAGCACAGTGTGCCCCCCCCCCCTCTCCCATTTACTTGGCACCCTGGTTAATTTCCCTGCTTTTAAACCCTGCCCATGAGGAACTGGGCACCTCCAGGAAAGGGAACCCCACATCACACTGATATTGACATTCAAACTAAAACTTCATATTTTTATAACATTCTCCACCTTTATCAGTTATTATTAGATCCATAATTAGCCAGGGTACATGGAAGAACACATTAATCCTGCCATGTGGTACTGTGTTGAAGGTCATGGGTGGAGAGAGAGGTTTTTTTCCATGGCATCCTGAAACTCTCTCCAAAGTCGAGGCCAGCTTTGTGGTAGCAGGTGCTCATCTTTTAACAAAGTTTAGCTTTTAACTATGGTAGCCTTTCGTGGTCCTGAAATGAGACTAAAAAACAAAACAGCGAAGATGACTTTAAGTAAATGGATGACGCTCCAGATAAAAATCCAATATTTATTGATCGATGAGCAAGACTCGACACAGCTGTGTTTCGGCTCCCAGGGCCTGCATCAGGAGTCTTTTGCGATCAGAGAAATCAATTCTTGTATTTGTCATACAATTGTTGATCTTACATCAGAATGAAATAGTGCTCTTGAAGGCTTTCTAATCTCAAGCGTAGACCCAGATCGGGTCTACACTTGAGACTCCTGATGCAGGCCCTGTGAGCGGAAACACAGCTTTGTCAAGTCTTGTTCATCGATCAATAAATATTGGATTTTTATCTGGAGCGTCGTCCATTTACTTAAAGTCATCTTTGCTGTTTTATTTTTTATTTATATTTCTTCAAAGACTTGCTTCTTCTGTTTTTGCATCCTGAAATGAGACTGACATATTTGCATTCTCAAAGGGGGGGGGGGTGTAAGAAAAAGGTGATACCAGGTTCTGGGATAGAGGAGAGAGGGGCAGAGGTTTGAAACAAGCTCACCTGGACTCTACCAGGCATCGGGCTTTCTTTCTTTGCAGCTCCTTCTTTATGGAATTCTTTGCCACTTCCTATCTGAGCTGAGTGGTCCCTTAAATCCTAGCTGTTTCATGTTGCACTTGCTCCTCCCTAGGTTGATTGAGATTCTATACTACCTTTTGCTTTCTGTTTTTGTCCTCTTTCCCTTTCTATGTTTTATTCTTCTCTGTCTGCATTTTTTAGATTTTAGTTTGGTATGAATGGAATTTATACTTTCCTGTCTAATTTTTGTTGTTCCTTTACTCCTAATTTGTTTGTATTTCTTAGATTATAAACCGCTTTGATTTGCAAGTTATCAAAAGCAGTATAGCAAATGTGAATAAACAAACATTGGCCATAGGATTTGGGGGGGGGGGGGGGGGGGGGCAGATTCTGCACTTTTTCAGGACCTACTTGATGACAAGGAATATTCAAGAAAGAAAGGCTGAATTTTTCAGAAAAGTTCATTCTCTTACAAAATATCATGTCACAGATGTCAGTATAACATAACACGACTGCTCCATTAGCTATATCCGCACAAACACACACACAGAGGTGCAAATATACACAAATATGTATGTGTGTATATATATATATATATATACAGGCCAAACAACAGCTCGTCTTTCTGAACATCGGGAAACATTATTACAGTATGACCTCAAATGCACTTGAAATTAAACCTTTTTTAAGCTTAATTCCAGACCTATAATCTTGTTTTCACAGAGACACATTCCTGCCTTACGCCCTTTCCTAGCTCACAGCTCATCACCCAGCTAACCACTAATTTGGAGTTTGCAGGAACTTCTTGTCTTTAGATTCCTAAAAACCCATAGAGAATCCAGAAAAACTGCATGACCCTCACGGGGAGGGACAGAGAGGAGGAGAGACCGAACAAAGCCCTCTCTGTGTTAGGAGCCCAGGCCTCCCGCGACTCCTGAAAAAACACAGAAAGAGATCCCAGGGGTCAGTAAACATAACTAGGACAGAATAAACTTCTCTCAGCTCACTAAAGATGTACATAAAGCAGAATAAAGACCTTTATTTATTGTACAAAGAGAACCCCAGGGCAGAATTAAACCTCCCTATAAAGTACAGGGATCTGAATGGTTAAAAAAGCTGACAGACAACAGGCTAAACTAGGTCCAGATATTCAGGGTCGGGCTTAATCCAGGTAAAGGTGGGAGACAGGGGACATGATGGAAATATTTAAATACATCTGTGGCATTAATGCATAGGAGGAGATTCTCTTTCAATTGAAAGGAAGTTCTGGAATGAAAGGGACATAGGATGAAGTTAAAAGGTTCTAGGCTCAGGAGTAATCCAAGGAAACACTTTTTTACAGAAAAGGTGGAAGATATGTGGAACAGCCTCCCAGTAGAGGTTGTGGAGACAAAGACTTTGATTTCAAGAAAACATGGGACAAGCACATAGACCTGCCAAGTCACCTACATTTAGCAGGAAACTCCTGCTTTCATGGGTCATCTGGAGAAGTATCCTATTGGTTAATGAAGTGGACTTTGATCCTGGGGAACTGGGTTTGATTCCCAGTGCAGCTTCTTATGACTCTGGACAAATCACTTAACCCTCCATTGCACCAGGCACAAATAAATACCTCTATATACTATGTAAACTGCTCCCATTCTCATATCCCACACTCCCACTAGGGAGTGAAGATTTCCTGCTCAGTAGCCTCCCCCCCCCCCCCCCCCCCCCCCCCCCACATCGGCAGCAGCAGATGTGTTAATAAGACAACATCTCCTGCTGCCACAAAATCTCACAGCTGTTATCATGAGACTGGTCCCAGGACAGCAGGAGAAGATAAGTACATAAGCATCGCCATGCTGGGACAGATCAAGGGTCCATCGAGCCCAGCACCCTGTCACCGACAGCGGCCAAAAGAACAAGCAATTTGTCCCGCCCATCCTAGAAATACTGTATTATTCCCTCGTCCATTCAATAACATTCTATGGCTTTTTCCTCCAGGAAGCCGTCCAACCCTTTTTTGAAGTTCGCCAAGTTAACTGCCTTAACTACCTTTTCCGGCAGCGAATTCCAGAGTTTAACTACGCGTTCAATGAAGAAAAATGTCCTCCAATTCATTTTAAATTTACCACACTGCAGCTTCATTGCATGCCCCCTTGTCCTAGTATTTTTGGAAAGCGTAAACAGACGCTCCACATTGACCCGTTCTATTCCACTTATTATCTTATAGACCTCTATCATATCTCCCCTCAGCCACCTTTTCACCAAGCTGAAGAGCCCCAGCCTCTTCAGCCTATCCTGATAGGGAAGTCGTCCCATCCCCTGTATCATCTTTGTCGCCCTTCTCTGCACATTTTCCAATTCCACTATGTCTTTTTTGAGGTGTGGCGACCAGAATTGAACACAATACTCGAGGTGCAGTCGCACCATGGAGCGATGCAACAGCAGAATAATATCCTTATTTTTGTTTTCAATCCCTTTCCTTATGATACCCATCTCCTACTGCCCTAAGGGGGAAAGGCTGCCAAATTCAGGTCTGTCAGGGGGTGGAGCCAGAAGGTAGAGTGGGGTAGGGCTAAGTGGACGGCTATGGCTGGGAGGTGTGGCTGGGCAGAGTGGGTGGGGCGTAAGATCTCCTTCTGAAAGATCAAGTCTCTTGGCAGCTCTGAGTGCACAGGATTTCTTAGGGAGAGGAGGAGATAACGGATGGTGTGGCTAGACAGACTGCATGGGCCAAATGGCCTTTTTCTGCCGTCATGTTTCTATGTTTCCACCCCAGCACTGAATACCTGGGACTTTCACAGCCACAAGGTATCCAGATTTGGCTGATAGTGCTGGAAAACACATGCTATCTGGGCAAGTTAATACCACTGTTTCTGTGCCACTACTTTCCCGGAGAGTTATGTGATCGACGGTGCCTGAATAACTTCTGGGTCTGATCCGGCTCCGTCCCTGGATCACCCCAGTACTAACTGGTGTGTCCTGGCGGTCAGAGCAGCTGATCAGAGAGTTCAGTGAGTATCGCTGAATATCTACTCCAGACTCGCACAGCAGAAAAGCTTCTCCTGTCTAGAGCACCGAATATCAACCCCAAAATGTTTAATAAACCTGTAGAGAGGTGGTGGCCTAGTGGTTAAAGCAGTTGGTTGAGACCCAGGGAAGCCAGGGTTCAAATCCCACCTCTGTCACTGATACTTATGACCTTTGGCAAATCACTTTATCTCCCACTGAAATTGTAAGCTCTCTAGAGCAAGAACTTATCTGTACAGTGCAAGTACAATGCACAAGGGAGGGTAAAGATTAAATGTTTAATAAACCCATGAAAAATGGTAAATATCTGCATGTTTAATAAACCTGTGTGCAGGAGAGGGAAAGATTGAATGTTTAATAAACCTGTGTGCAGGGGAGAGTAAAGATTTGAATGTTTAATAAACCCATGAGAAAGGGAGGGTAAATATCTGCATGTTTTATAAACCCATGTGCAGGAGAGAGTAAAGATTCAATCTAATATAATAAAACGCACCGTGAACGTTCTGAAGACAACGTTCTGTGAAGCCGGAAGCTTGAAGCCGGAAGCCTGAAGCCCTGAAGCCTGAAGCCTTGAAGCCATCTGACGTCACTCCCAGGCTGAGGCTGAAGGGTTCGTGGATTCGTGGTGTGAAGCCTTCAAGCCAGCCAGCCGTCTCTGCCCCGCCCTCGCGACAAAACAAACAAATCCGGAAGCGAAACGTCAGGGAAGGAGGCGGCGCTCCCGACGTCTAGCCTTCCCTTCGCTGTGTTCCGCCTTAAAAAGAAGGCGGAACACAGCAAAGGGAAAGCTAGACGTCGGGAGCGCCGCCTCCTTCCCTGACGCTTCGTTGCCGGAACCACAGAGGTAAATTGAAAAAGAAGAAAAAAAAAACCAAAACGATGCATGGATGCGAAGGGGGGGGGGGGAGAAGAGGGCGGGCCAGGCTGGGACATGGGAGAGAGAGTAGCATGGATGCGACGGGGGGGGGGGCATGGAAGGGCGAGAGGGGACTTGCTGGAAAAGGATGAATGGAGGCGGCAGGGGACAGAGGAGCATGGATGGGTATGGATTGGGAGGGCAGGGCACAGGGAGAGAGGGGAATTACTGGAAATGGATGAAGGGAGGGGGCTGGGGACAGAGGAGCATGGATGGGCATGGATTGGGAGGGCAGGACTCAGGGAGAGAGGGAAATTGCTGGATAGGGAAAAATGGAGGGGCCAGGTGACAGATGAGCATGGATGGGCATGGATTGGAAGGGCAGGACTCAGGGAGAAGGGAATTGCTGGATAGGGATGAATGGAGGGGACAGATGGGCATGGATGGATATGGATTGCAGAGCAGGCCTCAGGCAGAGAGGGGAAATGCTGGATAGGGAAAAATGGAGGGGCCAGGTGACAGAGGAGCATGGATGGGCATGGATTGGAAGGGCAGGACTCAGGGAGAGGGGAATTGCTGGATAGGGATGAATGGAGGGGACAGATGGGCATGGATGGATATGGATTGCAAAGCAGGCCTCAGGCAGAGAGGGGAAATGCTGGATAGGGAAAAATGGAGGGGCCAGGTGACAGAGGAGCATGGATGGGCATGGATTGGAAGGGCAGGACTCAGGGAGAGGGGAATTGCTGGATAGGGATGAATGGAGGGGACAGATGGGCATGGATGGATATGCATTGCAGAGCAGGCCTCAGGCAGAGAGGGGAAATGCTGGATAGGGAAAAATGGAGGGGCCAGGTGACAGAGGAGCATGGATGGGCATGGATTGGAAGGGCAGGACTCAGGGAGAGGGGAATTGCTGGATAGGGATGAATGGAGGGGACAGATGGGCATGGATGGATATGGATTGCAGAGCAGGCCTCAGGCAGAGAGGGGAAATGCTGGATAGGGAAAAATGGAGGGGCCAGGTGACAGAGGAGCATGGATGGGCATGGATTGGGAGGGCAGGGCTCAGGGACAGAGGGGAATTGCTGGAAAAGGATGAATGGAGGGGGCAGGGGACAGATGGCCACTTTCACTCTGACTCTCAAACACTCACTCTCACATACACTCTCCCAAACATACACACTCAGAGGAAAACCTTGCTAGCGCCCGTTTCATTTGTGTCAGAAACGGGCCTTTTTTACTAGTGTTTAATAAACCCGTGTGCAGGAGAGGGTAAAGATTTGAATGTTTAATAAACCCGTGTGAAGGGGAGGGTAAGGATTTGAATGTTTACAATGTTCCCGTAATAAGCCATATGGGAACAGATTAATGGGAACATTGAACATTAAAGGGTTAATAAACCATCAGCAGGGGAGAGTAAAGATTGAATGTTTAATTCCCCATGTGCAGGGAAGGGTAAATGTCTCTATATACAGTAAACACAGACAAGGTCAAGATGGAACTCACTGACCCATTACAAGGTATCAGAGCCAAGGAAACTCTTTGTTCCTCTCTCTTCACTGGAATGAATCAATGGTTCATCTAGTTAAAATGTTATGTTAAGGTTGGTGGTGCGAGGAAAGGACCGAGTTATGCTGCTCTGAGAGGTTCTGAGACATGTTTAATGGCTGTAGTCCTCTTAGATAAATACTGAAAAGGAAAACCAACAAATTAAAAAAAAAATCAATCAGGACATCAGAACAGAGCATCATACGATTTAGGGAAGAGGCACAGAGTCCCTCAACTCCAGCATGCCAGTGAGTGCTCAGCCTGTCCACAGACTCCACTCTGTTGAGCTCTGGAAGAGTACGAAAGATAGAAGGGTAGACTAGACCCAGAGGACACAAGACGTTGGCTGTTCCTGAAAGGCAGAACTTAAGCCACTAGATCTAGACCCTGGAGAATCAAGAAATAAAAAACCTCACCAGGGTTTTTATCAGGTCCCTGGATTCCTATCAGATCACTTGACTGAGTGCCTGAACGAGTGTCCTAATGGAAGGGGGGTCATTGTGCACAGTGAACACCCTAAGAAGCTGACATAATGTTGGCAAGGTACAAAATTCATTTATAATTTAGGAGATCTACACAAGACAACTCCAGAATCTATGTAGTTAGGTTTCCCAGCAAAGCAGAGCAACCCAACATCTGCCACAATGGACAGGTTGGGCCAGACCTTTTACCCCTCACTAAATCTATGGGATTTTAGTTCCAATTATATTCTCCAAAACTGAAGATAAACCAAGGACTGTCCCTGGTGACCTAGAGCCAGCTAGTACCTCTGTTTCAGAGGATGGGGTTACAAGAGGTGAAAATTTCTCACCTTGTTTTTACCAGTTCAACACCCTGTGGCTGGCAGTAACAGGGTGAGTCAGATACTGAGGAAAACCTGCTCGATCCAGGGCACAAGTGCCCTGTACATTACACATTTCATCTTTATAGTCAACAGTGTATCTAAGCGGTCTACAGTTAAACATGGGGTGGGGGGGGGGGGGGGGGGGGGGGTGGGGAGAAGAACTGAGAATAGGGTAGGAAGAAAAGTTATAATGGAAAGGGATTTGATATACCAGCTTTCTGTGGTTACACATTATATACAGGTACTTTTTCTGTTCCTAGTGGGCCTACAATCTAATTTTTTTGTACCTGCCGCAGTGGAAGGTTAAATGACTTGCCTGAATCACAAGGAGCTGTAGTGGGAATTGGACCTGGTTCCGCTGGTTCTTAGGCCACTGCACTAACCATTAGGCTATTCCTCCACTCAATGGTGGCTACTAACAGTATTACTAAAAATCGATAGAACAGGAGAGCAAATAATACACATTAACACACAGCCTAATACAGGCCATCCTCAGAGCAACAGACTATATTGGGGGGAGGGGAGTGGCCATTTATTTATTTATTGGGATTTATTAACCGCCTTTATGAAGAAATTCACCCAAGGCGGTGCTCCCCATGTTTCATATTTTCAATAAGTATTTTGAATAAGCCCCTGCTGTATGCATGTACAATATGTATTTATACATTTTTGGGGCTTGTAATGCCTATTTTTCTGTTTTGTTGAGGTTTTTTTAATTGTTTTTTTTATATTAACTTCTTTTTTTTTGGGGGGGGGGGGGGGGGGGGGGTCTTTCGCTTTTCTCAGTAATTTTTCTATCTCATTTCATTTTTTAATAGATGTCAGTTGCCCTGGAGTTCGTTGCTGCAAGGATACACTCTATATGAATATAAACTAATCTAGAAATGCCCGTTCGCCTTGTGAAGTCTGTAAACCAATATACAGGGCCTTGCTGAACATGGTTCCGCTTTCTTTTGTTTTCTGCAACTTTGGGATTACAGTTCTCCTCTCCTCCCCACTAGAAAAACTTTACAAGTAGGTAGACTTCAAAAACTGAGGTGATGGAAGGCAGCCATAATGTGAAACAGTGTGGTAGGAATCAAATATATAGAGAGATGAATTTAGTCTCTGGGACCACCCAGATTGCTTCAAACTAGTTTCCTCCTGCCTAAAGTCAAACTGAAAAGAATCTATAGCACAGCAGTGGAAGATCCTCAAGGACAAAAATTTCCAAAGACATTTCTTCCCTTCTCCCTTCTTCTGAAGTGTCCCTGTCTGCCTAAACCTGGCATTCTACTACTACTACTACTACTACTATTTAGCATTTCTATAGCGCTACAAGGCATACGCAGCGCTGCACAAACATAGAAGAAAGACAGTCCCTGCTCAAAGAGCTTACAATCTAATAGACAAAAAATAAAGTAATCAAATCAATTAATGTGGACGGGAAGGAAGAGAGGAGGGTAGGTGGAGGCGAGTGGTTACAAGTGGTTACGAGTCAAAAGCAATGTTAAAGAGGTGGGCTTTCAGTCTAGATTTAAAGGTGGCCAAGGATGGGGCAAGACGTAGGGGCTCAGGAAGTTTATTCCAGGCGTAGGGTGCAGCGAGACAGAAGGCGCGAAGTCTGGAGTTGGCAGTAGTGGAGAAGGGAACAGATAAGAAGGATTTATCCATGGAGCGGAGTGCACGGGAAGGGGTGTAGGGAAGGACGAGTGTGGAGAGCAGCAGAGTGAGTACATTTATAGGTTAGTAGAAGAAGTTTGAACAGGATGCGAAAACGGATAGGGAGCCAGTGAAGGGTCTTGAGGAGAGGGGTAGTATGAGTAAAGCGACCCTGGCGGAAGACGAGACGGGCAGCAGAGTTTTGAACCGACTGGAGAGGGGAGAGGTGACTAAGTGGGAGGCCAGCAAAAAGCAGATTGCAGTAGTCTAAACGAGAGGTGACAAGGGTGTGGATGAGGGTTTTGGTAGAGTGCTCGGAAAGAAAGGGGCGGATTTTACGGATGTTGTAAAGAAAGAAACGACAGGTCTTGGCAATCTGCTGGATATGAGCAGAGAAGGAGAGAGAAGAGTCAAAGATGACCCCAAGGTTTCGAGCTGAGGAGACAGGGAGAATGAGAGAGCCATCAACAGAAATAGAAAACGGGGGGAGCGGGGAGGTGGGTTTGGGGGGGAAAATGAGAAGCTCGTTTTGGTCATATTTAATTTCAGGTGGCGTTGAGACATCCAGACAGCAATGTCAGACAAGCACGCTGAAACCCTGGCCTCTTCCCAAGTTAAGATCAACGGCCAACACGCATTATAAATAATCCAGTGTTAGCGATTAGTTTGTCGTAGGAAGACTAATGCAGCTTTAATCTCCTCCACTTCAGATCTGGCCTTGTTAGTGTATTTTTTCTTTAAACAATATCATTCATGTACAGTATTTGCTTTTTCTGTCTGCATACTGGGGTATTTCATAACATTTCCAAAAACATGCCAATCAGCATCTTTCATAAAACAGAAACCTAGAACAATCCCCGACAGTGCGCAAATTTACACCTGTTCCGAGGCGGGGGCACACAGTGTCCTCAATGCAGGTACAGGGGTATTGACTTAATATACCGCTTACCGAGGTGATGTTCTAAGCGGTTTACAATCTAAAATAGAGTGAAAAGGAGCACCAATATTGCTAGGAGAGCATAAAAGAGAGAGAGAGAGAATAAATAAATAAATAATACCTCAAAGCCAATATGATTACTGAAGTGAAAAAAACTCTAGATGAAGGGTCTAAAGTTCCATTCACTTTATTAAATAAAAAAAAAGTCTTTAAAGCAGACCTAAATCTGAAATAAGAAAACTCGTTACATAAGTCAGGAGGTAATGCATTCCATAACAAAGGAGAAATGAAGAAAAGGGCTGAATCTGTGTAAACTCAAAATGAGACCGGAATACAGAAGGGATAGAAAGTCAGGACTCAAAAGCAGAACCTGGGAGGGGTGGGGGGATGTGTGGAGCAATAAGGGAAGACAAGTAGTCTGGGGCAGAACCAAAACAAAATTATGGTGCTCATTTTCAAAGCACATAGACTTACAAAGTTACGTGGAGGGGCATAATCGAACGGGGCGCCCAAGTTTTCCCGAAGACATCCTCATAAGACATCCCGGCAAAGGGGCAGAGAAACCCGTATTATCGAAACAAGATGGGTGTCCATCTTTCGTTTCGATAATACGGTCAGGGATGTCCAAATCTCAACACTTAGGTCGACCTTAGAGATGGTCGTCCCCGGTTTTTGGCGATAATGGAAACTGAGGACGCCCATCTCAGAAACGACCAAATCCAAGCCATTCGTAGTGCATTTGTCCCCCTCACATGCCAGGATACCAACCGGGCACCCTAGGGGACACTGCAGTGGACTTCACAAATTGCTCCCAGGTGCATAGCTCCCTTACCTTGGGTGCTGAGCCGCCCAAAGCCCACTACCCACAATTGTACAACACTACCATAGCCCTAATGGGTGAAGGGGGGCACCTACATGTGGGTACAGTGGGTTTGTGGTGGGTTTTGGAGGGCTCACATTTACCACCACAAGTGTAACAGGTGGGGGGGGGGGGATGGGCCTGGGTCCGTCTGCCTGAAGTGCACTGCACCCACTAAAACTGCTCCAGGGTTCTGAATACCGCTGTCAGGGAGCTGGGTATGACATTTGAGGCTGGCATAGAGGGTGGGAAAAATATTTTTAAAGTTTTTTTTTAGGGTGGGAGGGGGTTAGTGACCACTGGGGAGAAAGGAGTGGTCATCTGGTCAGTTCAGGCACCTTTTTGAGACTTGGTCGCAAGAAAAAATGGACCAAGTCGGCCAATTGCTAGTCAGGGATGCCCTTCTTTTTTCCATTATCGCCCGAGGACGCCCATGTGTTAAACACGCCCCAGTCCCACCTTCGCTATGCTTCTGACACTCCCCCGGGAACTTTGGTCATCCCCGCGACGGAAAGCAGTTGAGGACGCCCCAAATTGGCTTTCGATTATGCCAATTTGGGCGACCCTGGGAGAAGGACGCCCATCTCCCGATTTGTGTCGAAAGATGGGCGCCCTTCTCTTTCAAATATAAGCCTGATAGTAACATAGTCTAGAGTATGCCTGGACATTCCAGCTCCCCCTTCATCCTGCCCAAACTGCTGTATGCCCCTGGGAACACCTGGGAGTGGAGGAGTGGCCTAGTGGTTAGGGTGGTGGACTTTGGTCCTGGGGAACTGAGGAACTAAGTTCAATTCCCACTTCAGGCACAGGCAGCTCCTTGTGACTCTGGGCAAGTCACTTAACTCTCCATTGCCCCATGTAAGCCACATTGAGCCTGCCATGAGTGGGAAAGCGCGGGGTACAAATGTAACAAAAAAAAACACCTACATATATATTCCATAAAAGGGGGGCACTGTGTTTCTATGTGCTTATGATAACACACAACCATGGAATTCCCCAAATCCAAGCAACCTTCAAGAGCTGCTTCTACTATTTGTGACAATTACGCTGCCTCTCTCCTTATATCAGAAGGCAAATCCTAGTTGGGTATGATAACATCAAGACTGGATTACTATAATGAACTCTACACTGGTCTGACTACAAAGGGTCTGCACCAGCTCCAATTGATTCAGAATGCTGCAGTAAGACGAATAAAAGGTTGCAAGCAACGTGACCACATCACACCATTTTTGCAAAAACTTCACTGGCTACCAGTACAATACAGGGCTAAATTTAAAACTCTATGTCTAGTCTTCAAGGCCCTTAAAGGAAATGGCCCCGAGTACTTGAAGAACGGGATGATCCTCTACACACCTCTACGGTCCTCCCAAGGGGTATTCCTAACCACACACTCTCCAAAAGACATTACACGATGTGATACTCCAAAGCGAGCCTTCTCCGGAGTAGCCCCCACACTCTGGAATGCATTCCCTTAAAGGCTCCATTTAACACAAGACTCTCTCTACTTCAGGAAGCAGGTGAAAGCTTGGCTCTTCAACCAGGCCTTTAATGGAAGAAATAACTAACTTGTTAGTCTCACTCACATACACAAGGAGTGACATGGGCTGCACATACTGCAGCAGGACATATTTATCCACATCTACCCTAGCTGAGATAACATTTTATCATCTCTTTGACTTCATGTGCAACTTACTTTAAATTAGTCACCTTATTTTCTAACTCCTCTTACTCTCTTCCCTACTCCTCCCCCTGCCTGGGAATCAGCTGTCATTGCGCCGCTTCCTGCCACTTCGGAGCAAGTGGCAGGGAGCGGGGCAACACAGACCCCCCCCCTCGCCCACCGAGTTCCGCACTCCGCCCTCCCCTCCGATTACAACCCCCCCCCCCCCCCCCCCGTGCGTGCCTGCCTAGCAGACCACCTCTGAGGGAGGCACGGTCCCAGGCACATTCGAACGTTGGAGGTGAGAATTATTATATAGGATGCTCTTTCTTTGCTTATACCCTACGCTGTCTATTAAAATATTCTATTACATACTGTATTGACATTGTAAGTAGTGTACTATGCCATACTTTGTATTGTTATTTGAATATTTTTACTGCTGTAATTGTCTATTGCTTATATTTGATCTATTCTTAATGTACATCGTCTTGAGTGAATTCTTTCAAAAAGGCGGAAAATAAATAAATAAAATAATCCCCAATAAGAACATAACAGATCAAAAGCGTGGACCGGGGGAGAAAAGAGTCCACTACAACACTAAAAACCCAACAAACTAGCTTTATGAAGCAGACAAAAGTGCCATAACACTCTCTGCACCAGTTTCCCCTCCCCACTCCACCTCCAGAGGGGTTTCTGGGGTTTGCCCATTGCATAAGCTATACGGAATAAAATGTTCAGGCACTTTGAGGTTTGGCCCACAACTGAAAACCAGTCCTGTGGCCAACCCAGTGTCCCCCAGTCACTGTACAAAGATGCAGAGGCATCATCAAATGTTCAAAATCCTTGAGACAGATGTAAGAAGTATGTTCCTATTACACATGAAACGGGAAACATCCTGATCCAGACTCTTCTCTGCTTCTCAATTCAGGAGCTCAATAAATGTTGGAAAAAAAGATTTAGTAATCCTAAAAAGTCCACTTAAAGCTTCTTATGAATGTAGTTGCAAAAAACCTCAGAAAGGCTGTATATCAAGTCCCATTTCCCTTTCCCCCCTTATAAAAAGCCAGGAAGGCAAAGATTGGCAGCTTTCTAGAATCAACTCTATTCTAACAATATTTTGTTCTTTAACTCTTAATTTATGAGAAATAATTTCTAAAGTAGCAAGGAAATTAAAGAATTAAATCTTGCTGGTCCCACATTACACGTTCAGGTTATTTATGAATATTCTTGGGAGAGAGAGAAGGGAGAGAATCCCCACCACCACCATTTATTTACTCCTGATAAGAATGAATGATTTTCCCCAGCATGGTGAATCTGTTGCCATCACTTGCTGCTGGTAATTGAAATTCAGTGCCAGGTGCCTGCCAGGACCAGTGAGAGCACCGGGCACAGACTCAAGCCATTATCCCGGTCTCTCAGCACAGAGAGCTTTGTTTAAACAAAACATGGCTGGGGCTTACTTGAAAAGGAAACAAAACAGCTGCAATCCCAGGCTGTTCAATAGCAAGAGCTTCAAAAAGTCCTCAAAATGCTGCCTTGCAAGGGTGTGCCCTGCCAGTGAGATGGGAAGAGAGGAGAGTAGGAAAGAGGAGGGGAGGGGAGGAAAAGAGTAATGAAACGAAGGCTGGGGGAAAGAGGGAAGGAGGGAGGAGAATGGGAAAGAAGAATGGAGGGGAAAAGAAGAATGGAGAGAAAGAGGAAAAGAGTAGAGAAGGGGAGAGGAGGGAGGAGAGTGGGGAAGAGGAGGGGGAGGAAGGAAAAGAGGAGAGTGGGGAATTTAATTTAAATATCAACATTTATATACCCTGAAAGGGAAACCTAAATCACTGAATATCCCATCAATAGATAAGGAAGTACATTGAATTTCACCCCCAGAGTAAATCTGAACAATTTCTTAGATCTTACACTAAAACTACCGCTTCCTATATCCCACAGAACAGGTGTGGGGAAAAAATAGGGTTGGTACTTTGATAAGCCATTTTTCATATCCTTTATCCACAAGTACAACACTTGAAGTATGGCGAAGAAACAGAAAGTCCGTAAAGCTACAGTTCTCATTACAGCTTCTGCCTCTGTCCAGACAATGATTGGACCAAGGCAAGATTCTGGTTTCATGTGATAAATGTATGCACATTGAATCCCTCATGAAAGAAGTACAAGAACTAAGAGAGGAGATGGCAAAACTAAGAAACATCTGTGACAACCAGAAATTCATCACAGAGAAGCAGGTTGAAACACTGGGGACTTCCAGCAAAGGGAGAGAAGATGTTGAGCAGACAGAGAACAGCTGGACTCAGGCCAGATCAATCCTCCAACTCCATGTCCTGTTGTACTGGTTTGCAGCCCTGGAGGCAGAAGAGCTAGAAACATCTCAAAAACAGGAGGAAACAACAATCAAAACTCCCAACTCCACTGGACAAGTGACCAATAAGAAGCAAAAGTAGTGGTGGCTAGAGATTCACTTCTGAGGGTTACTGAGGCACCTATCTGCTGACCAGACATGTTGTCCAGGGAGGTGTGCTGTCTGCCTGGTGCCAAGAATCGTGATGTTGCGGAAAGATTGCCTAGACTCATCAAGCCTACTAACCACTCTCCTATGCTGCTCATTCATGTTGGCATGAATGATACTGCTAGGTATTCTATTGAACATATCAAATGTGACTTCATGGCTCTGGGTCACAGTGTAAAGCACTTAGGTGCGCAGGCGGTGTTCTCATCGATCCTCCCTGTTGAAGGTAAAGGCCGAATGAGAGAAACTCACTTCATGGTGCTAAATGTGTGGCTGCGTGGATGGTGCCAACTTGAGCACTTTGGTTTCACAGACCATGGGATGATTTTCCAAGAGCTACTGAGCGATGATGGAGTCCATCTGTCAAGGAAGGGATGGAGTGTCTTCAGCAACAGACTGGCTCAAGTACTAAAGAGAGCTTTAAACTAAACTTGCTGGGAATGGGTACAAAAGGCCCCAAAGCCATAAATAACACTCAGGAAGGTAGGACATTGAATGCCCCTACAGAAGAGGGAAAAAAGAGTAACGTCTGGAGAGCCTTGTATATCAATGCCCGCAGTATGGGAAACAAACTAGAGGCTACAATGATAGAAGCAGACTTGGATTTAGTGGCAGTTACGGAGACGTGGTTCACAGAGAACCATGACTGGGATATAGCTATACCTGATTATAATCTATTCATGAAGGACAGGGTAGGAAAAAAGGTTGGAGGAGTGGCATTATATGCTATGAGTAATATTAACGTGACAGAACTGCAGGACACATTGGATATGGAAGAAACACTGTGGGTTAAACTGGAAAGAGGGAAAGGAAATGTATTTACATCAGAGTAATACACAGGTCCTCTTCACAGTCAGAAGAAATGGACAGAGACTTAATTGAAGACATCCACAAGATAGCTAGGAAAGGGGAAGTACTACTGATACGCGATTTTAATATGCCAGATGTCAATTGGGGCGTTCCTGCTGCGGGGTTGTCCAGAAGCAAAGGAATCTTGGATTTCCTACAGGAAGAATTGTTTCAGTAGTGGGTAACAGAACCGACGCGGGGTGGAACTATTCTGGACCTGGTGCTTACAAACAGAGAGAATGTTTCTGATGTCACGGTGGGAGGCCTTTGGCATCTAGTGATCACCGAATGGTGTGATTCAATATTAAGACAGAGAAGAGGGCTTATTCAAGATTGAAGGTCCTGGATTTCAAAAGAACTAACTTTGCTGAGATGGGGGAATTTCTCAAGAAAGAGTTAGTAGGATGGGAACAGCTGAAGGAAGTAGAATTTCTCAAGAAAGAGTTAGTAGGATGGGAACAACTGAAGGAAGTAGAACAGCAGTAGACAAGACCGAAAGGAGCTACTTTAAAGGCAACTAACCTTCATGTTAATAAATTACATAAAGGAAAGAGGAAAAGAAAGCTGGTCTGGTTCTCAAACGTAATAGCCGAAAAGATAAGGGAAAGGAGGTTAGCCTTAATAGTTATAAGACGACTCAGAAAGAAGAAAACTGGCGAGAATACCTGGATAAGCTAAGAGAAGCTGGAAAAGCTGTCAAGAAAGCAAGAGGCAAATGGAAGGAAAGATAGCTTAACACAGTACAATTGGGAGATAAGACTTTTTCAGATATGTAATCGACAGAATGAAGTGCTATAATAGAATTGTGAGGCTGAAAGCTGAGGGGGAGGAATATTTGGAAGCTGATAACGGTAAAGCTGAACTGCTTAATAACTATTTCTGTTCTGTGTTCACGGATGAAAGACCGGTGGTATGACCGCAGAAAACAAATGCAAATGGGGATGGATGGATGGTAGACTAAGACCCATACTTAGAGGACTGTGTTTGTGAGGAGCTAGCTAAAATAAAAGTAGACAAATGATGGGGCCTGATGGGATACATCTGAGGGTGTTCAGGGAACTCTGAGAAGTTATGGCAGCTCTGCTGACTGACCTTTTCAATGCTTCCTTAGAGTCTGATGTGATCCCGTAGGACTGGAGGAGAAGGGCAGATGTGATCCCTTTGCACAAGAGTGGAAGTAAGGAGGAGGTTGGGAATTACAGACCTGTCTGTCTGGCCTAGGTGGTGAGTAAACTAATGGAACACTTCTAAAGCGGAGGATTGTGAGGTTTCTCAAACTGAATCGAATGCAGAATCCGAGGCAGCATGGTTGTGTCAGATGAATCTGACTGATTTATTTGACTGAGTGACCAAACAGTTGGACGTGGGAGGTGCGCTAGATGTGGTGCACTTAGATTTCAGCAAAGCCTTCGACACTATTTCGCACAGGCAACTGATAAACAAACTTAGTACCCTTGGTATGGGACCTAGAGTAACTGACTGGGTTAAAAATTGGTTGAACGGAAGGAGACAGAGGGTAGTGGTAAATGGAATTTGCTCTGAAGATAGGGATGTTATCAGTGGAGTACTGCAGGGATCAGTCTTAGGGTTGGCTCTTTTTAACATCTTTGTGAGTGATATTGCGGAAGGGCTGTCTGGTAAGGTTTGTCTCTTTGCGGATGATACCAAACTCTGCAACAGGGTGGACACCCCAGAAGGTGTGGATGACATGAGGAAGGACCTAGCGAAGCTTGAGGAATGGTCCAATATTTGGCAACTAAGATTTAATGCTAAAAAAATGAAGGGTCATGCACTTGGGTCACAATAATCTGAGGGAACGGTACAATATAGGGGGTGAAGTGCTTCTGTGTAAAAAGGAAGAGCTGGACTTGGGGGTGATGATGTTTCCAAACAGGCAGAAAAAGCGATGGTCATAGCCAGAAGGATGCTTGGGTGCATAAGGAGAGGGAGGACCAGTAGGAACATAGAGGTGATAGTGCCCTTGTATAAGTCTCTGGTGAGGCCTCATTTAGAGTACTGTGTGCAATTCTGGAGACCACACCTACGGAAAGATATAAACAGGATGGAATCGGTACAGACAGCGGCTACAAAATTGGTAAGTGGTCTTGGACATAAAACATATAGGGACAGGCTTATGAACCACAACATGTTTATGCTGGAAGAGAGGAAGGAGAGAGGAGATATGATAGAGACGTTTAAATATCTCAGGGGCATTAATGTACAAGACATGAGCCTTTTACAAATGAAGGAAAATTCTGGAATGAGGGGGCATATGATGAAGTTAAAAGAAAATAGGCTTAGGAGGAATCTAAGGAAGTATTTGTTCACGGAAAGGATGGTGGAAGAATGAAATGGCCTCCCAGTGGAGGTCGTGGAGACGAGGACTGTGTAAGAATTTAAGAAAGTGTGGGACAAGCACGTGGGATCACTTAGGAAAAGGAAGAGTTTGTGGTTACGGAGGATGGGCAGACTGGATGGGCCATTCGGCCCTTTCCACTTAACCATCAAGTTCAAAGCAGGTTACAGCAGACCAATAATTACAATTACAGTTCAGTGGTTACAATTACAATACAGTACTAGTAAATAATTCCACAATCAAAAATACTATTAGGGGAAGAAGATGGAGGAGAGACTAGTTATTTATGTATTTTCTGGTTGATACTCAAAACTATTTAACTGGCTGCTGACTGGTTAAATCACTTGTTTGGGGCTGTCCACTAATTTTGTATCGCCGCTGAAAATTTGTGGTTAGCACCTAAGTGAAAACTGGCTATTGAGGGCTTTCTGGAAGCAGAGTCAGCACTTAACCGGCCAGGGCAACCGCATAAATGAGACGACATAAAACTCAGTCCTGTCTTTATGCAGCAACCCACAGTCGCTTAAGTTCTGAATATCAACTTAACCGGCCATATGTGAGCCTGCTCTGCAAAAACAGGATGTTCAATGACGAAGCCTGGGCATGACCCGGCATTGAATAGCCAGGAATAATGCTGGTGGTGGTCAGCAAAACGCTCACCGCTGCTGGCTGAATATTGACCCTATGGTTTATAAAATCTAATATCCCTCTTAGCTACAAATCTGAGCAGCTAATATAGTAGCATACACAATCCAAAAATACATAACATAAACAAACATTTAGAAAAAAAACATCTGCTGCAAAATTTCCAGGAAAAATATTACAAATTAACCTGCCAGAAAACAAGCTTGCTGGAAGAGATGTGCTTTAATCGTTTCTGAAAAGAAAGTAAAGATGGCACAGACCGTAAATGTTGAGGTAAAGCATTCACTTAATTAGTCCTTCAACTATAAAAGAGTGACTCCATACTCATTGAGTCTAACCTATCAAAAAGAAGGTATATCCAAAATCTTCTATCAGAAGAGCGTAAAGTTATGAGAGACATTGCTGAAGGGTTAGAGGATAAGTTTGCCTTTTTTGCAGATGACATGAAGAAAGCCAATAGAGTGGATACCCCGAAGGGAGTAGAAACCATGAGAAGGGTATCTCCAAACATTAGAAGAATGGTCAAGGGTCTGGCAATTCAAACTTAATGCCAAGAAGTGCAGTCAAGCACTTGGGGTGCAGAAATCCAAAGGAGATGTACCAGATAGGAGGGGAGAGATTGGTAAGAACAGCTCAGGATAGGGAACTTTGGGTGATGGTGTCCAAGGATCTCAATGTGACAAAACAATGTGACAAGGCGGTGGCCACAGCCAGAAGGATTCTAGGCTGCATAGAGAGGGGTATAACCAGCAGAAGAAAAGAGGTGTTGATGATACTGTACAAGTCGTTGGCAAGGCTCTACTTGGAGTATCATGTTCAGTTTTGGAGGCCATATCTTGCTGAAGACATAAAAAGACTTGACGCGGTTCAGAGAAAAGTGACCAAAATGGTAGAGGGTTCACATTACAAGACATATGAGGGGAGACTGAGGACTGAAACATGTATACCCTGGAGGAAAGGAGAGACAGAGGTGATATGATAGACATTCATATATTTGAAAGGTATTAATTTACAAGCAAACGTTTTCCAGAGACGAGAAGGCGGTAGAACTAGAGGACATTAATTCAGGTTGCAGAGGGGCCAACTCAGGAATATTGTCAGAAAGTACTTTTTCATGGAGAGGGTGGTAAATACCTGGAATGCCCTCCCGCGGGAGGTGTGGTAACAGAATTCAAAAATGTGAGGGATAAACACAAAGGAATCCTGTATAGAAGGAAGGAATGGATCCAAAGAAGCGTAATGGTGACTAGATGGCAACAGCAGTAATTGGGAAAGCAAAGCCAGTGCTGAACAGACTTCTACAGTCTGTGCCCTGATCATGGTTGGACAGATTCAGCTTCAGTAACCGGAGAACAAGGACACTGCCGGGCAGACATCTATAGTCTGTGCTCCGAAAATGGCAAGGACAAATCAGGATCAAGTGTATCATATCTTATTCTATGAGTTTATCTTGTTGAGCAGACTGGATGGACCATACAGGTCTTTATCTGCCATGATCCACTATGTTATTATGTAGGATGATATAATTTCAGAGAATCAGCAGTACAAAGTGGACCGTCATCATGTAGTGCCTTGTAAATCAACACCAAAATTTTACAACGAATTCTCTATAAGATAGGGAGCCAATGTAAGTTCTGCAAAATCTGGGTAATATGATCAGAACAAGAATTTTTATTAATTAAATGCAAAGTTGCATTTTGAGCAACTTGTAATATACATAACTAGTAAAAATGGCTTGTTTCTGGCGCCGATGAAACGGGTGCTAACGGGCACGGGACTCCCTTCCCCTCCCCTTACGGTACCTGTTCGGTCGGGGCAGGAAAGAAAGAGCCCCCTCTTTCCTGCCCGTAGCGGTGGGGGTAGCTTGCATCGTGTGGGAGTCCGGCTCTCGGCGTTTCAAAATGGCCGCCGAGAGTTGAAGTCTCGCGAGGCAGCTTGAAGTCTCGGCGGCCATTTTCAAACGCCGAGAACCGGACTCCCATACGATGCAGCAAGGAAGCCACCACTATGGGAGGAAAGAGGGGCTCTTTCTTTCCTGGCCCCACCGAACAGGTACCTCTAGACCACCAGGGAGACACGCATAAGGGGAGGGAAGGTGACAGGGGGGGGAGGGAGGTTGGTGAGGTTAAGCTTGTGCTACTGTGGGCTGGGCGGTAAGGTGTAAGGGGCAGGGCTATGTGGCGAAAGGGGCCGGGTTCATCTGCACGTCGGCGGCGGCTGGGATTTGTTGGAAGGGGAGGAGTAGGGCGTGTTTCCCTACTTCTCCCCATGCGTTAATTTGTTTTGGTGTTCCGCCCTCGACGTCATCACGTGTGACGCGAGTGCGGGGCATGAAGATGTTGTGTGGCTTCACCACCATGAAACCACGAACCGGTGTGTGAGTGACTTCAGTGACGTCAGTGTCCTCAGAACATTGAGGCTGCATTTTATTATAGTAGATGATTCCTTTTAAACTCCAAAAAACAAAGCATTAAAATATTCAAAGGGTTAACATAAGATTGTAGAACTGTTCAGAAATTTGCTGAACTTTTAAGTTGCGGTTTAAAATATATTTGGAATCCAAAATAACCCCCAGATACCACATTTCCCTCATGATAGATATTTCAATACCTTCAAATATAAACACTGAAGGAAAATCAGAAAATTGAGTCATCACCTTTGCTAAGAAAGATAGAGAAGAAATTGGCCGACAGTTCTCAGGTATAGCAGGATCTATTTGGATTTTACAGCAAAGGCAGGAAATATGCATCAATATTTCAAAATGACTGGGGTGCTAAACACAATACAAACCTGGACAAAATGGAAGAGGTTGTTCTTAGTGGTGCTGAGCACCCACAGAGCTGGCTCCTATGAGAGAGAAGAGCAGAATGGAAAGAAGGGAACAGAGGGAGAGGAGGATCAAGAAGGAAGAAGGGAAGAGAAAAGATGTACACCGGGGAGGGAAGGGGAGGGGTACGATAGGGGAAGACACAGGAGAAGAGATATGATAAGAAAGGAAGGAAGGGAAGAAAGGATAGGGTGGAAAGGAGGGAGCAGAGAGAGAAACGTGGGGTTGAGAATAAGAAGGGAGGAGGATAATGAAGGAAAGGGACTAGAGCAGGAAAGGAGTGAATGAGGAGAGAGCAGAGCAGGAAGGAATAGGGAGAAGGGAGCTAAGAAAAAAGGGGGAGGGGAAGAGAATAAAGATGAGAGGAGAGAGCAGGAGATGAGTGGAAAGGGAAGAAGAGGGAGAACAGAGTGGGCAGATGAAAGGAGGGAGGAGGCATGAGGTAAAGAGTGTTCCACAGTATCAAGAGGCCTGATTACACCAAAGAAAAAATTATCAATTTCACCCCGCAAAACCTAAAATTAAATTACAAGAAAAATAGCAAAGTAGCTGGGTAGAGACTGCAAATCAACAGCCGTGACTGCTGGAGGTCCTTCTTCAGTTTCTGATCCTGGCTGGTGTACATCTAAACACACAGCTCCTATGTTAGAAGGCAGCACCCCAGGGCTCAGCTTGATCTGAACTGAGATGTGCCCTACCCCAAGAACATGGAGAAAGAGGAAGTCTCCTGGGGGAGGCTGCTTTTCCAGCTTGCTTTCACCCTCTTTTTTCCCAAATCCTCCTACATGTGAGTGTACATGTAGTTGGGGGGGGGGGGGGGGGGGACCATACCCTCAACAGCCAACTGCTTCACAGCACAAATCACTGGCACAGTCCATTGAGCCAGTGCATACACACTCATAGGGCTATCCCAAAGGTCAGTGGTTATCTTCTCTATTTCAGGTATGTAGCACTATCTTCCAAGTCACAATTTGTCTTTAAGAACTTGGAAACTCAGACGTGTGCACAAGTGGGTTATACATATGTCTGGTTGGAAGTGTGGGGAGGGGTAGGAGGGAATATTTTTGTTTTTGTTCTATGTCCTCTTGACTTTTACTGGGCATCCTGTGCAGGCCACTGCTCCCTGGACACAGGATTTCTGCCTGTTACAAGACTTCCAGTAAGGCAGCCACTTCCTTTAATCAGAGGAAGTGAATCAATACATTTCCCCCTCCTGACCGTGGGGTGCCTTCATAGTCAGAGACACTTTCATACAAGGCTGCAAGCACTGGGAGATTCTCCCTCTAGATCCTGCAGTCTTGTACGAGAGTGGGGTCTCCCTAGAGGGAAAAGGGGATGTCTGGAAAAGGCAGGCATGCACCTATGGTCCACTGTCTCCGGAGTCCACCAGCTCACTGGGGTTCGAATCAGGGCTGCCACTTTCTGTAGTGAGCTGCTGGTACATTTTAGGAGTTTCCCACTAGGAAGAAACACCGGAAGATGAGCCTGCAAAAAATACTGAGTCAGAATTGTTTGTAAGTTATTACTCAGAGCCAAATACTCTGTTTGAGTTCTAGATCAGCCAAAATGTGGTCTTCCAGGCATAACACAGAGATTGTGAACTTTCAGCAATCTCTTTGTGATGGGACACCAGTTTCACACTGTTCCCTACTGAGAAATCTGGTTTAGCTTTCTGGACCAGTAAATCAACTCTACCCTAGAAAACTCCTCCTGCTGCCTGCCTTCCATCTTAGAATGAAGCACCAAGGTCAGGGAGACCAAACTTGAAAGAACAGAAAGTGCAGGGGTTCTCTCAATCCAAGCCTGGGTGTCTCTCACTGCTTTAAATCTGAGCATGAAGGGCTCTCTTTATCCAAGCCTGGACGTCTCTCAATGCAGCCTCGCCCTTTAAGTCTCAGACTTTAACATCTGGCCTTCAGCTTCAAAGACAGAACCTCTGGTCAGGGCCAAGCAGCTGGCGGCACATGGATTTGGATTTTAGATTTAATCACTTGCTTTTCCAAAGCCATGTACAAGATGGATTATAATCAGGTACACAAGTTATTTCCCTGTCTAGGCAGATTTAACAATCTAAGTTGTATCTCAGGCAAGAGGGTAAAGCAACTTGCCCAGCATCACAAGGAGCAGTGGTGGGACATGAACCTTGACTTCCCTGGTTCTCAGCCTACTACTCTAACCCACAGGTTACTCCTCCACTCCACGACAGAAGCTCATCTCAACAGCATGGCCACCACAGAATTATTTAATGTATTTCTTCCTAGGGATGGCCTAGTTTTAATTGATTGCAATCTGCATTGATCCCAGTTGGAACAATAGCGGAATATAAATTATATTGTATTATCCATGTTGGTTTGCCCAGCAGGCTGCAGAGCTGCTACAGGGCTCAGAATCTACACCAATCTGTGTGAAACAGCATTACCAGCTATCAAAATGGGGGGGGGGGGGGGGGAGAATGAGCCTATGAGTGAACACAGTCAAGACAGACACTGCTTCAAGCTCATGTCATCACCCATGGTTTTGATGATTGAGTTCCCCTTGTATGCACAGCCAGTGGGAACCTCTGAAAGGAAGTGCACACATTTGTACAGTCTCTGAATACACAATATCATTTGAAAGAATGCTTCCAGTGCCCGCATACCACATTCTTCTGCCTGTGCTGGGGGAGGAGAGGGTCTGAACTTCTCTCCATAACCTGAACTGAAGCTGTAGGAGTGGAAATCTAGACCCTGAAGTTTCACTCTCACGCAGCTTCAGCTGAAAAGCGGCAGATTGTGTGTGGGCAAGACTCAGATGGAAAACCTGAACTACACTGTCATTTGCACACATGGAAAGTGCACATAAGTGGAATGAACTGGAATTGCACACACAGACTATGTAATGATATTGGGGGAGAAGAGCAGTCCAATTTTATTGCTGATGGCAGCAAGGAAGTGGCATGGAAATCGAGATGGATGCTGGGTTTTAAAGGAATTTTTAAACTGCATAGCAGGGAGGGGCACGAAGCCCACTGGATTCAGATAACTAACAGTCTGCAGGGAAGACCATGGACTGGGCAGCTGTGCAATGGTACAGAAGCCAGTGCCACTTCCCTCCCTACTCTCAGTAATGCCTCTGACACAAGGGAAGGGGGTTCTGTTCTAGTCCAGCAGCAGCCACCACATGAAACAGGAATAAGGGGTGGGGGCAGGGGAGGAAGGACCAAAAAGAATGAGTACAGAGCTTTTTGTGGCTGAACAGTACTTGTACAGTGATGATGCGTTCATAAAATCAAAGGGACCTCCCCACCCAAAGCTCTCATTAGATACGGTCACAATACGTGGACCATGGATTACATGCTCAGAGAGTTTCTGATGGGACGCACATGATCGATGAGCTAATACATTCCTACCCCCCCCCCTTTCCCCCACTGGCTATTTTTCCCTTCCAGAAGGGAAAAAAGTGTCTACATGAGAAAACCAGACCTGATTTGGATGAATCTGGCAGGGTGCAGTAGGGGTCAGGGGAGAGATAGGTCAGCGGGTTAAGTCAGGATAGGGGGTATAGCTGGGGAGGGAGGAGACACAGTACTGCGGAAATGCCATGGAATAATCTAATTTGCAGGGCTGAGGGTCAGGTCTGTATAGTCTGGAGGTTTCAGTGTTGTTCTCCTCTCCATTAGCATCGAGAAGGTAATTCTATGGAGGAGGGGCAACGTTCCCACGCCAATTACATCCGTTAATAATTAGAACGGCAGGTTACACATATGCCAAAAATGCACCTAAGCACCATTCTGTAAACATGTGCAAAACTTACGCAGGAGAATGTACGCACTTAAACAGTACTTTGAGCCTGCAAATAGGTGGGATAAGGTGGGATACAAATGCAATAAATAATAACAACAACAATAATAATAATAATACTTGAAAACTCACCTTTTCCCCCATAATACAGTGCTGAGGCTGGGTGTAGCTACCGATATCCTGCATTCACCAACACACCTTTTTTCCTTCCTTTTCTTTACAGATTGTAATACTCCTGTATTTCTCTACCTCTGTTTTTATATAATACTTTACTAATTAAGGCTTATTTTAATTGTTACTTTGTGAACCACCTTGATGGCCTGACTAAAGGGCTGAACTTGAACTTGGAGGAGAGTGAGCTATGCGCATATCTCTAGCATTGGTACAAGCACTTAACCAGCTCTATAGTTGTGCCTAATCATATATGTGGTTACGTTCATATTTTACAAAAACAAGCAGGTGCTTATGTTCCTTTATAGAACTCCATGTATAGAATTTACCTCTTTAGCCCTGGCATATACACTGCTCTCCTATAGAGAGAGAGAACTCAACCCTTTAATTTTCACAAGTGGATTTTGGCATGAAAAGCATGATTTAAAGTTTAAAAGAGGCACAGAAGAGGTCTGGTTTACCAGTGCACACTATCTGATATTTCTTTAAACACAAGCATGCTCAAGACCTCCCAACCTCAGGCCTAGGCAGAGTCTAATGACAACTGTGATGCGGGATAGGGGGAGGTCTCTTCTGCACAAAACCACAGCACTTACACACCTCCGCTTGACAAATCCAGAAGCTGGCATGTCACGAGAACCAGGCAGCCGCCTCGCTTCCACATGCATCATGAAAGCCACGAAAGAGGAGGGAAATCAAATGCCAGTGGTAAAGCAAGGGAAACCCCGCAGTGTCCAGAACATATTAATAGCGCTCCTCCACCCACTGTCTGCTGCCCCCCCATCTCTTCCTCCTCCGCCTCTCAATGTGTCTTCCCACCACTCTGTCAGTCCTCTGAAGGTGTTGGCAGAGGGGATGACGAACAAACCAAAGGTTTAAAAAAGAAAACCATTCTCAGGAAAGAAAATCAAGAGATGCTAAAGTTTGGGCAGAAATAGAAACCAGTCTTAGGTTAGTAAGTGGAACCACTGGCACCTCTGTCCCAAAGCACAGCGCTCTCTGTCTGAAACCTCTACCCTGGAGAATTGGAGACAGACATTAACCTCCTAAACCCACTTGTTAAATCAGGGGGGGAAGGTTTCAGAATACCTAAGATCAGAATGAGAGACACTCTTCTAGAAACAAGAAGTGTATCTAAGCTCGGGTCTGCTTCTTTTTCTTGCCCAAGGGGGGACACGGACAACAGAACAGATGGCCACAATCAGCATACCCCTAAGGAAACTGCAAAGTAATTTTTCAGCAATAAATGGCATGAGAAAGGAGTCACTGCATTAAGCTGTAGCTTAGAGAGACTTTATAGCCCCTCTGGAGTCTGCTGCTTACCCCCCCCCCCCCCCACCAATATCCCAAATTTCTTAAGAAGCCTCTGCTGCTTATATAGCATCCAGTTTGGCTACTGATATAAATTTACTTTGGTGTGTTGCTTCAGAATAGAAAAGTAAAAACAAAAAAAGCACTAAGAGCCTCCATCGGGACAAATCCTTTAATACACCAGCAAAGATCCAAATAGTACATCAATCTCCTGCAGCATGGACCCAACACGGGCCGTGTTTCGGCCTCAGGGGTCATTAGATTAAGAACCAACGACTTCTGAGGTAGGCACTGTGCGCCGAAACACGGCCCGTGTTGGGTCCATGCTGCAGGAGATTGATGTACTATTTGGATCTTTGCTGGTGTATTAAAGGATTTGTCCCGATTTTGGAGGCTCTCAGTTCTTTTCTTTGTTTTTTGGTTTGTGCCTTGTGCTTTGAACCCTCTCTGTGCGTTTCGTATTCAGAATAGAAAAGTAAAATAGTTCAGGAGGAAACCCACTCCAGAAAATAAAGGCACAGGGTCTCTGGCTCTCTCTGTGTGACAGTTTTCAGGAATTAAATTGCAGAATGCAGGGGCCCATGAGAGAACGGAAGAGTAAAGGTGGTGTAGGAAAATACAGAAACTGAAGGGAGGGGTATTTATGTAAAATACCATAAGTCCTGTCTTGTTAAAGGTATTTTCCAGCATTGCATTATGTTACTTGGGCCTTCCCTCTCTAGCAACTTTCAGGTAATGAAAGTCAATGTACAAAACTGAAGCCATCGCATGCTTTTGGCACCTTTAGCTCCTGCAAAAGAAAACCACACCTGAGCATTGCAGGGGCGTAGCTAGGTGGGGCCATGGGAGCATGGGCCCCCCCAGATTTAGCCCTGGTCCCCTCCACTTTCGCCCCCCCCCAGGTTCCTTTGCTGGCGGGGGTCCGCAACCCCCGCCAGCCTTAGTTTTCTTCAGCGCTGGTCTCCGGCGCGTTCACTGATCTTTGCTGACAGACGTCCTGCATGCACGCTGAAGAAGACTAAGGCTGGCGGGGGGGGGGCGGCGTGGGGTCCAAAAGTGGTGGGGGAGGGTCAGTGGGGTGGGGGGTCAGCGGGCTAAAATGTGCTAAAATGTGCCCCCTACCTTGGGCTCTGGACTCCCCCTCCCACCAAGGTCTGGCTACGCCCCTGGAGCATTGAAATCTATTTTCTTTCTGCAGTACCCAAGTGGGTATAAAAACAATCCCCAAACCAAACCAAATGCCATATCAACCAGCGAAACTGAGATATGAGGTGGACGTGATGGAAAAACTGCATGTGGGCGACCTGATGGGCTCATTTTTAACAAGTAACTTATTCATATAGGGATTCTTTACGGAAAATAACAAAAAGTATTAGAACTCACTGGCTGCTGCAGATGGAAGCTGATTCTTGCAGTTAAAATTTAGCAGAGGTCAGAAATCCCCTTCTTCCTTTTTTTTAAAGCTTTCAATCTATGATACCATCTCCCAGCTCTACACTGTTCTCCTTGCCCCTCCCCCTGACAAAATGTTTTAATTCAGTGCATACAAATCTCTCTTATGAATATTCACTGTGGATATCCCAAAAACCTGACTGGCTGGGGTGCCTCCAGGATCAGATTTGGGCACCACTGTTTTAATCTACACCCTAGCTATTTACCCTTTAGCTGTCTTTAGGTTGCTGTAGGATAGCTCTCATCAGAACATGCTGGATCCTGGCTGATTCCTCCAAATGCTAGCTCAGTCGCTGGGACATCACAGCAGACCATTTAGAATCACTTTATAGGGACCAGTGAGGCACCAGGACTTAACTCAAATAGGGATCTACTGCCTTTTTTGGCTATAGGGTTTTGTTGAGACACACAGAATGAAATATGTTTTCTTTTAAAGAATATGAGGTAAACATCGGTTTTACCATTCATTGTTTTGCTTTGGTGTTTTCATTTTAACACTGAAAAGCATTATTTTTCAGTCCACAAGCCATATAAAAAAAGAAGGAAAATGAAGGGGGAGAGCGAAAATGAAAGAGGATAGAAGTATAGAGAAAAAGCAGAGAAAGAGATATAAAGAGGGGAAGGAAGGAAGGAAGGAGCAGAAGGGAAGAAAGACAAAGGAGAAAAGAGATATGGAGAGGGAATGGTAGAGACAGAGACTAATTACAAGAGGAAGAGAGAAAGGAGAAATGAGGATCAAAGGAAATATGCCCACTATGGAAGAGGAGAGATATTCCAGGTTCCCCCCTGAAAGCTTTCTGACTCTCCCACCCATCCCCTTTCAGTAGTGAACAAAGAGACCATTGTGAAATTCCCCTTCCCCTCCCCCCATATGGCCTCTGCATCAGGAATAATGTACCTTGCATCCTAAACCAGTAGGGAGGGGCCTGTAAAGAGAGCAGGAGGGAGCTGAGAGGATGCAAAGGAAAGCTGGAGGCAGGGAGAAGGGTGCAGGATGAGGCTTAGAGCCTACAAGTGTCACCTTTCCACTGGAATCAGTCTGCTCTGCCCAAGGTCTGGGAAAATATAATACAAGAAGACCCTGTCCTTTCCTACCCCTCCTCCATCACAGCATCCAATCCAAAGGAAGTTTCCACTGGCCCACCCTGCCAGAACCTCTGTACCCACCTCCCCCAGGAATTTTCCACTCATGAGTACCCTTCCTTTAGAGAGCACAGCAACACAAGCATCACAGCAGCAGAGGGGCTACCTACTGGCTCCATTTCTGCAGGTCATACCGATCCAGTCCTGGATTTACCTCACTGTGCACATGGTACAGGTTATGATGTGCTGTCCTTAGGGGGGGGGGGGTGGAGGAACAGAACTACTAGCCTCTATATACAGAGTGGAAAACTGGAACTGGATCACCATGATCCTCAAAAATTGAATGGTCCACCACCCTGCTTGATGAAACATCCCTGTTGCCCATCAAGAGCAAATGTTAGCGATTACACATAGCAAACTGGACTCATATGCAGTCAGCAAAACTGACACCCATCCCACTAGCTAAAGCTTACATTGGAGACTAGAAGGAAAGGGAGACCCCCCTCTCCATTCATTTGCATTGCCCTGTACCCAACATATTTTGGAGACTCATTGTGGCCATATCCAACCCTGATGAATTGGTAATTCTCTCAAATGGGTGAGACAACATGTCTGACTCCACTACAGTCATTTAAGCACTTTTAGTACAAGATGTGAAACAGTTCTGATCAGTTCATTTCAAGCATTCATTTACTGCACATTGAAACTGACAATTCTCAGGATGTGTACCCTCCTGATATGATCTCATCATACTGTTATATAATAACATTACAGACAAGGCCAGTTGGCCTATCCAGTCTGCCCGGGTATTCCAGTCCACATTGCCAAGGATGTATTACAGTTTCTAGCTACAGAAGCTTGGCTGCTTGACCAGTAACTGTCTGGTGACTCATGCTGAACATTTCAGGTTCAAATCTGCTGTTTACTGGGGCCAGCTGGGGGAAGGGGGTCAGGAGTGCCATAGAGATGCCATGGTGCCCCTTCCACCAGGGCTCCCCTTTAGCCAGCATGATTTATCCCTAGAGGGAGCAGTGAATGCAGAAAGTGCACCTGCAAAATCAAGAAAGCACAGCAATCCATGATTCCTGGGCAGCAGCACCGGGAAAACAGGGAAACTTTTGCAGGCCAAACACAAGAGGTAAGAAAAAGCAATATTTTCCCCTAATCACAGACCATTGGAGTGGAGGAGTAGCCTAGTGGTTAGCGCAGCAGATTCTGATCCTGGGGAACTGGGTTTGATTCCCACTGCAGCTCCTTGTGACTCTGGGCAAGTCACTTAACCCTCCGTTGCCCCAGGTACAAAATAAGTACCTGAATATAGTATGTAAAACACTTTGAATGTAGTTACAAAAAAAAAAACACATAAAGGCAGTATAACAAGCCCCATTCCCTTTCCTTTAACCCAGACCAAAAAAAATCAACATAACATCAGAGACCCAGGCTGAAGTAATAGTCTAGCAACTGGTTAAACAATAAACCAGGCAGCTGGCTCCGCAACAGGGGAGGGAGATCACTCCCAATCCCAGGGACATTATTTCAACCCTTTAGCCTTGCATGACTTACTTTGGATTTGTAGTGTGTTGGGGGGGGGGGGGTAAATCCCTTTCTCTTAGCCCCATAACCCTCCCCCAGTCTCACAGCTTCTCTTTCTAAATAGGGAAATGGTTCCTTCTGATTTTAAGTCAATTTCCATTCCCTTTGTTACAGAAGACAGAACAAGAACTAAACTTTGCAGGAATGTAAGGCACAGGCCATGAGCAGTGATGGAAGGAAATGTGAGCAGACCACAAAAAGACTGCAGAAGTCCAAAACGATAGAAAAACACCTTTAGTATGCAACAAAAGTGGAAGGTTTTGAATACAGAGCATGACTAAGCCAAGTTTTGCCAAATTACTGCTTTAGGTGCTAAAATAACTAATAGAAATATAATGAAAAAAAAAATAAATCCCCCAAATATTCAGCGCTAATTAACTGGCCAGCAACTGCTACTGGCCAGTTAAATAGCACTTAACGAGCTATCCGCAAATATTCAGTGGAAGATAGTCGGTTATCTCCCGCTGAACATTCCCAGTCAGTGCTTAGCAGTAACTAGTTATATATCGTGTGATGTAACCAGCTATCTGCTAATATTCAGCGCAACGTCATCTAAGTTTGGCGGCCAAATCAGGTCACCCAAATAGCAGGCCTATCTTTGGCCAGTTTAAACTTAACTGACCAGCACTGAATATTGGCTTAGATAGTTAAGTTTAAACCGGCCAAAAATAAACTGGATATGGTCCAGCACTCATTTCGGGGCTCAATGCCTCCCACAATAGCTAGCCAGGCTGCCTCCCACGGTCTGAATTTGAATTTCAGCCCCAATGTTACTAACTACATAAATAGATTTTTTTAAAGTATGCATGCGACAGTAGATTCAAGATGGCGTCCAAGCAGGACGTGTGACACGGACGCTCCTGAAAGCTTTTTTTATTCTTAAGTACTTTTTCTTACTGAATTCATGCCGAAAAGGAAAGGAAAGCCGAGGGGACCACCCCTCCCGAAGCAGATGGCAGCAGTCCCTGTCAGCATTTCTGGTTTCAACTCCAAACGCGGACGTTTCCGTTAGCGGGGTAAGGAAGAGCCCTGCTCAGGAGAGCGAATTATCACTCATCCCGCTGGGACCTCTGACCCCGACGATGCTGCATGCACCCGGAAGCACTGTACCAGTCCCCAAAGGCAGGGTCGATTCGAAGGAGTGGTGCGCCCCGGTGGCAACAGCGATGCCTGATACGAACTTGAGGCTGGCACAGGGTGCCCAGCGAACACCAGGAATATTGCCTGTGGAAACCATTGAGGAATTGCTGGTAACAGCAACGCAAGAAGAAGTTATTTCTTGCGCATTGGCGATCCAGCCTCTGGTTAAACCTCAGGTGTCGCTGGAGACGATTTGGACGGCCCTAGAATCTCTTCACAAGGTCTGTACCTCATTTATTACCGTCTCCTTGAATAACTCTTCGCAGATAAACTATTTAAAAAGCCAGATTGAGGGGTTATCGACAAAGCAAACTAACTTGGAAATGCAAATTGGAAAAATGACTCAACAACAAACTCTAATTTCAGGAGATTGTATATTAACCCACAGGAAACTAGAGAACTTGGAAAATCAATCAAGAAACCTGAATTAAAGATGATTAAATTTTCCAAGATCCAAATTTGTTGCTCCTAAGGATATGTTTGTCAAATTTTTGAAAGAGGTATATAAATATTCTTAACAATCACTTCCCCCACTTCAAAAAATTTACTATTTGGAAATGAAAACTACTCCACAACAGGATACTTCTAAACAGGCTAATCCGCCTGAAATACTGGATTTAACAAATTATCTTGAACAATCGATGGATAATACAGAGACCAGAGCAACGTTAATTGTAACATTTGTGTTTTTGCAAGATAAAGAATCTTTATTGAGACTTTATTTAAAAAATATTCATCCAGATTTCAAAGGAAGCAAGGTCTCTGTGTTCCCAGACATTGCTCGATGGACTCAACAGAGGCGGAAAAAATTCCTGGATATGAAACAGGAATCTCTTAATACTGGGGCGGTTTTCCAGTTACGATTTCCCTGCAAATGCATTTTGATATTCAAGGAGAAAAAAATACATATTCTTTGAACCTCAGCAACTGCGGTCTTTCCTTGATATGAAGAGAAACCAGGTTCCAATCCAAACATTGAGTCCCGAAAAAATTTAAAGGGAACCACTGCTTGTTTCTTCAATTTTATTCTTTATTGTACCAACTTCCTTTGGTTTATCACTTATCTTGAATCTACCTTATTTACTTGTGGACTATAGAATCCAGTTTAGTAAAGATTTTCTGTATAGTCTATTTCCTTAATATGAATGTATCTTTCAAAATGGATGTATCTATTCAAAGAGTGCTATCTTTGTTTAAATTGAAACTAATAAAGAAATTTAAATATAAAAGTATGCATGCTATTTTTATTATGCTGCTGCCACAGAAAGGTGGTACATCAAGCCCCATTCCCTTTCCCCTTCCCATTCTCTTATTAGTTATTTTAGCCCCTAAAGCTAAATTTGGCAAAACTTGGCTAAGTTGGGCTCTGTGTTCAAAACCCTCCACTCTTGTTGCACAATAAAGGTGTTTTTGTTTTATTTTGAACTTCTGTAGTTTTTCTGTGGTCTGCTCATCATTTCCTTCGGTCCAGATTTGGCAGACCGCCTGCCCACTTGTTTTTTTGGGACCACGAGCAGCGATGGCCAGGAGGAAGTGGGCAGCAATAATAGATCAAAGGTCCATCAATGTGATGAATCAAACTCTTTATTAATAAGGCCACTTGAAACCAGGTGTCCAACGACCCAACAGAGCTGTGTTTCAGCACTATGCCTGCCTCAGGGGTACAAAGGAGCCTCAATAGCTGCACTAGGGGGAGTCTTTTACTAAGCGTCGGTAAACCCAATGCAGGATTTACGCTCGTTAAACCGGATGTACCGCCAGCACGTGCCATCACCCAGTGGGAATCGGGCAGTGCCGCGCGCTGCCTGGTTACCACCGGGTTAGTGCGGGAGCCTGCTCCCCCCCCCAAAAAAAAAATGCCCGCAGAGCAAGTGCTTCACTTGCCCCACAGCCATTTCTTTAAAAAAAACAACAACAGCCTTTTACCCACTGCTGTAAAAAGGGGGCCTCAGCACACATCAAACACATTTTGCTGCAGCTTAGTAAAATGACCCCTAGCTGTATAGAAGCTCAGTCAAGTGTGCAAAGACAGAACAGATGTATAAGACCCTCTGTTCTTGAGAAAAATAACAGGTCCTTTACTCTGTTAAATCTATGCACAGTTGACTGAGCACTTATACATCTAATGCAGATCTTGAGGCTCCTTTTTGGACCCCTGACCAGGGCTGGCTCACCATTAGGCAAACAAGGTGGTCACCCAGGGCAGCAAAGAGCAGCAGCAGTCACAGCAAAACAATACAGCCTGATGGCTACAGAAACTCAAAGAACCCCGAGTCTGTACTTTTACCTGCAATTTTCAAACAGCTCATTTGCCGTTGAAAATGCACTTGTTCTGTATATACTGTGTGTGTTGTGTTGTGCTTCTTGGAATGCATGGTTTCTGCCCTGTCTGTCATGGACTTCTTTTCTGTTCAGTTTGATGTCTTATGATATTTTGTAAATTGCTGTGATCTGCTGTTTTACCTAAGCAGTATAGTAAATTGTATAATAAACAAACATATTTACAAAACAAAGTTTAATATTTTTTGTAGGATTGTTCTGGGAGTGGTGGGGTTGAGATGATCCTGATTCTTGAGTTTAGTTACAAAACTCTTGGGGGGGGGGGGGCACTAGGAATAGAAAAGTTAGGTTAGAGGGGGCCACAAGGCTAGAGGTTCACCTATGGTGCTTAACACCTTTGCACCGGCCCTGCCCTGATGCAAGCACATTGCCGAAAAATGTTTCAAGTGGCCTTATTAATAAAGCGTTGAATTCATCACAGCTTTGATCTATTATTTCTGTCTACTTCCTCCTGGCCATCTCCACTCTTCACCTGTGGATTTCTTTAATGAGACTAGATCAAATGTGTCTGCCAAATCTTTTAAATATATCTCTGCCCTCGCACACATTTTCAAGCATTCACAACCACTCCTAACACACATATCACATATAAACCCACCCCGTCATACACATCACACACATGCATATACACTCCCTTACACACATCACACAAATACCCATGCATGAGTTATTTGGAGGAGTGGCCTAGTGGTTAGAGCACCGGTCTTGCAATCCAGAGGTGGCCAGTTCAAATCCCAGTGCTGCTCCTTGTGATCTTGGGCAAGTCACTTAACCCTCCATTGCCTCAGGTACAAACTTAGAGATTGTGAGCGCTCCTGGGACAGAGAAATATCCAGTGTACCTGAATGTAACTCACCTTGAGCTACTACTGAAAAAATATAAATAAATAAAATAAATGCATCACACACATACAACCATCACATACTCATATTCCTAAACTACACACCCATTGTTCTGACATATCACAAATACACTCTTACACACATACCATATACAAACCCACCCCCATCATATACAAACACCCATGCATCACATAAGCACACCCTCATACCCCTAACAAACTGCACAACCACCTACGCACATACCATGTACATATCCTTAACACACAAATACACTTCCACAATAGTCCCCAAGTACATTCTCTCTCTCTCTACTCCCCCCCCCCCCCCCACACACATATATAGTAGTTTCTGGAAATGTGACGGGCTGTGGGGGAGTGAACTGGTCTCCAGTACAGAGAAGGAATAATTCCCCCACCCCAATCTATATTTGGGACAGAGGCACTAGACAACTGCCACTATACAGTATTCTATGAAAATGCTCTTTCCATGCCTTTCAGCCCCAGTTCAGGTGTTTCACAACGGTCCATGCTGACGACATCCAAGTGGCCATTCCCTTAGATACCTGTGCACACCCCCCCCCCCCTCCGGTTGAGATTTGTACTATCAATGACAAAGTCACTTGGATTTCAGACTGGCTCAAGGAACAAACTGGTTCTGAATCCAACCAAGTCCAAATTCATATTTGTTCAGCACAAAATGAGTCCTACTCAATCTACACCCATTTTTTTTCTCGCAAACATTCCTGTGCCCCAGGTTGACACTGTCCATATTCTTGGAATACTTGTAGACTCCAACCTCTCATTTCTCCCACACATCTCTCAGGTAACAGACATTCTTTCTACAAACTACGACTCATTCGCTCTATCCATTCTCTGATCCTCCCAACAGCGCTTAATGTATTGGTTCATTCTTTGGTCATTTCACAATTAGACTACTGTAATTTCCTCTACATGGGCCTTTGAGTCAAGGATATATGCCACCTACAGACTATTCAAAACACTGCCGTATGTCTAATTTCCAAATACATAAATATGACCACATCACCCCTTATCTTAGAGAAGCTCATTGGCTTCCTGTTACTCATCGTATCACCTAAAAAATCCTGCTGCTCATCTTCAAAACCCTGAGCGCCGGACAGTCCCTTTATCTCTTCCGTTACCTTATCCCTTGTAGCCCAGCGCACACACAATACAACCAATACAACCAATTTGTGGTACCCAACCACTGAGAAATAATCCATGAGAACACTAGACATGTTATCTTTAGTGTGCAAGGGCCACAGCTTTGGAATTCCCTTCCTGTTCCTCTCCTTCTACAGACATTGCTCAACAAATTTCAAATGGACCTTAAGACCCATTTATTTAAATATGCATACCATTAATGTTTGTATCTGCTTCTGGTGTAGGGTTGCCAACTAGATCCAGATTCGCCTGACAGGGTTGATCCAGTCCTGGGCTTACCCCAATGCATGCAGGGACTTTTAAGCCTTGATTTTCTTAGAAAATTCAATGGTGAAATCAGAACCACAAGTCCCTGCATGCAGTGGGGTAGGGTTACCATATTTGCCCTGACAAACAAAGAGGACACCAATAGTCACACCTCTCCCCACCACCACACCCCTTCCCCACCCCCTGCCATGCCCCCTCTCCACCCCCATGCCACACAGTCACCTTGACTTGACCCTCCCTAAATGAAAGCCATCCCCTTCTATATATTTCCCTCCCCCCCCCCCAAAAAAAAATCTTTTTCCAGCCTCCCTATACCCACCTTTTCAGCAGTTCTCTCACCCCCTACTACCCACATTGCACATCCCTTCCCTTATTGTGCCCAGGTGGTCTAGTGGCCTCTTTGGGGCAGGAAAGGAGCCCACTCTTTCCTACCTGGTGATGCCGCTGCCCGCTCGCTGCATGTGCCGCTTCAAAATGGCTGCCGACACTTCAAGTGGTGACCTCGCAAGACTTCTGGAAGTCTCAAGAAGTCACCACTTAAAGTCTCAGCAGCCATTTTGAAGTGGCGCCGGTAGCAATCGGGAGACTTACTTGTCCTCTTTTTGAGGATACTGTGGGACATCCGATTCCAGCCTGCCCGTTTGTCCTCAAAACCGGACAAATGGGCAGCTGGAAAAACCTATCCAGACGTTCCACAGTGTTCTGTAAAAGAGGACATATCCGGGTAAACCCGGACATATGGTAACCCTACAATGGGGTAAGCCCAGGACTAGATCAACTCCATCGGGCAAATCTGTAACTAGTTGGCAACCCTATTCTGGTGAGTTTCCAGGAAGTACCCTGTAAATACCTGTAGCATCCCTTTCATTCTCCCCCCCCCCCCCCCCCCATCTGTCCTATCTATTACTGTACCCTCTACCTTCTGCCCGAAAAGTGTATCTATTTTCCTATTCCTTTCTTAATTTTTAGATGTAAGCCGCCCTGAAGGCCTTCCATAGGGCAGCAGGATAGTAAAACTATAATAAAACTTGAAAAAAGCTAAATAACATTGTATAAATTAAGCATAGAAACATCACAAGCAAGTAAAGTCCAGCCAAGCCCATAAACCGCTACTAAATGGACTTGGGAAAAACCCACAATTCCGGGAATAACATGTATAGAATGTTTGTACGTTTGGGAAGCTTGCCAGGTGCCCTTGGCCTGGATTGGCCGCTGTCGTGGACAGGATGCTGGGCTCGATGGACCCTTGGTCTTTTCCCAGTGTGGCATTACTTATGTACTTAAACACATACAACAGGCAAGAGTTTCCCAATGAATCTGAAGAGCAAGGAGACACCAAACTCACTAAATAACAATTACCAGGGTGCAGGATTTGTGCCTTCCTGCCCCTCAACACCCTGCAGGGCCAGTCTCATATTAAGCATCGCTCCATATTAAGCATCACTCCATGGCAGTCTGCCTCTGTCTGGTTAACTTTATTGCATCAGCCTGGGGTTCTCACCCAGGCTGGGAATCACATTTCAAAAAGAAGCAGATTGTGGGTAAATAATTATCACTGCCTGCCAGATGTCACTGTGGTGGGAGTGAAACCTCTTTCCAATCAACAGATGCAGGAGAGAAACACACAGCACTGCACCCAGACCCCATACCAGGGAGGGGGAAGAAGGGGAGAGAACAAGAACCCTTACTAGAATCTCACAGACAGCTCTGCCCCTGCTATTCCGGTACTGAGACCCCTAAACACAGCTCTGCCAATGCACCTCACGCCTGCCCTGCAGCACCCCCTGCTATTCCAGTACTGAGACTCTCCCCCCCCCCCATACACAGCTCTGCCAATGCCTCTCGTTCCTGCCCTGCAGTACACCAGTACAAAACATGCAGACAGTAGCACACTAGTATTATAGGTTATATTAGCTCAAGCCTGGGAGGTGTAGCAAGACCTAGGACCTAGATAAACCTGTGTGAGGAAAGCAGGCTTCTCCCCAGCAATTAAGTACCTGACAAAAAAAATCAGAGGCCAGCCACATGGAACAAAAGCAGAAAACCATGCACTTCCAACACTCAATTGTTAAAATTACCACTTGAGAGATTCAGATTGATGGCAACTGCTGCATGCAACCATGTGGAATATCTGTGTCACCTAGTGGCCAGATTAATACATAGAGAGCTGCAGTTTGTGGTCCCTGGGTGAGAAGCATCACTGGATGTTGAGGGGGGGAGGGGGAGATAAATATCCCAGGGGTATTTGTTAATGAAGGCTCATGGCCCTAGCTCTCTTGAACTGGAACCCCATCGGAGGAGAAAAACTGCTCCTACGCCCCCCCTCACCCCCCAAATGCAAAGGGGCAGAAGTTATCTGAACTTCCAGTAGTAAAGTGTAGGTTCCTGATCCACTAAGCTTAGTCAGCAGCACCAGTACGGGAGGTATCAGAGGGTTGGTGTGTCAGTGCATTCACTATCAAAGCTGCCAAGTTACCCATTCCAGGAGGGAGACTCATTTTTTGGCAGGTCCTGGTTTTAAACTTAAATCCCAAAGCAGTGTAGTATTTGTAGTCCATGATTCTAGCCATTGAAATCAGTGCTGTAGATTCCATAATGCACCAGGATGAGGTTGGCAGAAATCAACTGGCCAAAACGTCTCCCTCCTGGAATGGCAGCTCTGCACTTACCAGGTGGCCCAGCAGGTGACACTGGGAGATGGGGCACTACTGGATTCAGAGAAAGTCCCATCCCCCATCTATCTGCTACATCACCCCATATGTAAGCTGTTTGGTGATAGAAATCTCCCTTTCCCCAGCTCACTGGCTAACTGCCAGTCTATGGAAGTCTTCCTCCAGTGATAACTGGGGGTGATAACCATGATTATATCTCAATCACCAGAGGCAAAGCCTTTCACACACTGTTACACATGCACACCATATACAGCTATACAGAAACAAAGCCAAAGAATTACACAGCTGCAAACCCTTAAACACACACACATACAACCATACAAACACAACCAAAGAATCACATACACTGCTACAACCCTATAACACACAGACAAACCAAAAAAATCAAACACACTGCTGCAAACCCTATGACAGAGATACACACAGCCATACAAACACACACTGCCACAACTCTATCACACACACAAAACCAAAGAATCACACACACTTGCTGCAAATCCTATAACATACATGCACACACACACAACCATACAAACACAACCATAAAGAATCACACACACAGCTACAACTCTATAACACACGCATACAAACACAACTGAAGAATCACACATGCTGCTGCAAACCGTACAACACACACACAATCATACAGTCACATACACACAGATACAAAACCTTTAACACACATGCACAAAACCATACAGTTTTACACACATATATAGTTACAAATCCTGCAAAATGTACATACACAAAAGTACAATCACACATACACAAACAGCCACAAACCGTGTAACAGTCAGTTCCGCTCTCCCCCACGCCTGCTGGAGACTGCTGAGATATCTTGTACCAACAACAAGGCCCCCGACTCATCCTGTCCTCACCCCCACACCAAAGTCAATGTTGACCCCCTTCCCCTCCCCAGACCCTGATCAGGGCACGGTGGCGCTTCCCAGTGTGCTGCAATACATCTGGTAACATTATAAAGATCAGACAAGGAGTATCTGTGAGGATTTCCGATTCCGACCCCCCCCCCCACGAGCCTGACTTCCCCTTTACACTCCTGTAAGAAAGCCAAGCCCTTAAACCGCATCCCCAACCGGTTCCCCACACCCCTGACCCCCCCCCCCCCCGCATGAAAGGGACTATCTGCCTGGGGGAGATCAATCATCAAACATTTTTTAAAGGGGGGGGGGAGACATTGTGCCCAACCTTAAAAGCGATGTCCCTGGTGCGATCGATGCGAGTCCTCCTAGTCAGGGACTCAATCCGAGACATATTCTCATGGGCTGAGCTGATCCACGGTATCCGAGGGGTCCTTCCCCTGCTCCCTTCGTGCATTAAAAGCCTCCGCCAGTATGAGAAAGCAGCAGAGACAAACCGAGATGAGAAGCCAGGCTGAAGAGGTTCATGCACAGGAAGTTAGAGCTGCTGCCAAAGCTGCAATAATGCATTATTCAAATCATTCTCCTCCTCCTCCTCCTCTTCTGCCTCTTCCCACTAGATGAGGGGTGGAGAAAAGTATTTGCTCTTCCCCTCCTACACCCAAGAACTGAGAGAAGGGAGGGCAACCCTTGCGCTGCCTGGGGAATGGGCAACGAGTCTCATTCACAAGTTTCCGTGTCGTCGGAGGGTTCCCTAGATCTAGACAGCCTGACCCAAAAATGGTTGGAAAGATGTAGCTGCAGCCAGTAAAAGATGAATCAGGGAGAAAAAAAAAATATTTCGGCTGCTACCTCATCTGAAGCTGAAACCAGGAGGACGCAAGTTTCACACAGACAGGAAACTGTGCAAGATACCAGGCTGCAAACCGTGCCAGCACATCTCTCAGGATCTCAGCCACCCCCACAGCATGCACATTCAGCATAAAGGGGCCAGAAGCCTACTCTGGTTTTGATATTAAGGGGAGGGAGCACACCTTTTGTAAAATGCCTTTGTATTGCTCCATGGTGCACCTCGAATATTGTGTTCAATTCTGGTCGCCGCATCTCAAAAAAGATATAGTGAAATTAGAAAAAGTACAGAGAAGGGCGACGAAAATGATAAAGGGGATGGGACGACTTCCCTATGAGGAAAGGCTAAAGCGGTTAGGGCTCTTCGGCTTGGCGAAAAGGTGGCTGAGGGGAGATATGATAGAGGTCTATAAAATAATGAGTGGAGTTGAATGGGTAGATGTGAAGCGTCTGTTCACGCTTTCCAAAAATACTAGGACTAGGGGGCATGCGATGAAGCTACAATGTAGTAAATTTAAAACGAATCGAAGAAAGGTTTTCTTCACTCAACGTGTAATTAAACTCTGGAATTCGTTGCTAGAGAATGTGGTAAAGGCGGTTAGCTTAGTGGAGTTTAAAAAAGGTTTGGACGGCTTCCTAAAGGAAAAGTCCATAGACCGTTAATAAATGGACTTGGGGAAAATCCACTATTTCTGGGATAAGCAGTATAAAATGTTTTGTACATTTTTGGGATCTTGCCAGGTATTTGTGACCTGGATTGGCCACTGTTGGAAACAGGATGCTGGGCTCGATGGACCTGCTTATTCCAGTACCTGCTCCAGCCTGCCTGCTCCAGCTCATCTGCTCCAGCGTGTTCCAATCCACCTGAACCAGCTTCTCCCTGCCTGTCTCAGTCCATCTGCTCCAGACTGCCTGCTCCAGCTTCTCCATGCTCGTTCCTATTCATCTGCACCAGCTGCTCCAGCCAACCTGCTAGCTTGTCAGCCATTGACTTACTTGCCTACTAGCTTACTAGCTTACCACCTGCCTCTCCCTGCTCGTTCCTGTCCATCCTCACCAGCTTGCTTCACCCCGCCTACAAGCTTGCAGCCACTGCCACACTTGCCTGCCTCCTAACCTGCCAGCCACGCACTTACCCACTCTCCAGTACATCAATCCCACCAATTCCAAGCCTCCGGCTCTTCGCTCTGTCACTACACTTACACCTGTCACACTGTAACCACTACTTATGGCCCCTGTCCACATCTTCTTCCTTGCCCTGTCCCTTCCTAATCTTTTTCCCCTCCCCTTACAGCTGTCTACCGCTGGAACCCATTGCCCACCTGTGTTCCCTCCCATCCTGCCCGCTACGGCATCCCTCACCACCTCACCATCTCTCCTGTCCCCCTCCTCCTTCCTAGCCCTTAATCTCCAACATCTCCTTCCTACCATTAACCCTTCACCATTCCTCCTATGTGCACCCCGTCTTCGTCGCCTTCGTCGCCCGACCTCCCCCACCCTCCTCCGCACTCTCTTGCTCCTCCTCCTGCTATCCGCGGGAGACATTAACCCTAATCCAGGCCCCCCCCACCTGTCCTCCTCCTTTCCATTCAAACGCTTCCGTGATGTCTCCAACCTCGTCCCTATTCCCCTCCTCCCCCCCTCTTCCCTCCCCTTCTCATGTGCCTTGTGGAATGCCCACTCGATCGGCAACAAACTGCCCTTCACCCACGATCTCTTCATCTCTCGTTCCCTCCAACTGCTCGCCCTAACTGAAACCTGGCTCTCCCCTGACGACTCTGCCTCAGTCGCGGCCCTCTGTCATGGAGGCTATCTCTTCTCCCACACTCCCCGCCCAGATGGCCGCGGTGGAGGCGTCGGGCTACTTCTCTCACCCTCCTGTAGTTTCCAACCCCTCCTCCTACCGCAGTCTCACTGCTTCTCGTCCTTCGAAGCTCACTCCATCCGGCTATTCCATCCATTACCACTCAGAGTTGCAGTCATCTACCGCCCCCCTGACAAACCCCTCTCTTCATTCCTTACTGACTTCGACGCTTGGCTCACCGTCTTTCTTGATCCCGCATCTCCTTCCCTCATTCTTGGTGATTTTAACATTCACGTTGACAACCCATCCAATGCCTACGCTTCTAAATTCCTTACTCTGATATCCTCCTTTAACCTCCGACTATGCTCTACCACCCCTACTCACCGTGATGGCCATTGTCTCGACCTCGTTCTCGTCTCTTCCTGCTCACCTTCCAATTTCTGCACCTCAGTCCTTCCTATCTCAGATCATCACCTAATTACCCTCACACTTCATCACCCTCCCCCTCAACCTCGCCCAACTATAACCACGGCCTTCAGGAATCTCCAAGCTGTCGACCCCCCTACCCTATCCTCCCACATCTCCAATCTCTTCCCTTCCATCTCGTCTTCTTGAATCTGTCGACACGGCTGTCTCTACCTACAATGAAACTCTCTCCACCGCTCTGGATACCCTAGCACCATCTGTCTCTCGCCCCACTAAGCGCACTAATCCGCAGCCCTGGTTAACCCCCTGCATCCGTTACCTTCGCTCCTGCACCCGATCTGCTGAACGACTCTGGAGGAAATCTCGCACCCTATCAGACTTTACCCATTACAAATTCATGCTATCCTCCTTCCAATCCTCCCTATTCCTTGCCAAACAGGAATATTATTCTCAATTAACCAATTCTCTTGGCTCCAACCCTCGTCGCCTCTTTGCCACCCTCAACTCCCTACTTAAAGTACCCTCCGCTCCCACCCCTCCCTCACTCTCTCCTCAATCACTAGCTGACCACTTCCGCGATAAAGTGCAGAAGATCAACCTTGAATTCACTTCCAAGCCTTCTCCTCCCTGTGACTTCTTAACCCACTCCCTCAACCAACCTAACCCGGCCTCCTTTTCCTCCTTCCCTGAGATCACCGAAGAGGAAACTGCTCGCCTTCTTTCTTCCTCCAAGTGCACCACCTGTTCCTCGGATCCCATTCCCACCAATCTGCTTACCAACATCTCTCCTACAGTTATCCCCTCAATCTGTCACATCCTCAACCTCTCTCTCTCCACTGCTACTGTCCCTGACACCTTCAAGCACGCAGTAGTCACACCACTTCTCAAAAAAACCATCACTTGACCCCACCTGTCCCTCCAACTACCGCCCCATTTCTCTTCTACCCTTCCTCTCCAAATTACTTGAACGTGCTGTCCACAGCCGTTGCTTTGACTTCCTCTCCTCTCAGGCTGTCCTCGACCCGCTTCAATCTGGCTTTCGCCCACTACACTCGACAGAAACAGCACTCTCTAAAGTCTGCAATGACCTGTTCCTCGCCAAATCCAAAGGCCATTACTCCATCCTCATCCTCCTCGACCTATCCGCCGCCTTTGACACCGTCAATCATAATTTACTTCTTGACACACTGTCCTCATTTGGGTTCCAGGGCTCCGTCCTCTCCTGGTTCTCCTCGTATCTTTCCCAACGCACCTTCAGAGTATCTTCTAATGGCTCCTCTTCCACCCCCATCCCGCTCTCTGTTGGGGTTCCCCAAGGATCTGTCCTTGGACCGCTTCTCTTCTCGATATACACCTCTTCCCTTGGCTCGTTGATCTCATGTCATGGTTTCCAGTACCATCTCTATGCCGATGACACCCAGCTTTACCTCTCCACTCCCGACATCACAGTTGAAACCCAGGCCAAAGTTTCAGCCTGCCTTTCCGACATCGCTGCCTGGATGTCCAACCGGCATCTGAAACTGAACATGGCAAAGACTGAGCTCCTTATCTTTCCACCCAAACCCTCTTCTCCTCTTCCCCCACTTTCTGTCTCTGTTGACAACACCCTCATCCTCCCCGTCTCTTCAGCACGCAATCTCGGAGTCATCTTCGATTCCTCCCTCTCCTTCTCTGCCCATATCCAACAGACAGCTAAGACCTGTCGCTTCTTCCTCTATAATATTAGCAAAATTCGCCCTTTCCTCTCTGAACAGACCACCCGCACCCTCGTCCACTCGCTCGTTACCTCTCGTCTTGACTATTGCAACCTTCTCCTCGCTGGCCTCCCGCTTAGCCACCTATCCCCCCTTCAATCTGTCCAAAATTCCGCCGCACGTCTTATCTACCGCGTGAACCGATACTCTCATATCACCCCCCTCCTCAAGTCGCTTCACTGGCTCCCAATCCACTACCGTATACAGTTCAAGCTTCTTCTATTGACCTTCAAGTGCACTCAATCTGCTGCCCCCCATTACCTCTCTACCCTCCTCTCCCCGTATGTTCCCACCCGTAACCTCCGCTCTCAGGACAAATCACTCCTATCTGTACCCTTCTCCACCACCGCTAACTCCAGACTCCGCCCCTTCTGCCTCGCAGCACCTTATGCCTGGAACAGTCTTCCTGAGCCCATACGCCATGCGCCCTCCCTGCCCATCTTCAAGTCCTTACTCAAGACCCATCTCTTCTCCCTTGCTTTTGGCGCCTAACCACCTTCCCCATTCCTGTTACCTACACTGACTGCGTAGTCTGTTACCGTTAGATTGTAAGCTCTCTTGAGCAGGGACTGTCCCTCCCCGTGTTTAAACTTGTACAGCGCTGCGTAACCCTGGCAGCGCTATAGAAATGCTAAGTAGTAGTAGTAGTTGGTCTTTCCCAGTATGGAAATACTTTATGTACTTATGTAGGCATCAGTGTGAACCTGAAGGGCTGATTTTGCATAGGTGCCATTCAAAATCCGTTTGGGAGAGGGGCTGCTCCTCTTGCACCCCACCTAGCTATATGCCTCTGATGGAGGGGGCAACCAACCTGCTCATCCTGCTCTAAAGCTAGCCCTGAAGGGGGTAAATATGCATACAAAACATGAAGAGGGATCCTAAATCAGTGAATTGCATCAGAATGAATAACCCTCCACAGATACAATAATAATAATAAACAATTTATATATATATCTCCTCCCAGTAGCTCGGACAGTTTGCAATTAATTAAGAACAAGAAAGGTCTATTTACCTTTCTGAAACAAATTTTAAACAATAAGGAAAGTTTCCACATAAAATCAAATCTGAAATAAAAACACTCTAAACTATAAACAGTAGGGTCACATGATGGCCTGTACAAAAACTAGGGAAACTATGTAGAAAATATCCAAGTTTTTAATAAGATAAAACATTGGAGGGAAGAACAAGAGATACTCCTGGAGTGGGTGGGTGGGAAGGGATAATTTTTCTGGCTCACCCCCTTCCCTGTTCGCTGACTTCATGATCAGAAAAGGAGGTGTCTGGGTCTGTCCCTCGCTTCCCAGATAGAGCAGCATTAACTCTCCAAGGTCAACAGAGCAAAGAACTGAACGGTTCCAGAAAAAAAAACGGCAAAAAGATTCACCTAATACTGCACAAATATTAATCTCTTAGCAACTGTTCAACCTGTTCCACATGAATAGTTGGGAACTCAACACCTCTCAAAATGCTCTAATTACAAAGCTTTGTAACTGTAGTTTATAATGAACTCCCAGTAACATTTCCAGTCCCCAGGGTCCTTGTGAACACAAGGCTTTTTAATCTAGTGTTCTCAGCTGGCCACATTTTGCTAAATAAATGTACCAGTGGATTTTGGGCTTGCTCGCACATTGGCCCTCCCCTTCCCCAAGCCAGCCTCCTTACAGTGGGAAGCCACTGCAGAAATTATAAGCCAGGCAGGCATCAGGGTGTCCTGAGTTTAAAAACTAGGATCAACATGTTAATGTGCAGCCGCTGTCCCATGAGTAAAGCAGAAGGTCAGAGGAAAATTTAGGGTCTGACTTTGGGACCGGATAGGATTTCTCTGTGGTGCAACAGTGGTGTACGAAGGGTTGGGCGGGTCAGTGGAGGCAGTCCACCCCAGGTGCAAGCTGCAAGGGGGTGCAGGGAGCAGCCACGCCGCTGTCCGCTCCACCAGTTCCCTGCTCCCCCTGACGTTACTTCCTGTCCCAGGACAGAGGACTGGCGGAGCCGACAGACGCAGAACTCTCTGCATCCCCAGGAGGTGATGCGTCAGGGGGTGGTGGAAGTGATGTGTTGGAGGGGTGATGCACTGGGAGGGGTGAGCAGCGGCAATCCGCCCCGGGTGGCAGCCGACATAGGAACACCACTGTAGAGCAATGTCTCCAATGTGTTAGTTTTGCACATACTGTGACAGAAATGATTCTAGGCGTAACCATTGATCATCAGTTTACATTTGAGCAGCATGCATCCAAGGTCCTTGCTAAATCCTTTTCAACTCTCTGGAAGCTTAAACGCTTCAGGCCTTACGTTCCATCTGGAATCCTCAGACTCCTTGTTCAATCTCTAGTTATATCACAATTAGACTACTGTAATGCTGTTTACTCAGGTTGTAAGGAATGGGTTCTAAAAAGACTCCAAACTGCTCAAAATATAGCTACCTAATTTATTTATAAATTACCATGTTTTGAAAGAGTCACTCCTTTGCTAATTAGATTGCAATGGCTCCCCCATTAAAGCCAGGGTTTCGTTCAAGCTCTGTACCTTTATCTTCCAAATATTACATGGATTAGCTCCAGACAATATGCACCAGTTAATAGAACTACCATCACGTAATGCTTTCCTTAGAGTCAGAGATTTCTTAAGACTCCGTTCGCTGAACTTTAAAGATATCATCTACAAATCAGTACTTACTACAGACCTCCTATATCGGAATGAAGGGGCCCTGTTTACTAAGCAGTGCTAAGGGCACGCTAGTGTTTTTAGCATGCACTGATTAGCACATGCTAAACGCTAAAGTCACCATAGAAACATATGGGTGACTCTAGCATTTGGCGTGTGCTAAAAACACTAGTGCACCCTAGTAAATAGGGTCCTAAATGTTGGAATTCTGTCCCTAAATCTGTTAGAGTCCATCCTAATTTACATGCAGTTTTGAAAGATGCTAAAAACTCATCTCGTCACAAATTCATTCCAAAATTCATCACACTAGCCCAAAATTTTCAGATCAAATGAATTGGCTGACAATCTTGAATCCTCTTCATACTTTGACCTTATAAATTCTTACATTGGTATATTCTGTTTAATAATTTGTTAATCCTTGCACTTAACCCCATTATATTATGACAATTATATTGTCTTTCTGTTTTCATAGCTAAATTGTAAGCCACATTGAACTCAACACGTTTTGGGATGATGTGGGATATAAATGTCAGAAATAAATACATATTGACTTAACTGGCTATGTGTTAGCCAGCTTAAAAAAAAACAAAACAGATATTCAATGCCAAAGCCAGGACAGGGCCCAGTATTGAATATCTGGGAATAATGCTGGCGATGGGCAGCAAAACATTCACTCTCGCTGGCTGAATATATGGAGGTGTTCTGGATGGAGGCAGATGATAGGATTATATAATAGGACTACAAATCCCTGTAATCCTGTAGTTCCCTGTAAAAGGCTCTTTCAGAGCACATGTCTTATGGGACTCTTTCTCTTGGTTTGCCGTGTTCTCTGTGCATGCTGGGCAAGTTGCCCACCCTTTCTTTCTTAATTGGGTCTAGAAAGTTAGTCTGCAGCATTATTTCCTCTGTGAACTGAAACTACTGCCTATGCTGTATTCTTCTGTATGGTGGCGTACCAAGGTGGGGGCGGTCCGCCCCGGGTGCACGCCGCTGGGGGGGTGCCACGCGCCTGTCGGCTCTTCGTTTTCATGCTCCCTTTGCCCCGGAACAGGTTACTTCCTGTTCCGGGCAGAGGGAGCATGAAAATGAAGAGCCGGCAGGCGCGCGGCACACACCTCCCCCCCCCCCAGCGGCGTGCACCCGGGGGGGGTTCTTTCGCCAAGGGATCGGGGGTTCTTTCGCCGGGGGGGACGTCGTGCTGTTCCGGGGGGGGGCAGGCCGGGTGTCAGCCCCCCTAGGAACGCCACTGCTTCTGTATAATCCTTTCAAGCTACTGTGACGCTATTGAGATTTCACCAATATAAAGTACAAAACAGCATTACTACTCAGCATATGGCTGAAAATCTCCCAGCCTCTTATGCTTTGGAGAGAGCTGGTTGAGAACAGAATTCCAGTTTGCAAGGCAAAACTGTTGTCCATATGAACATATGAACTGTAAGCTATTTTTACTTATTTAATTAATGCATTAAACAAGATTTTGGTTCCAGACTTCTGAGCCTTCTCATAGTGATGTTCTATACTCTGGTTGAAACTAAATGTCAAGCGTAGTGTAGGTAATACTTTGCAATGATAGAAAAGGGGAATTGTATTTTGTTATTTATGTAAACCACTTGACCTGCTTGGATAACTGGTATATCAGGTACTAATATAAACATTATGATATTCTTTGACTAATTATCTATTCCTTTCATAACAATTCCTGTTTCTTTTCTGGCTGCTGCTGTACACTGAGCAGAAGATTTCAACATATTGTCCACAATGAGGCTTAGATCCTTTTCCGGGATAGTGACTCCTAATGTGGAATCTAGCATTGTGTATCTATAGTACAGAGGGAAGTGATGAAAAACAGGTTCAAAGGTTGGGTAAAAGACAGGGGAGTGGGGGGAGTCGGTACTAGTTTAAGTCTGGTAATTTAAGGTGGTATAAACCTAGACAAGGGAGTCTGGGCTTTTTCTACCATCACTGCCAAAACACATTCTTCTTGTGGATAAGATCTTCCAATAAACTTAACCTCAAATATTGGATGTCCTTGGTCTGTTGTTTTCTGAACGGCCAGGTTCTGTTCCCACTCCTATTTTAAGATATTCAAAACATCCAAAAATCTATATATAACTGTAAAATGGATTTATAGATTGAAATCTTTGAAATCCACAGGTTTAAATAATCAGGTGGATTGAAAAATGTTTTTATAGGTTAAGCTGGGAAAATTGCAAGAGAGGATGTGTTTATTTTGGGTCTTGGTAGTTTATGTAAGTTAGACATATGATATATCAATAACATTAGAAAAGTTAGAAATTATGACATGTCAATAGTATTAGAAAAGTGTGGTTGTAGATCAACTTTGAGTAAAAGACCGTTAGGAGCCAGAGGATATTGTTATGGTTAGTACATGGATGTTCCTCACTGAAATAATTAGCTAGTTTTTTATGATGTCATATGTTAGGCACTAGAGGTAGTAGAGACATATAAGTCAGTGTCAGGGAAGAAATATCATCAAGAGAAGAAAGTATAAATGTGTACGTAGAGAAAGAATGACATGGCATTCAGTGGCACAATCTGGATAGTACTGATGTGGTACTCAGTGGCTAGCGCTAATGTGATGTTCAGCTGCTAGCGCTAATATGATATTCAGTGGTATTCAGCAGCACTATCCGGATAGCTCTAACGTGGTATTCAGTGGCACTATCCAGATAGCACTAACATGGTATTAAGTGGCACTATCCAGATAGCATTAACGTGGTATTTAGTGGCAGTAACCAGATAGCACTAACGTGATATTCAGTGGCACTATCCAGATAGCACTGATGTGGTATTCAGTGACACTATCCAGATAGCACTGATGTGGTATTCAGTGGCAGTATCCAGATAGCGCTGCTGAATACCATGTCAACACTATCTGAATTGCGCTGACATGGTATTTAGTGGTACTACCTGGATTGTGCTGATGTGGTATTCAGTGGCACTATCTGGATAGTGATGCTGAATATCAGCAGATAGCCACAGCTAAGTGAAATATAGTGAGAATGAAGTTATCTAGATAGTTAAGAGAGATCAACTAGCTACCAACAAGAAGACAGTTTAACATATCCCACTGGGGGTTAGCTGTGGCACAAAGCTGCTCTCTGCAGCCAGGTTATGAATCGATGCAAGGGGCAAATTCACAGGTGTAGAGGACAGAGCCACGGGAAGTAAAAAGCAGTGGAGAAGTAACAGGATGGAATTTTAAAATAGCCTGCTTTTTCCTCCCAGTTCAACTATTTCTAGGCACTGGCCTACAGCCAGCAAGTATAGAAAATACTCCAGATTCAAGAACCATGACTGCTCTGAGGAACAAGCAGTGTGGCCTTATGAGACTGCAGCTCAGTGAGACAGAGAGTGGCAGGAAATGCATCTGGGACACAGAGAGAGTGCAGGAAAGAGAGACGGGGGGGGGGGGGGGGGGGGGGGGGGGGGGGGGGGAGAGAGAGAGAGAACAGTGCTGCTGGGTTGCCTTCCTGGAACACTTCATATTTAGGTTGGCAGAGACTTCATCAGATTACACCATGCTAGTCTGAACTAACACAGCCATGAGCTCTGAACCCTCTGGCTTGGAAAAAAAAATATTATCTAAACATTAAGCCTACTCATGCCTAGAGAAGGGACCCAGAAAAAAACGCTGCCTTTTACTCAATTTGTCGCATCACTAGCAGCCCACCACAGATTTGCTGAGAATATCAAACTACAAATTATTCTCGTACATTTCGGATCCCATTCAATCTGCCCCACAGATCTGGAAATTCCTGGAAGAGTTTGCAACCTTGTCAGATTATAATGTTAATATTAGAAAACCAGAGATTCCACCATTCCAAATAAACAAACAACTAGTGAGACGGAGAACTGAGACCATTAGAGGATAATTTACATACAGTCCACACAGCTGCAAAGTCCACTCAAAGTAAAATCCAAGTCTATTTCCAGTCTCCAGGAACTATGCACAGAACTGCGACTCACATATAGAGTGGAGAATTTCCAAAACAGTTCATTTCTGCTGGTAAAGCACCATTTCACATCTGGATGGGGCTTTTAAAATTACCCGGTTCTCTCACCTCCAAAGGCGAGGTGTGGTGCAGGGTTATCTGATTTGTCTAAGTTTTACCTGTCCTTCCTTTTCCAGATTATCTATCATTGCAATGAAGTGAATTGAAATCAGCACTGGGGTGGCTCAGTTTTGGAAGGTGTAATGATGGTGTTTTAGCACTTCACTCTCCAATCTTCGAGATGTTGAACAGATATCCTCTCAGAAATGCTTTGCTCTGCTGTCCAAGAGCCCCCCTTTTTTCCCCACTTTTATGTTTTTTTGTTACATTTGTACCCCACACTTTCCCACTCATGGCAGGCTCTATGCGGCAGGCAATGGAGGGTTAAGTGACTTGCCCAGAGTCACAAGGAGCTGCCTATGCTGGGAATTGAACTCAGTTCCTCAGTTCCCCAGGACCAAAGTCCACCACCCTAACCACTAGGCCACTCCTCCACTTGGTTACCATTTATTTATATATAAAAAAAATCTGTTCATGTACTGCTTTTACCAACCAAATCATTCAAAAACAGTTTACATCAAAAACATAACAATTCAATAAAAATATAAACAATACAATGAAAATACAACAAATCAAAACATAATTAAAAACAGACAAATACTACATTTAAAATCACTATCCACTACAACCCAGCAGCACATACTATATAATTTGACCATAAACCAATGCACGCCAACCCTTATCTCTTGAGAATAACTCTCTTAAACAATTGATTCTGGAAATAAGGTGCATTTCCTCTTTCCCCCTAGAATTGATAAAATTCATTTCCAATCTAATATCCACAAGGAGAATTGTTTTTAGCTGGTCATGTGTCATAATCCAGGAGGGTACAGTACTTAACATGCAGCCCTGACTAAATGCAGTTACAGCTGCAATTTATTCTAGAGGTGTGATGACCTACATGTTCTTAAAAGACAAAGTGCCAAGGTTAAAAGTTTTATGTTTAATTTGTTTATTGATTTTCAACTTTTCAAGTTTACAAACTTGTTTAGAAAAATTGGATATAATGAGGTTACAATATAAGAAAATGTATCATACATGAAAATTCCCTCAAACCAATACAAGTCCACTAGTGGGGAGTTCAAAATACAAACATCATTGAAGGTATTTTTAATAGGAAATAAACAATTTCAAAAAGAGTGGCAGAAGTGTACAGAGGACACTATATTCCAATTTCAAACAACATCATTAGTTGGAATTACTATTCCAACAGTCTTCCTAGATGTAATAAATGTCTCGAGTTGGGATGGATCATAGAACACAAACTTTTCAGAGTGGTATGTGACCAGACACTTGCACGGAAATTTTAAAAAGAAAGTCGCTCCCAGCTGAATCGTTTCCTGCTTTTTTTGAAGAAATCTTTTCCGGCGCACTTGTGTGTCCTTTGATATATCAGGATATACACTAATTTTTAACCCTTTGAAAATTTTTTCACGATTTTTGTAAAACAATTTTAATATCCATAGTTTGTCAGAAGACAAAACAACTGTAGCCAATAACGTGGCTGGTATTACTTGTTCAGAGTCTGAGGTTTCTAAGAAAGCTGTAACATCCAAAGGTTGATTTTGTAATATTTGTTGTTGTCTAGATGGAAGATAAAAAACTTGCGCTAAAGGAGGTATATTTTCTTCACTGATCTGTAAGATATCTTTAAAGTATGTTTTCAGCATCTCTCTAGGAGCCACATTATCCAACAAAGGAAAATTTATAAATCGCAAGTTATTACTTTTTGAAAAATTTTCCATTGTCTCTGCCTTTCTTCTTAAATTAATTAAATCTTTCACCATATTATTTTGAACTTCTTGCAGTCGTTGTACTTCTTTATCTTGTTTCTCAACTTTAACATTCAATTGCTTTACCTTCTCCTCTATACAGACAACTTCCTGTTTCACTTTTTGAATCTGAGGAATTAGTGCTTTGCCCAAATCTGCAATAAGTGTCCACAAACAGTCTAACGTAACTTCGGGAGGTTTAACTTGAAAAACTGCAAGTGAAAAGTCACCTACCCCCGTTTGTTGTAAGGAAATTCCTTCCATAGTCGAGGCATTTTGCTCCTCAATTGATGTTTCAGCCTGTGAGTTCAATTCAGCTCTTTGGTGATCTTCATGTGTCTCCCGTCGTCCGTCGTCTATCCCCCGTTCTAGGGTAAGACTCGGAGATGCCATATCTAGAGCTTCAATCTCACACGGCATTGGAGGGGGAGGGGGTGTTCGAGCGTCGGGGCTTAGAGAAACTTCCAGCTCTAAGGTCTCCTGCGCTCCTTCAACCAGCACAGGAGACAACAACGAGCCGCTCACCGGCGTTCTGGCGTCCAAAACTCGCTGCAAAAAAGAATCTATCGGACCGCTTCGAGTTGGGGTACTAAGCCGCTGGGAGGCTGTAGCAGCAGCTTTCCCCCTTCTCTTAGGCATTTTTAAGGTATGGCTAACACAAGAAGCCTTGAGAGGAAAAAAAAAATCGCAGGAGCGTCTGTAACACGTCTGCTCTACTCGGCGGCCATTTTGAACTCCTTAGTTCAAGGTTAAAAGTTTTAATTTAATTCTCTCATAAATCAGAAGCCAATGCAACTTGGTTCGCAATGGCCAGGCACTAGGGACTAGGCCATCTGAGACTCCCGGGGGCTGATGCACTTACCTTGCATCCCAGCCATGTACTAAAGCCCATCACATGGTTTCCTAATGCAAGGCCAGCATGCAAAGAGGATGAGTACACAAAGTGCATTAAAATTATAAAACACGCCGGAAGCATTAGCACATGGGTTTGCATTTTGTTTCGTATAAACTCGAGTAACTGCTGTTACACATTACCTATTTACCACTCAAATAAATGAAGCTGCAGCCATATTTTACTCCATTAACCTTGTCTGTTTTGATGATTATTTCTGTTTAGTAATTGTTGTAGTTATAAAGTCATGAGAGAGGTTTGCACTGCATGTGGGTATCCTGGAAATCTGTCTGGGGAGCCTCCAGGACCACTGCATGCAAACTTTGCAAATCTCTTTCATGAATATTTATTGTGGGTATCCTGAAAACCTGACTGGCTGGAATGCAGGTGCCTCTAGGAGTATGGACCAGGTTTGGGAACCACTGCAATTCTCTGTTGTACTGTACACTCAATACAGCTGCTTGTCAACTTTTTGCAGTTTTGCTGCTTTTATAGTTGTAAGAGGTTTTACAACTCCTAACCATGACTCTCTTACTCAACACCCTCACTTATCACCCCTACCACTGCAATTTCCCCACCCCTAGCTGTCTGTTCGTCTGTCCAATTTAGATTGTAAGCTCTGTTGAGCAGGGACTGTCTTTTCATGTTAATTTGTACAGCGCTGCTTAAGTCTAGTAGCGCTATAGAAATAGTAGTAGTAGTAAAGTCGCAAGGTAACCTTTTGGGGTGGGCTAAGGGGCTTATCCTTTTTTACATATTCTGTTACCTCAGGAAAGGGGGGGGGGGGTAGTCTCATATGCCCTGTTAAAGGAACTCCTACATTAGAAGAATTTATTGAGAAAACAAACTGTTTTACATCTACATCAAACAAGCTTCAGGAAACATCAGAGCACTAACAGCTAGAATTGGTTTGCTGACATATATTCAGTCCAATCTAGATCAAACAACACTGTGCTTTTGATCTCATTGGATCTTTTAGCAGCCTTTGATCTTGTTTGATCATAAACTGCTTCTGCATAGGTTAGCTGATATTGGATTGGCTTTAGAACGATCTCACTCTTGTCTGCCTAGTGTATGTTATTTTATTAACGCAGCTTAAAATGATATACTACAGGGTGATTAACACGGGATTAGCCCGTGAGCTCTTACCGCCTGCAAAATAGGTGGCGGTAAAGGCTCACACGCTAATCTATTTTAATGGCAACATGCTAATAGCAAAATTAGCACTCGTATCTCCAAGTTAGGATTTCAAAAGTAATTAAATTTGCACATACAAAAATCCTATACAGTTCCTAATAATGCGAGTATATTTACATTATGAGGAATTTTATAGGTGTGTTGTATGTGAAAATTAGCACGGCCATTAATTGAAATAAATAGGGAAATTGGCCATTTTACTGCAGTGGTAAAGATGGGCTTAGTGTGTGGGGAAGACCGGCTAAGGCTGCACTCAGGCAACTTTTCACTGCAGCTTGGTGAAAAGGCCCCTAAGTTAATAACTGAGGCAACGGAAGGTGAGGATGGTTCTGTAAAGTGGAGCCTGTTAAGGCGTCACAAAGGAGGGCACTTAGCTCCTATCCTATAACAACGTTAAGACATGATACAGAATAATAGCACAGACCCACTGTGGTGCGCCAAAACGTAGGCACAACAGCTTATGCTAGGTGAATGGCAGGTGTAAGCTGACTCGCCTTAGGTTCACTTCGCAAGGCAAGTGACAATAATAATTTCATAAGATGAGCAGTTAACTAGGGGGGACTGCCCATGACATGCCTGTGTTCCTCCCATGAGTCACCCCCTCACAGTTACACACTAACCTCCAGATTCTGTTGAGGTTGCATTTTTGGTCACAGATCGCAGATTGTTGGTGTTAAGAAGCATTAATTGGCAAATATTAGCAGTAATGCACAGATATGTCCTACGCTCCCATTCTATAAACTGCATGCATAACTTATCTTGTGTGCAACTCCAAAGGAAGTTGTGGGCAGGGGAGGGGCATGGGCAGATCAAGGGCGCTCCCAGGATTTAGGCACATGGTTTTAGAGTACTTGCATTTCCACATCCAAAGTTAGGCATGAAATTGTCCTTAGGTCGACCACTTATGGAAGAAAACACTATTCAAATTGAGGCAACTGAGGTTAATGTGATCATTTTTCAACCAAGACACATTTTCACTCTTGGTTCAGATGATGATATTACCTCTTCTCCGAGGACAAGCAGGCTGCTTGTTCTCATGACTGGGTTATCGTCCACGGCAGCCCCCACCAACCGGAACAAAAACTTCGCGGGCGGCCCCGCACGCAGGGTACGCCCACCGCGCATGCGCGGCCGTCTTCCCGCCCGTGCGCGACCGTTCCCGCTCAGTTTTTTTCGATTCCGCGCTGGAGAGAGACGTGTTATCGTCTCTCTCTCTGTCAGCCCCGGAAACCGGATCGCGGCCTAGCCGCGGGTTTTTCTCTTTTCGTACGCGTTCGCGCTTCTTTCCTTTCTTCTGTTAAAAAAAAAAAAGAAGTTTGTCCCCTCGTTGTCTTTAGCCGCGGGGGCGCCTCGTTGCGGCCTTGTGGCCGCGCAGTCATTTTTCTTTTTCGGGTGTGCTTTTCACCGCCACCATCGACGACTTTGACTTCGCCGACGCGATTTTTTCGTCGATGTCCTCGAAGGTCCCGAGCGGATTCAAGAAGTGTGGTCGGTGCGGCTGGCAGATCTCGCAAACCGATACCCATGCTTGGTGCCTCCAGTGCCTTGGGCCGGAGCATAATACCAAGATGTGCACCTTGTGTCTCAGCTTGCGGAAGCGGACACAGGTGGCGAGGCAAGTTCTTCGGGACCGTCTTTTTGGAACTTGGGCCGGCCCTTCGACGTCATCGGTGTCGACGGCCGGATCTTCGGTACTGGTACCAATGTCGACAAAATCGGCACCGACGATGGCACCAACCCCAGGAGTACAGGTACCGTTAGCCTGCCGGCGACGGCGGGGGTGAGCCGCTGCGCGGGCAATCGGCCCCGGCCACTCCCTCTACCCAGGGCCATCAGGACCGAACCCTGTCAGACCCGATCCCTCGAGGCCGGGGGGGTTCTACCTCCTCGTCATCTCTGCCGCTGATCGCCGATGACGGGCACCGAAAGAAAACCAAAAAGCACCGTCATCGGTCGCCCACGGCACACGGGACTACCAGCTCCGGCGCCTCGAGAGAGGATTTGACGCCGAGGAAGCGGCAGTGCCGAGAGGAGCGTTCCCCCTCGGTTGAAGAGGTGTCGCTGCGTCAGTCCGTGGGTGCTTCGGTACCGTCTCCTGGACCCGAGCAGCTTCCGGCACCGACACCCACACGGGCCCCCCTGCCTTTCCCGACAGCGGGCCTTGACGAGTGCCTCCGAGCCATCCTTCCGGGGATTCTGGAAGGGCTGATGCGCCAGGCTTTGCCGGCACCGGGGGTGCTTGCACCCCCGGCACCGTTGATGGAGGCACCAGTGTGCTCTAGCCCGATGCCGCGGCCCCCGACGCGACACCGCTTGCGGTACTGGTGTCGACCGCCACGCAGGTGGAGTCCCCGTCGATGGAGGGAGCTTCATCCCCGCCAGCGCGGGAGTCCACCGCTCGACGCCATCACCGGGGACTTGGTTCCTCGCAGTCGAGATGGGCCCGGTTGAGGTCTGAGCTGCAAGAGCTCATGTCCGACACCGAGGAAGAGGCCTCGTGGGGGAAGGAGGAGGACCCCAGATATTTCTCCTCAGAGGAGTCTGTGGGCCTTCCCTCCGACCCCACTCCTTCACTGGAGAGGAAGCTCTCACCCCCTGAGAGCCTCTCCTTTGCCTCCTTCGTCAGGGATATGTCTATATGCATTCCCTTTCCCGTGGTCTCTGTGGATGAGCCGAGGGCTGAGATGCTCGAGGTCCTCGACTATCCATCACTACCTAGAGAGTCTTCCACGGTGCCGTTGCACAATGTCCTCAAAGAAACACTGCTTCGGAACTGGCTGAAGCCATTATCTAACCCCACCATACCCAAGAAAGCGGAGTCCCAATACAGGATCCACTCTGACCCAGAGTTAATGCGGCCTCAATTGCCTCATGACTCGGCAGTCGTGGACTCTGCTCTCAAGAGAGCACAGAGTTCGAGGGATTCCGCCTCGGCGCCCCCAGGGCGGGAGTCTCGCACTCTGGACTCGTTTGGGAGGAAGGCCTACTAATCTTCCATGCTCGTGACCCGCATTCAGTCATACCAGCTCTACACGAGCATTCACATGCGGAACAATGTGAGGCAACTGGCGGACCTGGTTGACAAGCTCCCTCCGGAGCAGTCCAGGCCCTTTCAGGAGGTGGTCAGGCAGCTGAAGGCATGCAGAAAGTTCCTGTCCAGGGGTATCTATGACACCTTTGATGTGGCATCTCGAGCTGCGGCCCAAGGTATAGTGATGCGCAGACTCTCATGGCTGCGTGCCTCTGACCTGGACAACCGCACCCAGCAACGGCTGGCGGATGTCCCTTGCTGGGGGGATAATATTTTCGGCGAGAAGGTCGAGCAGTTGGTGGACCAACTACACCAGCGGGAAACCGCCCTTGACAAGCTCTCCCACCGGGCGCCTTCAGCATCCACCTCAGCAGGTGGACGTTTTTCCCAGGCCAGGCAGGCTGCGCCCTACGCCTACAACAAGCATAGGTACACCCAGCCAGCCCGAAGGCCTCCTCAGGCACAGGGACAGTCCCAGCGCGCTCGTTCCCGTCAACAGCCTGCGCCTAAGCAGCCCCCGGCGCCTCCACAGCAAAAGCCGGAGACGGGTGTTTGACTGGATCCATGGGAACATAGCTGCCATCAAAGTGTCTGTACCGGACGACCTGCCGGTCGGGGGGAGGTTGAAAGTTTTTCACCAAAGGTGGCCTCTGATAACCTCCGACCAGTGGGTTCTCCAAATAGTGCGGTGCGGATACACCCTGAATTTGGCCTCCACTCCACCAAATTGCCCACCGGGAGCCCAATCCTTCAGCTCCCATCACAAGCAGGTACTTGCAGAGGAACTCTCCGCCCTTCTCAGCGCCAATGCGGTCGAGCCCGTACCACCCGGGCAGGAAGGGCAGGGATTCTATTCCAGGTACTTCCTTGTGGAAAAGAAAACAGGGGGGATGCGTCCCATCCTAGACCTGAGAGGCCTGAACAAATACCTGGTCAAAGAAAAGTTCAGGATGCTTTCCTTGGGCACCCTTCTACCAATGATTCAGAAAGACGATTGGCTATGTTCCCTGGATTTAAAGGACGCTTGCACTCACATCCCGATACTGCCAGCCCACAGGCAGTATTTCAGATTCCGCCTGGGGACACGGCACTTTCAGTATTGTGTGCTGCCCTTTGGGCTCGCCTCTGCCCCATGGGTGTTCACGAAGTGCCTCTTGGTGGTTGCGGCGTATCTACGCAAGCTGGGAGTGTACGTGTTCCCGTTTCTCGACGATTGGCTGGTCAAGAACACCTCAGAGGCAGGGGCTCTCTGGTCCATGCAGTGCACTATTCACCTCCTGGAGCTGCTGGGGTTTGTGATAAATTACCCAAAGTCCCATCTCCAGCCAGTCCAATCTCTGGAATTCATAGGAACTCTGCTGAATTCACAGACGGCTCAGGCCTTTCTTCCCGAAGCGAGGGCTCAGAACCTCCTGTCCCTCTTTTCCCGGACCACAGCGTCTCAGCAGGTCACAGCTCGGCAGATGTTGAGACTCCTGGGTCATATGGCCTCTACAGTTCATGTGACTCCCATGACTCGTCTTCACATGAGATCTGCTCAATGGACCCTAGCTTCCCAGTGGTGCCAAGCCACCGGGAATCTAGAAGATGTCATCCGCCTGTCCCTCAGTTGCTGCAATTTTCTGCACTGGTGGACACTTTGAACCAATTTGACCCTGGGACGTCCATTCCAAATTCCGCAGCCCACGAAGGTGCTGACGACGGATGCATCTCGCCTGGAGTGGGGAGCTCATGTCGATGGGCTTCACACCCAGGGACTGTGGTCCCTCCAGGAACAGGATCTTCAGATCAACCTCCTGGAGCTCCGAGCGGTCTGGAACGCACTGAAGGCCTTCAGAGATCGGCTGTCCTACCAAATTATCCAAATTCGGACAGACAATCAGGTTGCAATGTATTACATCAACAAGCAGGGAGGCACCGGATCTCGCCCCCTGTGTCAGGAAGCCGTCGGGATGTGGCGTTGGGCCTGCCAGTTCGGCATGCTTCTCCAAGCCACATACCTGGCAGGCGTAAACAACAGTCTGGCCGACAGACTGAGCAGAGTGGTATGCAAGATCTTCCGAGAGTGGGGCACTCCCTCGGTGGACCTTTTCGCCTCTCAGACCAACCACAAGCTGCCTCTGTTCTGTTCCAGACTACAGGCACACGGCAGACTGGCGTTGGATGCCTTTCTCCTCCATTGGGGGACCGGCCTCCTGTATGCTTATCCTCCCATACCTTTGGTGGGGAAGACCTTACTGAAGCTCAAGCAAGACCACGGCACCATGATTCTGATAGCCCCTTTTTGGCCCCGTCAGATCTGGTTCCCTCTACTTCTGGAGTTGTCCTCCGAAGAACCGTGGAGATTGGAGTGTTTTCCGACTCTCATTTCGCAGAACGACGGAGCGCTTCTGCACCCCAACCTTCAGTCTCTGGCTCTCACGGCCTGGATGTTGAGGGCGTAGATTTTGCTTCGTTGGGTTTGTCTGAGGGTGTCTCCCGGGTCTTGCTTGCCTCTAGAAAGGATTCCACTAAAAAGAGTTACTTTTTCAAGTGGAGGAGGTTTGTCGTCTGGTGTGAGAGCAAGGCCCTAGAACCTCGTTCTTGCCCTGCACAGAACCTGCTTGAATACCTTCTGCACTTATCAGAGTCTGGTCTCAAGACCAACTCAGTAAGGAATCACCTTAGTGCGATTAGTGCTTACCATCATCGTGTAGAGGGTAAGGCCATCTCTGGAGAGCCTTTAGTAGTTCGATTCATGAGAGGCTTGCTTTTGTCAAGGCCCCCTGTCAAGCCTCCTGCAGTGTCATGGGATCTCAATGTCGTCCTCACCCAGCTGATGAAACCTCCTTTTGAGCCACTGAATTCATGCCATCTGAAGTACTTGACCTGGAAGGTCATTTTCTTGGTGGCAGTTACTTCAGCTCGTAGAGTCAGTGAGCTGCAGGCCCTGGTAGCTCATGCTCCGTATACCAAATTTCATCATAACAGAGTAGTCCTCCGCACTCTCCCTAAGTTTCTGCCAAAGGTGGTGTCGGAGTTCCATCTTAACCAGTCAATTGTCTTGCCAACATTCTTTCCCAGACCGCATACCCGCCCTGCTGAACGTCAGTTGCACACATTGGACTGCAAGCGAGCGTTGGCCTTCTATCTGGAGCGGACACAGCCCCACAGACAGTCCGCCCAATTGTTTGTTTCTTTCGACCCCAACAGGAAAGGGGTCGCTGTCGGGAAACACACCATCTCCAATTGGTTAGCAGATTGCATTTCCTTCACTTACGCCCAGGCTGGGCTGGCTCTTGAGGGTCATGTCTTGGCTCATAGTGTTAGAGCCATGGCAGTGTCAGTGGCCCACTTGAAGTCAGCCACTATTGAAGAGATTTGCAAGGCTGCGACGTGGTCATCTGTCCACACATTCACATCACATTACTGCCTCCAGCAGGATACCCGACACGACAGTCGGTTCGGGCAGTCAGTGCTGCAGAATCTGTTTGGGGTTTGAATCCAACTCCACCCTCCAGGACCCGATTTTATTCTGTTCAGGCTGCACTCTCAGTTAGTTGTTCTTCGTAGGTCAATTTCTGTTATGCCCTCGCCGTTGCGAGGTTCAATTGACCTGGGTTCTTGTTTTGAGTGAGCCTGAGAGCTAGGGATACCCCAGTCGTGAGAACAAGCAGCCTGCTTGTCCTCGGAGAAAGCGAATGATACATACCTGTAGCAGGTGTTCTCCGAGGACAGCAGGCTGATTGTTCTCACCTACCCGCCCTCCTCCCCTTTGGAGTTGCGCTTTTACTCATGCTTTTGCTTGTCATTCAACTGAGTGAGAACGGTCGCACACGGGCGGGAAGACGGCCGCGCATGCGTGGTGGGCATACCCTGCGTACGGGACCACCCACAAAGTTTTTGTTCCGGTTGGTGGGGGCTGCCGTGGACGTCAACCCAGTCGTGAGAACAATCAGCCTGCTGTCCTCGGAGAACACCTGCTACAGGTATGTATCATTCGCTGTCTGGACTACTGTAACATGCTCTATTTAGGATTTCGTTCCAAATATTCTTAAAAAGCTTCAGCTTATACAGAATACTGCTTTGAGATGAATCTTTAAAGTGAATAAGTTCACTAGTGTTTCGGATTTTGTAGTAAAATTACATTGGCTTCCAGTAGCTGAATATATTCCCCCAGATTCTATATATGGCGCCTGAAAATCCGCGCAGAAACAGAAGTGTAGTGTATTCTATAACAATGCACTTAATTGATTAACTAGCTAATCAGCACTAATTGGCATTAAATGAGATTTACACACACAACTTGCTAAGTTTATTCAATAATGTAGTGCACCTAAATTCTAAGGTACATAGTTGAAAAGGGGCGTGGCTATTGGTGGGGCATGGGCATTTCTAAAATTTATGTGCATCATTATAGAATATATCCGATCTGCGCCTAATTTAGGCATCAGAGGACTTGCACCAAGTAAAACGTGGCCTAAATGGACACGTCCAAATTTGGTTGCGTGGCAAGACGCTCTGCATATTCTATATACCGTGTGGACATTTAAGTCTATTCTATAAAATTTAGGCATACTTTAAAGAATATGCATAGGTGTAAATTTTTTCTGAACAGATTTTGAAGGCACCATATATAGAATTTAGCCCATTATGTTTAAAGCACTTTGCTTACTGTTTCAGATCATTTGTGGTTCTACTTCACAATTATTGGTAAATATGATTTCTAAAGCCTTATTTGATCATTCTTCTAGGTTGCGTGAACAGCTTATTCTATGTACCCCATCTTTCAGTAAAATCCAGAATCATTAATACAATTTTTTTCTGTCATTGCTCTATCTGCATGGAATTCTCTCCCAACAATTTGGGTTGAATGGAACTATTAAAAATGTTGTAAATTGTTGAAAACGCATCTCTTTGTGCATAGTTACGAATATTTGTATGTTGCTATTCACTGTATGAAGTACTCATGCGTAGCTATGAGTTAAGAAACTCTCAAAGTACTTTTTTTCATTGTACACCACGTTGAACCCTTGTCTTGGGGAAACAGCAGTTAATAAGAACCATATTGACATTGACAGTTCCATGCAGAACTGTCTTTATAAAATTCACCTAACTTTGGTGACATTTGCTCAATTTCAAACCCCTCCCCACAGGTATACTTTTTAGAGAGTAGTACCTAGTGCTTACGAGCGTAAATGACAAGTAGTGACGTTCTTTAAGTGACTTGCCCAATGCCACAAGGAGGGACAGTGGGATTCAAGCAGCTGCTGCTCTAACCACTAGGCTACTCCTCCACCCCAGCAGAAGAGCTCCAGTCTAAGTCATTCACCTTTAGCTGCAGAATCCCTAACAAAAAGCAAACGCCGGCGCTAGAGGCTGTTAGCGCCATACTAACGCCGGTGTTTGCTACCCCCCAATGATCAGAGTCCCCGAGCGCATGAAACAACACGCTCAAGGGCTCTGAATGCAACTAGCATGCAAATGCATGCTGGACAGGGCTAAACATATTCATTCCCAATGATCAACGACCAGTGCGCCAAAGATTGGGTCGCTGGCCGCAGCAAACCCTTTGCCAGCTCTGAGCTGGCGTTAGGGTTTGCAGATCATTGGGGAGGAATGGTGAGCCCTGTCCAGCATGCATTTGCATGCTAGCAGGCCCCCATTCCCCCCAGCAAAGCAAACCTGAAGACCCCGCAGCGACAGGGGGCTGGAGGTCTGGTGGACCTCCGGTCCCCCCAACAATTTCCCCCCCCCCCCAGGTTCAGGGAGGGCTGGAGATCCGGTGGGTCTCCAGCCCCCCCCCCCTAACTACCCTCAACATTTCCAAAATAGTCCCTGGTGGCCCAGTGGGTAACAAACCCCCCCCCCCCAGCGACAGGGGGGCTGGAGGTCCGCTGGATCTCCGGTCCCCCCGATGATCCCCCCCAAGATTCAGGGAGGGCTGGAGATCCGGTGGGTCACCAGCCCCCCTAACCCCCCCAGCAAAGGGTCCCTGATGGTCCAGTGATCAATCCGCCCCTCCCTACCTACCCCCCTACCTTGTGAGTTGGAGGAGGGAGGTAGCCTGCCTCCCTCCTCTTCCTTCGACGCCACAAAATGGCGGCGCCCAGCCCTGCCCAATGTATCCTGAGATGTGCTGGGCGGCGCTACACACCATATAAGGGTCCCTGGATACACTGGGCAGGGCTGGGTTCTGCCATTTTGCGGCGTCAAAGGAAGAGGAAGGAGGCAGGCTAACTCCCTCCTCCAACCCACAAGGTAGGGGGGTAGAAAGGGGGGGGCGGATTGATCACTGGACCATCAGGAACCCTTTGCTGGGGGGGGGGTTAGGGGGGCTGGAGACCCAGTGGATCTCCAGCCCTCCTTGAACCTGGGAGGGGGGATCGTCGGGAGGACTGGTGTTCCGCCGGACCTCCAGCCCCTGTTGCTCGGGGCAGGGGTAGTTGGGGCCTGGTGGTCCCATGGACCTCCAGCCCCTGTGTTTGACAGGTTTGGGCTTTTGACAGCCCAGACCTGTCAAAGAAGTGCGGGAGGATTGTGCTGAGCGCATGCTCTGGTGCAATTCTCCCGCACTTCTACCCCATGATCAGAGATAATTGCATACTTAAATTTGCATGCAATTATCTCTGATCATAGGTCTAATAACGCCCTGCACTGTTCCAGCACTATTTTGGGAGCGCTGTTTGGAACAGCGTGGAGTTTTGATCATCTGCTTGTTAGTGTTCAGTATTTGCACTCACTCTATTTAACATCTTCATGGCTCCACTGGCTACTTTGATCCAATCTTTGGAGCTTATATTGCCTTTTCTATGCAGATGATATACCACTACTACTATTATCATTTCTATAGCGCTACTAGACATAAGCAGCACTGTATAGTAAACATGTAAGAGACAGTCCCTGCTCCACAGAGCTTACAATCTAATCAAGACAGAAAAACAGGGCAAATAAGGGATAAGGGAATTATTTATTTAGTAGGATTTATTTACCGCCTTTTTGAAGGAATTCACTCAAGGCGGTGTACAGTAATGTGGGAAGAATAAAACAGACATGGGTACTGAACAAGTGAATAGGGGTTAGGAGTTAAAAGCAGCCTCAAAAAGGTGGGCTTTTAGCCTAGATCTGAACACGGCCAGAGATGGAGCTTGATGTACTGACTCAGGAAGTCTATTCCAGGTGTACGGTGCAGCAAGATAAAAGGAAATGGAGTCTGGAGTTGAGGAGAAGAGTACAGATAAGAGAGATTTACCTGATGAGCGGAGTTCCTGGGGAGGAGTGTAGGGAGACATGAGAAGTACTGAGGAGTTACAAATATTGATGGAAATGATGATACTAACTCAGCTGAAATTGCTCAATTAAACATTAAACTTCCATCTCTAACAGATTGGCTGTTGAATAACCAACTAAAACTGAACCTTGAGAAATCAAAGGCACTACTTTTTTATGGAACCAGCTGCTTTTTTTTTTTTTTTACCTTATTTAGGGCTGTAGTTATCAACATGGGATACTGTTAAGTCATGCTATTTTACCAGTAACTTGTACTATTTTAATGCAGGTCCCATTTTATGCAATGAGACCTTGGTACTAATAACCAGGGTTACCAGCAAGAAAACACATCTTAGTAACCCACGTTGATAACTTCTCCCCTTAATTAAATAGAAAATAAATGCCTCTAGAAATGGAAATCACTGCTATCTAATATAATAATTTGTACCTCAACGTTCTATGGCTGGCTGGGTTCATAACATCCTGATGTCAGCAAGCCCCCAGCGTTCCCTTCCCTCTCACTGTCCCGCCCTCGCATAAAGACAAAATAATGTCAGAGGACTATCTTCCAAATTGTTACCTAGAAATCTAACCTATTACATTTTATACCAATTCTTTGTGCTGTTATTTATTTTTATTTTATATTTTTGGGCAGCAGCTGTTTAAATACCGTGGCCATCTTGGAGTGGGAAATCGCATTAGTACAAAAATTCTTCCTGAAGCAGCAATAACATTTGCGAAACAAGACGTTCTTGTAGAAGAAAAAGCAGAAGAAGGAGATTATGAAGCAAGACGTTAAACAAGATTAGAGGAGAGACCAAGATCAAGATGGCGGCACTAACGGCTGTGTGAGCCCTGGGCTCCGCGGTTCCAGCGAACGTAAAAGCTGACAGAAGTTCTCTTTCCGATTTTAAAAATGGGAAAGAGAAAGGGGAAAACGCAGGCCCCTACCTCCATGGTGCCAACGTCGACTCCAATCTTGAAGCAAACGACGTTGGAGAGCTTCGGAGTGAGGACCCCGGGCGAAAGAATGCCTACTTCGACGGGTTCGACTCCTTCGGGAACCGAGCGCAACGCTGAGGGAGTGACGCTGAGTCCTCCTGATTCCACCCCCCCCTTCACAACCCGGAAGTGTGATGGCGCCAGCAGGACCGCAGCAGCTGGGGAATGCAGCCTTGCTGTGTGCGGAAGGAGGATCTTTCGGCACACAGACTCCTGTGATGGAAACAACGAGTCGGGGACAGATGCTGGACGCTGCCCCTAGAACCCAGGATCTACCTTCCGAGGATATTGGAGGTATGAAGAGACCAATGAGGGTGACAATGGAGACATTGTGGGAAGCAATCCAGGGGGTGAACAAGACATTACTGCAGATGAATGTTTCTCTTACTGGCGAAATTAAGGACTTAAAACAATCCTATCAAACATTGACTAAAGATGTTGAAGAACATAGAGGGCAAATTGAGGTGATTGAAAATGAAGTTAAACAATTAAAGAATTTAACAACTACTTTGATTAAAGATAAAGAAACCCAAGAGAGAAAAATAGAATATCTGGAGAATAATGGGAGGAGAAATAACCTGCGGTTTTTGAATTTTCCCAAGTCACCCTTAATTTCAGCAGTGGATATGCTCAAGAAGTATTTCAGTGAAATATTGGGGATTCCTATGGAGGGATACCCCCCTATAACGAGGACCCAATATATTTCAGGGATAGTGAAACAATTGAATGAACAACCACAGGTAACCCCAAGTTTTAACTTGACTGAGTTTCTTGAAAACTCTCTGGAGCTTGTAACAGAGAGAACCACGTTGATTGCATCATTTGCTCTTGAACTTGATAGAAATAACATTTTAAGACTCTACTTTCGCCATTTAAATGAAATGTTTTGGGGACAAAAAGTTCAAATTTTTCCTGATATGGCAAGAAGTACACAAAAAAGGAGGAAACAATTTCTCTCTTATAGATCTAGAGTTGTTAAACTGGGTGCTACTTTCTTGTTAAAGTTTCCCTGTAAATGCTTTGTAACTTTTGAAATTAATAATTATATATTTTTTCCCCTTTGAAATTGTTAGAATTTATCTCATCTAAAGAAAATGTTAAGTCGCCAACTGTTTTGCCTCCCTAATTACAGTGCTGTAACGTCGGCTGTAGACATCCGTAGCCCCTCCCGTTTTATTTTTGATTTATTATATAGATTTAAATTTCCTAGTGTCTTGATCCACCTATTGGGGACAAATGTAAACTCTTTTTTCCTGTATAATTTAACCTGTTTAGGCTATAGTAATTTGATTACCTTTATTTCATTGCTGATATTTCAAGTTTATATTATTGGATGTAAACAAAAAATTTATAAATAAAGAAATTAAAAAAAAAAAAAAACAAGATTAGAGGAGTAAAGACTGAACAGCATTGAGAGAACGCACCAACCGGTTGGAAGGACTGAACAGTGGTGGGAAGAGAAAATACCTCAAGCCACAATACAGCAAGGCTTACGAGCCGAGAAGGTAAGTACACAGCTGGGAGTGGGGCAGGAGTATGCGGTTCAATGAGAAAATATAAAATAAAAAGAAATAAAAGCACAAAGAATTGGTATAAAATGTAATAGGTTAGATTTCTAGGTAACAATTTGGAAGATAGCCCTCTCACAGTGTGGGTGTTTTGAGCGGTGAGTTGTCTAATTAACCTTTGTTTTTTCTCCTTAAGGAGTTTTTTTTCATTGGTTGGTAGTGCTCCCGTTACAATAAAATAAAAAGAACAAGGACCAATGATAGGTACATTGCTCTAATAAAAAAGCGGTGGCGCTCTTAAAAGAAAGAGCAGGTATTCTATATTGAATAGCCAGGCTTGGCAGCTTTGAGGTCCTGGGTTGATAATTAATGTTCAACATTCACACGCTGTGAAACGAATATTCTATTGCCATCTGGTATATGTATAGAAAGAGAGATATATATATATATAGCACCTTGCCCGTATTCACCTGTTTGGGTTTCACAAGGCAGGCGATTACCCTGCCGAAACACAGTCTCATGTCACATTCCTTCCTGCAAAGTGCTTTGGTTAATATTTACACATTCACATTTGGCTCCTAGAAGTCTTCGATCTACTTCTACTTCTTGCGATTGTTGGACTGTACATAGGGGTTTCTTGTTCCTGTTTTCTTCACTGGATCATGTTTTCAGTAAGATGCATTATAGGGGATTTTGGTGACTTAAGATCAGAATGAAGGGATTTCCCTGGGTTTTCTTCAGTTCTGGTACAGGACGTTTGACGTGTCAGCGTCTGAGATTAACCCACTTGCTTTATGGTGGGTGCTGGTCTGCGCTAGATCTGTTGTGTGATATTACACTTGTGGAGTGAATGGCCTCTGCCAGTTTACTGTTTGAACGTTACCCTCTGTCAGTACATGCTCAAAACTCCCCCCACCCCCCCCGGCTCAATACTACTAAATGAGATTCCCCATACTAAGAACTGTACAAGTGTGTATTCACAACATTAAAAATGTAGTAGGCAGAGAAAATTGTAGGTCCCTCTCCTGAAGAGCTTAGACTCAAGGGGACCAATTTTGAGACCAAGGGAGGGATCCTGGCTAACTCCCAAGTTCGGCGGCGAACCCAGAAATTCAGTGCCCGGGCCGTATCCAGCGACTGGCACTGAATATCTGGTTTTGGCTGCTAAAAACAAAGCCAGTTAAGTTGATATTCTTCAGCTAACCGGCCAAGTTATAACGGCCAAAGATAGACCTGCTATTTACACATGTCTACCTGGCCACTAAACTTAGTTGGTCTATGTCGTGCAACTTAGCTGGTTATCAGGCTAGCCGCTAAGCTGTAATAATCAGCCGAGATAGCCGGCCAGCTCACTCTGAATATTAGCACTTAGCGGGCTTAAGGCTATTTGGCCAGGAGATGTTCCTGGCCCGTTAAATAAATTTTTAAATATTGTCAGGAAGTAGACTTTTAGCAGCAGGTGATAGTATGAAAGGATTGCTCTGTGCTTAAAATGATAATCTCTTCTGAGCATGGAGCCTGGTCTAGAGGTAGTGATGCATGAACTAACCCAGGGCTGCCTCCTAAGGCCTGTGGTTTGGTCCCTGGCCTGACAAAGGGCACACATTAAATCTCTGGAAATCCAGAATCTGGCAGGTGATGAAAGTTAAACAAATCTTTTGTACTTTCCAGAGACAACACCAAGATATTCTTTACATAACAAGTTGTTATGTCACTATTCCTGACTCTGACATGGGATAACAGGGTGCCACACGCTCACAGGCTCTGAGGACAGTTCAGTTACAGCAAACCTATTTAATGAAAACATTTCCTCCTGGGTGACATCCAGTGCCCAGAAACAAATTCCTAGAAGGGGCAATGCTATTATTCAACAACCATATACCATATGAGAGGGAGCTACAGAAAGACACACCCCAGGACTGGGGCAAGGCCAGGATTAGAAATGAGACACACATTGGTTTGCACACTGAACCCAGAGTCAGGCCACGAGTTAGGGCCAGAGCTGGTATTAGAACCAAGACACACAGCAGTACACACACTGAACCCAGATTCAGGGATAGAGCTGGTATTAGAACCAAGACATGCAGTGGTGCACAAACAGAAACCAGGGTCACACCTGAGATTAGAACTGAGACACACAGTGGTGCACATACTGAACCCAGAGTCAGGCCAAGAGCTGGGATTAGAACAGAGATACAGATACACAGCGGTGCACACACTGAACAGGGCTGGGATTAGAACTGAGTCACCAGGAGATAAAAGGATTTGCCCCAAGATCACACACAGCTAGTCATGGGTCAACGCCAAAGATTAGAACCAAGGCACTGGTAGATAAATTCACTTAACCCAAGGTCACAGAGAGTCAGAGTCAGAGCTGAGGCTTAGAACTGAGACAAATGCAGATAAAGAAATTCCCTCAAAGGTCACACAGGGTCAGGGGGAAAAATGAGCCAGTATCTCCCAAAATTACTTCTACCGCATGCTCTGCCTCTCTTCAAAAGTTGTATCATGATGAAACAAATAAACCCACCTGGAAACAGTACCAGCACCAGAAAGTCCCCAAGTGCCCAGATCATGTGGCAGAAAACAGAACTTGGTGAGGACTTGGTGGTGGGGGTTTGAATTTAGGATCCTTCCCTCCCCACAGCCGCGTGCTTAAGAACATAACAGATGCCATACTAGGCTACAGCAATGATCAAGCGAGCGAACACAGCCTCCTTTCTCCTACAGTGCCCGGTCTGGGTTCTTTCTAAGCCCCACAACTTCCCACCATGTTACTCATCCCCATAAAAGAAGTAGGCAGGGCCAGTTTAGCTATTAGGGAAGACCAGGCAGTCACCCAGGGCAGCAAAGAACATTAACTTAAAGGTGTTCTCAGATTTAATTCTTTGCACAGTTCAAGGTATATGTAGGATAATAAAAATCACAACAAGAGATCCTGAGACATAACTCAAAGAACCACCACTTAGAGAGAGAGAGAGAGAGAGAGAGAGAGAGAGAGAGAGAGAGATGGGTTGAAAACCAAGCCAGCCAGGGTACATAAGTACATAAGTACATAAGTACATAAGTACATAAGTAGTGCCATACTGGGAAAGACCAAAGGTCCATCTAGCCCAGCATTCTGTCACCGACAGTGGCCAATCCAGGTCAAGGGCACCTGGCACGCTCCCCAAACGTAAAAACATTCCAGACAAGTTATACCTAAAAATGCGGAATTTTTCCAAGTCCATTTAATAGCGGTCTATGGACTTGTCCTTTAGGAATCTATCTAACCCCTTTTTAAACTCCGTCAAGCTAACCGCCCGTACCACGTTCTCCGGCAACGAATTCCAGAGTCTAATTACACGTTGGGTGAAGAAAAATTTTCTCCGATTCGTTTTAAATTTACCACACTGTAGCTTCAACTCATGCCCTCTAGTCCTAGTATTTTTGGATAGCGTGAACAGTCGCTTCACATCCACCCGATCCATTCCACTCATTATTTTATACACTTCTATCATATCTCCCCTCAGCCGTCTCTTCTCCAAGCTGAAAAGCCCTAGCCTTCTCAGCCTTTCTTCATAGGAAAGTCGTCCCATCCCCACTATCATTTTCGTCGCCCTTCGCTGTACCTTTTCCAATTCTACTATATCTTTTTTGAGATACGGAGACCAGTACTGAACACAATACTCCAGATGCGGTCGCACCATGGAGCGATACAACGGCATTATAACATCCGCACACCTGGACTCCATACCCTTCCTAATAACACCCAACATTCTATTCGCTTTCCTAGCCGCAGCAGCACACTGAGCAGAAGGTTTCAGCGTATCATCGACGACGACACCCAGATCCCTTTCTTGATCCGTAACTCCTAACGCGGAACCTTGCAAGACGTAGCTATAATTCGGGTTCCTCTTACCCACATGCATCACTTTGCACTTGTCAACATTGAACTTCATCTGCCACTTGCACGCCCATTCTCCCAGTCTCGCAAGGTCCTCCTGTAATTGTTCACATTCCTCCTGCGACTTGACGACCCTGAATAATTTTGTGTCATCGGCGAATTTAATTACCTCACTAGTTATTCCCATCTCTAGGTCATTTATAAATACATTAAAAAGCAACGGACCCAGCACAGACCCCTGCGGGACCCCACTAACTACCCTCCTCCACTGAGAATACTGGCCACGCAATCCTACTCTCTGCTTCCTATCTTTCAACCAGTTCTTAATCCATAATAATACCCTACCTCCGATTCCATGACTCTGCAATTTCTTCAGGAGTCTTTCGTGCGGCACTTTGTCAAACGCCTTCTGAAAATCCAGATATACAATATCAACCGGCTCCCCATTGTCCACATGTTTGCTTACCCCCTCAAAAAAATGCATTAGATTGGTGAGGCAAGACTTCCCTTCACTAAATCCGTGCTGACTTTGTCTCATCAGTCCATGTTTTTGTATATGCTCTGCAATTTTATTCTTAATAATAGCCTCCACCATCTTGCCCGGCACCGACGTCAGACTCACCGGTCTATAATTTCCCGGATCTCCTCTGGAACCCTTCTTAAAAATCGGAGTAACATTGGCTACCCTCCAGTCTTCCGGTACTACACTCGATTTTAGGGACAGATTGCATATTTCTAACAGTAGCTCCGCAAGTTCATTTTTAGTTCTATTAATACTCTGGGATGAATACCATCAGGTCCCGGTGATTTACTACTCTTCAGCTTGCTGAACTGACCCATTACATCCTCCAAGGTTACAGAGAATTTGTTTAGTTTCTCCGACTCCCCCGCTTCAAATATTCTTTCCGGCACCGGTGTCCCCCCCAAATCCTCCTCGGTGAAGACCGAAGCAAAGAATTCATTTAATTTCTCCGCTACGGCTTTGTCCTCCTTGATCGCCCCTTTAACACCATTTTCGTCCAGCGGCCCAACCGACTCTTTGGCCGGTTTCCTGCTTTTAATGTATCTAAAAAAATTTTTACTATGTATTTTTGCTTCCAACGCTAATTTCTTCTCAAAGTCCTTTTTTGCCCTCCTTATCTCCGCTTTGCATTTGGCTTGGCATTCCTTATGATCTATCCTGTTACTTTCAGTTGGTTCTCTTCTCCACTTTCTGAAGGATTGTTTTTTGGCTCTAATGATTTCCTTTATCTTACTGTTTAGCCACGCCGGCTGACGTTTAGTCTTTTTTCCCTTTTTTCTAATACGTGGAATATATTTGTCCTGAACCTCCAGGATGGTGTTTTTAAACAGCATCCACGCCTGATGCAAGTTTTTTACTCTGCGAGCTGCTCCTTTCAGTCTTTTTTTCACCATTTTTCTCATTTTGTCGTAATCACCTTTTCTATGGATTCTCCTCATGACCTCAGTTAAGTCACCTTATCTCCAGTTTCAAAGTAGAGCAGCATGCAAATGTCTGAGCATATGGTTTCTACCAGGGCCACCGAGAGACAAAGCCAGGCCTGGGGAAAGCAATGCACCCCCTCCCCCTCCCCCACCCGCCTGCCCGCTGCCGCCACCTCATCTCACCTGGTTCAATATCTCTCTCGTCTTTCCCCCCTCCCTGCCCTCAGTAGTGTTCCTGTGGGCTGCCGGCAGCATAAAAGAAGCAACTTGCCTCTGGCTGGCCTCCAAAGTGTTTCCTCTGTTGTGTTCCGCCTACGCGGACACAGGAAATTGTATCAGAGGAGACAAGAAAAAGAACAGGGAACACCAGTTACAGGTAGGCTGCTTTCATTTTAGATGCTATTAGTAGCCTTTTGGAACACTACCGAGGGGAGGATGGAAAGACGAGAGAGATACTAAACTGGGTAGGGGAGGGGGGGAAATGCCAGTTTGCATATAAAACTGGGGTGGCAAATCCATTTGTGCCACCCTACAGCGATGCTTATGGCCAGACCCCCCTTGGAGGCCGGACCTGGGGGAATCTTGCTCCCCCCTCCCCCCCTCAGTGGCCCTGGCTTCTACTGCAAGCATAATGCCATCCAATGTAGAAAGATAAATATATTCAAGTTTCATGCATGGAAAGCTTGAGGCTGATGGGGAGGAGGAAGCGTGCCAGACTCATGCGCAGAAAGGCTTTGTGGTAAGCGTGGTTTCTTTGTGTGCATGTCCGAAGGCAAACAGAAGTGTCAGCACACTCAGGGCCTGTTCTTTTGCACCTAAATATGAGCCTCACAAACATTTTGTGTGCATACAATTGTTTGAGGCTCATATTTAGGCGCAGAACGGGTACTTTCAGTTTTATTCGTACATGTGCACATCTGTTTCTTCCCATTTGCCTTTGAAACTTGCAGACACTTCCTTCTGGCTGCAGAGAAGACAAAGCTGGTAGTTTAATCTCAAAAACTGGAATAAGATGCTCTCTGTGAACCCCTCAATACTAGGGTTACCATATTTGCAGAGACAAAAAAGAGGCCACAACAAATAAAATGCTTCCCTGCCCTCAGCCTGCACCTGGCTTGTCCTCAGTCCCACACCACTGCGCTGCACCACACCCTGTTTCACAGTCATCTTGACCCCCCCCCCCCCCCCCAGACATCCAGATTCTATAAGCAGTGAAAATACTGGTAAAAGGAACATAAATGCATTTTCTTCCGTACAAAATTAGAAAAGATATACATTTCCAAAAAAGCAAACATTCATGAGCAGCATGACCCCCTCTCCTCTCCTCTTCATCTCCTTCTATCCATGCACTGTATTTCCCCTGTTTCCCTTACACACCTCCATGTAGGTCCCCCTTCCCAAACTTTTTTCCAGTCCCCCTTCCCTGCACCCACACTCCATCTACCTTTTTTACAGCCCTCTCCCTTCCTCCCTCCACCCACTCATACGACTCCATCCATCCATCCCCCTCCCCTCCAGCCCTGAGTCAGGGTGCCCTCCCAAACCTACCTCAACATGCGCTGGTGGTCTAGTGGCCTTTTTGGGGCAGGGAAGAACCCCACAATTTCCTGCCCACTGCATCTGCTTCTTCAAAATGACTGTCAAGACTTCAAGCAGTGGCCTTGCGAGACTTCCATGGAAGTCTCACAAGGCCCACCACTTGAAGTCTCAGCAGCCATTTTGAAGTGTACAAATATTGCCATACTGGGAAAGACCAAAGGTCCATCAGCCCAGCATCCTGTTTCCAACAGTGGCCAATCCAGGTCACATATACCTGGCAAGATCCCAGAAAAGTACAAAACAACTTATGCCGCTTATCCAAGAAATAAGCAGTGGATTTTCCCCAAATCCATTTTAATAATGGGCTATGGACTTTTCCCTTAGGAAGCCATCCAAACCTTTTTTAATCCCCACTAAGCTAAATGCCTTTACCACATTCTCTGGCAACGAATTCCAGAGTTTAATTACATGTTGAGTGAAGAAACATTTTCTCCGATTCGTTTTAAATTTACTACATTGTAGCTTCATCACATGCCCCCTAGTCCTAGTATTTTTGGAAAGCGTAAACAGATGCTTCACATCTACCTGTTCAACTCCACTCATTATTTTATAGACCTCTATCATATCTCCCCTCACCCGCCTTTTCTCCAAGCTGAAGAGCCCTAGTCACTTTAACCTTTCATCATAGGGAAGTCATCCCATCCTCTTTACCATTTTCGTCGCCCTTCTCTGCACCTTTTCTAATTCCACTTTATCTTTTTTGAGATGTGGTGACCAGAATTGAACAAAATATTCGAGGTGCGGTCACACCATGGAGCGATACAAAGGCATTATAACATCCTCATTTATGTTTTCCATTCCTTTCCTAATAATACCTAACATTCTATTTGCTTTCTTAGCCACAGTAGCACACTCAGCAGAAGGTTTCAATGTATCATCAACGACGACACCTAGATCCCTTTCTTGGTCTGTGACGCCTAGCGTGAAACCTTGCATGACGTAGCTATAATTCAGGTTCCTCTTTCCCACATACATCACTTTGCACTTGCTCACATTAAACGTCATCTGCCATTTAGATGCCTAGTCTCCCAGTCTCGTAAGGTCCTCTTGTAATTTTTCACAATCCTCCCGCGATTTAACGACTTTGAATAACTTTGTGTCATCAGCAAATTTAATTACCTCACTAGTTACTTCCATCTCTAGCTCATTTATAAATATACTAAAAAGCAGCGGTCTCAGCACAGACCCCTGAGGAACCCCACTAACTACCCTTCTCCATTGAGAATACTGACCATTTAACCCTACTCTCAGTTTTCTATCTTTTAACCAGTTTTTAATCCACAATAGAACACTACCTCCTATCCCATGACTCTCCAATTTCCTCTGGAGTCTTTCATGAGGTACTTTGTCAAACATCTTCTGAAAATTCAGATACACAATATCAACCGGCTCCCCTTTATCCACATGTTTGTTCACCCCTTCAAAGAAATGTAGTAGATTGATGAGGCAAGATTTCCCTTCACTAAATCCATGTTGACTTTGTCTCATTAATCCATGCTTTTGAATATGCTCTGTAATTTTGTTCTTATTAATAGTCTCTACCATTTTGCCCGGCACCGATGTCAGACTCACTGGTCTGTAATTTCCTGGATCTCCTCTGGAACCTTTTTAAAAAATCGGCGTTACATTGGCCACCCTCCAATATTCCGGTACCACACTTGATTTTAAGAATCGGCGGCAGCAAGCAGATCAGCGTGGGGTTATTTCTTGCCTCAAAGAGACCACTAGACGACCAGGGCACATTGAGGTAGGCTTGGGGAGGGCACCCTGAGGAAGGCGAGCCAGCCCAGAAACCCAGACAAACAGGCAGCTTTGAAAAAACTGCCTGGACCCCCAACCATGTCCGGGGAAACCCGGACATATGGTAGCCCTACTCAACACAGCCCTGGACCTGGTGAAAAAATTCTCACAAATTTGCATGCATCGAAAGCTCTCTGCGTTGCACAAAATACTTAAATGAGCTTGTTACCGTACATTTTAATACAGCGTGCGGCCATGTCTTCCGTGTGAGTTAACTTGCATACTCAGCCCTTCTCTGCGTTCTGCACTTAATAATGTGCTCACACACCCGGCGGTAACAGCGTAGTTAGGCTTTCTGCATCGGCCCCTTTGACTGTAAGCTCCCTGGGGAAGGAACTTGTACCTGAAATGCTAATATATGCAGTAAACTGTCTTGAGCATTATTTGGAAAAGCAGGTGAGAAACTGAATTACTATTATAGGAGGGAAATGAGAGGCCTTCTGTTTAACACCCTCTTTGCACATCTTGTCTCAGATATAAGGCTATATGGTTATAGGTTTGGTCGACAAGCAGGCATAACTCCAGGAAAGGGGCAATAATATTTGGGGCTAGTTGGAGCTATCAGTCCCCTTTAAATTTCCCAGTTTCAGAAACTCACAATGGTCTCTACCCTTATCCAGTCTAGAAATAAGTCACATCAGTGATTTATGAGACCAAGCCAACCTTTCAGAAGTCTCATCAAGAATAGCAAGGCAACCATCAGGTTCAGGCTTTCTCCCAGCACATATCTGGTCCTCCAGTTCTGATTCTACATAGATTCACAGTGGGCTGGGATAGTTTATACTGAAACAAGGTAAGTGTTATCCAGGGATGATGCCATACTTGAGAATTCAGGGGCACATGCAAGCCTTGTTTAGGTGTGATTTCACTAAGCAAAAGCAAGACTAGAAACCTGATATGGATTTCAAGTGAGCCTGGATTTTCTCCTAAAATCCTGCATCAGTACCACACCCGTAACACACACTGCAGAGACCACTCATGGCTTCTGATCAACAAGTACATTCTCCTACCTTTCCTTTCCCACCAGTCACTTTCTTAATGAAACTCAGAGTCCGTTCCAGCGTACTCTCCTCTCGCCTTTCGTTCTCCCGACCACCGCTCTCCACAGTGTCCAGCTGGCTGAGGCTCCCAAAACTGTTCCGGACACAAGAACAAGAATATCAGTTCCACTAGTGAGCGAGGGCAGGAACAGAAGCAATCCAGCTTAAAACGGGGTGCTAAATCCATCAGAATCTCAGTCATGGCCCATAATTATTGTACTGGCCAGTGGCATCTGTGGAAATCAGACTGTAAGCAGATCCATGAAAATTACAGTCCAAAGGTGACATGAGAGTACCCCAGTGGGTCGTAGGCAGGGGCGTAGCCAGACCTCACGGTGGGAGGGGGCCAGAGCCCGAGGTTGGGGGCACATTTTGAGTGCTGCCCCCCCCCACCCACCACCTCGCCTCCTCGCCCCCCCACCACCTTGCCTCGCCTCACCTCACCCCCTTACAAACAAATACATTTGCTGGCGGGGGTCCCCAACCCCCGCCAGCCAAAGCCTTCTTCAGTGTGGTCTCCGGAGCAGCTGCGTTCACTGCCTGCCCCCTGCTCTTCTTTCTTCTTTCTCCTCCTGTGCATGCTGACGCGTCAGCGTGCACAGGAGGAACAAGAAGAAAGACGAGCAGGGGGCAGGCAGCGAACGCGGCTGCACCAGAGACCGCTGAGCATCAGCGTGCACAGGAGGAACAAGAAGAAAGACGAGCAGGGGGCAGGCAGCGAATGCGGCTGCACCAGAGACCGCTGAGCATCAGCGTGCACAGGAGGAGCAAGAAGAAAGAAGAGCAGGGAGCAGGCTGCAAATGCGGCTGCGTGGGAGACTGCGCTGAAGGCTTTGGCTGGCATGGGTTGGGGACCCCTGCCAACCAAACCAGAGGCCTGGATGAAATTTGCGGGGGCCCAGGCCCCCGTGGCTCCCCATAGCTACGGACCTGGTTGCAGGTCCTCAGGATATAGGTTATATGTCCAATGAAGGCCTCTGTTCTAGGCACCGCAATCCATAGCTGCCTGGGACTTTGGTCTCCGGGCACCAGAAATGTGCTACTAGGTCTTTCACCCCAGTGCTGGCTGCAAACTTGTTTGCCAAGTGTGAATCTGTGAAACATGCTGGTTTCCCATCTGCACAACTAGGTGATATATAACATACAGCTAGAGAGGGGCAGGGGTCAGACAGTCACTGCCTCAGGGGTGGTACATGTCTCACTTGCACCTGTGAGGTTTCACTTTAAGCAAGGACCACTCAGTTTTTGGCCTTCCTGGATGGATAACATGAGAAATAGCTATGAGGACTCCTAGTGATTTTATAAACAGGACAGCAGGTTGTGCTCCAGGTCCACAGAGACAGATTGAGTTCATCCTGGTTTTACCCCAGAGCATCTCAGGACTGGAATCTTGAGTTTCCCCAAAGATGCCAAAGTTACCTACTTCCAGGCTGCAGATTTTGAGACAGTCCTGGATTTCTAACCACCTCATCATGGTGCATTGTGGGACTGGCAGCACTGATTTCAATGGGCAGGATCAGGCACTGCAAATCCCACATTGCTTTGGGAGGTAAGTTCAAAACCAGGACTGGCCAAAAAGTCTCCCGCCTGGAACTGGGTAACTTGGTATCTGGTTTCCCTGATGATGGGCCAGAAAAACGAAGTGTACAGTCACACTGGGAGTAAATTGGCAGCAGTGCTGTCTGTTTCTGGAGACCTGGAGCTGGCTGGCAAATTAGCGTCTCTTTAACACAGTGGCGTTCCTAGCCTGGATGACACCCGGGGCGGATCGCCGATGCGCCCCCCCTGCGAAATTACACCCCCCCGGGTGCACGCCGCTGGGGGGGATGTGCCACGGCGCGCACCTGTCGGCTCTGAGTTCACTAATCTCGCTCGTTCGCTGCAGCTCCCTCTGCCCCGGAACAGGAAGTAACCTGTTCCAGGGCAGAGGGAGCTGCAGCGAACGAGCGAAGTTAGCGAACTCGGAGCCGACAGGCGCGCACTGCAGCACCCCCCCCCCCAGCGGCGTGCACCCGGGGCGGACCGCCCCCACCCCACCCCCCTTGGTATGCCACTACTTAAACACAACAGGTCCAATGTTCAAAGGATTTATACTTCTAACTTTAGGCCCTGTTTACAAAGATGCACTAATGTTTTTAGCGTACGCTAACCATGATGCCCATAATATTCCTATGGGCATCTATACAATTAGCACGCTCTAAGTTTTAGTGAGCACTAAAAATGCTAGCATACCTTTGTAAACAGGGCCCTTTGAGAGTTATGCTTATAAATTGGCTTTGAAAATATACTTGGGTTGAGTGCATAACTTCATACTCAAAATTTCACTAACTGGTCAATATTCAGCCAGCGGCAATCAACATTATTTGAAACACCATCCATCGCCAGCTAAATTAGGGCCCAATATTCAATGCTGGGCCAAGTCCAGGCACTGGCATTGAATATCGAAGGCTCATGGGACCCCTGCAAGCTGCCGGAGCTTATGCGGGTCCTGGCCGATATTCAGTTGGGGTCCGCATAAATTCAAGGGGGTCCTCAGTTCCTCCAATCCCTCACCTCACTCTCCTGGAATGTCCCCCTTCCTCTTCTAGCTGTTTAAATTGCTTTGAATATCTACCCCTAGACTCCTAAAAAGTGGGTGAGAACAGAGGCAGATTCAGGTGGGGAAACGAAGTTAAGAGCATAGTACTGGGCTCATAAATCGAACCAAATGAATGGTAGACTTATATTTATGAGCACAACTTAAAGCCCCTAAATTAACATGAATTTTCAGCTGAAAATAGGGCACAAATTTAGAAGGTTAACTTTGGAACCTTTGTCCATTGAGAAACTCAGCTTTTTATGAATGTCAGGCCCAGCAACGCTACATGTGGAGGCTGTGACATGTACTCACCCGTTTATGTGGTATCTCCCAGAGCCAAAGGAAACATCTGTAAAAGGGAGAAAAACAGAGCTGTGGGACCTCATAACATGAGGTTCAGCACCCAAAAGCTAAAAACCAAAAGACCAAACCACAGGAGGAGCAAACCCTCCTCAAACACTCCATGGAGAGTCCTTTTAGAATATGCAGTTTCCAGGGGCTCTGTGTGAAGCTTTCAAGCCACGGAAGGAAGGCGGGGAGGCAGGTTTGGGCTGTAATGGAAAGGGCCACCCATCACATGGTCACCAGGAAACGCAAAAGGGACGTGGTCAGTGGTTAGTAACGTAAGTGGACCATAGCTGGCAGGGGGGGAGGGGATTTTCCATCTTCTCCCTCTATTCAGGAAAAAAGGCTACTCTGAAAAGTTTAGAGAAAAAGTATTTCTCTAGCTTAGTGACACTTTGGTTTAGAAAGCAGAAGTTCCATGTAAAGGCTTTTTTTTTTTCAACAAGAACATCCAACACACTGAAATATATACTTGTTCCTCTTTTAAAAGGTGAAATAGATTTTTAAAAAAAAAACCTCTTTTGAAACTATTAATTTCTATTGCTTTTGCTGCAGTGGCTGCTGCCGGGCTGTTCATCATCAGAAATCCAGCTGGTGCATGTTCTTTTCATTAATTTTGTATTCTAGCTGCATAAGATAAGTGTTGAGAAATGTTTGCACTGCATTTGTATTGCACTGGAAACCTCTTGACCTGAATAATACGCAGTGTTTGTGTACATTGTATTTGAACTGAGTCATTGAGCTCGGTATTATTGGGAGTGTAAAGAATTAAAGGGAAAAAAAGTGTCAACTTTAGATTAAATGAGGGGAGGTTTTTCAGACTAAGGATGTGTCAGTTGTGAGGCTATTTGGCAATTATTGTCACAAGCCAACTCAGTCACTGAAGTCTTTTCCTCCTCCTATGTGCTGAGTCAATGTGAGTGGATAAGAGTATGTTTGAACTGGAATTTCACATTAGAAGATCACAACATAAGCCAACATAAAAACGAACACCACAAAAGATATAATAAAAAAACAGCCTGAAACAACTTAAGTTGAAGGCACTAACTCTCTGTGTATCTCCCTATTCCTCAGTAATGAACCTCAACTCTGCCTCTGACCCTAACCTGAGTCTCTTTACGTTTCCCTGACTCTGTGTGTGAGCTGGCGATGAATTGATTTACCTATCTGGTCCTCAGTTCTCATAGAAATATAGAAAAATTAAGACAGAAAAAGACAATATGGCCTATCCAGTCTGCCCAACCATACCATCCATTCTCCCTTCCTCTCCCTTAGAGATCCTATATATCTGTCTCAAGCTTTCTTGAATTCAGATATAATCTCAATCTCCACCACCTCCACTGGGAGGCCATTCCATGAAGAATTATTTCCTCAGGTTACTCCAGAGTCTGTCCCCTTTCACCTTTATCCTATGCCCCCTCATTCCAGAGCTTCCTTTCAGTTGAAAGAGACTTGCCTCCTCTGCACGTATGCTCTGGAGGTATCTAAACATCTCTATCATATCTCCCCTCTCCTGCCTTCCAGTGTTGCCAGGTGGGCGGTTTTACCGCCCAATTGGGCGGTTTTCCGTGACCAGCCGCGGGAAATTTTTGCCTGCGGCGGGTTGCGGTTTTTTGGGCTGTTTTTGGGCTTCAGGGCGGTTTTTTCGGCCGCGGGGGGCGGGGTTAGTGACATTTTGGGCGGGGTTAGTGACGTTTTGGGCGGGGTTAGTGACGTGGGAGGCGGGGCCGATGACGTGGGAGGCGGGGCCGATGACGGGGAGGCGGGGCCGATGACGTGGGAGGCGGGGCCGGTGACGGCGGGGGCGGGGTTGATGACGGCGGGGGCGGGGTGATGACGCGGGGGTGGGGGTGTCAGGGGCGGGGTTTGTGTTTGGGCGGGTTTTGGGCTGTTTTTTGGGCTGGATTGGGCTGGAAAAAAAATTTCCACCTGGCAACCCTGCTGCCTTCTTCCACAGTATATAGATCTTCTCCTGGCTCTGTCACTGAATCTGTGTAAGACCCTGGGGGGGGGGTCACTTTATTTCATTGTTTATCAGTTCTAATCCCCAGTTCTGTCCCTGTCTCACTGACTCTCTGTCTGTGACCATGGTGCAAGGTATTATATCTTACTGTATGCCACAGAGCAGCTAAAGATGAATGGCTTTTGGGAATCTCACCCCTCTTTCCCCCACCTCTGTTATCACTGTGTCTTCCCTGAGCTCATGCCCTTCAATTTAAAACCAGTCACATCTAGCGTTAATGGTCTTTTAGGCAGCTGCTAGATTTTCCAATCTGTGATCCCTTGGCATGCATCATGCCTGCGTGTATACCAGGACCACTTGGCATTTATTAACAGGCTATCCAATGAAAAAAAGACAGTGAAAAGAGTTTCAATATATTGCTATAAAATACTATAAACTCTTTCACAAAATAAGTTGACATAATACTTTAACACCTTAATTATAAATGAGTTGCAATCAGAAAAAAATGATTGAAAACTGAAAAAAACCTCACTTCCCGCTTCTCCACCCAATTTATTCTTTGTAAAGGATGTTGGAATCACTAGCGGGTTTAAACTCCTCATCGGCATAAAATACCCTTTTCAGAAAAAGATCGATAAAACTTCATTTATTTTCAATTCCAATTTCCAAAACATAGTGATTCCAAAAAGAAAAAACTTAGCTTTAATAGAATAATACTTTTCAACTTGTAGACATTCATTCACATTGACTGTGGCCAAAGTTTCGCCAAAAACGCTGTATCAAGACATGACAGAAAAAAATTCTTTATCAATCTTTGAATGCACCATGCGCCGCTGAGAAATAGTGCATTCAAGACAGCGCTTTTGGCGAAACTTTGGCCACAGTCGATGTGATTGAATGTCTACAAATTGAAAAGCAGGAGCTAAGTTTGCTTTTTTGTATTTTTTTCTTTTTGGAGTCACTATGTTTGGTCCCCATGGAATTGAAAATAAATGAAGTTTTAGCAATCTTTTTCTGAAAGGTTTTTTATGCCAATGAGGAGTTTAAACTTGCTAGTGATTCCATCATCCTTTACAAAGACAAAATTGGGTGGAGGAGCGGGAACTGAGGCTTTTTCCCTTTTCAATAATTTTTTTCTGATTGCAATTCACTTATAATTACGGTGTTAAAGTATTATTGTCAACTTATTTTGTGAAAGAGTTTATAGTGATTTATTAACGGGCTTCCAGGAACTCAGGTCACAGGGCACATTTGACTAGGGCCTGACTTCAGAAACCATTTATCCACCATGTCTATGATAAATAAACATAATTCACTAGATCCTGGTGCAAAATAAGTACCTGAATATATGTAAACTGCTTTGAATGTAGTTGCAAAAACCTCAGAAAGGCAGTATATCAAGTTCCATTTCCCATCCTGAGGGACCAGATGGTTTTAGCACTCATATTCAGATAACTTTATTGGCATGACAATTGTAGATGTGTTTAGGTATAAACTATTTAAAAAAATTACTTGAGGAAGAGAACTCCACAGATACTAATGACAACAACAAAGACAAAAAGATTCTCTTATGGAACACAGCATGAATAGATCTATTGAAAATAAGGAGGAAAAAGCCTCAAGAAGCTCCCAGCTACAAACAGCGGGAGCAGGACTGCTTCATCATCGGCAAAAAAACCTCCTTAAAGTTGGTTAAAGTATTGTAAGAATGACAACTTTGTCAAAATGTACTTAAACAATTTAAGAATGGCATGAACAGCTATCAATACTTAGCTAAATAATCCTAACTTCCTTCCTTCAATAGACAGACCGTTACTGTTATGAACGGAGTTTAAATTTCTGGCCGTTTGACCCTGAAGCAGCTAGACGAAACGCTGGCCACGGTCACAGTCTGTCCATTGAAAGAAGAAAGGACCATTTAGCTAAGTATTGATAGCTGTTCATGCCATTCTTAAATTGTTGAACTAAAATTTGACAAAGTTGTCATTCTTAAAATACTTTAAGCAACATTAAGGCGGGTTTTTTGCCGATGATGAAGCAATCCTGCTCCCACTGTTTGTAGCTGGGATCTTCTTGAGGCTTTTTCCTCCTTATTTTCAATAGATCTATTCACTGCTCATGTTATGTTCCATAAGAGAATCTTTTTGTCTTTGTTGACATCAATTGTAGATGTGTTGCCCGGTTCAGGTGCAGGCCCGCACTGTCTCTGGTCAGGTCATATTTAGCACCTGGTGGTGGGATATATCATATTTTTCTGCTCCAGTTACTGTTTATCCTCTTTCCCTCAGGATTATATGGAGTTTTTCCTGCTTATTCTTTTGTGGGAAGTGTTTGATTTTCTCTGTTAGTGTTGGGGAATATGCATCTCTGATCTCTCTGTATTTTGCACAGTACAGGAGGAAATGCATTTCTGTTTCTATTTCTCCAGGATTATGCAGAGGTTTTCCTCCTCATTCAGAGTCAGCATGGATTCAGCCAAGGGAAGTTTTGCCTCACCAATTTACTTCATTTCTTTGATGGAGTGAATAAACATGTGGACAAAGGTGAGTAGATTTTCAGAAAGCTTTTGATAAAATTCATATAAAGTTCATGAGAGACTCCTAAGAAAATTAAAGAGTCATGGAATAGGAGGCAGTGTGGATTAGGAATTGGTTATGAGGGTGGGGTTAAATGTCCAGTGGAGGCAGGTGAATAGTAGAGTGCTGCAGGGATCTGTACTTGGACCGGTGCTATTTAACATATTTGTAAATGATCTTGAATTCAGAACGACAACCGAGGTGATTAAGTTTTCAGATGACATAAAACTATTCAAAGCAGTCAAAACACATGCAGACTGTGAAAATTGAAGGAAGACCACAGAAAATTAAAATACTTTTACATCCAATGGCAGATGAAATTTAATGTGGACAAATGCAAAGTGATGCACATTGAGAAGAATAATTTGAATCATAGTTACCTGATGCTAGGGTCCACCTTGGGAGTCAGCATCCAAGAAAAAGATCAAGGTGCCATTAACTATACAAAGAACTTGCCCTGAGTTTAGCTAACCATCAAGTTAATCCCAACTGACTCTGTACTACGCATCTTGGTCCCATCATATATCTGCTCTTGGTCCCTCATATGGTAAGCCGTATTGTAGAAAATCTTTAGCTGAATGTTTTAATGCCTGCTTATTAGGTGTATCATTAGTATTATGCTAACATTGTATTATATCTCTGGTATTTGAATTCCAGTGCTATTAAATGTGCATATTTTTGATACTGCTTCACGGTAATTCTATTATTAGGTTTCAATGTACTGTTCAAGTTTACCTCATTTATTGTATTTATGTTTATTCTTGGTCATTTTACCTTTGTTATGCTGTTAACAAAATTGCAAATTTTATGTTAAACTGTACCTGCTATAAATAAATAATTAAATTGCAGGTCAATATGCTGAAATCTTCTGCCCGGTGTGCAGTGGTGGCCAAAAAAGCAAACAGGATGCTAGGAATTATTAGGAAAGGAATGGAAAATAAGACCAAGAATATTATAATGCTTCTGTATCACTTCATGATGCAACCTCACCTTGAGTATTGCATTCAGTTCTGGTCACCGTATCTCAAAAACAATACAACTGAATCAGAAAAGGTTCAAAGAAAAGTGACAAAAATGATAAAGGGTATGGAACTCCTCTCATATGAGGAAAGACCTCCTTTCACAGGATAAATCCCTCCTCTCAGTACCCTTCTCCACCACTGCCAACTCCAGGCTCCACTCATTCTGCCTCGCCTCACCCTATGCTTGGAACAACCTTCCTGAGCCCATACACCAAGCCCCCTCCTGCCCATCTTCAAGTCTTTGCTTAAAACCCACCTCTTCATTGCTGCGTTCGGCACCTAACTCTTACCGTTCAGTAAATCCAGACTGCCCCAATGTGACTGCCCCTATCGAACTGACCGTTCACTTGTCTTCTAGATTGTAAGCTCTTTGAGCAGGGACTGTCCCTCTATGTAAATTGTACAGCGCTGCGTAACCCTAGTAGCGCTTTAGAAATGTTAAGTAGTAGTAGTAGGTTAGGGCTCTTCAGCTTGAAAAAGAGACGGATGAGGGGAGATACGACTGAGGTCTACAAAATCCTGAGTAGAATAGAACTTGTAAAGTGAATTGATTTTTCATTGTTTCAAAAAGTACAAAGACCAGGGGATGCTCAATTATATTACAAGGAAATGCTTTTAAAACAAATTGGAGGGAATATTTTTTTACTCAAAGAATAGTTATTTATTGCCGGAGGATGTGGTAACAACGGTTAGCATATCTGGGTTTTAAAAAGGTTTGGACAAGTTTCTGGAGGAAAAGTCCATAGTATGTTATTGAGATAGACATGAGGGAAGCTACTGCTTGCCCTGGGATTGGCAGCTTGGAATGTTGTCACTATTTGGGTTTCTGCCAGGTACAATGTTACTACTCTTTGAGATTCTGCATGGAATCTTGCTATTCTTTGGGATTCCGGAATCTTGTTACTCTTTGAGGTTCTGGAATGTTGTTACTAATTGGTTTTCTGCCAGGTACTTGTGTCCTGGATTGGCCACTGTTGGAAGCAGGATACTGGTCTAGATGGACCATTGGTCTGACCTTATGGCTATTCTTATGTTAGTACAAGAGGAAATGCATTTCTGTTTCTATTTCCCCAGGATTATATAGAGGTTTTCCTGCTCATTCTTTGATTTTCTCTCTTTGTTTTGGGGAATGTTTTTCGCTGATATCTTTGTATTTTGCACGGAGCAATAGGAAATGCATTTCTATTTCTTTATCTCCAGCACTACATTTCAAGCAGAGTCTGTCTTCTTGGGATTTCCAGTTCCGTTTGTGTCTGCATTTTTCTATTTCTAGATTGTGGTCACCAATTCTGTATTTGATGATAATCTCTCTGTGTCCTGTATGCGTGACCAAGGTCAGATATTCTGCTAGTGTGTAGGAATCTGTAGCATTCAGCTTCTTCTTCTCTCTCAGTAGGAGGTATACTGGTGTTGTAGTGCATGTTGCAGTGTTTGCAGTGCCTGCGTTTCGTAGGCCAGGTTGTAGTTGGTGTTGGAGCTGGCTTGCTACCTATATGTTGAGTATGCTTTTTGCAGGGTTTTGTGCTGCATCACAGAACAGTGGAGGAAGCTTGGGTGAATCTCTTCATAAAGGCGGTTAATAAATCTCAATAAATAAATAATTAAATTGTAGTCAGTACGCTGAAATCTTCTGCCCGGTGTGCAGTGGTGGCCAAAAAAGCAAACAGGATGCTAGGAATTATTAGGAAAGGAATGGAAAATAAGACCAAGAATATTATAATGCCTCTGTATCACTCCATGATGCAACCTCACCGTGATGACACCAACTGGGCAACATTCAGTCCACGGCAGTCTTTTTTATTTTTAAACTCTGGCCAACATAGATTTAGATCTGGATATCCAGTGTCAGACCATATCTGGCCACCAGTATCAAAAACTTTGTCTCGGTTGGCAGCTGGCAGTTCTGTGGGTATCGCCTTTATTTAGAGCTGGCACCCAGTCTGTGGTCCTACTTCCCTGTATAGTATCTGGACACTGTCCAGATAACTTCTGGCTCCGTCCATGTTCCACTCCCTACACTTTTTGTTCTGCAGTCATTATTGAAGGCTTTTCGGTGGACGCAGGATCTGTTTGCAGATCTAGTGGTGCTGGGTTTCTTCTGGGGGTTAATGATAGGCCTTCAGACCTTATTCCTGTGGAAGAGGGTTGATTGAGGGGCAGTTTTACTGGGAGAGATTTGTTCAATGCCTGTATTTTTTTTCATGTAGTGTTTTATAGCCATTTAAAACTGTCTGATGCACATAAAAGGCCTACAAAATCCTGAGTGGTGCAGAACGAGTAGAAGTAAATCAATTTTTTTATTCATTCCAAAAGTCCAATGACTAGGGGACACTCAAGGAAGTTACATGGAAATACTTTTAAAATAGGAGGAAATATTTTTTCACTCAATGAATAGTTAAGCTCTGGAACTCTTTGTCAGAGGATGTGGTAACAGCAGTTAGCATATCTGGATTTAAAAAAGGGTTGGGCAAGTTCCCGGAGGAAAAGCCCATAGTTTGCTATTGAGACAAACATGGGGAAGCAACTGCTTTTTCTGACAAATACTTGTGACCTGGCTTGGCCACTGTTTGGAAACAGGATACTTGGCTAGATGGACTATTGGTCTGACCGAGTATGGCTACTCTTATGTTCACACAATATTAGGTCATGCTATGTACATTTTCAAGCGTGCTTAACTTTATTTATGCAGGAAGAATTTTGTCCTTTTCTGGAAAATCCATGATCTCTGTCTTTTTCAGATTTATTTGGAGGGTACATGATTTGCAGTAGGTCTCTAGCAGTTTAGACTCGGGCGAGGAAGGGGACGAAATGACCAGATCATCGCATTTAGCTGGTGTTTGAATTCTTTTTTAGTCTCGGGTCTCCCCCTGGCGGACACATGATGATACTGCTGGCTAGGACCTTGGGGCATTCACTCCCATTCTTCAGGTCAGGTTTTCAGGATATCTCTAAGAATATGCATTACACCCAACAATGAGCTCCTTGTTCCTTCTTAGTTACACATTATATTTAAATCAACCCTTAAGTAACTATACATATATATTTTTTAATTTTTTCTTTTATTGTAAACATATAACAAATCATTTCTCTACATATATATTTCCTAATGGTTTTTCTATATTCCTTTTTTCCTCTATCACTTGTCCAATCCACTCTCTCCTTTCATTCATACACCATGTATTCATACATCTTATATTCTTCTATTATATATTATGGGATCAAAACTTTTTAAACATTTTTTCAAAGCGAAGATTCCACTCTATGTTCACAAGTTCTTAAATCAATCTACCATAGTACTCAAAATCCTCAATCCACAATATACTTGGTTTTCTTCCTTAGTATTTCTTCTTTTCTATATACCACTTCCAACCTTGTATCAAAAGATCTTCAATTTGTGTTAATATCCACTGGAAACTTTCTCTTTCATTCCCATGACACTTCAGTCCTTTAGCGTCTCACTGTCCAGTTTATATACTGCACCTCACCAACTTTCAATCAACTTTCAATGAACGCTGTTGGGAGCTGATCATTAAGCTGACCAACTGAGGTCATGTTGGTGATTGAAAGTTGGTGAGGTGCAGTATATAAACTGGACAGTGAGACGCTAAAGGACTGAAATGTCATGGGAATGAAAGAGAAATTTTCCAGTGGATATTAACACAAATTGAAGATCTTTTGATACAAGGTTGGAAGTGGTATATAGAAAAGAAGAAATACTAAGGAAGAAAACCAAGTATATTGTGGATTGAGGATTTTGAGTACTATGGTAGATCGATTTAAGAACTTGTGAACATAGAGTGGAATTCACTATAGTGGATCGATTTAAGAACTTGTGAACATTGAGTGGAATCTTCGCTTTAAAAAAGTGTTTAGAAAGTTTTGATCCCATGCACTTTGGGTCCCAAAGGGACAAATATAATAGAAGAATATAAGGTGTATGAATACATGGTGTATGAATGAAAGGAGAGAGTGGATTGGACGAGTGATAGAGGAAAAGAGGAATATAGAAAAAATCATTAGGAAATATATATGTAGAGAAATGATTTGTTATATGTTTACAATAAAAGAAAAAAGTATAAAAATATATGTGTAGTTACTTAAGGGTTGATTTAATAAATATGCATGAGAGAGATTTGCATAACCACTACCTCTATTATATGCAGATATCCTGAAAACCTGGCTGGATTGCAGACTTTGAGAAGTGGGAGTAAAGACCTCTGGGCTAGGGTGTAGCCAAAGGACATGACAGATTCACTGTACCATTAGCTCCCAGAAAGATCAGAGCCTTCTCCCATGCACTCAAGGAAGCTATCATTTCTGTCACACACACCCACATCCTTCTGGCTCTAGAGTCCAATCTTGCACTATCTCAGGGCTAGTACTTAGATGGGAAACCTCCAGAGAATAGTAGGTGCTGATGTTAGGGGTGGTCCTCGTGTGATGTGGAGGGATGAAGGGCAGCTGTGTTCTTTGCAAATTGTTTGACCAGGGCTCTGTCTGCTCTATGTACACTCAAGGCCTCTGGGAGCTTTTCACAAAAGCAGGACTCTCTGGGCAAGATGCACAAAAGTCCTCGTTAGAGCCGTTCTGTACTGAATTCCATAACGAATCGGTACTGAACGGCTATGCACGAAGGAAAGGGAATGCAAATGAGCTGCTTGTTGCAGCTCACTTGCATTTTCTAACCCTTCGTTAAAACCGTCGATAATCGGCTCGTAAAGCATGCGCAGAGCAGCCAAGCGTTATGCTGGCTGCTCTGCGCATGCCAAAAACGTTAAAAAAAAACAACACAAAAACAAACACGTAGGTTATTTACGTCAGATGAGGGCGGGCCCAGGAGGAACGGAGCGACGTCGGAGGAGGCGATCAGCTGTTCTTGCCCGTGCAGTGCCTTCACACAGAGGTGAGAGACACTGCACGGGCCCAGTTTCAGACGAAGGGGGGCCCGGTGGAAAGGGGGGGGTGGCGGCGATGACGGAGGATGGCGGGAGCTGTTTTTTCTAAAAAAGGAGAAAGAGAGGAAGGGAGGGAGGGAGGGGAGCTGGGGCTGCCTAAAAAAGTTACGATTTTAATGCAGGGGGGAGCGAGGAGCAGCAGCGACCTCGGCCGGGGGGGGGGGGCAAGGCCGTCCATAAAGGACACTCCTGACGAGCATTTTTGCCCCCTCCCGATTTTTTTTCACATTGTTTTGGAAGCCACAGACCTCTCGTTAGCTTTCCCGGAGTTTTCCAGCGTTAGGGCAAGCGGAAAACCTTAGTGCATCTCATTTCAATAGGGTTTCTACACAATTTGCTCATCTGCATTCCGTTTTTGTTTGCTGCTACCGTCGTCGGAAATTGGGCTTTAATACATGCCAGGGTTAAAAACTTGTTCGTTAAAGGCTCGTTTAGTTTAGTGCATCTTGCCCTCTGTGTTGAGCCTGAATTCCCATGCTGGTGACAGACAAAACCCACCCTGTAAAGCTGGGCTGTAGTACTCCGGATCTTGAAGTGCGCAAATCAGATCTGGCTCACGGCATAAGTAAAATGTACATAAAGCAGCACCTCAGCCTGTGGACAATTTGTGGAAATAATTCCTGGCAGTACCTTGCAAGCCAGACTTGCTTTTGCGGCATGGATTAGGACACCTCTATTCAAACATATGTGCACCAAAACCATAAATATGGCATCCAATGACATAACTAGAGGCATGTTTGGGGGCTATGAATGGTCCACATGATATACTCGGCGTTTTGTGTTTCGGCATTATTTACAGAAATTCTATTTTTGGAAGTAGTTTGTATGTTGCAAAGAAGTGCAAAATGATGCACTTAGGGAGCAGAAATCCAAGACAGATGTACAGTGGGGGAAATAAGTATTTGATCCCTTGCTGATTTTGTAAGTTTGCCCACTGACAAAGACATGAGCAGCCCATAATTGAAGGGTAGGTTATTGGTAACAGTGAGAGATAGCACATCACAAATTTAATCCGGAAAATCACATTGTGGAAAGTATATGAATTTATTTGCATTCTGCAGAGGGAAATAAGTATTTGATCCCCCACCAACCAGTAAGAGATCTGGCCCCTACAGACCAGGTAGATGCTCCAAATCAACTCGTTACCTGCATGACAGACAGCTGTTGGCAATGGTCACCTGTATGAAAGACACCTGTCCACAGACTCAGTGAATCAGTCAGACTCTAACCTCTACAAAATGGCCAAGAGCAAGGAGCTGTCTAAGGATGTCAGGGACAAGATCATACACCTGCACAAGGCTGGAATGGGCTACAAAACCATCAGTAAGACGCTGGGCGAGAAGGAGACAACTGTTGGTGCCATAGTAAGAAAATGGAAGAAGTACAAAATGACTGTCAATCGACAAAGATCTGGGGCTCCACGCAAAATCTCACCTCGTGGGGTATCCTTGATCATGAGGAAGGTTAGAAATCAGCCTACAACTACAAGGGGGGAACTTGTCAATGATCTCAAGGCAGCTGGGACCACTGTCACCACGAAAACCATTGGTAACACATTACGACATAACGGATTGCAATCCTGCAGTGCCCGCAAGGTCCCCCTGCTCCGGAAGGCACATGTGACGGCCCGTCTGAAGTTTGCCAGTGAACACCTGGATGATGCCGAGAGTGATTGGGAGAAGGTGCTGTGGTCAGATGAGACAAAAATTGAGCTCTTTGGCATGAACTCAACTCGCCGTGTTTGGAGGAAGAGAAATGCTGCCTATGACCCAAAGAACACCGTCCCCACTGTCAAGCATGGAGGTGGAAATGTTATGTTTTGGGGGTGTTTCTCTGCTAAGGGCACAGGACTACTTCACCGCATCAATGGGAGAATGGATGGGGCCATGTACCGTACAATTCTGAGTGACAACCTCCTTCCCTCCGCCAGGGCCTTAAAAATGGGTCGTGGCTGGGTCTTCCAGCACGACAATGACCCAAAACATACAGCCAAGGCAACAAAGGAGTGGCTCAGGAAGAAGCACATTAGGGTCATGGAGTGGCCTAGCCAGTCACCAGACCTTAATCCCATTGAAAACTTATGGAGGGAGCTGAAGCTGCGAGTTGCCAAGCGACAGCCCAGAACTCTTAATGATTTAGAGATGATCTGCAAAGAGGAGTGGACCAAAATTCCTCCTGACATGTGTGCAAACCTCATCATCAACTACAGAAGACGTCTGACCGCTGTGCTTGCCAACAAGGGTTTTGCCACCAAGTATTAGGTCTTGTTTGCCAGAGGGATTAAATACTTATTTCCCTCTGCAGAATGCAAATAAATTCATATACTTTCCACAATGTGATTTTCCGGATTTAATTTGTGATGTGCTATCTCTCACTGTTACCAATAACCTACCCTTCAATTATGGGCTGCTCATGTCTTTGTCAGTGGGCAAACTTACAAAATCAGCAAGGGATCAAATACTTATTTCCCCCACTGTATGTGTTAGGCGAAGAGAGGCTGATATGCACAGACAGGGAGAGGGACCTTGGGGTGATAGTATCTGAGGATCTGAAGTCCACGAATGTGTGACATGGTGGTGGCCGTAGCCAGAAGGATATTAAGCTTTATAGAGAGAGATGTAACCAGCAGGAGGTGTTGATGCCCCTGTACAAGTCATTGGTGAGGCCCCACCTGGAGTATTGTGTTCAGTTTTTGAGGCCGTATCTTGCTAAAGATGTAAGAAGACTCGACGTGGTCCAGAGGAAGGCGACAAACATGATATGGGGATTGCACCAAAAGATGTTTGAGAAGAGACTGGAAGACCTGAATATGTATACCCTAGAGGACAGGAGGGACAGGGGAGGTATGATACAGATGTTTAAATACTTGAAAGGTATTAATATAGAAATAAATATTTTCCAGAGAAGGGAAAATGGTAAAACTAGAGGACATGAATTGAGGTTGCGGGGTGGTAGACTTAGGAGTAATGTCAGAAAATTATTTTTAATGAAGAGGGTGCTTGATGCCTGAAATGCCCTCCCGAGGGAGGTGATGGAGAAAAACATGTGGTGGAATTAAAAAAGGCATGGAATGAACACAGAGGATCTCCAATTAGAAAATGAGTGGTATAAAAAAGCAAAACTAAAATGGTTGCATATTTGTTTGCATGTTGAGTGCTGCTTAGATGGCAACTCTGGCTGTATCAACTAAGGCCGGTGTTGGGCTTACTTATGGTCTGAGTCCCACATATAGCAATCTGGTTTAGGGTGGGCTGGAGAGAGCTTTGACAGAAACTCCAGTAATTTGGAATGTGAGGACAGTGCCGGGTAGACTTTTACGGTCTGTTTCCCGCAAATGACAAGATGGATTTGGATAGGCTGGAGTGGGCTTTGATGGCATCTCCAGTTAGTTGGAATATAAGGACACAGCTGGGCAGACTTCTAAGGTCTATGTCCCAGAAACACAAAAGAAAGACCATGATCAAGTATATAATATCACATTCATTGTTGATTTAATCTTGGATTGATGAGGATCGTGACTGTTGGATGGACTGTTCAGGTGTTTATCTGCTGTCAATTGCTATGTTGCTATGTTGTGGAATAGATTTCATAATTCAGCCTGTCTGCTCCCTGACTTTTTTCACTGCTGTATTTTCCTCTGTTATTCCCTATGCCCCAGCCTCTGGGGACAGGTGAAGAGTTTCAGCACCACTAGAGTGATCCCTAAATGCAGTGGAACTAAAACCCAAAACCTGCTAAGCAACCTCTACCTCTCCATATCAGTAGAAACTGGTAGTGGTAATAACTTGGTACTTTTCTCCTCACGGACTCACCTTCCTGGGAGCTGTAGGTGTGATCGATGCCTGTCATGGACACAGACTTGGAGAGTGAATTGCTGTCGAAGTATTCCGAGTGGATGGAAGCTCCACGTAGCCTCTTCATCTCGTCCTGAAGGATGGGAGGAAATGACACCACAAGATAGTCAGTGTAGGGCTGAAGGATCACATGCAGTTTGAATGCACACGTGTGTAAGCTCATAGCCTCTTCCCCCACATGCGTTTATCCAGACCAGGGATTCCCAAACTTGTCCTGGGAGAACCCCAGACAGGTATGCAGAATATCCACAATGAATATGCATGAGATAGACTTGCATACCAAGGAGGCACTAGCATACCAAGGGGGGGGGGGGCGGTGGGAACTCCAGACAGGTATTCAGAATATCCTCAATGAATATGCATGAGATAGACTTCCATACCAAGGAGGCAGTAGCGTACCAAGGGGGGGTGCGGTGGGTGCGGTCCACCCCGGGTGCACGCCGCTGGGGGGGTGCTGCACGCCTGTCCGCTACTTTCGTTCTGTGCTCCCTCTGCCCCGGAACAGGTTACTTCCTGTTCCAGGGCAGAGGGAGCATGGAAGCGAACGAAGCGGACAGGCGTGCGGCACCCCCCCCCCCCAGCGGCGTGCACCCGGGGGGGCGGGGTGCATCGGCGATCCGCCCCGGGTGTCAGCCCCCCTAGGAACGCCACTGCAAGGAGGTAGTGTATGCAAATCAATCTGATTAATATTCATTGTGGATATCTTGAAAACAGGACTGGTTGGGGTGGACCATGATCTCTCTTTCACTCTGCACTCTTCTTTCTAAGCCCTGACAAATATCTACAGGAACTTTGTCATGATTCCCTCTCCTGTGGGGAATCCTTTCTGAATTTCTCTCTAATTCAATCTTTCCCATCATTTGATCTCTATTATCTACTGCACAGAAATCAATAGCCAATCAAGATCAAATCAGCTATCCAGTCTGCCCATCCCCACCAACTGCTAAGGTCTACAATCCCTTTCTCTCTTTTAGAGATGCCCTGTGCTTGTCCCATGCTGTCCTGAATTCAGATAAGGTCCTCCTTAACATACCTACACTCAGGGTTGGCTTAACCCAGGGAAATAGCCAGCCCTCCAATTTTGGGGGTACTCGGGGTGGACTGGAGGGGGGGCCACACATTCCTCCCTCCTCTTCTCTTCCCCCTTCCTCCATGCGTATGCGCTAATCATAACTTTGCGGGCGGAGATGCCATCCCAAAAAATACAGTTCCTGGGCCACTCCCCTCCTCCTCGTGCAGCTTCTTTAAAGCAGAAATTGGCTGCATGCCTCCAAAGCTGCCACTCCAGGACTCCCCAAGCATGCTGCTTGTCGGTGTCACCAGCTGGAGGCTGCTAACTTCTGCATTAAAGAAGTAGCATGAGGAGGAAGGGAGCAATACATATATGGGCTAACCCTTGGTCTAGTTAAAACCTAGTTCATACTGTAACTACTGCTATGCTGAAACCACTAGGATCCCTCCCCTAACTAACAGTTATGCTGGAAATACTGTGGGGTAGGAACCTGCCACATACCAACCCTTGTTTTATATGGAGATGCTGAATGGGTGGGGGGGGGGGGAACAGGAATAAGACTGGAGAGAACCTGGGATAAACTTACATGGATGATAAAAAGCAGACACAGTGTCTCTCCAATGTCTGGAAAAGGTATGATGAGCCTTGTTCTACCTCTGTAGCCTTCATGGCTCATCACACACCCAAGGTCAGGCTGCCCTTACCTCCTCTTCTGGGGAGAAAAGCGATTCCAGAGCTTCATTGCTGTGGATTATGGGAACTCGGCGAGGGTCCCGTCTTCTCCCCATTGTGTTCTCTATCTCTTCAGGGTCCAAACCTTTCAAGCTTGCGCTGGAACACAGAGGAGCCGAGACAGGAATTACATTCCTAGAGCTTTCTGGGAAGGCGTAATGAATAGGCCACAGAGGGGAGGGTCCCTATAACAACTGTTGTGGATTACTGGTGCCAGTATTGGGAGAAGGGGCCTGTGGTATATTTTGCTGAGTGGTCAATGGGGTCCTGTAGTGTGTTTTGTGCTCATGTTGAGGGTGGGGGCCTGTGATGTGTTCTGCTGAGTAACACTATAACATAGTAACATAGTAGATGATGGCAGATAAAGACCTGTATGGTCCATCCAGTCTGCCCATCCATCCAGTCTGCCCACCAAGATAAATTCATTACATGTGGTATGATGTGATACATCATGTGTATTCCTGATATTGATTTATCCTTGCCATTTTTAGGGCATAGACCGTAGAAGTCTGTCCGGCACTGGCCTTGTTCTAAAATTTTGAAGTTGTTATCAAAATCTCTTAAAACTCCACCCAGCCCATTCAAATCTATTCATCCTCAATCAGGGCACAGACTGTAGAAGTCTGCCCTGTACTGGCTTTCCTACCTAGTCTCCGCTAAGCTTCTTTGGATCCAATCCTTCTCAACAGGATTCCTTTGTGTTTGTCCCACGCATTTTTGAACTCTGTTACCATTTGCATCTCCATCACCTCCTGCAGGAGAGCATTCCGGGTATCTACCACCCTCTCAGTGAAAAAATACTTCCTGACATTATTCCTGAGTTGGCCTCCTTTCAACCTCAATTCATGCCCTCCAGTTCTACCATTTTCCCATCTCTGGAAAATTTTTGTTTGCAGATTAATACCTTTCAAATATTTGAACATCTGGTGTCAGTGTTAAGGGATGGAGGGATCCACAATGTCTTCTCATGAGTCTCACTACTGAAACAGGGCCCCAAGCAGGGACAAAGAGGTTGATAATAAAAACACACACAAAATAAATATAAGCCGCTATCATTTCATTAGACCAACTTAGTATATTTTTATGACCAGCTGGGAAGAACAGAAGAGGGTTTTAGCTATAGAAAGTAAGTGAAAAATGTCATAGTTTGGTTCACCAAAAAGATATATATTTGTTGTTTTAATCTGAGTGTATGAACACAGCAACCACACAACTTTATCCAGATAGGGACATGGCATTCACAATGACTGCCAGAGGCGGACATCGGTCAATGACACACCCCCACACATACAACCTGTAAGTTCAGTCCTGGCTACTGGCATCACTATGATGCCCGCAGAGGTCTGGGCCAGATGTGTCCTTATACAGCACCTATGGGTGAACTTTTCCCTGTCACATACTGGGGGCAGTCTCCAGTCAAGAATCAATGAGTAGCTCAGTTGCAGAGGCAGAGGGCAAAATCACTGTCCCACACTAAGGTACCTAATTAACTCCAGTTTCCTTTGGGCAAGATGATTGATCACTGATTTTACCCCACAGTACCTAAGTACCTGTGGTTCTTCTCCTCCTGACCCACCGCTACTGCTGAGTGAGCCCCTTCATGGCCCATGTGCAACTATAAATTATTTTTCCCAGTAGAAGGGGCCTTATTTTCAAACTAAACTGTGATACAGCCAGGACTCATGTTTGCCAGCTTGCCCACCTGCGCTCCTCATAATCCTCCCGACTTTGCAGTTCCTTTCCCGGCTCCCAGCTGTGCCTGCGGAAAGCGTCGTGGGATTGGACAGAGGTCCTCAGCCGGCAGGATCGTCTCAGTGGTACCCCTAAGAAGCTGTCCAGCTCCTCCTCCTCAGCTGCCCCCTGCCAGCCCTCCTCCTCCTCTTCTGGGCCACAGGCTGAAAGATGCTCCACAGCTGACATGCAGCGGATCTTCTGCCTCCGCAACGGGTATCCGGCGCCATCACCTGCCGGCAACAAGAGGTCTGTGATGGAGCCGCTCATCAGTGGCCTCACACTGGGACTTGATTAGAGAAACACTGAAGGAAGAGGAGGGAAAGACAGGATGGTTAATGGGAGTCAGCTAAATGAAAAAAATACCCATGGAACCAAGGAGTCAAGCAACAGTACAAAGACAGATTTATTAGAAGGCAAAAACTTCCTTCCATTTTTCCCCTTCCATACCTGATATTACTAGAATGATTCCACTGCTAAAATTCAAAGTAAACTCGTATAATTATCCCCTTCCAAAAGTTACCTTAGATTTGGCATAAAGTAGGGGAAGGAGGGAGTTTTGAAGGATCAGCTCCAGAACTGCATTTGGATCAGCTCCAGAACTGCATTTGCCACTCAGTTCCACATACCCTAGTCCATCCAAGGATTTGTAGATCTGATTGCTCCGTCAATGTCCTCTAAGAAAATTAGAACTTCAATTCCTAGTGTAAAGGGACAACACTGGGACTGGATCAGCTTTTTTTTTCTGACATAGAGCCGAGTGGCAACCCTATCCCAGCCCTCACCTTCCCTTTTCCTTCTTGCATATTCCTTGCATTAATACATGTCAAGTGATGTCTAGATTAGGAGGTGCATGAAGAGGAAAAGGGCAGCCCAGGAGTGGGTTCCTTCTCAAGCTGATGATGTCATGAGCAGGAACAACACAGCCTACACTAAACAATCCAGAGCCACTCAGCAGTATTTTGAAGGCAAAATAAAAATAAATAAATGAGAGATAAATTCTATTCCCACACACTCCCATTCAGACAGGCAGACATTCCTGAATAGAAGAGATGGGGGGGGGGGGGGGGGTTGGGCCACAAGAGTTATATATTTAACTGGATTTTATGATCCTCCAGCAATAAGCATCATTATTAATATGAATTGGAATAGTGTCTGCTGCAAACACTGCTCTGAGTGGAGCAGTAGGCAAGTGAGTGAAGAAAAGGATCCTTCTGGACTACAGGGAGAGATCCTGGGGATACCTCACCTCCTTTCAGGTTGCAACACTGAACACTTTGCATGTTTCCAGGGTCCTTTTGTTGTCCACTTGGAAGGAAGTACAATGTTGCTGGCAGTCTGTGAGGAGGAGAGTGGAGATCCAACAGGTCCTGCGTTGGATATTCTGTAAAAAGAAAACCAGTTACAACAGCAGGTGCAGAGAGACAAATACCAAGCCTGTGTTGTGACCAAGTTCCCTTCCTCAGGCAGGCCGAGGAAGCTTTGGATATTTACACTGGCATGTAACAAGACACGAGTTCCTCGAGTGTTACCTCAAGGAGCACTCAGGTATAACGGGCTTTGTGCCTGCAAGCTCAGGCACGTAAGGTGTGTGTTTATAAGTTGTAATAAAATACATTTGATCATGTGAGCTGCAGGCAGAGGTTCTCTGGGGAGACGAGAGAGAGACACACAAAGACAGCTTTCTGCATGCAACAGACAAACCCCTCCGTGTACAGACAGGGTTGGCTCAGATACTACTACTTAACATTTCTAGGGCGCTACTAGAGTTACGCAGCGCTGTACAGTTTAACAAAGAAGAACAGTCCATGCTCAAAGGAGCTTACAATCTAAAGGACGAAATGTCAAGTTGGGAAGAGAGGGAGTCTTCTCTCTTTCAACGTCTCCTAGCACCAGCTAAAGTGACATTCACTTATAAAGCTGGGTGCTCTGATCCAGTCTGCTGGCCCAAGTGTTCAGCGCTGTTATTTTTAATGACAAACTTCAATTTCTGGTATCTTGGGCTGGGAATTACTATATGGCCCTGAGTCACTGAGGACAGGCTGAACCAGTCTTGGTTTTAAACTATTCCCCCCACCCCACCCCACCCCAAAAAGAAACACCTCAGACACACAATAGGACTGGCTCATCCTGTCCTGGGTGACATGGAGAAGTCTGGGGACTCTTAGTCAGACCTGGTGGCTCGGAGAAACATCCTGTGCAGTCTGCCACAAGAGGGCACTGCAGTAACATGCTAACATAGCCTATGGCCTCAGGTGGACCTGTATCATCTCTGTCCAATTTCATTCCTGATGCAATTCCATAGAAGATAGGCTAATCCAGTCCTGGTTTGGGTCCAGAACACACATGGAGTTGAAATCCTGATTTTCTTGTGGATAAGGCCAGTGTTAAGGGGTGCATATAGGGCAATTACCCTGGGTCCTCATGTGATAGGAGGCCCCAAACCTATCCAAAAATGAAAAGGCACAGTCTGCTGGTAGGCTTCGGACCCCTTCCAAAATTCCTGCCCAGCAGGGCCCCAGCATGCCTAACACCCACCCTGCTTATGGAACTCAATGGAATAAATCAGAACTATAACTCCCTGCATGCACTAGGGCAAAAGCAGGCCTGGATCAGCCTGTTTTACATGGGATCCTATCACTACCCTATCCATGTGAAAAGGCATTTACAAACTTTGTTCCACCTCCCTGGGAACTACACCACTCCTTTTCTCAGCCGCAGATAGGCAGGGTGCTCACTTTTACCACACAGAGGCCATGTGATGACCTGAAGAATGTTTTACACATGCAAGCATGTGTGGAGCATGCTAATGCGATATAACTGCCATTGGTGCCTGTCCTGTCAGAAACACATGACATGTTAATTCTATTTCACACTTAGGGATCCTTTTACTAAAGCTTAGTGTGCGCTAGGTACTACAAAGCCCAAAGGTATAAAATGGGCTTCTTAGCATTTAGTGTGTGCAAAGCGTTAGTAAAAGAGCCCCTTAATGAGGTTGCTGAAGGGCAGTTTTTGGTCTTACACCAAGAACAGACCCTATGGATGCAAAATCAGTCATTAAAACTCCTGAAATTGCAGCAGAAATTTTTTTTTTTTTGGACAAGATTGACAGAGTGACCAACACAAACATGGAGAAATTTTTAGACAGAGAGAGGTTACCCTAGTACAGTCATTAGTAATAAGCCACTTGGAATACTGTAACGCAATGTACGTAGGCTGTAAAGAACAGACCATCAAAAAACTCCAAATAGCCCAGACTTATTTTTGGAACACCTAAATACGAAAGTGCGAAACCCCTAAGAGAGAAACTGCACTGGCTCCCGCTCAAGGAACGAATTGAGTTCAAGATCTGCACGACTGTACACAAAATCATTCACGTAGATGCCCCACTCTATATGTTAAACCTAGTGGACTTACCGCCCAGAAATGCCAAAAGATCGGCCCGCAAATTCCTCAATCTGAACTTCCCCAGCTGTAAAGGAATGAAATACAAACAGGCTTATGCTACTATCTTTGCGTACAAAAGCACACAGTCTTGGAACACACTACCCATGGCCCTGAAAACCATGACCAATCTAACCAGCTTTCGCAAAGCTTTGAAAACACATCTCTTCAACAAAGCCTACAAAAGTCACCCTCAATGAAACAAATCATTCCTTAAACCACCCAAGCACACCAAAAAAACCTCTCACACGACCTACCTAACACCTTCCATCTAAATCCTCTTTCACCTCTGCTTATAATCGACTGTTTTAAAATCATGTAACGACGTTATCATATCTATACTCTGTAAGCCACATTGAGCCTGCAAAAAGGTGGGAAAATGTGGGGTACAAATACAATAAATAAATACACCTGGGGTTAGCCCTCTAGCTTCTTACTGTAACCTTTTGATCTAGAATCTTCTTTCCTCTGATAAAGGTCTGCTTCTTGTGCTGCAGCTCCTTGTGATCTTGAGTATTGTTCTAGGTACAAACTTAGACTGTGAGCCTTTCAGGAACAGGAAAATACCTAGTGGACCTGAATATAACTTGCCTTGAACTATCACTGAAAAAAAGTGTGAGTTAATCCGAATAATAACAATAAATATACATATAATAGATACTTTAAGATATATTTATATTCATGTCTCCTCTCCCCTGTAGGATATAGGTGCAGTATGTAGGTCCTGAAGTCTCATCTCCTAGGGTCTGTGGTGCAGACTCTAGACCTATAATTAGATGTGAGGCAAGGGAGGAGCCGCTAGGCTGTAACTACAGATAAGGAGTGAACCAAATATTGCAGGCTGCACTCACTTTCCACCTGAGCAAAGTCATTGGTGAGGGGTAGAGACAAAGACCCTTCCAGGGCAGGGCACACAGCAGAACTACAACTCCCAGCATGCACTGGGAGCAAATCCAGGCCTGCATCAGCAGCCTTTAGGCAAGGGTGCAGGGAACTTAGGGTTACCATATAGCTCCAAAAAAAGGAGGACGGATTGAGCCAGCCGGGTTTTACTTCCATTGCTTTCAATGGAAGTAATTGAGCCAGCCGGGTTTTACTTCCATTGCTTTCAATGGAAAGCAATGGAAGTAAAACCCGGCGTGCTCAATCCGTCCTCCTTTTTCTGGAGCCATATGGTAACCCTAAAAACTGAATTGCCTGATTTTATGTAAGTTGCGGCCTGAAGGGTTCTTTACAGGCTGGAAAACAGACAGACTCTGATACTGTAACATGAAATATGTCTGCTGCCCCCTCTTCACAGCCCTTGACCATTAGAAAATAAAGGCTCTCTCAGTAGAGAGGCCCTTGAAGTCACTGGCCTGTAGCCATGTCTGAGTGAGGAGAGCAATGTTTTTCAACCCCTTTAAGTAATTGGATCGTTCCTTTCATTTCCCAGACTCCCAGAGTCAGCACAGAAACATTTCTAATGGAAACTGTAGAAGATTCACTTTAAAGATGGCCGCCTCCTATATCCTGTGTTTCTGTTCCCGATTTTCCACTCCACCTTTCCTGTAGCAGTATGGAAGGTTGGCTTCCTGTATAACTATGCTGGAGTATAAAACAAATTTCCATTTGACCACAGAACCTCAAAATTTCTGCAGTTCTTAAATTTGCTTTCCTAGCCCTCAGACAAATGTGCTTATTTACAGATTTGAAAATGTTAACCTTCATCCTAATATTGATCCATATTGATTACTGCAACTCCCTTTGTAGTGGACTGAATGAAACATCCACCATAGCCTAGAATTTGTGCAGAAAATAGCTATACAGGTACCATATCTGTCCTGCCTGGAAGACTCTTCACTGGCTACCGGAGACCTTTAGAAGCCATTTCATGCTAATACATAAAGCATTTCACACCGGTGTTCCAGTATAGCTTATTTCATATCAATTAATTGGCACTGCTGCCCCCTATTGGTCATCGCCTAGGTCCTATCATTCTTTGGTACATTAGATTATCAATAGAAATCAAACAAAATAAAACATGGAAAAGAAAATAAGATGATACCTTTTTATTGGACATAACTTAATACATTTCTTGATTAGCTTTCAAATTCTCTCCCCCTCATTTAAAAGAAGAATTGTGCCTGTGTTAAGACATCACTAAAAACATATCTGGGGAGATGCAGAGGACTGCATTGACGGCAGGGTGGGATTTACCAACAGCCGCACTCCCTTCTTCTCTCCTTTTGATGCATTGTCATTTTATTTTTCTAATCAATTTTTAATTGGAAACTGCTTTGGTATTTCTCAATGGACAGGGAAAGACCGCAATAAACTAGGTTAAGTGGCAGAGAGGTAATGGTGTAATTAAACTCTGGAATTCTTTGCCAGAGAATGTGGTAAAAGCAGTTAGTTTAGCGGGGTTTAAACAAGCTTTGGATAATAAGTCCATAAGCCACTATTAAGATGGGAAAATCTACTGCTTATTTCTAGGATCTGAACCATAAAATCTGTTTTACTCTTTTGGGATCTTGCCAGATACTTGTGACCTGGATTGGTCACTGTTGGAAACAGGATACTGGGCTTGATGGACCTTTGATCTGTCCCAGTATGGTAACGCTTATGTTCTTATGTGGTGGAAGAATGGATATCAAATCAAGAAGTCCTTGAAAATCTGCCTGAAACACAAACAGGAACAGACAAGGAGTTGGACGAGGAAACTTTAGATGTTTGTATGTCATTTTAATCGTATGTACTTTGTTCCCTTTATACTTTATGTGTGTGATGTATCTATCTTTCTCAGAGAACAAGCAGGCTGCTTGTTCTCACTGATGGGTGACGTCCACGGCAGCCCCTCCAATCAGAAACTTCACAAGCAAAGGCCTTTGCTAGTCCTCGCGCGCCCATGCGCACCGCGCATGCGCGGCCGTCTTCCCGCCCGAACTGGCTCGTGTTCGTCAGTCTTCTTTTGTCCGTGCTCGGGACGGTCGTGTTTTGCCGCCGTTTCGCGCCCCTCAAGTTGACCCTCGCGCGTCTTCGCGATTTCGCTAAAAAAAAAAAAAAAAAGACCTCAGTCTTTGTCCCTTCCCGTGTGTCCAGTTTGTTTCCCCGACGTAAGTTTCCTTTCGCTTTCGGGGTAGGCCTTTTTTGTGGCCTCGGTACGGGTTTTTCTCTCTCCCTTATTTTTGGTGCCCTTCGTCACCATCGCGAATTTTGATTTCACCGGCGTGATTTTTCCGCCCATGTCATCGAAGTCTCCCAGCGGCTTCAAGAAGTGCACCCAGTGCGCCCGGGTAATCTCGCTCACTGATAGGCACGCGTCGTGTCTTCAGTGTCTGGGGGCTGGGCACCGCCCGCAGGCCTGTAGTCTTTGTGCTCTTTTACAGAAGAGGACTCAGGTAGCGAGATTGGCCCAGTGGAACGTGTTGTTCTTGGGCTCTTCGTTGACAACAGCACCGGAGGCATCGAGTGCATCGACGTCGACAGCATCAAAGTCTTCGACCTCGGCATCGACTGCATCGACGGCATCGAGGTTTCGACCCTCTGCATCATCGGTACCGAGACATCGGAAGGCTGCGTCGGCGTCGGTGGTACCGGGACCTCCGCTGTTGCTGATGTCGTCGGACGGTGGTGCTTCAACTGGAGTGCAGGTGAGGGCTGTCCATTCCCCTGCTGGTGGTGGTGAGCCTTCGGGTGGGTCTCCTCCTACCCTGAGGGCTCCTGCGATACAGCCCCCCCAAGACCGACCTTCTTCAGCCTCGGCCCCGAGGAAGAGACGGCTGGATTCTACGTCCTCCTCGTCGGTACCGGGAAGCTCCGGTGACATGCTTCGTTTGAAGAAATCAAAGAAGCATCGACACCGGTCACCTTCCCGCATCGGTACCGAGAGCTCTGGGTCGCCGAGGGAGTCGGCACCCAGTAGGCATCGGCACCGGGAGGACCGCTCACCCTCTGTTCAGGAGGTGTCGATGCGCTCCACCTTGGACAGCCCGGAACAGCCTCCACGCCCGGAACAGACTCTGACCTCGACGCCTGCATCGGCTTCCATGTCTTTCTCCACAGCCGCTCTGCACGAGAGTCTCCGGGCCGTTCTCCCGGAGATCCTGGGAGAGCTGTTGCGCCCTTTCCCTCCGGTACCGGGGGTGCTTGCGCCACCGGTACCATCGAGTGAGGCGCCGGCTGGCCCCTTGCCCGGGGTGAGGTCTCCGACATCGGTACCGCTTGCGGTACCGACTGCGGCCGCCTCCCAGGAAGATTCCCCGACGACGTCGGCGGAGGGAGCTTCGCCGGTGCTGGCGAGGGAGTCTACCTCGACGCTCCCACCGTGGCCGTGTTTCCACGGAGTCGAGTCGGGCACAGCTTCAGACACAGGTTCATGAACTTGTGTCTGATACCGATGGTGAGGCCTCGTGGGAGGAGGAGGAGGACATCAGATATTTCTCTGACGAGGAGTCTGATGGCCTTCCTTCTGATCCCACTCCCTCCCCTGAAAGGCAGCTTTCTCCTCCCGAGAGTCTGTCTTTTGCGGCCTTTGTCCGGGAGATGTCTAGGGCCATCCCCTTCCCGGTTTTCGTGGAGGATGAGCCCAGGGCAGAAATGTTTGAGCTCTTGGACTATCCTTCTCCACCTAAGGAAGCGTCCACAGTACCCATGCATCATGTCCTAAAAAAGACATTGCTGGCGAACTGGACCAAGCCTTTAACTAATCCCCACATTCCCAAGAAGATCGAGTCCCAGTACCGGATCCATGGGGACCCAGAGCTGATGCGCACTCAGTTGCCTCACGACTCTGGTGTGGTGGATCTGGCCCTAAAGAAGGCTAAGAGTTCTAGGGAGCATGCTTCGGCGCCCCCAGGCAAGGACTCTAGAACCTTAGACTCCTTTAGGAGGAAGGCCTACCATTCTTCTATGCTCGTGGCCAAGATTCAGTCCTACCAGCTCTACACGAGCATCCATATGCGGAACAATGTGCGGCAGTTGGCGGGCTTGGTGGACAAGCTCCCTCCTGAGCAAGCCAAGCCATTTCAGGAGGTGGTCAGGCAGCTGAAGGTGTGCAGAAAATTCCTGGCCAGAGGGGTATATGATACCTTTGATGTTGCGTCCAGGGCCGCTGCTCAAGGTGTGGTGATGCGCAGACTCTCATGGCTGCGTGCCTCCGACCTGGAGAATAGGATCCAGCAGCGGATTGCGGACTCCCCTTGCCGAGCGGACAACATTTTTGGAGAGAAAGTCGAACAGGTGGTAGAGCAGCTCCACCAGCGGGATACTGCTTTCGACAAGTTCTCCCGCTGGCAACCTTCAGCATCTACCTCCTCAGGTAGACGTTTTTATGGGGGAAGGAAGGCTGTTCCCTACTCTTCTGGTAAGCGTAGGTACAATCCTCCTTCTTGACAGCCTGCGGCCCAGGCTAAGCCCCAGCGCGCTCGCTCTCTACAGCAGCGTGCGCCTCAGCAAGGCCCCACGGCTCCCCAGCAAAAGCAGGGGGCGAGCTTTTGACTGGCTCCAGCAGAGCATAGCCGACATCAACGTATCCGTGCCGGGCGATCTGCCGGTCGGGGGGAGGTTGAAAGCTTTTCACCAAAGGTGGCCTCTTGTAACCTCCGACCATTGGGTTCTTCAAATAGTCCGGCAAGGATACACCCTCAATTTGGCCTCGAAACCTCCAAATTGCCCACCGGGAGCTCAGTCCTACAGCTTCCAGCACAAGCAGGTACTTGCAGAGGAACTCTCCGCCCTTCTCAGCGCCAATGCGGTCGAGCCCGTGCCATCCGGGCAAGAAGGGCTGGGATTCTATTCCAGGTGCTTCCTTGTGGAAAAGAAAACAGGGGGGATGCGTCCCATCCTAGACCTAAGGGCCCTGAACAAATATCTGGTCAAGGAAAAGTTCAGGATGCTTTCCCTGGGCACCCTTCTTCCCATGATTCAGGAAAACGATTGGCTATGCTCTCTGGACTTGAAGGACGCCTACACGCACATCCCAATACTGCCAGCTCACAGACAGTATCTGTGATTTCAGCTGGGCACACGTCACTTCCAGTATTGTGTGCTACCCTTTCGGCTCGCCTCTGCGCCCAGAGTGTTCACGAATTGCCTGGCTGTAGTAGCAGCGGCACTTCGCAGGCTGGGAGTGCACGTGTTCCCCTATCTCGACGATTGGCTGGTGAAGAACACATCCGAAGCGGGAGCTCTACAGTCCATGCAGATGACTATTCGCCTCCTGGAGCTACTGGGGTTTGTGATAAATTATCCAAAGTCCCACCTTCTCCCAGTGCAAAGACTCGAATTCATAGGAGCTCTGCTGGATTCTCGGACGGCTCGTGCCTATCTCCCAGAGACGAGAGCTAACAACTTGTTGTCCCTCGTCTCTCGGGTGCGAGCGTCCCAGCAGATCACAGCTCGGCAGATGTTGAGATTGCTGGGCCACATGGCCTCCATAGTTCATGTGACTCCCATGGCCCGCCTTCACATGCGATCTGCTCAATGGACCCTAGCTTCCCAGTGGTTTCAAGCTGCTGGGGATCTAGAAGACGTGATCCACCTGTCCACGAGTTTTCTCAAATCCCTGTATTGGTGGACGATTTGGTCCAATTTGACTCTGGGACGCCCTTTCCAAATTCCTCAGCCACAAAAAGTGCTGACTACGGATACGTCTCTCCTGGGGTGGGGAGCTCATGTCGATGGGCTTCACACCCAGGGAAGCTGGTCCCTCCAGGAACGCGATCTGCAGATCAATCTCCTGGAGTTGCGAGCGGTCTGGAACGCTCTGAAGGCTTTCAGAGATCGGCTGTCCCATCAAATTATCCAAATTCAGACAGACAACCAGGTTGCCATGTATTACATCAACAAGCAGGGGGGCACCGGATCTCGCCCCCTGTGTCAGGAAGCCGTCAGCATGTGGCTCTGGGCTCGCCGTTACGGCATGTGGCTCCAAGCCACATATCTGGCAGGCGTAAACAACAGTCTGGCCGACAGGTTGAGCAGGATTATGCAACCTCACGAGTGGTTGCTCAACTCCAGAGTAGTGCGCCAGATCTTCCAGGTGTGGGGCACCCCCTTGGTAGATCTCTTTGCATCTCGAGCCAACCACAAGGTCCCTCAGTTCTGTTCCAGACTTCAGGCCCACGGCAGACTGGCATCGGATGCCTTCCTACTGGATTGGGGGGAAGGCCTGCTGTATGCTTATCCTCCCATACCTCTGGTGGGGAATACTTTGTTGAAACTCAAGCAAGACCGAGGCACCATGATTCTGATTGCTCCCTTTTGGCCGCGTCAGATCTGGTTCCCTCTTCTTCTGGAGTTGTCCTCCGAAGAACCGTGGAGATTGGAGTGTTTTCCGACCCTCATCACACAGGACGAAGGGGCGCTTCTGCATCCCAACCTCCGGTCTCTGGCTCTCACGGCCTGGATGTTGAGAGCGTAGACTTTGCCTCTTTGGGTCTGTCAGAGGGTGTCTCCCACCATCTTGCTTGCTTCCAGAAAAGACTCCACTAAGAGGAGTTACTTCTTTCTATGGAGGAGGTTTGCTGTCTGGTGTGACAGCAAGGCCTTAGATCCTCGCTCTTGTCCTACACAGACCCTGCTTGACTACCTTCTGCACTTGTCTGAGTCTGGTCTCAAGACCAACTCTGTAAGGGTTCACCTTAGCGCAATCAGTGCATACCATTACCGTGTGGAAGGTAAGCCGATCTCAGGACAGCCTTTAGTTGTTCGCTTCATGAGAGGTTTGCTTTTATCAAAGCCCCCCGTCAAACCTCCTACAGTGTCATGGGATCTCAATGTCGTTCTCACCCAGCTGATGAAACCTCCTTTTGAGCCACTGAATTCCTGCCATCTGAAGTACTTGACCTGGAAGCTCATTTTCTTGGTGGCAGTTACTTCAGCTCGTAGAGTCAGTGAGCTCCAGGCCCTGGTAGCCCAGGCCCCTTACACCAAATTTCATCATAATAGAGTAGTCCTCCGCACTCACCCTAAGTTCTTGCCGAAGGTAGTGTCGGAGTTCCATCTGAACCAGTCAATTGTCTTGCCAACATTTTTTCCCTGTCCTCATTCCTGCCCTGCTGAACGTCAGCTGCACACATTGGACTGCAAAAGAGCATTGGCCTTCTATCTGGAGCGGACACAGCCCAACAGACAGTCCGCCCAATTGTTTGTTTCTTTTGATCCCAACAGGAGGGGAGTGGCTGTGGGGAAACGCACCATATCCAATTGGCTAGCAGATTGCATTTCCTTCACTTACGCCCAGGCTGGGCTGGCTCTTGAGGGTCATGTCACGGCTCACAATGTCAGAGCCATGGCTGCGTCAGTGGCCCACTTGAAGTCAGCCACTATTGAAGAGATCTGCAAAGCTGCGACGTGGTCATCTGTCCACACATTCACATCTCATTACTGCCTGCAGCAGGATACCCGACGCGACAGTCAGTTCGGGCAGTCAGTGCTTCAGAATCTGTTCGGGGTTTAGAATCCAACTCCACCCCCCTAGGCCCATGTTTTATTCTGTTCCAGGCTACACTCTCTGTTAGTTGGATAAGTTCTTAGGTCAATCTCAGTTATGTCCTCGCCATTGCGAGGCCCAATTGACCATGTTTGTTGTTTTGAGTGAGCCTGGGGGCTAGGGATACCCCATCAGTGAGAACAAGCAGCCTGCTTGTCCTCGGAGAAAGCGAATGCTACATACCTGTAGAAGGTATTCTCCGAGGACAGCAGGCTGATTGTTCTCACAAACCCGCCCACCTCCCCTTTGGAGTTGTGTCTTCCCTTGTCTTTGTCTTGCTACATACGGGACTGACGAACACGAACCGGTTCGGGCGGGAAGACGGCCGCGCATGCGCGGTGCGCATGGGCGCACGAGGACTAGCAAAGGCCTTTGCTAGTGAAGTTTCCGATTGGAGGGGCTGCCGTGGATGTCACTCATCAGTGAGAACAATCAGCCTGCTGTCCTCGGAGAATACCTTCTACAGGTATGTAGCATTCGCTGTTTTATCAGTATGTATCATTTTCTATCTACAATTTACATGAGAGTCTGAATGTAGCATTTATGTTATCTTTTTTGTAGGCCTATATGTAGTTTCAATTTCTCACAATGCCTATTTGGCATCTTCGTAAATTGTTTTATGAAAGACGGTTTACAGAGGTCAGTCACTATCATTATGATCATTTGTTTCACTTATTTTATTCTTGTATTGAAATGCATATGTTTAACATACTTTTTTTAAATTTATTTATGAAAATGTATACATTTATAATCAAGCAAATGCTTGTTTGAAAAGCAATACATTTCAATCTGTTTAAAGGAAATACAAAACAAAGGGAAAAAATTTGAAATTTCTTGCTCCACATATTTGGAACAAAATGTTTAAGAAATGGAATTTGTTTTATAACATTAACTTCTAAGATAGAGCAGTAGATGATAACAGCCAACATTACGCAGTGTTATAATTACAAATTAAAGGGAGAAAACAAGATGTTCTAAGAACCCCTATTTTGCCTTGAGGTAAGAAATGCTGTTAACTGAGCCGGATCAAAAAATATATACTTATTTGATTGATATCTCACCACACACTTGCAAGGATATCGCAAGTAAAATGTTGCACCCAGCTGAGTTCCAGCTGGTTTCATTAAAGAAATAATTTCCGACGCTTTTGCGTGTCTCTGGAGATATCGGGAAACATTTGTATTTTCTGACCAAGAAATGTTTTATCTTTATTCTTGAAATACATGGACATTAGCCACTGCTTATCTGGTGCCAGTGCCACTGTTACTATTAATGTTGTTGCAATTACATTTTCACTATCTGTCAATTCAAGTAATTCAGTAACATTCAAAGGTTGTTCTTGTCCTTCTATTTTTTGGTCACTTCTTTCTTTAATCGGAAGATAGTACACTTGGGTGAAAGGAGGAATCAATTCCTCTTTTACACCAAAAATCTCCATTATATATTTTTTAACATTTCCCTAGGAGATATAATAGTCTGTGTTTGTTACTTCTAGCAGTGTTCTCCAGAGATTCAGTCTTTCTTCTTAATGAAGTCAAATCTTTAATCATAACCTCCTGCTGGGTTAGAATTCTTTTCATATCCAAATCTTTTTTTTTCTTCTAACTGTTCCAATTTTCCTATTTTTAAGTCCATGGTCTTTATTTTTTCCTCTTGTTTTATCATTTCTTGCTTTAGTTTATTTATCTGTGGGGTAAGTGATTTCCCTAAATCTGCTATCAGAGTCCACAAAGAGTCCAAAGTAACTTCAGCTGGCTTAAGCATTTCAAAGGAAAAAAGTGGTGGTAGTACCTCTCTCTCTAATAATGAGTCCGGATTCAAGCCAGCAGCATTTCCCACCGAATTCGTTGTTGGTATCAGTGTTCCCATCAAGGCTTCCTGCACGCCAACCGATCGTTGGTCTGCCTCCCGACTGTAACTGGTCTCACCGCTTCTGGGGGACCCGTTCAGGGTCATCTCTGATGAAGTGCTATAGCCCAACGGTTGAGGGGGTGGTTCCCTTGTGTCGGGGCTGAGCATAAGCTCTAGCCCTGGAGACGCTGCCGTGCCTCCATCCGCACTGGTGCGTATCAGCGGGCTGCCTCCCGACACTCCAGACACTGCAGTAGATGGAGCTACAGGTGTCTGCAAAAAAGTCCGAATATCTTGCGAAGAAGAGACCGAACGCTACGGAGCACAGGAGGCGGACTTGCCCCGTCGCTTCGGCATCTCAATAGGTAATCAGAGAGCTGTAGAAATGGTGGCTATTAGCAAGTACGCTCAGCGGCCATCTTGTTCCTAACATACTTTTTACTGTCTTCATTGATTTCATTATGCAATTGCCACCATATTTAGATTCATCTGGTATTTCTTCTTTTATGATACACCCAGTGTTCAGTTTTTTAAATTGTTTCTTTTATTCTTGTGTTAACACAGTTTCTAACTGTTTTAATTGTTTTGTTGTTGTTGTTGTGTGATTGCCACCTTTCTTAGATTCATCTTTTATGATACTTTTGGTACATGTTTGATTTACACTCCTGATGTTTAATTTTTTTTAGTTGTTTCTAGAATTATTTTTATGTTTGTTTAGATATTTTTGTAATATGTTTTTGACTATACATTATATTATTATTTATATTGTTTGCTTTATGTATGTTTATTTTAGACTCCTGAGGCAGGCCTGTGGCTGAAACTTTTGTCGAGCCTCCTGTTAATAAATATTATACAAACATCTGAAATGTCCTTATCCATCTCTGAACCGCTAGGTCTATTTCCTACTCCTTGCCTGTTCCTGGAGGAGTGGATATCACATGTGATTGACCACAAGAAAGGACTGCGGATGCTCGAGACCACAAGGAAAGCGAAAAAGAGAGAAACAGCTTGTGTCAGAGATTTTATTCATTAACCCCCTTATTCTATAATCTTGCGTGCACATTTTCACTCGTAGTGTACAAATATGAGCACACTGGTTATAGCATAATGGTAGTCACACACATAACTTAATTGTTAAATTACGTGCTAATTGGCACCAACCACTGAGAATTGGCTATAATTGAAGTTAATTGATGTTGACTGGCATTAATTTGCACTGCCTTAGTCACAATTCTCTCTTCTTAGCTCCGCTTTAGCACACAAGTGCTAGGGGAGTGTGGATGTGTCAGCGGCGTGCCCAGCACGCCCGCACTATGATTCTAGAATACCGTCAGTTACACACCTGACAGCAGCCAGGCCTTAGCTTTTACACCAGCCTTTCATGTGGCAGAAGTGTTCACGACTAAAGTTAGGCACTAGTATTCTATAACAGAAACTACACTCATAATAGTGATACTGAGTTTGTGCTTAGCGTCCAACATGTTCGTCTCTAATTTTAGGCAACCTTTAGAGAATTACCCCTAAATCTGTATCTAGGAGTTTCACCCAGTAGACCAGTGGTTCCCAAACCTGGTCCTAGAGGCACCCCAGGCAGTCGGGTTTTCAGGATATCCACAATGAATACTCATGAGAGATTTGCATGCAGTGGAGGCAGTGCATGCAAATCTCTCTCATGAATATTCATTGTGGATATCCTGAAAGCCCGACTGGCTGAGGTGCCTTCAGGACCAGGTTTGGGAACCACTGCTGTAGAGAGTGTGGTTTCCATGTTAGTCCACTGTAACGATAATAAAAATAAGATGATAAACCAGAAAATTGTACTGCTTCGTCACCTTCTGATCACCAGGCCATCTCTTGATGTTTTTCCACCTGTCCTCTTGAAACCATCAATGAAATGCCTTTATGTTTTATTTATATATTCTGATATCTTCATCTTTTGCTCATTCCTGACCTGAGGATGGTGGTATGGCCTTGAAAAGCTAGCAAGTTAATCCAGTAAAAATTGTATCATCTTATTCTCACTGTGATGTATCTGTAGGCAGCTGCTATGGGATGGTGTGTTTTAAACCATGATACTTTTAATCTGTGATACAACTACTACTAATCATTTCTATAGCACTGCTAGAGGTGCACATTATATGTGGGTACTTTCTCTGTCCTTAGAGGGTTCACAATCTAAGTTTTTGTACCTGGGGACATGGAGGGTTAAGTGACTTGCCCAAGGTCAAAAGGAGCTATAGTGGGAATCAAACCCAGGTTGCCAGGATCAAGGCCCACTGTAACCATTGGGCACTCCTCCACTCCAAAGGGCTAATAACCAAAGGACTCAGTACTGATATGTATAACACAACGTTAAGCACTGGAGGGGAAAGGAAGGGGCACAGGGCCTCGTGGGGATCTTGTTCCATTTTTGGAGTGGAAAAGCCAAGTTTTCTCTGAGATCTAGGATTCTACCTCCTCTTGGACTGACTTCTGTTCCCTCACTTGTGCCTGAGGCAAGGGTCTTCCTCAATCCCAGGCTAGGCCTTAGAATGCCTTCCATAAAAAGATCTGGACCCCTATAGTAAAGCTGGTGATTTTGTGCCCTAATAAAGGGAAAGGGGGTATGGCTGAGGGACCGCAATGGTCAATCAAGCCAGCAGCACATGAACATAAGAGGCAGGATCCAAGATCTTGTAAAAACAGAGAAATTGCTTTAATTTACTGTGCACTCCTAGTAAAATAAATACATGTTAAAAAAAAAAAAAAAGAAAAGAATGCGAAAAAGTTAAAAGCAAACCAAGTGATAGGCAGGTATAAAGTGAACCCCACTACTCTTATGTGTTTGATGATGGGGGGTTTCAAGACTGGTTTTCTCTATGACAGGACTTGGGATTTCTAAACTACAGATGGAAAATGAAGCTTAAGAGCTCAGATGCATTTTACATAGTAGATGATGACGGCAGAGAAAGACCTGTACGGTCCATCCAGCCTGCCCAACAAGATAAACTCATATGTGCTACTTTATGTGTATACCTGACCTTGATTTGTATCTGCCATTTTTAGGGTACAGACCGTAGAAGTCTGCCCAGCACTAGCCCTGCCTCCCAACCACTAGCCCTGCCTCCCACCACCAGCGCTGCCACCCAATCTCTGCTAAGCTTCTGAGGATCCATTCCTTCTGAACAGAATCCCTCTATGTTTAGCCCAAGCATTTTTGAATTCCGTTACCGTTTTCATCTCCACCACCTCCCGCGGGAGGGCTATAAGACATTTGGGTTTGGAAGGCTGAAATAGTGCATTTTCACTTCTGAGATCAGTTAATCTAAACTTCCTTAACGTACCTTTGGGACATATAACTCAAGCACAGACATTGACAGATGAAGCTTAGTAAACAATACAGGTGCTCTCACAACCGATTTTATAATTAAATACTGCAGAGCCATACATGCAGCCACCTCTGGGGTAGAATGGACTGGCAGTGACATGTCTAGTACCTTCCAAAGGTAAGTGAGAAGAAGATGTGATGTCACAATATTTAGCCAGCTATAATTTGGTAAACTGAAGTGCAGAGAGATAAAGCGACTTGCCTAGTATCACAAATGGACAGTGGTAGGGCTGGATTTGAACTCACATCCAGTTGGTTATTGTTCCAAGTCACAGTTGTGAGTATGAAACTGAATTTCCTCTCTAGGAACCAGAGAGAGAGGGAGAGAGAGAGAAAGATTCTAGCTCTGACTCAGGGTGATACCATAGCACAAGAAACCTGCTGGAAGGCACTGAGTGCGTCAGAGACAACCGAGAGCCAAAGTGAGCAGGAAGAACTGAAATCATACACATACTGCAGGAATGTCCCAGTGCCTGAGGTGTACAGTGACCTTTTCCACATAATATGTGGGTGTGGCATCCAATCCAGTGGCTTTACTTCCCCGAAGTTAGAGTCTCTGTGGATGGCTTTTAGAGATCCGAGGAAATCTATATTCGGTGAGCTAAACAAGGATGCTGGGGTGGAAGAGGCATGCAGGGGTCCATGCCTGCATTAAGCCCTAGAATGATTATGGGGTACAGTCTACATACTACATGAGCCTGAGGTACTGATTTTCTGCACCTACAAATTTATCTAATGTACTCAACCTAAACTGACTTGCGATCAATATTTGTATAAACAACAATACTTAGCTCTGTCCACTAACTGTTTACACTAATTATTTCTTCAGGTGGAGGAACAATTTCAGTGCTACTATTATAGCATAGCTACTATGTACCACATCAATAGTCAGAAAACCTCCCCTTTCTTATTTTATTTATATTCAGCACCGCATACGCTCTATGGAGCCCCTCCGTTTCAGTGGGAGCTTGGTTACTGATACAGAGAGCTGAAAGGAAATTTCTATAATAACCATTATTGTGTTTGGAAGAGAAGTACAAGTTAAAGCTAGCAGCTCCTAAAGAAGTGATATCCAGTGAAACGGAGGGGGCTCCGTAGAGCATATGCCATGCGCTTTTGCTATGCTGAGAACAGCTTTTCACTGAAGCTAAGTTACAATCAGCCTTATTTTCAAAAGTGATGGGCGCCCAGATTTCGACCCAAATCGGGAGATGGGCGCCCATCAAGCAAAGGCGCCCAAATCAGTATAATCGAAAGCTGATTTTAGGCGCCTGCAACTGCATTCCGTTGCGGGAACGAACAAAGTTGATGGGGGCGTGTTGGAGGTGTGGTGAAGGCGGGACTGGGGCGTGTTTATTGGCTGAGCAGAGATGGGTGCCTTCGGCCGATAATCGAAAAAAATGGCTGTTTTTAGCGTGATTTTAGGTCACTTTGTTGGACCCTTTTTTTCCACGAACAAGTCCCAAAAAAGTGCCCTAAATGAACAGATGACCACCGGAGGGAATCGGGGATGACCACCCCTGACTTCCCCAGTGGTCACTAACCCCCTCCCACCAAAAAAAAAAAAACACTTTAACAACTTTTTTTCCAGCCTCTATGCCAGCCTCAGATGCCATACCCAGCTCCATCACAGCAGTATGCAGGTCCCTGGAGCAGTTGTTAGTGGGTGCAGTGGACTTTAGGCAGGTGGACCCAGGCCCCCCCCCCCACCTGTTACACTTGTGGTGGTTAATGTTGAGCCCTCCAAAACCCACTGTACCCACATCTAGGTGCCCCCCCTTCAGCCATAAGTGCTATGGTAATGGTGTAGAGTTGTGGGCAGTGGGTTTTGGGGGGGGGGGATTTAGGGGGCTCAGCACCCACGGGAAGGGAGCTATGGACTTGGGAGGTATTTAACTTTTTTTTTTTACTTTTTAAAAGTGTCCCCTAGGGTGCCCGGTTGATGTCCTGGCATGTGAGGGGGACCAGTGCATTACAAATCCTGGCCCCTCCCATGACCCAATGCCTTGGATTTGTTCGTTTTTGAGCTGGGCGCCTTCGGTTTCCATTATTGCTGAAAAATGAAACCGCCCAGCTCAAATCTGCACATATCCGATGCATTTGCCGGGCACAAACCATATTATCAAAAAAAAAGATGGGCGGCCATTTTTTCCGAAAATACGGTCTGTCCTGCCCCTTCACGTACCCGTTCTCAGACATAGACGCTCATGGACATGGGCGTTCGCGTTCGATTATGCCCCTCCACGATGTTTAAGATCAGAAATTTGCAAATTGGATAAAAACCATTTAAAAAATTATAAAATAAGGAAAAGGGAGGTTTTCTGACTAGTGATGTGGTACACAGTAGCTACGCTATAACAGTAGCATTATTTTTACTGAAGTCTTTCCTCCACCAGAAAAAGAAAAAATAATTAGTGTAAACAGTGGACAGAGTTAAGTCTAATGTAATAATGCCATTAACCACTTTGTTTATGGTTCACGGTTTATTTAGCTTAATATACCGCCCTTACAGAATACAGCAGAGTGGTTTACAAATACATATACACTTTGGGGGGGGGGGGGGGGAATTCAGTAAATAACACCCAAAATTAAGTGCCGGGATGATGTGCACTAAGCGTGAATTGTATCAAGGCAGTTCTGCATGGAACTGTCTTTATAGATCATTAGCTTAAGTCATTTTCACGCCTACCTACTGCCATTTAGGCACATAAATACAAGCATGCTATAAAACCATGCCTAAATGCTGGGCCTGCCCCTAACCACGCCCCCTTTGATGTTGCGCACTATAAAAATTTGGCGTGCTGTTCAGAGAACAGGGCATAGGCAGTGGTCCAGGCTGAAAGAAGCTGTAAATATGGCTACAAACCTTTATGTAAGGAAAGTAAATAAAAGCAACAGAAAAAGGAAACCGATATGGTTCTCCAGGCAAGTGGCTGAGAAAATAAAGGCTAAAGAGTTGGCGTTCATGAAATACAGAAAAACTCAAGAAGAGGCACACAGAGAGGAATATTGGATGAAACTAAAAGAAGCCAAGAGAGAGATACGTCTGACGAAAGCGCAAGTGGAAGAACAAATGGCTAGAAATGTAAAGAGGGGTGACAAAAATTTCTTCAGGTATATTAGTGAAAGGAGGAAGACTAAAAATGGATTTGTGAAACTGAAAGATGCTGCCAACTGCTATGTGGCGAATGATGAAGAAAAAGCAAATGTGCTAAACGAATACTTCTGTTTTCATAGAACAAAATCCTGGAGAAGGACCACGATTGACTAGCAAAAGTACATATCAGAATGGAGCAGATATAGCACCGTTCACGGAAGACAGTGTTTATGAACAACTTGAAAATCTAAAGGTGGATAAAGCCATGCGACTAGACGGGATCCATCCCATGATATTGATGGAACTCAGAGAGGTTCTGGCGGGTCCTCTTAAGGATATGCTTAATACATCCTTGGAGATGGGGAGGTTCCGTGGGATTGGAGCGGAGTGGATGCGGTCCCTCTTCACAAAGATGGTGACAGAGAAGAAGCTGGAAACTACAGGCCGGTAAGCCTCACTTCGGTTATTGGAAAAGTAATGGAAGTGATGCTGGAATCCAATAAGCTGCAAGATCCAAGACAACATGGTTTTACCAAAGGTAAATCGTGCCAAACGAATCTCATTGAATTCTTTGAGTGGGTGACCGGAGAATTGAATCATGTATGTGCTATAGACATAATCTACTTAGATTTCAGCAAAGCTTTTGACACAGTTCCCCACAGGAGGCTCTTGAATAAACTTGACAGGCTGAAGATAGGACCCAAAGTAGTGAACTGGATTAGGAATTGGTTGACAGACAGATGCCAGAGGATGGTGGTTAATGGAATTCAGTTGGAGGAGGGAAAGGTGAGTAGTGGAGTGCCTCAAGGATCGGTGCTGGGGCCGATTCTGTTCAATATATTTGTGAGTGACATTGCTGAAGGGTTAGAAGGTAAAGTTTGCCTTTTTATGGATGATACCAAGATTTGTAACAGAGTGGATACCCCAGAGGGAGTGGAAAACATGAAATAGGCTCTGCAGAAGCTAGAAGAATGGTCTAATGTTTGGCAATTAAAATTCAATGCAAAGAAGTGCAAAGTGATGCAATTAAGGAGTAGAAATCTATGTGTTAGGCAGTGAGAGTCTGATATGCACAGGCAGGGAGAGGGATTTTGGGGTGATAGTATCTGAGGATCTGAAGGCAGTGTAACAAGGCGGTGGCTGTAGCCAGAAGGATGCTAGGCTGTATAGAGAGGGATATAACCAGCAAAAGAAAGGAGGTGTTGATACCCCTGTACAAGTCATTGGTGAGGCCCCACCTGGAGTTGTGTTCAGTTTTGGAGGCCACATCTTGCTAAGGATGTAAGAAGACTTGAAGCGGTGCAAAGAAAAGCTACAAAAATGATATAGGGTTTTCATTACTAAACGTATGAGGAGAGGCTTACTGAATCGAGGTTGAAGGGTGGGGGGCAGACTCAGGAAAAATATTAGGAAGTATTTTTTCACAGAGAGGGTGGTGGATACTTGGAATGTCCTCCTGCGGGAGGTGGTGGAGATGAAAACGGTAACAGAATTCAAAAATGCGTGGGATAAACAGAAAGTAATCCTGTTCAGAAGGAATGGATCCACAGAAGCTTAGCGGATATTGGGCGGCAACACGGGTAATTAGGAAGCAAAGCTAGTGCTGGGCAGTCTGTGCCCTGAAATGGCAAGGAAAAATCAAGGTCAGGTATACATATAAAGCAGCACATACAATGAGTTTATCTTATTGGGCAGACTGGATGGACTGTACAGGTCTTTATCTGCCGTCATCTATTATGATACTATCAGGCTTATTTTCGAAAGTGATCGCCGGGCATCTTCCGACATAAATCAGGAGATGGCCGGCGATCTCTCAAAAGTGGCGAAATCCGTATAATCGAAAGCTGCTTTTTTTTACAGCATCGCTGCTTTCCTGTTGCCGAGGCGGCGAAAGTTCAAGGGGGCGTGTCGGTGGTGTAGCAAAGGCGGGACATGGGTGGGCATGGGCATGGCTACCAGATGGTCGGCTTTCGCGGTTAATGGGAATAAAAGCAGCGTTAATCAGTATTTCGCCAGGTTTACTTGGTCCTTTTATTTTCACGACCAAGCCTCAAAAAGGTGCCCCAACTCACCAGATGACCACCGGAGGAAATGGGGGATGACCTCCCCATAATCCCCCAGTGGTCACCAACCCCCTCCCACATTAAAAAATATAAAAATAAAAACCTTTTTTGCCAGCCTATATGCCAGCCTCAAATGTCATACCCAGCTCCCTGACAGCAGTATGCAAGTCCCTGGAGCAGTTTTTAACGGGTGCAGTGCACTTCAGGCAGGCAGACCCAGGTCCATCCCCCCCCCCCCCCCACCTGTTACACTTGTGGTAATTAATGTTGAGCCCTCCAAACACCCCCAAAACCCACTGTACCCACATGTAGGTGCCCCCCTTCACCCATAAGGGCTATGGTAATGGTGTAGAGTTGTGGGGAGTGGGTTTGGGGGGGATTTGGGGGGCTCAGCACCCAAGGTAAGGGAGCTATGCACCTGGGAGCTATTTGTATATATTTTTTTAATTTTTAGAAGTGCTCCCTAGGGTGCCCGGTTGGTGTCCTGGCATGTCAGGGAGACCAGTGCACTACAAATGCTGACTCCTCCCATGACCAAATGCCTTGGATTTTGCCGGGTTTGAGATTGCCGGCATTTTTTTCCATTATCGCTGAAAAACAAAACAGGCCATCTCAAACCCGGCGAACACTGGCATTTGGCCGGGCCAAACCGTATTATTGAAAGAAAAGATGGCCGGCCATCTTTTTTGATAATACGGTTCCGGCCAGCTGTTGCGCCGCTGCCAAAATAGATCGCTGGCGACGTTCGATTTTGCCCCTCTATGTTACTATGGGCCTAACTGCTAACTTGTGCTTGTTAAGGTCAATTATTGATCACTGTCACCAATTAAGCCAATGACTTTACATGTAACTGACCCCAGTCCTTAACTTTGGATGTCAAATTTATAGAATTTGGTGATATAAGAGAAAGGGAAAGGATCATCACAATTTAAATAGGAAAGAAGAGAGTAAAGGAGGGGATCAGCTGTGTGCACCAAGCAAGGATGCTACAAAGATAAAGAGAAAGCCTGCTCAAATAGATACATCTTAAGAGCAGATTTAAACCTGAGTACAGAGGCTTAAGTACAGAGGTTCAAGGGGAATGCATTTTGAAGGATTGGGGCAGCGTGTTGCCTCAAGATGAGACAACAGTCACGGAGAGCGCAAAATGGTCCGTAATTCATGATGCAGGTAAGAAGGGATGCCATTGTGAAGTATTTGTGTCTTAAAGCAGAGACAATAGGCAACAGGTAGCCAATGGTGGTTTGTTCCACAGAAGAGCAGAAACATGATCACATCCGGAAGCATTGGAAAGAAGTCTAACAGGCGTGTTTTATATTGTTTGCAGTTTCTTCAAAATGAAATGAGGAAGACCTGCATGAACTATGGCACAGTAGTGCAATCTCAAGGTAATTAATGCATACAGTAATGTTTTGTGTGAGTGCTCATCAAGAAATGGATAAACATATCGAAACAGGTTTTTACCAGGGCAGAAAACATTAAGGCACTGTCAATTATAGCACCTAAATATTTCAACTGAGTCTTGAGTAATAACATCTATGCACCACTCTGCTCATGTAATAATGCCTTACAGCTGCTTTGTTTATATAATAATTCCATTAAAGCTCAGCTCATGCAATAATGACATACAACTGCTCAAGGCATGCAATATTTCAGTACTACCATTCTGCCTATGAAATAATGCCATATGACTGCTCAGTTCATGCAATATTGCTATACCACCATTCTGCCTATGCAATAATGTCAAACAGCCACTCAGCCCATGCAATCATGCCACACAGCTGCTCAATCCATGCAATATCACCATTCTGCCCATGCAATAATGCTATACCACTGTCCTGCCCATGTAATAAATGCCATATGACTGCTTAGCCCATACGATAATACCTTCCCATCATTCTGCCCATTTAATAATGTCATATCACCACTCTTTCCATTTTGAGTTCGATTCCCACTGCAGCTCCTTGTGACTCTGGGCAAGTCACTTAACCCTTCATTGCCCCTGGTACAAAATAAGTCCCTGAATATATGTAAACCGCTCTGAATGTAGTTGCAAAAACCTCAGAAAGGCGGTATATCAAGTCCCATTTCCCTTTCCCTCCCTAATGATGCTGCACCATCTCTCACTACCCATGCATTAATGTTGTATTCCATTCTCTGGGTGTTCTCAGCACATCTGAAACATTTTTATGTTCTTCAGCTTCAGTGATGTCATGAATTGGAATTTAGAAAAGCAATTAATACCCTGAGATTAGATACCCTCTTAACACTGATAGCAGCCAGTCTCCCCCTCACTAACATTGTGAGGAAGAGGAGGAGGTGGCATACTAGAAAGCTCACAGGGGTCGCTGTGACACCATAGCTTTATTAACACCCAAAGCTGACAGCAGAACTGCCTGGCTGCTATGAAATTCACAGAGGGCCAGATGTACTAAACTTAACGAGCCATTAACGTGGGGTTTAAACTGGTTTTAGCTAGTTTAACTTGCAAGTAGTAAACCAGGACATGCACAAAAGGGCATTGTCCTATCACAGTAGCAGCTAACGGAATGCAGATGAGCAAATTAGTATTATAATGTGTATAAATCGTATTGTAATGAGATGCACTACCATTTTCCGATTGCCTAACCGTGGAAAATCTAACGGGAGGTCTGTACCTCTCATTGGGGCTGTGCGGGATTTATTGGCCTCTAAAAACTTCTATAAATGTAACCCAAACAAAAAAAGTGGGAACAAAAACGTTCAAGTGCTCGTCAGGGACATCCTTTATGGATGTCCTTCACTCAAAACAACCAGCCGGAAACCTTTGCCTAGCCACGTCCAAGTGCTCGTCAGGGACGTCCTTCACTAACAAAAAAAAAGGACGGCCCTGATGAGCACTTGGACAGTTTTCCCCCAGATTTTTTTGTAATGGGTGTCCTTCTGTAATGACCACCGCCGGAGAGAGACGTGCAAAGACGTCCAAATCAAACAAACTATTTGGATGCCTCTTTCAATTATGCCTTTCCTCCAGGTCTCTCTCAGCTAATTACAGCGTGTTTAGCTGACACCAGTGTCAGCTAAACGCACTGTGATTGGCTGAGAGAGACCTGGAGGAGGGGCATCGGACGTGCTGCTAACACCCCGGGGCAGACAGAAAAGAGCAAGGCGGCCGGAGCAGAAGCCGCCGATAGCTGCCAGCAGCATCAGGAGTCTCCTCGTAGCCCTTTGATCTCTCTCCCAATTGTGGGGATGACTTTTTTTTTCTTTTAGTGAAGGACGTCAATAAAGGACGTCCTTGGCATGCGCAGAGCAGCTAGCATAATGCTTGGCTGCTCTGCGCATGCTCAGCTGGCCGACTGGCTTGGAAGGAAATCCCATGCAAATGAGCTATCAGCGACCAGTTCATTTGCATGCGATTTCCTTGACGCATTCCCATTGCTTACCAATTCGCTAAGGAATCGGTAAGAGAAGGGCTTTAACGATGGTTTTAGTGCATCTACCCCAGAGTAAAGCCAGCATCCTGCCTGCCTCTCCCCCTCCCCACATCATTCACCTGTAGATAGCAGTCACCATTACTCCTCTCACCTTCCCTCCCAGCACTGCCAAATCCTATATCCTAGGGCCTAGCCCCCCCCCCCCCCAAGCCACCTACCTATCGAATAACACAAGCTGAAAACAAATTAACCCTGGCGTCTTCTACCATCTAACTTTGCGGATATGTGAACCCTTCCTGGTCCCCCAACCACATTCCTTTCTCATGCTGCAACCTTTATTATTTATTAACCAATGTGGCAGAGCTAGAATATGGTGGCAGGTTCACTCAGGCACTGCATCTCTGAACTTCAAAGACAGCTTCAGTCCCAGTGGTACCCTGTGTGCAGCAGGGTAAAACCAAGACAAATTCAGAGCTTGTGCAGGCATCACACAAATACACATATAGCATGAATACAGCACAAAAAGGTGAAGTAAAGATCATCATCAGAGCCCCATGCAGGCATCATACTAGTACATATAAAACATGAAAACAGCACAGACAGATGAAGAGCAGATAGTCACCAGAGTGTGATGCAGGCATCATATAAATACCACTACTACTACTTATCATTTCTATTGCGCTACTAGACATACGCAGCGCTGTACACTTGAACATGAAGAGACAGTCCCTGCTCGACAGAGCTTACAATCTAATTAGGACAGACAAACAGGTCAAACATACACATACACACACACAACATGAATACCACATGGATTGTTGAGGAGTGGATCTTCATCAGAGCCCCATACAGGTATTACACTTACACACAGAAAACATGAATACAGCATGAACAGCTGAAGACCAGATGACACACTGATGCATAAAAGGATGAATACAATGCAGACAACAGACTTGTTCCTTGGGAAACTGAACCATACTTACTCATAGGTGAAAAACGTCACACAAAGAAAGGGGCTTTTTCAGTGGACAGCATTCCTAGCTATCCAGAGTTGCTCTACCCTCCCACATTCCATCCTGGCAACCCAAATTAAAAAGCACATTAAAATTAATCAGGCTTATAAGAGTAGGCTTGTTTACCATTCCTGATCTTCCCAGAGATGTCACGGACAGACTCAGAGGTCTGGTCCTCCCTCCCTGGGGTAAGCAGCAGAGAGAAACTGGAGGCAGGAAAGCATGATGACCCCTTCTCCCATCCCCCTTCCCACCCCCCACTGCACAGGCGGAACAAGAAAAGTCTGATTTTCTGGCTGCATGATTCCAAACAATCCTGAGTCCTGACCAGTTAAGGGAAGATTGCAGTGACTCCTTTTCTTACAGAAAATCAGAACTACAGCTCCCTGCATGCAGTGGGCAAAACCAGGCTCAGGGAGGGGGAACAGCCCTAACTATGAACTGGCTTACATTACAATGCATTCTGACCATAAAGTTCTGGGGCAGAAGAAACAACTGGTGTCAAAATGAACTGAAGTTGCTATATCACCTGAAGAAGTGGATCCAGTCCTGGCTTTACCTCTATTCCATGCAGGGAGTTGTAGTTCTGACTTCCAGGATGAGGAAAGGCTAAAGAGGCTAGGACTCTTCAACTTGGAGAAAATATGGCTGAGGGGAGATATGATAGAGGTCTATAAAATAATGAGTGGAGTGGAATGGGTAGACTTGAATCGTTTGTTTACCCTTTCCAAAAATACTAGGACTAGGGGGCATGCAATGAAGCTATAAAGTAGTAAATTTAAAATGAATCAGAGAAAATATTTCTTCACTCAACGTGTAATTAAACTCTGGAATTCGTTGCCAGAGAATGTAGTAAAAGCAGTTAGCTTAGCAGGGTTTCAAAAAGATTTGGATGACTTCCTAAAGGAAAAGTCCACAGACCATTATTAAAATGGACTAGAGGAAAAGCTACTGCTTATTTCTAGAATAAGCAGCATAAAATGTATTGTACTGTTTTGGGATCTTGCCAGGTACTTGTGACTTGGATTGGCCACTGTTGGAAACAGGATGCTGGGCTTGATAGACCTTCGATCTGTCCCAGTATGGCAATACTTATGTACTTAAGCACTAACACATCTACAATACTATTTTCTCCAAGATGGAAGATACCACGCACAGCTGTATAAGAAAACAAATGAGCAAACTCATGGAAAACGAAGCAAAACTGACAAATCATCTGTTCTTTCTGAAACTCTGCAAGAAGCATGACGTCATTCCCAAATGATTCAAGATCAAAAATCTTTTGTCTACTACATACAATTCTGACCATTCAGAAAAACTCTGCAAATGCACTAGTCAGAAACGGTTAAATGAACGTATACAGCAACTCTACAAATAGAAAACTGCTTTGCCATCCACTGTTCATCCATCTCTCCCCATTTCTCACCCCCTTACTTTTCCGTTGAAACTGTCATGAGAATGCTGTTATGTTTCACTGTATAAATAGATAGATAGATATGTAAACTACTTTGGTTGTACCACAGAAAGGCGGTATATCAAATCCATGACCCTTTACGCCTTTACAGATTCTGATAATTTGCCATCTGATCTGAAGAAGGTATTGCCTTGAAAATCTAATCAAAAATATATTAAAAGTTAGTCCAATAAAAAAGGTATCATCTTATCTTTTTTGTTGTTGTTTTGTTTTACTCCCAAAAGTTGGAATTATATTTATTTGTTACATTTGTACCCCATATTTTCTCACCTATTTGCAGTTTCCTGGGGAGAAGAACAAGGACTGGACCGGCTTTTCTAAACTGACCTGGGGTGAGATGCAGACTAACACCGATTGTATCCATTTTGCAGAACTGGAGTCCTCAAGATCCCAGCTTCAGTTGTTTTTCTTGATTCTAAAATGTCCTGTTTATACTTATAAATCAATGTCTTTTCAAAAAGATATAAACAGGATGGAGTTGGTCCAGAGAGCAGCTACTAAAATGGTCAATGGTCTTTATCGTAAAGCATTTGGAGACAGACTCAACATGTCTGGCGAAGATCTTAATATGTATACTTTGAAAGACAGGTGGGAGACGTCATGCAAGGTTCCACGTTAGGAGTTACGGACCAAGAAAGGGATCTGGGTGTCGTTGTTGATAATGCACTGAAACCTGCTCAGGGTGCTACTGCGGCTAGGAAAGCAAATAGAATGTTGGGTATTAGGAAAGGCATAGAAAACAGGTGTGAGGATGTTATAATGCCGTTGTATCATTCCATGGTGCGATCGCACCTTGAGTATTGTGTCCAATTCTGGTCGCCGCATCTCAAGAAAGATATAGTAGAATTGGAAAAGGTGCAGCGAAGGGCGACTAAAATGATAGCAGGGATGGGACAACTTTCCTATGAAGAAAGACTAAGGAGGCTAGGGCTTTTCAGTTTGGAGAAGAGACGGCTGAGGGGAGACATGATAGAGGTATGTATATAAGATGATGAGTGGAGTGGAACAGGTGGATGTGAAGCATCTGTTCACGCTTTCCAAAAATACTAGGACTAGGGGGCATGCGATGAAACTACAGTGTAGTACATTTAAAACAAATAGGAGAAAGGTTTTCTTCACCCAACGCGTAATTAAACTCTAGAATCCGTTGCCGGAGAACGTGGTGAAGGCGGTTGACTTGGCAGAGTTTAAAAAGGGTTTGGACAGTTTCCTAAAGGACAAGTCCATAGACTGCTACTAAATGGACTTGGAAAAATCCACAATTTCAGGAATAACATGTATAGAATGTTTGTACGTTTGGGAAGCTGCCAGGTGCCCTTGACCTGGATTGGCCGCTGTCGGGGACAGGATGCTGGGCTTGATGGGCCTTTGGTCTTTTCCCAGTATGGCATTACTTATGTACTTATGATATGATAGAGACATTTAAATACCTATGCAGCATAAATGCACTAGAGGCAAGTCTCTTTCAATTGAAAGGAAGCTCTGGAATGAGGGGGCATAGGATGAAGATGAAAGGGAACAGACTCAGGAGTAATCTAAGGAAATACTTAGGAAAAGGTAGAAAAGGTACAGAGAAGGGTGACGAAAATGATAAAGGGGAAGGGACTAAGAAAGCGCACAGAATGTTGAGTATTATTAGGAAAGGGATGGAAAACAAACACGAGGATGATATAATGCCGTTGTATCTCTCCATGGTGCGACCGCACCTCGAATATTGTGTCCAATTCTGGTCGCCACATCTCAAAAAAGATATAAAGGAATTAGAAAAGGTGCAGAGAAGGGCGACGAAAGTGATAAAGGGAATGGAACGACTTCCCTATGAGGAAAGGCTGAGAAGGTTAGGGCTCTTCAGCTTGGAGAAAAGGCGGCTGAGGGGTGATATGATAGAAGTCTACAAGATAATGAGCGGAGTAGAGCAGACAGATGTGAAGCGTTTGTTTACACTTTCAAACAATAATAGAACCAGGGGACACAAGGTGAAGCTAGAATATGGTAGATTTAAAACAAATAGGAGAAAGTTTTTCTTTACTCAACGTGTAGTTGGACTCTGGAACTCGTTGCCGAAGAATGTAGTGACAGCAGCTGGCCTTACGGAATTTAAGGAGGGTTTGGACAGATTCCTGAAGGAAAAGTCCATTGAACATTATTTTTAAAAAATTTTGGGGAGGGGGTTTGCCGGGTTCTTGAAGCCTGGATTGGCCGCTGTTGGAGACAGGATGCTGGGCTTGATGGACCCTTGGTCTTTTCCCAGTATGGCGGTGCTTATGTGCTTATGGGATGACTTCCCTATAAGGAAAGGCTTAAGCGGCTAGGGCTCTTCAGCTTGGAGAAAAGATGGCCGAGGAGAGATATGATAGAGGTCTATAAAATAATGAGTGGAGTGGAATGGGTAGACTTGAAAAGTTTGTTTACTCATTCCAAAAATACTAGGACTAGGGGGCATGCAATGAATCTACAAAGTAGTAAATTTAAAATGAATTGAAGAAAAATTTTCTTCACTCAACATGTAATTAAACTCTGGAATTCGTTGCCAGAGAATGTGGTAAAGGCGGTTAGCTTAGTGGGGTTTAAAAAAGGTCTGGACAGCTTCCTAAAAGAAAAGTCCATAGACCATTATTAAAATGACTTGGGGAGAATCCAGTGCTTATTTCTGGGAAAAGCAGCATAAAATGTATTGTACTTTTTTGGGGATCTTGCCAGGTATTCGTGATCTGGATTGGCCTCTGTTGGAAACAGGAGGCTGGGCTTGATGGACCTTTGGTCTGTCCCAGAGTGGCAATATTTATGTACTTACTTACAGAAAGGATGGTGGATGTATGGAATGATGTCCCAGTGAAGGTGGTGGAGATGGACATTGGATCTCTAAGGGAGAGGAAGGGATAGTAGAGGGCATGGATGGGTAGACTGGATAGGCCATATGGTCATTATCTGCTCTCATATTTTATGTTTCTTTATGTAATTTTCCCTGACCATCTGCAAATGTTCTTATAATATGCTTTTCAAAATGAACTGTTATCCCCTCAATGCAATGAACGTTCTGGGTTGCATTTTCTTGAGTCTGTCCTGCATTAGACTAATGAGTGCTGAGTCTACGTAGATTCAATTAAGAACCTGTCAGGCTACAGAAGAATCATCCAGTCTCCTACTCACTATATCTAGAAAGGGACAAGAGACATTTCCCATTCCAATTAAGATTGCTGACTGTCAGTAAATTTACTGACAGTCAGTAAAATTAAACAAATAAAAAGGACCACAAATAAAGCATAATTTCAAACTTTCTACAGTTGTTGCAGACCTGCTTCTGAAGTTAGGAAGTTGAGCTCTCCATAAGGGAAAAGGAAATTTGATATACCGCCTTTCTGTGGTTACAATCAAAGTGGTTTACATATTATATAGAGGTACTTAAAATGGCAATGCCAAAAAAGTTAGGTTATCAGTGAAACTTGGATAGACTGTTTAAAAAAATTCCATGTCTTAGCAACCTTGGCTTCATTGCTGCTGAGATGGAGGCTCCTCCAGAGCAAGCTGCATTCCTCAAAAGGAGCTTCTAAGATATAAATTGATAAATAACGGTCAAGAGGGAGGCAGGACAGGCTCAGCCAACCTGAAGAAAAGCTTCCAAGTGATAAGCTTCAGGGCAGAAAAGCATTACTAAGGCAACAGCTTGGGCTCTGCAGAAATACAACCAGGATGCCAGGAATATTTAAAGAGAAACACACACAGCTGCAGACAGAGGGTGCCAACTGTCAGCAAGAAAAGAACGTACCAGATCAAAAAGTGACATGACTGTAGAAGGAGTTTCAGGCCTGTGAAAATGTCCTAAATCATAGCAGCCAACTTTTCATAAGATTGGGGGTGCTGCACACAACATAAATAAATGCTCCCTCATCAGAATAACGGAGTTTGCTCAATATTGGGGGTGTTCAAGTACCCACAGAATTGGCACCTATGTCCTAAGTGGCAAGAGCCCTTCTCCAGTGCTGCGGGCTCAGGTTCTGCTAGAACTCAAGGGGTCACGAACCATATCTCGATGCGGAGAGCAAAGAATGCAATAAGCTGGGCTAGGGGTTCTCAACCCAGTCCTCGGGACACACCAAGCCAGTCTGGTTTTCAAGATATCTACAATGAATATGCATGAGATCAATTTGCATGCACTGCCTCCATTGTATGCAAATCTATTTCATTCATTTTTATTGTGGGGATCCTGAATTTCTGACTGGCTGGGTGTGTCCTGAGGATTGGGTTGGGAGCTATTGCTATAACCCTAACCTTAATAATCTGGCTAAATGGGTAACTTGAAAACTGCCCACCCTCCCTGCTGCTAGAACACGGTGAGCAAACACAGTCTTCAAGGGCCACAACCCAGTAGGGTTTTCAAGATTTCCACAATTAATATGCATGAGATTGATTTGCATGTACTGCTTCCATTGTATGCAAATCAATTGCATGCATTTTCATGTGGAAAGCTTGAAAACCCGGCTGGGTTGGGGACCGTGGTTACCCACCCCTGTTCTAGAAATACATCTTGTTGATTCATTGAATTTGTGTAGCTGTCAAAACCGATTGTTTTGCTTTGTCTGTAGCAGCTCTTTGCCACTCCTGGAAGATGTCACCCTAGGTGACTGCCTAGTTCTACCTTAAGGTTGGGCTGGACCTGCAAAATGTATTCCAGTTCATAAACCCAGCACAGCAGAGAAGCAGAGATGATACTCACTAATCAATCAATTCATCAAATGACGCTTAATAATGAATCATTTTTAGCATCTCTTAAAAAAAAAAAGATTCCAGGGGCCCTTTAACTAAGCCACATAAGTGTCTATGTGCGCCCAACGTGCGACAAAATAGAGTTAGCGCCCGACTATCACGTGGCTTTTGTGGTAATTTCATTTTTGGCGCACTTCTGATACTCACATCTGAAAAATAATTGCCCAGAGTCACAGGGAGCTGCAGTGGGAATTGAACTCAGTTCCCCAAGATCAAAGTCCACTGCACTAACCACTAGGCTACTCTTCCATAGTAACATAGTAACATAGTAGATGACGGCAGAAAAAGACCTGCATGGTCCATCCAGTCTGCCCAACAAGATAAACTCATATGTGTATACCTTACCTTGATTTGTACCTGCCTTTTTCAGGGCACAGACCGTACAAGTCTTCCCAGCAATATTTCCCGCCTCCCAACCACCAGTCCCGCCTCCCATCACTGGCTCTGGCATAGACCGTATAAGTCTGCCCTCCACTATCCTCGCCTCCCAACCACCAACCTCTCTTCCCCCACCTGCTCTGCCACCCAATTTCGGCTAAGCTTCTGAGGATCCATTCCTACTGCATAGGATTCCTTTATGCATATCCCACGCATGTTTGAATTCCGTTACCGTTTTCATCTCCACCACCTCCCGTGGGAGGGCATTCCAAGCATCCACCACCCTCTCCGTGAAAAAATACTTCCTGACATCTTTTTTGAGTCTGCCCCCCTTCAATCTCATTTCATGTCCTCTCGTTCTACCGCCTTCCCATCTCCAGAAAAGATTTTTTTGCGGAGTAATACCTTTCAAGTATTTGAATGTCTGTATCATATCAACCCTGTTCCTCCTTTCCTCCAGGGTATACATGTTCAGGTCAGCAAGTCTCTGCTCATACATCTTGGAACACAAATCCCATACCATTCTCGTAGCTTTTCTTTGCACCACTTCCATTTTTTAACATCCTTCGCAAGGTACGGCCTCCAAAACTGAACACAATACTCCAGGTGGGGCCTCACCAACGACTTGTACAGGGGCATCAATACTTCCTTTCTTCTGCTGATCATACCTCTCTCTATACAGCCTAGCAACCTTCTCGCTATGGCCACTGCCTTGTCACACTGATTCGTCGCCTTCAGATCCTCGGATACTATCACCCCAAGATCCCTCTCCCCCTCAGTACCTATCAGACTTTCACCGCCTAACACATAAGTCTCTCCTGGGTTTCTACTCCCTAAATGCATCACTTTGCATTTCTTCGCATTGAATTTTAATTGCCAAACCTTAGACCATTCTTCTAGCTTCCTCAGATCCCCTTTCATGCTTTCCACTCCCTCCCGGGTGTCCACTCTGTTGCAAATCTTAGTATCATCCGCAAATAGGCAAACTTTACCTTCTAACCCTTCGGCAATGTCACTCACAAATATATTGAACAGAATCGGCCCCAGCACTGATCCCTGAGGCACTCCACTACTCACCTTTCCCTCCTCCGAGCGAACTCCATTTACCACCACCCTCTGTCGTCTGTCCATCAACCAGTTCCTAATCCAGTTCACCACTTCAGGACCTATCTTCAGCACATCTAGTTTATTTAAGAGCCTCCTGTGGGGAACCATGTCAAAAGCTTTGCTAAAATCTAAGTAGATTACGTCTATAGCACGTCAATGATTCAATTCTCCAGTTACCCAATCAAAGAATTCAATGAGATTCGTTTGGCATGATTTCCCTCTGGTAAAACCATGTTGTCTCGGATCTTGCAACTTATTGGCTTCCAGGAAATTCACTTCAGCATCACTTCCATTACTTTTCCAATAACCAAAGTGAGGCTTACCGGCCTGTAGTTTCCAGCTTCTTCCCTATCACCACTTTTGTGAAGAGGGACCACCTCCGCCGTTCTCCAGTCCCTCGGAACCTCTCCCGTCTGCAAGGATTTATTAAACAAATCTTTAAGAGGACCCGCCAGAAACTCTCTGAGCTCCCTCAATATTCTGGGGTGGATCCCGTCCGGTCCCATGGCTTTGTCCACCTTTAGCTTTCCAAGTTGTTGATACACACTCTCTTCCGTGAACGGTGCTATATCCATTCCATTCTCAGGTGTACTTTTGCCAGTCCCTCGCGGTCCTTCTCCAGGATTTTCTTCAGTGAAAACAGAACAAAAGTATCTATTTAGCAAATTGGCTTTTTCTTCATCATTATCTACATAGTGGTTCACTGTATCTTTTAGTCTCACAATTCCCTTTTTAGTCATTCTTCTTTCACTAATATACCTGAAGAAATTTTTGTCGCCCCTCCTTACATTTCTAGCCATTTGTTCTTCCGCTTGCACCTTCGCCAGACGTACCTCTCTCTTGGCTTCTTTCAGTTTCATCCGGTATTCCTCTCTGTGTTCTTCTTCTTGAGATTTTCTATATTTCTGGAACGCTAACTCTTTAGCCTTTATTTTCTCAGCCACTTGCTTGGAGAACCATATCGGTTTCCTTTTTCTCTTGCTTTTATTTACTCTCCTTACATAAAGGTCTGTGGAGAACACCCAACACTATTTATTACCAGATGGGGGTAACCCGTGTCACAGGGAGATAAAACAACTTGCCCAAGGCAATGTGATACTCAGTGCAAGAAGAATTTGAACCTGCATCTCAGTGCTGTGTACCTTGTTTATAGTTCATACTGGTTGAAGTTTGCACCATCTGTCCCAAGCTATCTCCCTCCATGTAGCTGGGTGAAAGGCTATTTTAGTAGGACTGATTTATAAGGCTTTGACTATAAAAGCACATCCAACCTCTGCCCAGCAAAGCTATGCAAATCCCTGCCATAAAAGAGAGGCACACACAGTGGTACAGTGTAAGAGTTGAGAGACATGCACAGAAGGAGAGAGAGACTCTTGCAATAGGAAATTCAGAGAAATATTTGCAAACCCAAGCAGCTTTTCTAGAATTGACAGTAAAGTGGTGTGGTAGCCAGGTTAGTCCACTTTTAAAGGTAATAAATAGAAATAAATCAAAACAGAGAAAAGAAAATAAGATACCTTTTTATTGGACTAACAATTCATTTTTTGATTAGCTTTCAAAGGCAACCCTTCTTCAGATCAGAAATTAGCAAATATTTCTCTGTTTTGATTTATTTCTATATTAGAATTGACAGAGAACAGGTGACCTTCAAGGCTTACCAGTGCTGCACTCACACTCTGTTCATTAGCATCTTTCCAGCTGCATTTATATGGAATGTGTTGTAGCCCAGGTAAAAACCAAGAAGTAGGGTGGACCAAAGAATCTTGACTACCAAGGTTGATTGAAGTAACTTTATTAGCATCAAATGTGACCCGACATGGGACCGTGTTTCGATGGTTTTACGTCTGCCTCAGGGGTCAAGCTTTTTACTTTTGGTGGGCTTTCTGCAGCGTCCGTTGACATTAACCTGTACTATAACGATATTATTTTCAAATCTGTTTCATTTAAGCACCTATTCGTTGTGATACTTCCTAGAAGTGTTTGACCCCTGAGGCAGATGGTAAAACCGTCGTTACACAGTCCTGTGTCGGGTCACATTTGGTGCTAATAAAGTTACTTAGGGGTTTCTTTACCCTGACCTGTTGGTATGTGTTGTAGCCCACCAAGAGCCTTTAACTGGATAAGCAGCTTAGAAACTGAAAAAAAAAAAGGCATAATACATGCATCATTTCTTTGGGGCAGTGGGGGTGAACCCACCCAAGCACTGTTGATCATGTTTACAAAGGCTCATACATAAAACTTCCAGTTGAGCACTGAAGGATGAAGCCCTGAGCTTAAAATAATCCTATGGGACCAGCAGGCAGACCATCACACACACCCCTCCACAATACCCTGAACCCACAGAACATGGACCCTGGCAAACACTTCTCAGAAAGTGGGGGGTCACCAATAGCCTCTGTTCCCACTGGACTGGCTGGCATGGGTGCCCACTTTCAGCATGTTAAAAGGATATGGATGAGGTGCCAGGGGAACAGGATCCCCATAACCTTCCGATTTAAACCTTTCAATATGCCAATTCTCTGATGACAGGGATTTTAATTTTACAGGCTGGAAAGATGAACTTTCAGAGCCGAGATAATTTTTTGACTTTATCACTGAGGGAGAGAGCATTGAACTCATTCATGGATGAGCCTGAAAATGGTACAGGGGAAAATAAGATGAGAGAGGCAGGATCAGACTGTGCCAGTCTCGCCTAATGAAAGCCTGTCACAGCTGGTTTGGGTGGCCACACTCCTTCACCAGTCAGTCCCTACAGATGATTTCCCTCTTTTTCTGGGGGGGGGGGGAGGGGGCTGGTTGTGCATATTGAGAGGCATCATTGCTTTGGAGAGGGCTTTAAGAAACAAGGCCTTTCTCTATTCCTTCCTCCTTGGAATGTATCATGCTTGCATTGTGTTATGGAAGCCTGTCACTTCCCTGCTTTCAAAGACTGCAAAGGGAAACCCCTTCCACTAGTAATCTGACATTTCATCTTTCTATCTATGAGCTCCCACATATGCAGACTAACCCCCCCCCCCCCCAAACGCATCTTTCTTAAAGAAGCATCAAGTTAGAGAGATCCCTCTTAAATTACCAGTGATACTCTCTTTAACAGGGGTACAATCAGTGATAGGATGCGAATTCCACAGATGGAAGGCATCCCGTTAGCAATATAGAGTACATATCTTAGAAAAGAAATAAATAAAACCCATCTGGCACTGCAGCTGGGAAAATGCTGCATGATGTGTATAATTCCATTATGGAAGAATGCCGTCACCCCAACAGGAAGTCACAGTGCTTCAAATTCTCCTCCTATTTAGACAAGGGGGTCACCAGCAGGAAGTGCGATATTGTTCAGAAGGGAGCAGCCCTTTGGCTTCTGGATTTTCACTAGGCGGAACAGAGCCAGTTTGTACTGTAGTTATAGGGCCATGAGAAGAAACACATGGAGATAACACCCTCCCCCGCCCCCAAAAAAAGCCTATCCAAAGAGACTTCCAGCATCCCAACTACAGTGCAAGCATCATTCTTCATCCACAATCTCTGCTCACTGAGCCTGTTAACCATTAGGCAACCACACAACCATCTAGGGCGGCAGCTTTTAGAGGCAGCAAAGAACAGCAGCAGCCAAAGCAAAGCAATACCCTGGCACAAATGATCAACGAACCATCAGGGCATAATTTCACCAGTAGGAAAGATGGGAAATTTTCAAATAGCTCATTTATCTGAGTAAACAACTTTTGAAAATTGACATGATGAATGTTTACATGAAATGAAGCTTAATATTCAAAAGTATGGTGTTCAATTCCGCATTCTTACAGGATTGTTCTGGGAGGGGTGGTGCTGGGGTGAACATGATTGTTCAATTGTCATATTCTGGGGAGAGGGGGTAGTGAGCCTGAAAGTTCATAGGGAGGGGGGCAAGACTGTAGGTTGGCTTAGGGCATCTACTATTCTTGCACCAGCGTGATCTATACATCCTAAGGGTAGCTGTGGCAGGAAGACCCAAGGTCGTCTTGCAGACAGGGCTAGAGCTGTGCTTCTCAACCTAGTCCTTGGGAAACACCCAGCCAGGCAGGCTTTCAGGATATCCACAATGAATATGCATGAGATAAATTTGCATACACTGTCTCCCTGATATGCAAATCCCTCTGGGTTAGTGGACTGGTGAACATGCTGCCTGATATCAGATTAGCAGGGCAACCAAGAGTCCCTGTGCCAAGAGGGAAATTTTAGGCCAGTCCCAAAGCTATGTGGTGTTTGTAGTAGAGACTTGCATGGGGACAGAAATCTAACCCATCCCCACTCATGCCTGCTGGAATCTTACCCATCCCCACAAGAATTTAATGGTACCTAAAAAAAAAAATTCCAGTCGGCTCTCTCGGTCTCCAGGTTCGAGCCGCAGAACTACAGGCAAGGAAGAAATGGAAGTTGGAACACTCTGGTACATACATGTAAGGCTCATCTCTGATTTGCTGGCACTGTGTGCTGAGAGGTCGCCACATGCACACATCAATAGATCAGGTGACCTCTGATGCACATGTTGTCCATTAGATTGTAAGCTCCTTTGAGCAGGGACCGTCCTTCTTTGTTAAACTGTTCAGCGCTGCGTAACCCTAGTAGCGCTTTAGAAATGTTAAGTAGTAGTAGTAGTCGTGATGCTCATGCCTGTGTCAGAGTTGAGGCCTGTGCATCAGCCAGGGAGCAAAGAGGGTTAATGGAAGACTTTCTACATCTGAACTGTTAAAGCAAAGAGGAAGAGGAGGTGGCACTGAAGGTACTTGGTAGGTGAGAGGCTGGCATAGGTGCAGCTTACACTTTCAGGGGAACCCCGCAGGAACTGCTTCCATCCCCATGGGAACCCTGCAGGAACTGCTTCCGTCCCCATGGGAACCCTGCAGGGCTGCTTCCGTTCCCGTGGGAACCCCACAGTCCCAGAAGGGATTCCAACTGGATTCCCAGGAACCCAGTTCCTGTGCAGGTCTCTAATTTGTAGTCCCTGATTCTACTCATTGAAATCAGTGGTACCTGACCCATAATGCACAAGGATAGGATGTGAGAAATACAGGTGAGAACTACAATCTTGTTCTTGGAACTGGGTAACAAAACCCTGCCCATTTTCGATTGCCAAGGACAGGAAATGACTGCCATTCCCTATAATGGACCACTCTGAAACAAAGGTTGCCAACTGGATCCAGATTCACCTGACAGGGTTGATCCAGTCCTGGATCTACCCCACTGCATGTAGGGACTTGTAGTCTTGCTTTTCTTAGGAAATCCAATGGGGAAATCAGAACTACAAGTCCCTGCATGCAATGGGGTAAACCAAGGACTGGATCAACCCTGTCAGGTGAATCTAGATCCAGTTGGTAACCCTACTTGAAAGCAGGAAACCCACCTTATGCTTGTAAGCCCTTCTTTCTCCTAATAGGGTTACAATGTCATGCCAGGTCAACCAAATAAACTGGTTCAGTCTTGGGTTTGCCCCCATTGCCTTCAGGGAGCTGCATTCTGAATTGTCTTTCCCAAATAAAAATCAGAACTACAACTCCCAGGAGGCAATGGGACAACAACGGCCTGTTCAGTTGACCTGGAGTGAGTGGAAACCTTTGTTCTCACGGCAAACCATGGTTTGCTGGTTGCCATGAAAGCACTGGGTTGTAGGGAAAGTAACCAGGAAAGCATCTGTCAGCATAAAATAAAAATTCTCCCAGCACTTATGAGAACAGGTCTTTCCTGCCCCCAAGGGCATGAAAAAAAAAAAGAAAGAAAAAAGCATCCACCGGCCAGCACTGTTTCTGGAAAGGACAACTACTGGGACCATGATAAACCCATTCTCTGCACTTGCTGGCAAGTGGACAGGATTAAACAAGCCACCAAGGTCAATAAAAATCTACCTCTGTACAGACTCCACCCACAAATCTTGGCCAGGGCTGCTTAGCTGCTTAAATTCACAGATGAACTTTCTAGATTTTGGTGGCTAAGAAGCCATGACCGAGACAGACAGTCAAGGTTTCCGTTCAAAGGCCGCTTCTAATTTTTTCCAGTAATCTGTGTTGTCCATGCAAGTTGCCAGGGACAGCAGGGGGAAACTGAAGCCCTTTGTTTAACCATCAAAAAGGCACTTGCTGCTTTTCCTGTGGATCTGATGACTAAAGAAGTGTTGAGGGACTTCCTGCCCTGTGGTTTAGGCAAATTTCAAATGATGACTCCCTGAGAGAAAGTCACTACTGAGGATGGGTCTCAGAAGGTCATGCATTTGTACACTGGCCCAGTGCGAAGGACTGAGGCCTATAGGATAGCAGCCAGCTCTTGGGTGCCAGCGGGTACTGAGCATCCCCAACACTGTCCAGGGAGGAGTAATTTGCATTCAGTTTCATATGCAAACTTTTTCCCATAAACAAAATGAGACAAAATGTTCAACGTAGAGGCCCCAGAGAGAGAAAGTCCTACAGGGCCTCCTCACTTACACTCCACATCTCCTATGGAGTGGAGAAGATTCTTTATGAGGAGAATATGTAGGGTAATCCAACAACAGCTCCTCCCCGCCAGGGCTGACCCAACCATCAGGCCAGGCTAGGCTAGGCTAAGCACTGCCTAGGGCAGCAGCTGCAATTATAGCAAAACAGGAAGTCCTGACCGCCAGAAAATTTTCAAGCAAAATTTTATATTTAAAAAGAATTTATTTTTGAATTAAGATCGTGGAAATTAAATAAGGGTGTTTTGAATTCAGTAGGCTCTAGACTAGAGCTTGTTTTTTTGTTGTTGTTGCTACCTCTTAGAATTTCTGTTAAATAATTTTTTAAGCCGCGGTAGTGATTCCCAGCATGGCAAATGTAATGAAGCCCATTGAATTTCTGTGGGCTTCGTTGCATTTGCCGCATGGGAATCACTATGGCAGCTTAGTAAAAGGAGCCCATCGTGAAATGTTACTCACATTCTCTCCTCTAGATGTAGACTTTAGACAATGGTGAATGTAATGATTTGGGTTTTTTCTATTTTTATGTGTATTTGAATTTGTTTTTCTTTATGCGTTCTCTTGTATAATATATTCTAAAAATTCTAAAATAAAAAGTATATCGCAATTATGTGTTTTGATAGATTGTTATAGGGTGATCAAGATTGTTGAATTTAATTATCAAAATCTTGGGTGGGGGGCTGTGGATGAGCTAGGGACCTGAAAATTAAATTAATTGGGAGGGAGGAAGAGAGAGAGAGAGAGTAAGGCTGAAGGTTTGCATAGGGTGCCCAATACTCTTGCCCTGGCCCTGCTCCTCAGGGAAACCTGACCTTAGGAATCCCCTGTTTCTAGAGTCCCACACCGAATTTCAGACACAGCCAGGGCCTGCACACCCTAAGCACACACATTTTTGTCACGCCCTTCCATGAATATTTTGTTCGTTTTATCCATGCCTGTGCTTTGCACTTTTTTAAATACACATTAGAACTTTGCAATGGGCCTAAATTGACTGTACATACATTCATTCTTGGGTTAATGCAAGTTAAATCCATCTTGCATGCACTAAGATTTTAGCTAACAAATCAAATGCCCAACCCTGGTCTTTAATTGTGAAACCATAGTTGAAATGCTGCTCCAGGCACGTTCTTGATCTGCTGGTGTCTACAGCCAGCCCAGTATCACATATACCAAGAGATACAGGAGAAAAACAAAAATGTTCCACAGCAAACAGAAACATCAAAAAGAATATAGGGCCAGGGGGATAATGATGTCCCTGGAGCCACACTCTGGGTCAGCAATAAAATTTATAACCAGAATGTGGCTCCACAGACATCATTATCCCCATGGCCATCTCTGCTTTTTGCTGTTCCAACACAAACTAAGAAAACGAAAAAAGAGAGGGAAAGATCAATCTTCTTCCAACACAAGGGTTAAACAGAAAAGGTTTATTATCACAAACTTCAAAATTGTAACAAATTTTAAAATTTTGGCGCTCAAACACTTGCCTCCGGAGTCAACAGTGTCGATAGGAATGATAATTTACATAAAATATTGACAGTCTCATATAAAAAGACTCAGTGTCTTCAATATAGATGATATCAACCAGATCAATATGCTGAAAAAAAAATGCTCTTGAATGTACACAAAAGTCATGCTGCCTCCTCACACAGATATTTTTGTGCTTTAAATAGTGTTATATAAATAAAAGAGGGTTTTGTATTTTTTGATAAGTATTGTCTTCTGTTTTGTCCTCGGCGTTATAATGGACCATAACTTTACACTAGAGAACCAAGCGAAATCCACAACAAAGAAAATGTTCCATTCAATATGGAAACTCAAACGCGTGAAACAGTTCTTCCCGAGGGAAACATTCCACAACCTGATACAATCAATGGTACTAAGCCACATAGACTACTGTAATGGAATTTATGCGGGATGCAAAGAACAAACCTTAAAGAAACTTCAGACTGCTCAAAACACGGCAGCCAGACTTATATTTGGCAAAACGCGATTCGAAAGCGCAATACCCCTCCATGAAAAACTACACTGGCTCCTAATTAAAGAACACATCCCATTCAAAATCTGCACCCTGGTTCACAAAATTATCCACGGTGAAACCCGGGTTATATGACTGACCTGATCGATCTACCAACTAGAAACACATCCAAATCAGCACGAGCATATCTAAACCTGCACTACCCAAGAAGCAAAGGACTCAAATACAAATCAACCTTCGCATCCAGCTTTTCCTACATAAGCACACAACTGTGGAACGCGCTACCAAAAACCTTGAAAACGACATATGACCACTTAAACTTCCGGAAAACACTAAAAACTCACCTGTTTCAGAAGGCATACCCACAGACACAACCCAAATGCTTGTTCTCTGCGACACAACAAAACCAAAGGATGTAATTGGACATAACACAACTCTTCCGCTGTTCACGCTTTCAAAAATACTAGGACTAGGGGGCATGCGATGAAACTACAGTGTAATAAATTTAAAACAAATAGGAGAAAATGTTTCTTCACCCAACGCATAATTAAACACTGGAATTCGTTGCCGGAGAACGTAGTGAAGGCGGTTAGCTTGGCAGAGTTTAAAAAGGGGTTGGACGGTTTCCTAAAGGACAAGTCCATAGACCGCTACTAAATGGACTTGGGAAAAATCCACAATTTCGGGAATAACTTTTATAAAATATTTGTACGTTTGGGTAGCTTGCCAGGTGCCCTTGACCTGGATTGGCTGCTGTCGGGGACAGGATGCTGGGCTCGATGGACCTTTGGTCTTTTCCCAGTATGGCATTACTTATGTACTTATAACGTTTCCCTAATGTGGCTGTGCCACACAAACTCTATCTTACCAAAATATCACTTTGTATTTGTTCACACCAGAGACAGCTAACCCCTCTCCGATACTATGTAAGCCACATTGAGTCTGCAAATAGGTGAGAAAATGTGGGCTACAAATGTAATAAACAAACAAATAAATAAATAAAATAAACCTTTTTTAAACCCAGCTACTTTAACTGCTTTTACCACTTGTTCTGGTAATGAGTTCTAGAGCTTAACTATATGTTGAGTGAAAATTTATTTTCTCCTATTTTAATGGTGCTAAATATGTAGTAACTTCCTGGAGAGTGCCCTAGACTTTGTACTTTTTGGAGCTGATTCTGAGAAAAGGGTTGGTGTGTGCCACAAGGTTTGGTTCTTGAGTCAGTTCTTTTTAACATTTTTTAAGCGATATTGCTGAAGGGCTGTCTGGTAAGGTTTGCCTCTTTGCAGATGATACCAAAATCAGCAATAGGGTAGACACCCCTGATGGTATGGATAACATGAGGAAGGACTTAGCAAAGATAGAGGAATGGTCTGGAATTTGGCAGCTTAGACTCAATGCTAAAAAATGCAGGATCATGCACTTGGGCTGCAAAACCCCAAAAGAACAGTACAGTTTAGGGGGTGAAGAATTTTTGTACACGAAAGAGGAGCGGGACTTGGGTGTGATGGTATGCGATGATCTTAAGGTGGCCAAACAGGTAGGAAAGGTGACTGTGAAAGCCAGAAGGATGCTTGGGTGCATAGGGAGAGGAATGACCAGTAGGAAAAAGAAGGTGATGATGCCCCTGTATAAGACTGGTGAGACCTCATTTAGAATATTGTATACAATTCTGGAGACTGTGCCTTAAAAAAGGCATAAATAGGATGGAGTCGGTCCAGAGGGCAGCTACTAAAATGGTCAGTAGTCTTTGTCATAAATTGTATGGGGACAGACGTATACTCTGGAAGAAAGGTGGAAGACGGAAGATATGATATAGACTTTTAAATATCTACATGGCATAAATGCACAGGAGGTGAGTCTCTTTCAATTGAAAGGAACCTCTGGAATGAGGGGGCATTGGATGAATGTGACAGGATAGCATCAGAAGTGGTCTGAGGAAATAATTCTTCATGGAAAGGGTGATGAATTTGTGGAACGACCTCCTGGTGGAAGTGGTGAAGATGAAAACAGTATCTGAATTTAAGGAAGCTTGGGACAAATATATATGATCTCTAAGGGAGAGGAAGGGAGAGTAGATGGCATGGATGGACAGACTGGAAAAGCCATATGATCTTTATCTGCCTTCATTTTTCTCTGTTTCTAACCCCCTATTTACTAAGTCTCACTAGCAGCTCCGCACAGCAATGCCAATACAGCCCATTCAAAGTAAACAGAGGGGTAAGATTCTCTGTGTTTCTTGAAAAAGTAAACAATCAATTCACGTCTACCCGTTCCGCTCCACTCAATATTTTATAGACTTCTATCATACTCCCCTCAGCTGCCTCTTCTCCAAGGTGAAGAGCCTTAACCTCTTTAGCCTTTTCTTAAATGAGAATCCTTCGATCATTTTTCTCACCCTTCTCACTACCTTTTTAATTCCGCTATTTCTTTTTTGAGACCTGGCGACCAGAATTATACCATCTTCCATCATGGGGATCTCTCCCTCCATCAATACATCCATAATCTTAACCTTTGTATGAATCTGTCTAATCTAGGAATTTATCTAGATAGATGATGTGACTTACTGGAACTACATTTTGATGATATAGGGCAGTTTAAGTACATAATGGGTAAACCTCTGCTTCCCTCTGTACCGGTGTGAAGTGAGTTTGCAAGCCTGTGATGCTCAGCTGTGTTGGTTTGATTCTTTTTTTCTTTTGCACTTCTCATGGCATTTGACAACAGAAAGGCCAATCCCTGCTCAGATGGAACCATCAGCTGGATGGGACTTGGATGGGTACTTGTACAAGTCACTTTGAGGAAATCCACGCCCTGCTCCAGTGACACTAGTAGATTGAGTTACGCCACTGCAATGCCACCAGCTGCGCACAATACTGACCAAATATCCCAACAGTGAGGGGAAGTGATCTGCTCCACATACCAGATTCAAGACACTGACAGATAGATTTCTGACTATAAAAAATGCGTCCAAAGATGAGGTCAGGAGTGATGTTTCCAGATCACACTGGTCCACAGGTGACGCTCAGTCACATCAAGGAGGACCTCCATCTTCGCCAAAGTTTTGGAGAATCTAGTTTTTGCCAAGACTGAAACTCGCTCTCTCACACAACACCAAATCGTTACAATGATGGGGAAGGGGGAGGCAAGACAGTCATAGGGATCTACAATTTTATTTGATTATTTAGTTCCCTGGGCTGGGAGAGGACATGGTGAGGAAGACTGGATGAGTTCAAAAGGGATCAGTCCTTTGCAATCCTAACCACAGAGCCTACACTGGGGGGGGGGGGGGGGGGGTCACCTCAAGCAGTCAAACCCTCCCTCCCTGGTGGGGAAAGAATATAAGGCTGGTATTAGACATGCTGGAGCTTCAGGCAGAAATTTGGAAGGGGGCCTCTAAGCCTACTGGTAGGATGTGCCCACTGTGGCATGGTGCCCATGGCAAATGCCCTGTTGTACTCCCTTAACACTTGCCCTGGAATAATGTCACATTTTTCAGTGCAGTATGTCATCATGCAAGTGGCATGGGGAGCAGGGTGTAATGAACTCTGTAGTCAACATTTCAATCATAATCATAATAGATGTATTTTTCACAGTCAGATGCATGTACAATGTCTTCAGTACAGAAAGATTTGCACCAATGAGTCTGATTTTAAAGCACAATCCCATGCTTTATTACAAGATTTATTCAAGAGGGGTTATCCATCAACAGTTTTGAGGCAAGCCTATAAAAAGTCTAAATATAACAATTGTACCTTATTGCTCATGGATACCCAATGACAGTATGATGATCAGGTTCAAACCCGTGCATTACAATATTCGACGAGGGGGGGGAGTAGTGGCTATTGGCTAATATTATGTATACAAACTGGAAAATTATGAAATCTCATTTTATTTTTAAAGATCAAAAAACCTGCATAGTGTTTTCCAGAACTCAGAATTTGAAAGAATTACTATGCCCAGCTATGCTAATCAGGACATGAGACCCGATGGCATTTCAAGCACTGGGGCCACTGGAGATGTGGCAATTGTACCATTTGTAACCTCTGATTCTAGGGACTACCTTAGACTTCATCTTCCAGATTGCAAGACAGAGCGTTATAAGTCAGTTCACTCTGCTGACTTTAGATACCAGGGTTCGAAGTGGTGGAATTCACTGCCAACGGCAATCAAGGGTCAGCCTGATTACTTGGTATTTCATAAAAGAATGAAATCTTAGATTGCAACTGGCCATCAGTGGTCTATATTTGATATTTTGTTTATGGATTTGTACACCTTGTCTTGTTTATTTACTATTAGCCACATTGAACTCGAGTATGTCTGGGATAATGTGGGGTATACGTGTCAACATAAATAAATAAATAAATCTGTGCTATTACTTTACAGGTATAAATATTTACCGACCCTTTGACAGGGAAGAAGTATGTTCTTCAATCTCATACTGATTGTAAAATTGACCATGTGGTGTATGTTCTTCAATGTACATGTAATAACCTGTATGTGGGTAAAACTACAAGAGAACTACATGTTCACATTAAAGAGCATAGATCTTGTGTTCAACAAGAAAAATCTGGTGTGCCATTGGTTACTCATTGTGAAAAGCAGCGCCACAGTTTTGGACAATTTGTATGTTTTGCGATTGAACATATACCATGCAATCATCAGGATGGTGATAGAGATAGAAGGCTGATTCAGCAGGAACAATAGTGGATACATGAACTCCAATCAGTGGAGCCCCGAGGTTTAAACATCAGTATTGAACAGGCAGCTTTTTTTTAGTGCAAGTTCTCTATCTGTGATTGGTCAGTTCTGATGGCATCTTTTTTTATAAACAGCCGCCATTTTGAAAACATATCTGCTGGGAAAGACATGCAGGAAGTCAAGTGCCCTGTAATCTATCCAGTGTTGGCTGTTTGAATTATTGGCTTATTTCTTATTTTATGTGCTTGAATTTTGTTTTATCTTTGTGCTTTGTATGTAACATTTGGTCCTTATGAAAAACTTTTTGGCAGCTTGAAACAGCAAGTAGAATGAATTAAGAAGAATTTGTACACGGAGTTGGTTCAGGCTGATATGGCTACAACGACATAGAACTCATTATAAGCAGTGTCTGTTCCCTGATGAAGCTATGATGAAATGGAGTCCCCCGTAGGAACATAAGATAAGTGCTTTTGAACTATTTTTTGAATATTGTTATATATTGTTGTTAGCCACTGCTGGTCATATATATCCAGCGCTTTTTTTGAGGGGGTACTTGGGGGGTACTGAATTCTGGTACCTTTTCCATTGTCTGCTAAAATTTGACCCATGAACCCCAAGTTATAATGAAAGAGCTCAGGTTTTACACACCAATTCTACCTTGTCATAGATTCTGTGACTAGTTAAGGGGGTCTGGCTATTGTGGGGTGGGTCCCTCAGTGATCACCCCAACCTAGAAAAAACGCACTGTATATATCCAAACTGTTTTTGTTGCATCACTGTCATTGAAAGAAGAAGAGGATATCTATGATGTTTGGACATTAACTGGCGGCTTCTATATATCACACCTAGCATTCCGTGCCTAAATCTAAGCATATTCCATCACAACACATGTAACCTAATTGGCTTAACATGCCAATCAGCGTTTTTAACAGCACTTAACAAGCAATAATGAGCACTAATTGGCAATAATTAGAATTTACGTGCATAACTCACTAAGTGTATTTAGTAAAGAACTGTGCCTATATTCTAAAGCTCACAGTTCAAAAGGACATGAAAATGAGCACTTTGTGGGCGTTCCCACATTTACGCATGTTGTTATAGAATTTGGCCCGGTCCACTTAAATCTACGTGCAGGGATTTACGCCATGTTTTTGTTGGTGTAAATAGAGGTGCATAGTTTTAGGCACTGGGATATCAACTAATCTTATTCTATATACCGCACCTAAATGTTATAGAATACGCTTAGGTGAACATGATTTCTGCGCAGAATCTGGCCCTAAGAGCCTCTTTTATCAAGCTGTGCTAGTGGCTCCCGGTGCAGTAATGTCGACAAAGCCCGTTCACTTTGAATGGACTCCGTTGGCATTGCCGTGCAGGAACCACTAGCGCGGCTTGATAAAAGAGACCTTGAGTGACATGTGTGAAGCTATTATATTGAAGGATATTAAGGCATGTATATGATGTGAAGCTTTTGACATGATATAATAATATTTAAGTCACATGCACAGGTCTTTTGGCCGATGATTACAACAGGGGTCTGTATACGAGCATTATTGACCTTGGTTCTAAATGCTGTGGACCCACTGATGCACGCCACAATGAAATTACCGCGGTAGCCATGCAGTAACTCAATTTTGGTTCACGTTGGGTGTGTGTAGACACTTACGTGGCTTAGAAAAAGGGCCGCTAAATTATTAAGATAAAAATAGAGAATCTGTAGAAGAGATTTATTGAACTCTCTTCCCTTCAGGTACTAACAGGAATGGCTTTGAAGTTATTTTGAGGGAGAGAGAGAAGAATGAGATATTTTCAATATGTGCAATAAGTGGAAATCTCTCCCTCCCTTCCCACCCCACCCCCAGGGCAGTATTCCCTATCCTGAACCCTCACCAGCTGCAGAAGCCAGGGCCAGGAACTGAGCCCACCTCTCCAGGTAGCATGCAACATTGGCATAGATCTTCTGAAGATCTGAGTTGCGCTAAGAACCATGGATTATGCAGAATACATAAATAAATATATCATCATATCATATCATATATAATTAAGTCACTTGGGACCTCTGGAAGAGCCTCCTATCCCCAGGTACCCCAGGGGCCACAATATGTAGCACAGTTTCTGTAAGTTGGTGATGGATCACCAGCTCCCCTGTGCCAAGCCACCTCTCCACCCTCTAACCCTGCAACTATTGTGAAGCTAGTTTGGCACTTCCCCTCCAGAAATATTTATATTGGAAAACTTGGGTGAGTGTAAGAGCAGGTGATACGTTACAACACAATCCAAAGACATATATAAACCAAGACACTCTCTAATGGAGAATGTTGCCTTGGCTATGAATTCGCTCTGGGTCTATGAAGGTAAGATACAGTATATCACACATGGATGGTTACAGTATCACACACACTGTAGCAGAATATAGTATATCACACACAGAGGGATAAAGTATATCTCACACCCACACTGTATGTAGCCAAGTAGAGTAAATAACACATGGAGGGGGGCTACATTATTACAAAACACAGACACTGCATGTAGCAGAATACAATATATCATACACGGAGGGATACATTATCACACATACACACACTGTATGTAGCAGAATACAGTGTATAACACATGGAGGGATAGAGTATCATACACACAACACACAGTATCTAGTGAATATAGTTTATCATACACAGAGGGATTGAGTATCATAAACACACACATAGTATCTAGCAGAATACAGGATATCACACAGAGGGATACAATATCACATACACTGTACCAGAATACAGTATATAACACACACTGTATGCAGCGAGATACAATGCATCACACAGGGAGGGATACAGGATCACACACACACTGTACGTGGCAGAATAAGGTATTATTACACACACACAGTATGTAAAAGGAATATATAATTGTATTACATCACACACATCACACACCCACAGAACAAATATGCACTAATGATACCATGCATGACATAGTGTGTACATACTAAGCATTCAGTGTCTCATACAGGTGAGCCTGCAAAATGCAGTCTTTATGGCCTGGCACAGGAACCCACTGTACCTCCCCCTGTGTCAGATTCCATAAAGAATAGGGAGCGCTTGATCTTGAGATCCTGGTTACTTGGGCTAGAAGTTGCTAAGGATTTGGGGAATAAAGTCCCAGGGACCAAAGCAGAGGTGGAGAATATCATGCATCAGTTTACCCCCCCCCCCCCAGTGGCGTAGCTAGGGGGGGCACAGGGGGAGAAGTCGCCCCCCTAAACAGATTTTTACAAAAAATGGCACCTATGTGCCACATGCAAAGCAATATCTTTCTCTGCCATCTCCCGCGTGAGTCGTGCGTCTTCTCCTGTCTCTTCTGCCGCTGTCTCCCATCTGCATGGTAATTTTGACTGCCCTGAAGCGTTCTTCTTCTCCCTCCGGCACCACCGGTGATTGACACAGTCAGCCAGCCCTTTGCCAGCGTCGAGGACTCTCCTGAGGTGTGTCCCACCTCTGCGGAAAACAGGAAGTTGCATTAAAGTAGGCGAGATGTGCCTGAGGAGAGGCCCCGACGCTGGCAAAGGGCTGGCTGACTGTGTCAATCGCCAGTGGTGCCGGAGGGAGAAGAAGAACGCTTCAGGGCAGTCAAAATGACCATGCAGACGGGAGAGAGCGAGCTGAAGACAGGGAGAAAGATGTAAGACGCGGGGGGGAGGGGGGTGGAGGAGGGAGAAAAAGCTGCCCAATTTGGCTTAATAGATCGGAGTGAAAGTGAGCCATTTAGTCCACTGTATGCAAGGAAGCCAGCTAGTTTGATGAATTTGTTTCCACTCCCCTGCGCAGCCGTCTTTGCCGTTCCCGCGAAACAAAGCAAGCAAACATATCAGCTGCTGCATCCACGTCATTCTTTATCTGTAACAAGTCTAAAGCTGTTTCAGTTGGATAGGCAGTGCCTTAAAAGCGGGAGGAGAAAAGTAGTAACAATTGAATATCACTAAAACAGCTTCAAAAATTATTGTAGCTGGTAGAAACCACAATTATAAACTCTGTAGTTTGATTTTTCTTCACTGTTCTTCTATACAATACAGATGTCCAGATTTCAGTGAGGATATCCTGTTTTCTGATGGGTTCATCTTAACTGTTGTTGTAATCTACCTTGGGAAGCTTGGTGTTATAAAGATGATAGAATATATTGAAATTAAATGGAAGTGGAATTAAACTCTCCTTTCATTGGAGCACATGGAATTACATCTTCATCTGTTTTGTAGTTTACCTTTTAGGTACACAAATGGATTATTCTGTTTTGAACATGTTTCAGGGGCAAGTGGTTTTATAAGTCAAAATAAAATTAAATATTTTGTTTCCTGCAGATCTCTTTTGCTTAAACATAAATGGGCTATAAGCCCCTAATGCAGTCCATTAGTTTTCTTATATTTTATTCTTGTGATGACTTATCCTGTGCCAAAACTCTTACCTCTGTTTGGTCGATGATAATAGGAATACTATCCACCCTAAAAAGTTGTTTTGTGGCTGTACATAAGGAATTGTGGTATTGAATAAATAAGTGTATGTTTGTGTCCCTAGTCATGCATCCTACATTTATATAATCCTTTCAAGAAATCCAGTTAATCGTTTAACATTAGTGGACCATAGCCACAGAAGCATGGTATGGTCGCATTTTTAATATGGTAATACTAGGGCCCAGCTAAGGACCAGGTTATTTTGAGTTAATCTTCATTGGCCCAAACTTGCTTTCATTGCACTGTTTATAGAGCCTGGCTTCCTTGGGCAGAGAGAATGGGGGGGGGGGGTCTTTATTTCAATTTTTAGTGGTGGTGGTGATGGTTCTTTTCTTTTGTTTGTTTGTTTCTTTTTTTTTTTTTTTTTTTTTGTGGCTCCCTATTCTGTATTAGATTGGTAGTATGGAATGTTGCCACAATTTGGGTTTCTGCCAGGTGCTTGCTACCTGGGTTGGCCACTGTTGGAAACAGGATACTGGGCTAGATGGACCATCAGTTTATATTATATAGATGAGGGTCTGTCCATGTTCTGCATGTGTGATTGAGGTGAAGGATACTGCTAGCATGTAGCATCTGTGTAGGAATATGTAACAGTGCAGTTTGTTCCAGTTTCCCAATAGTAGGTTAATTGATGCTCCAGAGCCCGGTGTAATATATTTAGCACTGTCTTTTCATAGGTGGGTTAGGGCTGTTATGGTGTGGTAAGTTTTGTGTTGTAGGGCAGTATTTCCTAAGTTGGTCCTGGAGTACCCCCTTCCAGTCAGGTTTTCAGGATATCCACAATAGATACGCATGACATTGATTTGTATATACTGCCTCCATTACATGCAAATCTTTTTCATGCAGATTCATTGTGGATAGTCTGAAAACATGAATGGCAAGGGGGGAGGTACTCCAGGACCACCTAGGGAAACACTTCTCTAGGTCCCACTGTAATATTTATAGCACCGTCTTTTCATAGGTGAGTTAGAGCTGATATGGCGTGGTAAGTTTTCAGTATAAGTTTTGGGTGTCTTTTTGCAGGGGGTTGTGTTATTTCACAAAGTGTCTATCCCTATTTGAAAGTAGACTCTGGGGCAATGTTGAGATGGTCGTCCCCGGTTTTCGGCCATAATGGAAACCGAGGATGCCCATCTCAAAAATGGCCAAATCCAAGCCCTTTGGTCATGGGAGGAGCCAGAATTCGTAGTGCACTGGTCTCCCTGACATGCCAGGACACCAACCGAGCACCTTTGGTGGCCCTTGTCACCCAAATAAAAATGCTCCAGACTAGTGTTCTTCACATCCTGTAGAGTCACCACACAAACAAAAGCCCATCTGATGTAAACAAGGTGTCTAGCAGTGGAAGGAATGTGTGTGCTATTCCTGAGGTGATGGTCAGGATTTGAATGTTTTTACTTTGTAGTTAAGAAGATAGGTTGCCTTCTCTAGCCAGTCCAGGGATCCCTTTGTGAGTCCTGCTCCTGATGAAACTTACTGTTTCCTTGTAGGCAGGATACAACAGAGACAGCTTGTATTAATCAGTGCCCCCTACAGCCCCTGAGCAACAACACAGACACTGCTGTGTAGCTGACACCAGCTGGCACCTATTTTATAAAAGTCTGCTCCCCCTGAGATCAAAACCTGGCTACGCCTCTGCCCCCCCCCCCCCAGTGTAATAATAAGCTGGAGCCTCACGTGCTTCGCTCACACTGTCCGGGAAAAGATGCCAAGATGATATCACAGAATGAGAGAGAAAGTTCTGTAGAGACCTGAGCAGAGGAGGTAAAAGAGGAAGGCTAGAAGAAAGGATATAGGGGTAGTCCAGGACAGAGAAAGCACCTGCAGCTTGCCTACCCACCTGTATTTTATTTTTTTATGTTGAGATGCACCCAAGTCTATAAAGTTTAGCAGAGGGCTGATCCTCACCTGAGACTGTGTGTAAAGGTTTCCTATCAGCTGCTGCTTCCTCTAGGCTTGGGGGGGGGGGGGGGTATAGGGAGAAGGTCCCTCCCCCCCAGCTACAGGACTCCTGTAATACACTCCAGCCTCTCTCACCTGTCCTGCGAGGCTCTGGATGAAACCCCTTCCCTCAATCAAGGATCACCCTCTACTGCTCCCCCCAAAAAGGCTCACATCTCCCCAGAGACCAGTTCCTTCCAATACAAAACGTCCAGAGCCCATCTGTCTCCATGGCAGGTGCTCCAGTCCCTCCCAGTACACCCCAGTTGCAGAAGCACTGAGAGGAGGACGGAAGATACAGACTGTGCACAGAATTTCCTTTTTTACATCAGACGTTTCTGCTATACAGCCTGTTTTCCTCAACTAAATGTAAACAGGAGGAGCTCCAGAACCCTCCCCCCCCCCCCCCCCCACCACCACCACATCTACCCCTTCCAGCCCATCACTTGGCTGGGATAAATAAAATAAAGCCACCTACCTCTTGTTGGAGCCTTGGCCAATCCTCGGTAACTCAACTCTTATGACTTTCTCTCCTTTTTTCTGTCACTTTGGGAACTGATCCTGCTTTCTCTTTAGAACTCCGGGGAAGGAAAGATCCCCAAATCCTGGATTTTCTTCTCCTATAGCTCTCTGATCCTTGTGTTTGCTGCTCTGTGGATATCTCTCCTTTTCTCTCTCTCTCTCTCTCTCTCTCTCCAACACACTCAAGCAAACCAGGAACCAGCAGCCTGGACTCTCATTAACTCTTTCTCCTCCTCCCTCACTCTTAAGGCTGGAACTGCAGAGGAACTGTCCCTTCTCTGCAGCTTCCCTAAAGCCCTCCCTCAGTGAAAATTATGGAGGTTGGTTTTAATCTGTTTTGTTTATAGAGTAGGAAACTTTCTATGTTTGAATGCATCCAAAACAAAGGCAGGTACTAAACTGACAAAAGAAAATTCTCTATTATAGGTATATTGAGCATGCTAGGAGATATTTGTAGAAGGACCCTTCAGGGCAGGATACCACCCACCCCCCCCCAAGACACTTACATTACTGCCCTTTACCTCCCCCCAAAACATTATCCTGGTATATGTTTTGAGCTTCTATGGAGTTTCCTCACAGTGCTGGAAACAGTGAAGAGAATTTGAAAGGAGTTCAATTAAAAAGGGGGCGGAGAGAAAAATAGTTATGGAATTTAAGAAAGCCTGGGATAAGCACAGGGAATCCTTATCTGTGGGGAGGCTTGGGATAAGCACAAATGATCCTTACTTTGGGATGAGTGAGAGGTAAAGCCTGGAATTAAGCACAGAAAATCCTTAGCTATGGGAATGGAGGGGTAAAGCCTAGGATAAACACAAAGAATCCTTAGCTGAGGGGAAGCCAGTGATGGTTTCAGGAGGAGACAGACAGGACAGACACCAGTGCTCCAGCTTTGAGGAGTCCCTACAAGCTGGATTAATGATAACTGTAAGCAGTATTTTGGTGTGAATGGAAGGGGGTGATATTGGAGGGGTGCTTCTTGGAATGTATGCATTCTTAATCCATTCTCCGGGTAGTGCAGAGAACAAAGGGGGTTTATGTATGTTTTATTTTTTTACCAACCTCTGTTTCAATGACATCATACACACATGGATCTGATTGCTCTTGTACTGTATTGTGTCACCCACAAGCAAAGGTGCCCTTAAGGCTTAAAAGGGAGCAGCTTCAGGAATGATTTCAAAGAAGTGCTGCCCTGCTCCCTGAATACCCCCCTGCTATTTGAAAATCACTGAGCCTTTGTGCACCAGAAGAGTTTCTTTGCAATAGAAAACTGAGAACACGTGATGGGAGGAAGAGCACACAAAGAATTTCATTCCTTATTCAGTCATTAAGATTTATTAACCACCTTTATGAAGAGATTCACCCAAGGAAGTACAACAGGTGTAGCCTGACATAAACAACTTACATTATGTTACCAGTGTAACAATAGTAAAATGAGTAAATGTAATTAATCGAGGAGGCAAATTAAATCCTAGTATCAGCAATTACATAATACAGTGTCAGAAATATACACATTAAAACAACAGGGTAGAACATTCAATTAACAGAAAGATGAAAAATGTCATCAGACTACAAATGATGCAGCATAGAAAAACGTTCAGATATCATAGATATGATACTACAGTGTCAGCATAATACAAATGAAACACCTTAATAAGCAGTACAGTAGAACATTCACATAACATAAATATGATACTCACAAAGAGGGGCATAACTGAACGGGGACGACCATCTCTAAGGGCGCCCATCTCTAAAGATGTCCCAGGGAAGGGGCAGGGAAACCCGTATTATCGAAACAAGATGGGTGTCCATCTTTTGTTTCGATAATACGGTCGGGGAAGCCCAAATCTCAACATTTAGGTCGACCTTAGAGATGGTTGACCTAAATGTTGAGATGGTCGACCTTTGTGATGGTCGTCCCCGGTTTTCGGCCATAATGGAAACCGAGGATGCCCATCTCAAAAACGACCAAATCCAAGCCCTTTGATCATGGGAGCAGCCAGAATTCATAGTGCACTGGTCCCCCTGACATGCCAGGACACCAACCAGGCACCCTAGGGGGCACTGCAGTGGACTTCACAAATTGCTCCCAGGTGCATAGCTCCCTTACCTTGGGTGCTGAGCCCCCCAAAACCCACTCCCCACAACTGTACACCACTACCATACTACTACTACTACTACTACTTAACATTTCTAGAACACTACTAGGGTTACGCAGCGCTGTACAAATTAACGAATAAGGACGGTCCCTGTTCAGAAGAGCTTACAATCTAAAGGACGAAATGTCAAGTTGGGGTAGTTGAGATTTCCTGAGAAGAGGTGTAGTGATTAGGTGCCGAAGGCGACATTGAAGAGGTGAGCTTTGAGCAATGATTTGAAGATGGGTAGGGAGGGTGTCCGGCGTATGGGCTCAGGGAGTTTGTTCCAAGCATGGGGTGAGGCGAGGCAGAAAGGGCGAAGCCTAGAGTTGGCGGTGGTGGAGAAGGGTACTGAAAGGAGGGATTTGTCTTGAGAGCGGAGGTTACGGATAGGGACGTAAGGGGAGATGAGGGTAGAGAGGTAAGGAGGGGCTGCAGATCGAGTGCATTTGTAGGTGAGTAGGAGAAGCTTGAACTGTATGCGGTATCTGATCGGAAGCCAGTGAAGTGACTTGAGGAGAGGGGTGATATGAGTATATCGGTTAAGGCGGAAGATAAGACGTGCGGCAGAGTTCTGAATGGACTGAAGGGGGGATAGATGGCTAAGTGGGAGGCCGGTGAGGAGTAGGTTGCAGTAGTCAAGGCGAGAGGTAATGAGAGAGTGGATGAGAGTTCGGGTGGTGTGCTCGGAGAGGAAGGGGCGAATTTTGCTAATGTTATAGAGGAAGAAGCGACAGGTCTTGGCTATCTGCTGGATATGCGCAGAGAAGGAGAGGGAGGAGTCGAAGATGACACAGAGGTTGCGGGCAGATGAGCCGGGGACGATGAGGGTGTTATCAACTGAGATAGAGAGTGAAGGGAGAGGAGAAGTGGGTTTGGGTGGGAAAACAATAAGTTCAGTCTTGGCCATGTTCAGTTTCAGGTGGCGGTTGGACATCCAGGCAGCAATGTCAGATAAGCAGGCCGATACCTTGGCCTGGGTTTCCGGAGTGATTTCTAGTGTGGAGAGATAAAGCTGGGTGTCGTCAGCATAAAGATGATAGTGAAAACCATGAGAAGAAATCAGGGAGCCTAAGGAAGAGGTGTAGATTGAAAAAAGAAGGGGCCATAGCCCTAAGCCCTAAGGGGTGAAGGGGGGCACCTACATGTGGGTACAGTGGGTTTCGGGTGGGTTTTCGAGGGCTCACATTTACCACCACAAGTGTAACAGGTAGGGGGGGTGGGCCTGGGTCTGCCTGCCTGAAGTGCACTGCACCCACTAAAACTGCTCCAGGAGCCTGCATACTGCTGTCATGGAGCTGGGTATGACATTTCAACCTGGCATAGAGGCTGGCAAAAAAAAAATGTTGTTTTTTTTTTAGGGTGGGAGGGGGTTGGTGACCACTGGGGGAGTAAGGGGAGGTCATCCCCGATTCCCTCTGGTGGTCATCTGGTCAGTTCGGGCACCTTTTCATGGCTTGGTCGCAAGAAAAAATGGACCAAGTAAAGTCGTCCAAGTGCTCGTCAGGGACGCCCTTCTTTTTTCCATTATCGGCCGAGGATGCCCGTGTCCTAATCACGCCCCAGTCCCACCTTCGCTACAGTGCCGACACACCCCCGTGAACTTTGGTCGGCCCCGCGATGGGAAGCAGTTGAGGACGCCCAAAATCGGCTTTCAATTATGCCGATTTGGGCGACCCTGAGAGAAGAACGCCCATCTCCTGATTTGTGTGAGAAGATGGATGCCCTTCTCTTTCGAAAATAAGTCTGAAAGTCAGTACAATATGAATGTTCTACTGTGGCTGCTTATTAAGGTGTTTCATCTGTATTGTATTGACTTTGTGAGTATTACTGTATATCTATGATGTATGAAAGTCAGTACAGTTCAAATGAATCACCTTAACAGGCAGCACAGTAGAACATTCATATAACATAGACATATTTATAATACAAATTAAACACTTTTTAATAGGCAGCACAGTAGAATATTCATACAATGTAGATATGATACTACAGTGTCAGCACACAATGGAACATCTTATTAGGCAGCAGAGGGGACTCTGTTCAGAACTCTGCTGCACGTCTTATATTCCGCCTGAACCGATATACTCATATCACCCCTCTCCTCAGGTCACTTCACTGGCTTCTGATCAAATACCACATACAGTTCAAGCGTCTCCTTCTTACCTACAAATGCACTCAGTCTGCAGCCCCTCATTACTTCTCTACCCTCATCTCCCCTTACGTTCCTGCCCGAAACCTCCACTCACAGGACAAATCCCTCCTCTCAGTACCCTTCTCCACCACCGCCAATTCCAGGCTCCACCCATTCTGCCTCGCCTCACCCTATGCTTGGAATAAACTTCCTGAGCCCTTACACCAAGCCCCATCCCTACCCGTCTTCAAAGCCTTGCTCAAAGCCCACCTCTTCAATGTTGCTTTCGGCACCTAACCTTTTTACCTTTCAGGAAATCTTGACTTCCCCAATTTGACTGCCCTATTTGACTGACTGTACATTTGTCCTTTAGATTGTAGGCTCTTTGAACAGGGACTGTCCTTCTAAGTTAAATTGTACAGCGCTGCGTAACTCTAGTAGCGCTTTAAAAATGTTAAATAGTAGTAATAGTAGTAGTAGGGACAAGAGGCATTGAGACACAGTGATTCAAGATGGCTAAGATGAAGGCATTGGGATAAATAAGTGGGTGGCTAAACTGAAGGTAAGATATGTGGAACTGGTCTTAGTTTAAAGCCCCAATTTGGCATGTAACTTCCATACTACAATGGCAGCTACATGCCAGAACAGTGGCACAAAGACAGTAGAATGTAGGTGCTAACCTGTAACTTTGCACCTACATGCTCTATGGCATAAATGCAAGGAGGCGATTGGATCATTTCAGCAGGCACTTTATACAACAGGTTGTAAGCATTTGCACCTAAATTTAGGTACATCATTGCCAACTTACACCAGTATTTGATATCAGATTTGGTGCACAAGTACGCAGTTATAGAATATTAGCTTAGCGCTCTTTGTAGAACTGCCTCCAAGGTGTGCAGAAGCCAGTCCAGACGTGGGGTGAATGAATAGCCAGTTGCCACAAGCAGTAAAGGCTTGGGAGAAAAGCCAGGCTTTCACCTCGGAATGCTGCGCTTCGATGCCACTTTACGAATTCTCATAAGCAAATATAAAATGTAACTGGTAAGGACTGCCTTATCCCAACCTCAGGAAAGCTTTGCAAATAAGGGTGGCGTAGGGTGGCTATTGATTTAAAGTCTATCATTTTATCTGTATAATCAAGCAGGTCACCTTTTATTATGGTTCTAACCTTTCGACATCTCAGGAGGAAAATTGTGTCACTGAGTACATAAAAAAGTAAAAACACTTTCTTCACTCTGTTTCATTTAATGATACTGAAGGTGTGTTCTGCATAATCTATATCTATAGAATTATTAGTATTTAATTTCTTATACACTGCCTACAAGCCTGAAAGCTATTGAAGTGATGTACATTCAGGTATTGGGGGGGGGGGTATTTTTCTTTCCCTGGAGGGCTCACAATCTGAAGGGGAAAAGTTATCAATGGGGGCTACTGTTAAGATGTATTATTTTACCACTAAGTTGTGTTATTTTAGCACAGGTCCTATTTTATACAATGAGACCTAGTTACCAATAACTGGGGTTAAATAACACATCTTAATAGTAACCCATGTCAATAACTTCCCCCCTTAATTAAAGAAAAAAGAAATGTCTCTAGAAATTGAAATCACTACTATCTGTAGTAAAAGTGAACCAAGTATAGGACAATCAAGCCATTGTGACATCACTGATGAGGTTGGCTCTTAGGCATTGGTGGAATGAGGCATTATGACATCACAATCTCAGCTCTGGTTACCCTCACTAGACATGGAAATCACTGCTATATATAATAAAAGTGAGCCAAGTATAGGACAATCAAGCCATTGTGACATCACTGATGAGGTTGGCTCTTAGGCATTAGTGGAATGAGGCATTATGACATCACAATCTCAGCTCTGGTTACCAGAGACTGAAACACTTCACAGTAAGGGGAAGAAGTTATCAACGTGGGCTACCATTAAGATGGATTATTTTACCATTAATTTATTCTTTTTTAGCACAGGTCCCCTATTATGCATTGAGACCTACTTACTAATGACCTGGGTTAACAGTAAAATAACCTGTCTTAATAGTAGACCATATTGATAACTGAAGATCACAAGGAGCTGAAGTGGGAATTGAACTAGGCTCCCCTAGTTGTCAGCTGCTGCTCTAACCATTAGGCTACTCCCTCTACTGGTTCATGGCCTAGGAATTAGGGCTGAGAACCAGGTTCAAATCCCACTCCCATCCCCACCGATGCAACTTTTGATGTTGGGCAAGTTGCTTTTTCTCACAGTGCCACAGATACCCTCTAAGACTGTAAACTCCTGGGAGAAGGTACATTAATATTAAAATCAAGCATGGTATCGAAGATTGGAGGGTGGCCAATGTAATGCCGATTTTTAAAAAAGGTTCCAGAGGTGATCCGGGAAATTATAGACTGGTGAGCCTGACGTTGGTGCTGGGCAAAATGGTAGAGACTTTTATAAAGAACAAAATTACAGAGCATATTCAAAAGCTTGGATTAAAGAGACAAAGCCAACATGGATTTAGTGAAGGGAAATCTTGCCTCACTGATCTACTACATTTCTTTGAAGGGGTGAACAAACATGTGGATAAAGGTTAACTGGTTGATATTGTGTATCTGGATTTTCAAAAGGCATTTGACAAAGTACCTCTGAAAAACTGCAGAGAAAATTGGAGTCATGGGATAGGAGGTAGTGTTCTATTGTGGATTAAAAACTGGTTAAAAGATAGAAAACAGAGAGTAGGGTTAAATGGTCAGTATTCTCAATGGAGAAGGGTAGATAGTGAGTTTCCACAGGGGTCTGTGCTGGGACCACTGTTTTTTTAACATATTTATAAATGATCTAGAGATGGGAGTAACTAGTGAGGTAATTAAATTTGCTGATGACACAAAGTTATTCAAAGTTGTTAAATTGCAAGAGGACTGTGAAAAATTACAAGAGGACCTTATGAGATTTGGAAACTGGGCATCTAAATGGCAGATGACGTTTAATGTGAGCAAGTGCAAAGTGATACATGTGGGAAAGAGGCACCCAAATTGTAGCTACGTCATGCAAGATTCCACATTAGGAGTCACCGACCAGAAAAGGGATCTTGGTGTTATCGTTGATGATACGTTGAAACCCTCTATTCAGTGTGCAGAGGCAGCTAAGAAAGCAAATAAACTGTTAAGGAATGGAAAGCAAAAATGAGGACGTTATAATAACGTATCACTCCATGGTGCAACTGCACCTCAAATACTGTGTGCAATTCTGGTTACCGCATCTCAAACAAGATATAGTGGAATTAGAAAAGGTACAGAGAAGGGCGACGAAAATGATAAAGGGGATGGGATGACTTCCCTTTGAGGAAAGGCTAAAGCTGCTAGGGCTCTTCAGTTTGGAGAAAAGACGGCTGAGGAGAGATATGATAGAGGTATATAATATAATGTGTGGAGTGGAACGGGTAGATGTGAATTGCTTCTTTACTCTGTCTAAAAATACTAGAAATAGGAGGCACGCAATGAATCTACAAAGTAGTAAATTCAAAACAAATTGGAGAAAATATTTCTTCACTCAACGTGTAATTAAACTCTGGAATTCATTGCCAGAGAATGTGGTAAAAGCAGTTAGCTTAGTGGGATTTGAAAAAGGTTTGGATAACTTCCTAAAAGAAAAGTCCATAAGCCATTATTAAGATGGACGGGTAAAATCCACTGCTTATTTGTAGGATAAGCTCTTTTGGGATCTTGCCAGGTACTTGTAACCTGGATTGGCCACTGTTGGAAACATAAAACTTATAATTTAACAAAATTATAAGTTTTATGTTCAACTGTACCTACTGTACACTGCATTGGGTGAATCTCTTCATAACGGCGGTTAATAAGTCCCAATAAATAAATAAATGAGAATGGTGGGCTTGATGGACCTTCGGTCTGTCCCAGTATGGCAATATTTATGTTCTTAATAATGTTATGAACTACTTTGAGCATTAGATGGAAAGGTGAGCTAAAAATCAAAAATGAATATTATCCTCAACTGTACGCCTGTATTAAGGCAGAGACCTTGTGACCTGCGCTAATCAGAGCAAATATGAGTAACCAAAAACATTTCTATAATGACTGACTGATGGACATCTTATACACAATTGTTTAATTAGATTTCATGACAACCGAATATTTTTAACTGTACACATGAGAATATTTTTTTTTCTTGTCCTTTCTTCAGAGGAGGCTGGCCTGATTTATACACCAGTACATATGCTAATCTGCTGCTTTAGCCTTACCCCAGGGGGCCAGGGCTAACAAAGGATGCAGCAGGGCTGAACACTAGAAGGTAATGTGATAAGTTTGCTTGAAGAACACCGGGTGCTCTGCAGGAACAGACCCAGCGTGGACAATGGAGGTGGAACTGTTTGCAGGGTTGAGTCAGCCCTAGGTCCCAGGGTGGAGGATGTCAAGCACGTCACATCTCCAAAGAAATCTTGATTCTACTGAAATGTCCTGAGATGTCATGCACAAGGTTTGCCTACCAAGAAATTTCAGACCACTTGCAGGCTTTGAGGATCCGTGAATTTCCTCCACCTGCTCAAATGCAAACCTGGAGCATTCAAAGTTTTGACTTGGATGTAGTTAGCTAACTGAAGGTAACCTCAGCTGGTTTCAGATCTAACACTGGATTTATTCCGAATTCTCTGATGTGCAAGAAGGGATTCACAGTCAGGCAAAAGGGAGGAGGAAGAGAAAAGTAGGATGGGAGACTGGGATACACCAACTGCATGCAGAGTACAGTGAGCTGGGTAAGGACAACCCTAGAAGACAAGAGGGGAGGGGGGAATTCCTTTAACTGGGTCATACTCCTGATAACATTAGGAAGAGAGAATTCCTCATGGTGGAATCACGGTGCCTATCGCCCAGTTAGAAACCATGTTATAATTATTGAACAAATTAAACAGAGGAATTGAGCTGGGGAGGGGTGAGTGCAGAGCTGCCAAGATACCCAGTTCCAAGAGGGAAACTGCAGTTGGCTTCTCTCAGCCTCTGCTTGTGCCCTTTCCTCTAGTGAATATCTCCTTAAATGTGTAGCTTTTTAAACAAACAGGTGGGGCCCCTGAGCCATGTTTCTCCTGGTACACCCTACCTATGCAGTCATGGCCAGGTTCTGATCCCCACCCTCAATCATCTCTGCCCCAGCCACAACTGGAACAGTGGAACTGAAAATGAGACCCTGGGCAAACCCTCCTGTTGATAAGATAGCTGTTTTTTTTTTTTTTTTTTTTTTTTTTTTTTTTCAAGAACCACACAAACACTTAGCACTCTTCAAAATTTTCCAACAAAACATACTTTTTATATGTATATCTCAATGACCTCGGCGGTGACTCTTTTCACATGGGCATTCAGCTCATGACTTGCCTGCATCTTCAACAGTCAAAGGCGCTGTTATATGCAGGCTCTGTTTAATCACAACTCTGTTATATTTACCCTCATTTGCTTGTAAATTAAAACATATTCAACTACGTAGCTTTTTGATAGATTCTCAGATCCGCTGCCTACACGACCGTGTTTTGCAGGGTACTAAACCCAAGCTGCATCAAGGTATGGATCTATTTACAACATGCCAACCAGTATCTTTATGAATGGAAGCAGTATACGCAAATCAATCTCATGCATATTCATTGTGAAAATCTTGAAAACCCAACTGGGTCCTGGCTTTTGAGGACTGTGGTTGCACACCCTTGTCCTAGCCCCTGAAGGCGGCCTGATTTTCTTCTCTAAGAATCTCCTCGCTTTCCCCTTGTACCTTCCCATTATGAGCCATTGGACCATCCTTGTTACACAGCAAAAGCTGATACTGCTCTGTGATGAGTCTGACTGGGTGGATATACAACAGGCAAGCTTTAGGAGCACAGTGGCTATAACCAGAAACATGGACCGAAGGATCAGGCATGCTTTAGACCAGTGCTCTTTCTTGTAAGGCCCTCCTGTCCCTCTTCCCATTTGTTCTGCAGGTTTACTGCTAGTGCTGCTTTTGAACAGCTGGTCTGTGTTCCTCTGGCACTGCATTGCTCTCAGTGCATTGGAGCCATGAGATTGTGGGAACAATGCAAGTGACAGACACTGTGTGGCCCAAACTCACTGATAGCTACATGGGGGCAGAAAACAGAACAGCTGTTTCAGAAGCACTGCTGGCAGGAAGCCTCCAGAGATGATTGGCAGGCAGGGGGGGGGGGGGAATTAACAAATGGTGGGAGAGAGCTGGCTTGGAGGGGATGTGAAGTAGAGACAAGATGATGGAACTTTCTTTTGGGAGAGACAGGTAGGGATTGAGAGTAGCTGGGATGGGGGGGGGGGGTGAAGCATGTTAGGGGAGATGTTAGGCAAACTGGAAGAAGAATGTATGGTGTAGAGGGGATGGAGAGTATAGGGGAGCAGACTTGATTCTAGTTACACAAGTCACTCCAGTCTAGCCTCATCATTGGAGAGAGACTGCTCCCCCCCCCCCCCCCACCCGCCTTGTCCTACATGAATCCTGGTTCTCAAGCTGGGAGGGGGGAAGAGTTCACTGCAAGTGGTGCTTGCCTGAAAAATAGTGATCAGTGCTTAAAACAGACTTAAGAACAAGGAAGTCACTGTCATCATACAACAGTGACATCTAGTGTTCAGGTTTAGGGACCACACATGCAGGTAGAGGAAATCCCGTAGCTAGCTGTAAATGAAGGCTCATGCCACCAAGTTCCAGTCCCAGCTCCGATTGAGCTGGAAATACAGTAAAGCAGGAGTAACTTCCCAGGCACGTGGACACAAGGCTAACAGGAAGTGGATCCTTGAAGAGCTTCACAGGCGGAAGTCCCACCATCTGAGATTAGGCAGTCCAGGAGTGGCAGAGTAGACTATTGCTTAGGGCAATGGCCTGAGGATCTAGGTTCAGCTCCCTCTCTGGACAAGTCTCTTAACCCTCTTGATTTTGTCAGGATTGGATTACTGTTATGTTGGGCTGCCTGTAGTGCATATACAGGCATTGCAGGTGGTGATGAATTCAATAGTTCATTTATTATAGGGAATATCAAATTATGATCACATTACCCCTTGTTTTCAGAAATTGGTTATCCACGCAGGACAGAATTAAATTTAAGGTGTTGATGGATGGTTCATTATTGTGTGCATCACGATTCATCCAGATATTTGTTGGATTGCCTTCATTTGTACTGTCCAAAATGGGTACTTTGATCGGACAATACTTATTTGTTGGATATTCCCCATTTCCGGTTGTTTCATTTGGAGGACACTAGGAGGCAACATTTTTTCTGTAGCAGGTCCAACGGAGTGGAACAAACTCCCTGGAGCCCTCAGGACTCAAAACTTGGGATTAAGAGACTGCTGAAACAGTATTTGTTGCTGCAGGCTAAATAGTGACGTTGGCGGCTGATAGACACAGTACAGTGATGAGTGTGCTTGTTTTGTATTTCATGAGTTTTGTTATGTAATGTTTTTATTATGTACGTTTACTTTGTACACCACTCTGGACAAGGGCGGTATATAAATGCTACTAAATGAAATGAAAGAGGTGGTAGATCAAATCCCAACCCCCTTCCCTTTCCTGAAACACAAGCCCAGTTCTGCTTTATCACTCAATGGGACATAATTTGCCACCTGAAATAGAGGGAGGGTTGCTTGGTCTCAAAAGCTCTCACACATGGGGGCAGAGTTTGGAGCCTGATGTGAACAGAGTGTGGAGTGGGAGTTCTTCAGGTAGACTATCGTGGTTATCATTTGCTAAATGTTTTGCTTTATACTGGCTGATTCTTATATACCTACTTCTGGATAGGGCAGAGAGTAAGAATCTGAAGTCTATCAACAATTCTCTGTACCTTCAAGTTTAAAAAGATTAAAAACCAATCTACCAATGTCAAACAAGATGGCAGATAGAGACAAATCATAACCACCAGATCCTATTCTTGCAGAAATCCAAATGCTGAATGATATGCTTAAAATGGAACTAGAACTGACTAAAAATTCTCAAAAAGAATTAGAGAGCTTGAATTCAAAGTTCAACCAATTTCAACAACAATTGAACAATCTGGAACAAAGAACATCAATGCTAGAAGCAACTGTGCATCAAACCAAACAAAATAAAACTGCTATTCAACAGCTTCAACTAGACTTGGACAACTTGTCTAATTGAAATCGAAGAAGTAACATTATTTATTTATTTATTTGTATTTATTTATGCATTCTTGTATCCCATTATTATCCAAAACCAAATTTTGGTTCAAAGTGGCTTACAATTTACATTTTGGTCGAGTTACAATAGTGTTGTGCAGTGTGGAGAGGGCATCTATAGTTCGGGTGCTTATTAATAGAGTTTTTGAAGAGATAGATTTGAAGAGGGAAAGGTAGTGGTAGCTCTCAGTAGTAGAGTTTTGGTGATGTTTATTCATATAGTTTTTGAAGAGGTAGATTTGAAAGGAAGGCAACGATATCTTTGTGATTAGTTGTAGAATTTTTTGAAGAGGTAGGTTTTCATTTCTTTTCTGAATTGGAGGAGATTTGTGATGCTTCTTATGATTTTTGGTATCGAATTCCACCATTTGGAATCCTAGTAGCTAAATCCTGCTGGGTAGATAGTTTCGTAGATGGTATTTTTGCAGTTGAGTAGATGCAGGGATAGGTAGTTTCATTTTACTGGGCTGGCATTTCTTGAGGATAGTTAAATCCAGGGGTGTAGCTACGGGGGGGGGGGGGCACGGGGGCCTGGGCCCCTGCAAATTTCATCCAACCCCTGTCAGCCAAAGCCTTCTTCAGTGTGGTCTCTGGCGCAGCCGCGTTCGCGGCCTGCCTCCTGCTCTTCTTTCTTCTTGCACCTCTTGTGCACGCTGATGCTCAGCGGTCTCCGGTGCAGCCACGTTCGCTGCCTGCCCCATGCTCTTCTTTCTCCTCCTGTGCACACTGATGCTCAGTAGTCTCCGGCGCACCTGCGTTCGCTGCCTGCCCCCTGCTCTTCTTTCTTATTGCTCCTCCTGTGCACGCTGACGCTGCTAGCATCAGCGTGCACAGGAGGAGCAATAAGAAAGAAGAGCAGGGGGCAGGCAGCGAACGCGGGTGCGCCGGAGACCGCTGAGTATCATCAGCGGGCATAGGAGGAGAAAGAAGAGCAGGGGGCAGGCAGCTGAGTTTTTAGGCACCACATATAGAATCTGTCCCATTACCTTCTCTCAAAAATGAATTAAGTTGGTAAGGAGGATAATACATTATGAAAAGAGGCATTTCAAAATATAAGAAGAACGGGCCCAATTTACAGGAACCTTTAGCAAATTTGATACATAATTTCCCAATCAATGTTTGATCCACCAATGAAAAGGCATGCCAAAACTGATCAACAAGAATACCATCAGATTGTGCTTCCCTTGCAAATGATTCCATGATACCCTGAAAAAAAAAAGCACAGCAAAATCATCTTGAGAGATATGTAAATCAGAAATCTGTATCTCTATGGAGAAGAGAGATTTCTAACAATATTAGAAAGTTCTTTAGAGGAGTTGCCATTGTCTATTACTTTACTACAGAAATACTTCTTTTTCTGAACTTGAAAATCTCTGCTTTACATAAGGAGGCCTGCTGTCTCCAATGCTGTATTAAATTATCCATCTGTCCAAGATGCCAGGCTTTCTCTGGTTTCCTACATTCCTTTTTCCTCTGCTTAAGTTCTTCAGTACAGCAAGAATCTATGGGTTGCTCAAGGTTGGGGAAGCTGTTGAACAGAGGCTACTTTATCCAGGTCAGATTGAAGAGAATCATTCCATTGCTTTAATAAGGCATAAGTACATAACTATTGCCATACTGGGAAAGACCAAAGGTCCATCAAACCCAGCATCCTGGCCAATCCAGGTCACAAATACCTGGCAAGATCCCAAAAAAGTACAAAACATTCTATACTGCTTATCCCAGAAATAGTGGATTTTCCCCAAGTCCATTTAATAATGGTCTATGGACTTTTTCTTTAGGAAGCCATCCAAATCTTTTTTAAGCTCCGCTAAGTTAACAACCTTTACCACATTCTCTGGCAACGAATTCCAGAGTTTAATTACACGTTGAGTGAAGAAAAGGTTTCTCCGATTTGTTTTAAATTTACTACATTGTAGCTTCATCACATGCCCCCTAGTCCTAGTATTTTTGGAAAGCATAAACAGACGCTTCACATCTACCCGTTCAACTCCACTCATTATTTTATAGACCTCTATCATATCTTCCCTCAGCTGCCTTTTCTCCAAGCTGAAGAGCCCTAGCCGCTTTAGCCTTTCCTCACAGGGAAGTCATCCCATCCCCTTTCTCATCAGAAGTTGAAGTTACTAGATGAGAAAACAAACAACAAGAACTTTTAGGAGCTCCTATTTCTGGTAAAGAACTCAAAAATACTATTAAAACACTAGCTACAAATAAAACACCAGGACCAGATGGACATACAGCAGAATTTTAAAAAAGTTTTTACTTATGCCCCTTTCTGCTGGATTATTATAATTCTATGTATCATGATTCCATTAATCAACCCAATGTTGTTGCTGCTGTTATAACTCTTATTCCAAAGCCTGGAAGAGATCACATATTTCCTCAAAATTATAGACCTATCTCTGTTACTAAAACATTAGCACTTAGATTAAATAAATAGAATAGAATTGTATACATCTTAATCAAATAGGATGTATGAAAAACAGATTTATAGGAGATAAACTTAGACTGTTTCTTTCTCTTAACTATATGATCTCCAGGAGTCAACACCCTTATGTACCTTATCTACCACAATATCACCTTGTATTCATTCATACCATGTATTTGTTCAGACCGGAATCAGTTAGCGCCGTTAACAGTAATATGTAAGCCACATTGAGCCTGCAAAAAGGTGGGAAAATATGGGATACAAATGCAACAAATAATAATTATGTAGCTCTCTCATTGGATGCAGAAAAAGCTTTTGATTGCATCAAATGGGCTTATCTTTTCAAAATTATAGATTGATTCCTATAGGCGCACTAGCATTTAACACGCATTAAAAACACTAACACACCTATAGCACACCTTTGTAAACATAGGCGTTAATTTCTCTCTTTTTAATTTTTTTTCTTAAAATTTTATAGTAACATAGTAGATGACGGCAGAAAAAGACCTGCATGGTCCATCCAGTCTGCCCAACAAGATAACTCATATTTGCTACTTTTTGTGTATACTCTACTTTGATTTGTACCTGTGCTCTTCAGGGCACAGACCATATAAGTCTGCCCAGCACTATCCCCACCTCCCAACCACCAGCCCCGCCTCCCAACCACCAGCTCTGGCACAGACCGTATAAGTCTGCCCAGCACTATCCTCACCTCCCAACCACCAGCCCTGCCTCCCAACCACCGGCTCTGGCACAGACAGTATAAGTCTGCCCAGCACTATCCCCGCCTCCCAACCACCAGCCCCGCCTCCCGATCTTGACTAAGCTCCTGAGGATCCATTCCTTCGGCACAGGATTCCTTTATGCTTATCCCACGCATGTTTGAATTCCGTTACCATTTTCATTTCCACCACCTCCCGCGGGAGGGCATTCCAAGCATCCACTACTCTCTCCGAGAAAAAATACTTCCTGACATTTTTCTTGAGTCTGCCCCCCTTCAATCTCATTTCATGTCCTCTCGTTCTACCGCCTTCCCATCTCCGGAAAAGGTTCGTTTGCGGATTAATACCTTTCAAATATTTGAACGTCTGTATCACATCACCCCTGTTTCTCCTTTCCTCCAGAGTATACATGTTTAGTTCAGCAAGTCTCTCCTCATACGTTTTGTAACGCAAATCCCATACCATTTTCGTAGCTTTTCTTTGCACCGCTTCAATTCTTTTTACATCCTTAACAAGATACGGCCTCCAAAACTGAACACAATACTCCAGGTGGGGCCTCACCAACGACTTATACAGGAGCATCAACACCCCCTTTCTTCTGCTGGTCACACCTCTCTCTATACAGCCTAGCAACCTTCTAGCTACGGCTACCGCCTTGTCACACTGTTTCGTCGCCTTCAAATCCTCAGATACTATCACCTCAAGATCCCTCTCTCCGCCCGTACCTATCAGACTCTCCCCGCTTAACACATACGTCTCCCGTGGATTTCTATTCCCTAAGTGCATCACTTTGCATTTCTTCGCATTGAATTTTAATTGCCAAACCTTAGACCATTCTTCTAGCTTCCTCAGATCCTTTTTCATGTTTTCCACTCCCTCCCGGGTGTCCACTCTGTTACAGATCTTAGTATCATCCGCAAATAGGCAAACTTTACCTTCTAACCCTTCGGCAATGTCACTCACAAACATATTGAACAGAATCGGCCCCAGCACCGATCCTTGAGGCACTCCACTACTCACCTATGTGTTTTATATCTCTACACATGCACAGTGTTTCTCAAAATATTGTTATTTCATTGATCTACGTTACTTTATCCTGCATGGTAATTACTGTGAGTACTTTCACAATATTGGCCAGTTCAGTAATTGTTATTTTTCTTTGAACCTTAAAAAAAAAAGCTCTCGCACAGTAAGCAGAAGGTGTGACAATGCAGCCAATGGAAACAACTTATATGTAGTATGGAAAATATGGCACTGGCTGATTCATAAGCCTTTGGGAAAAACACTCCTGGGAATTCACGTGAACTGAATCATCTCACCATGCCAAGAGGGAATTCACGTGAATTGTCCTACCATGCCAGGAGACTAACATTCATGGGTTGATGATCAAAAACCCTGCATTGTTCCGAATAGCACTGTAAAATTAGCACTGGAACAGTGTGGGGCATTAACACCACTATGATCAAAGTTAATAGCATGCAAATTTATGCACGCGATTAGCTTCGATCATCAGAGTATTTCTGCAGGAGAATTAGGCACAATCCTCCCACAGAAGTTGTTTGACATGTCCAGACTGTCAAAAAAAAAAAAAGAAAAAAAGCTTAGACCTGTCAAACACCCTCCCAACACAAGAGGCTGACCCCCCCCCCCCCCCCCGCCCCACAAACAGAAGCACCCTTAGCCGCAGACCCCCCAACGACCCCCACCCACCCAAGCAGAAACCCCCCTTTAACGCACCCTTCCTCTCACCCTAGCCTGGTGGTCTAGTGTCCCTCTCCAGAACCTGGAAGCAGGAGGAGGGAGTGCCCTGCCCCGCCTGGTGCATCCTGAGGTGCACTATGCAGGGCTTCAGCAATATATAAAGGGAGCTCTTTATATGGTACTGAAGCCCTGCCCAGTACATCCCATGATACACTGGGCAGGGCAGGGTGCTGCCATTTTGAGGCAGCGCTTGCAGGAGGAGGGAATGCTTACTCCTAGGTACTGGGGGTGGTGGTGAGGGGAATTTGGGGGTGCACTAGACCACCCCACTAAGGTGGGAGGAAAGGAGTGGCAAAGGTGGGGGGCTTCTGTTTTTGAGGTGAGGGAAATCAAGGGTCAGCCCCTTGTCAGGAGAGGGAACAGTAATCATGCAAGCTGGACAGGATCTCCCCATCCCTCCCCAATGCCCTAGCAAACCCTAGCGCTGCCCGCTGAGCATTGGGGAGGAATACTAATATCCCTGTTTAGCATGCATTTGCATGCGATTAACATTCAGAGCTGGTGAGCTCATTGATATACGCACTCACCAGCTCTGATCCTGGGGCGCAGGCAAACGCGGGCGGTAGTGTAGCGCAAATGGTCTCTAGCGCCTGCCTTTGATCATCCGGGCCTCAGTGATCTACTGGCACAGATTATTCAAAAGTTCTTGGTTTCTTACCAGAGTCTCTACAAACCCTGAAAGTCTTGTCAGCTGTTGGCCCAGCATCAGTACACACCCCTTCTGGGTATGTCTTCTTTTGCTGTCCAAAGGTCTCGTGTGTCTTCTGTTCCTCACAGCTATGTGCAATAAAAAGTACCTACACACCCCCATTTCAGGTCTTTGTGCTCTCCCTGTGCCGGATAATGCAAAAGGAAGATTAGAGGTTTTGAAAATAATAAAGCAGTATAGCACATGAATATTTGCTTCCATGCCATTTATGATGCAATTGCTCATTGAATTAACCAAGGAGAGTATATATCCAAGTCCAAAATTGACATAAATATATAAGCAAATCAATTTAATTAGTGTATGAAAACGTTTCTGACCTGCCTAGGGCCACTCAGAGAAAAGCATACACGAAAGCTGAGTTAGACATGACTGTCACATGGGGCCAACATAACTCTGGCATACTGTAAGGGCCACACTGGGATCCATGGAAGGAGGGAACACACAGCTGTAGCCACCTCTGCCACTCGTAGGGTCAGATGGATGAAGGTTTTTTTCCCAGGTTGTGTCCCTAGGAAAAAAAAGATTACCCTGTAGTTCTGCGAGGACAGACGTCTCAGTCAGACATGCTAGCTGTGGGGGAGCTAGGAGCAGAAAGGTTTGTGGGCAGATAAACATACATTTCTTACAGAAGTTTCACTCTTGACATGGCTGATTGCAGTACATTTATATGTGCTGAAATGTAGCAACAGTCCGTTCCTTGAAACAAAGAGCACAGTGATATACATTCATCTGCTTCTTCCTTCCCCCAGATCCAAAATAGGAGAGAAATTGCACAAATCCAGACGTTGAGGGCCTCCTGTGTAAGGAATGTGCACCTGAGGCCTTTAATGCCCTGCTAAGATTTCACCACCCATGAAAATAAAAAGTAAAGGACAGGAAGTGTAAAGGCAACAGAGGAGTCTGCAAATTCATCTGATCTTATCTTCCCAAGAGTGTCTGGGACTGCAGTCCTTTTATTTTTACCCTAGAAACAAGATAAGGAGCGGCAGTGGACCTTCAGGTGTAATTTCAAAAACATAAAGCTTGCATAGCTGGGCAGGGAAATGGCTGTATCTAAAGGCACCTTCCAATTCTTTTATATTTAAGGAAGGCGAATGTTAAAATGATTTGTGCAAATACTGGACCTGAAAAGTTCAAGGTGTGGCTACCAACTTCTCTCAGGTCCCAGCTCTGTCCAGTTTGAGCAGACAGGCTGGTCCCTGCTAGTTCCTTCCTGGTCCCATAAAATATCCATCCAAGATGCTTCCTTCGATAAGGTATTGTGTAGATCTAGATGGCTGTTAGTGCTATTAAAAGTGCATGTGGGGAGGGAGGGGCAGGGTGAGAAAGTCCCAAATCAGATGTTTCAAGTTTATGAGGCCTATTGCTGTCCCATCAGTGACAATGGCAGAGACAGGGGATTTTGCCTTCCCTGTGTAGCTGTGGCACCTCCTTAAACCCCTCCAAGGCAGGGTGGGATTGTTTTATACAGCATGGAGTACAGTGATGGCATTATTTCCGGTGCTTTGAAGCCTGGGATGAGCCATTGATGCTGCTTCCCAGGCAGGGGACCGGAAGACCAGTTTTGATTTTTGATACAGATGTTCCATAGAGCTGCTTCACATTCTTTTTACCTTGGATGTAAAACACTAACTCAACCATGAGCAGAGAATACCATGTGCTATGTAATCAGATCCATGAAGTCCACCCTTAACTTCACTCTCATTTTTTTTTAAATTTTATAGAAGTCTTTATTGAACTTATTTTGATACACAACAAGGTATAAACATCGTGAAACACATCTGGATTAAAACAGAAGTCTTAGTACATAAATGAACAATGACCATAATTCGTATCAAATCTAACTTAGATCCCCAGATAACTTCAACTTTTAACTACCCCCACCTTAAGCACAAAATTCTACAACAGGGAAATGTTTTATTCACACTACTACAAGCCTTGATGTGTGTTTTGTAGTGAGAGTGCCACCTTGTGGACAAAGGTTTCAAACAGATAGCTCCATTCCCACAGCCTCCCAACCCCCACAGTGATAACTACTACTATTTGACATTTCTAAAGCGCTACTAGGGTTACGCAGCGCTAACCCATAGCAGGAATCCATTCAGAGCAGACCATATCTCCCAGTAAGTCAGGCTCTAGTCTGCCTGCAGTGCGCTCTGCACAGTGCCATGCCACATTTCTTTTCAGAATTATCCATGCCTCCCAAGCACTGAAGGTTGCCTCCATGTTTTCTTCCGATTTCTCACCATGGTCCTTGGCCATTTCAGTTCTTCCCACCAACATCACATACTGTCATCTGGGCATTATCCAAACACGGATTGGTTTAACCCAGGCAATCACTGGCCCAGATCAGTTCCTAAAAAGCTGCAATTTACCTGGACAGACCCAGACATTAGCAATGGGAAAATTGTACAAATACAGCAAGACAATTAAGAACATATGCCTTGCCAGACTGGGACAGACAGAAGGTTCATCAAGCCAGTATCCTGTTTCCAACAGTGGCCAATCTAGGTCACAAGTAACTGGCAAGATCCCAGAACAGTAAACAGATTTTATGCTGCTTATCCTAGAATATGCAGTGGATTTTCCCCAAGTCCATCTTAATAATTTTTTTATTTTATTTTTGTTACATTTGTATCCTGTGTTTTCCCACTCATGGCAGGCTCAATGCGGCTCACATGGGGCAATGGAGGGTTAAGTGACTTGTCCAGAGTCACAAGGAGCTGCCTGTGCCTGAAGCGGGAATCAAACTCAGTTCCTCAGAACCAAAGTCCACCACCCTAACCACTAGGCCACTCCTCCACTCGAATGGTTCATGGACTTTTCTTTTCTTTCTGTCTGTCCAAAGTACAGCACAATGTTAAATATTCATCCTGCCAGAGATAAACGAACTATTATTTTTTCTGGAATCCAGGGGCTTGATTACCACTGGAAACTGCCTCAAAGATTGTAGCACTTAATCTTGAAAAGGATTAGGATTTAGCTGACACCCTTCTAGCTCCTAAGTACACAGTTCATTTACAATGATTATTTAAAGTAATTTTACTACAGCCCATGAAGGCTACATCCTGTGCAATGTGTAATCCTCTTTAAGAAACAGAGAGACATAAAATGTTACAATTCATTTTATTGTAAAACCCTTTACCGGCCCACAGTTAAACAATCAGAGAAGGCAAGACAACATCTGTATCTCTCATTATGAAATGGTTTTTGGTGTCACAAAGGTTTTATTACCATCTGAATAAGAAACAAGAGGGGGCATGGCTTCTGCAGGTTAAAACATTTCTAAGGGGGAGAAATAGTCTGGTACACAGGGGCATCGCGACTCAGGAGCCGCATTTTTTTGTAAATTTGCCTACACCACTCCTCCCTCATCCATTTGTGGCCTAGAGTGTCACCGTGGATTCTAATACTGAAGCGGCCACCGCTGCTGCAGAAAAATTTCCACCGGCGATTCGCTTTTAGATTCAATAACTTTGTTCTCATCAGACTGTGCCATGAATTCCTTTCCAACAAAATCAGAGCAAATTATTTTTTGGGAAAGTTCAATTAAAAAAAAAAAAATAGTGAACAGATGGTGAAATTCACTCCTAAAAAGGGCTTTTCCCATTGTGTCTATAGTGGAAAAATACTTAGTACAGCAGAGGTTTCATAACATTTCAGCACCAAACAGGGATAATTGCTGATTTTTGAGGAGAAGGAGCAACTGTCTCTGGTAAAAGGAAGTTCTTTTCTGCTCTTTTTGAGCTCTGGTTCTGTTGCATCAGGTTCCTTGGGGATGAGTTGCAGCCATTCAGTTCTTTTTAGACTTTGGAGTATCGTATTTTCTTTTACTGGAGTACCACAGCAGCAGGGGTATTCCAATGGATGGGAGGGTCATGACGCCAAACGCTGCCCAGTCAAGCTGCAAGGGAAAATCAAGAGGATTGATCAGTGTGGCTGCCTCTCTCATAAGCCAGTGGGAATTTTCCAGAGTCTCTCTGTTCTGGAATGCCACCTGGTCGTGGAAGCTGAGCACCCACGGTTTAGCGCTTAAAAAAAAAAAAAATTCTTAGAAGCAGGCGAGAATCCCTTAGCGAGGCAAAGTGGGAAAATTTCTCCCTGCGGCTTCCTTCTCTATCTCCATAAATGGTTTTTGTTTTATCTTGATTTGATTGTAAGTACGTGCCCTAAACCCCTGATGCAGTGGTTCCCAAACCTGATCCTGGAGGCACCCCAGCCAGTCAGGTTTTCAGGATATCCACAATGAATATTCATGAGATAGATTTGCATGAGGTGGAGGCAGAGTATGCAAATACCTCATGAATATTCATTATGGATAGTCTGAAAACCTGGCTGGCTGGGGGGCCTCCAGGACCAGGTTTGGGAACCACTGCCCTGATGTATTTAAAACATTTTTCAAACAAGCTTACCGTGATGCAGAAGGAAACAGAAGCAATATGGGGCAGGTATTGGATCGGGGCACAAAAGGTCAACAGTGATGTGTGTACCAAACCTTAAATGCTTACACAGGGATTTAGAAGCCCGGTGGGAGAAGGCTGCCACACATCCACTCGCTTACTGGAATAGGGGGGGGGGTGCGGAGGGATCATTCACCGGAATGTCACAAAGGACAACTGTAGAGGCATTGAGATTAACAGTTTCATTATTTAATGTTGTTTTCTTTATAACTGCCTGAATAGAACGGCAAGCGTTGTAAAATACAATAACCATTTAATACAAAAATTATATATCTCTCTATATAAATCGCACCGCCAACGTTCTAATAAAGCCGAAACTTCCGTAGTTGTGTAGATCGCTTTTCTCCGAGGACAAGCAGGCTGCTTGTTCTCACTGATGGGTGACGTCCACGGCAGCCCCTCCAATCGGAATCTTCACTAGCAAAGTCCTTTGCTAGCCCTCGCGCGCATGCGCGGCCGTCTTCCCGCCCGAAACCGGCTCGAGCCGGCCAGTCTTCTTTTGTCCGCACTCGGTACGGTCGTATTTTTCGCCGTGTCGAGCCCCGGAGAGTCGACCTCGCGCGTCCATATTGTTGAACGTGTTTTTTCTTCGGAAAAGCTTTTCTTCTACTCGGGAAGTGCTCCGGAACCCCTCCACCGGGTTCCGTTTCAATCCTCCCCGTATTTCCAGCTTTTGGCCCCGATAAGTTTTCTTTCGTCGTCGGGGTAGGCCTCTTTTCGGCCTCGGTCGATATTTTCTCCCTCTAAAGTTTTTGGTGCTCTTTTTCCGTCATTTCGGACTTTGATTTCGCCGGCGTGATTTTTCCGCCCATGACATCGAAGCCTTCCAGCGGCTTCAAGAAGTGCACCCAGTGCGCCCGGGTTATCTCGCTCACTGATCGACACTCGTCGTGTCTTCAGTGTCTGGGGGCCGAGCACCGCCCTCAGAACTGTAGTCTGTGTTCCCTGCTTCAAAGGCGGACTCAGGTAGCGAGACTAGCCCAGTGGAACGTTTTGTTCTCGGGCTCTTCGTCGGCATCGGCACCGGGATCTTCGAGTGCATCGACGTCGTCAGCGTCCAGACCATCTTCCTCGGCCGCCCTTGCATCGAGTGCATCGAGGCATCGGGCCTCTGCATCGGCGCCGAGACATCGGATAGCTGCATCGACGCCGGTGGTACCGGGACCTCGTCTGCTGATGTCGTCGGACGGTGGTGCATCGTCAGGAGTGCAGGTGAGGGCTGTCCATTCCCCTGCTGGTGGCGGTGAGCCTTCGGGTGGGTCTCCTCCCACCCTGAGGGCTCCTGCGGTACAGCCCCCCCGAGACCGACCTTCTTCGGCCTCGGCCCCGAGGAAGCGACGGATGGATTCTACGTCCTCCTCGTCGGTGCCGGGGAGCTCCGGTGACATGCTTCGGAAGAAGTCGAAGAAGCATCGACACCGGTCTCCTCCCCGCGTCGGCACCGAGAGCTCTGGGTCGCCGAGGGATTCGGCACCCAGCAGGCATCGGCACCGAGAGGACCGCTCACCCTCTGTCCAAGAGGTGTCGATGCGCTCCACTCTGGACAGCCCGGAACAGCCTCCTCGCCCGGAACAGGTCCTGACGTCGACGCCTGCATCGACCTCACAGCCTTTCTCTGCAGCCGCTCTAAACGAGAGCCTCCGGGCCGTTCTCCCAGAGATTCTGGGAGAGCTGTTGCGCCCTACCCCTCCGGTACCGGCGGTGCTTGCGCCTCCGGTACCGTCGAGCGTGGCGCCGGCTGGCCCATCGCCCAGGTTGAGGTCCCCGACGTCGGTACCGCGTGCGGTGCCGGCAGCGGCCACCTCCCAGGAAGGCTCCCCGACTACGTCGGCGGAGGGAGCTTCGCCGATGCGGGCGAGGGAGTCTACCTCTCGACGCCCCCATCGTGGACGTGGCTCCACTGAGTCGAGCAGGGCGAGGTTGCAGACACAGGTTCGTGAACTTGTGTCTGACACCGAGGGTGAGGCCTCGTGGGAGGAAGAGGAAGATCCTAGATATTTCTCTGACGAGGAGTCTGAGGGTCTTCCTTCTGATCCCACTCCCTCTCCTGAAAGACAGCTTTCTCCTCCCGAGAGTCTGTCTTTTGCTTCCTTTGTCCGGGAGATGTCTACGGCCATCCCCTTCCCGGTGGTTGTGGAGGACGAGCCCAGGGCTGAAATGTTTGAGCTCCTGGACTATCCTTCTCCACCTAAGGAAGCGTCCACCGTTCCCTTGCACCATGTCCTAAAAAAGACATTGCTTGCGAACTGGACGAAACCCTTAACTAATCCCCACATTCCCAAGAAGATCGTCCCAGTACCGGATCCATGGGGACCCAGAGCTGATGCGCACTCAGTTGCCTCACGACTCTGGAGTTGTGGATTTGGCCCTAAAGAAGGCTAAGAGTTCTAGGGAACATGCTTCGGCGCCCCCGGGCAAGGACGCTAGAACCTTAGACTCCTTTGGGAGGAAGGCCTACCATTCCTCTATGCTCGTGTCCAAGATCCAGTCTTACCAGCTCTACACGAGCATACACATGCGGAACAATGTGCGGCAGTTGGCGGGCTTGGTTGATGCTCTTCCCCCTGAGCAAGCCAAGCCTTTTCAGGAGGTGGTCAGGCAGCTGAAGGCGTGCAGAAAATTCCTGGCCAGAGGAGTTTATGACACTTTTGATGTTGCGTCCAGGGCCGCTGCTCAAGGTGTGGTGATGCGCAGGCTCTCATGGCTGCGTGCCGCCGACCTGGAGAATAGAATCCAGCAGCGGATTGCGGACTCGCCTTGCCGTGCGGACAACATTTTTGGCGAAAAAGTCGAACAGGTGGTAGAGTCTCTCCACCAGCGGGACACCGCATTCGACAAATTCGCCCGCCGGCAGCCTTCAGCTTCTACCTCTACAGGTAGACGATTTTTCGGGGGAAGGAAGACTGTTCCCTACTCTTCTGGCAAGCGTAGGTACAATCCTCCTTCCCGACAGCCTGCGGCCCAGGCTAAGCCCCAGCGCGCTCGCTCTCGTCAGCAGCGTGCGACTCAGCAAGGCCCCGCGGCTCCCCAGCAAAAGCAAGGGGCGAGCTTTTGACTGGCTCCAGCAGAGCATAGCCGACATCCAAGTGTCCGTGCCGGGCGACCTGCCAGTCGGAGGGAGGTTGAAAGCTTTTCACCAAAGGTGGCCTCTCATAACCTCCGATCAGTGGGTTCTGCAAATAGTCCGGCAGGGGTACACCCTCAATTTGACCTCAAAACCTCCAAATTGTCCACCGGGAGCTCAGTCTTACAGCTTCCAACACAAGAGGGTACTTGCAGAGGAACTCTCCGCCCTTCTCAGCGCCAATGCGGTCGAGCCCGTGCCATCCGGGCAAGAAGGGCTGGGATTCTATTCCAGGTACTTCCTTGTGGAAAAGAAAACAGGGGGGATGCGTCCCATCCTAGACCTAAGGGCCCTGAACAAATATCTCGTAAAAGAAAAGTTCAGGATGCTTTCTCAGCAAAACGATTGGCTATGCTCTCTGGACTTGAAGGATGCCTACACACATATCCCGATACTGCCAGCTCACAGACAGTATCTGCGATTTCAGTTGGGCACACGCCACTTCCAGTACTGTGTGCTACCCTTTGGGCTCGCCTCTGCGCCCAGGGTGTTCACAAAGTGCCTAGCTGTGGTAGCAGCGGCACTTCGCAGGCTGGGAGTACACGTGTTCCCATATCTCGACGATTGGCTGGTAAAGAGCACGTCCGAGGCAGGAGCCCTGCAGTCCATGCAGATGACTATTCGCCTTCTGGAGCTACTGGGGTTTGTGATAAATTACCCAAAGTCCCATCTTCTTCCAGTGCAGAACCTCGAATTCATAGGAGCTCTGCTGGATTCTCGGACGGCTCGCGCCTATCTCCCAGAGACGAGAGCCAACAACTTGTTGTCCCTCGTCTCCCGGGTGCGAGCGTCCCAGCAGATCACAGCTCGGCAGATGTTGAGATTGCTGGGCCACATGGCCTCCACAGTTCATGTGACTCCCATGGCCCGCCTTCACATGAGATCTGCTCAATGGACCCTAGCCTCCCAGTGGTATCAGGCCGCTGGGGGTCTAGAAGACGTGATCCACCTGTCCACGAGTTTTCTCGAATCCCTGTATTGGTGGACGATTTGGACCAATTTGACTCTGGGACGTCCCTTCCAAATTCCTCAGCCACAAAAAGTGCTGACCACGGATGCGTCTCTCCTGGGATGGGGAGCTCATGTCGATGGGCTCCACACTCAAGGAAGCTGGTCCCTCCAGGAACGCGATCTACAGATCAATCTTCTGGAGTTACGAGCGATCTGGAACGCTCTGAAGGCTTTCAGAGATCGGCTGTCCCACCAAATTATTCAACTTCAGACAGACAACCAGGTTGCCATGTATTATGTAAACAAGCAGGGGGGCACCGGATCTCGCCCCGTGTCAGGAAGCCGTCAGCATGTGGACCTGGGCTCGCCGGAACGGCATGGTGCTCCAAGCCACATATCTGGCAGGCGTAAACAACAGTCTGGCCGACAGGTTGAGCAGGATTATGCAACCTCACGAGTGGTCGCTCAACTCCCGAGTGGTGCGCCAGATCTTCCAAGCGTGGGGCACCCCCTTGGTGGATCTCTTCGCATCTCGAGCAAACCACAAAGTCCCTCAGTTCTGTTCCAGGCTTCAGGCCACCGGCAGACTGGCATCGGATGCCTTCCTCCTCGATTGGGGGGAGGGCCTGCTGTATGCTTATCCTCCCATTCCTCTGGTGGGGAAGACTTTGTTGAAACTCAAGCAAGACCGAGGCACCATGATCCTGATTGCTCCTTTTTGGCCGCGTCAGATCTGGTTCCCTCTTCTTCTGGAATTATCCTCCGAAGAACCGTGGAGATTGGAGTGTTTTCCGACCCTCATCACGCAGGACGAAGGGGCTCTTCTGCATCCCAACCTCCGGTCCCTGGCTCTCACGGCCTGGATGTTGAGGGCGTAGACTTTGCCTCTTTGGGTCTGCCAGAGGGTGTCTCCCGCATCTTGCTTGCTTCCAGGAAAGACTCCACTAAGAGAAGTTACTTCTTTCATTGGAGGAGGTTTGCCGTCTGGTGTGACAGCAAGGCCCTAGATCCTCGCTCTTGTCCTACACAGACCCTGCTTGAATACCTTCTGCACTTGTCTGAGTCTGGTCTCAAGACCAACTCTGTAAGAGTTCACCTTAGTGCAATCAGTGCATACCATTACCATGTGGAAGGTAAGCCGATCTCAGGACAGCCTTTAGTTGTTCGCTTTATGAGAGGTTTGCTTTTGTCAAAGCCCCCTGTCAAGCCTCCTACAGTGTCATGGGATCTCAATGTCGTTCTCACCCAGCTGATGAAACCTCCTTTTGAGCCACTGAATTCCTGCCATCTGAAGTACTTGACCTGGAAGGTCATTTTCTTGGTGGCAGTTACTTCAGCTCGTAGAGTCAGTGAGCTTCAGGCCCTGGTAGCCCAGGCCCCTTACACCAAATTTCATCACAACAGAGTAGTCCTCCGTACTCACCCTAAGTTTCTGCCAAAGGTCGTGTCGGAGTTCCATCTGAACCAGTCAATTGTCTTGCCAACATTCTTTCCCCGTCCTCATTCCTGCCCTGCTGAACGTCAGCTGCACACTTTGGACTGCAAGAGAGCATTGGCCTTCTACTTGGAGCGGACACAGCCCCACAGACAGTCCGCCCAATTGTTTGTTTCTTTTGACCCCAATAGGAGGGGAGTGGCTGTAGGGAAACGCACCATATCCAATTGGCTAGCAGATTGCATTTCCTTCACTTACGCCCAGGCGGGGCTGGCTCTTGAGGGTCATGTCACGGCTCATAATGTTAGAGCCATGGCTGCGTCGGTAGCCCACTTGAAGTCAGCCTCCATTGAAGAAATTTGCAAAGCTGCGACGTGGGCTTCTGTCCACACATTCACATCCCATTACTGCCTGCAGCAGGATACCCGACGAGACAGTCGGTTCGGGCAGTCAGTTCTTCAGAACCTGTTTGGGCTTTAGGATCCAACTCCACCCCCCGAGGGCCCTGTTTGTTCTGTTCCAGGCTACACTCTCAGTTAGTTGGTAATTTTTTTTAGGTCAATTTCTGTTATGTCCTCGCCGTTGCGAGGCCCAATTGACCATGGTTGTTGTTTTGAGTGAGCCTGGGGGCTAGGGATACCCCATCAGTGAGAACAAGCAGCCTGCTTGTCCTCGGAGAAAGCGAATGCTACATACCTGTAGAAGGTATTCTCCGAGGACAGCAGGCTGATTGTTCTCACAAACCCGCCCGCCTCCCCTTTGGAGTTGTGTCTTCCCTTAAGAGTTTTGTCTTGCTACATACTGGACTGGCCGGCTCGAGCCGGTTTCGGGCGGGAAGACGGCCGCGCATGCGCGGTGCGCGCGGGCGCGCGAGGGCTAGCAAAGGACTGCTAGTGAAGATTCCGATTGGAGGGGCTGCCGTGGACGTCACCCATCAGTGAGAACAATCAGCCTGCTGTCCTCGGAGAATACCTTCTACAGGTATGTAGCATTCGCTTTGCCCATGTGTGTGCCCCGCCCTCGCGTTACAATGTGATGACGTCGAGGGCGGAGCACTCACACTCACCAACTCACCGTGGCAGGGAGGGAGGGTGGGGGATTACCGTGCTAGCGCCCGATCGTCATGACATCGAATCGCATCGCTCAGATGCATAATGGACCTATCCACCATCCGAACAACATCAATCGCAGGCGCAGAGAAGAACAGAAATGTGGCTGTTGGCAGCACAGGTACGCGACGACGAAGGCGGAGGGTTTTCTGCGGGAAGGGGGGGGTCCACAGTAACGCAGAGGGGGGGTGTTCAAATCGCAGGGAGGGGGGAATCTGGAACTCGGTGGGAGGGGCGTGAGGGGGCCTTGAACTGGTAGGGACGTTGGGAGGGAGGGGGGGTCTAGAACTCAGAAGGAAAGGAAGGAAGCAAGGGAGGGAGGAAGGGGGGGGGGAATACCTTGCTAGCGCCCGTTTCATTGCCTACCGAAACGGGCCTTTTATACTAGTATATATATAAAACCACACACACTTTTTGATTTATACATCTTTTTTTTCAGTGCTCTCCTTATACTCTGCCATTTCTTATCCGATCCAAAACCATCTGCTAACTCTACTGAGAAATGTACACCCCCACCCCCATGTCTGACTCTACTGCATGCCACCTTGGAAGATATTCAGCCAAGAAGGCAGGGAATAAATTTTAATCAAATAATGAAACAAAAGTCTCTCTCATCTCCTTTCAAAGGAATGAAAAGAACCCCAAAGGGCTTTGAGTCAACAGACACTAACTAATTCTTCTCAACAGGTAATTCAATTTTACAACACAGTCTGAAGCCTCACAGGAATTACTTTACGCATACTTACGAAATGAGGAGAGAAGCGCCTGTCAAACTCTCTCTGGGCTAGGATCCCTCCTTGGCCAGGAGCGCTGCTGTATCCAACCTGTGATCAAACCAAGGGATGTTTCTGAGTAAAGCAACCGACTTCCAACGGCAGGGGCCATGGAAAATGTTCTAAATTTTAACAAAAGAAAATCTGGCAAGTTGGATCGAGAACCAGTCCACTAGCCAATCAGCATCATGCAGTAGAGAAGGAGGTCGCTGCTCAGGGAGTCAGTAAGAGAAGAGTAAACAGCAGACATTAACCTGATCAAACACATTAGTTTTCTCAATTAGCAGCAACACAGCTTTCTGTCTCTAGACTGGATAAAGTTACAGTCACTCACCACCACCTGTCCTCCCTCCTGTGCCAGGTACGTGACCGTGGCCGAGGTGAAGTTGAAGTAGCCTGCTTTCAGGGGTCTCAGCACCACTGTGTGCGACACATTGCTGGCACTGAAGGGCACAGGATTAAGGAACCAATAGTCTGGTACCACACTAACATTAGATCGTAGGAAAGGGATGCAAAAGAAGACCAAGAATATTATAATGCCTCTGTATCGCTCCATGGTGTGACCTCACCTTGAGTATTGCGTTCAATTCTGGTCACCTTATCTCAAAAATAGATAGAGCAGAATTAGAAAAGGTTCAAAGATGACCAACTAAAATGATAAAGGCAATGGAACACCTTCCATATGAGGAAAGGCTAAAGAGGTTAGGGCTCTTCAGCTTGGAAAAGAGATGGCTGAGGGAGCGGACATAATTGAGGTCTATAAAATCCTGAATGGCATAGAACAGGTAGAAGTGAATCAATTTTTCACTCTTTCAAAAAGTACAAAGACAAGGGGACATTCAATGTAATTACATGGAAATACTTTTAAAACAACCAGGAGGAAATATTTTTTTCACTCAAAAGAATAGTTAAGCTCTGGACCTCACTGCTGGAGGATATGGTAATGGCAGTTAAAATATCTGGGTTTAAAATCGATTTGGACAAGTTCCTGGAGGAAAAAGGCCATAGTCTGTTATTGAGATGGACATGGGGGAAGCCATTGCATGCCCTGGGATTGGTAGCATGGAATGTTGCTACTAATTGGGTTTCTGCTAGGTACTTGTGATCTGGATTGGCCACTGTTGGAATCAGGATACTGGGCTAGATAAGACCATTGGTCTGATTCAGTATGGCTATTCTTATGTTCACTTATGAAAAGCTGTAACACGTCAAGAAGGGCAGGAGTTCCATTCTGCAGAAATTTAACAGCTTAAAAACAGAGCCTCGGAAAGGGATGGAGACTACTAAAAGCCAGGACATAATAATCCAGCCATATACAAAAAACAAGGGAATATTTTTGGTTAAATATCTGGAATAAACAAAATTGCTTTCCTGTACTTTTTTCCATATGTTCAAACAATGCTGGTTACAGCAGTTGGCTGAGAACCTAGAAAGCCCAGTTCAAATCCTACTGCCTGTCCTTGTGATCTTGGGCAAGTCACTTAACCCTCCATTGCCTCTGGTAAGCCCTTTGGGGTCAGGAAAATGTAACTCACCTTGAGCTACTACAGAAAGGCATGAGCAACATCTAAATCCCACAGTTTAAACATTTTTTTTTTTTTAGAAACCAGAGGTCCAGAAGCATGATAATTCTGTTTCCACAATTAAAATATGATTTTAGAGCTCTGCAGTTCAAAATAAGAGAAAATGTATGATCACATAAATTAGTAACAGGCAATGGTTTCAACACGCTCAAGGATACGGTGCTATCCTGTCCCACTTCACATTCAGCATGCCGGAGACAATCCCAAAGTCTTCTGGAGGGAAAGAATCATCGGATAACTCCACCTCTAGAGCAGCACTGAAGGGGAGAAAAAACCCTAATTAAGTACAAATAAATGAAGAAATAGATACATTAGGCATGAGTAAGGAAAAGCAACCATGTAAGATAACCTGAGGAAAAGGACGAGGGGAACAGTTCAACTGAAACTGCAAAATATACCCGTGTACACATCCGAGCACGTACAAAGCAGGCGACAACACTTGCTGAAGCAGACCACTGTTTTCAAGTGGCATGCAAATTAGTAAAACAAATTCAAAATACGTAAAACGGACAATGGGCTGAGGAGCAGGAAGGCCAGGGTTCAAATTCTGCTTCTGCCACTGACACTCCTTGTGATGTCAGACAAGTCATTCTGAGCGGCATTTTAGACAGGACATATAGATGGGAATTGAGACTTCCAGGTTCCACTAATACCTTACTTACAGCAGGACCTGATAACACAGCCAGTTCTACAATCCATGGAGAAAGGAGAAATTAGGTCTTACCTAATCACTTTCTTTCCATTAGTCCTTCCCACTATTCCAGAACCTGTGGAATAGTTGTGTCCATCAACCAGCAAGTGAAGATAGAGAACTGAAAACTGAGCTGTGACATATCTCTCTTAGCATCCAATCCAGCTTCTCAGTATTTATGTAGACAAGCATTAAGAAGAAACTCGGAATAAACACAGCCATCTATTCATAAAGGTGGTTAATTAATTAATTAATCAACCAACCTTAAACAACTCTTGCTAACCGAACAACAAGAAGAACAAACATGTGTGAACCTCTCTCATCTCTGGACAACTCGTAAAGAAAGAAAGATATGCAGGCAGCACCATGCAAGGTGACAACTGTATTTATTTGGTTGTTATTTGACCCATTACATCTCAGAAACCTCAGGTAGGCCTCTTGAATAGTAGGAAGGACTAATGAAAAGAAAATTATCAGATAAAATCAAAATTCTCCTTCCATTACGTAGCTTCCACTATTTCAGAACCTGTGGGATTTTCAAAAGCAATCCTTACAGTGGGTGGGATCCTGGTGCCATGTCCCGAGGACAGAAGCCCCAAGATTGGATTCCAAGCGTGCCACAACATCCACCCTGTAGTGCCTGGCAAAAGGTATGCAATGTCAACCATGTCACCACCTTGCAAATATCCGCTGGAGACAGTAAGGTAGTCTCTGCCCAAGATGTCGCTGTATGCCTTGTAGAATGAGCCGGCAAGACCTGCTTCAACGCAAGCATCTAGCAATGGTGGACTTGGAAGCCATGAGGCTAAGCCTCTGTTTACCAAAAAGTACAGTCTGTCCAATCTGCAAAACTCATTTGTGACTTCAGATATCTAATGGAGGACTCAACGCACATCAAGAAGCTTCAAGGAAGAATACCAGGTCTCTTCATCCTCTCTGCAAAAAGATGGAAGATCCACAGACTAGTTGAGATGAAATGTTGATACCACTTTTAGAAGAAAGAAAAAAAATGTGTGCAGGGAAACCCACGCCTCCGAAAAGCGAAGAAAGTGATCCCAACAAAAGAGAGCGTGACGCTCCAAAACCCTATGTGCCAACACAACAGCCACTAAGAAGGATGCTGTCTTTAGCATCTTACAAGAAGGCCTTCCAAAGAACCCGAAAGACTAAATTAAAGGTTCCACTCTGGACATCACATACAAAAGGGAGGCCACAAGTGGCCCACTCCCCGCAAGAATCAAACAATATCTTGGTGAGCCACAAGAGACGTCTTCTGTAGTCAGTCCCTAAAACAGACCAAAGCTTCAACCTGAACTTTTAGAGAACCCAATGACAATCCTTTCTGAAGACCTGCTTGGAGAAATGCTAGGATGTGTGTGATCTGGCGCAGAGAAGGGAGCAAGCCTGCACTAGGAACACCAGCCCTCCACACCCTTGCATACACCATGGATATACAGCGTTTCCAAGCCTGAAGAAAGGTAGCAATAACTAAATCAGAATAACCTTTTTTGTCTCAACCGAGCCCTTTCAATGGCCAAGCCTTAAGACCAAAGTGGCGCAGATCCTCCATGAACACCAGACCTTTCTGTACCTGCAGAAGACAGAGAGGACCACTGTAGCAGTCAAATCAGGTCCATGTACCACTGCCTCCTTGGCCAATCAGAGGCTATGAGAATTATTAAACCCCGGTGCAATGCGATCCTTTTCAACATGCGGCCTATCATGGGCCATGGATGGAAGGCATACAGTAGATGTCCTATTGCAGCCCTAGCTGGAGACATCTATCCCCATCAAGCCAGGTTCTTTCCGACAGCTGAAGAACTTGGACACTTTGGCATTCTTTTTCGTCATCATCAAGTCCAGAAGCAGAGAACCACATTGATCCACTATTAACTGAAACCCCTGGCTGGATAGTTCCCATTCTCCCTGGGCCAAGGAGTGCCTGCTGAGAAAGTCTACTTCCATATTCAAGGTTTCTGTGATGTGAGCTGTCGACAAGCAGAGAAGAATTTTCTCTGTCCAACTCATGAGGGAGGCCATCTCCACCGCCATCGGACAACTGCGGGTTCTGCCTTGTTGATATAAGCCACCGCCGTCGCATTCTCAAAGAAAACTCAAACCAGGCCCACGCCAGAAAGAGAGCAAAGTCACATGAGGCATTGTGCACTGCCCTGAGCTCCAAGTGATTTATCGATCACAGACAATCCTGTTCTGTCCAGGTGCCCTGTGCCAGATGGAACTTGTAAAGAGCTCCCCAACTCAACTTGCTGGTGCCCACTGTCACCACCTCCCATTATGTTATCGGAAAGGTAGTTTCAAAAGTCAAATTCCAGAGTAACAACCACCACTGCATACTCCATCTGACAACCAGCATCAAAGGAAGATGAAGGTCATATTTCTGTGGCACCAGAGACCAGTGACTGAGAAGAGATTCCTGTATCAGCCACAGATGAGCCCTTGCCCATAGCACCAATTCCATTGCCGCCATCACTGACCCCAGAATCTGGACATTGTCCAGACCCTGGGCCTGCTTTGACTGAGGAAAAGATGAATCTATGGAACCAGCTTCAAACTCCTGTGTTCCGTGAGGAAGATCCTCTCTTGTGCTGTGTTAAATAGAATCCCCAGATACTGCAGCTTCTGCAATGGAGTTACTCTGCTCTTCTCGAAATTCATCATCCAACCCAATGACTGCAGAGGACAGATAACTTTGTCCATCAGTGCTGCACTGTCCAAATAGGATGACGAACCAGTTGTTGAGATTCGAGTGAACTCTGATTCCTTGGTGCCAAAGGAAGGATACCACCACCACCATACCCTTGGTAAATGTTATTGGAGTTGTGGCAAAACCGAAGGACAAAGCCCTAAACTGGAAGTGATGGCCCAGCACCACAAAACACATAAACCTCTGATGTAGCAGCCATACACCTCCATGAGCTTGAGGGCGGCAAGAAATTCTCTCGCTTGAACTGAGGCTATGACTGCTCTTGATGTCTCCATGCAAAAGTAGGACGTTCAAAGGTAGCAGTTTAGACCTTTGAGATCTAAGACAGGATGAAAGATGCCTTCCTTCTTTGGGACAATGAAGCAGACGGTATCTGCCTTGTCCCTGTTTGGACTGGGGAAGGGGAAATGGCCTGAAGAACCAAAAAGGAATCTATGGTGGCCTGAACCTTGACCACCTTGGTTCCCTTTCGACAAGGAGACTGCAAGAAGAGAGGAGCGACTGGGTGGAAGAACTCCAACTTGTAACCTTCTGTAAGACTATCCAGAATCCACTGATCTGATGTGATTTTAGCCCACTCCTCCCAAAATTCCTGATGATGTCCTCCCACAGATGAAAGAAGAGAGGACCAGTCTCACATCAATGCGAAGCTCTGGAGGCACTGGGCACTCTAGCTGACAGAGGACTTCCTGTATGCATAAAAGGAAGATTGCTATGCCTGAAAGCAGATTTCTGAACATATTGCTGATGACCAGGCCGGTACTATCTGCTGTCTCAAAATCGAGATCAAGAGCCCCCTGAAGATGGATGACCAGAGGCTTTCAGCTTATCCTCTAGCAACCACTGTGGCTTTTTCCCCCCAGTACTCTCACCAAGTTACTGAGATCTTCTCCAAATAGCCTCTTGCCCCAAAAGGACAGACTAAACATGACATGCTACATGTTCTGCCCAATGCCGCAACCAGAACTGCCAACATACTGTGACAGCCAAAGACATACTGCGGGCCATAACATGTCATAAATAGCATCCGCCAAGTAAGCCAACTCCATTTCCAGCTGGGCCTTATGGCATCTGTATTGTGTTCAATCCAAACAATAGGGGATAATGAATTAGTACCAGAGTGATAACTATACTATAACACTAAAAACTCCAGTAGTATAACAAAAGCTCTAACATTTTATTTTCATCAATTACATTATTACAAAACCAGATGACATACATCATCTAACTGCACTCACATTCATCAACATTCATCCGCCGCACGTCTCCACTGCCTAGTATAAATTTCACATATGTCTCAACAAGATGCAATACAATACATCACATAATATACATCACACTGTACATCAATGGTGCCACCACAGCTTTGCCGGTGTATTCCCGGACTCTTTACTCTTAAAGTCCACTCGATGTTTAAGCTGCATTTACATACACGCAGCCTGCTTCTAAATCGCAAAGTCCATGTGCTTAATCTGAACTCTCCAGCACGCTGCAGGCTTTTGTTAAGCTCAATAACTACTAGGTAGTGGCGAGAGACTGCGAACAGCCACCCTCACAACGAAATCTTTCTGCTGTACATTTCCATTAGCGGTTCCCCGATGCCAGACCGCATTTCAACTCTTCCTCAGGAGGAACCAGCATGCCATTGTTTCACTTGTATACAGCTGCTTGCCGGAAGGATACTCGCCCCAGCCGGGGTCAGAGGGTACAGTGCTGTATTGTGTTGCCAACTGCTGATGCCACTTCAAGCATGCTCTTGCCACGAATGAGCTGCACACTGTGGCTTGAAGGCCCAAAGGGGTCACTTCAAAGGCTTGTTTCAGCAAGCCTTCTAGCTTCCTATCCTGTAGGTCTTTTAGGGCAATGCCCCCTTCCACCAGTAAGCTGTTCTTAGTCATGACCATAACCAAGGCGTCCACCCTGGGAAGCTGCAATTTATCTTTCTCCTCCAAAACTAATGGGTAGAGGCAAGCCATGGCTCTGCCCACTCAGGCCCACGTCTGGTGAGACCCATTTTGCTGTAATCAGGTCTTAAATGTCTGGATGCATTAGAAAGGCCTTAGAACGACCTCTAAGCCCCCTCATGATCAACGAAGATGGAACTCCTGACTCTGAAGCAGAAGGCCCTTCAATGGAAAGCCCCAGAAATAAGAGTACTGAGCTCCTCTTTATGAATCAACCTCAGTACTTTTGGATCATCTCCCTCCTCAAATGTCTCCTTCAATAATTGTTCCTCTGACTAGACCAAGGCCACATCGACTAAGGAAGGAGAAGCAGAGGTAGCCTCATCTGCCCACTCCAGGAGGTGTGAACGAGATCTCTTAGAAGCTGGAGGGACAGTGGGGTGAGAACCCTAAGCACCTTGAAGCAACTCTGATTGTCCCTGCTTTAGTAAATAGGCCTGGTGTAAGAGCAATATAAACTCTGCAGAAAACAAAGATACCGATGCAGCTGAATGCTCGGTCGGGCCCTGAAGCTGTAAAATGGCGTCTGTGCTTCGCACATGATCAGTCAGCCCTGACAAAATGGTGCCCATTCCTGAGCTCTGCTGCATCAAACTGAATACCAGCCATGCTGAAGAGATCGAAGACCCTGGCATATTTGGATGCTGTGCCAAATACGAAGATGTGCTGCTGCAAACCATTTCTCTGCGCCCCACGGGATTCTCAGCTTGCACGCACTGCAACACTGCAATGCTGGCCAGCGGGACCCACAGTGGGAATACCACTTAACTACTTCCGCGGGAGTCGCCATTCACCCCAACTGGCACAAGCGTAGCACAGCGTGTCCCAAGTGGTGAGTCAGGATCCCTCCCCTGCAACAAATAAAACTTGCAGCCCTCCAAGCAGTTCAGTCAAACTTTAGTTGGATTTACCACTGCTGGCTGTTCCCCCAAGCTCACGGTCTCCACTAGTCTTATGATAGATGAGCAAGGCTCAGGACTGATACTTTGTCCCACATTCTCCAGTAAACTCTTTCCTTCTTTTTTTTTTTTTTTAACGGTTGTTGTGCAGGAAAAGGAGAGCTCCACAGGAAACAGGGGAGAGATAAAGGGAGGGAAGAAGTAAAGTTATGGAGCACCAGAGAAAGGGATCTGAAAACCCCCAGATATAACTGTGCAGACTCAAAGCCATCCATAAAGCTCAACTGGGGAGCAGCGGACCAACTGGACCAGGAGCAAAGCACTCAGAACCAGAGGCTAAAAATTGTGTCCATCCATCTACTGGAGACAGAAAATACTGAGGAGCTGGACTGGATGCCAAGAGAGAGGTCTCAGTTCTGTCGCCTGCTACTTGATGGACACAACTACCCTACAGGCTCTGGAATTGTGGGAAACTACATAGTGGGAATGGCTGTTTATGCACCAGCTACATGTGACAGAACTTCCATTTTAGAAAGATAAGGGCCTAAAATATCAACAGGGGCGACACAGAATCATGAAAGTCTCTGTTATGAAATGGTAACATCTATGACAGTCATTTTAGAAACCCAAGTGTTTACTTTTCCCAAAGCTGCTACCGAGCCCTGTATCTCTTGCCTGTTTTGCTTTTAGAATGGGTGGGAGGGGGCTGCCAACTCCTGAGGTAATGATGAGGTGACCTCTCCATATCCCTTCAGTAGAGTGTTGCTTAATAGGAGCACTTTTCTGAAACCTAGACGTACCAGGTCTAACTGCAGACATCCATCTTTTTGGACATTGCTGTTCATTCCCCTTCTGAAATGATTTAACCATTCGGAAACGGCCGCCAACCAGTTAAATAGCTTGTTTGCAGTTATCCGGTCATTTTCTCTGAAAATGACCAGTTAGTGCTGAATTCAAAAGCAGCTAACTCGCAGGCGTTCCAGGGACGGAGTCGGGTTAAGTGCCCATATTGAGCCCCTCACCATTTAAGTAAATTGTTTAAATCGAGCTGCATAAACAGCAGCCCTATCTTTAAGCGGTTTGACTTATGTGGTCATTGATATTGACTTAACCAGCTATGTGTTGGCCAGCTCAAAAAAAATATGGATATTTAATGCTGAAGCCTGGACAGGGCCCAGCATTGACTGACTGGGAATAACACCGACAATGGGCAACAAAGCTCTCACTGCTGCCGGCTGAATATCGGGGGGAATGGGGAGGTGGGGGGGCTATATTTTGGGCACATCCTAGGCCAATGCCAAATGGACATTCTATAGGTTTAGGTGTTCATATCCCAGCTTTGTAATATCAGGACATTTCTGCATTATGAATGTCTAAATGAAGGTTGGATATCTAAAACATGACTAGTGTTTCTAAAATAAGCCCCATTACCTCACACAACCTCAGGTATCCACTTAGATTGTAAGCTCTCCAGGAAAGGGACATGCTATAACTACTGCATAGCATAGGAGAGGAGGAGTAACCTAGTGGTTAGTGTAGTGGACTTTGATCACGGGGAGCTGAGTTCAATTCCCACTGCAGCTCCTTGTGACTCTGGGCAAGTCACTTAACCCTCCATTGCCCCTGGTACAAAATAAGTAACTGAATATATGTAAACCGCTTTGAATGTAGTTGCAAAAACTTCAGAAAGGCGGTATATCAAGTCCCATTTCCCTTTCCCTTCCCATAGTGTACACCCAGGATTGATATAAAAGAAGTTTTATGATGAAACGAGGGAAACTTTTCAATGTATAAAGGTCCATTACAAATAATTACATGCTACACTGCTCTTGAAAATAAGTCAGTTTTCAAACTGTTTACACTTTCTTTTTTAAAGCTCTCGTTCACAAGTAATCTAAAAACCATCAAGTGTGTCACGGTCCACCAGACCACTGGATTACCTGGAGCCCACGTTATAAATGTTATACTGCAGGGTTAGATCCTTCCCTTCTACGGCATATCTGTTCAGCAAGGACTTGGAAGCCAACAGCCTTGCCCCCTCCTCACAGTGGACGACAGCACACAAGGCAATCACGGCAAAAAGTAGCGCCTTCATCTGACAGAGAATAAAAAGTGGCATTAGTGTTTGTGCTCCTGTAGTATGGAGCAGTTCAACAGCTTTTGTGACTCTACAATGAGGGAGATCACATCAAAGTTAAACTGTGAAAACAGAAAACCTACTGCATCCTCTTATGTATTAAGTCTAGACCTGTAATAGCTCAATCTTCCAATGTACCAAGTCAGCATGGCCTAAAAAAAAAGACATCTACAGATCAGGGCTGCTAAATGTCGATAAATTTACTGGTGATCCACAAAAACGCATACAAAGTGGTAAGTCTGTAAAATGTCATTAACGACAGAGCCTCTTTCTGGCTTAGAATCAAAATCCTGACAGATTCCTTCAAACAAAATGGATACAACCCTAAAATAATCTCCAAGAATATTGCTTCTTACCTTAAAATACCTAGAGAAAACCTACTGCAGTACAAAGAAAGCCAGAGAGAATCCCTCTTATAGCGACATACAATCCAGAGCTATGATAAAAGATCTACAGCCACTACTCCTAACCCTTATTCACTTGTTCAGAACTCTTATTTTATCATCCTCACCTTAATATTCCCTTATCTCTTATTTATCCTGTTTGTCTGTCCTAATTAGATTGTAAGCTCTGTTGAACAAGGACTGTCTTTTCATGTTCAAGTGTACAGAGCTGCGTACGTCTAGTAGCGCTATAGAAATGATAAGTATGAATTACTGAAAGAGATATTCCCAGCCCCACCAGTGCTGGCGTTCCGACAGCCACCTAATTTAAAACAGAAGTTAGTAAAAAGCAAACTCCCAATAAAAACTCAAAAAGAAGAGACTGGCACATGCCCCTGTAATATTCCAAGCTGCTAACTGTGCTAACACATTTCACAGGATCCTACAGTCACCCACATGGGAAAAACATTCAGAATAAGAGGATCATTCACATGCTCATCCTCAAATGTGGTATACATCATTCAACATAAAAAGTGTAAAGACGGGTGCTATATTGGAGAAACATGCCAGATGCTAAAGACACTATTAAAAAAAAAAAAAAAAAAAGGCCAGCAGTGAAAAATCCTCCAAGGTGGCAATTCTACTCCAGACTGACTGAGACACATTTTCAATTTTCAACAGTAGAGGGGGTTGCTTGCTAACTTGAAAACACATGAGAACGCCTTGTTGGCTTACGTGTCCTTCCTTCACATGGTGTGTCCATGAAAAGGAACAGAACAAGCAATCAATGAGGGAAACCATGGGGCAAACAAGACAGCCTGAAAAGCCATCATCTACCATCAGATTTTCAATACTACAGGGTGTACCATAAATCCAGTATCACACATTCTGTTGTGGAACAGGGTATGCTCTTTTTAAATTAAGAGAAAGATTCCTCATCGCCATTATAGTGCTGTGAGAGTCCCACAGGTTGCCCACTGCAGACGTGGCCTTTACAAATCTGTCTGTAAAGCCCAGAGGCACCTAACAGGGTAACATGGTCAATGACAGCACAGAAAACACCAAATGGTCCAGTAAAAATGTATCCAAATGTAGGGAGATGCTTCTTTTATATTTGGCAGGTCTCTTCCCACCCCCACCTGTTTCTATAGTGCTATCGCCTAGTGCTGCTACTGACACTACCTAAATGGGTCTCGCCCCTCCAGAGCAATTAGGGGAGAAGTGGGGGGCTCAGAGAAAATCTCTCCAGCAAGGCTGAGAAATTGAGGATCTGTCCTGTCTGAACTCAGAAAGGCAGTGGGAAAGGATGCACTTTTGTAGGAGAATTAATAATTCGAACTGGGGGCACCCCATCACAGCACCCCCCTTTCTTGGAAGCTCAATAGCCACCCCAGTCCCCTTGCACCCCCTAGCCCTTGCGCTCACCTCTCCCACCAGACCGTGCTTCCTCCCGCTTAGGCACCACACATACAGACGCTGCTGCGTCAGCCTGCGTGCACCAAGTTACCGCCTACTCCCCACTCATGACTGGTGCAGACTCTGCTTTGACAGGTGGCCGATAGAGCCAATCGAATAGGAGGACTAAGGAACAAGGGGGCTACTAACTCAACAGGTTTGGCTGCGCTGCATACAAAAAGGACGGGCGAGAGAGGCACAGGCCGCTCCTGGCTGAACGTCCGCGTGGAGGATGGCGGGAACAATGCGCAGGCGCAATGTGGCGTTCGGGGAACGGGTTTTCCGGCTAGGTCGACTCGCAACGAATTAGGTTTCGCGTGAAACGAAATAAGATGCGGCTTTTATTTTAGCGACTGTTTTACTAGTCCTCCAGGGCAGGGTTTTGGGACACACCTAGCCACTCAGGGTTTCAGGATACCCACTATGAGTATGCCTCCATTGTATGCAAATCTATCTCATACATATTCATTGTGGGTATCCTGAAATCCTGACTGGCTAGGTGTGTCTTGAGGACTGGGTTGAGAACCCCTGCTCCAGGGTCTGATATTCAAGATTTCCACAATGAGTATGCCTAGGGTTATTTATTTGCTACATTTGTACCCCACATTTTCCCACCTATTTGCAGGCTCAATGTGGCTTACATTATATTGCAAAAGATATAGTTATGAACAGAGTAAGAGGTTTGTTCTAAATTAACATATTACTATGTAAGAATTAAGGAAGATATGTCTGAAATAATTTACATAACACAATGAAAAAGAAAAAAAATATGATAATATGGCTAATATAATCAGTTTAGAGGGCTTAGTAGGTGGTTGGTTTAGATATAGAATAATCAAGTTCTAAGGAGGATTCTTATTGTAAGTTTTAAAAAGTGTGTTTTCAGGAATTTCCTGAAGTTTGTTACATGTTATTTTTATAGTGTTTGGTAGTTTGTTCCATGCTTTTGTGCAGAAGTATGTGAAGGTAGATGCATGCATTGATTTGTATTTGAGTCCTCTATAATTAGGGTAGTGGAGGTCACCATATTTTATGCCCCGCCCCTGTCACATTTTCCCCGCCCCTTACCTTACTACTGCCCTGGTGGTCTAGTGACCTTTTCGGGGCAGGAAAGAGCCCCCTCTTTCCTGTCCGGAGCGCTGCCCTGCATGCATCCTTCCTGTTTATTTGTATCCCACATTTTCCCACCTATTTGCAGGCTCAATGTGGCTTACAATTTTCCATCATGACTTATGCCATTTCAGAGTACAGATACAATTGGTAATATATATATATATATATATATATATATATATATATAGAGAGAGAGAGAGAGAGAGAACATGGATGATATAATGAACAGGCAGGTACTAAAAAAAGGGCGCTGATTCAAAATGGCCACCGATAGTTGAAGTCTCACGAGGTCACTTCAACTTTTGGCAGCCATTTTGAATCGGCGCAGAGGTCACCAACAGGGCAGCACTCCAGTCATGAAAGAGGGGGCTCTGTCCTGCCCCGAAGGCGGAACAGGTCACTAGACCACCCAGGCAGTAGTAACTAAGGGGAGGGGAGGACGGCCCACCCACCTGCTTGTCTAGAAATCCGGACAAACGGGCAGATTGGCAAAACCCGCCTGGTTACCCGGACATATGGTAACACTAAGTATGCCTGAATTGTGTACAGGATGGAAGCAGTACATGCAAATCAACCTTATGCATATTCATTAAGGAAATTTTAAAAGCCTGACTGGATTATGACCCTCAAGGACTGAGGGTGCCCTTAAATGTATTAAATAAATAAAAATGTGGCTTTCACATGCTGACATTGCAGCTTCCCCCTTTTGCTGCATAGGGAAACAGTGGTGGACCGTGTTTTCATTGTTCCCCATACTCTCAACAAAACGTGGATTATATTTACTAAACTGCAATACATAACATGGATTATATTTACTAAACTGCAAAACATTAGTGGGTATTAATGTAGCTTAGCATGTGCTAATAGACTGTAGCGCATACTAAGCACAGGGCCAGCTCAACCAATGGACCAGGTGAGCCACTGGCCCAGGGTGCCAAAATCCCAGTTAGGTCTACCTCACGTTTAGAGGAATAGGTGCTAGACTGGGCTTTTGGCACCCTTGAGCAGCAGTGCTCTGAGCTAGTGCCTCACCTGGTCCAGCAGGAGGGGGAGATACTGGATCACAGGTGAAAGAAGGGGCAGAAAGAGAGAGATACCAGATTTGGGGGGGGAGGGGAGGGGGCTAATGCAAACATCTCAGGGTGTCACAGTGTCATGTGGCCCATAGGTATAAAATTGAATACGTAGTATTTGGTGTACACTAATTCTGTTAGCGTGTGCTAAGCTTTAGTAAAAGGGCCCCCTAGGTTCTAGTGTATAGAATAAGACTGCAGTAAATATTGCATATATATACTAGAAAGCATTAGTGTATGCTAACAAGCATTAACTATTTAACTATTGCTTATATTTGAAATTTTAATATTTGAATGACTTCAATTTTGATATTGATAAAACATTTCTATTGAAAAAAATTTTCTCTGATTATGTTTACATCTTAAAAACTTAATAAAAAGTTGAAACAAATTATCCTACATTCGCTAATTGAGTTTTTCTATAATATAATTATTTTGAAGTATCAAGTTGTTTTGTTATTTTGGGAGTCCTATACGTGTGTTGAGTATATAATAAACTGGCTGCATTTGTTTTGCATCTTTCAAAAAAAATCTTGCAAAAGTATTAATTTCCTTCTCCATTTCAGTTTACATCAACGATTTGGATTCTTTTTCCTTACATACCAGTGTGCATTTATTTTTGTACTGTGAAGACTTTATTTATGTAGATTTATCAATAAACTAGTCTTCAAAGAAGGGGATTTTGGTTAGAGCAGTGGGCTGAGAACCAGGGAAGCCCAGTTCAAATTCCAATGTGGCTCCTTGTGATCTTGGGCAAGTCATTTAACCCTCCCTGCCTCAGGAACAAACTTAGGGACCCCTTTTACTAAAGGGTATTAAGTCCTAACACATGTTTAGTGCAAGAAAAACAGGCTACTGCAAAACACATTAGATCGTTTTGCAGAATGTTGTCTGTGTGCACTAAGCATGCTTTAACTTTTTAAAAAATATTTGAGGGAGTGTGTCATGAGTGGAGAGCTGGCATTTCCATATTATGTGGCTTGCATGTTCACATTAGCACATGCTAATTGGATAACGCAGGGTTAACATGGGAGCACTTAGCATCTCCTAAATAGGAGGCAGTATGTGATCTTGTGTGGGCTTTTTTTTTTTTTTTGCAGGTGTCATACACTAATAGGAACATTAGTGTATGACCCATTAAAAAATGCCTGACTTAATTGGAGAAAATATTTTGTCACTCCACGTGTAACTAAACTCTGGAATTTGTTGCCAGAGAATATGGCAAAAGCAGATAGCTTAGCAGGGTTTGGATAATTTCCAAAAAGTCCATAAGCTTATTTCTAGGATAAGCAGCATCAAATGTATTGCACTGTTTGAGTGTTGCCTATTACTTTTAACCTGGATTGGCACAAGATGGTGGGCTTGATGGACCTTTGGTCTGTCCCAGCATGGCAATATTTATGTTTTTAAACGTTTTCATTTTTAAAACAGTGTAAGTCATCACAAGAGCAAAATATAGGAAAACCACTGTACTGCATTAGAAGCTTATAGCCCATTTTGATATGTTTTAAAAAAATGAGAACTGTAAGAAAGCAATTTTTGTATTTTGATTTATAAAACCACGTTTGTATGAAACATACTCAAAACAAAATAATCCATTTGTGTATGTATAATGTAAACTTCTACAAAAGAGATGAAGTGAAAATTCCATGTGCCCCAATGAGACGTTTAATTTTACTTCCATTTAATTTCAATATAGTCCACCATATATAACACCAGATTTCCCAAAGTAGATTACATCAAAAGATAAACTGAAGCCATCAGGTGACAGGATGTCCTCACAGAGCAGGTGGGGGGAAGAGGGGTTGGTGGTTGGGAGGTGAGGATAGGGGAGGGCAGACTTTTATACGGTCTGTGCCGGAGCCGGTGATAGCAGGCGGGACAGGTGGTTGGGACTGGGAGGCAGGAAAAACTGCTGGGCAGACTTATACGGTCTGTGCCCTGAAAAAGACAGGTACAAATCAAGGTAAGGTATACACATGAGTTTATCTTGGGCAGACTGGATGGACCGTGCAGGTCTTTTTCTGCCGTCATCTACTATGTTACTATGATTTGGCCATGTATTTCTGTATTCTTGTGTAGAAAAAAGGAGTATAAAATTCAGAGATATAATTACTGCTCTAGCTACCAGCTACATTACCTTTTTTTATGCTTTTACTGTTAATTCATGCTATTTATGTACATATGGGCCCCTCTAAAAAAAAAAGAAAACGGCACAAATCTTTGTCGTCATAACCAAAAATAAGAGCATATTACACAACACAGCTTTGGAAATAAAGCATGTCTTTTCTTCCTGTCATAGACATTGATCTCATAAATGTCTGCCCTCCCTCTCTTCTTCTGTCCCCTCTCGTTGTCCAGCATATATTTATCTTCTTGGTCCAACTCCCCTTCGCGTCCTGAAAAAGATCACCGATACTAGTAAGACAGGCGCTAAAATAAAAGCACCATCTTCTTTCGTTTCACGCGAAACCAACTACATATGTTGCGACCTAGCTGGAAACCCGTTACCCGAACGCCGCATTGCGCCTGCGCATTGTTCCCGACATCCTCCACGCGGACGTTCAGCTGGGACGCTCGCCCTTTTTTTTATGCAGCGCAGACAAACTTGTTAAGTAGCCTCCTCGTTCCTTAGTCCCCCTATTCGATTGGCTCTATCGGCCACCTGTCAAAGTAGAGTGTGCACCAGCCATGGGTGGGGAGTAGGCGGTAACCTTGGTGTACGCAGCGTCTCTGTGGTGCCTAGCAGGGTTGTTGTCTCTCGTGAAGCGGCACTTCTTTTTCACCGTCTCCAGAAAGTTCTTCTGCGAGTGCGCTTCTCTTTCTTTCTCTCTTTCATCCGGTAACCGGCGAGATGATGGGGCGCCCGGTGCTTGTGCTGAGTGAGTAACTGTGCGGAGGGAGAGAGAGAGAGAGAAGCAGAGCTGGGGGCGAGTAACCGCCACTCGTGCGCTTTTCTCTTTCTCTAGGGCAGCCGTGCTGGCTTCGGGCCTCATTTCAGCCCATTCATTCGCACCAAGTAGATAACTCACGTTTAGCTGAAGCCGGATGTTGCCCCCTGAAAGGAGATCCTGACCGTTGGCCCTCTTCTGGTTTTAGTTCTAGTGGGGGGAAAGTTGAGTGGAAAACTTCAAAGTGGCTTTAACCTGGCCGGAACTGATTTCCCCCCTTTAAATAACGGACGGGTTGGTGCAGCAATCCGAACCCTTTTTGTACGGTTACCAACTGGCTCCAGATTCGTTTGATAGGTTCGATCCAGGCCAGGTTTTACCCCCATCCCATTGCATGCAGGAACTTGTAGTTCTGATTCACCAGACGTTCTTTTCTTAACTCCAGATGTCCCAACTGGATTCTTTAAGTTAACAGGCCTACCCTACAGCCAAAGTTTTTGTTCTCCGTCCAGTACAGTAACCAAATAGTATTTAAACAGGTTTGGCACAAAAAAAGCGTGCCCACTTGGGACAATTAGAACTGTGCACCATGTGAACATGATTTCCAGTTGACACCAACACAGACCCCTGTACAAAAGACTTTCAGTTAACACTAGTCAGACCTCCCTGCCCCCCCCCCCCCCCCCCCCCCCAATAAAGGTCCTGGTGGCCCAAGTGGGTCCCTTACCCCATACACTTTTAACCTGGAATACAGCAGTGCTCACTTGCACGTGCCTCGGTGTTGCCGTCCTGAAAAATGGCTGCACCCAACCCTGATTGGTGCATACCACTAAATAAAGTACTGGCCTTCTAACTAAAGGTCAGGAGGCTGGCGCACCTGAACATTTGGACCATAAGAACATAACAGTAGCCATACTGGGTCAAACCAATGGTCCATCTAGGCCAGAATCCTGTTTTCCACACGGTGGCCAAGCCAGGTCACAAGTACCACCAGGGACATCTGTAGAATTTGGTGGGGGTTCTGGGGGCCCCACTTAGACAACCAGGGATGTTTTTGGGGATGGGGAAAAATTTTCTGTCCTGCATCTTTAAGGCAGCCTTGACCTGGTGGAAAGATTCAGCACTGCAAAACAAACAAAAACTACATTAGATTTTAGGGAAGTATTTTTTTTACATTGATAGTAATTAAACATACAGTGATTTCAGTGTCTACCCTTTAGTGCAGTGGTTTTATGCTGATTTTTGTCTTGCAAATTTTATATCTGTGCTTTTCTAGTAGAGCTGTACTGAGTAGCATATTTTACTATTTGGCTGAATACGAATAATGGGCCTTGAGCTTTAACAAATAATAAAAGAAGCAACGTGAAATCAGAGATCAAGTGTTTTTGAGTAGGATTTAACACAGTAGAGTACAGGATTCTTTGTATTCAAATTTAATTTGATATTCATCCGAATACAAATAATGTATTCAGGGCCCAATCAAATACAAGGAAGAGTTAGTTGGATGGAAGTAGAACATCAATGGCCAAAACTGAAAGGAGCTATTTTAAAGGCGAAAAAACCTTTATGTTAGAAAATTACATAAAAGTAAGATGAAACGAAGGCCAATCTGGTTCTCAAACATCATAGCTGAAAAGGTAAGGGAAAGAAGGGTAGCCTTCGTACATTACAAGACAACTCAGAAAGAGGAAGACGGACAAAAATAGCTGGAAAAGCTTTCAGGAAAGTGAAGAGGCAAATGGAAGAAAAGATAGCTGATATGGTAAAATTGGGGGACAAAACATTTTTCAGATAGGAGGAAGTGCCATAATAGCATTATCAGGAGGAATATGTAGAAGCTGATAAGGGTAAAGCTGAACTGTTTAACAATTATTTCTGTTCTGTGTTCACAAATGAAAGGCCGGGGGAGTGGGGGGGGGGGGGGGGGGTGGGACCGCAGAAAACAAATGCTAATGGGGATGGATGTATGGTACACCAGGACTGATTCTCAGGAGATTGTGTTCGTGAGGACTTAGCTAAACTAAAAGTAGACAAAGCAATGGGGCCTAATGGAATACATCCGAGGGGCCTCAAGGAACTCTGAGAAGTTCTGGCGGCTCCACTGTCTGAGCTCTTCAATTCTTCCTTGGAGTCTGGCGTGGTCTAGGAGGACTGGAGAAGGGCGGATGTGGTCCCTCTGCACAAGAGTGGAAGTAAGGAGGAGGTTGGGAATTACAGACCTGTCAGTCTGACCTCAGTGGTTTCTGTTAAACTGTCACATTTACTCACTAATGCTTGAAAATGGGAGTATGTTTTAAATTTTGCCGTAATCCTGATCTTTAATCCAGGCTAGTTAGGGAATAAACCTTGCCAACTCTTCAGAGGTCTTTTTGACATTCAGCAAAATTTTACTTGGTAAACAGCCCATGGAGGGCGGTCGTTTTTACAATGGACCCCTAAACGGGGTCAGAAAGCCCATGTATGGGATTGCCACCTGGTAGGCGTTACCCATGTGCACAGGACAGTGATGTCCTATGGGTTGCATGCTTTTTGTGCCTTCGCCAGTTGGGGTCACGGTTGCAGAAAGATTGGCTAACACTGAGTTACACTAGTTTAATTCTCTTAACTGGATGATTGTCTGTGAATTTGGAATAGGAAGAGAAGTTGCTTACAATTTTGTATGGAAGTGTTGACGTTGCAGTAGAAGTTTCAACTAAAGAATAGTAGCATTGCTTAGGATTGCTGTCTGTCATTTATGTCAGTATTCCCTTCTTGTGCTGTTCGAAAGAGAGAACAATAATGTGCTTGTTTCAGGTTATGTCATTTTCTAAATTCAAAGCGATAGCAATGTTAATTGTACAGAAATGTGTTGTTGTGGTACTGGTTTACCTGTGATAACTAGCATTACTTTGTAAAAAGACCAATGTACAGAATTTCAGTGCTGTTGCTCTAATTTTTTTTTCTTTTTGTGCCAGGCCAGAATATGAAACGTGAGTCTGGAAGGAAGGTCCAGACAGGAAACATTAATGCTGCCAAGGTACAGTACTGCCATATTTAATGAAAAAATTAAATTACAAATAAGGATGTTTTAAACATAAAGATTAATGATTTATAATTCTTTCCAATCCAATGGAACTAGGAAAGAATTATATTAAAGGGTTGAGAATGTTTGCGGCAAAATAACTTAATGGAATGATGAAATGGGGTACAACTTGACATGTGGAAAAAAAATTGATAAAAAGACACATCGAGTTTGAAAATGGGCCAGATCAGACCCAGGTGTTCCAGAGAAATGAAAGAAACAAAAAAAAAGCCCAGTGCATTTCTATGGGAGGAATTGTCCCAGATTCTGCAGCATAGAAACTCAAGTGCTACCATGGTATGCACAAATCTGTAGACATTCCCTAACTACTGTGTATCACTCGGGGGCAATTGCTCTTTTCAGACTTCCTATTCTTATTCTCCACTTTCCCAATCCTGCAAACTAACCCACTTCTAAACACTACCCACCAACAGCTACTCTGTCACCCTGCGAACTGAACCCCCCCCCCCCCCCAATAAAAAAAAGGCCACATAAATTGCACTCGCCCCTAAAAAAAAAATAGCCCCTGCACCTGCCCCAACAACCCCATATGCTGCTCCTACTCCCCAAACCTAACCTCTTCCCCCATACAATATATCCAGAGTGTGTTCTGCATTTTAAGTTGATCAGGTATATTTTCATATCCTTTATTTCTACTGTGAAGTCTACTGAGTAATTGTTGCAGTTTTCTTTTGGTTACCATGTGTACTGCCAACTATTGTCATGGCCAGGGATACTTTGGCTTTGGCAAATCAGGCAGATACCTAGGATCCAAATATTTGTGGGCCCTCTCAGATTTGCTCGGGAGCTTAGGACTGACAGTTGTCTGGCATTTTCAGGATGCAGCAGATTTTTGCATTAATGGTCAGAAGTTAGATGGCTGGGTAATCCATCTGGATTTTTCAAAGTTTAAAACCTTTACTTGTATATCTCCAGTTCCTCTGCTCCCCAGGAAGGTTGTGGGAGTGGAACATTGGCGTTCTTCTCTAATCACAGGAAGGGACAGAATGAGCCAGGGGAAGTTTTTGTTCTGTACCAGTTAAGTTGTTCTGCATGGGAGAAAACAAAACCCCAAATCATTTCTATGGGTGCAGTAGTTACAACATCTTTAGCATACAAACACTGATTCACTGTAATGTAGCATTTACGGAGTTGCACCTTTCAAACATCCCTCCTCTTATCTCTTCTTCCAGTCACAGACTCATAACCAGCAGAAAAACACAGCTGCTCATACATGCAAACACACAGAGATACAGATGGGTGTGTACATGTGTGCGTGGGCCCACATACAGGGTTTGGAAAGAATTCCATGAACAATGCTCTGCATGTTTTCCCACTTTAGCCACATTAGGGAAGTTATGGAAGTCAGTTCCGAGAGGTTATTGCAGCAGTGGTGCTAGTCTTTTAAAGGAAACCAACATAACGAATTATGATGTCTGTGCTTCCTATGTAAATGGAACTGGAGAGTCTTCCATGATATGCAGAAAAAGAAGCTCACTTTTCAAAAAGCTTGAAGCTTATTCAGAACATTTCACCACTTTGCTTCCTTTTTATAGACCATTGCAGATGTGATCCGCACATGTTTGGGGCCAAGAGCTATGATGAAGGTAATGTACCTCAGTAAGAAAGCTAATTGCTGTTTAGAACAATATTGTTTAAATAAAGGAAATACAATAGAATAATGTTTTAGAAATTATGGAAAGCTGAATTTTCAGAGATGCCATTCTGATGGTAGTCGTAAAAGCCTTCTAATCTTGATGTTTATATATTCCATGAGGAAGCCCTACATTATTTGAAGGATATTGTACAATACATGCCAGCTCATCTATTTTGTTCAGTTACTAAGTGGTTAGCCCAGGACCCCATCGGTGGTTAAAGCGGCCCAGAGAATAGAATATCATTATTATTTTATTTGTTTGGATTTTGCTTACACCTTTTTTTAAGTAGTAGCTCAAGGTGAGTTACATTCAGGTACACTGGGTATTATAGTTTGTAAATTACTCTCCCCGCCTCCCCACCCCCAATCACCTTTAGCATACAACTCACAGCCTATAACTCCTTCCCATTGTTCTTTCCAGAAAGTTTTGCCAGCCGGGTGGGGGCGAAGGAGTCCTGTACAATATTATAACATTTTCTGTTAAGTTATCTGGGTGGTGCACCCATTCAGAAGGTTCTGGGAGAAGAATGCTGCTTCCCCTAATTATTCCACAAAAGCCTGCCTAAAGAGCTGGTATATATGTTCTGCGCAAGACATTGCCTCCATAATTGCTGTGCAAGATTAAATATTTTAGTTATGGTCTGAATTGAAGACTGTGCCTGTGGACAATTGGTTGGGTTGGCCAACTCGCACAAGAATTTGCAGTAATTGGTTTAGTATTTTAGTGATTTATGGTAAGTTTTGTTCCAGTGGTATATGTACAGGATGGATCACTATCTCTCTTAGTTTGTGCCTGAGTTGCTTCTTTTGGGTTGGTGGTAGTGGAAAAAAATATATAATCACTTCAGATTGAGAGGGGTTACAGTAGGGTAAATATAGGGTAGATGGAGAGGTATTGTGGGGTCTGTGGGTGGTTTTCAGTGTAATTAGTATTTTAGAAGGGAGTCTGAGGATAAATTTGTTAATGTATGTGAATTAATTTTATGTAAATTTAATTTGTAATTTCAGAATAAGTTTGGTATTTTGGAAGTTGTGGAATAAGAATTTTGTGATAAAAATTACTTTGCCTTAAACTTGGAGTGATTGTAGGAAGCAGGGCTGTGTAGTAGAGTCAAAGCTGAAATCTGAAGCAATTTTGGGTGGAGCCAGAGTTGGTAAAAGTTTAGCGACTTGACTCTTTTCAAAATACATTTACCATATGTTATGTTTTTTTACCATTTTATACTTGTATGTTTTTATTTTTGTTTTGGATATACGTATTGATAAATGATAAATTATATTTACCAGTACCTTAGATCCAGTACAAAAAATTTAAAGTGTAATTAATATCCGTAGGAGTCAGAGTTAAGAGCCCAACTGAACTGAGTGGAGGAGTGGCCTAGTGGTTAGGGTGGTGGACTTTGGTCCTGGGGAACTGAGTTCGATTCCCACTTCAGGCACAGGCAGCTTCTTGTGACTCTGGGCAAGTCACTTAACCCTCCATTGCCCCATGTAAGCCGCATTGAGCCTGCCATGAGTGGGAAAGCGCGGGGTACAAATGTAAAAACAAAACAAAACTGAGAATCTTCTGTTTCTGCTGAAACCGAATCTGCAATCAAAATTGGCTGCTCAGTTTCATTAGAAACTGAAAACGAAACTGCCCACATCCGACCAAGAAAGCCTTGGTTCAAATTGCAAAATGACTGCCAGGACATCTTGCAGCAGTCTTGGCAGCCGTTGAGACAGAGCAGCAGTACAGGGCAGGAATGAATGGGATTCATTCCTGCCCCTGAAGAGGCCAGTAGACCACCAGAGCTTCCCAAGGTAGGCCCAGGGAGGGCCTACGGGTTGTTGGCCATGGGAAAGTTTTGGTTTCAGCAGAAAATGCCCAGGAATTTTTGGCCTAAACATGGACCTGGATTTTGAGCCGGTTTCATTGCTGAATCCAAAACCGAAATTTGGTCGGGGTTGGAGTTGAAGGTTTGGTGTATTGACTCCACGGCCCTGGTAAGAGGTGTGATAACCCATGTTTCTTCATAGCACCTCCTAATTACGGGTCCTCTGTTGTACCATTTCTAGATGCTTCTGGACCCAATGGGTGGAATTGTCATGACCAATGATGGAAATGCTATTCTTAGAGAGGTATGTACCTGTATTCGTAAAACATGTTGGAGTGTCTCTTCCCAGTTCCATTTTTGGAGCAGTGCCACAAATTCCAGCTGATCTTTGCCTTCCTCTCACTTCATACCAGGGATCCTATGTGCTTATGTACCTTTCTTGAAATTTTATTTCTTCCACTACCTTCCTTGGGAGGTCCTTCTATATGTACTTCTTCTCTTCATGTGGAAGATATTTTCTGGTGGTGTTTCTTCTTCTACCTTTTTGATGCCTCATATTGTGATCACTTTGTTCTAGAACAGGGATTCTTTACCCAGTCCTCAGAACACACCCAGCCAGTTAGGTTTCCAGGATATCTACAATGAATATGCAGGAGGTAGATTTACATAGAATCCATGCAGATCCATCTCCTGCATATTCATTGTGGATATCCTGAAAACCTGACTGGCTGTGTGTGCTCCGAGGACTGGGTTGAGAATCCCTGTCCTAGAACATTCTCTTATGAATTTGGTTTGCTTCTTGTGCTTGATATATACCTTTTGAGATATTTAAATGGTTCCTCACGTTCCCGTCCCCTTCCTCTTCTTTAGGGATATATGTATTTAGGTCCTTTAGCCATAGATGGTAGACCTTGCACTGTTTTGACAGGATAGAGTTAGCCTACAGCAAAGGTTTTCAACCCAGTCCTCGGGGCACACCCAGCCATTTGGGGTTTTCAGGATATCCACATTGATTTCTGTTCCAACTACCTGGGTGTGCTCTGAGGACAGGGTTGAAAATCCTCTGGCCTACAGCCTTTGAGGTGTGCCCTCTGGAAAAAGGCACAGTATTCTATGTGTTTCCTACTTCAGTCATCACCAGATTAGTGAGGGCTGTCAGCTGCTGGGATCAGTTGAAGGTACAGGTTGTTTGCAATTGGTGCCTTAGTTGCTTCTTCACATGGATGTGAGATAAAACAAAAGCTTGGCTTGACCACCTTTTAGGAGGATAATGGCCTTAGGAATGTAATTTGAACTGTTGAGCTTTTTTTTCCTATACATCAGCAGGGGGCAAGAGTTTTTTTTACAGGTCTTTACATGTAAAAGAGAATTGTTCTACTCTTGAACAGTCCCTTCCTCTGCCCACCAGAAGATCTTCCCAGATGGGGACATAGTGTTAATGGAGAATAATTTAGTAGGCCTACAGACTACCAGGTTCTCCTTACTTGCACTGTGAATAAATCAGTCAGGTGGATCTCCACCTGGAATTGGACTTCAAGTTGTTCTGTCTGTACCCAAAATTGCTTATTCCTTGCGGTAATTTTTCTTCTGTGAATGGCTCGTGTAATGAGAGAGAAACCAAATTGTCCAGAATAAAATGCGAAGATGCTCAGAGCCATAGTTGAAGTTGGAAATGGCACTGTTGTACTATATAAAAAACATGTTGGGATAGTTTTCCTCAAGCTTTGTCCTTTTTCTTTTGGTACAGATTCAGGTTCAGCATCCAGCAGCAAAATCAATGATTGAGATCAGTCGGACACAAGATGAGGAGGTTGGAGATGGGACCACGTCTGTCATTATTCTTGGTAAGTGAATGAGGGTGGTTGTCTTTCATTATTGAACAGTATAAATGCTGCACATTAAGCAGGTTTATTCCCATCCTGTTCATAGTACTGCAGCATGCACGTGTTGAAAAAGTACAAAAAAAAAAAAAAGCACCTTCTATTACGTAGCTTCCCACTATTCCAGAACCTGTGGGATAGTTGTGTCCATCAACCAGCAGGTGAAGATAAAAAATACTGAGGAGCTGGACTAAATGCTAAGAGAGATGTCTCAGCTCAGTTTTTAGTTCTCTATCTCCACCTGCTGGTTGACGGACACACGTTTCAGCCTCTTGTTCTGAGTGCTTTGCTTCTGGTCCAGTTGGTCAGCTGGACCAGAGCTTTGCGGATGGCTTGAGTCTGCGGTCATATATAGAGGTCTTCAGATCCCAGTCTCTGGTGCCCTGTGAGTTTACTTCCTCCCTTTCTTCATCTCCCTTGTTTCCTGTGGAGCGCTCCCTTTCCAGAACTTTAAAAAGAAAAAGGTTTGCTGGAGAGCATGGGACAGAATATCAGTCCTAACTCTTTCTCATCTGTAGTAAGACTTGTAGAGACTGAGAGCTTGGGGAAGGGGCAGCCAGCAGTGGAAAGTCTGACTAAAGTTTGACTCAGAACCACTTGGAGGGTCGCAAGTTCTACTTGGTGCAGGGGAGAGATCCAGACTCACTGCTTGGGACACATTGTGCTGCTCTTGTGACAGTTGGGGTGAATGATGACTCTTGCAGAGGTATTTGAGCTGTATTCCTCTGTGGGGCCTGCCCACCGGTGTTGGGGTGTTGCATTGTGTGCAAGCCAGGAATTCTGTGGGGCTCAGGAAACGGCGGTGGTACATCTTCGGACTTAGTGCAGCATCTGAATATGTCAGAGTCTTCGGGCTCTCTGGCAGGGCCGGTGTGCAGTTTGATGCAGAAAGCACAGGAATGGATACCATTTTGTTGAGGCTGACTGGCAGTGAGGAACAGCGTCTGTCTGATCACGTGAGGATCACAGCCACCACTTGCTGCAGGGTGCTTCAGTTTCTCGCCTCGCTGCCCCTCTGGTTCCAAAGAGATCTCGTTTAGACCTCCAGGAATGGGCAGATGAGGCTATTTCTGCTTCTTCCTCCCTATCTGATGTGACCTTGGTTAGCGAGCTGTTTAAGGTAGTTGTGTTTATTCTGATTTTCTCCTTACTGCTTGTGTACGTAAATACTGAGGAGCTCAGTTTTTAGTTCTGTTCACCTGCTGGTTGATGGACACAACTATTCCACAGGTTCTGGAGTAGTGGGAATGACTAATGGAAAGAAGATGATCAGGTAAGACCTAATTTCTCCTTTTGCAACCCTAAGCTTCTGAGTCACAGATGTGTGGCTTGACTGATCCTGCTGTCCACAGAGAACACATGTTATGAATAAGCAACTGCACTTATCTGATTTCTGATGTCGTACTTGCCCACTTTTCTAGGTACTAGAAATTCTCTTTTAGTACTACCTTGTTTATTGTGATGATGCTGATGCTGGTCTCTGGTTTTGTAGCTGGAGAAATGTTGGCTGTTGCAGAGCAGTTCCTAGCACAACAGATACACCCCACTGTGATTATTAGTGCGTATCGGAAGGCTCTGGACGACATCATCACCACCCTGAAAGAAAACAGGTAGATGATTTTTCTTATGGGGGCTCTCGTGAAGCTACTCGTTTATTTAGAATCAGATTTTTATCGGCGTACGGATACGTAGACTGTAATCTGTATAGGGTGAAGATGAAAGGGGACAGAGTCAGAAATAACCTAAGGAAAAACTTCTTTGTGGGAAAGGTGGTGAATTCATGGAATGGACCTCCCAGTGGAGCTGGTGGTGGAGACAAAAACTATCTGAACTGAAGAAAGCCTGGGACAAGAATATAGGATCTCTAAGGGAGCGAAAAGAAGGGTAGATGGCATGGATGGGTAGACTGGATAGACCACATGGGCTTTATCTGCCTTCATTTTTCTATGTTTCTAATTATCTTAATGCCTCTAGCAGTGGTCCAGCCCTTAGAATGTGAGAACCCGTGACTTGATTTTTGGGCATGGATAACGTTCAAAGAATGTAAATAATTGCACCAGTTAATACATGAAACTATTTTTCTTACTGACTTGGGCTGATGATCCTATGGATGTAATGAAGTGGTCACAGTCAAATTCTTCCTGTACAGTTTTATTCTAAGCTATTTGCTTTCCCTTTCCTCAGCACATCAGTGGATGTGAATAACCGTGAGATGATGTTGAAAATCATCAACAGTGCCATTAACACCAAAGTGATCAGTCGCTGGTCTGACTTAGCTTGTAGCATTGCCCTCGATGCTGTGAAAACAGTCGAGTTGGAGGAAAACGGCCGAAAGGAAATTGACATTAAGAAATATGCTAAAGTAGAAAAGGTAAGCACACTCTTGTGCCTTTTTTTGTACAAGTAAAAGTAATATACCAATAAAAATCTCCATATCTAAATCTAAAGGGGATATGTGTGTTGTGGATCTTGATGTTTCAGCATATCACTCTATCTCTTGGGTTGATGTCATGCAATCCAGCCTTGAGCTTTTGTGCTTTTATACACGACTTCCATCTTGTTTGCTAGATTCCTGGAGGTATAATCGAAGATTCTTCTGTCTTGCGTGGAGTAATGATAAATAAAGACATCACTCATCCCAAGATGCGCAGGAATATCAAGAATCCACGCATTGTTCTACTGGACTGTTCACTGGAGTACAAGAAAGGAGAGAGCCAGGTACTGTGCTTAGGTTTTCTTGTGGGGGAGAGAGATTATTGAAAAGGTAAACGAGGGAGCATGGAGAGTGAGAAGGTGGCAACCTGTGTTCTGTGTGAGCTTTTTGTGTATAGTTTAGAGTTATGGAATGACTCTTACTCAGAGATGCTCTTCAATGGCTACCTGATATCAAAAGAGTTCAGAGAATTTGACTTGATATATCACTTAATACCAGTTTTAGGGGTAAATATCTTTATTAATTTTAAACTATAACAAACATCACCAAATCCATCCAACACCCCAACCCACCTCTAAACTCTTCCCCACAAAATCCACCCCCACCCCAGCCAGCAGAAACGAGCTTCATCATATGAAATAACGTACACTCAATGCACAATAAACTAACACAGTTAAACCTCTAAGTTATTAAGGAGTTCTGATCAGACCCGTGTGGACAAGGTGGCTAAATAAGCTGACCAGGTGCGCAGAAATTTCTTACGCACTTGGCTCGAATTAGTGTCCACAGATAAACATTCCATGTTTAGCAATTCATACATCTGATTCCACTATAACATTAAGGTGGGTGGATCTGATCAAATCCGCTGTTGCAATATAATACCAAAGTTGTTGTTTTTTTTAAGCGTTTACAGTAAAAATTACTTGATAAAAATATAAAAGAAAGAAAGATAATAAAAGTTCACAACAACCTACTTTACAGATTTTTACACTAATATTAAATCAATAGAACAAAGCAAAAAAAAAATCTAGTGAAAATTGATTTTAAAACTCCCGGTTTTTAATGCGTTGTGAAAAGCCCAAATAACTAGTCATAACTACTGACAGGTAGTGAGTTCCACAAGGAAGGTCCCATATAACTAAAAGCTCTTTTCCTTGTAGAAGTCAGTTTTTAACCATCTGAAGTGAAGGAAAATGTAATAAACAACCTTGAGAGGAATACAAAAAATGTGCTGGTGTTCTTAGATCAGCAGCAGCTTCTTCAGGTTGTGCTCAAGTCAGCAGTGTATTCTGATTTTTGTCAGACTTTTTAAACACATATGTGTACCTAGCTTAGTCACTACTAACTGGTTAATCTGAAGTGGCTTTCTGGATATATGGGTGTAACATAACAAAAGAGGGACCAGATAGGAGACTTAAGCGTATTCTTCTGGACAGACGGATATTGAGATCACCCGGGAGGAAGACTTTGCCCGCATCTTGCAGCTGGAGGAAGAGTACATACAGCAGATCTGTGAGGACATTATCCGGCTGAAACCAGATGTCATTTTCACTGAGAAAGGAGTCTCGGGTAAGAATGCAGACCTCTTTGTAAGTAGACCTTGTTTAGACTTCATTGTAATTCACAGGTGCATAAGCTGTTTCTGAATCCTAAAAAAAGAAGAAAAGTTTAAACTTCAGTGCAGTTTTTTTCTTGCTATATCTTGCTAGGGCTTGGAGCCTTTCTCTGTTTTCTGCTCAGTGTCTCTGCAGGTTTAAATGGTTTCCTTCACCTTTGAATGTCTGACACTTTAGTATTGGGTTTGATAATATGAGTGAGGCACAGCTATAGGTTTGGAAAAATCTGACTTGTCCTGTTGGCCATATTTAAGCAGGATGTTCAAGTATTTCTACTGAACCTTAAAATGCAGTTGGCAAAATTGATTGGGGTACGTAGCTACGGATAAGGAGCTAGATCACTATCTTGCAGGAGTCTGGCATCGCTGCCTTAATGGTGTGAGTTGTTCATATTGGTGATGTAGCAGGACATTGGCTTGTGACAGATGAAAGTTGTGGCTTAAAAGAAAAAAGCATTACCTGCTTGGTGAGAGGATGAAAGCTATATTGGATCATGTAGAACTTGTATGAACTGATGGCTGAAGACTGGTGCTCAGCACAGGGAAGGCATGTTGGTGCGTGGAGCACATCGGTGCGCACTGCTGTGAGAGTTCAAATGGCTGGAACATGTCACAAAAACAACCAAAATGTTCACCTGTTCAGTTGTACTTTGGTTAGTATGTTCTTACAGTTGGGGGTGTATATAATGATGCACTAAGGTGCATGTTTGTATGATGGAATATTTCGTCGGGCATATAATTATGCAAGAATATCAGGGAAACAACTTGCCATGTTTTTTTCCAGACTTGGCCCAGCATTACCTAATGAAGGCCAACATCACAGCCATTCGCAGAGTCAAGAAAACAGACAACAACCGAATTGCCAGGTAACAATACCTTGGGTCATGGTCTTGGGGTTTGCTGCAGCCCAGTGTGAATGAGATTTCAGCTTGCCTGGTTCTGTTTGTATTGAGCTATCTTTATAGTTACTTTGCTATAATACAACGTAGTCGGCAATCCTGATATGTTCCTGCTTTCTCAGGATTGGGGGATTGCTCTTCCACTCCCTCGGTCAAATGTGTCTTGTCTTGACTTGTCTTGTCTCCCTCAGGGCCTGTGGTGCTCGGATTGCCAGTCGCACAGATGAGCTTCGTGAAGAGGATGTGGGCACTGGAGCAGGACTTTTTGAAATTAAAAAAATAGGTGATGATTATTTCACCTTTATCACAGAGTGCAAGGATCCCAAAGCCTGCACCATCATTCTTCGGGGCGCTAGTAAAGAGATTCTTGCAGTAAGTCCCCCCCCACCCCCCAATGTTAATCTGTTGTCATTGTCTTGAGATTTTATCTCCTTGATATCCATGTGAATAAGGATGCCACAAATTATGGCTTTTATTCTGTGATCTTAATAACAATCCTCATACAGGTTTGTAAAGATCCTGGGGTTCTGAATCCAGTCCTCGGGACACAGCCAGCCAGTCAGGTTTTCAGAATACTCGTTATGAATATGCATGAGATTTGCATTAAATGGATGGAGTGCATGCTCATTTATCTCATGCATATTCATGGTGGGTATTCTGAAAACCTGACTTGGCTGGCTGTGTCTTGAGGACTGGATTGAAAACCCCTGGTATAGATGGCATGGCTTGGGTGTAACCTAGGTTTCAATATGTTAACTGTCTTCTCTGTAATGGTTTGCATTTAGCTCTTGCTTTTCTGTGCTAGTTCGGGGTGAATTCCCTTTGGTCTAAACTCTTATATACAACACTGTGTATGTCACTTTAGAAATGATATGTGGCAGCAGTAGTTTTACTTTTAACATTATGATCAGACTGCTTTTCCTGTTCTGTAGGAGGTGGAACGGAATCTTCAAGATGCCATGCAAGTGTGTCGTAATGTCCTGATTGACCCATATCTGGTACCAGGTGGAGGTGCCGTGGAGATGGCAGTGGCTCATGTTTTGACAGAAAAATCAAAAGCCATGACAGGAGTAGAACAGTGGCCCTACCGCGCAGTTGCTCAGGCCCTTGAAGTCATTCCAAGGACGCTGATCCAGAATTGTGGTGCCAGCACCATCCGTGTGTTGACCTCACTAAGAGTAAGGCCAGTTATATGTGACTTCTTAACCTGTGTGGCTGTGTTTGCCTGTTAGCCAGTCTTCATTGAGTTTCTGTAGCTTTGCCAAAGGCATCAAGAATGCTGAAAATATCAAAGTTATGAGTACAATCTGTTCTAAGCTAGAAAAGAGCAGTCATGTTAAATATTTTCTGCCCTCAAGTAGGTAGGACACCATAGGGGGAGGTTCATGAGACAGACAGCAGGCAGATTACCAAGACATATTAAGGGCAGGCTTGTTAGTGTTGTTAGTACCTGATTGATATGGTTTTCCTTTTTATTTTGCACAGGCAAAACATACCCAGGAAGGAAGTCAGACATGGGGAGTCAATGGAGAGACTGGTACATTGGCAGATATGAAGGAGTTGGGTATTTGGGAGCCTCTGGCTGTCAAGCAACAAACCTACAAGACAGCAGTTGAAGTAAGGAACCCTCCTGGCATGCAGCTCCTGCTAATGGCACAATCATACTCCTTTTCAAAGTTCATGCACTCTTTGGTAACATGCTTAATTAAATCAACAGGGCCAAACTTTGAAAATGTAGTGGTGGTGTAACAGGAAGGAGATAACATGGTTGCCAGGAGTTATGACCACCTGCTCCTGGAGGGTGCTTTTTAAAATGTATTTCCTTTTTGTTCTTTTTTTAAAAATTTTTTAAGAAGTTACATATTTTCAAGAACTTTGGCAAATGCTTAGTCTAGCAGTTCTTTCTGCTAGCATGTCCTGTTAGGGGGGGGGGGGTTATCTCCTGGAGGAGTGGGGGGAATGAGACTTAGCCATGTCAGGAAGGTGATGTGCCCTAGGAATCACCGTTTCATGTGCAGTGCTACATGAGTTGTTGACTAAGAACTGGAACTGTATTAATCTCTGCTCAATCACGTGGCTAAATTTTTCCATTATATAGTAAATGTAAGCCAGCAGGGTGCATTCTAGTGACTGGGATGTGAGCTGTGTGTTCAGAACAGTAACAGTGTTAGTGTTAATCTGTCTAGAGAGGGAGCAGTGATGTGTGTTGCTAAGCTCATGGGTCTTTCTGCTTCCAGACTGCTATTCTGCTCCTTCGAATTGACGATATTGTCTCTGGTCACAAGAAGAAAGGTGATGAACAAAATAGACCTGCTCCAGAGCCGGCCCAGGACTGATGGGATGTGGGAAAGATGAGGAAGATGTGCACACTGAGTCCAGAAAGGAGTGCAGTACTGACTTGGTCTGCTGCTTTACCTTTGGCCTTTTCCATGCTGTGTTCAGGCAGGGGCGATGTGTTCAAGTATTTATTACTAGGCATGAGATTTTGGAAGGTCCTAGGTGGAGATGGGTTTTCTGATGCATTAGATCTGCTCTACTCCTGTTTGCTTTCAACAATAAACACCTGTTAATTTTGAACCTGTGATTTGTTCTTTTTTTGTGAGGTGGGAGAGGGGTTCCTTCCTGCTTGTATAACAGACAAGTTACCAGAGCACCAGCTGCTGTTTGGTTTTCTGTTGATACCTGTGCAAGATCCATCCTTCATGATACATTTTGACTTCGTGTGTTAGAAATGTTGGACAAAAGATTCCACCCGTGTACACCTAGTAAACCTAACAGTATTTCATGGTATTATGAAGTACACTAAGGACACATAAGTGCTTAACTCCTGCTGAACAATAAGGCCATATGTATATGCCCATGCACTGCATTTAGCGAGAACGGAGGACACCGGACTAAGCTTCCAGCAGAACTAGGAACTAAAACTATCAGTGGCCTCTGGGAGGGAGAGAGAGAAGAGCACAGATGAAGTAAGATCTGTGATAGCACAATAGGCAGCTACAGGTGGCAGTCTTATATTCTGCCTTTCTGTTATACTGTGCCCTCATTGTCCACTTTTTCTATATAATACACCTTTCCTTTTCCTCCTAAACCATTCCAGACCTGGATTTTTGTCACCCTGCCAGCAGAAGGAAGTAGAATACAACTCTTACAGTGGTTCAGCCCTGGAACTTGCCAGTATTCTGTCTCCAGCGATAGTGCCAGCTTAGCCTGGTGCAGCAAAATAGTTGGTTATCTCAGTCTGCAGACCCTGATTGAGCTAATAGAGCAGTAAGCTTCCAGGGGGTGGACCTTCAGGTCTCTCCCTGGTAAGTGAGCCCTGCCAGGGTTGGCGAGAGGAGGTTGGTAAGATTTCCAGTGCCCTCCCTTTTTTTTTTTTTTGTCTGGCTCCATGTTTAACTGTTATCTGTGGGGCTTAAAGTTTGGGGGAGTTGGAAGTAATGAGGTGGTGAATAGAGAGTGCTTCGTGCCTGATTGTGCTCAGCAATGTGGTGCCTGCAGTAGTGCAATCAGCTCCTGCCCCTCGAATGATGGCGGAACAGTGTTGGCCGAAAATGTGTAGGCAACTTTCCTTGGTCCACAAGATGGTCTCTTCCTGCTTGACTGCAGATCACATGCTGGTGGGAACAGTGGCTGCTGTACTTTTTTTGTTCTTCTGTTTTGTTATTTTTTTCCCCTCTGTGGCCCTGATTGTGTTTTCTACGGAATAGAGGATAATGCTTTCCTAGTCATTCTGGTGGCTCCAGACTGGCCTTGGTGGCTATAATATATTAACTTTGTCAGGCTGTTGGCAAGTGTTTTGAGATCTAAATGTGCAAAAGATGGTGAAATGTCCAGAATCCATCTCCATATTAAACTTGGACAAACGCTCTGATGAGTAGAAAGAATGAGTGAGAATCCACCGCTACCAAAAGGGAAAGAAGCAACAGAATTTGAGAAGGAGGAGAAAAAAAATTCTTCAAGCAAATGAGGAAAAACTGGGAAATACAAAGGATTACTTCAGGAGCCATTTGTCGTTTAAAAGCAGACACGTGAAAGGTTTCAGTTCACCTCTTCTTAATCAAAGGATATGATAGTTGAAGCTCAGGATAGGTTATTGTGGCAAGATGTTTTACAGCAAGCATTGAAAAACTGGTACAACAGACATCTCTAGATTCTGTAAGAAAGCGCTACAAACTTACTGGCAGTAGCTGGCTGTGAAATTTTGATGGCACGAGAAAGTGGCTTGTCTCATTCATTGAAAACATTACAAGCTCTAGAACATCACTGAAAAGCACTGGGATTATGACCCTAAGAATGATGGGAATGAAGAGGTTATGATTTATTTAAGTGTTGCTTGCATCACATAAGTGCATGAAGTGCTACTAAGCAGTGTACAATAAGCATGGAAAGCTAGAAAGGAAATACACAGTTGAAGGAAAAGAAGAGGACAGATTGAGGTATCAAACAACACAAGCTTGGTGGGGAAAACCCTAAGGAGAGGTTGAATAGTTTTAAGCTGAGTTTTGAACTTCTTCAGGGATGGTTCTACACACAGCTGTAGATTGTATCAAATGATAGCCTTGAGTGGAAGGCCAATGAGGGAATTACAGGAGTTGATTCATGAGATCAGAAGTGCCAATCGGAACACAAAATGGTGGCAACCAAAGACTTGAGTGCATTAATGACACATGACATAAAAGAACTATTTAAGGGAACTGATAATGCAGTTAAAAAAAAAGGGGTGAGAATGGACCTTAATGTGCAAGACACAGCATCATGGTATGAAATTTATTGTCCAGAAGGAGTACTGAGGGATAGTGTGTGGGGGTTAGGAAGTTGCATGGCCTCACATTTGGTAGTGTTAAGGAACAGGCGATGTGAGCAGCAGTCGAAGAAGAGACAACAAAATCTCAATGTCTGCAGAGCAGTAGGGGCTTCCACCTAAGGACTGGATTACAAAAAAGAGGATGGCAAGGAAAATATTGAAGGGGAGATATGATAGAGGTCTATAAAAAAAAATGAGTGGAGTGGAACGGGTAGACATGAATCGCTTGTTTACTCTTTCCAAAAATACTAGGACTAGGGTGCACGCAATGAAGCTACAAAGTAGTAAATTTAAAATGAATCGGAGAAAATATTTCTTCACTCAACGTGTAACTAAACTCTGGAATTTGTTAAAGCAGTTGGGATTTTAAAAAGGTTTGGATAGCTTCCTAAAAGAAACATCCATAAGCCATTATTAAGATGGACTTGGGGGAAATCCACTGCTTATTTCTAGGATGAGCAGCATAAAATGTATTGCACTGTTTTGGAATCTTGCCAGGTACTTGTGACCTGGATTGGCCACTGTTGGAAACAGGATGCTGACTTGATGGACCTTCGGTCTGTCCCAGTATGGCAATACTTATGTAAGAGGGCTGTTGCAAGAACCAATCACTGAGGAACACTGTGAGGAGTGGAGTAAGATTGAGACAAGTAATTTGTATGATCTATGAGGAAATGGGACATGGTGGTAAAAGACAAACAGAACAGTATTGATCATGGAGGTGCCAATTCCAAGCAATTAACTCTGAATTATGTCGAGAAAGAAAAGAAGGACCAAGAAAATGGGAAACTTTCCTATTTTTGTGCTACATTTGTTTTTGTGTGCAGGCCTGATTGAAAGGAATTTTCAAGTATACCGGACTTGGCAAATGCTTTTATGATACTATGTAAGCCACATTGAGCCTGCAAATAGGTGGGAAAATGTGGGATACAAATGTAACAAATAAATAGCCTATACAAATAACACGAACTCCAGAAGGAAGCTGTGTTTGGCATGATGTGGCTGGAGGAGACAGGAAGACCTGAATAGGTATACACTAGAGGAAAGAAGGGGCAGGGAAGATATGATACAGACATGTAAATACTTGCAATGTATTAATATAGAAACAAATCTCTTCCAGAGAAGGGGAAACGGTAAAACTAGAGGACATGAATTGAGGTTGCGGGATGGTAGACTTAGGAGTAATGTGAGGAAATTCTTTTTCACAGAGAAGGGTGGTAGATGCCTGCAATGCCCTCCTGAGGGTGGTGGTAGAGACAAAAATGGTGAAGAAATTCATAAAGGCATGGGATGAACACAAGAGGATCTTAATTAGAAAATGGATGGTTAAACCCCCCCCCCCCCCCCCAAAAAAAAAAAAACTTAAATGGCTGAATGTCTGTGGATGTGACGAGAAGCGCTTAAATGGCGATTTTGGCTGTGATGAACTAAGGCCAATGGATATGGCAATGCAGTTTAGGATGGCTAGAAAGGACTTTGACAACAACTTCGGTGGCTGGAACTTGAGGACAGTACTAGACAGACTTTTACAATCTGTGTCCCGCAAATAACAAAAATGAATTCAGATAGGGTTGAGCGGGCTTTGATGACAACTCTAGTAGTTGGAATTTAAGGACAGAGACAGGTGGACTTCTGCGGTGTATGTCCCAGAAGTGGCAAAAGAAAGACAATGGTCAAGTATTTTATATCACATTAAGGGGTATGTTTACTAAAGTGCGTTAGTGTTTTTAACATACCTGTAAATTGAAGGCGCGTTAAAATGCTAACGCACCTATACATTTCCATGGCGATTTAGCGTTTAACGCATGTAAACCATTTACGTGTGTAAAAAACACGTGCCCATAGCGCTGCTTAGTAAACATAGGCGACAGTGTTGGCTTAATCATGAATTGATGATGAGTGTGACTGTTGGGCAGACTGGATGGATGTTGAGGTCTTTATCTGCTGTCATTTACTATGTTACTGTAGTGTACATGGATGGTTGTGGTACAGCTTTTCAGGACAGGTATGCTGTTAATGCTGATTTCTTTCATGGTTATAGACAAGCTATGCCTATTTAAAAAGGTCAGTGATGAACAGCATATAAAAATAAAAAAATCAAGGTAAATGATCAGAATTAAATTGCATAAGTTAGTCTGCCAAAACAGACTTATTTCCCCAATACTTTGTATTCTGGAATAGGTGGTAGACTGCGTTCCTGGGTATCTCTACTGGCTTGACTTCTGCCAGGGAAAGCAGGGGGCAACAGGAGAGGTCGCACAGGGCCTTGCGCCTCCAGGGGCCCCATGGCGCTTCCGCTCCCTGCCATTCGATCCTCAGCTTTCGTTCCAGCCACCCTGCATTTAAAAAGTTGCAGTGGCATCAGCATTGGTGAAAAAGCAGGCTCGCTTCTAGCCTTCCCTTCTCTCTCTTAGCGTGCACTGTGCCACCTTTCTCTGATGCAATTTCATCTCTCAGCGTGCACTGTGCCACCTTTCTCTGATGCAATTTCCGGTTTCTGCGAAGGCTGCACAGTGCACACTGAAAGGGAAGGTTAGAGGCAAGCCTGCTTTTTCGCTGACGCCACTGCGACTTTTTAAATGCGGGGCGGCTGGAAGGAAAGGAGGGCTGTGGAAAACTGAGGGCCCAGGTGGGCCTGGGGTTGGGAACTGAAACCTCGGGGCTGAAAAGAGGCAAGCAAAACTTGGCCACCTTTAAATCTAGACTGAAAGCCCACCTCTTTAACATTGCTTTTGACTCGTAACCACTTGTAACCACTCGCCTCCACCTACTCTCCTCTCTTCCTTCCCGTTCACATTAATTGATTTGATTTGCTTACTTTATTTTTTGTCTATTAGATTGTAAGCTCTTTGAGCAGGGATTGTCTTTCTTCTATGTTTGTGCAGTGCTGTGTATGCCTTGTAGCGCTATAGAAATGCTAAATAGTAGTAGTAGGGTAAGTTGGGGGCTGAGGCAAGTCACAGCATGGAGGGGAGGGCAGAGGAGAATCGCTGGAAATGAATGGGAGGGCAGGGGACAGAGGAGAATCACTGGATGTGGATGAGAGGGGAGGACGGGGCAAAGGAGAATCGCTGGACATGGAGGGCAGAGGAGAATCGCTGGAGATGGGTGGGGAGGGCAGGGGAGAGTGGAGAGTTGTAGGATAATGGATGGATGGAGGGGAGAGCAGGATAAATGCTGGACATGGATGGAGGTGAGGGAAGACAGGAAGGAGATGTACATGGATGGAGGGGCGCAAGGAGACATGCTGGACATGGATGGAGTGGAGGCCATGAAAGAGGAGAAATGTTGGCAGGAAGAAAAGACAGGAAGGAGATTCATATGAATGGAGGGGAAAGGAGAGGAGAAATGCTGGACATGGATGGAGGGGAGGGAAGACAGAGGAAGTAGATGCACATGGATAGAGGAGAGGGGGAGAGGAGAAATGCTGGACATGGATGGAGGGGAGAGAAGACAGGAAGTAGATGCACATGGATTTAGGGGAGAGGAGAAATTCTGGACACGGATGGAGGAGAGAGGAGAGTTGAAACGCTGGATATGGATGGAGGGGAGGGAAGAAAGAGGAAGGAGATGCATACTAGCGGAGATGAGGGGAAGGGAAAAGAGGAGAAAAACTGCACATGGCTGGAGAAAATAGGCAAAAGCTAGATCCACTCTATACCTCCTCCAGTCAAGTCCACGGAGGACCCAGCTTTTACCTATGGATGTAGGGCAAGAAAGGAGGAAAGTAAAGAAATAAATGGAAAGGAAGCCCAGGAAGTGGAGTTAAGGGAGCAGATAGAGAGCAGCAGAATCAGAGACTAGGACCAACATGATCCGAAAAACAAAGTCACAAGACAACAAAGGTAGAAAAAATCATTTTATTTTCATTTTAGTGTTTGGAATATGTCAAGTTTGAGAATTTACATATGCTGTCTTATTTTGCAATGTATAGCAATGTTCTGTTTTTCTGGTATTGTGCTGCATGCAGAGTCTGTATGCTAATTTGGTTTGTGTCATTTTGGGTATACTGGAGCTGTAACAGTTTACAGAAATTATTTATAATGGAAAAAAATCCAAGTTATTTTTCTTCTCCTGTGCTGGTGTAATATTTTCAATGATTACTGTTTATATGCGCCATGGCTGGTGAAAGGGTGTGGCTAAATATGCCAACATTGTCCAATTCAGCACACTATTAGCAGCCAAGTTCATACAAAGTTAATTATGTTCAGTGGAAAATAAATCTGTTGGCTCAGGCAGCTTGCTATCTGAATATTCAATCACTGTTTCATTATTGCTATCAAGTATTACATATTAAGGGAATTCATTTTAATTCATTTATGCAGTCTTTACATGCACATGGTTTTGCTTTTTAAACCCCAAAGTTTCCTAGTATAGCATTTTTCATGTTTGAATTAGTTTTTGTATACAAGTTTTGCTTGATTTGTCTTTATTTGAAATAAAAGAAAATGTTTAAAAACATATCTTGTCAACAAGGGGTGGGGTGGGGCTGAGGGAGCAGTGAATTGGTCTGCACAGGGCCCCCCAGTTGCTGAGGGAAGAGGTTTGGAAGAGGAAGACCGCCTGTGGCTGGATCTTTAAAATGTATCTTTACAGTAGCACCTAGTCCATTTAAGGCTTTTTAAAAGCTAAGATTTCATGATTTAAATTGGGTCTTAGAAACTAATTGGGAAAAGCGGTGAAGAGATTTCTTTTTCAACTTTGGCCAGCGCTGCTTCTGAAGCTATGATCTGATGCATTTCTGCTCCTATTGTCTGTTATTAAATCAGAAATCAACCCGTAGACATAACCTAGATGTGAAATGACTAGAGCCTGGCAGTGGTGTTTCCAGGCTTTTGACACACCGTATTGCACATTTGCACTCATAGGAGCCAACTTTTCAAAACTATTGGGGGTGCTAAGCCCAGTGCAAATAACGCTTCCTTGGCCACATTTCTCAATATTGGCCCCACAGAGTCGGCTCCTATGATTGCAATGATAGTAGCTTCCGTGCAGACAGAGCCCCTCGCCCTGTTGTCTAGTATTCTTTCCTTTCGTCGGCTGACAGCTTAGCTCCGCCTCCTCTGAGCTCAGCCTCCCCTTTAAGAGAGCAGCACCTCTGCCCCTTTAAAACTTTCCTGAGTCAGCTGCTCGGTCACATGAGTCCCTACCGGGCTGCCTGGACCCGAGGAGCAGCGAGGGAAAGTGATCGGGATGTGGTTCGTGCGCCGACTTTTGTTTCTCTTACTGCAAGTGAGCCTGTGCTGGGGGGGCTCCGAGCCCTACAGGAGGGAGGTGAGTGCAGGGCTACTACGGATCCGAGTAGTTTTCCTTCCTACCCACCCTAAAACTTGTAGCACTGAGGCACAAACAGTGGTCTCTTAGTACTGCTGCAGATCAGAAACTGAAAACCCTTCTCATCCGACCCCCAACACCTTCAGCAAGGCACAATTTAAGATTAACATCCCCCACCCACCACACACACACACACTGATGGGGTAGCATCCCTAATCTCTTTCGGCCTTACAGTGAGAATCTTCCTCGGATCTCGTCCCAGTCCCACTACCAGCTAAAATGAAAGAGCTGAGGATTCCCATTCCACCAACCTGTACCTCCTCTGTAATACTCTAGCAGTAAAAGCGAGGGGAATTGCCAGTTCTAAAGTATAGCCTGAGCTGAGGTGGGACCTCCCTGACAGCAGTATCCTGGGTATAGCCCTTATCAGAGCTGTTTATTTTATCCATAAATGATAATGCTTGTAGCCCTCAACAGCCCTCCTGGGCAGACTATAGCTATGTTTTTCTTCCTTCAATTACTTTGTTGCTGTGTTTCTATACTCTGCTTTGTACAAGGTTGATTCGTTGGACTCCATGTGCAGTACCTTACTCTACCTTTCCTTTGTTTCTTTTTTAAGTTCTAACACCAGTTTTAAACAGTGAAAGTTGACTAGGAGGTACTGAACCTGGATCAGGTTTGCTGTAGATTGTGAGTTGGTTAAGATGCCACAGTAAGGGAGTAACTGGGGGGAAATGACCCAAAATCCGAAGTTTCACAAGATCATACCCTAACCAGCTCTAATCTCTGGTGAGGTTTAGTGGATGAGAAAGCGAAAGCCCAGCCAAGTATTCTGTGAGAACTTGGGGCATTTCCTATGAAATAGGGAGAGGTCTGCTGACATGCACTAAAAATAAAATCTAAGCAAGTTTTGGAAATTTTCAGAGGTACAGCTGAAGCTCTGGGTCTTGGTTTATATCTTCCCCTTAGTGAAGGAGGGTCTTCTCCAACGATTCCCAGAAATTATAATTCAATAAATATTAGAAAAAGGTATTTTGATGCAAGGCTTTTGAAGTATTGTGTATTGCTGAGCTCCTTTTGTGGCAAGATTCAGAAAGCAGCATAGATAATTCTCCTGTGATACCTGGAAGGGGGCCTCTCCTCTGCATTCACACCGTCAGCACATGATTTCTCTTGAGCAACTCTGTTTACTGAATTCTCAGTGACTTCAATGGTTTATTCAACTTGATGTACTGTGTTCTGTAACAGATAATTGCCTGTACCTTTAATTTAAGGTTGTGCCCTTGAACTACCAAGTTTATTAAAAATTTAATATATTGCCCATGGGAATGACCTTCTGAGCAGTTTACAATCCTATATAATAAAACGCACCTCCAACATTCTGAAGCTGACTGCATGGCTGAGGCATTCCTGCTCTCTATCTATCTCCTGAATTGACATCACGTACTTCCGGGTTCATCACAAGCAGAAGTGACCAACCACACGAGATTTCTCGGCTTCAGAATGTTGGAGGTGCATTCTATTAAATAGGATTGGTCAGTTCCTTGAAGCACAGCCAGAGCTCAGCGTCCTGCACAGTAATGCTCAGACACCAGAGAGAGAGGGGGGGACCCTGACAACAGAGGGGGGGGGGGGGTATCTCTGTCACACACACACTCTCTCTCTCTCTCTCTCTCTCTCTCTCACTCACACAGTCAATGTCTTTTTCTCACTCTCACACACTCTCTCACCATAGGAGCCAACTTTTCAAAATTATTGGGGGTGCTAAGCCCAGTGGAAATAACCCTTCCCTGGACTCATACAAGGAAATTCTCAATATTGGGGGTGCTCAAGCACCCACAGCTCCCACAGAGTCGGCTCCTATGTGTCTCACACTGTATCACATTCACTCTCTATGTGTCACACAGACATTCACACACTCTCTTGGTCTCATACACTCAGTCTCACAGAGAGTCTGTGTCTCACACACACTCTCTCTTTCGCACACACTGTATCTGTGTGAAACACACTCTCTCTCTCTCACACTGTGTCTCACATACGCACTTGCACACACTCTCATTCTCACACACACACTCTCTCACAGACACACACACTCGCACATTCACTCTCTCTCTCTCTCACAGACAGTCACTCTCATATACACTCTCTCAAACATACACACTCCGAGGAAAACCTTGCTAGCGCCCGTTTCATTTGTGTCAGAAACGGGCCTTTTTTACTAGTACAATAATAAAAACATAAGAAAAGAACACCAAAAATCAAAATAGGAATGAACAAAAGATCATAGATATACAATATGGTTGGTTCTATGTTGTTTGTTTTTATATCATCTCATATCATAACGTATCATATCGGTGCTAATCAGTTGGGCCCCATCCAATGGGCCAATGAACATTTAAGGAGAAAAATAACATATATATTGTAATAGAATCCTTGTAATTCTATTCTATTAGGTTATTTCTATTCCATCTTTAGCCATGTAGTGCAAAGTGGATTACAGTGATAAGGGACTTCTAATCAGAAGGAATTTACAAAAATCAATCATACAGTAGAAATTTAAAAAAAGGAAAAATGAAAACCAGCAGATCAGATTATTGATTTAACAACAAGTAAGTTTTCAATGCCTTTCAACAGGAAGCTTATTCTAGTTTCTAGTCCCTTGAAATCCAAACAAGCGTTCCTAATATACCTTTCCTTTGAGTTCATACCTTTTACAGACAGAATATCCAATGTCTGTTTTTTTTCCTACTTCTCAAATGATTGCAAGCGTTTGTAAATTGAAGGAACCCTCCCACTGATTCTGAACTCAGACTATAAAAGCTTTTATATACTAAATATGCAATTTTTAAATGAATTCAAGATTCCAATTTTAGCCAGTGTAGCCTGTTCAAAAGTGGACTAGCTTCATGAAATTTTCCTAAATTAAAAATTAATCTTGCAGAAGTATTTAATAATAATTGGAATCTCTTCTTCTTTTAACTATACATTGAACAATACAAAGAATTACAGTAATCTAGGTGTGGTAACAGGATTGCTTGGGCTGTTCTAAAACTTGATGGGGTCATTGTAGATCGAACTGCTGTTAATCTACACAGATTGAAAAAAAATTGGTTTAACCAATTCTTTCACTTGATTTTCAAGCCACTTTGAGCCTGCAAAGAGGTGGGATAAGGTGGGATACAAATGCAACAAATAAATAAACTGTCAGTCTAGAATCTAAAATTATCCCCAGTACCTGTTGATTTAGTGTTTATTTATTTTGGTGCATTTCTACCCCACATGTTCCTTTAGTTTCCTGTAATAGTCTCTTTCAGACCACATGTCAGTTCCTTGTGTCTTAAGGAACTAATCTATTGGCTTGCCTTGTTAATCTGTGCATGCTGGGCTAGTTGCCCCCTCCCCACCCTTCTCTTTCCATTGGGTCTGTAAGAGTTAGTCTGCAGCATGCTCCTCTGTGAATTGAATCTGACTATGCTGTACTTTGTTGTATGATTGATCCCTTTCAAGCTACTGTGACTCTATTAAGATTTAATCAGTGTAAAAGTATAAACAGCATTACTCTCAGCATGTTGCTGAGTTCCTCCCAGCTTCTCTCTTGTATGGAGAGAGAGCTGGTTGAGAACAGACTCCCAGTTTGCAAGGCAAAAACTCTTGTCTAGCCCATCTGAACTGTAAGTTTTCCATTGTTTAATTTAGTCCGTTAAAGAAGATTTTGGTTCAAGAGTTCCAAGTCTTCTCATAATGATGTTCTGTACTGTGATTTAAATGGCATGCCATTCGTGCCAGGCTATTGAAAGGGCAGAACATACTGTTTTTCCTGACAGGTATAACAAAGTGATATGAGTAAAAAAAATTACATCAAACTATTTAGAGAAAGAAGAATGCCATTACAGTTATAGGAAAAGAAATATAGACTAAGCCATTCAGCTCCCAGCAGTCCATTTATCTGGCTGGAACCATGTGTTCAGTTAATAATTCTCAATTTATAGGAGTGGCAGTGGAGGACAATGACCTTGGAGAGCTTGCCGTCTGAACATCCTGCAGTTCTTTTAGTGTCCCTGGCAATCTCAGCTTTTGAGTCTTCATTTGACTTATCAAAATGAGTTCTGAAGGTTTTTGTGGTAGTGTGTTCTTTAAGAGACAGACCTTTGCTCAAGCTAAAATTCCTGGACGTGGTCTGAGGAAGACCATCTGAACCTACTTCTCTAAGGGCTGCTAGCGGATTCCCACATGGTATTGCCGATGGAGTCCATTCAAAGTGAACGGGCTTTGCTGGCATTACCGCACCAGGAGCCGCTAGTGTGGCTTGATAAGAGACCCATATACATGAATAAATCATAAGGCATATCTCAGGCTAAACTCATCATCAACCTAAAAAAAACCTCCTTCAAATTTATTCAGACAACTTTTCACAAAGGGAAAACTTCTTTTGACTTAGCTTTTATATGCTGGATGGTCTCACGTCTGTTCTCTTATCTCCCGTGTATAGACGTGAGACCATCCAGAAATAAGCAGTGGATTTTCTAGGATAAGCAGCATAAAATGTATTGTACTGTTTTGGGATCTTGCCAGGTACTTGTGACCTGGATTGGCCACTTGATGGACCTTAGGTGTGTCCCAGTGTGGCAACACTTATGTTCTTATGTCGCCTTGTGTTCCAGATAACACAGGATCTAATAAAGGAGCCCTAGTGTCTAAATCTCATACCCGATATCGCCCTTGGCTGGTTGTGTGTTGATCTGCTGGAATGCCTCCTCTGTAAAGGATGTAGTTTGGACACTAAACCTGGATGTCTTCTGTCCTGTTTCTCAGGTGCATCTAGATGCCGTCTCTGGTCCCAACAGCTCAGTGTCGAACCTGCTGCATGTAAGGGCAGTGGGCTACAGCGACACAATCCACTATGTGTGGGGCACACTGGGAGCCCCCACCGTATTGCTGGTGTACAGCAATAGCAGTAAGAGCACCTTGAACGTCAACTGGACAAAGCTGTTCTCCCCCTTTCCCTCGGGGGCCGTCCGTATCGAGCCGGCAGAGAGCATCTTGTATTCCACAGCTATCGCCTTCACAAAGGTAAGAGGCAGGAACAAGAACATGGTTCTCCTTCCTTCGGAAATCACGGGGCTGATCTTCCATTAAGGGTATGGGAGAGACGTTACATTCCCAGAGGTGGCTGCATGTTTAATTTTAATGATGGTAGGAGGCACGGACACTGGTTTTAAAATGTGAATGGTCACTACTTCTACAGCTGTAGGAACATGGAAGGCCCCCCTCTTTTTTTTTTTTAATTTCATTTTATTTTTTCATCTATTTCAAATTAACAGTCGAGCAAGCAACTTGTACAGAAAGTCATCCAGATACATATGGGAGGCCCTTTTAATATTTGGTTGGTGGGAGGATCTCGTGTCCTGGCTGTCACCTCTTCTCCCTTTACAGATCTTCGAATATGATGACAGTAACAACACTGCAAACTTCTCTGGTGCCCCTGAAAGCGCTTTCTACCCTGCATATAACCTGGCAGACTTTGTCTGGGGCGATGTGAGCAAGACCCTGAACACCACAGCCCTGAGCGCAGAGTTCCAGGGTGTGAATGCATCCGACCCGGCGAAACACTTTCAGAACGGAAGCGTTTCCTTCCGGGTGAGCAAAGGCGTTGGGGGACACCTCAGTGTTCCCTCTTTTTCTTAGTTCACTTGAGCCTTCTGGTAAGCCGCCTACGACGTTTAAATAGCCAAAGTAGAGGTATTGAGAGGCAGGAGGGAAACAGTGGAAAGATTCTGAAGTTTTTTTTGGTTTGTTTTTTAATTTAGAGCTTTAAGTACTCTGCACCAGGATTTTCAGGAATGAGCTAATATTTTTAGCTGACCTCTGAGACGGTTCATGAAAAGGTTAGAAGAGGAGGAGGTGGCTCTTCAGAGAATAGGGAGAAGGATTTAAATTTACAGAGAAAAATGTTTTTCCCAGGCTGAAGCTATACAATGCTTTATTATAGAATAATAGAACTGGGGGAAATTATTGGCTTAAAAGTTCTCTTACAAAGTTGCGGTAAAAAGTAGCCATAGTCCACCCCTTTGCCTGGGTCTTTCCCACGTGCTAAGGTCATTTTTACTGCAGTCAGAAAATAGCTGACTTTCCATTTTCTCAATTAATGACTACACACTATGCTAATCTTGCCGATAGCACATGGCCATTACCAAAAATTAGGTGGTGGTAAGTTGCTCACTATTTTATAGGTGGAAAGGGCTCATGCACTAATCAACATGCGGCTATGTAGATGTACTAATGGATTAGCGCAGAGACCCCCGTTCTTTGCACACACACACCCCCAGCCAAGCCCCCCTCCGTAAAAAAAATGTAAAAATATTTTTTAGTGTGTGGTTTGCACATTTCACATTCTTAGCACGGGATGCCTCAATGCATCCCGTGTTAAGTCCTGCTTAGTAAAGGAAACCCTTAGTCATTAAGGTTGCACCTCTGGTGTTTAGTTCCCACAGTCTCTTTGCTGTTCCTGTCACTCTGTCACTTTTATAGGGCAGATTCAAAGTGAAAATGGGACAAAGTATCCTGTCCTTGAATTCTGCTCTGAAAATGTAACCGTTTTCAATTATGGAGCTGCTTTCATTGTATAGTGCTGTTGGCTTTTGCAGCTACTATGTAAGTGAATTGGGGAAGGGGGGGTCCCTGCCACAAAAAAACACATTGAGTGAACAGAGGGATCGATTTCTGAAGATCACATGGTGAGGGAGTGGTTGGGGGTAGGAGAGGATTACCCTCTGCTGGAACTGCCATGCCACCCCAAAGTGACAGCGGAGGAATAACCGAATGGATAGACTGAGAACCAGAGAATCCAGGGTTCAAATCCCAGTGCTGTTCCTTGTAACCTTGGGTAAACTATTTAACCCTCCACTGCCTCTGAGACCAGCTTCAATAGTGAACCCTCCAGGAACAAGGAAACTATCTCCTTTGTCTGAATGTAACGTGCCTTGAACATACTACTAAAAAAAATGAGTTAAATCTCTCCCCTTCCCATTCAGGGCCTTTTTTTTTTTTTTTCTTTAAATTGAGCTTGACCGTGCAGCCTTGAAGGGGTTGCCATTTTTTTGATCTTCTCCTCACTCGTAGGTCTCCGCGTACAAAGAGGGCAGTCGTGATCTCCTCCCACCTCACCTCCTTTACACCGCCAACTGCTCCAAGGTGGAGTTTGTGATGGCCGAGGTGGCCCCTCGAGGCAAGAAATCTCGATTTGTGCTGGAGATGGTGACCCTAGAGAAGAAGAATGGGCAGAAGAGGACAGATTCTGTCTGGAGCATCGATGATGAGTACACCCCTACAATTTTTGAGGTAATGGGGAGGGGCAGGGGTATTCTGCATAGTGAGTCTGCTGCTTGGCAATACCCTCTCTGTCCTGTTAAAGTGACACCCTGGGGGATAGTGAGGAGGGAACAGTGTGAACACCTTCTTGTGAAGAAAGACTAAGAAGGCTGGGGCTTTTCAGCTTGGAGAAGAGACGGCTGAGGGGAGACATGATAGAGGTATATAAAATAATGAGTGGAGTGGAACAGGTGGATGTGAAGTGTCTGTTCACACTTTTTCCAAAAATACTAGGACTAGGGGGCATGCGATGAAACTACAGTGTAGTAAATTTAAAACAAATAGGAGAAAAGTTTTCTTCACCCAACGCATAATTAAACTCTGGAATTTGTTGCCGGAGAACGTAGTGAAGGCGGTTAGCTTGGCAGAGTTTAAAAAGGGGTTGGATGGTTTCCTAAAGGACAAAACCATAGACCGCTACTAAATGGACTTGGGAAAAATCCACAATTTCGGGAATAACTTGTATAAAATGTTTGTACATTTGGGTAGCTTGCCAGGTGCCCTTGACCTGGATTGGCCGCTGTTGGGGACAGGATGCTGGGCTCGATGGACCTTTGGTCTTTTCCCAGTATGGCATTACTTATGTACTGTCCTCCCTCACAGCTGAGGATGGGAGCAGGCGAATGTAATAGATTTCATGGGAACCTACCTGCCAAAATGATCAGCATGTTCCAGGGAGAGAAACTCACAGTAACACTTAGAGCCACTAAAAAAATTAACTGGCTTGTTTGTTTCTTGGCTGTGTTGCATCCTCCCATGCATTATTCTTAAGCCTCCTTTTTTTGTCCTGGCAGATTTTGTAACTTTTTTTTTTTTTTGTATTTTTCATAATCTTAGATGCATCTTTCAGCTGTCCCTGCTATCTGCGCACTTTACTTGCATCTGTTATGCCTGCTTGGGGCTCTGATGAAGGTCTGCTCTGCAGCTGTCTGTGCTGTATGTTTTACATGCACGCATGAGATGGGAGGGAGGCGGGGAGATCCGCTGATGACAATCAGCACGGCAGCGCCCTGTGTTTTGCTTAATATCCTAAAGGGTAGGCCAAGGTTAAGCAGGAAGAGCTTTTTGGAGGTTTTATCTCCTCCAGACAAAACTGGGAACGAGAGTGTGTATCCAGTGATGGTTTTACTGCTACTGGCAGAGTTAGATGCTGCTGTTAGCAGCCATTTAAGAGGTACTGTGTAATTCAAGGGGATCACGTCATGTAGCCTAGTGGTTAGAGCACCAGGCTGATGACCTGCAAAAGGCCTGGTTCAAATCCCATTGCTGCTGCTTGTAATTTTGGGCAACTCACTTGGCCCTCTGTTGCCTCGGGTATAAAAAATTAGATTATGAGCCCTGCAGAGACAGAGAAATACCTAGAGTACCTGAACATAACTGACCTTGAGCTACTGCTGAAAAAGGGGCAATCCAAAGAAATAAAGAAATGAAAAAAAGAAATCTTGGTTGTGCAATGAGGGATTAGCTTTCTAATGTTGAAAATTTTACCTTTCTACATGGATTGGGCATGTGGTGATGTCTGATTCTTCTGGTGTTCAGTGGTAGTGGCAGTGTCTGGGGTGGGGAGGGGGGGGGAGAGGGTGAAGCTTGTAGCAGTCCCCACGTTGCCTGTCATTTTTAAAAAAATGTTTTTTATTCTTCATGTGATAGATGGCGCAGCTGATCTCTGATGTCCAGAACCATAGTCGTGCCCAGGGTTTCCTGCAGTGGAAGGCGGTGGCTTACGGTGACCCCAGCAGCAGCCGAGCTGAGGCCGTGCCATGTCGCTATCACCAGCTGCATAATGTCAGTGAGACCTGGCCCCTGCCTGACTTGGCTGTTGCCTTCTTTGGGGAGGATGTGAGAGAACACTACAATGTGGAGGCCCTCAATGTCTCTTTTGGGGTTGCCGATGGAGAGTTTTATGAGAAGCACAATTACCTAATCTGGTGAGTTTAGGACTATTCTACCCACACCACATGTGCTAAAATAGGCAGAGCCATGCATGGGAATAATTGGTGAAGGTGGTCTTGCATCATACCACAGCTTGCCTTGTCCCTTTAGAGCAGTTGGCATTACATATGTGTTGTAAATGTTCTGAATGTACATATTTACAATTGCTTCCTCCTTCCTCCTATCTGCATTCCCCAGTTTCCTCACAGATAGTATTGGAGCAGCCTTTTGTGACCTACAGAAGTGTTGCAGCTCCCTGAATAGCTACTTCCACTAGTGCTCTTTGAGCCACCATTAGGTGTCAGTGTAAGACTCTGCAGATTATAGACACTACTGGCATGATTGCCCCCTTCTCAAGCTTTAATTTATTAATCTCCAATGAAGGCATGAGCAATCCTTTTGTACCAGAGTGGGAGGTGTGTATGGGGTGTGGCTCAGACTCCTTTTATCTCTAGAAATATGTTAGAATCCACTGTCGAGTTGTTTTGCAGGATAGTTTGAGGAAAGAACGCTTCTACATTGCAAATCTTAGGCACTGCAACATTTTTCTTCTTCGTCTTTTCAGTTAGCCATCAGCCACCACAAACTGAATTGTACCTTCCACAGAACAGTACGTGAACTTGCTTTTGTAGCTGATGGCAACTGCATTTTGTGTTCTTCTATGACAGGTCAGCTGTGCTGGGCTTTGGGACCCCTCCCAGGGATTCCTTCTCTACCCTGGTGATTGCAATCATGGCTGTGGCACTGGGGATGCCTGCAGTGCTGCTGATCGTGGGGTTCATTACAATGTGTATCCTGAAGAAGAAACGTTACTCTGAGTACGAGCCAATAAATTGATGGGTACAGAGGAGAGAAACTTGCCAAGAACATTGCACTGCACTGGTGCCACAGGGCATAGGCCAGATCTTGCCAGCATCCTGCATGGACTAGCTAGGGAGCATGGCTGTGTGGAAGGAATTTGCTCTAGCGTTCAGCCTTTGGTTGAGTGACACTTTTTGAGGTATGCTGTCAGCTGGGAATGTGCTTCCTTCTACGGTTGGACTTCGGTCATTTTTCTAGGCATCCCTAAATTGGGGAACATCTGTCTTAAATACGTATAAGATGTGTATGCACGTGAGCCTCAGACAAATTTATTATGGTTATGCAAAAGTTGTGATTAGCTGTGGGCTTGTAAAAATAGGGCATTACTGTACAGTGTGTGTCTTCATGTGCCACTAACCTATCGTGATTGCCACAGTCACCAGGCTGTGCAAATCGGTCTGTTGCCACTCTTTATATAAGCACTGGAAGAGGGGGTAAGTCAGCTGACTCACAGCTGTACTCTGATTGGTCTATTCTGGCAGTGATGTTACAGGTACGTGTGCTTATGTTAGAGCTCCTCCCCTCCAGATGAGTCTTCTCAAGTGAAGGAGTAGCCTAGTGGTTAGTGCAGCGGACTCTGATCCTGGGGAACTGGGTTCGATTCCCACTGCAGCTCCTTGTGACTCTGGGCAAGTCACTTAACCCTCCATTGCCCCAGGTACAAAATAAGTACCTGTATATATACTCTGTAAACTGCTTTGAATGTAGTTGCAAAAACCACAGAAAGGCGGTATATAAGTTCCATTCCCTTTCCCCTTTCTACTGTTTCAAGTCTTAATATTTTTTTTTTTTTTTTTTTAATAACGCTTCGTGTATGCACAGTCTTCTCTTAACTGTGGTAGCTGTTAAAGTTGGGCTTGTGCCTTCAGTAGCTGTAGATGCTGCTCTGGCCTATTGTATTATATGGAAACAGCTTCTTGTTGGTGCTTAGCCCAGGGACTGTGTATGACAGGAGACCGTTTCTGTGACTCAGGGTGGAATAATTATGTCAGGGGTTTCTTAAACCCAGCCAGTCAGGTTTTCAGGATCTGCAATGAATATTCATGAGAGAGATTTGCATATTAAGGAGAGGGTGTATGCAAATCTGTCATGAATATTCATTGTGAATATCCTGAAAATCTGACTGGCAACTGGTTTTGGGAATCGCTGAATTCCAGGTCTCATTCTCATATGCGGTCTTTCTCTGCCTGGGTTTCCGAATTGAACACACTCCTTGCAGATGAATTTGTGCTACACAGCAAGAGATTCTGTTTTAATTTAATGTTTAAACTTTTTATATTCAAAGTTTTTTTTTTCCCCTCTGGGCCCTAAGTCCTGTGCCTTCCTGTCAGTGGCAGGTTTGCCATTTCTAGCAAGGCTTATGATTTTGTATACCATCTTGCCTGCTTTCTAGTACACTGCAGTTGATGCTAGTGCGAGAGTGGGTGGGGGATTTACCCCTTGTTTACTCCTGAAGCCAAGGTTTCTAAATTGCTGTGCTGCCTTCGAGCAAACAGTGGGAGCACAGACCCTGCAGGCTGTGAAGTTTAATCCCTTTCCTCTGCGAGTGTGTCAGTTTTTCTCCTGAATTTGTAAAATCTCACGTAAAGTATGACTATAACCTAACCTGCTCGCAACCCCCCCCCCCTTCATCAGTGATGACAATGTTATTTAAATGTAGACAGATTCACTGTTTGGGATGAGAGGGTTAAGAGCTGCATCAGGCTCCAGCCCTTGTCCTATCTGGATTCAGACCTGGGCCTAGTGCTGTCGCCCCAGCAGAGCTCTGCTAGCATTAGGGTGGAAGAAGGGGAACCTCTGTTCCCTGGGATGCATGATTAGTATAAAGTGAATATGGGGGGGGGGGGGGGGGGGGTTGTCTTCCAGCCCTGGAAAACTATAGTCACTGACAGAACTTCCAGTGTGAGTTAGTGGCAGTCGTGTTCTACCTCTTTTCTTTCATCCATCCGGGGCAGATTTCTTGAGGGGGCTCGGGGGCTCCCTTGCCTCTCTGTTTTATGTCTCACATGGATCTCTTTGCACTAGTTATTCGCATAGACTGCCAAGGTGAGGTTTCTGGCATTTTTGCCCACTGGCTGCCTACAAATAGTTGTGTTTTGGGTGCTTTGACATTACAGTGTTATTATGTTCAACATGTTCACCTTGCTGCTGTTTTAAGTCGAGCCAGGGTTTGTTTTAAGGGAAGCTGCTTACATCTCGTGCTGGCTGATGTTTTTCTGTGTGTGATTGAGCCCTCAAACTCCTGTGTTTCCTCTTTTGAAGGATGGTGGTGCACTTCCTGTGGACTGCATGTCATTCCCCCCCCCCCCCCCCAGCTACTCTTCTGTATCTCTAGTACTGTCCTAGGGATAAGATGTAGTAAAAGAAACAGTTCCTCCTACGTAGAGCTTAGATGCTATTACTAGACACAAAGCCAACATACATAAAGAGGGCTCAGGAGCTTAGAAATTGTGTTTTAAGACCAGGAGGGGAGGGACAAAGCGCATTCAAGGAAGGGCAGCCCTCCCCCACCCCAGCAGAATTTTTCATTCCAACAGGAGGTGTCCACCCCAGTGCTTGAGCAACCTCTGTCTTACAGCTCTTGTTCCTATTGCTTTTTAAAAAATATGCCATGCTGAAACAGAAGGCTCACGGCCACAGCGCAGATACTGTTTGTCAGTCTTTCCGTGTGAAAATAAATAGACTACTAAATTAAATAAAAGTTTGTATGTTAATGGCCAGCAGCGGTAGATTTCAATCACCAAGAAAAAAACCCCCATGATTTAAATCAAGTTTCTTACTCCTACCACTTCCTCCTCCTTTAATGAATAGTTCTAACGTAATTATTACACCACCAGAGAAAGATCCTTGAAGAAAAGAATTTGCTTGCAATGCATCTGTCATCCATATTTAAATGAGTATTATCTTACAATAAGCCGTTTTCCTTCTTGCACCTGCTCCTTGCACTTCAGAAATGGTCACGTTTTCCTTTCTTATGCAGGGAAGGAATTTTTTGAAAATATTGCCAGAGAGCGTCTTTCTGAAATGCAGAAGCCATGCAGTTGTATTTTTTTTCTGTGCCAAAGCATAGGGATATCAGAGAACATAAACCTAGCCATACTGGGATTGATTGAAGGTCCATCAAGCCCGGTATCCTGTTTCCAACAGTGCTTAATCCAGGTCACAAGTATCTGGCAAAATCGCCAAAGAGTAAAACAGATACTTTATGCTACTTATCCCAAGTCCAGCAGTGGCATATGGACTTTTCTTTTAGGAAATTGTCCAAACTGTTTAAAACCCTGCTAAGCTAACTGCTTTTACCACATTCTCTGGCATATAGATTCCAGATTTTAATTAGCATGTTGCGTGAAAAAATATTTTCTCTTGATTTGTTTTAAATGTACTACTTAGTAGGTTCATTGTGTGTCCTCTAGTCCAGTGTTTACCAAGTCCAGTCCTGGAGTACTCCTTGCCAGTCAGGTTAAATTCTTATCATGAAGTAATTCATCATATACTACCTAAAACTACATTACACAGCTTCAACAAAAACATTTCCTGTAAAACCAAGCTGGGATCGGCTTAAGATGGGGAAGTTTTGTGACCCTGATTTATTATTATAATAATTATTTCCCTAAAAAGATGTTGGTCTGGTGGGGGGGAGGGGAGTCCCTGAGCCAACAAAGCGAGAAAGTAGCCAGCACGTGTTAGTGGCCGCAATGAGATTTGAACCCTGGCTTCCCTGGTTCAGTCCATTACTTTAATCACAGTTCTCCAGAGCCTCATGAGGGAAGGGGATGAATGTGTTAAAGGAAAGACAGTTATCTGGAGCTAGACAAAAAAACCCAAATAGCCCTTCACCTTAACAGAGGGTTTTTCTTCCTCTGCCAGTACCTGGCCCACTACTCATACTATAGATAATGATCAACGTGGACCTTCTTCCTCTGATAACTGACAGCAGTCGTAAGCGGATTCCTGTCAAACTCTGTTTCTCTGCCATTTTGCTTTCTCCTTCACTTTATTTTTAGGTCCATGATTTATTTGAGCTGGTAATTTATTTCTTGTGCTTTTGATTACACTTTAAATGTGGAATGAAAGGCAAGTTCCTTTTTTTAGCATGGTCAGATAATGGCGCTGCTGCTACTGCAGGATATTTAGCTTGTTAAGGAGCTTTATAGTCAGTGAGTAGAAAGGAGGCCAGAGGAAAATAAATAGGAGATCCTGTATGCTAATGTACTCAAAATGGTGGAATATGGTTGGTGGGTGAGGTGGTCATTCTCTTTGAACAGCTAAGATAATTCAGCCACACGGGGTATTTCTTCCTTCAACTTTATGTGGAACTGCTCTCTCTAGTTTGATAACTAAACAGACTGACAGCATGCACTGTATCCTTCCCACCAAGCTGGTGACATGACACTGTTCTCCTTAGGCAGGCTTTTTTTTTCTTCTTCTCTTCTGTGCTGTACATTGGATGCACCAGCCCTCTCCTCTGTATTCCAGAGGAAAAAGAATCTTTGGATCTTTCATAGTTTTTCACCTGCATCCACTATTGCCCCTATGATCCCCTCTATCCTATTTGGACTCTCTTTATTTATTGCATTTGTATTCCACATTTTCCCACCTATTTGCAGGCTCAATGTGGCTTACAGAGTCCTGTTACGGCTTTGTCATTCCAGGATGTCAGATACAATTAGTGATGTGACTGCCTCCCTCCATTACTCACTTTTGTCTGCTGCCTCTCCCCCCCCCCCCCCCCCCCCCCCGGTCCCCGGTCTCCTGTTTCCTATCTCAACTGCAGACCCCCAGCCTGCATTCCTGGTCAAAAAGCTATCCACTCATCTCATCCTCTTACTCCATTGTAGCCTCTCTGAGGGGCAAGTTCCTCTCACCTGGAAACATGCCCTTCTGCGTTTCTTTCTTAAAAAAGCCCCACCAGCTCCCTCACTTCTACTAGCATCCATCCTATCTCCAACCTTCACTTCTCGAAAGTCCTAGAGAAACTCATCCTCATTCATCTCAAACAGCACATTGAAAACACTTATGTATACTCCTTTCAAGCTGGTTTTCGATATCATCACAAGCACTGAAACCCTCACAAACAAATCCTTCAAGATGGTCAGTCTCCAGTGTAGCTATTTCAACAATAGGGCATCCCTAGCATAGATATATTTCTTTCAAAAATCAATAAGAAATGTCTGCCCCCAACCTCTGATTTCTAAGGTTATACAGAAAACAATACAGAATTTGGTGACGTATTATTAGTGGTTCCAGAGTGGCCTCGGCAGCCTTGGTACCCCTGGATTTCCATCTGGGCGATAGATCGTCCACTTCATTGGGCTCACATCCAACCCTACTCAGCAAGCTGGACAGATTTTACATCCCAATTTGAAGTTTCTTGCCCTCATATCTCAGCCTGGAAAGTCAAGGGACATCCTTAGATTTCCTTCCCACCTGAATTCAGTAAGGTCACTATCATGTCAGCTTGCAGACCAGTAAGATTCAAGTGCTGGTTCCTACATGAAATTCTTCCCCTACCACGGTAGTCCTTCAAACCCATTCTCAATTCCTACCTAAAATCATATCGTCCTTCCACCTCAAGTAATGTAAGAAATAACCAAGTATGGCTACATTATCCCACGGTCTACAGCGAACCCCTGCTACAGGTAAGCAACTTTGTTTCTCCTAAAAAGGGACTATGATGGGTTTTATAGGACATTGCCATTCTCCCTTAAAGTCCTTCTTTAAGTAGCCTGGGCCACCTTAAGAGAGCAGGTTCTGCCCAGGGAGGAAGTAAGCCGGGTGGGGCAGGGTCAATACCGGGAAGTTCAAAAGACAGGCCAGGGCGCAGGTGAGGTGGCCCAGTGCAAGGAAGAAGAGAAGCCCCATGGTCTGCGCTGACTGGATTTAAATGCTGAGGTAATCCAACTGTGGTGTTTTCGTTAAGCTTTATAAGTTTTGTTGAGGGCTGGCTGGAGCTAGTCCTGAATTTTGACAGAGATGAGAACTCATGCCTGTGTTTGGGGTGTTGTAACCCCAGCAGCCAAGAACTGTGGAAGGCCCTGCTGCCCAAGGCCTGTTTAATAACTGAATTTCTGAACTGCAGAGGTTTACCCACTCTATGACTGGGCCTTGTGAAGTAAGAGGCTCAGGAATCCTGTAAATAAATACTTGTGTTCATCCCTGTTGTCGAGCTGTGTTATTTTACTAGTCCACTCCCCCCCCCCCTCTTGTTTGGGGTCTCACAACAATATAATCAATAGTGACACAGAAAGCAATCACCAAAACAATTACAGCACACACAGCGCAATTGTCCTTGTAGTCACAGGATGCCTGTACAAGAAGCGGTTCACTGTCTACTTACAGGCTTCTGATGATGAACAGTACAGCATAAGCCCCAGCTTTTTCCTTGCATTCATGTTTGGTGTGGGTCAGTAGGATACCTGTACAAGGAGCAGTTTGTTCTCTGCTTATAGGCTTCTGATGATAGAAGCTCAGCCCCCCCCCCTCCCCCCGAAACATTTGCTTCAATTCCTCATTTTAGAAGCATCATAAATCTTTTCAACATTAAGATCACCTGAGAAACTGAAAACAAACAGGATTGTAACAAGTGTTTTAATCCTCCACTGTAGGAAAGGTCTCCACACTGGCCTCTCACAGATTTCCTGATCTCATTCGTGTACAATGGGAACCTTTTCAATTCAGGCAAGCCTGCACTATTTACAGAAGGGATTAAACACCTACATTCCCAAAAGACTGGATCAACAGAGGTATAAAAAAAGCAAGAGCAATTCTTGGGCCTGTTGAGTCTCTATTTACAAGCAATCTGTAACAAAAGCCTGATTTTTTTTGTACATGAAATGTTTTCTTTGGCAACAACAGAAACAAGCTATATACAGAAATGGATAACTCATTTTTCTTTTTAACAATCCCTTTTAAAACCTGATCTGAACAATGCTGAAAAACATTTAGTGGCAATCACTACATGTGGTTACTAAGTGGCTCCTGTCGGCCAGGTGGGCCAATGAAGGTCTGGCTTAGGGCTGAGCAACCACCGCTGCTTGAGAGCCACAATGCAGTCACGTTTAAGATTTCCACAATGAATATGCATGAGATCTATTTGTAAGCACATTCAAATCAATCTGGCACCTATTCATTCTGGAAATCTTAAACCTAACTGGGTTGAGGCCCTCAAGGACTGTGGCTTCCCATGCATTTAGAACTTGGCCCCTGTAGAGTGGGTTAAAATCAGGACTGAATCAGCCTGTTAGTTTAAAAGGAAGAGAAAGAACAGCATGGAGGATTATAAGCCTCTGACCCACTGCAATAAAAAGACCTGTACTAGTAATACCAAAAAATGCTCATCTGTTTTCTGCAAATGTCAGGTGTTCAGCGCTGCGTGCGTCTGGTAGCGCTATACAAATGTTAATAATAATAAATGCTATTTCCAATGCTGACGAAGCATTTTGTGAAGTGACAACAGCTGCTCTGTTTGCCAGGTCTTCTCGTCTGGCTTTATCCTCGTCTCCCTTAAAAATCTGAAATCCAGTAGGCTGGATACATACATAAAGGGCAGACCATTCAAAATCTGAGGGCCATACACCTGCTATCTCTTAATCACATGGAATAAAGGTTATCATATTCAGATATTCTACTTTGCATAGCTTCTAAAACAATCTTCCATCTGTAGTTACGAGTATATTTTTATTTGTTTAAAGAAAATGTGCTAAAATGCTGCAGTGAGACAATGGAATAAGAAACCCTGGATGTGTTCATCCTGAAAGGGTTAGTACATAAGTATTGCTATACTGGGACAGACCAAAGGTCCATCAAGCCCAGCATCCTGTTTCCAACAATGGCCAATCCAGGTCACAAGTACCTGGCAAGATCCCAAAACAGTACAATACATTTTATGCTGCTTATAAGCAGTGGATTTTCATCAAGTCCATTTTAATAATGGTCTATGGACTTTTCCTTTAAGAAGCCATCCAAACCTTTTTATTTTTAAACCCCACTAAGCTAATCGCTTTTACTACATTCTCTGGCAACAAATTCCAGAGTTTAATTAAACGTTGAGTGAATAAATATTTTCTCTGATTCGTTTTAAATTTACTACTTTATAGCTTCATTGCATGACCCTTAGTACTAGTATTTTTGGAAAGAGTAAACAACAATTCATGTCTACCCATTCCACTCATTATTTTATAGACCTCTATCATATCTCCCCTCAACCATCTTCTCCAAGCTGAAGAGCCCTAGCCGTTTTAACCTTTCCTCATAGGGAAGTTGCCCCATCCCCCTTATCATTTTTGTCACCCTTCTCTGTACCTTCTCTAATTCCACTATATCTTTTTTGATATTAGATAGGGCTGCTTCTTACCCCAGGTCCAAAGAGGTTGGCCCAGTCTTAGCTTTGCCCCCTTATGTAGGGAGTTGTAGTTCTAAATTTTTCCCCAGTGACATCCCTTAGAAAATCATAATTACAACTCCATGCATGCAGTGGTGCAAGGCCAGGGGACTGCACTGGCTTGGGGCACGGTGGTGGCTAATATTGAGTGAGTAGTGACATCTCCTCCTACAACGAGGACATAAAAAGGACTTTGAATGCTCTTTTTCCCTCTGTAGTAGCCAAGTTACTCGGGGGAAAAAAGTGGCTCCTGTCGCAGGACAATGTTGCTTTAATTATCATTCTGGAGATGAGAGGGATTCCCCTGGATGCCAAGCATAGTGGCTCCCTGAAGGAACATGGATAGGAAGAAGAGAAGCCACTGAGGGGCAACGTGAAGAAAAGAAAAACCTTTCTTGTACGTACAGGTCACTAACTAGTGAAACTCGGGTGCAGCAGAGCGACAAACCAGTCAGTAGGTATCTTCCAAAAACAGGACAGATAATCCAAGTCTGAAACGGGCTCACTCTGTCTCTTCATACTTTTGGGAAGGAACTTTCCTCCGTAATCTCCACCAGGTTCAAAGTACTCAGCAGTGAGGAGTTGAAATGGTCACCAAGAACAGTCACTTCAAGCGTTCTGGGCACTGTGGCTTATCCCAAGGCCCGCTCTCCCGTCTCTGGATCCACATCTGCAGCTACGTCCATCTCTGAAAACATTTCAACCACACAGTTTGAGCACAAGGGGCTGCCAAAAACAGAGCCCTAAGAATGATACACAAGCATTGAGGGCAGGAAGGAATCTCACCCATGCTGGAGACACTTGGTGATGGTGGCCTGGAAGCCCGTGGGTGAGGCACAGCCACAATAGGGAGCTGAGACAGGGAGTTAGGAGGCAGGTCTGAGCCCAGAAACGGGGGTCCAATTCCGTTTAAATACAGATGAAGATGATGATCTACCAGTTCTTCCATTCCATCCAGCTGATGATCTAGTAATAGAAGAAAACACAGATCAGAGGTTCATCCATTGCTGAAATCTGCCCTGAAGCCATCTAGCCCTGGCACTTGCCTGCAGTGAGTGGAGACTCTGTCCTGGCATCTCTGCCAGCATCCAAACAGGAGTCCAGGTTCTCTTGGAGAGCTTGCTGGGGGTCTGCTTCACTTGGAACTGAATCAAGGGAAACCCAGTGGTTCACCAGGTCTTGAGATGAGTCTGCCCTGATTTCTAAGGAAAACAAACAGCTGTAACACTACCTGGAAGGATTGTGTGTTCCTGCTTCTAAGTCCACTGAGTGAACCAAAATGGTTTTTCATCTGAGCATGGCATCTTGCCTGCCCCTCCCCCCTTCTAGGCCATATGGGAGGGGGATTCTCCTAGCCATTTGGGAGGAGGGTTAGGAACATTCCCATGTTCAGATCACTGCAGTGAAGGCATCTATTTCCCCATACATTGACCCAGTGAAAGATACAAGAACTTTCATGCCTAAGGAAGGCTTAAGCCTCTTTGCCCTCTCATCTCTTTGTAAGAAACGCTGGCATGCACAGTGTGATGCATGTCAGAGGCTTGATCCTAATTGTTTTGACAGTGCAGTAATACGATCTTGGAAACCTCTAGTGTGTGAAAGCCACAGCGGTTATAACAGGATGGCTGAGTCTCAGAAATGTCTCTTTCTTTAAACCTTTTTGCAGAGGCTGAAACTACTATGAGCCTCTCTCTAAAAGAGGATGAGGGAAACGAAACGAAGTCTCATCCTCCAATGTCTTGCACATTTTGCATTCCATTGTAACAGTCCCCTCCCTTATAAACTACAGGGCAACCATTCCTCCTCAAGAGGGGCCCTACAGTAAAGTGCTTCTTTGGTCCCTGAGATCACCAGGTAGGCCTTGAGCCACCTCGAAAGCCCTTGCACATACTTTGAGCCCTATCTCCTATTCACCTGTTCAGTACCCATGTCTGTAAGTAATTCCCTTATCCCTTATTTGTCCTGTGTCTGTCATGATTAGATTGTAAGCTCTTGAGCAGGGACTGTCTCTTCATGTCCAGTGTACAGCGCTGTGTACGTCTAGTAGCGCTATAGAAATGATATGTGTATCCACTCCCTTGCTCTGTATTTACCACTGTTTGCAATGTTACAGTTGGAAGGATAAAAGATCTCCAGCCTTTCATAGTACCATAGTAGATGACGACGGCAGATAAAGGCCTGTATGGTCTATCCAGTCTGCCCAACAAGATAAACTCATAGCATAAGGTATGATGAGATACTACATATTAGGGCTGCGTTTCGATTAAAATTTTAATTCACAATTAATTGTGAGATTAAAGTCGGCAGTCACTGGGGGGGGGGGGGCACAAATTTCCTCTCCCTCCCCACAGTAGATATCATACCTTTGTTGGTGGGGATACCGAAGCCCTTGCCAGTCAAAGAAATCTAATGACAAAGCGGCCCTGTTCCTCCTTGTGCTGCCTCAGGAGCAAGGAAGTTAGTGAGGTGCCTCCAGCAGCCAATCCCGCCACTTCCCGAGCATATTCAGTTCATGCATGACCTGAGCAAGCTTAGGAAGCACAAGCCTTGGTGGCTGGAGGCACCTCACTGACTTCCTCATGCCTGAGACAGTACGATGAGGAAGGGGGTGATGCAGGCAGTGGATTTCTTTGACTGGCGGAGCTTCAGCTACCACAGGAGGAGACCCAAGCCCATTCTTTTCCTCTGTCCAATATGCCCACCCATACCTTCACCCATTCTCTGTCTCTCTCAAATGAGCCCCCCCGTGCCTTCACCCAGTCTCTCTATCTCTCTCAAATGAGCCCCCCCGTGCCTTCACCCAGTCTTTCTCTCAAATGTGCACCCCCGTGCCTTCACCCATTCTCTCTCAAATGAGCCCCCCATGCCTTCACCCAGTCTCTCTATCTCTCTCAAATGAGCCCCCCCGTGCCTTCACCCAGTCTTTCTCTCAAATGTGCCCCCTGGGCCTTCACCCATTCTCTCAAATGAGCCTCCGTGCCTTCACCCAGTCTTTCTCTCAAATGTGCCCCCCCCCCGTGCCTTCACCCATTCTCTCTCTCAAATGAGCCCCCCGTGCCTTCACCCAGTCTCTCTCTCTCTCTCAAATGAACCCCCCCGTGCCTTCACCCAGTCTTTCAAATGAGCCCTCCGTGCCTTCACCCATTCTCTCTCTCAAATGAGCCCCCCCCCATGCCTTCACCCATTCTCTTTCTCAAATGAGCCCCCCGTGCCTTCACCCATTCTCTCTCTCAAATGAGCCCCCCGTGCCTTCACCCAGTCTCTCTCTCAAATGAGAGGGTAGCTCCTACCACAGGTCTGCTGAAGATAATTTATACATGGGTTATCGTATAAAGAAAGTTTGATAAGAAGATAGACAATTGTTATATTTGTGTGTGAAATGTGAGGATGACAATTTTCTGGATTTATTTCAGATTTATGTTCCCCTGACGACGCAAACAAGCGAAACATGCCAGCAAGTCTAACTACAAGGGAATGAAAAAAAATTTTTAAGGCACTTTTCACTACACCTTTTTTCACGGATCACATAAGCAGCCACCGAACATTATGAGACCTATGGCCATCACCATATAAGATAAGTGATTGATACATGACAGTTTACACTGTAATTTTAGACGTTTGAAAGCCCGTCTCATGAGGTAGGGGAGGAGGTTTTTGGTGCGATGATGGCTTGATCGACATGGCACATGTTAGAACTGCCAGTCAGTTCGAGTGGTGGCCCAGTCACTGAGCACTATTTGCAGTTTTTAAAAATTGTGTATATACCAGAGTATTTGATATGGTGATTAAATTTTAACTGCCAGATCTTTGACCATTCTTCTAATTAACCAATCCAACCAGCAAACTGACAACTTGAGGTTTAGATCTGTCCAATTCCCCCCCCCCCCCCCCCCACACACACACACCCACACCCACACACACCCAGCTAATACCCCCTTCCAGCTCTGAGTGAAAGTGAGGTAAAACCAGTCCTGCAACTTTAACAACCTGATGGAGAAGGGCCAGCAAGCAAGCAAACAATCTTAAAAAAAAAAAAAAAACCTTCCCGGGGTGAGGCAGAATCAAGGTTTAGCTCTCCAATGCAGCAGGATCATCCCAATCCTTCCATGCAAAAGTCACAGGAAAGTTACTGTTATCTGAGCCAAGAGACGCACAAGCTCTCCTCAGACATGAGTTCCACTGTGGCCAGAGAGGGAAGCCTCTGATTTCTCTTATCTGTGTGTCCTGATCAGGGGGTAAGCTCCATGGAGCAGGGACTGTCCCTTATGTGTATCTGCATGGCACCACTCCCTGTAGTAACACTGTAAACATGATGCATAGCACTGCACCCAGGTTATCCCAGAGAGGCTGTTCCAGGCCTGCTCTTCTGTTACATGCATGGAGGTGTAATCCTGCTTTTTGTCTCCCCCACTATTGGCAGTAGTATTATGCTTGCAGCAATCCGGGTGCTGGTTCTCTCTGGACTTAGTCAGGACCAGTGTCAAACATGCAGGAACCCAGGGCAGAAACAGGGGAGGGGAAGCCTATCTTCAGGCTATGGCTCCTTCAGACTGAGACAGCCTCAGAGCCTCTTGTGGCAAGGGTGCACTGAGCAATGCCAGCCCTGGGCTCAAATTTTCTTTCAGCATCGCCCATGTTTCTAGATCATGACTATTTGTTTCTAATGGACAGAGTCTCATACTCTTCTCATACACACCAGTACTAGATCAGCTAATCAAAGCTACAACTTTGCATGCAAAGAAGACCCAACGGCTTGACTTGGGTCAAGACAGCAGTCCTACTTGTGGCAGGTGGCTTAAGTAAGTTCAGCCGCAGTACTTAGTGCCCTGTGCCTGCCTTGCCCACGTACCCCCTAAAGCCTGGCACAGCTGCCTTCCTCTCACCATAAGCCCCAGGACAGCCGGCTTGGGGTGTCCTCTCGCAAGTCCTGAAGTGACAGAAAGCCCTCCGGAAGATGCAGCGTTTCCTTCTGCTCTGGGTCCTCTCAGAAGCCATTACTGGATCTGGTGTCCCTGCCCAAAGCAGTCACAAGAGAGAGAAGGAGGTGATAGGAGTGGGAGGAGGCTGGAGGGGTGAATTTGTTACCTCCGACTGAAAAGCAACCAGGAAGCCTAGAAAGATGGTTAGACAGAATAGCAGACCGAGATGCAGCAAAGCCAGAGTTCAAATTCCACTTCTGCTTCTGGTGATCTTAGGCAAATTACTTAACACTTCATTACCTCACCTCGAGCTACTACTGAAAAGAGCTAGAGTACGATTCCTTTCCTGGTTTGTTTTTATTTGTTTTATTTAGCCCTTTCCGGGTGCAAAGATTTAGGCAAATCAGCACCTGGACAAACTGTCCCTCTAGAGACTTAATTATTTCCTTTCCCAAATCAGCGCAGTGACTGACTCAGGCACTGACAGGAAGGGTGACATTAAAAAAAACTCCTTTGGCACACCCTTCACACCAACATGACCAGCCCCAGCCCCCTCTCTCTTCCCAGTGCATTTGACTTAGTAGCTCAGACAGTGTGAGTCAGTTTGGCACAGTCTAAGTCATCAGAAGAACAAAATATAAGAAAAGCAATGGACTGCATTAGGGGCTTAGAGCCCATTTAGTTATGTTTAAACAAAACAGTGGCGTTCCTAGGGGGGCGGACACCCGGGGCGGCGCCCCCCCCCCCCCCGATGCAGCGCAGACCCCCCCCCCCCGGGTGCATGCCGCTAGGGGGGGGTGCCGCAGTGCACGCCTGCTGCAAGTTTACTAACTTTGCTTGTTCGCTGCAGCTCCCTCTGCCCCGGAACAGGAAGTAACCTGTTCCGGGGCAGAGGGAGCTGCAGCGGCACCCCCCAGCGGCGTGCACCCGGGGCGGACCGCCCCCACCGCCCCTCCTTGGTACGCCACTGAAACAAAAGAGATCTGCATGAAACAAAATATTTATTTTTATTTTGACTTCTAAAACCACTTGTCCCTGAACATGCTCAAAACAGAATAATCCATTTGTGTATCTAAAATGTAAAGTTCTACAAAACTGATGATGTGATTCCATGTGCACCAGTGGAAGGAGAGTTTAATTTTCCATTTAATTTACTGCTACTACTAATCATTTCTATAGCGCTACTAGATGTATGCAGTGCTGTACACATTATATGCAGGTACTTTTCTCTGTCCCTAAATCTTTTGCACTTGGGGCAACGGAGGGTTAAGTGACTTGCTCAAGGTCATCACAAGGAGCTGTAGTGGGAATTGAACCCAGGTTACCAGGATCAAAGCCCACTGCACTAACCGTTAGGCCACTCCTCCACTCAATATAGTCAATCATCTTTATAATACCAGGCTTTCCAAGGCAGATTACAACAACAGTTAAGATGAACCCATCAGTAAACAGGATATCCTCACTAAAATCTGACCATCTGTTTTATTTATTTACTAGTGGAACCATGCCCATTTCCTCAACAATGAAACTGGCCCTACGAAGGCTGTCATGTAAGCTTTTTTTTCTCTATCCCCTGCCCTCCCCTCCATGTCTAGCAATTCTTCCCTCCCCTCTCCTCCATGTCCAGCGATTCTCCTCTTCCCTGCCCTCCCATCCGTGTCCTGTGATTCTCTCCTCTACTGTCCTCCCATCCCATCCATGTCCATCAATTCTCCTCTGCCCTCCCCGCCCCTTCCCTTCCTCCCTCCCTCCCCTCGATGCCCCGCAATTCTCTCCTCCCCTTGATTTGTACCTGAATGTTCTCTGGCTGGTAGGTGCTGGCTTCCGTTCCGTTTGTAACATCCCTCCTTACGTCAGCTCGCCTCCACCGTTCCCTTCCCTCTCACTGTTCCTCTCTCTGACGTCATTACGTCTTGAGGCGAGGGTGGGACAGTGAGGGGGAATGGAACGCTGGAGGCTGGCTGACGTCAGGAGATGTTACGAACCCAGGCAGCCAGACATGGAACGTTGGAGGTGCAAATTATTATATAGGATTTGGGTTTACTTCTGTTTTGAAGGAATTCACTCAAGGCGGTGTACAATAAATCAAACACGAGCAATAGTCAGTTACAGCAGTAAAAATATTCAAATAACAATACAAAGTATGGCATAATTACTACTTACAACTAAAGAAAAAAAAGTTTAAATCTTCTGCCTCACATGTTGCACACTTCACACATGTAGCAGGTTAAATGCTCTCAAAGTACAGCTGCACTTCACCCCCCAAACCAGAAAGGCATCTAATCACAAATTGAAATTGACTCCCTTTATTATTTTTCCCTGCATAAATTTTAATATCATATTGTATGGAACAGCGTAGAAAAATGAGCACAAAATACAGAGTTTATAACTACTTTTCCTACCAGCCACCATACTTTTTAAGCTGTTTTAGTGATATTCAATTTTTATTTCATGATATTTATATCTAGTTATGGAAAGCTTTTAAATAAGTTAAAAAAATCTATTGTCCTCCACCTTCAAAGGCACTGCCTTATCCAACTGGATCAGGTTTAGACTTTTTACAGATAGACCACTGATAGGCAGTCCATTATTTCTAATAATCTTTGGCTATTGTTTTCAATAGTATTTGCTATTATTTGAGTGAACTAAATCAGCATCAAGCTCCGCCTACTGCTTGGAAGCTCCGCCTACTGACTTCAGCTCATATAGGGGCCCTTTTACAAAGGCGTGATAGGCTCTATGTGCTTGCTGCATGCGCCAAAATGAGACTACCGCCAGGCTAGTGCTCCCCCCCTTAGCAGTAATTTTGGATTTGGAGCGCGCTTATAATTCCGGGACAAATTATTTTATTTCCTGCCATGTGCGGCATTTCTGGTGTTAATCGGCATTTGGTGTGCACCGACTGGTCACAGCATATGTAGCCCTTGAGCCCTTACTGTTAAGGGCTCAGGCTTGAATTTTACCGCAGGCCCTTTTCCTGGCCTACTGAAAAAAAAGCCCTTTTTCCCAAGACGCGGTAAAAACTGGCTTGGCGCATGCCAAAAACATGTGCCTACACTACCACAGGCACATTTTGCTGCACCTTAGTACAAGGACCCCTACGGTATATGTAAGCTTGTTAAAATATATTTATGTAAGCCTAAAATATGTATATTCCGCAAATTAGAAAAGAAAGACAGAAGTCCAAAAGACAGCTGGCGTGGTTGAAAAGAGAGGTGAAGGAAGCTATTAGGGCTAAAAGAAACGCCTTCAGAAAATGGAAGAAGGAACCATCTGAAAATAACAAGAAGCAGCATAAGGAGTGTCAAAGCAAAAGCAAATGCAAGGCGCAGATAAAGAAGGCCAAGAGGGATTACGAAAAAAAAGATAGCATTAGAGGCAAAAAACATAGTAAAAAATGTTTCCGGTATATTAAAAGCAGGAAGCCGGCAAAAGAATCAGTTGGGCTGCTGGATGACCGAGGGGTAAAGGGGCAATCAAGGAAGACAATGACGTAGCAGAGAGATTGAATGAATTCTTTGCGTCGGTCTTCACTGAGGAAGATTTGGGTGGGATACCGGTGTTGGAAATGGTATTTCAAGCGGACGAGTCGGAGAAACTTACTGACTTCATGGTAAACCTGGAGGACAGTATGGGGCAATTCAGCAAACTGAAGAGTAGCAAATCTCCTGGACCGGATGGTATTCATCCTAGAGTACTGATAGAACTGAAAAATGAGCTTGCGGAGCTACTGCTAGTGATATGCAATTTATCCTTAAAATTGAGCGTGGTACCGGAAGATTGGAGGGTGGCCAATGTAACGCCGATTTTTTAAAAAGGTTCCAGGGGAGATCCGGGAAATTATAGATCGGTGAGTCTGACGTCGGTGCCGTGGAAAATGGTAGAGGCTATTATTAAAAACAAAATTACAGAGCACATCCAAGGACATGGATTACTGAGACCAAGTCAGCACGGCTTTTGTGTGGGGAAATATTGCCTGACCATTTTACTTAGGTGTGTTAGTGCCTGATGCAGCTTAGTAAAATGGCTCTTTAGCTATCTACAACTAAAGAAATAGGGAAATCCTTTGAAACTTTTCTAAACTAATGTGCAATCCATTGACATTGATTATATCTACGCTATAGACCGAGAATGGAGTACAAAATGTCTACACATTCAGGGAAATGAGGAACACTTGAACAGTGAATATATGTTTTTGGTTGGTCTGTTTCTACCCTGATGAAGCAAGAAGATCTTGCGAAACAAGGGCCTTGTCGGTAGACCAAACTGGACTGTGAAATATTTGAGTTCCTGATGGTGGACTGGATTATACTGAAGCTGTTGTCTAGTGGACTTGATCAAGATTTAGCAGATAAGCTTTGAAATTTTACTATAAAAAGTTATTGAAGTGATACTGACTGGTAGTGGAGGTTTTTTATGCCTTTGATGGAAAGGAAGATACACTCGAATAAACTTTTGAGGCTTTTCCTCCACACCCGTAAATATTTGATGTTCAATATTTATATAGTTCCTCGGTGATTATTAATGGGGTTAGTTTCTCTGAATGCCTAGATTTGATTATATCTATTCATTATCACAATATTTATCTCTAAATGCTGCAGTACTTGGTCATCAACTTCTAGCATAGTTTGGAAGAAGTGCTAAAAGAGCAATGTCTGCACAACCTGGGGCAATTACGTATTTATTCGTGACTGGCTGGGTGTCACTGTAGCTAATATGCTGAAATCTTCTGCTCAATGTGTGGCGGCGGCCAAAAAGGCAAACAGGATGCTTGGAATTATTAGGAAAGGGATGGTGAATAAGACTGAAAATACTATAATGCCTTTGTATTGCTCCATGGTGCGAACGCAGCTTGAGTATTGCATTCAGTTCTGGTCACCATATCTTAAAAAAGGTATAGCGGAATTAGAAAAGGTTCAAAGAAGAGCGACTAAAATGATAAAGGGGATGGAACTCCTCTTGTATGAGGAAAGGCTAAAGAGGTTAGGGCTCTTCAGCTTGGAAAAGAGATGGATGAGGAGAGATATGATTGAGGTCTACAAAATCCTGAGTGGTGTAGAACGAGTAGAAGTAAATCAGTTTTTTTACTCATTCCAAAAGTACAAAGACTAGAGGACACTCAAGGAAGTTACATTAAAATATTTTTAAAACAAATAGGAAGAAATATTTTTTCACTCAACGAATAGTTAAGCTGTGGAACTCTTTGCCAGAGAAGGTGGTAACAGCGGTTAGTGTATTTGGGTTTTAAAAAGGTTTGGACAAATTCCTGGAGGAAAAGTCCATAGTCTGCTTTGAGACAGACATGGGAAGCAACTGCTTGTCCTGGGATTTGTAGTATGGAGTGTTGCCACAATTTGGGTTTCTGCCAGATACTTGTGACCTGGCTTGGCCTCTGTTTGGAAAACAGGATATTGGGCTAGTTAGACCACTGGTCTGACCCAGTATGGCTACTCTTATCTTCTTATATAAAGCTTCCAGGTTACTCAGTTCCAAGAGGGAAATTTCAGCTCAATCCATCCTGATGCATGATGGAATCCGCAGCACAGATTTCAACGGGTAGAATCAGGGACTACAAATCCCACATTACTTTGGGTTGAATGTTTAAAACCAGAACTGGCCACAATGTCTCCCTCCTGCATCTCTGCCCCTGCAAAGCTGCTTAGGAAGGTAGCTCATGAGCAGTGAGAGAGTCCAAAGTCCACTGAATGGCATCATAGCTTTATGACTGGTCAAAGGGTGTATTGGAGGAAGGGAGACCTTGAGGGCTTGTGATCATCAGCTGTAGGCTGTACTGTAATGGCTGGACTGCAGGAGGACTGACACAGCATAGGCAAGGCTGCAGCTGAAGGTGGACAGGACAGCAGGAATGACTTGATTACATTTAACAGTCCGCCTGAACCTAGACAGATTATACAATCATAAAACATTAAATAGACAAGTAATCATAAAAGATAATTTAAAAAATAGAATAACAAGCACCAAATCAAAATAATTCTCAAAGGAAGCTTTACAGAACTCATCACTATCAATTCTGCTGTGTAAAATAAATGAGGTCACAATTCAAGGTTTGAAGACTTCTCAAATGCTCATCACATGTTTTCAAATGCTCTAATATACAGAAACCTTTTAAGAGGGTTTTTTTTTAATGCTGCAGTATCTATGGCCAGCCTGGTATGTAGTAGAAGCTGATTCTAAATATTTAGACCTGTAATTGAAAAAGTCCTCTTTTGGGTCTCTTCAAAATGAATTTTTCTTATGGTAGAAAGAGACAAGTCCCCTTGGATCTGAATGCATGAGTAAGTAGTGCAAATCTTAAGCATAGCTGTTAAATAATAAACGGAATCTTTCCTGTGTGTATCAAAAGAATAATTCTGAAATCAGGAGCCAGTAAAGCTTCTTAAGAAAAGGGGATGAAATGCTGAGAACAGGAGCAGCCAGAGATTAAATGAGCAGCAGTGTTTTTGATAATTTGTAAAGTCTTCAAGCTTGCAGCTGGCAATCAGTGAATTGCAATAATCTAAGCCAGAAGTTGCTAAACTCTGCCCCACAGATCAAAAAAAACATTAGCATGAATACAGTTTTTCAAATGGCTCAATAAACAGAGCTTTTAATCACACTCCATCTCCATTACGTAGCTTCCCACTATTCCAGAATCTGTGGGATAGCTGTGTCCATCAACCAGCAGGTGAAGATAGAAAATGCTGAGAAGCTAGACTGGCTGCCAAGGGATATGTTTCAGCTCAGTTTTCAGTTCTGTATCTCCAGCAGATGGATGGATGGACTTTTCAGCCTCTGGTTCTGAGTTCTTTTGCTCCTGGTCTAGTTGGTCAACCAGTGTCCAGTTGAGCTTTGCAGGTGGCTTGAGTCTGCAGAGTCTTATCTGGAGGTCCTCGGATCTCTGTCTCTGGTGCCCCACAAATTTACTTCATCCCTCCCTTCACCTCTCCCCTGTTTCCTGCGGAGCTCTCCTTTTCCAGCAAAACAACCTTAAAAAAAAATAAAAGAGAGACAGATTTCCTGGAGAGCGTGGGACAGAGTATCAGTCCTGATTCTTTCTCATCTGGGGTAAGACTTGTGGAGACTGTGAGTTTGGGGGGAAGCAGCCGGCAGTGATAAGTCCAATTAAAGTTTGACTTGGAACTGCTTGGAGGGCTGCAAGATCCTGATTCACTGCTTGGGACTACATTGTGCTGCACTTGTGCCAGTCTGGGTGAATGGAGACTCCCGTGGAGGCAATTAAGTGTTTTTCCAGCTGTGGGACCCACTGGCCTCTGTTGTGGCGTTAGAGTGTGTGCAAGCTGAGAATCCTGTGGGGCATGGGGGAAATGGTTGGTGGCAGCACATAATCGGATTTGGCGCAGCATCCAAATATGCTGGGAATTTTAGGCTCTCTGCCAGGGCCAGTGCACGGTTTGATACAGGAAAGTGCGGGAACGGGCGCTATTTTGTTGGGGCCAACTGTCAGTGAGGAACAGCCTTTGTCTGATCACATGCAAAGCACAGCCACCATTTTACAACCTCCGGGCCCAACAGAGCATTCAGCTGCATTGGGATTGTTTTATCCAGAGTTTAAATTGCTCTTACACCAGGCCTATTTGCTGAAGCAGGGACAGCCACAGTTCCTGCAAGGAGCTTTAGTTTCTCGCCCCCCCCCCCCCCCCAGCTCCTACGAGATCTAATTTAGCCTTATCTACCCACTCCTGGAGGTCTATCTTTGCTTTCCTGTTTATCTGATGCGGCCTCGGTTTATTCAGAGGAGCCATCATTGAAGGAGCTACATAGTAACATAGTAGATGACGGCAGAAAAAGACCTGCACGGTCCATCCAGTCTGCCCAACAAGATAAACTCATATGTGCTACTTCTTGTGTATACCTTACCTTGATTTGTATCTGCCATTTTCAGGGCACAGACCGTAGAAGTCTTGCCCAGCACTAGCCCTGCCTCCCAAACACCAGCCCCGCCTCCCAATCTCGGCTAAGCTTCTGAGGATCCATTCCTTCTGAACAGGATTCCTTTATGTTTATCCCACGCATGCTTGAATTCCGCTATCGTTTTCATCTCCACCACCTCCCGCGGGAGGGCATTCCAAGTATCCACCACTCTCTCTGTGAAAAAATACTTGCTGACATTTTTCTTGAGTCTGCCCCCCTTCAATCTCATATCGTGTCCTCTAGTTCTACCGCCTTCCCATCTACGGAAAAGGTTTGTTTGCGGATTAATACCTTTCAAATATTTGAACATCTGTATCATATCACCCCTGTTCCTCCTTTCCTCCAGGGTATACATGTTCAGGTTAGCAAGTCTCTCCTCATACGTCTTGTAATGCAAATCCCATACCATTCTCATAGCTTTTCTTTGCACCACTTCAATTCTTTTTACATCCTTAGCAAGGTACGGCCTCCAAAACTGAACACAATACTCCAGGTGGGGCCTTACCAACGACTTATACGGGGGCATCAACACCTCCTTTCTTCTGCTGGTCACACCTCTCTCTATACAGCCTGGCAACCGTCTTGCTACAGCCACCGCCTTGTCACACTGTTTTGTCGCCTTCAGATCCTCAGATACTATCACCCCAAGATCCCTCTCCCCGTCCGTACCTATCAGACTCTCCCCGCCTAACACATACGTCTCCTGTTGTTAGAGAAAGGAGAGCGCCCTCCGGAGGAGGTAGATAGCCAGAAAGTACTGAGGTTGTTTCATAAAGATAAGCTCAGTACTCTTATTTCTGAGACACTAGCAGTGCTTCCCTCATTGAGGAGCCTACTGCTTCAGCATCAGGAGTTCCATCTTAGTCGGTCATGAGGGGGCTTAGAGGTCTTTCTATGGCCTTCTTGATGCATCCAGACATTCAAGACCTGATATAGCAGAATAGGTCGCACCAGACGCAGGGCTGAGAGTGGGAAGAGCCATGACTTGCCTTTACCCGTTGGTTCCGGAGGAGAAAGAGAAATCGCAGCTTCCCAGGGTGGACTCCTTTCTCACGGGAGTAACTATTTATTTATTTAATACATTTGACCCACCTATCCAAACATCTAGGTGGAGTACAATGTGACAATCATAAAATAACACATAAAACATTACAATGAAGCATACAAACATCTAATACTCCAAAAAGCCCTGAAAACCTTCACATCAGGGAAACGCTTTACAAAACAACTACTAAGAAGACCATCTTGCCGTTGGAAAGGGGGTATTACACTAAGTGACCTACAGGATAGGAAGGTAGAAGGCTTGCTGAAAGAAGCCGTTCAAATGGCCTCTTTGGGCCTTCAAGCGACAGTGTGCACCTCGTTCATAGCTAAAGCATGCCTGAGGTGGCATCAGCATTCTGCAACACAAGATGGGTGCAATAACGCCCAGCTGGAAGTGGGGTTCGCCTACTTGGCAGATGCTGTTTATGACATGTTATGGGTTGTGCCCGCAATATGTATTTCGCTGTCATGACACATTGGCAACTCTGGTTAGGGCATTAGGCAGCAGATGCATCTAGTTAAACTGCCCTTTTTATGGCAAATGGCTATTTGGAGAAGATCTTAGTAACTTGGTGAAAGAACTGGGGGAAAATTAAGCTGAAAGCCTCTAGACGTCCATCTTCAGGGGGCTCTTGATCTCGATTTCAAGACAGCAGATGGTACCGGCCTGGTCATCAGCAGAATGGTCAGATGTCATACTTTCAGGCACGCCACTCTTCCTTTTGTGCAGACAGGAAGTCTTCCACTCAGTCAGCTAGAGTGTCCAATGCTTCCTGAGCTTCGCAATGAAGCGAGGCTGGTCCACTCTTCCTCTGGTGGGAGGATATCTTTAGGTGTGGGCCAAAATCATATCAAACCAATGGGTTCTGGATATTCTTACGATAGGTTACAAAAGTTGGAGCTCTTCCATCTGGTCGCTCCTCTCTTCCTGAAGTCTCCTTGTTGAGAGAGAACCAAGGTGGTTGAGGTTCAGGCCACTGTAGATTCCTCTCTGGTGCTATGGGCCACTGTTCCAGTTCCCAGAACGAACAGGGACAAGGCAGATACTCCATCTACTTCATTGTCCCAAAGAAAGAAGGCACCTTTTGTCTGGTCTTGGATCTCAAAGGTCTAAACCACTGCCTCTGAGTGCCCCACTTTCACATGGAAACACTGAGAGCAGTCATAGCCTCTGTTCTAGCAGGAGAATTTCTCACCACCATCAGTCTCAAGAGGTGTACTTACATATACTCTTACTCGTATGGCTGCCGCATCAGAAGTTTCTACGTTTTGCAGTTTTGGCCATCACTTCCACTTCAGGGCTTTGCCCTTGGGTCTCGCCATGGCACCAAGAACTTTTACCAAGGTTATGGTGGTGGTAGTAGCCTTCCTTTGGTGCCAGGGAATCGGAGTTCACCTGTATCTTGACTGGCTCATTCGTGCATCATCCTATTAGGATAGCGTGGCAGCGACGGACAAAGTTGTCCATCTTCTGCAGTTGCTGGAGTATCTGGGCATTCTATTTGACACAGCAAGGGAGAGGATATTCCTTACAGAACGCAAAAGGTCAAAGCTGGTTCAACAGATTAATCTTCTCAGTCAAGGCAGGCCCAGGGTCTGGGACCGCATCCTCTTTGAAAGAAAGATGTTATACTAAAGACAGTGTTTTTGATGTCTGTCACATAGGAACGTAGAGTTTCGGAGCTTCAGTCTCTCTTTTGCAGGGATCTCATTCTCCGCTTTTTGAAGGCGGGGGGTCTTCCTGAGCAAGGATTTTTCCTTTCTTCCAAAAGTGGGTATCAGCATTTCATCTCAATCAATCTGTAGAGCTTCCATCCTTTCACAGAGAGGACAAAGAGGCTCGGTATTCCTCCTTGAAGTATCTTGATGTTCGTAGCATCCTCATTAGAGATCTGGAAGTCACGAATAAGTTTCACAAATCGGCAGACTGTGCTTTTTAATAAGCAGGGGCTTGGCCTCATGGTTTCCAAGCCCACAATTGCTAGATGTCTGGAGACTTTCGCATCAGCTTATTTGCTTGCTGGGAAGCAGGCTACTTGGGCCTTGCAGGTTCCTTCTGGGCCCTTTTATCAAGCTGCGGCAAAAGAGGGCCTGAGCTGGCATCGGTGCCTGTTTTTTGACCTGTGCTGAGGCCCCCTTTTCTGCAGCTGCTAAAAGGTAGGTTGGTCATTTTTTTTTTTTTTAAGAAATGGCTGTGCAGGAAGTGAAGCATTTGCTGCAATTTCATTTTGGGGGAGCCCTTACCATCACCCATTGAGGGGTGGTAAAGGCTCCAGCGCTAACGAATTACCACTGGGTACACACTGACAGTGCACTGGATAGGACAGTGCACTGGGGGTAGAAAGTACCGCTGGGCTGCTGCAGGGGCTTGGTGGTACTTCCTTTTCAGCGAGTGGTAAGTCCGCATTGGGCTTAATACTGCTTTGTAAAAGGGGCCCTTTACAGCGTACAGCGAAATCCTGGGCAAAGATTATCTTACTGTCTCTGGCAGCAATGTGGTTGATACTACATACCTTTGCCAAGCACTACAGGGTAGACATTCTAGTACTTGGAAACCATGGGGCTTCAGTCCTCAGGGTGGTAGTGCCAGGATCCCACCCACTCTAAGGATTGCTTAGAGTTCTGGAATAGTGGACAGCTATATAATGGGAGGAAAAATTAGGCTTTATCTGATGATTTTCTTTCCATTAGTCCTTCCCACTGTTCCAGAGGCCTGCTTGAGGTGTCTGAGATGTTAATTGATGCGAAATAATGGGTCAGATAATGACTGTCACCTTCCATGGTGCTTCCTGCATCTCTCTTGTTCTCTACAGGTTGACTAGAGATGGGATAGGTCCACACGTTTGCTCGTCCGGGTAGCAAGTTTATCCTTACTGCTTGTCTACGTAAATACTGGGGAGCTGGACTGAATGCCAAGAGTGATATTTCTCAGCTAAGTTCTTCACCTGCTGGCTGATGGACACAATTATTCCACAGGTTCTGGAAGGACTAATATCAGGTAAGACCCAATTTCCCTTTATAAATCTTAAAAAAACAAGTTTGACTGTAAAATAATTCCTAAGCTATGGACCTGATGCCCAATTTGAATCTCTTGTTCATATTAATCAATATTTTGCAGTACCGTTTGCCCATAAAATTCTCCCACTAATAACACTTTGGTCTTATCTACATTTAAAAAAGTAACTTAGTCGCTTTCAGCCAGGCAGCAATATCAACAAAGATCGACTGCTGATGTCTAATTGCTGGGTCAGTCGAAGTGTCGGATGCAAAGAAAAACTGTGTCATCGTCATAGACTCAGAAATGTACATTCAAGGTCTTCAACTTCCAGCACAAAGGAAAAAGATAGATATTGAACACAAATGCCGAAAGTGAAGATCCCTGAGGCAGGGGGGGCAAAGTTCCCTGGGCCTCCAAGGGGGGTCAGGCTGCCGGTGCTGCAGTCCCCGGTCTCACCTGCCTGCCTCCTCGGCTCCGGGCCCCCTACATTCAAAGCAGGAGTTGCAGATTGCCTCTCTTCTGGCCTTCGCTCCCTGTTTCCCGCCCTCGTGGAAACCGGACATTACATCAGACGAGGGCGGGACACAGGGAGGGAAGGCCAGAAGAGACGCGATCTGCGACTGCCACTTTGAATGAAGGGGGCCCAGAGCCGTGGAGGCAGGCAGTTAGTTGAGACCGCGGACTGCAGCGGCGGGGGGAGTGACAGGGGGGCGGCAGCGGCAGGGGGAGCGATGGGGGCGGAGGCGGGGCGGCCTTGCCCCGGGCCCGGCCTAGTCTCTCGGTGGCCCTGCCCTCAGGTACACCTGCTATTAAGGGCCAGATACAGTAAATGATGCTGAAAATCAGTGCTCAGCGCTGTTCTGTAAAGGGCATTCTGGGATGAGGCCCCTTGATAGAATAGCACCTAGTGGAGATATGTGCACTAAGCACGAGGATTTACACCAACTGAATCCTGGCATGCAAGTGGGGCACGGATCCCTGGAATTCTGTAGCTGTCTGCATCTTTTGTGAATACTCCTGACCTGCCCAGTCCCCTCCCATGGCCACGCCCCTTTAGGGTTGCAAGCGAGAGGAATTGGATGTGGGTTGTTATAGAATTTCGTCCAGTCTGATCTATGCACAAATCCAAATTAGAGCCAATTAATATCAATAATTGCTTAATGGTCAATTATTAACAGCTTGTTCTCTAATTTATTTGCACGCGGATCTTAGCATCAAACCCATCTTTACCTCCTGCTTCCTACCCATAGGTCTGGAATATTAGGAATCCAAGAGAGAGAAACTTCTAGGCTTATGTGCTCTGTAACCTGGCTGTCTTATGTTTCCCAGGCAGGCTGATGTTCTGATGGCTTTACAGTATGGTTCTGATTAAAAGGGAGTTCTCTAAAGAAACCAAACCTTGCGAGATATGATTTCTTTCAGGGATCACACCTGTAAAAGGAGAATTTCCCTCTGGACTTCATAGCTTGTGCACTTTTTCATGGAACAGTTTGCAAGTGTCCCTGCAAGGATATAGCTAAGAAGTGGCCAGGTATTCGAAATAGACAGGTATTTAACCTGTTCTCTGCTGAATGTGGCAATGAAAATCCCAATGTACACGTTATTTTCACCCCCTGAAAGGGACAATAGAGGGAAAGGGAAATGGGACTTGATATACCGCCTTTCTGTGGTTTTTGCAACTACATTCAAAGCGGTTTACATATATTCAGGTACTTATTTTGTACCAGGGGCAATGGAGGGTTAAGTGACTTGCCCAGAGTCACAAGGAGCTGCAGTGGGAATGGAACTCAGTTCCCCAGGATCAAAGTCCACTGCACTAACCACTAGGCTACTCCACAACAGCTTACAGGTTATGCGACTTTCTCAGGGTCACACAGCCGATGATGGGGAGGCAAATAAGCCCAGAGTCCTGCATGATACGATCTAATTCCTGTGCCGCGCTGTCAGGTGTAATAATTATAGCATTGCATGGGCATATTTCAAGCTCACCAACTCTGCCGTTGTTAAAAAGCCACTTAAAGAAAACACGTGCACAGACTGGAAACCCTTGTCAGAAGAGGAGAAAGTCACGTTGTTTAATATTCTTGGATGCCCTTCTACCTTTCTGTGCCAGGGTAGAAAAGGAGAGGCAGCCTAGACAGACATCACCTGCCTTTTAGGCGGAATTCAAGTAGCTACTTAATGGGCCATTTTGCGCAGTACTGGCTAATGGAAACCTGTCTGGCCTGTTTGCAATGGGTGAGCAAGACAAGAGTCTGGGTTTAAGATGATGCCCAGCGCAAACTGCCTTTGCAAGAGCTCTTCCATCATGCATCATCAGCCATGGAATGCTTAGGATTCCTTCTAGCCTTTCTCTCCCCAATCTGTTCCACCTGCCATACAGCACAGAGAAGGTACATTCAGCTTACCTGGTAGCTTGCTCTCTCCAGTCAAATATAATCAACCCACTGACCATCAGAACACAGGGAGACTTCTAGAACAACAGAAAGACTGGGGGCGGGGGATAAGGGCAGTTAACAGTCCACACTTTCACGTTCCATTACAACACCACAAAATGTACTAGAATTTTCTTTTTTATTCTTAACTAAGCAGTACAGAAGACATTAGCATTTAAGAGCAGCAGATTAGAACTGGACAATATGGGTCATAGATGGAGCTCATGAGATGCAACAGACCTGCTGGGTTTCCCCCTCCCCACCCTTCTGTTTCTGGTCCACTCCTCAACCAGCACTGATTAGAACGTGCTCAGTGAAGAGCTGCATCCTGTTTTAAGCAGCAGGGGGCGCTACAATACCCAGCTTATACACAACACATGGGGGAAGATTTCATCGCAGAGGAAACTCGGAGTAAAAAAAACACAGGCAAGATATGCGTGTCAAAAGAAATACCCATCTTGTTAAAATAAATAAAGCAGAGAAACTGAGCCACTTTACAGACACATAATTATCTTCATACTGTACAAAAATAATATTTAATTGTAGTGAGCACATTTTGTTTGTTGTCAGTGTCCCAAGTGCCGAGAGGCCTCAACCCCAGAACCTGACTTTGGAGGCTTGATCAGGGGTCTCTGCCTTGGCTGTGGCGCCACCTTCCACGGCGAACATCTTGTCTGGCTCCACGACAAATATGAAATACAGGTTACACACCAGCATGGCAAGCAGAGGAACGAAAATCAAGCCATAGCCATAACCACGGAAGACTCTGCCCATGGCAAAGGCTAACCAGTAAATCAGTCTAAAACGGAAAAAAAAACAAATACATCAAAAACCATGTAACAGGGAAGAGAGGAAAAGGGTTTCTCGGCCTTAAATGCTTTCGCACAGAATCTGGGTGTGGACAGGAAATGTTGCTAGGCCATTCTTGTGCTACTACCTAGCTAAGGAGTTATTTTCAGCAGGTGTAAAAGGTGCAGCCACAGCAGTCGTAGGGTACAGGCCTGAAGCCAGAGCCTGTAGTGTAGGCCAGCAATGGGAGGAGGACGCTGGGTAGGGTATGGTTTATTTATTTATATTACACCAGGACTGAGGCAGTTCCCAAGTTAAAACATACATAAACGTTCATAAAACATGCAGATGCTAGTAGTTTCTCATAACATGCTGGGAGGGAGGGGGAAGAACAATACTGGGCCCCATTTGTGGGCCTGGCTGCTAGGGTAGGACAGCAGTGGCAAGTTGTCCTTATGAAAGACCCAGGTTTCACTACTGTGTTTGGCTCAGCTCCAGTGAATGTCCTGAAACCAAGACCGGCTCAGCCTGTACCTGATGACCTGCAGCTGGTTGGCAGGTCTCTGATACACACACCCAACCTTCCTGGCTAGACGACAGAACTTCAGCGTGCCTGGTGCCTGAGGACACACGCTAAGAATGAGGCTATTAGCAGGCAGCCTACACAGTTTTACACAATCACTCCAAAAAGCTCCTGTATGCTGACGACTGAGCTTGTGGCAGCTACTGATCTCCCTTTGGAGCTTGTGGCAGCTACTGATCTCCCTTCGCTGTCCCAAACCCTCCCTCAGCCACTTCTAAATGACCTGCTAGTTCCAGCAATATACACGCCTGTGTGCCTTCAAAACTGCCTCCCTGGAAGCTGGCAGCTAAAGATACCCACTCTGAGGCAGGTGTAACTTTCTGTCTCATTTGTGGGGATATGTGCACTGCACACAGCGCCATACCCAGAACGTGTAGATGTTCACGAAAAAATAGTACATGCTAAGTATGTCAGTAAAGCTAAGTTACTTACCTGTAGCAGGTGTTCTCTGAGGATAGCAGGCATATATTCTCACACGGAGCCCAGTTCGGACGCTGTCATTTTAAAACTTTGAGGAAGTGCCCCCACCACCCATGCGCGGGTGCCTTCCCATCTGACACTTGAATGCAGGACCATCAGTACAGTACTAAAGCTAAGAAGACAACTCCAAGGGCAGGAAGGATGTGAGAATATATGCCTCCTGTCCTTGGAGAACACCTGCTACAGGTAAGTAAAGAAGCTTTCTCTGAGAACATAAGGCATGATATGTGTGGGACTTGCTAGCTGCCAGGCGTACAATATAATAATGAACCTGGCAACTATGTAGAAAGTGAGCCTGGCTGAAAAAAAGGGCTGGAGAGCGGAGCTGACTTTTAAGTAGTAAAAAGATTTTGCAAGACTGCTTGTCCAAACTGACCATCCCTAGAATGCTGCTCCAGACAGTAGTGAGCAGTGAAGGTGTGGACGGAAGACCAAGTTGTGGCCTTGCAAATTTCCTCAATGGAGACAGAGCACAAATGGCCTTCTGAAGTAGCCCCATGGCTCTTACATTGGGAGTAGTGACATGACCATGAACAGTCAGCCCAGCCCGAGCATAGGTGTAGGAAATAGTACATTAGAATATAAGAATAGCCCTACTGGGTCAGACCAATGGTCCACCTAGCCCAGCGTATGCCTGGTAGCGCTATAAAAATGATAAGTAGTAGTAGTATCCTGTTTACAATAGTGGCCAATCCAGGTCACAAGTACCTGGCAGAAACCCAAATAGCAAGAGTCCATGCTACCAATCCTAGGGCAAGCAGTGGCTTCCTCATGTCTGTCTCAATAGAAGACAATGGACTTTTCCTCCAGGAACTTGTCAAAACCCTTTTTTAAGCCCAGCTATGCTAACTGCTGTTACCACATCCTCCGGCAGCAAGTTCCAGTGCTTAACTATTCGTTGAGTAAAAAATATTTCCTATTTGTTTTAAAAGTATTTTCGTGCAACTTCATTGAGTGCCCCCTAGTCTTTGCACTTTTTGAAAGAGTGAAAAACCAATTCACTTCTACTCGTTCTACACCACTCAGGATTTTATAGACCTCAATCATACCTCCCCTCAGCCACCTCTTTTCCAAGCTGAAGAGCCCTAACCTCTTTAGCCTTGCCTCATACGAGAGGAGCTCCATCCCCTTTATCATTTTTTCGCTCTTTATTAAACCTTTTCTAATTCCACTATATCTTTTTTGAGATCCGACGACCAGGCCTGAACACAATATTCAAGGTGAGGTCGCACCATGGAGTGATACAGAGGCATTATAGTATTCTTGGTCTTATTTAGTATTTCTTTCTTAATAATTCCTAGCATCCCATTTGCTTTTTTGGCTGCCGCCACACACTGGGCAAAACATTTTTGCGTACTGTCTACAATGACACCTAGGTCTTTTTCTTGGGTGCTGACCCCCAAGGTGGACCCTAGCATCAGGTAACTGATTTGGATTATTCTTCCCAATGTGCATCACTTTGCATTTTTCCACATTAAATTTCATCTGCCCTTTGAATGCCCTGTCTTCTAGTTTTTTATGGTCTCCCTGCAAATTTTCACAGTGCGCATCTATTTTAACAACCTTGAATAGGTTTGTATCATCTGCAAATTTAATCACCTCATTTGTCGTTCCAATTTCCAGATCATTTATAAATATGTTAAGTAGCACCAGTCTAAGTACAGATCCCTGCGGCACTCCACTGTTCACCCTCCTTCATAGAAATGGCCATTTAACCCTACCCTCTGTTTTCTGTCCAATAACCAATTCCTAATCCACAACAGAACATTTGCCTCCTATCCCATGACTCTAAATTTTCTCAGGAGTCTCTCATGAGGATCTTTTTCTGAAAATCTAGATACGCTACATCAACTGGCTCACCTTTACTCATGCCTTCAAATTGGTGTGGCAAGACTTCCCTTGGCTGAAACCATGCTGACTCTGTCCCATTAAAACATATTTATCTATGTGTTCCATAATTTTAATTCTTTATAATAGTTTCTACTACTTTACCCAGCACTGATGTCAGGCTTACTGGTCTTTAATTTCCCGGATCACCCCTAGAATAGAGACTCCATCTGGAAGGTTTAAGGAACATAAGTCTATGCTGTCAGGGCCAGAGAGTGAGGGTCTGGATGGAGGAGGGGACCCCTCATTCTGTGTTATTAGGATTGGAAAGGGATCTAACATCAATTGTTCCTTGGACGATAACTCTATAAGAAGAGGGAACCAGATTTGACGTGACCAGTAGGGAACAATTAGAATGGTCCCTTGGTTTCAAAGTAGTTTGAGAAGAACTTTTGCTGTGAGAGACAGTGGAGGAAAAGCATATAGAAGGTCCATTCCCCCGGCGGAGCAAGAAGGCGCCTGGGACTACACGGTCGGAAGCATAGAGTCTGGATCAAAAGTGTGGAAGCTCGTTCTGAGGAGAAGCGAAAAGGTCTATCGCTGAGGTTCTTCACTGCTGGAATATTTGACGAACTACAGGCATGCTGAGGGACCATTCCTGAGGTTGAAGGATTCTGCTCAGTTTGTCTGCCACAGCATTCTGTTTGCTGGCTAGATTAAACAGCTCTTACAGAGATGTTTTGAAAAGCCGCCCGAGTCCATATCTGGATTGCCTGTCAACAGAGGTGGTAAGAACCTGTTCTTGTTTGTTGAGGTAATACATTGCGACCTGGTTGTCTGTGCAAACATGTATTATCTGATCAAGTATGCAATCCTGGAAAATGTTGAGGGCGTTCCAGACTGCTCGCAATTCTAAGAGATTGACTTGATGCCATTTCTCCCATGGGGACCAAGAACCCTGTGTGGAAACCATCAAGGTGAAAGCAAGGTCAAATGTTTCAATGGCCTGGGGAGCTGAAAATGGTCGATGTTTCCTGGTCCGAAGAAGAGCTCAGAGGCCCCAAAGGCCGAAAAAAAGAAAAACAAACGTTTTAATTTGAAAAAAAAATCAATAAAATTAATAAAAAGAAGAATATAAAGAAAAAATATGCCGAAAAAGGGAAGGCACCAAAAAAGCAAAGTTTGACGCGCTGAGGAGAGATTAGAAACCCAACCTCTCTGCTGTGTGGAAAACACTGGACTGCTGGTTCCAACCTTGAGCATGTGCGGTTGGGGCACTGTTTCAAAGTTTTAAAGTGACCATGCAGTATGGCAGTGCCCGCACTGGGCTCTGTGGATGATGTCACCTACATGTGAGAATTTCATGCCTGCTTGTCCTCGGAGAATACATAATTTCATGCTTATGTACTCCAGGCAAGTTTATAACCACCTAATTCTGTGCTACAACCATAGCACATGAAATAGAGCCCATGGCGCTGAATGCCATTGGCAGGAAAAGACCCAGATACTCAATGCTAGGCCTTTAAATGCAGATTTACGGTGGCTCCCAGAAGTTATTAGATTGATACCCAGATAACCCAGCCTTTTACTGTCCTAAATTTATTTAGGGACTTACCTGGGTAGTGAACTGAAGATTGCTGCTAATCGGGTAAGTCCCAGCAGCTCTGCCCTGAATTTGAGCCCGGACCATCCCTGCACTAACTGTATAATGGCATGACAGCCTGCTCAAAGCCTTTCCATTCATCTCCTCTTAGATAATCAAAAAGGAAGAGTGAAATACACCATGAAAAAGTAGCAGGATAGCCATTGGCTCTGTTTTATTTTTCAAATCCAACGTGTAGACTATACAAACAAGATATATCCACAGTTTATTTTTCAGATATGGATGCGCTGACAAGAAAAACCCAACATGGGCGTGTTTCGGTGCACAGGCCTTCATCAGGGGGCCTTATTTGTCCTGCTGTTCATGGATAGACCTGTATGGGCATCCAGTGCGCCACACTGAGGCTGAGAACTTGGCAGAATAGCATCGTCTTCCTTTTCATGTGGCCTACTTGATGCCAACACAGGTTTAGCCATGAACAGCAGGACAAATAAGAAGCAGTTACCCCTGGGCCACTGGCTATCCTGGTACTTTTTCATGCTGACTTTCACTCTTCTTTTTTTGATTATTGATTGTTTGCGGAAGGTTTGTTTTTCCTTCTATTTTTTTAATGTCATTTCCTTTTAGATATCAGCCCCATTGTCGTCTGTGCAGAAAAGTTTTTTAAATCACCCTGTCAAGGACCCAACGGAACAGATTGTTTTCGTAGATTTTCAGAGGGAGTAATAATCGGGCAGGAAGCAGTTGGTAAGACACTTCAGCTGCAGGCTGACCTAACCCTGGACATTCAATGCCGGGCCACGAGTGGTTCCCAGGATTGAATATCCGGATATGTCTGCAGCCTGAAAGTTAACTGGATGCTGGCTGATATTCAGACTGGTGTTCAGTTAACTCAGCACATAAAATTAAAACAGTTTTGCTGTCCTAACTTTGTGCTTAATTAGCTGCTAACCAGCTATGTTGCCATTCTGCTCTGTGCCCAACCACCCCTATCCTAGCCACTTAGGGGATGGCCAGTTAGCGGAGATATCCAGTGGCACTGCCTGTTAAATAGCACCAGGGGCGTAGTCAGACCTCGCTCGCCGCCCTTCCGCTGCCATTTCCGCCCCCCCCTCCCCCACCACCACCACTGCGAAGGTACCTTGGCCCCCGCGAGCTAAAGAGTTTGTCCCACACTGGTCTCACATTGCCTGGTGCTCTGTTCTGTTTTCCATTGCCGTGCACACTCGTTTTAAAGAAACTGAGTATGTGCAAGCTTTAGCTGGCGGGGGTTGGGGACCCTCGCCAGCCAAACCGAGGGTCCCAGAGCTAATTTGAGGGGGTCCAAGCCCCTGTGGCCCCCCTTAGCTACACCACTGAATACCACTGAATATCAGCGACTGGCTAGCTCAGCGGGGTTAGCCCTTTTGAATATTGACCCCAGAGTCTGTGGACACTACTCTTTGGAGTTGGCTGTGTCTCACTCTGCACCCACCCGAGGCACTGTTTCCTCTAGGCTGAGTGGGAGTCCTCCACCTACACTTTTGCTGGGGGGGGGGGGGTGCCGTTTCACTATCACATTTTCAATAGTGAGGGACAATCAAGCTCTGTAAGAGTTCAGGGAACCTGCCCAAGGAGGTTTGATAACAGGAAATGGTTTGATGTCACAAGACTGAAGCTGGTTTCCACCCAAGGATGTTTTAATTCTCTCCAATGCAGCCACCCGCCATCTTGGTATACCCAAAACGATTGGGGTGACAAGCTCCGTCTACTGGCTTCAGCCTACATAATGGGCCAGATAGTCTCATGCCATCTCTTGTTATCAAACTTCCTTGAACCTGCCTATCCCTAAGAATTGAAAACACAATATTGAAGCATCACCCCCTACCGGCAGCAATCCAGTTGGAGGACTCCCGCTCAGCTTAGAGGGAACAGTGACCCAAGGTCTGACAAGGATTGTGTTTCTTTCTTAGCTTTATTTCAGAAACCTCTTTCTTCCCTTCTATATGGATGAGGCAGGACAGTCCCTTAACCTCTATTACTACTCATTTCTATAGCGCTACTAGACGTACGCAGCGCTATACACTGGAACATGAAGAGACAGTCCCTGCTCGACAGAGCTTACAATCTAATTACCTTCACAGATTCAGAATTGTCGCTTGGATAAGGCAGTTATGTTCAGACCATTCAGTACTTCTTCAGCCCTCCGATATTCCAAAATTGACCTGTTTTTCTAACTTGCCAAAATAATAAAAAACAGAATGAACCTCCTTTTACTACTGTGTGTGCTTTATCATGGTTGCTCTAAAAAAGTAGGTCTGAGGAGCCACAAGAACTGAAGTTTTAATTCCTGGCACCACTGATTTGCCTGGGAAGTATGAGAAAAAATGCCAGCCGTGTGAGTTGTCAGAGTGAGGTCAAGCTGGTAAACAATGAGTAGCAATTTGACTGACGTTTAAACATGTCCAATGCCCCAGCAGTATGGGAGGATCCATGCCCATCCTTTTGGGGAGGAGGGCCACAAATGGTTATGATTTTCACAAAATTGGTTTTCAGTATTGTTCACTCTGAACAACTCAAAAACCAGATCCATCTGCAGCCTATATGGAATGGAGGTAGCCATCCCTATAGCAATGCTCCTTCTAGGCTTTGCCCCTAGTGGTATTTTCAGTGGCAGCATCTGGCATTTCTTCTTCGAATAAAAGTTATTACCTTTGAGATCAGATGAAATTAAATTTCCCTGCTGCTAATAAGATCAGATCTTTTAAATCGGTTACGTCTTCTTTTACCTGACAGGTGGCTAGGATTTGAAATTCTACAAGATGGCAAACTAATTATGTACTTTTTAAGAAAGAGGTAAAGACCGTATTGTTTTGTGAATCTCTGATGCTCACATCTTGAAGTTTATTTATCGCAGCTTAACGTACATTTTCAGACTGTTATAGTTGTTTTCCTTTTGCTAATCGCAATTGAAACTATGCTATTTACATTTTGGTTTAATGTATCTTCCTGGATTGTCCCAGCCTTCTTAATTTGTTATCCGCAATGCGCTGAAGAGGTAGTTTGCAGAATATAAGAGCTGAGATGTAATGTAATGATAATCAGTGACTCGCCCCAGTCCTCGGTATTTACCAGATAAATGCCTTTAAATAAAAGGTCCCAATATGTTACCAAAATGACAATTCCTTAAGCCATGATGGAAGATGTTGACAAGGGTTGGACCATATCTCCAGATGGTTTAAGGAAACAGATGGTGGTAAACAAGGATTTGTTTTTTATGTGGGGGTGGGATGGGGCTGGTGCTAAGGGGGGGGGGGTGAATTTCTATTTTTTTATTGGATCAGTTCCCCTGAACTTTGTCAAGGGCAGTTAAACAGATAATGGAGATGCATGGGGACAGAATCGAAATGGTAGCATCTCAAGGTCATGCTATCTTGGTGGAGAGGAGGGAGTAATCTCAAACCAGCACATATCTGTCTCCAGTGCAGTCCTAAAGCAGGGGAAGGGGGGGGGGGTGACTTACCGTGAGAGAGCAAAAAAGCCAGTGAGCAGTGGGATGAGCTTCAGGGTCTCCTGAGGTAGATATGTGGCCAACACAGCCAGGTTGAAGAAATAGAGGACGAACAGCTGGACAGACTGTGAGACGAAGTGTTGATGGAGCTTCACTTCCCTCTCCCACTTATTGTACTCTCCATGATGGCAGTCCAGATCAGCGGAGGAGAAGCAGAGGCGCGATATTCCACAGACGATGAGACCTGGCCGGAGGAAAGAGAGCATGATGAAACAGGCACATGGATAAACTACTGCTGGCTGTACAGCTGAAAGTCATGGATGAAGGTCAGTGGAGGTCAGAGCTGCAGTTCTGGCTGGTGGGGGGGGGGATCTTTAGCAGGAAAGTGAAAAGGTGGCTTTTTTAGGGCTGGTGCAAGGGGTCAGACACTCATTCAACTTTGTATTACTACTACTACTACTACTGCTATTAAACATTTAAACATATTAAACATTTCTATAGCGTTACTAGACTTACGCAGCGCTGTACAAATTATTCCCTTCGATTAACTTTCAGGTCCCTTTAGTCCCCTCCACCAGAAAATCTGATCAATAAACTGAGCAATAGGAACTTGTAAACATGCATAATTGGACATCAACTTTTTCAATATTAAACTACATTTTGTATATACAACATATATATAATGAAGGCAATTTTCAAGGCCATTTACTCAGGTACATGGGCTATTGACAATTATCCACCCCACCCCCCGCAGCTAAGCGCACACATTGCTCACTCTTTGGTACCATGGCATCAGACCCTATTGCTTTGCTTTGACTCCAGCTGTCCCCTACAAGCTGCTGCTCTAGGCAAGCACCTACTCTGCCTAGTGGTTAAAATCCAGCCCTGGGCTTTTTACTGGGGTCCCGCATTAAAGCACACAGGAAGAGGGCCAGCAGGTGGTCTTTAAAAAGAGGGCTTGGTCTGCAGTCACCCATCCACTCACCTATTATAATAGGGACTGTAGCAAAGACTGAACAGCGCAGGGTGTATACCAGTCGGGTGCTAATCCCTGGCATCAGTGGGGCATTAAAGGGCAGAAAGGCATAGGCACCATACATGAGGCAGGGGAAGGTGACAACAGCCCCCAGGAAAGATGCCACAGTCTTCAGGTTCCTGGAGGTGCAGTTCTTGCAGCACCTGGGCTTCTGTGAGGCCTCATCATCTTCGGACCACTCCAGCCTTGCTGCCTGACAGGCATGAGGCTCGTGTTTGGAAGAGTTGGGACCATCTTGAGCCAGAAAGGCCCGCTTCTCCTGATTGCAGCTTTCGTTGCCACATGACTCCAGCTCGTATGCCTCAACCGTCGTCTTGCTGCTCCTCCTGCCATCCAGGCTCCACCGTTTCTGAGGAAGAACATGGTTGCTAACGGCAATTTGGACATGAGGGACAAAAACCTGCTTGGCAACTTCAGGCATCTGGTTGTCGTCTTCATCGTTTAGGGCACCGATAGCTTGGTTCATGTCATCATCTTGAAAAGATTTCTCAGTCGAACTGGGCAGAACGTAAAACTCTTTTTCCATTATGCTTGGCTTTCTCTCTTGCTCAGAAGGCTCGTTGCCAACAGCAGTGGTAGCCAGTTTAGCATCATCACTCAGGCCGGCACTCTTGGCTCTGTCATAGGTTAGGGTCTCATCTTCACAGCTGGCTTGGTCTTCGGACACAATCTTCTCATCTTTGAGGTCACTGAAGTTGACCGTCTTGGCTTGCACAGGATTTTGGGAGGACTTCTTATCAGGTGGAGCAGCCATTGAGGATGTCCCCTATGACTGGTTGAGCTCCAAGAAGTAGATGCAAAAGTTTTCTTCAGCGCTAATTCTCTCCCTCGTGGTGGTGGCCGAGTGGGACTCTAGCAAGGAGACACTTCAAGCATTCTGACCGCTGAGACTCTCCTTTCCTTTTCTAGCCTTAAAAAAAAAAGTTTAAGAAGTTACTGTTATGTCAAAATGAAAATATTCTACAACAACGTGGACCTTCAAGAGAGTAGCAACATCAGATTCTGTACACAGATCTCGTGAAAGGACAGATGAAAAGATGGCCCTCGTGGGAGGGGAAAAATCCTTAGAGAGGTCTTGGTGCCGCACAGGATCTGTATTACACTTCCTCGAAAACATAAAATTGTATATATTCACTCTAGTATTTATAATTGAATGGCAGGGGAAAAGATTTCTTTATTATTCTGTCCTGACAGTTTATTTTCTGGTCTTTCGAGCTTCTAGTCCAGCTGGAGTCTGGAGCCTTTATTACTACTACTACTATTTAGCATTTCTATAGCGCTACAAGGCATACGCAGCACTGCACAAACATAGAAGAAAGACAGTCCCTGCTTAAAGAGCTTACAATCTAATAGACAAAAAATAAAGTAAGCAAATCAAATCAATTAATGTGTACAGGAAGGAGGAGAGGAGGTTACAAGTGGTTACCAGTCACAACTGCTCAGGGGTTAGTCTCCTCCCTATTCTAATCCCCTCCACTCTCCACTCCCTTAACCCAGTCTTGGCAGTGACAGTCCTGAGATACGGGTCAACAGACTCCTTTCTGAAGCTGTACTGAGATCTGAATGAGCGATGTGTCACACAGGGTGCAAGGATGTGGGGACACCAAAATTGCTCTCCATCCATGGTTTCCTATTCTTGGCCACAGCACAGTGAGAGGGACAGGAACACCAGGGGGTGTGTTGCACAGGGCATGATTCCAGCTCCGTACAGTGCTGCATTCAAGCCACTGCGTTTTGGCTTTATTAGAGGACTGGACTTCCTCCAGGCTCAGCAAGCATTGTTTCTGCACCGATCCCAGCCCTGGCTGAGGCAGGCAACAGAAGACAAAACCCAGGTCCTTAACAGCAGCATGCAACACTGACACTGATCGCCCCTTTTACTCCTCGGTCATCTAGCGGTCCAACCAATTCTTTTGCCAGCTTCCTGCTTTTAATATACCTAAAAAATTTTGTACTATGTGTTTTTGCCTCCAACGCAATCTTTTTTTCGAAGTCCCTCTTTGCCTTCCTTATCAGGGTTTTGCATTTGACTTGACATTCCTTATGCTGTTTCTTATTATTTTCAGTCGGTTCCTTTTTCCATTTTCTTAAGGATTTTCTTTTAGCTCTAATAGCTTCCTTCACCTCACTATTTAACCACGCCGGCTGTCGTTTGGTCTTCCGTCCTCCTTTTTTAATACACGGAATATATTTAGCCCGGGCTTCCAGGATGGTGTTTTTGAATAGCATCCACGCCTGATGTGAATTTCTGACCCTCGCAGTCGTTCCTCTAAGTTTTTTTTCCACCGTTCTTCTCATTTTATCATAGTCTCCTTTTTTAAAGTTAAACGCTAACGTATTTGATTTCCTATGTATACTTACTTCAAAGCTAATATCAAATCCGATCATATTATGATCACTGTTATCAAGCGGCCCCAGCACCATTACCTCCCGCACCAGATCATGCGCTCCACTAAGGACTAGGTCTAGAATTTTTCCTTCTGTCGTCGATTCCTGTATCAGCTGCTCCATAAAGCTGTCCTTGATTTCATCAAAGAATTTTACCTCCCTAGCGTGTCCCAATGTTAAATTTACCCAGTCAATATCGGGGTAATTGAAATCACCCATTATTATTGTGTTGCCCAGTTTGTTTGCGTCCCTAATTTCCTTTAACATTTCTGCATCCGTCTGTTCATCCTGGCCAGGCGGACGGTAGTACACTCCTATCCTTATCCTTTTCCCCTTTACACATGGAATTTCAATCCACAGTGATTCCAAGATGTGTTTTGTTTCCTGCAGAATTTTCAATCTATTTGATTCAAGGCTCTCGTTAATATACAATGCTACCCCTCCACCAATTCGATCCACCCTATCACTACGATATAATTTGTACCCTGGTATGACAGTGTCCCACTGGTTATCCTCCTTCCACCAGGTCTCAGAGATGCCTATTATATCTAATTTTTCATTTAGTGCAATATATTCTAACTCTCCCATCTTATATCTTAGGCTCCTGGCATTCGAATATAGACATAAGTACATAAGTATTGCTATACTGTGAAAGACCAAAGGTCCATCGAGTCCAGCATCCTGTTTCCAACAGTGGCCAATCCAGGTCACAAATACCTGGCAAGGTCCCCAAAACTATGTTTGTTGTTCCTATTTACATCATGCTTAGTACTTGACAGTATTAATTTGCAATCGCTTGTCTAAATGGCATATGAATGGCAAAATAGGCTGTAACAGATGAGAGCTGCCACGGGGCAGATAGAGATGATAAAACATTCATTAGTGGCATCAGCCCCAAGGTACTCAGAAGCCTGACCAGTTCCCCCCATTCCACTCCAGTCCTCCTTCGTCTTCCCTTAAAATATTTAAACAGCAATACTGTCTGAAAATTTCAGTGTAAATGGGATAGAAGGGGACATGAAAATCACTGCCCACGTCAGCTGCTCATTTTTAACTTCTTTTAGGGGCACTTTTACAACTCTGCGGTACAGCTACCGTAGTGTTGGTGTGTGCCAACCGGGCACTACCCCCAGGCTACTGCAGGTGCCCAGTGGTAATGCCTACACCCCTCCGTGTGCCATTTCTGGTGTGCTGGTTTTTAAAAACTTTTCTGCACTGCCGGGTTAGCGTGGGAGCCCTTGAATAGGCAGTGGTAAGGGCACCCCCCCCCCCCCAAAATGGCCGTATGGCAAGTGGTTAACTTGCTGCATGGCAATTTCCTTTAAAACAAAGCAAAATGTCTTTTACCCGCTGCCGTAAAAGGGGGGCCTCGGCGTGATTTCACCGTGGGCCCCCTTTTTACCGCAGCGTGGCAAAAGGGGTCCTTAGTCATTTCTGCTTTGCAGTCTAGTCTCCTGAATGGAGTGCCGACATCAAAAACCACTTTTCAAACATTGTTCTAGAAGACCCCCAGGTCCTCCTAAAAACAAAGGCTTTATTATGGAGATGTTCCTTTTACTACTTTGAGCCAGAGCCCAGAATCAATTATAAAGACATTGTGAAAAGGATCAACGTTGTACCCAAGAATACCTGCTTTAAATTCCAAAACAGATTCCATTCTAGATTAATAATCAGCTTTAAAACTCCATTTCCTTAACAGACAATTTTGTGCTGTGACTATGCTGATGGAATCAGTGCTCAAAACTGTATGGAGGAACTTTTTTTTTTTTTTTTTTAAATGTAGTTCTCATTTTCAGCACTGCTTTTTCAGGGGTCCTTTCACTAAGGTGCGCTAATGATAAGTCACCCATTCTATTCCTGTGGGCACACACTGGACAGGAACTTTTTGCCATCAAGACATTCAAAACTGAACCCAAGTTCTGAAAGCAACAGTTCCCCAGGAGTCACTTGTTCTGTTGGGAAGAGGTGGTCCCTTATGATCTTTTAGATCATAAAAGAACAGATACTATTAATCAAGCATTTTATTACAGGGACAAAAATGAAGGAGTTAAACCCTCAGGAGATCTGTGCTTAAGAATATGTGTAGAGCTAGATATAGATATCCACTTATCAAAAATCTTTAAAAAAAAGTTATCTGATCCCTACCTGCTGCCCCATCTTCCAGCTTATTATCTGCCAGATCCCCTCCCCCTAAAGTTTTAATATTGATATTATTAGTCTGCCCAGGAACTGAAGAAGCATTTGAGCTTGAAAAAGGCACAGGTCAGCTAAGCTGTCTTGAAGGGAAATGGGACTTGATATACCGCCTTTCTGAGGTTTTTGCAACTACATATATTCAGGTACAAAAGTACCAGGGGCAATGGACGGTTATGACTTGCCCAGAGTCACAAGGGTCACCAGAAAACCATCAGACAAGCCCCCACCCCCTCCTTTTTAAACCCAATCCACCTGTCCGTTCCTGGACAATCTCTGTCGCAGGGAGAGGATGTAGATTGTAAGCTCTTTTGAGCAGGGACTGTCTTTTCTTCATGTTCATTTGTGAAGCGCTGCGTACGACTGGTAGCACTATAGAAATGATTTATAGTAGTAGTAGTAGAAAGTGAAACACCAGAAATCAACCAACAGATGAGAGTTGCTGCCTACCTTTTACTGAGGTTTATTTCCCTGCCTTGAGGTAGGCTGACCTAGCCACCAAATTCCTGATAAAAGGATAAGAAATCACCAGGGGAGTAAAACGAAATTGTAAAGGGATGGAACCTCAGCCGGCACCAGCACAAAACTATCCATGGCTTTGTATATAAATATTCCCTAAATAACATAAATAACCCCTTCCGCAGTAGGAGCTCTGAAAAGTTCTTTGGATATGCAACTACTTCTTACCTCCTGCTAGCTTCTTGAGCTTCCGATGATCTTGCTCCCCTAGTCCTTCTCTGGCTCTCGATCCAGGCTCTTTCCCCTGCTTCTCTTTACCTGTCATAGAAACCTGTTGACACCAGACTAGAGGTGTGGCTCCACTTAAAGGTGCAGTCTGATCCCTTCCGGTTGGCCCAGAAGGGGTGGGTGGGTTCAAATAATAGTTGTTATACATGGGACAGGGAGGAGAAGGGTGGGTGGGAGTTTTGCAACAGGGAAGGAGGGGAGGGGGATGGCACTTAACTCTCCGAGTTATAGCCATGGGGCAAGTGTATCCCTGTCTTCTGAATTCACCTGTCTGCATTTTGCTGCTATAATCCGGAAAGGTTTTACAGAGATCTCCAATGTGCTTCAGCCCCCTTAAAACAATGCATGCATTAACCATCTCTCTGACCTCATGTGCAACTTTCTTCAATTCAATCACCTTTACTTTCTAACTCTTCCTACTTTCTTACCCATCTATATGCTACAACTTTGCCTTACCCTACACTATCAATTATAATGTTCCATTATATATTGTGCTGGTGTTGCAAGAAGTATACCATGCCATATTTTGTATTGTTAGTTTAATATTTTTACTGCTGTAACTGCCTATTGCTCTTGTTTGATTTATTCTTACTTTATTCTTACTGTGCACCATCTTGAGTGAATTCCTTCAAAAAGGCGGTAAATAAAGCCTAATAAATAAAAATAAATAAATAAATTATATACAGCCTCAGACACTTCAATGGTATTACGATTTTATACTGGACAAATTAAATCTCTGTATTGGTACTTTGGTAACTGTGTGGTCACTCACTTTCCCAGTACCTCTCGTTTCAAGGGTGACACTTTGCTTTTTTTGAAGAATCAAGTCAGGTATCTTCCTATCATCTGTGTTCTAGGTTTTGCCGCAATGTCAGCAGGAAATTCAAAATAATTTCCATGCTGTCAACTATGGAAGTATTTTCATGTTTTTGGAAGATTAGACTCTGATCCAGTGTGTAGGATAATGATTTAAAAAAAAAAAAAAGCAGAAGTCTCTGCATTGATTGATATAAGAAAGCTTTTGATAGCTTCCCAGGATAATAAGTTGCCTGTAAATGTACAAAATAAACTTCACCCTGAAAATGTGGCAAGCAGCATTCCATCCAAGGTATGACCATGGACAGTTCATCGTTCCTAGCATCAAGATCCGGCACGGATTTTACGTATAGGGAAAATGTTCTGTGACTCTGGCCCTAATTCCATCCAAGGTATGACCATGGACAGTTCATCGTTCCTAGCATCAAGATCCGGCATGGATTTTACGTTTAGGGAAAATGTTCTGTGACTCTGGCCCTAATTCCATCCAAGGTATGACCATGGACAGTTCATCGTTCCTAGCATCAAGATCCGGCACAGATTTTACGTATAGGGAAAATGTTCTGTGACTCTGGCCCTAATTCCATCCAAGGTATGACCATGGACAGTTCATCGTTCCTAGCATCAAGATCCGGCATGGATTTTACGTTTAGGGAAAATGTTCTGTGACTCTGGCCCTAATTCCATCCAAGGTATGACCATGGACAGTTCATCGTTCCTAGCATCAAGATCCGGCACAGATTTTACGTATAGGGAAAATGTTCTGTGACTCTGGCCCTAATTCCATCCAAGGTATGACCATGGACAGTTCATCGTTCCTAGCATCAAGATCCGGCACGGATTTTACGTATAGGGAAAATGTTCTGTGACTCTGGCCCTAATTCCATCCAAGGTATGACCATGGACAGTTCATCGTTCCTAGCATCAAGATCCGGCATGGATTTTACGTTTAGGGAAAATGTTCTGTGACTCTGGCCCTAATTCCATCCAAGGTATGACCATGGACAGTTCATCGTTCCTAGCATCAAGATCCGGCACAGATTTTACGTATAGGGAAAATGTTCTGTGACTCTGGCCCTAATTCCATCCAAGGTATGACCATGGACAGTTCATCGTTCCTAGCATCAAGATCCGGCACGGATTTTACGTTTAGGGAAAATGTTCTGTGACTCTGGCCCTAATTCCATCCAAGGTATGACCATGGACAGTTCATCGTTCCTAGCATCAAGATCCGGCACAGATTTTACGTATAGGGAAAATGTTCTGTGACTCTGGCCCTAATTCCATCCAAGGTATGACCATGGACAGTTCATCGTTCCTAGCATCAAGATCCGGCACGGATTTTACGTTTAGAGAAAATGTTCTGTGATTCTGGCCCTAATTCCATCCAAGGTATGACCATGGACAGTTCATCGTTCCTAGCATCAAGATCCGGCACGGATTTTACGTTTAGGGAAAATGTTCTGTGACTCTGGCCCTAATTCCATCCAAGGTATGACCATGGACAGTTCATCGTTCCTAGCATCAAGATCCGGCACAGATTTTACGTATAGGGAAAATGTTCTGTGACTCTGGCCCTAAATCCCATAGGGGTCCTTTTATTAAACTGTGGCAAAAAGTGGCCTTTGCTTGCCCTTATGAGGGTCTTTCTCATGCTCTAATGGCCTATTTTCTACTTTTCATATTAATGGCCATTAGCTACTGTTACCATTAGCTTGTGGCCATTTTTAAAATTACTGCGTAAGCACTTACTGTCGCCAATTCTGTAGGCAGTAAAGGATCATGCATATCTGTGTGCTAACAACTCATAAAGAAACTCCAGACCGCCCAAAATATTCGGTAAATCATGTTTCGAAAGTGCCAAACCCCTTTGAGAAAAACTGCACCGGCTCCCAATCAAGGAACGTATCACCTTCAAAATCTGCACCTGGGTCCACAAGATTATCTATGGTGAAGTCCCAGGATATATGGTCGACCTGATTGACCTCCCAACCAGAAATAGAACTAGAGCATCACGTACCTATGTAAATCTCCGTTACCCGAGCTGCAAAGGTCTCAGATACAAATTAACCTATGCATCCAACTTCTCCTACATAGGCACACAATTGTGGAATACACTGCCAAAGACCGTGAAATCAATCTACGACCATCTAAACTTCAGGAGATCATTAAAGACCTACCTATTCAGAAAAGCATTCCCCACTGACCTAATCTAGATGCCTCCAATCTGCAACACAGTAAACCATAAACTGTACTGGACACTATATATTACTTCCTCTCTTCGATCCCTAGGAACCTGAATATACTAACTTTACCCGACCTTAACATCAAATTGTATCTGTTTCCTTACCGGTCTAGGCGATCGCCTTATGGTAAGATGTAAGCCACATTGAGCCTGCAAATAGGTGGGAAAATGTGGGATACAAATGTAACAAATAATAATATAATAATAATAACCAGTTAGCTCCCGGTAATGTAGATGTGTTAAGGGAAATGGGACTTGATATATCGCCTGTCTGAGGTTTTTGCAACTACATTCAAAGCGGTTTACATGTATTCAGGTACTTATTTTGTACCAGGGACAATGGAGGGTTAAGTGACTTCCCCAGAGTCACAAGGAGCTTGTGACTCTGGGCAAGTACAGGAACTGGTTAGTACATGAATTCCTGCTCTCCGCCCCTAAAACACCCTGCCAAAAAAAAAAAAAAAAAAAAAAAATAGAAAAAGTTTTAATGTGTGACCATGTAGAAAGTACCACAGGATGCCTGAGTGCATCCATGCTACTCTATTTTTAGGTGTGGGTTACTATCTAATGTAACTTAGTAAAAGGATCCCATAGGAAAAAACAAAAACAGGTTTTGAAAATCATTACGGGTTTTTGTTTTGAAGGGATTTTTTTTTGAGGGGGGCAGGTGGAAGCATTTTTTTTCTGAGAAAAATTGTATTGGAATTGAGGTTCTGTAACACTTTGGTCTGATCAACTCTTTTTCAGCCTTACCATTCTGCTTTTTGCATAGGGATAGTCTCTATTTTCATAGCCCAGGGTTTCCCAAACCTTTCTGAGGACCCCAGAACCAGGGTTTCAGTCTATCTATACTGAATGTGCATAAGATAAATTGGCATACACTGGAGTCCCAGCATCTTTCTTTAATTTATAAAATGTATATACCACCTTCCTCAAAACAAAATATCGCCTTTCAGGCAATGCACAAAGTAACATATGCAAATGGATCTAATACATAGTCTGACTGGCTGTAGAGTCACCAGCGTAAGTCCGGGAAACCCCTGTTTGTTGTGTAATCTGATGCTTTGCCTCTTTTGGGATACTTTTCTAACACAACCTGTTCTTTGGGAGGTCTGCCCAGAGCTGGTTCTAAAGCAGTGGCTCCCAAACCTGGACCTGGAGGAACCCCCAGCCAGTCAGGTTTTCAGGATATCCACAATGAATTCATGAGACAAATTTGTATGTAGTGGAGGCAGTGCATGCAAATCTCTCTCATGAATATTCTTTTTCGATATCCTGAAAACCTGACTGGCCGGGGTGCCTCCAGGACCAGGTTTGGGAACCATCCAGTCTGCCCACTCATGCCATCTACTCTCCCTTCCTCTCCCTTACAGCTCCTATGTACTTGTCCTGTTTTCATCTCCACCACTTCCACCAGGCTGTACCATGAATTCATCACCCTTTCCGTGAAGTATTTCCTCGGGTTACTTCTGAGTCTGTCCCCTTTCCCCTTCATCTTATGGCCCCCTCATTGCAGAGCTCCCTTTCAACTGAAAGAGAGTTGCCTCTTGTGCATTTATGTCACATCAGTAACATTTTATTTGCTTTGTTAGCCACTGCTGCACACTGAGCAGAGAGTTTCAATGTATCATCAACAATAATAGTTAAATCCTATTCCTGAGCGGTGACTCGTCTTCCCTACATGCATCACTTTGCACTTGCTCACATTAAGGGGTCCTTTTACTAAGCTGTGCTAAATGATTATTATTTATTTAGATTTTGCTCACACCTTTTTCAGAAGTAGCTCAAGGTGAGTTCCATTCAGGTACTCTGGATATTTCTCTGTCCCAGGAGGGCTCACAATCTAAGTTTGTACCTGAGGGGGCCCGGCGCCGCAGTCCCTGATCTCACCCACCCTCGGCTCTGTCGACCGTCCGCCACTGGGCCGGGCCCCCTGCATTGAAATCATCACAGCGCCTCACCTGTCACCTCCATGAGTGAAAGCGCAGCAGTGGCAGATCGGATTCGCCTCCCTTCGGGCCTTCCCTCCCTGTGTCCCACCCTCGCCGAAGCTACATCAGACGAGGGCGGGACACAGGGAGGGAAAGCCCGAAGGGAGGCGAATCCGATCTGCCGCTGCTGCGCTTTCAGTCACGGAGCGTGATGACAGGTGAGGCGCTGTGATGATTTCAATGCAGGGGGCCTGGCCCGGTGGCGGACAGAGGGGGGGTGGCGGCATGACCTTGGGGCGGGGGCCCCCCCCCCCCTTAGGAAGTCCCACTTCATCCTAGGCGATGTATAGCATAACTTTAATAAAATATATTTTTAAAACACGGTTGAAGTATAAAAAGATGAACAGCAATTTTGTAATATAAAATCAAATGCAGAATAAAAAATCACATCAGGCTTAGGATGGCACAGACATGGCCAATACACTTTGGATCCTTTCCTCCATGTACAACGCGCCACATAAATAGTTTCAGGGGCATGAAAACGCTGAGTCGCTGACGCACGCGATCCTAGGACTGAATTTCAAGTGCATCTTTCGTGCAAACTCCGCCTCCGCGCCGACCTGTCAGTGTCCACTCAATAAAGCTGGTTGACACGGAGGCGGTGGCGGCCATCTTGGAGAGGGGTGTCTCGCGAGACTTGACGCCCCGCCGCTCTCGCGGTGTTTGCGGTGCAGACATGGCGGAGGCCGAGGAGCGGAGCGACGGAGGTGGTGATTGAACGGAGCCCCGGGGAGAGGCCCTGCGCCGCCATGAGCCAAGGGGCGGCTGACGGAGAGCCCGAGGCCAAGGTCCTGCACACCAAACGGCTCTACCGGTGAGGGGAAGGAAGGGGGAGCTCCGGAGGCGCCTCCCCAGGGGGAAAGAGGAGAGGAGCAGGGATGAGAGACAGGAGGGGGAAGGAACGAGAGGATGAGGAGAGCAGCCTGGGGACAAAAGGAGAGGGAGAGATGAAGAGACCCCTGTGAAGGGCTGTTGGATTTAACCCATGCCTTCTAGGAGTAGCTAGGTGATAGTTACATTCAGATACAGTACATACATTCCTGGCCCTGTGCAATCTAAGTTCTTGCCCAGCTGGGAAAGAGGAGAGGGAGAGCCTGAGGGCAAGGGGGAGAGGAGGTGACAACTAGGCTAAGGGAACGTGAAGAGGATCATCCAGATAAGAGGGGATACCTGGGTGAGAGGGAGAAGAAAAATAAGAGGGGTTTACAGTGAGCGGGACAAAAGAACCTTGGGAAATGGGAAGAGGGATGAGCTTGAGTGCAAAAGAACTTGTCAGAAAGAGGAGAAGGAAGAAAAATAACCAGGACAAAGTAATCTTGGAGATGGAGGAGCCTGAGGGGAAGGGGGAGAGGAGGTGACAACTAGGCTAAGGGAAAATGAAGAGGATCATCCAGGTGAGAGGGAGAAGAAAAATAAGAGGGGTTTACAGTGAGCGGGACAAAAGAACCTTGGGAAATGGGAAGAGGGATGAGCTTGAGTGCAAAAGAACTTGTCAGAAAGAGGAGAAGGAAGAAAAATAACCAGGACAAAGTAATCTTGGAGATGGAGGAGCCTGAGGGGAAGGGGGAGAGGAGGTGACAACTAGGCTAAGGGAAAATGAAGAGGATCATCCAGATAAGAGGGGATACCTGGGTGAGAGGGAGAAGAAAAATAAGAGGGGTTTACAGTGAGCGGGACAAAAGAACCTTGGGAAATGGGAAGAGGGATGAGCTTGAGTGCAAAAGAACTTGTCAGAAAGAGGAGAAGGAAGAAAAATAACTAGGACAACGTAATCTTGGAGATGGAGGAGCCTGAGGGGAAGGGGGAGAGGAGGTGACAACTAGGCTAAGGGAAAATGAAGAGGATCATCCAGATAAGAGGGGATACCTGGGTGAGAGGGAGAAGAAAAATAAGAGGGGTTTACAGTGAGCGGGACAAAAGAACCTTGGGAAATGGGAAGAGGGATGAGCTTGAGTGCAAAAGAACTTGTCAGAAAGAGGAGAAGGAAGAAAAATAACCAGGACAAAATAATCTTGGAGATGGAGGAGCCTGAGGGGAAGGGGGAGAGGAGGTGACAACTAGGCTAAGGGAAAATGAAGAGGATCATCCAGGTGAGAGGGAGAAGAAAAATAAGAGGGGTTTACAGTGAGCGGGACAAAAGAACCTTGGGAAATGGGAAGAGGGATGAGCTTGAGTGCAAAAGAACTTGTCAGAAAGAGGAGAAGGAAGAAAAATAACCAGGACAAAGTAATCTTGGAGATGGAGGAGACTGAGGGGAAGGGGTTGAATGAGGAGAGGGGAGGGAAGGAAAGGGAGATCTTACAGAGAGAAAGCCACTACAAGGGAACTCTAGGAAAAAGAAGGAGAGAAACATTGAGGCAAGGGATTAGAAGGAGAGGAGGGGGCATGAATCTGTGGAAAATGGGGAAAGCAGAATAGAACCAAGCTGAACCCTGGGGGGTGGGCAGTTAGCAACACAACTTCCAAGACTAGAAAACCAGGGGGGAGAGAGAACCAGGCCAAAGTCATGGGGAGGGGGAAGGTTGTAATGAGGGACGCCAATTTAATGGCATAACCATTTGCTTATTATAAAAGATGACTTGGAAGAAGGTTTATGACTTGTTCCTCTTTCATACACTTGGACCAATGCATTTTATGTAGAAATGAAAATTACCATTGGCCTGGATGAATATTTGATCAGATTAGGGCAGGGTAGTGTACTGACTCTTTCACCATAATAACAACCATACTGGGTCAGACCAATGTTCCAGGTAGCCCATTATCGTGTTTCCAGCAGTAGCCAGTCGAGGTCACAAGTACCTGGAAGATCCCAATTAGTAGCACCGTTCCATGCTACCAATCCCAGGGCATGACATGAATCTCTGCTTTGGTCTGGATGCCACTCCCTTAAAGCTTGGTCACCTTCCTCTGTTCAGTAGGAACTTCAAAGCTTTGGCATTCTGTTGGAGAGTCACCTGAGAAGACTGGGGAAAGTGGGGTGATTCTGTACAATTGTGAAATTATTATTAATTGTCCAGCATAGAAGTGGCTGCTTGGATATGTCTGAATTGGAAAAATGTGTGTTTCTCAAATCTGATTCTATAACAATCCAAAATTATCATTGTGGTTGGTGCTTGTTTTCTCTGCATCTTCAGGTTGATAGTACTCATGGGATCTGTCAGTTCTGAAGGTTTAAAATACAATTAAATAAAAACAATAGGAAGAGGCAAGCTAAACCAGTTCTCTACACCAGTGTTCATTTTTTTATTTTATTTTTTATTTTTGTTACATTTGTGCCCTGCGCTTTCCCACTCATGGCAGGCTCAATGCGGCTTAAGACAAGCACTAGCAGTAAATGTGAGTCCTTGAGGTCATATTCAACATTCCCTGGCTTCTTGTCCACAGTATGTGTAAAATTAACACATTTGAAAGCACTGTCTATGAAATGTCGTGTGTAATTGTTGCTTTGCATTTCTGAAGGGAGAAAATAGAGAGATAACTTAAGCTTAAAGATGAGAGACTGATAATTGCAGTAAAAGAGAGTGGGAAGAAATAAGGAGCTTCACAGTCAGCATAGAAAGAATCAGTAAGACATACAAATGCAGATTCTGTGAAAAAGGTTCAACATCTCACTGCAGGGTATAAGGTGCTGATATCTGAAGATGCAATAAGTTATCACAGCACTGGGGACTATAATCTTTGTATCAAGAAAATGCTGGGATCAAGATCCTGATAGGATGTGGAGAACGAACAAGTTGCGATCAACTGAAACACTGCCATTCCCACCAATAAAAAAGTTCAACACAATAAGACAGGTCACTGATACAGGAGAAAAATGTAAGAACAGCAGTACTAGGGCACTAATTCTGTACAGCTTACGGAGAGAGAAGATCAGAAACCAAGCAAATGTGGCAGAAGGATACAGAAATAATCCTTTGTATTGGGCAGCACCAGCCTGATTGTAAAAAGGTTTCAAGCACATATTGATATGATGCCTGTACATACTGCACCCTACGAGCTCCAGAAGGAGGTACTCTTTGGCACAGTGTAAGCATTAAGAGGAACATTAGTAAATTTGAAAGACAGAGATCATAGGTCTGTGAAAGAAAGAATGGTTTGAAAAATTGGAACCAAAAATACCACTGTAGAAGTCAAGAACATTTTTATGGGGTACCTACAGATATTTCTACTGGTTTTTACAGGCCATCAAAGTCTGTTAGGAAAATAAAAACCTGGCAGCAGCCGCTCATGGGATAGTTTTCTCACTTTGCCTTCAAAACCTGTGTGGACAAAAACAGGCATCCAAACGAGCCACAATTGATGGCCTCATTTACGAAGGTTTGATATCCTCAGTCTTTGGCCTTGGTGTTTAATTTAGCGACAGCTGACGTAGAGTGGATGATGACCTCTGGATAAATAAATTATATTTCAGTGAGAGAAATGGGTTGATGTCTTAACTTGCTGCCGTTTTCTGTGTTTCGTATATAAATCAAGTCACCGAGACCTTCTGACAGTTATGCAAGAGTTTTGTAGGATTGGCCGTCTAATTCCACTTAACATTTGAAGCAGGGCCTTAGTATCCTTGACCTTCCAGACTGCATTTGATTCCTAGCTGAGAAGAAAGACAATTTGTATGATTTAGCAAACTGTCATGTATGCAGCCTTACCTTCATCTATGATTTAAACATGTTCTTCATGCCATGAGCATTTGACATACACATTCTCATAATATCACATAAAAAATATTGTATGTTTAGTAGAGATCTTGTATATTTATTTGCTGTATGATTCTTGGTGTCACTTTTTTTTTTTTTATTGAGGGAGTGCCAAGCAGTTGAAATGCATTGTCTTCTTGTGACCTTCTGTCTCTGTCACAGGAGCTGTCCAGGCAATGGTGCTGAACAGCAGTGCAAAATTTCACATTGGGTTGGTGTTGCCTGCCACCCTGCACTGTGGTATACTCATTTGTGCCTAGCTACTGTAAAGTATCCAAACCATGGGCTGGTCCCTGAGATGGTGTCCTCTGGAAATAACAGATAAAAGCAAGAGTTAAAGTTCAAATGCTGCTTATCGGATCCTTGGCTTTTCTTCATTATGCTTGTTTTGCTAAAAATGTCTTCCTGGTTTTTGCTGTTATTTTATTTAGACTTGACAGTTTAATATTTTTCTCCTTCCTATAGGATTTTCAGTGCTTGAGGGTATTGTAAGATAACCAAGATAAAAGATTATTTTGTATTTTTTTTTTGTAACTGGTGCTATGGAAAGACTCTGTCTTGCTCCACTTTCAAATCCTTCAGAAGCTGAATTTCCAGTAACTCTTGTCTCCATAAATGTTACTGGATCATTATCTTCCGTTCCCTCTGGAATCCTCAGAACTCTGATTTGCCTTTATCTCTGACCATTTACGCCTTCAAATTCCTTATTTAATTCTTAGTAGCTCAAGATGAGTTACATTCAAGTTCACTGTTCCTGGAGGGCTCACACTCTGTTTATAACTGATGCAATGGAGGGTTAAGTCACTTACCCAAAATCACAAGGAGCTGCAGAGGGATTTGAACCCTGGTTTCCCTGGTTCTTAGCTTGCTTCTCTGTATCTTCCAACAAGGAATTCCCTTTTCTGCACGCTGTCTGTGTAATGGTATCAGTTTAATTGTCAGGATTATTGAAATATATGTAGCATGATGTTGTGCTGGATCTTCGTGTTACATCTGCATGCCTTCAGAACACCAAGAATTGTGCAGGAAGGGAAGAAACCTTCATTTTAATGTCTTAGATTGCATCAAGAGAGCAAGATTACTTACCTGTAACGGGTTCTCTGTGGACAGCAGGATGCCAGCCATGCTCCAAGACGCCATTGGATTTAATCTCTATGGGCTGCTTGTCCATAGAGAATCTCTTAGTACCTCCAGGAATTGCAGCTCCTTCATGAAGTTGGGAAGAGAGGGTCCAAATTTTGTTTCCTTGACAACAGCCATTTTCTGTGGTGATAGAAGGTCTTTATTTTGGATGTGTTGACATGGGTGAGACCATGAAAGCTGTTCCTGTTTGGTCTTGTATTTACTGCCAGTCATGTCGATTATCTTTTGGGATAAACTTTTTGAAGAGACCAGTTTACTTGCAGGGATTGCAGGCTTCTCATTGTGTTTTTGGAGACAGGATCTTGTGTTAATCAAGGCAGCCATGCTAGTTCCTATTAGATCTACTGAATCTTTTGATGTGTACGTTTGTTGTGGAAATCTGATTTATGAAACTGTAATGTCGGGATCTTTCATTTGGCAAAGGCAGTAATAATTGCTGCTTTCTACAGTCGATGGCAGTGTAGCTTTTATCTGGGCAGAATTAGTAACAGAACAAAAGCTGGAAAATATTTACTCAGGGTGTTTTTAGTACTGATAGTTTCAGGGAGGCTGATTCTGGAGACTGCCGGGGGTGAACATAGAAACTGCCATACTGGGTCAGATCAAAGGTGTATCAAGTCCAATATCTTTTGACCAAAAGTGGCCAGTCTAGGTCACAAGTAGCTGGCAGAGTCCCAAAACGTAATATTCCATTCTACTTACCCCCCAGGGATAAGCGGTGGCTTGTCCAAATCTTTTTTTTAAACTCATCTACACTAACTTTTTATCATCCTTTGGCACTTAGGTCCATAAGTCTTGTCATAATGGGACAGACTGATGGTCCATCAAGCCCAGTATCCTGTTTCCAACAGTGGCCAATCCAGGTCACAAGTACCTGGTACGATCTCAAAAGAATAAAACAGTTTTTATGCTGCTTATCCTAGAAATAATGGATTTTCCCAAGTCAATCTTAATAATGGCTTATGGACTTAAACCCTGCTAAGCTAACTTCTTTCACCACATTCTCAAGCAACGAATTCCAGAGTTTAATTACATGTTGTGAAGAAATATTTTTTTTCAATTTGTTTAAAATGTACTACTTAGTAGCTTTATCGCATGCCTCCTAGTATTTTTGGAAGAAGTAAACAAGCGATTCACGTTTACCCGTTCCATCTACCAGTATTTTGTTTAGACCTCGGTTATATCTCCCCTCAGCCATCTCTTCTCCAAGCTGAAGAGCCCTAGCTGCTTTAGCCTTTCCTCATAGAGAAGTTGTTCCTTCCCCTTCATCATTTTCGTTGCCCTTCTCTTTACCTTTTCTAATTCCGCTGTATCTTTTTTGAAATGCAGTGACCAAAACTGCACACACAGTATTCAAGGTGCGGTCACACTATGGAGCGATACAAAGGCATTATAACATTCTCGTTTTTGTTTTCCATTGCTTTCCTAATAATAACTAACATTCTATTTGCTTTCTTAGCCGCAGTTGCGCACTGAGGAGAGGGTTTCAATGTATCATTAATTTATTTATTTATTTATTGCATTTGTAGCCCACATTTTCCCACCTATTTGCAGGCTCAATGTGGCTTACATAATTTTGTTGACATTGTCATTACAGGATAACAGATACATTTAGTTTTGTGCAGAGATTAAGTAAGGGAAGAAGGAAGGGAGTGATTAGGGTAATTATAGAAGGTGAGCTTTCTTAACTGATTGGGTTGGTGAGGTGGATTAGTGTTGCTATAGGTTCTCATTGTAGGCCTTGTTGAAGAGATATGTCTTCAGAGATTTGCGAAAGATAGTTGTTTCGTCGATTGTTCTCAGGTCTGTGATGATACCTAGATCCTTTTCCTGGGGTGTAACTCCTAATGTGGAACCTTGCATTGCGTAGCTATAGTTTAGGTTCCTCTTTCCCATGTGCATCACTTTACACTTGCTCACATTAAATATCATCTGCCATTTGGATACCCAGCCTCACAAATATGTATAGAGTGAAAAAAATATTTTCGCCTGTTTCTTTTAAGTGTACTACTTCATAACTTTGAAAAAGTAAACAAGCGATTCGCATGTACCTGTCCACTTCACTTAGGATTTTATAGACTTTTATCTTAAAAATCCTATCATCTGTCTCTTCTCCAAGCTGACCAGCTCTTTTTAGCATTTCCTCATGTGTGAGAGGCCTTCTATCCTCTTTATCATTTTGGTTGTATGAGATGTCCTTAATATTTCCAGTTACCACTGATGGATCTTTTCTTGCAGCTGTGTTCAACATGTGTTTCCCCCCCCCCCCCCCCAACACACATACACATTTGCTTAGATGGTATAAAGCATGAAGAGAGTTCCCCTGTAAATCTGTTCTGTGTGTAACCTCTGCTGTAAATTATGCACTTGATGTGTGATTCTGAAAGGTGGTTGTAGTATCAGACTAGATCGCACTTTGCCTGTGATTCTTCTAAGATTAACCTGGCCTTGATAGTACACATGGAATGAAGAAAAGTTATAAGTTATCAGGGATTTTTCTGTTTCTCCCCCCTTTCCAAGCTTCTTTCTCTTTGCTTCTGGACTTTTCAAAAGAACCCTTCCTTACCTGATGCCCCCCAACCTCCCGGAGACCCTTCCCTAGTGTAGCTTTCCTTTCTGCCACTGAGAGCAGAATCTGGCAGAGAGCACATGAATCAGAGATTTGGATCAGGACTCTTCTTAAGGTTCTTTTTTCTGCCCTGCTTAATATATAGTTCTATTAGGTAGCTTTCCACTATTGCAGAACCTGTGGGTTAGTTGTGTCCATCAACCACAGGTGGAGATAGAGAACTGAAAACTGAGCTGAGACTTATCTCTCTTGGCATCCAGTCCAACTCCTCAGTATTTTCTGTCTCCAGCAGGTGGATGGACACACTTTTCAGCCTCTGGTTCTGAGTGATTAGCTCCTGGTCCATTTGGTCAGCTGGTCCTTAGCTTTGTGGGTGGCTTGAGTCTACAGAGCCATAGCTGGAAGTCTTCGGATCTCTATCTGATGCCCCACAAATTTACTTCTTCCCTCCCTTCACCTCTCCCCTGTTTCCAGCACAACAACCTTAAGAAAGGAGAAGGAAAGAGAGGTTTATTGGAGAGCATGGGACAGAATATCAATCCTCTGGTGTAAGACTTGTGGAGACTGTAAGTTTGGGGGGAACAGCCAGCAGTGATAAACTAAAGTTTGACTCGGAATCACCTGGTTGGCTGCAATTCTACTTGGTGCGTGGGAAGGATCCTGACTCACCGCTTGGTACAGTGTTGTGCTGTGAAGGAGGAGGATCAGTGTCTGGTGAACTGCAGAGACTGCAATCATTTTCATGTCAAAAATTCAGATGCTGTGTGCTGTATTCAATCCTTCACATTTGACTTGACTGCAGTTGTACTTCCTAAACTATTTGGAACTATTTTCATTCTATTAAAGGCTCTCGGGCAAAGCGACCCTCAGTAGGTGACCAAGACCCTAACTCTTTACTCCATGGTGTATACAAGAATGTGGAGAACGTTTGAGGTCTAGTGTTCTGAGCATAGACTTCTCCCTTCTCTGCTTAGATCACATACATCCTAGCATTTCTCCAGGCAGGCCTTCAGAAAGGATTGGTGTTGGGTTCTCTCAAAGTTCAGGGTGCAACTTTGGCCTGTTTCAGTGTCACAAAAGACATCTCTTGTGGCTCACCTGGATATCGTTCGATTCTTGTGGGGAATGGGCCACTTGTGGCCTCCCTTGCGTATGCCATGTCCAGAGTGGAACCTTAATTTAGTCCTTCGGGCTCTTCAGATGCCTCCTTTTGAGCCACTCTGGAAGGCCTCCTTGAAAGATCTTATACTAAAGACAGTATTCTTAATGATTGTTGTGCCAGCATGTAGGGTTTCGAAGCACCAGGCTCTCTTGTCGGGATCCCTTTCTCCTCTTTTTTGGAGGCGCATGATTCCTTCCTTTCTTCCAAAAGTGGTATTTGTATTTCATCTCAGCTAATCTGTGGAGCTTCCGTCCTTTCACAGAGAGGATGAGGATGCTCAGTATTCTTCCTTGAAGCTTCTCAGTATGTGTAAAGTCATCATTAGATATCTCAAAGTCACGCATGAATTTCACAAATTGGACAGATTGTGCTTTTTGGTAAACAGAGGCTTGGCCTCATGGTTTCCAAGCCCACAATTACTAGAAGGCTGAAGGAGACCATAGTATCAACTTATTTGCTTGCAAGGAAGCGGGCTACTCCAGGTCTTGTGGGGTCATTCTACAAGGTGTACTGTAACGTCCTGGGCGGAGACTACCTTGTTTGCAAGGTGGCAACGTGGTCGACACTGCATGCCTTTTGCCAAGCACTACAGAGTGGATGTTGTAGCATGCTTGAAAGCCAGTTCTGGGGCTTTGGTCCATAGGGTGGCAGTACCGGGATTCCACCTTCTCTAGGGATTGCTTTTAAACATTCCACAGGTTCTGGAATAGTGGGAAGTTACATAATGAAAGTAGAAATGAGGTCTTACCTGATAATTTTCTTTCCATTAACCCTTCCCACTTTTTCAGAGGCCGTCCCGCCCAAGGTTTCTGAGATATTTAGTCAGTGTGAAGTAATGGGTGAAATAACGACTGTCACCTTGCATGGTGCTTTCTGCATATCTCTTGTTCTTTGCAAGTTGTCCAGAGATGAGTTCCACACCTGTTTGTTTGTCTGGTTAGTGTTAGGTTAGTGAGTTGTTTAAGGTGATTGTGTTCCGAGTTTGTCCTTACTGCTTCTCTAAATAAATACTTAGGAGCTGGGACTGGATGCCAAGAGAGATAAGTGTCAGCTCAATTTTCAGTTCACTATTGCTGGCGACACAATTATACTATAGATTCTGGAATAGTGGGAAGGACTAATGGAAAGAACTTGAGGTAAGACCTAATTTCTCCTTATTTCTCAGATGCAAAGTCCTGTGATTGAAAAATAAAGGGACGAAATATAGGGTCAGTAAGTACCCTTAGCACCTGCCTCTTTCTTACTGCTGGAAAATTCGCTTGCAAAGATAAAATTGGTGAACTATAAACCATGATGGCTGCTGGCTGATTCCTCTCTCTGTCCCCCTGTAACAAGAGGAGCATCCAACTTTCACTTCGTAGAAAACCAAAACGGATTCTGCAGATGCAGGGGAGTGCTTTGGACTGCGAAACCAGTGCTTGCATTTGCATGTGGGTTTTAAATGAGTTCAGACCACCTGTTTGCTTGAAACAGGATGCTAGACATGATTTTGGTTTTGGGGGGGGGGGGGGGGGCAGGGGGCAGGAAATATTCTTTCCAGTAATCCCTCAACCGTGTTGTTGCTTTATCATCACAATGAAATATAAAACTGGTTGAAATACCATTTTATTTTCTTTAAAATCTGTATGGATTTTGTTTGCATTTTAGTCTTCTGGTAACCATCTCTTTCTGCTAGGGGTGTTTGGCTACCAACTTAGTTTCCTGTAGTCCCAGGTCTATACACCCAAAATACCTCTGTTTAGCATGCTTAGAAAAGGAGCCTATGTGAATGGATTTGATTAGTGGGTGCTGTCTTTGTTAATTTAACTTAAATCCTAGAACTGCGATACAGATAAACTGGCAGACATCCTTCCAGAGATTTGTGCTGAGATACAAAGGCCTGTGGTTTGTTTGAGATCTGTATCCCTTGTGTCTTTCTCTAGAAGTCTTGCCTCATCAATTTGCTTCATTTCTTTGAAGGTGTGAATAAATATGTGGATAAAGGTGAGCTGGTTGATGTAGTGTGTATAGATTTTCAGAAAGCTTTTGATAAAGTTACTCGTGAGAGACTCCTGAAAAAATTAGAGTCATGGGATAGGAGGCAAGGTTCTGCCACCGGCTCTGGCACAGACCGTATAAGTTTGCCCAGGACTATCCCCGGTGGTGGGAGGCGGGGATAGTGCTGGGCAGACTTATACGGTCTGTGCCAGAGCCGGTGGTTGGGAGGCGGGGCTGGTGGTTGGGAGGCAGGGATAGTGCTGGGCAGACTTATACGGTCTGTGCCCTGAAGAGCATAGGTACAAATCAAAGTAGGGTATACGCAAAAAGTATCACACATGAGTTGTCTTGTTGGGCAGACTGGATGGACCGTGCAGGTCTTTTTCTGCCGTTACCTACTATGTTACTATGTTACTATTATTGGACAAACAGAGGGTAGGGTTAAATGGTAATTTCTCTAAATGGAGGAAGGTGAACAGTGGAGTGACACAGGAATTGGTGCTGGGACCGGTGCTATTTAACATATTTATAAATGATATGGAAATCGGAATGACGAGTGAGGTGATTAAATTTGCAGATGACGCAACTATTCAGGGTTGTTAAAACATGTGCGGACTGGGACGAAACAAGTGAAAACATATTAAACAAAATAGCACCAGTCAAAAAAAAAATCACAAAACAACCATGCCCCTAGTTTAGTGCAGTAGGAAACTAAAAAGAGCATGGTCCAAAAACAAAATAGATGCAAACAAAACCATATGGAGAAAAGCTGTAAGAACATATATATAAACAGCATAAAGAAAGCGAAAGCAGAATGCTACAGTAGATATACGAACATCGACCAGACCAATACAAAAAAAATATTCAAACTCATGAATAAATTACTGAAAACCCAGAACATATTGGTGAAAACTGAAACGCCACCAACTGCAGACGAGCTTGCAAAATACTTCAAAAACACAAGCTCAAACCTTGCAAACGCACAAATAAATGTCATAAACTACCTACAGGACTGCAAAACACACGACAACCACACCTCAGCAGACAGAATATGGACCACGTTCAAACCACCCCAACTAGACACAGTAAAGACACTATTGACAAAATACATGCATTCATACTGCCTAATTGACAAATGTCCCAACTACATGATGAAAAACCCACCAGACTGGTTCATCGAGTACCTCATCAAACATAGCATATATATGTTTGACAAAGGTCAATTTCCAACAGATAAAGGCGACATGCTTACACTTATCCCCCAAAATACTACCAGCAAGATCAGTGATATCACAGATTACAGACCAGTAGCCTCAATATCACTACTGACCAAAATGATGGAAGGTCTAGTAGCATAGCAACTAATGGAATACTTGACAAAATTCTCAATTCTTCATAAATCCCAATCAGATTTCAGACCACTGAAATGGTCATACCCTCCCTGATAACAAAATTCAGAAGCATAATATGCCAAGGACAAAATATATCACTACTACAATTCGACATGTCAAGTGCATTCAACCTAGTAGACCACACCACACTAATGACACTGCTCAACAACATAGGAATCAGCAGTGCAGTGGCAAAATAGTTCAATGGCTTCCTAAAGACCAGATCTTGCATTGTAAAGATGTCCAACCAAACATCAGCCTCATGGATCTCTGAGTGAGGGGTACCACAGGGATCGCCAATATCACCAATACTATTCAGTATAATTATGGCAACACTTGGGGGAAAAATGGAATTAATGGGTTTCAACCCATTTATATATGTGGATGGCATCACCATATCTTTCCAAAACAATATCACAAACATACAGGACAAAATAAAAAAAGGATTGGACCTCATGGAAAAATGGGCAACAACTTTCAAACTCAAACTGAACAGAGACACAACCAAATTCCTAGTACTATCCAGCCCACAGAACCCCATATCCAACCAAAAACTCACAATCAACGAACAAACATACCACATCGGAACACAACTTTAAAATACTAGGAATCATTCTCAACAAACATCTAACGCTGGACAATCAAATATCAGCAGTAACGTCAAAATGTTTCAGAACACTATGGAAACTGAGAAGAATAAGAGACTATTTCCTTAGACAGTCTTTCTGGATACTGGTCCAATCAAAGTTACTATCGCAACTAGACTACTGCAATGCAGCATACGTAGGATGCAAGGAAAACAACACTAAAATTGCTGCAAACAGTCCAAGTGATGGCAGCAAGACTGATTTTCAAGAAATCGAAACATGAAAGAGCAACCCCACAGCTTGAACACTATATTGTCTACCAGTCAAGGCAAGAATATTTTTCAGAGCGATCACCCTAATCTTCAAGATACTATTCGGAATGTCACCCAAATATATGCTTAACATGACTGAACTATCCTCAAGAAATGCCATCCCAGAAGACAGAAACTACTTACTCCTACATCTACCCAACTGTAGAAACACCATCTACAAAACTATCTACACAGCAGGATTTAGCTACCTGAGTTCCAAATGGTGGAACTCAATACCAAAAACCATAGGAAGCATCACAAATCTCCTTCAATTCAGAAAAGAAATGAAAACCTACCTCTTCAAAAAATTCTACAGCTAATCACAAAGACATCGTCACCTTCCTTTCAAATCTACCTCTTCAAAAACTATATGAATAAATATCGCCAAAACTCGACAATTGAACAGAAAAGCTACCACTGCCCCACTTCAAATCTGTCTTCCAAAAACTGTATGAATAACCATACCAAACTATAGATGCCCTCTCCACATTGCACAACACTATTGTAACTCCACCAAAATGTAAACTGTAAGCCACTTTGAACCGAAACTTGCTTTTGGATAATAGTGGGATACAAGAGTGCATGCATGAATAAATAAATATTGCAGGAAGACCTTAGTAATTTGGAAGATTGGGCATCCAAATGGCTGATTAAATTTAATGTGGACAAATGCAAGGTGATGCACATTGGAAAGAATAATCCGAATCATAGCTACCTGATACTAAGGTCCACCATGGGGGTCAGCACTGAAGAAAAAAAATCTAGGTGTCGTCATAGATAATACACTGAAATCTTCTGTTCGATGTGTGGTGGCAGCTAAAAAAGCAAACAGGATGCTAGGAATTATTAGGAAAGGGATGGTGAATAAGACTGAAAATACTATGCCTCTGTATTGCTTCATGGTGTGATCGCACCTTGAGTATTGCATTCAGTTCTGGTCGTTGTATCTCAAAAAAGATATCGGAATTAGAAAAGGTTCAAAGAAGAGCGACCAAAATGATAAAGGAGATGGAACTCCTCTCGTATGAGGAAAGGCTAAAGAGGTTAGGGCTCTTCAGCTTGGAAAAGAGACAGATGAGGGGGCGATATGATTTGAGGTCTACAAAATCCTGAGTGGTGTAAAACTAGCAGAAGTAAATCGATTTTTTTTAACTCGTTCCAAAAGTACAAAGATTAGGGGACACTCAAGGAAGTTACATGGAAATATTTTTTTCACTCAACGAATAGTTAAGTTCTGGAACTCTTTGCCGGAGGATGTGGTGACAGCGGTTAGCGTGCCTGGGTTTAAAAAAGGTTAGGGCAAGTTCCTGGATGAAAAGTCCATAGTCTGCAATTGAGACAGACATGGGGAAGCAACTGCTTGTCCAGGGATTGGTAGTGTTGAATATTGCTACTAATTGGCTTTCTGCCAGGTACTTGTGACCTGGCTTGGTCACTGTTGGAAACGGGATACTGGGCTAGGTGGACCATTGCTCTGACCCAGTATGGCTACTCCTATGTGTGCTGTAAGCAGAGACCTGTGCTGAAGCACCACTTTGGCCCACTTCCATCCGACAGGAAGTCTGTCTCTGAGAGGGACAGGACAGAATGGTGCTTGAGTGCAGACCTATCTGCTTTAATCTTCAACCAGCTTGGAAGGAAGAAGCAACAGGCTGGCAGCGAGAAGAGAAATGGGCCACTTCTTCCCAAGTTCTGTGGCTTTAGGAGGCTGCTTAGTCTCCTTTGTGACTGGGCTGGCCTTGTGTCTTGATCTTTTTTTAAAATTAAGAGGAAGTGGAGTGAAAGTGAATTATTCCAAGCCAAATACTTTTATCTACACTGTATATTCAGGAAGACTTTGGCTCTACTTTCTTTGTCAGGGGAACTAAACTTGAAACCCAGGTCTTTCACTCCTCCTCCTCCCCCCTCCCCCCCCAACACTATTTTCCTAAACTTGAAACCCAGGTCCTTCACTCCTCCCCCCGCACTATTTTCTTCAGCACGTCTTGCCTGGGAGCTGGAACTGTCCTGTTATGCTGAGATGCAAGACGGTGTACATGGAGACAGCAGGTCCATTACTATTACTCTCTCTCTTTCTCTGATGCAGGTCTGTTGTGGAGGCAGTTCACAGGGTGGACCTCATCCTCTCTAACAAGACAGCTTACCAAGAGGTGTTCAAGCCTGAGAACATCAGCCTGAGGAACAAGTAAGTCCCCTTTCACTTGGCAGACTGGTTCATCGAGTACCTCGCCAAACACAGCACATACGTTTTTGAAAGAGGTCCATTTCCAACAGACAAAGGTGACATAGTACTCGCACCTATCCCCCAAAACACAGTTATATCTGTGCTGCTTCATAGCCTCCCCCAATATTTGGGATTCTTGTTTTCATGATGTAATTATGTCCTGTTCACATATTTAATCTCTGTTTGTGAATATCTTGCTTGATTTCGCCTTTTGTACTATTTTGCTTGTTCCTTATTGTTCACCAGACTAATCCAGATGCTTGGGGTATGCTTTCTCCTACCAGCAGATGGAGACTGAGAAACGCTGAACTAATGACATCATCCTATAAATATCCCATGAAATCTCTGACTAGTCTGTATTTCTTTTTTTTTAAATTGTAATAAAATTCATAATTCAAGCAAATACCACTTAATGCCAACAAGTCCTTCTGATGCTATTGCACTGTTTGAACAAGGTAAGAAAATATCAAAGATTGGAGCCCAAGAACTGCTCGTGCAAATGATGAAAGTATAAACAACCAAATTACGATAGGTTTCAAGGTAAAAGTCACAAGGAGAGCAGTCCTATCTGAAATAACTTCAAGGGAGATTGAGAGAGGCACAGAGGAAGGGGTTCTTGATGGGCTAGTATGGAGCTACCTTGCCGCCCCCCCCCCCCCCCCCCCCACACACACACACTAAATACTGTGCTCTCACTATAGGTGGTAGAGTCTTGGATGGAATCAAAAGAATCTCTGGAAGATCTTTCTTGACCATGCAGTGATGACTTGGGAAAATTTTAAAAATCTTAAATTATTTCTCCGCAGCTGATTCTCCATATGTTCCACTTTGACCCTACAGCCTCTTTGTCTTTTTATAAAAGCCAGTTTCAGTTGTTTAATTTCTTCCATCTGCCATTCTAATACCCCCAATATACTATCATGCTAGACTAACTTCTATTCATGCATATCCACCTCAGTCAGTATCTCCCAAATTCGAATTAGGAAAAAAATAAAAGCGAATGAAGAGATGTATCTAAAGTCTTGATGGCGTCCCAGAGGGCTTCCATATTTACTGCTGCCAGCCTCTGTAAAGCCCCAAAGACAGGTTTTACCTCCTTGGAGCAGGTATTCCCCTACCTCCACAGTAGCCTGAGGGAGATCTCCTTCCTGCCGAGGAACCTCAGTTGCCAAAGCTTGCTGGGCTCTGCGCAGCCCTCCTTATTCAATTAGTTGTGTGGTGCACTCCACTGATGCCAGACTGAACACATCCCAGGTTCTTACACTGCTTCTAGGTTTCAGGAGTGTTGACCTTTGTTTGGGATGCAAAGAAACCCGATCTGCAAGAAGGTTCACCTGTGCTCCCTGCTGAAGCAGTTCCTGCACCTCTGCGGAAAAATGGAGCTCTTCCATCCAACATTACCTGGACCATGTGGGACATCTACCACCACTCGGTGGATAAGTACGAGTTGTGCCTTTGCACTTCACCATAATTTGGGACCGCATCAGCCGATCAATAATGTGATAGGGAGAGTGCAGCACCGAGTGTCTTCTCCTGTTGCTATCTTGACTTCTGTCCCTTGTTTACTAGTCAGTATTTCTCAGTCTCCAGCATCTTGTGCAGTCAGTGACAGGTATGGAGGAGTTAGGGTAGTGGTAGTCTGTTCTCCCCCTTTGACCATAAAATTTTTTTTTTAATCGAGAAGGTTGACTCAGGACTTGGACTTGACTGGACAACTGCATTTAGCCCTGGAGTGTTATATCAAGTTGTGCTTCTATTTAATACCATCAGGTTGCTGGCTGCATGTGCCTTGGTCCACCTTCCCTGCTTTTGGGAAGGGTGCGTTGAGAGCCCCCTGAGAACAAACAGTTCCGGCTGTTGGCATAGTACCAGTGTTCTACCAGCATGCCCAGTAGTGAGGGGTTGCTCAAGATGGAGTCATTCTGCAGATCAGTTGTGAAAGGGATTCCATTCCCACTGCGGAGGCAGAGCCAGTTTTGGCGGGAAACGACTGCCATGCCAGATGAGGCAAAGGAGAAGGTGTGTGTTGAAGGGCTTCCTATTTTGAGCTGGGCAGCAGTGGAGGCAAAAGGGCTATGGAAAGCCAGATGTTGGTACAGGGGTTTTCCCTTGAATTTGTGTTGCTTATGCTCGAGGCATTCTGCATGAAGAAAGGTATGACTGAGAACTTTCAGGAACAGTAAGGGGTTGGGAGGTCCCCATGGAAGGGCCCCCGGGGGCCAGCAAGCTGAGGCTTTCAGTGGGGAAAAAAGCTACTAGAGAGAGCTGTACTTGGGTCAGCGGACTCTTGAGAGCCTGAGCATGGATATTCTAGTACCTGGTTATGGGATAAGGAGGAATGGCTGGAGGAGGTCGAAGCTGGTGCAACAGATTGTCTTTTCCTCAGTTAAAGCAGGTCCAGGGTCTGGAGTCAATGAAAGTGGTGCCATGGGCAAAAGCTCATATGTGGCCAGTACATGAATCTTTTCTTAGCCGCTGGTGTCACAGAAGTCAAACCTTCATCTTCCTTGGACACTGGTTGCCAGACGGCATATGCAGAGGTGGTTGTCATACAGAAATTTGACAGAGCTCCCTTTCCGATAGCATAATGGGATTTGGTGACAAAGGACGCCAGCAAGTTGAGGAGCTCATTACAAGTTCCATCTGGCACAGGGCACCTGGATGAACAGGAATTTTGGTGGTCGATAAATCGCTTGGAGCTCAAGGCAGTGTGGAATGCCTTACGCGACTTTGCTCCCTTTCTGTCAAAGGCCCCGGACTGAGTTTTCAATGACAATGCGACAGCGGTAGTTTATATCAGTAAGCAAGGTGGGACTTGCAGCCATCTGATGGCGGTGGAGACAGCCTCCCTCATGAATTGGGCAGTGAAAATTTTTCTCTGCTTGTCAGCAGTTCGCATCACATGGAGACAGACTTTCTCATCAGGCACTCCTTGGACCTGTGAGAATGGGAACTATCCAGCCAGGGTTTTCAGCTGATAGTGGACCAATGGGGTTGTCCGCTTCTGGACTTGATGGCAATGAAAAGGAATGCGGAGCCGTTGGAAATAACCAGGCCCACCAGTCTGTAATTTCCCGGATCACTTCTGGAACCCTTTTTAAATATTGACATTACATTAGCCACCCTCCAATCTTCTGGTACCATGCTTGATTTTAAAGATAAATTACGTATTATTAACAATAGTTTTGCAATTCATTTTTCAATTCTGTCAATACTCTGGGATGTATACCATCCGGACCTAGCGATTTGCAACTCTGTCAAATTGCCCCATCACATCTTCCAGGTTTACAGAGATTTGATTCAGTTTCTCTGACGCATCAGCATTGAATACCATTTCTGGCACCGGTATCTCTCCCTCATCTTCCTTGATGAAGACCGAAGCAAAGAATTCATTTAATCTCTCTGCTATGGCCTTGTCTTCCAGTCCAACCGATTCTTTTGCCAGCTTCTTGCTTTTAAATACACCTAAAAAAGTTTTTATTATGTATTTTTGCCTCCAACGTAATCTTCTTTTCAAAGTCTGTCTTTGCCTTTCTTATCAGCACTTTGCATTTGACTTGCCATTCTTTGTGCAGTTAACTATTATTTTCTGTTGGATCCTTCTTCCATGTTTTGAAGGATTTTCTTTTATCTCTAATAGCGTCCTTCACCTCACTTTTTAACCATGCTGGCAGTCATTTGGTCTTCCTTCCTCCTTTTTTAATACATGGAATATATTTGGTCTGGGCTTCCAGAATGCTATTTTTGAACAGCATCCATGCCTGATGTAAATTTTTGACCTCACAGCTGCTCCTCTGAGTTTTTTTGTTTTGTTTTCCCCCACTGTTCTTATTTTATCATAGTCACCTTTTTGAAAGTTAAATTCTAATGTATTGGATTTCCTGTGTGTACTTATTCCAGGTCTTATATCAAATCTGATCATGTTTTGATCACTGTTATCAAGCCGCCCCAGCACCATTGCCTCCTGCACCAGATCATTCGCTCCACTAAGGACTAGGTCTAGAATTGTTCCTCCTCTTCTTGGCTGCTGAACCAGCTGCTCCATAAAGCAGTCCTCGACTCCATCAAGGAATTTCACCTCTCTAGCATGCACTGATGTTACATTTATCCAGTCAATATCGGGGTAATTGAAATCGCCCATTATTTTCGTGTTGCACAGTTTGTTAGCCTCCTACAGGTTCTGGAATAGTGGGAAGGACTATTGGAAAGAAAATGATCAGGTAAGACCTAATTTCTCCTCTAAAGTGGATGGGGACACTGGGATTACACCGAGTCTGAATATTGGCAAAATGTCTAATGGAAATCTGTCAGCCCCTCTGGTGTATCTTGATGCATGGTGGTATGGCTCTTGAGACGGGGTGGTGCACACGGGGCCTAGCTTATGAACTGACTGCACGCCGTGCTCTCCTTGCTTCTTCCTAGGCTGCGCGAGCTGTGCGTAAAGCTTATGTTCTTGCACCCCGTGGATTATGGCAGAAAGGCAGAGGAACTGTTGTGGAGGAAAGTATACTATGAAGTCATCCAGCTCATCAAAGCCAATAAGAAAGTAAGTATCTGTGCACTAGGAATGGGAGGACCAGAACTAGAGGCAAATGGGGGATGTGTGCTGTTCAGCAAGATGATGTCAGAATACCCAGCAGCTCAGCCGTGCCAGGCTGCAGCTGTGTAGGTGATTCACTATCGTTTATTCCCTCTGCCGGAAGGGAAGCCTTCATGATGGAGACTGTTCAGGCCATTTATTCTCCCACACTGAAGGTAACAGCTCGCCATGTGTTCCAGTGGCTGAGACTGGGTTGTGGGTTTCTGAATTGCAGTTGTAGTTCTATAGTTGGGCCATAAGATGTCACTGTAAGAGCAGTGATTTTTGCCTTTCTTCCAGAGAGCCAGGAGAGCTCTTGCAAAGGGTCCTTTTTAAATGGCTTCACAACTTGAGTTCCTGTGTTTTTAAAATCTCCCCTCCCTCCCCCACAGCATATCCACAGCCGAAGCACCCTGGAATGTGCCTACAGGACTCACCTAGTGGCTGGCATTGGCTTTTACCAGCACCTTCTGCTCTACATCCAGTCCCATTACCAGCTGGAGCTGCAGTGCTGCATTGACTGGACTCATGTGACCGACCCGTTGATAGGTCAGTAGCCACATGCTTGCTAGATGGGAAGCAAATCAGTTGTCGGGTTGGTTAAAAGGACTTTTGTGATTACTGGGTGAATCTTAACCAGATGACGGGCAAAAGCAAGTTTTGATGCGCTGCAAATTGTACTAAGTTGTTTTGCTGGTAGGTTCAGAGCTCTTCTTATTGAAGACTGATTTTTGAGTGTCTTAAATCCTGCCGGTGAGTTTTGTTTGTTTGTTTTTTTAATATTGCAAATAGTAGAGAATGGTGTCTAAGGACAGATTTGGCTATTGTTATGCTTATTATTGCTTTGAGTTTCCCTCAGAGGGTTTTGGATTTATTGTTACACTGTTAACAAAATAGTAAGATTTTTGTCACTACCTACTGTACCTGCCATATACCGCTTCAAGTGAATCTCTTCATAAAGGTAGTTAATAAATCCCAATAAATAAAAGAACCAATAGGTCAATCTAGTTTGTACAGTCATCTGTTTCGTCTTTTTGATTTTCTACAGCTTATAAATTCCCCATACTGAAGCCAGCACCAGCCCCCTCACTGCCACCCCTTGTGAACCTCTCCCCCCACCAGTATCCGGTACTGACACCAGCCCCAGCCTCCTCGCTGCTGCTGCTGCCGCCACCCCCTACCCTCAACTTCCTGTCATGCCTTCTTTATCCTTGAGTCTCCTTTTCTGTGGAAAGTTTGCTACCTTGGACTCTTGATACCTGCCAAATGTTCGTCATCTTCCCAAGCCCTTATTGTTCAAGTGTACAGCGCTGCGTACATCTAGTAGCGTTATAGAAATAAGTAGTAGTAGTATTTTATCTTAAGCCTCCGTTTGCAGGCCTTGGATCCTGTTAATGAGAGAACCTGGTGCACCTGGAGATGATTGATTGACAATGTGTGTAGTCTACATAATGTTTCAGACGTTCCTGCTTGGATCTTCCAGCATGTCCTGACTGTGCAGGGAGGGATATTGTCTTGAGGTGTTGCAGGGTGATGGGGGTTGTGGAGAGGTTTGCAATTGCAGCTGAGAGGAGTGCACTGTTGCAGGTGTCTCAACAGTTTGTCCTTTGCCTCCAGGATTTAAGAAGCCTGTTCTGGCCTCGGCAAAAGAGATGGATTGGGCACAGATGGCCTGTCACCGGTGTCTGGTTTATCTTGGTGATTTGGGTAAGTACAAAAAAGCTGTGATACGGCTGTTAGCTGTAAGTGTCCATTACATGAGTACTAAATATACTCAAATGTTACGAGGCCTGACCTATGATGAATTCTCTGCTCTGTAAATCCTATATACCAAATGGACACCCTTTATGGTGCAGAGATGCTAGACTACATGGAGCATTTTTTATTTTGCTCAGTTGGAGCTGACCCCTAATGAAACTAAAAGCATGACCCTTCAAGTTTCAAGTGGCTGGCATTCCCCCCCCCCCCCCCCCCTTCTAGCACAGCTAGCATGACAACCATTCGTGTTGGGGTCCTGGGTGCCTCTTGTATGCAGTGACTGGCACCATGAGTGCCACCTCTGCAGCATCCACAGCTGTTTCGGGGGAACTGAATTGATCTGTGTGTGGCAGCCGAAGGGTAATTCTCCAAGTAAGTGCAGATTTTAGAATGGCAGTGACACGTGTAAGTCCGCAGTTACATGTCTAACTATAAGCGCGAGTGCTTATGCTATCTCAGCAGCTGGTGTAGAAGCTTGTGCCTACCTGCTGACGGGCGTGTAACTTGTGTATTGTATAACCTTATTGTGAAGTGCGGGACACGCCCCTCTAGCAGTTGCCTGCTAAAGAAATTAATGCGCTAAGCTTATAGAATACCAAGTAAGTGCAGTTAGCACATGTAATTGAAACTTAGATCCCAATATTGCCTAATATAGCAACTTAGTTACACGCTTAGCTGGCTGTGTTCTGTAATCACAGTCAGTTTTGCTCACTGGGCGTGAAAAATGAACTTTAAAAGCCCTGCACTAACAATCGTTTTGCGTACATACAAATTAAACATTATATCTCTACTCTGAACGGGTTGGCTCTAGGGAATCAGTTGGGAGCTAGGATTAGGGATTTCTTTCAGGAGGTGGCAGATCAAGGACTGTCGGTGTCACAACTTTACAGGACTCTGACAAGGACTTTTCCTTAGTGAGGAATAAATGGGAGGAGGATTCGGGGGTGCCTTTGGGGACCTTGGATGTCGCTGCTACGCTCCGAGGCTTACCCCAGTTGGCTACGGGATGTGAGACTAAGAGAGTGTGGTTATAGGATGGTATTAAGAGCTTACGTGACAAGATCCCAATTGGCTCACTTAGGGGGTATCGGCGACTCCGGATGTCTTAAATATGGCCATTCTCATCATATTCTGTTCCATGCCTTTTGGGCGTGTCCTAGGGTTCAGTGCTTTTGGGAAAAAGTGAGAGGGTTTTTATCTCGCTTAGTAGATCATGAAATTAGTGGGTCAGTGAAACAATTTTTGCTGGACGTACAGGGAGCATATCTCCCGTTGTCCAGATGGACTAGACTGTTGTGCCGTAAATTGAATTTAGTTGCTAAGAAAGTCATACTACAATATTGGACTTCACCAGAATCCCCAGAGTACTGGCACTGGAGGAATCAGGTGCATCTTTTGGCCTCTTGGGAGGCTAAAGGGGTCGCCTATGGCAGTGGAAGTTTTTGGGGTTTTTTTGCAGGTTTGAAATCCATATATACAAAATTTGGGGCCTAGGGGACGCAGTCTTCTAGTGAACACATTGTAGGGGAGATGGGAGTTTTTATCAGCTCGTGATGCACATATTTCTGGCCAAGGTTGGCAGTATCCGATTCATCCTGCTTCTGGGGAGGGGGGTGGATAGATAAATTATTGTGGGTCCGGGGGCTATAAGAGTCATAGCCCTGGGCGAGATATTGAGATGAGAGGGATTGTAATGGGCTCTCTTTATAGATGGGAGGGGGTGGGGAGGGGTTAATCAAAAATTGTAATGGATGGTGTAGCATAATGTCAGTGTGAATTCCTGCTAAGTGCAGTGTTTGGGTGCTACTGTTGCTGTTTCATTTTGTTGTTTGTGTATTTTTCTGATGCCATCAATAAAAACTATTGAAACATAAAAGCCCTGCACTTGTGAAGAGCTCCTTTTGCTTGTGTGTACACCCCTATTTGGCTTTTTGCCTGTCCAGATACGTAAACAACAGGGCACTTAAGTGGCCACTAGCCCTGATGACCAGATACCGTTAAACTTGTGGAGGCGATTTTACCACAGCCGAGGCTTCGCACATATACTACACTCACTTTTCATTGCTTTGATTCACGATTGTGCGTGATTAGGAACCATTTTAATGACATTCTAGATATTTTATGAGAGATTCCCATTCAAACTTGAAAAGTGAGCGGATCTAAGCACGAGACCAACAGATCCACAAATAGAGCTTGAAGTAGGTACTTGAAGTAGGGAAATACATTGGTCTGTTTGACAGAGGGGTTTTTTTCCTCTCTATCCAGCTCGATATCAGAATGAGTTAGCAGGTGTGGACACAGAACAGCTGGCCGAGAGGTTCTACTATCAAGCACTTTCCGTTGCATCCCACATTGGTATGTGACCCGGATGCTTCTACGCTCAGCCGCACTTTGACAGCTCTGCTTGCAGGGTCTTTTTTGGTTATTGTGCCCCAGTAATTTTTTCCTGCTGTAATGACATATTAGCACCTCCAGAAACTTGGTCCCTATTGTTTCGAGGGTGGGGGTCAGAGAGAAACTCGTCAAGGGTTTGATTTCTTTATGGCACTTCTCATATTCATACACTTCAATTACTTAATTTTAAAAGAAAAATATATATCATGGAAAGCTACATGGTGGGAGGTCTATCACATCAGCCTTAAATCATTGTTTCCCAGATCTGCAAAATTGATCTGCGTTTAAGGTCCTTAAAAAGCCCTCGTTCCTGCCCCCTATGCATCCATGCTGTCCAAAGCATTTCTCCGTTGGAGAAATCCAGTATTTAACAGTGCCAGATCTTACTTTTCAGAGGGTTTTGCCTTGATTAAGAAGGAGGGGTTGGTAATGCTAAACTTCTGGACTTGAGCTCCTTCAGTTTCTTGTAGTCCAAAGGGATGTAATTCCCGGGGGAGGGGAGGGCGGCACTTGCACATCTCAAGTTGCCATATCCAGTGTTCAGGTCAACGCAGAAGCTAAAAGAGCAGCAGTGCTCTCTTCTGATTACAGCAGCAACCCTGAAACACATAATCTGAGGGACCTGTGAGCATGCTGGGAAACCACCCATGAAGGGGATCACTCTGGTAGAAGAATGCCACTAAGACTGCTTTTGTATGTTATGGTAGACGTGTGGCTTTCTTTCCTTACAGGGATGCCATTTAACCAGCTGGGAACCTTGGCAGGGAGCAGATATTATCATGTAGAAGCCACTTACTGTTACCTACGCTGGTGAGTCCCTTGTTTTATCCAGTACCCAGAGTCGCCTGTCTCTAGATCTTCCCAGTCTGTTGTGCGCATTTCATTTTGTAAGTGTGGCTATAGCCAGAGGAGTGTTAACCAGGCACAGTCTGTCTCTTGCCCAGCACAGAGATTAATCAACTCGTCAGTGTGTTCTTCAGATATTTTCTGAATATTGTAAGTTGACCCTGACTGCTGTCCTGCGGTGGCACCCTTGTTTTTCCTTCCATCTTTCCTCATTCCCACCCTCTGTTAAAGGGATTTGTCTTACAGAAATGGCAGGCCCAGCCCCTTATTTTTCGGTTCTTAATTTTGGGACTTTACTTATATTTATAATGGCAGCATCCAGTCAGAACAGTCCTTCGATGGTGCGTACGGGAACCTGAAGAGGCTTTTTGACAAGGCGGTGAAAACATACCACCAACTTAAGAAATGTGAAGCCAGAAAGCTGTCTGCCAGCAAGAAGAGGTAAGCTCCCCATTGCTAGAAATCCAGGGCCGACCACTAGCAGAGCGTCAGCACCAGAAACATAAATGGGAAACCACGTGGGAACTTTTAATTTCTCATTGCTCAGTTTGATTATCATAAGGTTTGGGTTTATAAAATTTGTTAACTTACCTGTTTGGATGACAGAGTGGGGTTGGGGGAGGGGTTATCCGTTCATTATAAAAGTTTTCTGGGGAACAAAATAAATTAAAAAAAAATCTCTTGAAGTTTGATTGAGCAATATTGTGCTGGTTCGAAACGAAGAGAAGGCACTCTTGTCCTTTTACCTTTCTTCATGTAGCCTTCTATTGGATATGTAAAGATTAGATACTGATGTAGATGACGTTGTATGTTTTACCTACTTGTTTGAACTGTCAGTAAAGACTTCTGGCAAATTAAAAAGAAATCCAGGGCCGTTGCAGAGAGTTCAGCACTGAGAATGAGTGGAAGTCAGTCCTATTCCATTACACTCTGGTTTTCTGTATAGAGATTCACCCTGCTTATTTGCACTGTACTTAGTAGTCAAACAACGCTGCACAAATGCACATGACAGTTCCTGCTTTGCAGAGCTTTCAACCTAATCAGGAGTCACAGGTGAGGCGTCAGGAAATGTATTTAGTAGAAAACACGGTTAACTGAGTTGGAAGGGGGGGGGGGAGGGGATTCTGTTTAAAAATGGAAAATTTTGGCCTTGAATGTACTGGCAGATGTTATATGAGCGTATAGTTTTCTGCCGCACAAATTATGGTTCGGATTGTTCTGCGCTGTTAATAAAAAGATTTTAAAAAATGGCTGTGGTCTGCAGTCCACGGGCATGCTTACTGGGAATGTACAATGAGAGAGAGGAGTGGGAGGAGAGTAAAATGTTGCGCTGGGGACTGGCAGCAGCCAAGTGTCTTATCGCGCGCTGCTGGAAATCAGAGGATCCTCCAGATATCGGGGACTGGAAGGTTAAAGTAAGACATTTGTGGTATATGGAGTGGCTTATAGTGTATAGAAGGGAGAGTGAACTTAAAACGCAGAAGGGGTTGGAAAAGACTTCAGCAAATGATAGAGCATCTCTAAAGGGGTTGGAAACACATTCCAGGGAAGAGGGAGGGAGGGGGGGGGTTGGACAGGGGGCAACATGGGTGAAGGGAATAGTTCAAAGGAACTACTTGGGTACAAAAGGATGATACTGTGGTTTTGTATTTGAAAGTAGAAGGAGAGTCTGTATGTTGAGATAAAGTTAAGAGACAGACAAGAATTGTTGTTTATTTTATGGATTGATGGTGACAAACATAAACATATGAAAAATGTATTTTGAAACAGTTGGATAGTCTGTATGTTGAGACAAAGTTAAGAGACAGACAGAAGAATTGATGTTTATTTCAAGGAATGATGGTTACAAGTGTAAACGTATGGAAAATGCAATAAAAAAAATTTAAAGTTAAAAAAAAAAAAAAAAGAAAAAATGTCTGTGGTCAATGAAAGGCAGCGTTTAAGGCCTTGGTCTTCGCTCCCAGTCCTCACGTTTTCAGGATGCATGAAAGAGATTTGCATAGAGTGAAGGCAGGTGTGTGTGCAAATTTCCTTCAAAGTAATTCTGTTTCAGCCTAACAAGATAAGTACATAAGTATTACCATACTGGGACAAACCGAAGGTCCATCAAGCCCAGCATCCTGTTTCCAACCGTGGCCAATCCAGGTCACAAGTACCTGGCAAGATCCCAAAACAGTGCAATACGTTTTATGCTGCTTATTCTAGAAATAAGCAGTGGATTTTCCCCAAGATAGCATTCAAAACTTGCATATTCATTAGAGAGATTGTGAAAACCTGACCTGTTTGTGGCCTTCAGGGACTGGGAGTGAAGACTGAGGGTTGACGATATAAATACGACCTCAGAAAGATGGGATTTAGATATGGCCAAAGGGGCGGGGAGGAGCGTGATACACCAGCTCAGGAAGGTGGTGGTGTCATGGAGGAGAAAGGGTCGAGAGAGGTAGGAGTAATTTGGCCTGATGAACATAGGTTGTAAGCAGGGTTGTTGAGCAGGTGAGTCAAGTTTTCAAGATACCGCTAATAAATAGATATATGAGAGATTTGCACACAGTATAGGTAATACCGTGACTGAGTATTAGGGAGATGCTGAAGGCCTGTCTGGTTGGAGCCTTCTAGGATTCCAGTTTGATGTCCTTGACGCAGATGCTTTTAACCTAGAGAAATCATATCTCTTCTTTTCCTGTGTCTTCTCTCAGGTGCAAAGACATAAAAAAGCTCTTGGTGGCCTTCATGTACCTTCAGAGCCTTTTCCAGCCTAACAGCAGGTAGCAACAGCAGCTTTTGTTTTGATCATTTCACACCGCTGGCAGCCCAGGTGCTTGTTTCAGTGGTCATTCTGTTGAATTTAAAGTGAGAATGTAGTTACGCATTGCCATTTAAAAAATTATATTAAAAATACCTCTCGGAGCTGATTTCTCGGCACTATAAAACCTTGAACACATTGTGCGCTTCCCTGGGATCATCTTGTGCCCATGTTGGGAGTTGTGCATGAGATACTGAGAGACTGTAATCCTCTGTGTGTACAAGTGATTGCTGTTTTCTGCCCTTGAGCTGTCAGCTTCTGCAGGCCCTGGAGGAGTAGCTTAGTAGTTAGTGCTTATGATCTTGGGCAAGTCCATTAACCCTCCATTGCCCCAGGTACCAACTCAGAATGTGAGCCTTTCAAGGACAAGATAATACCTAGTGTAACTGAATATAACTCACCTTGAGCTATTACATAAAATGTTGTGCGTAAAATCCACATAAATAAATACAGGTAGTCAGTGTCCCTTGCCAAAGGGCTTATGGTGTGACGTTAACGTGAAATCCATCCGTTGGGTGGGGTAGGACCAGCTCGAGGTCACACAGAAGGGAGTGGGCCTCAGGTCTCCCAGGCTTGCAGCTGAATGTTTTGACCATTATACCATATTTCCAGTGCAGGTGAGCTCAGTGAGGCCAGGGTTGTGATGGAGAAATATATATTTTTCTTTGTTCATTTTGTCTCTAAGCTGTGTGGACTTAGAGCTGACCTCTCTCTGCCAGTCTGTGTTGGAGGACTTCAATCTCTGCCTCTTCTACCTGCCCTCATCCCCCAACCTGAGCCTGACCAGTGAGGATGAGGAGGAATATGAGAACGGCTACTCCTACCTCCCCGATCGTCTCATCTTCAGGATGGGGGTCATTTGCCTAATGAGCATGGATAGCCTGAAGAAGGCAGGTAACTAACCTGAGATGATTGTTCTGGAGGGGGGAGAGGGGGCTGCAAGATGCCAGGGGAAGAAAGGAAGCTTCAGAATGCCCGGGGGGAGGAGGGGAAGAAGGGACCTCAGGGTGCCCGGTGGAGGAGGTCGGGACTTAGGCTGCAGGCAGGCTGTAGAGGTTATTCATTGTGTTTGACGACTCAGGTAGTTACTGTTTGAGCTGGTCCATAATAGATCATTGCAGTGCTGCTACTTGACAGGACTTCTGTGTGTTTATGTTGACATTAAACATTAGGTCTGTACTTAATCCAGGGCTTAACCTAACCATTTTAACTCTAGAGCTTCCCTCTTTGGAAGTGGATTGCTGTGTAATCTCTTGCAGTTGGGGGTATTTCCTGGAAATCATGGGGTTATTTTTGAGCTGGGCTGAGGTAATGGTTTTGATAACACCACAAATTCACCTGGTGAGGGCCTTGCTGGGTGAATGTCTACAGCCAGGGAGTGAGGGAGGATATTGTTTGACGAGGTGTTTGTCAGATATGTTATATTGCAGAGTTCGTCTGAAATTTTGGTTGATTTAATTTGAAATTGAGAGCTTTGTCATCGATTAAAAGCATTTGAATCTAGGAGGAAGAAGGGGTTCATAGGCCTCTATTTTAGGGGACACATTCTTACCCTAGTGGAGTTGCTAGGTAACTATTTGAACAGTTTTTTGGGGATGCCTCAGTGCAAATCATCTCTCTGGCAAGTGACTTAAGCTCTATCCTTTTTCTTACTGAAGTGCGGGAGATGATTTAATTCCCTGAGGCCAAGTCTGCTGTGTCCTGTTTCCAGGTTCCAAGCAGTATAGCGCTGCCATTGCATTCACGTTGGCGCTCTTCTCCCACCTGATAAACCACGTCAACATCCGGCTACAGGCTGAGCTGGAGGAAGGCCAGAGTCCCGTCCCGGCGTTCCAGACTGACAGCCCCGGTAAGGCTTAAAACGAATGCTGTTCCAGGCCAGATCTCTCTCCTAAACATGCAGGCAGAAAACCTTGGTTCTTCCATCCAGTGAGAGCTGCCTCTGTAGATCTTAATTTACAGTGATTTTAACTAGTGCGTTGTGGTATCCTGCCTGCCATTTACATGCTTGAAATATTGCACAGTTAAACAGAAGCGAGGAACAGTGCCTCCAAAAAGAAAAAAACAGAGAAAGCGATAACCTCAGAAATGAGAGCGTCGCAAATGTAAAGAGAATATGAAAATGCAATAAATACCCTAATTAAATGTATTAGAAAATATAAGCTGTAAATTTTTTATGAATTTGTGATCAACACCGTATTTTGTTTGTATAGCTTATTTATATACACATTTCTGGCACAGTGACATGTTGGAAAGGCTGCTACTAAGAGAAGTTCTTTGTTTGTATATTTATAGATGACCTGGAGGTGAAAGAGAATTCACAGATGACAGAAAGGGAGCAGGAGGTTGGCAGCGGCATTGTGGTTAACCAGGTTAGCAAAGAGTTGAAGCCAGGCCGTGGCAGCTGCAAGAAGAGCCAGAAGTACTCCCGCCTCTCGCTCATGCGGCGCCGCAGGCACCCGCGGCAGACAGATGAAAGTGACCTGAGCGAGGGTTTTGACTCGGACTCAAGCCGGGATTCCCTGAAGGGCAGCGAGAACTCGGGCAGTGGCTCAGATAAGAGTGACGAGGAGCAGGCAGCTTTTGATGCTGAGACGGATTCAGATATGAACAGCCAAGAGTCACGCTCGGACCTTGAGGACATGGAGGGCGAGCCCAGTGGTGAGGAGGAGGAGCATGAAGAAGGGGGCATCAAACGAGCCAGTGGATCTCAAGAGGCCCTTAAGAACTCTGGGGAGGGGCTGGATTCCAAACTCTCAAGCACCTGCAAAACTGAGAACCAAGATCCCGCGGCCAACGGACCGGGCCTGGGCTCTAATGAGGCTAGCATAGCCAGCAACCTACAGGCCATGTCCACCCAGATGTTTCAAAGCAAACGCTGCTTTCGCTTGGCCCCTACCTTCAGCAATGTCCTCTTGAGACCAAGCAGTGAGCTGGTCATCTCCAATCAGGTCGAGAGCAAACCATGTGTGAATGGAGATGTGGAGAAACCTAACATGGCACATCAAGGTAAAGGGGGTTCTCAGACCCACTCCAGATGGGTTTATCTTATCAGAATAAAGCCTGAATGTTCCTTCTTCTCCCCTGTGTACTATTTGGCTGAAGCCTGCTCCCTTTGTTGTATCCTCAAGCTGCGGAGAAACTTTTCCTTTCCTGTCTGAAAGGAAGAAGCAGAAGGCTTTCTCCTTTTCTTATTTGTACTCTTAACAAATACTAGTTTTCCTCATGGCCCTCTATATATCAGTTTGATATGAGCAAAATGCATTTGTCATGAACAAAATTTAACAGTTTTAATCTAAAAGTGGGTTTAGCATCAGGTGCCGTCTACCACAAGAATCGGTTTGTCCTTCCTAACTGTTCTCTTGCCCCTGGTATCTCAGGTACATCTGGATATGGCTTTCTTTGCCGATGCAGACTTCACCACCTTTCTGTGCAGAACAGGCATTGAGTGTATGGACTAGTCTCCTATCAGAGGCGATGAAGGCAAAAATAATACTGGACCTAAGTAAAGCCTGTCATGAGTACAGAGGATCCATGAAAGTAGAACAGTAAGGGTGAAACCAGAGAGTATATGGGGCCTCTTTGGGACTTGGGTAGTTAGGCGATGGGGCTTGAGGTCATCGTGCTCAGGAGCAAGAAGGAAGTGGGAGGCCCTGGGGAAATACTTCATTTCTGAGGTAGTAGTGACAGAATTTGAGCCTTTGTGGAGCAGGTACAGAAGGCGTCTAAGAGATGAGTGGGGATTGAATAAAGTCTGTGGTGATAATCAGCGCTCAGCTGGGCAGACTGGTTGAGCCAATGGCTTCATGTCTGCAGAAAACTATCACCAGAAGAAAGAGGCAGAAAAATAGCCAACGAAAAAAGCCAGCAGCCTTCAGAAAACAATTTATTGATAAAGCAATCTTTGGTAGAAGCACATCCATACTGTCCTGCTATTCAGAACTGCCCAGTGTGTTTCATCAGGGGCAAGATAAGGACAAATGTCACACCTTAGAGGTCACTCAGTGTGTTTGTAAGAAATTTAAGAGCAGTGTGTACTGGTCCCCAGGGGTCCAGTGTAGGCAACATTGAGTGCCCTCTTCGAAGGTGTGATGGTTGTCCTTATCTTACCCCTGACGTAAGCACACATCGCTTGTCAGCGTGCTTGTCTGACATTGCTGTCTGGATGTCTGAACGCCACCTGAAATTAAATATGACCAAAACCGAGCTTCTCATTTTCCCCCCCAAACCCACCTTCCCGCTCCCCCCGTTTTCTATTTCTGTTGATGGCTCTCTCATTCTCCCTGTCTCCTCAGCTCGAAACCTTGGGGTCATCTTTGACTCTTCTCTCTCCTTCTCTGCTCATATCCAGCAGATTGCCAAGACCTGTCGTTTCTTTCTTTACAACATCCGTAAAATCTGCCCCTTTCTTTCCGAACACTCTACCAAAACCCTCATCCACACCCTTGTCACCTCTCGTTTAGACTACTGCAATCTGCTTTTTGCTGGCCTCCCACTTAGTCACCTCTCCCCTCTCCAGTCGGTTCAAAACTCTGCTGCCCGTCTCGTCTTCCGCCAGGGTCGCTTTACTCATACTACCCCTCTCCTCGACCCTTCACTGGCTCCCTATCCGTTTTCGCATCCTGTTCAAACTTCTTCTACTAACCTATAAATGTACTCACTCTGCTGCTCCCTAGTATCTCTCCACACTCGTCCTTCCCTACCCCTCTTCCCGTGCACTCCGCTCCATGGATAAATCCTTCTTATCTGTTCCCTTCTCCACTACTGCCAACTCCAGACTTCGCGCCTTCTGTCTCGCTGCACCCTACGCCTGGAATAAACTTCCTGAGCCCCTACGTCTTGCCCCATCCTTGGCCACCTTTAAATCTAGACTGAAAGCCCACCTCTTTGGCATTGCTTTTGACTCGTAACCACTTGCCTCCACCTACCCTCCTCTCCTCCTTCCTGTACACATTAATTGATTTGATTTGCTTACTTTATTTATTTTTTTGTCTATTAGATTGTAAGCTCTTTGAGCAGGGACTGTCTTTCTTCTATGTTTGTGCAGCGCTGCGTACGTCTTGTAGCGCTATAAAAATGCTAAATAGTAGTAGTAGTAGTAGTAGCTTAACATCTGAATAATAGGACAGTATGAATGCGCCACTACCAAAGGTGGTTTTATCCATCTTGAACATGTCGGGAATGCCATTAGTTCAGTACAGGCCCCAGAACTTTGCCAATCTCTTAACACATTTCAAACCGACCTTAAAACATTTCTTTTCCGATTCATAGTCCATATACTTTTACTTCTGAAATCGGTTAGATCGCTGCAGAGCTGGAAGTCAGTGCAGCATACCTTTTGGTTTTATTCATCCCCACTTTATTATCGTAAAATGGCATTCTCCTCCTTTTCCCAATGGGCTTTTGTTGGAAACCGTTTATCCCTTTTCATTTTAGATTGTACACCTATGGGCGGGATAGAAAATTTTAATAAAGTTGAAACTTGAAATTGTATTCTGATGGCTACTGGTAGTTTTCAGCAAAAAAAAAAAAAGAAATCACCAACCAACTTTACAAACCATTAGTGTGGAGCTCACAAAGGCCTCTTGGTTGTAATCACCTGATTGGTAGGAAATGGACCTCAGCAATTGGAAAAGAGATTTACTTATGTTTAGTAAGACAGATTGAAAGTAATGTGGTAGGCTGCCTGTTTAAATCCTGTTCTCCCTGGCGTTTGAGGTCTGCACAGGGGAAATAGAGAGAGGGTGGACGAGGAGTCAAGATCTTTTGGTAGAGGAGGCAGCTGACGCTAGGTGTTACCCTACTAGCAACGATACTTTCCGTATTGATCCAGGACTTCCTGCCATGACACTTACAATTCTGCGTGTTTTTCTGGTCTGCAGACGGGTCAGACTCGGAGGAAAGTGTAGGCAGCACTAAGTCCTGTCCCAACGAGAGGAGCCTCCAGGAGAAGTTGGAGATCATGACCAATGAGGGCCTGCTGCCCGCCGTGAAGGTCTTCCTGGATTGGCTGCGGACAAACACAGACATCATCATCATGTGTGCACAGGTAGGCGGCTGGGGATAGGAGAGGGGCTGAAACAAAGCACCCAATCAGGAATGTGAAAAATGTGTGTTCTATATGTTGCTCATTGATTTCAGACTCTGAGAACGTTTTTTATCTTGGTTTAATGCTATCTCGCTTGAAGCTTGTGCTGCTGTTGCCCAGACTGTAACTGTTCTGTGCTGGGGCAGAGTGATGATACATACGATTTCTTGACCACCTCCCCAAACGTAGAAGTGTTGATACATACGATTTCTTGACCACCTCCCCAAACGTAGAAGTGTTGATACATATGATTTCTTGACCACCTCCCCAAACGTAGAAGTGATGATACATACGATTTCTTGACCACCTCCCCAAACGTAGAAGTGTTGATACATACGATTTCTTGACCACCTCCGCAAACGTAGAAGTGTTGATACATACGATTTCTTGACCACCTCCCCAAACGTAGAAGTGATGATACATACGATTTCTTGACCACCTCCGCAAACGTAGAAGCAAACTAGATTTCTTTTGGAAGTAAAAGAGCTGGCTGCCAAGGCAGGCCTTAGTAAACCTTAACTAAAGTCTCATGTAGTTTTGTTCTTTCTGTTTGTGCATGCTTCCTCTATGATGAAAGCCAGGGTGAAAGCTTGGCACTTTGCTTCCTATTTGGTATTAGCCTACGGCTGAGCCTTCTCTGTCTTTCTAGAGCTCCCAGAGTCTGTGGAACCGTCTTTCCGTGCTGCTGAACCTTCTCCCCACCGCAGACAAGCTGCAGGAAGCAGGTAAGAAGGGAGAGGGGCTGATCCGCATTGGAGCCAAAAAGGGGGGGGTTTACAGACATTAACAACCCCCTATTGCCTGCTGATGCAGCTAGTTGAACTGCTTTCTAAGTAATTTATTTGATGACGGCAGTGATTCATAACTTTTTAGGTATCTATTTTTTTACATTGTGTTGGTAGGGTGGGAGTAAATGATCTATTTTGCAGCTGGAGCTGAGAAATTCCTTTTTTTGGAAAAGGAGAAATTTGATATGTTGGTCTAGTTAAAACAAAAAAACAAACTAGGACAAACCCAGAGTATCCTATATTGTGGGATGTGAATGTGAAAGTCAGAAATGTATACGAACCCTATGGCCTTTATCTGCTGATTTTTGTCGTCTTTCGATAATATTGCTATCCCTAATCATTTCTTTATCTGTCAGTGACTTTACCTTTCCACATGAAAATTGTTGTGTTTTCTCTGTTTTGGGGCCTGTGATATGGTATGTTGCAGTTGCTAATGTGTGTGTGTGTTCCTTGCATAGCTGCAGTGTTGTATCTCAGGGAATAGGCTGATTTTTTTTTCCCCCTAACTTTTTTTTTTCTTTGACTTCCAAACCCTCGGATGATAGAGGCTGAATTATTGGCCTATCTCGGTGCTCCAGACTTGCCCAGTTTACCGCACCATAGGGATTTTCATCTTCAGCTTTCATGCTTTTAACTGAACAATGTTTTCATCCATTATGGACCAATGTACTGCTTTAAAACTTTTTTTTATTTTTAATTTATTTTTTGAGAGGTTGGGGTGAGGGAGCTGATGTTTCCTGCAGACTAGTTCAACTGGCCCCAGCTGTAGTTTTAGCATCCTGAGGTGTCATGTGTGCGTGAAGGTTTCCCTTCATTTTTATCCCAGCTTTTCCCTTCTTCTGCTCTGAGGCCTTGACAGTAGTTCTTCATGTTCAGCTGGAATACCTTTAAACCCCTTCCTTAACATCCTCACCAGTCCAGAATCTCCGGACTGGTGAGACTAAGAGAGAAAATTATCAGGTAAGATCTAAAATCTCCATATCCCTTCCCCCTCCCCCCCCCCCCCCCCCCCCCCCCAGAGCTCTGTGAGCAGTGGGATACCCAGATTCAATTTCCAGTTCTCTGTGCAACCATTGTATCAACTCTGCTTTAAAATTAATTATTTTTTAAACCTACATAGTATATCTGGAGTTTAGTCCTATGGCATGATAAGGTGGATAACCATGCTTTTCTGCCATATTGTCACCAACCCCAGGTATCCCCTTGTGCTCTGAGGTCCAGGAGTTGCTAACAAGGTGTGAGCTTCCAGATCTGAGCACGAATCTCCTACTGCCCGAAGACGTGGCCCTGCGCAATCTCCCACCGCTGAGGAGCGCACATAAAAAGTACAACTTTGATCAGGAGAGGCCCACGCTCAGTCCTCTAGAGGAGGTGAGACCAGGCAGTGGCAAAAAGCAATTTAAAAAAAATACACAGTCCAGTTAATTTCAGCCTTTTTCATCTCGTGACTCACTGACAAGACGCAAAAATTGTCAAGGCATGCCATCAGTTTTTTAAGGATATATTTTATCATTTAAAAAAATGAGACATGTCGTATATATGCCGACTAAGTATTACCTGACATAAGCTAGTAGTATTTCATAAAAGCATTATCAATACAAGAATAATATATGCTAGTTGCAGTGCTTCTGTATGTAAGTTCCTGTCCATTATGCCCTACAGAGCTAGACCTCAACAGAATACGGCAAAACACCATCCTGAGGCTGTTACATAAGTAATTTTTGCAGTATTAGAGGACAGACCAGAATAGTTGAACTATGAAAGCTAATAGACAAACAGAAGAAGCTGTACATCGCTGTCAGAGATATTTATGTACTCAGCAAGGGAGATGGTAACCAGGTGTGAGAAGAAAGGAGAGGCTTAACTGGTAATACACGAGTAATTTCTAAGGGATTCTGAGGCTCTCTGTGTACCTGTTCTGCAGACTGTTGTCCGTCACTGTTATATCCAGAGCTTCGGCCACTTCCTGACTCGCCTGCAGGGTGGCGGCGTCCTGCAGTTCAACGCCGAGGTGGGGATCTTCATCAGCACGACCCAGTCCGAGCAGGATGATCTGCTGCTCCAAGCTCGGGCCCAGTTCCGCATGGCAAGTGGCAAGACGGGGTTTTATTTTTTGCCTCTCCCCCACCCCCCCTTTAGGGTTTTGTCTGTCCTCAGCCCTTCTCACTTTGTAAGTAGGTGGAGGCAGTGTGTTTCTCATATAAGTGGAGAAGCATCTCTGAACTGACTGGGGCGGGAACACATATTCAGCTCTTCCATGGAGTGGGATAATGCACAGCAGTGTTTTGGTTTTACAAGTGAAATTATTTCTGATCCTTGACCGCAGAGCTTGGCTTCCGCCTGTCCCTAGTAAGGAAATTTTCTTGTTGGAGGTCAGATCTTATCCCACCCCCCATGTTTCATTAGTAATATTTTTTAGGGGGGCTGGAAGGAGAATGAGGGGAGAGTTTGTGTTCTCCCTTGTTTACAGGCTGAGGTATTACTGCTGGCTCTTAGGAGCACTCTGATACTTTGCTGCCTGCGTTCCGTCCTCAACTTATCGCAGCCAGGAAAAAAAACGTGTGCTGAACTGCCCTCTTCTAATCATCCACAGGCTGAAGAAGAGGCACGAAGGAACCGGCTGATGAGGGACATGGCCCAGTTACGACTGCAGGTAAAGAGGCAATAAGGAGCCAGGGGGAGACCCTGCATCTTGGGTCAGACAGATAATGTGTTTCTGTATTGGAAAGCTGGATCTGACTGTACAGAGGCATCCTTCCGTGGAGATGCTGTACCCATCTCCCTAGGGATCTAGGGCCCAACCCCCCCCCCCCCCCCTTTCCCGATTACAAAGGGGTTTTTATTGTTTGCTTAAGTTCATATTTACCACTCCACCTATTCTGTTAAGCCCACAAATTCTCGTCTCCCACTGCCCCTTGCCCCCACAGTAGAGATGGAGTTCTACGCTGTCCTGGTAGTGACCCTCCTCCCCTTATTTCAAGACCATTATCAGGGTATGCCTGTCTTCTATTTTCCAGACCAATTGAACACTCCTCACAGCTGGTTTTCTGGGCTTTCTCCAGTGTCTCCAGGTCTTCTTTGTAGCAGAGGAGCAGTGCCCTAACTGCAGCCTCTAGACATCAGAGTCCTACTCCTTAAGTGCAGTTGCCTTTGAGATGCAATATCCCGAACTGCTTAAATCTCAGTCAGATGGGGCAACATAGTGTGTGCTGCTGAAGATAACTCCTGACTTGTTCTCTCTATTTCCACAGCTGGAGGTCTCACAGCTGGAAGGGAGTCTCCAGCAGCCGAAGGCACAATCTGCCATGTCTCCTTACCTCATCCCTGACACCCAGGCTCTCTGTCAGCACCTGACAGTCGTTAGGCAGCTGGCCAGCAGTGGCAGATTTATCATAATTATCCCTCGCACAGGTATGTGCAAACCTCACGGAGTACTGCACACCCTCGTGGTTGGGCCAGATCAACATAAGAATTCTCCAAAACTGGGCTAGATCACAGCCAAAGGTGTGACCTTCTGTTGTCTCAAGAAGTTATGTACAACTTTTAGAGAATTCCTACACTGGTGATTTGAATAATTTTGTAGCCTGCAAAGAATACCTGTTTGTTAAGTGTTATGATTTTAGGGCGAGGAGCAAAGGATGTTTGTGAAGTTGCTATTGCATTATGATATCTAAGAGTAGATGCATCACCTTGCTTCATGTGCCTGTGGGATCCCACAAGAGACCAGTTGTATGCCATAGCCATGAAACCTATGAAATTTGCAGGCTTGGCACTCTTCAGCCTAGTAACTGGTGTGTGTTCCCTCCTTCGACTAGTGATCGACGGCTTGGATTTTCTGAAAAAAGAGAATGCAGGGGCAAGAGATGGGATCAGATACCTGGAGGCTGAGTTTAAGAAGGGGAATAGGTGAGTGGAAGTGGCTTTGCCACTGCTGTCCTTGAAGTTTTATTCCACCCAACAGCTTCCCAAATGTCTGAATTCTTAATTTCTTTGGAAACATGGTCCCCCAACTCTTCGTCTCCAAGCTGAAGTTCAGGATAACCAAAAATAAGCAAATGGATCCTGGCCCTGGGTAAACCTCGCTAATGAACGTGGCCGGTAGATGGGCAAGCTGGTTTGAGGGGTGGACAGTTCTGTAAGCTTAAGCAGCTGACTCCGTACAAATCTCTCTCTCCACCCCCACAGATATATCCGTTGCCAGAAGGATACCGGGAAAAGCTTTGAACGACACAAGCTGAAACGTCAGGATTTGGACGCCTGGTAAGAGAGGAATTAGCCTTGATTGTAACTGAATAGATATGGATGGGCTGGAGTGTAAATTTAAGGGGCTTCGACGTTAGCTTCAGAACCTTTAGTACAAGAACAGTACTGGGCAGACTTCTATAGTCTGTGCCCTGAGAATGGCAAAGACAAATCAAACTCGGGTATAAAGTATCACATACCATGTAAAATGAGTTTATCTTGTTGGGCAGGCTGGATCGTCTTTATCTGCCGTTCATGAGCCCCAGCCTGAATAGGTCCTGATTTTATCCCCATTGCATCTGTGGCCTTGTACTTCCCTGTTTTTTTGGTAGAGAAACTAGAGCCACGAATCCATTGATGCAACGGATGTAAAACCAGAACCGACTCAGGCTGGCTGTCATGACCTGGTACTTATTGACAGTGGTACAGGTATCCTGACAGAGGGGAAACCATGCTGCGGTGGATGGTATTTGAGATCTCCCTGTAGAGAGAGAGTAATGTTGGCTTCGGGATGTCGGAGGTGCCTCCCTTTTTGCTGTCCTGAAAGGACCGCATGAGCTTTCTTGGGATGTGATACTTAACACATTTGGTTAGTTTAAGGTAAAGGGAAGTTTGTTCTAGGCTGACCTGCTGCATGCTGCGAGACCTGAGACCAGTGTGGCATGCACAGCCCCATGTGTCCTGTTCTCACACCAAATTTTTAAAGCTTATTCTTAAAATTGCAAGGTTTCCTTGATAAGGGAAAGGGAAATGGGACTTGATATACCGCCTTTCTGAGGTTTTTGCAACTACATTCAAAGCGGTTTACATATATTCAGGTACTTATTTTGTACCAGGGGCAATGGAGGGTTAAGTGACTTGCCCAGAGTCGCAAGGAGCTGCAGTGGGAATCAAACTCAGTTCACCAGGATCAAAGTCCACTGCACTAACTACTAGGCTACTCCTCCACATAAGCATGGGCGTGAGCCTAAGAGAGTGGCATTGGGGAGCCAAGACCGATATCACATATATTAACGCGCTGCTTTCTCTTCGGGTAGGCATTTGTACAAAATTTTGGATAGCTGCAAACAGCTGACCGTGTCTCAGGGAAGTGGAGAGGATGACACTGCTGGCATGGTGACCGTCATTACTGGTGTCCAGCTGGACAATCCCAGCGCCCTCTCTGCGGCTATGCAGGTCAGTATGGCAGCAAAACGCTTCCTTCAGAAGCCAGTCTCAGACCTCTCTTTTATTGATAGATTTTAGGGTTCTGAACTAGCGTTAAGATGAATAGACTTGGTGGTGTAACTGGTGTGTGATAGTGACCCAAGCCTCCTAGATCAGTTGTTAGTCTGAATAGAGCATGACGGGCCACTCCACTCACTCCATCTAGCTTACCTGTCTTGATGGTTACCAGAGCTAAACCTGGAGACTCCTGCCATCTAAATAGCAAATAATCCTCGGACACATTGACACACATTTAATCTAAGCACTAAGGATAAGTTGCATTGAGTACACTGGGAAACCATTTGGGGGTAGGGAGTAGAGCAGTGTTTCCCAAGTCACTCTTGGAGTACCCCCTTGCCAGTCAATGAATATGCATGGGAGTGATTTGCAAACACTGCCTCCACTGTGTGCAAATCTTTCCTGCATATTGATTGTGGATATCCTGAAGGGGGTACTCCGGGACCGACTTGGGAAAACACTGGGGTGGGGGACCATGTTTGATAAACACTTTTCTGTCTCACAGTCCAGAGAGGGAATCACCCCAGTGCTCTATCTCTGCAAGTGATGTTTCAGTGATAACAGCGTGGTTATTGAGATATTCAAGAGGTAGTCACTGAATTTGTTTGCAGATGGGATGTTGAGATATATAATTTAGCTGTGTTTTATTTTCTCTCCCCTCTTGTAGTCTGCTCTCCAAGCTGCAGCCAGCACCAGTGTGGAAATCAAACACGTCCTAGAATTCTACAAACAGTGGAAAGAAATAGGCTGAAGGTTATTAAAAGGTCATCGGGTTGGCCTGCCTTTCTCTGCCCCTGTTGGATGAAATGTGGAGCGTCTGGATGGAGAACCGAGCGACGCTCGGATGACGAAGTAAAGAACAACCAGAGACCTTAAACACCCTCCCCACCCCATAAAATCCTCAACAGGCCCCACTATCACCCAAATCCAGTTTGTTACTACACCTCAGCCACCCCTTGCGCCTGAGCAACGAGACTCGTGCGGGTGCTGCTCTCGCATCCAATGCAACAGTACCTATGTAGCAAACTTCTCCCCCTGTGTTCCTCCCCCCTCAGCTCTGCTCCGAGAGGGATGGAAGGATGTGCTGGGTGAATATTCCTCAGCTCGGAGCCATCTGCCACTTAAAATTCTGTGGCCGGTCTGGACGATGGTTTTTCTACCTTTGGACTGGGGGAGTGGTGACACCGTGAAATTGCGCCAACTGGTCTGCTGCCAGCAGTGAGGGGAAAAACCTTCCTCTATCTCTCTTATTTTTTTTCCTTCCCCCCTCCCTAAATGAAAAAGGTTGGGGTGAGGGGAGGTAAAGCTTTTAGGATATGGGTGCAAAGGGACTGGTAATGTGGGAGATTAAGAATCAAGACAATTTTATTTAAAAAGAAGAAAACAAAGGAAGGGAAAACACCGTTGCCTGGAATTAAAGAAGCAAGTTCTTTTTTGTTTTTTTTTCTTTGATAGCAATTAGCTGAAAGATGATATTGGACAGCTCACTATTCCCCCCCCCCCCCCCCCCCCCCCCCCACACACACACACACAGATATGCTGTGACCCATGGCATAGATTTTAACCAGAGACATTTCTGGGGTTCCTTCAGCAGTGATGATCGACTGTTTTGCAGATACCGCAGGCTCTGTTCCTTTCCATGCGTGGGTAGAGAGACTCTGGCTGTGTGCGGCAGAATGGATGTTACCTGCATGTTGGAGGAGATGGTGGAGGGTGCACAGGTGAAGGCCTGTGATGCACTGGGTGGGACTCTGTGCTTACTGGGTAGAGGTCTCCGCCTCCTGTGTTCTTTTCCAGCCCCTGTAGTTGAACTGTGCATGTGTATTCCCTTGTCGTCACAAGCTGTGGGCATGTGGCTTTGAGTGCTGACCGCAGAGAAATTCAAGCTACTTTTCCACATCTTGTCCTAGGGTGGATGCTCATATGAGTCTCTTGTATCTGAAAGATCCCATTTGAGCACAGTTAACAGAAGCCTAGAGACTGTTGCCAGGCCTTTCAAGCAGCTCCTAAAAGCCGTGCCATCATCATAGTTGCCAGCCAGCCTTGTTTTCAGCTGATCTGTCCAGCATTCACTTAAAAAGGGCATTAGGAAGTGTTTAGTCTTTCTGGAAATTTGCTGTTTTGAGGTCTGTTAGTGCTTTGGCAAATGCTGCATGTAAGTAGGACAAGTGACTCGGTGAACTTAGGTAGAGACCTGCATAGGATCAGGTAGGCCCGCGGTCTGTGTCGAGAGAACAGCCGTGTTGCCTTCAGTGAGCACATTAATGGATCTAGTATTATACTAAGGCAGTTTTTGAGGTCGAGAGCTTCTCAATCAGCAATTCTGCTTGCTGCATTTTAAATGGCCAGCGCTGCTTGAAAACAGTCTACAAAATACTGTGTGCTGCTTCTCCTACCTTCTCTCCCCCCCCCCCATCCCCACAACACCACCCTAACAGAAGCAGAAACCCAATGGGATGAATCATTTCTTTAGCCACATGGAAAAGGTGGGTGGCTTCTGAATGAAAGACTGTATTACTGCATTGAAATAGGAGATTCCAGCCCTTGCAACCCCAAAAACATGTTTTTTTTTTTTTTTGGGGGGCGGGGGGGGGGGGTCAGGTTGAGTTCACTGTGGCGTTTAGAAGGTGAAATGTACAGATGCTGATTAAATGGCTCCTTTAAGAGGTTTGGGCTGTCTACCGTTGCAGTTATTTTCTGTTTGTTCCTTGTGGCTTAGGAATTTGGGGGATGCTCAGGGTCGACTGGGGAACTGTGGTTCAGCAGGATCCTTAGGGTCAGTTGAACTCCTCTAACCTCACATGACTTGGCTAAGGTGAGCAGATGCTACCGTCTATCGGGGGCAAGCTTTATTCCAGAGCATGCTGGGACTTGCAGTTCCTGCTTCTTCTAGAGGACCAGTGATCTAATGTCCATCTGGTCTCCTATCTAATTTCAGGCAGTGATCTTGAGTGCATGCAAGACCATGATGTAAAAGCTACAGGAACCCAGGGGCATGCAGCATCACGCACTGTGAGTGTTCTGAAATGAAAACTTTATTCTGTGGTCAAAAGCTCGTCGATGTGTGATGGATGGTACATGTACATTTTTATAAAAGTGTGCCACTCCCATGGATTTAGCCACCATTCTGTTCCCCCTATGCTTTGTGCTTGGAAGCAGAAATTCAAGAGCTGGTGCATGATTTAGTCTGTTCTGGAATATCTCTCAGCTGCTGAAAACCCCTTTCGATACTGTGGGGATGACCTAACCTGGTGTCCCAATTAAATGTCTCCTGTTCCATTTGAAAATGGGAATCCGTTCACCACAGGGTCAGTCTGTTGATGACACAGGTCTCGGTTCTTCCCCAGAGCCTTTGCCGCTGCTGGCTCAGGGGATACCCACCGTCTCCTGAACCTTGCTTTGAAGGGACCAGAGGTGCCGGGCAGAATTAACCCTTCTTTTTATTTTCAAACTGGAGTTTAAACCCAGCACCCTCCCTTCTTGGCAGTTTGTGCGGTAGGCACAAAGGGGCACTGTTGATTCATGGTGAAAAAAATACCCCATTTCAAGGGCAAGCCTCGGTCAGTTATGCCAGACTTCACTCAGTGCCGTACTGAGCCCCATTGTTAAGCTGTGTAAAGATTAGAATGGTGTGGAACTCTTAAGGTACAAGATCCTCGTAGGAAGGCTCCATTCTAGCTGTCACCCCCTCCCCAGCTTCATCATCAGTCTCTCAATCCTGCTTGTTAACAAAAAGGGACAAGTCCTTGAAAACTCAAAGCTGGAAAGTGCTTCCTGTCCCTCTGCCCAAGGTACCTGGCTGGATTAAGACCTTTTAGAAATGGAGCAAAGTCTGAGCCCTAAGTTTTAAATGTAAACGAAATTGCAACACCTCTATGAGATGTTAACTTGTTGTGTTGGGAGGTTTGGGTAAGTTGTTTTGTTTTCACATCCATTATGTTATGCCAAACTGCAGCTTGGTGAGGTGGCACCATGTACTGTGTGTTTATTTTTGTAATGAAATCTGAAAGAAAGAAGGGGGGCTTTTCCTCTAAGGTTGAACTTGACAGGTGTAAAACCAGCCTTGTCCTGAGTGTGGGTCACAGCTGGCCTGAGGCGTGCAATAAACTGATTAAAACCAGAGCCTTGCCCTCCTGTGCTCTATTTCAGAAATTTCCCTGTGTGTCTAAAGTCTTGAGTGTATTACACCGGGTTGGGTTTTGGGGGGGGGGGGGGAGAAGGGGCACGGCAGAGGACAGTGGTAAGATGAGACCAGTTGAGTTAGCCAATCTTCCCACTTTCTATCTAATTCTCCAGCGCTTCAGTTGCATGAGTGCGGAAACCACAGCCATACATACACTGATCTGTTTCCTCTGCTGGCTTCGCTTACGCTTTGGTTCCTGCAAGAGCTAGATTTAATTCAGTACCCTAAGCCCTCCTCCCGTGTCTTGCCACCAAGCTTTCAGGACTGGAAATAGGGACCCAGGGCAGAAGCTGGGGATGGGCCCCAAAGTTCACCTGCAGGTTCTGCTGTGATGTGAGGGCCGAAGATAATTGAAGACATGAGTCTCAAAACCTGCTAAGTACCTTTTTTTTTTTTTTTCAAAAATGAGTTCGTAGCCCCAGGATGTGTGAAGTTTGCACTGAAAGGCATTTTGTAAGATATATGATGTCATTAAAAAATTTTTTAAATTATGTTAGAAACTTGCATTTAGCCAGAAAAGAGCCTTTTTTTTTTTTTTTTTAATTTAAGAGGCTTTGGAACTCATCTCTTCAGTTGCTCTGGTTGCCAAATGCCAGTCATGCAAGCATTGCTGTAATCTCGATGGCTACCGCATGCTTGCTAGTGTCAAAACCATTGATACCTGTTCTATGCCAGTGTATTCCCTCACTGTTGGCTTTCAAAAAATTTGTAGGCCTATGACCGTAAAGCTTCTAACTCATTTCTTCAACCTGTCCTCAGCTTGCCTTTTCCTGATCTGTGTTGTGTGAACATTGTGTCTCTTTGGCTGTTACTTGCCCTTGTAAGCTAGTCCGAGCATCTACAATCCAGCCCTATTGGAACAGTAGCATTTCCTGGTGTTTCTTTGTGAACCTTCCTCACTGGAGCTTCATCCTATGATGCTTTGTCCTATACTTCTGTTGGAGGCTGGCAAGTGTTTCACTGTTTCTGTCATATCCACATTCCTGTCTCTCTAGCAAGTGCATTTTGAGCATCCTAAGCTTTTTTTTTTTTTTTAATGGTGTTCGTGTCACAGACCCTGTATCATTTTAGTAACCTGTCTTGAAACTACTTCCATGGACCTTAGGAAGGTCTGGCCTCTAGAACTAAACATGAGGTGGTGATTTCACTAGTGACCTAAAGAAAGGGTAATAGATCTCCTTTATTCTGAACATGTTGCACAAAGTTGAGTTTCACTACTGAACTGAGGAAAGGGTAACAGAATCTCCTCGATCCTGAACATGTTGCACAAAGTGGGGTTTTACTAGTGACCTGAGGAAAGGGTAATAGAATCTCCTCAATCTTGGACACGGTGCACAAGGTGGGGATCTCACTAGTGACCTACAAAAAAGGTAATAGAATCTCCTCCAGCCTGAACAAGGTGCGGTTTCACTAGTGATCTGTAGAAGGGCAGTAGAACCTCCTTTTGCTTTTCTTATACTCCCAAGGTCAGTGTCTACCTTCAGCTGAGGTGATTTCTCCCGACTGAATCAATACTGATCGAATGGAGTTGTGTGTGCCAAGTGCTGGATTTCACATTTTCTCACACCCATTTTCCAGTCCTCTCTGCATTCTTCCAGTTTTTCCAAAGCCCCTCTGCTGATTTTTGGCCATTCTGACATGTCTTTAAGATTGTCCTGTTGCCTGCAAATGGATTTTCCCCACCAATTTTTCATTATGTTGTTAACAAAGTCATTGCAAAGAATTGGCCCCAGTCGCAAGTCCTGCAACACCACGTATGACATTTATCTTCACTCTGCTTCCTGCCGCTCAGCCTGGTCTTATAAATCTTACTACTTGCACAATACTGATGACAAAGCGATCTTAGGAGTGAAAAAGTGATGTGTCCCAACACGCAGACACCGCTGCTGTGCTAAGGTGGTGGCCAGAGGCTTACTGCTGTGCACAGGGCAGGCGTAACCAGCAGACAAAAGGAGATGATACCTCTGTTGAGGTAGCTGCTGGTCTGCATCCAGCATATTGTACCTAAGGATGAATGCTGTACCTTCAACCACACATAGATGAAGGTTAAAGTTTGTTTATATTCTTCATGCACTTCCGTAGATCACATCATGTCCATACACAATTTAAAGCAAAAAATAATGCAAGTTAAAACATAAAACAACCCAATGAAACCTGAACACTACCTTCTAGTCTCATACTATGGGACTCTTTTTTGACCAGAACAACATGTAACAAAAAACCCAGCACTAAGTGGTAGATGGATTTTTGTTTTTTTGTTAAAAACACCCAAATCGCTGTGTTTGAAACTTATGTATAGAAATAGTTCGTCTAAATCTCAAGGAGGTGTGTTTTGGGCAGAATGAGGGCGGGCTTATGATATTGAATATTTTGCTGAGATAATGAAACCTTGTAAAAACGTCCAGGGCAAAAACTAGGGTGGTTTTGGCTAGATCTGTTTTCAGAACAACTAAGTGCCAAAACGGTGCCCTAACTGACCAGATGACCACTGGAGGGATAAAGGCATAAATCCCCCCTTAATCCCTCAGTGGTCACTGACCCTCTCCCACCCTCCCGTTAGAGATGAAAGTGATGGTACGTACCAGGCAGATATAATGACTATTCCTCTTAGAGCAGCAAGCAGGTCCCTGGAATAGCCTAATGGTAGGTGCAGTGCTCTGTAGAGAAGGGGACCAAGGCTCATATCCCCCTGTAGCTAGTGCACTCGTGGTGGAAAGTGTGAACACTCCAAAAACCACAAAATACCCACGTATAGATGAAACCTGCAGGCATAAGGGCTATGTGGGGCAGAGTAATGTCCAGCTGGCAGTAAGGACTTCAGCCTACAATGACAAGAGCAGGTGCTAAAAACCTGGAACGTGGAAACAACCCACTCGGAACAGCCCTTTCATCCTGCTCAGAAGCAGCTTGGCATAGACCAGAGGTTCTCAATCCAGTCCTCGGGCCATGCTCGGCCAATCTGTTTTTCAGGATATCCACAATGAATATGCATAAGATAGATTTGTATGTACTGCTTCCTCAGTATGCAGATCTGTCTCATACATTTTCATTGTGGATGTCCTAAAATCCCAACTAACTGGGTGTATCCCCAGGCCTGGGTTGAGAATGCCTGACCCTAGGGTAAGGTAGAGACCCTAATGCAGGAGGGAAGGGAGTCCTGCTATGTGAATTTGGGATTAGGTAGGGAAGGGAGGGTTCAACATATTTCTCAACACCCAGCTGGGCTCAAGGAGGGTATATTGTACAGATTTATGAACCCCTGCTATCTTTAAAAAATCAACTTTTACAGAGGGATTTCCTCTGTTCTTAATAATCCACTTCCCCTGACTCTCCAGCATGTTCCATGTTTGGGTGTTATATAGTCAAACAGCTGCTTTCAGTGTCAGAGGGTCTAGCCAAGCCTCTGAAAGATGCACAGTGTTCCCAGGCGAACTATTACCAATGTCACAGGGTTCTGGCAGAGCGTCAGCCACTACCCCTAGTTCAGGCCAGGATTTCTGGAAGCAGGCGTTCTGCAGCACAGAGGACTCTAGCACATCGGCCTAGGGCTTTATGAAAAACTTGCTTTGTGTTGCTGTGTTCCTTGCAGAATTTGTAACCAGATCACACTCCCCCTGCTTGCGTAAGCATCCTTTGACCCATTGTTCTACTGTTAAGAAATTGAGCATAAATACAGTTGCTTAATGCACCATAGACATACAACAACCTCTAACAACAACAAAAAAAAAAAAAAAAAAGATGAAAGGAGAGATTAAAATCATTAAGTTACTTAAACTTTTTGAAAATCATCATGCTGGTCACAAATTGAAGGAAACCAGGGCCCGCTGCTTAACAGAGCCCTGAGCAGGTATCCGAGAAGATACATTGCCTGAAAACGGCATGGACTGGTGCAGTATAGACCCTGCAGAAGATTTTGAAAATTACCTGACTCAGGATACGATCAAACTGCACAGAATCACCATCCCCTCTCTAACTGAATCAGAATCCCTTTTAATCCAGCTCGAAGAAGAGAATCCAATCTGGCTGCTCATGGTATATCGAGTACCTTGCAACTCCACAACATCTGTGGAAGAACTCTTTGATCTGATTACAGAGGTGACCCTGAGTTCCTCTAGGTTGGTGATCATGGCAGACTTTATTCTCCAAATCAAAACCTCAGATACCACCACTGCTATCTTTCTGGACAGGATGACAACAGTAGGATTCACACTGGTGATCAATTCTCCAACCCACAAAAAGGGTTACATAGTAGTAGACTTGGAGGCTCATTTTTAAAGTACTTAGATTTGTAAAGTTCTGTAGGTTACTGTATAGCTTTGTAAGTCTATGTGCTTTGAAAACATGCCTCTTGGTGTTCACAAGGGGATTAATATCCGAGAACACCGAGAGGGAGATCCAAACCAATCTGATCCAAAGATATGTATACTGTAAAATCCAAACAGGTCCTTAGTGGTTTACAACTTTTAAAACTGCCATTACAGAGCATAATATAAACACAATGATCTAAAAGAAATAAGAAAGAAAATGAAAATGAACATAAAATAATAGAATAAAAATTACATTGACAGCCATTTTTCAAAGAGATAGGTCTTCAATCTCCTTCTAAAGGAGTAATGTAAAGGATCTAACCTAAAGGCCAAAAGCAACTCATTCCATGCTGAAACCAGTGGCATAGCCACAGGTGGGCCTGGGTGGTCCGGGGCCTACCCACTTAGGGGCTCAGGCCCACCCAACAGTAGCACATGTTTAGCGGTAGCTGGTGGGGATCCCAAGCTCAACCAGCTGAAGACTTCCCCCTGATGGTAACGAAAGCGCTACTCTCCATGATACTGGCACATGCTCATTTTTCAGCGCATGCCTGTGTTTTCTCACCAGCTGAGATATTTTTTGGGTGGTGTTTTTTTGTGGGGGGGAGGGGGAGAACACTTGGTGCCCACCTACTTCTTGCCTAGGCCCACCCAAAACATGTTGTCTGGCTATGCCCCTGGCTGAAACTGAAAAAAAACAGAGAAAGAAGGTTTCCAGTGATTACTTTACATCACACCACTAGGCGAAGGGAAACCTAGCAAGCAATGATTTTTCAAACGACATACATTTTCGAAAGAAGAAGAAAAATGCAATTGTTTGATCAAAAAACAGATACTGAACCATAAATGCCTTATGAATGAAACATAAAACTTGAACCATCACTTTTGCTTGGACAGGAAGCCAATGAATAGCTCTCAACAAGGGTGAAACACTATTGAACTTCCTGCAACAAAAAAATCATCCTTGCAGCAGTATTTTGAAGCAGCTTCAGCCTGGTCTTCAATCTCGGCGGGAGGCCAAAGTACGGTGAGTTACAGTAGTCCAAGCAAGACAATAGCATGGCCTGTACTACCAAAACAAAATGTTCCTCGTGAAAATGAGAACAAATCATTCTGAGCCTCAAAGAACAAAGTACGTGAGATTGCTAAGTTGCTGATAACAATACCCCATCCGCTAAAGGGACAGCCGCAAGGATGCTAGCCAGAGAATCACTGAGCCACAAAAAATGACTCGTCTGAATTTAGTTGAAGTAAATGATTATGTGCCCATATTTTTACCTTAGTAAGACATTGGTCAATTATTGATCTGAGTATACAGGTGCCAAAACAAAAATATTTGCGTATGAAAATAAAGATGTAGACGTAGGCAAGGAAATTGTACCTAGGTCGGCCATAAAAAAAGATTAAATAACAATGGAGACAGCGGTGAACCCTGTGGGGACACCGCACATCGGTTTCCGAGCGTCATTCTTCAGCACAGTGTAACTATGATTTTCCAAGGATCCTTTGAACAAATTAAATGCTGCCTTCCAGACCCAACTCTCAAGGAGTTTAAAGTGATCTACCAAATCAAAAGCCCCCGATATGTCAAGTCGTAGAAGAACCATTTGTTTCAAAGTTCGTAAATCTAGATTTAGGGACTCCGTGCTGTGCAGAAAGATGCAGAAAGGCTTGTGGTAGAGCTACAGACAGAGGCCTGAGCGTGTGGCTTCTACCGTGAGTGTAATAGCATGGAATGCAACAAGCTAATTGTATACAAATTTGTGGCAAAAATGGAGGCGGTATGTCAGACGTATGCACACAAGGTTTCATGGCAAGTGCAGCCTCTTCTGCACATCTGAACCAAAACTAAAAGTGTCAATACATATCCGCACCTGTTCTGTTCCTAAATATAAGCCTTTCAAAAATTGTCTGCACTTAACATTTTTGAGAGGCTCATATTTAGGTGCAGAAGAACAGGCGCTGATGTGCGCTGATACTTTTGGTTTTGTTCGGACATGCACACATGTTTGTTAAAACTTGCACAGGCTTCCTTCGGCTTGCATAACAACCAGCACTTAAATGTGAGAGATTGACTAGAAATGTTCTCTGCGAAACCTTCCACACTACCCTGGACCCTCGCAATACATTTCTCGCATTGTGCATGCGTCAAAGGTGGGCGGGGTAGTCTCTGCACAGCACGGAATACCTAAAGTAGTTTATCAGCATACATTTCAATACAACTTATGGATGTCTTCCCTGCGCGTTAACACCCGCACCAGCGTCCTCTCTGAATTGCTTGGTGCATAGAACTGGCATTCAAGCATGCCCACAGTTGCTTTCTGCATTGGCCCATGAGATAGAACTAATACCTATCTCGTGGACAGCTCCTTCTAGAATTTGGAAGCTCAGACAAGAAACATCTGACTTCTAATTTCCTGGAGACCTTACTACCCCCATATAGATGAAAAGACAACTGCGATGTCAGAGCAGGTTGGTATTTGTAAGTTCAAAACTAACACTGGCCAAAAGATCTTTAGAGAACACGTCTAGGCATATTTTTTTACCTTGTGGATTTTTCAGGCGTGGTATACAGAATGTAACCCATAATGTGAGTTATACCAATTTATTTTTCAAAAAGCATGCTAATTGCAAAATTAAAGCACTTGTATTTAAGGGCTTTTTAAAAAGGCGTTTGCAGGCATTATTAGCACACAAAACCTGCAAAAAAAAAAATCCTAAAAAGAAAAGGCCTTAAAAGCAAATGCACTAATTTTGCACGTAGCATGTCTTAGTAAAAATGCACTGGTATAGTGTGCCCATGCATATAGAGCACAGGGGGTGTGCACAACTTGTAAAAACATATAGAACACACATGTTCTATATGTAAAAATACAGTACAAATCCATGCATGCAGTGGAGCAAAACCAGCACTGGACTAGCTTTTCCAACTGAGCTGGGGTGAGATGGCCACCCTAAGGTGGGAGGTAAGAAATAAAGCCCAGGTGTATAGGAGAAAGATCCAAGGGTGAGACAGGGGAAGAGAGAGAAAGAGATGGCAAACAACAAGGAAGTTACTGTGAAAACAATTCATCTTATCAGCTCAGACATGGCAGAAGCAGGGCATCACACAGAAGCTCTGGTTAGCAGTAGGCGGACGCCTTGACTGGCATTTGCAGCTTTGTCTTCTTATGTCTCATCTCATCTTTTGGACTTAGTGCGAGGGGCCTTGCAATACTCATATAACTTTTCTGATGCAGGGACCAGTTTCTTGGAATTTCAGTGTGGGAAGGAGAGCTGGGAAAGGGAGTGAAAGACAGAACTTCAGAGCTGTAACTACGTCACTGAATTTGAGAACAACTTTGAATACCAAACTCCACAGCCCTGTTGCAAAAGAGAGAGAGCGAGAGGTTAAGCTGCAGCACCAAGAACTTTTGTCTTTTTGGCAGGGAGGAGTGCAGAGGTGGGGCTGGACCCGAGCAAGGCAGGAATGGAGCCTGGCAGAGTTTAGCACAAAGCTGCTTTATGGAGGGAAAATCTCCTGATGGTGTGACATGAACCAGAGGCCTGCCAATCAGCTAAAGGCATGGGGAGGGGGGAGAGGAGGCCCTGGGCAATCGCCAACCCCCCTCCCTAGCATGGAATGTAATGGAGGGGAAAAATGGGATTGTTCCTGGCACCAACTGCCTGGGCCAAGAAGGACAGACACAGGCAGGTTTGGTGTTAATACTTGTCTCTCTCTCTTTTAATTTTCAGCTTCTCTTTTCCTGTTTTTCAAATAATGCTCTTTCCAACCTCAGTCCCGAGGCAAACTGTCAGAGCCTCCAGAGCTTCTAGGAGACCTCAGCAACACTGAGTACAGTACACAGGAAACAAAAACTGAATGCATTAAATCAGACAACTTATGCAGTCCTGTTCTGTTTTTTTTTTTTTCTAGGAGGAAGCAGGGCTTGTGATCATTTTGAAGAGAATATTTGCTCAGTGCAAGCAGGACCTTACTCCACCACTGTTGTTTCTTGCAGTTAAAAAGGAAATATATCTTCAACTGACCCAGGTTAAGGTTTAAGATGGCTAGAAATGGAAAGAGGGAGAATCTCCAGTCCCTGATGGCTACCACTTCTTTTTAACAAGCACAGCCTGGAGGGGTAAGCTAACAAGGCCTCACATTTACAGAGCTACCCAGAGACCTGGCTTTCCAGAGGGAAGACTGCGAACCATTTCTGAGGTTTTGAACGGCTGCCTCCTCTCCAGTGCACTGTGGGATTTGGAGTCCTGGCGTTTCCCATTTCAATTCCAACAACAACAGGTACCAGAATCCACTGGGAAAGGGAGCAGGATAGGGGGAAAGGACGGAAAGTCCAAGACTGGTCTGCAGGCTCCCCGAGAGCTCTGTCCCGTCTAGTGCCTTTCACGCAAACCCAATGCCTGTGTATAAGGGTTTTTTTTTTAAACATTAAAATGTGAGCTTTATTTTTAACTTCTGATACACAAATTTAGGAATATGTTTATAGCATAAAAGCCTCCTTCTGTGGCACCACAATTTAAGATTGTCTGTTAAGAAAATATTTTAGGTGACAAGCAGTTGAACCTGTCAGGGTTTAAATTATAAGACAGTGTGATACTGTTTAATTTCTGTGGGGGTTTTAATACTTTGTTACACCGAAATGGGAAAACTCTTTAGGAACAGAAAGTTTGTGAAAGTTATGCCAGCACTCAGCTTTCACTTTTGAATCTGGGGGTTGCCTTGAACTTCTCAGGGTTGGGTGCTGAGATATAGGGAATTCTACTGTGGTGAGGGGTGAGAATGGGACCAGTACGGGTTCCCAGTATCACACGTATGACCAGCGCTGTACCAAGGACTGTGCCAGCAGTATGGCCACACAGGATGCAAACATTGCTCCCAGCCCACCGCCTTCTTTCACTGATAATGGCGAAGTGGGCAGGGTGCGTAGGGGAGAGGGGAGAGGGGACGAATTGAGCTTGCGCTGGTTTTTTCTACTATGGTACGGTTTACATTCGGCTTTTAAGTGAGTGATTTGCTTTTTACTTTTATCTTTTTCATTTATATTTTTGTTTTTAGTTTTTGTCCTTTGTATCTATTTTTTACTACACTTGTCATTATATATGAAGCTATTTATTAACCCTTTCTTTTATTTACTTATTTTTTATTTATTATTTATGTAGTATTTTAAGTTGGAGGACAGCATAAACACCTTTTAACAAGTGTTTGGACAGTGAAGATCACAACATAGGTATGTGTCCTATTAATATTTTTATTGTATGCACCAAAATAGAGATGATTTGATATTTATTACATATTTTTATACTGTAGTTTTTTACGTGATTTATTTATTTATACATAGTTTTCAGCATTATTTTTATCTATGATTTATGTACATGTATATATTTTAAACACACCTGCTGGTTCCATATTGCATCTCATTTCCATTGTCATGGTATTATTATATACATTAAGTAGTAGTAGTTGGATTTTTTTTCAGTTTTTTTATCATTTTGTTGTATAATTTTAATGTCTCTAAATTTGTAATTTTGTTTATTTATTATTTTGTAGCCCCTGATGCAGCCCTCTTGGGCGAAACACGGCCTGTGTCAGACAATATACTAGTTTGCAAATCTACTATTAAAGTTTGTATATATCTACCACTGATCTGCTCTATTTATTTCCACCCTAGAACATTTCTGTATTCAGGGCTGCTGGTGTTAGAGGGAGATAACCAGGCAATTGCCCCGGACCCCATGCCACAGGGGGCCTCATGACTGCCTCAGACTGAAGGATACATAGCCTGCAGGTGAGCTTTGGAGCCCCTCCCCAATTTCTGCGCTGAGCCCGTGCGTGACTAACACTGGACCTATCAGCAAACCGTCCTGGATTGCCTTAACGCATGCGTTTGTTCTACGTTTCTGGTTTGCCAGGGGACAGCCTTTTGATTTTCTCAGCTAATCTGGTCATTTGGTTGGGTCCAAGTTTTCTGTGCTCAGCTATGCTAAGAATTCTCTTCTTGGTGATGTTTGGGACCTGCACCTCTTATGTTTTGGTCATACCAGAAGGAAAGCAAGTGTTCTCACACCACCCTTTATTTATTTATTTATTGCATTTGTATCCCACATTTTCCCACCTTTTTGCAGGTTCAAAGTGGCTTACAATGTATCGTTCTTGGTGGTAGTGGATTAGAACATAGTTACTTATTGTTACATAGAGAATTAGAGTAACATGGTAAAAGTTTAGAACAAACAGATATTATAAAAATAGGTCTGTGTAAAGGTAGAGGAGATGCATGCATTTATATTTGTTGTTCTGTGTGGGTGATGCATGTGGGTAAGAGGAACCCGAATTATAGCTACGTCTTGCAAGGTTCCGCGTTAGGAGTTACGGATCAAGAAAGGGATCTGGGTGTCGTCGTCGATGATACGCTGAAACCTTCTGCTCAGTGTGCTGCTGCGGCTAGGAAAGCGAATAGAATGTTGGGTGTTATTAAGAAGGGTATGGAGTCCAGGTGTGCGGATGTTATAATGCCGTTGTATCGCTCCATGGTGCGACCGCACCTGGAGTATTGTGTTCAGTACTGGTCTCCGTATCTCAAAAAAGATATAGTAGAATTGGAAAAGGTACAGCGAAGGGCGACGAAAATGATAGTGGGGATGGGACGACTTTCCTATGAAGAGAGGCTGAGAAGGCTAGGGCTTTTCAGCTTGGAGAAGAGACGGCTGAGGGGAGATATGATAGAAGTGTATAAAATAATGAGTGGAATGGATCGGGTGGATGTGAAGCGACTGTTCACGCTATCCAAAAATACTAGGACTAGAGGGCATGAGTTGAAGCTACAGTGTGGTAAATTTAAAACGAATCGGAGAAAATTTTTCTTCACCCAACGTGTAATTAGACTCTGGAATTCATTGCCGGAGAACGTGGTACGGGCGGTTAGCTTGACGGAGTTTAAAAAGGGGTTAGATAGATTCCTAAAGGACAAGTCCATAGACCGCTATTAAATGGACTGGAAAAATTCCTCATTTTTAGGTACAACTTGTCTGGAATGTTTTTACGTTTGGGGAGCGTGCCAGGTGCCCTTGACCTGGATTGGCCACTGTCGGTGACAGGATGCTGGGCTAGATGGACCTTTGGTCTTTCCCCAGTATGGCACTACTTATGTACTTATGTACTTATGTACTTATGTATGCCTTGTTAAACAGATGGGTCTTCAATGATATTCAGAAGTTTGTTAGTTCGTAGATCTTTCTCAGGTTGTGCGGCAGTGCGTTCCATAGCTTGGCACTCAGGTAGGTAAAGTTTTCTGCATGCGTAAGTTTGTATTTTAGACCTTTGCAGCTTGGGAGATGAAGATTAAGGAATGTGCGGGCTGATCTTTTGGCATTCCTAGTCGGTAAGTCTATCAGGTCTGACATATAGGCTGGGGCATCTCCATGGATGATTTTATGAGCTAGAGTGGAAATCTTAAACGTGATGCGTTCTTTGAGTGGGAGCCAGTGTAACTTTTCTCGTAGCGGTTCGGCACTTTCATATTTTGCTTTTCCGAATATAAGTCTGGCTGCGGTGTTCTGGGCTGTCTGAAGTTTCTTGATTGTCTGTTCTTTGCATCCAGCGTAGAGTGCATTACAGTAGTCTAGGTGACTGAGCACCATTGATTGTACCAGGTTACGGAAGACTGTCATTGGGAAAAAATGTTTTACTCTCTTTAATTTCCACATTGAGTGGAACATCTTTTTGGTTGTGTTTTTCGTATGACTCTCAAGTGTTAGATGACGATCAATAGTCACTCCAAGAATTTTTAGGGTGTCCGAGATAGGGAGTGTTAAATTTGGTGTGTTTATGGTGGTGAATTTGCTCGTATTGTGTTGAGAGGTAAGTATTAAGCACTGGGATTTTTCTGCATTAAGTTTCAGTTTGAATGCATCCGCCCATGAGTGCATGATATTAAGGCTCTGGTTAATGTCACTGGAGATTTCCTGTAAATCTTGTTTGAATGGGATGTAGATCATTACGTCGTCTGCGTATATGTATGGGTTGAGGTGTATACCGCTAATATCCCCTTTCCAGGGTTCGGTGCGGTTTACATTCTAGGTGAGACAAAGTGGAAGATGTTGGATTTGACAAAGCTTCAGTTTAGGGGAATTATTTAATTTCACCACCTCACCCCCTGAAGAAAACAAACATGGCAGAAACGATTCTAAACCCCTTCTACTTCTCCCCCAGAAATTAAATCTCTTATCCCGTTTGCATCTTTTCTTTCTTGTACAGGCAGATTTGTTTTCTTATGATAGCACCAAATAGCAATTATACATAATTTATTTCAAAATATATCAAACACTTAAACCAAAAAAATCTTATTACATGAAAATTATTATGAATTATAAAAGAAAAACCGTAAATTACTCTCATCATGGACGGTCCCCTAGACTGTCAAGAAAAAAAGCTTATAAGAGGTGAGACAGGCAGCAAAAAGCTGTACCAGGTGACTTAAAGAAGGTATTAATTGATAACAGGAAAGTTTGGATGGAGGAGGCTGCAAGGAATTAAACATTTCAAGAGTCTATAGGGTTCTTTTACTAAGGTGCACTGAAAAATGGCCTGCGGTTAGTGTAGATGTGTGTTTTGGCTGTGAGCAGAATCATTTTCAGCGTACCTGTAAAAAAATGCCTTTTTTGGGGTCCGAAAATGGATGTGTGGCAAAATGAAAATTGGTGCGCGTCAATTTAATGACCTTACCGCCAGCCTTTGGTTCAGGCGTTAACCGGATGGTAATGATTAACGCATGTTCAAATGCTGATTACTGCCTGCATGCCAGAAAATAAAAATGTTTTCCGGCACATGTAGAGGACACAGGGGCGTAGCTACGTGGGGCCATGGGGGCATGGGCCCCCATAGATTTGGCCCTGACCCCCCTCCCACCGCCAACCCTCCCCCGCTGCCGCCATTGGGTACCTTTGCTGGCGGGGGTTCCCAACCCCCGCCAGCCGAAGTCCTCTTCTCTGGCTCGGCCGCGTTACTGATCTGCAAGGCTTCTGTTTCTGTGAGTCTGACATCCTGCACGTACGTCAGACTCACAGAAACAGAAGCCTTGCAGATCAGCAACACGGCCGCGCCAGAGAAGAGGAAGGTGCAGGACATCAGACTCACAGAAATAGAAGCCTTGCAGATCAGCAGCGCGGCTGCACCAGAGAAGAGGACTTCGGCTGGTGGGGGTTGGGGACCTCTGCCAGCAAATGTACCCGATGGCAGCAGCGGGGGAGGGTTGGAAGCGGCGGGAAGGGGGGGTCGAAAGGGTTGGCACGGGGGGGGGGGTCAAAGGTGGGGTGATGTCGGCGGTGGTGGGGGATCAAATGGCGAGGGAGTGTAAAAAATGGTGGGGGGGGGGGGGGGAGTTGGCGGCACCGGGGGGGGGCCAAAATGTGCCCCCTCACCTCGGGCTCTGGACCCCCCCTCCCGCCGAAGTCTGGCTACGCCCCTGAGTGGACATGTATAAAAAATGAAATTACCACCTGGGCCATGCGGCAACCGGGCAGTAACTTGAAACTGACGCACATTGGGTGCGCATAGACGCTTACACGGCTTAGAAAAAGGGCCCCTATATAAGGAAAACAACTAGTGGGTGGGAAGCCACGTTTTACTCTTGAAGCCCTTAACAGGAAGGCAAGATTTTCATGACAAGATGCAGTAAACCACTGAGACTTTGCTCGTATCTTGATAATCTTATATCTAGCATGTGCATCCCCTCCCCCACCCCATTCCCCATGTACCTCTCTGCCTCTCCCTCCCATTACCACTTGCTGGTCACATTGGCAGACAGGGGGGAGAGGTTTGGGAGGGCAGTGGATGGTGGTGGTTGACAGGGCCTGAGGAGTTGTACTAGGCCTGGCAATCTTGCCACTGGCTGCGCTGGTCCTTCTCTCGCTGTGTCCTTTTTCGTCTGCACGCGCAAGGATACCTACGTATAACATTCATAGGAGCCAGCTCTGTGGGTGCTGCTGGGTGCCGAGCACCCCCACTGTTGAGCAAGCTCCTTCATGGTGTCCGGCGGGGGGGGTCGTTTGTATTGTGCTTGCCATTCCCAGTTGTTTTGAACTGTTCGCGCTTATGGTAACTTTTTTTTTTTGTACTATCTCCTCACAATTCTGATAAGTAGGTGTCTCTGGGAGGCCCCGGAACCTAAGGTGGTTCTGGCGGCCTCTATTCTCCAAGTCCTCCAATTTTTCTGTTTGTTGTTGCTGCACAGCCCGCATCTCTGTCAATTGTTGGTCCACTGAGCTCAGAGCTTCATTGTGGCTTTCTAATTGCGTTTCCATGTCTTCGAGACTTGCACCAAGTTCACGAATCTCGCTTCTGAGGTCGGCCCCTACTGCCGCCACCTCCGACCTCAGCGATTGAAGGTTTGCGCTAATATCTTGCAGCCAGGTCTTGAGCTCCGCTGGTATCTCTGCGGGCAATGTTGCCACCTCATGGAGAGCCTTTTTGCCGCTGTTTTGGGAAAATTCCTTCGAGCTGGGTGCTACCGATGAGGTCTCCCGGTCGGCCATTTTGTTCGCTCGTGGCTCCGTTCTTCCCGGGTAGGAAAAACGTGTTAAATCTGCCCCCGAGGCTTTCTGGCTCATGGATCTTGCGATCTAAATGCAGTCGGTCCTCGATCTAGCTGTCTTGTTGTGTCAAGCTAGCTGTTTGGTAGGCTTGGTCGCTATTTTTTGTAGTAGGGGAGCGGGAGCTTCTCTCTCAGGCGTCCATGTTCGACGGTGACATCACTTCCCCCTCTATGGTAACGTTATTTTGTCACCCGTGTCACTTTTTGCACACCTTCAGATGGAAAGAAGCAGAAACGTCTTGCTCATAAAAGTTTATTCATCCATAGTCGGTATCATCCTTGGCACTTTGATCCAAAAAGGGAGTTAGGAAAGCATAAAAGTTGTGACTAGAATAGGATCACTTTGGGGACACAGTTCAGTTCTAATAACAATTTGTTGCCCTTTCCAGTCTGTAGTTAGAATTTACAATACTTGCTTAATATAGTTACAAGATATACTTTTTTGGTATCCAAATTTAATGGAAGGAAAACAGACCCAATTATTTACAGAGTCTGCTCATGTCCACTGAATATTTATGTGTGTGATTCATTATCTATATATACACATCTGTTTAAGAGTAACAGAGCTTTAGGCTGGTTGGCATCACATATCACTGGGTACAGATCATCCTGTTTTTCAGTGTTACTATCACTGCTCCGTGTTGGCATAAGATCTGAATCTGGCTGGGGGAGGGGGAAGGGGGGAGCGACATGTATCTAGAAAACCAGGACTGGATTAGCATCGTCTGAAGTAGTCAGGGTTGGTTATAATTCACAGAGCTTCTTAGCCAGGATGGCAGACTGAGCCACTCCTGGTTTTACCCCAGTGCATGTAGGGAATTGTAGTTTAGATTTCCATAGTGAGGCCCTAAGGCAGTGGATCCGATTCCAAAGCCTATCCTGGAGGAACTCCAGCCAGACAGGTTTTCTGGATATCCACACTGAATATGCATGAGAGAAATTTGCATGCAGTGGCAGCAGTGCATGCAAATCAATCTCATGAATATTCAGTGTGGATATCCAGAAAACCTGACTGGCTGGGGTTTTCCCCAGAACAGATTTGGGAATCACTACCCTAAGGAAAGCAGGGACTGCATGTCCCTGCATGCACTGGTGTAAAACCAGGCCTGGCTTGGCCTTTCTGCCTCGCCCAGCATGGTTCCAATTGTAGTCACAACACATTTAGGCTCAGATTCAGTAAAGGTCACTCAACAATTAGTACCAGAAAAAATCTGCGCTCATGAAAACTTGACTTTATTTGCAGAAAAATGGACACATTACATCTTACCATAAAGCTTGGGCTGTCTATAGAAATTGGAGAGGACAGCAAATACGCACTTTGAAATACGATTTGGTTATTTATTTATTTATTTTATTTATTTGTGTTATGTCGATTACGTGCTTTAGTTTTGTTGTGTTGCAGAGATCAGGCATTTATGTTGGACTGGTAGGGTATGCCTTTTTAAACAGGTTAGTTTTTATTTTTTTCTGGAAGTTTAGATGGTCATACATAGTTTTCAAGGCTTTTGGTAATGCATTCCACAGTTGTGTGCTTATGTAGGAGAGACTGGATGCGTAAGGTGATTTGTATTTAAGTCCTTTGCAGCTTGGGTAGTGCAGATTTAGATATGTTCGTGTTGATTCGGGTGTGTTTCTGGTTGGTAGGTCAATAAGGTCTGTCATGTATCCCGGGGCTTCACCGAAGATAATTTTGTGAACCAGAGTACAGATTTTGAAAGCAATGCGTTCTTTGATTGGGAGCCAGTGTAGTTTTTCACGGAGGGGTTTTACATAAGTACATAAGCATCGCCATGCTGGGACAGACCAAGGGTCCATCGAGCCCAGCACCCTGTCACCGACAGCGGCCAAAAGAACAAGCAATTTGTCCCGCCCGTCCTAGAAATACTGTATTATTCCCTCGTCCATTCAATAACATTCTAAGGCTTTTTCTTCCAGGAAGCCGTCCAACCCTTTTTTGAAGTCCACTAAGTTAACCACCTTAACCACCTTTTCCGGCAGCAAATTCTAGAGTTTAACTACGCATTGAATGAAGAAAAATTTCCTCCGATTTGTTTTAAATTTACCACACTGCAGCTTCATCGCATGCCCCCTTGTCCTAGTATTTTTAGAAAGTGTAAACAGATGCTCCACATTGACCCTTTCTATTCCACTTATTATCTTATAGACCTCTATCATATCTCCCCTCAGCCGCCTTTTCTCCAAGCTGAAGAGCCCCAGCCTCTTCAGCCTATCCTGATAGGGAAGCCATCCCATCCCCTGTATCATCTTTGCCGTCCTTCTCTGCACCTTTTCCAATTCCACTAGGTCTTTTTTGAGGTGCGGCAACCAGAATTGAACACAATACTCGAGGTGCGGTCGCACCATGGAGCAATGCAATGGCAGAATAATATCCTTATTTTTGTTTTCCATCCCTTTCCTAATGATACCCAACATTCTATTTGCTTTCCTAGCCGCAGCAGCACATTGAGCAGACATTTTCAACACGTTACCATTTGTACATTGTACACTGTAATCCAGGAAGTTCTTTTTTGTTTTCCTGTGCTTATTCACTTGACATAATAAAGAGACTAATAAAAAATAAATTGCAAATGCCCTTTATAGAACAGTCCATGATGCCAATTCCTATACCCAACTTTGGGTGCTAGGACTCACGGCTGCAAAGAGACAGAGTCGGACCTGGGTTAGGGCTGCCACAGCCGCCATCAACCCTACCGCTTGGGCCACTGCCGCCCACCACCAGGGGCATAGCCAGACCTCATTTGGGGGTCTGGAGCCCAAAGTGGGGGGGAGGGCACAGTTTGGCTCATCTCCCTGCCGCAATCCCCGCCCCACCCCACCGCAACCCCACATACCTTGGCTAGCGGGTATCCCCAATCCCCACCAGCTGAAGCCTTTCTCCAGCACTGTGAATTGCCTGCCCTGCTTCCCCTCTGTGCATGCTTGGTTGTAGCTGTAGTGTCCCCAAGGCCCCCTATAGCTACGTCACTGCCCCACCTCCTTATCTTCCTGCATCTACTCCTCCCTCTGTCACTCTCCTGTTCCTATGTGCCGGGACCCGGGAATCTTGCCCCCCTGACTCCCGTCTTGGCAGCCCTGCCAGGACTTACATCTGCTGAATCCAGGCGCACAAGTTGCATCTACAATCCCATGATTCTATAACACTGCGCCCAGATGTTCGGAATCTGGCTGCCAGATGGGTGCGCAAATCCCAATCAGAGCCAATCAACGTCAATAATTGATTGTTAATGGCTTATTAACTAATTAACTTGCATGCAATCTCAGGATTTGATGTGTGTTGTGTAGGTTCTGAGGCTGTTTGTTCTGAATTGTAATTGGATGTTGTACTTTGTAAGTCGGCATGGGCTGAATGGTAGCAGCACCTGTGACATGCTATATAACATGAAATGAAATTTTACACTTATCTTTCCCTGTTTTTCTTTGTGCTCCTTCTGGTACTCCAGGACACATGCTGGACTGCAGTCAGAGGCTCTGGGACGGGGCATAAGGAAGGAAGTGGGGACGAGAAGAAGTTGAGATCCTGGGAAGGACACGGGTTCCACACCTGGGTCTGGTCAGAGTGAGCCGAAGATGCTCCCTGCACCCACCATGCTGACTGTGAAGTTACCACAGCTTCTAAACATCCACCAGGTGCCCCAGGTACACCTTTTCTCAGCTTTGAGCCAGACATCAGGCATCGAACGCTGCAAACCAGCTTTAAAAATGTACTAAATTGAAGCAGAATGGCAGCATCCTGGGTCATTTTCAATTATTTGGCCCCTGCAGGTTTTCAGAGAGGATGGAATTATTTCCGGATACCGTCATCCAAAGAGCTCTGCCTTGGACTGTATCCTCAGTTCCTTCCGAATGACCAATGAGACCCTGAACATCTGGACGCACTTTCTCCCCACCTGGTACGTGGTGCTGTAAGATGGAGGCTGTCTGGCATTGGGCTCTAAGAACCAGGGTATTCGGTACCAGTCCTTCAGCTCAGTACAAAAAACCTGGACTCGAATTAGCTTCTCCCATTCCTTATCCCTGGACCATGCTCAGAGCCTCAAAGATAATGATTAATCATTACTAGTTAAACTAAGAGAGACTATTTCAAATATTAAGCTTTCTATTTCTGACTGAGGTTCACCCTGCTACATTACATGCATGGAAATGTAATTCTGATTGCCTTATGAAAAGTAGGATTACAATCCTCTGCATGCTATGGAGCAAAACCAAGGCTGGGTTGGTCACCTTCGTCTTCAGTGATTCCGAAAGATCACAGTTTATCATTTAGCAGCCTTGCTGATCCACAGGGATGCCTATGACAACTCCTACATAAGTACTGCCAAACTGGGACAGACCGAAGGTCCATCAAGCCCAGCATTCTGTTTCCAACAGTGGCCAATCCGGGTCACAAATACCTGGCAAGGTCCCCAAAAAGTTCAATACATCTTTTGCTGCTTATCCCAGAAATAAGCAATGGATTTTCCCCAAGTCAATTTAACAATGGTCTATGGACTTTTTCTTTAGGAAGTCGTCCAGACCCTTTTAAAACCCCGCTAAGCTAACCGCCTTTACCACTTTCTCTGGCAACTAATTCCAGAGTTTAATTACACGTATTAAATTTTCTGTGCCATTTGAGACCACCCAAGCTCCCGTCTTAACACACGGAGTCTGAAGGTTATGCAGGGGCTAGCCCATCCCTGGACAGTATTGGGAATCGCAGCCTGTGAGGAGGAGTCATGCAAAGTCTTATGTTGGGAAAGCAAGATAAGAAAGCAGAGGAGAGAACAGGAGATGGCCTTGATGTTATAGCAAAGAGCTGAGGCCCAGGGAATCCAGGATTCAAACCCTACCTCTCTCACATCTTCTCACTCTATCTTCTTGTGCCTTGAGTACCCACTTAGACTGGAAGCTAATTTTTACAGGGACATATAGTACCTGAACACTTATCAGTGCTGTGTACATCCACTATAAACATGAGAAGCACTGTTATTATTACAGATTTCTGTTTCATATAGGCCAAAGTCAGAGAATGGGGAAACTCCTCAGAAGATGACCATGCTGGGTTAGATTGCCATGGACTGGGCCTAGTCCTAGACATCGTTTGACTCGTATCCTCTGCCTTTCTGTAGGTACTTTCTGTGGAGGTTCCTGGTTCTCTCCTCTTCTCTGGACTTCCACATGGACCCTTACAACTGGCCTCTTCTGCTGTACCTGCTGGCGATCTGCCTGTACCCCTTCACCTCCAGCTGTGCTCATACGTTTAGCACCATGTCCCCACGTGCCCTCCACCTCTGCTATTTCCTGGACTATGGAGCCCTCAGTCTCTACAGCCTCGGTAGGTTGGCAAGTACAGAACTGAGTGAAAGATGGAGGGGGGAGGGAGGAAAGAGATATACTCAAGATGTCCTGGCTAAGGACTGATCTCCTGTAGGTGGACAAACCTGTGCACTACAGCTGAGAGATATCCTTAGCTGAACAGAGTAGATGGGACTAAAAGGGCAGACTGGGTGGGTCAACTGATTCTTGTCTGCCATCATTTCCTCTGTGTCACAGTGACTCAGGTCACCAGGACAATTTGAGCCAGTTTAGCCTCCTCCCCTCCCTCCCCCCCCCCCCAGCTTACAAATCCGTAAATGCAATGAGGGAGGGGAAACAAGACCAGGACTGACTCAACCTGCCTCTGATGACCTGGCACCCTCTGATAACGCTGCCTGTGCCAGATCCCTGTTCAGAAGCTTTTAACTCCCGCTGAGCAGATGTGACATAGCTTCACTCTGGTTGTAAAGACGGTGCTGCTGGACCAACTCCATGTCCTTGTGAGATCTGGAGTCAGTCCTCGCTGTTCATTTTGAGATCCGACCCCTGCTCCCAGATGTGGCCAGCTCAGCAGCGCAAGATGGATCCTCATGTGGGATTAGGGGAGGGGGGAAAAGAGCATTAGCACCATGATTTAGGCCTGAAAAGCAGTGGCCCATTTAGGGCTCAGGCCCACCCATCAGTAGCACATGTTTAGCTACTGGTGGGGATCCCAAGCTCCGCCAGCTGAAGACTTCCCCTGACGGTAATGAAAACGCTACTCTCCATGATACTGGCACCTGCACATGCTCAGTTTTCAGCGCATGCCTTCTGCAGACTGCCAAGGTGGAAAGAAGCGTTTTCCTGCCAGCTTAGATATTTTTTTGGTGGTGGTGGTGTGGAGAACACTTGGTGCCCACCCACTTCTTGCCCAGGCCCACCCAAAATCTGTTGTCTGGCTACGCCCCTGCTGAAAAGCATTTCATGAAATCAGCTTAAAGGTTTTGGTTTTTTTTTAATGGATATAGTTAACTAGCTAAAGAGAAACATTGAAAAAGGCGCCATGGGCTCCAGATCAGATGTGTTCAACGATGCCCAAGTTGCCCAGTTCCAGGAGGGAGACTTTTTGACCAATCCTGGTTTTGAACTTACATCCCAAAGCAGTGTGGGATTCGTTAGTCTCTGATTCTACCCATTGACATCATTACTGCAGGTCCCATAATGCATCAGGATAAGGGCGTCGGGCCTAAAATCTCCTTCCTGGAAGTGGCTAACTTGGGCAACTCTGTGTGTTATTGAAACCTGCTGACTGCATTAATCACTGGCGGCTTGTTCTTTAGGCTGTGCCTTCACATACAGTGCCTACATCATGCCTGACCACTGGGTTAACTCCCCGCTGCACCTACACTTCACACAGCTGGCCACTTTGAACTCGTTCATCTGCACTGCGCTGTCCTGCTACTCCCGGTAAGAAAATCCTGCTGGGGAAGGGGGATCTTTCTCACCACCTCAGACACACGGCACCTCCAGAAACCATGAAGGTATGGGTTTAGTGTTATTGACTAGCTCCAGATGTTCCCAACAGGCTAATTCCATCCTGGATCTACCCCATTGCAAGTCCAAGAAAACAAGTGGGCAAACGGTCTACAAAATGGACAGCAAAACAGCAGATCGATGCATGCAGGGACTCGTACTTCAAGTCCTAAGCATGGTGATTAGCTCCAAAATAAATGCTGGGTCTTTGCAGGCCGGGTGACACTTTTAATTGCATCAACACAAGCTTTGGAGATACCGCAGAAGTCTCCCTCAGGGAAACGTATCTGCATTTATGCCTGAAAGATGTTTTCACCTCTGGATCTTTCCCAATGGAGGCTGGAAAGATCATTCTTACCACCATTTCAAGAAATCCCAGTTTGAAACTGAACAACTCATCAAATTATCATCCTAGTGCAACAATCCTGTTGTTGATCAAGCTGATGGAGGATATTGTGGCCAAGCAGGTAGCAGAGATTTTGGAAAATCATAGCATTCTCCCCAGGAACCTAGAAGTCATTTTAGTACAGAAACTGTATTAACTTCACTATTGTTCGATGCCAGGCAGGACTTAAGCATAGTTCAAAGGGTCTTTATTGTGCAATTTGACAAGTCGGCCACCTTCGATTTTGTGGATCATGAGATTTTATTGAACCTACTGGATCATTATGGCATAGGGGGCATGGTGCTTGAATGGTTGTTATTATTATTTATTTAGATTTTGCTCACACCTTTTTCAGTAGTAGCTCAAGGTGAGTTACATTCAGGTACTCTGGATATTTCTCTGTCCCAGGAGGGCTCACAATCTAAGTTTGTACCTGAGGCAATGGAGGGTTAAGTGACTTGCCCAAGATCACAAGGAGCAGCGGTGGGATTTGAACCGGCCACCTCTGGATTGCAAGACCGTTGCTCTAACCACTAGGCCACTCCTCCAAACCTGGCCCTGGAGGCACCCTGGCCCTGGAGGTTTTCAGAATACCTACAAGATTTGCATGCGGTGGAGAGAGTGCATGCAAATCTCTATCATGAATATTCATTGTGGGTATCCTGAAAACCTGATTGGCTGGGCTACCTCACCTCCACTGCAACTCACCCCTCACTGTTCTCCCAGGAAACCATCTCTCTCCCTTCCAGCTGTTCAAAATTCTACTGTACAACTTATCTTCCATCATGGTCGCCACACTTACATAGCCCTTCATAGTAACATAGTAGATGATAAAGACCTGCACGGTCCATCAAATCCGTCCAACAAGATAAACTCATAGCATAAGGTATGATGTGATACTACATATGTATACTTGGTCTTTATTTGTCTTTGCCATTTTCCGGGCATAGACCATAGAAGTCTGCCTGGCACTGGTCTATCTGTCCAGTCATGATCAGGGCACAGACCGTAGAGGTCTGCCCAACACTGGCCTTGTTCTCCAAATACTGAAGTTGTCATCAAAGCTCCAGTCCAGCCCATCCAGATCTGTCCAGCCAAGATCAGGGCACAGACTGTAGCGGTCTTCCTCAGTGGCATAGCTACATGGGGCCACGGGGGCCTGGGCCCCCGTAGATTTGGCCCTGGACCCTCCTGCCGATGACCCTCTCGACCCCTCCTCCCACCGCCAACTCGCCGTCGCCTACCTTTGCTGGTGGGGGACCCCAACCCCCGCCAGCCGAGGTCCTCTTCTTCCGGCGCAAGGCTTCGTTCTGTTTCTGTGAGTCTGACGTCCTGCACGTACAATGTGCAGGACGTCAGACTCAGAAACAGAACGAAGCCTTGCGCCGGAAGAAGAGGACCTCGGCTGGCGGGGGTTGGGGTTCCCCGCCAGCAAAAGTAGGCGACAGCAGCAGCGGGGGAGGGTTGACGGGGGAGGGGGATCGAGAGGGTCGGCAGCACCACTTTGTAACCACTCGCCTCCACCTACCCTCCTCTCTTCCTTCCCGTTCACATTAATTGATTTGATTTGCTACTTTATTTATTTTTTGTCTATTAGATTGTAAGCTCTTTGAGCAGGGACTGTCTTTCTTCTATGTTTGTGCAGCGCTGCGTATGCCTTGTAGCGCTATAGTAATGCTAAATAGTAGTAGTAGTAGGGGGGGGTCAAAGTTGGTGGTGGCGGCGGCAGCGGCGGGGGGGGGGGTCAGCATTGCCGGGGGGGGGGGGGGGCTAAAATGTGCCCCCTCACCTCGGGCTCTGGACCCGTCTCCCGCCGAAGTCTGGCTACGCCCCTGGTCTACCTGGTACTGGTTTGCTTCCCAATTACTGGTGTTTGCCATCTAATCTTCACTAAATTTCTTTGGTTCCATGCCTTCCATACAGGATTCCTTTGTGTTATGTAGAAGCCATGGAACCAAACAAGCATAGCAGTAAGATGGCAACACTTCTCCTCAAGTTACTTCATTGGCTTTCTATTCATTTCCAAGCTTCTCTTACTCAGTCATCCCGCAGCTCCTCAGTATCTCTTCTCTCTTATCTCTCCCTACACCCTTCTCCGCTCCGTTCATTGGGTAAATCTCTTATCTCTCCCTAAACCCTTCTCCGCTCCGTTCATCGGGTAAATCTCTCTTATCGCTCCCTACACCCTTCTCCGCTCCGTTCATCGGGTAAATCTCTCTTCTCTCCCTACACCCTTCTCCGCTCCGTTCATCGGGTAAATCTCTCTTATCGCTCCCTACACCCTTCTCCGCTCCGTTCATCGGGTAAATCTCTCTTATCTCTCCCTACACCCTTCTCCGCTCCGTTCATCGGGTAAATCTCTCTTATCGCTCCCTACACCCTTCTCCGCTCCGTTCATCGGGTAAATCTCTCTTATCTCTACCCTTCTCCTCCACTGCTAACTCCAGTCTCCGTTCCTTTTATCTTGCTGCACCATATGCCTGGAATAGACTTCCTGAGTCAGCATGTCAAGCTCCGTCTCTGGCCCTATTCAAATCCAGGCTAAAAGTCCACCTTTTTGACTCTGCTCTTTTTTTTTTTTTTATTTTATTTTATTTATCAATAATTTCAAAAATGAATCAAGCAAAAGAAAACTTGTACAGAAAAGCATGATTAAACATTGAACATTATTTCAATATTAAATAGAACATTAAAAAAAGGAAAAATCATATGCAAATTATACTCAAGTCCACATTTTAGGATCCAAGATTACAATGAATGGGAATTCTAATTTAAAGGAAAAATAATAATAAAGGTCACATAATTCCTATTCATTAAAAGAGCCAATCTCTAGGTACACATTACCCCCCCAGTGATCCATTTAGCTGACAAAAAGCTGTAAGATGGGAAGGTCCATAAGAAACATATTTATTAATGCTGCTTTTTTAATTCACCTGTTCAGTACAATACCTATGTTGTAATCATTCCATAAATAAATTAAACTCTGTAATCCTTTATGTTCCCTTATTGTAAGCTTTGTCATAAGTACATAAGTATTGCCATACTGGGACAGACCAAAGGTCCATCAAGCCCAGCATCCTGTTTCCAACAGTGGCCAATCCAGGTCACAAATACCTGGCAAGATCCCCAAAAAAGTACAAAACATTTTATGCTGCTTATCCCAGAAATATTTTCCCCAAGTCCAATTTAATAATGGTCTATGGACTTTTCCTTTAGGAAGACGTCCAAACCTTTTTAAAACTCTGCTAAGCTAACCGCCTTTACCTTTACCTGTGGAGCAGGGAACATCCCTTACTTCTTTGTGCACAGCGCTGTGTATGTCTAGTAGCACAGTAGAAATGATAAGTAGTAGTAGTGATACCTCATTGCCCTTGGGTGATTCTCTCAGTCGTTTGCTACAAATCGACAGTTTCAGGCTCAAAGCCCTTCTGCAGCTTCATGTAACCATCTCTTTCCTCTTTGATCTGTAGATTCCTGGAACTGGATGCCCCAAAGCTGAGCAAAGTCCTTCGCACGGCTGCCTTTGTCCATCCCTTCGTATTTGACAACATTCCCCTCTTGTATCGGGTGAGTAGCTCTCCTGAGCACAGTTTCCGTGCTGATCCGAGGCCCTGAATTGAAGAGTTTTTGCTTTCTCTGCCTTGCAGTTGCTCTTCTGCTGGGGTGAGGGGTGCGCCTGGAACGCTGCCATTCCTCTTCACTTCTACCACCTCGTCTTCGCCTTTCTCACCGGCTTCCTCTTCGCCTCTCATTTACCTGAGCGCCTGGCTCCCGGACGCTTCGATTACGTAGGTAAGAATTGGTGAAAGGGTGTCTCCATCTTGGTCTCCACTTCTACAAACTAAGGGAAGGGAAAGGATTTGGGATTTAGCCCACACCTTTTCTCAATTGTAGGTCAAGGTGAGTTACATTCAGATACAGTAGGAATTTTCCTGTTCCCAGAGGGCTCCTGAGGCATTGAATGCATGTCAACAGAGGGATTTGAACCCTGGTTTCCCTGCTTCTCAGCCCACTGCTCTAACCATTAGGCTCCTTCTCTGGATTGCTCCAGGTCCTCAGGACTGAGCCAAACCAGTCCAGTTTTTTTGTTACCTCTCCCCCATGACATCTCTAGGCATTTTCCTGATTTCCGTGTGGGTCTCTACAGGTCTCTGGATGCAGCTGGGGAGAGGAGGGGAATGAGTTGTAAAGCTTTTTGTGTACTGCTTGTGTGTGTAAATACCAGAGACCAAAGCCATTCTCTGTAAACCTTTTCCCACCCATGGCCCAGTCCAGATATGGTTCCTCTGGTTCCATGTTGGGGACCTGGTTTCAACTCCTGAGTCTGGCTTCCACTCCCCAGGCCAGTGGCACAAAGGCTCAGAGTGAACTGAGAGTTCAGATGCAGGAAGAAGTGGCTGATTCTCCCACAATCCCTAAAATACGAGTATGTGGGTTCTCCTAGAGGTATGCAATCTCTGGATCATTCCACACAACACATGTGTGGATTATGGGTACATAAGATGTTCTGTGTGCCCTTAGATTGGGTCCAGAAAATCAATGCGTCCTGTTGGATTGCAAGTGCTGAATCCCAAGAATCTGCTCTAGAGAGGGTTTTCAGAAAAGTCGAAAGAAGACACCCTCACTGTGAGAGCTACCCAACTTCCCTCTGGATCTCATGGCATATGTTATCTGAGTTTTCCCATCAGTTTGGTGACTCAAGAGCAATGGCCAAAGCTGTCAAAACCAATCTCAGTTTCACCTTCAAATGGTTCTTCTCTTGAACGCGCCCAGGACGAGCCACAGTGAAAATGTTCTCCCAAACTCTTTGTTTCCTAGGTCACAGCCACCAGCTGTTTCATGTCTGTGCCGTGGTGGGCACACATTTTCAACTGGAAGCCATCTTGGCGGACATGACCTCCCGCAAGCCCTGGTTGACCTCTCACAGTCTGCCGGCCACGCTCTTTGGCACTTTGGGCATCATGATTGCTGCTGTGGTGGGGAATCTTGGAATCATTGGGCTCTTCACTAGAATCCTAATCTGGTCCCCCAGGTTTACCTCCATTCTCCAGAACAATGTGACCAAGGTGAAGGAATAGCATCAAGCAGAAGACATGACATAGTTATGGGACCATTGGTTTGGTTATGTTTTGTTTTCAGAATGGGGAGGGAAGGGGAGGTCCTTACCTTCAAACCTCAGCTCTTTCCTGATAGCAATTCACTCGACCTTCATTGTAGTTCTCTCCAACAGCGGGGTCCAGCATTTAATGCCATGGTTGTGGCCCTTTTATTTGGAAGATGGACCCTCAAGAAAATCACTGTGAGTTGCAAGCTCTGAAATCTCTTGCAGAAGCATATCTACAAAGCATACAGAACGCATGTCTGCGCACACTTCTGCCAGAGTGAGAAGAGAGGGGAGGGTGTCCCTAGGGCTATAGGTACTTTTAGCTGAATAATGGTCCATTTTCTCAGTTAAACTGAGTCCTGGGGGATAAGACAGCATAACTGCATGCGACTTTGGTCTCTCAGCTCTGTTAACTGTTTTAAAATTACCTTTTCATGCTTGGTTACTGCAGAGTGGATCTAGAATAAGGTGCTCAGGATGTGTTTTGGATTTCTGGCAGAGCTGATGGAAGGCTCATTGTTTGGCTTCATCTTGTGGAAGACATCCAGTGATTTTCATTCCTTTTTCACTCTGCAGTAAAGTGTGGATTTATTTCATTTTTTTTTAACTGCCCTGCTTCTGGTTATGTGTTCACCCTGCACCTGCCAGCGAACTGCTTTTGTAAAGTTGAGATATCAGTGACATGCGTTTGGGCCGAGAGAGCAGGGCAACCCAAACCCAGAAGTCAGGGGTCAGCTAACAGGTGGAAGCTGCCCTATGAATATTCCTCTCCAGTATGGCTACAGTGACACAGCTACAAGGCACTGGCAGAACTGTCAAATGCATTTACAAAATTCAGGGTCTCTTTGTAGAATTGATTTCTGTGTACTGTCTGAGGATATTTTGCACCTAATGAAGCCACTGGGGTATGATGGATTACATTAACCTTGAATTTCCAGAGGTCAAAGTGTGCCGGTACAGGGGGGGTAATAATTGGGGTATTGGTACCTCCTGTATTATTAGTATTTTTTTTAAGCACAAGTGCCTCTGCTATTTGTATCCCCCTGCTGTGTTTCAGGATGTGGGAAACCCTGCTTCATTGCACTAAGATTATAGCAAGGGCTGTGTATCTTGATGTTTAAATCTTAAAGCAACCAGAGAGGGTAATACAGTATACACAAAAAGCATACAGAGAGTGTGTGTGTGTGTGGGGGGGGGGGGGGGGGGAGCACAACTGGGCCTTGAAGACTGAGACAACAGGAGTCCTTTATTAAGATCATACCTGACACGGGCTGTGTTTCGACGTAAACAACGCCTGCCTCAGGGGTCCAAGTTTAATATCAAGATACGCAGGTAGGGAGCTCAGTAAGTATGGATACTTAGATAGGAATACAACTCCCCACCAAAGAGATGCTCCTATAGAATGCTGTCGGTCAGTAAAAACCGCCAAACCGATGGCATTCTACAGGAGCATCTCTTTGGTGGGAGTTGTTTTCCCAGTGTGTGTTTTTTTCTAGCAAAAAAGGTGTCGGTATTCAAATGCCAGGCCACCCTTCAGGCGTGGGGTGATCACTGAGGGACCCACCCCACAATAGCCAGGCCCCCTGCAACCAGTCACAGAATCTATGACAAGGCGGAATTGGTGTGTAGAGCCTGAGCTCTTTCATTAAAACTTGAGGACCATGGGTCAATTTTACCAGATAATAGAAAAGGTGCCGGTACTCAGTACCCTGTGTACTCTATGAAGCCAGGGAATATAATTGAGTAAAATACAGAAAAATACGCTAAACCTTAAACAGTAAACAGCTGGCAAATATAAACAAAAAGAAAAAAAAGAACATTTTTAAAAAAGGGGAAAAAAAGAATTTAAGAAAAAGGTACAATGAAGTAGCTTTGTGCTCAGTTTGAATGTTGCCAAGGACCCCCCCTCCCCCTTCCGGGTCAGAAACCAAGATATTCGGTAGTGATCTGATGGGGCTTTGGTGGGATAGGTTAACTCTTTTGGGCTTTGCAGCAGGACTACAAAAAAGTCATGGACAAGGGTGTAGGAGAAAGAAATTATTTACACGATATAGGCTAATGATTGCAGGAGGGAATAGTAGTAGATGACGGCAGAAAAAGACCTGCATGGTCCATCCAGTCTGCCCAACAAGATAAACTCATATGTGCTACTTTTTGTGTATACCTTACCTTGATTTGTACCTGTCCTTTTCAGGGCACAGAACGTGCAAGTCTGCCCAGCACTATCCCCGCCTCCCAACCACCAGCCCCGCTTCCCACCACCGGCTCTGGCACAGACCGTATAAGTCTGCCCAGCACTATCCCCGCCTCCCACCACCGGCTCTGGCACAGACCGTATAAGTCTGCCCAGCACTATCCCCGCCTCCCAACCACCAGTCCCACCTCCCATCACCGGCTCTGGCACAGACCGTATAAGTCTGCCCATCACCATCCCCGCCTCCCGCCACCAGCTCTGCCACCCAATCTCGATTAAGCCCCTTAGGAATAGCTCCCGTTTTGAGTCTATCTACTTTTAATCCTACAGCAGGGGTTCTCAGCCCAGTTTTCCAGATGTGGTCAGCCAGTCGGGTATTCAGGACCACAAAATGTGCATGAGATAGACTTGTATACAGTGGAGTTAGCGTGTGCAAATGTATCTCATGTATATTCATTGTGGGTATCCTGGAAACTTGACTGGCTGGGTGTGTCCTGAGGACTGTGTTGAGAACCCCTGCCCTACAGCGATAACCACACCAGAGGCCATGAATCTGCTCCCTGGTTCCTTTTGAAACTGTAATCCAGGAAGGCCAACAGCCAGTCAGGTTTTCAGGATATCCTCCCTGTCTCCTTGGCTGGTCATCTTGGTGTCACCTTTGATTCCTCTCTCTCCTTCTCTGCACATATTCAACAGATCGCCAAAACCTGTCATTTCTTTATCTACAACATTAGCAAAATTTGCCCCTTCCTTTCTGAATACGGTGCCAAAACCCTTATCCACACCCTTGTCACCTCTCGCTTGGATTATTGCAATTTACTTCTTACTGGTCTTCCGCTCAGCCATCTCTCTCCTCTCCAGTCTGTCCAAAATTCTGCGGCACAACTTATTTTCCGCCAGAATCGTTATACCCACACTACCCCACTCAAGTCACTTCACTGGCTCCCTGTCCGCTTCCGCATACAGTTCAAGCTTCTCTTACTGACCTTTAAATGCATCCATTCTGTAGCCCCCCATTACCTCTCCGCTCTCATCTCTCCCTACATTCCTCCCCGTGAACTCCGCTCACTGGACAAATCTCTCTTGTCGTCCCCCTTCTCCTCCACTGCTAATTCCAGGCTTCGTTCCTTTTCTCTCGCGGCACCTTATGCCTGGAATAAACTTCCTGAGCCTGTACGTCTAGCTCCATCTCTACCTGTTTTCAAATCTATGCTGAAAACCCACCTTTTCACCACTGCTCCTAGCTACTACTCAATTACCTCCCCTTGTTCCTGCTCATCCTGTACTTCCCTCGCCCTTAATTGTCTTGTCTGTCTGTCTATTATTTTTAGATTGCAAGCTCTATTGAGCAGGGACTGTCTCTCTATGTCAGGTGTTCAGCGCTGCGTGCGTCTGGTAGCGCTATACAAATAATAATAATAATATCCCCAATGAATATTCAGGAGATGTGTTCGCATGTACCACCTTCAGTGTATGCAGATATATCTCCTGAATATTAATTAATGATATGCTGAAAATGTGGCTGCTTTTGCAGCCTTGGAGGACTGCAGTGTCACACCCCTGCCTTTGGGCTTATATAGAATTATGAAATTCAAACCATATAAGATAGATGCACATTTAAAAAAAGAGATATTTATTTAGTGAAAGAATATATTAATCCAGCTTTTTCAGATAAATTATTCTCCTTCAGATTAGATACTAGAGTCATGTATAGCTGTTTTCCCTGCAATCTCTATAGGATATGACAGTGGCTGCAGATGACATCATCATTATAGGACATTGTTCATATATGACATCACTGGTATGCGGCATCATGTGATTCCTATGTGAGCAGCAGGGCTGTAGGCTTGTTATTGATGTTCAGAATAAAATTGGATTTTAAGACCCCCAAAATGAGGGAGCGGAAGTGGTAAGCAGGAAAAGGAAAAGCATTTTAAGGAGCGATGGCATACGTGTTCCTTTTTTTAAGAGTGCGGAGGATCATTGGGCAGGGCGTCTCGCCGCTCCTTCACTTCCAGCTCCCTGTGTTTGGAAGTTATATAGAATTCCTGCTGTCTGGAAGTTCTTTAAAAGGGAAACGGGGGGGCCCGAGTACACTTTCAGCGCTGCAGATAGAAAGAAATGCTCCAGTCCTCTGCACAATGGCAGCTGGGTTGAGAAAACTCGCAGAGGGAATCGAGAAGTGGAAAACTGTTCGGATTTGGCTGGGTGAAATATAAAGAGAATCTCCTCGAGAGTTTAGCGAACAAGGTAAGTACAGTTAAGAAAGACTGAGGTGAAAAGAGGGAGGAAATTTATAGTTTCTGGTAATGAATGAAATGCTCAAGCACAAGGGGTTGTTGTATGAAGCTGCCAAAGGCATATGAGAGGGTGGTGGACACCAGAACTTGGGCATGTTACAGTGGCGTAGCTAGGTGAGGCCATGGGGCCCTGAGCCCCCTCCCCCCCCCCCCAAAAAAAAATAATTTGCTCTGGGCTCCTGGTTGGCTGGCGGGGATCCCCAACCCCCGCCAGCTGAAGATTTTGTCCAGTGCTGGTCTGTGGCAGTGCTGCCGCATTACTTGCCCTGCTCTCTCTTCCCCTTACATCAGGCGCTCTCCTTTTAGTGAAATTGAGCATGCTCAGTTTCACTAAAAGGAGTGTGCTGGAGGTGAGGGGAAGAGAGAGTAGGGCAGGCAAAGTGGTGGTGCCGGAGACCAGTGTTGGATGAAGTCTTCAGCTTCTGGGGGGGGGGGGGGGTTGGGGACCCCCTCCAGCCAAGGTACTTGCGGTGGCTGTGCTTCAGCTTGCGGGGGTTGGGAACCCCTGCCAGCCAAGATGTACAGCAGCAGCAGTGGGCAGCAGAGGGGGAGTGGCAGCGGTGCAGCAACCAAAATGTGCTCCCCCACCTTGGGCTCTGGCCCCCTCTCACCTCGAGGTCTAGCTACGCCAGTGGTGTGGGACAGGCACAGGGGAGCAGAGAGGACGAGACCACAGCCAATGTAGGTACAAACGGGCAGACAGGAAGGGCCAAGTTGTTCTCATTGAGTCAATCTTCTCGCATGGCATTAATGAACCATGCTATGTGTGTCTTAAAAAATGAAACAGTCACCTGTCTGCATCACTTCCCAGCTCTGCCCTGCCCTGTTAATCTTCCATAGGGTTTAAAGCAACTGTCAGAAGTCAATGTTTTTTTTCTTTCATGCTCTTGGTGTAGTAAAGGTGCTGTTTTGGGTTGTGAGGTGACTCCAGAATCTGGATTTGTTCCTTGAATTTACAGTCCCTGCGTCTCCTGGAGATACTGGGATCTACTGGGGAAAGACAGAAAACCAGTCATGGACTAGCTCAGCTTGTCTCAATGACCTGGGACCTTCTGGTTTCCTTCTAGGTTATGGCATCATATGTCATGGGATTTGGGTGAGGTAGAGGAGGAAGGGAAAAGATAGCTTGTGTCTGTAATGTGATTTGTCACCAGTGGACTGAGCAGGCCTGAGCTGGGGAGTCCCAACTTTGGTGACTGGCATGTGGCATCTCTCTATGAGAATTAGCACCGGGGGATAGAGGTTCAGAGTATGTTTGGAAGATGGACTGAGTGGAATATTAGTGAAGGAGAGAAACAAAACTAGTTCAAATGGGGTATCAGACAGTCCTGTGGACCATAGAGTTGTTTAATTTTTTATGTAACCCCCCCCCCCCAGTTTCCTGGTTTTCAATTTTTTACTGGGGATTTTATGTTTATCCCTGCAACTAACTTTTTTTCTCATAGCTGCAAAGTTGCCCAGTTCCAGGAGGGAGACTTATTGTCCAGTCCTGGTTTTGAACGGACATCACAAAGCACTGTGGGATTTGTAGTCCCTGATTCTACCCATTAAAATCATTGCTGGGTGGTTCCATGATGCATCAGGTTTGTCAGAAGTCCTGGACTGGACAAAAATATCCCTGCTAGAACTTGGGAAGCTGTCAGCTATGGATTTTGTAGAGCTCATCGTAGGTGGGACTGAGCTGATGTGGGAGTATAGGTTGAGCCTCTGCAGTGCCAACATCTGGAGCTGCAGAAGCCCTCCAGAGAGACATAACCAAGCTTACAGAACATCTAATGCATGTGACTTAATTCTCTTTTTTGTCTGTTTGGCTGAGGGTTATACACCCATGTGCCAGAGGAGGGGTATAGCCTGGTCATCCAGCTGTGAACTTATGGTTTGAAGGGGTGAAAGCTAGACCATCTGAGCAAGAGATGGTTGACACTAGTGGTGTAGCTACAGGGGGTCACAGGGGGCTGGGCCCCCCCCCCCAAATTGGCTCTGGGGCCCCCAGTTTGGCTGGTGGGGGTTCCCAACCCCCACCAGCCAAGGTACGTTCGCAGCTGTGGCAGGGGGTTGGAAGCTGGGGAGGCGGGCTAAAATGTGCCCCCCACATTGGGCTCTGGCCCCCCCCCTCCCGTCAAGGTATGGCCCCCCCTTTCATCGAGGTCTGGCTACGCGCCTGGTTGACACAGATCACAAAGGGAATTTCGGTGCCTGCGTATAACTTGGCAGAATCACGGTACTTTTTTTTCCTGGTATAGTAGAGCTATGAGCTTAATAGACTGAGATGCAGCAGTATTGAATTATTCCTGGCTCTTGATTACATGCTATCTGTCCAACACTCGGCAGCTATTTAATAACCGGTGTTTAAAATATTGTACTTAGGAAACTAGTATTCTGTTAACAATTTCCCACTAATCCAGAGCTGAGATGCAGTTTTCTGTCCTGGGCTTAAATCTCCTGCGATGAAGGGAAGAAAAACTGCCCTGGAAGCAGAAATCAAGAAAAAGAACGTAAAAATCTTGGCAAAATGTTGCATTTGAGAAACCTTTTCTTCCCCCTACCGGGAAAGTGCCTGATTGCCTCGTGGAGAGTGTGGTGGGATGTTACATGATGCAGAGTTAAGGTTTTGACTTTGTGGACGCAGTATGAGCAAAGGGACCATCTCCTTGTCGCGGGTGGTTTTGTCTATGTGGGTTCTGATCGATTTCTGAAAAAGATTTTAACTGAGTTTGTTTTTGCCATGATTAGCCATCTTGCATCCCTCCCAGAAAGGTGACAGGAGGTTTAATACCTGCTGTATTATGTCCATATAGCAGAATCTGCAGGGCCCAACATTAAAATTAAACAGAGGGCAAACTGGTGGCAATGAAGTTTGAGAAAGCCAGGGATAGGCACAGCGGATCCCTAGGGGTGAAAGTACCCTATGCTGTCTATTAAAATGTTCTATTACATACTGTGTTGATATAAGTAGGATGCTATGCCTGTATTGTTTCAATATTTTTACTGTTGTAATTGTCTATTGCTTATGTTTGATTTATTCTTACTGTACACCGCCTTGAGTGAATTCTTTCAATAAGGTGGTAACTCAATCCTAATAAAATAATAAAAATAAACCAGAGAGCAGCTGGAAATCTCTGGTAATGCACCGGGGCTAATGCTGGCTGGCCTCTTACTGTTCTATGTAAGATGATCATGGTCAATGTTCATTTTCCTACCTAGAATGATTGATGAAGTCTTTCAATGTCAGTGCCTGTAAATAAACTGGGCCCTGTACCTTGGTGTTGTGTGTGGCTCTGTTTGGGACAGACGTTTTCACTTCCTCCTGTAGAGATGTCAAGTTAGCCAGTTCCAGTCCAAAGCAGTGTGGGATCTGTAGTGCCTGACCCTGGCCATTGAAATCACTACTGCAAGTTCCATAATGCACCAGGATGGGGTGGTCAGGCATCCAGGATTGGAACTGGGTAACTTGGCATCTCTGCACCTGTGTTGGAGCTTTCTGCTCGCTGTTAAATGCCCTTTTTCTGTGTTTGGATGGCGCTGTCTGTGGACATCTTATGTCATAAGATAGGAGTGGACAACCTCTTGCCCTCAGAACCACAATGAGTCATCTTAGAATTTGGGTTGGGCAAATATATTTGTACCCCCACTCACCTAATTCCCACCACTCTGATTTCCAGTCCACTCCCCTCCCTGAAACCGGATGGTAGGAGAGGGTCCCCTCTTCCTGATTTTCATCAGCTGCTCATCCTTGATGTGCTCAGTCATTCTTTTCACCCAGAAGGGATTCTGCCACCTGGACAGCTCCTCCCACTCCCCTATTAGCACCCTGCTAAGCCTGTTGGACATATATCCCATGAACTGGGCATATGCCAGAGTTCCAGTCTGACCAGAACCTGCTCCAACCCCTTTTTCCAGCCTCAGCATGGTGGTGAGGGGTAAGGTTAAAGGGGTGTGAGACACCTTTCAAGATTCCTTTAAGCCCAAGCTCCTGCCCTCCCTGTGGAGGCCATGAGATAAGTGCACCTGTCTGTTTATGCTTGGCACCCAGAGACAAGGGCAGCGCTTCCTTTAATACAAGTGAGTGTCACCCTGGCTCAGTGGGGCTGGATCTCTAGTGAGAAGGCTGGTGATGGAACAGGCATGATCAGTGCCGGGAACTACAAAAACTTTCATTTCTGCCTAACGCAATAGAAACAGTTTCATACAAACAGCATAAGGTCTCCAGTTATCGTTGTAGTCAGCCAACTTTTAATAACCTGGTCTTTTCTTTCTCATACATTTAATAAATTGTATACAGGCTGCAACACCTAACTGGACTGAATGATACACAAACCACTTATGATTCCTCTTTCGCTTGCTGTTTACTCCAGAGCTAGGTTTGCCAACCCAAGAAGCAGGACTAATAATTTAGTTTAAAAAAAATGGCACCAGGCAGTCTACTATTTGGGGTACCAAGAGATAAAACTGTCTCCTCTCCCCCCCCTTACCCATCCATGTGGTACAGGTTCTCAGTGCCAGATAAGAAAGAACCATCCTCAACTCATTCATCTTAGATCCTCCTAGCCTAAAAGAAGTCGTGAAGAATTAAGACAAACCTGGACTATGGATGCTAATTACTCTTTTTCACCCCCTTGGCTTGGCTCTCCGGGGCTGAGCTACATAGGTAGCCCCTTGCTATAAAGGAACCACAGAAAGGATCCTGTCCCAAAGAGCTTACAACCAGCTTAAGGCATTTCAACATTTGAAAAACAGTAAAATGTATCCTTCTCATTGGGGGGTCACGTGTCCTTTCAAACACCACACAGACCACTGAGGGGTCATGTGTCCATTTAGGGGTAAACATGTTTTAACAGTTTGCATACAAAAAATGTGTTTTCCCCTCTCCCTTTCCCATGACTTGATGAGCCCAGAACATCAGGCATTGGTAATAGCTGTATTCTTTAAAGGATTATAGTGCCCCTCCCCTACCCAAACAGGAGGAGGAGGAGTCATGGGGCACGATAACATAGGCACTGCCATCCCCCTTCAAAACCAGAAATTGGTTTGCAGGCGATAAAGTAGCTCTGCCACCTGGTGGTTGATATGTAGATGGCAGGTGTTTGCCACGACTGGTGTATGCAGTGGGGTAGAGACAGAGAAAAGGGACAGTCCCTGCTACATAGAGCTTATGGGCCAGTCAAATAAAATGTAGAAAGACAGGGTTACGTGTTTCACTCTGCCTATAGGTGTGACCCAGTTTTGCTTCTGGTTCACTGGTTAAGATGTGGCTATTTTTTTTTAAGGATAGGCCGATCCAGTCCTGGGCCCCATACCCCTCCCCCTTCCAACTGCATACAATTATTGGATTGGCATCCGTAAAAACTATAAATAGTGTCAGACCCTATTCCCTGTACCAGGGCTTCCCAAACTTGTCCTGATGATCCCACAGCCGGTTGGGTTCTCAGGAAATTTCCCTGAACATACATGAAATAAATCTGCCTATGATGGACGCAGTCACCAAGCACCCAAGATCCCAATGGTTATATAAATGATGGAAAAATTCCAACATGGGATTTCACCCCATAACTCACCACAATTGTCACTGGTTTCACTAAAAAAAATTTTTTTAACTTTCTTTAATATTGGCATATTCACACACACACACACACACACACACACACACATCTCTCTATATAAAAGGCAACGCCAACGTTCCATGAAGCCTCCAGCCGGAAGTGTGAAGGAGGCGAGATATCCGGTTTCCCTATGAGTGTCTGCCCCGCCCTCTCTGTAACACAGTCAGTGAAGGAAAACAGCAGAGCAAGAAATCAAATCGCTGGCTCTGTAACAGTGAAGGACTCAGAGGGGGGAGGGGAGAGAGGCCAGAGGGCAGGGACACACACACTCCCACATGCACACAGAAGAAAACATTGCTAGCCCCCGTTTCATTTCCATCAGAAACGGGGCTTTTTTACTAGTATATATATATATATATATATATATATATATATATCTCACTGAAATGCCAACAGGTCCTTTTAAGTGATTTCAGTCGTACAAATATGTATGTGAATATGCAAATATTAAGGAAAGTAAAAACTTTTTTTTAGAGAAATAGGTTGTTGGTGAAACCAGTGACGATTGTGGTGAGTCACAAGGTGAAATCCCTCGTGTGAAACGAGTCACCAGCTGAGGTTTCTAAAGACTGAAATTGAGTTGCGACTTGTGTATTCATTATGTTGGAATTTTTCCCATCGGTGTTATAAGTGTTGGGTTCTTGTGTGTTTGGTGACTGGATCCCCCGCTTGTTATGTGCAACTAATATAAGATTGATCAATCTCATGCATATTCATGCAGAGCTTCAAAGTTGCCCACTTCCAGGAAGGAGATTTTAAGTCAGTCCTGGATTTCTGACAACCTCATCCTGTAGCACTGATTTCAATGGGTACACTCAGGGACTACAAATCCCACAATGCTTTGGGCTGCGAGTTCAGCACCAGGTCCAGCCAAAAAGACTCCCTCCTGGTAGTTTGGATTCAGGGTGGATATCCCGAATGCCCAACAGGCTGTGAGGGTACCCAGGGACCAGGTTAAAAATGCTTGCCCTCTAGAATTCAACTAGCATGCAATATACAACTAAAACAAAATATCACTTCCCCCTCCCCTGCTTAAACTTCAAAGAATAATGTGTGCCAGAATCTTTCATCTGGCTGGCCCCACACATCGAAGGTTGAAGGTGTGGGTCTTACAGTGGTCCATAGAAGCGTCTGTAGGCCTCCTCAAAGCCAATTTGATCTGCCAACTCATCACAGTCTGGGCTGAGCTCACAGACCTCTCGGTACGGTTCCAGGGGGTCTGGGCCCACAGCATTAGCTCCATAGCTGCAGTCATAGAGAGAACAAACAGTGAAAATAAAGGTATTTAAACACAAATCCATCTGGCTGGAACGGATTTCTTGAGCTGGTTTTGTGCTCTTCTAAGTAAGCAGCATATCTTAATTCAATGTTCCTCAACCCTTTCCTAGTCAGTCAGGTTTTCATGATCACCAGAGTGAATATGCATGAGATAGATTTATGTACAATGGATCTCCCCTCTATGCAGATTTCTCTTATGCATGTTCATGGTGATAATCCTGAAAACCTAACTGGCTAGGTGCTTCCAGGAGTGGGGTGAGAAGCACTGTCTTCAGTGGATGTAGGACTGCTCTCTCATGCCGGATCAACTGCCCAGGCTGATCTGATCCTCACCTTGCTCCACAGCATATGTCACTTCTACAAGAATCAGAATTACATTCCTGCATGAAACGGGGCAAAACTCAAAACTGCCCTACCTTGTTCCATTGTCCTGGAGTGCCATGGCCGTATATATATATATGTTCAAACATTTTATTGAATTTTTATAACAAAATACTACTGAGGAGAACTATTTTATTGTAGCTTTCTTTCCTTTTCTAAATTTGTTTAATTGATTGTACACGGCTTTGATTTTGGCGGTCTATCAAGTCTTTATTAAACATTAAAGTATTCTATCGTTGTCATCGTCAGAAGGGATGCAATCATAATCAGAAAAGCAATCATAATACCCACTGATGAGATAGTATACTAAATCCGTGAAAGATACATTTCAAGACTTTCCAAATCTTACAGGTTTTATCTAATAACAGTAAGGTTAATAATAGTTTACAATCTATGACCTTGGGAGATCTTATACAAGTTGGGAGTAAATGTAAAGTAAGTAGAGATGACAACCATAGAAATTCTTCATCTTGTGACACATCTGATGTTAACCGATAGATACCATACCAAAGCAACCCCAACATATATTCAATTTTCACACCCAGTTGCATCATCCCCTGAAAGACCAGTTTGTTACCTGTTGGGGTTGTATTGCCTCTTATTTCTCTTTACGAAGGCGTTGGCCGAGGCAGGATTGGAAGCAATTGCTGTTGATAGGAAGGAGAAGCTGTATCAAACTTAAGGACATTTTGCTAGGCTTATAAGAAGACCAGACTGCCCCACATGGCTGAATAATTTCAGTCCCCTCCACTCCACCTGGAAGAAGCTCTTTCACTGCCTGGGTGTGTTAGTCAATGCGTAGCTTTGCTCCCACCCCCCAATCTCTGGGTCAATTCAGTCCAATTTTTACCTCTCCACATGCATGGATCTGCAGTTCCAGTTTTCTTAGGATAACAGATATCTACAAATCGCTGCACAAAATGGGGAGAATGTGGGAACTGGCACAGCCTGTTTGGCTTGACCTGGTTGAAGGTGGCTTCCCTCAGGAAAGGTCAAGTCATTACAGCCACATCTTCTGGAAATGGCTCTTCTATAGACCTTAGAAATTCATCAGCCAAGGGACACTGGGACAGCAGCTAGAATTGATTTCTCAGAGCAGCTGATATCATGGTTTTCATCCCCAACCTTGAATTTTACCTCTTGAGATTACCAAGTTTATAGACCAGGCAGCACAACCCAGACAGCGAAGATGCCCCAAATGAAAACCAAAGTTCTGTTTAGTCTTGTGCCTCCCCCATCAATTAACTTTCACCAGAGACATCCCGTGAATTTTTAAAAATTATATTCACTCAAAGCTTCTATGTTTTCCCGTTCCAGGAGGCAGATTTTAGGCCAGCCTCGTCCTGGTGCACTAGGGGACCTGCAGCACTGATCGGTAGAATCAGGGACTACAAATCCCACACTGCTCTGGGATATCAGTTCAAACCCAGGACTGGCCAAAAAAAGTCTCTCCTAGAATTGGGTCACTTGGCTGTTCTCTTCAATAATCAGGAAGGGTTTATGACAATCTCCTACACACCCTGTAAGATCTGAGCAGTTTAGGTCAGTCTCTCATACTCTCTAAACTCGGGGTGGGGGGGGGGGCGTGCTCACAGTCTCTTTCACACAAAACTAGAGGATGGGAAGGGTTTCAGGATCAATACAGGGTGCCCTAGGCAAACCTGCAGCCTTGTGCCCTCTTCAAATACCTTCCAGGATCCTCATCCCTTCCCCCCCCCCCCCCACACACATTTTGATAATTCCACTCATCTTTCCCAGTACACGTGTGTACATGTACAAATGCAGAATTGGAAGTTATATATTTACATCATGAGGGAAGTTCCAAAAGCCATTTAATTGGGAAGCCCTGATCGTGACTGAATAGATATGGATGGGCTTCAGTGTAAATTTTAAGGGGCTTCAACGTTCGCTTCAGAACTTTTAGTACAAGAGGAGTAATGGGCAGACTTCTATGGTCTGTGCCCTGAGAAAGACAGGGACGTATCACATACCATGTAAAAGGAGTTTATCTTGTTGGGCAGACTGGATGGACCGTTCAGGTCTTTATCTGCCATCATTTACTATGTTACTCAGGTAAATTCTCTGGCTGAAACCTACTCACCCTCCCTGCAGGTAAAAATACAGGCTGATGTTTCTTTGCTAGTGTCTGCCTGTCGGGATCTCTTGTTTTGCTTTGACTGCAGCCGCTCTTTGCCACCCCACCCCCTCCAGCCCTAGGCCACTGCCTACTCGGCATATGACCGAGCCAGCTCTAAGCCCAAACCCAACCTCCTACTGACCTTCGGTGTTGTGGGCATCTGGAGCGCCGTTAGAGTTATCTGCATCTGAAGGAGAGAAGGAGAAACATGCTTAGAAACAGAGCCTGAAAGTTTTATTCCCACTTTCTGAATTGCACATTGCATAGAGGGAGGTGGGGATCGTTCTAGTCCCTTTGAATCAGAAGCATAGCCAAGTTTTGGTGTCTGGGGGAGCAGACCTTTGGTAAAATAGGCTTCAGTGTGAAGCTAAAGAGCTGATCCACATAGATTATTATTATTACATTTGTATCCCACATTATCCCACCTTTTTGCAGGCTCAATGTGGCTTACAATTCATCGTGGATACTGGAAATAGAAAAGAATGTACATTTGGTTTTACAGCAAGTTTTGGTTACATAATGGTGAAATACATGATAGTGTTAAAGCCATAGACATTAGGCGCATGATAGTGTGAAAGCAGAAGACATTAAAGAATGTTTCTGGATATCTTAGAGAATGTAGAGTTACGTGTGTTGTTCTTTGTGATATATTTTGTTGAAGAGATAAGTTTTCAGGAGTTTGCGGAAATTGGTCATTTCGTAGACCGATTTCAGGTTACGTGGCAGTGAGTTCCAGAGCTGTGTGCTTGTATAGGAAAAGGTTGATGCATGCATTGATTTGTATTTCAAGCCTTTACATTTGGGAGGATGAAGATTGAGGAATGTGCGGGAGGATTTTTTTGCGTTCCTGGGTGGAAGTTCTATTAGGTCCGACATGTAGGCTGGGGCGTCAACATGGATGATTTTATGGACCAAGGTACAGAGTTTGAACGTGATGCGTTCTTTGAGTGGGAGCCAGTGTAGTTTTTCGCAAAGGGGTGTTGCGCTTTCGTATTTTGGTTTGCCGAATATAAGTCTGGCTGCTGTGTTCTGGGCTGTTTGTATACCATTGTATTCAAGATCCATTTTGGGGGAGCCAGCTGCTCCCCTTGTACCCCGCCTCTGCTTGGAACATCTTGCTATACAGACAGAAATTTTTAATAATAATACTGTCTGGATCAGATGAGGTTTGAACACAAAGAGATAACAGCAGCAGAGCTAATTACATTCTTAAAGCAATTTTAAATTCTAGATATATAAAAGGGAATGCAACCTTTAATTCTAACTACATTTTCAATTTTAGTGTATTTCTTGCGCTAGTCCACACAAATTTTCCACACTCCTCCCTAAGGGAGAAATCTGTGGATCCCTCAGGGTTAGGAGTAGTGAACTGGAAGTAATGTCATGACGTATATTTCTGCTAGCAAATGATTTAATGGCATGCCATATTTGAGATTCCAGCATTCAGTATCTAATGGTTGTTATATTAGAAGACAGTCCAAGTCAGATTTAATTTGTAAAAGATATATTAAATCAGTTCTTTATTGCAAAGCATTGAGAAATACATTTTTTTGTTTGTTTCAGAATTAGAGGTGAACATATACTGATTCTTTGGCAAGTCTAACCCTGAGCCCACTCCATTAAGTTCATCATGAGAAAAGTAAGAAGTTTTGATGTTAATATGTGTCACTTTAAGTGATTGCCCTTGGGTATTATTAATGGAAAGTCAAAGAGAGAAAGAGAGAGTGTGTGTCAGAGAAAAAGTGAGTGTGTGTTTCTCAGAGACAGTCTGATTTCTGAGTAGTAAATTTAAAACGAATCGGAGAACATTTTTCTTCACTCAACGTGTAATTAAACTTTGGAATTCATTGCCGGAGAAAGTAGTAAAGGCGGTTAGCTTAGCGGGGTTTAAAATATTTTTGGATGGCTTCCTAAAGGAAACGTCCATAGACCATTATTAAAATGGACTTGGGGGGAAAATCCACTGCTTATTTCTGGGATAAGCAGCATAAAATGTTTTGTACTTTTTTGGGATCTTGCCAGATACTTCTGACCTGGATTGGCCACTGTTGGAAACAGGATGCTGGGCTTGATGGACCTTCGGTCTGTCCCAGTATGGCAATACTTATGTACTTATCTAAGACTGGACATTTTGAAAAGCAGCCTGTGACCTTCCTCTTATATTGCCCTGCCAAATTCAATCACATTTACTCCAATAGGCTTCAAATTCAGAAAGAACAAACTTTTGAAACATATATACAAATAACAGTTCATTTAAATACACACAGGCATTAAATCACACCTATACACTAGCTATATGTCATCCTAAGCAAATCTCTAATGTAGCATTTTGGTAGGTGACTCAGGGTTGCCCGCTTACCTCTATGGCAGAGGCAGATTACGGCCAGTGCCAGCAGAGTGACCAGGGTCAGTGGTCTCATGACTTGTCCTTCCTTGATGCTCTCACGGGGAGTTTGAGGCTTCTCTCTTCTTTGCTGCTCACCACTTTCCACCAGAAATTTATAGCCCAGCCACTCTCCTGTTTTGACCACAAAGGGGGCCACATCCACTCTCTTCCTGCAGGATACGAGGGGAGTGGCCTGGGCATGTGCCAGTGCTCAGCAATCTCAGAACAGCTTTTGGAAGCTGCAATGCTAGTTATGGTTTCTGACACGGCTGCAAATCAAGCTTAATCCCCATAACCCCCAGTGCACCAGGAAGACACATATAGCAAGAATCCTGTACACAAGAGAGAGAGATTCCTAAGGCTTCATCCTATCATCACACCGTGAAAAAACAACAACGCACAGAAAAGGAGGTTTGGAATCAGTACAGGGAAGTTACAGCCACTAAGAGGACACTGGGAACCAAGCCCTGGACTCTCCGTTGATATATTTAAAACTTGAAAACCCACACGATCTCTAATTCTAGGCAGTTTTCAACCAAACACACCAAAGCAGGTAAAATAGCATGAAAAAAAAACCACACACAACTCAAATAAATAAACAAGTCCATCACATCCCAGGAGGAGAAAACATATGACCTCTTTTAAGAGGTTATGTCCTTCTTTTGGACTTCTTCAGAAATGCCCTCCAGATTTGTAGGAAATATCCTCTTTTTCTTTTGTGTGCCTGTGACCAACACACCTATTATTATTATTTGTAGCATTTGTATCCCACATTTTCCCACCAATTTGCAGGCTCAATGTGGCTTACATTTGCCGTAATGGCGGTTGCCATTTCCGGGTAGCAGGATTACAAATAGTATTGCGTTAAGGTGCATACATACTTGGTACTAAACATGTAACATAACATAATAAGAACAGATCATGTTGTATATGTACATCGTGTGCATACATACATGGTAAAGAATAATTCATGATGGTATTGCATGAAGGTTCCTAAGTAGTGAATTGGATTGTAACGTACATTGGGTCTTCGACTATATAGAGTCCCTATTCAGCATACAGTTTAAAGTGGTATTGCTTACTCATTAATTTCAGAGAGTTTAATCAGTCGTGATAAAAGTTGTTTTGTATATATCGTGTATGGTGTTGGTTTTTTTTTAGTATTTAAGATGGATGTTTATGGTATGCCTTCTTGAAAAGATCTGTTTTCAGTAGTCTTCGGAAGCTGGTTAGGTCCTGCGTTGTTTTTATGGCCTTCGGTAGTGCGTTCCATAGCTGTGTGCTGATGTATGAGAAACTGGTCGCGTATGTGGATTTATATTTCAGCCCTTTGCAATTAGGATAATGGAGATTGAGGAACGTGCGTGATGATCTTTTTGCATTCCTCGTAGGTAAGTCTATAAGGTCTGACATGTATGTCGGAGCTTCTCCATGAACGATTTTGTGGACCAGGGTGCAAACTTTGAATGCAATACATTCTTTTAGTGGGAGCCGGTGTAGATGTTCTCTTAGAGGTTTGGCACTTTCGTATTTCGCTTTCCCAAATATGAGTCTGGCTGCTGTGTTTTGAGCGGTTTGAAGCTTCTTAATGATTTGTTCTTTGCATCCGGCATAAATGGCGTTGCAGTAGTCTAGGTGACTTAGCACCATTGATTGTACTAGGCTGCGGAATACTTCCCTTGGGAAAAAAAGGTTTGATTTCTTAAGTTTCCACATTGAGTGAAACATTTTCTTTACTGTATTTTTCGCATGATCGAATGAGACAAACGATCTCTGGCCTATTAGTCAGTCAGGGGGCGCTAAAGTGAGAGAGAGGTATTGTTGCTCTCTGTTTCCCTGTGGTAGTTTCAATTTGCCACGCGACAACCCTTTAGTAAAAGGACCCCTAAATTTGGGATGATAAGCTCTTAGGAATTAGCCTGTCTGTGGAGTTATGATGTCAGCTGTCACTCCAAGTGTGGTGCAAAGTCAGCCACCATAAAAGCAGCATGGTTTTTAGTTTCGGTTTTCATTAGCTGAGGTCTATTGTGCATGGAGGCTCTTTTTACCTGGGAGGTAAAATACATTTTATTCATTATATAAATTATTAGTCTGGCTTGGGTACTGTGGGTTTAGCAAAGGGTTACAGACTGCAAGCTCTGACAATCTCCAGTAGCCCTCAGTGGTTCATATTCCCACAACCAGACTTGAGTTTTCAGTTTCGGCCTTGGTGATGAGTTCGGCTGCAGTTTCGGTTTTGGCTGAAAGCGTTCAGTGACAGTTTCAGTCGGGCGACCTCAATGTTTGTTGGAGGGCCTCTGTTACACCTTGGTAATGCACAGGTGTTAGCTGGCTCAATCATTTTTTCATCTCTCCTGCCCCTTCCTGTGGTCTTCTTCAGAAGTCTCCTTTTTTTGTTTTGCTCTGGAATCAGGAGCCTGCTGCCTCATCATAAGTACATAAGTAATGCCACACTGGGAAAAGACCAAGGGTCCAGCATCCTGTCCACGACAGCGGCCAATCCAGGCCAAGGGCACCTGGCGAGCTTCCCAAACGTACAAACATTCTATACATGTTATTCCTGGAATTGTGGATTTTTCCCAAGTCCATTTAGTAGCGGTTTATGGACTTGTCCTTTAGGAAACCGTCCAACCCCTTTTTAAACTCTGCTAAGCTAACCGCCTTCACCACGTTCTCCGGCAACGAATTCCAGAGTTTAATTACGTGTTGGGTGAAGAAATATTTTCTCCGATTTGTTTTAAATTTACTACACTGTAGTTTCATCGCATGCCCCCTAGTCCTAGTATTTTTGGAAAGCGTGAACAGACGCTTCACATCCACCTGTTCCACTCCACTCATTATTTTATATACCTCTATCATGTCTCCCCTCAGCCGTCTCTTTTCCAAGCTGAAAAGCCCATCACCAGAAATGAAGATCCTACATGGGCCTGCCCTTAATTTATGACATTGGGGAGAACCACTCAGGTCCTGATTTTGACAAGGGACCTCCCCTCCACTGGAGGGAGGCAGCTGGAGGGTTAAATCTGCCACTGCCTGGAATACTTTTTCTGGAGCTTTTAGACCTTATATTAAAATACCTATTGAAAAAATCTTTTATTTTCAGGGGGGCATGTCAAGATGGCGGCCAAGCATGTTGGTTAGCGATCAGTGTTTGTCTGCTGGCGTTACTTCTACAGATATCCTTAATATAATGTCGCACACAAAAAGGAAAGGGACGGTGAAAGCCCGACTGCCATCGGGTAGAACCTCGTCCCCGGTCCATCAGACACTGGACCGCTATACAACAGCGGTATCTCTTTTTGGAGTGGAGACTCCTGCTGAAGGAACCGAGAAAGGAGAATCGGTCCTTCTAGGAAATGAAACATCATTGTCTCCTCCAGATCTAAACCCTCCACCACGGCCCGCATTCACTCGGGATGAGGTAGGAAGTACAGGGGCATCGGAGGTCGGTGTGACCTCTGCTTCCGCTGGCAGTGCCCTCCCCTTTGGATGCTGAGGGTAAGAACATGGAAGCAATTAACGCCCCTGTGGTGATAACCTTGCATTCCCTTTGGGGAGCCCTACAATGGTTAACAACTATGGTTACAACCATACTCCTTGATACGCTATCCTCGATTGGATTCCAGGGCCCTGTTCTTTCCTGGTTCTCCTCTTACCTCTCACTTCGCACTTTCAGTGTTCACTCTAGTGGATCCTCTTCAACTTCTATCCCGCTTTCAGTTGGTGTCCCCCAGGGTTCTGTCCTTGGACCCCTCCTTTTCTCCATCTATACCTCTTCCCTTGGTACCCTGATTTCATCTCATGGCTTTCATTACCATCTTTATGCAGATGACTCTCAGATCTACATCTCTACCCCTGAAATCTCACCCATAATCCAGGACAAAATTTCATCCTGCTTGTCTGACATTGCTGCTTGGATGTCTCAACGCCATCTGAAGCTAAACATGACTAAAACTGAACTTCTCATTTTTCCCCCTAAACCCACCTCCCCTCTTCCCCCTTTCTCTATCTCTGTTAATGGCTCTCACACCCTCCCTGTCTCCTCGGCTCGTAACCTTGGAGTCATCTTTGATTCCTCTCTCTCCTTCTCTGCACATATTCAACAGATCACCAAAACCTGTCGCTTCTTAATCTACAATATTAGCAAAATTTGCCCCTTCCTTTCTGAATACGCCGCCAGAACCCTTATCGCCTCTCGCTTGGACTATTGCAATTTACTTCTCACTGGTCTTCCTCTCAGCCATCTCTCTTCTCTCCAGTCTGTCCAAAATTCTGCGGCACGACTTGTTTTCTGCCAGAATCATTATAGCCACACTAGCCCACTCCTCAAATCACTTCACTGGCTCCCTGTCCGCTTCCGCATACAATTCAAACTTCTCTTACTGACCTTTAAATGCATCCACTCTGCAGCCCCCCATTACCTCTCCGCTCTCATCTCTCCCTACATTCCTCCCCGTGAACTCCGCTCACTGGACAAATCTCTCTTGTCGTCCCCCTTCTCCTCCACTGCTAATTCCAGGCTTCGTTCCTTTTCTCTCGCGGCACCTTATGCCTGGAATAAACTTCCTGAGCCTGTACGTCTAGCTCCATCTCTACCTGTTTTCAAATCTATGCTGAAAACCCACCTTTTCACCACTGCTCCTAGCTACTACTCAATTACCTCCCCTTGTTCCTGCTCATCCTGTACTTCCCTCGCCCTTAATTGTCTTGTCTGTCTGTCTATTATTTTTAGATTGCAAGCTCTATTGAGCAGGGACTGTCTCTCTATGTCAGGTGTTCAGCGCTGCGTGCGTCTGGTAGCGCTATACAAATGTTAATAATAATAATAATAATTAAAGGAACGGTGCAGCTGGTTAACGGACTTGGAAAAATCCAAAATCCCAGGAATAACATGTATAGAATGTTTGTACGTTTGGGAAACTTGCCAGGTGCCCTTGGCCTGGATTGGCCGCTGTCGTGGACAAGATGCTGGGCTCGATGGACCCTTGGTCTTTTCCCAGTATGGCATTACTTATGTACTTATAAAGTCTCACAATTACAAACTGAGGTAACTACTTTAAAGTCTGTTTCTAATGCTACTGTAGTAGATATGACTGAGATACGCCGTAAAGTAGAACAGATTGAAAACTATAATCGTCGTTTGAACTTAAGGATTGTAAATTTTACAAAGGCTGTGGGTATTAAGTCGATGGATTTCTTCAAGAAATATTTGCTAGAAGTTCTACATTCCCCTCCAGAAGCTATTCCTCCCTTAAATAAAACTTTTTATTTACCAATATCTAATCGCAATCGAGAACATGGACATGAACAAGGTTTACAAGATATTTCAGCCTTATTAGAGGAATCACTTTCGGACATTACCTTAAGATGTACTTTAATACTCTTTTTCGTGTTCGAACAGGATCTAAACTCCGTCCTAAAGATGTCCTTTAAGAATTCCCTTAAAACTTTTTGTGGACATAGAGTTTGGATTTATCCAGACGTAACAAAATCCACACAAGATAGAAGGGCGGAAGTTTCTAGCATTTAGAGAAGAAACAAGGCTGATCGGAGCAAAATTCTTGCTAGCTTTTCCCTGCAAATGTATAATAAAATATCTGGAAAATAAGTACGTTTTTTTGGGAACCTGAACAGCTCCGATCGTTTCTGGAATTAAAGAGAGCACCCACTGGACCCAGGGTTTGAGAAATTGAGATCAAGATAATAATGAGAGAAAAAGGCCAGGCCAATTTCTATTTTCTTTTTTCTTTTTAATTAGGTACTCCTTACCTTCTACATGCTCCCCTTACATTTTCCCATTTTTTTTTTCTTTTTGGTCTAAGGAAGAAATGTATAATTTCTAGTATATAATTTATTCATTTAAACATATCTCTCTATATTGCAATTTGCAAGTGATCTTGTATAACTTGTAAAATATGAATAAAATCAATAAATAAAAAATGTAAAAAAAATCTTTTATTTTGCTTGTTAAATATTTGAAAAAGGTTTTAAAAATCTCTGCGGGGCCCTTTTACAAAGCTGTGGTAAAAAGTGGCCTTGGTGGCCCTTATGCAGATCTTTCCTATGCACTAAGGTCACTTTCTGTCACGGCTGGAAAAAGGCCAACTTTCCATTTTCCAATTTGCCGTTAACGTTAGCGTGCAGCCATTAACAAAAATGAGAATGTGAGCCCTTGCCATCCATATTTTGTAGACAGTAAGGGCCTCCGCGCTAATCCCTTGCTAATTAGTTAACATATGGTAATGTAGCTGCGCTGATTACTACTACTACTTAACATGGCCACTCTCTGCCTCTGGACACACTCCCTCAGCTAATAAGTAAAAAATACGTTTTAGCATGTGGGTAGTGCCGTGCATGCACATTTGCAACTTACTGTGCCTACATGGGGCTCTGAAGTTCTGCTCTTCAGCTGTCCGTGCTGTATTCCTGCTTTATGTGTACCAGTGTGGTGCCTGCATGGAGTTCTGATGACCATCCCATCTTCAGCTGTCCATGCTGTATTCACACTTTACATATGCAGAAGGCTGATGATGATCAGCACAGCAGCGCTCTCATTAGATTTAAATTCATAACAGCGTGGGTGACCAAGGGGTCTCACCTGCTACCCCCTCTAGCTTTCAGGATATCCACAGTGAAAATTCACAAGCTGGAAACTGAATAAACAGATCCGTTTGTGCCTTTGAGGAACATAGATTGAAGATCCCCATTCCCTCCACCTCTGATTCCCTGTCACAAATTGTAATCACTAGCGTGCCCACCTCAGCCATGAAACAAAAGAATGAGACAGAATTATTAAGCCTAACTTCTGACCTAAAACCTACTCTTTGCCGCTTGTGCCTGTAAACACCGATTAATTCTTTGCATATGTGGGCCCTGTGCGGTGAGTGTCGGATGCTCTCAGCCACCACACTGATTTCCTCAAGTGCATAAACAGATTTTAGAGGAAGGAAATCAGAGGTTGCTGGAGCTCGCTCGAGTATAATTTTCTAACTCCTGATTGCATGAAAGCGTCTCGTACCCTCTCATTACTGTCCCTGGGGCTTCCTCCAAGGCCTAGAGAGGAAAAGTCACATGCATGCATGTGTCCTCAGTCACCCTAAATAGTCTCCGGGGTGTGGAGGGGTAACGCTGGGCAGTTGGGCAGCGAGAAATACTGCCACGTTCACTCCAAAGCACAGTTGCCAACTCACTTCCTAGCTCGGTGCTTCTCAGCCCTCACGTGGAGACGTATCTAAACAGCTTTTCTGGATTAGCAGATTGAATATGCAGGAGAGACATCTGCATGCAAAATAACTTCATAAATATTTGTCAAGCTAATCCTTCAGGAAAGGAATTAGAAGCACTGTCCTGGCTAAGGCTTTCCAAACCTATCTGGGGGCCCCACTGCCAGTTAGGTTTTCAGAATATCCACTACGAATATGCATGAATTACACTTGCATACAGTGGAGATCTGGCACCTGCAAATTTATTTATGCAATCCTCACTGTGGCTGTCCTGAACGGAATAGGTTAATTTACATTATTACAATTGACCTTTAGAAATACAAGGCCTTACTTCAAAGCTGGACCCTGTTAACACTCTTTTGGTGGGGTAGGATCAAAACTATAAAAATGACACTCAGCCTATCAGTTACTATATTAGTATATTGCCGATGTTGGCTCCCTCTGTTTTTGCTAAAAGTCCAACTTTTTGATGCTGCTTTTAACTCCTAACCCTTATTCACTTGTTCAGAACCCTTATTTTATCATCCTGACTTTAATATTCCCTTATCTCTTGTTTGTCCTGTTTGTCTGGCCTAATTAGATTGTAAGCTCTGTCGAGCAGGGACTTTCTCTTCATGTTCAAGTGTTCAACGCTGCGTATGTCTAGTACCGCTTTAGAAATGATAAGTAGTAGTAGTTTTTAATACAAATATTGATTAAAAAACTTACTAAATATTTATGGAAAGGAAAACAACCTAGAATAGCATTAAAGACTCTTAAAGCTTCTAAAGAAGACGACGGTGTTGGATTCCCCTGATTTTTATGCTTACCACCTTGCTAATTTTTTACGTTATGGAGCCCAATGGTTATCTAATCAAACTGACCAATCTTACAGTCCTGATTGGTTCTCCTGATAGAAAAGGTACTTGTTTATAATATGCCTCTTAAATGTCTGCCTTACGCTAAACTTTCGAACATTTCCCCTGTCATGGAAGCCGTAAGGTCTACACTTATTCCTTTACTTGCTTTAGATAAGACCTTTTCTGCTCCTTGTTGGCAATCTATGACTGCTCCCATACAGGGTCGCCGAGAGGCCCGCGCCTCCCCCCAGACCTGCTTACTTGTTTTTCTTCTCTCCTACTAGCTTCGCTCTGCTGCACAGATCCTTCTTCCTGCCGCGTCCAACCAGGGGTGTAGCCAGACTTCGGCGGGAGGGGGGGGTCCACAGCCCAAGGTGAGGGGTCACATTTTAGCCCCCCCTGCGCCGCTGACCCCCCCTGCTGCCATCCCTCCCCTGCCGTCGCCGTGGGCTACCATTGCTGGCGGGGGACCCCAATCCCCGCCAGCCGAGGAGGTCCTCTTCTTCCCGTGAAGGTTTAAGGGGTCCTTTTACTAAGGTGCACTGAAAAATGGCCTGCGGTAGCGTAGGCGCAGATTTTGGTCACTCGCAGAATCATTTTTCAGTGCACCTGTAAAAAAAGGCCTTTTTAAAAATATTTGCCGAACATGGACGTGCGTCAAAATGAAAATTGCCGTGCGTCCATTTTGGGTCTGACACCTTACCGCCAACTATTGACCTAGCGCTAAACTGCCACTTTGGCGCACATCCGATAGGCGCAGCAGAAAATAAAAATGATTTTTTTTTTCGGCTGCGCACATCGGATTGGGCGTGCATAGACGCTTACGTGGCTTGGGAAAAGGACCGCTAAGTTCTAGTTCAGATCTTTCAAGTTTTTCATGGGGATTCTCTGGGTTATTTAATTGGCTATTATTGGAGAGGAGGAGTAGCCTAGTGGTTAGTGCAGTAGTTGCAAAAACCAGAGAAAGGTGGTATGTCAAGTCCCCTTTCCCTTTCTTGCTTTTTAAAAATAGGAATCATGGAAGAGTTAACTATAAATCTTTCTCTGTTTGATTTCCCCACTTTACAATCTTCACTGACTTGTCAGACAGCTTCTAGCTGGAATTCTCTTCCTCCTTTTTTAAGGTACATAGAACATTATTCTGTGCTTCAAGTAACATAGTAGATGACGGCAGAAAAAGACCTGTACGGTCCATCCAGTCTGCCCAACAAGACAACTCATATGTGCTACTTTTTGTGCATACCCTACTTTGATTTGTACCTGTGCTCTTCAGGGCACAGACCGTAAAAGTCTGCCCAGCACTATCCCCGCCTCCCAACCACCAGCCCCGCCTCCCAAACACCAGCTCTGGCACAGACCGTATAAGTCTGCCCAGCACTATCCCCGCCTCCCAACCACCAGCCCCGCCTCCCGATCTCGACTAAGCTCCTGAGGATCCATTCCTTCTGCACAGGATTCCTTTATGCTTATCCCAGCATCTACCCAGTACTTTACATTCTGAAGCTGCACTGCCCCCTTCTCTCTTCTCATAGACTGTGAGGGACTTCTGTCAGACGACGCCTCTCCCCCAGTACCTGATCGTTGAGCCAGTTCTGGCCATAGAGTGTGCCCAGGTCATCCATGGACAGCACATGACGCTTGTAGTTCACACGGTAGCCTCGAACCATGGCATTGCCTGGCATACGCTGGTAGGTCTGGATCAGCTGGTGCCGTGTTAGTCCACTCTTAAAGGTTATCAATAGAAATCAAACAAAATAAAACATGGAAAAGAAAATAAGATGATACCTTTTTTTAAGGTATCATCTTATTTTCTTTTCCATGTTTTATTTTGTTTGATTTCTATTAATAACCTTCTGTGTTTCAGAAATTACTAAAGCCCAGCATCCTGTTTCCAACAGTGGCCAGGAAGTATTTTTTCACGGACCTTCAGTCTGTCCCAGTATGACGTCACTTGTGTTCTTATGGCTGTTAACTTATTGCTCTTTAGTAAATACGCAGCAAAGTTTGTTGTGGCTCGTTGAAAACCAGACATGGTGTTGAAGATGTAAGTATAATGAAAATACTATTATTCTCTACATGGGAAAGATAAAAATCCTCCCGCTGTATGTGTGATATGTTTCAAGCAGCTGCTTTTCGTTAAAACCCATAAACACATGTCTCCCATTACTGCAGTCTTCTGGGATTGAGGTTGGGCCCACAAAGTTCACGACTAACTTTAAATAGAAAATCAGATGCTGACGGTGTGTTTTGCTTTTAGCCCCTTGCTGTTCGCAGGCTCAAACTTCCAACCCCATCTCCGTCATGGGCCACATGTCGGATGTCTCATCCTAGCCACAAGGGTTATGGCATCCCAGAGCAGTGGGAAGGTTCCCTCGTGCCAAACAAAGCTTGTTTACTAAAATTATAATGTCCAAAGAAAAGATGTATTTACCGATTTACTAACCACAAGAGCATGGAGCACGTGTAAGCATCCACCACAGATATAAGCAACCCTCTGCCACCTCCCCACAACACACATTTGAAAACACAATGCACAGATGTTACTGGGCTGGTACCTACTAACTCGGGGTCCCTTAAGCATCTAAGTGCGCCAAAATGGACTTACTACCCAACTACCGCAGGGCTCTTACGGTAATTTCATTTTTCCCCAAAATAAATGTTATTTTCTGGAACGCGTAGCGGACGCGTTCCAAGTGGTATCTAACATGCGCAGGTCATTACCGCCCTAATTCTTTACCGCTAGGTCTACGTCCGGCGGTAAGGTCTGAGACCCAAAATGGACACGCAGCATTTTTGATTTTGCCGGATGTCCATTTTCGGGGGTGGGTGGATGGGAAAGAGGCCTTTTTTTACAGGTGCGCTGAAAAATGATTCTGCGTGCACCCCAAACCCGTGCCTACACTACCGCAAGCCATTTTTTAGCGCACCTTAGTAAAAGGACCACTCGAATCTCAAGAGAGAAAAGTTCTAACTGATCAGACCTTAGCTCAAGGTGTGATACATGCAACATTAGGCGGCTTACAATCTAATGTCCTCCTTTACAATGTAACAGGTAATAAGGCCCCATTCAGAACCAATCCACAGGTCTATTTTATAAACCCACGTGCACCGCTCCGGCCCTCCTCCGCCTCGCGCTCCCATGAGAACCCGGAGAGTGAAGGGGTGAGTACGTAAATGCGCCAATAGGAAAGAGGACGATTCGCCCATGAACAGGCAGCGAGAATGACCGTGTGATGTCATAAGCTGAAGAAAGAGACCGGGTCCGTAGCGGACACCCCTTGGGATCTCCTGCTTCTTTTCCAAAACTCCCTAACGGAGGGGAGGCCCCTGCCACACACTCATAGAGTGAGGCTGTCTGTGTTAGAGTGTGTGTGTGAGAAAGAATGAGAGTCACACACACACACATTCGCACATTCACTCCGTCTCTCTCTCACAGTCACTCTCACACACACTCTCTCAAACATATACACTCCACTGAAAACCTTGCTAGCGCCCATTTCATTGGTCTCAGATACAGGCCTTTTTTACTAGTTTACTAATGTTCTTGGTCCCGGTCTAGCATGTTTTGAGTCTTTGAGGCTGAGCGCCTTTTTTTTTTCGGTCCCCCTTTCCCTGCATGCTGAACAGTCCTATCTGAAATTTCGGTGAGGTTTAAAAATATTACAGTTGGGCTGGGTACGGTGGAAAGTTATGAGTAAAGACCTTCTACCAATGTTTAATTATCATCTTTGATTTGGTTTGGAGGTTTGTTACAAATGTGAATTGTTTGACAGTAGTTTCAAATACGTTTGTGTGTTGCACACATTTTGTGATTGATTATTCAATAAAGAGATTTAGAAACATTGTTATTCCAATATGCCTTTGGAATAGAATTGGAGGTTTTTGGCAATGATGAAATTGTCACGGTTGTGCCCAGGCCCCTGGCTCGCAGTCACCTCGGTCCCCAGGGTTTAGACCTGGGGAATGCTGCGAATTGATGGTTTACCGGTTCCCGTGTTCCAGAAGATATGCTGGTCCGGTCCGGATCTTCCAGCTCGCCAGATTGTTTTGGGAGTTTTTTGGAACCAAGCAGCACCCATATCTGGTGAACTCCCTTGTGACCTGCCTTTATTAACCACCTGGTAAGGTTCCTAGTTGCCTTGCAACAGTGTTCTTCAGAGGTGTTCCTTTGGTGTGAGTTGTTGCAGTGCCTTTGTGCTTTTACTCTTTGGTGACTTTGTCTCTGCTTGGCTACTGGACTTTTCTTCTGCTTGCCACCTGCCTAGACCCGGATTGTTACTGGACTATTCTTCTGCTTGCCACCTGCCTAGACCCGGATTGTTACTGGACTATTCTTCTGCTTGCCGCCTGCCTAGACCCAGATTGTTACTGGACTTTTCTTCTGCTTGCCGCCTGCCTAGACCCAGATTGTTACTGGACTTTTCTTCTGCTTGCCGCCTGCCTAGACCCAGATTGTTACTGGACTTTTCTTCTGCTTGCCGCCTGCCTAGACCCGGATTGTTACTGGACTTTTCTTCTGCTTGCCGCCTGCCTAGACCCGGATTGTTACTGGACTTTTCTTCTGCTTGCCACCTGCCTGACCCGGCTTGTTTCTGGACCATTCATTTGCCTGCTGTGTCGCTGGAACTCGGCATGTTTCTAGTGTTTCCTGCTGTCTGCCTGCTGTTGTGTCCTGCAGTCCAGCCTTCCTGTTCTGTCCTGTAAGTCCTGCCGGCTGCCTGCAGCCCGGAGCTTTACTCTGGGTGAAGGGTAGCTAAGTGTAGGTGAAGCCTCGCCCCGATCCACTGTGTTCCAGTTCCGGTCTGCCTTGTCTTGTGTTTGGGTGATTCTCCTGCCGCTGCCGCTCCTCGGCAGTGGTCCAAGGGCTCACAAACCTAGTTACCTGCTGTGTATACGTGACAGAAATGATTGTCCGTTAAGTGCTTGAAAAGCTTCTGCAGCACTAAGGACTTTTGAGGTCTTTTCCTCCGTTTGATTTTTACACAGATGTAAATTGAGGCTTTAAGCACTGGCTATTTCTAGCCACAGTTTTTTGTTAATGTATACCTAGACATAGGTACTATATTAATCTGCTTAGATTTTTAGATAGTGCAGAATATAATTTTTAAAAAACATCAATTAAGTAATGAATGAATGAATTAAAGGTAGCCTGTGAAGGGAGAGAGGGAGAGGGATTTATGCCACTTACTTACACGGTTCCAGAGCTCCTGCTCCAACTGGAAAGGGATCCAGCGAGGGGCAGACAAGAAGTAATAAATGCAAACCAAGATTGTATAAAATGCATCTTTATTACAGCTAGGAATATACTTCAAACAGTTACAAAATCTGCGAAAAGAAAATGTTGGACAGACCAGATTCAAAGCCTGAACTTCATCACCCAACCTGTGTCACAGAGCCTGATCTGGTTCACACATGACAGCAACTGTGCTAACATAACGTCCATGCACATCCCCTGTGAAAAGCCTCCTCATCGGAACACACTGCACTACTTTATTAACTTCAGATATCCCATAGCGCAGAGCAGCATCCATCTCGCTCACTGTTCACTCGTGAGGCTCCACAACGGACCTCACCAGCTCCATCTGGGCTTTGCTCAATGCCTGGAAGAAGAAAAACCAAAGACCGTGTCAAGAATATTTCCTGGCTCGGCACAGGAGAGCTCTTCTGCTGGGGAATAGGCACCTCATCTGCATTCGCTCCACAATTATTACTGGTTGCGTTTTCACTGCAGGGAGATTGGGAAACAAGCTTTATGTTAATCCTGAATAATCTCACCCAGGGAGCTGCTCTCCTCCCTTGTCTAGTTATTCCATGTACCCATGTCCCCAGTAGTGGAGGAGTGGCCTAGTGGTTAGGGTGGTGGACTTTGGTCCTGGGGAACTGAGGAACTGAGTTTGATTCCCAGCACAGGCAGCTCCTTGTAACTCTGGGCAAGTCACTTAACCCTCCATTGCCCGCCGCATAGAGCCTGCCATGAGTGGGAAAGCGTGGGGTACAAATGTAACAAAACAAAAACAAAAACAAAATTATGTGCATGGGAGCAAAGCCTTGGAATCAATGATAGGGATCAACTCCGAACAAAGTGTCAATTCCGGGAGTAGAATTCTAGTATGAATTTTAACAACGAGCAAAGCAAGCAGAAGGGTGTGTGTTTAAAAGAGTCAAGGAACACTGATTCTGAGCTCTGTGCTGGGAGAGAACACAGCCACTACACCACATGACGGTGGCTGAATCACTCCACTGCAGACTGTCAAATTACAAAGCATCTGCAAAATGCAAAATCTAATGGCTGCGTAATAAGGTCATGTGGCCACTGTGCACGTGTCTCGTTTTGCCGCGAAATTACTGACACGGCTGTCTTTGTCGAAGAGGCAAGGATTTGATACACCACCTTTCTGTGGTACAACCAAAGCAGTTTACATTTTGATTTAAATTATATATAGGAACTTTCTCACAATCGAAGTTTGGAGAGTTAAGTGACTTGCCCAGTGTCACGAGGAGTCATGATGGCAATTGAACCCATGTCCACAGTGCTACCCATTGACTATTTCTCCACTACTGAAGATATACTGGATGTGGCAACACCTAGTACCAGGCATCTCAAACTGGAGTCACTGTGATTCGAAGATTAGCAAAGCTGCCCCAAAACATATCTGCTTGTAAGTATTGTTACCACATCTTTACAAGCAGCATTACACCCCCTCTCCTACCCTTGATATTCATCTCCCGCCCCAGCTAGCCAGCTGCAAGTTCAAATGCACAAAGCAGAGAAGGTGATTTGCCTTGATTCGTTTTTTTAATACCACATCAGTGTCTGTTACCTGCCAGGCCTCTCTACGCTCTTTTATCTCTTGCTGCATTGCGGCGATTTTCTCCCGACCTGTCAGCACGACCTGAGCCAGTCTGGCGTTCTTTGTCTCTCTCTCCTGCAAACGTTTCTGCAAGAACTCTTTCTGCTGGAGGTAGTAAGGCAGCAAAGTGCTGCGTAGGTCTTCCTCAGGGACTCCGCTAGGCCGCCTAAAAGGACAAGGAGAAATGAGGTCTTATCTGATAATTTTCTTTCCGTTAGTCCTTCCCACTATTCCAGAACCTGTGGGATTGTTGTGTCCATCAACCAGCAGGTGAAGAGAGAGAGAACTGAAAACTGAGCTGAAACATCTTTCTTGGCATCCATAGGCAAGCAGTAAGGAGAAACTCAGAACAAAAACAACCTTAAAAAACTTGCAAACCTAACACTAACGAGACGAGCAAACATGGAGACCAGCTGACCAACTGGACCAGGAGCAAATCACTCAAAACCAGAGGCTGAAAAGTGTGTCCATCCACCTGCTCGAGAAAATACTGAGGAGTTGGACTGAATGCCAAGAGAGATATGTCTCAGCTCTGTCTCCTCCTGCTGGTTGATGGACACAACTATCCCACAGGTTCTGGAATAGTGGGAAGCTACGTAATGGAAAGCATGGTTGGTTACAGGCCTCAAAAGAGCATTGGCTCCAGAGGATGGGATGCTGTTCCCCATGTGTCCTTTCCTGCCTTCACATTCTATGTTGCATTTCCTACTGCCATAGGCTGCCCATTGGAGAGAATTTACAACATTTGTATGCTCTGAATTAAAAGATGAAAGCTTTTTATATTCCAAAGAAGTTGCAGAACCCTATGCCTTAAAGGGCTGCCAGGCCCAACCACCACATGCTTCTCCTATTTCTGCCTATGGGTGTCATAGCTCCACAACACGTTTTTGAACAGAAGGAACACAACCACAGGAGCGAACAACAGTGTCCCACGGAAATCTCAGGAGCAGGAGAAGAGTGGGAACAGAATCAGGTTCTTCAAAAAAAACAGACCGAGGACATCCAACGTAGAAATCACATTACTACTACTACTACTATTTAGCATTTCTATAGCGCTACAAGGCATACGCAGCGCTGTACAAACATAGAAGAAAGACAGTCCCTGCTCAAAGAGCTTACAATCTAATAGACAAAAAATAAATAAAGTAAGCAAATCAAATCAATTAATGTGAACGGGAAGGAAGAGAGGAGGGGGTAGGTGGAGGCGAGTGGTTACAAGTGGTTACGAGTCAAAAGCAATGTCAAAGAGGTGGGTTTTCAGTCTAGATTTAAAGGTGGCCAAGGATGGGGCAAGACGTAGGGGCTCAGGAAGTTTATTCCAGGCGTAGGGTGCAGCGAGACAGAAGGCGCGAAGTCTGGAGTTGGCAGTAGTGGAGAAGGGAACAGATAAGAAGGATTTATCCATGGAGCGGAGTGCACGGGAAGGGGTGTAGGGAAGGACGAGTGTGGAGAGATACTGGGGAGCAGCAGAGTGAGTACATTTATAGGTTAGTAGAAGAAGTTTGAACAGGATGCGAAAACGGATAGGGAGCCAGTGAAGGGTCTTGAGGAGAGGGGTAGTATGAGTAAAGCGACCCTGGCGGAAGATGAGACGGGCAGCAGAGTTTTGAACTGACTGGAGAGGGGAGAGGTGACTAAGTGGGAGGCCAGCAAGAAGCAGATTGCAGTAGTCTAAACGAGAGGTGACAAGGGTGTGGATGAGGGTTTTGGTAGAGTGCTCGGAAAGAAAGGGGCGGATTTTACGGATGTTGTAAAGAAAGAAACGACAGGTCTTGGCGGTCTGCTGGATATGAGCAGAGAAGGAGAGAGAAGAGTCAAAGATGACCCCAAGGTTTCGAGCTGAGGAGACAGGGAGAATGAGAGAGCCATCAACAGAAATAGAAAATGGGGGAGCGGGGAGGTGGGTTTGGGGGGGAAAATGAGAAGCTCGGTTTTGGTCATATTTAATTTCAGGTGGCGTTGAGACATCCAGGCAGCAATGTCAGACATCCAGACCAAGAACAGAACCCTGGGGTACGCCGACAGGCAGAGGGATAGAAGTAGAAGAGGATCCATCAAGAGAAGACCCTACATTTTATTTCTACATCGGATGTCCTCGGTCTGTTTGAACAGAAGGAACCAGGGAAGTCTCGAGGACCCCCAGCCAGTCAGGTTTTCAGGATATCCACAAGGAATATTCATGAGATCGATTTGCATACACTGCCTTCTTGGTATGACAATCTCTCTTATGCATACTCATTGTGTATATCCTGAAAACCTGACTGGCTGGGGATCTCCCAGGGAACCCCTGAACTAGGGTGTGAGCGTATTTACGTCCATTCCCGCAGTCCAGCCAAAAGCAGCCTTACACCAGACTGGAAAGTGTGGCTTCATCCTCTAACCCCCATCCCAGTGTGAACCCTGTCCTTAACTCACCAGGCAGGTCCTGTCCTCTCCCTGGCTTCCTCCTCCAGCTTATCTAGCGAGTCGAAGAGCTTCTCCAGGTTCCCCTCCTGCTTGATATCCTCAATCTCATCCTTCCCAAAAAGACAGAGAAGGGAAAACAGAAACACTGGCAGTTAGATCAGCCGCCAAATTCAGATCCTGTCTGCTACTTCCATGACAAAGTATCTCCCCATTAAAAGGTCTCTGCTGAGCAGAACAGATAGGGAGGGATCCCTTTCTTAGAAGCCCTGGGCAGTGAGGTAAGGGGGTCGCTTACTAAGACACTAGGCAAATACACATGCCCCCCCCCATTTGCTTCTTTTCTGACCTCCTCCCCCCCCCCCCGCCTCTCTCCTCCGGATCCTCATTCATAAACTTTCTCCTCCCCCCATTTGATCTCTAGAAGTAGCAAGGAAAAGTGCAGAGCCTAGTTGTGGGTGTGGCAACAGTAATAATTTGTAAGCGAAAGTGGGGACATGCTTTGAATGGCGCGATTTAATGGTTATTGCTGGAGAGCTGTCAAGTTACCCAGTTAAAGGAGGGAGATTGTAGGCCGGTCCTGGACTTCTGACAACTCTATCCTGGTGTATTATGGGACCTAAGGTGCTGATTTCAATTAGTAGAATCAGGGACTACAAACAACACAATGAACTGGACTGTCCAAAAAGCCTCCCTCCTGAAGCTGGGGAACTTGGCAGCTCTGTGGTAATGGGCTGAGAACCAGGGTAGCTGGGTAAGAGAAGGGCAACAAAGATGATACAGGGAATGGGACGACTTCCCTATCAGGATAGGCTGAAGAGGCTGGGGCTCTTCAGCCTGGAGAAAAGGCAGCTGAGGGGAGATATGACAGAGGTCTATAAGATAACGAGTGGAATGGAACGGGTCGATGTGGAGCGTCTGTTTACGCTTTCCAAAAATACTAGGACAAGGGGGCATGCGATGAAGCTGCAGTGTAGTAAATTTAAAATGAATCGGAGGAAATTTTTCTTCACTCAACGCATAGTTAAACTCTGGAATTCGCTGCTGGAACAGGTGGTTAAGGCGGTTAACTTAGCAGACTTCAAAAAAGGCTCGGACGGCTTCCTGGAGGAAAAAGCCATAGAATGTTATTGAACGGACAAGGGAATAATACAGTATTTCTAGGATGGGCGGGACAAATTGCTTGTTCTTTTGGCCGCTGTCGGTGACAGGGTGCTGGGCTCGATGGACCCTTGGTCTGTCCCAAGACGCTTAAGTCATTTTCACCCTCTATTGCCTCTGGTACAAATCAAAGAGGTCAAGGCTGGGCTGCATCAGAGGGTGGGATGTATAGGTGACAAAAGCTTCGCAAATAGCAGCAACAAAAGAAAATATACAGCTTACTTTCTGCCTCTGTAAGGATACGAACTGCAGTCAGTATTAGGAGAGTTTTGAAAGGAATTTGCCCAGGTACCTAAATGGTTAACTGGGTAGAAATCCCCCGACCGAAAACTTCCCTTCATTTAGTACGTGCACGGGATATTCATACTGGTGCACTTCTCCAATCCGGACCACATTTTCAAAGGGAAACTCTTTATGAGAGTATCCCCACTTGAGCCACAGACACATGCACACACACGCGTGCTCACCCTTAGGCCACACGCACACATGCGTACACTGTCACTCTTCAGGTGCTGACAGACACAACCACACCTTCTTATGTGGCTGTGCTGCTGTGATGTGCTCATTCACGGTGTCCCTCTCCTCATCATCATTGTAAAGCATTTGCTGCCAGCTCTTTTTTTCTGCCTGCATCAGTACACCCTCCCCCCCATACGCTTTCACCTAGTTCTAACTCTTCTCAACCCCATTCCTTCCTCTCCCTAGTTCCACTGGCTCCTAAAAGGCCCCCCGCAGAGCTCGGTCTCCCTCAACAGTGTTTGCTACTCATCCCGTCCTTCCTGTGACTACAGCACCCTTCCCATACTGGCTGGATCCTATCACAGCCTCTCCTTAAAAAAAAAAAATATCCAGATAGTTTTGCTTAGGACTCTGAGGGCTAAGATTGCCACCTGAGAGCGCTTCAACCCCCCTGAAACATTTGGGCACTAGGCATCTACCTAGTTTGCCCGTGCATTAACCCGGCCCTGCCTCTTACTTTGATGGAAGTCTGCAAGTGGGTTACAAACTGGTCATAGATATTTTGTGTCATTTCAGGCTGGAATTTGTAGAAGCGCTGGTAACACTGGACAAACCGCTGGTAACTGCAGAGCGGGAGAAAAAAAAAAAAGGGAAATGCCAAAATAAATCAAATTATTAGCACTATAGCTGTATCTGTGTTTTCCGTGATCTAGTCACAGTTTTGCTTCTCTGCAGGAATAGAAATGCAGGTTCTGCTTTTCTTAAGTAAAAGAGAAATGTCCGAGCATGCAGTGGGGCTGAACCAGGCCATCCTTACACAGTGGAGTCAATGGTTAAACCCTATTTGGGCATCCATTATAATTCAGCTTCCTAGATTTGTCCTGCTGATCCCATGGCTACCTGGCTTTCAAGGGTATCTTCCAAGGAACCCATGCAATCAGTTCACCCCGGGCAGCCAAAAAACCTGAATGACTATTTCACCATGATAGATTTGAAAAGCTGTAGATCAAAAGGGCATGTGACAGGGTGTATGTTCCCGGCACAGAGAGAAAAGGACCCCCCCACCCAAGCCCAGTAGATACGTTAGAGCAAACCTTATAGAGTTAGTACTTGGATCTGAGGTTAGCCCCATAGCACACCCTTATAGTTAAGGTGAAGACCTGGGACCCCTGTTTGGGAGGAAGAGGAGGGCTAACCCTTCTGTGAGCTAGTGCCACAATTCCCTGACAGCTGGGAACGAGCGATAGGTGCTCAATGACTGAGCAAATAGCTTCATTTGCATATGATCTGCGTAAGTGGATAGACTGTGGACAATCTTTATACACTATCCGTTGAGCCCGTTAAAACGGGCTAGTATGGGGTTTTGGCAAGGCCCCCTCCCCTCGCTGCTGGCCCTCCCCCCCCCCCCCCCCAAGGTCACTGCTACCGGTCCCCCGGAGTCGCCGCCACCACCACCCCTGCACCGGGCCCTCTCTTCGGTATTGAACTTACATCGACGAAACGCAGGCAGCACGCAGATCAGCTGAGCTCCCGTCGGCCTTCCTTCTCTGCTTGTGTCCCGCCCTCGTGTGACGTAACATCAGCGAGGGTGGGACACAGGCAGGGAAGAAAGGGCGACGGGAGCTCAGCTGCTCTGCGTTTCGCTGATGTAAGTTCAATACCGAAGAGAGTGCTCGAGAGGGTGGAGGGGGCAGCGGCGACCTCGGGGGGGGGGGGGGGGGGGGAGCGGTAGCGACGTCGGCGGCAGGGGGCGGGACAGAGAGGGAAGTCTCTACTGCGCATTTGCGAGTGAGTACGATCACTCGCCATTTATATGTTTGATAGGACCAAAGAAGGGAGGAGAAGCCCCTGTTAGACCCACAAGGAAAAGATCTCTTCTTGCCAGGAGTTTAGGGCGCCTAGGGGGACAGACTGTTACAGAGTTGTAAACTCACCCTACCCTTAAAGGGAGAGCGGTCAGGACCCTGATTGGTTGGTGGGGCTACAGAGTTGCAGTTCATGCTCTCCTGGACTACTTGCTAATGGACTAGATTGTTGTGGAGGATTGTGGACAGACCTTGTCTTGGATTACTGTATTGTTTGAAATCTCCTTTTTCGCTTTTGGACGTTTGGCCTTGGAGATACTCGGCCCACACCTTCAGGCGGGCGGTGTGAAAAGGAAAGTCTTTGTGGACACTTGGTGGGCAGTGTGTGACAGGACGTTAAAGTGATTGACTTCTAAACCGGTAATCGTTGGGAAAACTAACTGTTGGGAGCCTCTTTAGATTCTCATCTGCCTCTGGACTCAACGCATTCTCAACGCCAAAGCAGTACAGAAGGAAAGGATGGAAGGGGTGATCCCTCTGAAACGTAGGTCTGCTCGACTTGCTGCTCCCATTGCAGTCATAGCCTCCCTCCTCTATTCATGCAGCTGTCTCCAATGCAACCTTTGGATACATAGTTCAGCTGTAGTATCCCATCAAATACAGGTGCTCTCCCCTTGTGACAAATAAGTTGAAAAGTATACATTTATAATGTGAAATAAAAGAACGTAACCTACGCAGAGTGGTGGGTGTGGCACTGGGCAGACTGTATGGACCATGAAGGTCTTTATCTGCCATCATTTACTACGAAGTGCACGTTTCCCTTTTCCTCCATTCACAGACTAAGGCATGCTATCGTAAAGTGTGCCTCAGTAAGGCAGCAGGGGATCTAGGCATGCTGTGCATAGAAACTGTTTAACTGTGGAGATATGTGTTTGTGTGTCACAGGTGTGTATGTATGTCAGCGCAAAGTGTAGGCATGTTGGCAGTGTGTCTGTGTGTGTCATATATAGTAACATAGTAAATGACGACAGATAAAGACCTGTACTTTCCAGTGTCAAGAAGAGAGTGTAGTTTTTATTTTGAGAACCCCAAGTGGACAATTGGAACTTCCAAGACCATGCATGCAACAGAGCCTTGGTAGTCAGTTCCGATCCTCAAGGCCTACCAACAGTTCAGGTTTTCAGGATTACCCTAATGAATAGGCATGAGAGATTTCCAAAATTTGCATAAGATGTTCACAGTGTATGCATCTCTCTCTCTCTCATCCATATTCATTATGAGCATAATGAAAACCAGACGGACTGAGGGGTCCCCAGGAAAGGTTTGGGAAGCTCTGACCTATGATTAGGTGGCTTCAGGAGCTACCAGGCCACAACTGAGGTAAGAGGTGGAGTTAAAGCCAGAACTGGGTCAACAATGACTCTAATCTGGACCCCAACAGATAAACCCACCATATCTCATGCCTATTCACAGTGGAGATCCTGAAAACCAGATACAATAGATATGTTTCTCTGGGATTTAGGATCCTCCCTCCCATGCATGTGCAGTCCCACTGTACCGGGTCAATGTGAGTACAGAATGACAGGGGGACAAAATTTGCCCCCATCCCTGCTCTGACCCGCAAGAGTATAAAATCTCATTCATACAAAAAGCAAGCGTTTGTCTTTTATTGAAAATGATGATGATGGAACTATTTTGGTGGAGTTTTGAGGTTGCGAAGATGAGGACAAACTTTGTCCCTGTGTCACTCTCTAGCTCTGAGCCAGACCAGGGCTTATTGTGATGCCAACTTTTCAAAATTATTGCGGGTGCTAAGCCCAGTGGAAATAACTCTTCCCCGGACACACACAAGGAATTTTCTCAATATTAGGGGTGCTCAAGCAGCCACAGAGTCAGCTCCTATGATGCACGTTGGAAGCTGCACCCTAGAACTATATATCCGGATATGCCCCAGTGCACCCTTACCTGCCAGCCTCCAACAGTGCGCTCAGGAATCGCTGAACTATGCTATCGAAGAGAAGCAACCGGGAGGAGGAACTGCTGCTGGGTTCCCACTCCCTGGTTTCCTCCGGCACCGTGGCCGCCCTGGTTGCCCCTTCTGCTTCCATCTCCCACCATGGAGCCTACAGAGATACCAAGATAAATGCATGAGTTCCTTTACACTCTCACACACCAAGCACTCCTCTTTGCATGCATTCTGCGACTGGGGACCCTTCCTCTCTCTTCCACATTTCCCTGTCCAGCATGTCTTCCCCTTTCCTCTTTGTCTGCAGACTGACATCACTCCCTCATTCTCAACTTCATTCACTCTCCTTCTCCTCCCCCCCTTCCCCTCAGGTCCCTGGCATCTTTTCCTCAGTCTCAAATTCGTTCTCAGCCACCCCCACCCCGCCCAGCATCACTTTCTCACTCTCAAACACCCCGACTGGATGAACCGTACAGGTCTTTATCTGCTGTCATTTATTTATTTGTTGCATTTGTATCCCACATTTTCCCACCTCCACACCCTCCTCTGATAACATCCATGCTCAACCCACCGCCATGCCCCTCCACACCCCCTCTGATAACATCCATGCTCAACCCAGCCACACGCACCTGCCCTATCCCTCCCCAGTCCCCACCCCTCTTTTAACATCCATGCTCTACCCACCTCCGTCACACCCCCACCATGCCTCTGTTATGTCCCCTCCGCCAACTGTGTTTGACCCACCCCTGCCATACCAACACCATGCCCTCTCCACACCCTCCTCTGATAACATCCATGCTCAACCCACCCACACGCTTCTGCCATATCCCTCCACACCCTCCTCTAACATCCATGCTCAACCCATCCCTGCGACCGCCATGCCCCTCCACACCCTCTGATAACATCCATGCTCAACCCACCCACACGCTTCTGCCCTATCCCTCCCCACCCCTCTTTTAACATCAATGCTCTACCCACCTCCGTCACGCCCCCACCATGCCTCTGTTATGTCCCCTCCGCCAACCGTGTTTGACCCACCCCTGCCACACCAACACCACGCCCTCTCTGATAACTCTCACAATTCCTGATCGTTATACCATGATTTTGTTTTATTAATGTCATATTGCCAAAGATCCCTCTTTGACAATAAATGTCTATCTTCTAGCATCTTTCCACTATTCAAAATGCATTGGAAGCCACATTGAGCCTGCAAAGAGGTGGGATACAAATGCAATAAATAAATAACTCCCATGCTTCAGTGTGAAATTCGTTCTCACCCCCCCCCCCCCCCAGCATCACTTTCTCACTCTCAAACGCCCCCCCCCCCCATTTCTTTCTCTTTCCAGCCTTCTAACACTCTAGTCTTCGCCTCCTCCTACTTTCGAACGTTCAGATCGCCGCCGCTATTTTCCTTCTCTTGCGCCCCGCCCCTTCCGGTCGCGACGTTTCGGTCTGCGCCGAAAACAGGAAGTTGCGTCAAGGGTGTGCGACGGCGCGTGCGAGGTGAAGGCGAAGCGTGAAAAAAAATGGAGGTCAAGCTCCTGGGTGCGAAAAGGTAGGCGGAGGGGTGGGTTTCAGAGAGAGAGACCGTTGCTGAGCGTCTGCTTTGAGACGTCGATATTCTGGGGGCGGCTTCGACCTTCTTGAATTCCTGTCTTGGATTCTCTCGGGGACAAGGAGGTTGAAGAAAGATGGGGCGTGGCAGGGGTGGGGTCAGCATTGATGCCGGTACTCAAATGCCAGGCCACCCTTCCGGGATGGGGTACCATAGTAACATAGTAGATGACGGCAGAAAAAGACCTGCACGGTCCATCCAGTCTGCCCAACAAGATAAATTCATATCTGCTACTTTTTATTTGTACTGTCCTAGGGTTACCATATGGCTCCAGAAAAGGAGGACGGATTGAGCCAGCCAGGTTTTACTTCCATTGCTTTCCATTGAAAGCAATGGAAGTAAAACCCGGCTGGCTCAATCCGTCCTCCTTTTTCTGGAGCCATATGGTAACCCTATACTGTCCTCTTCAGGGCACAGACCCTATAAGTCTGCCCAGCACTTTCCCCGCCTCCCAACCACCAGTCCCGCCTCCCACCACCGGCTCTGGCACAGACCGTATAAGTCTGCCCAGCACTATCCCCGCCTCCCAACCACCAGCCCCGCCTCCTACCACCAGCTCTGGCACAGACCATATAAGTCTACCCAGCACTATCCCCGCCTCCCACCATCGGCTCTGGCACAGACCGTATAAGTCTCCCCAGCACTATCCCCGCCTCCTACCACCAGCTCTGGCACAGACCATATAAGTCTACCCAGCACTATCCCCGCCTCCCACCATCGGCTCTGGCACAGACCGTATAAGTCTGCCCAGCACTTTCCCCGCCTCCCAACCACCAGTCCCGCCTCCCACCACCGGCTCTGGCACAGACCGTATAAGTCTCCCCAGCACTATCCCCGCCTCCTACCACCAGCTCTGGCACAGACCATATAAGTCTACCCAGCACTATCCCCGCCTCCCACCATCGGTTCTGGCACAGACCGTATAAGTCTCCCCAGCACTATCCCCGCCTCCTACCACCAGCTCTGGCACAGACCATATAAGTCTACCCAGCACTATCCCCGCCTCCCACCATCGGCTCTGGCACAGACCGTATAAGTCTGCCCAGCACTTTCCCTGCCTCCCAACCACCAGTCCCGCCTCCCACCACCGGCTCTGGCACAGACCGTATAAGTCTGCCCAGCACTATCCCCGCCTCCCAACCACCAGCCCCGCCTCCTACCACCAGCTCTGGCACAGACCATATAAGTCTACCCAGCACTATCCCCGCCTCCCACCATCGGCTCTGGCACAGACCGTATAAGTCTCCCCAGCACTATCCCCGCCTCCTACCACCAGCTCTGGCACAGACCATATAAGTCTACCCAGCACTATCCCCGCCTCCCACCATCGGCTCTGGCACAGACCGTATAAGTCTGCCCAGCACTTTCCCCGCCTCCCAACCACCAGTCCCGCCTCCCACCACCGGCTCTGGCACAGACCGTATAAGTCTCCCCAGCACTATCCCCGCCTCCTACCACCAGCTCTGGCACAGACCATATAAGTCTACCCAGCACTATCCCCGCCTCCCACCATCGGCTCTGGCACAGACCGTATAAGTCTGCCCAGCACTTTCCCCGCCTCCCAACCACCAGTCCCGCCTCCCACCACCAGCTCTGGCACAGACCGTATAAGTCTGCCCAGCACTATCCCCGCCCCCCAACCACCAGCCCCACCTCCCACCACCAGCCCCGGCACAGACCGTATAAGTCTGCCCAGCACTATCCCCGTCTCCCACCACCAGCTCTGGCACAGACCGTATAAGTCTGCCCAGCACTATCCCCGCCCCCCAACCACCAGCCCCGGCACAGACCGTATAAGTCTGCCCAGCACTAGTCCCGCCTCCCAACCACCTGCTCTGAGAGACCCACCCCACAATAGCCAGGCCCCCTGCAACCAGTCATAGAATCAGTGACCAGCAGGGCTTTTCTTGAGGGGGTACTTGGGGATACTGAGTACCGGCACCTTTTCCATTGTCTGCTAAAATTGACGCATGGTCCCTGAGTTACGAAAGCACGAAACCCCTGCAGGAAAAACTACACTGGCTCCCACTAAAGGAACGCTTCATGTTCAAACTGTGCACCCTAGTCCATAAAATCATACATGGTAACGCCCCAGCCTATATGTCAGACCTGATAGACCTACCACCCAGGAACGCAAAACGATCCTCTCGCACATTCCTTAATCTTCATCCTCCCAAGTGCAAGGGTCTGAAATACAAATCAATGCATGCATTTACCTTTTCTTATATGAGCACGCAGCTCTGGAACGCACTACCACGTAACCTGTAAACGGTCTATGAATTGACCAATTTCCGCAAACTATTGAAAACCTATCTCTTCGACAAGATATATCACAAAGATCAACATGTGTAACTGTATAATCTTTAAAACTTCCAGAACTGTCTTATAATGTCTTTTGCTTTATCACCATCATGTATTTCACCACCATGTAACACAAAACCCTCTGTAAACCATATGTATATTCACTTCTATTTCCATTATCCATGATGAATTGTAAGCCACATTGAGCCTGCAAACAGGTGGGATACAAATGCAATAATAAATAATAATGAAAGAGCTCAGGTTCTACACACCAATTCTGCCTTGTCATAGATTCTGTGACTGGTTGCAGGGGGTCTGGCTATTGTGGGGTGGGTCCCTCAGTGATCACCCCATCCCGGAAGGGTGGCTTGGCATTTGAGTACCAGCACCTTTTCCATTGTCTGCTAAAATTGACCCATGGTCTCCAAGTTTTAATGAAAGAGCTCAGGCTCTACACACCAATTCTGCCTTGTCATAGATTCTGTTACTGGTTTCAGGGGGCCTGGCTATTGTGGGGTTGGTCCCTCAGTGATCACCCCATCCCGGAAGGGTGGCTTGGCATTTGAGTACCGGCACCTTTTTGCTAGAAAAAATGCACTGATGACCAGGCAGAATTGGTGTGTAGAGCCTGAGCTCGTTCATTAAAACTTGGGATCCAATAGGTCAATCTTAGCAGACAATGGAAAAGGTGCCGGTACTCAGTACCCCCTCAAAAAAGCCCTGATGGTGGGCAATACGGGGCGTGATGGGGGCAGGGTGAGCATTGATAACATCTGAGGGGGTGGAGAGTGGACGTAGAGGGGGTTGGGAGGGGACATGGAGTTACATGCAAATTCTATCATGTATTTATTTATTAGGATTTATTTACCTCCTTTTTGAAGGCATTCACTCAAGGGGGTTTACAGTAAGAATAGATCAAACATGATATGTATAATTTCCAGGGGGCGTGACAGGTAGGGTGAGTGTAGATTTATTTATTTATTGCATTTGTATCCCACATTTTCCCACCTCTTTACAGGCTCAATGTGGCTTACAATACATCATGAATGGTGGAAATATATAGAAAATAGACAATTTAGTATTACAGAAGGATCTTGGGTAACATTATAATGATAAAGCATGATAGTAAAAAAGCAGGTATTTAAGACAACTCTGGATGTATGTAGAGGAGTTCACATTTGTTGATCTTTGTGGTATACCTTGTTAAAGAGATGGGTCTTCAGTAATTTGCGGAAGTTAGTTAGTTCATAAATCGTTTTTAAGTTGCGCGGCAGCGCGTTCCAGAATTGTGTGCTCAGGTATGAAAAGGTTGACGCATGCGTTTGTTTGTATTTTAGACCTTTACAGTTGGGGAAGTGAAGATTAAGGAATGTGCGGGATGATTTTTTAGCATTCCTGGGTGGTAAGTCTATCAGATGCCCCCAGATGTTAGTAATATGCAATCTATCCCTAAAGTCAGGTGTGGTACCGGAAGACTGGAGGGTAGCCAATGTTACGCCGATTTTTAAAAAGGGTTCCAGAGGAGATCCGGGAAATTATAGACCGGTGAGTCTGATGTCGGTACCGGGCAAAATGGTAGAGGCTATTGTTAAGAATAAAATTACAGAGCACATACAAAAACATGGGCTGATGAGACAAAGTCACAGATTTAGTGAAGGGAAGTCTTGCCTCACCAATCTACTGCATTTTTTGAGGGGGTGAACAAACATGTGGACAACGGGGAGCTGGTGGATATTGTGTATCTGGATTTTCAAAAGGTGTTGGACAAAGTGCCTCATGAAAGACTCCAGAGGAAACTGGAGAGTCCTGGGATCGGAGGTAGGGTATTACTGTGGATTAAGAGCTGGTTGAAAGATAGGAAGCAGAGAGTAGGATTGAATGGTCAGTATTCTCAGTGGAGAAGGGTAGTTAGTGGGTTCCCTCAGGGGTCTGTGCTGGGACCGCTGCTTTTTAACATATTTATCAATAGAAATCAAACAAAATAAAACATGGAAAAGAAAATAAGATGATACCTTTTTTATTGGACATAACTTAATACATTTCTTGATTAGCTTTCGAAGGTTGCCCTTCTTCCTCAGATCGGAAATAAGCAAATGTGTTAGCAGATAGTATATATAAGTGAAACATCAAAGTATTACTTTGACAGAGTAGGAGGGTGGGGGTATGCATGGGGACATCAAAGCATTTCATGGATAGTCTAACAGGATGGGTGTGGGTAGGTGAGAGGAGGGTGATAAACAGAGAAATACAACTTTATGGTTTATAATGGGCTAGAAAACCCAGGTCCTTGTTAAGTCCTGTCTGTTGGGTGTCAAAATATTCAATCATTCTGACTTCAAAGGTCTTACGTTCCTGTATTGTTTTAAAGTTACCTTTCAGGATTCTTACTATGAAGCTGTAGATATGCTAAATAGTAGTAGTAGTAGTAGTAAATCACTGGTACAATGTTCCGGTCTTGTAAATTGCTCGCCCACAGGGGTAGGAACCTGACTGGCACCAGCTTTTTTCATGTGATGTCTATGTAGATTAAATCTTGTCTTAAGCATCTGGCCTGTTTCTCCAATATAGCATCCTTCGTTACATTTTTTACACTGAATGATATATACCACATTGGAAGATGAGCAAGTGAAAGATCCCTTTATGTTGAATATCTTTCCTTTGTGGATGACTTTGGGGTCCTGTGAAATATTTTGGCATAGTTTGCAACTGGATAAATTACAGGGAAGTGTGCCCTTCTGTTCCTTTTCAGTCTGTGATGGAAGTTTACTTCTGATTAGCTTGTGTTTTAAGTTGGGTGGCTGTCGGAAGGCCAGTACTGGTGGGGATGGGAATATCTCTTTCAGTAATTCATCCTCCTGGAGTATAGGTTGTAGATCTCTTATGATTTTCCTCAGTTTTTCCAGCTCTGGATTGTATGTCACTACAAGCGGGATTCTGTCTGTGGATTTTTTCTTTTTGTACTGTAGCAGATTTTCCCTGGGTGTTTTGAGGGAGGAGGCAATATTCTTGGAGATTATTTTGGGGTTGTAGCCTTTCTGTTTGAAGGATGCAGTCAGGCTTTCAAGGTGTCTGTCTCTATCCCCTGGGTCCGAGCAGATACGGTGGTATCTTGTGGCTTGACTGTAAGTAATGGATCTTTTTGTATGTGAAGGATGGAAGCTGGAGTTGTGGAGGTAGCTGCATCTGTCTGTGGGTTTCTTGTAAATAGATGTTTGTATACAGCCATCACTGATTGAGACCGTGGTGTTCAAAAAATTGACTTTTTATGGGGAGTAGTCAATTTTGAATCTGATTGTAGGATGGTATGTATTGAAGGCAGAATAAAATTGTTTCAGAGTTTCTTCACCCTCCGTCCAAATCATAAAAATGTCATCGATGTATTGGTGCAAGTGCAAGGTGATGCATGTGGGAAAAAAGAACCCGAATTATAGCTACGTCATGCAAAGTTCCATGTTAGGAGTTACGGACCAAGAAAGGGATCTGGGTGTCGTCGTCGATAATACACTGAAACCTTCTGCTCAGTGTGCTGCTGCGGCTCGGAAAGCGAATAGAATGTTGGGTATTATTAGGAAAGGTATGGAAAACAGGTGTGAGGATGTTATAATGCCATTATATTGCTCCATGGTGCGACCGCACCTTAAGTATTGTGTTCAATTCTGGTCGCCGCATCTCAAGAAAGATATAGTGGAATTGGAAAAGGTGCAGCGAAGGGCGACTAAAATGATAGCGGGGATTGGACGACTTCCCTATGAAGAAAGACTAAGGAGGCTAGGGCTTTTCAGCTTGGAGAAGAGACGGCTGAGGGGAGACATGATAGAGGTATATAAAATAATGAGTGGAGTGGAACAGATGGATGTGAAGCGTCTGTTCACGCTTTCCAAAAATACTAGGACTAGGGGGCATGCGATGAAACTACAGTGTAGTAAATTTAAAACAAATAGGAGAAAATCTTTCTTCACCCAACGCGTAATTAAACTCTGGAATTCGTTGCCGGAGAACGTGGTGAAGGCGGTTAGCTTGGCAGAGTTTAAAAAGGGGTTAGACGGTTTCCTAAAGGACAAATCGATAAACCGCTACTAAATGGACTTGGGAAAAATCCACAATTCCAGGAATAACATGTATAGAATGTTTGTACGTTTGGGAAGCTTGCCAGGTGCCCTTGGCCTGGATTGGCCGCTGTCGTGGACAGGATACTGGGCTCGATGGACCCTTGGTCTTTTCCCAGTGTGGCATTACTTATCTATATAAATAAATCTCACCTGAAACATTCTGAAGCTCTGAAGCTCACTGTGGCAGGGACACTCACTCTCTCACTCATGCACCACTCACTCTCACTCATGCACCACTCACTCTCACTCATAGACCCGCCCTCAGCCACACCCCTTCCGCACATAATTCGCAACCCCAACGTTCTAAATGAAGCTGCCACTTCCGTTTTTGAGGTGGCAGAGACCAAAAATTTTCACCATGACTGTCTGTCCCGCCCTCGCGTCTGAACGTGATGACGTCGAGGGCGGGGCTATGACACAACGAATCCCCAGTTCCACCGCCGTCCAACGCTTCACCCCCCCCACGCCCGATGCACACCGACAAACAGCGACCTACGCAGACCCTCCACCCCCCCCGACGCACAGCGGCAAACACCGACGGGGAGGAGTGCCATCAGACCAGCTGATCCGCTGCGATCCCCACGCTGCTGCCCTCCAAAAATTTACGCGCCAACTGCGCCCTCCTGACCCTGCCGTGAAAACAGCTGATGACCCACGCTGCGGTCCTGCGCCCTCCCGACCCTGCCGTCCAAACAAAACAGCTGACGACACTGCCGCGATTCCCACGCTCACACCCTCCAAAAAACAACCAACAGAAGGCCGGACGAGCAGGAGGTAAAACAGGTCACTGCTAGCAGGCAGGGGGAGAAGTCGTGAATAACGCCGATGAAGTGGCACGGAGGGGTGCAGGACCACTACGAGCTGGGGAGACAGGCAGAGGGGGGGAGGCCCCTTGGCAGCCAGGCAAGCAGGCAGGCAGGCACGCAGGACAACATCTCAGTGCTACCAGGCAGGGAGAGGAGTATTCAATAACGCTGATCAAGTGGCAGGGAAGGCTGCAGGAGGAGTACAAGGTGGGGAGAGAGGCAGAGGGATGGAAGCCCCTTGGCAGGCAGGCTGCCAGACACGCAGGCACTGGCACACACTCTCATTCCCACACACACACACCCACTCTCTCACAAACACACTGTCTCTCACAAACACTCACTCTGTCTGGCACAAGCACACACTTGCATCTGGCAGGCAGGGAAGAGGGAGGGAAGGGGGCCACCTTGGGGGAGGGGAGCACCCTGGCACACACTCTCATTCCCACACATTCTCTCTCGCTCACAAACACACACACTTGCTACCACCTGTTTCATCACACACACTCTCTCTCACACACAAACACTAACACACACTTTCTCTCTCTCTCATTCTCTCTCTGACACACACACTCCATCTCTCGCACACTTTCTCAAACATACACTCCCAGGAAAACCTTGCTAGCGCCCGTTTCATTTCTCACAGAAACGGGCCTTTTTTACTAGTGTATTTATATAGGTCATGGCTGTACCAATCTGAAGCATACAGCCAGTCCGGGGGTGTGATAAATTCCTTATCATCGAATATCAGGGCAGCCGTAACCTTTTCTGAAACGTACAGTCAGTCAGGATATGTGAATGATGGTGAAGTACTCCGGAGGAAGGACCTTCTTGGCTTTAATGCTTTTCTTCTCCCCTTAGATGAAAGCTCAGGGTTCTGATGGTGGTGTGTTGATGAACCAGAAAGTTTATCTTACTGTTCAAATTGATGGGCAAGTCAGCCAAACTGAGAAAAGTTTTTTAACAGACAGCCAGGTAATGGTGACCTTCACTCTGGACACCTCAGACTGGACTAATTCCGTAAACCTTCAGGTGAGGTTTTTGGGTGTGTTCCTTGTGGCGATGTAAAGGTCTGGAGCTTTGATGCCTTTCAGTTATGACTTGTAATGATGCTCACGCTAGCTATCTTCCTTGATCTTTGTAGGACAGCGAGTATCTATTTTCAGTGTGCTTACCATGTGTTTGTCTCGCACACCTTCTATTCAATGTTTTCAGGGCAAGCTTGTTCTTAAAGACCCTGTCTACCAAGAGGGGAAGGTTACTGCGTATTACCAACATGCCTACTACACAGTGCAACCCTTATACTCCAGCGCCAAGAGCTTCCTACACATTCAGGGACCTTAGCCTGTGGGCAGAAGCAGGACATCCAGGTTGACTACACTCTTGATAGGAGTGACCTAGGACAAGCCAAGCAGTTGACCATTTATTACTCTGTGAGTACCAGGATGGGGATGGGGGACATTGTAAAGAATTGTGGGTGACCTAGAAGTCTTTCTGCTAAGGCACATCATGAGGGACAGTTCTCTGCTGGGGCTGGTTGCAAAGGAATGTGGCTGTCTCATTCTTATATTTCGCTGAAATTTGAAGACATTTTATTTCTTAAAAGGCTTGTCTGTACCTTGAAACCTTTTTATCTTCTTTCATTGTTTTCTTTGGGCTCAAGGATTTTGGGAAAAAGTGGTATATCAGTGCAATAGCTAACTAGCTAGCAAGAAAGAAGAGAATCGTGATATTTTGTGATGAAGTGAACGTTTTCCTAGTATGTCCCACTGGTTCACTATTTTTTAAAATGTCCTGTACTAATGCTATTATTGTAGGTTGTTATTCACACGTGTCTCCTTTTTTCCTTCTTTAGGCCATGGGGAAAGGTGGCGTGGTTGTCCATGGGCAGAAGACTAGCTCTACTGTTGGCTGTAAGTCAAACCTCCAGTAAAGGGGGGCACACAGGAATTGAGTCACCTCTCTAATGCCAGAAGACTGAGGGAGCAGCCTAGAGGAAGTGCTTTTTCAACAATGTTGCGTAAAATGGATCAATCAGTTCCAAAGAGTTGCAGGAGAGGGTGTGGACGGGAAGGCATGATGCTACATATTTTGCGGGAATGTTCTACTTTAAAAATATTCTGGAAGCAACATTTTACTTTACGAACGAGATCCACTTAAAGTTCATAATTCATATTTACTTTGATATACTGCAAATCATTTAAAACAAACACTAAGCAGTTATCAAGGTGGATAAGGCACTGAACAGACTTCTTGTAAGGTGCAAGATCACCAGGTTTGGGATGAATCCAGCCTCGTTGACTTTGTCCGTCTTCCCTATAAAGCTTTGGAATATTGATATTTTCAGCAAGATGACAGCTCTAAAGAGTGGGGTGGTGGATAAGCTTCCGAAAATTGGGGCTTCTTATGTTGAATGGAGGAGAGCTTGTGAATAAGGTTGAATATGATAGATCCTGGTGCCAAGGAAGATTTATAAGGTTGAAGTTTGGGGCTAATGTGTTTTATTGGATATGAAAAAACAAAGTCAGAACATGGTGGAAGAGAAGTCAATGACGGTTTAAAGGGGTGGAGAAACAGTAGAGAAGATGTAAGAAAAAGACACGGAAAACATTAGAAAGATTATGGAGAAGTGGGACAGAGAGCCAGAAAATGGGGGTTGAGGGAAAGCAGGTTGAATACTGTCCTTGGGGCCGGCGATACATTGTCATGCCTCCTCCTGTTCTTTACCCTCTTTCAGCACTTACGAGCTCGTTCACCATCTCCATGACCTTCACCTCTGACCTGGCTCCAGTCGCTAGTCTCCTGGTGTATACAATAGTTCCCCAAGGTGGGGTCACCGCTGATAGGGCTGAGTTTCAGGTGTCAATGTGCTTCAAAAACCAGGTGAGAACTGGAGACTGATGCACTACAGGATCATTGGTCCATTCCCAGTTTGGATACAAATTTGGACAAAGCGCAAAAAGCTCGCAAGTTAGCCTTTAGGAGTGGAGGAGTAGCTTAATGGTTAGTGCAGCGGACTTTGATCCTGGGGAAGTGGGTTCTATTCCCACTGCAGCTCCTTGTGACTGTGGGCAAGTCACTTAACCCTCTATTGCCCCAGGTACAAATAAGTACCTGTATATAATATGTAAACTGCTTTGAATGTAGTTGCAAAATACCACAGAAAGGTGGTATATCAAGTCCCATTTCCCTTTCCCTTCCCCTTTATCTGTGCGGTGTTAAAAGTAGCTGCATCTTGTCCTGGGGGATGGGGGTGGGGGTCTAGTTTCCACATTAAAACTGGTGCAACAGCCAAACCTTTCCAGAAAATCCTGTGGGATGTTTGCTCCCCCCCCCCCCCCCAAAAAAAAAAAAAAACAGGCGTCCCAGCTTGCTGCGGATCTGTGGCTCCCTGTCATCTGCTTACCTCCTGTGCCTTTCAGGTGACCATCGAGTTCTCAGTGAAGGAAGACCTGCCGGGATCGAGAACTGGCCTGCAGCTGAGTGCAGCCCCAGGGTCGCTGTGGATCAGAGCGTGCTGCTTCTGAAACCTGAGAGCGAGCTCTCCAACCAGACTGTGAGTATGTGCCCTTCCGCTAGAGGGAGCTCTGGCGTCACACTGAAAGAGCAAGTCCATGAACTAGGCACCCGCATATACCCGCCCCTTGTACGTGTAAATGTATAGAATACTAGCATTTATCGTGCGAGGGCACCAGTGTGGGCTCCTAGGGGTATTGTGTATTGGTGTGCGTTACTTACATAGCGTGTAAATGCAAGGGGTTTGTATGCATGAAATTTACGGGCACCCCGCTGAATTTACGTGGCTCCTGTACGACAGGCATATGGCTAGATAAGTGCACAGATACAATGGACTCTGGGCATCCAGGCGCCCCAATTGTAGAAATGCCGTTACAGTGTAACCCTCCCAGATGTAGAGACAGCGAGTGACAGTGGATGATGGAGAGAGTTTACTACTACTACAAATCATTTCTGTAGCGCTACCAGTCGTACGCAGCGCTTCACAATTGAACATGAAGAAAAGACAGTCCCTGCTCAAAATAGCTTACAATCTAAATCAGGATAGACAGACAGGGCAAATAAGGGATAAGGGAAGGACAGGCAGATAGGACACACGGGGAAAAAGGGACTATTGAAGAGAGGAAGACAAGATAAGGTTAGGAATTAAAAGCAGCATCAAACAGGTAGGCCTTTAGCCCGGATTTGAAGGCGGCCAGGGATGGAGCTTGAACGTAATGGCTCAGGAAGTCTATTCCAGGCATAAGGTGCGGCGAGATAAAAGGAACGGAGTCTGGAGTTAGCGATGGAGGAGAAGGGTGCAATTAGGAGAGATTTGCCTAGCGAACGGAGTTCCTGGGAAGGAGTGTAGGGAGAGATGAGGGTGGAGAGGTAGTGAGGGGCAGCAGAGTGAATGCACTTATAGGTTAATAAGAGGAGCTTGAACTGTATACGGAAACGGATAGGGAGCCAGTGAAGTGATTTCAGGAGAGGGTTGATATGGGCATAGCGACTTTGGCGAAATATTTATACTTCTATCTGTCCCAGAAACACCAAAGAAAGACCATGATCAAATATATAATTTCAAGCTCATTGTTGATTTAATCTTGAATTAAGAATGTGACTGTTGGGCAGACTGGATGGACCATTCAGGTCTTTATTTGCCATCACTTACTGTGTTACTGAAACAGTACAAGGGGCTCTGATTGCTTATGGCAAATCTTTGTTCAGCAAGGGGCAAAACGCTATTCAGTTCGCTCTCTCATTGGCATTTGATCTGGTCGATCACAATCCTTTGTTCTTTCATCTGAGTTTGAGAGTAAGTGGGGTAGTGCTCTCTTGGTTTAGAGGCTTTTTGGCAGTACATAGTTATATGGTGAAAAGGGTAAATTGTTTTTCCACCAGTTGGAGGCCAGGTTTGTGGAGCGCATGCGCCTTCCCGCCCATCGCTCAAATTTGGTCTCCTCGGTGGTTCTTTTTCTGCGTGAGGAGAAGGTGCTGTTGAAGGAACTGGGTTTTTGTTTTGTTTTTTTAACCTTTCCTTTATTTTACGTAGTTTTGCCCCGTTTTAAGTTTTATTGTTTTTTCGTCATCTGGCCGCTTTTAAGCCCTGGCTTAATCCGGAACTTCCCCATTTCTTTTCGTTCTTTTTTTTTTTTTACCGTGCCATGCCCCTTTTTCAGGCACCATCGTGTTTAATTTCTCTGATGAAGTCCATGTCCACAAAGATTCCCAGTGGCTTCAAGCGCTGTACCCAGTACAATCGAACAATCTCAGCGAAGGATACTCATTCTTGGTGTCTGCAGTGTCTTGACCATAGCCCTGCCAACTGTGTTCTCTGACTGCATGGAGAAGTTTTCCTGAGAGGCTCAGCAAGAGAGGAGTTTTGGAGCCAAGTTCGCTTCCTCGGCATCGACATTGAGCATTGCACCCAGGATCAGGAGAGTCGGTAAGCATGGCTGCTACTAGACCTGTAGACACTGCGAGAAGTGAAGCATTGAGTAGGTCTCCATCTGCCTCAAGGCCTCCTGCTGTGCAGGACCCCTGGGACCATCCATCAGACCCAAATGAACAAACCTTGATGCGTATGTATACTTGATGATGATCACATTTATCGCTGATGATGCATCTTGTGAAAAGAACATGAGCTGTTCTGAAAAAAGAATGTGGAAAATGAGACCTTACTTTCCATAAAGTGGTCTGAATTGTGATAATACCAAAGTGATGTTGAGCAATGTGTGAATGTACAATCCAGTATAATGAAAATGAAATAATCCATATCTGTAATGGTGTTTTAGTGGGGTATGATGATAGTGTGAATATCTACAGAATGAAATAGGAATAATAATTCAATGTAATATAGGAAAAACCTAATCATGGATATGTATAATTCATGTGGTTATGAAGTGTAAATTAATGGGATAAAAGCAAGAAGACTACAACGGTGTGTTAAAAACAAGCAGACTGCAGTGGTGTATGAAGAAAAATTCCTGGTAGCGGTGTGGCCATCCTCAGCGGAGAGTGCTAAGGAGTCTATGTAGATGACTATTCAGGTGCTCGAGCTACTAGGGTTAGTTTTAAACTACCCCAAGTCCCATCTCTGCCCTGTCCATCGATTGGAGTTTATAGGAGACCTGCTCAACACACAGAGGGTTCTAGCCTATCTCCCGGAGACGAGACTGAGACCTCTCAGCGGGTCACAGCTTGGCAGATGTTGAGATTGTTGGGCCACATGGCTTCCACAGTGTATGTTACACCCACTGACACGTCTTCATATGAGATCAGCTCAATGGACCCTGGCTCCTCAGTGGTACCAAGCCACAGGGAGTCTAGAAGATGTCATCCAAGTGTCCCCAAAGCTTGTACACTCTCTTCACTGGTGGACAATTCGATCCAGTTTGACTCTGGGACTTCCTTTCCAAATTCCTTAGCCTCAAAAAGTGCTGACAACGAATATGCATCTCCTGGGATGGGGAGCTCATGTAGCCACATATTTGGCATGCAAAAACAATACCTCATCCAACAGGTTGAGCAGGATAATGCAACCTCACGAGTGGTGTCTCAATAGGGACATAGCCTGCAAGATCTTCAGAGTGTGGGGCACCTCCTCAGATCTTTTTGTCACTCGGATCAGTTACACGGTCCCTCAGTTCTGTTCCAGGCTTCAGGCCCACAACAGACTAGTGTCAGATCTTCCTCCTCAGTTAGGAGACAGGTCTTCTGTATGCGTATCCTCAATACCTCTAGTGGGAAAAACTTTGTTGAAACTTAAGCAAGACCGCGGAACCATGATTCTGATCACGCAGAACTGGCCGCAGCAGATTTGGTTCCTCCTTCTGGAATTATCTTTCACAGAATTGTGGAGATTGGGGTGTTTTCCGACTCTCATCACACAGCATGAGGGGTCACTTCTACATCCCAACCTCCAGTCTCTGGCTTTCACAGCTTGGATGTTGAGAGCCTAGAATTTGCTTCTTGGGTCTTTCAGAGGGTGTCTTCAGATTCTTGCTGGCTTCCAGGAAAGATTTCACTAAGAGGTGTTACTCTTGTGAATGGAGGTGGTTTGCCATCTGGTGTGAGAGCAAGGCCCTAGATCCCCTTACTTGACCCTGCTTGAATATCTTCTACACTTGTCAGAGGCTGGTCTCTAGACCAACTCAGTAAGGGTTCACCTTAGTGCAATTAGTACTTATCAATGTGTAGAAGGTAAGCCCATCTCTGGATAGCCTCTAATTGTTCACTTCATGAGAGGTTTGCTTTTGTCAAAGCCCCCTGTCAAACCACCACTTGTCTGTGCCTTAGTTTAGGGTTATACCTGTTACTGTAGGCAGGTTACACCCCTCTGTGCCTTGTTTATGTATGAAGGTATATAAGTTTTGCTTTGATTTCCTCCTCTTTCTGTATAGGGATCCTCTGTGTTTATCCCACGCACCTTTGAATTTTGTCACCATTTGTGACCCAACCATCTCCACCGGCAGGGTATTCCAGGCATAATATTTGCACAATACAGAGTATATTAAGTATGTGTTCCTGTTAGAACTAGTTTCACTAGAAGTTGTGACCGTGACATCATAGAAATGCACCATTGTATTGGGTGCTGCATGTCCTTGAGCAAGTCGCTTAATTTACGTTCTATTCCATAGACTGAAAAAATCCAGGTAGATCATTGTATTGTGCAATAAAATAAACACGCATAACCATTTAGGGGTCAGATTGGCTCCTCAGCTCCAGCTCACTTCAGGACAGCAAGCTGAGTCTGCAGTAGCTGAATGGTTATTCAGATTTATATGAAATACAAAGACTTAAACAGAGTGAGAGCCAATAACGCTGACTGCAATAAGTGCAGCCCGAGAGATTGGAAAGCTACTGAGCAGTCGTTCCAAAGCACTGGTGACACCCTGACGCAGGTGCATGAGTGCCAAAATGGCCCGTGTCAGGTCTTTGATTAAATGACTCTTCCTTAGCATCCCTCCGGACCGGCCCAGGATTGGACTGACGCAGGTGCATGAGTGCCAAAATGGCCCGTGTCAGGTCTTTGATTAAATGACTCTTGTTCCATTCCCGAAGGCCTTTTTGTGCTTTTTGTTTTTCTGTGAAATGTATAATTGCACATAATTCTTTCATACATGGTACACATACAAGGAGGGCAATTTAGTGGAGGAGTGGCCTAGTGGTTAGGGTGGTGGACTTTGGTCCTAGGGAACTAAGGAACTGAGTTCGATTCCCGGCACAGGAAGCTCCTTGTGACTCTGGGCAAGTCACTTAACCCTCCATTGCCCCATGTAAGCCGCATTGAGCCTGCCATGAGTGGGAAAGCGTGGGGTACAAACGTAACAAAAATAAATAAATAAAATACAAAATCATTTACCATGCTAGTTGAAAACTGGTCTCACTCGGTAAGAGGGTAAACTGAGTTGTGTAGCTCTATTTTACTTTGTCAGCAGCTACTATTTGTTGCACTGCCCCCCCCCACACACACACACACATTACCATGTGATCACCGTGTACCTAAAGATTAAGCTGGCCCAGCCCATGCCAGCTATCTTGATTTGATTTCTTAAAACTTAATCGCATTTCCTCAATATAATAGCAAAGCAATGTACAGTATCAAAATAAGAAAAAGAAATATTGCTCTGTACCCTGGTGCCATGTATTAATTGTGTACTAGTATGCTGACGGTACAATAATTGTTCTGGTTTCATAGGCTTCCCCTAAACGAGCCAAGGAAGCAGAAGGTCGAGCAGAGGAGAAGGTAGAAAATGAAGAGCCCGCCAAAGAGGTGGAGAACAGTAGCAAGCCCCATGATTTGACAGATGCCACAGAGAAACGAGAGAGCCAGGAAAGCCACATTGTTCCTGCTGAAGAGAACAAAGATCACGAGGAGAGGTACATGCCCCTTGCAGGGGAGGGGGCAGAGAAGATGGAGAACTAGAAAAGGTACAGAGGGCAACAGAATGAGAAATGGGGTGGAACTTCTCCTTTATTAATAAAGGCTAAGCAAGTTAGGGCTCTTAATCTTAGACTACTACTACTACTATTTATCATTTCTATAGCGCTTAGACAAGAAATTGCTGAGGGATTATGATAGGCTTATAAAATCAGGAGTGAGATGGATCAAGGTAATAAGGAACAGTTCTTCATCCAGTCAAACAGTCTCGCACAATAAAGCTGTGGAATTTGTTGCCAGAAAATGTCAAGCATATAGTATAGCTCAGTGGTTCCCGAACATGGTCCTGGAGGCACTCCAGCCAGTTTTCAGGATATCCACTGAGGCAGCCATGGGCAAAGAATAATTCTGAGAAATCATATGAAGGGTTAATTCTGTTAAAAGCTTGGTATTTGAATTGAATTCTTATTTCAAATTTCAACTCTTTACTCTGTAAGTGAAGTGAAGGAATGCCAGATGGTTTAGATTAGAAAGTCTAGAGTTAAAGGGCAGAAAGGTCAGAAGGACCTTTGTGATTGATGGATTGCTAATGCTAGCACACACATCTGTATACTATTATAAGCCAGGCATATTGCAGGCAATTTGAAAGGATTAGGCTGAAATGCTGTTTAGTTAGAAGAAAAGAAATACTATTTAGAAGTGCTTAATATCTAGATATTCCTGATGTTTAGATATGTCTCATAAGGATGCTTATTTTAGAATATGTTTACTCTGTGTAGTTAAATGTAGAATACCTTTTTAAATCTAATGTTACTCTCTGCTGTATTTTCTAAGCAAAGACTGCAGTGAAGAGGCCAACATGTGTTTTGAGTTTCTGTGGTCCTAGTGAAACAGGTGGGAAATCAGGAGACGAAAGGCAAATTTTGGTTCCAAATAAGGCAACTTTATTGCTAGCAAGTGAACAGCACCGAGTAGCCTCGGGACACTGTGTGTCATAAATCATCTGACGCTTACATTTATACTTCCCTACTGGGCCTGCGCATTTGGCCCCTTACACGTCACAACTGTCATGCGCAGTAAACATTTGTAGTTCTTACAGTACAAAATAGTAGTCCCAGTACGTACACACGTCATAACACTGAAATGATACTGGCAAGAAAAACGAAACTTAGCAGCTTATTCTGTACACACAATGCTCCTTTCTAGCACAGGAGATAAGGTGCGGCTCAGGAATGCAGGGGGGTGTCAGCACCCTCCAAGGTCGCCTATTCAGATGGCGTTGCTACGTGCAAGCTGGTCTTGTATAGGCCTTGCAAACTACTGTTACAAGCTATATATCTAATAGCCCTGCATTCTGTCTGTACATTAGTAAACAGCAAACTTGTCTTGTTAGTAAACAGTAAAACTGGATAAGGCACAAATGTCCAGTGCAGTAATAAGGTGTGGCCAAACAGCCAAAAGCAGAGGTAGAGTGCATAAGTAAAAGTCCATCAGTAGGCACAAAACATGAGGTTGTCCTGTTGCTCAGTAGTATTCAGGTAGTACCGGCGTTCCACTCCTTCATTCCCCCCTTTTGATACTTGAACATCCATTCTGGTGGAGAGTATCACCTCCATAAACCCTGAAAAGGAAAGAAAGGACAAGGATAGTTAGCGAGGGAGGCAGCAAGCGAGCCCTAAGCCCTTGCGCAGCCGGTGGTTGCTTCGCCGGGGTTGAGACGGAGGGCCCCTAGTGGAATCCCCCCCCCTTTGTAGCCGGTCTTTTGCTGGCACAAGGGTGATGGCCCATTTAGTGACTCAGGGGGTTCAAAGTGCACATCAGCCACAAGGTGCTTCATCGTCAGCTTCATCAGACTGGGGAATGGGGGAGTACATCTGGAGAGCCATAAGTTGGGCAGCAGCACGGCGGTCAGCGATGCTTTCCATGGTGGAGCGGAGACACCTGAAAACTAAGGGAAGAGACAAAGGTATTATTAGGCAAGACAGCAAGAACAGGCCACCCATGACGAGGAGGCCTTGCAGGCTCCCGGAGGTTGGGAGCCAGCTGGTGAGGGAGGAAGTCCAATCCCACGCACTGTTCCAGGTCTGGACGGGGACGTGGGCTAGTTTGACCATCCGGTCAGTTATCTCTCTGATGACATGGCTCTGGTCATCAATCTGTAAGCAGCAATTACTGAGGTTAAACTTGCCACACACCCCGCCCTCCTGGGCTAAGAGGTAGTCAAGAGCCAAGCGATTTTGGTAGACGGCGGTAATGAGCTTAGTGTTCTGTCGAGCTAGGATATTGAGGGCCAGGGCAGAATCGTTAGTGAGGATTTCGAGTACGGCCTGTAGGCGAATAATGCGATTTAGCATGTAGATAGGGGTGCGGTACCCGTATGTACCATCTTCAGCCCATGTGGCCGGTCCATAGTAGTGAATGATACGTTCAGGCGGCCACTCGTTGTCCTTCCAGTCTCCAATCTGTACTTTGGGCTTGATGATTGGGAAAGACCGTTTTCGTCGGGTAGGGTTATCAGGCCCCTTTTCCACGTATAGGGGGATACCCAAAGTTTCGCCGACTTGTATGGGCAGAAGGAAAAAACTAGGTCGGACCGTGCCCAAGAGGCAGGTACCGTACCAGCGGGTCGGGAGTTGTTCATAGGCCCTGCGTCCGCAGATATAGTAGTAGCCCGCCGGGGCTACCCACTTGAGGGAAGCGTTCCCTCCGTATGTCCATGTCATGTTCAAGGTGGGTTCTGTCCAGATAGGCTCCGGGGCGGGCAGGTTGTCCGTTTGCCACCAGGTCGTCCGGCTGCCATTATACTGAAGAACCCCCGTACAAGCAGAGTCTCCCACTGGTACAGAGTAACGCTTCGATGGCGCTCGACTAGCGCAGAGGGTACCTATGATATTTGTTCTCAGGGCCCATTCGTACGGCTTCGGCCGTTGGGGAAAGGTAATGTTAGTGGTGTTGAGTGCATCCCATGTGTGTTGTCGGATCTCTCTCGCTTCCCAGGGCCATTGTTCACCCATGTCAGTGCCTCCACAGACGAAACAGTTGGCAATTCCGAGGGAGAGGGCGATGTTTTCAGCCAAATTGAGGAACATATTTCGGGCTTCTGGGGAAATGGGGAATTTAGTCTCGGTCTGCTCAGCACGAGCAATTTCATCAAATACGTCTTGGTAGCCGACAACAGTAGTCTGGTAGTGCGTAGGAGGCTTCGTTTCGAGATTCTGATATATGGTAATATATGTCAACGGATCCATTCCTCCGCCGTCAATGCCGAGGCCCCACGTTCCTCTCCAGGGCATGTCGTGTCCTCGGATGGGCCAGTCTAGGGACACATAGTTACCAGAACCTCGACGAAATTCGCCCAGGCCGGCGCATCCGGCATATCCTCCTCCCGTATAAGCACAGACTCGGTCCCAGCCCGAGGCTCGAGTGTCGCCGGCGCATGGGAGCCACACCCACGGGGAGCAGCATCTCATGTCTGGACTGAAGGGGCAGACATACTTGTGGTCCTTAACGTATGCCTCGCGCCAACTCTGGCTACCACACTTGCGAGACCAAGGGTGCTTGTCCATGGCGGCACAGACGTCGAAGGTGAGGGTTGCTACAGTTTGGATGCCACCGACAAGGATACGAGTGGAATTAATGTAATACAGAATGCCATCTCCCTCGACTCCCGGAGGTCCGGCCACATACGCAGGGAGTCCTACGCTGAGGGTGACATTGTAGTATCTTGGTTTGGTAGGGCTGTGGCAGATAGTGAGATTTCCTTGGAGGCATCTGTGGAACTGTTGGAGGCCATTCGGAGTGATGAGGGCACAAGTCGGGAGAAACTGGCAATCGCCTTCCGGGGGCTGCGTCTGGTGAATGAGGGTAGTGACTAGGTGATATCCTCCCTCTATACGGTGGCGCACGAGGCGCAAACATTCAGTACAGTTCTGGCTCAAGGGGTAATAGCTCGGGACTGAGCAAAGGAGGAGTAGTAGGCTCAGCATCATATATGCGGTGGAAGGTATCCGAGCCTTTGCAGCAAGAAGATGATAAGGCCCACGATTATGGCTGCGATAAAGAGAGAGCCAAAAACGCAGTGGGTCCAGAAACTGAGTTCCTGTTGCTGGGCAGACATGAATCTGGTGGTTTACGTCTTTCTTAGAGTCAGCCGTAATGGAGCGTCAGGATGTTGGTGCGCAGTCCAACGCTTCAGGGTGCTGCTAGTGGGAGCAGCAGGCTTCAATCGGGTCCAATGTATCCACACTGGGCTTCCTGCAATTTTAACAGCGGTGGAGGTCGTTAGGAGAACAAGGGAGGGCCCCTTCCACTTTGGCTTTAGGCAGTCAGATTCATCCCACTCTTTTACCCAGACCTCGTCTCCCACCCTGAACCTGTGCGTAGGATTGGTGAGGACCAAGGGAGCTACTCTTTCAGTGTACTGCTGGATGTCTTGCACTACCTGGTATAAGGCTCTCATCTGTTTCACTAAGGAACTCTCACCCTGTATCTGCAAGGAGTCGGGAAAGGAGGGTAGTGGTGGTGGCCTAGCATACATCATCTCGTAGGGAGTAAGGCCGGTAGCCTTGGGGGTACACCTAAGATGCAGCAAGGCCAGTGGAAGCAGGTCGGGCCATTTGGCTTTTGCTTCTTGGCATAGCTTGGCTAGCTGGTTCTTCAGGGATCGGTTAGCCCTCTCCACTACTCCACTGCTTTGGGGTCTCCAGGCACAATGCAACTTCCAATCGAGGCCCAGTCTGGTACTGAGCTGTTGTGTTACTTCGCTAGCGAAGGCGGGACCGTTGTCAGAGTTTATTTGCTTGGGGAGGCCGTATCTGGGTAGGATTTGATGAAGCAGTAGGGAGGTAACTTCTTTAGCCATTTCCGTTCTAGTAGGCTGGGCTTCAATCCATCCGGTGTAGGTACACACGGCGACGAGGATAGCTTTGTAGCCGCGCGCCGGGGGCATGTGTGTGAAGTCAATCTGGCACACGTGAAAAGGGCTGGTGCCTCGGAGAACATGTCCTGGCATAGGGCCGGGCCCCGTTCGAGGGTTGTTCCGGGCACAAGTCGCGCATCGGCTGGAAGCGTTTTTGGTCCACAGGGATAGTTTGTTGATGTAGTAGGTCTTCTCAAGTAAGCGCCCCAGGGCGTCCCTTCCCAGGTGGGTGCGGTCGTGAGCCTCCTTGGCTACCGTCCAGGCCAAGGCTTCGGGTATCCATATGCGCCCATCCTGTAGTATCCACCAGCCATTGCGTGACTGTAGACCCTCCTGTTGGGCCCATTCCGTTTCTTGGGGGGTGTAAATAGGGGTCTCCGTAGGGAGCTGGACGACGAGTACAGGGTCAGAAGGGTGAGAGGAGTAGGGGAGCTGACTTGCCCTTTTTGCAGCGTCGTCTGCCCGCTGATTTCCCCGGGCGATAGGGTCCGTTCTTCCAGTATGGGCCCTGCAGTGCATCACGGCCACCTTCTTCGGCTTCCATACCGACTCGAGTAATTGGCAGATCTCAGCGGCATTTGCAAGTCCTTTCCCTTCAGCCGTCAGAAATCCCCTCTCCTTGTACAAGGCTCCGTGCACCTGGAGGGTGAGGAAAGCGTATTTGGAGTCGGTGTAAATGTTGACAACTTTTCCTTCAGCCCACAGGAGGGCTCTGGTGAGGGCGATTAGCTCCGCTTTCTGGGCTGATGTTCCGGGTGTCAGAGCCATAGCCTCGATCACATGGTCCTCAGATACCACCGCATAGCCAGCTCTTCGAATTCCCTCTATCACCTGGCTGCTTCCGTCGGTAAAAAGGGTGATGCCCCCTTGCCAGGGTTGATCCTTCAGGTCAGGTCTGCTCGAGTGCACAGTGGCCATTACCTCTTCACAGTCGTGGAGTGGTGGTTCAGGGGCCGGAAGGAGGGTGGCAGGATTGAGGTTGGTCGTGTCCAGGATTCGCACCTCCGGATTTTCGCACAGGAGGGCTTGGTATTTGACCAATCGGGAGTTGGTCATCCATCTGGGTCCGTGGCTCTCGAGTAGGCCGCGGATGGTGTGGGGTGTGGTCACAAAAAGTGTTTGGCCGAATGTGAGTTTATTGGCCTCGTGTATCAGGAGACAGGCCGCTGCAATGCTTCGGAGACAGCCCGGCCATCCTCGTGCCACGTTGTCCATGCTCTTGGAGAGGTATGCTACAGGGCGTTGCCAGGTACCGACCAGTTGGGTAAGGACTCCAAGTGCCAATCCCTTCTTTTCGTCGATGAACAAGTAGAACGGCTTAGTCACATCTGGCAGTCCGAGCGCTGGTGGGGCCACAAGGGCCTCCTTGAGGTCCTGAAGGGCTTTCAGTTCGCTTTTCTCCCACCGGAGATCTTGGCCCTCGAGTTCAGGTCCTTTCAGTTTGGCGTACAAGTCTTGGGTCAGGACAGCAAAATTAATGATCCAAATGCGGCAATATCCAGCGGCTCCGAGGAGTGCCCGTAGTTCCTTCTTATTTGCAGGAGTGGGTTGGTTGCGGATGGCTTGGGTTCGGGGGATACCGAGCCTTCGGGTTCCTTCTCGGAGGCGAAACCCCAGATACTCGACTTCGATCTCGCATATCTGTGCCTTCTTGCGACTGGCCCGGTACCCCTGGGCTTCCAGGGTCTTCAAGAGGTAAAGTGTAGCTTCAGCACATTCGGTGTACGTTTCACGGCCCACCAACAGGTCATCCACGTATTGGACGACCGGCCCATACTCGTCCTGATACGTCTTCAGGTCCTGGGCGAGTTGGTCGCCGAAGAGGGTAGGCGAGTTCTTGAACCCCTGGGGAAGACGGGTCCATGTGTATTGCTGCTTGGTTCCCGTCTGCAAGTCTTCCCACGTGAAGGCAAACAACTTTTGGCTGTCGACAGCAAGAGGGATGGAAAAGAAGGCGTCCTTCAAATCAATGACACTGTACCACTTGGTCTGAGATGGCACTTGGGCTAGGATGGAGTATGGATTTGGTACGAGGGCAACTATGTCGGCTACCTGGTTGTTGACTTTCCTCAGGTCCTGGACGGGTCTGTACTCGGATGTTCCTGGTTTCTTAACGGGCAACAATGGGGTATTCCACGCGGATCTGATTGGTTTAAGGACTCCCTGTTGAAGGAGTTTCTGTAGATGTGTATGCATACTATGCCGGGCTGCATAGGGGATGTGGTATTGTCCTTGGTTGACAACTTGAGCATTTGGTTTGAGCTCAATCCAGATGGGGATAGCGTTAACGGCCAGTCCGCCGGGGTTCAATTCCGCCCATACATCAGGCACTTCATCCATTATGGCCCGCCTCTGCTGGGCGAAAGGGGTGTTCTGGTCGTAACGGCAGTCGCCGGGTCCCACAGTTGGGGGAACATGTAGTCTCCATTCTTCTCTTACTGGACAGATAAGTGTTACTGGCCGATCTTCAAAGCGAGCTTCCACTTCACCCGTAGTCTTGAACTTCAAGGTGGCCTGGAGCTTACAGAGTAGGTCTCGACCAATCAAGGGGACCGGGCATCCAGGGATGTGTATGAACTGATGGGACACCATCGTCCCTCCGATCTGGACTTGGCGCTCTTTGAGGAGGGGGGCCGCAAGGGATTTCCCGGAGGCTCCCACAATTGGTATAGTTTCTTTCGTGGCTGGGGCTATGGCAGTGGTGATAACAGATCGCTGGGCCCCTGTGTCTAGTAAGGCCCTCATAGATTCTGTCCCCACCCGAATTTCCACCAGAGGGTCAGTGGGGACTCTGCCCTCCCGGTTTCTTCATGCTGTGCCGTCTCGGGTAGCGTCCACAGCCATCTGCCATTCCCTCCGGTCATCCCGTCCTCTCTCTCTTCGGCCCCTTCCACGGCCTCGCCTAGGGGCCCCCGTGCGGTCGCCGGTCTCCTCCTCTCTCTGCCGGTCCCATGATTCCTCTTCTCTCGGGTTGTCCCGTATCTCCTCTGGACAATCAGCCCACCAGTGTCCTTCTTGTCGGCAATTTGCACACTGGTTACGCCCTATGGGGGACCGCGTTCCTCTTGTTCTCCTGCCCCTCCCCTTTGGTCTAGACCTCATTCGTTCTTCCAGCACCGTAGCCAACACATCTGCCTTCTCCCGCATCCGTCTGGTCGATTCCTTCCGGGCCTCCACCTTTTCCTCCTGGTCGCGATATCCGAACACGCGATCAGCTATAGTTTTCAGTTGGCTGAGGCTCATCCCTTCGAACCCCTCTGTTCTCTGTAGCTTTCTTCGTATATCCGGTGCTGACTGGCTAACAAAACTCATAACCACGGTTGGGAGGTTCTTAGGGTCCTCGGGATTTATCGGGCTGTGCCTCCTAAATGCTTCCATAAGTCGTTCAAGGAAGTCCCCTGGGCTCTCGTCCTTTTGTTGGACTACACTGTGGATTTTTCCCATGTTAGTAACCTTCTGCTTCCCCTTCTTTAAGGCGGCCAGGTACGCCTGCTGGTATCGGCGGATAAAGGTTTGGCCTTCGGCGGTTCGGTAGTCCCACGTGGGAGCCGCGATGGGCGCCTCCGTTTCTATTAGGTTCTGTAAATTGGCATGGGCCGGATTCGCATCCCGGATGGCTTGCTCCATATTTTGTTGTAAAAGGCGGCGTTCTTCAGAGGTCAGGATGTGGGCGCTCAACTGCCTAAGGTCTGCCCAAGTTGGATTATAACTGTATATAATGCCTTCCACCAGCTCTATCAGCTGCTCGGGTTTCTGGTCGTAGGACGGCCCATGGAATTTCCAGTTATACAAATCGGCACTTGAGAAGGGAACGTGGCTATAAACTGTTGATTCGATGGGCTGGCCCCCCCCCTCCGCCGGGTTAGGGGTATAGGTGGTGGACTGTCGAACTGGGAATAAGTGGGAGGTTCCCCCTTTTCGGCTGGACGGAAGGGCCTGTTGCGGACTCGATTGGGGGAACCGAGTAATGTTCTTCACAACCCGTTTACTCTTCCGTGTGGTTGCGAGGCCAGGTGACTCAGGTGAGGCTGGACGGGACGTCTCCCCGGTGTCCGACTCTGACCCGGAAGTCTCGGCGTCAGCGGGGCCTTCTGCTAGGCCCGTAAGGTCAGGGTACATAGGAGCATAGGGCGGCGGTGCAATGTCGTCTTCGTATGCTTCCGCCGTAGCAAGTATCGGGGCTTTTGGAGGCTTCTTCTCGGCCGAACCCTGAACTTTCCCTGCGGTTTTCTTTGGGGGTTTTTTCCTAGAAAGTGTGTTGATAGTACTGGGCGTAGTTCCTGCCTTGACTCTGGTAGCAGGGGGCGTGGTCTCAGTGGCTTCAGTGCTAGGGGCGGTAGGCCGTATGGGGGCGGTCCCTGCGGCCTTCGGGACGGCAGCGGTTGCCGAGCTTTGGAGAGCGAAGGCATGGGTCGGCAGGGTTCTAAGCTTGGTTTTCCGGCCTTTTCTCTGCTTTACCAACATAAGGGCGGCCTTTTCTACCTTCCGTTGGGCCCAAGCCGGCGGATCCCGGACTACATCCAACCACGCTTCTATGTATGGAATGTCCTCGGGACAGCCTGGGTTTCCCTCAATTATAACAATATTCATGACCGCCGCCACTTTTTCATACTCGAATGACCCTTCCGGGGGCCATCCAGCAATTCTTAGCCCTGGCCACATAAATTGACATCTCTGTATCATCCCGGCCCTGCTACATTTATCTAGGTCGAACACTTCGCTAAAGTGTTCCGTCATTAAATCTAACGGTGAAGACCCACCCCCGCCCATCCTAACCTGAGTGCCAAAGGACAGGTGACGGACAAAGGGGGAAAGGGGAGGTGGAGGAGTAAGGGGTCTCGTTCCACCAGACACAGAAGGGTCAACACTCGGCCTGACCAGGACGCGGTCGCCCGGCCTGGAACTGCAAGCCCACTCACACACTTTCATACGCCACAAGAAACCCCCCCGTTCGTTCGCCGCTCGGTTTCGTCGCCGGAGCCTAGTGAGTTTCGGGACCTAGTCGGATACCAATAGTCCGTATTAGTCACTGGCTAAAAGAGGGTGATCACGCCTCTTCTTCGGTCCTTACTGGGCCGGTCACTACGTAGAGTATACTCGCCTGTCCGCCGGGGTCGCAGGCCGCGCCGTCGTGCGCTTCTCCCTGAAATGGAAAAAGGTGCCTTGTCGGAACCACACAGCCCCCTCTACAGTCAGGCGGAGTGGATCGGCCCTCCTCCGGGAGATGGACGCTGAAATCAGCGGTGGCCACTCACCACCTCCTCGGGTGGGAATCGATGACCCGATCCGACTGCAGTGGGGGAGGGGAAGAATATAATCCGATTCCCCTTTCTACTTCTGTCCCATCTGGGTCGCCAATGAAACAGGTGGGAAATCAGGAGACGAAAGGCAAATTTTGGTTCCAAATAAGGCAACTTTATTGCTAGCAAGTGAACAGCACCGAGTAGCCTCGGGACACTGTGTGTCATAAATCATCTGACGCTTACATTTATACTTCCCTACTGGGCCTGCGCATTTGGCCCCTTACACGTCACAACTGTCATGCGCAGTAAACATTTGTAGTTCTTACAGTACAAAATAGTAGTCCCAGTACGTACACACGTCATAACACTGAAATGATACTGGCAAGAAAAACGAAACTTAGCAGCTTATTCTGTACACACAATGCTCCTTTCTAGCACAGGAGATAAGGTGCGGCTCAGGAATGCAGGGGGGTGTCAGCACCCTCCAAGGTCGCCTATTCAGATGGCGTTGCTACGTGCAAGCTGGTCTTGTATAGGCCTTGCAAACTACTGTTACAAGCTATATATCTAATAGCCCTGCATTCTGTCTGTACATTAGTAAACAGCAAACTTGTCTTGTTAGTAAACAGTAAAACTGGATAAGGCACAAATGTCCAGTGCAGTAATAAGGTGTGGCCAAACAGCCAAAAGCAGAGGTAGAGTGCATAAGTAAAAGTCCATCAGTAGGCACAAAACATGAGGTTGTCCTGTTGCTCAGTAGTATTCAGGTAGTACCGGCGTTCCACTCCTTCACTAGCAAGTTCTGTGTATAGAGCTGATAGGTGAAAAAGGTCAGGAAGAGTCTTGATTAATTATAGGTAACTGTAGGAATAGTCCTGAAAGTATATCTGTATGCTATTAAGTAAGACTGACTTTTGACCTCTTTAATGAATGCCAGAGTCCAGTAAGCAATTTAAGCTATAGCTGAGAAATCAATCATGATGAGAATATAAGAGTTCTAGTGCCATATTGTCTGGCTTGAGGGGCCCCAGGTTAGAGGTCAGTTTGAGGAATACCAAACCTATGTAACTGATATTTCAAAAGTAATGATTGGTTGAGGCAAAGTGACCAATCTATTCCTTAACCAATTGGAGAGTAAGGGGGGGCTAGGCTAGGAGGGGGATAGAAACTGTATTTAAGTAAGAGCAGAAGCAGTTTACGTCAGAAGAAAGGAAGAAAACTGGAAGACAACAGGAGAGACAGCAGAAGAGAAGCAGCTGAGACAGAAGCCACATGACACAAAAAGAGCTAAGAGAGAGAAGAGAGCTAGAACTGATGTCCTGCTTTGTTTGCTGGCAAATAAAGAAGATTACTCTCTTATCCTGGTGTGTGCTGTCTGACTCCTGAAGCATCACAAATTCATGTATTAATTCCTGCAACACCACAATGAATATTTTTCATCAAGCACTGCCATTTCCTCCCCTCACCCTCCCCACTGACAGTTTGAACTTCGTGGGTGTGGCTTGGATCTCTTTCAGGGAGAGAAAACTAACAACTTATAGCAGCAGCTTCAGAGAGCATTTTCCATCTCACAGATAGGCTGCAGAGAATACCTTCTCCTGCTTTAGACTTAGCCTGGCCTCAGAATGACATCCTATAGTATATCTCCTATCAAACTGAGCTCTCTTTTTCATCAAGCACTGCCATTTCCTCCCCTCACCCTCCCCACTGACAGTTTGAACTTCGTGGGTGTGGCTTGGATCTCTTTCAGGGAGAGAAAACTAACAACTTATAGCAGCAGCTTCAGAGAGCATTTTCCATCTCACAGATAGGCTGCAGAGAATACCTTCTCCTGCTTTAGACTTAGCCTGGCCTCAGAATGACATCCTATAGTATATCTCCTATCAAACTGAGCTCTCTTTTTCATCAAGCACTGCCATTTCCTCCCCTCACCCTCCCCACTGACAGTTTGAACTTCGTGGGTGTGGCTTGGATCTCTTTCAGGGAGAGAAAACTAACAACTTATAGCAGCAGCTTCAGAGAGCATTTTCCATCTCACAGATAGGCTGCAGAGAATACCTTCTCCTGCTTTAGACTTAGCCTGGCCTCAGAATGACATCCTATAGTATATCTCCTATCAAACTGAGCTCTCTTTTTCATCAAGCACTGCCATTTCCTCCCCTCACCCTCCCCACTGACAGTTTGAACTTTGTGGGTGTGGCTTGGATCTCTTTCAGGGAGAGAAAACTAACAACTTATAGCAGCAGCTTCAGAGAGCATTTTCCATCTCACAGATAGGCTGCAGAGAATACCTTCTCCTGCTTTAGACTTAATCCTACCCACCCTACCCCTCTACCCACCCACCCCTAGAGTGAAATGTCTTATATAACCTCCCTATCAACCCACTCATTACTTTACCTCACCCATTTCTATTCTTCTATCACCTTCTCCCACTACTCCAACCAGAGTTACACCTAATCACACTGACCACCCTTCAACATCTTCTGTCCTTCTGTGACTGTTCTCTTGTGCTTGACTGCTTAAATATTTTAAATTTAAATGCTTTACTTTTTGTCTATTAGATTGTAAGCTCTTTGAGCAGGGACTGTCTTTCTTCTGTGTTTGTACAGCGCTGCGTACACTTTGTAGCGCTCTAGAAATGTTAAATAGTAGTAATATTCATGACTTCCTCTTACGAGCTCCCCTTATTTCAGTCTATTCACTGTATAAGAATTAAACCACAATCTGGTGCATGCAAATCTCTCATGAATATTCATTGTGGATATCCCGAAAACCTGACTGGCTGGAGTGCCTCTAGGATCAGGTTTGGGAACTACTGGTATAGCTGATTTTAAACTAGTTGGGAAAGCATGGCTCACGGAATACTTTCTATTGCTTCTGTGTGGTTATGTATGTGTATTTGACCTGGAGGGCAGTTTGAATGGACCAGTACCCAAGCATTCTGTTGATTTGGAAATAATAATACATTTTCGCATTTGGTGTCATTTTATCTGACCATTAGGTGTCTTAACAAATTTCAAAGGTTGGATTTTAAAGGTACTGTAGTCTGGTAAATAGAAAACAGAAACCATCAGCCTAAACAGTGCAAGAAATATATCCCAAAAACAAGTGGTACCCATATTATATATATATATATATATATAAAAAAAAAGTAAGAGATTCCAAAAAACTTTATTAAAAAATATGTAAACAGCTTTTTATTAATCAGCTCTTTATTAATCCAACAATATCCACAGTCTCTCCAGCAGGGTTGAGCCCCCAAGGAAAGATAGTGAGTAATCTCATACAGACATCTTAAAAGATCAACTCCAAACTGCCATAATTATTTACTCTTTGCTCCAAAAGGTTGGATTTTTACAGTTTAACCAATAGTAAACACACATAGTCACTAGGTGTCACGGTACATAGCAATCTTTAAAAAGCTACATAGTTCAGTCACTAACTTTCACAGTACAATCTAAAAAAAAAAAAAAAAAAAGTGAACCACAAAGCGGCACGTGGCAGCAGAGGGGTTTGAGGGTAGGTTGTGGGTTACTTGGTGGCTCTAGCATACCTAGGACGGGGCGGTGGGGGTGGTCTGCCCTGGGTGCCGGCAGGGAAGGGGTGAGCGGAGCAGGCACTCGCTGTCAGTTCTGCCGGTCCCCTGCCCTGGAACAGGAAGTTGACGTCTGAGAGGGCAGGGGACCAGCAGAGCCGACAATGCACACCTACTCCACACACCCTTTCTTGGAGGAGAGGTGTGTGCATGTGTTCCACCCCGGCTGCCATATAAATTAGGTACACTGCTGCTTGGTGGGGAAAGCATGTAAAGTAGGTCTTATATATGTGCACATAGAGATTTGAAAGAATTCTATATGTGTTGGCTCTGTGTGCATTTGTTAGGGGACAGTAGAGAGGAGGGGAGAGGCAATTTAAAAGAAGCAATTCCCTGTGTGTATTAGTTTCTGTAGTGCAGAACTACTCCCATAGAAATGCGTCAGCCCATTTATTTGGGGGAGGAGGGGTTGAGGGTTTCTCAGAGGGCAAGCAGACTTATTATTCTCGCAAGTGGGTTGATGTGATCCAACGTCTCCTGGTTTGGCAAATTTTACCAGAGGAAATATTTAGAGCTTTAAGGAGCATGAGCAGCGCACTTGTGCGAGTGCCTTCCCGGCCGCAGTGCAAACTTTCTTTTCGTCCGCTTGAGAGGAAGCTGGGTTTTTTTGTGTGTGTTTCTCTCACACGCTCGGTAGATCTGTTTTCGAGTGCCTTTTCAGTGTTTGGTTTTTTTTTTTACCTGCTTACTTTCCCTTTTTTTTCCGTGTTTTTCTGTGTAAAAAAAAATTTGGTTTCTTCCCTTATTTCTAGTTTTGGTCTGCCCTGCGTTTGTTTTTTTTATTTTCGACTAGGGCCGCATTTAGGCCTGCCTGGCGGGTTTCCTTGTTTTTTGTGCCTTTTTCCCCTTTTTAGGCACCATCGTTACTTTTGATTTCACCAAAGCCATTTTTCCTTCCATATCATCAAAGACTCCCAGTGGCTTCAAGTGCTGTACCCAGTGCAACTGGACCATCTTGGGAAAAGACACTCAATTGTGGTGTCTTGGGCCCAACTATAGCCCTGCCAGCTGTGTCCTGTGTCTTCGTATGAAGAAAAGGACTCAGCTTTCCTAAGAGGCTCAACGCGAAAACATATTTGGGTCCCGGTCCAGTTTTTTGACATCAGCATTGAGGTTGCAGGTGTCTGCTTTGAGTGCTGCACCGGCATCGGGAGTCACGGTAGGGATGGCTGCTGCGAGACCCTGAGACAAGGCCCCTGCTGCTCCCCAGCAAAAGCAAGGGACAAGCTTTTGACTGGCTCCAGCAGAGCAAAGCCATAGTCAAAGTATCTGTTCTGGATGATTTGCCGTTTGGGAGAGGTTAATGTTTTTTCAGCACAATCAGGTACATGCAGAGAAACTCTCCGCCCTTCTCAAGACCCATGCGGTCGAACCCATTCCACCAGGGGAAGAAGGGCAGGGATTCTATTCCAGGTACTTCCTTATGCAGAAAAAGACGGGGGGGGGGGGGGGGGGGGTGTCCAATCCTAGACCTAAGGGCCCTGAACAGATTCCTAGTCTGAGAAAAGTTCAGGATGCTTTCCCTGGGCACCCTTCTTCCCATGATTCAGGAAAACGATTGGCTATGCTCTCTGGACTTAAAGGACGCCTATACTCATATCTCGGTGCTCCCAACTCACAGGCAGTACCTTCGATTCCGCTTGGGAACTCAGCACTTTCAGTACTGTGTACTACCCTTCGGTCTAGCATTCCAAATTCCTCAGCCACAAAAAGTGCTGACGACGGATGCATCCTTCCTAGGGTGGGGAGCTCATGTAGATGGACTTCATAAGGAGTTTGGTCTTTTCAGGAAACAGGTCTTCAGATCAACCTCCTGGAATTACGAGCGATCTGGAATGCTCTAAAGGCTTTCAGAGACCAGCTGTCCAATCAAATTATACTAATTCAGACAGACAATCAGGTTGCAATGTACTACACCAACAAGCAGGAGGGCACCGGATCTCGCCCCCTCTGTGTCAGGAAGCCGTCCAGATGTGGCTTTGGGCTCGCCGTCACAGCATGTTTCTCCAAGCCACTTATCTGGCAGGCGTAAACAGTCTGGCCGATAGGTTGAGCAGGATCATGCAACCTCGCAAGTGGTCACTGAACATGGACGTTGTCCGCAAGATCTTCCGAGAGTGGGGCACCCCCTCGGTGGATCTTTTTGCCACTCAGACCAATCATAAGGTCCCTCAATTCTGTTCCAGGCTTTAGGCCCACGACAGACTAGCGTCAGATGCCTTTCTTCTACATTGGGGGACAGGCCTTCTGTATGCATATCTTCCGCTCCCACCCACCCCCCTCACTCTCTCCTCAATCTCTGGCTGACTACTTCCGCGACAAGGTGCAGAAGATCAACCTTGAATTCACTACCAAGCCACTTTCTCCTCTTCACCCTTTAACCCACTCCCTCAACCAACCAACCCATGCCTCCTTCTTGTCTTTTCCTGATATCACCGAAGAGGAAACCGTCCACCTTCTTTCCTCCTCGAAATGCACCACCTGTTCCTCTGATCCCATCCCCACCAACTTACTAAACACCATCTCTCCTACTGTCACGCCCCCCCATCTGTCATATCCTCAACCTCTCTCTCTCCACTGCAACTGTCCCCGACACCTTCAAGCATGCTGTAGTCACACCACTCCTCAAAAAAACCATCACTAGACGCTACCTGTCCTTCCAACTACCGCCCCATCTCCCTCCTACCCTTCCTCTCCAAGATACTTGAACGCTCGCCGTTCACAGCCGCTGCCTTGACTTTCTCTCCTCTCATGCCATTCTCGATCCGCATCAATCCGGTTTTCGCCCCTTACACTCGACAGAAACGGCACTCACTAAAGTCTGTAGACTCGCAATTGGACAGATCATCGCCAAGCCCTGGCCCAGGATCAGGAAGGAAGGGAGGACTAGCTCATTTTTGCTCCACTTTACAAATAGTAGACCCGTGGCGTCTACTAAATCCTACTGCCAGAGATTACACACATCAATCGAAGGCCCACCAAACATGGTCACGCATAGATTATATATTGATATCTACCACTTGGTTTCATAAAATCCACCAAGCTATCATAGGCCCTTTAGCTGTATCTGACCATACTCCAATATGGATAGATTTGACAATGGGGGAGAGAGCTAGGGAGTCTCATATATGGAGATTCCCCTCTTATTTAAAACAAGATAAAAAGTTTCTAGAACATCTACAATTGAGTTGGAAGAACTATGAGGAAACAAATTTAAGCTCCTGTTCATCTGCAACACTCTTTTGGGAAGCTTCCAAGGCAGTGATGCGAGGAGAGGTGATAGCATTTATGAGTGCTAGAACTAAACGTTTAGCGAATGCTATTATTAATCTAGAAAAGGAATACCGAAAAACAAAACAGACATTTATAGTAAATCCAACACCCTTAAATAGAGAACAGATGATTGCTTCTCTAGTGGCATTAAACGCGTATATTCATGAAAAAACTAAATCTAGACTAATCTTTAGAAAACATAACTACCAACGTTTTGGAAACAAATCCGGGAAATTATTAGCACACTTGGCACGTTCTGAAAATCATCAGAAATGTATCCCTATGATAAATACAGAAAGTGGACGCCCTACTTCAAATCCAATAGAAATGGTACAAATTTTTCACTCATATTTTAAAAAGATGTATACAAGGCCACAAAATGAACATGGACCGGTTTTAACTGATTATCTTGAAGATGCAGGTCTACCATTGCTGTCTTCGGCAGCCCAATTACACTTGTCACAACCGATCCAAGCCGCAGAAATTCAAAAAGTAATTAGATCCCTGCCAGGAGGTTCATCCCCGGGTTTAGACGGGTTTTCCCATGAGTACTATAAAATGCTGGAGACACAACTGTGCGGCCCATTACTGGATTATTATGATACAGTGGTGGATAGGGGTTTTTTCAACTCATCAGAAAATGAAGCGTTAATCACTTTAATACCAAAACCTGGTAAACCTCGTGATAGGGTTGAATCCTATAGACCCATATCCCTACTAAATGTTGACTTAAAAATTTTGGCCAGGATTCTAGCTGACCGACTAGCTATTCACATACCTCAAATAGTGGGAGTACATCAAGTAGGATTTGTACAAGGACGTCATTCTGTTCTAAATGTGAGGAAAATACTTTTATCTATAGCCCATTGTAAATCAAACAAACAACACTTAGCATTGGTCAGTCTAGATGCAGAGAAGGCATTTGATAAGGTTCAATGGGATTATTTATTCCAGGTTCTTACACATATAGGTATGGGAGGTTGGTTTCTACAGGCTATCAAATCTCTATATCATAATCCAACTGCTAGTATTTTGGTAAATGGACATAAATCACACCCATTCGAGGTATCCCAGGGAACGAGACAAGGATGCCCATTGTCCCCATTATTATTCTTGCTTTATCTAGAACCCTTATTGCGAACCATTCAGCAAGATACGGATATCTTTGGGGTTGAGTTGCCGGAACAACCAGTGAAGATACTGGCGTTTGCAGATGACATTTTTCTTACGCTCACTCGACCAGATAGTTCTATACCAAGATTGTTGTCAGCGCTAGATGAATTTGCCTTTTACTCAGGATTCTCCCTAAATTATCAAAAATCATTGGTCTTACCAATCCAATCTGAAATAAAAGATAATTGGATTGGCCCTTTCCCGTTAAAGTGGGAATCTACAGTAGTAAAATATCTAGGGATATATATCACGGCGGATCTATCACGATTATACCAATACAATATAGAGGCCCACAAAATCAAAATGGAAGAAAAAATGAAGGGCTGGCAAGGGTTACCCATTTCATTGCTGGGTCGAGTGGCGCTATACAATATGATTTTATTTCCAAAATGGATTTATATGTTTCAAACGCTGCCGCTCATGCTGAGTTACAAAGATGAGAAATGGTTGGGTAGGCAATTAACCAAATTTCTTTGGCAAGGGAAAAGAGCACGTATATCACTCACGAGAGCTATGTTGCCACGTGCCAAGGGAGGACTGGGGCTGTTGAATTTGCGCCTTTTTTCAATAGCTGGTAGTGCTCGTCACCTCTCTGACTGGTTCAGATCAACTCAATTTTTTACCTGTACCAGGTCAGAAATATCCCTTCTGAGACCACAACACTTTGCCCGCTGGCTTCACTCCACGACAAAGGGAGCAGATCTCTCGAGACACTTAAATATAATTTTTCGGCCTATGCGTAGAGCGTGGAAGCTGATGTGTAGAATACATGCTATAAATCCTAAGATGACCCCATTATTGCCAATTCAAGGGAATAGTGATTTCCCCGTGGGAGATACATCACGAGTATTTCAAATGTGGGCCTCAAAGGGGATACGATATCTCTTTCATGTGATAACAGAGCAGGGAACTATTAAGCCATTTCAAAGTTTATGTGAGGAATTTGGTCTAGCCCAGAGTGATATATTTGCATATTACCAAATCCGCCATTATGTGCAGTCATTGGATAGTACGATGCTCACTTCAGAAGTGTGGGAAAGACTTAAGAATATGTTGGACTTAGAAGCTCAACTTCGCACACCATTAAAATACTTTCATGGCATGTTGAGAGATAGAATTGAAAAATATGACTATTCGAAAGAAACACAGAAATGGAATCAAGAGTTAGTCTTAAACATGAGACCAGAACAGATAGAATCTTGTTTAATGTCAATTTATCATTTAACAGACAATGCCAGTTGGTGGGAGTTACATTACAAGTTTGTATTACGATTACACATTTCACCACAAAGAGCATATTGGGCTACTCTACGAGAAAATAACAACTGCCCAAGATGTACAGAGGAGCAAGCCCATCTGGGTCATATGTTTTGGACCTGCAGGAGAATCAGGCTATTCTGGGTAGCTCTCGCAACACATGTTTCTAATTTTTGGAAAACTATGTGGCGCCCAACACCAGATCAATTGTTTGATATCTTCCACATACTGAGCCCCATACCACGGGGCATGAAAATCTTCCTGAAAAAAGCTATGCTGATGGCAAGGAAGGTAATATTGCAGCTGTGGTTAGATCCGGCTGGACCCACGATTGCGCACTGGCGCTCATCAATGATTCAATTTTGTACTTTGGAACGATCAGGAATATCAGATCTAGCCTCAAAAAAAGGAGATAAATTTTGTACCATTTGGGCGCCCTTTTGGGACACATTGACTTCATCAGCACGAAGCAAGATTTTGAATTTATAAACTGGACTGAATACAAAGAGATGGATATGCAATAGCAGGAATAGATAACTGTTCGGAGGGAGGGGGGAATGGGAGGGGGGAGGGTGGAAGAGGGAGAAAACACAGTAACTTTTTTGTTGGTTTATTTCATGATGAAAAAATTGTTGAACAAGGTTTTCAAATTTGTAAAATTAATCTGACTGCAAATAAAGAGAATTATAAAAAAAAAAAAAAAAAGAAGCTTAAATCAATGGATAGCCAGCCTAAATAGAAATCTAATTTTCCAGCCCTATTTCCTTTTTTTTTAAATGTAAATGGTTAAAACCAGAAATTCTGCACAAGTAGTTAGATTGGGGTGACTTTAAAATTTCTGCCTTGCAGTCTTTAATGTGGCCTAATATCTAATCTATAGACCTCTTTGATTTTGTATTAGAATGAAAAAGAATTGTGAAAAACGATTGTGTATAGCTGGGGTTAGTGGAATTATAAAGGCAGATGCCCACTGCATGCTCTTCTGTCAATCTGTGGGGTGGTGGTTTAATAACCACAGCTACAGAATTAGAATTTTCTCTACTTCCTTCTCTGAGGTGATGGCAGCTGGGGGAGGGGAGCTTTTAAATCCGTTTGTGTTGTGTTTGGGATCAGAGAAGTTGTTAATCACAATGATGAAAATTATATCAATATAAGAACCTATCCCCAACAGAATTTACTGGAAGGGATTATGGTGTATCCGGTAGTCGTTGCAGACAAAGCTTTAAACTCTATTTTGGTTCTTTAAACACATTTCTGCTTAGAGGCATGCTCCAGGGTGTTAAAGGCAGAAAATGTTCATCTGTATAATATTTATAGCTGCACAATGTGGAATACATTCGTCCACTTGTAAAAATGAAAAGTAAAAAGAAAGTTTGTTAAAAATTTTAAAGAAAAATGTACATTTTAGCATTTTACTTTTGATAAAAGTATAGCGCAAGAACTAGTGAAAAAACCTGAACACTAAGTGGAATCAATTTGTGAAAATGTTTCTTAATGCAGTACATAAAGAAAAAAAAAGTAATGTATTTTAATAAAACTGCTACCGAAGGAGGCTTTAGAAGCTGCCTTGACAATGATGGACAAAAGTCCCAGGCAGGAGCTGTCCTGACTGTTGGGTCCAGTATCTTGGTTCTGATGTCGTCAGTCTCCTTAGAGTGCTACTGGGCTTGTCTTTAATACCAGCAGGTATGTCTGTATCCGTTGAGGACTAGGAATTGTATATCTGCTAAGATTCAGCAATTGGTTTTTCTAGTACAGGTCTGGAAAGTATCTGTGATAGTACAGCTGGTTTTTGATAAGTGTATCTGCCCTTCCCCTCCTCCCCAAGTGTGAGGAATGGTAATAAGGGCAGTAGTAAAGACTAATGTGCAGAATCAGGACATAGTTTCTGCCCTCCTCTTCAGAAGTTTAATTCACAGGGGGTGGGGGTGAAATTGCATACTATTTATGTACCACAAACCCAGAAGGCGAACAAGCTATGTTCTGCCACGAAGTGATAGTGATAAATATTATAGAAAATCCCCAAAGGAGAGACAATATAGTTTCAAAGTCCGTCAATCCTAAAACAAGAATGAAGTGATAGCGAGCAGCAAATCCTATAAGACGCTGCCTGATCATATCAAACATTCTTGAGCTTCTGTTCCGCCTCCAATCTGCTGGGTTGTTTTTTTTGGTTTTTTTTAACTGGAGAGCTGGAAATTAAAGCAGCAGTATATGGGCAATTCAAAGGTCTCATCCTTGATGAAGCGCTCACTGTTCACCACTGGAGAAGCTATTTTATAGAGTTTTATTCCAAAAGTTACTTTTATCACCAAATGCATTAGCTTAACTCTTCTTTGGCACTGATCTTATAAAAGGTCACTACCTTTCAGAGCCTTTTCTTCATTGTGAAGCTGTCGGGAAGGTTGTAGATGCTAACTATAAAAAGGAAGGATCACAGAATAGCAGAGGACTGAGAAAATCACAAATGTTTTCATGTGCAGGAAAGAAGCTAGACAGCTATGTTTTGATGTTAAGTGAGCAAAACATCTGATTCAAGATTAGATTTTAGTGTAGACTTTCTCTTGTCCTGCAAAAATATAGCATTTTGAGGGGTCCTTTTACTAATGTGTGGTAACTTAATTAATGTGCATTAAGTTCCATGCAGCCCATAGGTACACAGTGGGCTGTGTGGCATTTAAGAGAGCTTGCTATAGACAAAGCATGGCAGCGAGCAAGTCTACTAGCCAACAGCCAAAAGAAAACAAACTGCTCGTTAACATAAATGGCAAAAGAAATCCAGGGCCTTGGGTAGTCAATGGGAAAGAAAAAAGAAAACCGAACTGGTGTGCACAGAAGAAATGAATAGGATTAACTGCTGTTAGCCAGTGCCAGATACTCTGTATCATGACTAATTGAGGCTAGCAGTTCGTTACATCAGGTACCCCACTGGCGTTATCAAGCATTTAGATATCTGTCCCTCTGCAAATTTGAACTTTGGCCTCTCAAATAGGGTTTGGTTTTCATGGGCTCCTGGGTACACTAAACTGTTGCATACTTCTGCTGTACAAAGCATCTATGTATGAAAAAAAAAATTGGGAGGGGGTAGCGGGGGTCTCTGCGTTCACACATGGTCACAGACAGAAGGGAAATACAGATATTAAATCCAAGCCCTAATCTTCATTTGCACAGCATACTGCATTGAAAAAAAGAACAGTTTTTTTTAGGTAATGTTTTTTTCATAAAACAGAAAAAATGCAAAAAAAATCCTTTTAATAAATAGGAATTAGCTGGAGAAAATCATTGTTTTAGTTAATGACTTCTTTGTAGGTTGCTTTACCTTTTTCTTTCTTTCTTTTTTTTTTTAAACTTGTGTCTTTCTTGACTCTTCTTCCTGCTTTATGATGTAACCATATTAAATTTGTAACATATAGAGGAAATTTTAAAAAGACCGGAGTGGGCTCTATTGAGGTTGTGATGAATACACTTGTTGCATTTAGTGTTTGGAATAGTTCTAAAAAACTAGATTTCAGTTTCTGAGAACAATAAAAATGTTGATTAATAAGTGGTTTGTCTTTTCTTTCCCTTACTGTGCATTGCACCATAGAAGAGCACCCTGCTTCACTAAAGAGCTAAACCACCAACTAGGGATGTGTATTTGGTGCATTTGAGCACCTAAAAAAAATTGAAATCCATGCTATTTAGAAGTTGCCTCTTTATTTTATGTATTAGGACTGCCTTTTTGAAAGAATTCATTCAAGGCAGTGTACGGTAAGAATATGTCAAACATAAGTAATAGACAATTAACAGCAGTAAAATATTCAAATAATATTCAAAGCCTAGCTTGCCGTGTGCCAATTTTGCACTACTACTGGGCTACCGTAGGATCCCAGTGTGCACCATTATTTGAGTGTCGGAGGTGTGCCTGGTGGTAGGCAGTACCACATGCTGTTCGACTACTACAGGAGCCCTTACCACCTCTTAAATAGGAGGCAGCAAGGGCGCCCCCTAGGAAATGGCTGCACAGCTAGCAGTTAACTTACTCCATAGCCATTTCCTTTATATGGAAAAAAAAACAAACTTTTACCTGCTGCAGTAAAACCCTTTTCCTGCAGCTTAGTAAAAGGGTCCCAATTTGCATAATGTGTGTGTGAGATTACAAAACCTGTGGCTTCTCAGCTGTGTAGTCCTTTGGACTATAGATTGGATGTGTTCCAAGGACGGGGTTGAAATCCACTGTTTTAAACCAATCAGCTAGGTTTTCAGGAGAGCCACAGTGAAGAGCCATATGGGGACTACATGTACTGCATGTAGCCTAGCTGGATATGTTCCAAGAACTGGGCTGAAGAACCCTGATTGCTTTGGAGAGACATTCACATTATAGATAGCACTTGAAATAGGCCTAGTCTGTTAAGAACATGAGTTGGTTGAATTTATGCAAATCACATAAACCAGATTTAATGAAAAGAAGGTCCTCAGAAATCCACAAACTAAACAGAAGTCTTAAAACTTTCCAAAATATTCCATACAGATACAGAAAAAAAAATAGTGAACCCAAACAGGTCACAGAGATCCCCAACGATATTCTGGGGAGAAAGTGGATTGGTCTAGCAGAACTTGAAAGGAAATTGAAAGAGCAAATTTCTCCTTTTCATCCAGCTAGACCAGTGGGATGTACCAAAGCTCGTACAACCAGGTGGGAGGGAGACCACACTCCCTACCAAAGGCACTGTCAGCCTTGGCCCATAAATCCAACTTGTACTTCATGAAGAAATGCAGAGAGGACCATGGCGCCACTCTGCCGATATCCTCTAGAGCTACTTCTCTCATTTCTGTCCAGGAGGTAGCCTGGGCCCTTGTACGAGTGGGCCACAGGACCAGCTCTGGAACTTGCTGCTGGATGATGTGGTAACAGCAGTCAGCATAACTGGGTTTTAAAAAGGTTTGGGTAAATTCCTGGAGGAAAAGTCCAGAGTCTGTTATTGAGATGAACATGAGGAAGCCACTGCTTGCCCTGGGACTGGTAACATGGAATGTTGCTTTTAATTGGGTTTATGACAGGTATTTGTGATCTGGATTGGCCACGGTTGGAAGCAGGATAGTGGGTTAGATGAACCATTGATCTGGTCCAGTATGGCTATTATGTTTTTATAAGTCTAGAGCCACAAAGAATGGACCCCAGAGCCTCCCACTCCTTAAGCTCAATGGAGCCGAAAAGTTCTAGTAGGTTTCTGAAAGCCCACCAGAATAGGATGCTCTTCCGGTTACTGAGTGGAGGATATGGACAAGTAGAGCACCTCAGCCACTTGGTCAATAAAGGCCAAGAACGTTTCACTCCTGAATAAATGCATTATGGGAGACACTTATTCTCTATAGACAGTTCCCCTGCCTTTAGTGAGTCTGAATGATGGGTCCTGTGTGTGCTCTGCTGAGGGGGGATAGTACAGGAAGGTCACGAGTCCCCACTGGCCCCCTGAACTGTTTGTGGGGTGGGAGCTGGACCCAGCAAAAAAGGCAGGAAAGGAGATCTCCCTGAGATGCTACCTGACATATGGGGCCCCTTCCAGGCTGAACGCTTTGGAGATCCCATCAAGAACAAGCCACTTTCACATTCAACTTTCATTCATTTTTCCTCCTTTTCAAATCTGTCTTGTTTCCATCCCTTCCCCCTCCATTCATGGGCACCATGAGTGGAGGAGTGGCCTAGTGGTTAGGGTGGTGGACTTTGGTCCTGAGGAATTGAGTTCAATTCCCAGCACAGGCAGCTCCTTGTGACTCTGGGCAAGTCACTTAATACTCCATGGCCTGCCGCATTGAGCCTGCCATGAATGGGAAAGCGCGGGGTACAAATGTAACAAAAATCTCCTGTGTTCTCTCCCCTTCCCTTCCATCTGCACAGTCTCCTCCTGTCTCTCTTCTCTCCCCTTTCCTTCCCCTCCATGGGCACAATCTCCTCCTGTCCCTCCCCTCCATGGACACAGCCTCCTCCTGTCTGTCTTCTTTCACTGAGGGACCCACTTCACCATAGTCAGGTACCCTGTAACCGGCCACAAAATCTATGGAAATACAGCACTGGGGGACTTGGAGACCATGGGTCAATTTTATCAGGCAATTAAAAAGGTACAGGTATTCAGTATCCCCTTAAAAAATACCTGAGGTAAACTTGAAAATAGCCAAATTAAATTACATCAATGATATTTTGTGATTGGGATTTAGCTCATTCCTTTTCAGTAGTATCATGGGATGAGTTAGTGTTAGTACTGTACACACATGAATATTCTGTTCTGTTTTAATAACAGAAATATGATACTTAGTGTCAGCGCAATACAATGAAACACCTTAAAAGGCAGCAGATAGGATGGGTCATGCATTTGGAACATAATGGAGAAGCAAGATGGGGGTAATACAAAGGAATTGAAATAAGTTAGTGTTTAGATCAGGGGTTCTCAACCCACAATGAATAGGTTTGCACACACTGGAGGTACTTCATATAAATCTATCTCATACTCATTGTGGGTATTCAGAAAACCTGGCTGGCTAGATGTGTCCCGAAGACTGGGTTGAGAACCACTAGAGTAGATTGAGAATAACATATATGCAAGGCTTTTTTTGAGGGGGTACTGAGTACCGGCACCTTTTCCATTGTCTGCTAAAATTGACCCATGGTCCCCAAGTTTTAATGAAAGAGCTCAGGCCCTACACACCAATTCTGCCTTGTCATAGATTCTGTGACTGGTTGCAAGGGGTGGGTGGGTCCCTCAGTAATCACCCCACCCCTGAAAGGTGGCCTGTTATTTGAGTACTGGCACCTTTTTCGCTAGAAATGAATGCACTGGGTATATGTGACTGGTCTCGGCAGGGCTTTTTTCAAGGTCCATCAAGCCCAGCATCCTGTTTCCAACAGTGGCCAATCCAGGTCACAAATACCTGGCAAGATCCCCCAAAACTACAAAACATTTTATGCAGCTTACCCCAGAAATAGTGGATTTTCCCCAATAATAATGGTCTAGGGACTTTTCCTTTAGGAAGCCGTCAAAACCTTTTTTAAACTCCACTAAGCTAACCGCCATGACCACATTCTCTGGCAACATTTTCTCCGATTCGTTTTAAATTTAATACTTTGTAGCTTCATCGTATGCCTCCTAGCCCTACTGTCTGCTAAAACTGACCCATGGTCTGCAAGTTTTAATGAAAGAACTCAGGCTCTACACAGCAATTCTGCCTTGTCATAGATTCTGTGACTGGTTGCAGAGGGCCTGGCTATTGTGGGGTGCATCCCTCTGTGATCACCTTAACCCTAAAAGGTGGCCTGGCATTTGAGTACCGGCACCTGTTTTGCTAGAAAAAAAATGCACTGGATCTCGGAAGGTGTATGGTAGCTAGTCCAGTGTGAGTAGAGCCAGGCTTTCACCTGCTTCCTGAAGTATGTAAATCTATCTCATGCTTATTCATTGTGGTTAGCCTGAAAACCTGAGTAGCTGGTTTGGGAATCACTGGTGTAGAAAAGATTAACTTTTTATTTTTTTAAAGGTGCTGTAGCTGATTTCCTCTGCTTGAAGGTCAGAGAAAGGATGACTCTGACTTAAGCCAGGTCTCTTTCCCCTCTTCATCAGTCTGCCCCCAATCTATCTCCAGAGGCTGTAAATGCTACAGTAGCCCCTGCCCTTTCCAGCAAGAGAATCCAGAGCATTGAATAAAGGACGTAGCCAGACGTTGATTTGAGGAGGGTCCTGGGGTGAACTGAGGGGCCAAGCATTTCCTCTCAGACCCCCCTCTTGCCATTGCTGTGTATTTGTACATATTAGATGGCTCTGGGTGTGTGCATGTATGTGTCAGAGGATTCTGTATTTGCATGTCTGTGTCATAGGCTTTGAAGATAAGACTAGCCATACTGGATCAGACCAATGGTCCATCTAGCCCAGTATCTTGCTTCCAGCAGTGTACTTGGCAGAATCCCAAAATGTATCTGTGCGTACATCGGTGGTGTGCTGGAGCGGGCTCTCACGGGCTCGTGAGAGCCGTTTGTTAAGTTTTTAAGAATTTTGGGAGCAGGTTGTTAAAGTAGGCCTCCCCATGGCTACTTTAACAACTGACTCCCAAAATGTGGGCTTGGGCCCCCTCATGAATTCTCTCTTATTTTGCTGGCAGTGAGGCTGGCCCCACCAACCAAGTAAATAGACTGCTGCTGCTCCCTGCTCCTGACTCTGATCAGGCTGAGACTTTTCATGCAAGCACAAGAAGGTTCCATCATGCTGCTCAGAGCAAGAAACAAGCAGCAGAGAATGGTGGCAGTCCATTTATTGGCTGGTGGGGCTCGGCAAAGGTATGCCTAGCGTGCCCACACAAGGGAGGGGAGAGAGAGGCATGTATTCCCCCCTCCCCCCAAATTTCAGGGCTGGCTATGCCCGGAGAGAGAGCCCGTTGTTAAAAATTTACCAGCACACCCCTGGCATACATGTATGGGGAGGGGGGCGAGGTGTGCCTGGCTTTGGGGTATAGACTTCTCTGTCCCTTGCATTCCCTTGTTCTCATGCAGCTACTCCCGTTCCTGCCCACCCTCTCTCCTGGACTCTCCTTCTCATTCACCTGCTACCCAACCTTGCATACTTTCTCCATTCCTTGCCACTGTCCTTTCCCTCCCGTCTTCCCTCACTCTTTTCTTGGCTCCTCCCTAACTTTGTCACTTCCCTTCTGCCTCACTCCTTTTCTCTAACCACATCCCTTTCCTAATGGTCTGTCCTTTACCTCTCCTCATTCCCTTATGCTCCACCCCTCTTCTCCTTTCCTCCTCTAACCACGCCCCTTCTTTCCCAGTGCTCCTCCGCGCTCTCTGTTAGTTGGACTCAGGGATCCTGCCCACTCTTTACCACTGCTGCAGCTCATTTCCTGCTACTAGGACCAAGGGACTCCCACTGGCTCTTTACACCCCTGCTCTGTCAGGAGGAGGAGTAAAACCTAAGACAAACAGAATGATGCATATGGTTGGACAGACAATTAGAGGGATCTACCCCAATAGTACAATTGCTTAAGTGAAAAGTGCCTAAAGGGGGCAGACTCAAGAAGAATGTCAGGAAGTATTTTTTCACGGAGATGGTGGTGGATGCTTGGAATGCCCTCCTGCGGGAGGTGGTGGAGATGAAAATGGTAACGGAATTCAAACATGCGTGGGATAAACATAAAGGAATCCTGTGCAGAAGAAAGGGATCCTCAGGAGCTTAGCCTAGAATGTGTGGCAGAGCTGGTGGTTGGGCGGTGGGGATAGTGCTGGGCAGACTTATACGGTCTGTGCCAGAGCCGGTGGTGGGAGGCGGGGTTGGTGGTTGGGAGGCGGGGATAGGGCTGGTCTGTGCCCTGAAGAGGACAGTACAAATAAAAAAGTAGCACACATGAATTTATCTTTTTGGGCAGACTGGATGGACCGTGCAGGTCTTTTTCTGCCGTCATCTACTATGTTACTATGATTAAACATCTTTTGGCTCTCCTGCAGCAGAGAGGATGCTTCCCTTCTTCAGGGAGGTTTGGCATGTCATCATATTAGATAGATGGATACTCAGAATTGTACAGCAGGGATACCGAATACATTTTTTTCTCCCTCCACCAACCGAGCTCTAACAGCTGCTGCTGCAAGTAATCCTTGCTAGCTAGCATCTCACTGTCTTGGCATCTGACTCTGAGCTGCAATCTCTCCCATAAGCATGCACAGTGAAGAGATGCTGACTTCCTAAAGGGTCCCATGAAGTTGGCTCTGACTCATCCTGGATCACAGGGCTCGAAATGGGTTCATAAAATAGGAGAAATGGAGCACTCTGGTGATCACATTACCACTTCTCTGCCAGAAACAGTGTTTGACATCTTTGGATCAAAGAGAAGCCTATACCCACCCACCTGCTCATCCACTCCTATCACTGGAGATTCCTAAGCTTCACCTTCCTAGATGAGCATTACCCACATCATAATCCGCCCTTTGTCTCTTGTCAGCACTCAGTCTTCACAAAATGCCCGGCAGTTGCAGAGGCCAAAATTTGCAGGATGGAATTCTTTCTCTTCCCTTACCTCGACAGTTGGCTAACATTGGTTTGATCACCACAAGATGCTCAACCATCTCTGCAAGCCACAATGTAAACACTCCATGCTGTGGGATTTTTCATAGACACATATACTGTGTGAAGGAACGATACTGATTCCTTCACACAGTATAAATTCCATAGGAACAGGCCTTGCAATTGGTTAAACACAAGAAAGGCCATGTGCAGGAGGGCACTAAGAAGGGATCTCATAGACTCATCTACCAGAGATGGCAATACGAAAGAGGTCGACCAAAAAGAGGGTCCTGAATAAGAAAAGATCTTGCGGGGCACACTGTGGCTGGCAGCTGAAATGAGTCAATGGAATGGTTGTCATTACTGGGTAGATTCCACAACTGGCAAAACTGGGAATCAAACTTCTTGTTAATGTTTTCTCTAAGACCACTTTAAGGTCAAACAAGTTGTGCAGTATAGAGAATGGACTTCTAACTTGGCTCATGTTCTACAATGTTTCCAGGGTTTATCCCTCATTTGGAATGTTGTTTTTCAGGATGGAGGGTGAGGGTAAGCAGCTCTTCCTAATGCTAGCTCACCTTGATGGGGTGGGGTCCAGCAGTCTGCATCTCATCAGATGTCTTATCCCATCAGCTAAGATACTTCATAGCCCTATGTAACAATTGCTTTGTGTTGTTTAATGCCTAGACACAACATGCATAAACTGAACTTTCTGAGACTTGGTGAAATCCATCTAGGCCATAACATCTCCTGTCTGGGTCCTTCAGGGACACTTCCTGTAGTTAGCTGGAATTTATAGAAAGAGGGCAGAAAAAATGTGCAACTGTCGATGTGGTAGAGGCAAGCGGAGGAGGAGGAGTGGAAGGATCAAACGGAGAAAGAGGAGCAGAAAGTGCAGGACCTGCTACAAACTCCGCGTGGGCTACAGATACAAGTACAAGAGCCCATACCGTCCCTATCGTCACATCAGAGGGAAAAGAAAGTCACGCAGATCAGGTGAGGACAGAGCCATGTTCTTAGCAGGGATGGAAACATGAGCCAGATGCTAATTCCAGCAAGATTATGGGAAGAGGTGAGAGTAGAATGGGGTGTGAACATAAGAACATAAGAATAGCCCTACTGAGTCAGACCAATGGCCCATCTAGCCCCGTATCCTGTTTCTAACAGTGGCCAAGTCCCTGGAAAAAAATAGAGCAACCATCTCATCTCTGGTCAATAGGTCAATCCAGTTCTGAGTAGGCCTCACTGCAAGAATGGATTCCCCATAAAACAATCAGAACTATAGAGAAATGCATGGAGTAGGGCAACAGAACTAAAGTTGACCTGGGGTGTAAAGTAAATGATCAGTCTTGAGAACTCTGGAGTCATGAAGTACTTTTTTTTCCCTTTGTGCATCTCTACAGGGCGAGGCTGAGAAATGTACTGAGCACCTGCACTAACTCCTTCTCTTCAGTCACTCTTTCTTTTGTGATGAAACCCCATCACTTGCCTCTACACTTCTTATCCAGCTTCGCTGAATTTCCATCAGATTCTTATCAGGAAGGATCCTCAGCTACCATCTCTCGCAGGAACTCAGAATAAAGCACATTTCGTCCCTATTGTGTGTATGTCTTATTTCCAAATGCTGCTGGGAACAGCAAGGTTCTTGACAGTCCACGTGACTCAACAGAGTGGTTTGCTCAAAGGGTAGATGGTTCCAAGTTTAGGATGCACAGGGTTCTTATCCAGGCCCTTCTTTCCCTGAAGCAACTATCACTGTGTCTCCAACACAAAGCGTCAATTTGTGGAGTGTGCCAAGCCTGAAGCAATGCCATGTAAGTGTTGCCAGTATGGTAACAATACATTTTATGCTGCTTATCCTAGAAATAAGCAGTGGATGTTTCCCAAGTCCATCTTAATAATGGCTTATGGACTTTCCTTTGAGGAAGCCAGCCAAACCTTTTATAAACCCCGCTAAGTTAACTGCTTTTACCACATTCTCTGGCAATGAATTCTTGAGTTTAACTACATGTTGAGTGAAAAAATATTTTCTCCAATTTGCAAATACAAGAGCCTGAAAGGGACAATGGAGTGGGGTGGGGTGCAGGGCAGAGTTTTATCCAGCAACTTCCCTGGGTGATGAATGTGTACAGAACCTGATGATCTCTTGCTGGTTTTACAAACTTAACAGAAATAAAAATTGAAGACACCTTAGAAAAAGGGGAAAACAAACAGGAGAAATCATACCTTCTATACTAACCAACCTAACACCTTCCTTCACACTTCTTACTTAATCTTTGGACATTATCTACTGTATCTGATATCCTGGAATGACTATGTCATAACAAAACTGTGTAAGCCACATTGAGCCTGCAAATAAGTGGGAAAATGTGGGATACAAATGCAATAAATAATAATATGAATGAAGGAACCTGTGTTTCAGGAGTTCATAGGCTTAGTGTTCCTTGATGTACGATCTTATAAGTGGGGGGAGAGACTGAGTAGATTGTTTGGAACTATTATATGTGAATGTGTAGTGGAATGATTTGGGAGTGAATTGATTTTAGCATAGTAGAGTATTGTGCAGGTGATTGGGGTGAACTGTATTATGCAGACAAAATGTATAATAAAAATTATGTTGGGAGGGAGGGGAAGGTTAGAATGGAATGGTGTTTTTCAATTAAACTCAATGATTTGAAATGGCTGTCGTTTTAGTTGGTTATAATTATTTTGACACTTGGGATACTGGGAGACTCTTGCAGTAAGTTAAAGATGGTCAGGATGTTCTTGGCTTCAGTTTGCTCACAATGTACATGGTTAAGCGTAATGTTGGGATTTGGGGTTGGGGGAAGATTAGGGCAAAAAAAGAAAAATGGAATTGCCAGAGTTAGCTCCTGTTCATACTGCGCTATGGTTGATATGTAAAAGGAACAAGTTTTCTCAGTCAACTGTTTATGTGGTGGTGATTTGGCAATAAAGACGTAGTGATTAACCGTATATAAAATATTTGAAATCTGAAGAAATGCTCTCTAAGCAAGCTGAAACAGTCCACTGTTTTGTACACCAGGGGAATCAGAAACTGGTTTAAGAGCGGAAAGCGAGAAAATCTATGCCACAATCTTCTGTTACTACAGTAGAACAACTTAGCTTCTTTTCTTTCTACATTAAAGAAATTCAAATAATAGTACGTTGGTGGAATTCCCACAGTTCTCCAGTCTCTTATGTCTGCAGTTAAAAGGGTTGCACAGCACTGGGATGCTGAACTGGTCCCAGAAACATCACTGCTTTTGACAGATGAGTCTTGGATCTGTTTTGTGTGCCGTGCTGTGTATGTCTAGTAGCGTTATAGAACTAAAAAGCAGTATTTGTGGTAGCCGGGGCACTGAGTGTGCTTGGGTTCCTCTTCCCTATGTCCTGGATACCTTGTAGCTTGTAGAACCTTTTGCTATGCGAATGTACTCATCTAACGAGAATGGCATCCCTGCAACATGCAAGTGTCCCGTGAACCCAAGCCTGTGATTAGAATCTTGTGCTGAAAATGCATCTCTTAACCCCTCATTCTATAAACTCGGGTGCCCAACTTGACACGTAGCGTGCAAAGTTGTCAGCTGTGAGCGTAATGCAAGTGAATAAATACATGGCTATAATTGGTACTTATTAGCAATCGCGCATATAACCGCCCTTGGTATTCTACAAAATGTGTTTCCTTGAAAGGGGGCGTGAACCTGGGAGGGGCACGGACAGGTCAGGGGCGTGTCTGGAACTTACACGCATCATCTTATAGAATACTTGCAGTTACGCATCTAACTAGTTAGGAGCAAACATTTACACCAGCCATTGAGCTAAGGGCATAATTAGATGGAGTTCCGTTTGGACAATAGCCCATACCCTGAACCTGACTTACACTAGTACCCGTAATTACTGATATAGAATTCACACTCAGTGCACATAAGCCCGGTGCCCCACTTTACCCCCCTAGTGGGCTTCTTTTTCTTGTATTTTCTTAATTATATTTTTTATTCCAGCTAAACCTTCAGAACTGACATATTTCAAACAGTTGCTGAATTATTTTCCCGGAAGGTTGGCTGAATTGCTTACTTTTAGTAATGCTGGTGAAAGACATTGAATCAATAGTACTGAAAGGTTAAGACCTTCTCCCCTGATTAAGAGATCCCTGGTACCAGATCTGAGCTCTGGTTCAGGGTGAAATGGAAGTTACAAAGGATTAGAAGGAAATGGGTTTAACAAAAAAAAAAAAGCCCTTCTCCATTTCTCTTCATGGAAAATCTATCTTGTCCCATGCAAGATGCCTCCCTTCCTCTCCCTCACTCTTCAATGCAGAGTCAAGGCTGCCAAGGGGGGGGGCAGGGGGGGACAAGGTTCCCTGGGCCAGGGCCTCCAAGGGGGGCCTGGCACCGCAGTCCCTTCCACCCGCCCCCCTCTGTCCACCACCACCGTCATAGTGCCTCACCTCGACCTCGCTCCGTGTGAAAGAAGCGCAGCAGCGGCAGTCTGCAGATCACCTCCCTTCGGGCCTTCCCTCCCTGTGTCCTGCCCTCTGCAGATCGCCCCCCTTTGGGCCTTCCCTCCCTGTGTCGAGGTTGACAAAGAAGCAGACATAATCGTAACAGATCAAACAGAGGAAGAAACATCATAAATATAATTATATGTCATGAAGCGAGGTGACATACATCTGTTTAAAAATTACTCAAACCTGGTTAAAGTGTTCATAGGCTTTTCAGATGTGGAAAATTCAATACGTTGGATTTAGCTCAGGATAGGGAATGATGGAAAATACTTGGAATGCAAATGGCAGCACAGATCCGAGCAGGATCGAGAGCAGAGGAAGAAGTGCTAGCCATGTGGGGAACAGAGGCAAGAGGACCAGGAGGGAGAGCCGGAGCCGGAGCGGTGGCCGTAAGAAAGAAAGGGGTCGGGAGCTTCGTCGGAATGAGAACCGCAGAAGGCACAGAAAAAGGAGTTACAAGGCACCCGGTGGGAGCAGGAGAAAAAGAAGGAGCAAGAGGACCTTCAGCAAGAGCAGCAAGTACTGCAAAAACAGCCAGTGCAGAAGAAGCCGGAGCAGAAGCCGGAGCAGGACCCCGCAGGGATGCATTGGAACACATGAACGTGGAAGGAGAGGGCAGAACAAAGCACTATGTAGGTGTCTATGATGTTGGGGGGGGGGGGGGGGCTGTGGTCTGTTTTTATATGGACCTAGAAATCTTGGGGTCCCTTTCAGTGTGGTGGCCCTGGAGGTCAGTTACACCCTTTCAACGAAGGAGACTTGGTTTGGGGATGCCTCCTCTAACCCTGCCCTATCCCCCTTCCTCCCTCAAAATATTTGACCAATTGGGAGTGTCACCAGGCTCAGCCTCCCTGGGCCAGTAACTAGATTAGTAATTCCCAAACCTGTTCTATTGACTCCCCAACCAGTTGGGTGTTCAAGATTACCCACCATGAATATGCACGTGATATAATGGATCTCCAGTGTATCAGAACGTATTTCCGTAACATTCATGGTTGATATCCTGAAAATCTCTTTGTTGGCTCCTCTCTTCAGTGGCTTTGTTTGCCTTACATATACAGCCTGCCTGATGCATCTGAAAGAAGGGGTCAGGGTGACCGAGTAGTCCCAGGTCTCTTCAAACATTCAGAAAGTTTCTCAAAGGGTAGAGCTGTGAAACAGAAGTTGAAAGGCTCTGCTCTTTTAGGACCTAGAACCAGATAAGCTGCCTTAAGTGGAAGCAAGTGACAACCCGTATAGCCTGCTATGAGATAGGCCCACTGTGTGTGCTCTGGGAGGTGGACTTATTGAGAACCATGTCTCGATTGGGAAACAATCCAAACTTAACCAAGTCAAGGGAGAAAGGGTGGCCTAGTGGGTGGACTAGTGAGTTGAGAACCAGGATACTTGAGTTGAAGTCCTCCATCTGCCCCCTCTGTAACCTTGGCCAGTTCCCTTTATCTCCCCACCTACTCACCCTGGTTTTAGGGGTCCCAAAGGATGAACTCTATAAAGTCTTCTTGTCTGCATGATTCCTCCTCGCTTAGAAGAATGCAGTTCTATTGCTGCATTTATAACATTTCTAAACATTTTACTGTTAGTACGAGCTTGTTGAATCTCGATTGCCTGCAGGTGGCGGTGATGGTGAAGTTCCCCGAATCAACGGCATTTCTACACCTTCAGCCTTTGGGCAGCCAGATCCCAAGTCCAACAAGATAGCAGCGCATTTCCAGTTCTGCCCTATAGCCGAGCTGAAGCCCAAAGAGCAGCCAAAGTACCTATGTATGCAATCTGTCTTTCTGTGAATGTTCTAATAAAATAATGCAAAAATCAGAAGAGTCTTGTTTGCATATTAATGGATGAGTTACATACCTGCCTATTTCTTCCAGCTGACAATTCTCTGCCCTCCTCTCACCCATGTCGTCTTCAAGTGATTTCATATGCCAGCATGCACATGGGATTTATTTATTGCATGCGGTGTGGAAATCTAATTTTTACAACAAAACTCTATTGAGAAAGAAAGCTATGGAAATGTTTACAGCGAAGTTAGGTGGAGAGAGAAGGTGAGCCCCCATTCTATTGTAAAGGCCTTAAAAGTAAGGTGAGAGAAATTGGGCAGTGGTATTTTATACACTAACAATAGGGAAGTATGGGCCACTGTACACAGGATAGGTTCCTTAGCTCAGCTGAGAAAAAAGGTGTAAGATGGCCTGCCTCACCCCAGCTCAACTGAACAGGCTGATCCAAACCTGGTTTTGCTGCATTGCATGCATGGAGTGGTAGTTTATATTTTTCCAAACATCCCTTTAAGAAAATCAAAATTGATAGATCTCTGCAGGCAGCAGGACCAGCCTAGCCTGTTCAGTTGACTTACGATGAGGTGGGAGCCCTAGGTGGAAGTGTTATATCCTCCTGAGAAAAGTGCACGAGTCCCCCAAATTCCTCTGCTCTGCTCTTCCTTCCCTAGGCCCTTGCTCCAAACCCTTAAGGCCTTTGCAGACACCAGAAAAAAATTCAGTTTAGTAGCTGTAGAATCGGGCCAAACGTACTGGGATGAATTTGAACTCACAGATAGCTGCAGAGGCTGAAATTTTGAATAGCTTATTGTGTTTGAACAAAACAAAAAAAAAAGATAGGCCACAGCTTTTTCATTCAGACAGAGCAATGGCTAGCAATGTTCCCTTGGTAGTCTGTAACCACCCCAGCCAAAATGTGTTCTCAGTTGAAGGAAAGGAGTGTGGCCATCAGTCACAAAGGTACCTGAAGCGCAGGGGGGCAATTCCTGCTCACTGACACATCCCATATGCATTAACCCTTTAACAAAGATTGGGTTATTGACATCCAACGACAATTATTCCCTCAAGAATGAAATGTCAGCCAGAACAAAAGGTTATTTTTTTCCTATAGGGGTATGAGCAGAAGAAGTAAAGCCTCAACCATGCTGAAGAAAGTCCAAAAGAAGGCCTCTGCGATAAGGCGAACGCGAAGCAAGAAAGGAGCAAGGGATAGAAGGAGAGGAGGTACCCAACTAAGGCGGAGAGGGTTAGGGAAAGGTTTAGAGGGGAAGGAACATAGGGTTGGTCCAACGATTCATCGTTCATGACACTGGTGAGGGAGGCACAGGTTTCAGGTCTTCAGTCTATTTATTATTCTTTTGATTCCCCCTTTAATAGGTTGTGGAAACAGAAGATGTGAAAGATGCTATTGAGAACTGCAGCCCTGGGATCAAGTTCAGAGAGGTTAAGTAGAGAAGAAATTGCACGAATGGCAGAAAAAGACCACCTCAAGAAGCAACTAAAAAGAAAAAAAGCAAACTTTTAACCTTGTTTGTAAGAAATTAAGGACAGCAATAAAAAAAAATATTTAAAAAAATCATATTTGTTGTTCACTTTGTTCAGAGTAGGCCTTGTGGATGAAAAGGGTGAATTACGCGTGCAAAGGAAAGGGGAGAATGCTCAGGTGGAACGCGATATGCACAGACATTTTCAACCAACTGCAATGCTCAGAAAGGCAGCAGGAAGCCCAGCATTGCACGATGGTTTCGGAAATCTGATAAGGAAATATAGTACCGAATCCTTGGATAGTGGGTCAGGATCGTAGGTCTTGAACCTGGAAGTGAGAAAAGCGCTGGTAGTGGTTACCCTACAAAAGGTGGAGGGAAGAGTTACAAGAGCCTGAAACCCAAACTAAGTGACATCAGTACACAGACTCGAGAGAAAAAGGAAAAAACAGAAGTCATACTTGGTCCTGAGGAGTTCCTGAAGGGCCTGTAAAACACAAAGGATCAAATTCAGTATTAACATTTATACAGTACTATTTGGGGGAGTGGGCAAAGGGTGGGGCTTGACAATTAGCATATTCATTTGCATACATCTCATACATATTCATTATGATTATTCAAAACACAAGGGGAGAGTGCACTTTTCCTTTCGTCTTACCTAGGCCTGACACCATCAACCACCCATTTCCTCCTCCAAATCCCAGCTCTTTCTCCCTCCCGCCTTACCAGCCCTTCCCCATGTCACCACCCAAACAGAACTTTTTTCCTGGGGCCAGACACAGAATGCTTTTTTTTTCGAGCCCCTCTACCCCAGAGGCACCACTTAACCCCCCTCCCCCCCAGGCTTAACATTTTTCCTCTTGGCCTCCTCCACTGACAGCACTTTCCCCCAGGGACAACTCATAAGCACTCTGTGTTGCCTGAGGCTAGGGATGAGCTGGCATCCCCCCAGGCACCCAAAAGAGAGGGTCCTCTGAAAACTCTGATCAGGAAAGAGGGTGAGGAGAGTTCCCCTCACACTAAATACTAGTTAGGCAGCTACCCCAAGAAAAAAAAAAGAATATAATTTACATATTCCCAAGCATCTACAGGAGTCTACCACGATGGGTGAGCTGACTAGAGCATTTCAGCTGGATTAATTCCCAAATAGTGTAGTTTTCCGCAGGGATCTGTACTGGGACTGGTGCTATTTGACATAATTATAAATGGTTTGGAAAATGGAATAATGAGTGAGGTGATTTAAATTTGCAGATGACACAAAATTGGAAGACTGGGCATCCAAATGGAAGATGACATTTAATGTGGACGAATGCAAAGTGATGCACATTGGGAAGAATAATCCCTACCTGAGGCTAGGGGTCCACTTTAGGAGTCAACATTCAAGAAAAAGATCTAGGTGTCATTGTACACAATAAGATGAAATAATCTGTCCCAGTGTGTGGTGGCAGCCAAAAAAGCAAACAGGATGCTAGGAATTATTAGGAAAGGGATGCAACATAAGACCAAGAATATTAGAAACGAGTAAAAAAGGCCTGTTTCTGACACAAATGAAACGGGAGCTAGCAAGGTTTTCCTCAGAGTGTGTATGTTTGAGAGAGAGAGAGAGTGTGTGTGAGAGATGGAGTGTGTGTGTCAGAGAGAATGAGACAGTGTGTGTGTGTGTTTGAGAGAGTGTGAGAGACAGAGTGTCTGTGTGTGTGAGACTCTGTGTGTGTGACAGAAAGATAGAGTGTGATAGACAGAGAGTGAGTGAGTCAGAGAGAGTGTATGTGAGAGACAGTGAGTGAGTGTGGGCCCACACCCCCCTTCTCGTAGGGCCCCCCTCCCCACCTCCCTCTCCCCTGCCACCTCTCCAGCTATCCATGTCCAACGACCCTCCTCTCCCCCTGCCCCCCCCTGCAGCCACCCATGTCCAGCGACCCTCCCCCCGGCGCATCAAACCCCCTTCGGTAACGCTGTCTGGCCGCTGCTGCTTCTCCTGTTGAGCAGCAGCAGCGGCCGCTACAAAAAGAAAAAAAGCAAGAAATGTTTTAAAACATCAAGCGGCACCGCAGACAGCCATCAGGCATTGGCTGTTGGCTTTGCAGCCGCTCCTCCTCTCCCCTCTCACGTCGCTGCGCTCCTCCGGGGTCTTACTCCAGGGGCAGTGATGTGGCGGCGAGAGGAGGAGACGGACAGCGTTACCAGTGGCAGCTGCGGGTGGCGAGGCGGTTGATGTGACCCGGGGGGGTGTTTGATGTGCCAGGGGGGGGCTTGGGTGATGCGCCGAGGGAGGGGGGGTTGTCTGCGGTGCCGCGCTTGTCGTTTTCTGATGCGTGGGATAAACATCAAGGAATCTTGTTCAGAAGGAATGGATCCTCAGAAGCGTAGCGGAGATTGAGAGGCGGGGCCAGTACTGGGCAGACTTCTACGGTCTGTGCCCTGAAAATGGCAGATACAAATCAAGTACAAAAAATCAGGAAGATCAAATCCAACCAACCAAGTTAAACCTTAAATTCACTATAGTAAACTTGGGTTCAGAATAATTTATCTTTTTTTATATATATATATGTATGCACTTAAAAAAATGCTAAAGTGTTTTAAATTGTTTTAAATGTGCTCAGACCATACCGTTTACACCCATTATATCCCCAAGAGGAATATGTGGTGGTGTCACAATGGAACCATCACTGCACATATGATGTTCCACCTCCTAATGTTTGTGTATGTACATACAGCTGCGCCCAAGTAGATCTTACTCACCAATGTATGCGTATATCTATAATGCATATGTATAAGTCATGGACTATTCACATTAAATATTGTTAGACTTGAGCTCAAACCTCCGCCCATATTTTATGGTACATTCCATATAACCTTCTGATATATGGATAATAGAACATACAGTTCAGCGTTTGTTTAAACCTAAAGGAGGAATATGTTAATTCATGACACCCTGATTTCTCTTTCCCCACATATCTTACACAAATCAACCCACAATGCGATATACACACATATTCACATAATTATTTCACTTCCCTTGGGGTATATTGTGCTCGTGCTTGTGCTTCATTAAAATCACATATCATTCATCCATTCCAATCTTGCCATCAAAATAACTGCTCCCTTTAACTCTGGCCGAGTTTCAAAAGTCTTCATCAGAAAGGGAAACTAAAAATAAAAACACACTCTTTTACAAACAACCCACACTTACAGGGTAAAGTATACACTCACAATACTTCAAACAAACTCAATATATTGAAACAAAATAACTCACAATACTGATCTTTTAAACCAATTTGCAGGCATCATAAATCCCCCGGGTGGGATCGCCTCTGGAGTCCTTCCTCACTCCTAGGAGAGCATCTGAAGTCACGCTCCCATGCTCCTTAAGTACCTGAGTTAATGAAGCTCTGGCCTTAACATTTACCAGCTGGAAACAGCTTCCCTTAAAGTGACAGCAACCTTCTTAAAACTTTCTTAAACCCTCCCAAGCCTGCAGCCCTTAAACATGATACCAAACCACAGAAACAGTTGTAAAACCACAGAGGGTCAAATTAACACCAGTCAGAGCCACTCCACCTCCCTGTTCAATCCAGAAGGGTGAACAGTGTTCCAGGAGAATATCAGACGCTGCTCTTTTTGGGCTAAAAATTCACTTAAATTGCCCCCTCTGGTCAATTCAATGTGAAGCAGCACTGTGTAACGTAAATCCTGAATATGATGATTATACTCCTGCCAGTGTCCAGATAAAGGAGCCTCAGGCTTACATATACGGATGTTACTAACATGTTCTCCAATCCGAATCTTGATTTTTCTAGTTGTATGACCAATATAAAAAAGCCCGCATGGACACCATATACAGTATACAACCCCCTGAGAATTACAGTCTGTTCTCTTTTGCATGTGAAATACCTGTTTATTATGAGGGGGCTTAATTGTATCCCCCTCCTGCACATATCTACAGTACAAACACCCCCCACATTTATAATGTCCCGGATGTTCCTGAGATTCTTCCCTAGGTCTGGAGAGGATTTCCCCCAAATTTTGTGCCCTGCTATATGCAAAACAGGGAAATTCTTGAAAGGGTGCATGCACTTGCAGAATGTGCCAATGCCTATAAATCAACTCCCTAATGTTATTAGACATCCTAGAAAAAGGTAAAACACATACTAGAGATTTTTTCTCCCGAACACTAGGACGAAGAAGCCACTGGCGGTCCGCATTAGATGCTCTCTTATATGCTGTGTGGACAACTTGGTCAGGATACCCCCATCGATTAAACCGCTGACACATATCTGCCGCTTGTCTACTGAAATCCACTTTCTCAGAACATATCCGCTTCAGCCGCAACATTTGACCTGCTGGAATATTATTGCGCAAATGTCTAGGGTGGAAGCTAGAATAATGGAGCACCATATTACAATCTGTTTCTTTCCTGTAGATCGAAGTACCTATCCTTCCTCCTTCTATCTTGATGGAGACATCCAAGAAGTTTATGATGTTATAATTCCAGGACACAGTAAAGCTCATATGTCCATCAGCATTATTAATATAAGCTACAAATTGTTGTAACTCCTCTACTGTACCATCCCAAATAAGGAGAATATCGTCAATGTATCTCTTCCACAAAAGCGTTTTTCTCATCCAAGGGGAAGAATAGATAAACCTATTTTCAAATCTGGTCATGTAAAGACACGCCACAGAGGGGGCGACAGTTGCCCCCATCGCTACCCCTTTAATCTGGTGAAAATACCGACCTTCAAACATGAAATAATTGTTCTTGATGACCAGCTCACTCATATGATTAAGCAACTGTATTTTTCCTCCTGAGATGCATAGTGGAGACAAATACTCAGCAATGATCTTTAATGCTTCATCCTGAGGAATGTTAGTATATAACGCCACCACATCCAAGGTGGCAAGAAGTATTGGTCTATCCGATGGAATACAAACATCCTCTAAGATCTTCAACAAATGGGTAGTGTCTTTAACATATGAGCTAGCTTCCTCTACCCATGGCTTAATGTAGTGATCCACATATTCAGACAGCGGCTCCAACAAGGAACCACACCCAGAAACAATTGGGCGGCCAGGCGGTCGTGTTAGGGACTTATGTATCTTCGGGAGGAAATAAATATAAGGAACACGAGGGTGCTCCCTATACAAATACCTATATTCCTTATGAGAGATGGTCCCAGCTGAATTAGCTTCAAATAACAGTCTCATAATTTTAGATTTTATTTGTAGAGTAGGATCACTGGGCAATAGTTGATAATGAGATGTGTTAGATAACTGCTCAAATGCCTCCTGAAGGTATAGACATTTATCCTGCACGACAACAGCACCACCCTTGTCAGCACGCTTGATGACAAGGGTGGTGTCTGCCCGCAAAGCAGCCAGTGCCTCACGCTGTGCCTTATTCAAATTGGACCCTTCCATCCTCCAGTGCATCATGCGTTCCTGGTACTGAAGTTCCCGTAGCACGACCCGTTCAAAGGCCACGATCGAAGCATCCGGGACACCCCCAGGAACCCATGAGGACTGCAACTTCCCCTGAAGAGGAAATTCTCCATCAGGAACAGTAGTAGATTGATCCTGGAAGAAGAGCCTCAACTTAAGAAGGCGAAAAAACTTATAGAGACCCCTACGAGCCTCAAATGCATCATAATTTGCATGTGGTACAAATGACAGGCCCAACCTTAACACTGACATTTGAGCAGCAGTTAGAGATTTTGAGGAAATATTATACACATCTAGTGACGCCCCTTTGCCAGGCGCTTGGGGCGAACAGATTTTAGTTCCTCCCGCTGCTCCCCCTGTGGAGGGATCATTGGAGGCAGTCTTAAAAAAGACTCCGATAACCCTGCCTGAACCTGGCCCTGACCCTCCGGTGGATTCATCGGGCAGATTGGCACTCGAGCAACACTACCACCCTCACCAGATGAGTCGCTAGAGGATGAAAGTTTAAATTCAACCTTCTTTCCTCTTCTACCCCTCGGCTTCTTAAAACGTTTGTTCTTATCCATCCATGGATACACGTACCCTTTAGTATAGTCAAGTTCATCCCGTTTGAACTTGCCAACTTTAAGGGCACGTTGTTCCTTGTTATATGCATCCATGGTTTTCGTATGCTCCAGAAATGATTTATCATAAACCTCCTTAGTTTCAAATTGTCGCAATGTTTCCAATTTCTTATCTAACTCTTCCCTTTGATCCTTAATGGTAAGCTGTAAAGCATCAACCGTTATTAACATCAGATCAAGGGAGCATTGCGATATGATCCTATTCCAATTTGTAACATAATCCTGGTTCCCCAAAAACCTTGGCTCTTTATATATTCTTAAGCCCCTAGGGATATGTTGAAGGTGGCAGTATTCCACCAAAGCTGCTGAATGCATTTCAGATCTAATCAAAGCCTTATTAATTTTGCCAACCTCACCCCAATCCACCAGATCATCAGGACCAGCAGCCCCAAACAACCGGGCCGATGACAAAAGTGATTCAACCCTTTCTTGGGAGAGACCAGATTTTGATTCCCACCCGAGTGTAGCCATTTCTTCCAAAACATTAGGAGGTGGAACATCATATGTGCAGTGATGGTTCCATTGTGACACCACCACATATTCCTCTTGGGGATATAATGGGTGTAAACGGTATGGTCTGAGCACATTTAAAACAATTTAAAACACTTTAGCATTTTTTTAAGTGCATACATATATATATATAAAAAAAGATAAATTATTCTGAACCCAAGTTTACTATAGTGAAGATACAAATCAAGGTCAGGTATACATATAAAGTAGCACATATGAGTTTATCTTGTTGGGCAGCCTGGATGGACCGTACAGGTCTTTTTCTGCCGTCACCTACTATGTTACTATCCAGCTCATTTTCAAAAGTGATCGCCGGCCATCTTCCGACACAAATCGGGAGATGGCCGGCGATCTCGCAAAAGCGGCCAAATCGGTATAATCGAAAGCCGCTATTTTGACACCATCGCCGCTTTCCCTTCGCAGAGCCGGCGAAAGTTCAAGGGGGCGTGTTGGCAGCGACGCGAAGGCGGGACATGGAAAAAAAAAACCCAGCGATGAAGAGCATTTGGCCGCTTTTACTTGGTCCCTTTTTTTTCAGGTCCAAGCTTCAAAAAGGTGGCTGAACTGACCACATGACCACCGGAAGGAATCGGGGATGACCTCCCCGTACTCCCCCAGTGGTCACCAACCCCCTCCCAGCATAAAAACAGGTTACAAATACGTTTTTTGCCAGCCTCTATGCCAGCCTCAAATGCCGTACCCACCTCCGTGACAACAGAATGTGTTCTGTCCTCCGACAGCCTTTGCCTGCTTGTGATGTGGCTCTGGGGTGAGTGTGGCACCTTTTCTGTTATTTGAACTGCAGAGTCACATCAGCAATGCATTGTGGTGGGTATAGGTATTGGTAGTTGGTAGGCTCTACTTTTCCCCCTGCTTACTCTGACCTGTTTTGTTTCCTGTTGTAGTCCATGCGGTAGTGGCCATTTTTGTAAACCAGTTTTAGTTCCCTTTCCTGTGTTACCCTTGTTAGAGAATGTAGTTCTTACCTTGAATGGTGCTGAAAGAGGGCATTGTACACCATTGTGCCAGCTCTGACCTACTGCTAATCTGAGTACCAGGGGACTCTTTGCCAGTGGGGCACAACCTCTGATCTGCAGTTAACTGTGAGTAAACGTGGTTATTTCAAGAAAGGACTTTTCAGAGAGATTAGTCTTCAGGTGTGAACTGGTGTGCCAAAGTTATACATCAGCAATAAGTCCTAGAGGCTGTATGCAGGTCTCTGGAGCAGTTTTAGTGGGTGCAGTACATTTGTGGGTAGTGGGTTTTGGGGGGGGGGGGGCCTGGGGGGCTATGCACGTGGGAGCTTTTCTGAAGTCCACCGCAGTGACCCCTAGGGAGCTCGGTTGGTGTCCTGCCATGTCAGGGGGGTCAGTGCACTAAAAATGCTGGCTCCTCCCACGGCCAAATGCCTTGGATTTGGCCGGGGTTTGAGATGGCTGACATAACTTTCCATTATCACTAAAAAACGAAGCCGGCCATCTCAAACCCCGGCCAAATCCAATGCATTTGGCTGGCGGGAATCGTATTATCGAAACAAAAGATGGCCGGCCATCTTTTTCGAAAATACGGGTCTGGCCAGCTGTTTGCGGCGCCGCCAAAATACATCACCGGCGCCGTTCGATTATTCCCCTCTATGTTACTTGAAGCTCCTAAAATATTATTAAAATTAACAGATGATAAATTAAGGTAATGCTTTTTTTTAAATTTGTCTAACTTAGTACATGTTTAATAGTTTTTGGAGGTTAAAACTTCCTTCCTCGGATCAGGACTAAATGAGCAAAAGATAACTATAACTAGAATACATAAGTGAAGCCTAAAAGCCTTCCAAAAATAGTGTAAATGGAAAAAGGTAATATGGAAATAGTGTAAATGGAAATTGAACGCCCATTCTGCGTCGGGCCAAGTCAGTACATTCACATTTCCCGACTATTTTACAAAAACCTTTGCCAAATATGGAAGCTACTGTAAAATGTGCAGGATGCTGGTAAATCACATTTACCAAATAGCAGAAGAAAAACAGAGTGGCATCACTCAGAAGCTTCCCTGTGTCAGCGTGAAAGGGGCGATTTTATAAACTTAAAAGTTATTGGCCTTTAAAAAAAAAGCACACCTATAAGCTGCATTAATTATCAAAGGAAGCCTCCATTATTTTCAATTTTAAAAATACAAATAATACACGGGGGGTATTAACAGCATTAACCGCCTTGCCTTAATCCCTTGAAATAAGCTCTAGCCGAAACAAACACATTTTAAAAAGTTGCACTCACTTCAGGGCAGGTGCGAAAGACAACAGGAAAAATTAGTCACATATTTATTCACATAGTTCTCATTGTAGAATTTCCCCGAAAATAGGACCTACTCCGAAAATAAGACCTACCAGGGTTTTCCTGCAAATTTAAAATATAAGACATCCCCCCAAAAGTAAGACCTACCAAACTTTTTTTTAAGCAGGGCCGCCGAGAGCCACCCGAGGTTGCCCCCCCCCCCCGAGGTCGCTGGGCCCCCCCTCCGTCGCTCCCAGAACTAACCTGAAGCTCCTTTCACCTTCGCAAGTTCGGATTCAAAGCAGCAGCGCAGCAGGACAGACCTCTCCTTCCTTCCGTGTCCCGCCCTCGCCTGACGTTACGTTACGTCAGGCGAGGGCGGGACACGGAAGGAAGGAGAGGTCTGCCCTGCTGCGCTGCTGCTTCGAATCCGAATCCGAACTTGCGAAGGTGAAAGGAGCTTCAGGTTAGTTCCGGGAGTGACGGAGGGGGGGCCCGGCGACCTCGGGTGGGGGGGCGACCGATGTTTCCCAGAAAATAAGACATCCCCCCGAAAATAAGACCTAGCGCGTTTTGCTCATAGCAACATTCCATGTAGAATCTCCAATAGTAGCAACATTCCATGTAGAATCTCAAATAGTAGCAACAGTGGAGGAATGGTGGACTTTGGTTCTGGGGAACTGAGGAACTGAGTTTGTTTCCCACCTCAGGCACAGGCAGCTCCTTGTGACTGGGCAAGTCACTTAACCCTCCATTGCCCCATGTAAGCCGCATTGAGCCTGCCATGAGTGGGAAAGTGCAGGGTACTAATGTAACAAAAACAAATGCTTGTACTCCAGTGCTCACGATAATTATTAGCAATGCTTTTAATATTTTTGTTAAGAACGTACCCTCAGAAAAAAACCAATTTTAAGGCAACATGATTGATTTCGCCCAGTGGCAGTGGCGTAGGAAGGGGGAACGGTGCACGCTGCTGGGGGGTGTCAGCTCCGCGCTGGTGCACTGCCCTCTCTGCCCCGGAACAGGTTACTTCCTGTTCCGGGACAGAGAGAGCAGTGAACCAGCGCGGAGCCGACACACCCCAGCAACGTGCAGTCGGGGCGAATCGGCCCTCCTGCCCATCCCTCGCCGCAGGTATGCGCTCCGGGGGGGTGCGCTCCAGCGGGAGGAGGGTGCGCCGTGCTGCACCCGGGGGGGGGGGTGCGCAGCGGCGACCCGCCCCGGGTGTCAGCTCCCCTCGCTACGGCTCTGCCCAGTGGTATAGCACATCTTTCACAGGGCTAACTCTCAATTACAAATATAAGTGCTATTGCCTAAATTCAAGTGCTCACAAGTGATATAGTGCTCAAAATTAAAAAAAATGAAAAAACGTGAACTTATCTTTCAGACTTTTTTTTTTTTCAAGTGTTTTTTTTTTTTTTCAAAATACTGCGCTTGCTCATGCTGGACAAGCATGAGCAAGCGCAGTATTTTGAAAAAAAATCTTGCTTCCCAGTCATAATCTATAACTGTCCCATCGGCTTCCCCTGATAACGCCCGACTCCGTGGGTTTCACCGATTTCCTCGGGTTAAAGCCGTCTGGTGCCTCAATTCAGGCCAACTGCTGTGGACTGCTCCATACTCAACAGGGGTTTTTTCTCATATATTTCCGCATAGGAATATATATATTTTTTGTTACATTTGTACCCCGCGCTTTCCCACTCATGGCAGGCTCAATGCGGCTTACATATTGTATACAGGTACTTATTTGTACCTGGGGCAATGGAGGGTTAAGTGACTTGCCCAGAGTCACAAGGAGCTGCCTGTGCCTGAAGTGGGAATCGAACTCAGTTCCTCAGTTCCCCAGGACCAAAGTCCGTATGGGCATCTTTAGCGTTTAGCTTATGCTAATTTTAGCGCATGCTAAAAACGCTAGCGCTCTATGGTAAACAGGTAAGGGCCCTTTTACTAAGCCGCGTAAGCATCTATGTGCGCCCAACATGCGCCAAAATGGAGTTACCGCTCGACTACCACATGGTTCTTGTGGTAATTTAATTTTTGGTGCGAGTCCGATAGGTGCATCTGAAAAATATTTTTTTTTATTTTTGAGCACGCACAATGGTCACGCGCCAAGTGGCATTTGACGGGAGTAGGTCATTACCGCCCGGATTCTTTACCACTAGGTCAACGTCTGGCGGTAAGGTCTCAGACCCAAAATGGACGCACGTCCATTTTTGGCAAAAAAAAAAAGAGGCCCTCTTTACATGCGTACTAAAAAATGGATTGGCCCGTGCCCAAAACCCGCGCCTACACTACCGCAAGCCATTTCTCAGTGCGCCTTAGAAAAAGGACCCCTTAATGTCTTAGCTAAAGAGGATCGCCGTGTTTAACTCTCCGACAAGACCATGATTTACCCTATTAGAGTTACTTCATGAAGCCAAGAAAAGGAAAAAACTCCACTCAACCCCTCCTGATGACATTCTCGAATGATAAAAACTTCCTTCTTTTAGCGCCGATGGCCACATCAAAAGATTGGAGCCAGGTAGTAGTTTCAGAAGCTCGTGTATTAAAGAAATGATTTGTTTAGTCCAGCAAAAAGATATTTAAAAGAGGTTTAAAGTAAATTCACGAATAAGCAAGGAAAACAAGGAACTTTAATACAGAACCCCCTAGACTGGTGGTTTTATGCACCTGTGTTTATAGAAGTTTATTTTGACATGATTTTTTAAAAATATTCAGTGAGAGTCTTTTACATCTAATTGGTGAATTTGGTTCCTCTGTTGGCATCACAGCCTACAAAGGCTTAAAAAAATCACACTTATAAACCATGAGGCTTCATTAGGGAAAGGGAAATGGGACTTGATATACCGCTTTTCTGAGGTTTTTGCAACTACATTCAAAGCGGTTTACATATATTCAGGTACTTATTTTGTACCAGGAGCAATGGAGTCCAGAGTCACAAGGAGCTGCAGTGGGAATCGAACTCAGTTCCCCAGGATCAAAGTCCACTGCACTAACCACTAGGCTACTCCTCCACTTTTCGCTGCCCACTATTCACAGCTTTTCACTGCCCAACAAAAGTTTGCAGAGTGATGATCATTAATAATAAGAACCCATGAAGGCTTCATGCATCTTGCTGAACATACTTCCTTTCTCAAGAGTTACATAACAGGTGAATAGCAAAGCCTTAAGCTTCTCTGATATGTGACCTTTGGTCTATCCCTTCCCACCCCCAACACACAAATTCTGAACCACGCCTCATCCCTACATTCTCTATGTTTGGCATATGGGAAGTTTTCAATGTTTGGACAATGGAGATCATTGTGAATTTTGGCCTTTTCCAGACTCCTTTGGGAGGGGGGGGGGGGGCAGCTCAGGTAGTCCACAATCAAAACAAAATAGGCTTTATGTGTCACCTACACCATCAGACCATTGTCATAGTTGGCTGGGGTGTAATGGTGAGCCACAAACTACTTAAATACCGGGTGAAGTGAGCCGGAGCTTCAGGTAGCAACATTTTTTTTTACAGCACTCCCAAACTGCCTAAAGGAAAATCAAAACATCTAAGGAAAGACCATGAGAGCTACCTGCAAGCAGAGGAGAGGCACCAGCAGAAGAAGAAGTAAAAGCTGCAGTTTGCTAGGCAGAAAGGTCCAGAAAAGGACATCGGTGAGAAGGAGGAAGAGAAAAAACCGGAGAAGAGATCCTAGAACCAAAAAGAGATGTAAGTACTGAGGGAGGGGTCAGTTAAGGTTCCCCTGCCAGAGAGTCATTTTGAAGAGATTTAGTCCAACTCTCTTATAACAAGCTAGTGAATTTTTACTCTTAGAAGGAAAACCTCTTCATTGGTCAAATGACCTTTAAATCTTATATTTCAACCTTGTATTATCTCTCAAACAGATTCCAGATGAACTGATCCTGCATTAGGATTCTGCTGCTGAGCCCCTTGAAAATTTACATGGTGAACAGAAGAGTCTGGAACTTAAAAAGAAAAAAGTACCAGGGAAAGAAACACAAATTGGGATAAAAGATCATCGATTTCCAGATCTCCAGCAGCATGGTCATGTGTCTTTATCAGTTCAATAAAATGGAATGAAGCCAAAGGAAAACGTGTTAAATTTTTTGCTGAAATGGCTAAAGGGGGTTTCATTTTGGTTATTGAACCGTGTTTATCCTAACAATCTGTAAGCTGGATCAAAGGAAAATGCTGGCCAAGTTCTTGGAGACTTATTACTTCCTTATCTGAAAAGAGGTTTAAAAACAAAATCAGGGCACATGATGGACCAGCAAGACCCTATCCTCACCTTTAACCAATATTATAAACCTGCTAAACCTTCCCATGCCCAATACACTCTTAATTGGTGCCCAAAAACTGGATGTAACCCATTTCTTCTCTTTGGATTAATTTATGTAGAACTGTATTTCCACTCAGAAAATAATACCATGTTGCTACTTGAAGGGCTCTTCAGTAGACTCAGAATAACTTCCCACCACAGTGATCTAGTCCTTGTTGAAATACACTCCGGATATCACAAGCTGCTTTTGGTCTTGGAAGCTGAGGATTCTGGGGATGGATATGATCCAAAAAAGGGATGGGAAGAGAGAGGAGACCTGTCTCATCCTGTGACCCAAGGAAAGAAATAGCTTAATAGTCCCAGTGTGCATGGTGAGTCCTTAAAGATGAAGCTTTACAGACTTTGGATGTTTCGTTTCTGAACATTCTGGAAGTCCTAGTGTTAATTGTTGCCAGTCTTCCTTTATGCTGGTTCACTACCAGCTCCCCCAAATGGGTTTTCCAATAAGTGTTTGCCTCCCACCCCCACCCTTTTTTGAAAAGCTAGAATGCATTACAACACCAATACAAAAGGAAAGAAATGAACACATCTTCTGACAGAATTTCAACAGGGGTGGACAAATGGAGGTAGGTGCCAGGCCCAAAACCTGGTCTGGAAGCTAATGACAAACGTTGTTGCAAACTAGTGAGGAGGAAGCAGCTTATCTAGTAGGTCAAATTCATTGAGAGTGATGATGACCCTTTTTTTGTTGAAGAAAATGTAAGGTGTTAGCATGGGTCTCCAAAAGATAGGTGTGAACTGAATATGGCAGCTAGGATGATTGTTGCTGATCTGACACAACCATGGTCACAATTCCTGCCCACTTCCACCAGCTCCCATCTGTTTCAAAACTTCCCCACCTCCCTCCCAGTCCCCACCTCTTTCTTGGTCATAGAAATTCATGGTCTCAAGTTCAGGCAATAAAATCTTAATACTCCAGTTTGCTATGGCTTTCAGGCTTCTTAAAATCTAGATCATATCAAGTCAAACAATAAGGAACAACGTCGTCATCATGGTCCCCCAGTAGTGGAGTACCGCAGGGTTCTCCTCTGTCCCCCATCTTGTTCAATATCGTGACGATTCCCCTAGGCAATTTACTGGAAAAAACCGACTTCAAACATATGTATATGCCGATGATATCACTATATATATACTCCAGTCACTACATGAAATCCCACATACAATTAGATTAGGCATCTCACTGATGGAATCTTGGGCATCCAATTTCAAGTTCAAACTCAACACTGAGAAAACTAAATTCCTAATCCTCATCACCCTATAACTCTTAAAAATTTCACAACTGATAACATCACCTATCCCCTTGATTTGACAATGAAAATCCTAGGAATTACAATTGACCAATTTCTCTCCCTCCAAAATCAGGTCTCTCAAGTGGACTAAAGTGTTTTTTAATACACTCTGGAAACTAAAGAGATTAAGACCCTTTCATACCTTAGTTCAATCCCTGGTCTTAACAAAATTTGACTAGTGTAACTCCATCTACACAGAAATTAAATGCAGTCTTCTTAAAAAACTACAAACCGCTCAAAACACTGCTGTGCGTCTCATATGTAGATCACCGTTCTTCACCAAAGCCCCCTTTTCTTTATGATTTACATTGGTTGCCAATAAAAGATAGAATATCATTCAAATTATGTGTATTCATTCACCAAATTTTGTATGGCATGTCTCCAACATGTGTACCCTGGAGGAATGGAGAAACAGGGGTGATATGATACAGGCGTTCAAATATCTGAAAGGTATTAATCGGCAAACGAACCTTTTCCGGAGGTGGGAAGGCGGTAGAACTAGAGGGCACGATATGAGATTGAAGGGGGGTAGACTCAAGAAAAATGTCAGGAAGTATTTTTTCACGGAGAGAGTGGTGGATGCTTGGAATGCCCTCCCGCGGGAGGTGGTGGAGAGGAAAACGGTAACGTAATTCAAGCATGCGTGGGATAAGCATAAAGGAATCCTGTACAGAAGAAATGGATCCTCAGGAGCTTAGCTGAGATTAGGTGGCAGAGCTGGTGGTGGGAGGCGAGGATATTGCTGGGCAGACTTATATGGTCTGTGCCAGAGCCGGTGGTTGGGAAGCGGGGCTAGTGCTGGGCAGACTTATACGGTCTGTGCCCTGAAAATGACAGATACAAATCAAAGTAAGGTATACACAAAAAGTAGCACATATGAGTTTATCTTGTTGGGCAGACTGGATGGACCATGCAGGTCTTTTTCTGCCATCATCTACTATGTTACTATGTATGTCTCCATCTTATATGAATGATGTCATCAAATTACCACCAAGCAATCATCCAGAGAATATTTCATCTTACATTTCTCTAATTGCAAGAATGTAATCCACAAAACAATTCATACTGCTAACCTCATATCAATTACCTAAACTAATTACGTACACAAACAAGTACGTCATTTTGAAGTTTACCGAAAACTCTTTTTTTTTTTCGTTTAACCTTCAACAAAGCAAGGAATCAATCTTGAATTGAATTAACGTCTGATCCTATTATATCATATTTCAATCCCCTACAAGTACCACCCTGTTCTTGGATAATTGAGTTTTTACTTAATTATCCCCAATCATATACTTACGTAGCATAACGTTTTGCTCCTTGACCTTTACATGTGGTCTTGAATGTAATGTTCACTATGGAAGCAGGGTGTTTTCTGTTTGTGTGTCCCACTTGTGTGTACGTACTTTACTGTTTTGAGTCAATATGTCAAGCAGGCAAGAGTTATGTTTTATCATTTATTTATTTACAAGCAAAAAAGCCCGTTTCGTGAAAAATGAAACAGGCCCTAGGAAGGCTATCATCTAAGCGATTTTTCCTCTCTCCCCTGCCCTGCCCTCCTGTCCATGTTGAGCGATTCTCCCCTTCCATCCTATCCATGTCCAGCCAGTGGCGTACCAAGGGGGGGGCGGTGGGGGCGGTCCGCCCCGGGTGCACACTGCTGGGGGGGGTGCCGCGGCGTGCGCCTGTCAGCTGAGTTCGCAGACTTCGCTAACTTCACTGCAGCTCCCTCTGCCCCGGAACAGGTTACTTCCTGTTCCGGCCGGGGCAGAGGGAGCTGCAGCGAAGTTAGCGAAGTCAGCGAAGTCAGATGACAGGCGCGCGCTGCGGCACCCCCCCTCCCCAGCGGCGTGCACCCGGGGGGGTGTCATTTCACCGCGGGGGGGGGGGGGGGGGGGGGCGCATCGGCGCTCTGCCCCGGGTGTCATGCCGACTAGGATCGCCACTGTGTCCAGCGATTCTCCTCTCCCCTCCCATCCCATCCATGTCTAGCGATTCTCCTCTGCCCTCTCCTGCCCTCCCATCCATGGCCAGTGACTCTTGTCTAAGCGATTTCTCCTCTCTCCCCTGCCCTGCTCTGCTCTCCATGTCGAGCGATTCTCCCCTTCCATCCCATCCCATTGATGTCCAGTGATTCCCCTCCCCTCCCTGTCCAGTGAGTCACCCCAGCCCCCAGCTGCCTCCCTTTTAAGCACCCAAGGTCGAGTTGAACCCCAGCCCTCACCTTCCCGCCGTTGTCTCCTACAACAGCCCTCTTGTCCTTCCTGCCGCCCTGCCTTTAAACCTTTCATTTTACCTCAGGTCACAGCAGAGGCAGTGAAAGTGGCAGGCTCAGCTCACCTCCAGCCTTCTCTCTCAGTGTCCCGCCCTCCTCTGACGTCATTTCATCTTTGCGTGAGGGTGGGATACTGAGAGGGAAGGGGAACGCTGGAAGTCAGCTAACGTCAGCTCATTTGCATGCAGTTATGAACCCAGCCAGCCAGCCATCCAGGGAGGCAGGTTGACCAATTATTATATAGAGATTAGGATTTATTTACCGCCTTTTTGAGGAATTCACTCAAGGCGGTGCACAGTAAAAATAGATCAAACATGAACAGTAGGCAATTACAGCAGTAAAAATATTCAAATAACAATACAAAGTATGGCACAGTATACTACTTACAATGTCAACACAATAGCAAAGATGGAACATATAGATAGTTAAGAGAGTAAGAAGAGTTAGAAAGTTATTTAAAATACCACCAATCGCCAGATTGGGCAGCTAGGCGGTTTACAATAAAAGCTCAGCAGAGCCGGGGAGAAGAGAGAAAATAAAAAGCGCAGAAATGAAAGGGAGATGACTATGGTGAAAAAGGCTTAACTAAACAACCAGGATTTGAGGAGTTTTCTGAAAGTAGAATAGGAGGATTCAAGTTTCAGGGTTAATGGTAGGGTATTGCAAAGTTGGAGGCCAATGCAGGCAAACCCTGAAATTCTACAAATGGTGCCTTAAGCTGTGTGTGGTAATTTGGCCACACGGCCAAATTGTGCACACAACTTAATTAACAAGCCAATCAACGCCAATAATTGGAACAACAACCAATTAGCGGCACTATTTGGCTTTAATTAGAATTTACGCGCACAACTTTCTAGGCGTATTCTATAACGTGATGCACGTAAATTCTAATGCGCACAGATGAAAAGGGGGTGTGGAATAGGTAGTTTGTGAGCATTTAAAAAAACTATGTGCGCCATTATGCAATACACCTGACCTGAGCCTAAGTTAGATGCAGGGATTTAGGCCTGGTTTTAGGTGGCCTCAATGGGAGCACCTAAATTTTAGTCACAAGAACGGCCGCTAAGCAGCTAATAATTTGCACCTCCAATGTTCTGAAGCTGACTCCGTGGCGGTGTGGCAGTGAAACCGTGTAGTGTTCGCACTCCCGATCACTGCCCCACCCTCAAGGGAACTCTGTATAGTTGCCAGGGAAAGAAACGCGATGTCAGAAGGAGAAGGGACCAACCACAGGCAATCGCACTCGCTCCCACTGCCTCGGAGGAGAGGGGGAGCGTAGAACTCGGAAGGGAGGGGAGGGAGGGACGTCCTGGAACTCGAAGGGGAGGGGGGTACTGGAACTCGGAGGGGGGTCCTGGAACTTGAAGGGGTGCCTGGAACTCGGAGGAGAGGGAGGGAGGTAGGGGGGCATGGAACTCGGAGGGGAGGGGGGCTGGAACTCGGAAGGGAGGGGAGGGAGGGACGTCCTGGAACTCGAAGGGGAGGGGGGTACTGGAACTCGGAGGGGGGTCCTGGAACTTGAAGGGGGGCATGGAACTCGGAGGGGAGGGGGGCTGGAACTCGGAGGAGAGAGAGAGAGAGAGGGAAGGAAGGAGGGAGGGGGGTGTGGAACCTTGCTAGCGCCCATTTCATTTCTTTCGGAAACGGGCCTCTTTTACTAATATTCTATAAACTGTGTCTAACTTTAGGCATAATTTATAGAATCGCACTAAGTACATGTTTTTTCAGTGCCGGTTTTAAAGGCACCATTTATAGAATTTGGCCCAAAGGCAGTAGCCAGTCACATAACAGAAGGGGGAGGGAGATGCAGAAGGTGCTGCTGAGAGAACTGTAGTAACCAAGGGGAGTGGTGTGGTATGAGTAGTCTTGAGATGTGGCCATGGGCAGATGGTAATAGGCCTTTGCATTGCAGGAGATTTAGGATTTAGCAGACTGACACAAAGAAGGATGTCTGGATAGTTTTATCGATGTGGTGCTTAAAGGAATATTACTCCTTGGACGCGGACTTGTCAAGGTATGGCCCTGAAGAACAGGGGGAGAGGGAACGGTAGAGTAAGGTTTAGGAAAAGCACTTCAGTTTTGGAGACTTTCAGAGAACGTTAATGTTCATTGAGCCAAGTGGCCACGTGCAAGATACTGATTCAAAGAGGAGTTTTTGCAAGTCTGGGGTACAGGAGTGCAGAGATGCTTATTTATGGCTTTGTTACCTTTACGTTAGATTTTTTAATTCCCTTCTTCACTTCATTTTGTTTCTGTTTTCATCTAGTCCAGTGGTTCCCAAACCTGGTCCTGGAGGCACCCCAGCCGGTCAGGGTTTCTGTATATTCACAACAAATGTTCATGAGATAGATTTGCATGCAGTGAAAACCTGACTGGCTGGGGTGCTTCCAGGACCAGGTTTGGGAACCCCTGATCTAGTCTTTCTCCTTTCCATTCTCTCTCTTCTAAACTTGTCTCCTCCTTTTCCATCCTTCTTGCTCTCATCTGTCTCTCAGATATCTTTCTTTAATCTCATTTCTCTCCTGGTCTCCTTTTCCCGATGCTTTACCTTTTTTTTGTTGTTGTTACATTTGTACCCCGCGCTTTCCCACTCATGGCAGGCTCAATGCGGCTTACATGTTGTATACAGGTACTTATTTACCTTCTACATATCACCCTTCATCGCTCCATTCCCCACCCCCCACTCTCCTATCTAATTCTCCGTTGAACCCTCCATTTCCTTTTCTTTAACTCTCAGCCGTCCCTTTCCTCCACTGACTCTTCCACCAATACTTTACAATCCTGCAATTCCCTCTTTTTTGGCTAGTTCACCCCTCCTCAAACTCCCAGCCTCTACCTCTGCTCCTTGCTCCTTCCACCTGTCAGCCGAGTGGCGGAGTAGCCTAATAGTTAGTGTAGTAGCCTGAGAACCTGGGGAACTGGGTTCGATTCGCACTGCAGCTCCTTGTGACTCTGGGAAAATCACTTATCACTCCATTGCTCCAGGTACCTGTATATAATATATAAACTGCTTTGATTGCCACCATAGAAAGGCAAAGTCAGTATATCAAATCCTATCTCCCTACCCTTCCCTCTCTGTCTCCCCAGACTTGCTCACTCTCATGTCACCTACTGAGCAACAACAGAGCAAACCCTAACCCTACGGGCATGGGAGAAGCAGGACATAGGAAAGGCAGCAGCCCTCAGAAACACAGCAAAAGTAGAAGGCTCCATGGAGCAGTCTCTCTGTCCTTCTGTGCAAATCCTTGCTCAAAGCCCACCTCTTCAATGTCGCCTTTGGCACCTAACCATTTTACCTCTATTCAGGAAATGTAGACTGCCCCAATTTGATTGACCGCACATTTTGTCCATTAGATTGTAAGCTCCTTTGAGCAGGGACTGTCCTTTCTGTTAAACTGTACAGCGCTGCGTAACCCTAGTAGCGCTCTAGAAATGTTAAGTAGTAGTAGTAGTATTACATATAGCAGTGATTTAACCAGAGCTGAGATTGTGATGTCATAATGCCTCATTCCACCAATGCCTAAGAGCCAACCTCATCAGTGATGTCACAATGGCTCGACTGTCCTATACTTGGCCCACTTCCCCCCTTAGTGTGAAGAGTTTCAGTCTCTGGTATCCAGAGCTGAGATTGTGATGTCATAATGCCTCATTCCACCAATGCCTAAGAGCCAACCTCATCAGTGATGTCACAATGGCTTGATTGTCCTATATTTGTCTCACTCTTATCTATTAGATTGTAAGCTCCTTTGAGCAGGGACTGTCCTTCTTTGTTAAACTGTACAGTGCTGCGTAACCCTAGTAGCGCTTTAGAAGTGTTACGTAGTAGTAGTAGTAATAGAGGGACAGAAGGAAGAGAAGCAGGACCTTCAGTCTTATGCACCCCCCCCCCTTAACTTTTAGGCCCTTTGGCCCTCCAACACCCATGATCACCCCTCCCATAATAACTATTTGAAAACTGTCCAACCTTCTTGCTGGTAAAAGTACCTTCTGAATTTGTGTGCTTGTCAGAAACTACAGAATTAATTTGCTGCTCTTTGCCCCCCCCCCCCCATACACACACACAGCTGCTGCCCTAGGCAATGGCCTATTAATGCCTAATGGTTAAGCCAGCCCTGAAGAGAAGACAGCAGTGTCTGCTGCCTCTGCTGTAATTCTACAGCTGGCTTACCCTTCTTAGGTCTCGCTACCCTCATATTTGTGGTAGTTTCAATGGTAGCTCTCCGGTTGTCATGGGAGAGGAAGTGGGAAGGGGGGCTGGAGATGACTGGGGAGCGGAATACTCAAAAAGCGGGAGCTAGAAGGCTGGGAGATAATGGGGGAAGAAGTCAAGGAGATGGAGATGGGGAAAGGGAGGGCTGGGAATGCTTACTGTCAGCTTAGTGATGGCGAAGGCATGTAGAGCAAAAAACTCCTATCCTTGTCCAGGAATGCCAAGGACAAGAGTCTAATTCTCTTTATTTTCTCCTTCTATTTGATTTGCAACTTTATTCTTTCTTTTCACTATCAGAAATGATCACAGTAAACCACCATAACAGCACGACTCTTAGCAGTATATCAAATGTGCCCCTCCCCCACCCATCAAAGATGCAATCAAAATTCAGATTAACATCATAGCTAGCGAGTAAAATTAAAAGTAACACATGCATGAACTTAGGTGTACAATGAGATTGATGTCAACCCTTTGATAAGGGAAACAAAAAAAATGAAAGTGTATTGATATGTTTGTTACCCCCACCCGAATCGCTTCCACACCCTTATTCCCATATATGGTCGCCGACAAAGGCAGCCACTGCCACTTCTCACCGGGCAGGCCACAGCATCATCGGTTGATGTCACAATGGCTGGTAGCTATATAGGTGGCTGTGGGGCAGCCCAAGACATGAGTCCTAGCTCAAAACAAGAACAGAAGTCACCATGGCCTACAGAAGACATCGAAGCAGGAGCAGAAGTGCACAGAGAAGGCAAAGGAGAAGATCTCCACGAAGGAGGCTTGGGAGGAACCACAGGAGATCCCGTCGAGGGCACGTCATGAGGAGACACAGAAGGAGACGAGGAGGTAACTATGCTTGGACACAATATTCTCAAGCTCTCTACCCCCCCCCCCCCCCCCCCCCACCCCCCCCCCCCCCCCCCCCCCCAAAGCAAGAACCCAAACAAGGCCTTATTCCAACAACTAACCACCTCCATTCTTGTTGTCCCTACAGGAAATGTTAGTGGAAATGGAAACGGATCCGGATACAGACGACGGTACAGACGATACTCTAGAAGGTAGATGCCACGCCAGACAATTCCTGCTGCCATGCTGTCTGGGCCCGCAAGGAAGCCTCTCCGCCCTCACCTGAACTCCAAATGGCAACCTCTCCAAAGGTATTGTGACCAGCTAGCGCATCAAAGAAAGACCTACCATCATCACCCAGAGAGAAATAAAGAGCTACAGCAGGAAAATGTATGGCACAGCAAAATAAGCACTAGCAAATTTCATACCATCCTGACTTGTTTCTTTTTATTTTGGCATTGGAGGGGGGGGGGGGAAGAAAGGAGGAAAGTTTAAACATAAAATCATACAATTGCACACAATCCCATGTGTACAGATGCACTCCCTTTGTAAAAAATCATGCTCCAAATCTCGACAGTCCTGGCAGACAGCATTCCTTGTCCGCAACAGGTACTAAAACCAAAATTCAATGCCCTATGTCTGAATATCAGGACCTAACCAGCCCCTGGATTGCCCTCAACATAGCCAGCTTTAAGGTTGGCGCTAACCAGTCATTTTCAGAAATTTTGGACATTAAGGGGGGAGGGCAGACCGAGTGGGTTGTCCCCAGATTTTCAGCAGTAAACTATCGGTATGACTGCTGTGGGGCTGTCCAGGTGTCAGGGCAGTCTGGGGGCAGCTGGGACAGAGCCGGAAAATAGTGGGCAGCAGTAATAACAGTGTCTGGAAGGCCCATATACAGGTGATATTCAGTGCTGGCACCCTTATACCTAAATTAGCAGATGCAAGAAAACCAGTCCTCTTAATCAGCTGGCACCTACATACGGGCCTCAAAGACCTGCATATGTAATGCCAGTGCCTGGATATGACCCAGCAGTGAATATCAGAAACACCAACGCCTGCAAAAGCAACCCAAAAGCAGTGGCAAGTTAAACCACTACAACCAGCATGGTCCCTTATGGTACAGCAACTTCCTGACACTTCCCTTCCCGTTGGTAATGCAGCGCATCATTTTCCTGTCTCTGTTCCTCTCCCTTTCCTGCCACCCCTATGGTCCAGCGACTCTGTGTCCCCCCTCTCCCCCTCCCCACCCTTATGGTCCCTTCTCTCCTCCTTCCACTCCCCCACTCCCCACGGTGCAGGAGATGTGACTACAATGGTCCTTCTCAGGCTACAAATTTCCAGGTCTCTGTGCACTTAGAATTCTCGAGTCTGTCCTCTTTCGCCTTCATCCTATGCCCCCTCCTGTGCAGAGCCGCTGAGAGGGGGAGGCGGGGGGGGGGGGGGGGGGGGGGGGGAGGGAGCAAAATTCCCCAGGCCCAGGCCTCCAAGGGTTTATCTCTCCTGCTGACGGGACCCGACAGGAGCAGGAGAGAGAGAACTCCGGCGCCAGGCCCCCCTTGGAGGCTGGGGAGGACCCGGAGCTTCCTCCAGTGCTGCTCTGCTGAGCGACTGCTTTTCCTCTCAGGTGCAGGGGCAGGCAATCAGCACTGAAGGAAGAGAAGCAGGACCTTCAGTCTTATGCACCCCCCCTTAACTTTTAGGCCCACACCCATGATCACCCCTCCCATAATAACTATTTGAAAACTGTCCAACCTTCTTGCTGGTAAAAGTACCTTCTGAATTTGTGTGCTTGTCAGAAACTACAGAATTAATTTGCTGCTCTTTGCCCCCCCCCCCCCCCCCCAATACACACACACAGCTGCTGCCCTAGGCAATGGCCTATTAATGCCTAATGGTTAAGCCAGCCCTGAAGAGAAGACAGCAGTGTCTGCTGCCTCTGCTGTAATTCTACAGCTGGCTTACCCTTCTTAGGTCTCGCTACCCTCATATTTGTGGTAGTTTCAATGGTAGCTCTCCGGTTGTCATGGGAGAGGAAGTGGGAAGGGGGGCTGGAGATGACTGGGGAGCGGAATACTCAAAAAGCGGGAGCTAGAAGGCTGGGAGATAATGGGGGAAGAAGTCAAGGAGATGGAGATGGGGAAAGGGAGGGCTGGGAATGCTCACTGTCAGCTTAGTGATGGCAAAGGCATGTAGAGCAAAAAACTCCTATCCTTGTCCAGGAATGCCAAGGACAAGAGTCTAATTCTCTTTATTTTCTCCTTCTATTTGATTTGCAACTTTATTCTTTCTTTTCACTATCAGAAATGATCACAGTAAACCACCATAACAGCACGACTCTTAGCAGTATATCAAATGTGCCCCTCCCCCACCCATCAAAGATGCAATCAAAATTCAGATTAACATCATAGCTAGCGAGTAAAATTAACAGTAACACATGCATGAACTTAGGTGTACAATGAGATTGATGTCAACCCTTTGATAAGGGAAACAAAAAAAATGAAAGTGTATTGATATGTTTGTTACCCCCACCCGAATCGCTTCCACACCCTTATTCCCATATATGGTCGCCGACAAAAGGCAGCCACTGCCACTTCTCACCGGGCAGGCCACAGCATCATCGGTTGATGTCACAATGGCTGGTAGCTATATAGGTGGCTGTGGGGCAGCCCAAGACATGAGTCCTAGCTCAAAACAAGAACAGAAGTCACCATGGCCTACAGAAGACATCGAAGCAGGAGCAGAAGTGCACAGAGAAGGCAAAGGAGAAGATCTCCACGAAGGAGGCTTGGGAGGAACCACAGGAGATCCCGTCGAGGGCACGTCATGAGGAGACACAGAAGGAGACGAGGAGGTAACTATGCTTGGACACAATATTCTCAAGCTCTCTACCCCCCCCCCCCCCCCCACCAAAGCAAGAACCCAAACAAGGCCTTATTCCAACAACTAACCACCTCCATTCTTGTTGTCCCTACAGGAAATGTTAGTGGAAATGGAAACGGATCCGGATACAGACGACGGTACAGACGATACTCTAGAAGGTAGATGCCACGCCAGACAATTCCTGCTGCCATGCTGTCTGGGCCCGCAAGGAAGCCTCTCCGCCCTCACCTGAACTCCAAATGGCAACCTCTCCAAAGGTATTGTGACCAGCTAGCGCATCAAAGAAAGACCTACCATCATCACCCAGAGAGAAATAAAGAGCTACAGCAGGAAAATGTATGGCACAGCAAAATAAAGCACTAGCAAATTTCATACCATCCTGACTTGTTTCTTTTTATTTTGGCATTGGAGGGGGGGGGGGGGGAAGAAAGGAGGAAAGTTTAAACATAAAATCATACAATTGCACACAATCCCATGTGTACAGATGCACTCCCTTTGTAAAAAATCATGCTCCAAATCTCGACAGTCCTGGCAGACAGCATTTCCTTGTCCGCAACAGGTACTAAAACCAAAATTCAATGCCCTATGTCTGAATATCAGGACCTAACCAGCCCCTGGATTGCCCTCAACATAGCCAGCTTTAAGGTTGGCGCTAACCAGTCATTTTCAGAAATTTTGGACATTAAGGGGGGAGGGCAGACCGAGTGGGTTGTCCCCAGATTTTCAGCAGTAAACTATCGGTATGACTGCTGTGGGGCTGTCCAGGTGTCAGGGCAGTCTGGGGCAGCTGGGACAGAGCCGGAAAATAGTGGGCAGCAGTAATAACAGTGTCTGGAAGGCCCATATACAGGTGATATTCAGTGCTGGCACCCTTATACCTAAATTAGCAGATGCAAGAAAACCAGTCCTCTTAATCAGCTGGCACCTACATACGGGCCTCAAAGACCTGCATATGTAATGCCAGTGCCTGGATATGACCCAGCAGTGAATATCAGAAACACCAACGCCTGCAAAAGCAACCCAAAAGCAGTGGCAAGTTAAACCACTACAACCAGCATGGTCCCTTATGGTACAGCAACTTCCTGACACTTCCCTTCCCGTTGGTAATGCAGCGCATCATTTTCCTGTCTCTGTTCCTCTCCCTTTCCTGCCACCCCTATGGTCCAGCGACTCTGTGTCCCCCCTCTCCCCCTCCCCACCCTTATGGTCCCTTCTCTCCTCCTTCCACTCCCCCACTCCCCACGGTGCAGGAGATGTGACTACAATGGTCCTTCTCAGGCTACAAATTTCCAGGTCTCTGTGCACTTAGAATTCTCGAGTCTGTCCTCTTTCGCCTTCATCCTATGCCCCCTCCTGTGCAGAGCCGCTGAGAGGGGGAGGCGGGGGGGGGGGGGGGGGAGGGAGCAAAATTCCCCAGGCCCAGGCCTCCAAGGGTTTATCTCTCCTGCTGACGGGACCCGACAGGAGCAGGAGAGAGAGAACTCCGGCGCCAGGCCCCCCTTGGAGGCTGGGGAGGACCCGGAGCTTCCTCCAGTGCTGCTCTGCTGAGCGACTGCTTTTCCTCTCAGGTGCAGGGGCAGGCAGTCAGCACTGGAGGAAGATGCCTTCTGCTGGCGGGGCCTCGGGATCCCCGCCAGCCAAGGTATTTCCTGTTGCGGCAGCGATAGCGATGGGAGGACGGCAGCAGGTGGTTTGGGAGGGGGGGCAGCAGTGGCCCTGCCCTGGTGGCGGCAGCCCTGCCCCAGGCCCAGTTCAGTCTCTCGGTGGCCCTGCACTCATGTGCACTTATGCCGCATAGGTATTTAAGGTCCCCGATGCTCAAACTCCAGCACTGGTCCGAATAGCACTGCAGACTGCCGGAACAGCACAGAACAGTGTCCTAATGCTCAATGCTAATGAGATGCAAATATAGGTGCGCTCAGAGCACTGAACATGAGGGAGTTCGGTGGGAGGATTGTGCCTTGGCGCATGCTCAGAAAAGTTCCACAGTAAGCTTGGCTCCCGTGCGCATGCGCCTGGTAAAACCCAAATGTGAAGCACAGGAAACAGTTGGGGGCCGAACATAAAGAAGAAAGGTGAAGGGGGCCAGGCCGTGCAAGCCCTCAAGTGCTGGTCATGAAAAACAGCAGACCCAAGTGAAAGCTCACATTATTTGATTACTTGTTCCTTGCCCAAGGCTACTTGTTCCTTACCATTAGGCTAGTTTACCTTTTCTCATAAGGGTTCAATCCCCTTTATCATTTTGGTTGCTCTTCTTTGAACCTTTTCTAATTCCGCTGTATCGGTGACCATGGAGCGATAGAGGCATTATAGTAATTTCAGTCTTAGTCACCATCCCTTTCCTAATAATTCCTAGCAGACGATTTCAGCATATTTTCTACACAACCACCTAGATTTTTCTTGGGTGCTGACCCCCAAGATGGACCCTAGCATCAGGTCCACCTTGGGGCTCAGCTGAATATTCATGCAGCTTTCATGATAAATTAGTCACCTTATTTTCTAACTCCTCTTACCTATGTTACATCTTCATAATCAGTGCTTGATACAGGAGACTAACAGAAAAAAATAGTCTTATATTTCAGCCTACTAGGTTTGGGATAATGAAGTTGTAGATTGTCAAGAAGATTGTCTAGGTTGCTGAGGCTGATTCTTCAGCAAACTTTGAGGTCTTTCCACGGTAGCAGAAATGCGGGTGGTTAGCCAGAGGATAAGGTGATATCCGCTATAGCTATATCTGTATAGCGGACTGAATACTGGGAGGGGTATTCCAAGGGCGCATCTGAAGCCCCGTGTGAAGAATCCATCATCACAAGCACCATCTCTGTTGCTTGATAGGTCCAGAAGTCAGCCTACCTGTCATCCGTATCGTTTCCATGGAACTGGGACAAGAAAGCTTCCTTCACTTATTTGTTAATGGAAGAACGTTCCAGCTTTTTCAGCAAAGGCCTGACCAGTGTCCTTTTCCATGACCCTAGCAAACGATAATCCTTCAATGGAGTATTAATAATTAGCTAAATAGTTGCTTCACACATCATGTTTTCTGCTCTAATAATAAGACTAGACAGACAGGTCTCTAATTAGGAGGTTCTAGGATTTAATGTCTTTAATGTCAGGCAAGCCTCATTTAGACTTGTTGCTTTCCTTATTAACTTGATTATCTATAATCATAGGGACAAGCACCGCCTGTTTGTTAGTCTATTTGATGTCTATGACTCCAGTAACCAACAGAGACAACTCACCTTCTATGACAAATATTCTGCCTTTCTGAGCCAGCTGGGAGTCCATGTGAGGCAACAAAGCCTACCCAGTAACTGAAGATGTCACAAACCAACCCCATCAGCAACCTAGGGTCAAAGTGTGAGTGCAGCAGCTCCTAGTGGTGGCAAACGTCTGTTGGAACCTTCTCTTATCTGTGTTTCTGACAGCAGATAAGGGCCAAAAGGCCCATCCAGTCTGCCCTTCCTCAGTAACCACTAATTCCTCCTTTTCCTGCGCAGTCTTCGTCTCCACTACCTCCACCACCCTTTCCGTGAAGGAGTATTTTCTTGAATTCCTAAGTGTATTTCCTCTCATCTTCTTCCGACGCCCTTTCATTCCAGGGTTTTCCTTCAATTGAAAAAGGATCACCCCACCTGTACATTGAGGTATTTAAATGTCTCTACATATCCCCTCTCTCCTGCCTCCCCAGAGACCGCTTACTAGTTTTGTAGCCGCCCTCTAGACCAACTCCATCTTGTGGGAAATATTTCCATCTTTATACTAGAAACACAAGTGGGGACCAGTTTGTCAAAAAAGAAGTTCAAACAAAACCATCCCCCTGTACCACATAGCTCAGAGTAAGTTTGAATTGCATGGTGATCTCTCAATCTTGTGAGAATAGTAAGATTTGGGGCAGCACAGAGGGCTACACTTGTGGTCGATGGGGGCCATCACTGGCCCCCATGCCTTGTACTTCACTGTCCTAGAGGGAAATTAATTGTCCCAGGCAGACTTCTATGGTCTGTGCCCTGATCATGGCTGGACAGATCTGGATGGGCTTGAGTGGGGCTTTGATAGCAGCTCCAGTAGTTGGGAAAAAGGCCAATCCTGGGCAGACTTCTACAGTGCCCTGAAAAAAGTAAGAAAAAAAGTAGGTATATGTAATATATCATACGTTGGGCAGACTGGATGAACTGTACAGGTCTCTAGCTGCCGTCATGTACTATGTTACTATGGTCATCTACTATGGATGCAATCCCTCCAAATTGATTAGGAGGTGATTTTATACAGCATTCTCTGTGTATAGAGCATATTTTACATGTAGAAATAGCTGATGCTAGGGTCCACCTTGGGGGTCAGCACCCAAGAAAAAGATCTAGGTGTCATTGTAGACAATACGCTGAAATCTTCTGCCCAGTGTGCGGTGGTGGCCAAAAAAGCAAACAGGATGCTAGGAATTATTAGGAAAGGGATGGTGAATAAAACTGAAATTATTATAGTGCCTCTATCGCTCCATGGTGCGACTGCACCTTGAGTATTGCGTTCAGTTCTGGTGGTCGTATGTCAAAAAAGATATAGCAGAATTAGAAGAGATTCAAAGAAAAGGGACCAAATTGATAAAGGGGATTGAATTTCTCTCATATGAGAAAAGGAAAAGAGGTTAGGGCTCTTGAGCTTGGAAAGGAGGCGGCTGAGGGAGGATATGACTGAGGCCTATGAATCGATTTTTCACTCATTCAAAAAGTACAAAGACTAGGGGACAGTCAATGAAGTTACATGGAAACAATTTTAAAATAAACAGGAGGAAATATTTTTTTTCACTCAATGAACAGTTAAGCTCTGGAACTCTTTGCTGGAGGATGCAGTAACACTGGTTGGCGTATCTCGATTTAAAAACGTTTTGGAGTTCCTGGAGGAAAAGTCCATAGTCTGCTATTGAGACCGACATGGGGAAGCCACTGCTTGCCCTGGGATTGGTAGCATGGGATGTTGCTATTATTTGGGTTTCTGCCAGGTAACCTGGATTGGCACTGTTGGAAACAGGATACTGGGCTAGATGGACCATTGGTCTGACCCAGTATGGCTGTTCTCATGTTCTTATGTCCCATTAGGTAACTACTTACTCTACGTTTAACGTCACTCACCCTAAGTTTGAAAAAGAAGTACAGAAGTTACATCTACAGTCCAAATCTAAAACAAATCACCAGTAAGGGGCAATCAATAGCCATAGAAACCACAAAAAGGGGGGTGGGAAGTGCTGATGTTTCAGATCTTCGAGTATTTAGCATGCATCTTCCTTCCCCTAACATATAGGCCCTTCTGGCCTAACCAGGCTTCAAAGTTGTAGCTTTGACCCCTCCTCCCTCTCTTCCCAGCTCCTCCATATATTTGCTGTAATCTCCATAGCTGTTTTAACTTGGAAATGGCTGCACTTTGCTGCTGGTTGTGAAAAGAAACTGAACTGAGCTAAAGTTTCTCTCTTAGTTGGGAGGGGCACAGTCAAGGTCTGTTCCTGGCAATGTCCACATTTTTATTCAAGAGAATGGATGCTGCCATAGCAGAAACATCATTCAAGCTAGTTCCCTCCCCCTCTGAAGGTGTGGACCCATTGAAAAAGTATCTGGAGCCTACCATGGCCTTGGTGATAAAGAGGCAAAGAGGCAAAAAGTCTACCAGGATCATGTCCTGTGGCGAACGAGAGATGGGTTGAGTCTAAAGAAGCCTCAAAGCTGATTCCTTAATCACTTTTTTTTAAATACAGTCCCATCTGCCAGCAGGTGACAATGAATGTGTATTCATTGTGGATCCTATTCATAAACCTGTCATATAGTTGTCTGTCCAGGGAATCACCAAAATCACAAAACAGCCAGAGAGCACAGGTTCGCCATATAAGCAGATTATTATAAACATATAACAGAGTTTGACTTAAATCTTTATTTAAACCATAAAAGGCGAACAGATGTACAAACTGCAAAAAACCCCAAACTAACCTATCAACACAAACTAAGGTGTAGGAGAAGTTCTTGCTATAATTGTTCTTAAACCTGACATGTAAAGTGCATTGTTTTATGCTTTGAAAACTCAATAAAAAAATTAAAATTCAAAATTCCGCTTCCTTTAGTTGGGTGCACAGCTATACACAGGGCCGGTCTTAGGCAGAGGCGACCAAGGCGGCCGCATAGGACCCCGTACTTAGGGGGGCCCCGCGTGGCACACCTCAACTCTGCCTCACTCCGACCGACCCCCGCTCGGACGACCGCATCATGATCCCGCTTGGCCGCCGCCGCTCCGCTCCCGCCACGTTGCGGCACGGTACCAACCCCCCGCTGAGCCCACCGTCAGCAGCCTCCTGCCTCCCCGGACCCCGACAGTTTCACCGACGGCCCCGACAGACAGTTGCAGCGCCAGCGCAACGGCCCCGGCTCCCGACAGTTGCAGTGACGGCTCACCCCAGCGTTTCACTTGCCCCTGTCCCCACAAGTGGAGAGGGCTAGTAGTGTCAGACTTTACTGTTAATTTGCCCAAAGTTATTGAAAACCTAAAGAATCCCAAGTGGGCAGACTAAAAATTGTCCATCTAAAGGTACTTATCTTGCTAAGCTGGCCAGATCATGTGTATTTAGGAGAATTTGCGTTTCCAAAGCAAATAGCATTGTAGCCTCAAGAAAGAGGGGCATTTCTCTAAGCATGTTCAGCTTAGGAGAGGAAAAGAGCACATATAAAATCCATTTCAAAGGAACCTTTTTAAATTAAAAAATAGGGGAATTTGAAAGTACTGGATCTTAGTATTTTTCCTTTATTCTCCTTTGTTATGAGATTTGGAATTACTAATTGTAGTGGACTTGAACTGAATTTCTGGGGAGGGGGGGGGGGTTCATGATAGCATTGGGCTTATTATTTCAATCAGTTTTTTTGTACAAGTTTAGCTTCATTTGTCTTTATTTGAAATTTCATAAATAAAAAATGTGCTAAAAATGGAATAATCTTATCAATGGGGTGGAGCTAGGGCGGGGCTAGGATGGGGCCCCACCAAATTGGTCTGCACAGGGCCCCGCACTTGCTAAGACCGGCCCTGGCTATACATGTTGATTGGGAGAAGCGTGGGAGGCTGCCCTAGCCGTAGGCCTTGTAGGCTCTGTACAGAAAACTAGGCCGGATTCTAGACAGGTAATGGGAGGGAGTATCAGTTCTGGACTGATACCCTTCAGAAAAAATGTGGTTCTGAAATAACCATATCGTAACATGCAGTAGCTGCAGCAAAGATACCTGCTAGTGAGCATTTCCTTATACCCAAATATAGTCAACACTTTCATGACTGAATAAAGGGTACATCACAGATACCTAATAATTGGGGTTAAGGTATAAGAGGCAGCTGCAGGAGTCAACTTTACTCAGAAAGACAGGGTTCCAGATGGTTTCTGACTTGGGAAGCAACAAGTACTTAGAAAATGGGTGGCAGACGGAGCAGAAGCCGGGCCAAGAGCAGGAAACGAAGCAGGAGCAGAAGCAAAAGTCTGGCCAGAAGCAAAAGCAATAGCAGCAGTCAGCTCGTGACTCGCCGCCGACGCCGCCGTCACAGCAAGAAGCAGGATGGGAGCACAGGGAGGCGAAGAGGCAGGGGCAGAAGCCGGAGCCATCGGTCTAGAGGCGGGTCCGGCGGAGCTAAGAGGAGGCGACGAAGGCGCCGCCGCGCTGCTGCATAAGGTACCTAGTTCTCAATCCTCTCAAAATGTAACGGGGGTTCTCCATAGGCAGCAGGGGAATACAGCAACACTCACTCCTCCCCCAATCCCCTGGACTGAAAGGGGGGTGGGGGGAGACCGAGGCAAGAGAGCCCTGTTGACATGCCTTGTTCTTGGGGGATTTTTGCTTAAAGCCTCTTTCCTCTCTCATCTCAATTTAACATTTTCTCTTTCCAGCCTCCATTCGCCCCCCCCCCCTAGAATCTGCTAAGAGGTGTCCTGTGCTCCTGATGTCTGGGTCCATCATGTGAACACCAAGAAGCTCCTGCTTCCTGTCAGCACACAACCGAAACCACCATGTGCCCGTGTGAAGTGAATGCGGAAAACCTGATTAAAGACCAACTACACCGATGGTCCCAAATCCCTCGAGTTTTGGTGTCCTTGTAACTTTTGTGCTTGTCTTTGTCAAGTTCCTAATTGCGGCAAGTGTGGTTTGAACCCATCAACCAGCTAGGATGAAGGGGGCTGTGTAATGTGAAAATGGTTTTGCATGGTTTTAGCAGCTACATATAGAGGGTATCAGCCACTTCAAAAATTTATCACATGGGTTCTTACAACTTCCACCACCTAAACTTTTTACAAAAAAAAAAAACACCTGGGTTTTGTAAAACTACATGTGCAGAACAAGTTCTTTAATGCAAAGCTCTGGGACGAGGCCCCCATCTTCCTTTTTACACTCTGCCTCGCTACCTAAGCACACAACAGACAGGGAAGATGGGCTGGAAGAGATGCATGGCATTGACACACACTTTAGCAGAAGATATCTGATGCAGAGATTGCAAGTTATCCAGTTCAGAGGCATAGCCAGACCTCAAATTTCGGATGGGCCACTGGGCAAACAGGTGGGCACGTAGTCTCCACATTCCCCCCCCCTTGTGCAAATTCTCATGCCCTTGTTGTTGTTTGGTGGGGATCCCCAAATCCCACCAGCTGCAGAGGTGTGAAAATAGCATGTGAGGAAGGGGGAGGCTAGCCCAATGGCAGTAAGCAGACAGTGCCACCGGCTGAAGCAAGTGGGAAAGGGAGCTGCTCTTGTCTCCGGAGGACCCCTGCAGCTGGTGGGACTTGGGGATCCCTACCAACCAATAACGGGCATGAGAATTTTGGGTGGGCAGTCTCACCTGTGGCTATGCCACTGACCCAGTTCCAGGCTGTAGATTTTGGGCCAGTCCTGGATTTCTGACCACCCATCCTGTTCCATTATGGGTCTTCTGATTTCAATGGGATGTAAGTTTAAAACCAGGATTGTCCCAAAATCTACAGCCTGTTTCCTGGTCTTTGATATGGACATTAAATACACATGACTGTCACCCTGAGTGAGTTCCCCTAGGAGTAGCCTAGTGGTTAGTGCAGTGGGCTTTGATCCTGGGGAACTGAGTTCAATTCCCAGCTCCTTGTGACTCTGGGCAAGTCACTTAACCCTCCATTGTCCCTTAACCCTCCATTGCCCCCTGGTACAAAATAAGTACTGAATATATGTAAACCACTTTGAAAGTAGTTGCAAAAACCTCAGAAAGGTGGTATATCAAGTTCCCCTTATGGGGACAGGCAGGGAGGGTTTAACAGGGTGACAGATCTGTTGGGGGTGGTTTCAGCGGGGCGGGGATCCCATACCTGAATGTTATGTTTTACTGTTGTGATCATGGAAAGGAGTGGGTTGCAACTGCGGGGTGGGAGTAGTGAGGAACAAAACCAGCTGACAGAGGGCAGACCTGTGGAGACAAGAGGCTGGAGATGGGTGAAGGGAACCACACCTCTGGGAGAGGACAGACAGGGAGGTCTAGTCCTTGGTTCAGACTGGCATCTGGGGAAAAGCCTCTGTCTTGAAAGTGATACAGTAGCCCTGAGTTATGACCACACACTAACTTGAACTTGATGGGGTAATCCAAAACCCCCCCCCCCAAAAAAAAATGAGTCAATTGATGACCACACACTAACTTGATGGGGTAATCCACCCCCCCCCCCAAAATGAGTCAATTGACCTTTTTAATGAATGACCATACACTAACTTGAATTTGGAGTAATCCAACCCCACCCCCCAAAAAAAAGTCAATTGATGACCACACACTTAACTTGATGGGGTAATCCACCCCCCCCCCCAAAAAAAAAATGAGTCAATTGATGAGCACACACCAACTTGAAGTTGGAGTAATCCACCCCCCCCCCAAAATGAGTCAATTGACCTTTTAATTAATGACCACACACCAATTTGAACTTGATAGAGTAATCCAACCCTCCCCCCCAAATGAGTCAATTGATGAGCACACACCAACTTGAAGTTGATGGAGTAATCCACCCCCCCCCAAAATGAGTCAATTGATGACCACACACCAACTTGAACTTGAAATGGGGGAGGGGGGTCTCTGATATAATCCATTAAAAATGGAGTCAATTGACCTTTTAATTAATGACCACCACACACCAGGTGCGCCGGGCAGGGAAGAGGGGGCTCTTTCCTGCCCGAGGTCACTAGACCACCATGGCACAGGTACAAATCAAAGTAGGGTATACACAAAAAGTAGCACATATGAGTTATCTTGTTGGGCAGACTGGATGGACCGTGCAGGTCTTTTTCTGCCGTCATCTACTATGTTACTATACTTGAACTTGATATGGGGGGTGGGGGGGTCTCTGGTATAATCCATTAAAAAATGGAGTCAATTGACAAAAGTCCACATAGTGCACCATGCAATCGTCATCGACATAGATGTGATAATCAAGTGACCTCATGCTGGTCCGTATGCGAGTGCGTGTATCAGCCCGCGGGCAGAGGGAGCAACTGAGACTGCGCCGAATTATTGAAGGGGCGGGACGTTCTGGAGAACCCCAGTTCCCTCAAGCCCCACCCCCGTGCGGTTCGCAAGTGAAGACAGGAGAGCGCCGCCCACCAGCCCCTCGACGGCGCTCGCGACGAGTCGCGCGGCCGCCGGCGGCTGTCTCGCTCTCCTCTGACGCAACTTCCTGTTTCCGGCAAGGCAGAAGCCAGCAGGAGGAGGACGCTAGATTAAAAGGGACGGGATAGCGACCGGAGAAGAGAGAAAGGTGCGGAGTTGTGGGTGGCTTGACCGGGAGGGAGCGGTACCGGAACGCGCGTTCAGCTCACTTTGCACCAGTCTGGGCAAACAAATACATAGTAACACAGTAGATGACGGCAGAAAAAGACCTGCGCGGTCCATCTAGTCTGCACTAGTTCCCCCATTTCCTCCAGGCTGGGCACAGCATGCCCTGTACATCTACACAGGGCTTTTTTTTTGAGGGGGTACTCGGGGGTACTGAGTACCGGCACCTTTTCCATTATCTGCTAAAATTGACCCCAAGCTTTAATGAAAAGGCTCAGGCTCTACAGACCAACTCTGCCTTGTCATAGATTCTGTGAATGGTTGCAAGGGGTCTGGCTATTGTGGGGTGAGTTCCTCAGTGATTACCCCACCCCTGAAGGGTGGCCTAGCATTTGAATACCGGAACCTTTTTTGCTAGAAAAAACGCACTGCACCTACATGATGTGACACTTTTAGCTATGGGACGCCTTGCCCCATTGATAGGATCCTCAGAAGCTTAGCCGAGATTGGGAGGCGGGGCTAGTGCTGGGCAGACTTCTACGGTCTGTGCCCTGAAAATGGCAGATACAAATCAAGGTAAGGTATGAATATGAGTTTAACTTGTTGGGCAGACTAGATGGGCCGTGCAGGTCTTTTTCTGCCGTCATCTGCTATGTTACTATCTGAACGCTCCTACCACTTGCTGAAAGCTGGCTCTTGTAGGCTTTTGGCAGTGATGGCTGCAGAACTGTTGGTTGTTGATCCAACCTTCCTTGTCCTATTTATCCCACACTCGATAGGCCTTTCCTTCCTATTACTATCATTTCTATAGCGCTACTAAACGTACGCAGCGCTGTACACCAGAACATGAAAAGAGAGTCCCTGCTCGACAGAGGAGAGCTTACAATCTAATTAGGACAGACAAACAGGACAAATAAGGGAATATTAAAGTTAGGATGATAAAATAAGGCTTCTGAACAAGTGAGTAAGGGTTAGGAGTTAAAAGCAGCATCAAAAAGGTGGGCTTTTAGCTTAGATTTGAAGATGGCCAGAGATGGAGCTTGACGTACTGGCTCAGGAAGTCTATTCCAGGCATATGGTGCAGCAAGATAAAAGGAACGGAGTCTGGAGTTAGCAGCGGAGGAGAAGGGTGCAGATAAGAGAGATTTACCCAGTGAACGGAGTTCCCGGGGAGGAATGTAGGGAGAGATGAGAGTGGAGAAGTACTGAGGAGCTGCAGAGTGAATGCACTTATAGGTCAATAAGAGGAGTTTGAACTGTATGCGGAAACAGATAGGAAGCCAGTGAAGTGACTTGGGGAGAGGGCTCATATGAACGTAACGACCCTGGCGGACTTAAAATCAGAGGTTATTTGTGGATGGATGTTGGCCTGTAACTGATACCCCAACCTAAACATAAATCAGCTGTCCCTATGGGGTTTTCTGTGATTGTGTTGCAGCCACATTTGGCAGTTGATGAAAGCTGCTTTGGTGTGAATAAACTAAATGTCTATTTATATGGACTGTACTGACATGTAGGTGCACAGAATCATGTTCTGGGGGGGTCAGTGGCCAATCAAGGTCACAAGTACCAGGCAAGAGCCCTAAAAGTACAATACATTTTAGGTTGTTTATTTAGAAATAAGCAGTGGATTTTCTCCCATTTTTCCTTTAGGAAGCCATCCAAACCATTTTTAAACCCAGTTAAACTAACTGCTTTTACTACATTCTCTGGCAATGAATTCTAGAGTTTAATTACATGGTGAGTGAAGAAAACTTGTATCCGATTTGTTTTAAATATACTACTTTGTAGCTTCATTGTATGCCCCCTAGTCCTAATACGCTTGGATTTATAACTGGATTCAGTTGGTGTAACTCCTCATGCCCAATGTTGAGCGCAGATCCCAGCACTACGTGCACCCAACCTGGAATGCCCATTATAGAATAGCGTTCAGTGCCATTTTTTCAGCCATTTGCTGAATCCAGCCCATAGGTTATCTCATAACCACACCATCTCCAAATGACATCATACAATGTGATACCTGCAAGAGAGCATTCTCTGGAGTAGCCCCCACACTCTGGAATGCACTCCCTGAAATGCTCCGCTTAACACTATCTCTACTTCAGGAAGCAAGTAAATGTTGGCTCTTCAACCAGGCCCCTTTAATGGAAGTTACTAACTTGCTAGTTTCTCTCTCACACATACAAGCTGCACATACTATAGCAGGAGATGTTCACCCACTCTTACCCTAGCCAAGATCATGTTTGAGCTCCTTTTTTAACCTCATTTGCTAGTTCCTTATTTTCTTACTCTATCTTGTCTATCTAGCTTATTTTCGAAAAAGATCGCCGGCCATCTTCCGACACAAATCGGGAGATGGCCGGCGATCTCCTGAACCTGGCCAAATCGAAAGCCGATTTTGGCTGGCGCCAACTGCTTTCCGTCGCGGAGCCAGCCAAACCTCAAGGCAGGGTACAGAAGGCGGGATAGGGGTGGGGCGGGGGCGTGGTTACGAGATGGCCGGCTGCCCCTGATAATGGAAAAAAGATGGCCGGCTTGGATGAGCATTTCGATGGCTGCACTTGATCCATTTATTTTTAGGACCAAGTGTCAAAAAAGTGTGCCAATTGACCAGATGACCACTGGAGGGAATCGGGGATCACCTCCCCTTACTCCCCCAGTGGTCACTAACCCCCTCCCACCCTGAAATGTCATACCGAGCTCCCTGACAGCAGTATGCAGGTCCCTGGAGCAGTATTTAGTGGGTGCAGTGCACTTCAGGCAGGTGGACCCAGGCCCAACCCCCCCCCCCCCCCCCCACTTGTGGTGGTAAATGTTGAGCCCTCCAAAACCTCCCAAAACCTACTGTACCCACATGTAGGTGCCCCCTTCACCCCTTAGGGCTATGGTAGTGGTATAGAGTTGTGGGTAGTGGGTTTTTGGGGGCTCAGTACCCAAGGTAAGGGAGGTATGCACCTGGGAGCAATTTGTGCCCTAGGGTGCCCGGTTGGTGTCCTGGCATGTCAGGGGGGCCAGTGCACTACAAATGCTGGCTCTTCCCATGACCAAAAGGCTTCCATTTTGCCGGGTTTGAGATGGCTGGGCCCGGTTTCCATTATGGCCGACAACCGAAGCTGGCCATCTCTAAACCCGGTGATCTCAACATTTGACCTAAATGTTGAGATGTAGCCGGCGCCAACCTTATTATCGAAGGAAAAGATGGCCGGCCATCTTTTTCGATAATACGGTTGGCCCCGCCCACTTATGGCGCCGGCCAGCTATTTATTTGGCTGGCGCTGTTCGATTATGCCCCTCCACATGTTCTATCTTTATTTACACCTTATGCTGTCTATTAAAATGTTTTATTATATATTGTGTTGACATTGTAAGTAGTATACTATGCCATACTCTAGGCGGTAAATAAGTCCTCATGAGTACACACAGATTTACACCTTCTTTGGAGCAGGTATCAATCTGTATGACAGAATCTGAGTGCTATTAAGGATAGTTCTGACAGCTGATTTCAAAAGCACATGGGTGCCAATGATACCTTCATAAAACAGGTAGTTTTCTGGACAGTAGTTCTAAGAATCTGAACAAGAACCTCACCCTACTTTACCCTAGCAAAGGGTGGTTGACCCATGGGGTTGAGGGATGGAGGATATTGAAACGATAGAACATCAGTACAGATGGCAATTTATCATTTTCTGTTGCAGTCATGCGTCTTACCATGCTTCTTGCCATGACAGCTAAGCCCAAGCTGCCTCCTGATTATCGTTATGGCATGAACCGGCCCTGGACCACGGCAGCTAAGAAGAGAAATCCACCTGGGATTAAACGCAGAAAAGTGTTTGTGGAGCCCCTAAGCGAGGATGACTGGAAGGTGTTTCGTGGCGATACAGTGAGTGGTGCAGGAATAGCAGGGGCACGTGAGCTACCACACGTGCCAGAAATCTCATGATCACTGGAAACATTGTAATACTAGTAAAAAAAGGCCCGTTTCTGACACAAATGAAACGGGCGCTAGCAAGGTTTTCCTTGGAGTGTGTATGTGAGAGTGACTGTGAGAGAGAGAGAGAGTGAATGTGTGTGTGTGTGAGAGAGAGAGTGAGCCTGGGTGCGAGTGTGTCTGTGAGAGAGAGTGTGTGCAAGTGTGTATGTGAGACACAGTGTGTGAGAGAGAGTGTGTTTCACACACATACAGTGTGTGCAAGAGAGAGTGTGTGTGTGAGACACAGACACTGAGTGTATGAGACCAAGAGAGTGTGTGAGTGACTGTGTGACACATAGAGAGTGAATGTGATACAGTGTGAGACATAGAGTGTGTGAGAGTGAAAGATAGAAAGACATTGACTGTGAGAGAGAGTGTGTGTGTGACAGAGATACCTCCCCCCCCCTTTCTGATGTCAGGCCCCCCTCTCTCCCTCTCTCTTGTGTCAAGCCCCCCCCCCCCTCTCTCTCTGGTGTCTGAGCGTTACTGTGCAGGACGCTGAGCTCTGGCTGTGCTTCAAGGAACTGACCAATCCTATTTAATAGAATGCACCTCCAACATTCTGAAGCCGAGAAACCTCGTGTGGTTGGTCACTTCTGCTTGTGACGAACCCGGAAGTACGTGATGTCAATTCAGGAGATGGATACAGAGAGCAGGAATGCCTCAGCCATGCAGTCAGCTTCAGATTGTTGGAGGTGCGTTTTATTATATAGGATAGTGAATGACAGTGGATTACAGCTAAAATGGCCTATTCAGACTGCAATATATATGAGCAGACTGAATAGGCTGTTCAGTCTGTGGACAGTGTTTATTTTGCGATAAACAGCTGTTTTAACTCTTGGCAGTTCCTGGGATATTTGTTCCATTTTAGTCTATTGAGCTCACTAGTGTTGTGATTTGCATGCACTGCCTCCTTGGTATGTCTCATGCATAGTCATTGTGGATATCCTGAAAACCTGATGGGACTGGGTTGAGAAGCGCTGATCTAGAGGACCCTCAGGAAACGATCAGAGATCCCAAGGATAGAAATAGTAGTCGCCAGGTGTTATTCTCTGGGATTACACTGTTGATATATTTTACTCTATTGGTATTTGCATTACCAAGGATACTGTTTTTTTAAAGACTGCTGCACCTGCGCCAAAATGCGGATGTGTCGAGTCTGACTAATAAAATTGCTTTTTACCTTTGATTTAGCTAATTAGTGATCTGTAGCACCTTTCATCTCATCCCTGTTTGCTTCCTTCCTTGTTCCTTCCCCTTTCCTTTTTGTTTCTGTTTTATTTTTTTGTTTGTTTTTAATTCATTGTTGACCTTGATTACAAGACTTCTGATGTAGGCCTATCCTGGCCGAAACACGTTGTGTCGAGTCACTTTTAATGTGTGATTGTTTTACTATTATTTGTTTGAAAATGATTAAACACTGATTATGTTAACTACAGTTTGGTCCCAATCTTTGGATAGCCTGGCTTGTATTCCCACCTTTTTTATTTTTCACTTTACGCCTCGTGGGATCTATTGAGTTCTCATGTGGATTCTCTCTAGGTTATATTCTAATGCCCATTCTTCAGCATTAGAATCATAGCAGTGTTCTCATCTATCTGTAAGTCTTTTGCATCCTTCAAACAAGGTCCAGTAAGCTGCTTCTAGAACACAGCAATTGCATATTTTGCCGATAAGTACATCTGTAACAGGCTGCGTCATTCTCTTTCTGTCTCTCTCTCTCTCTTTGAATATACAGGAATAACATGTATAGAATGTTTGTACGTTTGGGAAGCTTGCCAGGTGCCCTTGGCCTGGATTGGCTGCTGTCGTGGACAGGATGCTGGGCTCTTGGTCTTTTCCCAGTATGGCATTACTTATGTACTTATGTCCTCTACTTGGCTCACTTTTATTACATAGAGCAGTGATTTAACCTATTGTGATGTCATAGTGGCTCATTCCACCAATAAGAGCCAACCTCATTAGTGATGTCACAATGGCTTGATTGTATAGAATGTTTGTACGTTTGGGAAGCTTGCCAGGTGCCCTTGGCCTGGATTGGCCGCTGTCAGGGACAGGATGCTGGGCACGATGGACCCTTGGTCTTTTCCCAGTGTGGCATGTGGTTATTGAATATGTTCCTTCTTTCCTGTGATTATTGTATTTCATTCACCTAGCAGCACATTTATAGTCGTAGAACAGTGAGGCCCATGTAAGGCTATTATGTCAAAAAAACCCTAAAAACGTTTCTTCAGGTGATTTGCCCCGATATTGGCTCTGTACAGGTCAAAGTGTTTTATGCCTGCGCAGGGCTGATTGACACAAGCGGTTCCCTCAGCATGGACTTGGCATCACTGATTCTGCAGTGACATTTGACCTCTTGTTTTTTTCAGGTAGAAATCCTGATTGGGAAAGACAAGGGAAAGCAAGGGAAGATTGTCCAGATTATCGAAGCCCGCAACTGGGTCGTTCTGGGAGGCTTAAATACGGTAAGGAGAGCGTGAAGCGGAGCCGCTCACTGCTATTTGCCAAGTATGGGTTCAGTTTGTCGGTTCTGCCCCTACGGCTTGAGAAATCAGACCGTTTGTGTAGTTCTCCTGTATAGAAGGGTGTGCCTGGGTTGCAGCATGTGACTGGGGACACGAAAGGAATACACAGGCACCCGCATGGCTATCAGAGGGAAACTTTGGCTACTCCTGGTGTTTTGACCTATCCCAGGGCATTGTGGAATTTGTATTTGTGGATTCTTCTGTTGCAGTCTCATAGCTACCAGAACACATCTCAGGCATGCCAAGATGGTCCAACCTTGCTTCAACTTTTTAGTAAAAGAGTGTCTTTTAAATGAGGAAGCCACAAAAAAAGGAGGTACAAACCCTCACGGACTTGTTGGTTATTTGCCATTTTATCATATACAATATAATCATTTACAGTGTTTTGTTTTATTTGTTCCATTGTTATGTTTAGGTTGTAAAAGACCCCTGAGGCAGGCCTTTGGGCCGAAACACGGCCGTGTCGGGTCATCATCTACCTTTTTTTATATGAATAAATACATTTTTTGGTATCCTCATTCGTTCTCCTCACTTTTTTTGTACTACTTTTAAATGAGGAAAACATATTGAGGGGGAGGGGGGAATAATGGAGGATTTGATCATAGTGGACTGCGGGATTTTCTCTCTGCTGTTTCTGTGCACGAAATCTAGAACCACCCGTGCCCCTCCCCCTTTCCGGATCTGCATGGAAATTTACATCTTTTAAAGACGCGTGTGTAAATTCCAATTATAGGCGCTAAAGCTCTTACAATGTTTGGCACGGTGCCAAAAAGGCAGGATTAACCCTAGGCAAACAAGCATGATGGGCCCTCCGTGCCAAACATCTGAGTGCTTTTTGAATATGACCATAATTTTTTTTTTATTATTTAGTTATTTAAAAATGTTTTATTGTACTTGAGCCATCATTCTCAGCTGATTGCATAACTGCATACACAATCTAAAAACAAATAAAACAACAATTCAAAATATTTAACAAATCAAAAGTCCTGAAGCAATTATTAGCATGCCATGCATTACCCCAGCTGTAGGCTAATAGCTCTGAAAGTTGTTGTGTAAATATCTTAAGCACTGTCTGTAATGCAAAAGCATTTTGTGCCCCTCCTTGATCTCGGGGGGGGGGGGGGGGGGGTGGAAACTGAAACTTGGCTGCACATCCCCATTCTAGTGTTCATCTAGCTGTTCAAGTGAATGTCCTGGAAATTTGAAAGCAAACTGAAAGATTGTGGGAATTTCTGTTCAACCCAGGAAGCCCACAGAGGTGGAATGGCGCTACACAGAGGAGGGTGAGAAGGTCAGGGTGTCGACACGGACTGGCAGGATAATCCCTAAACCCTTGTTCCAGAGAGTGGATGGCATCATCCCCGAGCAGTGGAAAGGTGATGTGTTGTTTGAGGTTTTAACCAATAAACGCTGATAAAACACCCCCATTGCCCCCAAAAAAGGTTTACTGGAGAACCCCACCAAAACACACACTCTTCCCATCTGCCCCTACTCTGGGGCCATCTGCTTTCTCTTCTCTAAGTGCTCACTCTCTCATTTCTCCACCTCAGTTCTTCTCTTGCTTTTTCCATGCTGACAACCCCTGAGCAAGGGTGAAAGGGTTTAAGAATGAGGTAAAGGGGAAATTTTGTACTTTTCCCTCTGATGGATGGTGGGAGATGGAGAGAGTGAGATTGGGGGACGATTGGCTGATTGTGGAAGAAGGGAGAGTGGTGGAGATGAGCTCTTGGAGGGAGAGGAATATGGGCTCTTAAAGGGAGAGAGAGGGTTGGGGATGGGCTGATGGTGGAGGGAGAGGGAATGGTAACATAGTAGATGACGGCAGAAAAAGACCCGCACGGTCCATCCAGTCTGCCCAACAAGATAAACTCATGTGTATACCTTACCTTGATTTGTACCTGTCCTTTTCAGGGCACAGACCGTATAAGTCTGGCCAGCACTATCCCCTCCTCCCAACCACCAGCCCTGCCTCCCACCACCGGCTCTGGCACAGACCGTATAAGTCTGCCCAGCACTATTCCCCGCCTCCCAACCACCAGTCCCGCCTCCCACCACCGGCTCTGGCACAGACCGTATAAGTCTGCCCACCACTATCTTTGCCTCCCCACCACCAACCCCCCCTTCCCCCCTCCGGCTCCACCACCCAATTTCGGCTAAGCTTCTGAGGATCCCTTCCTTCTGAACAGGATTCTTTGTTTATCCCACGCACGTTTGAATTCCGTTACCGTTTTCATGTCCACCACCTCCCGTGGGAGGGCATTCCAAGCATCCACCACCCTCTCCGTGAAAAAATACTTCCTGACATTTTTCTTGAATCTGCCCCCCTTCAATCTCATTTCATGTCCTCTCGTTCTACTGCCTTCCCATCTCCGGAAAAGGTTCGTTTGCAGATTAATACCTTTCAAATATTTGACTGTCTGTTCCTCCTTTCCTCCAGGGTATACATGTTCGGTAGTAGTAGTAGTGGTCATAGGCTGATGGTGGAGGAACTGGCAGGGGAGTGTGGGGGGAAATAGAAAGAAAAGAAACTAGTGTGTTTCAGAGTATTTATTTATGATATTTGTATCCCACGTTATCCAGAGCAGGTTCAGTGTGGCTCACATTAAACTGACAAGTTCAGATTACATTACATTAAATATACATTCAAAGTTCATGATAGTACAGTGCAATTAATGAGAATAATATAGTAGACTTAACAATTATACTTGCGTTTATTGGAAGCCAGTGTAACTTTAACAATCAAGGGGTCACGTTGGAGTGTCCGTAGTGACATTTTTAATCTTGCATAAATGGCATTAAAGTAGTCAAATTTAGATTGAGTTACAGATCTAAAAATTGAGCTTGGAAAGTATGGTCTCAGTATTTTTAGTTTCCATAGTGAATTGAAGGTAACGGATACTATTTTAAGTATCTGAGGTTGAAACGATTATCAATTATTACACCTAGAATTTTTATGGTGGTTTCTAAAGGGTAGATTATGTTATCAGTGACAAAACGATTTGTACTGGATGGTGAGGATTTGTTAGTATTAGAAATTTAGTTTTTTTTTTTCTCTGTTTAGTTTCAGTTTGAAATTATTGGCCCAGATCTAATCCAGATTTGATTTTTGTTGTAATTTCTGTGATAAATATAGTGGTCTATGTATGTAGACACCTACATACATACCAGCAAGTGATGGTCCACCTGCGTGCTGCGGTAGGAAGGTCTGTGACGCTCCTTACTTAGCCCCGAAGACCCACAGATAACCGGCCGCCTCCTCCCCCTAAATAATACGCTCCAGTTTCTCCTAGTATAACAGTGAGCTAGATCTGTAGAAGCTGAAGCAGCCACTTTGTGTCGAGGTTATTTTTGTAATTGCAGTGTGCATTGCCCAATAATTTACAACAGATTTAGGTATAAAATAACAGGAACATAATTATTGGAAAAACAAAGTAATCCCAGTCAGTGGAAGCCAAAAGGGTCATCTCGCGAAGGACCTCCCTCTAATTTCCCTTGGGTGGCATTCAGCTGTAAGCAAGCCTACAGCGGAAGACGGACTATTATTTACAGCTCCATCAGCATACACAGCACCGGTCAGTCTCAGAGCTGTAGTTATTCAAAAAATGCAGTCAGCGTCTACGGTGGTGTACTGAGCGAAGCCATCCTCACTTTAATTAGGGGAACAGGTGACCAGGGAACATCATCTCCGACAATTATCTGTTGACCTAGACACAAATATAGAGAAACATGTTATGGACATAGTTAGGTTGTAGATGCATGTTCTGAGACTTGCCCTGCTTCAGTTTCTGCCCCTCTGTCGTTATCTTTACTCCACACATCTCACTTCATTGGCTGCAGTGGTGGTGTTGAGCTGCTAGTCTCACTTTCCTGTAGGTCCCCTCCCATCTGCTTCTCCAGGTAGTGGTCATTTATTGACTCCCCGATGTCCCTTTCTTGCCAATTTCGACTCCTGGCTTTCCATCTTTCTCAGGAACTTTAACATTCACGTTCACGACCACGCTGACCCTTATGTGCCTGTAAGTTTCTCGCTTTAACATCCTCATTCAATCTTTAGCTGTGCTGCACTCTCTCATTTCTCTATCTCAGTTCTTCTCTCTCTGATCATCATCTGATGTTTCATATTTAATCCCCCTCAATCTCATCCAAGTCTGTCAATGAGTTGTCTCTTCCTATAATACAATTTTTTCATCTGTTCTGGACATTCTCTCTCCTCCCTTGCCCTGTTCTGTAAGGCATACCAAACCCCAGCCTTGGCTAACCTCCAGGGTATGCTACCTACATTCCTGTGTTTAGCCTTTGGCTAAAAACTTGTGTCCATGCTGACTTCTTCCATTTCAAATCCTTGCTGACCTTCCAGTCTGCTCTGACACTTGTTAAACTCTTGCATCCAAGCCTCTCCATCTCTTTGCCACATTGAACTCCCTCCTCAAAATGCCTCCCACCTCCATTCCTCCCTTCACTTTCTACCCAGACTGTGGCCGAGAACTTCCATGACAAGCTTCACAAAGTTAATTGAGTTCTCCACCGCGTCACCTTCATCTCCCCTTCCCCCACTTGATTCCCCCAGTCTTCCTTCAACCCCCTGCCACCTTTTTCTAAAATCACAGACTCCAAACTCGCTACCTGTTCCCATCCATATACTCAGCACTGTCTCTCTGACTATCATCCCTTCTATCCGTCTTATCTTCAATCTTTCACTTTCCTCTGCAGTTGTTCCTGATGCCTTCAAACGTGCTGTAGTTATACCACTCCTTAAAGGGCCTTCATTGGACCCTACCTGCCCTTCCAACTATTGCTCCGTCTCCCTCCTCCCTTTCTTTATCCAAGCTACTTAAACATGCCGTTCACTGCCACTGTCTTGATTTTCTTTCATCTCAAGCTAATTCTTGATCCACTACAATCCAGCTTTCGCCCTCTACATTCTACAGAAACAACCCTTGTGAAGGTCTCCAGTGACATGTGCCTGGCCAGATGCAAAGGCTTCTATTCTATCTTCATCCTTCCTGATCTCTCTTCTGCTTTTGACTGTTGATCACCACCTAATCTTTGATACGCTGGCCTCACTTGGAGTTTGAGGCTCTGTTCTGTCTTGGTTTTCCTCTTATTTTATTTATTTATTTGCTGCATTTGTACTCCACATTATCCTACATATTTGCAGGCTCAATGTGGCTTACATTGTATTGCAAAAGATATAATTATGAACATAGTAAGAGGTTTGTTCTAATTTAACATCTCTATATATAAAAGGCACTACCAACGTTCTAAATGAAGCCTCCAGCCGGAAGTGTGAAGGGGGAGAGATATCCGGTTTCCCCATGAGTGTCTGCCCCGCCCTCGCTCTCTCTGTAACACAGTGAAGGAAAACACAGCAAAGCACGGAATCAAATCGCTCTCTCTGTAACAGTGAAGGACTCAGGGGGGGGGGAGGGGAGAGAGGGCAGAAGCCCTCACTATCTCTGTAACACAAGCACAGCACAGCAGGAAACTTAACACTGAAGGACTCGACTCCGAGAGGGGAAGGGAGAGAGGGCAGAGGGCAGGGACATGCACACAGAAGAAAACCTTGCTAGCCCCCGTTTCATTTACATCAGAAACGGGGCTTTTTTGCTAGTATTATTATACAACAATTGAGGAAGATATGTCTGTAGAATGATTTACAAACTCATACTAAGAAGCAGTAAAATATAATGATCAGAAATGATAATATGATTAATATAATCAATTCAGAGGTATCAGTAAGTGGTTGGTTTAGATATAATTACGTTGTTAACGAGATTTCTTATTGTACTCATCGCACTTTTAGTGTATGCTGTGGTAGATCTTCCTCCACTGCTATCCTGTTGTCAGTCAGTGTACCTCAGGGCTGTGTCTTGGGAATTATTTTCTTGTCTCTCTGTAATTCCCTTACTGCTCTGATCTTATCCCATGGTTTTCGGTATCATCTTTATGCTAATTTCACCAGAAATCCAGGCCCATGGCTTACCCTGATTCTCTGACATTGCTGCCTGAATGTCCCACCACCTTTTGAAACTAAGCATGACTCAAGTCTGAACTTATCATTTTCCCCCCTAACCCTACCTCTCTTCTTCCCTCGTTCACTATTTTGGTGGATAACACTCTAATCCAGCCTGTCTCCTTAGCTTGTAACCTTGGAGTCATCTTTGACTTCTCTATCGACACTTGACAGAGCTTACAATCTATTCATTACAGACAAACCAGACAATTAAGAGATTATGGAGTTTCATTTATTATGAATATTAAAACAGGTGAATACAAGGTTAAGGGTTAAAAGTAGCCTCAAAAAGGTGGGCCTTTAGCCTAGACTAGTGTCAGAGATGGAACATAATGTATTGACTCAGGAAGTCTATTCTAGGTGCCGTAAGATGGAAGGCATGGCGCCTGGAATTGGCAGTGGAGGATAAGGCTACGGATACCGCCTTGGTATGCAAATCTCTCTCATGCATATTCATTTCCGCAATGAATATGCATGAAAGATTTGCATACAGATCTCTTTCATGAATATTCATTGTGAATATCTTGAAAACCTGACTGGCTGGGGGGTCTCTAGGACCAGGTTTGGGAACCACTGATTGACCTGAGGGATGGAGTGTAGGGAGAGATGCCGAGGAGCTGCAGAATGAATGCACATGTAAATCGGAGAGAGGAATTTGAATTCTGTATGGGAAGACAGGGAGCCATTGAAGTGACTTGAAGAGAGGGGTTATGGGAGTGTAGTGACACTGGTGGAAGATAAATCATGCAGCAGAATTTTGAACAGATTGAAGGGGAAAGATGGTTTAGTTGGAGACCTGTGAGAAGCAATTTGTAGTGATCTAAGCGTGAGGTGATAAGAGTATGGATAAGGGTTTTGGCAGTGTGCTCAGAAAGGAAGGGGCAAATTTTGGTGATGTTATAAAGAAAGAAATAACAGGTTTTAGCAAACTGTTGGATACAGGCAGAGAAAGAATGCTTCGTATGTGTTTGTGTACAGTGCTGTGTACATTTTTTAGCAGTTAAAAAAAAAAAAAAGGCCCTGTGCTCTAGTTTACAAGTTCTCTCTTTCAAATTGATTCCTTGACTTCATACCCAGGTGACACATTTCTATGTCCTAAACTGCAGCTCTGAACAAAAATGATCCATAATCTAATTACTTGTAAATATTCCCCCCCTCCTAAAGATGGACCAAAAGACACATCGGTGGATGACACCATAGAGAAGACCTACAAGCCATCCTTGAAAACCTTTGAAGAGGAAATTATGGAGAAGATGGGAATAGTGGAAACCCGCAGACCCAAGAAGTCATTTTGGTACTGAATGGAGTGGGCGTGTTTCTGCAGCTTGGGGATCAAGTATTTCCACGAATATTAAGCAGGTACCCTTCCGGCTGTAGCTTGGGACTGTCAGGGCACCAGCTGCCTGTGGTTTTGTAAATATAGATAGGACTTCTTAATCATTAAAAGAGCACCTCTGTAACTTAAATAAATTACTTTTTTTATGGCCTACGCATTTCCTTCTGCTTTCTTTGGGTTTACGTTCAATTGGGATCTAGCCACTAGGTTACCCAGGAAATTTTGCTTTGTAATAAACACCTCGCGCTCCCTCCTAGCCAGGAGCCACACAGATGAAAGACAAATCTAGTACCCAGGTGCCCACATTTTATACACACAAAAATGTTTAGAATTGTGCTTCTGAACCCAGTCCTCGGGGCATACCCAGCCAGTCAGGTTTTAAGGATATCCACAAGATGAGCAAGGAGGCCATGAATGCAAATCTGTTGTGGATCCCCTGAAAACCGGACTGGGTCGATTTAGAATAATAGCCATCAGGCTAAGTGCTTGCAAGGGTGTGTACACAGAGATGGGACGCAGGCAGGGCTCCCACTTGTCTGCATAATTTACAGAACACTGGCATTTACACACATCCCTGCTATGAGCATGTCGATATTAGGTTACACCAGCATTCTGTATTAACCAAACATAGGCGCTTACCATGCGGCCCTGGGGCACCTAGAATCGGGTGTGCTGGTAAATTTTTAACAATGGGCTCTCTCTCCGGGCATAGCCGGCCCTGAAATTTGGGGGGAGGGGGGAATATATGCCTCTCTCTCCCCACCCTTGTGCGGGCACGCTAGGCATACCTTTGCCGAGCCCCACCAGCCAATAAATGGACTGCCACCATTCTCTGCTGCTTGTTTCTTGCTCTGAGCAGCATGATGGAACCTTCTTGCGCTTGCATGAAAAGTCCCAGCCTGATGCTCAGAGTCAGAAACGAGGAGCAGGGAGCAGCAGCAGTCTACTTACTTGACTGGTGGGGCCAGCATCACTGCCAGCAAAGTAAAAGAGAATCCAAGAGGGGGCCCAAGCCCACATTTTGGGAGTCAGTTGTTAAAGTAGCCATGGGGAGGCCTACTTTAACAACCGGCTCCCAAAATTCTTAAAAACTTAACAAACGGATCTCGCGAGAGCCCGCTCCAGCACACCACTGCCTAGAATCGTCCCTATGGTGTCTCCCTCCAGAGGCTGCCTCTGGCCACCAGGTGTCACTGTAGGAGCTGGGCACATGACAGTGCCTGGTTCCTTTATATTTTGGATAAAAGAACTTTGGATGCTGTTCTTCAACGGATGACTCAAAATCAATACAACTGAATATTGCAAAAACAGAAGTTATGATTCATCTGTTACTATGCCTATTAACCTGTCCTTGTTAGGAGTAATTGTTCAGACATATATACAAGTGAAACATTTGGGAATTTTGTTAGACTCTGTATTCTCATTTACAACCCACGTGTAAGCTTTAATTTGGAATGTGTACTTCAAGATGCGTATGCTGTGTAAATTGAAACCTTTATTTCTGTGTAGGAAGATATAGTGGAATTAGAAAAGGTACACAGAAGGGCGACGAAAATGATAAAGGGGATGGGACGACTTCCCTATGAGGAAAGGTTGAAGCAGCTAGGGCGCTTCAGCTTGGAGAAAAGACGGTTGAGGGGGAGATATGATAGAGGTCTATAAAATAATGAGTGGAGTGAAACGGGTAGACGTGAATCGTTTGTTTACTCTTTCCAAAAATACTAGGACTAGGGGGGAATGCGATGAAGCTACAAAGTAGTAAAATTAAAACAAATTGGAGAAAAGATTTCTTCACTCAAAGTGTAATTAAACTCTGGAATTCGTTGCCAGAGAATGTGGTAAAGGTGGTTAGCTTAGCAGGGTTTAAAAAAAGGGTTTGGACGGCTTCCTAAAAGAAACGTTCATAGACCATTTTTAAAATGACTTGCGGGAAAAGCCACTGCTTTTTTTCTGGGATAAGCAGCATAAAATGTACTGTACTGTTTTGGGATCTTGCCAGGTACTTGTGACCTAGATTGGCCACTGATGGAAACAGGATGCTGGGCTTGATCGACCTTTGGTCTGTCCCAGTGTGGCAATACTTATGTACTAATACGCAAGGCTGCTCGCAATGATGAGGGTCTCAGAAAAATACCTGCAACCCATGGCAGTGGTAGCCACGATGAGAGCTTCAAGCTTCTGGGACCAGAAGAGGCAAATTCCAGGGAGCTTCTTACCTTGGCGTGCCAAGGTCATCTGTAGTAAGGGTGGTGGTGGTGGAGGAGGTGGGTTTGGCAGCCACCAGAACCAGATTCCTGGGGGAGAGCTTGGGATCAAAGAGGGGAAGCAGCTCACAATGAAAACCTGTCAGGGGAAACCAAATAAAATTTTCACTTTTTTTTTTTTTTTTTTTTTTTAAACATAACGCTGGTTCGCTGTGGGCATATGCTTTTATGCCCCACCACCACCACCACACCTGTCTATTCCCATTGTGTCCCTTGGGATCTTTTTCTGTGATGCATTGCCCCATTGGGAATACCAGTATTTTTGCCCTCCTGATTCATTTGTCACATGGTGGCCTCCAAGCTGGACCGCTTCAGAGATGTAGAAATAAAAGCTGACAGGTGGACGGAGTAGGTCCATTGCTTGCGCTAATTTAATACACTCGCAACCAATTTTCCAGAGTTATCTTTCCTGCTTCAGGTCTGCACAAAGGCCTCTCTGAAAAGCCAGTCCCAGTATCTGGTATCAATTGGATTTTTTTGACCACTGTGGCTGGTGTTTAAAAAGATGTCGACTGCTGGGGCTGAATATTGGCCTGATGGTTGTCAAATTTTAGATCAAAGGTTATAGAATTGCACTCGAGATTGGATTATGTTCTTTGGTATGACAATTTTGTTCATAAATATCTTAAAATCAACTGATAATAGGGACAGCACAGGACAGTTGCTGAGTCCAGCATAGTACGATTCTGCCAATGTGGCTTGAAGGGAACCGCACAGACTTGTGAATTCTATGGACCTAAATTCCAATCCACCATTGCGCTTTGTGAAAGTAGAGCTGCAAAACCTGTGCAGCCCAGTTCTGATCCCACTCCTCCCATCATCACGCTTCGTAACTTTGAACACAGCACTTGCTGCTCTGGGTTCAAAGTAAGATCATACATTTTTCAAGGCAGAGGTTTTATAACCATGTGACGTACCTTATCTAGCACCACATATAGTGATGATTTTAATGTAACATCGCCTAGAAAATGACCTGAAAATTTAAGTACATTGTCCCTGCCATACATGTCTTAAACTTTGGAGTTGAAGGGCTCTGGATACTGACCGCTCTCCTGCAGAAATATCATTCTGTCCAACAGAAGGATTGTTTCCACTAAAGGAGCCAGCAGCAGAGCCAAACTGAAAAATGCCACCACATTCTGTTCCTGAGAAAGCATTGCCTCCACCGAGGCCTTGTCCAGAGGGACGTTGGGGTCCAATCCCACTCGGGCTAGCCCCTGACGGGCGTACCTGTGAGAGAGAAACCAGAGCACCCATCAAAGGCTGATAAGCTACACAGACAGACATCACAGGGGCTTGCAGTGTTGTTTCACTAGTAATCTGGATTATGTTACTGGACTGATGTAAGAATTATCTGGAGATGGAGGATGTATATAAACTTTTAGGACTCCATAACTCTTCTCCAAAAATTCAGATTACCTCTAGTAACATAGTAGATGACGGCAGAAAAAGACCTGCACGGTCCATCCAGTCTGCCCAACAAGATAACTCATATTTGCTGCTTTTTGTGTATACCCTACTTTGATTTGTACCTGTGCTTTTCGGGACACAGACCGTATAAGTCTGGCCAGCACTATCCCCGCCTCCCAACCACCAGCCCCGCCTCCCAACCACCGGCTCTGGCACAGACCGTATAAGTCTGCCCAGCACTATCCCCGCCTCCCAACCACCAGCCCCGCCACCGATTACCTCTAGTAAGTTGACATGATAGTTTTCACTGCCACAGAGAGAATCCAAGCCTCACTTAAGCACTGTTACGTGTTCAGGAAACCCACCACCATGTCTTCATTTTGCTCTTTTGTGACCAGAAGCCCCTTACTCCTCTCCCAGTCTCATGAATGTTACACAGTGTAAGAGGCTTCAGGGATAACTGGATTATATGAGAACCAGAGCTGACAATATGATTTTATGTTAAGAAGCACCTACCCCCGAAAAAAAAAATGAAGTTTGATTGCCCAGTTTTCCTTTTGCTTATTTAAATCTTCATAAGCACACAGTTTGGACAGCTACCGGCTTAGATTTACCTTAAATATAATCATAACATAGGGTATGCACAGCTGACCATAAACCTCGGCTGTCATCACTATGAACCAAATGATGACCCAGTGTGAGTTTCTTCCTGATCCATCAGCCACAGTGCAAATGCTGTAACACTAGGAGAGAAGGTGGGGAAGCTTAAAAACCTTGTGATAAAAGCAGAGCACCACAGAGCTTGGCCCAACAAAGCTAGACGATTATCCTATACTGCCATATTCTGGTAGTTATGAGAGAGATTCCCCCCAAGTAGAAGAGCACAAGAACTTGGGAAAGAGAGAAACACATATTTTCAGAAGAGGAAAAGTCACTTACTCTTCAAAGGAAAGCTCATGTGCCTTTTTTATCGTCTGGACACCCAGTCGCTTCTTGGATGGGTCTAACCCCCTAATCACTGTCTCCAACACAGCTCGAAAGCAGTGTGACCGAAGGCCTGTACTCTTGCCCCGAAGGCGTTCGGCGTACTCCTCGATGGCATGGCAGGCCACTTCACGTGATTTGTAAGAGAGCTGGTGGCCGGGGAGCTGCGCCAGCCAGGTGCTCATAGGGTAGCCAGGCTCTGAGGATTGAGCAGGCTCAGGAAAGCGACGGGGCCTCGGGACACCCGGTGGAACAGGCGTCTCAGCGGTGCTGATCTTCATGTAGCAGCAGGCCACCGAAGTGATGCCCACGATGTTGGGACACCTTGCAAAATGGCGGAGCATGGCGACACTGAGGTCACCACAAGCATGTAGTCCTGTTAGCACAAACCTGCTCTCGGGGGAGAAATAAGGTCCCGGCTGGCATGGCTGCTTTATATGGTAACAGTTTGATAACATAGAAGTTCTTCTAATGTCTGAATTCCTGGAATTGTCTGGACAGCTGTGACCATTCCAAGACCTGTGTCCATCCTGGTTTAAAGAACTTGCTGGTCTGTTTCCATTTACTTCAAGCTCCGCTGTTGTTTTACTGTGACTTTTACTTACTGATGTTTCACTGGCCACTGCTGGCAGGTCCTTCTCTACATCTGTAGCACAGGTCCTACCTTGACAAGCAAGACGCTGCTGTCCTGGAGTTATAGAGCCCAATCCGGCTACCTGGGATGGGCTAGTTATTGCTGTTGAATAGGTATGGGTTTCTAAAGACTGGTCCTTGCATAATTGGATAATAAAGTGTTCCCAGGATGCTTTGGGGTCCACCCACCCCCATACATGTCTTGGCACCTGGAGGGTAAGGCTGTGGCTGCCATCTCCACCGAGGCACTAAAGAAAACAAACAAACAAAAATTAATGCATAAAGTCACTTGCTGATCGAAGGCTTGATCCCCAAGAAGGACATTTAAACGCATACCTCCATTGCCTTCTTTCTCTCTTTCTGTAAGGCGAACCCCAGCTGCTGGTCGAACTTGGTGGCCATGGTGACCAGATGCTCATCTGCCTCCATAGCTGTGACGGACAAACCGAGTCCGAAGGACAGGAACCGGGAGAGATGGCCCTTAGATAAAATTCAAAGAGAATTATCATGCAGGAGACCAGAGGCCAAAACTTATCACATTTCCCCCCAGCACCAGCCCTATATCTGGTGCCTTTTGTAATCTCAAGTATCGCAGGTGTGTTTGTGTACACATATATGAATGTGTACATACATCGCATAGGTGCAACGAGTGCCATGGAAAAGTATAATTTACTGGGATTGGGGGGGGGGGGGGGGGGGAGAAGAGAGCACATATTTCTGCATTACCCAAAATTATAAGTCATACCATGCACACCAAAGATCATTGACACTATTTATTCACATAACCTCACAGAGCCGTAAGAAGCCAAAGATTTTCTCCCTGGCCACAAAGAAACATCCGTGTTTTTATACATATATTGTGTCCCTCTTGATGACGTCCTCGACACTCCCAGATACTGTGGCATCAGAAAACACCGATCCTCCCCGCCCAGAGCCATGCAGATCATAGTGAAGCACAGAACCATAGCATCAGTTACAACACAAGATCGGCACAGACCAAATGACACATGCTATTTGTAACACCTACACCGTAGCAATTCCAGGCACAATGCTGTTACGTACGAAGAACCAGCAGATGCCACGATTTGTGTGAGAACACTGAGGAGAGGTGGTCATCAATTAAGAGACCCAAGTCTTCTAATGATTCAGTTGCATGCTGTTATAATTTGGGATGGCGGAATAATGTGCAAACCTTTGCTCCATGATGCCAGCGTTACCAGAAGGCAAGGAGCTCTCGGATCTACGGTCGTTATAAGGAACTGCCGGAAAATCGTACCTGGCCAGATCCAACATCCACAATGCAGTCGCAACCTGTGACATTGCTCAGCTTCTTTACTAGCTGGAAAGTGAGAGATGCAAAGATTAAAAAGCGCTTCTCCAGATCCTCAAGGAACACAAACATATGGGGACTTTGTCATAAATTTGCAACTCTGTGGAGGCTTTTATTTCCCTAACCAAAGCAAGTGTATCCTAGGAACATCTTTTAAAAATACAGACACACAGGCCCAGCCAGTGCCGGCCCAGTTCACCTCCTGGTATAATGCCATAGACCCCAGTTGAAAACAGCCCTGCACATTCTGGTCTATCTAGCCTCAGGATTTCATTTTTTTGGGCATCAATTTTTGATGCTTCATAATCAAGTGGTCTTCAAGCTGACGTATATTTATAAGAAAAGGCAGACACACTTTGAGGAGGAAGGGGGACTTCCTAACCTAAATTAATAGTTGTCTAATATTATCTAGCTGATGAAACAGGTACCCAAGAAAATAACACTAATATTCTCTAAAACACACATGTGAATAGCAGTTAAAACACTCGGAGAAAGGTCCAAGTATATCATCAAATCTCTCTCTGTCGTCTAAAACCTGCAGCCATATATAACGTGGACTCTGCTGAATTATTACGTGGCAAGGTTGAATGTCATGTCAAATTTAAACAAGGGCGTAGTCTTGATTTCAAACCTCCAAGATTTACCAACTTCATCCACTCCCCCCCCACCCCACCTAGCATCTTAGTTACAAACTGAACTCCGAGTGCTGGGAGCTGCTCTTTCATATCCGTTTGTTTTTGAAAAATGCCAAGCTCACCTCCCCCAGCCGCCGAATCTCATGTTGTTTCTTGGGCTTCACGTGCCTCCGGAGGAGGGGTTCAAGCATGGCGCTCTGGCAGTGATTGTGGCGGAACTCTTCCAGCATACCGTTCCCCGCCTCTCTGGCTACTCGGGGGAAAGCTAACGTGTGTGCTGTGACTTTAAACGCCAGCAGGGAGAGGGGCCACACTGACCTGTAGCTAGGAGGGCGATAGGTGGGAGATGAAGAGGAATTGAGTGAACAAGCCATGGGTGTCTGTTAACACTTACTCATTAATAATGTTACCTAATTTGGACTCTGTCACGAAAACAATGACATTTTACCCTGCAAAAGCAGCACTTAAAACCAAACTGAGAGGTGGAACGCAAGATTAAAGTTACATGTGATTTCGTGGGGCTTGGCTTACTGCTAACGCAACTCAATATGGCAAAGATAGAGTAGGTAAAGGGTGCACTGACAATTTCTCCTATAACACCACCATGTGGCTGGTTAAAGAATAGCACAAGAAGTAGCTATTGTTGTACACACTGCTCTCTTGGTTCCAGCTGATTGCTGCAATTTCTGGCCCTGGAAGGAAGGATGCACAGAAGAAACCAGAGAAAAATGACTGGAGCTCAGGACAGGACAAAAATCAAACTCTGCATACCAGATTTCCTTTGTGTTCCCGGTCTCCAGCAACAAATCAGCTAATTGGGCAGAAGGGAGGTCAGCCAGCACTGTCTGCCAAGACTGAGGCAGAGTATCCCAAAGACCGTCTGTAAAAAACTCCTGGTGGACAAAACATATAATGGTGGTTTATGTGATGGTACCACAACATAATTTGAATACAAGAAAACAAGGGCAGATAAAGAAACACAATCTAGCGCCATGGCAGGCCAGGAAATAGCTGGCCTGGTTCCAACAGAATACAACTTCCTAGACGCCAAACAGATTGGTGTCAGCTGGTCACTGGGTATCAACCAGTGAAGCCATAGGAACCTAGAAAGCTGTACGTTTACATAACAACCTTGCTAGTCTTTGTAATCATTTAAACAGCTACCAAAGTGTGTACGCTCACCCACTCAGGGCAGTAGAGAAAGAGAAAAACGTTGAAATTAGATCTTAACTGCTAATTTTAGTTTTACAGATGTTGTTTTCATCAACCACCCACTACTCCAAGGACACAACCCGCAGGTTCTGGACTGGTCTGGTGAGGACACTAAGGAATGTCAAAATTCAACTTGGATCGAGTGCTTTGCAGCTGCTATGTATCATTATCATTAGCAATGCGGACTGGTGTAAGTGTGCAGACCAGATGGCAGCAGAAAATAATTTATGAGTCCACCTACTATGTTCCTAAGAATGAACATGGAGCAAAATAATCCTAGGTGCAAAGGCATATGGTGCTCCCAACCCACTGGCTGAGGCTCAGCTTAGTGTAAAAAGGAAGGGGCAGTGGCTGCATGATGCTGCTTTAACATGTGAGCAACTTCTATTATGAAATCTACTTACGATGATGTAGGAGTCCGTAATGTAGCCGTAGATCGAAAGGACACGTGTGATATTCAGTGCCAGCTGCTTCTGCTGCTGTAGGGAGAAAGGCTGAGAAGAGAAGTTGGTCATCCTAGCAAACAAAAAAAAAATAAAATAAGACTTGGGGGCTGGATGTCACAGCCAGGGCATCAGCCAATTATGTTGTGCATAAGGTGGTCTTATTATTGGCATAATTATCACTTTTCTACAATTAGTATTTATCATTTCCACAGTGTACCGGACATATCTTATTTCTGCAATAAACCATATGTTGACACCCTCATAAATGTAAAAGACTGAGTGCACCCCTTCAACGTCTGGCTTGCATTAGGATCCTCACATCAAAATAAGGGGCCCAGGTTCACAGAGGTCCATTAACTGCTGCTCTTTCAGTCTTAGGACTAGGGGACAGTAGCGTAGCCAGAGTTCAATTTTTAGACGGGCCTGGAGGTGGACTGGGTGGGCACAGGCCTCGCATTTCCTCCCCACCCGCTACCTCCCCCCCCCCGCCTGCCGCCGCATTTCCTCTCCACCCGCTACCCCCCCACCCCCGAGACAGCCCGCTGCACATGGTCAGTTCTGATCATTTGTACTGAACTGAAGCGCCGTTCTCCCTCCAGCACCGGCGATTCCCGTAGCCAGCCTTCTGCCAGTGCGCATCGTCGGAGCCTCTTCTCAGGCGCATCCTGCCTACTCTGCAACTTCCTGTTTTCCGCAAAGGTGGGACGCGCCTGAGAAGAGGCCCTGACAACGCGCGCTGGCAGAAGGCTGGCTATGGGAATCGCCGGTGCTGGAGGGAGAACAGCGCTTCAGGGCAGTAAAAGTCAGCAGACGGGGAGAGCGGGCAGAAGAGGCTGGGCCTGTCCATGGTTACGCCCCTGCCAAGGGACGCTCTGCACAATTAACAGGTAGCAGATTTGAAACAAAGAAAATGGGGGAGGGGGGGTGGGGTTCAGGCTGAGCATCAAGTTGTAAAATTCCTTGCTGGTGGATGTGGCTCTAGCCAGTAGCACACCTGGATCTAGGATTTGGCCAAGTTTCATTAACAAGTATTGGCCAGACACGCATAGGGATTGGTCCTCTTTTTACTTCTCCATTTCTTGATTTCCCAGTCACTGTGTTCAAACATTGATGCTACTCAGTGTGTTTCTTCTAGCAAAAAAGGTGCTGGTACTCAAATGTCAGGCCACCCTTCAGGGATGAGGTGATCACTGAGGGACCCACCCCACAATAGCCAAGACCCCTGCAACCAGTCACAGAATCTATGACAAGGCAGAATTGGTGTGTAGAGCCTGAGCTCTTTCATTAAAACTTGGGGACTGTGGGTCAATTTTAGAAGACAATGGAAAAGGTACTCAAATGCCAGGCCACCCTTCAGGGATGGGGTGATCACTAAGGGACCCACCCCACAATAGCCAGGACCAGTCACAGAACCTACGACAAGGCAGAATTGGCGTGTAGAGCCTGAGCTCTTTCATTAGAGGTCCATGGGTCAATTTTAGCAGACAATGGAAAAGGTGCCGGTACTCAAATGCCAGGCCACCCTTCAGGGACAGGGTGATCACTAAGGGACCCACCCCACAATGGCCAGGCCCCCTGCAACCAGTCACAGAATCTATGACAAGGCAGAATTGGTGTGTAGAGCCTGAGCTCTTTCGTTAGAGGTCCATGGGTCAATTTTAGCAGACAATGGAAAAGGTGCTGGTACTCAAATGCAAGGCCACCCTTCAGGGGTGGGGTGATTACTGAGGGACCCACCCCACAATAGCAAGGACCATGCAGTCACAGAACCTACGACAAGGCAGAATTGGTGTGTAGAGCCTGAGCTCTTTCATTAAAACTTGGGATCCATGGGTCAATTTTAGAAGACAATGGAAAAGGTGCTGGTACTCAAATGTCAGGCCACCCTTCAGGGATGAGGTGATCACTGAGGGACCCACCCCACAATAGCCAGGCCCCCTGCAACCAGTCACAGAATCTAAGACAAGGCAGAATTGGTGTGTAGAGCCTGAGCTCTTTCATTAGAGGTCCATGGGTCAATTTTAGCAGACAATGGAAAAGGTGCTGGTACTCAAATGCCAGATCACCCTTCAGGGGTGGGGTGATTACTGGGGGACCCTCCGCACAATAACCAGGCCCCCTGCAACCAGTCACAGAATCTATGACAAGGCAGAATTGGTGTGTAGAGCCTGAGCTCTTTCATTAAAACTCAGGGACCATGGGTCAATTTTAGCAGACAATGGAAAAGGTAGTCAAATGCCAGATCACCCTTCAGGGGTGGGGTGATCACTGAGGGACCCACCCCACAATAGCCAAGACCCCTGCAACCAGTCACAGAATCTATGACAAGGCAGAATTGGTGTGTAGAGCCTGAGCTCTTTCATTAAAACTTGGGGACCGTGGGTCAATTTTAGCAGACAATGGAAAAGGTACTCAAATGTCAGGCCACCCTTCAGGGATGAGGTGATCACTGAGGGACCCACCCCACAATAGCCAAGACCCCTGCAACCAGTCACAGAATCTATGACAAGGCAGAATTGGTGGGTAGAGCCTGAGCTCTTTCATTAAAACTTGGGGACCGTGGGCCAATTTCAGCAGACAATGGAAAAGGTGCCGGTACTCAGTACCCCCAAGTTCCCCCTCAAAAAAAGCCCTGATGCTACTTGTCACAGGCTCTCAAAGAAGCAAAGCCAAGAAGCAGCACCAGTCCCCATGATGAGCGAGTCTGCGCGGAGGGGGCTAGAGCGTCGCTAGGCGGAAGCACTGACTGACCTTCCCACTCCCTTGGTCTCTATGGTTGCTTGTAGGGGCGCTTTGGTCCCTCTGATTCTTCCGATCTGCTCGGGTTAGGGAGACCTTCTGGGCTAGGGAGGGACCCTCGAATCGCCTTTTCTTGCTTGGGTGCCCGCTGAACAGCTGCTTCCGGTGTCGGGGCCTGCGCTTCCGGTATCTCTCTGTAGTTCCTCCAGCCTTGGTTTCCGGCGTCTCTTGTTCCCCCCCAGCAGCGGTTTCCGGTGCTTCGGGCCTGGGTGAGTGTTGGGTCTGTGTGTGCCCCCCACGGGTACCTACCTCCCCCCCCCCACACACATTGTCCCAAGATTGTGATGCCCCTCAGACCCCCCCTCTCCTTTCACACTGACATCTCATCCTCCGTTCTCGAACACTGGCGCCACAAAGCGTACGCAGCGCTGCACAAACAGAGAAGAAAGACAGTCCCTGCTGGAAGAGCTTACAGTCTAATACTCTACCCCCCTCCTCCTCCTCCTCGCTGAGATCACTCCTTCACACACACACACACACCACCCCCTTACTCTAAACCGATCTCTCCCTTTCATCACATACCAAGGCTCTTGCAAAGACCCAGCAACCATTTGGATCCTTAAATCCTCCACCTTAGGAGAGGTAGCAGGTTTAATGTTGAAAAGGTGGGGGTGGGGGGGTAGGTTATATGGTGAAATTATAACCCAGGACACCGAGGCATTGGAGCACCCCCAATGTTGAGAAAAATCCTTGTATGTGTCCAGGGAGGGGTTATTTCCATTGGGCTTAGCACCCCCAATAATTTTGAAAAGGTGGGGGTGGGGGGTAGGTTATATGGTGAAATTATAACCCAGGGAGAAAATCCGCCAGAAAAGCGGAGAACTCAAACACCCCACGGTAAAGACAATGTTGCAGAAAAAGTAGGAGAGCGACCAAGGATGCCAGAAACTGGAGGAAGTTGAATAATAAACAGTTTTATTGATAAATTTGAAGACTTCAAATTTATCAATAAAACTGTTTATTATTCAACATCCTCCAGTGTCTGGCATCCTTGGTCGCTCTCCCACTTTTTCTGCAACGAAATTATAACCCAGGACACCGAGGCATTGCAGCCGACTCTGTGGGTGCTTGAGCACCCCCAATGTTGAGAAAAACCCTTGTATGTGTCCAGGGAGGGGTTATTTCCATTGGGCTTAGCACCCCCAATAATTTTGAAAAGTTGGCTCCTATGCACCCAGGCTACAGAGGAAACACAATCTGACTGGAGGGAATGCACTGCTTGATCTCGGTCTGTGGGGTCTCATCATTCTGCAAAGTGATAAGGGTAGGGAAATGAACCCAGGACAGTTCTAACAGCAAGACCACAGAACAGTATTGTTATATATTTTATTAAGATAGCTCAACAAGTGAAATTAGAGGGTAAACAGAGGCAAAGATAGACTGATAGCATGCTCAGGGCATTTTACAGCATAAGAATAGCCGTACTGGGTCAGACCAGTTATCCGTCTAGCCCAGTATCCTGCACTTGAAGAAACTTTCACAAGGAGCTATAAGTAGGGCTGGATTTTCAGCAATGTTCTGCCAAATCTTCCGTTTCCAGCCCTGTGGCTAACTTAGTATGATTGTGTTGCTGGTTATTTGCTACTTGACCAGGACTCTCTTTAAAAGGGGTAAAGCCAGACCAAGTATAGGTCTGGAGAGTAGACGGTGAAACCTATATGCTTTATCAAACCATGTTGACATCTTCTCATGTTTCTCTCTGGAATTCAGTTATTTTTCTTTCTTTTCCAGATGAGAGCAGCAGTTTCTACACTTTGTACCTTGAAGGATTGTTTTTCTTTACTATTTTAAGCAGATTTTTCCCTTTCATGCAGTTGTTTTTAATTCTTTTGGAAACAAGTTGACTGTTTTACGGGATGTCAGATTTAATTATAAATTTGGACATAAATGGCAGCCAGCCTCAATGGAAGGCCAGCCACCCCAATGAGAAGCACAAATGTTTTCTTAAGCGGCGGAGATTTTTAGAGAGAAAGGGTTTTCTGAAACAGAAACAACTCCCACAGCAGGGCCACCAGTATCGGCCTGTCAAACCAGAGAATGCCTTTGTTGGCTCTCATGGAGGCTCCAATCCATGGGAAAGGAACAAAAACATGACCGACCTAGAGTCTCCAGTTCACAGCACAGGTAAAAGGAGACCAGAGAAGAATACCAACTCCATTGGCAGCAGTGACTTGTCACATCACACCTACCAGCCAAAGCCATCCCTAACATCAAATAGTAGTCGTCATTCTGAAGAGTGGAAGCATCCTTTTCATTCCCAATTGACGAGGTCTGTTCCGAGAGAGCCTAAAATGGGGCAGGGACTGGCACAATCAAACTTATCTTCGGTCAGTTATTCTAATGCCAAAGATCGCTCCCAACCCCTTGCTGGCACGCCCAAAGTAAGTCTGCTCAGTGAGTATGAAAGCGGGCTTTTTACTGCCTGTCCCCACAAAACAGTGGCGATTGACTGTGAGATGGTGGGGATGGGACCCGGAGCACGTCACAGCGAGCTGGCCTGTTGCAGTATAGTGAGCCATCAAGGTGATGTGGTGTATGACAAATACATTAAGCCCCCGAACCCTATCACGAACTTCAGGACGAGGTGGAGCGGAATCCGGAAGCATCACATGAAGAATGCGACCCCGTTTAAGATGGCCCAGAAGGAGGTGAGGATGGAGGCAAAGAAGAGGGCTGTGAGTTTAGTTTGTAGGTCGAGATTTGTTTTTTTTACTGATTTCATACATTTCACTGTAAGTATAATTTCAATTTGATAGCATTGTCGGTTCTCATATAAGACCTAAATTAGATGGAAACCAAAAAAGAGAGTGAGCAAAAACAGGATACAGAGAGTGAGTCCTTAGGGACAGACCACCTTGGGAGGTAACTTGGTTTACGTAGTTGCATTTTGTAGTGTGTGTTTCTCAAGACTAAGAGGGTAGTTTTATATCATGGTGCTTGAATTTAGCTAACAGTTCCGTAATGGCTTCAGAGTGCACCTGAGCTGTTAAACTAGCATAAAAGATTATTGGCATTCCCACATGACAGGTCAATGACTGGGTTAAGTGCACCAAAGCAATGCATGCGACTGATAGAAGTTGTGTGTGTCACATGATGACACGTCCATGCTTCTCCCACATGTGCACCCCTCTTGCAATTACTAAGTAATTTTGGTATGTGCTTTATAGAGTAGCGCCTCCCACCAGAAGCTTAGCCGAGATTGGGTGGCAGAGCCGTGGTGGGAGGCGGGGCCAGTGCTGGGCAGACTTCTACGGTCTGTGCCCTGAAAATGGCAGAAACAAATCAAGGTCAGGTATACACAAAAAGTAGCACAAATGAGTTTATCTTGTTGGGCAGACTGGATGGACCGTGCAGGTTTTTTTCTGCCATCATCTACTATGTTACTATGAGGGGCAAAATCGAACAGGAGCGGCCATCTATAAGGGCGGCCATCTCTAATGACGGCCCCGTCAAGCGGCGTACCCGACTGTATTATCGAAACAAGATGGCTGGCCATCTTTTGTTTCGATAATACGGTCGGGGCCGGCCAAATCTCAACATTTGAGCTGCCCTTAGAGATGGCCACCATTGGTTTTTGCCGATAATGGCAACTAATGGCGGCCATCTCAAACCCGGCCAAATCCAAGCCATTTGGTTGTGGGAGGAGCCAGCATTTGTAGTGCACTGGTTCCCCTCACATGCCAGGACACCAACCTAGGGGGCACTGCAGTGGACTTCACAAATTGCTCCCAGGTGCATAGCTCCCTTACCTTGGGTGCTGAGCCCCCCAAAACCCACTACCCACAACTGTACAACACTACTATAGCCCTTAAAGGGTAACGGGGGGCACCTACATGTGGGTGCAGTGGGTTTCAGGTGGGTTTTGGAGGGGTCCCATTTAGCACCACAAGTGTAACAGGTAGGGGTGGGATGGGCCTGAGTCCACCTGCCTGAAGTGCACTACAGTACCTACTAAAAACTGCTCCAGGGACCTGCTGTGATGGAGCTGGGTATGACATTTGAGGCTGTCAAAAAAAATGTGTTTTCATTTTTTTTTTTTTTGGGTGGGAGGGGGTTGCTGACCACTGGGGAAGTAAGGGGAGGTCATTTGGTCAGTTCGGGCACCTTTTTGAGGCTTGGTCTTGAACAAAAAGGGACCAAGTAAAGTCGGCCAAATGCTCATCAGGGCCAGCCTTTTTTTTTTTCCATTATCGGCCGAGGCCGGCCATCTCTTAAGCATGCCCCCTTCCCGCCTTCGGTACACTGCCGACACGCCCCCTTGAACTTTGGCCGGCCCTGCGATGGAAAGCAGTTGAAGCCGGCCAAAATCGGCTTTCGGTTATACCGATTTGGCCGGCATTAGGAGAAGGCCGGCCATCTCCCGATTTATGTCGGAAGATGGCCGCCCTTCTCCTTCGAAAATAAGCAGGTATGTTACTTACGGGCATAAAATGCTAGTTATTCAGTAACCTACACACGTATTTGGCAAATAACAGTGGGCACCAGCTTATGCAATTGCTTTTTCACGTGATTTTTCAGACCTATAGGGGTCACCAAAGAGCTTGTCACCCTCATAGACGATTTTATATATTTTTGTATCTTTGTCTAGCTGAAACATGGTCACATCAGGTTTTACCTCTTTTTATTGCATTATTGTTTATTTTCATATTTGTAGTGATGGTTTTGGTTGGTTTATGTATCACTGTAGTACTGTTTTCAGATCTAAACTAAGCATTGTAGCCCAGTAGATTAATCTGTTGACCTACAGTTCTATTTGAAACAAACCGTATATAGAGAGGAGTCAGTGGAGTTAAATTAACCAAGAAATCCTGTTCTTATCCCGCTTTATTGTGCCTTTTAACAAAAGGTGGTATATGAAGCCTAATAAACTACAAATTGGACTTTTTATGCAGGCTGTTTGTCCATCGCCTGTTTAGAGTGGTGGATAATTCTGAGAAGCTTCCCTTTCTCTTTCAGATCCTGAAGATCCTGGCAGAAAAGGTGGTTGTCGGCCATGCCATCCACAATGACTTCAAAGCCCTTTGCTACTTCCACCCGAAGGCGCTGACCCGTGACACCTCCCAGATTCCGCTGCTGAACAGGAAGGCTGGCTTTCCCGAGAATATACCCGTTTCGCTGAAGCGCCTCACCAAGCAGCTGCTCAACCGAGATATCCAGGTACCAGAGAGCCTCTCCTGGGATTTGTGGATACATGCACACACTTCTGTTTGAGTGTAGCAGTTCACCTTAACATGTCTCAGTTTTTGAGGAGTTATTTATGGGGTTTTTCCCCCCCCACTCATCTGACGTGCTCTGTGTAATTGATTTATTTATTAGGATTTATTTACCGTCTTTTTGAAGGAATTCACTCAAGGCGGTGTGCAGTAAGAGTCAATAAAACATGAGCTATATATAATTACAGGGCTTATTGGCAGCAAGAGTCAGAGATGCACTGATAGTCAAGTAGTAAGTGGAGAAGAGAAAAGGGGTGGGAATGACCCCAGTCGTATGATCCAGGGTGATACAAATGAAACCTTTATTACAGACAATAGATGCACATTCATACAGACTCAACATGGGCTGTGTTTTGGCTAAAGAACAATGACGTAATATAAATATGACCACATGATAACAGCATCGAGAATAATGTAATTAAGTAGCAGAAGCAATGTGTAGTAATATTGTCTTATGAAATTCTATTCCACAAATACCGTGTTTCCCCGAAAATAGGACATCCTCCGAAAATAAGACCTAGTAGAGGTCTTGCTGCAATTTGAAAATATAAGGCCTCCCCCGAAAATAAGACCTAGCAGGGGAGGCCTTATTTTTTGGGGAAACATTGGGGTCACGCTCCCCCCGCCCTCAGTCGCTCCCGGAACTAACCTCTTAAACGCTTCCTTTCACCTTCGCACTCGCCGCAAGCAGCAGGGCAGGCCACTCCTTCCTCCCGTGTCCCGCCCTCGCCTGATGTTACGTTACGTCAGGCGAGGGCGGGACACGGAAGGAAGGAGTGGCCTTGCTTGCTGCGAGTGTGAAGATGAATGGTGAAAGGAAGCGTTTAAGAGGTTAGTTCCGGGAGCGACTGAGGGCGGAGGGAGCCGGCGATTGAGGGGGGGGGAGCCGGCAATCTCGGGTGGGGGGGGCGACCTCAGGTGGGGGGGGGGGGGCCACCCGATGTTTCCCCGAAAAATAAGGCCTCCCCTGAAAATAAGACCTAGCGGGTCTTGGGGAGCAAAAATTAATATAAGACAGTGTCTTATTTTCGGGGAAACACGGTATTTGAAGGAGGTGTTGCTGCTCTCTGTAGCTGATTCTCTTCAATTATGTAACTTATATACCTCAAAGGAAAGTTTTCACAGAAACCTGAAGGGGAAGCACTGGATGTGTTAGACTGTGCCACTGATTTTGATCTTACTAAGGCTCGTTAGCAATTTTAACGCGCCTACAGTTAGACCGCGTGCTTACCGTGTAGGCGCCGACAGGGATATTGTAGGCACGTACACAGTTAACGTGTGTTAAAAATGTTAACGCGGCTTAGTAAACCGGGCCCTAATTTTTTTTTTTTTGAGACGTCTCAAGATGAGTTTTCGCGTCGTGCAACCCTATTAGTTACTTTGATATCAAGAGTCAGATATCTTGAAGAATAAGGATGCTTTATTTTGCGGTTAAAAAATGAGAATCTTTCCGGATGTGGCTAGGGCCACTCAGGCAAGATGGAAAAAAAAAACCTTGATCTGAAGCCACGTCTCCTTGCGTTGGGTGGCGCTTTTTTTTTTTGAAGTTCCCATGCAAGTGTTTGACGCTGTTTCAGGGACATAATTATGTGTTTTTTGACTGTTCGAGTGTAAAAATTCTAATGTGAGAAAGACTTGACTACAGGGAATAGCTGGGGGTAGAGTATGACTTGTAACTGTTTAGTCAGCCTTATATTTTTTATTATTTAGTACTGAATTCTTTCATGTTTTTTTTTTTGCTTTTGCTCCCCTAGATGTGGGCTATTTTGTTACTTATGATCATTTTCTTATAGTTTTGTTGAAAATTTCTTGTTTCTTTGTGAAACTGATTTATTAAAAAAAACAAAATTGGTATGGGGTTTGCGTCGCAAGACATACGAGGAGAGATTTGAGGACCTGAACATGTACACCCCGAAGGAAAGGAGAGACAGGGATGATATGATACAGTCCTTCAAATATTTGAAAGGTTTTAATTTACAAATAAACCTTTACCAGAGATGGGGAAGGTGGTAGAACTAGAGGACACGAATTGAGGTTGTGGGGAGGCTGACACAGGAGCAGTACCAGGAAGTACTTTTTCACGGAGAGGGTGGTAGATTCCTGGACCGCATGGGACAAATGCAAAGGAATCCTGTACAGAAGACAGGGAACCAAACAAGCGTAGCAGTAATTTAATGACACCACCAGTAACTGGGAAGCAAAACCAGGGCTGGGCAGACGTTTTTACGGTCTGTGCCCTGATCATGTCTGGACAGATTCACCTTCAGTAACTGGAGAACAAGGCCAGTGTTGGGCAGACTTTTACGGTCTGTGCCCCAACAATGTCGAGGACGTCAAGTATGAGCATGTAGTATCTCATCATACCTTTTACTAGGAGTTTATCCTTTTGGGCAGACTGCATGGACCATATAGGTCTTTATCTGCTATCTACTATGCTACTATATAATATACCTTAAATAAGCAGACAATAATATTTGAGAAAATGCCAGAACTTAAAAATGATAGGGAGTAACTAGCACACCCATAGTTGAAAATCAGAAATAAAAGTGTGTAAAACAAAATAAGAGGCAAACAATGGTAAAACATAGTAGCATAGTAGATGACGGCAGAAAAAGACCTGCACGGTCCATCCAGTCTGCCCAACAAGACAACTCATGTGTGCTACTTTTTGTGTATACCCTACTTTGATTGGTACCTATGCTCTTTAGGGCACAGACCGTATAAGTCTGCCCAGCACTATCCCTTTCTCCCACCACCGGCTCTGGCACAGACCGTATAAGTCTGCCCAGCACTATCCCCGCCTCCCAACCACAGGCTCTGGCACAGACCGTATAAGTCTGCCCAGCACTATTCCCCGCCTCTCAACCACCAGCCCCTCCTCCCAACCACCGGCTCTGGCACAGACCGTATAAGTCTGCCCAGTACAATCCCCGCCTCCCAACCACCAGCCCCGCCTCCTACCACCGGCTCTGGCACAGACCGTATAAGTCTGCCCAGCACTATTCCCCGCCTCCCAACCACCAGTCCCGCCTCCCACCACCGGCTCTGGCACAGACCGTATAAGTCTGCCCAGTACAATCCCCGCCTCCCAACCACCAGCCCCGCCTCCTACCACCGGCTCTGGCACAGACCGTATAAGTCTGCCCAGCACTATTCCCCGCCTCCCAACCACCAGTCCCGCCTCCCACCATCGGCTCTGGCACAGACCGTATAAGTCTGCCCAGTACAATCCCCGCCTCCCAACCACCAGCCCCGCCTCCTACCACCGGCTCTGGCACAGACCGTATAAGTCTGCCCCGCACTATCCCTGCCTCCCAACCTCCAGTCCCGCCTCCCACCACTGGCTCTGGCACAGACCGTATAAGTCTGCCCAGCGCTATCCCTGCCTCCCAACCTCCAGTCCCGCCTCCCACCACCGGCTCTGGCACAGACCCTATAAGTCTGCCCAGCACTATCCCTGCCTCCCAACCTCCAGCCCCGCCTCCCACTACCGGCTCTGCTATCCAATCTCGGTTAAGCTCCTGAGGATCCTTTCCTTCTGAACAGGATTCCGCTACATAGCCAGTCATAATCTTGAGCATAGACAAAATATTATAATCACATCTATAATAAAAATTGATATACACCATAAAGAGTGTCACTGGAAAATGGAAGAAAAATAAAACGGGCAAAGTATAATAAACTGTATGTGTAATACAAATGTACATCTGGGATAATAACGTAATGTAGAAAAAGAATTAATGAAATTTTCTCTGCTTGTTGGTGATTGTGGGAGCGTCTAGGGTTTTCGTTTTTGTGTGTGCTGTCTGTGTAATGACTTACCTCTGACTTTCAGATTACTTATGCTTGATAGGTACGCTCAGATTACTGGTTAAAGCAACATCGGTATTCCTTCATGGAAAGGATGCATGGAATGACCCCCCTCCCCCCCAAAAAAATCAGGGGATGCAGTGAAGAAAAAAACAGAGTTTTCAGGCTGACTGTGAGAGAGGGAGGGAAGGCCGGGGTGAAACTGGGCAGAGACAGATGCGCTTTACTGTCCTGATCTTCCATCGGGTGGCTTGTCTGTATAGTTGTTCCTTTCATCATCTCTCAGAAGAACAAAACATGCCCCCTGCTACCCCTTCTTTTTTTAATCTGTTTTTCTTCTGGAGGCCACATTTCCACTCTCATCCAAACGGGGGTAAATCAGGGCACTGTGTATATATTCGGACAGGAAAGGGAACCTGGGAGTAAGAACAGAAAGAGACAACAGCAGAACCACTGTACCAGTGCTTAGCACTTAAAAATTTCATGTGACCCCCCAGACGACAATGAATACAAAATAGCAGACCTCCATGCCCATCTCTTCCCTCCTCTCTCCCTCCCCTCCTTATCCAGAGCACAACATGGTGGTAGCAGTCAGCACAGGGCCTAGTGTGTTCATATATGCTCACAGACTCCAGCACCTTGACTGGGTAAACAGGAAGCCCACACAAGGCCTGTGAACATTTACTTATTTAAGGCCGCTGTGGACTTGCGTCGCAGTAGAGGTTCAAATGAGGCGAGGGGAAATAGCTCTGTCCACTGATAACATGACCCCATTTGGAATTCTGGCCTACAGTTTGGGAATCACTGCACCACAGAGACCATCTGTAGACTTTAGTTAATACTATTGCAAAAAAAAAAAAACTTACTTGCACCTTTATTCACTGCACTTGATGTTATCAAAAATGTTTGTAAACTTCTATGAGTAAGTTCAATCAGACCTATTTGTAAGTACACAGTAAATATAAAACATCCAGGGTGTCAATGTAAAAACGCATCAAACATCCATCAACACAGTAACATAACTTGTCAGCCCCATAGTCCAGAAAATCACTTCAAAGCATAAAATCAATGTAAGATAAATATCATAGGTTGTCTCAGAAAACCTATGATAGGTCATAACTGGCTTGCACATTCCCTCGGTGTAATTATCTCTCCCTCTCATTCAGAAGGAATGGATCCTAAGGAGCTTAGCCGAGATCAGGTGGCACAGCCGGTGGCGGGAGGCGGGGATAGTGCTGGGCAGACTTATACAGTCAGTGCCAGAGCTGGTGGTGGGAGGCGGGACTGGTGGTTGGGAGGCGGGGATAGTGCTGGGCAGACTTATACGGTCTGTGCCAGAACCGGGGGTGGGAGGCGGGGCTGGTGGTTGGGAGGCGGGGATAGTGCTGGGCAGACTTATAAGGTCTGTGCCAGAACCGGTGGTGGGAAGCGGGGCTGGTGGTTGGGAGGCGGGGATAGTGCTGGGCAGACTTATACAGTCAGTGCCAGAGCTGGTGGTGGGAGGCGGGGCTGGTGGTTGGGAGGCGGGGATAGTGCTGGGCAGACTTATACGGTCTGTGCCAGAGCCGGTGGTGGGAGGCGGGGCTAGTGGTTGGGAGGCGGGGATAGTGCTGGGCAGACTTACACGGTCTGTGCCCTGAAAAAGACAGGTACAAATCAAGGTAAGGTATAAACAAAAAGCAGCACATATGAGTTTATCTTGTTGGGCAGACTGGATGGACCATGCAGGTCTTTTTCTGCCGTCATCTACTATGTTACTCTCCCCTCCCTTGCCGCCACAAGAGAATGGGCATAGCCCTTAGCGTTCAGGCTAAATCCATTGTGAAAGTTTAGCAAAAACAGGGCTGAATTCAATTAGTACTTTGTAAAAAAAGAGCCAGGTTTTTACATATTTTTTTGAAAGTCAACTAATTCTTCCCCCATCTTGTCCCTCTGGGGAGGGAAATCCACGCAGACGCCGCAGCCACCGAGAAGGCTCAATTTCTGGATTTAGTAAAGTGATCAGTAAGCATTACAGCACATTCTCTGGCTAGTTTTCATTTCTGTGTGGGTTTTTTTTTTTCCCCCCCAAATAACCTGGACCATTTGTCCTCTTGGCGCTGAAAGTGAGGGGGAGAATGTTACACGTAATCCCTGACCTTCCTGATAACTAGAGCATCTCTCACAATAGTGGATAGGCCCTCAGCCTTTGTGGTTCACCGTGGTTGTGGCATCCTGAACCAGCTCTCGTTTGTAGATCGGTCTTTTAAATTCTTTATTGGATTTGCAAAACGGTACAAAGCACAAGTAATCGCTACTTCTCCATTTTAGTAGACCCTTGTACAGGGTGTTAGGGTGCAATCTAGATGAGGTTGTACCAGGTAGGGGCATAAGTGGCACTGTAACTTAACCAAGGATCGTTTCACTGTCAGAGAGATTCTGGGCAGCCATACCAAGGGAATACTAGATGTTTCAGCTCCAGTTTTGCAGTTGATTGATTTTATTAGCCGCCTTTTATGAAGAGATTCACCCAAGACGGTGCACAGTAGGGACAGCTTAATATAATTTTCTTAACAGCATAACAATAGTAAAATAACCAAGAATAAACATACAGTAAATGAGGTAAACTTGAAAACAGTAAATTGAAACTTGATGGCATGAGTTCATTGTGTTATGATGTAAGGTGAATCTTTCCCCCCACCTCTGTGAATGTTCTGTGCTGGATAGTAGAAGGTGACCAAATCTTTTTTTTTTTTTGTCAGCTGAAACCGAGTGTGTGGCTGAAATTTGCCACTTGGCTTTGGCTGAAACCAAACTAGCTGCTACTGCCCCCAGATTGGCACTACGACCTGGCCCCCCAAACAAGAGCAGCCCTCCACTTCCTCCCCGCTGAACAGAAGGAGCCCCGCTCCCTCCTCATCCCTGAACAGTCATTCCTGTCCATGCGGGCTCCAGCGATCTCTAGTGGCAGTCTCGTGAGACGATCGCTGACGGTTGCGGCCGTTATCTTGACAGCAGAGACAGCATGGGCAGGAGTGACTGCTCTGATTACACCACTAGACCACCTATGATTGGAAGGTAGGCCTCGAGGGGGCCCACGTGTCGGGAGGGGGCTCCTTTTTTTTTGTTGGAGGGAGTAGGAGCTGCTCGTTTTCGTGGGAGAGCTACAGGACACAAGCACAAAGTTTTGGTTTCAGCTGAAAATACACAAATTTCAGTCAGCGTCTGCTGGATGACTTGTGACCTGTTAGCTTAGCAGGCGAGTTCACAAAGGCATATATATTTTTTTTACAGGATGTCTAAGGATGATTTCAAAATTCAGACTCATTTTCTCTCCCTCCCACCCTTCTTCAGGCTGGGCAAAAAGGGCATTCGTCAGTGGAAGATGCCAGAGCCACAATGGAGCTGTACCGTTTGATCGAGGCCGAGTGGGAGAGAGAGCTGGCCACGGCCCCCACTGAAGACTAACATGGGTTATTCCCCCCAACATACAGGAGACGTGGGGGTGAAAGGTGTAGCTGGGACCAAAAGAAAGCTTAACGTGGAAGGGAAGATCAGTAAACATGGGACGGCTGCCTCAATCAGATGTCGGTGCAGACTGCAATGAAGCCATAGTCGGTCAGATGCCTCCATCGCTACCCCCGTGCAATCTCATATTCAAATTGACAATATGATCTAAAGGTGCTTCTTGTCACAGTGACAGTATAGCTGGGATTGCATGGTTTCTGCGGAAAGGTGACTTCTTTAAAAAAAGAAAAAAAAAATGAATTTTTCAGACGCTTAGGCCAACAACCAGGCCATGTGTTTCAACCGTAAACCAGCTGAATAAAAGAACATGATTGAGCTGAGTTTTTCATTTGGTTTAATATGCGTTTGTCTGTTTCGTGGCTTGGCCTCTGTTACAGCTCAGAGATGCCCGAACCAAACTGTAAACGGAGCAAATGTTTAATGTGTAGGGTGGGTTGGGGTAGAGGAGTGGAATAGAAAAAAAACAAACCCCGAGAACATGAACAACACACCGCAGACATGCCTGGTTACTGGGCTGTGCCCACATCTGATGCCTTTTAAACACTCTTGAAGGTTTTACTCTACTTTGGCTTTCCTGATTTTACAGGTCCCTACCCTGAGTGTTCTGGCACCGACTGTTCCAGGCATACCCACTTGTGTAGCAGCTCATAATGTATCGGTAAGAACGGGGGGTTATTGCCAGTGTTCCAAGAGATGACCCAGAAAGCTGGCAGTGCCTTCGGCTATTCTTCAAAAGGGAAAGTGAGGTTGTGGTTAGAAAGAATAGAGACACTGGGGGGTTTCTGTAACGAAGATGCCAAGAATTATGTGCCAGCCATGCACGTAAATGACCTGGGTACTGACTTATATGGGTGCATGTGGGCACATGTATGATTAATGCCAATATACCGGCATCTAAATGGCGCGTGGAGTTTGGGCAGAGCATGGTGGGGGGCACAGCTGTAAGTGTCTTTCATTTAGCTTTATGGCTGGTGTAAGTAGGTCATACCTAAATTATGCATATTCATTTTAGCTGTCCCACTAGTATTCGTTAAAGGCGAGTCGATTCTTATTTTCCTTTATATGGTAACCTGCACATAGAATTACCCTGCAGGTGTTTAAAAGTCATTTTCCCTGCTGTAGAAAGGATCCTGACTGCTGTGGTGTCCCAGGATTTGCCCTGTTCACTGGGTTTATTATTGTTACCCTTTGTGTCCCCTGGCGTTTACTGCTTGAGTGCCATAAGCAGTGTCATATTTTCCCTCCCCCGGCCAGGTCTTTACTGTACAGCTGTGGCTAAGGGCAGACTGTAAGCTCCTCCACTGTCAACCATGTCTTGCCACGCCTTCAGTCTCCAGAAACCTTTTGAAGCTGGTGAGCAGGAGCCAGGCAAGGGACTCGGGGCTTTTGCCCGCACATGCAAGGTATAGTATGTGAGCTTTTGACATCACCTGAGGTCCCTTGAGATGTTGTGTGGTGTCTCGAAAGTTGAGGGTGTTCATCACTTGTTTCATGATCCTTTTAAGAGGTCTTACAACTCGGGCCTCGTAAGTGGCTTATCTCGTGGAGTTGGCTTTCCTTCATGACTTGGTGCTGTTTGGTGGGAAACCACTATCCTCCGGATTCAATAAAGGGTGACCAATTATCTGCACGTAAATTTGGGCAGCCTAATTAATTAACGAGCCAATTGGATGCTAACTATTGATGTTAATTTTCACCAGCTAGAGGTTTTGCGTGCATCTGGCTGCATGCTATTCTAGAAGTCTGGGTGCCCAGTTCCCATAGTGCACAACCCAAAAGGGGGCGTGGCCATGGGAAGGGGCAGGTCAGGAAGATTCTCTTAAGATGCACACATCGTTATAGAATTCCAGGGATCCCACGCCCAAGTTCTCTGCCAGGATTTATACCAGGTTTCAGCTGGCATGTCCTCACGTGGGAATTCCTGCTAGACTCTATTCTATAAATGGCACTCATCCCGGAGCGCCCTTTATAGCATAGCGCTGAGCGGGGATTCCCGAGTTTTCGGCACAATTTGCTTAATCTATGTGTTCTTAGTTTTTGCCATAAGCGAATGACATATTTTTGTATTTTAATACATTATAGTTGAAGTTTTGCTGTTGCTGTCGGGATTTTTCTTTTGTGAGCTACAGTTAAAATGAAAAGCAAAAGGTTGATGTTACGGTAAAATCACATTTGACAGGTCTTTTACATCCCAGTTTAAATGTGGCACTTTTCCTTGCAGTTTATTTCCCTCTGTACCCTTTTTTTTGGTTTGATTCCACACATTTTTGAATTCCTTCAGCTCCACTAAGAGGACATTCCAGGCATCCACCACCCTTCCCATGTCTCAATATTTCCTGATGTTTTAAAATTTTTCTCCTTCAGCTTTATTTCATAGTCTGTATTCCATTATGTAGCTTCCCACTATTCCAGAAACTGTCAGATAGTTGTGTCCATCAACCAGCAGGTGGAGATAAAAAACTGAAAATTGAGCCAAGACATACCTTTTGGCATCCGATCCAGCTCCTCAGTATTTTCTATCTCCAGCAGGTGGATGGACATGCTTTTCAGCCTCTGGTTCTGAGTGCTTTGCTCCTGATCCAGTTGGTCAGCTGGTCCCCTGTTGAGCTTTGCAGATGGCTTGAGGCTGCAGAGTCATATCCGGAGGTCTTCAGAACTCTGTCTCTCGTGCCCCGCAAATTTACTTCTTCCCTCCCTTGAGCTCTCCTTTTCCAGCATAAACAAAAAAAAAAGAAAAGAGAATGAAAAAGGTTTACTGGAGAGCTTGGGACAGAGCATCAGTCCTCATCCCTTCTCATCTGTGGTAAGACTTGTGGAGACTGTGAGCCTAGGGGGGAGTAGCTGGCATTGGTAAGTCCCAATTAAAGTTTGACTCAGAACCACTTGGAGGGCTGCAAGTTCTACTTGGTGCAGGGGAGGGATCCTCCTGACTCACTGCTTGGGACTGCGTTGTGCTGCGCTTGTGCCAGTCAGGGTGAATAGTGACTCCAGCGGAGGCAGAGGTTTTTCCACTGTGGGACCCACCAACTAGGGTTGGGGCATTGCAGTGCATGCAAGCCAGGAATCCCATGGGATGCAGGGGAGGGGGGGGCGGTTGGTGGCAGCACGTCTTCAGATTTGGAGCAGCATCTGAATGCCAGGGACATCGGGCTGTCTGGCAGGGGCAGTGTGCAGTTTGATGCAGGAGACTGCAGGAATAGGTGCCATTTTGTCAGGGCCGACTGGCAGTGAGCAGCAGCCTCTCCGAGCACACCACCCGAACTATCATCCACTCTCTCATTACCTCGCGCCTTGACTACTGCAACCTACTCCTGACCGGCCTCCCACGTAGCCATCTACTCCCCCTTCAGTCCATCCAGAACTCTGCCGCACATCTTATCTTCCGCCTTAACCGATATACTCATATCACCCCTCTCCTCAAGTCACTTCACTGGCTCCCAATCAGATACCGCATACAGTTCAAGCTTCTCTTACTCACCTACAAATGCACTCGATCTGCGGCCCCTCCGCATCTACCCTCTACCCTCATCTCCCCTTACGTCCCTACCTGTAATCTCCGCTCTCAAGACAAATCCCTCCTTTCAGTACCCTTCTCCACCACCTCCAACTCCAGGCTCCGTCCCTTCTATCTCGCCTCACCCCATGCCTGGAACACACTCCCTGAGCCCATACGCCGTGCCCCCTCCCTACCCATCTTCAAATCAATGCTCAAAGCCCACCTCTTCAATGTCGCCTTCGGCTCCTAATCACTACACCACTTCTCAGGAAACTTATGTACCCCAACTTGACATTTCGTCCTTTAGATTGTAAGCTCTTCCGAGCAGGGACCGTCCTTAATTGTTAATTTGTACAGCGCTGCGTAACCCTAGTAGCGCTCTAGAAATGTTAAGTAGTAGTAGTAGTAGCAGCCTCTGATCACAGCTGCCATTCTACAGCCTCAGGGCCTGACAGGGCATTCAGCTGCATCAGGATCATTGTTTTCTCTGTTGTTTATATTGCTTTTACACCAGGCCTATTTACTGAAACAGGGACAGCCAGAGTTGTTGCAAGGTGCTTCAGTTTCTCGCCCCGCTGCCCTTCCGACTCCTAAGAGATCTGGTTTAGCCTCATCTGGCCACTCCTGAAAGTGCATCTCTGCTTCTCACTCCTTATCTGATGTGGCCTCAGTCTAGTCAGAGGCGTCATTAAAGGAGGGAGAGCTCCCTTCTGAGGAGGAGGATGACACAAACGTACCGAGGTTTCATAAAGAGGCGCTCAGTACTTATTTCTGAGGCATTGGCAGTGATTTCCATCTGAGCCTTCTGCCTCAGAGTCAGGAGTTCCATCTTTGTCCATCAGGTGTGGGCTTGTAGGACCTTCTAAGGCCTTCCTGATGCACCAAAACACGATTACAGAAGAAATGGGTCTCACCGGACGTGGGGCCGAGAGTGGGAAGAGCTGTGGCTTGCCTCTACCTATTGGTTCCAGAGGAGAAAGATAAATTTTAGCTTCCCAGGGTGGACCTTGATACAACGGCTAAGAAGATGACCTTGCTGTTGGAAGGGAGCATTGCCCTAAATCAGTGTTTCCCAAGTGTGTCCTGGAGTGCCCCTTGCCAGTTAGGTTTTCAGGATGTTCACAATGAATATGCATGAGATTGATTTGCATATTGTGAGAATCAGAGAAGCCACAGAGCCCAGAATGCAGGGGGGAAGAGAGAAAAGCCAGAGTGGAAAAACTACAGATCCCAGAATGCATTGCGGGAGGGGAGGAGGCAGGAGCGTAGAGAACACAGATTTCAGACTGCCTGGAAGAATAGGAGAGAGGAGGACAACGATTACCTGAGCCACATGAGAGGAAAGGAGAGGGGGCTGATTGGGAGATGGAATCAGCTGAGGAGAGGGTGGAACACTTGAGGGAGGGGGTGAAGAATGGGGGGATGGAATGGGAGGAGTTGGAGCAGGTAGGAGAAGAAGGTGTGGAAGAGGAAATGGAGGTGGGGGAGGAAGTGGCTGGGGAAGAAGAGTGACTTCTAGAGGAGCCCAAAAGTATCAGAAAAGAGTAATAGTCAGGAGAGATCCGGCGGGTGGTTGTCAAGAGGTAAAGTGTTGACAAGTGAGGGTGGTGGATCTTTAAAAGCTTGGCTAGCAGAACTGGGTTTAAAGCCTAGCTAAGTTGAACTGTTTTGAGGCCTTGCTGAAGAGGGCGGGGTGGGGAAGCCTGGCTAGCCGAACTGTGTTTGAAGCCTGGCTAGCAGAACTGTGTTTAAAGTCTGACTAGCTGGACTTTGTTTAAAAGACTGGCAAGCTGAACTGTGTTGCACCGCCTTGCTAGCGGAACTGTGTGGCAGTGAGAGCGAACTGCACGGACGAGTGTGGAGTCGGAAGCGGACAGCACGGATAAGTGAGAGAGACAATTACGCGGCCGGGAGGAGCGGCTGACAATATACTGCCTCCATTATAGGCAGATCTCGTGCATCATGGGCTGAATTCTATATATGGTGCCAAAGAAAGTGCTATTTTTGAAGCCGCGCTAAAAGTTAGGCGTGGTTTATAGAATAGCGCCTACGCCCACAGCCGTTTGCACCAGCTGAAATGTGGTGCGTATACCTCGTTCTTCTATAGCGTGCCTGTTCCGCCCTTGACCGTCCCATTTTCACACTCCGTTTTTCAGATTGTGTGTAAAGTTTAGGTGCAGGTAGTTCGATTTAAATTTAATTAGTGCCCATAATTGCCTGTTAAAAGCAATTATTGGCACTAAGCGTGTTAATTAAGTCGCGCGCATGCCTAAATCTGCGTGTGCAATTTTTGGCGACTTTTTACAGAATTAGAGGGGTAGATGTGTAAAACTTAGTAGTGCCAATTAACTCCAATTAGTGGTGTACTACTAATTAGCGGCTACTTTGCCGATTAAGTTACCCGTGTAACCAGCATTATTCTATAACCTGCGCATGCAATTTGGTGAACGAGATTATAGAATGAAGGGAGGTAAATGGTCCAGTAGTAAAAGCCTGTTTTGTGCTGTTAAATCTCTGTTTGTTTCTTGCCTTTTTTTTTAAATGAGAGGTTGTCAAATGTAAATCTCTACTAAATATGTAAATGATTAGTTTCAAGCTTTCTAGTATTGTTTAATTCTTCAGCAAAAGAATCCGAACAGTCTTGAAATGGTTTTATTTTTATTAAGAACTATAAAATGAAGTGTTTCCTTGCTGTCTGCCTCTGTCTTTATTTCAAGCACTGGAGCTGAAAGCGGAACCCTCTCACTGAGTGGCAGCGGCCAAAAAAGCAAACAGGATGCTAGGAATTATTAGGAAAGGGATGGTGAATAAGACCGAAAATACTATAATGCCTCGGTATCGCTCCGTGGTGCGACCTCACTTTGAGTATTGCGTTCAGTTCTGGTCGCCGTATCTCAAAAAAGATATAGTGGAATTAGAAAAGGTTCGAAGAAGAGCGGCCAAAATGATAAAGGGGATGAAACTCCTCTCGTATGAGGAAAGGCTAAAGAGGTTAGGGCTCTTCAGCTTGGAAATGAGACGGACGAGGGGACATATGATTGAGGTCTGCAAAATGCTGAGTGGTGTAGAACGAATAGAAGTAAATCGATCTTTTTCTTGTTCCAAAAATACAAAATCTAGGAGACAGTCAAGGAAGTTACATGAAAATACTTTTAAAACAAATAAGGAGGAAATATGTTTTTCATTCAATGAATAGTTAAGCTCTGGAACTCTTTGCCGGAGGATGTGGTAACAGCGGTTAGCATATCCTGGTTTTAAAAAACGTTTGGACGAGTTCCTGGAGGAAAAGTCCATAGTCTGCTATTGAGACAGACATGGGGAACCCACTGCTTGCCCTGGGATTCGTAGTATGGAGTGTTGCCACGATTTGGGTTTGTGCCAGGTACCTGTGACCAGGATTGGCCACTGTAGGATACAGGATACTGGGCTAGATGGACCATTGGTCTGACCCGGTATGGCTGCTCTTATATCGTATACTAGCCGTTGAGCCCGTGTAAACGGGCTAGTTTTGGAATGGGGGGGGGTTTCGAGGCCCCCCCCCCGAGGTCGCCGCTGCTCCGCCCCCCCCCCCCCCGGCCCGAGCACTGTCTGTTATTGAACTTACATCGCACCACGCAGATGCAGCAGGCACATCAGCAAAGCTGCCATCGGGACGGGCTTCCTTCTCTGCCTGTGTCCCGCCCTCGTGGTGTGTAACGCGGCGAGGGCGGGACACAGGCAGAGAAGGAAGCCCGTCCCGACGGCAGCTTTGCTGATGTGCCTGCTTCGTCTGCGTGGTGCGATGTAAGTTCAATAAGAAAGACAGTGCTCGGTCCGGGTGGAGGGGCGGCGGAGGCGGCGACTCCGGGTGGGGGGAAGCGGTAGCAGTGACTTTGGGGGGGGGGGGGAGGGGGAGGGCGGAGCGGTTGCGAGTACGTCTGCGGCATGCGCAGTAGAGACTTCCCTCTCTGTCCCGCCCCCCCTCATCACGTATTGATGCAGGGGCGGGGCAGAGAGGGAAGTCTGTACTGCGCATTTGCGAGTGAGTACGACATTCGCCTTTTATATGTTTGATGCTGTCTTCAAAAAGCTGCTGAAGACCTGGTTATTTAAATAAACTTACCCCACTAGTAGCACCTAGCCCTTCTCCTTCTATCCCTTCTCAGGGGTCCCTCTCCTCCATTTTATCGTAAACCGCTTTGCTGTATATTCAGTGCGAGCAGCGGTATATCAAGTTTGTTAAAATGAATATTTATATTCAAAGCAATTGTTAACCGGGCAGGAGAGGCGGTGACTGGCCAATCTCGGATGTACCTGGATAGTGCTGCTGAATGTTTGGGCGGATTTGCTGTGGTGCCATCTAGTGACTGCTGAGCCGAGCCAAGAGTGAACTTGGGGCAGCTTTGAGAGTTACTCAGTACTGCTGATACCTAGGTAGCTATCTGGATGGATACCTGAGTAACGCTTGGCAGGGCGCTGAGTACCTACTACTACTATTTAGCATTTCTATAGCGCTACAAGGCGTACGCAGCGCTGCACAAACATAGAAGTAAGACAGTCCCTGCTCAATACCTGGGTATTAAATACCTGGGTATTAAATGCCAGTACTCGGATAGGGGCTGGTGCAGAATACAGCTTTTCAAAGAAATACTGACCACCAGCTGAATTTTGCCTCATATAGTTTCTATCAGCATGTGCAGGTGAGCTTTTAGTATTGATTAACGTACAACTAGCCAGTTGGAAACTCTTCAGTTGGAAATTAAAAGTTTAAACGTTGCTTGTAGGATACCCTCTTTACATAAAGAAAGGGCATCAAACCCTGAGTTTGAGGGTTACCTCTAACCAGGGCTTTTTTTGAGGGGGTATTTGGGGGTACTGAAGTACCGGCACCTTTTACATTGTCTGTTACAATTGACACATGGTTCCCAAGTTTTAATGAAGAGTTCAGGCTCTATACACCAATTCTGCCTTGTCATAGATTCTGTGACTGGTTCTGGGGGCCTGACTCTTGTGGGGTGGGTCCCTCAGTGATCACCCCACCCCTGAAGGGTGGCCTGGCATTTGAGTACCGGCACCTTTTTCGCTGGAAAAAACACACACTGCCGAGAGGAAGTGACGTCACGCAGCCGAATGGACGCTTGATCCTCTCGCTCCGCGATCCCCCGCTGATTAAACTGCAGAAATCGCGTTGTAAACCACTTTGATTTGCTGGAAAGGCATTGGCACGAGGGTGAGAAGTTCCCAAAGCCATGAGCAAGAAAAATATTGCTCCCCCGCGAGATAATGAGCGACTATCTACGAGACAGGTGACGCGAGGCCTGTCCCAACCAGCTTCCCCAAAACCACGAGGCTCGCAAATGGTCGAGTCGGAAGGACCCTGTACCCGCGGCGACGCTAGCGATACTGTTCCGATACCAGCCCTGCCCGATGAACTGACAAAATGCCTTGAAGCAATCCGGGCAGAAATTCGGGCTTCCAAAGATGAAATTTTGGAACACGTGGACGCCCTGAGTGTAGATCTGAGGGAGCTGGGGGGCAGGGTTGAGACGCTGGAGGAAAAAATAGACGAACAGGAAGAAAAGAACGTCGAAGTGGAGAGGAGGCTAAATAAGATGGACGAGCAGGCAGAGGAGATGCGGTTTCAGATGGACGACCTTGAAAACCGCGGGCGCAGACAAAATTTAAGATTTCGAGGAGTGCCAGAGAGCGCAGGTACGGAGGACGTCCATAGAGTGGTGAAAACCCTGTGTGAGCAGCTGATGGGAGAAAGCTTTGACGCTGAAGGAATGGGTATTGATAGAGCCCACAGAGCCCTGGCAAAAAACAGAGACAACAGGCCAAGAGACATAGTGGTCAGATTCACCTCGTATGTCAGCAAAGAGCAGATTTGGCAGAAAGCCCGTCAGACATCCACATTAGAGTTCAATGGGGCGCCTATATCCATTTATCAGGATTTATCCATATTTACTCTGAATCAGAGAAGAACCATGAAACCGGTAATCGAAATCCTGATGAAAGAAAAAATTGCATATAGATGGGGTTTCCCATTTGCTCTCTGTTTTGAGCTACAAGGAGAGAGTACTCGCTGCAGAAAAATGGAAGCGGCGTGGAAACTTTTGCACGAGGCGGGATTGGCTCCGATGGAAACACCGCCTGTGGGTATAGCACCCTCTACAAAGAGCCGGTTGCAGAGGTGGAAACGTGTGGAAAAAGCAGGAAAGAGGAACGTGTATCAGACATGAATGACTATAAACTGACTTGGGTGAATACCTTGTTATATATGTTTCTCTGGTCAGTCCGGAGTAAGTTAAGAGGGGAACTCAAAAAAGTTTAAGTTTAATATGGACATGGGGTGAATACTCGTAGTGGCTTTACAGAAACTGCAGTGGGGAGGGGGGGGGGCGGGGTGGATTGAGTGGAAGTTGGTGGAAATCTTATTTTCACCTTAAGTTTGGCTGGTGGGGTTATCTTTCTCTGGGCGCCCAGGTAGTGCTGAAAAGCACTGGTTGGTGGGTAGATGAGGGAGGGAGGGATTGGGATGGAAGGAGACGGAGTGCAGATGGGATGGGGAGTTAGAGACTATGTTCTGGGAGAAGAATGGGGGGGGGGGGAGGGAGAGGGAGGGGCATGAGGGGGGGAAATATGGAGATAATTTAAACCTTTCATCAAAAGGAGGATGTGTAATGGAAAATGTAGATGGCTGACTTTAAGTTGCTTACTTACAATGTCAAAGGCCTAAATTCTCCGTATAAAAGACATGCCTTGGGGAGGGAATTACGTCTAATGCATCCACAGGTTGTATTTCTGCAAGAAACCCACTTCCTAAAATCACATGAGAAGCATTTATTTTTTAAACAATATTCAAATATGTATTTTGCTTCAGATGTGAGGGGAGCAAAAAAAAGAGGAGTGGCAATCCTGCTTCATAGAGATGTTCAGGCTCAGATTTTGCATGTGAAAAGGGATGGGGAGGGAAGATATTTATTTTTGCATGTTCTTTTGGAGCGGGAGGAATATACGTTGGTCAATGTTTATGCCCCTAACGAGAGACAGGAGCGCTTCTTCGTGCGGCTTCATAGAGAGTTGCAGGCCTTTGTTAGAGGGAAGCTGCTGATGGCTGGAGATTTTAATGCTACCATGCAACCTGGGTTGGACCGGTCGGCTCCAAATGATCTGAAAATTTCTCGATCCCTGAAGAATCTTGTAGATGAGATGGGGCTATATGATGTGTGGAGACTTGGACACTCTAGAGGGAGGGATTATACTTATTATTCCCAGGTGCACCTTTCCTACTCTAGATTGGATTACATATTTGTTGATAAGACTCTCTCGGAGGGGGGAGGTGAATCACATATAGGTCACATTACTATTTCGGACCATGCTCCGGTGTGGGCTGTCCTCCCTTCTTTGAGAGAGGAAACGAGGGATAAAAGATGGACCCTCAATAATTGCTTATTGCAGGACCCGGCCACTGTGGCTAAATGTACAGAAGTGTTACAAGAGTACTTTGAGCTTAATATGGACTCAGGACCGACATTGGATATAGTATGGGACGCCTTTAAGGCGGTGGCCAGAGGGTACTTTATAAAGAGGGCTGGTCAGAGGAACAGAATACACAAAGAACGGTTGGCTCAATGCATGGAGACACTTGGGGCCTTGGAGGTTAGATACAGGGCATCTGGCTCGGTGTCTGACTATCGGAGGCTCCAAGCAGTGAGATTGGAGATAGCGGGCCTGCACGAAGAAAGCCTGAAATTTGTGCAGTCACGCTTGAAACAGGTATATTATGAATCCACAAATAAACCAGGGAGACTTTTGGCTCACAAATTGAGGAAGATGAGAGCAGATAGACACATTCTGAGAGTGAAGGATGACAAGGGAAACATGCTGCACACTTCAGCACAGATTAGGGAAAGATTTGCAAAATACTATGAATCTCTATATTCGGAGGATGCTGCTGTACAGACAGGGGAAATAGATGACTATTTAAATGACAAGGATCTGACAGTGTTGACAGAACAACAAAAGAGGGATTTGGAAGCCCCGATTCAGGTGGCTGAGGTGACCCAGGTTATCAAATCCTTGCCAACAGGGAAGGTGCCTGGCCTAGACGGATTCACCAATGAATTCTTTAAAACATTTGGAGGGATATTGGCCCCATATCTTACGCTAGTTATTAACTCAGTGAGAGCAGGTGCCCAGCTCCCTAAGACCATGATGGAGGCGTGGGTAGCAATCATACCAAAACCGGACAAAGATAAAACGGAATGTGCTGCATATAGACCAATATCAATACTTAACACAGACGTAAAAATTTTGGCAAAGGTGCTAGCGAACCGACTGGGCGGGGTGCTCCCATGCCTGATCCATCCAGATCAAGTTGGATTTGTGGCTAATAGACAGGCAGGGGACAATATACGAAGAACGTTGGACTTAGTGTATCAGGTACAAAAGAAAGCTTGCCCGATGGTGCTGTTAGGCCTAGACGCAGAAAAAGCTTTTGACCGGGTACATTGGGGCTACCTGGACAAAGTCCTCCAAAGAGTGGGGATTGGACAGCTTTATAGATTTTGGGTCCGAGCGCTTTACACATCCCCACGGGCGTGTGTGAGGGTTAATGGTGGGCATTCAGCGGCATTTCAGCTGGGGCGAGGTACACGTCAGGGCTGCCCGTTGTCCCCTCTCTTGTTTGCATTGGCGATTGAGCCACTGGCAGCAGCTATACGGGAGAATGTGGACATAGAGGGGGTCAATGTGGGAGGACAGGAATACAAAATTGCGTTATTTGCTGACGATGTGCTTTTGTCATTGACCAAACCGTTGATATCCTTTCCAAATGTCATGAGAGAAATAGAGAGGTACACTAGAGTGTCTGGATATAAACTTAATGCCAGTAAGTCGATTGGCCTGGCGGTGGGAGTCCCGAGGGATCTATTAGAGACGTTGAAAAAATCCTTTGCTTTCAAATGGGAGGAGCGAGCAATAAGATATTTGGGGGTGCAAATTCCGCATGACCTGTCCGAGGTGTTTGCAGTTAATTATCCGGCCCTCCAGAAAGCAGTAAGGCGGGATTTGGAACGATGGATGCCAATGGGATTGTCCTGGATGGGGCGAATAGCAGCACTTAAAATGAATGTCTTACCTAGGTTGTTATATTTGTTTCAGGTACTCCCACTCAGATTGCCGAGACAATTTTTGTCCGGGCTCCAGGACAGTTTGGTCCGATTCGTCTGGAACAATAAAAGACCACGCTTACCTAGGGCTTTCTTATATAAAAGTAAGAGGGATGGGGGTCTGGGGGTTCCCAATCTATTAGGGTACTACTGTGCAGCACAGTCGAGAGCAGCAGTGGAATGGTTCCGGAAGGAAGAACATAAAATATGGGTGAATATAGAACAAACATTGATCGGGTCTCGAGCATTAGGGCATCTAATGTGGTTACCAGGTAAACACAGAGGGCAGGTAGATAAATTTCCACCAACTGTTCAAGCCACATTCCATTATTGGGACTGCATGTTTAGGGAGCGTCAGCCCCTAGTGTCTGGGTTGACACCCATAGTGGACAACCCGAGGTTCAGACCGGGAATGGGGAGTACTACATTTCGAAGGTGGGCTACATTGGGGCTAGACTTGTGTGGGCAACTGCATGTAGGAACTGACATGATACCATTTGATAGATTGGTAGAAGATTATGGACTTAGGCTGGATGACAGATACGCATACATACAAATACAACACTTTTTACAGGGTCCTAATTATGTAGAATGTATGAAAAGAGAAACACACCCCCTGGAAGAGGTATGTGTACAGACGAGGACCACGCGGGGTATGATTACTCACCTGTATGAATTCTACGGGACGCACATTAGGCCATATACACTGCACAGACAGAGGTGGGAACAAGAACTTAGTTTTACCATGCCGGAGCAGGACTGGATCAGGCTTGAGAGGACGATCTTGAGATCCTCTCGGGCGGTAGCTGTAAAGGAAAATGCTATTAAGGTATTCTATAGATGGTATCTCACTCCACAGAGATTACACCACATGTACGCGCATGTCTCGAAAGATTGTTGGAGAAAGTGTGGTGGAGTGGGCACTATGGGACACATTTGGTGGACCTGTCCAAAGGCGCAGGCCTACTGGAAAAGTGTGCAGTCAAGACTTCAAACCTGGACGGGAAGAGCTGTGCAGTGGCATCCTGCGATTTTCATTCTGGGCCGGAGGCCGGATGGTCTTACGGCTGGTCAGTGGGCTCTAGTGAGGGGATCCTTGCATGCTGCTCGCATAAACTTGGCACAGCAGTGGAAGGGGGAGCGGGTTCCCTCACTGCAGTCCTGGATTACGAAATTAAGATATATCTGTGATATGGAGAGGTTGACAGCTGTTAAGCATCATTCTTTGCCCAAGTGGGAAAAAGTTTGGAAATCCTTTTTGAGTGCATGTGCTTGATGGAGGGTATTAGATTGAAGAGAGAGGAGGGATGGGGAGGGTGGGATAGGGGTAAGAGGGAGGGTTAGGTTGGGTTAGGGGGATGGATACTTAATAAAAAATCAAAAAATTTTTGAAGTGTCAATACAATCCAACTATAATGGCTGCAGGACTTTCTTTTCTGTTTACACAGTGAAAAATTTGATACTTGTAGGAATATGTGTTAAGTTGACTTGAAAAATATGCTCGTTTATTGTTCTGTATCACCATTATGCAATAAAAACTTCTATAAATAAAAAAAAAACACACACTGCCTCTAACTCCACCCCCCCCCTCAAATAAGATAATTTATTTCCCGTGCCCCCTCTCATCCCAGTTTTCATGCCTATGTCATCCAGCAGCAGTCACTGCTGTCTATAGATGGGCTGAAAGGAGGGGGAGTGAGGTTCTTAGCTCTTTAGAGTTGGATTCCACTCTCCCCCTCCCCCAGATCCAAGCTTCAAGCAAGTTTCAGATGGTCAGAAACAGGGGAGGATGCCTCCAATAAAATGGTGTACATAAAATCTTTAATAAATGACTTGAAGGGGCATAATCGAACGGGGACGACCATCTCTAAGGACGTTCCGGTGAAGGGGCGGGGAAACCCGTATTATCGAAACAAGATGGACGTCCATCTTTTGTTTCCATAATACGGTCGGGGACGCCCAAATCTCAACATTTAGCTCGACCTTAGAGATGGTCGTCCCTGGTTTTCGGCCATAATGGAGACCGAAGACGCCCATCTCAAAAACGACCAAATCCAAGCCCTTTGGTTGTGGGAGGAGCCAGCATTCGTAGTGCACTGGTCCTCCTCACATGCCAGGGCACCAACCCTAGGGGGCACTGCAGTGGAATTCAGAAATTCCTCCCAGGTGCATAACTCCCTTACCTTGGGTGCTGAGCCCCCGAAACCCCACTCCCCACAACTGTACACCACTACCATAGCCCTTAGGGATGAAGGGGGCACCTGCATGTGGGTACAGTGGGTTTTGGAGGGCTCACATTTACCACCACAAGTGTAACAGGTGGGGGTGGGCCTGGGTCCGCCTGCCTGAAGTGCACTGCACCCACTAAAAACTGCTCCAGGGACCTGCGTACTGCTGTGATGGAGCTGGGTATGACATTTGAGGCTGGAAAAAATGTTTTTTAATCTTTTTGAGCGGTCTGAAGTTTCTTAGTGAGTTGTTCTTTGCATCCCGCATAGATTCCGTTGCAGTAGTCTGCATGGCTTAGTTTCATTGTATTAAATTGCGAAATATTTCCCTCGGGAAGAAAGCTTTTACGCTTTTAAGTTTCCACATTCAGTGGAACGTTTTCTTTGTTGTGGAGTTCACTTAGCTCTCGAGTGTGAGGTTGTAACGCCGAGTATTTTCAGACTGTCTGAGATAGGGAGTGAGTCATCTGGGGTGATTAAGGTTGTGGGTTTGTACGTATTGTGCTGAGATGAGAGCATGGGCCATATTCCATAAAAGACGCCTAAATAAATCAGCGTGGTAAACATTTCCACCTAAGCGTATTCTATAAGTGGTGCTTAGATTTAGGTACGGTATATAGGACATGCTTAGTTGATATCCCAGTGCCTAGAACTACGCACCTCTGTTTACACCAATGAAAACACGTCGTAAATCCTGGCACATAGATTTACCTGCAGAGGACCATATTCTATAACTACGCATGTAAATTTATGAATGCCCGTGGAACGCCCATTTCCCCACCTATAACCACGCCCCTTTTGCCTGTTTGCATTAGAAGTTCTTCGCACTGCATTACAGAATTACGCTTAGTGAGTTGTGCGCGTAAATTCTAATTATTGTCAACTAGTGCTCATTATTGCTTGTTAAGTGCTGCTATCAACGCTAATTAGCTTAAGCCAATTAAGTTACGCACGTTGTTATGGAATATCCCTGGATTTCGGTGCGGGGTGTTTGTAGCGAAAATCTATATTATTCAGAGACACCAGGGGGCAGTACAGTCCAGAGCATGAGATGTAATATTTACTGAGATCTGCAAGAAATGTGCAGTTTCTGGATCTATAGGAAAAACACGACCAAGTCTAATAACCCTCCCAAGATTTTACTTGCGTCATCGTCATTTCCAATTATTTCAAAGCTCTCGTGTTGCTTTGTAAACTCAGCAGATGGCCCGGGAGGTGAGAGGCTGTCTGTCCTGTTGCCAAATCAGCAGATCTCCAACAGAAATGGGAGGTTTGGTATTCAATTCAAGTGCTGAGCTTACTGCCTGAATTTGTGTCCTGTGAGAAGCTAGTAGCATCAGTGTAGTCCAACCGCCACCTGAAACTGAACATGGCCAAGACCGAGCTTATTGTCTTTCCACCAAAACCCACTTCTCCTCTTCCTTCACTCTCTATCTCAGTTGACAACACCCTCAACCTCCCCGTCTCATCTGCCCGCATCCTCGGAGTCATCTTCGACTCCTCCCTCTCCTTCTCTGCGCATATCCAGCAGATAGCCAAGACCTGTCTCTTCTTTCTCTTTAACATCAGCAAAATTCGCCCTTTCCTCTCTGAGCACACCACCCGAACTCTCGTCCACTCTCTCATTACCTCTCGCCTTGACTACTGCAACCTACTCCTCACTGGCCTCCCACTTAACCATCTATCCCCCCTTCAATCCGTTCAGAACTCTGCTGCACGTCTTATATTCCGCCTGGACCGATATGCTCATATCACCACTCTCCTCGTCACTTCACTGGCTCCCGATCAGGTACCGCATACAGTTCAAGCTTCTCCTTCTAACCTACAAATGCACTCGGTCTGCTGCCCCTCACTACCTTTCTACCCTCATCTCCCCTTACGTTCCCACCCGAAACCTCCGTTCACAGGACAAATCCCTCCTCTCAGTACCCTTCTCCACCACCGCCAACTCCAGGCTCCGCTCATTCTGCCTCGCCTCACCCACAACTTTCCTGAGCCCTTACGCCAAGCCCCCTCCCTGCCTGTCTTCAAGTCTTTGCTTAAAGCCCACCTCTTCAATGCTGCGTTTGGCACCTAACCCTTACCGTTCAGTGAATCCAGACTGCCCCAATTTGACTGCCCCTATCGGACCGACCGTTCACTTGTCTATTAGATTGTAAGCTCTTTGAGCAGGGACTGTCTCTCTTTGTTAAATTGTACAGCGCTGCGTAACCCTAGCAGCGCTCTAGAAATGTTAAGTAGTAGTAGTGTCAAACGTACATATTATTTATTTCTTTTTATTTATTTGTTACATTTGTATCCCACATTTTCCCACCTATTTGCAGGCTCAATGTGGCTTACATAGTACCGGAGAGGCTTTGAAGTCTCCGGTGAACAAATACAAGGTAATGTTGTGATAGGATAGAGTTCACGTAGCACTGTCACATTAGGGAGTCGGTCAATGGAAGAGTTGAGTAGTGTCCATTACGTACTTGAGTTTTGTTGTGTAGTTCAAGTTGGGTCGGTAGGGTATGCCTTTTCGAACAGGTTTGTCTTTAGTGATTTCCGGAAGTTTAGGGAGTTGTTACGCCGTTTTCAAGGCTTTTGGTAATGCATTCCATAATTGCGTGCTTATGTAGGAGAAACTGGATGCGTAGGTTGATTTGTATTTAAGGTCTTTGCGGCTTGGGTAGTGAAGATTTAAGGACCAGCGTTTTCATAATACTACTACTAATTATCATGTTAATAATAACATTTATTTATATACCATCTCATACCATTAGCTCTAGGCGGTTTTACAAAAGAAAAAGAGAAATTACATTCCCCTAAATAACAAACCTATTACATCAAACCTCAGAAAGAAATTTAATCCTAAAAAAAGCAAAAACAAATATTAGTTCTAAACTTGATTAAAAAGCCAGTTTATAATCACATTCTAACCGCATCTCAACAGTCAATGAGTTCCATATACCTGGAACGATTTCAGAAAACATGTTTACCAGTTAACTTTCTCGTAACACTCAGGACAGCAAAACAGACTTGATTTGTATATAAGGAAGAAGAAGAAGACGTCCTGGTTTGCAGCAGTAAATACGTCGACAGATAATCGGGGCTGGATCCATATAACAGTTTGAAAGGGTGACATAACATTTTAAGTTCAGGGTCACTGTTGCTGCTGTAAATTGACCTCAAGGTGTTTGTGACCTAAATGGGCTTTTATGGTCAACGGAATGCTGTTGGCTTCAACTCTGTTGGATGCAGGTCAACTCAGTTTAAGTTCTTCTCCCACTGCTGTATAGTTTTCTCGCCTTAAAAATCAAGGCCACTGTACGAGCACTGAAAACCAAGGCTACGAACTCGTACAAATACGTGCAAACGCAATCACAAGAATTCACTAAAAATCGTACCGGATTGACATAGGGGCTCTTTTGCTAAGCTGCAAAAGGCACTAATGTGCGTCTCATGCAGCTTAAAATAGCGGTAAGTGGTCAGTGCAGCTTTGATCCTGGCGAACTGGGTTCGATTCCTGCTGCAGCTCCTTGTGACCTTGGGCGAGTCACTTAACCCTCCATTGCCCCAGGTACGAAAAAAAAACCCTGAAAAACTTAGGGGTCCTTTTACAAAGGTGCGTTGAAAAATGACTTGCGGTAGCGTAGGCGCGGGTTTTGGGTGCACGCCGATCCATATTTTAGCGTGCGCGTGTAAAAAAAAAGGCCTTTTTTTTCCCTAACAATGACGTGCGGCAAAATCAAAATTGCCGCGCATCCATTTTGGGTCTGAGACCTTACCGCTAGCCATTGACCTAGCGGTAAAGAATCTGGGCGGTAATGACCTACACGTGTCCGTTGCACGTGCCAGAAAAGAAAAAATATTTTTCAGACGCACGTAACGGACTTGTGGCCAAAAGTGAAATTACTGCAAGGGCCACGCGGTAACCAGGCGGTAACTCCAATTTGGCACACGTTGGACGCATGTTGGCGCCTACGCGGCTTAGTAAAAAGGCCCCTTAGATTGTGAGCCCTCTAGAGATGGAGAAAGTACCTGCATTTAAGGACCATTTTACTAAGCCGCGGTAGGGCTAACACGCAGGTAGCAGGCGCTAAATCGATACTTCTGCCAGAGTAGTGCAGGCGCCCTGAGGTAGTTTTGAAGTTTACAGCACTATTTCCCGCGCTAGAAAATAATTTTCTATTTTCTACCTCGGGGGATGTTCCCGGTGGTAATCGGCAGGCATGGCCACATTAACGCGTGTTGTCTGATTACCGCAGGAGTAGTGCGTGAGCCCTTGCCACCAAGTAAATTGGTGGTGGTAAGGGCTCAGGCGGTAAATTGCCATGTGCTAGTTTTAATATTAGTGCACGGCTATTTACTTCCCCATTTTAAAACGGGCCTTTTTACCTGCCGCAGTAAAAAATGGCCCAAAGTACGCTAATTTCATGCGTCCGAACTATCACAGGCCACATAGCTTTGTATTTATTTATTTGTTACATTTATATCCCACATTTTCCCACCTATTTGTTGGCTCAATGTGGCTTACATAGTACCTAGTCGGCGTTACAGACTCCGGTGTGAACAAATACAGGGTGATGTTGTGGTAAGATCAAGTTCATGTGGCACAGCCACATTAGGGAATCGTACAGCGGAAGAGTTGTGTTATGTCCATTACGTTCTTTAGTTTGGTTGTGCTGCAGAGATTAGGCATTTATGTTGGATCGGTAGGGTATGCCTTTTTAAACAGGATGGTTTTTAGTGAGTTCCAGAAATTTAGGTGGTCGTACATCGTTTTCAAGGCTTTTGGTAATGCGTTCCACAGTTGTGTGCTTATGTAGGAGAAACTGGACGCGTAAGTTGATTTGTATTTGAGTCCTTTGCAGCTTGGGTAGTGCAAATTTACGTACGTTCGTGTTGATTCGGATGTGTTTCTAGTTGGTAGGTCGATCAAGTCTGTCATGTATCCCGGAGTTTCACCGTAGATAATTTTGTGAACCAGAGTGCAGATTTTGAAAGCAATGCGTTCTTTGATTGGGAGCCAGTGTAGTTTTTCGCGAAGGGGTTTGGCATAATAGCTCCATAGCGTGTACGGTGCTGTGTACATCTAGTAGCACTATAGGGTGTTCCTTCACTAATTGGTTAGTGCAGCTGCTTTTCCACACGCTGATTAGCTCAGGAATAGCGCTTAAGCTGTTATCACCTACAAAATGGACGGCAGTAAGTGGACACACACTAATGGCAACATTAGTTTAAAAAAAAAATAGAAAAAGGCCATTTTTCAGAAGTTATTTGCTATTCCAGATGCTTTTGTCTTTTAAAGTGTTAATCCTTAAAGCATCCACCCCTGGTTTGTCAGTTCCATTAAAACATGTAAAATTGTTTAATTTAATGGTTTCGCTTGCTCTTCACTTGTTTGTTTTACATTGGAAAAATAATCTGCATGTCTCATTTCATGAATGGTGGAATTTGCTTTGTTCACATAGGCGTTATGAGGAAATAGCTGCCATAAAAGTTTTGTCCTTTCGTAAAACATGGTCTTTGCTAGACAACTATGTTAAGTAATACTTACATGTAACTTTATATGGTAAAATCAACTTCTTTTAAATAAATGCTTATACTGTTTTGCTTTATTTTCTGTTAACCTACTGATAGTTTTTTTTTTTTTTTTTGCTTTTTTGTTTTTGGTTTATTGTTTTTATTTTTGTTTTTGAAAATGTTTGATGATTTCTTGGTTATACCATATGGTGCTTGTTCATTTCTTACCAACATGTGTATTATTATTTTTGTATTATTCTAAAAACTTATAAATAAAGATTTAAAAAAAAAAAACAGAAAAAGGCCATTTTTATGAGTGCGGTAAAAATGGCTTTAGTGCATGGGAAAAACAAGCCCAAGGGCACATTAAGGCCACTTTTTGCTGCAACGTAGTAAAAGTGCTCCATAGTCTATATTATACGAGAATTTGTAGGTTTTTCCTTAACCGATTTCCCCTGCTTCCCTGATGTTGATTCTCTGAGTTGAATATTGAAACATAATTTTAAGGGGTCCTTCTAATATGGTAAGATTGCTTTTACCGCGTGGCCATGTGAGGGAGAGCACTTACCGCCACTCGCTGAGGTGATGGAAAGGGTTCCTGCACTAGCCTTGCGGTAAACGGGTAGCGTGCAGTGCTGCCCAATTCCCGCCGGGTTAGTGCGCTAAAAAATCCAGCCCTGTTTTCCCCAGCGTGGGAAATGGTACGCGCTGGGACCGGAGCTACCACCGGTGCCCCCGTTGGGCCGGAGGTAGCTCCAGATTAGCATGCGGTAAGTCCGCGTTGGGCTTCCCGCCGCTTTGTAAAAGGGCCCTCAGTAAGATAAGTAATGATAACTTTGTAAGAAAGTTTTATACTCTTAGCACTTGACAATTATGAGGAGAGTTTATGACCAATGACATTAACAAACATGGAGTTGTTCCGATTACATTCAGAATCTAAGCTGAGACATTCTGAGGTCTGTGGATACCAGTTTGTACATATCAGTTCAGTAAGGCTTCCTCCTATGATTGCATTTGCTTACGGCAGTAAAAGCTCAGCAGTATTTTAACATCTGCTTACTAGCAGGTAAAGAAACAGATCTGTGTGTTCCAGGGGCTTAGCCAGAAGTCCATTTTGGGGAGGCCCAGGGGTGGACTAAGGGAACCACACATTTCCTTTCAGCTCCTTCCCCCACCCACCTTGCGTATATTTATTAGGATTTATTTACCGCCTTTTTTAAAGAATTCACTCAAGGCGGTGTACAGTAAGAATAGATCAAGCATGAGCAATAGGCAATTACAGCAGTAAAAATATTCAAAAACAATACAAAGTATGGCATGGTATACTATTTACAGTGTCAACACAATACGTAATAGAACATTACTAGTAAAACAGGACAGTTTCTGACACAAATGAAACGGGCGCTAGCAAGGTTTTCCTCGGAATGTGTATGTTTGAGAGAGTATATGTGAGATTGACTGTGTGTGTGAGAGAGAGAGTGAATGTGCGAGTGTGTGTGAGAGAGTGAGACTGCTGGGTGCTAGTGTGTCTCCTCTGTCCCCCCTCCAGCCACCCAGCGATTCTCCTCTCTCCCCTGCTCCCCCTCCAGCCACCCAGCAATTCTACTTTTTCCCTTGCCCCCCTCCAGCCACCCACCGATGCTCTTCTGTCCCCTGCCCCCCTCCAGCCACCCAGCGAGTCTCCTCTGTCCCCTGCCCCCTCCAGCGAGTCTTCTCTGTCCCCTGCTCCCCCTCCAGCCACCCAACAAGTCTCCTCTGTTCCCTGCCCCCCCTCCAGCCACCCAGCGATTCTCCTTTTTCCCTTGCCCCCCCCTCCAGCCACCCAGCGAATCTCCTCTCTCCCCTGCCCCCCTCCAGCCACCCAGTGCTTCTAAAGTAATAAAACACACCTCCAATGTTCACCAACTACAACAGCTGTCCTAACCTTTCCCTCCCGGGCAGCACTTGGAGACATATCCTCGGTGCGAGAGGATAGTACATCCCCTGGTGAGCAGGTCCTGGCTACAGGAGTACTTCCTACTTCACCAGGGTGATGCTCTCCTTCTAGGAGACCTCCCTCCTCCAAGGTAGCACAGGGGCTACCAGACTGGAGGTGGGACTTCTCTACAACATCCCTGTAGGTCTCCTCTATGTACCTCTCTGTCTCCCTCAGCTCCACCAAGTCTGCTACTCTAGCCTCAAGAGAACGGACACTTTCTCTGAGAGTTAGGAGCTCTTTGCATCGGGCATACACATATGACATCTCACCAACTAGGAGATAATCATACATGTGACACTCAATGCAAAAGACTGGCTAGCACCCTTCTTGCTGCTGGACTGCTGACTCCATCTTAGTGTTTTTGAGTTTTTCAATAATTTATATTTAAACTGTTTTATTGATGTCACAGTCAATAACAAATATAGTCAATAAACATTTACTTAAGCCAAGTCTTTGTCTGTTTTGTTTCTTAACATAATCATATCTAAAGTGTCATCAAAAGTTTTAAAGGGTACCCTTCCCCTTCCCCCCACCCCCCTTCCCCCCCTATACCTGAACCGTATAATTCTCATATCACCATTAATCAATAAACATATACTGTATATCATTAACTTTCCTTCCCTTCCTTTCCCGTGAGTGTGTTCACCAATAAACTACGAGCTCTGCTTGATAGAGCCTGTACATATGGTTCCCAGACTTCCCAAAACCGTTGTCTACTTCTAGGGCTACTGGACATAGCACGTGCTTCCATTCGCACCAGGGAGTGAAGCGAGCTCCTCCATTGCCAGAAGGACGGTCCTATATCTTGTGTCCAATGTTGTAATATACATTGCTTCCCAACAATTAGTACCTTATAGATAAATAGACTTTCTTTATGTCGCATTATTGACCCTCGTCCCCTTAGTCCAAGCACAACAGTTTTAGTCTCTAGCCGAAGCTTCCTGTGCAGCAAGGCCTCACAATATTCCAGCACTGGACCCCAAAATTTTTGTATAACCAGACATCCCCAGAACATGTGATACAGTGTTGCTCTCTGAAAATTACATTTACTGCAATGTGTTTCTTGCAATCTACCTGCGTAATAAGCCTGTATGGGAGAAAAATACGCTCTCATAATGATTCTAAATTGTATCTCCCTATATCTGGCACTAGCCACTTTATGTACTATCTCCTTTAGTGATTGGACTATATCTCCACTGCTGATCTCTACCTGTAAATCCTCAGACCATCGTCTTGCCACTGCTTCATAGCTACGATGCTTGGCAATCAAGCTTAGCTGTTTATACAGTGTGGACACCGTAGTCTGTTCTCTTCCCTGAGGCAAAAACAAATTCACCAGCAACTCATACATCCCTCTATCACATTTTTCTCTAAGTAATTTCTCAATATAGCTGTGGATCTGGCAGTAAGCATACCATGTCACGTTCTCTACTCCCACCAAGTCCTCTAAAGCCTCCCTTGATATAATCTTTCCCGTATCTTGCATAACATCTGCCACTAATACCACTCCCTCCTGTGCCCACTTAATAAATTTCGGGTAAGCATTCCCTGGTTCGAATGCTCCATTTCCTACTAGTGGGAGGAGGTCCGTACATCGTGGGTTCTTATTTAATCTCCTCAATATGTACTGCCATATACATCTCATTGGGTGCAATAAAATATGATGTTTCCATTCCTTTGGTAACATTTTACTCTCAACGTGCATCATATAATAGGGATGATATGGTCCTAAACAATGCACACTCAGTATTCCATGCCGTATGCTCTTCTGTTTCCATAATCCAATCTGCTAAGTGTCTAGCTAAACAGGCCCAATTATATTGTTTAATGTCAGGCAACCCCAGGCCTCCCTCTGTTCTTTTCCCATAGAGATATTCCAATTTAACTTTAGCCTTTTTCCCACTCCAACAGAACCTAGTCAACATGCCTCGAATCTTCTTTATATCTTTAGTCTGTAAAACTAGTGGCAACTGTCTTAATACATAGAGCCATTTCGGAAAAAGTATCATCGTAAATAAACCCACTCGCCCACTTAAAGTTAAGGGTAGTCCCTCCCATATTGCTAGTTTGTGGCGCGTATATTGCAATAACTTATCAATATTCTGTCTATATAATCTACTCGGATCACTTGTTAGAGTTATGCCTAGGTATTTGAATTCCTTGTTCGCCCATCTCAGTGGGAACCTACCCTTCCATTTCTCCCTTACCTGATTAGTTGTGGGCAATCCCTCTGACTTTTGGAAATTCAATTTAAATCCCGAAAAGGCCCCATATTCTTCAAAAACCTCCATCAATACCGGTAGCGAGCTCTCCGGTCTAGTTAGATGAACCAAAATGTCATCGGCAAACGCCGAGATCTTAAATTCTCTGGTTCCCAGATTTATACCTTCAATCTCAGGGTTATCTATGATTTCCCTGACCAACGGGTCTAGCGTAATAGCAAACAGTAAAGGGGACAGAGGGCATCCCTGTCTGGTACCTCTATTAATTACAAAATTTCGAGAGTACGCTCCATTAACCAGCACTCTCGCCATAGGGTTCTTATATAATATAGAGATTGCTTGTGTAAAGAAGCCTTCAAATCCGTACGCTCTTAATGAAGCGAACAGGAACTCCCATTCTACTCGATCGAACGCCTTTTCGGCGTCGAAGCTAATCAATAGGGAATCTCTACCCCCTCTGCACACATTCTCTATTGATGCCAATATCAGTCTAATATTTTTCCCACTCTGTCTCCCTTGTATAAATCCCACCTGAGGAGTTGCAACTATGCTGGGAAGCACTTTTGCCAATCTCGAGGCCAGTATTTTTGCTTGCAGCTTAGCTTCATAACTAATCAGTGAAATTGGTCTGTATGAGTCTGGTATAGTTGGATCCCTCTCAGGTTTTGGAAATACCACTATATCCGCAAGTCGCAAAGACTGTGGGAGTTCCCCTAATTCAACTGATCTATTAAAGGCTTTAGTTAAGGGACCTCCTATGTCCTGCATTATTATTTTATAGAATTCAGCCCTATATCCATCTGGCCCCGCAGCTTTATGTAAAGCACTAGCTTTAATTTCTTTAAGGACCTCCTCAGTCTCAATCGGTGTATTTAGCGCCCTTTTCTGTTGTTCTGAGATCTTTGTCTTGTTGATATTCTCTAAATATATGTCAGGGTCTAAATCGTCTTCGTCTTTTTTGGCATATAGCCTAGCATAATAATCTTTAAATACTTCTCGTATCTCTGTATCATCATGTACTAGGTTCCCCCTCTGTGTCTTGACCGCCAGCACTCTCCTCTGCCCCTTCGCCTTCCTCACCAGCCCTGCCATCAACTTCCCTGGTTTATTTCCAAATCTATGCAATTGATATCTATAATATTCAACAGATTTACTAGCTCGCTGATGTAGCAGTTCATTTAAATTTACCTGAGTGGCTAACAATTGCTCTCGGATATGATTTGCTGCCCCTTGTCCATATGCCCTCCTCAATTGCACCAACTGTTCCCCCAATCTAATGATCTCCCGATCTCTCTGTTTTTTCTTTCTGACACTGTATGCTATAATCTCTCCTCTTAACACAGCCTTCCCAGCCTCCCAGAACAATATTGGTGTATCAGTATGAGCTGCATTGTACAGTGCATATTCCTCCCATTTTCTCCTAATATATGGTCTGAAATCCTGATCATAATACAGATCCAAGGGAAATATCCATCTAAACTGTCTGCTTTGTGAATTCAGATCTTTAAATTCAATAGATATTGCCGCATGATCCGATATTATCGTAGGATCAATTGCTGCCTCCATGATATCTGCAAAGCTGTCTTCATCTATCAGTATGTAGTCTATTCGTGATTGCGTGTGGTGAGCTCTAGAATAGTGCGTATAATCTTTGGTATTTGGGTTAAGAACCCTCCACACGTCAATCACTCCCAGAGCTCCACATATCAAATTGATACCTTTATCCATCTCCCCTCTCGCACCTGCTACATTATGTGATTTATCCATGGTGGGATCTGCTACTACATTGAAATCACCCCCAATTATCTTCTTCGAAACATTAAATTGCTGCATCTTGCTTATGAGAGTATGGAAGAATTTCTTACTGTACACATTAGGGGCATATATGTTACTAATGAGGTAGGCTGTGTTATTCACCTTGACCTGTGCCAGAATGTATCTCCCTTCAGAATCAATACACAGCTGCCCCACCTCAACCTGGAGTGATTTATGGAACAATATCACTACCCCAGCCTTCTTCCCCACCGCAGGGGTCTCCAATACTGTCCCCACCCACCAGGTTTTGAGCTTAAGATGCTCCTGAGACGATAGATGTGTCTCCTGGAGGAGTGCTATATCTGCTCTTTTCTTTTTGAGACTATGTAATATTTTCTTTCTCTTAATGGGAGATGTGATACCTCCCACATTCCAGGAGTATATCCTTAATCCCATCAGTCTCCTAAATCTCGCTCATGCATCAACCAATATTCCACATCCACATAAGGGCAGTCATGGTGTCCCAGCAGCACCACTCCTACTATTTGTTCAAGCAGCCACTCATCATTCAACTCACTTATATTTCTCTTCTGACTCCATGTATCTAATTGAGAATCTGTTAGCCAAGTTCTATATGTCTCCCTATCTTCCATCCCCCCCCTCCCTCCCTCCCATCTCCCATCCTTCAAATCCTCCCTCCCTCCCTCCTGTTCAAAGAACTAGTCACTTATAACACCTGCATTCACCCTGCAGTTATCATTTACCCCTCCAACTCTTCTCAATCCTAACGACCTACTCATTCACAAATTAACAGGTCACTTTTCATATACCAGTCTTTGATCATCTTCTGTTGCAACCACCTTTCAATAGTTCAGCATACTGTGCTGTGTTTCAGTTCTGTGTGATCTTTCAGCCTTATTTGCATTCCGCCTCTCCATGCTCGTACAACCTTGAAATTCCATATTATATTCCACAGTCCATGTCTGTTTCCCCTATTGTCATCTATTTATTGTATCGTCAATAAGATCCCATATATTCAAGCATTAAGCATGTCTAATTAAATCTCTGTTTCATCATTCAATGTTCAATCTTTGAGAGATAATAATGTTTCCCAAGGGTGGTTTCCATAGCAAAATAGTTTCAATTAAACCTCTGTCCTGTAAAGCTCCAGAAAAAGCTTCTGTAATTATATCCTTCCTCTTAGAGGGTCTATTCACCCCCATGTTGTTGAATGTATGCTTTAGCTGCTTCAACTGTGTCAAAAAATTTGGTGACTCCATTGATCGTGAGGCGCAGCTTAGCCGGATATAGGAGCGCAAATTTTATTTTTCTATTGAAAAGGTCCGTACATATAGGTGCGAAGGACTTCCTCCTCGCCTGCACCTGCTGGGAATAATCCTGAAAACACAGGATCTTCTTATCTTGGTAGGTGAGGGTATTGCCTCCTCTTATCGCTTCCAGAATATGTTGTTTATGTCGAAAGTTCAGAGATTTTAGTATGACTACTCGCGGCCTGTTCTCATGCTGTCTCGGAGGCCCAACTCTATGAGCCCTTTCAATACAAAAACTCTGTAATTTGTCCTCTAAGTGCAACGATTTCGGCAGCCAATCCTCCAGAAAGGTAGGTAGATCTTTATCCATGAGCGATTCTGGAAGCCCAACCAGACGCAGGTTATTTCGCCTGCTCCTATTCTCCATATCATCGATCTTTGTCTCCAGATCCTGTACTCTCCGCTCCAATTTCTTGTTGATCTCTTTCTGCGCCCCTACCGTCTCCTCCATCTCTGAAATCCGCTGTAAACCTTCATCTAGCTCCATATTTATACTATCAATACGCTCATGAGCTTCTTCCGTCCGATCGAGCAATTGCTGAAGTTTTTTGTCCAGCGCAGCTTCGACCGCCGCTGTAACCTCGGCCGTGATTTCCGTCAGCCATGCGGATCCCACCGCAAATTCTCCGGGATCTCGCTGGTCGGCCATCTTGTTTTCTGGCAGTTTCGATTTGTCTCGCTCTCTCTCCTCACCGATTTCGCTGCCATTCTATGTTCTCCACTCGATCTCCACTCGCCAATCGCTCTCCCACCGATTATGAGTAAAAATGTGGCGTTTCGCTCCTTGGGTAAGTCAAATTATCTGATTTCCGGGTGAATGTGCGCGGAGCCTAGCTTTCCAGCGTCAGCCCTGCACCATGGCGTCACGTGACCGAGTTTTTCAATAATTTAAAACTTACTACAGTATTAAAGATATTAGCCTAATATAAAAGTGTCTTTTAGTTTATATAGTATAACGTATGATTTATTTAGTGTTTCCTTCTTAGATGGTAATGAAATGTATTTAAAACTCTGGAAGAGCACTCCTTGCTTGTTACCCTAATTACAATAACTGACTATAAATGAAGAGTTGTCCTAGGGGTGGGTGGGAAGACTAAACTAGATCCTGCAGTGCCTGCTAGATTCTATCTGTTAATGCTGTGGTACAAAGTTTTTAAAATTAAGTTGAAAAGACTATGGAGATTAGTTGATAAAATTTGCTTTTTATATTTTTATTTTGCCTAACACTAACCTACAATTCCTCCTTTAAACCCTAATCTTTAAGTTCCCAAAGCACAAAACAAAATAGCGTTCACTTACCAGAGAAATGTCTTCTTCTCTTGGTACTTCTCAGAAAAAAGTTCAGTGGGACCTTTCCTCTTTATATAGTTTTGAATCTAAGGGGCCTTTTTTAAACAGGCTCTTTGAAGCTGACTTAGCAACCTATGCAAGTATTCTACTTCCCCGCACCTTAATTAACACTTAATTGAGGTCGCTGGATGAGCTACCTCTCCAGCAGCCAAGGAACAGAAAATAACTGCCTTTTTAGAACAAGCGTTTTTGGCTGTTTAGTTTCTACTCTTAGAAAAAGTTTCAGTTTAAAACTATGGGAAAAATGCCTATTTCTAGAGAAAATTTCAGTTTAAAACTATGGGAAAAGGGTTTGTACACCATCAGGCTTATTTTCGAAAGAGAAGGGCGCCCATCTTCCAACACAAATCGGGAGATGGGTGTCCTTCTCTCAGGGTCACCCAAATCGGCATAATCGAAAGCCAATTTTGGGCGTCCTCAACTGCTTTCCGTCGCGGGGACGACCAAAGTTCATGGGGGCGTGTCGGCACTGTAGCGGAGGCGGGACGGGGGCGTGATTAAGAGATGGGCGTCCTCGGCCAATAATGGTAAAAAGAAGAGTGTCCCTGATGAGCACTTGGCCGACTTTACTTGGTCCATTTTTTATTGCGACCAAGCCATGAAAAGGTGTCCGAACTTACCAGATGACCACCGGAGGGAATCGGGGATGAACTCCCCTTACTCCCCCAGTGGTCACCAACCCTCTCCTACCCTAAAAAAAAAAACTTAAAATTTTTTTTTTGCCAGCCTCAAATGTCATACCCAGCTCCATAACAGCAGTATGCAGGTCCCTGGAGCAGTTTTAGTGGGTGCAGTGCACTTCAGCCAGGCGGACCCAGGCTCATCCCCCCCTTCCTGTTACACTTGTGGTGGTAAATGTGAGCCCTCCAAAACCCACCCGAAACCCACTGTACCCACATGTAGGTGCCCCCCTTCACCCCTTAGGGCTATGGTAGTGAAGTCCACTGCAGTGCCCCCTAGGGTGCCCAGTTGGTGTCCTGGCATGTCCGGGGGACCAGTGCACTACGAATTCTGGCTCCTCCCACAACCAAAGGGCTTGCATTTGGTCATTTTTGAGATGGGCGTCCTCAGTTTCCATTATCGCCGAAAACCAGGGACGACCATCTCAACATTTAGGTTGACCATCTCTAAGGTCGACCTAAATGTTGAGATTTGGGCGTCCCCGACCGTATTATCGAAACGAAAGATGGACAGATAGTCTTGTGTTAAGTGCAGCCTTTCAGGCAGTGCATTCCAGAGTGTGGGGGCTACTCCGGAGAAGGCTTGTTTGCGGGTATCACATCATGTAATGTCTTTTGGAGAGGGTGTGGTTAGTGAAAGTCCTTGGGAGGACCTTGTGTCCTTGGCGGTGTGTGGAGGATCATCCTATTCTTCAGATACTCAGGGCCATTTCCTTTCAGGGCCTTGAAGATCAGACATAGAGTTTTAAATTTAGCCCTGTATTGTACTGGTAGCCAATGAAGTTTTTGCAAAAATGGTGTGATATGGTCACGTCACTTGCAACCTTCTATGAGTCTTGCTGCTGCATTCTGAATCAACTGGAGGTGGTGCAGGCCCTTTGTAGTCAGATCACTGTATAGTGCATTGCAGTAATCCAGTCTTGATGTTATCATGGCATGTACAACTGGCATAAGATTTACCTTCTCGATGTAAGGACAGAGGCAGCGTAGCTGTCGCAAATAGTAGAAGCAGCTCTTGAAGGTTGCTTGGATTTGGGGAATCAGAGTAAGTGTTGAATCTAACTGTATTCCAAAGTTTCTGACTTGTGATTTGAGGGGGAGTTCATACTTCTCAAAAGGGATTTTGATGTTTTAATCTTACCTTTGCTGGTGGAGATGCCCTAACCCCGCCAGCCAAAAAGGTCCACTGTCCAGTTTCCTGTCTGTGCTGTGAGAGCATCATGGACGTCAGTGGTGTGCTTCAGCCGCCGACACCAGCAGTCTTACGCATGCTCACTTCAGTTGCCTAAGCAGAGGACTTTGGGAACTTATGTGAATATACATACATCTTTAAAAGCACTGGGATTTATTGACCGCCTTTATGAAAATATTTGTACGGGACTGATCTGAGAGGGATGGTGTTGGAGTGATAGCGATTGCTGAATTGATTTTGAGGGGAAGGGCCTTAGGGACCTAGAAGGGCTCAAGCCGGAAGCTTTGCCTAGGATGTGTCAGGCCCTTGCACTGGCCCTGATTCCATGCAAAGTTTCCTCAACCCTGGTGTGCTTAGTCACTAGATTGTTACCAGGAGTTAGGCAGGAATGGAAGGAGACTGAATAAAAGCAAACAGAAAACTGTTAGGGAAATTGGAAAAATCTGCAAAAATAAAAAGAGAGCAAGCCCCACTCAACTAAAGAGCACTGCTGGCTTGGTGTCTGGCTGCGGCCTGCCACACTGTGTTCATCCAGACAGCTGTGCTATGGGAATTAGTTTGTGCCATTAGGTCCAGCTGCTATGGTTAGCGGCCAAGGAGCCTGTTGTGTGGGATTCTGTGCCAATCCTCTCTCCCTGGGGCTGTTCTCATTTCCAGATTCCTTCATGCTATTTATGGTCAGGGTTTGGCCACCTGGCCTCAGGTTACAAAATGGAAGCAGCAGGGCTGGGCCTAGTGTTTTAATTCCTGTACCAAAGTATTGTGTGTAGACCGGGATGGGATTTCCCTCAACAGGAAGAGCTTTGAAATGAGGTAGGAAATTAAGATTGGTTCATATGCTCCTTATGACAGGAGCTAGGTGGGTGCTTCATTTGTAACAAAAGGGAGGGGGGAGGCATGCATGGGGCTTTTGTTCTGCTGAGGTAAAAGGGCAGAGTGTATTTTAAAACAAATTTAACTACAAGTGATTCACATTTGGGAAGGGAAGCTTTGAGCAAGGCCTGTTTTTTTTTTTTTAAATAGCACTCAGGGCATTGTGGGGTTTGTAGTTCCCATGGCCTACATTTTGAAGTCAGCCACTACAGCCAGGGCAGACTTATTCATTAGGCATAATAGGTACAGTGTCTAGGGCCCACAAAAATGTTTAATTTTTTTTTAAAGCAGAAAGAATAAAAATGAACTAGAAGTTATTCTTTTTCATACCTTGAAAATGTACACAGTAAATATTATTATTATTAATATGACATTTTTACTCAGGGGTGTGCTGGTAAATTTTAACAACAGGCTCTTTCTCCGGACGTAGCCAGCTCTGCAGTTAAAAGGGCCGGGGGGGGGGGGGGGGGGTTGAGAAACACTTGCCTCTCTCTCCTCCCTCCCTTCATGCGGGCACGTTAGGCATACATTTGCTGGCAGCCAATAAATGGACTGCCACCACTCCCAACGTCTTGCTCTGAGCAGCATGCTGGAACTTCTCTCACATGCTGGAGAAGTCCCAGCCTGCTGCCCAGAGCTGGAAACAAGGAGCGGGGAGCAGCAGCAGTCTATTTACTTGGCTGGCAGGGCTCAGCATCCCCACCAGCAAAGTAAAAGAGAATTCAGCAGGGGGCCCAAGCCCACATTTTGGGAGCCAGTTGTTAAAGTAGCCATGGAGGGCCCTACTTTAACAACCGGCTCCCAAGATTCTTAAAAACTTAACAACCGGCTCTTGCGAGCCTGTGAGAGCCTGCTCCAGCACACCACTGTTTTTACTCCACATTAGCTCGAGAGTGACTTAGGTTCAGTGTGTGCCTTACATAACAATTAAATGAATGATACATATTAAACATTACATAAACAGATTATAAAGTACAATAAACAATGCTATAACATTGGCTTTGTAAAACAAACATAACATGTGGTGAATTAACCTGGATGCAACTGTTCTTAAGGGTAGATGAATAGAGAAGAAGATTAAATCATAATTAAGTCTGTAAACAAAGAAATGAATAAATATGGGTACAATTAGGGCTAGATGGGATTAGGGAGGAAAGAAGAAGTGAAATTAATTGTATGAATGAATAATGTTCAAATAGAATTCTTTGTTTTCTGAAAGGCTAAATTGAAAAAATTAGTTTTCTGTAGGTTTCTGAAGGACAGGTAATCATTTGTGCATTTAATTGGTTTTGGGAGAGAAGTCCAAATTTTAGTATCTTGATATGAGAAACTGGCATTACTACTTACTACTACTACTACTTAACATTTCTAGAGCGCTACTAGGGTTACGCAGCGCTGTACAATTTAACAAAGAAGGACGGTCCCTGCTCAGGTGAGCTTACAATCTAAAGGACAAAATGTCAAGTTGGTGTAGTCTAGATTTCTGAGCATAGGTGTGATGGTTAGGTGCCAAAGGCGACATTGAAGAGGTGGGCTTTGAGCAGTGATTTGAAGATGGGCAGGGAGGGGGCTTGGCGTATGGGCTCGGGGAGTTTGTTCCACGCTTGAGGTGAGGCGAGGCAGAAAGGGCGGAGCCTGGAGTTGGCGGTGGTGGAGAAGGGTACTGAAAGGAGGGATTTGTCTAGAGAGCGGAGGTTACGGGTAGGAACGTAAGGGGAGATGAGGGTAGAGAGGTAAGGAGGGGCTGCGGATCGAGTGCATTTGTAGGTTAGGAGGAGAAGCTTGAACTGTATGCGGTACCTGATCGGAAGCCAGTGAAGTGACTTGAGGAGAGGGGTGATATGAGCGTATCGGTCAAGGCGGAAGATAAGACGCGCAGCAGAGTTCTGAACGGATTGAAGGGGGGATAGATGGCTAAGTGAGAGGCCAGTGAGGTTGCAGTAGTCAAGGCATTGTGAATTTTTTTATAGATTACATTTCTACTAATAGGGAAATGCAGAATGAGATATTCTCTGCATGATGATACAGCATTACGTGGGGATAATTCAATGATAGAATACAAATACACAAAATACAAATCAAATATACATACAATCCGAATTTAAATCTTGGGCATATATTAAATACCATGAGGGAGGGGCCCATGAAGGCAAAAGTGCCTAGTTGCCCTGACTACAGCAGTGCTTCTCTGCTGTCTTCTGGAGGCAGATTAGGGGCCCTTTTACTAAGCCGCGTAAGTATCTACTCGTGCCCAATCAGGAGCGTAGCCAGACCTCACGGTGGGAGGGGGCCAGAGCCCGAGGTGGGAGGGCACATTCTAGTCTCACCCCCTCCCCCAATGCCTCGTTACTCCCCCTCACCTCGCTGCCTCATCGTTCCCCCTGAAAAAGCAAATACCTTTACTGGCGGGGGTTGTCTCCGGCGCAGCCGCATTCACTGCCCTGCTCTTTCTTCTTGCTGACGCCCTGTGCACGCTCCTTTACGTGAAACTGAGCATGCTCAGTTTCACTTAAAGGAACGTGCAGGACATCAGGAGGAAGAAAGAGCACAGGGTAGGGAACGCGGCACACCGAAGGCTTCGGCTGGTGGGAGTTGGGGACCCCCACCAGTGAAACGAGGGACCTGGAACAAAATTTTTGGGGGGGCCAGGCTCCCATGTCCCCACCTAGCTACGCCCTTGCGCCCCAAAATGGAGTTACCGCCCGCTTACCGAGTGAGACTTTACCACTAGGTCAATGGCTGGCGGTAAGGTCTCAGACCCAAAATGGACGCGAATGGATCTGCGAGCGCACAAAACACGCGCCTTTTTTCAGTGCACCTTAGTAAAAGGACCCCTTAGCCAGGCAGGTATTCAGGATATCCAGAATGAATATACGTAACATATATTTGCATCCGTTGTGAGTCTTGCATTCAAAACTCTCTCATGGAAATTTATTGTGGATATCCTGAATACCCCCCTGGCCTGGCTGCCTACTACTACTATAAATCATTTCTATAGCACTACCACTCGTACGCAGCGCTTCACAATTGAACATGAAGAAAAGACAGTCCCTGCTCAAAAGAGCTTACAATCTAAATCAGGACAGACAGACAGACGGCACCTAACCACTACACATCTATTCAGGAAATCTAGACTGCCCCAACTTGACATTTCGTCCTTTAGATTGTAAGCTCCTTCGAGCAGGGACTGTCCTTCTTTGTTAAACTGTACAGCGCTGCGTAACCCTAGTAGCGCTCTAGAAATGTTAAGTAGTAGTAGTAAGGGTAGGACAGACAGATAGGACACACAAGGAAAGGGGACTATTGAAGAGAGGAAGACAAGATAAAGGTTACGAGCAAGTGACAAGTTAGGAGTCAAAAGCAGCATCAAACAGGTAGGCCTTTAGCCCAGATTTGAAGGCGGCCAGGGATGGAGCTTGACTTAACGGCTCAGGAAGCCTATTCCAGGCATAAGGTGCGGCGAGACAAACGGATCGGAGTCTGGAGTTAGCGATGGAGGAGAAGGGTGCAATTAGGAGAGATTTGCCTAGTGAATGGAGTTCCCGGGGAGAAGTGTAGGGAGAGATGAGGGTGGAGAGGTAGTGAGGGGCAGCAAAGTGAATGCACTTATAAGAGGAGCTACAGGGGAGGGCTGCAAAGCACTGCACTTCAAGTGCCAGAATATGTATTGAGGGGTGTTTTAGGAAGGGAGGAGCGGGAGACCCAAAAGCCCAGAAGCACTAGCCCACAATCTCCCTCCAGGAACTGGATCACTCGGCAGGCTCTGGCTATCGGTTCCATATCCGGACTTATGGAAAAATGAATGCAGTTAGGGTTTCTTATTTCATGTCTTTGCAGCCCTGTGAAAAACAAGTTGTCATCACTTTAAGGTGGGTTTTCCTTCCCACTTATTAAAAACATATTCTGCGGAAAGGTGCACACGGGCTCCTGAGAAAACGTTTACTTTTGCAGGCTATGTTTTTATTTAAAAAAAGGATTAGCATGTCAGAATGCCTTTTTTTTTTCTCTAATCAGACAAAAAAATGTAGAGTTTGAAAGGCGTCAGTTGGGTAGAAAATGTCTTTTGTGGAAACATAATACTCAGGTCTAGTGAACTTGCATGACCAGGTGTAATTACAGATCTTCTCAATTCCACCCTAAACTAAGTGGAGGCATTCCCTCAGTGAAACTGTATCCCTGGAAAGGGAGTGAAAGTTACACTCTGACCCATCCGCCTCCATCCTGACAGCTGAATCTAAGCAGAAGCGCTGGGGATTGAGTTTTTCAAGAGGTGCCAAGCATGGTGGGCTGGGGAGGTACAGGGTAGGTGTTGTAGGGCCTAGGTCAGTGGTAGGCAACTCCGGTCCTCGAGAGCCGCAGGCAGGTCAGGTTTTCAGGATATCCACAATGAATATGCAGGAGATAGATTTGCATACCATGGAGGCAGTGCTTGCAAATCTATCTCCTGCATATTCATTGTGGATATCCTGAAAACCCGACCTGCCTGCGGCTCTCGAGGACCGGAGTTGCCTACCCCTGGCCTAGATGGACATCAGAAAAGCACTTGATACGGTTCCCTGTAGGTGAGGGGTAGACACGCTCACCTAAGTCTGGATATTCCCAGAGATTCTCCCTCTCCAGGCAGTCACATGAGTTTTGAAACCATTTTACAACTACTACTACTACTATTAGCATTTCTAAAGCACTACAAGGCATACGCAGCGCTGTGATATTTCAGTTTCTTGACACAGCTGTTATATTCTTCAGAGTTCGATTTTGAATTTTTTTTATTTTTTGAGAAAGGAGAAGCAAAATTGTTTAATATGTTGGTCTTTTTGAAAGTATCACAAACCTCTGGGGGTCAGTCTTACAACTGCGGGCTAGGCAGCCTCCTAGGGTAGAGGCCTGTGCTCAATCCTTGCTTGCATCCTGACCCCTTGGTTGTGCTTGAGCACCAACCTGTGCTGGAAGGTCCCATACTGCTTCTACTACTACTACTTATTATTTCTAAAGCGCTACTAGACGTACACAGTGCTGTACACTTGAACATGAAGAGGCAGTCCCTGCTCGACAGAGCTTACAATCTAATAGGAACAGGCAAACAGGACAAATAAGGGAAAAGGACAAAGAGTAGCAACATTCCGGAATCCAAAGAGTAGCAAGATTCTGTGTAGAATCCTAAAGAGTAGCAACATTCCGGAATCCCAAAGACTACTACTACTACTTATCATTTCTAAAGCGCTACTAGACGTACGCAGTGCTGTACACTGAACATGAAGAGACAGTCCCTGCTCAACAAAGCTTGCAATCTAATTAGGACAGACAACAGGACAAACAAGAGATAAGGGAATATTAAAGTGAGGATGATAAAGTAAAGGTACTGAACAAGTGAGTAAGGGTTAGGAGTTAAAAGCAGCATCAAAAGGTGGGCTTTTAGTTTAGACTTGAAGATGGCCAGAGATGGAGCTTGACATACCGGCTCAGGAAGTCTATTCCAGGCATATGGTGCAGCAAGATAAAAGGAACAGAGTCTGGAGTTAGCAGTGGAGGAGAAGGGAGTAGATAAGAGAGATTTACCCAGTGAACGGAGTTCGCGGGGAGGAATGTAGGTAGAGATGAGAGTGGAGAGGTACTGAGGAGCTGCAGAGTGAATGCACTTATAGGTCAACAAGAGGAGTTTAAACTGTATGCGGAAACGGATAGGAAGCCAGTGAAGTGACTTGAGGAGAGGGCTAATATGAGCATAACGACATTGGCAGAATATTAGTCGTGCAGCAGAATTTTGAACAGATTGAAGAGGAGAAATTTCTATTGAAAGTGTCCCCTTGGTTCTGTGTTCCAAGAGAGGGAGATCCAGATCAGTGCATAATCAGACACTTGGGTAGGCCCTATCTCCACCTAAAGTAGCGCTCCTGAACAACACTTTGAAATCAAAAAATAGTCTATCTGCGATTGTGTATCATGTGCTCTGGAAAGATGCGTATAATCTCGCTCCCCCGGATGAAGCAAACGTCACGAGTCTATTAACTCCAAAGCATTACACAACCAAAGAATACCTCGACTGTAGTTCACAGGACCCCCCTCGAGGAGCCAGAACTGTCCACCAAAGGGTCAAAGACCGCATTAAAATCTCCTCCCATAGCAATTGAATCTGATCAAAGGATTCTATATGTTTAAATATGTTCTGATAAAAGCTTTTGTCATATTGGTTGGGCACATAGACGTTCATTAATAACAAAGGCTTCATATTCAGAAGCACCTTCACAATGATCTATCGGCCCATGGGATCCACTATTAAATGCTGCTTTTCCACTTGAAGCCCTTTTCGAAATAGTATGATTACCCCTGCTTTCCTTTGTTTCGCAGGGCCTTCTAAGTAGTCACCAACCCACCAACGTCACAATTTTTTATGTTCTAAAGAAGTCAAATGCGTTTCTTGGAGCATTGCAATGTGTATTTTTTGCCTCTTCAAAACCTGCAATGTTTAATAGGGGCGGAGATACCTCCTACATTCCAAGACACCAATTTAACCATACCCCCCCCCCCCCCCCGGTTCCTGCGCTTAGCTTGATGAGAAAATCCCACGAAGAACCTTTTCTAAAACTCATGGAAGAGTGTCCAAGCCTACACCCTCCCTTCTTGCATGAGGTACAGACAACATCCATGACCTCCCTTTGTAAATTCTGGCGCTGACCCGTTCCCCTCCCCTAACTCCCCCCACCCCTTCCCCACCCAAACCCCAAACAACCCCCCTCTTCCCCCCTCCTACAATAGGTCCTTTTGCACTGAGTATTTCAATAATGGTGGTGCAGTATCCTATCTCTCCCCCCCCCCAAACCCTCCTCCAACAAATTCAATAAGACCCCCCTCAGACAATCGCATTCAACTTCATGTTTCTCTGCTCCAAATTCAAAACATATTCCATCAAACCGAATAGTCCACAAAACCCTGCTGGGATGGATGGGCTCAACACCTGCCCTAATTAGCATGCAAGCGAAGAAGAACTCAAATGAACTAAAAAGGGGGAGGTACAGAAACAGTAGATAAACTCAGCTATATCATCTCAATTCAGTTCAAACAGTTTCAATCCAAGAACAGCTTTGTATCTTTGACTGCAAGTCAATACCCCCTCTAGCATGCAACAATCAAATGGTGAATGTACATAACATCCCCAACCTCCCCCTCCACAAGGGGAGAAAAAATGGCTTTGAGTTGCTGTGATATCAGGAGATTTTTCCAAGGCCCCTTCAGATCAGTCATAAAAAGATATCCCCTCCAGTAGCCAGCACATCCAGACCAAGGCATACCATCCTGAAATGATGTCATCCACGAAGAGAAACTACTACTACTACTTAACATTTCTAGAGCGCTGTACAGTTTAACAAGGAAGGACAGTCCCTGCTCGAAGGAGCTTACAATCTAAAGGACGAAATGTCAAGTTGGGGCAGTCTAGATTTCCTGAATAGAGGTAAAGTGGTTAGGTGCAGAAGGCGACATTGAATAGGTGGGCTTTGAGCAAGGCTTTGAAGATGGGCAGGGAGGGGGCCTGGTGTATGGGCTCAGGGAGTTTATTCCAAGCATGGGGTGAGGCGAGGCAGAAAGAGAGAATATCCAAGTATATGTGGCACTGGCCAAATTTCAAAGTCTGAAATTGCCGCTCCTCCGCTCAGCGGATTAGTCGCACTTGTAATCACCTCGAGGGACCCCCATTCAGGGTCTCCAGGAACTCTTTCGCTGCTTCTGCTGACTCGAATACTTTGTCTGCTCTCTCATGGAACACTCTCAGTTTAGCAGGGTATACTAAGGAAAATTTCAGCCTCCGTTCGTATAAGGCAGTACAGATTGGTGCAAAAGCCCTTCTTGCTTCGGCCACCCTTGCCGAGTAATCTTGAAAGCACAGTATTTTTTGGCCTTCATAGGAAAGACAAGACCCAGCTCGCAATGACTGCAGTATTGCTTATGTCCACTAATGTAGTATTCTCATGATCACCGCACGTGGCTTGGCTGGGAAGTTGCAATGCGTGGGCCTACCCTCATGTTCTCCTCTCAACTCTCAGGGACCCTGACAGCTTATTAAGAATTTAAAGGTTTTCGGCAACAATTTTCAAGAACAGTCACCAGGTCTGAGTCGCTTAATTGTTCAGAGAGGCCACCTCAATCTCAGATTATTGCGTCTGGACCTATTTCTCCCAGTCGTCCAACTTCGTTTCTGGCTCTAGCAGCTTTTTCTGTGTTGCTCCTGCAGGCTCCGCAGGCTCCGTCATCCGAGCCTCCAAGTCGCTGATCTCTTTGCTGCATCTGGTCCACATCTAAATGGAACCCATCCAGTCTTTCATGAGCCGCCTCTGCCCGATCATACAATGCCTGTAACTTCTTATCCAAAGCTTGCTTCCACTGCTTGCAGTAACCTCCGCCGTCCATGCAGAGCAAACCATACCGTCCAGCGGAATCTGCGCGACCGCCATTTTGCTTTCAAGTTGTTCTTCCCCTCTCCTTCTCCTTTCTGTGTATTTTGGCTGCCATTCCGTGAACCGGCGCCAGCGATATTACCATCAAACACTTGCCTGCTTCTCAGAGGTAACTGCACCAAGTCTGCTATGTCTGCAAAAAGCGTTTACTGCTGGATTAAATAGTTTGATTAGGGGAAGTTCAGGAGCTCCACTTTTCAGCGACCGCTCCCTAGCATGGCACCACGTGACCGCATCCAAATTCTAGTATTTTAGTACATACACATGTACTAGCTTTGTCACCCTCCTATCTCGCTGTCCCTCATCCACCCAACTCTTCCTGTCTCTCACCTATCCACCCCATCCTGTTAGACTATCACTGAAATGCTTTGATGTTTCACTCATATATACTGTCATCTACCAACATTTGCTTATTTCCGATCTGACGAAGAAGGGCAACCTTCGAAAGCTAATCAAGAAATGTATTAAGTTATGTCCAATAAAAAAGGTATCATCTTATTTTCTTTGCCATTGTTTTATTTTGTTTTATTTCTATTGATTACCTTTAAAAGTGGACTAACACGGCTTCCACACCTCTCTAGTATTTAGTAAAAGCCTATGAACTGTAACTAAATTGCTGTAACGGATCGATCTTTACATCAATGTGTTATATCTGCTTTTACTTAACTGTTGTAAGCCACATAGAGCTGAATAATTGGCATTCGGATTACGTGGGCCGTAAGAACCAAAATTAATAAAATAAAAAATTATTCTAATTACGACACATTGATGTACGTAAGTGAAGCTGATATAAATGATTCCTCTGACCTCGTGCAACTTTCTTTAAATCAATCACCTTACACTTTCTTACCCTTCTATATGTTACATCTGTGCTTACCCTCGCTATCACCTATAATGTTCTATTACGTATTGTGTTGACATTGTAAATAGTATACCGTGCCATACTTTGTATTGTTATTTGAATATTTTTACTGCTGTAATTGTGTATCGCTCATGCTGATATAAATGATATAAATAAATAAAATCCTGTCTCTTCTGGGGATTAATTTTCCTTCTTCCTTTGGCCCCTCCACTTCTAACCAGAGGTGAGTGTCATTTGCCAATGACATATTGCATGTCATTAAAAATCCAAAATGAGTAGGAAAAAACCCCACAAAAACTCCCTGGTACATGGTGAATCTTACCAGATGCAGCCAGTCTGCCAAAATTACTCCAAGGGCACAGTAACAATTTATCCAGGAAGTCAAGTCACAAAACATCTTGGAAGTACAACCAAAGAACTGCAAGCCCCTCTATCCTCAGCTAAGGTCAGTGTGTAATAAGAACGAGACTGGATGAAAATGGGCTTCATAGGAGAGTTGCAAAGTGGACACCACCGCTATCCAAGAGTAACATAGTAGGTGATGCAGAAAAAGACCTGTACGGTTCCATCCAGTCTGCCCAACAAGATAAACTCATATGCGCTACTTTATAGGTATACCTGACTTTCATTTGTATCTACCATTTTCAGGGCACAGTCGACTGTAGAAGTCTGCCCAGCACTAAGACCCCCGCACAGCAGCACTGAACACCTGACATAAAGAGACAGTCCCTGCTCAAAAGAGCTTACAATCTAAAAATACAGACAGACAAGACAGTTACCGGTTGAGGGAAGTACTGGGTGAGAAGGAAGGAAGGAGGGACAAGGGTAGGGCAACTAGTATGTACTATAATATGTATTAACTGTTACCGTTACGGTCCATCCAGTCTGCCCAACAAGATAAACTCATTATGTGCTATTTTTTGTGTACATACCTTACCTTGATTGGTACCCTGTCCTTTCAGGGACACAGACCGTAGAAGTCTTGCCTCAGCACTATCCCCGCCTCCCACAACCATCCAGCCCCGCCTCCACCACTGGCTAAGCTTCTGGGGATTCCCTTCTTTCTGAGCAGGATTCCTTTATGTTTATCCCACGCATGTTTGAATTCCGTTACCCTTTCCTCTCCACCACCTCCCCGCCGGAGGGCATTCCACAGCATCCACACTCTCTCTGTGAAAAAATACTTTCAGGTACTCTGAATATTTCTCTGTCCCAGGAGGGCTCACATCTAAGTTTGTACCTGAGGCAATGGAGGGTTAAGGGACTTGCCCAAGATCACAAGGAGCAGTGGTGGGATTTGAGCTGGCCATCTCTGGATTGCAAGACCAGTGCTCTAACCACTAGGCCACTCCTCCACTTAACCAAATACCATTCTCATCTGCTCAGTGGCCGCAAGGCACCTTCCTCTTAAAAGGAATGTTTTCAGTACATACAAACTCCCTCCTCCCAAACCAGTGATTTGGAAAACTATGCACAGATTGCATCTTTGTCACACAAAACAAATGTTTTGTTTGCAACACAAGCAGCCCTTAAGAATGGCAGACAAAGAGGGGGAAGCATCGACAAAGGGCAACAGGAGGAGAGGGAGGCAGGGGGTGAAAGCACCCCCCAGTATTCAGGGTGTACATATCAATGGGAAAAGAGGAGGGATGGGCAGCTAGAATAAGTTCCTTTTGACTCCTTTCCAGGAATGCTCATTTCCATTGCTTTCCTTGGCCATTTGGTTCCTCTTGGAGCAAAATCACCCTTTGCTCTCAACGCACATCCTTTCCTGATAGTATTGTACAACACACCTTTCTGCCTGTGCAGTGGGTGCTCTATCTGGAAAGAGGTTTAGGTGTGTTGATGTACTAGGGGTTTATACTTCAAGATACCGTGTTTCCCCGAAAATAAGACACTGTCTTATATTAATTTTTGCCCCCCCAAAATGCGCTAGGTCTTATTTTCAGAGGCTGTCTTATTTTCGGGGAAACATCGGGGTTGGCCCACCCGCCCTCCCGGAACTAACCTTAAATGCCTCCTTTCCCTTTCGCAGCAAGCAGCAGCAGGGCAGGCGACTCCTTCCTTCCGTGTCCCGCCCTCGCTTGACGTAACGTCCGTGATGGGCGGGGCACGGAAGGAAGGAGAGGTCTGCCCTGCTGCTGCTTGCTGCGAAGGTGAAAGGAGGCGTTTAAGGTTAGTTCCGGGAGCGGTGGAGGGGGGGGCCCGGCGACCTCGGGTGGGGGGGGGCAGCCTTGTTGGCTCTCGGTGGCCCTGCTTTCAACACAAAATTTGCTAGGTCTTACTTTCGGTGGGGAGGCCTTATATCTACCAATTCAGGAAAACCTCTACTAGGTCTTATTTTCAGGGGATGTCTTACTTTCGGGGAAACAGGGTATAGTGAGACTTACAGCTAAATAACTCTTAAGAAACAGCTATACAAGTCTCGAGAGACTTGACATCTCCCCTTACGTTCCTACCGTAACTCAAGATAAATCCCTCCTGTCGGTACCCTTCTCCACCACCGCCAACTCCAGGCTCCGCCCTTTCTGCCTCGCCTCACCCCATGCCTGGAATAAACTCCCTGAGCCCATACGCCAGGCCCCTCCCTGCCCATCTTCAAAACCTTGCTCAAAGCCCAACTCTTCAATGTCGCCTTCAGCACCTAACCACTACACCTGTATTCAGGAAATCTTGACTGCCCCAACTTGACATTTTGCCTTTAGATTGTAAGCTCCTTGGAGCAGGGACTGTCCTTTTTCTTAATCTGTACAGCGCTGCGTAACCCTAGTAGCGCTCTAGAAATGTTAAGTAGTAGTACTATCTGGAAAAGAGGTTCCGAAGAGCATGCTCTTGTCAATATAATGAGTCCTCTTTCAAAAGAGTGTGTGCTAGTATCAGTAAATGAAAAACATGATTGATTGATTTTATTTTATTTATTTATATCATTTATACCCCACATTTTCTCACCCATTGGTAGGTTCAATGTGGCTTACATGTTTATTTATTTATTTTATTTATTAGGATTTATTTACCGCCTTTTTTGAAGGAATTCACTCAAGGCGGCTGTCAGTAAGAATAGATCAAACATGAGCAATAGGCAATTACAGCAGTAAAAACTATTCTAATACACAGTATACTACTTGCCAATGTCAACACATACGTAACAGAACATTTTATAAGTGATAGCGAAGGGTAAAGCAAAGATGTAACATATAGAAGGGTAAGAAAGTAGGAAGAGTTAGAAAGTAAGGTGATTGATTTAAAGAAAGTTGGCACATGAGGTCAGAGGAAGCCTATATATAATGCTATTAGCTTTGAGCATTGGAGAGCTATGTAATGCTCTTTTTCCTGCGGTATGGAGCTGGCGCTGAAGCGAACAGCGCTGGAGCTAACGGGGGGGGGGGGGGGCTTAGTGATTATGTTAAAGTCTTCTACAGCTTTAGCAGTGACACAAGGCTCTCTTTTTGGTTCTGGCCAGTTTCACACAGGGCCACAGAGGGAGAACAAAGAGGGACTCTCACTGAAGCCCTCAGGTGCTTCAGGGGAAAGTGCTGACAGACCTGATCCTTCAGATATGGCCATGTAAGACTTTGCAAAGCATAGACAAAACCTGGAGCCTCTTACACTCAGCTGGAAATCAGTAGAGTTCTCAGTATCTCTGTCAATTAACATTGGACATAAGTTGCTCTGATGGAGATAGCACCCTTAATGCAATTGATTTTTTATTTGATTTTATTTATTTTAAACTGTTTCTATTGTTATGGGGGTTTTTTGTGGTTTTATTTATTTTTTATGGTAATGAGAGAGTTTAGAATCTTTGATTCATCAGTACTACTACTACTACTTATCATTTCTATAGCGCTACTAGACGTACGCAGTGCTGTACACTTGAACATGAAGAGACAGTCCCTGCTCAACAGAGCTTACAATCTAATTAGGACAGACAAACAGGACAAATAAGGGAAAAGGACAAAGAGTAGCAACATTCCGGAATCCCAAAGACTACTACTACTACTTATCATTTCTATAGCGCTACTAGATGTACGCAGTGCTGTACACTTGAACATGAAGAGACAGTCCCTGCTCAACAGAGCTTACACTTAATTAGGACAGACAAACAGGACAAATCACGGGAAAAGGACAAAGAGTAGCAAGATTCCATGCAGAATCCCAAAGATTCCGTGCAGAATCCCAAGAGTATGCAAGATTCTGGAATCCCACTGTAGCAACATTTGGCTAACGCGATATAAAAGTATTCATCTCATATCATCATATCACGATGGCAAGATGTGGACTGGAAATCCGTTGTGATCCATAGTATGGAGAATGAATGACAATCTTGTCCTTTTCTCTTTGCGGGCACACATTATTCTGTCTCAAATGGTTTGATCGTCTTTGGGTCACTCTTTACTCGTGAAGTTGTCTCCGACATTTCAAGGATGGTGGTCTTTCCTGATTAGAATCCAAAGATGACAGTTGAAACTGATCCAAGCTCGGCAGACACAGTTCTAACTTGGTACTCGTACTTGTTTCTGAACAAGGATGCATGGTCTTGGGTTCTTCACTCAGTCCGTGACCTACATTTCTATCTTTTCTGCTTTTCCACCTCCTGTGGCTAGCAGGGTTTTGAAGATCTTTGCAGTTGACTCTTCCTCCGTCAAGGCAGTCCGGGGCAAGAGTCTCGCTTGTTAGTGTCCATTCTGCTCTTCTCTAATGAAAAGATTAACAATTAAGAACAAGCGGAGAAAGCATGCAGAGCATAGCTAGTGGAATGGGCATATAAGGGATTGGTGTGAAGCCCTGTCCGTCGCATCCCAGGATGCACTGGGCAGGGCTGGGTGGCCCATTTTCAAGGTGGTGCTGCTGGAAGAGGAGGGAGTGAAACCTCCCTCCTCAAACAAAGGTACCAGGTTTGGAGAAGTTTGATTTGTGGCCACTGGGCCAGCAGGGCTTTTTGGGGGTGTTCTGAGGGGGGTTAGGGGCTGTAGACCCACCTGATCTCCAGCCTCCCTGAACTTGTGTTGGGGGCCAAGGGGATTGGAGGTCCGCTGGACCTCCAGCCCCCGTGTTGCTGGCTGGGGGGTCGGGGTTCTGCTTCTGTGGGGTGGTGTTTTGGGGAGAATGGGGGGCCTGCTAGCATTCAAATGTTTGGATCGCTGATCATTGGGGAGGAATATGAGCTACGAGGCCCTGTTTAGCATGCATTTGCATGGTAATTGCGTTCAGAGCCTGCAAGTGCGTTGTTCACGTGCTGGGGGGCTCTGATCATGGGGTGGTAGCAAACACAGGCATTAGTATGGCGCTAATAGCCTCTAGCGCCCCGCGTTTGCTTCTGATCATCTGCCCATCAGGTTAATGTTTGTTAGTAACCTAAAGGGATAAGGGAAAAAGGTTTCCAAACATTTTTCAGAGATCTCTTCCCCATTTCCACCCACCATTTGTTCCCTTGGATTGACACTTCTGCTTAACCTTTCACTCATCTTGGGGATGGGGGGAGGAGGGAGGGAGAGGAATGCAGCAGCAATGATATGCAAATCAGAGTGATGGGATTGGAACCTCTGTAAACCCTCCCTGACTCTCCCCTCATAGAAAGCATCCCTTGAATTCTTTGTGGGTGGGCATCACCGAAGAAGAGGGTTCAGGAGGGTGGAGGAAGGAAATTGAAATCATTCCTCCTGCTACTCCTGTCGGAGAGCACAGAAGAGTTTAATTCAAGGTCACCGGGGGGATGACCTCATTGACTTAATCCCACTCTGTATACAAAGGCCTGTCTGAGAGATGCCTCCGGGGCAGACTTTTCCTGTTGCTGCAACAATTTTGTTGGTGAGAGTCAGGCTAGCGCAGAGATCCAGATGTTAAGGGGGACAGGAAAGAATAGTCCAAACCCTCAGCAGCAAACATATACCACATGTGGCTGTTCACTGGGCTTAAGTTCCAAGAACAGAGGAATTGTGGGAGGAGGGGGGTGCTGGTAAGGAAGGTCTGGATAATTAACAAGCCATCCTTTGATCTACAGTCAGGGATACTTTATGAACTCACAAGTTCAGAGCAAGACTATTAACCAGGTGGGGGGTCCTGGGTTGGGCAGAGTTTCCCAAAAAGACTTGAAACAACACCCCCCTCCCCTCCCCGTGTGCACACACACACAGACATGCAACCTGAAGGTCAACTTTTGGGGCAGTGGCTTTAGAGGAATTAGGATAATGTTATTCAGGTTTGTGCACTTAAAAAAAAAAAAAGTTGAAAAACGCCAAGCATGAAGACTATGGTGATATATCTGGAGACTTGGATGCGTAAGGTAGACTTCTTTTGTGAAAATGCAACAAATCCATCAGGAGTAGGATGTGGGCTGATGACTCTTCTGGAACCTGAGCCACATGCCAGGTTTATTTGGATTTTGCTCACAACCTTTTCGGTAGTAGCTCAAGGTGAGTTACATTCAGGTACACTGGTGTTTCCCCGGTCCTTGGAGGGCTCACAATCTAAGTTTGTATCTGAGGCAACGGAGGGTTAAGTGACTTGCCGCAGATCACAAGCAGCAGCAATGGGGTTTGAACTGGCCACCTCTGGATGGCAAGACCGGTGCTCTGACCACTAGGTCAGGTTGCAGTTCTAAGAGGCAAAAAGGTATCCTAGAACCTGGAGTCATGGCAGGTGGCTAGAACAATGGGAGGGGAAGAGAGTGACCTGTCGATTTTCAGGATGTCCCCATGAAACAGGTTTGCATTCTAACAACAATCATACAGCATATGGATGCCAGTGAACGCTGAGCACCCGCAATATTGAACAAACTCCTTCACTGAGTCCAGAGAAGGGGCAGTTTGTATTAGAGCTGTATCGACTCAGCCATTATGAATAATGAAAAATATTCAGCCAAATACGAATAACGGGCATTGAGCTTTACCATCTATATAAATATTCTCACCTCCAAACATTCTGAATCTCACTCTGTGGCAGGGAACACTGAAGCCCTGCACTGTTGGTATGGCTAGGCTGTCAGCACCACTCACTGTCACTCATAGACCTGCCCTCAGCCACAGCCCCTTCCAGACATAATTCCCAACCCCAACGTTCTAATGAAGCTACAACTTCCGAGGTGGCAGAGGATCGGAATTTTTCCCCATGAGTGTCTGCCCCGCCCTCGCGTCACAACGTGATGACGTGGAGGGCGGGGCTATGACACTCAGCGAATCGCATAGTCGCACCCACTACTGAACCCTCCAGCACAGATCGCCGACGCTCCCCCCCTCCGTCCCGACGTCAGCTGTTTTGTTTTTCAACACACATGGGCGAGGGGGTTGTTTTCCTTCCTCTAGCGGACGCCCGTCAAACGGAAACTGCAGCTACAGCTGGGTCGCTTACGGTGGGGCTCGCTGCAGAGGGGCCTGGGGGACAGGAGGCTCGAAACGCGACTGCACAGGTGTGGAGCGGGGTTGGGGACAGCTGCGTCGCTGACGATGCCTGCAGGGGGGCCCAGGAGACAGGAGGATCACTGCACACCGAAAACCTTGCTAGCGCCCGTTTCATCTCTCACGGAAACGGGCCTTTTTTACTAGTAAATAATAAAGAAGCCATGTGAAATCAAAGATCAAGTGTATATTTCAGTAGGATTTAGCATAGTAGAGCCCCGGATTATTCGTATTCAATTGTATTTGAATACGAATAATCGGCCAAATGTGTTTGACAACCCCTAATTGTTTTGAATGTTGGCATCTATGAATATAGTAGAGACAGCACATGCAAATTACCTCATTCATGTTCATAAATTTCTGCCTATATTTTGAGGACTCTCAAACTCTCCAAATTGAATTTCAAAAATGTGGTGATATGTTAATGATTATATGCGAATTATGCAGGTCGGAATACATTTTGTAATTCAATTTGGAGGTGTTTGAGAGTCCTCAAAATATAGGCAGAAATTTGTGAATATTTGTTCACAGTTGAAGAGTTTGTAGCCCATGATAATTTATGCATGTTCATTATGGATATCCTGAAATCCCAGCATGCAAGAGTGCTCCTTTAGGAGTGAATCCCTGATCCATGTACTTTAAAATAACACAAAGGGATAACAAGTAGATGAGACAGGTTTGGCGTCTTTATGTTTATTAGGTGCTTGATAACTACTACTACTACTATTTAGCATTTCTATAGCGCTACAAGGTGTACGCAGCGAGATAGAAGGATAGAAGAGGGATAGAAGTATCCCACTAAAATTCAAAAAAATTGGTCTTTGCAGTTTACAATTCTAAAAACAATAAGAAAATCAGAAAGGAGCGTCAGAATCAAAATAGGAGAGAGTAAATATTCACACAGCAAACAAACACCAAAGCTACAACTGAAACAAGCATAAACATTAGGGTAAAACAAAATAACACAATTACAATCTATTCTTATCTCATATGTAGAGTGAAGAGCAGGTCGGTTAGGTTCTTATCATTTGAAGCCAAATGCCAGCTTGAAAAAATGTATTTGTGCAAATCATGATATACCTATGATTTAAAAAAAAAAAAAAAAGGCATATGAGGCAGCACACGGAGGCATGTTCTGGGTGTGGCTGTTTGTCCTAATTAGATTGTAAGCTCTGTCGAGCAGGGACTATCTATTCATGTTGAAGTGTACAGCGCTGCGTACGTCTAGTAGCGCTTTAGAAATGATTAGTAGTAGTAGTAGTAGTCTTTGGGATTCTGGAACCTTGCTGCTCTTTGGGATTCCTCACAGAATGTTGCTACAGTGGGATTCCGGAATCTTGCTACTGTTTAGGATTCTGCATGGAATCTTGCTACTCTTTGTCCTTATCCCTTATTTGTCCTGTTTGTCTGGCCTAATTAGATTGTAAGCTTTGTCGAGCAGGGACTGTCTCTTCATGTTGAAGTGTACAGCGCCGCGTACGTCTAGTAGCGCTTTAGAAATGATTAGTAGTAGTAGTAGTCTTTGGGATTCCGGAATCTTGCTGCTCTTTGGGATTCCGCACAGAATGTTGCTGCAGTGGGATTCCGGAATCTTGCTAGTGTTTGGGATTCTGCACGGAATCTTGCTACTCTTTGTCCTTATCCCTTATTTGTCCTGTTTGTCTGGCCTAATTAGATTGTAAGCTTTGTCGAGCAGGGACTGTCTCTTCATGTTGAAGTGTACAGCGCCGCGTACGTCTAGGAGCGCTTTAGAAATGATTATTAGTAGTAGTAGTCTTTGGGATCCCGGAATCTTTCTGCTCTTTGGGATTCCGCACAGAATGTTGCTACAGTGGGATTCTGGAATCTTGTTACTGTTTGGGATTCTGCACGGAATCTTGCTACTCTTTGTCCTTATCCCTTATTTGTCCTGTTTGTCTGGCCTAATTAGATTGTAAGTCTGTCGAGCAGGGACTGTCTCTTCATGTTGAAGTGTACAGCGCTGCGTAAGTCTAGTAGCGCTTTAGAAAGGACAAGTAGTAGTAGTAGTAGTAGTGGCTTGGGCTGTCCTTCAAAGTGTACGTATAATCCATATTTTAAGCTTCAAGTTTAGTAGGATTTAATATATCACCCTTTAGTGAGCTTTCAGAGTGATTTACATAAATAAAAATCGATGTTGTCAGGAATGGAAAGGAACCACATGGTATGAGGCTGATGTTTGGTTGGACATCTTTACAATGCAAGATCTGGTCTTTAGGAAGCCGTTGAACCATGTTGCCACTGCACCGCTGATTCCTACGTTGTTGAGCAGTGTCATTAGTGTGGTGTGGTCTACTAGGTTGAATGCACTTGACATGTCGAATTGTAGTAGTAATCTATTTTGTCCTTGGCATATTATGCGTCTGAATTCTGTTATCAGGGTGGTTATGACTGTTTCAGTGTCGAGTAGTGGTCTGAAACCTGATAGGAATTTATGAAGAATTGAAAAGTTTGTCAAGTATTCCGTTAGTTGCTGTGTTACTAGACCTTCCATTGTTTTGGTCAGTAGTGGTGTTGAGGCTACTGGTCTGCAATTTGTGATATTGCTGATCTTGCTGGTAGTATTTTTTGGTGATGGGTGTGAGAACTATGTTGCCTTTGTCTGTTGGAAATTGACCTCTTTCAAACTTATGTGCTATGTTTGATGAGGTACTTGATGAACCAGTCTGATGGGTTTTTCATCATGTAATTGGGACATTTGTCAAGTATTTTGTCAATAGTGTCTTTACTGTGTCTAGTTGGGGTGGTTTGAACGTGGTCCATATTCTGTCTGCTGCGGTGTGGTTGTCGTGTGTTTCGCAGTCCTGTAGAGGTAGTCTGTGATGTTTATTTGTGCTTTTGCAAGGTTTGATCTTGTGATGAAATACTAAGCATAGTTTTAAATGCACAGACCTAAACATCTGCTTTCCTCTCTAGATGACCCCTGAAAAATTATTATGTAACATAGTAAATGACGACAGATAAAGACCTGAACGGTCCATCCAGTCTGCCCAACAAGATAAACTCATTTTACATGGTATGCAATACTTTATATACTTTATATGTATACCCGAGTTTGATTTGTCCTTGCCTTTCTCAGGACACAGACCGTAGAAGTCCGCCCAGTACTGTTCTTGTACTAAAGGTTCTGAAGCTAACATCGAAGCCCCTTAAAATTTACACTCCAGCCCATCCATATCTATTCAGTTACGATCAGGGTGTAGACCATAGAAGTCTGCCCAGCACTGGTTTTGCTTCCCAATTACCGGTGTTGCCACCCAATCTCCGCTTATTAGATTGTAAGCTCTTTGAGCAGGGACTGTCTTTCTTCTATGTTTGTGCAGCGCTGCGTATGCCTTGTAGCGCTATAGAAATGCTAAATAGTAGTAGTAGTAGTAGTAATTCCGTGGATCCATTCCTTCTCAACAGGATTCCTTTGTGTTTATCCCACGCATGTTTGAATTCTATTACCGTTTTCATCTCCACCACTTCCCACGGGAGGGCATTCCACGTATCTACCACCCTTTCCGTGAAAAAATACTTCCGTGAAAAAATGTGCATCCCAAGGGGGAGGGGAAAACATCTTAATGTTAAGATTAACATGTTAAAGTTAGTAATACTTTTGGGTATAAAATAGTGTCCCAAGACTGCATCATATTTACCGATATGTGGTTGGCGTGATGACAAATTGTCAACCAGTGTTTAAGCATGAATGACTATAACCTGCACAGAGTGACGGGTGCAGCTTCACCTTGATGGGCAGACTGGATGGACCATGCAGGTCTTTATCTACCGTCATTTACTGTGTTACTGTGCAATTATCTTGTTTGCATGTAACTGCCCTATTAATTGTCACTCTATTCGTTTTTTTTTTTTACTTAGTTTGTAGACCGCCTTGACTTTGTTTTCCAAATTAGGTGGTATAGAAAATCGTTCAATAAACGATTTATTCCTGTTACTTTAATCCTTCATCATTTTTCTGTTTCTCCTCATGGAAAGAAGAGGCATAGACGGCCATAGATAGGCAGAGAATTGTTTTTCCTGGGAAGCTTGATAGGGGTTGATATCTGAATACCAGCTCCAAGAGCAACAGAGGAAGAAATTGGTCCAAGCTTCATGGCAGAGGCTCAAGAATAACACAAACAAGAGCCTGTAACAACATTTCTACCCAATATTCTCTCCCATGGGTCCCTTCCACCTGCAGCTCTCTGGAAGGGGAGCAAGAATGGGAGGTAGCTCAAGGGAGTTACAGAGCGGTCGAAACTCCTTTTTGAGGGGTAGGGTTCATGAGTTCAAGGAGCTTTTGGAAGGAGTTATAGATAGTCTGTGATATATTTTGGGTTTCTGTTAACCTTTTCCAGCTGTAGCATTTTGCAGCTTGGTTTCTTCAAGTGAATTTTCTAAAAGAAAGCTGAGGGAACCTCAGGATGAGGTCCTGAGAGCTGTCCAGGTGGTGCAACCACCCAGGGTGTGAGGGGGGGGGGGGGTTTAAAAATCACTCCCTATCCATTGTCTCCCCTGCAGTGGTTGCGGCACAGTGGGTGGGATGGGGGCCTAGGAGGCGTGTTGCACAGGGCACAGTTCCAGCTTCAGACCCTCCAGGGCTCCTGTGAATTGTTACAGGAGCATCTCTGAAGAACAAGTTTTGCTCTAGCGTGGTTTGATTGTGGCACAATTCTCCCATTCCCAGAACAAACCGTGAGGCGTCTTCATCTTACCACGTCCTCCAGAAATTGCTTCCACTTGTCATTTCTGGAATCATGTTTTGTGAGTGTGCTCATCAGCAATTGCAAACAGTCTTATCTGTTTCCCATTAAACGGTAATATTACTGATTGTCTCCTTGGTTTATCCCATTCCTTTCTGTCTTTCTGCTGTTCTTTGATCCGTTTTCTCCCGGAATTCTTTTGTTTGTTATAGAAATGTTTAGTGGATTTAGAGGTATATTTTTTAAAAAGCTTATATAAACTCCCCTAGCAGCTCCCCTCAGACAAGGGGGCACTTCTGGGAGCTACTGGGCCCTATAATACTTCCTGGGACTCTCTGGCCAGCTTCTGAAGAGGTTGGGGGGCTGGGGGAGGAGGTGCATTGTTTCATGATCTTAGGATTAAATTGCCACTTCAAGAGCAGGGCCAGCTTTGGTGCGGACCAGTTTGGTGCCCCCCCCCCCCACTTCCTGCAAAACCACAGGGGGAGGGGGAGTGAGACAGAGGAGATGTAAGGGCTGGCCAGCCTGGTGAGGTGGGAGGATTATAGAGTGTCAGTGCTGAGGATCACAGTTACCGAGGGGAGGGGAGAGATGGAGATGGAAAGGGGAAAAAAAGCTTGAACTTTTGGGGGGGGGGGGGATGCACTAAAGTCGTCGTTAGAGCCGTTCCGAAACCGAATTCCATAGCAAATCGGTAGGGAACGGCTATGCATCAAGGAAAGGGAATGCAAATGAGCTACTCGTTGTAGCTCACTTGCATTCTCTATTCCTTCTTAAAACAGTCGGAGAATCGGCCGGTCAAACATGCGCAGAGCAGCAAAGCATTATGCTGGCTGCTCTGCGCATGCCAAGGACGTTAAAAAAAAACACGTCCTTTATGGACATCCTTGGCCCCCCCCCCCCCCGCCCGAGGTCGCCGCCGCCCTACCCCCTGCATTGAAATCAGAACTTTACTCTTTCCTTCCTTCCTTGAAATGACAGCTTCCCCGCTGCCCCCCCCTTGAGGTCATCGCTGCCGCCGCTCCCCCCTCCACCCACCCCCCTCCTTCTGCCACTGGGCCCTTACAGCGCCTCTCACTGGCTTCCAGTGGAACAAATGACAACCACAGAAGAACACGAAACCTCCGCACAAATGCACCAGATAGGCAAACACAGCGGGGGTGACACGAAGGATGATACAGAGCAAATGTATCCAATGAGCTACAAAGTTCATATCAGATGCTTTATTCAAAGTAAAATGGATTCGACAAAAGAAATCGTGTTTCGGCCACAAAGGCCTGCTTCAGGAGTCCCTGTAAAACATAGTTGTATGGCTATATAGCGTTCTGCAAATACCAAAAGCAAAAATCCCAGCTGTCAAACTGAGCATGCATGCTAGGGCAGGCAGTATAGTGCTGTGTATCACCACAGGAAGGCTTCTGCCAGCCCAGGTATATGGGGTGGAGAGTGGCAGGGAGGTTGGGCAAAATGTGGCCTCTCCAAAATCAAGGTCTGGCTATGCCTGAATGGAAGAAGGAGGGAGGGGAACAAGGAGGGAAAGGGGAAGGAAAATAACAGAACTATGGGGAAGGGAAAATCCAGGTACCAGGTGATGCACACAAGGTCATCTGTGCAGTCTAAGAATTAGAATTGACAGCCAATTCAAATATGTGGTTTTGAGGGCTTTCTTAAATTTCCTATTCAGAAGACGAAGAAGGGAATTCCAGAGAGAGGGAGTGAGAAAAAAGAAGGCAAATGAATGAGTAGAGTGAAGGAAGTGTAAGAAGAAATTCCGATGAAGAGCATGTGACTCAGGTTTGTAAGGGACTCCGGCAGTAGCGAGGTGAGGGGGAAGATCTGTGAAGAAAACACTATGTGTTGTCAACATGAGCATTTTCAACTGATGACGATATCTCACAGGGAGCCAGTGAAGTTGGTACTGAAAGAGGGCGCGCTATATCAACAAACAATAAAACGTAAATCTTCTTGTCTTTTCTGCTCATTTTCATTTGATAACAGCATGCAATGACATGGGATATTCATTGACATATCCCATATCATTGCAAACAAATACCCATTCCTAGCACTTAAGTGGATTTTCAGCTTCCATCCAGAACGGTTCGTAAGACCATGGTGGTGAAGCCACCGAAATCGCCCAGGCTAGGGGCCCTGCCCTCGCGTCAAAGTCATGACGTTGAGGGCGGAGCAATGGCGTTCGGTGCGTCCAAGAGGCGCGGAATGCGGAGCGATGCCGTCAGAACGACGAAGGGGTCCGTAGGTAGGTAGGTAGGGAGGGAGAAGGGGGCGACGAATGGATCGGTAGGTAGGGAGGGAGGGTGAAGGGGGGGTTGGGGAGGAAAACCTTGCTAGCGCCCGTTTCGTTTGCTCCTGAAACGGGCCTGTTTTCCTAGTGTTTGTATAAAATTGAGTTTTGATTACAGAAAAAGTGGTGGTTTGCGGAGGAGGAAAGACGTTTTGGAGAGTTGTGTATTTATAGGCGTGATTTTAATTTTCAGAAATTGCATTGAAATGGGGTCAAGTTATGCATTATGCTTCGCTACAGAAATTCAATGTTCAACCACAATGGAAGCGAGTGCCTTGTTTTTGAAAATGGGGTTGATTTATTTGTATGTAAAATTACAGGTGCAGCTTTTCAGTTAGGCACCCTACTATGGATTATGGTTTATTTATTTATAGTACATTTCTACCCCACTTTTTCCCACACACGCAGGCACAATGTGGCTTACATAGGAGAATTAAAAATGACAATGCAATAAGAGAAAATGGTGAGAGACAAGAATAGGCAAGGAAGGGGAAGGGGGCATAACAGATGCAGGGGTAAGTAAGTGGGACTATTGATCGGTAAGAGAGTGGGGGGAGTAGACCAGTCCAAATAGGTGGGTTTTCAGCAGCCTTTTGAACAGCTGGTGATCATTTTGCAGCTTTAAGCATTTCGGCAAACCATTCTAATTCTTGGCACAGGAGTATTGGAAGGACGAAGTGAAGATTTTCTTGTATCTAACGCCTCTGCATTTTGGAAATTCAGGTTGAGATACGACCTCGAGGTGGCAACTGCATTCCTGGGAGGCAGGTCGATAAGGCGAAGCATATATTCCGGAGCCAACCCATATATGATTTTGTGAGTTAGGGAGCAGATAATGCTTATATCCAAAGTGAGATTACAATAAAAAACATACATAATTCAGATAAAAACAGACAACATAAAAAGTGGAGGCAAGTCACTTAACCCTCCATTGCCTCAGGTACAAACTTAGATTGTGAGCCCTCCTGGGACAGAGAAACAGAAGCCTGCCCTTGCAGATCAGCAACGCGGCTGCGCAGGCTTCTGCTTCTGCGAGTCTGACGTCCTGCACGTACGTGCAGGACGTCAGACTCACAGAAACAGAAGCCTGCGCGGCCGCATTGCTGATCTGCAAGGGCAGGCTTCTACATGGAATGTTGCTAACGGAGGAGTAGCCTAGTGGTTAGTGCAGTGGAACATTGAACGTTGCTACTATTTGAGATTCTAGATGGAATGTTGCTATTATTGGTGATTCTACACGGAATGTTGCCGAGTGGAGGAGTGGCCTAGTGGTTAGAGCACCGGTCTTGCAATCCAGAGGTGGCCGGTTCAAATCCCACTGCTGCTCCTTGTGATCTTGGGCAAGTCACTTAACCCTCCATTGCCTCAGGTACAAACTTAGATTGTGAGCCCTCCTGGGACAGAGAAATATCCAGTGTACCTGAATGGAACTCACCCAAATAAATAATACAATATGTTGAAATAAACAATGCAATACAGACGCAGGCTACCAGAATTCAACAAGAAAGTATTTTTTAAGCAGAAACCTGTGCCTATTTTAATCTACCTCTGAGTAGAACAATCGTCATATCAAATTAAGTAGCCCTATAAGCTAGGATGACTCTTTAGCCATTTCTTATAAACTGCTATATCTACTGTTGCTGGTGAATGAATGCTACCAGACTGACAATGACAAAACCCTATATCAGTGATGGGAAGCCTGGACAGTGGGCGTTCTATTCAGCTAATGTGCCTCCACTCTGCGCCATGAAGTAAGGATGAGAACAGAGTTCAAATCCACCAGAGTGGATAAAGAACAACAACGTCCCACGGATAATCTCAGGTTCGTTCACCGAAGAGCCTGGTTCCGTTCCCACTCCTTTCTTGCTCCTGAGAACAGAGTTCAACACTTCTCCATCCACTTAAACCTGGACCACTTTGAACATTTCTGGATAAAATTCATCTAGTGAACATGTCACATTTTTCATTTTCGCCCAACTCCAACAAGATTCATAGGGGTTGACTGACTGAGGGGAATCTCTATTGAGTCACTACTTGACCTTTGCTAAATCTGGCAAAACAATAGGGCCATGATTAATTTCTAGTTTCTGAGATGAGTGTAGAGGCCATGAGCTCAGGATGACTTACCTTTGATAGCCCTCTCAAGTCTCAATTATGATTCAGCTGCTGGAAACATCACTTGCTCTACAAGAAGGCTCATTGTTCTGTTCAACAATATCTTATCTGTCCTTGCTCAATGTGGCGTGTAGTTATGTGTGTGACGTGTCACGTTCCAGTCTGGCTGTTTTGTTTTGAGTTTTCACGTTGCTTTGATCGATAACATACCTGGTGGCCACTGCCAACATTTCATCAGTCAAAACAAATTGAAGCTCCCACACCATTTTCTGTTCCCTCAAGATAAGGAGAAGATGGGAAGAGAAGAAGGAGAAACATAATGAAGAAAAGGGTGACAGAACAAAGACACTCCACATTTCTCTGTTTTCTTTTCCAGTCTCTTTAGGCTTTGCTTTTTTACAATTCTTATCCACTTTCTCTTTCCTTTTTCTCCATTATCTTCCTTCTCCTGTACTGAAACACAAAATCCTAGATTTTGATGGACCTTAAAGTCCATCTTGTCTGCCAAGCTTTGTTCCTGGTATGGTGCAAGAGATCCAAATTTAGCTGTGGCGTTTCTCTCAGCCCTTGATCCTCTGTGCTTATCTCATGATGTCTTGGATTCTCTCATTGTTTCTGTCTCCATCACCTCCCCTGGAAGACCATTCCATGCACTCTTCACCCTTTCTACAAACAAGTATTTCCTGATGTTGCCCTTGAGTTTACTCCCTTGGAGCATCCTACCGTGACTTCTTGTTCTAGTATATTGTCTCTCGCGCTTGGGTGTTACTGATACTCTCAAGGTATTTGAACTTCATGTTTATGTAGGAAAAATTGGAATATTATTTGTTTAGTTACATTTTTTTTTGTGTTGTTACAATTTCTTTCTTGTTTCTGGTTTTCTGTTGTAGAACGTTTTTGTTTCAGGTTGTTGGGTCATGGATAGCACACTCTATTCTTCACGGTCTAATCGTTTATCGTTTATTTATTTACTAGACCGTTTCTTATTACAGAATAAATCAGAGCGGTTTACAATCAAATATAACATTAAAACAATTAAAATACACAATGCACGTTATTGAGAAATAGCGTATGCTCTTGATGACTCAACAAAGAAACCAACATGTTTTTTTTTTTGTTTTTTAATTGTTTCATTTTTTTAACGACATGGGAAATGTTATCCATGTTTCTTACCAACAGAACCAGAGAAAAACCCTACGCCCATGGAGGTCCTTGTGGATCTGCCATTGCCGTGCTCTGCTATCCATGTTTCTTATGTCATTTCAAATGAATGCACATCCCTACTAATTTTATTATATTATTACTCACGCCTTTCATATACCCTTGTCGCCCCTCTTATGGAGAAAATATTTCTGGGATAAGCAGCATAAATGTTTTGAACTTTTTGGGGGATCTTGCCAGGTATTTGTGACCTGGGTTGGCCACTGTTGGAAACAGGATGCTGGGCTTGATGGACCTTTGGTCTGTCCCAGTGTGGTAATACTTATTTATTAGACATGATATCCCACAAATCATATAGGGCCTGATATTCAAAATGCTTTAAGCGGGCAGTAGAGGCTTCTGCCCACTTAAATTGTGCTGAGCAGGTCGGGAGGGGATATCCGGTGGCACTTAACTGGGCAGTTCCACTGAATTTCCCCTCCGACTGTCACGGCACGCCATGGTTAGTGCCAGGGCTGTCCGGAGGTGGAGTCTGGGTGGAGCCAGGAGCAGTTAACCAGTTAAGTAAGACCATGTAAATAGCAGCCCTAACTTTACCCAGTTAGCTATATGGGTATGGCAGACTGGATGGACCGTACAGGTCTTTCTCTGCCGTCATCTACTATGTTACTATGGCACTGAATATCAGCCATACCCGCATAACTTCTGGCCACTGCTAAAAACCCAGATATTTAGTGCCAGTGCTTGGACAGGGGTGGGGGTCTTTTACTAAGCCACAGTACTGTTTTTAGTGTTCGCTAAATGATAGAGATGCCCATATGAATATATTCTGCCAGTTACAAAGTCCTAATGTATTTGGAACTTCCGTGTACTCCAGAACTTTCTATGCTAGTTTATTTTCACAGTAGGGGAGAGGTGTCAGCCCTGGACCAGTTCAGACTGTTTATACGTACAACTAATCCCTGCGGCTACAGTTTAACGTGCGAGAACAGGGGGAACCTGTGACAGACACATCAACCGATATTTCTCTTTACGGCAATGCACTCTTAATGCTCCAGGAGAGGGATTACCTTAATCCTTCTGCATTCCAGAGGAGGAAATAGGACACCCCAGAAAAACACTTCTACCTTCTCTCTGGCATCTTGCCTTCAAAAAAGTCCAGGCTTGAGGCGGTGCAGAAGCAATGAGCCTCTAAGTCTGCAAATGCCCTGAGATCTGACACACCTCCCAGACTCAGGATAAAGTGGTTTGACTGCTGCGTTAGTCCCCTTTAACCGTAAGAGGACAATAACAAGGGATAGTGCTTCTATTTATTACCAGACTCAGGAATAAGAAATGGGAAGAAGGAGGAAATGTGCTGAAGAGCCTTCATTAAAGGATTTACTTTCTTGGGTCAGGAAAGAGGAAGTTGTTGAACTGACCAGTTGCCCTTGGGACTATCCACACACAGGGTTGTGTAGTAACTAAGAAAATGTAACCAGTTACTGTACTTAAGTAAACGTTTTTGTCATTTTTACTTGTAAAGAAGTATAGACAACTTTTGTTACTTTTCCTTTTACCCCAGTAATTTCACCAAATTTTACTGCTCTTACTCAGTTATATCCAAGGCTTTTTTGAGGGGGTACTTGGGGGTACTGAGTACCGACACCTTTTCCATTCGCAGTGGCGTAGCCAGACCTGACATTTTGGATGGGCACTACTCGGTGTGAGTAGTGTTTCTTGGGATACTCCTTAATAATGCCTTCGAGTGCACTTGATGATGGTGAGTGCCCCATCTCTCTCCTCCCCTTCCTCTCCAAAATTCTTGAACGCGCCGTTCACAGTCGCTGCCTTGATTTTCTCTCCTCTCATGCCATCCTAGATCCACTTCAATCCGGCTTTCGCCCTCTCCACTCGACAGAAACAGCACTCTCTAAAGTCTGCAACGACCTCCTCCTCGCCAAATCCAGAGGCCACTATTCCATCCTCATCCTGCTCGATCTATCCGCTGCGTTTGACACTGTCAATCATGATTTACTTCTTACCACATTGTCCTCTTTTGGGTTCCAAGGCTCTGTCCTCTCCTGGTTCTCCTCTTATCTCTCCCACCGCACCTTCAGAGTACACTCTCATGGATCCTCCTCCACTTCCATCCCACTATCTGTTGGAGTTCCCCAGGGATCTGTCCTTGGACCGCTTCTCTTCTCAATCTACACCTCCTCCCTAGGCTCACTGATCTCATCTCATGGTTTTCAGTATCATCTTTATGCTGATGACACCCAGCTATATCTCTCCACACCAGACATCACCACGGAGACCCAGGCCAAGGTATCGGCCTGCTTATCTGACATTGCAGCCTGGATGTCCAACCGCCACCTGAAGCTAAACATGGCCAAAACCGAGCTCCTCGTCTTCCCACCCAAACCCACCTCTCCTCTTCCTCCACTCTCTATCTCAGTTGATAACACCCTCATCCTCCCTGTCCCATCTGCCCGCAACCTCGGAGTCATCTTTGACTCCTCCCTCTCCTTCTCTGCGCATATCCAACAGACTGCCAAGACCTGTGGCTTCTTCCTTTTCAACATCAGCAAAATTCGCCCTTTCTTATCTGAGCAAACCACACGAACTCTCGTCCATGCTCTCATTACCTCTCGCCTCGACTACTGCAACCTACTCCTCACCGGCCTCCCACGTAGCCATCTATCCCCCCTTCAATCCGTTCAGAACGCTGCCGCACGTCTTATATTCCGCCAGAACCGATATACTCACATCACTCCTCTCCTCAAATCACTTCACTGGCTTCCGATCAGATACCGCATACAATTCAAGCTTCTCCTCCTTACCTACAAATGCACCCGATCTGCGGCTCCTCACTACCTCTCTACCCTCATCTCCCCCTATGTCCCCGCCCGTAACCTCCGCTCACAGGACAAATCCCTCCTGTCAGTTCCCTTCTCCACCACTGCCAACTCCAGGCTCCGCTCATTCTGCCTTGCCTCACCCTTTGCCTGGAACAATCTTCCTCAACCCCTAAGCCAAGCTCCCTCCCTACCCATTTTCAAATCTCTGCTTAAAACTCACCTCTTCAATGCCGCGTTCGGCACCTAACCTCTCATGAAATATAGTATCACCTACCAGACGGACTCTACACTTGTCTTTAGATTGTACACCTGTCTTTTTAGATTGTAAGCTCCTTGAACAGGGACTGTCCTTCCATGTTAAATTGTACAGCGCTGCGTAACCCTAGTAGCGCTTTAGAAATGTTAAGTAGTAGTAGTAGTAGTAGTATTTCTAAGTAAACAGTCTGTGCAACAGGTCTCCTGCATTAACACAAACCACATACCTGGTTCATGGAACACCAACATTTTTAAATATAGTGATTTTATCCCATACCTTAAACTTGACCAAATATGACTGCTATAAAGGCAAACATGTCAATGGCACATATCCTTCAAACTTTGCTTTGTAACAAATGCAAATGCCTGATTAAGCTGTATTCATAAAACAGGTAAATTCTGAAACTGACATTCCCATTTAAAAAGCCAGAGAAGTCAGACTCATATAGATCCCCACATGAACTACATGCACACAGTATCTTTTACATCGGTCACATGCAGAACACAGACCACCCCTTACAAATTGCAGAATAAAACACAAAAAATTAGAAATCACAGAGATGGCAAATTACCCAGTTCCAGGCTTGAGATTTTGTGCAGTCCTGATTTAAACTTTATAACCCAAATCAGTGTGAGATTTGCAATGTCTGATTCTGCCCATGGAAATCAGTGCAGCAAGTCCCATAACAATGGGGTGGTCAGAAATGCAGGACTGTCCCAAAACCCTGCCCTTTCCCCTCCCCCATAGTTTGGCATCAGCGACAGCGATCAAAGCAGTGGTGCACCTAGGGTAGTTGACACCCCGGGCTGGTCATTTTTTAACACCTCCCTCCAAAATCCAGTACTAGGCATACCTAGAATACAAAACACTCAGGACCTATAGAGCAATTCTAGCATACCATAAGCAGTCATTTCTACAAGTCACATAAGGAAAAGGAAAGCATCTTAAACACTACAGTGAGCCCTAGAACATCAATTCACCTACTGTAAAACGAAACCAGGCAGAATAATACAGATCGTTGATCCTGCACAGTCAATGCCAACTGAAAGCCATGTCTTTTTCACAAACACAGATACACCCTAATCCACTATAGAATAAGTAATCATAAACTTTCTATTTAGACAAAAATTAAACTGAACCCCCAATGCCAGACTCTGCATACAATGCAACGCCACAGAAACAGAAACTGTCCCCTAGTACTGTGCAAAATATAAAGACAGCAGATGTAAATTTGAAAACACTAACAAATACCAATCACCACTTTACAAATTAAGAAATAGAAAAAAAAACAAATATAGAAAATAAAATAATACCTTTTTATTAGACTAATACATTTAGCTTTCAGAGGCCAAAAGCTCTGTCCTCAGGTCAATACAGTATAGTGCTGTTACAGTATCCTATCCTAACCTGAGAAAGGGGGTTTTGTTCTCCAAAGGTTAGTCAAAATATATTAAAATTAGTCCAATAAAAAGATTACCTTATTTACAAGTTCTATTTATAAATATTTATTAACACATCTACAATACTACTTTATCCTAAAGCAAAAAAATAAAAATATATATTTTATTTACAGTTTGTTGTCTCTGGTTTCCGCTTTCCTCATCTTCTTTTCACTGTCTTCCTTCCATCCAGCATCTGTCTTCACTCTCTGCCATCCAGTGTCCGCCCTCTCTGCCGTCCCTTCCATCCAGGGTCTGCCCTCCCTCTCGCTGCCCCTTCTTTTCGGCCCCCAGCTCCAGCCCCATTATCCCACCTGCCCCTAGTTCCAGCCCCAGCACACTTCTCCCACCTGCCCCTCCTTTTCAGCCCCCAGTTTCAGCCCCAGCCCTTTTCTCCCAACAGTCCGGAGCTTCAGCCCCCAGCCACTTCTCCCTGTTCCCTTTTCAGTCCCCAGTTTCAACCCCAGCACTTTTCTCCTACCAGTCCAGAGCTTCAGCCCCCAGCCACTTTTCTCCCTGTCCCCTTTTCAGCCTCCAGTCCGCACAGTTTCAGCCCCTGCCCTGTTTCAGCCCTCAGTCCCAGTACTAGCCCCTTTATCCCACCTACTGTCCTTTTCAGTCCCCAGTTCCCTTCATCCACATGCCTTGCATTAGGGCCCCCCCTTTTCAGCCCGAGACCTGTTCTCCCACCTGCCCCAGGCATGGCCCCATTCTCCTGCCCCCTTCTCAGACCCCAGACCCAGTCCCCTTCTCTCATCTGAGCCCCACCCCACCCAGACCCAGTCCCCTTATCCCATCTGGCCCTCCCCTTCCCGACCTAGTCCCTGTCCCCTTCTCCCATCTGAGCCCCACCCAGACCCCTTCTCCCATCTGAACCCCCCCCCCCCGACATCCCATCTGAGCCCCCCTGCACGACCCAGTCCCCACCTGCCTACCAGCTCCATGATCGACAAGCAGATGACCCTTATCTTCCACCCGGCACCAAGCCTTAAAACAAAACGGAGAAACGCCTCGCGTCTGCTGTGCGCTGCTGTAAAGCAAGCAGCAAATCGTCTCGTCGGCCCTTCCTTCACTGTGTCCCGCCCTCGCGGAAATAGGAAGTTACATCAGAGGGTGGGACAAAGTGAAGGAAGGGCCGACGTGACGAAGCAATTTGCTGCTTGCTTTACAGCAGCGCACAGCAGACGCGAGGCGTTTCTCCGTGTTTTTTTTTAAGGCTTGGTGCCAGGTGGAAGATGAGAAGGGGACTGGGTCTGGGGTCTGAGAAGGGGGCAGGAGGGAGAAAGAGGCCATGCCTGGGGCAGGTGGGCGGGCCTGGAGGGAAAGTGGCTGGGCCTGGGCCCGTGGCTACGCCCCTGTTCCATTGTCTGCTACAATTGACCCATGGTCCCCAAGTTTTAATGAAAGAGCTCAGGCTGTACACACCAATTCTGCCTTGTCATAGATTCTGTGACTGGTTGCAGGGGGCCTGGCTACTGTGGGGTGGGTCCCTCAGTGATCACCCCACCCCTGAAGGGTGGCCTGGCATTTGAGTACCGGCATCTTTTTCACTATACAAAATGCACTGGTTATATCTATTACTTACAGTAAATAGTAAAAGGGGATGGGACGACTTCCCTATGAGGGAAGACTAAAGTGGTTAGGGCTCTTCAGCGTGGAGAAAAGACGGCTGAGGGGAGATATGATAGAGGTCTATAAAATAATGAGTGGAGTGGAAAGTGTAGATGTGAATTGTTTGTTTACTCTTTGCAAAAATATTAGGACTAGGGGGCATGCAATGAAGCTAGAAAGTAGTACATTTAAAACGAATTGGAGAAAATATTTCGTCACTCAACATGTAATTAAATTCTGGTACTTGTGATCTGGATTGGCCACTGTTGGAAACAGTATGCTGGGCTTGATGGACCTTCGGTTTGTCCCACTATGGCAATACTTATGTACTTATGTTTACAGACCCCTGACGAAGGCATACGTGCCAAAACTTGGCCAAGTCGGGTCATTTACCAATAAACTTCACTTGTGAATTTGAGATTTCTCCTTCTCTGGACTATCTCTGCTCTGTTTTGTTGTCTTGAACATAGAACAAGAACTTGACTTAATAACTACTCGCCGTGATAGCTAAGCAGTCGTGTAAACCAGACTCTGTTACCTCAGCTAGGGCTTGCATAACCCAACAAGGACCTCCTGACCCGCTGCCTGCATAATTTCTACCGCTGGGTGAAAACTATGATGGTCCACTTAAATCCCATTTCAAAGGGCCCAATTGGCTTAGGTGACTGCCCCCTCCCCCCCCCCCCCCATACTGTGATTTCCTTTGACACATCCAACCAGTATAGAAACAAGCAGTTTGCTGCCCGGATAAGGAACTACTACTACTACTATTTAACATTTCTAAAGCGCTACTAGGGTTACGCAGCGCTGTACAATTTAACAGGGGGAGGAAGGGAGTGTGGGTAATGCCGCCTCGAGGAGCATGAACCAGGCCTGCTTGCTTATTTATTTTATTGCATTTGTATCCCACGTTTTCCCACCTATTTGCAGGCTCAATGTGGCTTACATGATTATGTTAACATTGTCGTACCAGGCTATCAGATACAGTAGAATTGTGCATAGTTTGAGTGAAGAAGGATAGAAGAAGGAAGGGGGTGATTAGGGTAGTTATAGAGGGTGGGCTTTCATAACTAATTGGGTTGGTTGGGTATATTAGTGAGGCTGTCTGTTATCGGTTCTCATTATAGGCTTTGTTAAAGAAGTATGTCTTCAGAGATTTGCGAAAGATAGTTGTTTCGTTGATTGCTTTCAGGTCTGTAGGTAATGCATTCCATAACTGCGTGCTCATGTTGGAGAAGGTAGTGGCATGCATCAGCTTGTATTTAAGTCCTTTGCAACTGGGGTAGTGCAGGTTGAGAAATTTGCGGGATGATCTTGTGGCATTTCTGGGAGGTAGGTCTACGAGGTTTAGCATGTAGATTGGGGCGTCTACGTGAATGATTTTGTGTACGATCGTGCAGATCTTGAACGCAATGCATTCCTTCAGTGGAAGCCAGTGAAGTTTCTCTCTTAAGGGTTTTGCACTTCTTGGGGCACTCCTTAAATCAGCCCTCATTCCCCTGCCCCTTTGCCCAACCCGGATCAATCCCAATCCCCAAAGTTCATTCCGAATGAATTTTTAGACGTAAACTCTCCAGTAAAATGAACTTCCCTTAACCCCGCTCCCCGCATGCTATTGGGCGCATAGCTCCCCATTTAGGGCAGCACTTACGCTGTCACCCTTGTTCTTTCCTTCTGTCCCATCTCCTGCAATCCTTGTCCTCCTTAGGACTTCTTCAAACTAAAGCACAGTTATCTGTCTGTGAAGAGGCAAAATTCTCATAACACGTACTGTCTCTTAAGTGAAATGCCATTTCACTCTCACCCAGGTGTCTGCTCATTAGGGCTTGGGGTTGCCACTTGCCTCCTTGTGTGGCATAGGGAACAGGTTAATCCACTCCTGGTTTTTGCCCCAGTGCATTCAGGGATTTGGAGTTTGGCATTTCCTCCTCCGATTTTCCTATGAAAATCAGACCCACAAAGCTGGGACTGCCTCAGCGTGTTCCTGACTTAGGGTGTGGAATAACGTCAGAGGGACTGCTTCAGACATTTCAGAACATACTTTAAAAGTGACGTATTCCTTTCCAATGATGTTATTTTCCTTTCTATTCACCCCTCCACTTTGAGATGTCTCGCCTTAATTCTGCTACTCTATACTCAGTGGAAAATCGAATCAACCACAGCTTCCATTATTCGGTTTCTGGTCTCTTACGCACCCCTTCTAACAAACGCCAAGGATTACAACAGCCTCTGCCAGCTTTCTTTGACCCAGCACTTTTCTCCTGCTCCCCTGGGTCTCTGGTTCAATATGAGTCAGCTTTTTTTTTTTGAGAGAGAGAGAGAGAGGTTTGGTAAAAGAATCAGGGGAATATAGAGGAAGAAAGAGAAAGCAAGAGAGACAGAGAAAATGTAAAGAGAGGGGGGATGGGACAACGTTATGAGAGAGACCATGAAATAAGGAAGAAAAGGGAGATGAAAAGAGGTGACAGGAAAGAGAGGATGGCAAAAGGGGAATATGGAGAAAAAAAGAACGGATGAGAAAAGACAATGGAAGTGAGAGAGAATGAGAATAGAATAAGAAAAGATAAAGTAAAGATGAAAAGAGGTAATGGGAAAGAGGAGAAAAGGGAGGAAAAAAAGAACTGAGGAGAACAGAGACAATGGAAGTGAAGAGGATGAGAAAAGAGTAAGAAAAGGGAGCAAAGAGAAAGGGAGAAGAAAAGAGGTAACAGAAGAGAGAGAGAGGGGAATACAGAGAAAAGAGAACAGAGAAAAAGAGAGAGGCTGAGAGAGAGTAAGGAGAAGGTGGAAAGAGAAAGGGAGAAAGAAAAGAAAGAGATGAAGGGAAGAAAAAAAGGGTTGAAGGGAAAAGAGCCAATGGTAGAGAGAGAGAGAGAGAGAGAGAGAGAGAGAGAGAGTGGTGAGAAAAGAGAAAGAAGAAGGTAGAGAAAAGGAGAAGAAAATAAGCAATGCAAGAGACAGAGGGTGAGAAAAGTGAAAGTATTGGGAGCAAAGAGAAAGGGTATTTTAAGCCACTTGGTACTGGAAAGAACTTGTGATATTCTCCTCTTCCCACTCATATATGATCTTTAGGAGAAAGATTAAGACTCTACAGTTTAATTTCAAGTAGATTCTGTTATCTTTCTAACATTATCCCAGAGGTTCAGTCTGGTTTTGCCTTGCTTTGTTACCCGCTTCGAACTGTAAGATATTAGTGGAATATAAGCTTGTTGTATGGTATGAGAAGCAAAACGGCAACAAAAGAGAGAGAGAGTAAGGTAGAAAAGGGAGAACCCTTGGGAAAAGAGGCAAAGGGCGAAAAGGACACAGAAAGAGCTGGAAGCAGGGAGAGGGTGTGCGGTGGGAGAGATGGCCAGAGGGAAAGGTTCTTATGGGCTCTGTTATTTCCCCTACTGAGTTACAATAAAGGTCAGTCAGGGGTCAGACTCAGCAGCAACTCTTATATCACCAAGGGAGCTGATTTATGGCCAGGCCACGCTGGGGACTAGGGCTCTCTGCTCACCCCACCCCCACCCCCTTGGCAGCCCACAGTCTTGATAGGGCACAGGGACTGTGTCAGGTCTTTCACTGAGAGGAAGCCCAGGACCCACCAGTCTGGGGAGGAGGTGTTACAGTCTTACATTCTGCACAAATTGTCTAGGTGGGAAAATGTGGGATACAAATGTAACAAATAAATAAATAAATCTCTCACCCAGGAAACAGAAAACTCCCCAGGGAGAGTGTTGCAGACCCTGCCTCAGCCTGAACTGTAAAACCGTGGTGCCGAGCACCTCTCATTGCACTACAGACAGGGCAAGTGCAAACCTTCAGTCTTAATCCCAGCTCCGTCTCCCAAGTGATGTCAATTTCACTCGGGGGGCAAAGAGAAGAAGGGGGGCCCTCTTGTAGTCATTCCCATATCTGTAGAGGTTGCCCCCCCAACCCAGTCTGGAGGCCCTTTCTGATATTTTCCTTGGGGGCCTTCATTTGAATTTCTGCCAGTCCCCTTGATTGAGTCAGAGGGCATGCACCATCCAACTCAGCAATCAAGATGACCCCCCCATTACCCATCCCAGAACAATGCTGTAAAAATTCATAACTGGACAACTTTCAAATGCCATTTATGTGGGGAAATACCACCACAAGAGGATCAGAATATTTAAATTTCTGAAGGAAATTGTCTATAATCAATAGTCTCTAAACACCCTCAGATAGATTATTCAAATGTCCAACCAAATCAGTAATATACAAGTGTGTATATAGCATGTTTATGTCGCTCGAAGGACTAACACCGACCGCTAAGGTATTTCTCCATCCTCAAATGTTCAATCATTGCACAATTTCTATATTTTTAAGAAAAAAAAAAAGAAGAAAAGATTGAAGAAAAATAATTCACGTGGAGGGGCATAATCGAACGGGGTGCCCAAGTTTTCCTGAGGATGTCCTCGCAAGACGTTCCCGCGAAGGGGCGGGAAACCCGTATTATCGAAACAAGATGGGCGGCCATCTTTTGTTTCGATAATACGGTCAGGGACGCCCAAATCTCAACATTTAGGTCGACCTTAGAGATGGTTGTCCCCGATTTTTGGCGATAATGGAAAACGAGGACGCCCATCTCAGAAACGACCAAATCCAAGCCATTTGGTCGTGGGAGGAGCCATCATTCATAGTGCACTTGGCCTCCTCACATGCCAGGACACCAACCGGGCACCCTATGAGACACTGCAGTGGACTTCAGAAAAAGCTCCCAGGTGCATAGCTCCCTTACCTTGTGTGCTAAGCCCCCCAACCCCCCAAAACCCACTCCCCACAACTGTACACCACTACCATAGCCCTTAGGGATGGAGGGGGGCACCTACATGTGGGTACAGTGGGCTTGTGGTGGGTTTTGGAGGGCTCACATTTACCACCACAAGTGTAACAGATAGGGGGGGATGGGCCTGGGTCCGCCTGCCTGAAGTGCACTGCAGTACCCACTAAAACTGCTCCAGGGACCTGCATACTGCTGTCATGGAGCTGGGTATGATATTTGAGGCTGGCATAGAGGCTGGAAAAAATATTTTAAAATTTTTTTTTGAGGGTGGGAGGGGGTTAGTGACTACCGATTGTCTCCGGTGGTCATCTGGTCAATTCGGGCACCTTTTTGAGGATGGGTTGCAAGAAAAAATGGACCAAGTAAAGTCGCCCAAGTGCTCGTCAGGGACGCCCTTCTTTTTTCCATTATCGGTCGAGGATGCCCATGTGTTAGGCATGCCCCAGTCCCGCCTTCGCTGCGCTTCCGACACGCCCCCGTGAACTTTGGTCATCCCCGCAATGGAAAGCAGTTGAGGACGCCCAAAATCGGCTTTCGATTATGACAATTTGGGCGACCCTGGGAGAAGGACGCCCATGTCTCGATTTGTGTCGAAAGATGGGCGCCCTTCTCTTTCGAAAATAAGCCTGAAAGTACATAAGTACATAAGTACATAAGTAGTGCCATACTGGGAAAGACCAAAGGTCCATCTAGCCCAGCATCCTGTCAGACAGTGGCCAATCCAGGTCAAGGGAGCCAAGAGCAGCATTGAAGATAAGTGTTAGAGACTATGTGGAAAAATGCAGATTCACTCAAGAAGAAATCTCTTGAAAATGGCTCACTCCTCAAGTGCTTAAAATTTTGCACAGTTCAAAGGAAAAGTGGCTCTTTACAGGCTCCGTCTTATCAGATCCATTCAACTCTTACTACAACCTCCAGCATTAAACATTCGCATTCACTCGCTTGCAATTACCCAATTAGACTATTGTAATTCATTATATAAGGGCCTCCGAATCGAAGACCTTCATCGACTTCAATTAGTACAGAATACGGCATTCTGAGTCATCAATCAGGTTGGCAAACTTGATCATATTACACCTCTATTAATTTAGCTTACACCAAAGAGAAGGCTGAATGGTGACTTGCTATCCATATTCAGACAGAATTGTGACCGACATTTCTCCATTCCCAGTGGGAATAGACTAAATAGTAATGGGGGGGGTTGGCTTCCCAACCCCCCTATAGGGTCTCTTTTACTACTACTATTACTTAACATTTCTAAAGCGCTACTAGGGTTACGCAGCGCTGTACAGTTTAACATAGGAGGACAGTCCCTGCTCAAGGAGCTTACAATCTGAAAGACAAGTGAACAGTCAGTCCGAAAGGGGCAGTCAAATTGGGGCAGTCTGGATTTACTGAACGGTAAGAGTTAGGTGCCGAACGCAGCATTGAAGAGGTGGGCTTTAAGCAAAGACTTGAAGACGGGCAGGGAGGGGGCCTGGCGTAAGGGCTCAGGAAGGTTGTTCCAAGCATAGGGTGAGGCGAGGCAGAATGAGTGGAGCCTGGAGTTGGCGGTGGTGGAGAAGGGTACTGAGAGGAGGGATTTATCCTGTGAACGGAGGTTACGGGCGGGAACGTAAGGTGAGATGAGGGTAGAAAAGGTAGTGAGGGGCGGCAGACTGAGTGCATTTGTAGGTAAGGAGAAGCTTGAATAGAATGCGGTATCTGATTGGAAGCCAGTGAAGTGACTTGAGGAGAGGGGTGATAGGATCTCTTTTAAATTGCTTCTCTTAGTATTTATAACTCTATCCTCAGGGGAACCTACCTATCTTTCCAGGCACCTAATACAATATCAGCCCTCACGTTCCCTTAGGTCCCTTAATCAAAATCTGCTCTCCATACCTACTTATGAAGAGCACATGAACACACCAGATCATCCATTTTCTCTATACAAGGCCCTCAATTATGGAACTTGTTGCCCTTCACATTGGAGGTCACAAACTTCCCTTACCCAATTCAAAATTGATCTCAAAACTCTTCTTTTCGATGATGCATACTGTTAATGCTACCCATATACCGGAATGCTGCCTGGGGCTTCTGGGGAAGGAATTAGAGCCCACCTTTTGTTCCCCCCACCTCCCTCTTTTCTGTCTTAAATGGAGTTCTGCCCTTCTCCCACACTACTTGTGTAATTTTTCTCCACCTATTTTGTACATTGTGAGCTGCCTAGATAGCGTGTCCGCATGAAAAAGGAGGACAGATTGAGCCAGTCTGGGTTTTACGGCCATTGCTTTCAATGGAAGCAGAACCCAGACTGGATCAATGTGTCCTCCTTTTTCTAGAGCCATATGGTAACCCTACGCATGACAGGATAGTAAATAACAATAAACTTGAGACCTGTGCGTTTTTTCTAGCAAAAAAGGTGCCGGTACTCAAATGCTAGGCCACCCTTCAGGGGTGGAGTGATCACTGAGGGACACATCGCACAATAGCCAGGCCCCCTGCAACCAGTCACAGGATTGACAAGGCAGAATTGGTGTGTAGAGCCTGAGCTCTTTCATTAAAACTCAGAGACCATGGGTCAATTTTAGCAGACAATGGAAAAGGTGCCGGTACTCAGTACCCCCTCAAAAGAAGCCCTACCTGGTGCAAAGCTCATGGATTAAAGGACCGAGGACTGTGCACCCAAACGTACAAATCAGAACTGGATTGGCCTGCCCTGGAAATGAAATGAATCCAGTGGATGGTTCTCCCCCTCCGGCCCAGCTCTTTCAGGGTTTAGATAGAAGGGAGGAGCTTATGTGTGATGGACACTCAAATTGCAGTGGAGGAACTTGCAAATTGAAGTGCGAACTGTGGCCTGTCATTGAGGTCCTGTTGTTGGGGGGAGAGGAGAGGGAGGTGGTAGAACACTGGTCATGACCCAGTTGATTTCAATAGCAAAAACTTAACTTTTCACCTTCAAAGGAAAAATGCCTGCATTCTCTCTGTTTTTCTTTGCCATAATATTTAATTGTAAAGTTTCTTAACAATTGAAGAAGAAAAACAATGGTTGACATTCATGGCCTACTCTTTCCCACCTTCTGAGCAGAAACTCTCATGTTGAAAAGGGTTGAAGCCTTGTTTGTATAGTGTTCAGGAAAGGAGTGGCCATCATCAAGTTGAATATCATTGGTGATAGTGGCAAGCCCTGGGGAGCCCCACGTTCCTCTTTCCATGGAGGAGAGAGAGAATTTGTTTTCATGATAGCATCTTGTAGTGAAGAAGCCTAGTAGCCAGTCAAGCACCTTCTCGCCAATGCCTATTTTATCAAGTATTCTTTTGAGGATTAAATGGTCGACCATGTTTAATTGTAGTAGAAGAATGTTTTTTTTACCATTTGAAATTTCCTTTTTGAAGTTGGCAGTAATATAATTAGCACTGTCTCAGTGCTGTGATCAGGTCTGAAGCCTGATTGGGATTCATGTAGTGTGGAGGAGTGTGGTAGCCATGTTAGTCCACTCTTAAGGTTATCAATAGAAATCAAACAAAATAAAACATGGAAAAGAAAATAAGATGATACCTTTTTTATTGGACATAACTTAATACATTTCTTGATTAGCTTTCGAAGGTTGCCAGTAGGGCTCCCACGCCTGTTGGTCAGCATTTTACAGGACCAGGACACTGTACCAGTGACTTCACAGTGAGAATCCTGAAAGGTAACTTTAAAACCATACAAGAAGGTAAGATCTTTGAAGTCAGAATGATTGAATATTTTAACATCCAACAGAAAGGACTTAACAAGGACCTGGGGTTCCTAGCCCATTATAAACCATAAAGCTGTATTTCTCTGTTGATCACCCCACCCCTCAATTATCCACACCCATCCTGTTAGAATATCAATGATATGCTTTGATGTCCCCATGCATACCTCCGACCCACCCACATCCTCCCACCCTGTCAGACTGTCATAGTAATGCTTGAATGTTTTCACTTATATACACTGTCAGCTAGCACATTTGCTTATTTCCGATCTGACAAAGAAGGGCAACCTTCGAAAGCTAATCAAGAAATGTATTAAGTTATGTCCAATAAAAAAGGTATCATCTTATTTTCTTTTCCATGTTTTATGTAGTGTGGAGAATTTGTTCGAATATCTTGTTCTAGGTATCAATTCATCTTGAATTTTCCCCACGGCAAAAAATATAAAAGAATGTTTTCCACTATTTTTCCCCAACCAAGTGGCGAAGCTTTGGAACGTATTTATATCTGAATCGAATTATATTAGGTTTCATCAAAAACAAATTCTTTATCGTGAATCCTCAATGAACCCTAAGCATTCTAATTGTTTTAGAAAAGCACTAGTATTGTATCGTATAAGAGTCAAATGAGCAAATCAATATTTCACTTTTTATTCGTATCCGATGTCAACTGTAAACTCTGAAAAAAGGAAGTCATTCTATTGTAAATTGCTTTGCTGTTTAATCGTGAAAGGCTAAGCAATTATGATAACAGTAGGCTGCTAGATGTGTTTTGGAAAGGTTGGAATCCCCTGGGTCAGGACCGGATTTCCTTATAAACTAGACAAGTTACAACCTAGGGCATCATATTACAAGGGACCTCACGCTTCACTAACATGGCAAATTATTAAGCCAAAAATGTGCCTCCTTCTTAATGGAGGGGGCAACCGAAAATTCTTGCAGTGTGTATGTAAGAGGCCTATCACCGTAGAAAGTAAATGGTCCTGGATAAGACAAAGAGGAATTAATTGTTCATTTTTGCAAAAGGGAGAGAGAGAGTACAGTGTGGCTGAAAGTAACTTCCTCTCAGAGAAGGCCGGGGATGGGGGCTTGGGCCTTTGTTTCTAGGCCTCTTTGTTGCAATTAAAAGGGAAGATTTACAGATCAGGTTGTAAAGCCTCAAGGGTTAGTGGGTTGTTGGGTTTTATTCTTTTTACAGGTTATTGGAAATTGGAAGCAGCTGTGCCTAGGGGGAACTGGGCTGGGAGCAGATGGTAGAAGGGTCTTTTCTAATAAGGGAGATTTTGATACTGAGCTCTGACTTTTATTGCAGGTTTTTTTTTTTTTTGTTACATTTGTACCCCGCGCTTTCCCACTCATGGCAGGCTCAATGCGGTAGGCAATGGCGGGTTAAGTGACTTGCCCAGAGTCACAAGGAGCTGCCTGTGCCGGGAATCGAACTCAGTTCCTCAGTTCCCCAGGACCAAAGTCCACCACCCTAACCACTAGGCCACTTCTCCACTCAGAGGTAGCCCAGCCTTCCCCTGGATAACCCTGTGGAGAGTGTTTTTAGGTAACTGAGCAAAGGTTGGACTTAGTAACATAGTAGATGATGGCAGAAAAAGACCTGCACGGTCCATCCAGTCTGCCCAACAAGATAACTCATATTTGCTGCTTTTTGTGTATACCCTACTTTGATTTGTACCTGTGCTCTTCAGGGCACAGACCGTGTAAGTCTGCCCAGCACTATCCCCGCCTCCCAACCACCGGCTCTGGCACAGACCGTACAAGTCTGCCCAGCACTATCCCCGCCTCCCAACCACCAGCCCCGCCTCCCAACAACCGGCTCTGGCACAGACCGTATAAGTCTGCCCAGCACTATCCCCGCCTCCCAACCACCAGCCCCGCCTCCCGATCTTGACTAAGCTCCTGAGGATCCATTCCTTCGGCACAGGATTCCTTTATGCTTATCCCACGCATGTTTGAATTCCGTTACCGTTTTCATTTCCACCACCTCCCGCGGGAGGGCATTCCAAGCATCCACTACTCTCTCCGTGAAAAAAATACTTCCTGACATTTTTCTTGAGTCTGCCCCCCTTCAATCTCGTATCGTGCCCTCCAGTTCTAAGGAAAAGGTTCATTTGCGGATTAATACCTTTCAAATATTTGAACGTCTGTATCATATCACCCCTGTTTCTCCTTTCCTCCAGAGTATACATGTTTAGTTCAGCAAGTCTCTCCTCATACGTCTTGTAACGCAAATCCCATACCATTCTCGTAGCTTTTCTTTGCAAGAATGGTATGGAATTTGCGTTAAAGGACTTGTTGGACCTTTGGTCATATTTTACCACAGCAATCGATGAAACAAATAAAGAACCGGGGAGGGGGTGCCTGAAAAGGTCTACCACTGGACCAAAGAAGGCCCTTGCTTTGTACCAGGCTAAGCTCCTCTGTTCTTGCTTAGTATCAGCTCTTTCCTCTTACCACTAGAGGGAGATGACTGTAGTAAACGGGACAGACCTGTTGTTGGATAATACGGAAAATACTGTATAAACCCCTCTAACAATGCATAAGAGTTCCCAATTTTCAAAAATTGTTCTAAAACAAAGACTTTAAATAGAAATAAATGTGATGATGTCACGGGGAGGGGGGGTCTGTCAGATATGCCAGATGGTTGGGTTACTGAAGGTTGGATAATCAAAACTGTACATATGGCATTTGCCATTGACCGTCACACAACCCCAGTGGGGTTCAGTCCTGTTGGTAAATAGCCAGTCATCAAAGAGGCACAACTACACCCTTCCTATATCAGACAGCCTGAAAATCCTCGGCATTACAATAGACCGCAACTTAACACTAGAGAGCCAAGCGGCATCCACAACAAAGAAAATGCTCTACTCAATGTGGAAACTCAAACGCCTGAAACAATTCTTCCCCGAGGGAAACATTCCGCAACCTCATATAATCAATGGTGCCAAGCCACGTAGACTACTGCAATGGAATTTATGCAGGATGCAAAGAACAAACCTTAAAGAAACTCCAGACCGCTCAAAACACGGCAGCTAGGCTTATATTCGGAAAAACGCGATTTGAAAGCGCAAAACCCCTCCGTGATAAACTGCACTGGCTCCCCAATCAAAGAACGCATTGCCTTCAAAATCTGTACCCTGGTCCACAAGATTATCTACGGTGAAGCCCCGGGATACATGACACACTTGATCGACTTACCAACTAGAAACACATCAGAATCAACACGATCATATCTAAATCTGCACTACCCAAGCAGCAAAGGACTTAAATACAAATCAACTTACGCATCCAGCTTTTCCTACATAAGCACGCAACTATGGAACGCATTGCCTTGAAATCGACGTACGATCACCTAAGCTTCCGGAAATCACTAACCTGTTCAAAAAGGCATACCCTACCAGTCCAACACAAATGCCTGATCTCTCCAACCCAACAAAACTAAAGTACGTAATGGGCATAACACAACTCTTCCGTTGTACGATTCCGTAATGTGGCTGTGCCACATGAACTTTATCTTACCACAATATCACTTTGCATTTGTTTACATCGGAGTCTGCAAACGCCTCTCCGGTACTATGTAAGCCACATTGAGCCTACAAATAGGTGGGAAAATGTGGGATACAAATGTAACAAAATAAATAAATAAAGTATTTTGCATCCTTATGCTTGCACCTTGATTATTAAGAGTCTATACATGCCCGTTAGTGGTTTCTTGTGTTGGGAAGGTCACTGCAGAGTCAGCATTGGGAAGGTATTTCGCCAAAGTGTCTGATAGGAAACAGAAGTCTAGTTTTTGTTGTAGGTAATTGTGCAGCTGAATGTTGCCCTGGAAAGACTACATTCTGTATTCTATGTTCTCTGTGCTTTTGCTGATCTTCCCCAGCACTCTCAGGACCCCCCCCCCCCCCCAATCCCTACAGTCTTCACTTTGCTGGGGTCTCCAGCATGTACAGTTCTTGCAGTAGGAAGCAGGATCTAAAATACATAATTAAAACAAAAAATCCCCAGCATCCAGAGAGAGCCCAGCCCTTCCTCTGATAAGCTTCCAGTTTAATCCCTGCACACAGCCGCCTCTGGATTGATGGGCAGCTTATTCCTGGTGGCCAGACAGCATGGGAGCCCTGAAAGGCAACGAAAACAGCGTAGCTCTCTGTATTGTCTCATTATTACTACTATTTTCCAACCCAGCGATGACACGATGACATGAACTTTTGGTGCCAGCAAACTCCCACCCAGCTTAGTCATTAAGAAATACCAGCATTTTTAATCAGATCTTTGATGAGTTTAATTAAGGGATTAAACAGACAAGGTTAGAACTCTGCTCCACTCTGAAAAAGAAAGTCTCTCTGGGAAACAGAGAGAAGGGGAGGGAGAGAGAGTGAAATAAAGAGACACAAGAGAGAGAGAGAGAGAGAAAGAAGGGAAAGAGACTGAGATGGATAAGGAGAAAAGAGAGAGATTATGTTCTTTTCTCCCACCATGAAGCTGGTTTGACAGCGGGTACCTTTGACAGAATATTCTGTGATTGTATTAAAAAGAGGGTTCATGCTGTACCACATTGTGTATTCTGGGTAAAGGGCTGGCGGATAACTGAGATATAATCATTGATTGCCACTGGCATAACCCCGAAGGAAATGCCTTGCACGTGGTGGGCCAGAAACCCCCAGTGACAGGACAGGTAGAAGAAGCAGCTGGAAGGATATTAGTGCCCTAGAACAGGGGTTCTCAAACCAGCAGCAGAGCACATTTAACCAGTCAGGCTTTCAGGCAGGGGCGTAGCAAGACCTCGCGGTAGGAGGGGGCCAGAGCCTGAGGCGGTGGGGCACATTTTAGTCTACCGCCCCCCGGCCCCCTGCCACCCTACCGCACCCCACAGCAGCAAATACCTTGCCTGGCAGGGGTCCGCAACCCCCGCTACCTGAAGCCTTCTCCAGCGCCGGTCTCTGGCACCTCCGTGTTCCTTGCCCTGCGCTCTCTTCCTCCTCATGTCATGCACACTCCTTTAAGTGAAACTGAGCATGCTGAGGAGATCGGTGCTGGACAAGGCTGCAGCTGGTGAGGGTTGGGGACCCCCACTAGCAAAACCAGGGGCCCAGATGAAATCTGGGGGGCCCTACCTAGCTATGCCACTTCTTCAGTGGCGTTCTTAGGCTGCCTGACACCCGGGGTGGATCGCCGATGCGCCCCCCCCGGAGAAATTACCCCCTCCTCCCCCGGGTGCATTTTTACCTGCTGGGGGGCGGTGCCGCGCGCCTGTCGGCTCCGAGTCCGCTCGTTCCCTGCTGCTCCCTCTGCCCCGGAACAGGAAGTAACCTGTTCCGCGCAGAGGGAGCAGCAGGGAGGGAATGAGCGGACTCGGCCAACAGGTGCGCGGCACCCCCCCCCCCCCAGCGGTGTGCACCCGGGGCGGACCGCCTCCCCCTTGGTACGCCACTGCACTTCTTTCAGGATACTCACAGTGAATATTTATGAGATTGATTTGCATGCAATGGCAGTAAAGCATGCAAAAGTATCTCATGTATACATTCCTTGTGGATATCCTGAAAATCTGACTGGCTGGGTGTGTCCCAAGGACTGGGTTGACAACCACAGTCCTGGAAGGATAAGTGTTGATTTTCCATCTGTTTTCCTCCACTCCAGAATTTCACACTGTTATCCAGCGGCAGCATGGGGGGGAATAGGGGAAAGGAGAGAGCATAGCACTGTCTTATGCAGTATTAAGACTGCATGTCAGCTGGGGAAGGGAAGCTTGGAGAGACTACCTCGTGGGTGGGGGGGGGGGGGGAGGGCAGAGTTCCCATAATAAAATATTGTTCTTTAGATAGGTCATAATGCTTCCACTATTCAGCAGTTTGGACTATTAAAATCTTGCCAAGAAAAATACAAAAACATAAAATAACACAGGAGTGAAATTAAGGCCTAATCAAGTGCAGCCAGGACTGACCCTAGCGCCTTGGAAGAGAAATGTAATGTTTCCCACGTTAAAGCAGGATTCACTCTTACATTGGGGGACAGTCACATTCTGTGTGATGTGATGAAACCCTGCTGGCCCTGATGGATAGGTCAGTGATGCACAGCACTGAGAATAAGTTTCTGAACCCCCTAGGATGCTCTGTATTTTAGCACAATTAGGTGTCAGGTAGTGGGGAGCCACAGGTGCCGTGGCACCTCCAAAATGTTTCTTCCTTGCCTCTCTCGCTGCAAGGTATTTACTCTTCCTTACCTCACTCTTCCGGTGTGGCAATTCTATCTTCTGTCTAAGAGGCATCATTTGGTCAGCCAGTCAGGAAAGAGGGGGGCCTTGAACATCTGTGCATGCTCAAGGCTGACCGGCTTCCATCCCCTCCAAAACAGGAAGTTCAGAGGGGGTGGGAGCCAGCAGGCTTTGAGCATGTGCAGATGCTCAAGGCCCCGCACTGGCTGGCTGCGCATTACAGGATGGTAGAAAATGAGTTATGCTGAAGATGGGAATGCTGGACACCATAGGCAGGAGGGGAAAGGAAGAAGGGAAAGAGATATGCTTAAAGGGAGGGGGATGCTGGGCACCATGGGCAGAGGGAAAGAAAGAAGGGAAGGAGAGAGATGCTGAAGAGGGGGAATGCTGGACACCATAAGACAGAGGGAGGGGACAGAAGAAAGGAAGGAGATGCTGAATGCTTGAATGCCATGGGGGTGGGGAGGGAAGAGAGAAATGCTGGAGATCATGTGGGGCTTGCGAGTGAGGGAAAAAAATAAATTTTGGAAACCAGGGGAAGGGAGGGAAGACAGAGATGCTGGAGAGTGTGATGGTGGTGAAGGTGGTGGGGGTTGAATGGAAAGAAGGGCAGAGTTACAAGAGATAATAGGGGAGAATTGAAAGGAGATGCTGGACACTAGGGGGAGAGGGAGGAAGAGTGGGAAAGATAGATGCTGGATGCCATGGGGGGATGACTATGGCATGGTAGAGAAGGGGTGGGGGTGGGGTTGGAGCTGGGAGTGGGGTTTGGGCACCCCCAAACAAAAAGGAGTTCCTCTGCCCCTGATTTATACTCAAAAAAATGATTAGATCTTAATCTAAATGCTGAGTGAAAAATAACCCCATAAAGAACTCAAAGAGGTATATATTCAACCCAAAACTTCAACAGTAAGTATCCTTGTATAAAAAATTATGTGAACCCTTCATTTGGAAACTGGTGGGCACCTCCATGAACAGCAATAACTTCAACTGAACATTTCCTGGAATTGTGGATCAGTCCACATCGCCCTGGAGGAATTTCGGCTGGGCTGATTCTTCCATACAGAATGGTTTCAGCTTCGTGACAATCGAGGGCTCCTTGCAAGCAGTATTTGCTTCAGGTTTTACTACGAATCCCAAAGACTACTACTACTACTTATAATTTCTATAGCGCTACTAGACGTACGCAGCGCTGTACACTTGAACATGAAGAGACAGTCCCTGCTCGACAGAGCTTACAATCTAATTAGGCCAGACAAACAGGACAAACAAGAGATAAGGAAATATTAAAGTGAGGATGATAAAATAAGGGTTCTGAACAAGTGAATAAGGGTTAGGAGTTAAAAGCAGCATCAAAAAGGTGGGCTTTTAGCTTGGATTTGAAGACGGCCAGAGATGGAGCTTGACATACTGGCTCAGGAAGTCTATTCCAGGCATATGGTGCAGCAAGATAAAAGGAATGGAGTCTGGAGTTAGCGGTGGAGGAGAAGGGTGTAGATAAGAGAGATTTACCCAGTGAGCAGAGTTCCCGGGGAGGAATGTAGGGAGAGATGAGAGTGGAGAGGTACTGAGGAGCTGCAGAGTGAATGCACTTATAGGTCAATAAGAGGAGTTTGAACTGTATACGGAAACGGATAGGAAGCCAGTGAAGTGACTTGAGGAGAGGGCTAATATGAGCATAGCGACACTGGCAGAATATAAGGTTTTGCCACAACATTCTGGTAGGGTTCAGGTTGGAACGTCTGCTCAGCTATTTCTGTAGTAGATTTACTTGATTGATTAGGGTGGTTGTCTTCAAGACTGTACCAAGCTAAAACTGTGCCCCTACAGGACTTGCCTACTGGTGCCCCTGCCCCGCCTACTTTACCACTGTGAATGAGAGAGAAGATGGTGGCCTAGGAGCAATCTTTGCATGTAATACTAAATCAAACAGCAATCAAAAGATCGGTGTTGAAACCCTGGTAAAGCCATACTAAACACAATACTAAACACCAATGGCGTAGCTACGGTTGGCCCTGGACCCCCCTCCCCCCACCGCCGTCGCTGTGAGCTACCTTTGCTGGCGGGGGACCACAACCCCCGCCAGCCGAGGTCCTCTTCTTCCGGCACAAGGCTTCGTTCTGTTTCTGTGAGTCTGACGTCCTTGCGCCGGAAGAAGAGGACCTCGGCTGGCGGGGGTTGGGGTTCCCCGCCAGCAAAGGTAGGCGGCAGCGGGGGAGGGTTGGTGGTCGAGAGGGTCACTCCGCTCCATGGATAAATCCTTCTTATCTGTTCCCTTCTCCACTACTGCCAACTCCAGACTTCGTGCCTTCTGTCTCGCTGCACCCTACGCCTGGAATAAACTTCCTGAGCCCCTACATCTTGCCCCATCCTTGGCCACCTTTAAATCTAGACTGAAAGCCCACCTCTTTAACTTTGCTTTTGACTCGTAACCACTTGTAACCACTCGCCTCCACCTGCCCTCCTCTCTTCCTTCCTGTTCACATTAATTGATTTGCTTACTTTATTTCTTGTCTATTAGATTGTAAGCTCTTTGAGCAGGGACTGTCTTTCTTCTATGTTTGTGCAGCGCTGCGTACGCCTTGTAGTGCTATAGAAATGCTAAATAGTAGTAGTAGTGTCAGGGCAGGTGCCACCACTTCGTCCTGGGGGATGTCTGTGTATCCACAGAGAAATCTTAGGATACAGCCTAAGTGACCAGTTGGCGTTAAGAGATTGGAAAATCAACAGTTCCATTTTTTTTTACAACCAAACTAGACACAGAAATAAAACTGAAAAAAAAAAACCTACGACCCCTGTTTACTAAGGCGCGCGAAACACTAGAGCCACCCATTTATTCCTATGGGTGTCTCTAGCATTTAGCACGCGCTAAAAACCTTAGCGTGCCTATAGCGCGGCTTAGTAAACAGGCTCCTAAAATTCATCTTGGCTTCAAGAGAGAAGGGAAAAAGACAAAAGAATTTAGCAGGCTGTGGAAGTTTGGAAACAACCCGTAATAAAACTATATTTCTTCCAGATGTGTACATTCCCTATCTTTTACGATCAGTTTTAGTCCTTTCCTAATGGCAAATCTAATCTGTTTCCTCTGGCAGTGCCGGCTTTATCTTGTTTAATTGCCTTTTTTTAAAGCTGGTTAATCCCCACATCACCCTCTTTCTCATTTGTCCCTGAAGGTCTCCTGAAGCAATTCCAGCCAGTTTGCTTCAGGGCTTCTAACAATGCTAAGAGGGCCTTGACCCTACTGTACTGCCAGAGGCCAGAGGTGCTGGATGTTTAAAGACTTTGATGAGGGGAACAATTTGGAAAGGATGTGGAGGGTAGAGAAATGATGAAAGGCCTCGATAATTTGACTTGTGTGGACAGAGTGAGGGAGCTGGTTTATTTAGCTTTGAACAGAGAAGAGGGAAGGGGTGACTTGGGAGCAGTCTTCAAATATACAAAGCCAGGTTATGATGAGGACTGCCTGGGGTTGATGTGCTGGGAGCAGGGCACAAGATGACCTGATTAAATTACAGCAGCTGAGGCGAGGAGGTTCAGGTTAGTGATATTAGCAAGAGCTTTCCAACAGTGAGGGTACAGCTAAGCACTGGAACAAGTGGTCCGGGAGTGGGGGGGGGCTCTCCGTTCACAGAGGGGCCATTGTATAAATCAGATTGCTATTAGAGAGTTGCATGGGGACAGAAATCTTACCCGTCCCCACCCATCCCCACTGGAATCTTGCCCCTCTCCACCCATCCCAGCAAGAATTTAACCCGTCCCCACCTGTCCCCCGCAACAATTTAATCTGTCCCCACCCGGTCCCGCAAGAATTTAATGGTACATTACAAAAAAAAATTCTGGTTGGCTCCCTCAGTCTCTCTCTGGGTTCGAGCCGCTGAGGAAGGCAAGGAAGGAACGGAAGTTGGAACTTGGAATACTGTGCTGTGCACATGTAAGACTTGTCTCTGATTCAGTGGCACTGTGTGCTAAGAGGTTGCCACATGCATATGCCAGTAGGGTCAGGTGACATCTGATGCTCGTGCCTGTGTCAGAGCTGAGGTCTGCGCATCAGCCCAGGAGCACAGAGGATTAATTGTAAGTGACAGCAGATAAAAACCTGAACTGTCCACCCAGTCTGCCCAACAGTCACACTCACACACTGAACGTGATATTATAGACTTGATTGTGGTCTTTCTTTGGCATTCCTGGGACATAGATCATAGAAGTCTATCTGGCCCTATCCTTATGTTCAGGGCCGCCGAGAGGGGGGGACAAAAGTCCCGGGGCCCGGGCCTCCACGGGGGCCCGGCGCCGCCGCCGCCTGGCCCGCCCTCTGTCGCCGCCTGGCCCACCCTCCATCACTCCCAGAACTAACCTTAAGCCTCCTTTCACTTCGCAGCAAGCAGCAGCAGGTCAGGCCACTCCTTCCTTCCATGTCCCGCCCTCGCCAGACGTAACGCCTGCGAGGGCGGGGCACGGAAGGAAGGAGGAGAGGTCTGCCCTGCCGCTGCTTGCTGCGAAGTGAAAGGAGGCTTAAGGTTAGTTCCGAGGGCCCTGCCCAATAGCGGGTGAAGGGGGGCCCGGCGATCTCATGTGGGCGGCGACCTCGGGTGGGGGGGGGGCCCGGGGGGCGGCCTTGTCCCGGGCCCGGCTCCGGCTCTCGGCGGCCCTGCTTATGTTCCAACTGCTGGAGTTGCCCTCGAAGCCCACGCCAGCTTATTCATCTTCTCATTTGTGGGACACAGACCGTAAAAGTCTGTCCAGCACTGTCCTCATGTTTCAGCCACTGAAGTGGCTGTCTAAACCCTTTCCAGCCCATCCTAAACCAGATTGCCGTATATTTATTTATATGAGACACAGACCATACAAGTCTGTCTGGTATCGGCCCTAGTTCATCACATCCGGAGTCACCATCTAAACGTCACTCGACACATCCATACACATGCAGGTTTTTCATAACTTCCATTTTCTAATTAGAGATCCTCTGTGTTCATCCCACGCCTTTTTGAATTCCGCCACCATTTGTGTTTCTACCACCTCCTTAATGGAGACGTTCCGCATCTGTGCTGTTAAAGCACGGAGGAGGAGACAGCGCTGAAAGAACTTGGTACTCGGTAGGTGAGAGGCTAACGCAAGTGCAGCATACACTTCCACAGGAACCCCGCAGGTACTGTTTCCGTCCCCACGGGATCCCCGCAAAACTGCTTCTGTCCCTGTGGGAATCCTTCGAACCTCGTTGCCATGCAGGACAATAGTTGCTATTTCTCCTGGACAACCTGAACAAAAAAAAAAAACATAACATAGTAGATGACGGCAGAAAAAGACCTGCATGGTCCATCCAGTCTGCCCAACAAGATGAATTCATATGTGCTACTTTTTGTGTATACCTGACCTTGATTTGCATCTGTCATTTTCAGGGCACAGACTGTATAAGTCTGCCCAGCCATATCCTCGCCTCCCAACCACCAGCCCCGCCTCCCACCACCCGCTCTGCCACCTAATGAATCGGATGCTAGTGTTCCCTCACTGCATGCAGGGGCTTTAATCTTGCTGTCTCTAAGAAATGTGGGAACCACATTTCCCAGTATACACCATGGCAAAGCCAGGACTGGATTAGCCTTTTTGGATTGACCTGGCAACCCTAACTGCAGTTTATAAGAGAGACAGAGATCTGCGTTTAGTCATAACTAAAGCACTTTAGGGATCGTTGCACAAACAACATTATTTGTCTCTTGGCATTGTTTAGTAAGGAGGGGTAAAAGCGGACTGGTCGATTATTTATTCATTGTATTTGTTACATTTGTATCCCACATTTTCCCACCTATTTGTAGGCTCAATGTGGCTTACGTAGTACCGGAGAGGCCTTTGCAGGCTCCGGTGTGAACAAATACAGGGTGATGTTGTGGTAAGATCAAGTTCATGTGGCACAGCCGCATTAGGGAATCGGAGAACGGAAGAGTTGTGTTATGTCCATTACGTGCTTTAGTTTTGGTTGTGTTGCCGAGATCAGGCATTTAAGTTGGATCGGTAGGGTATGCCTTTTTAAACAGGTTGGTTTTTAGTGATTTCCGGACGTTTAGGTGGTCGAACGTCGTTTTCAAGGCTTTTGGTAATGCATTCCACAGTTGTGTGCTTATGTAGGAAAAACTAGATGCCTAAGTTGTTTTGTATTTAAGTCCTTTGCAGCTTGGGTAGTGCAGATTTAGATAAGATCGTGTCGATTCGGATGTATTTCTAATTGGTAAGTCGATCAAGTCTGTTAAGTAACTCGGGGCTTCTCCGTAGATGATTTTGTGAACCAGGGTGCAGATTTTGAAGGCGATGCGTTCTTTGATTGGGAGCCAGTGTAGTTTTTCGCGGAGGGGTTTTGCGCTTTCAAATCGCGTTTTACCAAATATAAGCCTAGCTGTCGTGTTTTGAGCGGTCTGAAGTTTCTTTAAGGTTTTTTCTTTACATCCCACATAAATTCCATTGCAGTAATCTAAGTGGCTTAGTACCACTGATTGTATCAGTTTGTGAAATGTTTCCCTCGGGAAGAATTGCTTCACGCATCTGAGTTTCCGCATTGAGTGGAACATTTTCTTTGTTGTGGATGCCACTTGGCTGACTAAGCATCCTAAGGTAATTGAGAGGCCATGGTGGCCACTATTACTAGGGGCAGCGATCATGTAGGGCTGACCCCTGAGCCCGAGTGACTGACATAACTGCTTTCACTCAGTGGCTTCTGTGGATTTAGAGTTCAAAATTCCCTCCAGAAAAATGGGATTACAAGTTTGTAGGTGTCTTGGGGCAATACCAAGACAAGGTCGGGAACGTGGGACTGTTTGCCAAAGCAAGTAAGACTCCTGAGGCTGTGGCTAATAGGGAGTGACCAGTGCTCACGGCTAAAAGCAGACTCAGCACCATTACAAAGGGTGTATCCAGGTGATACATGTCTTGGTAGAGCACCTTTGGGCGTTCAGGTAATCGCTGAGGGCCTTGGGTGTGTGTCCAGGTAAGACGTGCCAGGTAATAGAGCATCCAGGTGACAGCTGAATGGTTGGGTGCCTGCCAAAAGAACAATTTTCCATCTCCCAATTAGTGACATGGGGTTATGAAAATGTCAGAAGCATCTTTGATTTCTGCCAAAACATGGTACCTGGTCTTTTCCATTGGATAACTCAAGCTGGGGAACCACAGTAATTCTAGCACGGGCAAAGGGGCTGAAAGGTCTCCATGGAGTCGACTTCCTGCCTACTGAAAGGTCATCCCGAGTGCATGCTGGGATCTGTAGTCCATGCTGTGCAGTTGCTGAAAATCAGTCCCTGGACAAGGGGACCCCAAACTCATTTCTCCAGGTCTACACCCCAGTCATAGTTTCAGCAGTTCTGCATGAATATATATGAGATCTGTTTGCAAGAGCTGTTTTCAGCGTGCAGAAATAGATTTCATGCATATTCATTGTGGAAATCCTGAATACCTGACAGAATTTGAGAACCCTTGAGTCAGGGAAAGCAGCTTTGACCTCTCCCTCTGCTGTTTGACAGCTGTTTCTTAACAGGGACAGATCTTCTGTGGATCAAAGGCTGTGGAACTGTGCAGAGCTTACCTGAAACGCTACATGGGTGAGTCAGCCTATAATTAATAGACTGATCTGCAAGTGATGAAGTTTGTGGGATCCTTAACAATCAAGGCTTGACACCTGTTTTAGTTTTGGAACCTGGCTGATGTATTTGCTCCTCGGAGCAGCGCCCAATGAAGGCAGGTGGCTCAGGTCAGGCTCAAACCTGCAGCTTCCTGAGACTTTCCTTGTTTTGGGGGCTCCATCTCCCCTAATCTTTCACTCAGCTGTTTCCAAACAGCTCCTGTGTGTTCTTCAGCTGAGAAAAACTCAAAACCTGCTTGTGGGGGCTCTTCCGCTCACAGAGAACAAGATGAATTGGGTGTAGTGTTTCCTCACTGCATGCAGGGGCTTTAATCCTGCAGTCCCTAAGAAATGTGGGAATCACAAAAACAGGACTGGATCAGCCTTTTGGGATTGACCTGGCAAGTGTTCGGGAGTTGCTCATTGCAGGTCACTGTCTTGTACTGCTTCGGTCATGTTTCTATGAAATCTATCTCGAGGCAAAGGGGACGGATATGATATACTGCCTTTCTGTGGTTACAGCCAAAACGGTTTACATATATTCAGGTACTTATTTTGTACCAGGGGCAATGGAGGGTTAAGTGAGTTGCCCAGAATCACAAGGAGCTGCAGTGGGAATTGAACCCAGTTCCCCAGGTTCTCAGTCTGCTGCACTATTAGGCTACTTCTCCACTTACTTAGGTAAATCAGCCCCTATGCAGTGTTATCAGTGCAGTGTGCACTCTGTTGGTAAATCAGTTCCTTTTCAGGGTTATCAGTGCAGTGTTCATTCCTTTGGTAAACTGGCATGAGCTAAATCCCAAATCCCTTCCCTTCAGTGTTATCAGTGCAGTGTGCACTCTGTTGGTAAATCAGTTCCTTTTCAGGGTTATCAGTGCAGTGTTCATTCCTTTGGTAAACTGGCATGAGCTAAATCCCAAATCCCTTCCCTTCAGTGTTATCAGTGCAGTGTAGGCTTCTTTCAAGATTCAGATTTCAGTTTTATTTGATATCCACCTCTAAGAAGACTATCTAGGCAGTTTACAATGAAAACATTACTTTAAAAAGAAAGGAAAATAAACATTGATAAGACAGAGCAAAATAAGAAACTAACAGAAACTCTGTTTCTTTGATCAATGGCTGCCGTTCCAGCGTTCTCAAAGCACTGTGCATATGTCTTTGCTAAATCAATTTCCTGTTCCACATTTCCAGTTGCAGGTTTTCTGCAGGCTTTATTCCAATAGTAGGGTTGTGGTGGCAGATGAATGGATGCTGGTGGCCCCTTGGGTTTGAGTGTGAGGCTACCTGTTGACTGACGGGTCTCGCCTTTTGGGGGGCATGCTGGTCTTCAACTCCGCCTTTCTGCCTCCCTGACTCAATCTGACATCATGATAGCCTTGTCTGTGCCAGACAGCCTGGGATTTTTTACTGGGTCTGGCAGGCCAGGACAAGTTCCAGGACTGTGGACAAAAGGGAGAACCTTCTGAAGTAACGCAGGAAAAATGTCTGACATGATACCAAAAAAAGAAAGGGGAAAACAAAACTGACTTATTAATTCCAGACCAAAGTAATGAGATTCCTGGTTGAATAAGTGTCCTGAAGTGTCCAGCTGAAAGGATTTAAGTGCTGATTTTAAAACGTTTTTACCACATAGACGGAGAGACACATGGCCTCTTCCCATTCTTTCAAATATATTTAGCCTGACAGGGGAGATGTATTTGTCCTGAAAGAGCTTGTCCTGTGTTTAATGCCTGCAGCAAGATGGAAAGCTCAGGGACCCTTCTGGATCTAAGTTAAGATCCCCTGCTCTCTGCTCCTGTCTGTGACTGGCCTCTTGAGGTGGCAGGTTGGACTGGGAGAAGCTGTAGGTGATTTGGGGAAAGCGTGGGGGGGGGGTTCTGCAATATCTCCAGAACTGCTAGTTTGGAAAGGGGATGGATGCTTCACCAAAAAACCTGCTTCATGAATGAAAGAGCTCTGATCAACCTACCCCAAGGATCACCCCTCTCTTAGATTCTTTATATCTTGGTAAAGCGCTCTGCTTTCCCCTTGCTAGGCGGTAGAAGCTGTGGATTAGGCTAGAACCTACCAGAGGTGTACTGATTCTGCCTCCTCCATGCAGGTGGCAAATGTCTGATCCCGGTATGTTTCCCACATCTGTGATTGTTAAGGAAAAGGTTCAGCTCTGTAAGTTCTCAAGAATTAACTGGCAGCTTCAAACCCTGGCCTGGTTTCCCTCATCTGGAATCCTCCGCTGCCCTCCACCCTCCCTTTCTCTTCCTGTACTCAGAAATGTTGTCCAGTTGGTTTGGCAGAAGCTTCACAGATGATCAAACACATTTAACAGCCGGGGGGAAAACTGCGTATAAACTCTCTTCCTACAGCCTTTTATCATTCTTCTATTTTCTCTAAACTGAGACCATCTTCAATGGAGGAGCGGGTCTGGCCCTTCATTAGGCAAGGCTGGGCAGTTGCCTAGGACAGAAGCTCTTAGGGGCTTCAAAAGTGAAGCTGCAGTCAAAGCAAAAATAGCTCCAGACCACCACACAACCTCAGAGAAACTTGAGGCACTTTTACGAGCAAGGAGGGTGGGTAGTTTTCAAATAGCCCATTTACCCAGGTTATTACGGAAGTGCTAGAGTTAGGGATATCCTGATTGTTGGGAGGGGGAGACTGAAGATTTCCCTTGGATGCTTAATGTCCTTGCACTGGTCCTGTGAAGGAGATGAGGGTGAAGGAAATCAGAAGCAATGCCTTTTACTTTCTCTCTATGGCATACCAACACTTTATAAGTTACATAAGTAATGCCATACTGGGAAAAGACCAAGGGTCCATCGAGCCCAGCATCCTGTCCACGACAGCGGCCAATCCAGGCCAAGGGCACCTGGCAAGCTTCCCAAACGTACAAACATTCTATACATGTTATTCCTGGAATTTTGGATTTTTCCAAGTCTGTTTAGTAGCGGTTTATGGACTTGTCCTTTAGGAAACCGTCCAACCCCTTTTTAAACTCTGCTAAGCTAACCGCCTTCACCACTTTCTCCGGCAACGAATTCCAGAGTTTAATTACACGTTGGGTGAAGAAAAATTTTCTCCGATTTGTTTTAAATTTACTACACTGTAGTTTCATCGCATGCCCCCTAGTCCTAGTATTTTTGGAAAGCGTGAACAGACGCTTCACATCCACCTGTTCCACTCCACTCTCTATTTTATATACCTCTATCATGTCTCCCCTCAGCCGTCTCTTCTCCAAGCTGAAAAGCCCCAGCCTCCTTAGTCTTTCTTCATAGGGAAGTCGTCCCATCCCCGCTATCATTTTAGTCGCCCTTCGCTGCACCTTTTCCAAGTTGGTTGAGAGAAATCAAGCAATGTGATTCATCAGCCGACAAAGCAATGACATCCTCATAAAACATTGTCTCATAAAGTCTTACAGAAATAGGGAGGGGTATTTCTGTGCATGTTTTACACCCATCTTGAGCTCTCTGTTCCCTTCAGGAACATCACCTTGTAATTCCTTCAGCCTACGAGTCTCAACTTGAATCAGGGCTTGTTATTTCCCATCTTGACTATTGTAATTCTCGGTACACTGGCCTTCACCTTTTTTCCCTGAAACCTCTTCAGTTAGTCCAATCCACAGCTGTCAAATTGCTCGATCAGGCCACTCCCCTTCTCTGGTCTGAACACTGACTGCTTATCTGCTCCTATCATGTTTAAGGTTCTTCTCATGGTTTACAAATGATGCCTTCACTCCACTAACAATAATCTCCTGGTTCTACCCTCCCCTAATCAGCTTCCCCTCTCTACCTCCCGCCACACAGCCTTCCGCTATGTTGGACCTAAACTCTGGAATGACCTACCTTTGCACATCGGGAATCAACCCTCTCTCCCTGCCTTCAAACAAGCCCTCAAGACCTGTCTTTTTTTTTTTCCACTCTTCATTTTCTGATTGTAGATTGTCTCCCTCCGCCTTTTCTTTTCCTTCCTTTCTGTATATTTTATGGTTATGTAAACCACTTAGTTGCCTATGTGTAGGCCTTTTGGCAGTATATCAAGTGTTCATAACGAAATAAATAAGGTATAGTGTTTTTTACTGATTGCATCAACACTATGGAATAATTTGATCTCCCTTTGTCTGTCTGGGCAGAATCCTCAAATCTTCATTTCAGAAGTGCATTAAAGACCCATTTTTTCTCCCAAGCCTTCTCAGGGATGTCCCGATGATTGTGGCTTCAGTGTACCTTCAGTGTATACTCTAGTGGATCCTTCTCTACTTCTATCCCACTGTCAGTTGGTGTACCTCAGGGACCTGTCCTGGGACCTCTTCTTTCTCCATCTGTACTTCTTCCCTTGGTACTCTGATCTCATCCCATGGTTTTCAGTATCATCTTTACGCTGATGACTCCCAGATCTACCTCTCCACACCAGAAATCTCAGCCGAAATCTAGGCCAAAGTATCAGCCTGCCTGTCTGACATTGCTGCCTGGATGTCTCACCACCATCTGAAACTAAACATGACCAAGACTGAGCTTCTCATCTTTCCCCCTACACCAACCTCTCCTCCTCCCCCATTCTCTATTTCTGTGGATAACACTCTCATCCTTCCTGTCTCATCTGCTCCTAACCTTGGGGTCATCTTCGACTCCTCCCTCTCCTCCTCTGCACATATTCAGCAGACTGCTAAAACCTGTCGTTTCTTTCTCTATAATATCACCAAAATTCGCCCTTACCTTTCTGAGCACAGTACCAGAACCCTCATCCACACTCTTATCACCTCATGCTTAGACTATTGGGAGCTACTCCTGAGAAGGCTTGTTGGCGGGTGTCACATTGTACAATTTCTTTTGAAGAAGGTACAGATAGTGATGATCCTTGAGAGGACTCTAGATGTCTCAAAAGCACGTAAAGGGCTGACTTATTCTTTAAGTACTCTGGCCCATTTTATCTGAGGGCCTTGAAAATCAAACATAGAGTTTTAAATTTAGCCCTGTAAGGTACTGGTAGTATAATTTGTGCAGGATGGGTGTGATGTGGTTACAGTCGTACTGCAGCATTCTGAATTAGTTGGAGCTGATACAAACTCTTTTTGGTTTGGCCAGTATACAGGGCATTGCAGTAGTCTAGTTGTGATGTTATCGTGGCATGGACCACTGTGGTCCGACTCTTCAATATATGGAGAGGGATTTTGTAGCTGCTGAAGGTGATAGAGACAATTTTTGAAGATTGTTAGAATTTGTGGGATCAGAGTAAGTGATTTCAGCAGTATCCCAAGGAGGAGCTCATAATTCCCACAAGGTATTTTGAAGTCAGGTATTCGATGCATTCTTAAATCCCAGTGCATGCAGAGTCATGCGGAACAGCCTGAGAACCAGCCTGGCTAGGTTGCTGTTCTCTAGGGCTGAGTTGTCAATTAGTGTTTTAAAGATTATTTATTTGTTACATTTGTATCCCACATTTTCCCGCTTTTGTAGGCTCAATGTGGCTTACATGGGACCAGAGAGGCATTTGCAGACTCCGGTGAGAACAATTACAAAGTGGTGCTATGGTAAGATAAAGTTCGTGTGGCACAGCCACAAATGGGAGTCGGACTGCGGAAGGGTTGAGTTATGTCCATTACGTGCTTTAGTTTTGTTGTGTCGCAGGGATCAGACATTTAGGTTGGGTCAGTAGGGTAGGGTATGCCTTTTTAAACAGGATAGTTTTTAGTGATTTCCGGAAGTTTAGATGGTCGTGTAGTGTTTTTGAGGCTTTTGGTAATGCGTTCAGGGGCGTAGCCAGACAGCAGATTTTGGGTGGGCCTAGGCAAGAAGTGGGTGGGCACCAAGTGTTCTTCCCCCCCCCCCCCCCCCCCCCCCCCACACACACACCACCACAAAAAAAAAAAACTCAGCTGGCGAGAAAACGCTTCTTTCCACTTTGACAGTCTGCAGCAGGCATGCGCTGAAGACTGAGCATGCGCAGGTGACAGTATCAAAGAGAGTAGCGTTTTCATTACCATCAGGGGGAGGTCTTCAGCTGGTGGAGCTGGGGATCCCCACCAGCTACCACTAAACGTGTGCTACTGTTGGGTGGGCCTGAACCCTAAAATAGGTGGGCCCTGGCTCACCTGTGGCTATGCCACTGTGTTCCACAATTGTGTGCTTATGTAGGAAAAGCTGGATGCGTAAGTTACATAGTAACATAGTAGATGACGGCAGAAAAAGACCTGCACGGTCCACCCAGTCTGCCCAATAAGATAAACTCACGTGCCATTTTTTGTGTATACCTTACCTTGATTTGTACCTGTCTTTTTCAGGGCACAGACCGTATAAGTCTGCCCAGCACTATCCCCGCTCCCCAACCACCAGCCCCGCCTCCCACCACCGGCTCTGGCACAGACCGTATAAGTCTGCCCAGAACTATCCCCACCTCCCAACCACCAGCCCCGCCTCCCAACCACCGGCTCTGGCACAGACCGTATAAGTCTGCCCAGCACTATCCCCGCCCCCCAACCACCAGCCCCGCCTCCCACCACCGGCTCTGGCACAGACCGTATAAGTCTGCCCAGCACTATCCCCGCCTCCCAACCACCAGCCCCGCCTCCCACCACCGGCTCTGGCACAGACCGTATAAGTCTGCCCAGCACTTTCCCCACCTCCCAACCACCAGCCCTGCCTCCCACCGCTGGCTAAGTTGATTTATATTTGAGGCCTTTGCAGCTGGGATAATGCAGATAACCCCTTGTACTTTACTGTGTATCTTAGGGTTGCATGCATTCTGTTATCATTATGCAAACACTTTCCAGCTCAGCTCGGCTACAATCTGGTACAAGAACACACTGTATATATACAATGACAGTAGTGGGACAGGCTCGCAATCCCGCTGCCCATTAAACTAAGTGCAAAGAATGAGACTTTTAAACAGGAGGCTTCTGGAATAGAATGGAGGGGGGGGGGATAAGGTAATTAGTCTGGTCGCTGCCTCCTTCAGCAGATGGCGCTATTGTGACATGAAGGTCTTGGTCAGGCAGGTGCTTAGAGTGTAATGGACAAAATATTAAATAGAAAAGGTCCTACTGAGGTTTTTGTTGTATTTTGGGTATTTTGAAACCCAGACACGAAACTCCCCGTTCCCCTCAAGAGGTCCAGCTCATATATAAAAGCCTACCACAAAGATCAACCAATGTGAATATGCACAACTCGCCCACCTTTATTCAGAACTGTCTCTTAATATCTGCCTGTATACTATAACTTTGTTTTGTTATCATCATGTCGACCAAAACCCTGCAATACTAAATGTTCATTTACTAACATTCTTCCACTACTCATGATGTATTGTAAGCCACTTTGTCTGCAAAGAGGTGGGATACAAATGCAACAAATAAATAAATAAATAAATAAAATACAGGGCAGAATAATGATCCAAGCAGTGAATCGGCACCTAATCACTTCATCTCTTCTCAGGAAATCTCATCTACCCCAACTTGACATTTCATCTTTTAGATTGTAAGCTCTTCTGAGCAGGGACCGTCCTTATTCATTAATTTGTACAGCGCTGCGTAACCCTTGTAGCGCTCTAGAAATGTTAAGTAGTAGTAGTAGTAGAATCCGTTCAGAGGTGGGTGGTGGGAGGAAATCTTTTGAAATGCTGTTATAGTGCTTTTTTAAGAATACAAAAATCAAATTAAAAACACACACAACTTAAAATAGAAACAGAATGAACTTGGATTTGGAAGGTTTTGCTAGGTGGCATCTGTTTTCCCAACAATCCAGGGGTAGGGGGGTTGGTCTCGCTGGCTGGGAAAATAAATTCCAACTCTTCGTCAAGGAATAATCAAAACAAGCACCTTTAGAAAACAACAACACGGAGGAGACAGGCAGAAAATAAAGAGGGGAAGGGAATGAAAGGACACAGGAGAGAAATGGAGTGAAGAGTCTGAGAAAGATGGGAACAAAGAAGCCAGGGGGAAGGAGATGCAGCAGCTAGAAGAAGCAGGTGGGGGTGGGGGGAGAGGGAGATCTCTCTAGGAGGAATGAGAGGATGGGGGGTGGGGGGGGGGGAGAGAGAATTTGCATAACATAAAGCCCTGGCTGCTTCCCAATGACACCTCGGGCCAAATTGGATCGCTTTATGAGGTGGGAGGGGAGAGAAAGGGTGTCTGAACTGAAGTGGACTCCACAGGTGGGGTTTTGTTACTGGGTGCATCCCAGATGCAGGAGGGAAAGGGGAGTGACTTTGTGTGAAGGCTGAGCGGAGAGGGAAGGGGGTGGGAATGCTTCCCTATAAGTGCCAGTGCTGAGTGTGGACAAGCCATTCATTCTCCAACCTGGTAAGGAAGCTGAAACGGAGGGAGAGAAAGGAAAAAAAAAAAGGATTCTACAACCATTTAACCAAGGCTGAAAGCAGGGCTTAGGTTGCATGAAGGGACTGTATTTGTAAGCCTGGAAGGACTTTGCCTTTTGGAGGAAATCTATTTTTGCCACCTGCCTGCCTTCCCTCCCTCCCTCCCGGGCCCAAAGATCTGGAGGAAAATGCCCAACTTCTCTGGCACCTGGAAGATGAAACACTCGGAGAATTTCGAGGAGCTGTTGAAAGTTTTAGGTGAGTGGATTCACTGCTTTTATTCCCCTTATATAGCTAAAGCCAATTACATCTAAAAGCAGCCAGCCGTATAATGCAATGCAATACAAATGCAATAACAAAATATAATCGTAATGGGTAAATGTGAAGCGTCTGTTTACGCTTTCCAAAAATACTAGGACTAAGGGGCATGCGATGAAGCTACAATATAGTAAATCTAAAACTAATCGGAGAAAGATTTCTTCACTCAACGTGTAATTAAACTCTGGAATTCGTTGCCAGAGAATATGGTAAAGGCGGTTAGCTTAGCGGAGTTTAAAAAAGGTTTGGCCGGCTTTCTAAAGGAAAAGTCCATAGTCCGTTATTAAATGGACTGGGGGAAAATCCACTATTTCTGGGATAAGCAGTATAAAATGTTTTGTACTTTTTTGGGATCTTGCCGGGTATTTGTGATCTGGATTGGCCACTGTTGGAAACAGGATGCTGGGCTTGATGGACCTTTGGTCTTTCCCAGTATGGCAATACTTATGTACTTATGTATAATAACACACCATAACTCACAATGGGAACAGGAAGGATCTACCTGAGCTCTCCAGAACACAGAGGGTCCCAGCTGCTGCCTGGTCTTCAGTAAAGGAGATTGAAAGGAGGGAGTCAGTGAAGTAAAAGCTGCTTCATTAACAACCCCCCCCCCCCCCAAACAAACAAAGGACGATCTTAGTAAAAGCAACCTGGATCGTTGTGCCATGGAAGGAATCAGTCCCCAGGATAAGGACTTGACTTTCCTTGTCGACTCTTTGTGGACCCTGATTTCCTAAGGTTTTTCTTTTATTCTGTATCTAAGAGATGGAAAAAACATTTTTTTAATTTAAATTTTCTAAATTGAATCAGGTCATTTGTTTCCATTTCTGCTCTAATGTATTGTCTTCAAATATCAGGGGGTTTTTCCATGTCCTTTTTATAGATTATGTTCTTGTGCCAAGCGTTTATTTTTATCTGAAAGGTATTGGCAAGGCAGGGACACCCCGGTTTAACCTTTATTCTTGTAACGACAATCTCCCAAAGCTCCTTTCCGATGTTCCTATACAGCCCCATCACAATATCTAATTAGTAATAAAAACGTAATCAGTGTTTTGGAAAATGATCAGAATGTGGGTTCTAAGGTCATCCTTGCTGCTGGGTATTTATGATGGGCTGGATTAGGTGGGGAAAGGGGGTACATTGCAGAGAATTGTATAACCCCCACACACACCACACCACACACACCACACCACACACACTTACATCCACATCCACCATCTTCCTGCATTGCTTTGTAAAAATCTAGAGTTGGCACAATAAAAATGGACTTCAAAACCTATGCTGGGTTCTTTGTAGCCGGTGGCCAAGGGGTAAGGACCTGAGACCGCCAAGATGATGGTCACTCTATTGTCTGACCCTGTTCCCCTCAGTATTTTCAGTACCTTTGGTGGGTTCCTGCTCAGACTGTTTTCCAATGACTGAGAAAACTGTTATTTCAGACTTCTGTGGCTAAACTGGTGAGTCTCCATCAAAAAGTGTCTGAAAAGTCCGAGGGGGTTTGGAAGAAGCATAGTATGGTAGGAGAAGATCCTTATGGAGGAGTGGCCTAGTGGTTATAGCACGGGTCTTGCAATCCAGAGGTGGTCAGTTCAAATCCCACTGCTGCTCCTTGTGATCTTGGGCAAGTCACTTAACCCTCCATTGCCTCAGGTACAGACTTAGATTCTGAGCCCCCCTGGAACAGAGAAATATCCAGAGTATCTGAAAGTAACTCACCTTGAGCTACTACTGAAAAAGGTGTGAGCAAAATCTAAATAAATAAATATTTGAAAGCTTGTCTTTTGCTGCTTTCACATGGTTAAGATGCTGCTGGGCTGTTCATCAATGAGAACCAACAGGAGATGGAATCAAGCCAGTAAAGCTATATCTTGCTCTTTTTCAGGGAGGAACCAATATGCAATTTTCTTGGAGGTTTGGGAGCCTCCCTCCTTCCAACTGAAACATTTCAGTTTGCTGTTTGCACAGGGGAGGAACTGAACTCCACAGGAAAGACAGAAGTACACACACATATGGAACCTACAGCACACATACAGATATGGGACACAATACACGCGCGTGTGTTTGTGGGGGGGGGGGGGGGGGGAGGGGGGAAGGGGTGCCTGTGATGGTATATATATAGTACTTGTAACTAACTATCTAACCATAGGGATTACACTCAAAAACCAGAGTCTATTTAAACATCTAGATACTAAAGACTCCAGAGCTATGAAAAAAGCTTATTTTATTAACAAAAATATCAATCATTCACACACCACAATATTTCACAATACAATGTTACCACTCATTCACTTTAACATGTATCAACCAATTATCAAAATTCGGAAAAAACATATATAGCTGTGCCAATTGGTCTTTACATATTACTGTTCTTCTTCGATGCTTATATATAGTACTTTGGAACAATGTACAACTTATGCATTTGATATTATAAATTCATCTTCAACTCTGGTTCTAAAAATAGAACCAGCGCGTAATTAGTGCTGAATGTCCTGCACTAAAACAGTTTTAGAACCATATTGCACCGTAATAGTAATAGTATGCTCAGTCCATAAAAGTTCATAATTGTTTTCTTGCTTACTAGCAACAATTATTAAGAATGTTAAAACACTCCAAAGTTGAAATGGCTGAAAACATGTAAGCGTGCTTGAAATTTTCACATCGCCGGTTCCCCGATGCTGATCGGCATTTCGTCTCCTTCTTCAGGAGGAACCAAAACTGTAACAATATTACAGCACATGATCCATTGTTCACTTCATGCAAAATGTATGAATTTTTACATGCATTAACATATTGAAATATACTTACTAATAATCTAACACTTGGCTGCTCGCCAGCGTGGCGGTCGGCAGTGCTTCCGTACCGGAATCACATCTCCGGAAGTTGCTATACGCATGGCAAAAAAGGCGCATGAATTAAATACCCAGCACTTCGGAACGTAACTGGCGCCCTGACAAACGTCACACCCATTCGACCTCCAAATTAAGGCCACGTGGTGTTACTGTGTCCCATGTATAAATATAGCGCTGCTCCAGTGCAAGTAAGCGAGCGCTTATATCCCCACTTCTATTACCAGGTAAAATCTGAGTTAATACGGCACATTGAAGTTGATCAATAGTGTGTTTATATTGCTGCCAATGAGACACCAGAGGGTTCTCCCTTTTACCCAAACGTAGATTACTAATATGTTCTGCTAAACGTTTTTTTAGTTGTCTCTTCGTATGACCTATGTAATATAGTGCACAAGGGCACCAAATACAGTACACTACCCCTTCACTAGTGCATGTTGTGTGCTGTTTTAAATAAAATTGTCTTGCACTGTGAGGGATATCGATAACATTGGTGTCTACAGAGTAGCAGCAATATACACACTTACCACAAGGGGAATGTCTACCCGTGGTATTATAATGTTTAGGGCGTTTAAGCAGCTCACCTACATTTGCCTGCCTTGTGTACGCTACCTTCGGGTGTTCCGTGAACTCAGGATGCACAGACAGAACATGCCAAAATTTATGAATAATAGAGGAAATACCTCCTGCTCTATTTGAAAAAGATATAACGCATGCCACAGTATTGCTGGAGGAGACCTGACCCGACTGAAATAGCCAAGGGCGATATGCATACAATGCTCTCTTGTATGCATTCCGTATGACCTGTCTAGGATAACCCCGCTCTATGAATCTGTTGCTCATGTCTCGAGCTTGTACTTTAAATTCACCGACTGAGGAACACAGACGACGCAACCTCAAAAATTGGCTTACAGGAACACCTCTCTTCAGAGCCTTATGGTGAAAACTCTGATAGTGGAGAAGAGTATTCCTGTCTGTCGGCTTACGATAGATGGTGGTATTAAATCCACCATCTTGTGACCTAATGATCTTAATGTCCAAGAATTCTAACTCATGTATAGCTATTCTAGAAGTAAACTTAATGTTAACATCAGCTTGATTAAGAAATGCTATAAAAGCATTAAGAGTTCTAAGTGGACCACGCCAAAACAAGATGACGTCGTCTATGTATCTCTTCCACATGACCACGTGATCGACCCAACTGGAAGTGTAGACATAAGTTTTCTCATATTGAGTCATGTATAGACATGCCAGGGAAGGAGCAACAGTGGCTCCCATCGCTACTCCCCGGGTCTGAACATAAAATTGGTTGTTAAATTGAAAATAATTATGTCCAATCACCAACTTTAATAGTGATGTTAAAACCTCTACTTTAGATAAAGGTATCTGAGATGCTATCAACTGATCCCTAGCCAATTTTATCGCCTGCTCCTGCGGAATGTTAGTGTATAAAGCAACGACATCCAACCCCACCATATAGAAGTCCTCACCCCCACACGATTCCAACTGATCTAGTATTTGAATAAAATGAATGGAGTCTCGAACATAAGATTCAGCTTTTTTAACCAGGGGATTAAGGATCTTGTCTATATATTTGGATATAGGTTCCAATATTGAATCACGTGTAGACACTATTGGGCGACCAGGAGGGTCCAACAGTGACTTGTGGATTTTAGGGACAAAATATATGTATGGGACCTTTGGACTTGGATGGCACAGATATTTTTGATCCATCCTAGATAGAATTCCATCTACTACTGCTTTATCAACACATTGTGTAATTTGTTCCTGCAACCACTTGGTAGGATCATGATCGATAGGAATATAATATTGTGTCTGATTTAATTGGTTCATACCCTCATACATATATTTGTCTCTATCCATAATCACCGTGGATCCTCCTTTGTCCGCCCTCTGAATAATAATACTCTCATTATTAGCTAAATCTACAATGCTTTGACGCTGTACTCGAGACAAGTTACTACCTTGGTTATACGTTTTAGATTCCAGGTTGTCAACCGCCATTAGTACTAACCTCTGATAAGCAGCGATGGAAGAATCTATCGCTCCAGGAGGCATCCATCTAGACCTAGCCCCAGGTTTAACAAGGGGTTTGTTATCATCGTGTGGATGGGTGGGATTACCAAAATGGAGCCTTAGCCTTAAATCACGGAAAAATCTATATAAACCTCGTCTAGTTTCAAAAGAGTCATACCTATTAGATGGCACAAATGATAGCCCTTTGGTCAAAATCTCCTCCTGCTTCTCGGTTAACTTAATACTTGATATATTAATAACCGTATTTATTTCCTGGGATTTCGTTTGGGTTTGGCAGATTTGTTGTTTTCTTTGGGATCCTTCACATTGACTAGAGGCTGCTGCGGAATGCGTAAAAAAGAATCAGATAATGTTGCCATAGAGTGTTGTAACACCCCTTTCGTATTGGCTGATGCAATCGCTTTTTTATTTGACTGTAATTCATCGCCTGATGATTCACTAGATGATAATTTAAACATCACCTTTCTACCTCCGCCCTTACCTCTACGACCCCTTCTCTTCTTGTCCATCCAACTATAGATGTAACCTTTGGTATAATCATATTCATCCCGACGAAACTTAGCTACTTTTATAGTACGTTGTTCTTTAGTATAATTATCAATCTTTAAATTGTGCTCTTCCAGATTTTTTTCGAAGATACTTTGTTCCTGTGCTATACACATAGCATTCTGTTTAGACTCTAAATCTTCTTTAATGTCATGAATCTCTTCTTGAAGCGCGTCTATAGTGAGTAGCATCAGGTCCAATGAGCACTGTGTAATTACCGAATTCCACCTTGCCACGTATTGATCGTTACCCAAAAATCTGGGTTCCTTCGGGATTCGTAAGCCCCTAGGGACCCGTTGTACATGGCAATACTCTATAAGTGCTGCTGAGTGGAGTTCGGCACGAACCAGTGCCTTATGGACCCTCAACACCTCATCCCAAGAGCTATCAGGTTCTGTCCGTGCACCTGAGAACAATCGGACACCACCCAGTAATTCCGTGATACGTTCCTCCGAAAGCCCTGCCTTTGACTGTTTTAGTGCAGGACATTCAGCACTAATTACGCGCTGGTTCTATTTTTAGAACCAGAGTTGAAGATGAATTTATAATATCAAATGCATAAGTTGTACATTGTTCCAAAGTACTATATATAAGCATCGAAGAAGAACAGTAATATGTAAAGACCAATTGGCACAGCTATATATGTTTTTTCCGAATTTTGATAATTGGTTGATACATGTTAAAGTGAATGAGTGGTAACATTGTATTGTGAAATATTGTGGTGTGTGAATGATTGATATTTTTGTTAATAAAATAAGCTTTTTTCATAGCTCTGGAGTCTTTAGTATCTAGATATATATAGTACTGCCATTGCATAACAAAGCTGGGCCTGTTTCATTAGAGCAGAGGCAGGATCAGATGTTATCCTAAGGTACAAGAAGATGCCTGGGGAGATGGGAAGAGAGACAATAAAATGACTCTTATTACCAGACAGATTTGAAGGCAGCAGACAATACAGCCTTCTTACAGTTCTAAGAAGTCACATTGATGGCAGGTTCCCGCCCCAAAGAGCTTACCATCCAATCCTTAGTAACCTTCCTGCAGCTTTTTAAAGAACACTGCAGTCAACCTCCAACTTTCTTCTGCATGATCTGGTGACAAAAGAGGGGAGAGTCAGCACTCCTCGATGGCTGGAAATGGAGAGACCTGGTTGTCTCTGTACTTCTGTGCTTACAAAAACGATTTAAGGAAAAGACAGACTTGTTCTCACCCTGCAGAGCAATTTTGCAAATTGGCAGTCCCTGAGAATGAAGTGGAAAGGCATGCTTCCAGCATGCTCCCGCGGTGTTTAAAAGAAACAGCTTTTGGCCTGGATGGCACTGGCAGAGCAGGTGTTAAAAGAGTACAGAGCTTATAGCCTTCCAAGAAATAAGAATGACATTTAACTTGGCAGGGTGCTTTGAATGTCAGTGGCTTCAGCAGGGAAAATTGATATTCATTCGCAGCAAAATGTGCCAGAGATTTTCAAAACCTGTGATAAGTGCTTTTGGGGTTCTGTCACCGTTGAAGGACCCATTTCTGGACAAAGGGGGAAAGGGAGATTGCAAGGGCTTGGAAAAGGATCCAATATGTAATGTAAACAATGGGCTATTGTTCATGGTGCATGTTATTAGCAAAATTCGCCCTTTCCTCTCTGAGCACACCACCCGAACTCTCATCCACTCTCTCATTACCTCTCGCCTTGACTACTGCAACCTACTCCTCACCGGCCTCCCACTTAGTCATCTATCCCCTCTTCAGTCCGTTCAGAACTTTGCTGTACGTCTTATCTTCCGCCTCGACTGATATACTCATACCACCCCTCTCCTCAAGTCACTTCACTGGCTTCCGATCAGGTACCGCATACAGTTCAAGCTTCTCCTTCTTACCTACAAATGCACTCGATCTGCAGCCCCTCCCTACCTCTCTACCCTCATCTCCCCCTACGTTCCTACCCGTAACCTCCGCTCTCAAGACAAATCCCTCCTTTCAGTACCCTTCTCCACCACCGCCAACTCCAGGCTCCGCCCTTTCTGCCTCACCTCACCCCATGCTTGGAATAAACTCCCTGAGCCCCTGTGCCAGGCCCCCTCCCTGCCCATCTTCAAATCCTTGCTCAAAGCCCACCTCTTGAATGTCGCCTTCGACACCTAATCACTATACCTCTATTCAAGAAATCTAGACTGCTCCAACTTGACATTTCGTCCTTTAGATTGTAAGCTCCTTCGAGCAGGGACTGTCCTTCTTTGTTAAACTGTACAGCGCTGCGTAACCCTAGTAGCGCTCTAGAAATGTTAAGTAGTAACAGTAGTAGTAGTTATTCCTGGTCTCCATGTCATCCAGATTTCATTGTTCCATTTCCAGCCTTGGAGCTCAGCAAGGCTTACATGTTATATTTCTGGCCCACTGTATTTGGGATAAGGGAAAGAATTTAGGATATAAGGAATATTCACTGTGAGCGTTCGTTAGATTATTACTGTATTTGGAAATCGATTTTCATTCCTTCTGTCTACAGTAAGAAATAATAGCCTTGGCATTAAAACTCATCCTTAATGCATGGATGGAGCCATCCTAGAGACCCAGCTATAGCGTATATGAAGCTCATTTCAGGATATCTGGAAGCCTCTAGACTGTTCTGTAATTGCAATATTTATTATCATTGCATTGGACTGATTCTGTTGTACGACTTGGTAGAATTATCCGGCCAGGCAAGTTAATGTTAGGTTCTGTAAACGGAACTTGTTTAAAAACATACATTACTGTGCAACCCCCCCCCCCCCCATACACACACACACAATCAGAAAAATATCTGATTTAGAGTTTGAGCCTGGAAGTACAGTCTCAGGGCAGTTCTTTAAGGGGGAGCCTCTGGCGTAACCGGATTCATGTGCACGAAAGCGCTTAAGGGTCAGCACAACGCCAGCTGTAAAGCTCACGTCTAGATTGCAAAGAGTGTGCATAATTATATAGTGTAGTATATGTGTCTAGCTGTGTGCCCTACCCAGACTCCGCCCAGGGGGGTGTGCTCACTTGCAGACTGTGTGGTAAGGCTCTTACGTGTGTGTTTGTAGATTTAAACTAACGCTTAGGCAGGATATTGACACGTACGTACACATATGCTAGTATTGTAAACCTTAATGCATGCATCTGGAGGGTAGATGTTAGCACCTGCTTCATAGAATTACCTACCAGCCCTCTAATTCAAGAAACTTGGGCACCCAATGTATGCTTAACGCACACACTAACAAAGTAAATGTCGGCAGATAAAGATCCACACAGTCCAACCAGTCTGCACTTCTTCATGCTTAAACACTGGTATACTTAATTTTCGTCTATCCGTAACATTTTTGCGGCAGAAACCATACAAGCACCAATACTATATCCCAACTACCAGTATTGCTGTTGAAGCCGACTCCAGCCTCAATCCTGAGCTGTTCTTGCCATTTACTGCGTTTGCATAAATTTGCACATGAAATTTACAGAGTCAGGTTTGTTGTACGCAATTTCATAATTGGCAGCAATTAGCAGTTGAGCACCCAGCTGCCTTTAGTCACTGTTCCAGAAGTTTCACACGCAAATTCTATCATGCATAACTTCCAGGGGGGGGCATGGATAGGTCCAATGTGTGGCCAGGAGTTACCAAATGCTAACTGGTTAGTGCAGGATTTAGATTTTGCTCACACCTTTTTCAGTAGTAGCTCAAGGTGAGTTCCATTCAGGTACTCTGGATATTTCTCTGTCCCAGGAGGGCTCACAATCTAAGTTTGTACCTGAGGCAATGGAGGGTTAAGTGACTTGCCCAAGATCACAAGGAGCAGCGGCGGGATTTGAACCGGCCACCTCTGGATTGCAAGACCGGTGCTCTAACCACTAGGCCACTCCTCCACTCAGCAACATTCTGTGTAGAATCTCAAATAGTAGCAACAGTGGAGGAGTGGCCTAGTGGTTAGGGTGGTGGACTTTGGTCCTGAGGAACTGAGTTCGATTCCCATTTCAGGCACAGGCAGCTCCTTGTGACTCTGGGCAAGTCACTTAACCCTCCATTGCCTGCCGCATTGAGCCTGCCATGAGTGGGAAAGCGCGGGGTACAAATGTAACAAAAAAAAAAAATGCTTAACGCACACACTAACAAAGTAAATGTCGGCAGATAAAGATCCACACAGTCCAACCAGTCTGCACTTCTTCATGCTTAAACACTGGTATACTTAATTTTCGTCTATCCGTAACATTTTTGCGGCAGAAACCATACAAGCACCAATACTATATCCCAACTACCAGTATTGCTGTTGAAGCCGACTCCAGCCTCAATCCTGAGCTGTTCTTGCCATTTACTGCGTTTGCATAAATTTGCACATGAAATTTACAGAGTCAGGTTTGTTGTACGCAATTTCATAATTGGCAGCAATTAGCAGTTGAGCACCCAGCTGCCTTTAGTCACTGTTCCAGAAGTTTCACACGCAAATTCTATCATGCATAACTTCCAGGGGGGGGCATGGATAGGTCCAATGTGTGGCCAGGAGTTACCAAATGCTAACTGGTTAGTGCAGGATTTAGATTTTGCTCACACCTTTTTCAGTAGTAGCTCAAGGTGAGTTCCATTCAGGTACTCTGGATATTTCTCTGTCCCAGGAGGGCTCACAATCTAAGTTTGTACCTGAGGCAATGGAGGGTTAAGTGACTTGCCCAAGATCACAAGGAGCAGCGGCGGGATTTGAACCGGCCACCTCTGGATTGCAAGACCGGTGCTCTAACCACTAGGCCACTCCTCCACTCAGCAACATTCTGTGTAGAATCTCAAATAGTAGCAACAGTGGAGGAGTGGCCTAGTGGTTAGGGTGGTGGACTTTGGTCCTGAGGAACTGAGTTCGATTCCCATTTCAGGCACAGGCAGCTCCTTGTGACTCTGGGCAAGTCACTTAACCCTCCATTGCCTGCCGCATTGAGCCTGCCATGAGTGGGAAAGCGCGGGGTACAAATGTAACAAAAAAAAAAATGCTTAACGCACACACTAACAAAGTAAATGTCGGCAGATAAAGATCCACACAGTCCAACCAGTCTGCACTTCTTCATGCTTAAACACTGGTATACTTAATTTTCGTCTATCCGTAACATTTTTGCGGCAGAAACCATACAAGCACCAATACTATATCCCAACTACCAGTATTGCTGTTGAAGCCGACTCCAGCCTCAATCCTGAGCTGTTCTTGCCATTTACTGCGTTTGCATAAATTTGCACATGAAATTTATAGAGTCAGGTTTGTTGTACACAACTTCATAATTGGCAGCAATTAGCAGTTGAGCGCCCAGCTGCCTTTAGTCACTGTTCCAGAAGTTTCACACGCAAATTCTATCATGCATAACTTCCAGGAGGGGCATGGATAGGTCAGATGTGTGCCCAGGAGTTACCGAATGCTAACTGGTTAGTGCAGGATTTAGATTTTGCTCACCCCTTTTTCAGTAGTAGCTCAAGGTGAGTTACATTCAGGTACTCTGGATATTTCTCTGTCCCAGGAGGGCTCACAATCGAAGTTTGTACCTGAGGCAATGGAGGGTTAAGTGACTTGCCCAAGATCACAAGGAGTAGCAGTCGAATTTGAACTGGCCACCTCTGGATATTCTAACCACTAGGCCACTCCACTCGCACGTGAGCCTGTATCGTCTACGAAATGAGTGTCAGTAAGTGCAGATACGGTAATTGTTTTAATGGCCACACATTAATGGCAACATTAGTGCATGGCAATTAATACAAAACGTAGAAAAAGGCCATTTTTACGGCTGTGGTAAAAATGGCTTTAGTGTGCTGGAAAAACCTGTGCACGGGCACCCTAAGTAGCACAAGGCAAAAGTGGCCCTTGTTGGTTCCACCACTTGGCAGTGCTTAGGACCAGGGGCATAGCTATGGGGGGCCATGGGGGCCTGGGTCCCCGCAAATTTCGTCTGGGCCCCTTGTTTGGCTGGCAGGGGTCCCCAACCCCCACCAGCCGAAGCCTTCTTCAGTGCAGTCTCTGGCGTAGCTGCATTTGCTGCCTGCCCCCTGCTCTTCTTTCTTCTTGTTCCTCTTGTGCATGCTGACGCTCAGTGGTCTCCGGCGCAGCCGCGTTTGCTGCCTGCCCCTGCCCTTCTTTCTTCTTGTTCCTCTTGTGCATGCTGACGCTCAGTGGTCTCCGGCGCAGCCGCGTTTGCTGCCTGCCCCCTGCCCTTCTTTCTTCTTGTTCCTCTTGTGCATGCTGACGCTCAGTGGTCTCCGGCACAGCCGCTTTTGCTGCCTGCCCTTCTTTCTTCTTGTTCCTCTTGTGCACACTGACGCTCAGCGGTCTCCGGCGCAGCCGAGTTCGCTGCCTGCCCCCTCCTCTTCTTTCTTCTTGCTGCTTAGGACAGGTGCTTCACCTGCTCTTGGGTTCTGGAATTACATTGCAAAGACAGCCATTCAAATAGCTTAGCAGGGTTGCAGTCTCGGCACGGCTAGACTCGGTCTGTGCCGATCGGCCTGCTGTCCTGTGCCAACTACTGTTTCATATACACGACGCACCCCCTTGGAAGAAGCTCCTCACATAGAAACAGCCTGGCTGCCTGTGAAAGTCTCATTCTGGGAATTGAATCCACAGGAGGAGGGGGAACAGGCCTGGTGGCACACCCTCGGACTGACACTGGTTTTGCTGACATAAAATCTCTAGCATGGCTCCATATCTGAATGAGGGTTATTCAATGGCTCCATATCCGAAGGGACAATCCTTGTTTCTCCTCATTGCATCTAGGGACTCGGAGTTCCCTGCCTGTGGATTCAATTCCCAGAATGAGACTACAGCAAGACATGGCTTGCTATTGCATACAGGAGGGGCCTGAATTGTGGTTTATGTATCATATATCCCACCTCTAATTTTATCTTTCTTAAATATAGATCATGCTTATATACCCTGAGACATAGGAAAAGGGATGGGGATTGGCATGCCATGCAGCCCCCTCTGGGGTGGATGATTGTCACTTAAGTTTCCAAGGAGGAGTGGGAGCATATCATCCTTCCTTTGGGGTGAGGGGACTACAGTGACATCGCTGGAGATCAGGGAAGAGAAGGGAGATAGGCAATCAGAATTGTTATTCCTATTCTCAGCTCATTTCTGCAGCCCCAGCAGTGTTGGTCTGAAATTAGAAAGTGTGAACTCCGTTTTCATTCCCTCTGCCAAGTTATAAAGGGCCAGGGCAAAACTATTTTGATGCCCTGAGCAGAGGGTCTGCATAGTTTCTGCGTTTTGCCCACTGAGGCATAATGAAGATAATGCCTAGCCCTTGCCATTTACCTCTTCCTTCTGTCTTTCCCCATCCCCTAATCACCTCAACCAAATTCCTTTCACCTTATAAACATAACGACAGTAAATGTTATAACTGAGCTTTCTGGGAAAAACTGTCAGAGTGGCCACTGGTAGGAGCTGGTGGCCACACTCTGGGGCCACCAAACCACGATTAGAACTCCTGCCTCAAGGCCCCATTGTAGTAATCCTAAAACCCTGACAGGCTAGGAGAGGGTTGGGAAGCTTTGATCAAAAGATGAAATGTGCCAAGGAACAGGATGAGCCAGTACAGGATTCATCCGTAGTGGAAAAGGTCAGGCCAGCTCCGCCAGCCCTTCGTGACCCAGCCAGTCTGGTTTTAAGATGTCCAAAATGAATATGTATTACATACAAGAAAAGCAAGCGATGCAAATGCAGAGATGCCAAGGGTGAACCATCCCAAAGAGTGAGGTTTACCATGCCAAGGAGAAGAGTTGCCAACTTTGTGATGAAGAAAAACCCGACACCTACCTCGACTCCAAGTCCCTTGCCACACCTGCTTTTGCACCCTTCACCTTCATCACATGCGCAAAACAGGAATAAATAAATCGTTGTTCCTTACGAATCAAGATGTCACTGAGCGGACCTCCCCTATCCAAATGGACTTGTAACAAAACTGTATTTTGCAAACAGGACATTACAAGTGCGTTAAATGCCTCTATTGTCAGTACGTGAAGAAAGGTAATAGGGTTCCAATGCCTCACAGCTCCCGATACTTTTACTTAAAGTCCAGGACAGATTGCAATTCCATGGACTTGGGAAAAATCCACAATTCCAGGAATAACACGTATAGAATGTTTGTACGTTTGGGAAGCTTGCCAGGTGCCCTTGGCCTGGATTGGCCGCTGTCGTGGACAGGATGCTGGGCTCGATGGACCCTTGGTCTTTTCCCAGTGTGGCATTACTTATGTACTTATGTCCTCTACTTGGCTCACTTTTATTACATAGAGCAGTGATTTAACCTATTGTGATGTCATAGTGGCTCATTCCACCAATAAGAACCAACCTCATTAGTGATGTCACAATGGCTTGATTGTATAGAATTTTTGTACGTTTGGGAAGCTCGCCAGGTGCCCTTGGCCTGGATTGGCCGCTGTCGTGGACAAGATGCTGGGCTCGATGGACCCTTGGTCTTTTCCCAGTGTGGCATTACTTATGTACTTATGTCCTCTACTTGGCTCACTTTTATTACATAGAGCAGTGATTAACCTATTGTGATGTCATAGTGGCTCATTCCACCAATAAGAGCCAACCTCATTAGTGATGTCACAATGGCTTGATTGTATAGAATGTTTGTACGTTTGGGAAGCTCGCCAGGTGCCCTTGGCCTGGATTGGCCGCTGTCATGGACAGGATGCTGGGCTCGATGGACCCTTGGTCTTTTCCCAGTATGGCATTACTTATGTACTTATGTGCGTGGTGTCCATGTGGGTTGGTTTATATTGGACAAACGTGTTAGCAATATAAATATAGCAAAACTGGAAGGGCCTCTAGTGGCACACTGGAGGGAAAGCAATCGTGAAACATCAGATTTGCAAAATACAGTTTTGTTACAAGTCCATTTGGATAGGGGAGGTCTGCTCAGTGACATCTTGATTCGTAAGGAACAACGATTTATTTATTCCCGGGACACTCTCCAACCCCAAGGGTTGAATCGAGACATTGAGTGGTTGTAATCGGGCACAAAAGGAGCAAACGCGGGAAGGCATAGGCACGCAGTGCGCTTGGTGTGGGTGGCGCTTTGGGATTCCCTTTGGGATGTTGACCAATACACGTAGACGTTTTGAGTTTGTAAGTCATTTGAAAATTTATATGAGAAAACATATGTGCGATTTAAGTTAAGTTTATATAGAGTTTGATGAGGTGATTAATTTTAATATATATTTATACATAGGTTCCCTTTTGAAAAAGCAGAGCAAAACTCGGCCAGAGTCAAGGGGACACGTTATGGTGTATGAATGAAGGCGTTGGCAGCATTGGACCCAACGCGGGTGTTTTTTCACTGAATCAAGGGTAGAAACATCCACAGGGGAAGATGGAATCTATAAAAACATCAGGATTGTAACAGCAGGGAGATTTTATGAGATAACAGAAAGTTATGATTGTAACGTACAACATGTAAGGTTTATTCCTCCATTAAGATTAGCACAATATTTAGGCACTGCACTCTGTTTGATGTTTAATCAATGTACATGTCATCAGTAGATTATTTTTTATTTAGGTACTCCCCAGTATCTCTCCACACTCGTCCTTCCCTACACCCCTTCCCGTGCTCTCCGCTCCATGGATAAATCCTTCTTATCTGTTCCCTTCTCCACTACTGCCAACTCCAGACTTTGCTCCTTCTGTCTCGCTGCACCCTACGCCTGGAATAAACTTCCTGAGCCCCTACGTCTTGCCCCATCCTTAACCATCTTTAAATCTAGATTGAAAGCCCACCTCTTTAACATTGCTTTTGACTTGTAACCACTCGCCGGTACGCCACTGTATGATAGTTTAGCACAAAAGTTTAGGCATTGCATTGTACTAAACAAAAATGAATGCACTTGTTCATTGCATCCTAGTTAGCAGAGGGTAGACTTGTACGTGCAACATTATTTTATTATGAAGCAGGAATGTCTAAATGTGCGATGTTGGTTCCTTTGATTCTACCAAATGTTCCCCTGGAGATGTAATGGTAAGAATGTGTTAGACCTAAGCACGTTTTCATTTTACTTAATTTATTTAGATTAGAGGGATAAAATACTGAGCTTTGTCGTATAAGTTAAAATTTAATGCCAAGAAGTGCAGAGTGATGAGCTTGGGATGCAGAAATCCACAGGAGATGTACCATATAGGAAGAGAGAGATTGATAAGCACAGCTCAGGAGAGGGACCCTTGGGGCGATTGTGTCTGAGGCTCTCAAGGTGATGAAACAATGCAACAAGGCAGTGGCCGTGGCCAGAAGGATGCTACGCTGCATAGAAAGGAGCAGAAGAAAGGAGGTGTTGATGGTGAGGCCTTACTTGGAGTGTTGTGTTCAGTTTTGGAGGCTGTATCTTACTAAGGATGTAAAAAGACTTGAAGGTGTTCAGAGAAAAGCGACAAAAATGGTACGGGATTTATGTCACAAGACATATGAGGAGAAACTTGAGAGACCTGAAGATGTATACCCTGGAGGAAAGGAGAGACAGGGGTGATATGATACAGACATTCATAAGTACATAAAAGTAATGCCATACTGGGAAAAGACCAAAGGTCCATCGAGCCCAGCATCCTGTCCCCGACAGCAGCCAATCCAGGTCAAGGGCACCTGGCAAGCTACTCAAACGTACAAACATTTTATACAAGTTATTCCCGAAATTGTGGCTTTTTCCCAAGTCCATTTAGTAGCGGTCTATGGACTTGTCCTTTAGGAAACCGTCCAACCCCTTTTTAAACTCTGCCAAGCTAACCGCCTTCACTATGTTCTCCGGCAACGAATTCCAGAGTTTAATTATGCGCTGGGTGAAGAAAGATTTTCTCCGATTTGTTTTAAATTTACTACACTGTAGTTTCATCGCATGCCCCCTAGTCCTAGTATTTTTGGAAAGCGTGAACAGACGCTTCACATCCACCTGTTCCACTCCACTCATTATTTTATATACCTCTATCATGTCTCCCCTCAGCCGTCTCTTCTCCAAGCTGAATAGCCCTAGCCTCTTTAATCTTTCTTCATAGGGAAGTCGTCCCATCCCCGCTATCATTTTAGTCGCCCTTCGCTGCACCTTTTCCAATTCTACTATATCTTTCTTGAGATGCGGCGACCAGAATTGAACACAATACTCAAGGTGCGGTCGCACCATGGAACGATACAACGGCATTATAACATCCTCACACCTGTTTTCCATACCTTTCCTAATAATACCCAACGTTCTATTCGCTTTCTGAGCCGCAGCAGCACACTGAGCAGAAGGTTTCAGTGTATTATCAACGACGACACCCAGATCCCTTTCTTGGTCCATAATCTACAAACAAACCTTTTCCAGAGACAGGAAGGTGGTAGATCTAGAGGACATGAACTGAGGTTGTCAGGAAGTACTTTTTCACAGAGAGGGTGGTAGATACCTGGAATGCCCTTCTGTGAACGGTGGTGAAGATGAAAACAGTAACAGAATTCAAAAATGTGAGGGTAAACACGAAAGGATCCAAACAAGGTTAGCGGTGATTAGATGGCAACACCAGTAATTGGGAAGCAAAACCAGTGCTGGGCAGACTTCTATGGTCTGTGCCCTGAAAATGACAAATCAAGGTCAAGTACGCATATATAGTATCACCTTATGCTATGAGTTTATCTTGTTGGCAGACTGGATGGACGTACAGGTCTTTATCTGCCATCATCTACTATGTTACATACATGCACGTATACACACACCACACATATACACATGATCTGCACGACCGTACACAAAATCATTCACGCAGATGCCCCACTCTATATGTTAAACCTAGTGGACCTACCGCCCAGAAACGCCAAAAGATCGGCCCGCAAATTCCTCAATCTGAACTTCCCCAGCTGTAAAGGAATGAAATACAAACAGACTTATGCTACGACCTTTGCGTACAAAAGCACACAGTTTTGGAATGCGTTACCCAAGGCCCTGAAAACCATGAACATCTAACCAGCTTCCGCAAAGCTTTGAAAACACACCTCTTCAACAAAGCCTACAAAAGTCATCCTCAATGAACAAATCATTCCTTAAACCACCCAAGTACACCAAAAACACCTCTCACACGACCTACCTAACACCTTCCATCTAAATCCTCTTTCACCTCTGCTTATGATTGACTGTATTTAAATCATGTAACGACTCTATCATAAGAATACTCTGTAAGCCACATTGAGCCTGCAAAAAGGTGGGAAAATGTGGGGTACAAATGCAATAAAAATAAATAATAATGTCCTCTCTCCTCTTTATTCCCCTTTCCCTGCCTCACTGCACACATATTTCTGTGAAAAGTTCTACCTGTCTCATTTCACACAAATCTAGGTTTCTGCTTATATCAATAGAAAGACATCCAAATGACCAACAGGTGTGCTAGAGGCGTTACATTGACATTCTTAGCGGAGAATTTGGGATCTGGCTATTATAAATGCATCTGTTGTTCTACACCCGAGTCAACATCGAGAAATTTTAGAGCTGCCCAAGTTATCAAGTTCCAACAGGGAAGCGTTTTGACCACTCCTAGTTTTTCAACATCTCCCAAAAGCAGTAGTGGATTTGTAGTCGTCCCTGATTCTACCTAGGATAAGGTTGTCAGAAATCCAGGATTGGACTAAAATCTCCTGCCTGGAACTTGGTAGCTCTAAAACCAAGAGACAAGGATCTCTGTCGGGGCTGATCATCAAAGGTGTACACTGTACCTGCACTGACAGCACCAAAAGGATACTGATGTATAGTCACTGGGGTTCCTTCTCCCTATTCTTCCTGAAGGGGCCCCTTAGTGGTGACAAATGTACTTCCCACTACAACACAGAGGCGTAGCCATGGGTGGGCCTGGACGGGCCCAGGCCCAGCCACTTTTGCTCCAGGCCCGCCCAGCCTCTTCTGCCCGCTGTCCCCGTCCGCGTGGTCTGCTCACTTTTACTGCCCTGAAGCGCCGTTTCCCTCCAGCTCCGGCGATTCCCATAGCCAGCCTTCTGCCTGCGCGCATCGTTGGGGCCTCTTCTCAGGCACGTCCCGCCTACTCTTCAACTTCCTGCGTCCCACCTTTGCGGAAAACAGGAAATTGCAGAGTAGGCGGACGCGCCTGAGAAGAGGCGCCGACGACGCGCGCTGGCAGAAGGCTGGCTATGGGAATCGCCGGTGCTGGAGGGAGAACGGCGCTTCAGGTCAGTAAAAATGACCAGAACTGACCATGTGCAGGGGACTGTCGGGGGGGGGGGAGGGTAGCGGGTGGAGAGGAAATGCGAGGCCTGTGCCCACCCAGTCCACCTCCAGGCCCATCTAAAAATTAAACTCTGGCTACACCTACTGCTACAACAGTACCAGGGTGCCTCACTTTGGGTTGGCGCATTCTGGGCAACACATCAGGTGTGAACGTACTTTAACTCAGTGAACGTGTAAGAGGTTCAGCGAGTAATGCAATGGGTTCATGTTCTTAAGGAGTGAATGTGATGCTGAGAAAGATTGCCGTGGCAGCAGCCTCCAAGCCGGCCGTGGAGATTAAACAAGAAGGGGAAAGCTTCTACATCAAGACTTCTACGACGGTCCGAACCACTGAGATCAACTTAAAATTGGCGAGGATTTGAGGAGCAGACAGTAGATGGAAGACCCTGCAAGGTAGGAGCACAACGGTCTCATTCCCCCCCCCCCCCTCCCCTTAAAACCCCCAATTATCCACACTTTACAAATACCAGCTAGAATACAACAGGGTCTGTTTTATAAACGGACAGCACTGACAGATCCATTTCCTTTGCACAGTTTTCAGCTGGCTGCGTCTTCCCCAACTTAATGAAACCAGACAGTTACATTTAGGGTGTTTGACTCTTAAGCCGTTCTTTTCCCCCTAGCCTGTATCTATGCAAAAAGACAGTAACAAGTCTAATCATTGGTATGAAGAGCAGTTGGGTCCATGTAGGGGAAGGAGGGCGCTTTATGCCCCCTTCCTCATTCTCCCTTCCCCCATCCTCCCTTCCATCATCTACATTTCCATGCTTCGGCTTTCCTCTTCCTGGTTGTATCTTTGATGTTTCTGCTGTGCCTAATACAGTCAACCTCTCTCTAACCTTTTCCATAAAGGTCTCTTAACTCCCGCCCCCCCCCCTCCTGACACCCCATTGCTCTTTCACATTATGGAAGTGGGTTTCGCCAGCTTAGCATTCTCCAGCAAAGGAGTCCACAGGGAGCCATCTGTCTTCAGAAATGATGGATTGGGCAAGGTACTGCATGGGTTGTTTGTTATGTAAATGTGCCTCAGTTATTTGGATTGTCTTTGACTTCTTTTCTTTTGGGGGTGGGTGGGGGGATTTCTTTTTGATTGTAGAGTTTAGCCAGATGGGAAAGCGAGAACAAGATGGTATGCGAGCAGCGACTGTTGAAAGGCGAGCAGCGACTGTTGAAAGGCGAAGGGCCCAAGACCTCTTGGAGCAGGGAGATGACCAATGATGGCGAGTTGATCCTGGTAAGGAAGGGGGAAGCCGGCAGGCAGACTGTAGGCCGCCAACATTTCAAAAGGACTGGGGGTACCAAACACAATGCAAATCAATTAAGGAGCTTGCCCAACACTGGGGGGTGCTCAGCACCCACAGAGTTGGCTCTTATGTGGGCAGGTGATTGATTTGGGCACTGCTTGCTGGGTTGGTTTCTCTTAAAGTCTGCTTTGTCTGAAACGTTATTAGTTTTGTTTTTCTTTTTCAACAGTTCCAGCATCAGCCACACACCTACTCTGACATTTCAGACCTTTAGTAATCTGTTTTATGTAGACCTTTGCTTTCGTTTTTGTATGTGAAGTAGCAACGGGCAGCCAGAAATGTTTTTTCACGTTGTTTCCTTTGTAATTTCTGGAGTGTTAATTCGACCCTTTCACTGGCCATGTTTTTCTTCTTGGGAGGCAAAGTCATGGAGTGCGCACTCTTGGAAAAAGGACGCATTCTTTCAGAAACAGGCACACTCCTTTCCTGGTATCATGTACATGCACAGTGTTGCACGTGTGCAATGGTTCACATCATGCACAGTGGTGCACTATCGGAAAAGAGTTTGTGCTCCATCAGAAATATACGTCCTTTTCCAAATAGTGCGTCCTTTTTCAAAAGACTGCATCCTATTGTAAGTAAATGGAAAACGTGAGTGTTTGTGTTTCTTTCTGCTAATTTTCGGTTTTAACGGCATGCAACAACCAGAGGTGTAGCCATACCTCAATTTTTTTTTTTTTGGGGGGGGGGGGAGGCCTGAGCCCAAAGCGGGGGAGCATATTTTGTCCCGCCTTACCACCATTCTCATCCCAGTTGCAACCCCACATACCTGGGCTGGTGGGGGTCCCGCTTGCCCGCCATGACAACGCATGCTTGGGTTTAGTGAAATTGAGCATGCACGAAGCTTTGCGTGCTCAATTTCACTAAAACCGAGCATGTGCGTGGGGGAGGGAGAAAGCAGGATAGGCAGCATGGCACCGAATATTGTCGCAGGAAAGCTTCAGGGATTGGGGACCCCCACCAGCCAAACTAGCAGACCTTTGGGGCCAGAACCCAAAATTTGGGGGGGGGGGGGGGGAGGGTTTCTTTTAAACTGGCATGTTTGATTGACAAAATGTTCGATGGATCTAGTCCAGAATATTTGGTAAAATTGTTTCTCCGAGGACAAGCAGGCTGCTTGTTCTCACGATTGGGTCGTCATCCGCGACGGCCCAGGAGACCGGCAAATCCCTAGTAAAAAACAAAAACTTCTCGAACGCACCGGTGCACGGGCAGAGTGAACTGCGCACGCACGAATGGCTACCCACCCGGCGCGAGCGTGCCCTCTCAGTTTCATTTTGTCCGTGATCTTGAGTGACACGTATTTTTCGACTGCGCTCAATTTTGTTCGGCTCAGGAGACTTTATTTAGCGTTTACCGCTCCCCCATTTTTTCTTTCTTTTAGTAGATTATTACAAATTTAAAAAAAAGAGTTAGCTTTTAATTTCTTAGTTTTCGTCACTTCTTTAAGTTTCCTTCCTTTTTTGTCACGGCCGCCTTTTAGGCTGCTCGGCCAGGTCTTCTTTTCGTTTTTTGTGCCTTTTTATTCGGCACGATCGAGTCCTTTAATTTCGCAGCCGCTATTTTTCCATCCATGTCATTGAGGACTCTCAGCGCCTTCAAGCGTTGTAGTCGCTGCAACCGGACCATCTCGGGTACCGACCCCCACGCGTGGTGTCTCCAGTGCCTTGGGCCCGAACATTTGCCAGCTGCTTGTAAGCTGTGCTCTTTAATGAAAAAAGCGGACCCAAGTGTCTCAGGGGCTCAAGTGAAAGACTTCTTGCTGATCGGTCCGGTCCTTCGACGTCGGCATCGACATCGGTACCAAGGTCGTCGTCGAGGGAAGCATCGACTTCGAGAGTGCAGATAATGGCTGATGACCACATCGCTGGGAGCAGCGAGGCATCGAATGGGTCTCCACCTGTCTCAAGGCCTACTGCTATGCAGGCCCCCCGGGACCAACCTTCATCGGACCCGGCCCCGTGGAGGCGTGAGGATTCCACGTCCTCCTCTTCAGTACCGAGGAGTCACGATGACGGGCGTCGAGTGAAGGCTAAGAAGCACCGTCATCGTTCTCCTTCCATGTGCAGTACCAAGCTCCGGGGAGCTGAGGGATTTGGCACCCGAGAAGCGTCAGCTCCGAGAGGACCACTCATCCTCTATCCAGGAGGTGCCGATGCGTCGGTCTTCTGGCAGTTTGGTACCGGCTCTCGAGCCCCCTCAGATTCTGCCACTGGCTCCTGCACCAGCCCCGCAGCTTTTTCCGATGGAGCTCTCGACGAGCGCATCAGGGCCCTTCTTCCAGAGCTTCTGGAGGGATTGCTGCACCAGTCTGCTTCGGTGCCAGGGGTGCTTGCGCCTTCTGCATCAACTGTGGAAGCGGCATCTGGGCCTTCACCTGTGATGAGGTCTCCATCCTCGGTGCCGCTTGCAGCATCGGCCGCCACTCGGGTCGATTCTCCCTCGACGTCGGCGAGGAAGCTTCGCCGCAGTCCAGGCAGGAGTCGATTTCTCGACATCCCCCTTGAGGCTGTCATTCCTCGACGTCGAGACAGGCTTGGGTTTGGGCTGCTCTTAGAGAGCTTTTGTCCGATACCGATGATCAGAGCTCGTGGGAGGAAGAGGAAGATCCTAGATACTTTTCTGAAGAAGAGTCCTATGGGGTCCCCTCTGATCCTACTCCACCTATTGAAAGAAGGATGTCGCCACCTGAGAGTCTTTCTTTTTCCTCCTTTGTTCGGAAAATGTCTAAGGATATTCCCTTCCCTATGGAGGTTGTGGATGAGCCCAGGGCCGAGATGCTCGAGGTCTTGGACTATCCTTCTCCGCCCACAGACGTTGCAATGGCCCCTTTGCATAACACGCTCAGGGAAGTTCTTATACGAAACTGGTCGTCCCCCTTTCTAATCCAGTGGTCCCTAAAAAAGCTGAGTTCCAATACAGAGTCCATGGAGAACCAGTAATGGTGAAGGCCCAACTACCTCACGATTCCTTGGTGGTGGACTCTGCTCTCAGAAGAGCCAAGAGTACTAGAGACTATGCCTCGGCGCCTCTAGGCAGAGAGTCTAGGGTCTTGGATTCTTTTGGGAGAAAGACGTATCAGGCCGCTATGCTCGCAGCCAAGATCCAAACATACCAGCTCTACACGAGCATCCACTTGCGGAACTCGGTGAGGCAACTGTCCAGTTTGGTTGAAGCACTTCCTCCGAAGCTTGCTGAACCTTTTCACCAGGTGGTCAGGCAGCAGAAGGTGAGTTGCAAATTCTTGGCCAGGGGTACTTATGACACTTTTAATGTGGCATCCCGAGTAGCTGCTCAAGGTATAGTGATGCGCAGACTCTCATGGCTGCGTGTCTCTGACCTTGATCTAAGACCCAGCAGCAAATGGCGGATGTTCCTTGCTGCTGGGGGATAATCTTTTTGGAGAAAAAGTAGAGGACATGGTCGATCAGATCAAGAAGCACCATGATGCTATGGATTCTCTCTCCCGCCGGGCATCTTCTGCTACCGTCTCCTCATCTAGGAGGTTTTTTAGAGGAAAGAGGAGTGCTCCCTATTCCTACAATAGGCGTCAGTACACTCCTGCTTCTCGGCAGCCTATCCAGGCTCAGTCCCAGCACGCTCATTCCCATCAACGGCGTGCAACTAAGGCCCCTGCGGCTCCCCAGCAAAAGCAAGGGACTGGCTTTATTGTTTGCTTCATGAGAGGTTTGCTTTTGTCAAAGCCCCCTGTCAAACCTCTACCAGTGTCATGGGATCTCAAGGTCGTTCTCACCCAGCTGATGAAAGCTCCTTTTGAGCCACTGAATTCCTGCCATCTGAAGTACTTGACTTGGAAGATCATTTTCTTGGTGGCTGTTACTTCAGCTCATAGAGTCAGAGAGCTCCAAGCCCTGGTAGTGAATGCACCTTATATCGTTTCATCATAACAGAGTAGTCCTCTGCACACGCCCTAAGTTCTTGCCAAAGGTGGTGTCGGAGTTCCATCTGAACCAGTCAATTGTCTTGCCAGCATTTTTTTCCCTGTGCACACACCCGCCCTGGTGAGGACAAGTTGCACACCTTGGACTGTAAGAGAGCATTGGCCTTTTACGTGGAGCGGACAAAGCCCTATCGACAGTTGTTTGTTTCTTTTGACCCTAACAGGAGGGGAGTCGCCATCGGAAAAGCACAATCTCTAATTGGCTAGCAGATTGCATTTCCTTCACTTATGCCCAAGCTGGGCTGACTCTAGAGGGCCATGTCACGGCTCATAATGTTAAAGCCATGGCTGTGTCGGTGGCTCACTTAGTCAGCCTCCATTGAAGAGATTTGCAAGGCTGCAACGTGGTCATCAGTCCACACATTCACATCTCACTACTGCCTTCAGCAGGCTACCCGACGCGACAGTCGGTTTGGGCAGTCGGTGCTGCAGAATCTGTTCGGGGTTTAGAATCCAATTCCACCCCCCTGTTCCAGGCTGCACTCTCAGTTAGTTGTTTATGGTTTCAGGTCAATCTATGTTATGTCCTCGCCGTTGTGAGGCCCAATTGACCGATGTCATTGTTTTGAGTGAGCCTGGGGGCTAGGGATACCCCAATCGTGAGAACAAGCAGCCTGCTTGCCCTCGGAGAAAGTGAAGATACATACCTGTAGCAGGTATTCTCCGAGAAAAGTAGGCTGATTGTTCTCACAAACCCTCCCCTCCTCCCCTTTGGAGTTGTTCTATTCTCTGTTTTGCTTTTTATTAAACTGAGAGGGCATGCTCGTGCCGAGGGCGGGAAGCCGTTCGCGCGTGGCCAGTTCACTCTGCCTGCCGGTGCGTTCGAGAAGTTTTTGTTTTTTTTACTAGGGATTTGCCGGTCCTCCTGGGCCGTTGCGGACGACGACCCAATCATGAGAACAATCAGCCTGCTGTCCTTGGAGAATACCTGCTACAGGTATGTATCTTCACTTTTCTTTTCCTTCGTCACCTTGTTTTCAAGAGCAGGCATGTCTCGACTCCTTTATTTTCCATCCTATTGGGGGTCAGATATAAGAAGTCTTTGGAATTATCCTTTCCCTATCAAACTATGTTCTTTACCCATTTCTCTTAGAACAACTTTCGTAAAAGTTTAAAGACTTACTTTTTTTTCCAAAATCTTATCATTAGTTTTATATCATAAGAACATGAGAGTAGCCATATTGGGTCAGACCAGTGGTCCATCTAGTCCAGTATCCTGTTTTCCAACAGTGGCCAAGCCAGGTCACAAGTACCTGGCAGAAGTCCAAATCGTGGCAACACTCCATATAGAACCCCAAAGAATAGCAAGATTCTGAATTCCTAAAGAGTGACAAGATTCCATGCAGAATCTTAAAGAGGAGCAACATTCCATGTAGAACCCCAAAGAATAGCAAGATCCTGGAATCCTAAAGAGTGACGGGATTCCATGCAGAATCTCAAAGAGTAGCAACATTCCATGTAGAACCCCAAAGAATAGCAAGATTCTGGATTCCTAAGAGTGACAAGATTCCATGCAGAATCTCAAAGAGTAGCAACATTCCATGGTAGAACCCCAAATAATAGCAAGATTCTGGAATCCTAAAGAGTGACAAGATTCCATGCAGAATCTCAGAGTAGCAACATTCCATACTAGAAATCCCAGGGCAAGCAGTTGCTTCCCATGTCCTCCCTCAATAGCAGACTATGGACTTTCTTCCAGGAATTGTCCAAACCTTTTTAAACTTAGATACATTAACCGCTGTTACCACATCCTCCGGCAAAGAGTTCCAGAGCTTAACTAGTCGTTGAGTGAACAAATATTTCCTCCTATTTGTTTTAAAAGTATTGCCGTGTAACGTCTTTGTGTGTCCCCTAGTCTTTGTACTTTGGAACGAGTAAATATGCAAGTGTTGTGCAGACATTACACCAGACCCTATGCACGATTATCAGACTCAGACTAGTGCCTCTGCTTGCCCTCCCAACTTAGGTGATCCATCTGTAAGTCTATATATTTTGTACCATCTCACTCACAGTATATGAGGTCACAGCACCAGCTACAACAGTCAAGATAAGGATACCCCCAATCCCACTCCCAGCCACCCTCCCCTCTAAGTAAAATTAGCATTCACTACCCAGACAACATAGAGAGGTACTGACAGTTCTCCACACTCGTTTCAGTTTCACTGAGTCATCCACTTGGAAGGAGATACAAAAATATATCTGATTTGGTGTTTTTTTTAATTGCTTGACCTATCAGGATCACTGGGTACAAGGTGAGCCGCCTGCATCTCAGCTTGAATCCTGATTTGGGATGGATGAACTCATTCTCAGCATGGGTTTGGCATTTTTGGTCTGCTCTTAGCAGCCTCGAGGCTTTTTTTTCCCCAAATGTCTGTCAAAGTGGAATCAGTTTTGGAGTGGAGGAGTAGCCTAGGGTTAGTGCAGCGGACCTTGATCCTGGGGAACTGGGTTCGATTCCCACTGCAGCTCCTTGTGACTCTGGGCAAGTCACCAAACCCCCATTGCCCCAGGTACAAATAGTACCTGTATATACTATGTAAACCGCTTTGAACGTAATTGCAAAACCCACAGAAAGGCAGTCCCTTTCCCCTTCAAGTATTTTTTTTAGCCAGCCAGTCAGTTTATGTTTGAATGCAAGTTAGGTCCCCTACTAATATCTAACTCTGCAGTATGAAGACGGAAGATTTAATGCAGAAATGATGGAAACCTCTAGAAACCCTTCAAAAGACAAAGTCATGAACCTCTAAAACGGAAGATTAGGCAGAAAGAGACCGTTGTGCCCGTTACTGTCTTCACAGATCTTACTCCCTCTACATTGTTCTCCTTCCCTCTGCCACCACGGTCCTTGTGCCTGTCCCATTGAGCTTCCCTCCCTTCACCGTCATCTGAAGACCCCTCATTCGTGAACTGGAAAATGCTTCCTGCTGGGAGTTATTGAAGCCTGCTAAATGTTTGAATGTTGGATCATGTATCTCCTAGCCCTTCTTTCCTCTTTAGGGAGTTCTTCTGTCTAGAATAGATCATGAATGGCTTTCATTAGCTCTGAGCTGTGTGTGTGTGTCTGTTGATAGTTGGCTAAAGACTGAACTTCTTTGTGAGTAACGATAATTTGTTCTCCAGCAGTAGCTGTGGTGCCATCACTGGACGTTCTTGTTCATACCCCTCTCTTGACTCTTTGCAGACCATGAGTGGCCGACGATGTGGTGTGTACAAGGATTTATATCCGGACTAGCAGGCAAATAGGTGACGAAGCACGGGGGCAAGGCCGCACACCCTTCCAGTCCTGCAGAGAGTGCCCTGTTTACAGCACGCGAAAAGGACCAGTGCCCTCTCCCTCACACTTTTTCCACCAGCCATCCTCCATCGAAACCAAGCCGGACTTTCTTGGCGTTTGTTGCCTCGCAGGGAGCTGCAGGGGTGGCTAACCATCATTTCAGTGTGTTTATCCTCCGATGTCTTCCCGCAATGGAAGTCGTTCAAGTATCTCTTCAGAGAAATCCAGCTTTCCCTCACCCAGAACCACCCATTTCAGGAACTGAACTGCTCCAACTGTTGGGAGAGGGGGGGGGGGGGGTCTCATCTTAAAACTAAACATGCACCCATTTTTCTTTGTAAAGATTATTGAAATTTGAAATATGAACGCATGGTTCTCCTTGAAGATGATGAATACATCAATTTATGAAACAGATAGTCTTCAATGACATGTGTGCAAAGTTCCCGTTAAGCTATGCAGTGGTGGCCCAAGGCAAGATGCCACCTGAGGCATGGCTGAGATGCTGCGCCAAACCCCTCCCCCCCGGGCCACGGTCTGGCATTTCCCCCTTCCTTTCTCCACCCCCTTCCCTAGTTTACCCTCTTTCCCATTTTCCAAAAGGCGGCGGCAGTAGCGATTAGGGTACCCGGCCTCTTCCTACTGCGGCTCGTCTTTGATGAAACAGGAAGTTACATCAGAGAGGCGGGGCCACAGTAAATAGAAGAGGCCGGTGCTGACGGCAGGGAATTGCTGCCGCCTTGGGGAAGGGGGTGGAGAAAGGAAGGGGGAGATGCCGCTCCGGGAAGAGTGGCGTCTGAGGCCCATGCCTTTGGTGGCCTAATGGTAGGGTTGCCACTGCTTTTGGCAGTGGTGGTGCAGCAATGTCATGGTGATTCAGCAGGCAAGTTCTTTGGGATGCTCAGGGGACCTGCTCCCACCTCATGATTGAAACTGTAATATCGCTGCGTCATTCCTCTGATGGTAGGAAAATGGTGGCAGACGTCTGCACGCCTTAGAGCAGGGATTCTCAGCCCAGGCCTTGGGAAACACCCAGCCAGTCGGGTTTTGAGGATATCCACAAATCCACAATAAACATGTAAGAGAGAAATATGCACACTCTGCCTTCATCGTATGCAGCTTAATCTTATGCATATAGATGTCTTGAAAACCAGACTGACTTGGTGTGGTGCCGAGGACTAGGTTGATAACCCATGCCTTAGCTGGAATGTTGCTTAGGAACCATCAGACAGTGCTGATCTAGTTCCGGTCCTACCCACTGCATGTCTGGGTAATGTAGTTACTGATTTTTAATGTGGACTACAAGTCCCAGCATGCAGTGGGGGAGAAACCAGGCCTGGATGTGCCTGAGCAGCAGAAGTGAGGCTTGTCGGTATTCCTAGTTTAGAATCACATGGAAAGCTCCTTCTAGGCTAGTAGTTGGTAGAAGGCCAGGGCAGTCCCACCTTGAGGGTACACACGAACAGCGGTCTTCAGTTAGAAGGGGGTGGACTATAGTGACCAGGGGCGGCCTGATCATTGGAACAATAGGACAGTGGTTGAGGGCCCACAGCAGTAGGGGACCCAATCTCTCCTAGCTTCCATCTCATTTAATTACTTTTGACAGGTGGTCAGGGGCCATAAGTATTTCCATACCGGGACAGACCGAAAGTCCATCAAGCCCAGCATCCTGTTTCCAACAGTGGCCAATGCAGGTCAGAAATACCTGGCAAGATCCCCAAACAGTACAATACATTTTATGCTGCTTATCCTAGATTTTCCCCAAGTCCATTTTAATAATGGTCTATGGACTTTTCCTTTAGGAAGCCATCAAACCCATTTTTAAACTCCGCTAAGCTAAGCGCCGTTATCACATTCTTTAGCAACCAATTCCAGAGTTTGTTTACACGCTGAGTGAAGAAACAATTTGTCCGATTCATTTTAAACGTACTACTTTGTAGCGTCATTGAATGCCCCCTAGTCCTAGTATTTTTGGAAAGAGCAAACAAACGATTCACGTCTACCCATTCCACCGCACTCGTTATTTTATAGACCTCTATCAAATCTCCCCATCAGCCATATTTTCTCCAAGCTGAAGAGCCCTAGATGCTTTTTGCCTTTCTTCATGACCCTTATTGCCCAAACACCCAGATCACTGTCAGTCCGCCCCTGATAGTGACCATAGAAGAGCTGAGCCTGATGAGATAAGGTGAGATTGTATGAGTTGTTGGGGCAAGCATATGCTCACGCTCTAGCCCCCACTTGCATTACTGTGACTACGTAGCAGCCACTATAGCCCCCCACCCCTCTCCCCCCGACATTAGTAGTCAAGAGAGGGAGCGGTGTGAATTAGACTGTCATAATACACAGAGCTGGGAGGGATGAGACACTGAGTGAAAGGCACCAGAGTTAGGGGTTATTGCAGTGTATCTTATCAACTCTTCCATAGAGTAGTAAGTCTACTACCATGTTTCTGGGTATTCAAAACGTTTCAGCTTTTTCCTGCCTCTTAACTTGTACACTCCACCGCCCCCTATCTCCAGAACATAAGGAAGGCAGAACAAAAATTTTTTTTAAAAACAAACAAACCAAACAGAAACAATGAAAGGAGAAAATAGGAACTGTTTATGTCTGATCTGGAATCTTTTATGTGAAATTGTATTCTTCATGTTTGTTTACTAGTGGAATACATCCTGTTATCTCTTTCTTATATCTCAAGTTTGTCTTTTTTTGCAAGTATTTATTTCTTAATATTTTTATGAGAAAATGAAAGAAAGCCCCACCTCACCGTATTTGTGGTTGTTAGAATCAAACGCTGTGTTGAACGTACACTGTTGAAATACCTGGATCCCCCACCCCGCAATAAATGTCTTAAACTCTTTCATCATCTTTGTGGCATTTCTCTGTATTTTAAAAATTACTTTTCCTCATCCATAGATTTTTAGTACTGTGGTAACCAGGTACAAAGCATATAATTTGGGGGGCACTCATGATCATGACTAAGTTGAGAGGGCTGACCCAAAGTGGTGAACTGGATTGGAAACTGGTTGACTGGTTGAGGGTGGAAGGTAAGTAGTGGAGTGCCTGAGGGGTTGGTACTGGGGCTGTTTCTGTTTAATATATTTATGTGAGACATTGATGAAGGGTTAGAAGGAAAGGTTTGCCTTTTTGCGAATGACTTGAACATAGCCAATAGAATGGATACCCTGGAAGGAGTAGAAACCATGAGAAGGGATCTCCAAAAATTAAAAGAATGGTCAAAGATCTGGCAGTTAACATTAATGCAAAGAAGTTCAGAGTGATGCACTTGGGGTGCAGAAATCCAAAGGAGAGATGTACCAGATAGGAGGAGAGAAATTGATAAGAACAGCTCAGCAGCAGGACCTTGGGGTGATTGTGTCTGAGGATCTCAAGGTGATGAAACAATGCAAGAAGGCAGTGCCCATAGCCAGAAGGATGCTAGGCTGCACAGAGAGGGGTAAAACCAGCAGAAAGGAGGTGTTGATGCCCCTGTACAAGTCGTTGGTGAGGCCTCGCTTGGAGTACTGTGTTCTGTTTGGAGGCCGTATCTTGCGAAGGACGTAAAAAGCCTTTAAGCGGTTCAGAGAAATGCTATGAAAACGGTACGGGGTTTGCGTCACAAGACGTATGAGGAGAGACTTGAGGACCTGAACATGTATGCCTGAGAGGAAAGGAGAGACAGGGGTGATATGATATACACATTCAGATGTTTGAAAGGTATTAATCTACAAACAAGCCTTTTCCAGAGACGGGAAGGTGGTAGAACTAGAGGACATGAACTGCGGTTGCAGGGGGGCTGACTCAGGAATGTCAGGAAGTACTTTTTCATGGAGAGGGTGGTTGATACCTAGAATGCCTCTCATGGAAGGTGGTGAGGATGAAAACGGCAACGGATGGACTGTACAGTTCTTTATCTGCCATCATCTACTACGTTACTATGACCAGAGTTGGGGGTAGGGGTGGGGGTAGAATAAAAGATGAAAGAATGATAGTTTATTAAATTACAACCAACATTACTTATCAAACATTGAAGGATTATTTGCAGCCTGGATATAAAATCCACTGTATTTGGATTTTTTGGAGTGTTGCCCCTAAACGAGGATTAGGACTCCCCTTTCCCCCCTCCCAGGGTCTGAAGCTCTGGTTAACCTGGGGCCTGGAGATCTGATATGAGAATCAGACCCTGATCCCTCCGTACGGTAGAGCAATGGTTCTCAAACCAGTCCTCAGGGTACCCCCAACCAGTTGGGTTTTCAGGATATCCACAATGAATATACATGAGAGAGATTATCTCATGCATATTTACTGTAGATATCCTGAAAGCCTGACTGGCTGGGTGTGTCCCAAGGAGAGGCAATGTGGTAGAACATAGCATTGCCATTGAGTCACGCAACTGGCCCAAAATGTAAGGCCTTAACCTTAAAAAGTATTTAACCAGAAATCGACAGCTGCTGTCCAGATAAATTCCCTAGGAGGCGCTCTCTGTGAATTTTCAGTGGCACTGTATGGATAAATGCAACTGATTGCAAATTGCCCCAGCACCGTCTAGAGTGAGAATAGCACAAAAAGGCAGGTCCTAAATGTAGCCAATGTATGGATAGCAGATTCAGTATCACCGCTCACCACGCTGTGCCAATATTCAGCATCACTCCCTGTCTGGATAATGATGCTGAAGATGCCTGACAAGTTAACACCATGGCCTGGTGTTTGAAAAAAAAAACCAAAACACCGGCCATTGTTTAAATGTTGATCATTAAATTGTGACCTGCTGAGTGAAAAAGTATCAAAAGTGGGGTACGTGACTTATTTATACCGCAAGATACAGGGATTTCAACTGCATAATCCTGCAAAATTTCATCCTCTGATATGGACTAATTACATCTTTTAATAAAGGATAATTAACCCCAGAATCACATACCACATTTTAGGTACTTGCAATTTTTAAGCTGTAAACATGAAACACAGCAAAGTTGTCAAACAACTTGCATAAACCCATTCTACTGACCCTACAGGACACTGAGGTCGTCTTTTACAAAGCTGCGCTAGCGATTCCCACACGGCAAATCAGAGGAAGCCCATATGAACTGAATGGGCTTCCTCTCATTTGCCGCTAATGTTCGGGATCCATCTGCTGCTTTTGACACTGTTGATCACAGCCTGCTCCTTGATACGCTGTCCTCACTTGGATTTCAGGACTCTGTTCTTTCCTGGTTTTCTTCTTATCGCTCCCAGCGTACCTTTAGTGTATACTCTAGTGGATCCTCCTCTACTTCTATCCCACTGTCAGTTGGTGTACCTCAGGGATCTGTCCTGGGACCTCTTCTCTTCTCCATCTATACGTCTTCCCTTGGTACTCTGATCTCATCCCATGGTTTTCAGTATCATCTTTACGCTGAAAAATGTCCATAAAGCAGCAGATGGACTTTTTGTTTTGCAAAAACCTCCAAATCGCTATTTTCAAAGCCCATTTTTAAGACCGTTTTCAGTGCAGTTCATCTGCAGTGCATCCAAATCACAAGGGAGTGGGGGGCAGGATTTGGGTGTTCCTAAAACTTGGACATTTTTCGGCCATGATGGAACAAAGCAAAAACTTCCACGGCTAAAAGTTAGACATTTTAGTCTAGACCTGTTTCAATCACAAGTAAATCACAAAAAAGGTGCCTTAAATGACCAAAGGAGGAATTAAGGCATGACCCTCCCCCTCCTTATTCCCCCAGTAGTCACTAACTCCCTCCCACCCCCCAAAGATGTGAAATAAACAGTACATACCAGCCTCTGTGACAGCTTCAGATGTTATGGCCAATCCTATTAGAGCAGCAAGCAGGTCCCTGGAGTAGCCTAGTGGTCAGTGCCGTGCACTATAGAGAAGGGGACCCAGGCCCATATCACACTCTAACTGGTACACTTGTGGTGGAAAGTGTGAGCCCTCCAAAACCCACCCAAAATCTACTGTAGCCACATAGAGGTGAAACCGGCAGACGTAAGGGCTATGTACACTTGACTACAGTAGGTCTTGGGTGGGTTTTTGGAGTCTTCCCATAAGGGGTTAATGGTGAGATGCGTACTGGAACCTTTTATTGAAGTCCACTGCAGTGGCCCATAGGGTGCTCCACTGCTGTGCTGGGATGTCTGCAGGAGTGTGCTGGTAAATTTTTAACAACAGCTCTTTCTCCGGACGTAGCCAGCTCTGCAGTGGAAGGGCCAGGGGTGGCCGGGTGGAGGGGGGAGTAACACTTGCCTCTCTCTCCTCCCTCCCTTTGTGCGGGCACGCTAGGCATACTTTTGCTGGCAGCTAATAAATGGACTGCCACCACTCCCAACGTCTTGCTCTGAGCAGCATGCTGGAACTTCTCTCACATGCTGGAGAAGTCCCAGCCTGCTGCCCAGAGCTTGAAACAAGGAGCGGGGAGCAGCAGTATTTACTTGGCTGGCAGGGCTCAGCATCCCCACCAGCAAAGTAAAAGAGAATTCAGCAGGGTGCTCAAGCCCACATTTTGGGAGCCAGTTGTTAAAGTAGCCATGGAGGGCCCTACTTTAACAACCGGCTCCCAAAATTCTTAAAAACTTACACCGGCTCTTGAGAGCCTGCTCCAGCACACCACTTGATGTCTGTGTATCTAGTCTGCTAAGAATGCTGGCCCCTCATACATCCATAGGAATATATGGACATCTCTAGCGTTTTGTGAATGCATATTTTTAGCGTGCCTTTGCAAAAGACCCACTGAGCACAAAAACATCTAGCAAATTGTCATTTTTGAAACAAAAAGTTGGACGTTTTTCTGGTTTGAAATGGCCATGTTTGCTAACTGGATTTTTGGACGTCTTCTGCAACACGTCCAAAATCGGATTTAGACATCGTGTCGAAAAATGCCCCCTCCACATGTCATAATGCACTCAAAAGTGTCAATAATCCAGAACAAATTGTAACATGTTGTGTTAGCAACAATTAATTTGCTGATTAAAGGTCTAACCAAAACTGAGTGTAAATACGTAAGTCTAAGTTGTCTAGACAAAAACAATCAAACGATTATATCATACTGTGCTGGACTGCACAGTGCAATTCTATTACATAGTAACATAGTAGATGACGACAGAAAAAGACCTGCACGGTCCATCTAGTCTGCCCACGATAAACTCATATGTGTATACCTTACCTTGAATTTGTACCTGTCTTTTCAGGGCACAGAACCGTATAAGTCTGGCCAGCGTATTCCCGCCTCCCAACCACCAGTCCCGCCTCCCATCACACCGGCTCTGGCACAGACCCCGTATAAGTCTGCCCTCCCCTATCCTAGCCTCTCAAGGCATGCTTTTTAACCGCTGCTGCCAGCCATAACCCTAAGGAGGTAAGATAGATGACTTTTAAAATTTGAAGGGAGGGGGGCCTGGACCTTGAAGGGAGGGAGGAAGGGAGGGACGACGATCCTGAAACTGGGAGGGAGGGGGGCCTGGAACTCGAAGGGAGGGACGACGACCCTGAAACTGGGAGGGAGGGGGGACCCTGGAACTCGGAGGGAGGGGGGAATGCACCACCTGTAAAAAAAAAAAAAAAAAAATTTCAGCACCCCTAATCATTTGAAAAGTTGCTCCTATGTCTATAAGTAACAGCTTGATGCCAGCCAAACCAGAGGCCCTGGCCCAAAGCCCTGCTGTGTCTGCTCCTCCGCAGCCTCCAAGGGGGATCCAGCACCAGAGGTTTCCTCTCTCCTGCTCCTGTCAGGACGCGATCACCCGGGTCCCATCAGGAGCAGGAGAGAGAGAGAGAGACACTGGCACCAGGCCCCCCTTGGAGGTATCGGCCTGCTTATCCGACATTGCTGCCTGGATGTCCAACCGCCACCTGAAACTGAACATGTCCAAGACCGAGCTTATCGTCTTTCCACCAAAACCACTTCCTCCTCTTCCTCCACTTTCTATCTCAGTTGATAACACCCTCATCCTCCCCGTCTCATCTGCCCGCAACCTCGGAGTCATCTTTGACTCCTCTCTCTCCTTCTCTGCGCTATCCAGCAGTAGCCAAGACCTGTCGCTTCTTCCTCTTTAACATCAGCAAAATTCGCCCTTTCCTCTCTGAACACACCACCCGCACTCATCGTCCACGCTCTCATTACCTCTCGTCCTGGACTACTGCAACTTACTCCTCACCGTCCTCCACTTAGCCATCTATCCCCCCTTCAGTCTGTTCAGAACTCTGCTGCACGTCTCATAGTCCGCAGAACCGATATACTCATATCCCCCTCTCCTCAGGTCACTTCACTGGCTTCCGATCAGATACCGCAGTCATTCAGCTTCTCCTTCTTACCTACAAATGCACTCAGTCTGCTGCCCCTCACTACCTCTCTACCCTCATCTCCCCTTACTTTCCCGGCCCGTAACCTCCGTTCAACAGGATAAATCCCTCCTCTCATACCGTCTCCACCACCGCCAATTCCAGGCTCCGCTCATTCTGCCTCGCCTCACCCTATGCTTGGAACAACCTTCCTGAACCCTTACCCAAGCCCCCTCCCTGCCCTCTTCAAGTCTTTGCTTAAAGCCCACCTCTTCATGCTGCGTTTGGCACCTAACCCTTACCGTTCAGTGAATCCAGACTGCCCCAATTTGACTGCCCCTATCGACCGACCGTATCACCTTGTCTATTAGATTGTAAGCTCTTTGAGCAGGGACTGTCCTCCTCTTTGTTAAATTGTACAGCGCTGCGTAACCCTAGTAGCGCTCTAGAAATGTTAAGTAGTAGTAGTAGGTAGTAGGGTCGGGCCCAGGGGAATTTTGCCCCCCTCTCTTGGGCAGCCATCAATGTAACACACACTTACATGGCATTTGTGCTTTTGATGTACAAACATTTACAGATCACACAGAATTCAGTGATAAAGCTTCTCGCTAACTCCTGTAAATCTGATCACGTGACTCCCTTATTGTATAAAGAACATTGGTTAGCAGATGTGCACAAGATCCTAGTACTTACCCACAAAATCTATCATTCAGAGCAACCGTTATATCTTTTTCGACTTTTGATACTCTATACTCCTTCTTTACATTATCAACAGCAATCATTTAACAATTCCTTCTTTCCAAAATTATAAGATTAGACGCTATTCCGATTCTGGATTTTTAGTGTCGCACATCCAACTTTATGGACTTCCAACTAACAACATCCCTATGATCAGACTTCCTACTCAACATTCTAAACAGCTCTAAAGACATGTTCTATTTCAGAGACGCGTTTCATATTGGAAGTGTCGACTATAAAAACCTGAGTTGTGTCTTTTTTTTTTTTGGTTCCCATGACTTCGCCCCTCTGAGGATCAGGACATCAGCTACTACTTCTTGCCAACATTTGGCCTCTTTTATTCTTTAATATAGTAACATAGTAAGTGACGGCAGAATAAAGACCTGAACGGTCCATCCAGTCTACCCAACAAAATAAACTCATTTTACATGGTATGTGATACTTTATACCGAGTTTGGATTTGTCCTTGCCTTTCTCAGGGCATAGACGTTGACGTCTACCCAACACTGTTCTGTACTGAAGCTAACGTCGAAGCCCCTTAAAATTTACACTCCAGCCCATCCGTATCTATTCAGTCACGATCAGGGCGTAGACAGTAGCTCTGCCCAGCAATGGTTTTGCGTCCCAATTACTGGTGTTGCCACCCAATCTCCACTAACATTCCGTGGATCCATTCCTTCTAGACAGGATAACTGTAGTTCCCTTCTTGCTTTTATTTCAGTATTTTATTACTATGTTGTAAACTGCTCAGATGGCTCGCTCATAGGCAACATATCGAGATGTAAATACACTTCAAACTTGTTCAGCATGAGGAATAGGCCTCGACAGAAGTCTGTGGACTCTTTCAATTTCCAATCGAGGTTCAAAGAAAAGATCCAGTATTTTTGGGAGCCAAGGTATAAGAAAAACAATCATATCACAGCTTTCCGATGTTTCAGGAGGACCCAGAATTCTAATGTTGCTTCAGTGATTGCGATTAGACAAAACTTCGTTGAACAGCCGTTCCATTTGTTAAGTTTGTTGCGCATTTACTTCCAGCGTTACCGTTCTTTGTTCCAAATTGTTCAGTTGGTGTTGAGCCAAGGTTAAACTTTGAATTCAAGCTCTCTCATTCTTTTTGAAGATTTTTGGTCAGTTCCAGTCGCATTTTAAGCATATCTTTCAGCTGACTTTCTGCAAGAATAGGATCGGGTGGCTTTGATTTGTCTCTCTATCTGCCATGATCTCATCCGGCGTTGGTGGATTAGTTTTCAGGCTTTTTAAACTTGAAGATATCGAGAATTGTCGATCAGATTTCGGATTTTTATTCTCTGCCGTATCCAGAAGTAGGCACGTTAGAAACAGCCAGTATAATGCAAGACGTTTGGCTACAATATTCACACAGTGATCCGTCTGAGGAGCTCTCACTGCACACCTTCCATTCACATCAGGCTCCAAACTCCCAGGGCCTATTTTCTTTTGACGTTTTAAATTCAGGTTTTAGCTTGCAAGCACCCAGTCAAGACTTTAGAATGTGCATTTCCTGCCTGTTAAAGGATTATTTTCAGGGGAACTGTCTAGTTTTGGGGTGCTGCAGCTAGGATTTCCAGTAAAGTCTACCTCCTCCATCATAATTATCAGCTCGTTCAGTGCAGTTCTGATTGGTGTAAGAGTAAATGGTCTGAAACCACAGACATGGAGCTAGGCTGGCAGTCCTAGCCAAACCAGGTGCTCTACATTAGCTAGAGGTGAACTAGCTCCATGTCATATGGAATATTCTGATCCAGTCTTGGTTTTACCCCCTTTTCCAGTCATGCAGGTGTAGTTTGTAGTTTGCTAAGGAAAACAGGAACTACAAGTCCATGCATGCAGTGAGGCAAAAACCAGAACTGCACTGGTCCGTTTCTTTGGACATGGGTCTAACTGCAAAGCCCCGCCAGGTTCTCCAGTTCAAGGAAGGAGACCTTTTAAGCCAGTCCAGGTTTTGAACTTGCATCCCACAGCAGCATGGGATTTGTAGTCCCTGACTCTATTGAAATCAGTGCAGCAGGTCTCATAATGGGGGGGGGGGGGGGGGGGGGGGGGTTATCAGAAATCCAGGACTGGCCCAAAATCTCCCTCTTGGAACTGGGAAACGTGGCAGCTCTACGGCTGACTGCCTTAAAACAAAGCAGTGGATCTTAACTTAGGATAATTAGGATGTGTACAAAATTTGATTGCTATAGCTAATCGGGGGCCAGTGATGGTCAGCAAGGGACAGAGTAGTGGGACTGAATGAACAGCCTTTCCACACAAGTAATTCATGTGAATTTGCCAGAAGGAAGAACCTCGCCTCTTGGGATTTATTCTGCATTGTGATTGTGGACAGAAGCGTTCTCATTTCCATGCCTTTATACGTGTTCCAGGAATAACATGTATAGAATGTTTGTACGTTTGGGAAGCTCGCCAGGTGCCCTTGGCCTGGATTGGCCGCTGTCGTGGACAGGATGCTGGGCTCGATGGACCCTTGGTCTTTTCCCCGTGTGGCATTACTTATGTACTTATGTCCTCTACTTGGCTCACTTTTATTACATAGAGCAGTGATTTAACCTATTGTGATGTCATAGTGGCTCATTCCACCAATAAGAGCCAACCTCATTAGTGATGTCACAATGGCTTGATTGTATAGAATGTTTGTACGTTTGGGAAGCTCGCCAGGTGCCCTTGGCCTGGATTGGCCGCTGTCATGGACAGGATGCTGGGCTCGATGGACCTTTGGTCTTTTCCCAGTATGGCATTACTTATGTACTTATGATGCCGTTAGGTTATAAAATATATTTAGTAGAGGCAGGGGGCAGCTGAAAGGGGGAATTACCCATAAGCATGATTGAATATGAATTCAGTTAAACCCTCTGCAGCACTGATATTACCCAGGTCCAATTCCGTTTTGGAAGGACAGGGCAACCTCCTACTGACTGAAGCCACCCAATTCTGCCTGTCGTATGGTCAGTAGCAATGGGGTGGGTGGTGGCAGGAGCCAGTCTGTGGTCTCCAGAGATCTCTGTGTCAAGTTGCTAATCTTATTCCATACGGCAACAACTTTTTCGCATTTAGATGGATCACAAGACCACACTGAACATGGGACAGGGAGGTGGACACCCTGGACTGGAAATACAATTTATGATGGAGGGGGAGACCTAAGGCACAGGATGGTACCTGAGGGAACTGAGAAATTCCCAAGGAGCAGGTTGCCTGGCATCTTTGAGGCAAGAGAACCCGCCAGATTGATGGCAGGCTTTCGTGGGTTCTGCTGTGCTCTGTCCCATCATCTTCTTGGCCTGAGAAGCAAGCTCCCAGCTGAATGGGTTGGGCAAAAGCTTTGACTGGTCGTGCAAGGCAACCTTTGACCTAGCTTAGCCTGGCAGGGCACAAGCATGCGCTCCAAAAATGCCCCGTCTTGGCTGCGGTTGGCAGACAGAAGGAAAGGCTCCACTTTCATTTCCTTAGACAAAGCCGAGCAATTCATCTTGCAGCTCCCCTACCCTGACAGATGTATGCGAATTGTTTTCAACAAGAGACTTAATGGATGCGAGGGAGGTCAGGGGGCACAGGAGGCTTCACCCTGCTTACATTTTGTCTTTTGCTTTCAATCTGTTTCTCTTCAATTTTGTTTTTATTCAATTGTTTCAAATGAACCTATCTATCTTAGAAGGACCTGGATGAGAAGCTGCCATTAGTAACCAAAGGAGAGAGGTTCTCACTCTCACTTCTTCTGTATGGAGACATTTTATGACCTTTTTAAACATTTTCAGTGGCCATTACAACCTTTCAGTGAATCCTTTTCCATTCTCGCTTCAGATCACAAAAGCAAAGACTTTGAGAGTTATTATAGAAAAGGTTTTTCTTGCACGTGTAGGTGTGCAAAGCATAGAAATTCACAACTAGGAGTAAATATAATAAACAACCGTACTTCCAAATTGAAACAAAAGAGCCGATGGTACAGATTACTACTAAATTAACAAAAATATATCTGTAGTGTAGTTTGATTTATCTGTCGCGTTTGACCTTGTCAACCATAATATACCGTTGTCGAGATTGAATGCTATAGGATTGAGGGAGAACGTTTCGAGTTGGTTCAATGATTTTCTTACCATGTGAAATTACAAAGTGCGTAAAGCAGGCAATCTATCGGCAGGTTGGAACCTGGGTTGTGGGGTCCTACAGGGCTCTCCGCAGTCCTCATTGCTGTTTAATGTGCTGCTCCAGCCTTTGGATTCATTGCTGAAAAGACTTAGAATACCATTTTTTATTTATACAGATGCTATCACCTTTTCTCCTGAAAACTGGGGATTAGAGTAGCACTCTATCAGAAATGAAGAGTCATGCACAGGCTATTGAGGATTGGACCTCAATTCATAGACTTAAATTAAAACCAGAAAAAATAAAATTCCTCTGACTGGGTCCATTTGACTCATCAGAATTTCCTCTGCAATTTTTTATTGAAGTGAATATCTTCTTTTTGATTTTTGCTCTAGAGTTTTGGGTGTGGCAGTAGACAGTTTACTCACTTTTTCTAGTCTACTACTACTTAACATTTCTAGAGCGCTACTAGGGTTACGCAGCGCTGTACAGTTTTACAAATAAGGATAGTCCCTGCTCAAAGGAGCTTACAATCTAAAGGACGAAATGTCAAGTTGGGGCAGTCTAGATTTCTTGAATAGAGGTATAATGGTTAGGTGCCGAATGCGACATTGAAGAGGTGGGTTTTGAGTAGGGATTTGAAGATGAGTAGGGAGGGGGCTTGGTGTATGGGCTCAGGGAGTTTATTCCAAGCATAGGGAGAGGTGAGGCAGAAAGGGCGGAGCCTGGAGTTGGCAGTGGTGGAGAAGGGTACCGAGAGGAGGGATTTGTCCTGTGAGCGGAGATGAGGGTAGAGAGGTAATGAGGGGCTGCAGATCAAGTGCATTTGTAGGTTAGTAGGAGAAGCTTGAACTGTATGCGGTACCTGATCGGAAGCCAGTGAAGTGACTTGAGGAGAGGGGTGATATGAGTATAACGGTCCAGACGGAAGATAAGACGCGCAGCAGAGTTCTGGACGGATTGAAGTGGGGATAGATGGCTAAGTGGGAGGCCAGTGAAGAGTAGGTTACAGTAGTCAAGGCGAGAGGTAATGAGGCAGTGGATGAGAGTTCGGGTGGTGTGCTCAGAGAGGAAGGGGCGAATTTTGCTGATGTTATAAAGAAAGAAGCGGCAGGTCTTGGCTGTCTGTTGGATATGCGCAGAGAAGGAGAAGGAGGAGTCGAAGATGACTCCGAGGTTGCGGGCAGATGAGACGGGGAGGATTCGGGTGTTAGCGACTGAGATAGAGAGTGGAGGGAGAGGAGAAGTGGGTTTGGGTGGGACAGACAAGAAGTTCGGTCTTGGCCATGTTCAGTTTCAGGTGGCAGTTGGCATCCAGGCAGCAAGGTCAGATAAGCAGGCCAATACTTTGGCCTGGGTTTCCGGCAAGTGATGTCAGGTGTGGAGAGATAGAGCTGGGTATCGTCAGCATAGAGATGATATTGGAAACCATGTAAAGTCCTTCCACACCTTGAGAAAACTGAGAACAATCTGGAAATACTTTGAACCTGATTATTGGTTCAGCTTTGACCTTGTCCAGGTTGACTACTGTAATATTATTTTTAATGGTTGCACAAAGACGCTTATCAGACATCTTCATAAGTACATAAGTACATAAGTACATAAGTAGTGCCATACTGGGAAAGACCAAAGGTCCATCTAGCCAGCATCCTGTCACCGACAGTGGCCAATCCAGGTCAAGGGCACCTGGCACGCTCCCCAACGTAAAAACATTCCAGACAAGTTATACCTAAAAATGCGGAATTTTTCCAAGTCCATTTAATAGCGGTCTATGTGGACTTGTCCTTTAGAATCTATCTAACCCTTTTAAACTCCGTCAAGCTAACCGCCCGTACCACGTTCTCCGGCAACGAATTCCAGAGTCTAATTACACGTTGGGTGAAGAAAAATTTTCTCCGATTCGTTTTAAATTTACCACACTGTAGCTTCAACTCATGCCCTCTAGTCCTAGTATTTTTGGATAGCGTGAACAGTCGCTTCACATCCACCCGATCCATTCCACTCATTATTTTATACACTTCTATCATATCTCCCCTCAGCCGTTCTCTTCTCCAAGCTAAAAAGCCCTAGCCTTCTCAGCCTCTCTTCATAGGAAAGTCGTCCCATCCCCACTATCATTTTCGTCGCCCTTCGCCCTTCAGCTCATACAAAACACAGCAGTACGTCTGATTTTCTCACTTGGCCATTTACATCAGCCAGTCCACCGCCGAGGAGCTTGCATTGGCTGTCGGTGGAGGCCAGGGCAAAATTCAAACTTTGCACTACGGCTTTTCACTTTATCGTTTTGCACCACTTTGTGTGACCTGGTGGAACTTCTACTCATACTTCAAATAATAGTATGAAAGTTCGCAATCAAATGTTGCTAAAATTTCCGTCTGTTAGAGCAAGGAAACTTTTGATTCTTCGCTGTACTACCGGATTGTCTCTGTGTGGAAACTTTTTCCTTTAGAGATTCATTTGATAAGGAATTATCAAGTTTTCGGAAAAGTTCTCAAAACTTTTCTATTTAAGTACATAAGTAAATGCCACACTGGGAAAAGACCAAAGTCCATCGAGCCCAGCACCCTGGTCCACGACAGTGGCCACCTGGTGGCTTCCCAAACGTACAAACATTCTATACATGTTATTCCTGGAATTGTGGATTTTCCCAAGTCCATTTAGTAGTGGTTTATGGACTTGACCTTTAGGAAACCGTCTAGCTCCTTTTTAAACTCTGCTAAGCTAACCGCCTTCACCACGTTCTCCGCAACGAATTCCAGAGTTTAATTATGCTTGGGTGAAGAAACTTTTCTCCGATTTGTTTTAAATTTACTACACTGTATTTCATCGCATGCCCCCCTAGTCCTAGTATTTTTGGAGAGAGTGACAGACGCTTCACATCCACCTGTTTCCACGCCACTCATTATTTTATATACCTCTATCATGTCTCCCCTCAGCCGTCTCTTCTCCAAGCTGAAAAGCCCTAGCCTCCTTAGTCTTTCTTCATAGGGAAGTCGTCCCATCCCCGCTATCATTTTAGTCGCCCTTACGCTGCAACCTTTTCCAATTCCCTATACTTTCTTGAGATGCCGCGACCAGAAGTGAACACAGTACTCAAGGTGCGGTCGCACCATGGAGCGATATAACGCATTATAACATCCTCACACCTGTTTTCCATACCTTTCCTAATGATACCCAACATTCTATTCGCTTTCCTAGCCGCAGCAGCTAAAAAAATTATTGCTTTATGAACAGTTAGCTTATCAGATTCTGTTTTAATTTCACAATACCCTGGATGTTACCTTCCTCCTGCTTTTGTTTCCTTTGGGGCTTTGTATTTTCTGGAATTATATCTCCTTGACTCTGAACTAAAATGCTGGTATTTCCTGACAAGAAGTCCTGTATAATATAAATGTGTAATGTATAATAATAAATATCTAACGTCTAATAATTCATATAATTGAAGGGTGGCAGACTCAGGAAAGATGTCAGGAAGTATTTCTTCACGGAGAGGGTGGTGGATGCGTGGAATGCCCTCCCGCGGGAGGTGGTGGAGATTGAAAATGGTAACGGAGTTCAAACATTCGTGGGATATGCATAGAGGAAGCCTGTGCAGAAGGAATGGGATCCTCAGAAGCTTAGCTGAAATTGGGTGGTGGAGCAGTTGGGGGGAAGAGGGGGGTGGTGGTTGGGAGGCGAGGATAGGGGAGGGCAGACTATATACGGTCTGTACCAGAGCCGGTGATGGGAGGCGGGACTGGTGGTTGGGAGGCGGGAAATACTGCTGGGGCAGACTTATATGGTCTGTGCCCTGAAAAGGGACAGGTACAAATTCAAGGTAAGGTATAACCTTATAGGTTTTTCGGTTGGGCAGACTGGATGGACCCATGCAGGTCTTTTTCTGCCGTCATCTACTATGTTACTATGAATCCAATACATTTAAAAAATTTTTGAAATCAGTGCTCAGTTCACACAATACAGTCATCACACAAAGAGACTGAGTAGATGAGAACCATCATCGCACACCCTTGTTCTCATAATGGGGCCATTCTACCAAACGGCGGTAAAAGGTGGCCTGCGGTGGAATCCGCAAGTGGGTTTTCTGTCCACCGAGGCCACCTTTTACTGCTGTCGTTAAAAGGCCTTTTTTTCAGGAGGATTAGTAAATGGCCATGCGGTAAGCTATTTAGGCGGCAGTAAGGATTCTGGCGCTAACCTGGCGGTAACCAGGCAGCACCCCCCCTCCCCCAGCGCCAGAAGAGGTACACGACAAAGGGGGATTGCTGCGGGGCTCCTGTGCGAGCCTAGTGGTAGAGCAGATTTGCCACGCGCCAATCCCACGCTACCCCTTTAAACCTTTACTAAATGGCCCCCAATTAGCAATATTACCACACATTACTATGGCTTAATCAATATCGCAATGCTCAGCCCGTCTCTTCAGCCCACAATCTCGGAGTCATTTTCGACTCCTCCCTCTCCTTCTTGCCCATATCCAGCAGACAGCTAAGACTGTCGCTTCTTCCTCTATAAATAGCAAAATTCGCCATTCCTCTATGAACAGACCACCCGAACCCTCGTCCACTCACTCGTTACCTCTCGTCTCGACTATGGCAACCTCCTCCTCGCTGGTCTCCTCCGCTTAGCCATCTATCCCCCTCCAACTGTCCAAAATTCCGCGCACGGTCTGTATCTCCCGCGTGAACCGATACTCTCATATCACCCTCTCCTCAAGTCGCTTCACTGGCTCCCGATCCGCTACCGTATACAGTTCAAGCTTTCTCCTATTGACCTTCAAGTGCACTCAATCTGCAGCCCCCATACCCCCTCTACCCTCCTCTCCTCGTATGTTCCCACCCGTAACCTCCGCTCTCAAGGACAAATCACTCCTTTCTGTACCCTTCTCCACCACCGCTAACTCCAGACTTCCGCCCCTTCTGCCTCGCATCACCTTATGCCTGGAACAGACTTCCCGAGCCCATACGCCATGCGCCCTCCCTGCCCATTTCAAGTCCTTACTCAAAGCCCATCTCTTCTCCCCTTGCTTTTGGCGCCTAGCCACTCTACACTGACTACATTGCTTGTTACCTTTAGATTGTAAGCTCTCTTGAGCAGGGACCATCCTTCCCCATGTTTAAACTTGTACAGTGCTGCGTAACCCTGGCAGTGCTATAGAAATGCTAAGTAGTAGTAGTAGTAATATTGCAATGCTCAGCATGAAGCAAAGAATATATAAATAAATGAAATGTAAATAAATATTGTTGTACTTATTTTAATTTCTGTATTAGTCAATGTGTGCTAGAGTGTCCCGCAGCCATTTGAAGAAGCAGCGACCAGGCAGGCAGTAGCAACGGGCAGAAAACAGGGGGTTCTTTCTTGCCCCTGAAGAGGACATTATTAGACCACCAGGGCTCCCCTAAGGTAGCCCCATGGTGGCTCTGCAGCTTCTCCTCCTCCTACCATGCTGGACTGGTGAGTATCCGAAACAATAGATTAATTTTAAATCCTTCATAATCTACAGCATACTTTTTACTAACCATCCTGTTAAAAGTATATGTAGGCCGATTACACTTTGTGACAGCCTGGTTCCATTAGTCAGTACTATTCATATGGAACACTCTTTCCTTCTGGTGGTTGCGGGGGTGGGGATAGTGCTGGGCAGACTTATACGGTCTGTGCTGGGGCTGGTGGTTGGGAGGCGGGACTAGTGCTGGGCAGACTTGTACGGTCTGTGCCAGAGCCGGTGGTGGGAGGCAGGGATAGTGCTGGGCAGACTTACGGTCTGTGCCAGAGCTAGTGGTGGGGGCGGGACTGGTAGTTGGGAGGCGGGGATAGTGCTGGGCAGACTTATACGGTCTGTGCAGAGCTGGTGGTGGGAGACGGGCTGGTGGTTGGGAGATGGGGATAGTGCTGGGCAAACTTATATGGTCTGTGCCAGAGCCGGTGGTGGGAGGCGGGGATAGTGCTGGGCAGACTTATACGGTCTGTACTGGGGCTGGGGATGGGAGGGGACTAGTGCTGGGCAGACTTGTACGGTCTGTGCCAGAGCCGGTGGTGGGAGCAGGGATAGTGCTGGGCAGACTTTATGGTCTGTGCCAGAGCTGGTGGTGGGGGGCGGGGATAGTGCTGGGCAGACTTATACGGTCTGTGCTGGGGCTGGTGGTTGGGAGGGGGACTAGTGCGGGGCAGACTTATACGGTCTGTGCCAGAGCTGGTGGTGGGAGGCGGGTTGGTGGTTGGGAGGCAGAGATAGTGCTGGGCAGAATTATACGGTCTGTGCATGAAGAGGACAGTACAAATAAAAAAGTAGCACATAGGAATTTATCTTCTTGGGCAGACTGGATGGACCGTGCAGGTCTTTTTCTGCCGTCATCTAGTATGTATATGACCACAAATCATCCAAGTTGCCAGTTGCTCTTTTTTTAAATAGAGACTTGATCGATTACCAATTAGAAATACATCCGAATCACACGATCTTATCTAAATCTGCACTACCCAAGCTGTAAAGGACTTAAATACAAAACAACTCATGCATCCAGCTTTTCCTACATAAGCACACAAATGTGGAACGCATTACCAAAAGTCTTAAAAATGACATACGAACACCTAAACTTCCGGAAAACACCGATCCAACATAAATGCCTGATCTCTGCAACACAACAAAACTAAAGAACGTAATGGACGTAACACAACTCTTCCGTTGTACGATTCCCTAGTGTGGCTGTGCCACATGAACTTGATCTACCACAATATCACTTTGCATTTGTTTACACCGGAGTCTGCAAACGCCTCTCCGGTACTATGAAAGCCACACTGAGCCTACAAATAGGTGGGAAAATGTGGGATCCAAATGTAACAAATAAGAAAAAAAAATATGCAAGGGGGGGGGGGGGGAAGCGGTCTAGAAAAATGTAGATAAGAGTACAGGTGCAGGGAGTGCAGCTAGAAAAAAGGTGGATGGTATGTGTGCAGGAATGAAAGGCATGGGAAACTGACAGCCCTATAATAGTAACATAAAACATAGTAACATAGTAGATGATGGCAGAAAAAGACCTGCACGGTCCATCCAGTCTGCCCAACAAGACAAACTCATATGCTACTTTCTGTGTATATTACCTTGATTTGTAACTTGTCATTTTCAGGGCACAGGACCGTACAAGGGGAAATCTGCACAAAAAAAAAAAAAGATAAATAACCCCACCCCCTTTTACAAAGCCCTGCAGCAATGCCGACACAGCCCATTCGCTTTGAACGGGCTGTATCAGCACTACCTCACCGGCAGCCGCAGCTTTGTAAAAGGGGGAGAAAGTGTGCAGAAGTTGCAGAACCTTTTTAGGAGACGTATCGGACTATTCATCCACTGCAAAGAAACACCCAAACCCAACCTTTCATGGAAGCACTGACCCTAATACATTCAATTGTCATCAATCAGTCCATAGAGGTGACAGGCCCTAGCTGCTTTAGCCTTTTCTGATAGTGAAGTCATCCCCACACCCTTCATCATTTTTGTCACCCTTTTCTGTACTTTTCTAATTCTGCTAGATCTTTTTGAGATGCGGGACCAGAATTGCACACAGTATTCAAGCACAGTCACACAGTATAACACTCTCATTTTGTTTTCCATTCCTTTCCTAATAATCCTAACATTCTGCTTGCTTCTTGGCCTCTGCAGCACACTGAGCAGAAGGTTTCAACGTATCATCAACGCCGCCGCCAAGATCCTTTTCCTGGTCGGGGACACGTAGATATAGTTCAGGTTCTTTCCCCATGCATCACTTTGCACTTGCTTACATTTGCCATTGGTGCCCGGTCTCCCAATCTCGTAAGGTCCTCTGCAATTTTCACAATCCTCCTGCGATTTTTAAACAATTTGTCTCTCATCAGCAAATGTAATTACCTCACTAGTTATTCCCATCTCTAGATCATTTATAAATATGTTTATTGGGATTTATTAACCGCCTTTGTGAAGAGATTCAACCAAGGCGGTGTACAGTAGGTACAGTTTAACATAAAACTTACAATTTTGTTAACATAATAGTAAAATAACCAAGAATAAACATAAATACAATAAATGAGTTAAACTTGAAAACAGTAAATTGAAACCATAAAACAGAACTACCATGAACAGTATCAAAAATCTACACATTTAACAGCACGGAATTCAAATACCAGAGATGTAATACAGTGTTTGCATAAAGATACACCTAATAAGCATGCGTTAGGACATGACTGAGTTCGAAATGTGATTGGTAGGATGAGATGATTATTTGGACGTTAATATTAAATATGTTGAGGACAGATTCATTACTCAATCTTTTGTAAAATTATGGATAGAAATACTTCTAGGAGTTATCATTTATTTATTTATTAGCATTTATACCCCGCTCGATAGCAGGTTCAGTGCGGCTTCAATGTATGGGTACAAAGTGTCATAGAGGTAAACACAATGTATGGGTACAGAGTATCACAGAGATAACACAATTGTGTAGAGAAGGACAAGAGGGAGAGATGTGGGGGGAAGGATTGAGGTGTGTTAATGTTAGGTTCGTAAATTAAGTTGGGTCGTGGTAGGCTTGTTTGAAGAGGTATGTTTTCAGCAGCTTTCGGAAGGGTAGATGTTCGTTAGTTGTTCTGATGTGTCTTGGTATGGCGTTCCAGAGTTGACTGCCTATGACGGAGAAGTCCACGGCAGCTTAAGGAAAGTATCCCTGTAGGACAATTTCTTCGTTTAAAACGATTGTGTACAGAAGATAATACTTTTAGAATTCAAGCCAGGGGTATGAGAGAGTGGTGGATACTTGGAATGCCCTCCAGCGGAAGGTGGTGGAGATGTAAACGGTAACGGAATTCAAACATGCGTGGAATAAACATAAAGGAATTTATTTATTTATTGTTGCATTCGTATCCCACATTTTCCCACCTACTTGCAGGCTGGTGGTTGGGAGAGGGGTTAGTGCTGGGCAGACTTCTACGGTCTGTGCCCTGAAAATGGCAGATACAAATCAAGGTAAGGTATACACAAAAAGTAGCACATTGAGTTTTCTTGTTGGGTAGACTGGATGGACCGTGCAGTCTTTTTCTGCCGTCGTCATCTACTAGAGAAGGAGGTTTTGAGAAAGGGGTTAGTTAGCCTTTAGAGTAATCAACAGGCAAACTGATAGGGATTGACTGTTTAGTGCCAGGGATACATTGGGTGACCAGCAGTTAACTTGTGTTTTGCCTTATTTGATAAGGTATAGATGTGGTGTAAACACTGGCCCGTACTGTCCTTGCATAGGCAGTTTGCTAATCAACCCAGGTTTGCTTACACTCGGAGCCACTGACCTCTAATCATGTGGACATCGGAGGTGTGGTAAGTGTTTATTGCCATCTGTGTATGGAGACTGCAGTAGTAGCGATTCCCCTTACCCAGAAACAATTTTATTTGAGATCAAACACTGACTGATTTATGGAGTAGTGTGCCCTTGTTATAAATGGTGTATAGTGAAAGATGGTGTGCCCTATTAACACAGAATTGCCCAACATTTGAGCAACCTTGCGTCTACCATAGACCATCGGATTTGCGGTTTGTAGTGTTTTTACAAGTACAGTCAGTCAGGGGCAGGGACACGTCACAGGTGTTATAGCTTAAAGAGCAGAGAATCATTTTTTAGGTGGAACACAGTAAAACCGGTTGGGTTGAGCAAGGAGGTTGATTGGTCATTAGTTGGTCAATTGAAAGGAACTCTGGAACGATGAATGTGAAAGAGGATTATATTATTATTATTTGTAGCATTTGTATCCCACATTTCCCACCCATTTGCAGGCTCAATGTGGCTTACATTTTGCCGTTATGGCGATTGCCGTTCCGGACTTTAGATACGCACATGATTTTGCCAATCAAGTGCGTACATACATGGTTGAAGAATGCATTGTGTGCTTGCGTACTGTTAACACGTGGTTTTGCAGTCAAGTGCGTATGTATGTGTGGTAGAAGAATACATTGTGGTCTTGTGTAGGTGTTGGCTTTATGTAGTTGCTCAGATGATGGTATTATGGTGAGAGTAATAGTGTTGGGCAGTGGTTATGTCGTTTCGGTCTTATTCTTCGTTGTTGTTGTTTAGAGGTTAGGACGATTGTTTGTTGTATGCTTTTTTGAATAGGTCCGTTTTCAGTAGTTTACGAAAGATGGTTAGATCTTGCATTGTCTTTATGGTCTTCGGAGTGCGTTCCATAGCTGTGTGCAAATGTAGAAGAAGCTGGTTGCGTAGGTGGACTTATATTTTAATCCTTTGCAGTTGGAGTAATGGAGGTTGAGGAATGTACGTGCTGATCTTTTAGCATTCCTAGCAGGTAGGTCTATGAGGTTCTGACGTGTAGGCCGGAGTTTCTCCATGTAAAATTTTATGGACCATGGATAAACTCGGGAGTAGCCTAAGGAAATATTCTTCATGGAAAGGGAGGTGAATTCGTGGAACGGCTTCCCAAGGAAGATGGAGACTGTAAAGCTTGAGACAAAACTAAGGAGAGGAAAGGATAGAATTTAATTTATTTTATTTTACAAACTGATATCCCACTTAAACCTAAGCAGCTACCATAGAACCTACAGAGATTATAGTGGTGCTGACGGTCTTTATGTACCATATGTAAATAACACTCTCATCCTCCCTGTCCCGGTATGCGCGCAACCTTGGAGTCATCTTTGACTCCGCTCTCTCCTTCTCTGCTCATATTCAGCAGATTGCCAAAACCAGTCGTTTCTTTCTCTATAATATTAACAAAATTTGCCCTTTCCTCTCCGAGGGACGCTACCAAAACCCTTACCCACACCCTTATCACCTCTCGCCTAGACTACTGCAATTTGCTTCTCGCTGGTCTCCCGCTCAGCCATCTATCTCCTCTTCAATCTGTCCAAAACTCTGCTGCGCGTCTTATATTCCGCCAGAGTCGCTATACTCACGTTAGCCCTCTCAAGTCGCTTCACTGGCTCCCTATCCGCTTCCGCATACTGTTCAAACTTCTGCTTTTGACCTACAAGTGCATCCACTCCGCAGTCCTCAGTACCTTTCCGCTCTCATCTCTCCCTACACTCCTCCCCGTGAACTCCGTTCGCTGGGTAAATGTCTCCTGTCGTCCCCCTTCTCCCCACTGCTAACTCCCGCTCCGTTCCTTCTATCTCGCTGCTCCCAGCCAGTACGTCAGGCTCAGTCTCTGGCTGTCTTCAAGTCTAGGCTTAAAGCCCACCTCTTTGCTACTGCTTTCGACTCCTAACCATGACTCTCTTACTCAACACCCTCACTTATCACCCCTACCACTGCAATTTCCCCACCCCTAGCTGTCTGTTTGTCTGTCCAATTTAGATTGTAAGCTCTGTTGAGCAGGGACTGTCTTTTCATGTTGATTTGTACAGCGCTGCGTAAGTCTAGTAGCGCTGTAGAAATGTTTAATAGTAGTAGTAGTAGTATCAGAGCCTTGGATAGGGAGGGGACTGGTAGAGAGAGCCTAGGGTCCACATTCATTGATGACGCTTCTTTTTGTAAAGGTGCGGTCTCAAAAGCCAGCAGCACTTTTTCATTCTCCTTCACTGCTGGCACCGTGACGTTTGCGAACATGGACAAGGCGTATCATGCAGGAGTTGCCTACACAGGACAGGTGAGGCTTTAAAAGAGATCTCCACTTCCAATGAGGTTATTAAAGTGTCATAAATGCCTTCTTGTTGAACGCCAATTTTCAAAAAAGGTTCCAGGGGAGATCCAGGAAATTATAGACCGGTGAGTCTGACGTCAGTGCCGGGGAAAATGGTAGAAGCTATTATTAAAACAAAATTACAGAGCACATCCAAGGACATGGATTACTGAGACCGAGTCAGCACGGCTTTTGTGTGGGGAAATCTTACCTGACCAATTTACTTCACTTCTTTGAAGGAGTAAACGAACATGTGTATCTGGGTTTTCAAACGGCGTTTGACAAGGTACCTCGTGAAAGGCTACAGAGGAATTGGAGGGTCATGGGATAGGAGGAAATGTCCTATTGTGGATTAACAATTGGCTGAAGGATAGGAAACAGAGAGTGGGATTAAATGGGCCAGTATTCACAATGGAGAAGGTAGCTAGTGGGGTTCCTCAGGGGTCTGTGCTAGGACCGCTGCTTTTTAATATATTTATAAATGATTTAGAGATGGGAGTAACCAGCGAGGGTAATTGAATTTCCTGAGCCCCTACGTCTTGCCCCATCCTTGGCACCTTTAAATCTAGACTGAAAACCCACCTCTTACATTGCTTTTGACTCGTAACCACTTGTAAACCACTCGCCTCCACTACCCTCCTCTCTTCCTTCCCGTTCACATTAATTGATTTGATTTGCTTACTTTATTATTTTTGGTCTATTAGATTGTAAGCTCTTGGAGCAGGGACTGTCTTTCTTCTATGTTTGTACAGCGCTGCGTATGCCTGTAGCGCTATAGAAATGCTAAATAGTAGTAGTAGTAGTATTCAAAGTAAGTTAACTCACGAGAGGATTGTGAAAAATACAGAAGGACCTTATGAGACTGAGCGGCTAAATGGCAGATGACGTTAATGTGAGCAAGTGCAAGGTGATGCATGTGGGAAAAAAAAACCAAATTATAGCTACGTCATGCAAGGTTCCACGTTAGGAGTTACGGACCAAGAAAGGGATCTGGGTGTCGTCGTCGATAACACACTGAAACCTTCTGCTCAGTGTGCTGCTGCGGCTAAGAAAGCGAATAGAATGTTGGGTATTATTAGGAAAGGTATGGAAAACAGGTGTGAGGATGTTATAATGCTGTTGTATCACTCCATGGTGCGACCGCACCTTGAGTATTGTGTTCAATTCTGGTTGCCGCATCTCAAGAAAGATATAGTAGAATTGGAAAAGGTGCAGCAAAGGGCGACTAAAATGATAGCGGGGATGGGACGACTTCCCTATGAAGAAAGACTAAGGAGGCTAGGGCTTTTCAGCTTGGAGAAGAGATGCTGAAGGGAGATATGATAGAGGTGTATAAAATAATGAGTGGAGTGGAACAGGTGGATGTGAAGTGTCTGTTCACGCTTTCCAAAAATACTAGGACTAGGGGCATGCGATGAACTACAGTGTAGTAAATTCAGTGCCGGTAGCGAGGGTGCCTGACACCCGGGCGGGTCGCCGCTGCGCACCCCCCCCCAGGTGCAGGGCACGACGCCCCCCCCCCTCCAGAGCGCCCCCCCCCCCCGAAGCGCACCCCCCCCCCCCCCGAAATGCACCCTACCTTGCAGCGGGGGGCAGGCGGGAGGGCCGATCTGCCCCCAGTGCACGTCACTGGGAGCTGCGTCGGCTCTGCTGCTTCCCTGCTTTCTCTGCACTGGAACAGGAAGTAACCTGTTCCGGGCCAGAAAGAGCAGAGAACCAGCGAGCCGACAACCCCCCCCAGCGCGTGCACCCGGGGCGGACCGCCCCACCGCCCCCCCTTCCTACGCCACTGAGTAAATTTAAAACAAACCAGAGAAATTTTTTCTTCACCCACGCATAATTAAAGTCTGGAATTCGTTGCCGGTGAACGTGGTGAAGGCGGTTAGTTTGGCAGAGTTTAAAAAGGGGTTAGACGGTTTCCTAAAGGACAAGTCCATAAACGCTACTAAATGGACTTGGGAAAAATCCACAATTCCAGGAATAACATGTATAGAATGGTTGTTCTTTTGGGAAGCTCGCCAGGTGCCCTTGGCCTGGATTGGCCGCTGTCATGGACAGGATGCTGGGCTCGATGGACCCTTGGTCTTTTCCCAGTGTGGCATTACTTATGTATTTATATAGATCATTGGCTGTACCAATCTGAAGCTACAGCCAGTCCGGGGGTGTGATAAATTCCTTATCATCGAATATCAGGGCAGCCGTTACCTTTTCTGAAACGTACAGTCAGTCAGGATATGTGAATGATGGTGAAGTACTCCGGAGGAAGGACCTTCTTGGCTTTATGCTTTCTCTCCCCTTAGATGAAAGCTCAGGGTTCTGATGGTGGTGTTTTGATGAACCAGAAAGTTTATCTTGCTGTTCAAATTGATGGCAGTCGGCCAAACTGAGAACGTTTTTTAACAGACAGCCAGGGAATGGTGACCTTCACTCTGGACACCTCAGACTGGACTAATTCCGTAAACCTTCAGGTGAGGTTTTGGTGTGTTCCTTGTGGCGATGTAAAGGTCTGGAGCTTTGATGCCTTTCAGTTATGACTTGTAATGATGCTCACGCTAGCTATCTTCCTTGATCTTTGTAGGACAGCGAGTATCTATTTTCAGTGTGCTTACCATGTGTTGTCTCGCACACCTTCTATTCAATGTTTTCAGGGCAAGCTTGTTCTTAAAGACCCTGTCTACCAAGAGGGGAAGGTTACTGCGTATTACCAACATGCCTACTACACAGTGCAACCCTTATACTCCAGCGCCAAGAGCTTCCTACACATTCAGGGACCTTAGCCTGGTGGGCAGAAGCAGGACATCCAGGTTGACTACACTCTTGATAGGAGTGACCTAGGACAAGCAAGCAGTTGACCATTTATTACTCTGTGAGTACCAGGATGGGGATGGGGGACATTGTAAAGAATTGTGGGTGACCTAGAAGTCTTTCTGCTAAGGCACATCATGAGGGACAGTTCTCTGCTGGGGCTGGGTTGCAAAGGATGTGGCTGTCCTCATTCTTATATTTCGCTGAAATTTGAAGACATTTTATTTCTTAAAAGGCTTGTCTGTACCTTGAAACCTTTTTATCTTCTTTCATTGTTTTCTTTGGGCTCAAGGATTTTGGGAAAAAGTGGTATATCAGTGCAATAGCTAACTAGCTAGCAAGAAAGAAGAGAATCGTGATATTTTGTGATGAAGTGAACGTTTTCCTAGTATGTCCCACTGGTTCACTATTTTTTTAAAATGTCCTGTACTAATGCTATTATCGTAGGTTGTTATTCACACGTGTCTCCTTTTTTCCTTCTTTAGGCCATGGGGAAAGGTGCGTGGTTGTCCCATGGGCAGAAGACTAGCTCTACTGTTGGCTGTAAGTCAAACCTCCAGTAAAGGGGGCAGACAGGAATTGAGTCACCTCTCTAATGCCAGAAGACTGAGGGAGCAGCCTAGAGGGAGGGAGGGAGGAAGTGCTTTTTCACAATGTTGCGTAAAATGGATCAATCAGTTCTAAAGAGTTGCAGGAGAGGGTGTGGACGGGAAGGCATGATGCTACATATTTGCGGGAATGTTCTACTTTACAAATATTCTGGAAGCAACATTTTGCTTTACGAATTAGATCCACTTAAAGTTCATAATTCATATTTACTTTGATATACTGCAAATCATTTAAAACAAACACTAAGCAGTTATCAAGGTGGATAAGGCACTGAACAGACTTCTTGTAAGGTGCAGATCACCAGGTTGGGGATGAATCCAGCCTCGTTGACGTTGTCCGTCTTCCCTATAAAGCTTTGGAATATTTATTTTCAGCAAGATGACAGCTCTAAAGAGTGGGGGTGGTGGATAAGCTTCCGAAAATTGGGGCTTCTTCTTATGTTGAATGAGGAGAGCTTGTGAATAAGGTTGAATATGATAGATCCTGCTGCCAAGGAAGATTTATAAGGTTGAAGTTTGGGGCTAATGTGTTTTATTGGATGTATAGAAGATATGAAAAAACAAAGTCAGAACATGGTGGAAGAGAAGTCAATGACGGTTTAAAGGGGTGGAGAAACAGTAGAGAAGATGTAAAAGAAGCACGAAAACATTAGAAAGATTATGGAGAAGTGGGACAGAGAGCCAGAAAATGGGGGTTGAGGGAAAGCAGGTTGAATACTGTCCTTGGGCCGGCGATACATTGGTCATGCCTCCTCCTGTTCTTTACCCTCTTCAGCACTTACGAGCTCGTTCACCATCTCCGTGACCTTCACCTCTGACCTGGCTCCAGTCGCTAGTCTCCTGGTGTATACAATAGTTCCCCAAGGTGGGGTCACCGCTGATAGGGCTGAGTTTCAGGTGTCAATGTGCTTCAAAAACCAGGTGAACTGGAGACTGATGCATCAGAGGGTCATTGGTCAGTTCCCAGTTTGGATACAAATTTGGACAAAGCGCAAAAAGCTCGCAAGTTAGCCTTTAGGAGTGGAGGAGTAGCTTAATGGTTAGTGCAGCGGACTTTGATCCTGGGGAAGTGGGTTCTATTCCCACTGCAGCTCCTTGTGACTCTGAGCAAGTCACTTAACCCTCCATTGCCCCTGGTACAAAATAAGTACCTGAATATATGTAAACCGCTTTGAATGTAGTTGCAAAAACCTCAGAAAGGCGGTATATCAAGTCCCATTTCCCTTTCCCCTTTCCCTTCCCCTTTATCTGTGCGGTGTTAAAAGTAGCTGCATCTTGTCCTGGGGGATGGGGGTGGGGGTCTAGTTTCCACATTAAAACTGGTGCAACAGCCAAACCTTTCCAGAAAATCCTGCGGGATGTTTGCTCAAAAAAAAAGAAAAACAGCAGGCGTCCCAGTTTGCTGCAGATCTGTGGCTCCCTGTCATCTGCTTACCTCCTGTGCCTTTCAGGTGACCATCGGGTTCTCAGTGACGGAAGACCTGCCGGGATCGAGAACTGGCCTGCAGCTGAGTGCAGCCCCAGGGTCGCTGTGGATCAGAGCGTGCTGCTTCTGAAACCTGAGAGCGAGCTCTCCAACCAGACTGTGAGTATGTGCCCTTCCGCTAGAGGGAGCTCTGGCATCACACTGAAAGAGCAAGTCCATGAACTAGGCACCCGCATATACCCGCCCTTGTATGTGTAAATGTATAGAATGCTAGCATTTATCGTGCGAGGGCACCAGTGGGGGCTCCTAGGGGTATTGTGTATTGGTGTGCGTTACTTACATAGCGTGTAAATGGAAGGGGTTTGTATGCATGAAATTTACGGGCACCCCCGCTGAATTTACGTGCTCCTGTACGACAGGCATATGGCTAGATAAGTGCACAGATACCAGGTTACCTCATTATCTATAATGGACTCTGGGCATCCAGGCCCCAGTTGTAGAAATGCCGTTACAGTGTAACTCTCCCAGATGTAAGAGACAGCGAGTGACAGTGGATGATGGAGAGAGTTACTACTACTACAAATCATTTCTGTAGCGCTACCAGTCGTACGCAGCGCTTCACAATTGAACATGAAGAAAAGACAGTCCCTGCTCAAAAGAGCTTACAATCAGGACAGACAGACAGGGCAAATAATGGATAAGGGATAAGGGAAGGACAGGCAGATAGGACACACAGGGAAAAAGGGACTATTGAAGAGAGGAAGACAAGATAAGTTATGAGCAGGTGACAAGGTAGGAATTAGAAGCAGTATCAAACAGGTAGGCCTTTAGCCCGGATTTGAAGGCGGCCAGGGATGGAGCTTGAATGTAATGGCTCAGGAAGTCTATTCCAGGCATAAGGTGCGGCGAGATAAAAGGAACGGAGTCTGGAGTTAGCGATGGAGGAGAAGGGTGCAATTAGGAGAGATCTGCCTAGTGAACGGAGTTCCTGGGAAGGAGTGTAGGAGAGATGAGGGTGGAGAGGTAGTGAGGGGCTGCAGAGTGAATGCACTTGTAGGTTAATAAGAGGAGCTTGACTGTATATGAAACGGATAGGGAGCCAGTGAAGTGATTACAGGAGAGGGCTGATATGGGCATAGCGACTTTGGCGAAATATTAATCGTGCAGCAGCATTTTGAACAGATTGAAGAGGAAAGAGATGGCTGAGTGGAAGACCGGTGAGAAGCAAGTTGCAGTAGTCCAAGCGAGAGGTGATGAGGGTTCTGGTAGCGTGCTCAGAAAGGAGAGGGCGATTTTTGGCGATATTATAGAGGAAGAAACGACAGGTTTTAGCAATCTGTTGAATATGTGCAGGGAAGGGGAGGGAGGAGTCGAAGATGACCCCAAGGTTACGAGCAGATGAGACAGGAAGAACGAGCCGTGTTGTCGACAGAAATAGAGAGTGGGGGAAGGGGGAGAGGTTGGGTTTAGGGTGGGAAGTTTGTGACTGAAATCCTGAATCTGCCCCACTGGGTATGCAGAGCTGGTTGTGAGGGTAATTTTGGTGTGTGTAAATTACCCATCATGTACAAGCACATACTAATTTCTTTGGACACATTTGAAGTTTACATGTATAGATTACAGAATACAGAATAAATAATTTACACCTGCATAATCTGCGTTTTCGTTTTAGAGTGATTTCTGCAGGATTTGTGCTGCTGTGTTGTAAAGATGCACAGGCATCCATCTAGGTGACCAGTTATAAAATGACCCTTTGTGTCTCTGTGTGGAAAGCAGGACAAAGCTGAGAGATGAGGAGACTGGAGAAGGGAGAGGTGGTGCTGGATTTGAGGCCGTCCTCTTGCTGTTCCAGAGTTAGGTTTTGCTCAGCACTAAATTTGCACCTCGGGGAGAACATTTGCAACGGATGTTTGAGATGCCATCCAGGGAGAGTTTTTTGAGCACTGGTGGATCCTTTCTGTTTCGAGGGGGTGGTGGTAATGCTTCGTGGCCTTTAGCACTGGCTTATGGTGGGGGGTACAGATGGCTTTCTCCTAGGACAAGCAGGATGTGTCAGCCATATATAAGTGACATCATCCGATGGCTCCCGTTGGACGGAACTATCAGATGACGTCATTTATGTGCGACTAATTTATCCTGCTGTTCACGGAGAACCTATGTTATAGGTAAGTAACTACACTTTCTGTTCTTGTTCTCTCCACAGCTGAAGCAACCGTTTGTGAAATGTGTAGATACCACGAAGGAGCTGATTAACATCTGCCTGGATGAGGTGAGAACCCAGTGTCACCTTATCATTCTCCTCTTCCATTTCACCCAGGACCACCACCTCTTTCGCCTGATATGTCTTGCTCTTGTTTTTTCTGGGCCTTGGCGCTCACACCCCCCCTAACGTGGCACCTCACTTGTGGAACTAAACCTGCCGTATTCCTCTGTCAATCTGTCTGTTGTGCAGGTGAAAAAGGAGTCTCATAATACAACAGCGAGCCTCAGCCGGGACTATGACATCGGGAACGTAAAGCCGGCCACAGTCCGAGTGTATGATTACTATAAGCCAGGTATGTGACACTGCAGGGGACCTCCGATTTATTCCAGCAGAAATGTCTCTTCTCTCTCTTACAGATGAATTTGCAGAGGTGGAATACATTGCCAGTTGCTGAACCACCTGCATCGGAGGTAGGAATTATTGCCCCCACCAAGTCTGAATCCAAGAGAGGGATGGGAAGAGAAACAGGGGCAGTAACCAGAGATACAGGAGCTGCTCAGCCAGGGTGCTGGGGGGTTGGGGAGTTGGGCACGAAGGGAAAAACAGGGGCAATAACCAGAGATACAGAACTGCTGAGGGGGAGAGAGGGGCAGGAGGGGAAAAGCAGGTGCAACAACCAGAGATACAGAAATTACTGATGTTGGGGTGGGGGGATAGAGAAGATGGAAATGTAGAAAAAATGGCAGCAGATAAAGACCCAAATTTTTTGGTTTACGGCACCCTTAGTGTCCATGCAATTTTTCAAGCCTCCTCTCCCCTGCCAGAAATCTTATGTACTTGTCCCAAGCTCTCTAGAATTCAAATACTGTTTTGCTTCCATGACCTTCACCGGAGGCCGTTCCATGAATTCACCAACCTTTCTGTGAAGAGGTATTTCCTCAGGTTACTTCTGAGTCTCTCCCCTGTCACCTTTGTCCTATGCCCCCTCGTTCCAGAGCTTCCTTTCAAGACCATCCAGTAATTGCTGACGTAAGTTTATTCATGGATTTTTTTCCCCTTCTTTTTTAGGATAAGGACGGGTCAGAACCTGCCCTCTGGATAGCCTTACTGTTGCTTTTGGATGATATGGTGGAACGAACATCTACCTCCCAATTGCTGAGCTTGTCTTGCAGTTTTCCCACTATGTGATACTTAAACTGACTTGAAGCTTGGTTTCCTGACTCCTGAATGGTGGATGGAGCTCTGGCAGTACCCAGCCAAGATCTGGACGTGTCAATTAGCAGCCAATCCTCTCTCCTGCCCCCCCTCCCCCCCCAACCTCTCATATCGGACTCTGTAATGCTCTTTCTGGACATTACTGTGCATAAGAGGCTTCTCCACTGCTTCCTAAAGCATCTTGAATTTTCTGACTACCAAAGGTTTAATAAAATAAAACATGTACTTTGCGTGTGAGATATAGGTGTGAATCACTGGCAAATCTTTCTGAGCTGATAGCAGGAGGGGAGGAAGGTATATTCCTATTTCATACCTAAAGCTCTGAACTACAGGAGCTGCTTTCCTATGACACATATCCCGGTGTTCTTTACAGACTTAATGACCTGCTGACTGGATCCCCCAGCCTTCCCCAGGTGCAGCTGAGCAACGCCCTTTACCATAGAAATGGCACGCAGGGTCCGAGGCTGACACCGGGCTACTGGGAAAGGAGGGGGCAGGGAAGGAGTGTGGGATGTACTGCCGAAGTGATTGGTGGAGTGGGGAAAGGATAACCCAGCGTACACGCCATAAAACCAGGGGTGGGAGAAGAGAGGGACCTCAGGGAGCCATGATGTTCCCTCCGGGTAAGGACATAAAGACTTAACCTCTTTTACAGCACTGTCAATTCTGCTAAAACTAGGTAGGACCTGACACTCCTCAGGGTTCACTGGGTCATGCTTTTTCACGGGGGCTCCTTTCCCCAAGGAGGGAGATCATGCAAAACTACTTCATTACAGAGTTGAGCTCTGTTGCTTCTGTTAGAGAGACTGCTCAGAATAATTCTGGTAAAGACTTTGTGTTATATACTGTTTCTGGTGGAGGTACAGACGGCAGTCCTGCTCTGAGGTGTCCTCTGGGCTCCTGCTTACTGTCCTTTTAAGGAAGTGGGTCCCTTGCAGCTTTCACACCTGCTTCAATGTCACCCTGACCGGGATCAAGGTGAGGGTAAATACTGAGGCATTTGGGTACTGTTTCTAACAATCTGCTGTCACTGGTTCCTTTCGAGGTGTGATGGATGGTGGAAAGAGTGTCGGGGTGACCAGTTCACTGCGTGCCCATCTCCCCACAGTAGAGAAGAGTTCCTGCACTTGTTATGGATGTAGCGCTGTGTTTTGTGGTTTAGGAAAGGGGGGGCATGAGTAGCTGACACAGAATTGTGGCTAGGGACGCCCTGTAGAAAGATCTGAAACAGCTCAAACAAGCCCTTATGTAATTCTGCAGATTACTGCCACGGGGATAGGATGCCCTAAGCAAACCTTCAGTTGAACCCCTTCCCTTAGTTCAGCATTTCCCCTTCCAATGCCTCCTGAGGTTGCCAGTATCTCTCCTTCTTTCTCCTTTACTCCCCCCCCCCCCCCCCCCTCATGGCCAGGATCTTCCCTTTCCTTCTCTACTCTGCCCCCCAGGTTGCCAGCATTTCTCATCCCTTCTAACCCTCCCCTTATCCAATCGTTCAGCATCCCTTTTGCCCTTCCCTACCCCCACCTTGCATCCAGCATCTCCCCCTTTCCCTCTCTGCTTCTGGACCATTGTCAATCCCCTTATCTTGTCCCATGCTGTCCCCATGAATGCTGCATAGGTCCTGTAAGCTTAGACCCATTTCATGCCCCCCCCCCCCCCAGGGAATCAGCCTTGGAGGGGGCAGGACATGTCTGTGCCTCAGTGTGGGCCTACTTACAGTGTGTGCACAGTGCTGACTCTGCTTGTATTTGGGGCAGGGCAGGGGTGCAGCAGGTGCAAACATTTTTGAATGTGTGAGAATCACGGGGTGGTCATGCTAAAACTTTGCAAGTTCGTCATGTTTAAAGATAAATATCTCATTCCACTCAGCACAAAAATGCAGATGGTAACAACAAAGAAAGCTGTACAATTTCACATTGAAATTGAACGCAGTTAAATTTTGCCACCCTAGTTTAGTTGGAAGTGTGGCTGGTCCAAATTATTACTCTAGCCTGTTTGTAGCTCATGACTTTTCCCTCCGTTTCTTTTTTATTTATTTATAGTTTACAAAATAATTTTCAAGGATTAACACTTGAATAGAAAGTAACATTCCATAGAGATTAACATAAAGGAATATTATTAAACATAATCAGGAATGTTACTCAAGTCTTCAATTTAAGGAGATCCAAGAATTAAAAACTTGAGGAGAAAAAGGAAATCATTATATGATTCTTTGTTGTTTACGACAGAACTGGAACTTCTTTATTTGAGCTTTCCTTGGACGCTAGATATGATGATAATTGAGAAGGCTCCCGAAATATATATTTAGCATTACCAAATCTAATTATGCATTTGCAGGGGTACCTCAAAAAAAAAAGTCACCCCCTGCCTGTAATACTGCTGTCTTCATTATGAGAAATTGCTTCCTTCTTTTTTGAGTCTCTCTCGCCAAATCTGGAAACAAAGAGATACGTAGACCCAAAAATAGTTTATTCCGAAATGCTACAGTGGCAAGTAATGTTGCCGCCTTAGCTAATTCTGTATCCGATGTCTCCAGGAAGGCAGAGAGATCCACATTTTCTTGTTCTCTTTGTTGTTCAGATAATTTTTGTGGTAAATAAAATACTCTGGTGAATGGTGGTATATTTGATTCTGGTATGCACAAAATTTCCTTCAACATCTCCATTTCTTATTGTTGTCATCCACCCAACCCCCTAACAAATTTAGTTCATAAGCTGTCACACCTTTCCCCTTTAATCAGATCCCCTGTGTGATTTCTGGTACGAGTTTTAAGAAGTAGCGCAAATGTAGGACCAGGGAAACAGGCAGTCCGCACTTGGATTCTTTTGTGTTACAGGTTGCGTCCCATCAGACGGTCGAGGAGGACGTCGGAGCCATGGGAAGGCGGAGACGGTTCAGACCGGAGAGAGGTCCAGAGGCCCGAGGAGCCGGAGCCCAAGTCACCGGCGGGAGGAGTGGACACAGAGATGGACACCACGATCCCGGTTCTGGGACTTGGAGGGGACTTTGTTTGGAGACTGTTGGGACAATGTTTAAGCCTGAAGGGTGGGGGGGGGTCTGGGGAAGAACAGGACCCCGAGGAGAAGAGAAAAAATTGAGCCACTATGTTACCAACGGGGGAAAATGGGCCATGTTGGAGAGTGGTGTCTGGTATATGCAGTTCAGAGGATGAACTGGGAGACTGGGGAGGAGATAGGGAATCCTACAGTCATTTGGTGGGGGTTAGGTGACATGGCAGGCAAGAGGAAGCCCAAAATGCCACAGGAGTCGGGAGGGTGACCCTTCCTCAGGGGCGGACTATACGGTTAGGCCGGGAACCCAAGGGGGAAAGAGGTGTCTGTAGGGAGAGGGTCAGGAGGAACCCGCTGTAGGGAAAGCACCCAATGTCCCAGGGAGAGGGGAGGCCACAACCTGAAAAGTGCCAAGAGGGGGAGGCTGGTGCCTGACAAGGAAGGAAAACCCCAGTTGCAGGATAGTGAAAAGTCCTGGTAAGAAGGGTAAACCCTGGAAGAGACCCAAGCCTTAAATGAGACCCAACTAGCAAAGCCGCAGTCCACACATGAGCAAGAAATGACCTCACAAACAAGTGGCAAGAAGAACAGGAGATCCAGCGGAGGGAAGTACAGCAGAGGTATGATAAAGCTGTGGCAGAGTTAACTGGCATTGCAGCAGACCCAAGCTGAGGCCAGGGGCCTGAGGGAGCTTAATGAGGAGAAGGTGATCCAGATAGAAAACCTGCACAATGTATACACCCAAAGGATAGAGGGGTTATTTGTGGAGATGCAGGTAGCCAAGCAAAGGGTTGGATACCTGACCCAGAGTAAGCTGAAGTTGGAAACTCAGAGGAGTTGCAACAGAAGCAAGCTCAGGTGACAGCTGAGGGGACTGTAGAGAAACAGCGGGCTAAGGAAACCATAGAAAGGGCAGAAGGAGGCCCTGGAGGAGAAGTGCAGGGTGTTGACCCTAGCGGTAGATGTCTTCTTCCAGGATGGGCAGAGAAGACTGAAAGAGCTTCAGGAAGCCCAAGCCTGCATTGTAGACCTCCAGAAAAAGCTTGAGGGAAAGAAGGACCCAGGAGGGGTTAAATTAAGTAAACTCCTGTCCATGAGTAAGGGTCACGATAGGGAGAGTCAGAAGGGCCCTGTTAAAACCACACGGAGGGGTGGTGTAAAGTTTAACGAGTGTGAGAAACCCCAGAAGGGCAAGCAGGGAAGTGAAGGGGGCTGCCAAGGGAGAAAAAGGCTCAGGTCTCAGAAGAAAGGGTTGATCCTAGAGCCCAGACACCAGCGCGTTAGAGGCGGGTGAGGGAAGAAGTCCTAGGCAGGGGACACCGGCTCAGAGATGGTGCCAGGGGGATACCGGATCACCCAGAGGCTGGGGAGAGTCCTGTACCAAAGGTGGTAACCTTATACCAAAAGGAAGGGTTCCCCTAATATGCTAAGGAAACTAGGCCTTAGGAAAGCGCGCCAGAAACCCATAGTGAAGATGGGGGTGTACACATGGCTAGGAAAGCGGGCGAAGAAATTAGGCAGACCAGCAATATCATAAGGGTGGGGGTATATGATAAACACAGTGACTGCCCTACCCTGAGGTGACCACCAGGGGGCGCTCTCCTACAAGAGATCTGGTAAATGCCCTGATCTGGTCACTAGAGGAGCAAAAGGGGAACACACCAGTGTAATGACCAGAGGGGACAGCTAGGGGGTGCTCATGGTTTAGGACCTGTCCTTCCCTGAAGTGGCCACTAGGGGGAACTCTCAGAATAGGAGATGGAAAGTTGGAGAGAGTTCTGGGTCTGGACCTTTCTGGAAGTATGGGCGAGGCCTAAAGAGGTGGGGGTGGATTTTGGCCACCCTATAAAAAGCACCCATCTAAACCAAGAGAGATAGAAGCCTGGAAAGCCAGCTGGAGGAGTACCAGGAAGATGGAAGCAAGAGAGAAGGAGACTCTGAAAGCTAGGAAGGTAATTACCAAGCTATGTTGTTGATGGACTTGTGAATTGTTTAAAATGAACTAGCAGCCATGGGGTGGAGGATAGGACTGTAAAGTTAAGAGAGTGAAGAAAGTCCTATCCAGGGGTGGTGGCTGTTTTACACTGAGACCTCGGTCCCCCAAAGTAAATGGGCTCAGTGAGTGAAAAACTGGAAAGAAGCTGTTCCCACAAGACTGGATCCAGGTACTAATTGAATTTGCATTTGTTGACTGCCTAATTTGCATATTGGTGAAGACTTGAGAATCTGAATTATAGTCCCAGGAAAAGTGCTGGTGATTTCCTATTCTTTGTGTTGAAAAGGTGTTTGGGGGGTGCTGTCTGGGGCAGGGGTGATTACTGTATATCCAGGTGGTAAGTGATACAGCTTCACTTACCTTTAACCTATGGGGTTCTTAGAGCTGGCTTGGTTTAGTAGCAGTCTGCCTAACAGCCTCAGTCCCTCAAACAGTTTAGTAAAAAAAAAAAGTTTTAGAACACAGGCAGACTGCTACTAAACCAAACCAGCTCTAAGAATCCCACAGGTTCAAGGTAAGTGAAGCTGTATCACTTACCACCTGGATATACACTAATCACCCTGGCCCCAGAGAGCACCCCCCCCCCCCAAACACCTAGATTAAGGAATAGGATAGACCCACAGCAAAACTGTTTTTTTTTTTTTTTTCTCAAAGGTTTAGATGAGTCCTTAAACTTTTCTATAAGTATATCTTATCTAAAACAGAAAAAAAAAAACCCCACTGTTCTTTTGCTGTGGGTCTATCCTATTCCCTAATCTAAAATTGCTGGTTTTTCTTTAAATTGTATTGAATTGCTGCACTGGTGATTTCCTATTCTTTGTGCTGAAAGTGTTTGGGGGGGGGGGTTGCTCTATTGGGCTGTGGTTTTCTTTACCCAGTGAAGTGAACCATTTAATTTGCATAACAGAGGAAGGGTGATTAGTGTATATCCAGGTGGTAAGGTGAGAGCTTAAGTTGAACCTGTGGGATTCTTAGAGCTGGTTTGGTTTAGTAGCAGTTTGCCTGTGTTCTAAAACGTTTTTTACTAAACTGTTTGAGGGACTGAGGCTTAGTCCTAAAACTTTTCTTCTATACTGAAACTTTTTTTTGTTTTCTTTTGCTGTGGTCTATCCTATTCCCTAATCTAAAATTGGTAGCTTTACAATGTTGGGCTAGGTTTTTCTTTAAATTGCATTGGCTGTGCTGGTGGGTTTCTATTTGTGTTGAAGTGTTAGGGGGGGTGCTCTCTGGGGCTGTAGTTTTCTCTACCCAGTGAAGTGAACCATTTGCATAAGAGGAGCAAGGGTGATTAGTGTATAACCAGGTGAGAGCTTAACTTGAACCTGTAGGATTCTTACAGCTGTTTTGGTTTAGTAATAGTCTGTCTGCCTGTGCTCTAAAGGTTTTCTTACTAAACTGTTTCAGGGACTGAGGCTTAGTCCTAAAACTTCTATTAACTGAGTGTATATATAGCTAAAACTTTGAGGGTTTTTTTTTTTTCTTTTGCTGTGGGTCTATCCTATTCCCTAATCTAAAAGTGCTACTTTTACAACTTTGGGCTAGAAGGTTTTTCTTTAAATTGAATTGCTATGCTGGTGGTTTTCCTATTTGTGCTGAAAGTGTTTGGGGGGTGATTAGTGTAATCCAGGTGGTAACAGGCTTCACTTACCTTGAACCTGTGGGATTCTTAGAGCTGGTTTGGTTTAGTAATAGTCTGCCTGTGTTCTAAAACTTTTTGTTACTAAACTGTTGAGGGGACTGAGGCTGTTAGTCCTAAAACTTTTCTTCTATAACTGAGTATATCTAAAACTTTTTGTTTTCTTTTGCTGTGGGTCTATCTTATTCCCTAATCTGAAATTGCTAGCTTTACAACTTTGGGCTAGAAAGTTTTTTTTCTTTAAATTGTATTGATGTGCTGGTGATTTCCTATTTGTGCTAAAGTGTTTGGTGGGTGATTAGTGTATATCTAGGTGGTAAGTGAGGGAGCTTAACTTGAACCTGTGGGATTCTTAGAGCTTGTTTGGTTTAGTAACATACATACATAGTAGATGACGGCAGAAAAAGACCACGGTCCATCCTGTCTGCCCAACAAACTCATATGTGCTACTTTTTGTGTATACCTTACCTAGTAGTCTGCCTGTGTTCTAAAACTTTTTACTAACTTGAGGGACTGAGGCTGTTAAGATATATACTCAGTTATAGAAAAGTGTTAGGACTCTAAAACTTGAGAAAAAAACCACTTGTTTTGCTGTAGGTCTATCCTATTTAAAATTGCTAGCTTTACAACTTTGGGCTAGAAGGTTTTTCTTTAAATTGTATTGAATTGCTGTGCCTGTGATTTCCTATTTGTGTTGAAGTGTTTGGGGGGTGCTCTCAGGCTGTGCTTTTCTCTACCCAGTGAAGTGAGCCATTTCATTTGCATAACAGAGGAGGAAGGGTGATAGTGTATATCTAGGTGGTAAGTGAGGGCACTTCACTTACCTTGACCCTGTGGTATTCTTAGAGCTGGTTTGGTTTAGTAGCAGTCTGTGCTCTAAAGGTTTTTACTAAACTGTTTTGAGGGACTGAGGCTCTTAAGATATATACTCATAGAAAAGTTTTAGGACTCTAAAACTTGAAAAAAAACCCCACTTTTGCTGTGGGTCTATCTTATTCTAAAATTGCTAGGTTTTTCTTCAAATTGTATTGCATTGCTGTTCTGGTGGGTTTCCTATTTGTGTTGAAGTGTTTGGTGGGTGCTCTCTGGGGCTGTGGTTTTCTCTACCCAGTGAAGTGAGCCATTTGCATAACAGAGGAGGAAGGGTGATTAGTGTGTATCCAGGTGAGAGAGCTTAACTTGAACCTGTGGGATTCTTAGAGCTGGTTTGGTTTAGTAGCAGTCTGCCTGTGCTCTAAAACTTTCCTTACTACACTGAGGGATTGAGGCTGTTAGTCCTAAAACTTTTCTTTTATTAACTGTTGTATATATCTAAAACTTTTTTTTGTTTTTCTTTTGCTGTGGGTCTATCCTATTCCTTAATCTAAAGCTACTTTACAACTTTGAGCTAGAAAGTTTTTCTTTTAAATTGTATTGCTGGCCTGGTGATTTCCTATTTGTGCTGAAAAGGTGTTTGGGGGGTGCTCTCTGGGGCCAGGGTGATTAGTGTATATCCAGGTGGTAAGTGAAGCTCTGTCACTTGAACCTGTGGGATTCTTAGAGCTGGTTTGGTTTAGTAATAGTCTGCCTGTGCTCTAAAGGTTTTCTTACTAAACTGTTTGAGGGACTGAGGCTTAGTCCTAAAACTTCTATTAACTGTTGTATATATCTAAAACCTTTTGAGTTTCTTTTGCTGTGGGTCTATCCTATTCCCTAATCTGAAATTGCTAGCTTTACAACTTTAGGCTAGGTTTTTCTTCAAATTGTATTGCATTGCTGTGCTGGTGGGTTTCCTATTTGTGTTGAAGTTTGGTGGGTGCTCTCTGGGGCTGTGCTTTTCTCTACCCAGTGAAGTGAGCCATTTAATTTGCATAACAGGAAGGGTGATTAGTGTATATCCAGGTGAGTGAGAGCTTACCTTGACCATGTGGGATTCTTAGAGCTGGTTTAGTAATAGTCTGCCTGTGTTCTAAAACTTTTGTTACTAAACTGTTTGAGGGACTGAGGCTGTTAAGATATATACTCATAGAAATGTTTTAGGACTCTAAAACTTGGGAAAAAAACCCCACTTTTGCTGTGGGTCTATCCTATTCCCTAATCTAAATTTGGTAGCTTTACAACTTTGGGCTAGGTTTTTCTTTAAATTGCATTGCTGTGCTGGTGGGTTTCCTATTTGTGTTGAAGTGTTTGGGGGGTGCTCTCTGGGGCTGTGGTTTTCTCTACCCAGTGAAGTGAGCCATTTGCATAACAGAGGAGGAAGGGTGATTAGTGTATATCCAGGTGGTAAGGTGAGAGCTTAACTTGAACCTGTAGGATTTAGAGCTGGTTTGGTTTAGTAAATAGTCTGCCTGTGCTCTAAAGGTTTTGTTACTAAACTGTTTGAGGGACTGAGGCTTAGTCCTAAAACTTTCTTCTATTAACTGAGTATATCTAAGCTGGTCAGAGAAACTCTAGGACTGATGTTTTTCAAGCTAAACATTTTGATCTAGCGATTCCTCTTAGACTTCACTAGTTGAAGTCTAATAAGCAATCACTGGATCAAAATGTTTCGCTTGACAAGCATCCTGGCTGCTGAATTTAAGTTTAGTCTAGTCTAAAACTATTACAATAAATGTATGCATGATAATACAAAAGCATGAAAACTGGGTAAGAGTCATGTGTTTGAGTTCAGAACACTTTTCCGGGTCTGTTGCCCCCCTCCATCCCTCACTTCAGTCTCCTGGGTCCCAGGTCAGCTTGAGATCAACCCATTGTCTCCCCTCTGGGGATGAAAACCCTTAGGCTGCCAGCTGTCTCTGCACTGTGACTCCCTGCAGATGTTGGCCATGGAATTTGTACTTGTTTTCTCCTTTCTCTGACATCACACTTTATTTTTCTCCACAGCCTGAGGGGATCTTGGTGAAGACCTGCAGGTCCTTGCTCTTGTCTGAAAGGTAGGAGGATTCACTCTGCATAGAAGGGGGTGTGAATATGGGTTTGTTTTTTTTTTTTTTTTTTGCATCTTGTGTTTATATAGGTTTGTGTGATTTTTTTTTTTGTTCACTCCTGCAGGAATCTTGGAGTCTGTTCCACTGGAAGTCTCCGATGTGGTTGAGGGGTCAGCCAGAGCCTACATATCTGTGCTGGGTAAGGAGTGAGATTGAGGGAAGGTCCATCAGACTGAGTTCTTGCACTATCCATCACCCTGTGGCACCTGCCCAGAACACCACATCATTCTCATGAAAATACCACATGATGTAACCCAAACATCAAATATGATCTTGCACTTTACACAGATTTCTTGTGCTTCTGTGGAAAATTCCCTTTTTTTTTTTTCAGGAGACATCATGGGATCCGCCCTGGATACTGATTCAGATGCTCTATGGTTGTGGAGAGCAGAACGTGGTGACCTTTGCCCCTATATGTGTTGCAGTACTTATACCAGACACTACAGCTGACTGAGATGAAGACTCGGGCATATGGATACAAATAAGTACCTGTATGCAATACGTAAGCCGCATTGAGCCTGCCATGAGTGGGAAAGCGCGGGGTCCAAATGTAACTAAAATAAAATACAATACCTGATACGTGGTTAGTGTGTTTCATTGGGGGGACTGAATTTTGGTGTTAATATTTCAGGAGAGTGAATTGAGAATATTCATAAACACCATGAACTCGTATATAAAAAAAAAAAAAGACCATATAGACTCCACCATGGGGGAAATGGAACACTTAGCACCTTGTACAGCTCAGGCAGGGACTGTGCATTGTAGACCTGCCATGAATGAAATACAAGTCAGCACCACGGACAGCTAACATTCTGTTCTAGACCCACCATGGGGGAAATAAGACATCCAGAGCTTTTGGCAGCTCAAGTCAGTAACTATCAGGGATGGGCCAAATAAATGGCTCTTGCCTGCAACTAAAGTTGGGGCAAACCCTTTGGAGCTTCAGTTAAAGAGAAGGGGGGTGGGGGTTCTCATTTATAATATATTTAGGATGGTTTAAGGTATAGGCCACCTTTGTATAGTTTCAATAAGTTTTGTTGTTTTGAATACTCCATGTGTGTTGCATAGAATGGTGGACAGTGTGCAAATCATTTAAATATACATAAAATGTGTTAGAAGTGACTCGGCAGTGCCCACGCATCCCTGTAGCCGCTACTAGGGAGCTGGTCACACCTCAGCAATGCGTACAAGCAGAGACACAGGCAAAGGGTTAGGAAAAGCTGGGCTGTTTCTTTTTTTCCTTCCTCCTTGAATGCCTGGCCCAGTACACTGTCTTCCTGCTAGCCCACTCGTTTATAAGGTCTTGACTTAGAAGTCCGACCTGTGCGGGTAAGAGAGTAAAGAGACATGCAGGGATAGCCACTCAGGAGGAAAGATACATCAACCACTTGCCTCTGTTTTGCGGATTCTAGTCATTGCTCAGCTTCTCCCTCCTTTCCCCAGATGTGCATTTGGGGGCAGGTAGGCTGGGTCAGTCATGGAGTGGGGTGGAGTCACTGTGGGCTGGAAGGACCAGTTTGTCTGTGCTGGGTACTACAGGTCCACCATGGGGGGTGGGGGGGGGGGTGGGTGATGGAAAATATTAAATTGCTTTTCAGTCTTGATACATTTTTAAAATCCCCCATCTTTGACACAACTGACTTTCCTGGTATATCTCAAAGAGCAGGCTGGTATAAGGCACCTCTCTAAGAACAATGTATGTCCCTGAAGCCAGCTTGTGCAGAAGGGGGGAGGGCAGGTACTCTTGAGGTTCAGTAAACAATTCACCTGGCCAGTGGTTTGTTTTCTTGAACAGAGTGTGAAGGCATCCCCATGCACATTTCTGGATTTTTTTTTTTTTTAAAGCTTAGGGGGCTTGTTGCAGTTGAATTCTGGGGCTCATTCTGTGGATGGACGCATCGTGCAGAAAAGACTGTGGTCTGGATGCTTCAGGCTTTCGCTGCAACGGGCCTCCCAGCTGATGAGAAGGGCCTGATTGATGTAACTCCTGCCCAGTGATGATGTATACATATATATATAGATCTTATTTTACTTTTCTATGGTTTTCACAGGAACAAAGATGCATACATAGAGTAGATGATGGCAGAGACCTGTATGGTCCATCCATACAATTATGGAAAGGAGTTCAGCTATATGAACAAGCTTGTGTTCAACCGCAAGATAAACAATTACTTTCTGCTCGGGTTACCAATAACACCCAGATCCGGTGTTGTCGATTTTAATGACTTGCACAGCTAAGTTTTGCTGAAACCAGAGTCAGACAATACAACAGTGCTGTCCTAAAATTGCAAATATTGTGGCCATTTATACTAATGTATCATTAGCAAATGTCTATACACTTTGTGTAAATGCTACACCTATCAAGAACTGTACTTGGTGGGTTGATACTGTACTTATTCAAATCTAGGGGTACACGCTGACAACCTAGTCTATGTACCTTCTACCTGTATAAATACTGCTATAAAATAACACTTAATTATGGAGGAGATCGAAATAACACAATCGGCATATTTACTGACCAGAGAATGAATCTTCAGATTAGAGATGTTGCCTCTAGAAGCCCCCGGCTCTCTATATGCAGAGCTCACGAGGGCTGGGCTGCTCTATCATTCTCTGGTTAGTAAATATGCCAATTGTTATTTTGATATCTCCTCCATATTTAAGTGTGTTATTTGATAGTTAGAAGGAGCCTTCATAATTATAAATCAGAATGTTCATTCCAATATTACTTTTCCTCAACTGCCCAAATGTAGAGTTAAAATGAGCTCGGAATGACACATTGGGAGTGTTTGGTGCAGGAGCAGTAAATGCTATTGATTGTGAGACTTTAGCTTATAAAGCTAAGCGTATTAGAACTGATATTAATCAGCTCAGTGGATGCCAAAAGTGTTTAAACCACAACAGATGACTTTATGGTAACTTTTTTGTAAACCTTTTCAATTGTACTCAAATAGCCCAATTACAAGTAGATGTCAATATAACATTTTATGAATTGAACTACATGCACATCACAGCATTTATTTGCCCTCGTACAAAAGAAGGCTCAGGATGATTTAATGACTTAATTCTGAATATTTGTGGAGGCGAATCTTTCACCGGTGGATTCCTTCTGCAAATTGGGTTTTAATAAAGCCAAATACTGTAATATGTACTGACCTCTTTTTGTTCTGGGCAAATTGTGCATTTCAATGTAACCAAGCAACACGTGTTGTGTAAATTTATAATTTTGCCCATTGTTTTTGCTGATTTTGATTACCACATTTTTCTGGAAATTGGGACAATTTTGCCAACATACCATTAATGGGGCTATTTGCGGACAACATTCTCCTTTATATCTGCCGTGCTTTATTACAGCGTTCTATTAACGTTTGCCCTTGGACTATACTCCCTGCTAATTTAGTATGAGATTAATGCTCAATACATTTGTTTAGCTTATGATTTCAATGTAACCCATTTATATAATTTATCCTATCCTTTTTCAGGTTGTTTTACCAACGTGACTCATTTATGGTGGCATGGACAATTATACCTTTGTACTGGATATGGAGCAACAATTGACCCTATATTGGTATCCACAAGTACTAAATGCAGCTGACATTTCATGACGTTTACAGCCTTTGAGAGATGCTATACAAAACACAACTTTTACAATATTTGCAGAAGCGCAATAAAACTTGGATTTGATACAACTCTCACTGGAGATACACTTGTGGACATTTTCTTCACGCTTGCAAAAAGCTACCACCCATAATTGGTGGGACACTTTCTCTGGACATTCACCTTCAGCTACCAAAGCATTAAATTTTGCTATTTCATCCTATCTTAATCATAGTTTGCATAATCATTATTTTGACTATATGGAATTCTTACTCATTAAATGCAAAAAATATCTCATAGTTCTATTATACCATTATCATATAAGCAAAGAAGTGAATGTGATGGAAAATTGCTTTTCAGTCTTGCTTTAATCGATAATACATTTTTAAAATCTGTCTTTGTTTGAGAGGTGCCTTATCTTATACCAGCCTGCTCTTTGAGATACCAGGAAAGTCACTTTTGGGTCAATGTTATGTCCCTGAAGCCAGCTTGTGCAGAAGGGGGGTGGGGTGGGTACTCTTGAGGTTCGGTAAACGATTCACCTGGCTAGTTTGTTTTCTTGAACTGTGTGTGACGGCATCCCCGCGCACATTTCTGGATAAGTTTTAGCTTAAAGGGGGCTTGTTGCGGTGGAACTCTGGGGCTCATTCTGTGGATGGACGCACGGTGCAGAAAAGACATGGTCTGGACGCTTCAGGCTTTCGCTGCAACAGGCCTCCCAGCTGATGAGAACACTGTCCTGCTGATTGAACAAACTGCATCTACAGCTGAGCTTAAAGTTGTGGTTTAGGTGTTATGCAGCGTGTGTAACTTTGACTGCCAGGCTCTTTAGGTAAACACTGAATTTTAGAAAGTTTCTCGTGTGTTGGAGCAAAACTACCCTGTCTCCTATGGAACAATATATGGTTTATTGATTTAGCACTCTGGAATTAGGATTGGGAAAACAAGCAGATCTGAGTCTGTAGCTCCTAGATTCACTGACAAAGCCCCCAAATTATAAAAATAGAAGCAAGTGAAACAGCTAAAGATATTTGTCTCGCACTGTTCTCACCTTTCCCCCAGGCTCACGGCTTTTGTTGCCAAGTGTTTTGCTCAGGCACAGACTTAACATCTTCATCCATGAAGCAAACCTTGACCAGGCTGTGATGTGGACCGTACCCCCCACCCCGCACACACACACTATTGTTAGAGGATCAGGTGACCCTCAGGGGGAGGAATGCTGGCTTCGGCCTAACCCCTGGTAAGCCTTTTCCTCAGCTGAGGTGCCCAGCTCTACCACTGGCTGCCTTTCAGGTGTTGTAGAGGTAGAGGACTTGCAGCTCATCTGCATATCCTTTCAGCCTTCTTGGGGGGGGGGGGGGGGGTGACTCCCAAGTCGACTCAGGGCCTCTGCTCTAGGTGGGGCATTTTTCTCTTTACATTTTTTTCTCCCAGTGACTACTTATGGCTCCAGTACACTTTTTTTTTCTTGGCACTGTCCCTTCCTAATTTCTCCATCCTAAACCACTGTACACTGCAGGAACACATTGTCCATCTGTATTCTTCTCACCATTTTTTTTTTCTCAGCTCTAACCTTATTTCCTTCCTCTATTAATCCATCTCCTTTCTGAGTGAGTACATCTCACCTTTGTCGGTGTCGTTATACCACTCCTGCTCTCCACTGGGGACATTAATCCCAATCCTGGTCCTCCACATCAGCTCTCATCCTAATTGTGCAGGTCCAATCTAATTTCTGTTACTCTCCTTCCCTGCCTTTCTCTTGCGCTGTGGAATGGCTGCTCTGTAACAAAACTGTCCTACATCCATGACCTCTTGTACTCTCTTGCTTGCCCTAACTAAAACTTGTCTTTACCCTGAAGACTCAACCTCTGTGGCATAGGGCCGCAACTGAAGCATTCTCCCATACTCCTCGCCCAGTTAAGTTGCAGAGGTGGTGTCAGGCTACTACTTTCACCTTCTTGTAGATTTCAACTGCTTCTACCTCAGTCTCACTGGTCTTGTTTCGAAGTCCACGCCATCGTCTATTTTGCTCCTCTGCCTCTGAGTAGCAGTCATTTATCGACCCTCCCCCCCCGATAAGTCGCTTTCCTTCTTTCTTGAACCTTCATCTCCTTCCCTCATTCTTGGGGATTTTAACATTCATGCTAACAATCCCTCTGACTCTTAATGCTTTGCAGTTTCTTGGTTTAACATCCCCTTTCAATCGTCAACTGTGCTCCACTGTCTTGATCTGCTCACTCTCCAGTTTGTGCCTCAACTCCTTTCCCTCTGACCATCATCTGAACTTTCACACTTAACACCCTCCTCCCCAGTCCCGTCCAATCTTAACCAATACATTTAGGAATCTTCAGGCTATTGACCCTCTACTCTATCCTCCAATGTTTCAAATCTCTTCTCTACCACTGTTACCAAGTCCCTCAATGAGGCTGTCTCTTCCTATAATACTATTCTGTCCTCTGCTTTGGATACTCTCGCTCCTCTCATTCCCTGTTGTGGAAGACCTACCAAACCCCAACCTTGGCTGAATTCTAGAATCCGCTACCTACGTTCCTGCGCCCAGTTGATAAATTCTGTTGGCTCAAACCCTCGTCTTTGCCACACTGAACTCTCTCTGCTCAAAGTGCCTTCACTCCCCCCCCCCCCCCCCCCCCCCCCAAGACTCTGGCTGAGTTTTTTTTTTTTTTTTTTCATAAGGTTCACAAGATTAAACTTGAATTCTCAACCAGGTCACCTCCACCTCTCCTTCCTTTAGCCCATTCTCTCAACCCTCCAACTGCTGCCTCCTTTTTCTTCCTTTTCTGTAATCACTGAAGAGGAAACTACACATCTTTCCTCATGAACCAACTACTTGTTGCTCTGATCCTATTCCCACCCATCTACTTCACTCTCTCTCCTATTGTGTCCACTGCGACTGTTCCTGATGCCTTCAAACATGCCGTAGTCACACCACTCAACCTTCAGTGGACACTATCTCCCTTTCCTGTCCAAGATACTTGAACTGCCGTTGCCTTGACTTACATCTCAAGAAGCTATTCTCAATTCACTTCAATCTGGTTTCGCCACCTTCATTCAATTGACATGGTGCTTGCTAAAGTCTCCAATGATCTGTTCCTGGCCAGATCCAAAGGTCTCTCTTCTATCCTCATCCTTCTCACTCTCTGCTGCTTTTGACACTGTTGATCACAGCCAACTCTTTGATACGCTGTCCTCGCTTAGATTTTAGGGCTCTGTTCTTTGTTCTTGGCTGATTTTCTTCACTCTGATCTCGTACCATCTTATGTTGATTCCCAGATCTACCTCTCCACACCAGAACTCTCAGCTGAAATCTAGGCCAAGGTATCGGCCTGCATGTCTCAGCACTATCTGAAACTAAACATGACCAAGACTGAGCTTGAAGCTCACTTCCCCCTAAAGCAACCTCTCCTCCTCCTCATTCTCTTTCTATCTCCTCAGCTCGTAACCCTGGGGTCATTTTTGACTCCGCGCTCTCTCCTTCTCTGCACATATTTAGCAGACTGCTGAAACCTGTTTCTTTCTCTCTAATATCAGCAAACTTTACCCTTTCCTTTCTGAGCACCCTAACAGAACCCTCATCCACACTCTTGCTTAGACTATTTCTACTTGCTTCTTACAGGTCTCCCACTTACCCATTGTTAATGTGTCCCAGCTTGAGACCTATCCACTGGAATAGTGGTGGGCCAAGTTACATAGCTTAAACAGCTGAAAAGCACTGACTAGGCCTGATAACCAGCAGAGAGCCTGCAAGAGCAGGACTGCTTGGTGAGTCTTATTGAAACCTGGTACAACTTTGAAATTGAGTGTAACACTTAAGATGTAGAAATGAATGACAAAAATGGTAACAAGCTTGGTTCTTAAAATGGAGTCTGTCTTTATAACATGGCTCCCAGAATCACATGCTAGAAAGACAGATCTCTCTCAGTATGAAGAAATGTTTGAGAGGAGGGGCAGGTCCCAACTCTTCTGCATCTCCTTACACTGAGTTTACTTTTTACAGTTTCTTTCCTTAACTTTGTCTCCTGTGTTTGACCTTTTGTCCAATTGGGTTCGTGTCCCTTGTGACGTTTGTGGGCTCTTTTATGTCTTTGCTTTTTCTGTTTTGTCCTCATCTCCTTTTCCTTCTTCCACTCTGTCCCTTTTTGATTTGAGTGTTGTGCGCAAGTGTGTGATTGTTGTATGATTGGCGCATAATTGCGAGACCAGGCGACTGCGATCTCGCATTTGCTGTTTGCTTATATCACGTTCAATTCTTTGGATCGGTCTTATGCTAGCTCCTCGCTTAACGGTCCTTAGAGGTTGTGCGTTTTCTACTCCTTCTCTTCACATTCTTTGTATGGATTCTGCTCTTTTTCTGGTTTCTTTCTCTATTCACCACCTGTACAAAACCATCTATCTAGATCTTACTCTCTAGCTTTGTCTAAAACTCTCTTGAGGTGTCCCTGTGGAAGCTCTGCCACTTGGTGGGTGGATTATTTGTGGTCCCATTTTTCTGAATCTTTAGCCTCTCAATTTTTATCTCTAAGTGCTAGGCTGTTTGGGTGTTGCCCATCTGTGCCTCCCTCTTACATGTCTGGTGGTGTTTTTTTACTCTATGTTGCAATACTCATTCTATCTGTCAGTGAGGTTGCTATCTTCCCCCCTTCTCCTCAATCTATTCAAAACTGCTGCATGACTAATGCACTCTCTCCTGAAGTGACTTCCTATCTGTTTGTGTTAGTGTGTTATACCTCCTCACATCCAGTACCTCCTAGCTCCCAGAAATCACCATGAAATGCACTTGCTTTTTCAGTTCAGTTCCTCTTGTCTACTCCACACCTTCCATGTAGACAAGAGGAACTGAACTGAAAAAGCAAGTGCGTTTCATGGTGATTTCTGGGAGCTAGGAGGTACTGGATGTGAGGAGGTAAAGAACGCACTAACGCACTAACGCACTAACGCACTAACGCACTAACGCACTAACGCACTAACGCACTAACGCACTAACGCACTAACGCACTAACGCACTAACGCACTAACGCACTAACGCACTAACGCACTAACGCACTAACGCACTAACGCACTAACGCACTAACGCACTAACGCACTAACGCACTAACGCACTAACGCACTAACGCACTAACGCACTAACGCACTAACGCACTAACGCACTAACGCACTAACGCACTAACGCACTAACGCACTAACGCACTAACGCACTAACGCACTAACGCACTAACGCACTAACGCACTAACGCACTAACGCACTAACGCACTAACGCACTAACGCACTAACGCACTAACGCACTAACGCACTAACGCACTAACGCACTAACGCACTAACGCACTAACGCACTAACGCACTAACGCACTAACGCACTAACGCACTAACGCACTAACGCACTAACGCACTAACGCACTAACGCACTAACGCACTAACGCACTAACGCACTAACGCACTAACGCACTAACGCACTAACGCACTAACGCACTAACGCACTAACGCACTAACGCACTAACGCACTAACGCACTAACGCACTAACGCACTAACGCACTAACGCACTAACGCACTAACGCACTAACGCACTAACGCACTAACGCACTAACGCACTAACGCACTAACGCACTAACGCACTAACGCACTAACGCACTAACGCACTAACGCACTAACGCACTAACGCACTAACGCACTAACGCACTAACGCACTAACGCACTAACGCACTAACGCACTAACGCACTAACGCACTAACGCACTAACGCACTAACGCACTAACGCACTAACGCACTAACGCACTAACGCACTAACGCACTAACGCACTAACGCACTAACGCACTAACGCACTAACGCACTAACGCACTAACGCACTAACGCACTAACGCACTAACGCACTAACGCACTAACGCACTAACGCACTAACGCACTAACGCACTAACGCACTAACGCACTAACGCACTAACGCACTAACGCACTAACGCACTAACGCACTAACGCACTAACGCACTAACGCACTAACGCACTAACGCACTAACGCACTAACGCACTAACGCACTAACGCACTAACGCACTAACGCACTAACGCACTAACGCACTAACGCACTAACGCACTAACGCACTAACGCACTAACGCACTAACGCACTAACGCACTAACGCACTAACGCACTAACGCACTAACGCACTAACGCACTAACGCACTAACGCACTAACGCACTAACGCACTAACGCACTAACGCACTAACGCACTAACGCACTAACGCACTAACGCACTAACGCACTAACGCACTAACGCACTAACGCACTAACGCACTAACGCACTAACGCACTAACGCACTAACGCACTAACGCACTAACGCACTAACGCACTAACGCACTAACGCACTAACGCACTAACGCACTAACGCACTAACGCACTAACGCACTAACGCACTAACGCACTAACGCACTAACGCACTAACGCACTAACGCACTAACGCACTAACGCACTAACGCACTAACGCACTAACGCACTAACGCACTAACGCACTAACGCACTAACGCACTAACGCACTAACGCACTAACGCACTAACGCACTAACGCACTAACGCACTAACGCACTAACGCACTAACGCACTAACGCACTAACGCACTAACGCACTAACGCACTAACGCACTAACGCACTAACGCACTAACGCACTAACGCACTAACGCACTAACGCACTAACGCACTAACGCACTAACGCACTAACGCACTAACGCACTAACGCACTAACGCACTAACGCACTAACGCACTAACGCACTAACGCACTAACGCACTAACGCACTAACGCACTAACGCACTAACGCACTAACGCACTAACGCACTAACGCACTAACGCACTAACGCACTAACGCACTAACGCACTAACGCACTAACGCACTAACGCACTAACGCACTAACGCACTAACGCACTAACGCACTAACGCACTAACGCACTAACGCACTAACGCACTAACGCACTAACGCACTAACGCACTAACGCACTAACGCACTAACGCACTAACGCACTAACGCACTAACGCACTAACGCACTAACGCACTAACGCACTAACGCACTAACGCACTAACGCACTAACGCACTAACGCACTAACGCACTAACGCACTAACGCACTAACGCACTAACGCACTAACGCACTAACGCACTAACGCACTAACGCACTAACGCACTAACGCACTAACGCACTAACGCACTAACGCACTAACGCACTAACGCACTAACGCACTAACGCACTAACGCACTAACGCACTAACGCACTAACGCACTAACGCACTAACGCACTAACGCACTAACGCACTAACGCACTAACGCACTAACGCACTAACGCACTAACGCACTAACGCACTAACGCACTAACGCACTAACGCACTAACGCACTAACGCACTAACGCACTAACGCACTAACGCACTAACGCACTAACGCACTAACGCACTAACGCACTAACGCACTAACGCACTAACGCACTAACGCACTAACGCACTAACGCACTAACGCACTAACGCACTAACGCACTAACGCACTAACGCACTAACGCACTAACGCACTAACGCACTAACGCACTAACGCACTAACGCACTAACGCACTAACGCACTAACGCACTAACGCACTAACGCACTAACGCACTAACGCACTAACGCACTAACGCACTAACGCACTAACGCACTAACGCACTAACGCACTAACGCACTAACGCACTAACGCACTAACGCACTAACGCACTAACGCACTAACGCACTAACGCACTAACGCACTAACGCACTAACGCACTAACGCACTAACGCACTAACGCACTAACGCACTAACGCACTAACGCACTAACGCACTAACGCACTAACGCACTAACGCACTAACGCACTAACGCACTAACGCACTAACGCACTAACGCACTAACGCACTAACGCACTAACGCACTAACGCACTAACGCACTAACGCACTAACGCACTAACGCACTAACGCACTAACGCACTAACGCACTAACGCACTAACGCACTAACGCACTAACGCACTAACGCACTAACGCACTAACGCACTAACGCACTAACGCACTAACGCACTAACGCACTAACGCACTAACGCACTAACGCACTAACGCACTAACGCACTAACGCACTAACGCACTAACGCACTAACGCACTAACGCACTAACGCACTAACGCACTAACGCACTAACGCACTAACGCACTAACGCACTAACGCACTAACGCACTAACGCACTAACGCACTAACGCACTAACGCACTAACGCACTAACGCACTAACGCACTAACGCACTAACGCACTAACGCACTAACGCACTAACGCACTAACGCACTAACGCACTAACGCACTAACGCACTAACGCACTAACGCACTAACGCACTAACGCACTAACGCACTAACGCACTAACGCACTAACGCACTAACGCACTAACGCACTAACGCACTAACGCACTAACGCACTAACGCACTAACGCACTAACGCACTAACGCACTAACGCACTAACGCACTAACGCACTAACGCACTAACGCACTAACGCACTAACGCACTAACGCACTAACGCACTAACGCACTAACGCACTAACGCACTAACGCACTAACGCACTAACGCACTAACGCACTAACGCACTAACGCACTAACGCACTAACGCACTAACGCACTAACGCACTAACGCACTAACGCACTAACGCACTAACGCACTAACGCACTAACGCACTAACGCACTAACGCACTAACGCACTAACGCACTAACGCACTAACGCACTAACGCACTAACGCACTAACGCACTAACGCACTAACGCACTAACGCACTAACGCACTAACGCACTAACGCACTAACGCACTAACGCACTAACGCACTAACGCACTAACGCACTAACGCACTAACGCACTAACGCACTAACGCACTAACGCACTAACGCACTAACGCACTAACGCACTAACGCACTAACGCACTAACGCACTAACGCACTAACGCACTAACGCACTAACGCACTAACGCACTAACGCACTAACGCACTAACGCACTAACGCACTAACGCACTAACGCACTAACGCACTAACGCACTAACGCACTAACGCACTAACGCACTAACGCACTAACGCACTAACGCACTAACGCACTAACGCACTACGCACTAACGCACTAACGCACTAACGCACTAACGCACTAACGCACTAACGCACTAACGCACTAACGCACTAACGCACTAACGCACTAACGCACTAACGCACTAACGCACTAACGCACTAACGCACTAACGCACTAACGCACTAACGCACTAACGCACTAACGCACTAACGCACTAACGCACTAACGCACTAACGCACTAACGCACTAACGCACTAACGCACTAACGCACTAACGCACTAACGCACTAACGCACTAACGCACTAACGCACTAACGCACTAACGCACTAACGCACTAACGCACTAACGCACTAACGCACTAACGCACTAACGCACTAACGCACTAACGCACTAACGCACTAACGCACTAACGCACTAACGCACTAACGCACTAACGCACTAACGCACTAACGCACTAACGCACTAACGCACTAACGCACTAACGCACTAACGCACTAACGCACTAACGCACTAACGCACTAACGCACTAACGCACTAACGCACTAACGCACTAACGCACTAACGCACTAACGCACTAACGCACTAACGCACTAACGCACTAACGCACTAACGCACTAACGCACTAACGCACTAACGCACTAACGCACTAACGCACTAACGCACTAACGCACTAACGCACTAACGCACTAACGCACTAACGCACTAACGCACTAACGCACTAACGCACTAACGCACTAACGCACTAACGCACTAACGCACTAACGCACTAACGCACTAACGCACTAACGCACTAACGCACTAACGCACTAACGCACTAACGCACTAACGCACTAACGCACTAACGCACTAACGCACTAACGCACTAACGCACTAACGCACTAACGCACTAACGCACTAACGCACTAACGCACTAACGCACTAACGCACGAACGCACTAACGCACTAACGCACTAACGCACTAACGCACTAACGCACTAACGCACTAACGCACTAACGCACTAACGCACTAACGCACTAACGCACTAACGCACTAACGCACTAACGCACTAACGCACTAACGCACTAACGCACTAACGCACTAACGCACTAACGCACTAACGCACTAACGCACTAACGCACTAAGCACTAACGCACTAACGCACTAACGCACTAACGCACTAACGCACTAACGCACTAACGCACTAACGCACTAACGCACTAACGCACTAACGCACTAACGCACTAACGCACTAACGCACTAACGCACTAACGCACTAACGCACTAACGCACTAACGCACTAACGCACTAACCGCACTAACGCACTAACGCACTAACGCACTAACGCACTAACGCACTAACGCACTAACGCACTAACGCACTAACGCACTAACGCACTAACGCACTAACGCACTAACGCACTACGCTCTAACGCACTAACGCACTAACGCTCTTACCCACTAACGCTCTAACGCACTACCACTAACGCACTAACGCACTTAACGCACTAACGCTCTTACGCTCTTACGCTCTTACGCTCTTACCCACTAACGCTCTTACGCTCTTACCCACTAACGCACTAACGCTCTTACCCTCTTACCCACTAACCCACTAACGCTCTTACGCTCTTACCCACTAACGCACTAACGCTCTTACGCTCTTACCCACTAACGCACTAACGCTCTTACCCTCTTACCCACTAACCCACTAACGCTCTTACGCTCTTACCCTCTTACCCACTAACCCACTAACGCTCTTACGCACTAACGCTCTTACCCTCTTACCCACTAACCCACTAACGCTCTTACGCACTAACGCTCTTACCCTCTTACCCACTAACCCACTAACGCTCTTACCCTCTTACCCACTAACCCACTAACCCACTAACGCTCTTACGCACTAACGCTCTTACCCTCTTACCCACTAACGCACTAACGCTCTTACCCACTAACCCACTAACCCACTAACGCTCTTACCCACTAACGCTCTTACCCACTTACCCTCTTACCCACTAACGCTCTTACCCACTTACCCTCTTACCCACTAACCCTCTTACCCACTAACCCTCTTACCCACTAACCCTCTTACGCTCTTACCCTCTTACCCACTAACCCTCTTACCCACTAACGCTCTTACCCACTAACGCTCTTACGCTCTTACCCACTAACCCTCTTACCCACTAACCCTCTTACCGCAGGACATGATGGACCGAACACAATTCCTGCTCTGGATTGACACCGTCATGAGCTCAATCTGCAATAATAAAGAAACTCTTGGCTACCATTAAAAATGTGCAATTTATATTCTAGTATAGCTGGTATATAAGTAGTAGTGGTAAAAGCCCAACATCCTGTCTCCAAGAGTAGCCAATCCAAGTCAGAAGTACCTTGCAGAAACCCAAACAGTAGCAGCATTCCACATAGAACCCCAGAGTAGCAAGATTCTAGAATTCTAAAGAAGAACAAGATTTCATGCAGAATTTCAAAGCGTATAACATTCCATGCAGAAACCCCAAAGATTTCTAAAGAATAACCCATTCTGTGCAGAATTTCAAAGTGCCCACTTACAACAGGAAACTACACCATCATGGAACATGAGCTCTATCTGCAATAATAAAGAAACTCTTAAGTGTGCAGTTTATGTTCTAGTATCACAGTATGGATGGGAGATAAAAGGGTGCATAAGTATTGCCACACTAGGACAGACCAAAAGCCCAGCATCCTGGTTCCAAGAGTACCCAATCCAAGTCAGAAGTACCTTGCAGCATTCCACATCAAACCCCACAGTAGCAAATAATTCTAAAGAATAACACAATTTCAAAGTGTAGCAGCAACATTCCATTTAGATATCTAACTACAGAATACAGAACTGTTGCCATACTGGGACAGAACAAACATCCATCAAGCCCAGCATCCTATTTCCAGCAGTGGCCAATCCAGGTCACAAGTACCTGGCAGAAACTCAAATAGTACCAACATTCCATGTAGCCCAGAGAAGCAAGATTCTAGAATGCTAAATAACAACAAGATTTCATGCAGAATTTCAAAGTGTACAACATTCCATGTAGAAACCCCAAAGAGTAGCAAAGAATTCTAAAGAATAACACGATTCTGTGCACAATTCCAAAGTGTAGCAGCAACATTCCATGTAAAACCCCAGAGTAGCAAGATTCCATTTAATTTAGATATCTAACTACAGAACTGTTGCCGTACTTGGACACGCCGAAGGTCCGTCAAGCCCGGCATCCTGTTTTCAATAGTGGCCGATCCAGGTCACAAGTTACCCTGCAAGAGCCCAAAACGGTACGAAACATTGTATGCTGCTTATTTTATAAATAAGCAGCGGATTTCCCGAGTCCAGCCACGTCTCCCTCCTTGCTACGAGAACACAGCAACACCCTGACGGGCCCCGACGCTCCCCGCTCCCTCACCTCTACAAAATAGCAGCCTTCTCCCGCACTCCTATCTTCAACCACCAACAAAACGCTAAACGCCACCGAATCTCTGCACCTGGGACCATACATTTGAATATCTAACCGTGACTAAATGATCTACACTTATTAATAACTGTACTACCAAATCACTAGATAAATCCCTGAGCCAAATGAATACCTTTAAACTGATCCTAAGAACTTACTCCTTAACATTGACTCGCGCTACTCTAACCGCACCGCTCACACAAACTAACGTGATACCCACACTACACGCACACCAAAGACTGATAGGCCATAAAACACCTTACCGATTTCACAAGAATTCAAATAATGAAAAAACACCGACACGCGGACAACCGCGACACAAGGGAAATATAGGTACCGCCAAAATAAAGGAACGACAACTAATAAAAATCCACACGGACCCGTACCAAAACATTCAAGTGGCTTACACAAACGCCAGATCAGTAGTCGATAAAACTATAACCGTAACACGTTGGATCTTGACCTACTAATTATCAGCCAAACCTGGATCCGCAACCAAAAAGACCCCGTAAATTTGCAACTTTGCCCCCCCAGGTTACAAAATTACCCACTGGACAAGGGAAGAAAAAAAAGAGGAGGGTAGGTGGAGGCGAGTGGTTACGAGTCAAAAGCAGTGGGCTTTCAGTCTAGATTTAAAGGTCGCCAAGGATGGGGCAAGACATAGGGGCTCAGGAAGTTTATTCCAGGCGTAGGGTGCAGCGAGACAGAAGGCGCAAAGTCTGGAGTTGGCAGTAGTGGAGAAGGGAACAGCAGAGTGCACGGGAAGGACGAGTGGGAGAGATACTGGGGAGCAGCAGAGTGAGTACATTTATAGGTTAGTACAAGAAGTTGGAACGGGATGCAAAAACGGATAGGGAGCCGGTGAAGCGACTTGAGGAGAGGGGTAGTACGAGTAAAGCGACCCTGGCAGAGTTTTGAACTGATAGGAGAGGGGCGAGGTGACTAAGTGGGAGGCCAGCAAGAAGCAGATTGCAGTAGTCTAAACGAGAGGTGACAAGGTGTGGACGAGGGTTTTGGTAGAGTGCTCGGAAAGAAAGAAACGACGGGTCTTGGCGATCTGCTGGATATGAGCAGAGAAGAGTCAAAGGTGACCCCAAGGTTTCGAGCTGAGGAGACAGGGAGAATGAGAGAGCAGTCAACAGAAACAGAAAACGGGGGGAGTGGGGAGGTGGGTTTGGGGGGAAAAATGAGAAGCTCGGTTTTGGTCACGTTTAATTTCAGGTGGCGTCGAGATGTCCAGACAGCAATGTCAGACAAGCGCGCAGAAACTTTGGTTTGGATGCGAGGTGAGATATCAGGGGTAGAAAGGTAGATTTGGGAGTCATCGGCATAGAGATGGTAGGAAAAGCCAAATGAACCAAGGGAAGAAGTGGAGATAGAAAAGAGGAGGGGACCGAAAACAGAACCCTGAGGTATGCCGACAGGCACAGGGATAGAAGTAGAAGAGGATCCGCCAGAGTGAACGCTGAAGGCGCGGAGGGAGAGGTAGGAAGAGAACCGGGAAAAGACAGAGCCCTGGAATCCAAGTGAGGACAGGGTATCGAGGAGTATGCTGCGATCGACAGTGTCAAAAGCGGCGGAAAGATCAAGAAGAATGAGGATGGAATTTAGCCAGTAATAGGTCATTGGAGACTTTAGTAAGCGCACTTTCAGTTGAGCGGAGAGGGCGAAAACCAGATTGTAGTGGGTCGAGAATAGCATGTGAGGAGAGAAAATCAAGGCAGCGGTGGTGAACGGCACGTTCGAGTAATTTGGACAGAAAAGAGAGGTAATTAGAGGGACAAGTAGGGTCGAGTGAAGGCTTCTTAAGGAGAGGTGTGACCGCAGCATGTTTAAAGGCAGCAGGGACAGTCGCAGTGGAAAGTGAGAGGTTGAGAATGTGACAGATAAAAGGAATAAGAGCAGGTGAGATGGCATTAAGAAGGTGGGTGGGAATGGGATCAGAGGAACAGGTGGTACGTTTTGAGGAAGAAAGGAGAAGTGTAGTTTCCTCTATAGTAACTTCAGGAAAGGAGGGGAACGGACTGGTGGAGGGAGAGGTGGCGAGGTAGAGAATTCAAGGTTTATCTTTTGAACCTTGTCGTGAAAGAATTCAGCGAGGGTCTGAGGAGATAATGAAGGGGGAGCTGGGGGAGGGGGCACCTTGAGGAGAGAGTTCAATGTGGTGGAGAAGTCAAGGGTTAGAGCCGAGAGAGTCGGTCAGTTGGATATAATAATCCCGTTTCGCGCGTAAAAGAGCAGATTGGAAGGAGGTCGGCGTGAACTTAAAGTGTAAGAAATCGGCGAGGGCCCGAGATTTCCACCAGAGGAGGTGTTCGGTGGAGCGGGTACGGGAACGTAGGTAGCGGATATTAGAAGTCAGCCGAGGTTGGTGGTTTTGTACGCCTTATAGGACGGGCCGTCAAAAGTGCAAGAGTGTCTAATAGAGTATTGTTGTAAGAAGAAACAGCCTCGTTGACAGACGTGGATGGTGCCACAGTAGAGAGGAGGTTTGAAACGTGGGAGGATCAATATCGTGAAGATTCCTACATAAATTAGATAAGATAGGACAGGACTGGGAGGGAGGAGATTTAAGTGTGATGGTGATCAGAGGCAAGGAAACTAGAGGGTGAACAGTTGGAGGAGAAGATGAGATCAAGACAGGGACCGTTTTGATGAGTGGGGGAGGTGGAGCGTAGTTGGAGATTAAAGGGACTTATCGGGGGGACGATACAGGACCGCTATTCGAAGAGGCAGAGGAGAGAAAAGGCGGATAAGAGTGCACTTCAAAGGAGGAAAAACCGTGAGATTGAGGTGTAAGAAGGGCTTGAAATCTGGAGGAGGGAGAGAGAAGTAGTCCAACACCGCCCCCGCGACCAGCAGGGCGAGGAGTATGTGAAAAAAGAGAACCGCCGTGGCAAAGGGCTGCGACTGAAGCAGAGTCATCGGGGCAGAGCCAGGTTTCTGTTATGGCGAGCAGATGGAGGTGACGCGAGATAAAGAGGTCCTGGATAGAGGGGAGTTTGTTACAGATAGAGCGGGCATTCCGTAGGGTGCAAGAAAAGGGCAGAGAGGAGGAGGGGAGTAGAGGAATAGAGAGGTCGAGGTGAGATCTGTAGAGTTGGGATAATAGTTGGTGAGGAGGGCCAGGATTGGGATTGATGTCGCCGGCTGAGAGTAAGAGAAGGAGTAAAAGAGAGCGGAGGAGAGTAGGAGAGGTGTGGCCATGAAGGCGAGAGGTATTTAGGTGGAATGGGGAAGGCAAAATAGAGGGAAGAAAGAGACGGAGATTAAAGGAAAAGGGTAGGAGAGAAGGTGAGGTGATGAAGTCGATGGATGGGCAGTGAGTTCCTGTAGCGGAGAGAGGTAGGGGGTGAGGGAAAAGATTAGGAACGGACAGGGCTAGGAAGAGAATGTGAATAGGGGCCATAAACGACTGAGGTACTTTAGCGACTGGGAAGATTAGATGTAAAGAGAAAAATGCCCCGGCGCGTGGCACCTAGAGCGGAGGCCCTGGGTGGATCGGAGTGGACCTGGGTGTTCACCCCGGAGAAGGCTGTAAGGATATGCAGATGAGCTGCGAGTCCTCCGCAGCACCTGAAAGGCAGCCGGTGGTAGAGCCGGGCACCCCTCAGCTGTCCCTGGAAACTGTGGACTTTGCGAGGAGTGTATTTTATTTTACAACACAGGACGTGGCATTTTCATGCAGTTCAAGGGGTGCTGGGGCTGGGATCTGACACCTTGAGTCTTCATTTATAACTACACTGGAATGTTGCCGCTCTTTTAAATCTACCCTGCCAGCTTATTCTCATCCGTTCGTTGACCTAACAGAGCTCATGCACTAGTCATGAAAACCATGGGAGGCGTAGAGAAGAACAGCAAGAGGACGAGTATAGAGAAAGGGAAGACCTCCAGACAACATTCCAAGGACACCGACTGCTAATGGGATAACAGCGAAGAATCATCCGTTACATAATACACTAAAAATGCAAAGGGAGAGTCGAGGAGAAGCAAGATCAACAGAATCAGGAAATCTACAGAAAGAATGAAGCGGCAGATGGTGATCAATGGTGCAAAAAATTAAGGGGATGTGGATTGAGTAAGGTCTACAGACTTTAGCCAAGGCTATTTACACAGAATCTGCGGTGTACCGGATGGGAATGGACCAAGAATGGTTTGAGTTGTAAGAAAGGTAAATAACATGATTGCCTAGTTTGAACGTGAAAGGGAGAGAGGGGCTTATCGCATAGGCCCGATGATGTGATCGTAGCGTGCGTGAACCCAACAGGGAACGAGACGGGATGTGACGGAGAGGGGAATTACTGCAGGAGCTGGTGGGCACTGTGGTTAGAGGAGTGAGTAATAAGCTTGGAGGACAGAGGAAGGGCGGTTTCCACCTCTGTGATTTAGGAAAAGGAAAAGGGTGGCTGGGCTGGAAAGCTTTTTTTTTTTTTTTAACTTTTAATAAAATACAAATAAAAAAGCTACAATAAATTGCAGAACTTACATCAAACATTAGAAATACTTAGCCAAAGAGAAAAATAAAACCAAAAAGGACATTTCAAGCCGAACCCAAGCAGCTTCTTTTACTTTCACCAGAGGTCTTACCTGACCGGATGGCTTGCTGAACTATCAGCTCCACGAGGAACGCTCTGGTGTCCACGTCTCCTGTCGGCGAGCGGGCCTCTGCCGGCAATATCTGGGTGTATAGACTGGTAAGGTTTCTGGCTGAGGCCATTAAGCGTGACAGAGCTTTCGACACCGTGCCATCCTGGAAAGAAAAAGAAGCATTTTCCTCCATCACTTGAGACATTAACGAGGACAGGTGGCCCCCTCCGTGTCCCTGGAAACTGTGGACTTTGCGAGGAGTGTATTTTATTTTAGAACACAGGACGTGGCATTTTCATGCAGTTCAAGGGGTGCTGGGTCTGAGATCTGACACCTTGAGTCTTCATTTATAACTACACTGGAATGTTGCCGCTCTTTTAAATCCACCCTGCCAGCTTACTCTCATCCATTCGTTGGCCTAACAGAGCTCATGCACTAGGCCTCCTTCACCCCTGCAATTATCAGCTTTAAATCTGTCTCATCCAGGACTGGTCTAACAATTAGGCAACACTAGACAGCTGTCTAGAACAGCAGCTGCATCAAAATAGAAGAATAAGTTTCAACAGTCAAACGAACAATCAGCAAGTATTTTTACCTGCAGAAAAGTGGGGGGGGGGGGGGGGGGGTGAGGGGAGGCTATTTTCAAGTATTTATTAAAATATTATGGGGGGGGGGGGGGGGGGGGGAGGAGAAGCTGATGGACCAAGAATTTGAAAATTAATTGGGGAGGGGTGTAAGGCTGAAGATTTTCCTAGGACCCCCAACACTTTTGCATCAGCCCTGGTCTCACCTTTCCCCATCTGCTCTGAGCACAGTCACTATACCGACAGAGATCCAGAAACACTGGGCCAGGAGTAGAACCAGGAGCTTTGCATACTTATGCGTAGCACTTTGGACTCGAGATAGGAACAGAACCGTGTCCGGTGCTACGTATAAACCCCAAATCATCCCGGAAAACAGTTTGGATTCGTGAAGCTTTGGTACCGTCTTTTGGCAGCTGTGGATCGGTTCCTATTTTTACTGATCGTGACGCCCCTATTTGACACAGATCTCAGAGGCTTATAGCTATACAAGCTTCTTTCTGCAACACAATTCACTGTGTAAAAGCTGCTTGTGTGATCAGATGCTGTGACTGCCACCTCTGTCACCTCCTCCATCCTTCCCGCTCCCAGCCTATTGTAAGTAACAAACAGCAATTCTAAACCATGGAAAGAAAATGGAATTGGGTTTTTTTTTATGTTGCTTTTCACTGTTAAATGAGACATAAAAGCATTAGGGGAGGGATGTGGGGAAAGTATAAATGATTTGAGTAAGTCACAGAGGTGGAAATGCCTGTGTCCGACACTGTCACCACAACATAGGCTGTGAGAGATTTGCCATCATCCACACTACCCTGCAATGCAAACAGTAGAGGGGGGGGGGGGGTGAGAAGGGGAAAGAAAAGATAAATGGTTATATGTTGCCCCCGCACATAAATCTCACTCACTCTTTCACGGTTCTGCAGGGCGCTCTTGCATCATGCCCCGACTTTAGACCTGCGTTTAGCCATGGAGCAGCGGGAGCGAGACCTTGGGCTCCTGGTTAGTCCCAGCGTTATATTGGCGGCTCTTAAAGCGACCCCACAGTTTGTTTATAGCGCAGAATTGCGGGAAAGCCGGTTGAAAAAGGCATCAACCTGCCCTATGCAGTGCATCCTATCTACCGTATAAGGGAGTAAGTGGCTTTTCTCTAAGGGTAAGGTGAGTGGCACAATGTATAACTGAAAGGGGTGTTTGTGTGGTTGCAGCTGCCGCTTGCTACCGCAACCTGGGCTCCCCAATGTTAGGTCCACTCATATCAGGTTACATTAGTATTTTGTAACTGAATCGAGGTGCCCAGACGCACCACGCAGCTTCAGGCCACCTAAAAGGAGGTCCCGGTTACAGACTAGTGTATCTCAGTGTGAGTCCAGGAGAGTACAACCTACTCTGACAGACAAAACACACCACCGGCTCTTCTTATCTGACCTTTTTGTCATTTATCCCTGAAACACAGAGCTGAAGTGGTCTCGCACCGACCTTAGATGGCTGACAGGAAGAAACTAACCTCATCAGGAAAACAGCCACTGGGGAGCTGCTGGTCTCTCAGCCATCTCATGGAATCCTTTATGGTCTGCTGATCAATGGGGATATATGACACGGCCTGGACAAAGCTCTTCATAACCGAGGCAGTCAGCCTAAAGTGGGGGGAGATTAATGGGCAACGGGTCATTTCTGGGTTTCATTTTAAAACTGAATGGGATGTGGTCTGAAATAAAGTTACGCGCTAATGTAACCTACTTTCACAGTAAGTCTCCTCGAGGGCCGCTGTGAATCACTCACCGGATACTACCGCCTCCATCGCGTTTCCCAAAAGCACCGTAGGATCCATCGTTGTGTTTATAAGTCAACTGCTGCTGATAAACTGGATTTAAAAAGCACCCATAAAATTCTTTTGTTCATTTGCTATTGGTGAATCCGTAATCTGCTCTTTGAGTAAACCCTAGTCACAATGAATATATTTGCACATAACTAAAGCAACACAATTGACTCTATCTCATGCATATTTAATATGGATACTCCACAAATCAGATATGACTAGAGGGGACTGGAGGATCAGCTAATCTCCTCCTTTCCCTTCCCAAGTGGGTCACAACATACACTTCCTACTTGAGTGAGCTGTCCGTGGTGCTGAATGTTCTATATATTTTTTTCCTTCATGAGTTTAGAATAACTGAGCTGTCCAATGTAGTAAATGTCCCGTTTCCTCCACGAAAGACCATTTTTTTTGTATGCGCGCATGGAGTTCAACACACACTCTTTGATTCATACTCCTAGACTCCCACCACCAATCTAGCCCTCCCGGTGAACGGTACTGACCGCTTATCAAATATTCATATGCCTGTGTCGTGATTTCATCAGTCAACTGATGTGTGTTCTCCAGGTACTGCAACATATATATATGACAGTGACAAAGGCCATCATGTTCTGCTCTCCACCACCAACGGGCATCTGAATCAGTCTATCCATATTGTGCAGGGTGGGACCCAAGATGTCTCCTGAAAAAAGGGAGTTTTCCACAGACGTACGAGAAACCTGTGTAAAATGCAGGGTCATACTGAATACTTTTAGAATTATGGCATGAGAATGAGAGTTGGTGTCCAGTTTCACGTAATTCCTTACCAAACACAGATATGTAGGCTCTAGTTTACCCTTCAACCCCAGAATCAGGAACTTCCAGTGGTACAGACTCCTCAAAGGTTCCTACAGAATGAACAGTAGAAGTGGAACTGGAATTCCTGATCTTCTGTGAATATGCGTTCTCATCTCATCTTTAACTGTACTCTATTCACAGACAAAAATCACACACGTGCCCACAAATCCATGTACATAAAGATCCAGGTGCAAATACCACATACACAAAACATAATATGCTTACACACTTTTCCATGCATAGTTTATCCCCCTACCTTTCAGACAGAGCAAGCAGCTGTGGGTCTTTTCCACCGAGACCCCCTCTGGCTGTGGAGATAATACAAAGAAATCAGGAGGAGCATAAAAATACACAAGTACAAATTCCGCAGACAACATCTGCAGGGAGACACAGTGTAGACGCTCACAGTAGGCAGCCTAACTGTCTATTAATGCACAAGGTCTTTTATTCCCGAAGATCGCTCAGTATTCCAAGGCCCTGGTATGTCAAGTATATAAATGCCTTGTCTGTGAATTTTCAGACACACTATTTTTTATTTTATTTATTGCATTTCTATCCCACATTTTCCCACCTCTTTGCAGGCTCAATGTGGCTTACATCATGAATGGTGGAATGTATATAAGAGAATATACATTTAGTATTACATAAGGATATTGGGTAACATGGGTGGCCTTTTAGCCTAGATTGGAAGACGGCCAGAGTTGGAGCTTGACGTACTGACTCGGGAAGTCTATTCCAAACGTATGGTGCGTCAAGATAAAAGGAACGGAGTCTGGAATTAGCAGTGGAGGAGAAGGGTACAGATAACAGAGATTTACCCAATGAATGGAGTTCCTAGGGAGGAATGTAGGGCGAGGTAAGAGCGGAGAGGTACTGAGGAGCTGCAGAGTGAATGCACTTGTAAGTCAATAAGAGGAGTTTGAACTGTATTCAGAAATAGATAAGTAGCCAATGAAGTGACTTGAGGAGCAGGCTAATATGAGCATAGCAACACTGGTAGAATATGAGTCATGCAGCAGAATTTTGATAGATTGATGGGGAGAGAGATGGCTTAGTGGGAGACCTGTGAGAAGCAAGTTGCAATAGTCTAAGCTTCAAATGAAATGATGAGACACATTGGAAAGGTTATGAAAGGACAGAAGAAAGGTCTGTTTAAGCCCTGAACCCCTACTGCCAGTCCCTCTCTGATCACCCATCACCCCCAGACTCCCCGTCCCGATGCAGACTATCAGCACGAGTCATTTCAGTTTTGCAGCTGTTCCTTATTCTGATTTGAGTAGAGGGAGGGAGTTGTTATAGTTCCTAGAAACGTCCAACTCGAGTAGACAGATGCGGTAGCCGTGTTAGTCCACTTTCATCTATCAACATTTGCTTACTTCTGATCTGACAGAGAGGGGCTACCTTCAAAAGCTAATCAAAGCATGTATTAAGTTAGTCCAATAAAAAAGGTATCATATTTTCTTCTATTGATTTACCTAGAAACTTTCAAAAACCCTGTCACATTAGTTAATAAAAAAGTTTCACTGTATAAAAACATAAGAATAGCCATACTGGGTCAGACCAAAGGTTAGTCTAGCCCAGTATCCTGCTTCCAGCACTGGCCAATCCAAAAACCCAATTAGCAGCAATATTCCATGCTACCAATCCCAGGACAAGCAGTGGCTTCCCCATGTCTATGTCAATAGCAGACTATGGACTTTTCTTCCAGAAACTTGTCCAAACCTTTTTTTAAACCCAGATATGCTAACCGCTGTTGCCAGCAACAAGTTCCAGAGCTTAACTATTCTTTGATTGAAAAAAATATTTCCTCCTATTTATTTTAAAAGTATTTCCTTGTAATTTAATTGATTGTACATTTCGAAAAAGTGAAAAAGTCGATTCACCGCCACCCGCTCCGCTCCACTCAGGATTTTGTAGACCTCAATCATATCCCCCCCTCAGACGTCTCTTTTCCAAGCTGAAGAGCCCTAACCTCTTTAGCCTTTCCTCATACGAAAGGAGTTCCATCCCCTTTATCATTTTGGCCGCTCTTCTTCGAACCTTTTCTAATTCAGCTATATCTTTTTTGAGATACGGCAACCAGAACGGAACTCAAGATGAGGTCACACCATTGAGCAATACAGAGGTATTATAGTATCAGTGGCATTCCTAGGGGGGCTGGCACCCAGGGCGGATCGCCGATGTGCCCCGCCCCCCGGGTGCAGCGCACCCCCCGATGCAGCGTGGAACCCCCCCCAGGCAAAAGGACACCCCCACAAAGGAACCCCCCCTGCCGGGTGCACGCCGCCGGGAGGGGGGGGGGTGCCGCGCGCCTGTCCTCCATTGTTCAATCCTTCTTCTCTACCCCGGAACAGGAAGCTTGTGCTGTGTATGACATAGACAGTGAGCAGAGCACAGACCCCTGCCGGGCTTGTGCTGTGTATGACATAGACAGTGAGCAGGGCACAGGCTCCTCTCGGGCTTCTGCTGTGTATGACATAGACAGTGAGCAGGGCACAGGCTCCTGCCGGGCTTCTGCTGTGTATGACATAGACAGTGAGCAGGGCACAGGCTCCTGCTGGGCTTGTGCTGTGTATGACATACACAGTGAGCAGGGCACAGGCTCCTGCTGGGCTTGTGCTGTGTATGACAGACAGTGAGCAGGGCACAGGCTCCTGCCGGGCTTCTGCTGTGTATGACATAGACAGTGAGCAGAGCACAGACCCCTGCCGGGCTTGTGTTGTGTATGACATAGACAGTGAGCAGGGCACAGGCTCCTGCTGGGCATGTGCTGTGTATGACATACACAGTGAGCAGGGCACAGGCTCCTGCTGGGCTTCTGCTGTGTATGACATAGACAGTGAGCAGGGCACAGGCTCCTGCCGGGCTTGTGCTGTGTATGACATAGACAGTGAGCAGGGCACAGGCTCCTCTCGGGCTTCTGCTGTGTATGACATAGACAGTGAGCAGGGCACAGGCTCCTGCCGGGCTTCTGCTGTGTATGACAGACAGTGAGCAGGGCACAGGCTCCTCTCGGGCTTCTGCTGTGTATGACATAGACAGTGAGCAGGGCACAGGCTCCTGCTGTGTATGACATAGACAGTGAGCAGGGCACAGGCTCCTGTTGGGCTTGTGCTGTGTATGACATAGACAGTGAGCAGGGCAGAGGCTCCTGCTGGGCTCTTGCTGTGTTTGACATACACAGTGAGCAGGGCACAGGCTCCTGCTGGGCTTGTGCTGTGTATGACATACACAGTGAGCAGGGCACAGGCTCCTGCTGGGCTTGTGTTGTGTATGACATAGACAGTGAGCAGGGCACAGGCTCCTGCCGGGCTTCTGCTGTGTATGACAGACAGTGAGCAGGGCACAGGCTCCTCTCGGGCTTCTGCTGTGTATGACATAGACAGTGAGCAGGGCACAGGCTCCTGCCGGGCTTGTGCTGTGTATGACAGACAGTGAGCAGGGCACAGGCTCCTGCTGGGCTTCTGCTGTGTATGACATAGACAGTGAGCAGGGCACAGGCTCCTGCCGGGCTTGTGCTGTGTATGACAGACAGTGAGCAGGGCACAGGCTCCTCTCGGGCTTCTGCTGTGTATGACATAGACAGTGAGCAGGGCACAGGCTCCTGCCGGGCTTGTGCTGTGTATGACATAGACAGTGAGCAGGGCACAGGCTCCTCTCGGGCTTCTGCTGTGTATGACATAGACAGTGAGCAGGGCACAGGCTCCTGCCGGGCTTGTGCTGTGTATGACATAGACAGTGAGCAGGGCACAGGCTCCTCTGGGGCTTCTGCTGTGTATGACATAGACAGTGTGTGTATGACATAGACAGTAAGCAGGGCACAGGCTCCTGCTGGGCTTCTGCTGTGTATGACATAGACAGTGAGCAGGGCACAGGCTCCTCTCGGGCTTCTGCTGTGTATGACATAGACAGTGAGCAGGGCACAGGCTCCTGCCGGGCTTCTGCTGTGTATGACATAGACAGTGAGCAGGGCACAGGCTCCTGCCGGGCTTCTGCTGTGTATGACATAGACATTGAGCAGGGCACATGCTCCTGTTGGGCTTCTGCAGTGTATGACATAGACAGTGAGCAGGGCACAGGCTCCTGCCGGGCTTGTGCTGTGTATGACAGACAGTGAGCAGGGCACAGACTCCTCTCGGGCTTCTGCTGTGTATGACATAGACAGTGTGCAGGGCACAGGCTCCTGCTGGGCTTCTGCTGTGTATGACATAGACAGTGAGCAGGGCAGAGGCTCCTGCTGGGCTCTTGCTGTGTTTGACATACACAGTGAGCAGGGCACAGGCTCCTGCTGGGCTTGTGCTGTGTATGACATACACAGTGAGCAGGGCACAGGCTCCTGCTGGGCTTGTGTTGTGTATGACATAGACAGTGAGCAGGGCACAGGCTCCTGCTGGGCATGTGCTGTGTATGACATACACAGTGAGCAGGGCACAGGCTCCTGCTGGGCTTCTGCTGTGTATGACATAGACAGTGAGCAGGGCACAGGCTCCTGCCGGGCTTGTGCTGTGTATGACATAGACAGTGAGCAGGGCACAGGCTCCTCTCGGGCTTCTGCTGTGTATGACATAGACAGTGAGCAGGGCACAGGCTCCTGCCGGGCTTGTGCTGTGTATGACATAGACAGTGAGCAGGGCACAGGCTCCTCTGGGGCTTCTGCTGTGTATGACATAGACAGTGAGCAGGGCACAGGTACCTGCTGGGCTTGTGCTGTGTATGACATAGACAGTGAGCAGGGCACAGGCTCCTGCCGGGCTTGTGCTGTGTATGACATAGACAGTGAGCAGGGCACAGGCTCCTCTCGGGCTTCTGCTGTGTATGACATAGACAGTGAGCAGGGCACAGGCTCCTGCCGGGCTTCTGCTGTGTATGACAGACAGTGAGCAGGGCACAGGCTCCTCTCGGGCTTCTGCTGTGTATGACATAGACAGTGAGCAGGGCACAGGCTCCTGCCGGGCTTGTGCTGTGTATGACATAGACAGTGAGCAGGGCACAGGCTCCTGCTGGGCTTCTGCTGTGTATGACATAGACAGTGAGCAGGGCACAGGCTCCTGCTGGGCTTCTGCTGTGTATGACATAGACAGTGAGCAGGGCAGAGGCTCCTGCTGGGCTCTTGCTGTGTTTGACATACACAGTGAGCAGGGCACAGGCTCCTGCTGGGCTTGTGCTGTGTATGACATACACAGTGAGCAGGGCACAGGCTCCTGCTGGGCTTGTGTTGTGTATGACATAGACAGTGAGCAGGGCACAGGCTCCTGCTGGGCATGTGCTGTGTATGACATACACAGTGAGCAGGGCACAGGCTCCTGCTGGGCTTCTGCTGTGTATGACATAGACAGTGAGCAGGGCACAGGCTCCTGCCGGGCTTGTGCTGTGTATGACATAGACAGTGAGCAGGGCACAGGCTCCTGCCGGGCTTGTGCTGTGTATGACATAGACAGTGAGCAGGGCACAGGCTCCTCTGGGGCTTCTGCTGTGTATGACATAGACAGTGAGCAGGGCACAGGTACCTGCTGGGCTTGTGCTGTGTATGACATAGACAGTGAGCAGGGCACAGGCTCCTGCCGGGCTTGTGCTGTGTATGACATAGACAGTGAGCAGGGCACAGGCTCCTCTCGGGCTTCTGCTGTGTATGACAGACAGTGAGCAGGGCACAGGCTCCTGCCGGGCTTCTGCTGTGTATGACAGACAGTGAGCAGGGCACAGGCTCCTCTCGGGCTTCTGCTGTGTATGACAGACAGTGAGCAGGGCACAGGCTCCTGCCGGGCTTGTGCTGTGTATGACATAGACAGTGAGCAGGGCACAGGCTCCTGCCGGGCTTCTGCTGTGTATGACATAGACAGTGAGCAGGGCACAGGCTCCTGCTGGGCTTGTGCTGTGTATGACATACACAGTGAGCAGGGCACAGGCTCCTGCTGGGCTTGTGCTGTGTATGACAGACAGTGAGCAGGGCACAGGCTCCTGCCGGGCTTCTGCTGTGTATGACATAGACAGTGAGCAGAGCACAGACCCCTGCCGGGCTTGTGCTGTGTATGACATAGACAGTGAGCAGGGCACAGGCTCCTCTCGGGCTTCTGCTGTGTATGACAGACAGTGAGCAGGGCACAGGCTCCTGCCGGGCTTGTGCTGTGTATGACATAGACAGTGAGCAGGGAACAGGCTCCTGCCGGGCTTGTGCTGTGTATGACATAGACAGTGAGCAGGGCACAGGCTCCTGCTGGGCTTGTGCTGTGTATGACATAGACAGTGAGCAGGGCACAGGCTCCTGCCGGGCTTCTGCTGTGTATGACATAGACAGTGAGCAGGGCACAGGCTCCTGCCGGGCTTCTGCTGTGTATGACATAGACAGTGAGCAGGGCACAGGCTCCTGCCGGGCTTCTGCTGTGTATGACATAGACAGTGAGGAGGGCAAAGGCTCCTGCCGGGCTTCTGCTGTGTATGACATAGACAGTGTGTGTATGACATAGACAGTAAGCAGGGCACAGGCTCCTGCTGGGCTTCTGCTGTGTATGACATAGACAGTGAGCAGGGCACAGGCTCCTGCCGGGCTTCTGCTGTGTATGACATAGACAGTGAGCAGGGCACAGGCTCCTGCCGGGCTTCTGCTGTGTATGACATAGACAGTGAGCAGGGCACAGGCTCCTGCCGGGCTTCTGCTGTGTATGACATAGACAGTGAGCAGGGCACAGGCTCCTGCCGGGCTTGTGCTGTGTATGACATAGACAGTGAGCAGGGCACAGGCTCCTGCCGGGCTTCTGCTGTGTATGACATAGACAGTGAGGAGGGCAAAGGCTCCTGCCGGGCTTCTGCTGTGTATGACATAGACAGTGTGTGTATGACATAGACAGTAAGCAGGGCACAGGCTCCTGCTGGGCTTCTGCTGTGTATGACATAGACAGTGAGCAGGGCACAGGCTCCTGCCGGGCTTCTGCTGTGTATGACATAGACAGTGAGCAGGGCACAGGCTCCTGCTGGGCTTCTGCTGTGTATGACATAGACAGTGAGCAGGGCACAGGCTCCTGCTGGGCTTCTGCTGTGTATGACATAGACAGTGAGCAGGGCACAGGCTCCTCTCGGGCTTCTGCTGTGTATGTCATAGACAGTGAGGAATGCACAGGCTCCTCTCGGGCTTCTGCTGTGTATGACATAGACAGTGAGCAGGGCACAGGCTCCTGCCAGGCTTGTGCTGTGTATGACATAGACAGTGAGCAGGGCACAGGCTCCTTCCGGGCTTCTGCTGTGTATGACATAGACAGTGAGCAGAGCACAGACCCCTGCCGGGCTTGTGCTGTGTATGACATAGACAGTGAGCAGGGCACAGGCTCCTCTCGGGCTTCTGCTGTGTATGACATAGACAGTGAGCAGGGCACAGGCTCCTGCCGGGCTTGTGCTGTGTATGACATAGACAGTGAGCAGGGCACAGGCTCCTGCCGGGCTTGTGCTGTGTATGACATAGACAGTGAGCAGAGCACAGGCTCCTGCTGGGCTTCTGCTGTGTATGACATAGACAGTGAGCAGGGCACAGGCTCCTGCCGGGCTTCTGCTGTGTATAACATAGACATTGAGCAGGGCACATGCTCCTGTTGGGCTTCTGCTGTGTATGACATAGACAGTGAGCAGGGCACAGGCTCCTGCCGGGCTTGTGCTGTGTATGACATAGACAGTGAGCAGGGCACAGGCTCCTCTGGGGCTTCTGCTGTGTATGACATAGACAGTGAGCAGGGCACAGGTACCTGCTGGGCTTGTGCTGTGTATGACATAGACAGTGAGCAGGGCACAGGCTCCTCTCGGTCTTCTACTGTGTATGACATAGACAGTGAGCAGGGCACAGGCTCCTGCTGGGCTTGTGCTGTGTATGACATAGACTGACATTGTGCTGTGTATGACATAGACAGTGAGCAGGGCACAGGCTCCTCTCGGGCTTCTGCTGTGTACGACATAGACAGTGAGCAGGGCACAGGCTCCTGCTGGGCTTCTGCTGTGTATGACATAGACAGTGAGCAGGGCACAGGTACCTGCTGGGCTTGTGCTGTGTATGACATAGACAGTGAGCAGGGCACAGGCTCCTGCCGGGCTTGTGCTGTGTATGACATAGACAGTGAGCAGGGCACAGGCTCCTCTCGGTCTTCTACTGTGTATGACATAGACAGTGAGCAGGGCACAGGCTCCTCTCGGGCTTCTGCTGTGTATGACATAGACAGTGAGCAGGGCACAGGCTCCTCTCGGGCTTCTGCTGTGTATGACATAGACAGTGAGCAGGGCACAGGCTCCTGCCGGGCTTCTGCTGTGTATGACATAGACAGTGAGTAGGGCACAGGCTCCTGCCGGGCTTCTGCTGTGTATGACATAGACAGTGAGCAGGGCACAGGCCCCTGACCAGCTTCTGCTGTGTATGACAGACAGTGAGCAGGGCACAGGCTCCTCTCGGGTTTCTGCTGTGTATGACATAGACAGTGAGCAGGGCACAGGCTCCTCTCGGGCTTCTGCTGTGTATGACATAGACAGTGAGCAGGGCACAGGCTCCTGCTGGGCTTCTGCTGTGTATGACATAGACTGACATTGTGCTGTGTATCACATAGACAGTGAGCAGGGCACAGGCTCCTCTCGGGCTTCTGCTGTGTATGACATAGACAGTGAGCAGGGCACAGGCACCTGCTGGGCTTCTGCTGTGTATGACATAGACAGTGAGCAGGGCACAGGCTCCTGCTGGGCTTCTGCCGTGTATGACATAGACAGTGAGCAGGGCTTGTGCTTTGTATGACATAGACAGTGAGCAGGGCACAGGCTCCTGCCGGGCTTCTGCTGTGTATGACATAGACAGTGAGCAGGGCACAGGCACCTGCTGGGCTTCTGCTGTGTATGACATAGACAGTGAGCAGGGCACAGGCTCCTGCTGGGCTTCTGCCGTGTATGACATAGACAGTGAGCAGGGCTTGTGCTTTGTATGACATAGACAGTGAGCAGGGCACAGGCTCCTGCCGGGCTTCTGCTGTGTATGACATAGACAGTGAGCAGGGCACAGGCTCCTGCTGGGCTTCTGCTGTGTATGACATAGACAGTGAGCAGGGCTTGTGCTGTGTATGACATAGACAGTGAGCAGGGCACAGGCTCCTGCCGGGCTTCTGCTGTGTATGACATAGACAGTGAGCAGGGCACAGGCTCCTGCTGGGCTTCTGCTGTATATGACATAGACAGTGAGCAGGGCAGAGGCTCCTGCTGGGCTTCTGCTGTGTATGACATAGACAGTGAGCAGGGCACAGGCTCCTGCTGGGCTTCTGCTGTGTATGACATAGACAGTGAGCAGGGCTTGTGCTGTGTATGACATAGACAGTGAGCAGGGCACAGGCTCCTGCCGGGCTTCTGCTGTGTATGACATAGACAGTGAGCAGGGCACAGGCTCCTGCTGGGCTTCTGCTGTATATGACATAGACAGTGAGCAGGGCAGAGGCTCCTGCTGGGCTTCTGCTGTGTATGACATAGACAGTGAGCAGGGCAGAGGCTCCTGCTGGGCTTCTGCTGTATATGACATAGACAGTGAGCAGGACACAGGCTCCTGCCGGGCTTCTGCTGTGTATGACAGACAGTGAGCAGGGCACAGGCTCCTGCCGGGCTTCTGCTGTGTATGACAGACAGTGAGCAGGGCACATGCTCCTGTTGGGCTTCTGCTGTGTATGACATAGACAGTGAGCAGGGCACAGGGTCCTGCTGGGCTTCTGCTGTGTATGACATAGACAGTGAGCAGGGCACAGGCTCCTGCTGGGCTTCTGCTGTGTATGACATAGACAGTGAACAGGGCACAGGCTCCTGCCGGGCTTCTGCTGTGTATGACATAGACAGTGAGCAGGGCACAGGCTCCTCTCGGGCTTCTGCTGTGTATGACATAGACAGTGAGCAGGGCACAGGCTCCTCTCGGGCTTCTGCTGTGTATGACACAGACAGTTAGCAGGGCACAGGCTCCTGCCGGGCTTGTGCTGTGTATGACATAGACAGTGAGCAGGGCAGAGGCTCCTGCTGGGCTTCTGCTGTGTATGACATAGACAGTGAGCAGGGCACAGGCTCCTGCTGGGCTTGTGCTGTGTATGACATAGACTGACATTGTGCTGTGTATGACATAGACAGTGAGCAGGGCACAGGCTCCTGCTGGGCTTGTGCTGTGTATGACATAGACTGACATTGTGCTGTGTATGACATAGACAGTGAGCAGGGCACAGGCTCCTCTCGGACTTCTGCTGTGTACGACATAGACAGTGAGCAGGGCACAGGCTCCTGCCGGGCTTCTGCTGTGTATGACAGACAGTGAGCAGGGCACAGGCTCCTGCCGGGCTTGTGCTGTGTATGACATAGACAGTGAGCAGGGCACAGGCTCCTGCCGGGCTTGTGCTGTGTATGACATAGACAGTGAGCAGGGCACAGGCTCCTCTCGGGCTTCTGCTGTGTATGACATAGACAGTGAGCAGGGCACAGGCTCCTGCTGGGCTTGTGCTGTGTATGACATACACAGTGTGTGTATGACATAGACAGTGAGCAGGGCACAGGCTCCTGCCGGGCTTCTGCTGTGTATGACATAGACAGTGAGCAGGGCACAGGCTCCTGCCGGGCTTCTGCTGTGTATGACATAGACAGTGAGCGGAGCACAGACCCCTGCCGGGCTTGTGCTGTGTATGACATAGACAGTGAGCAGGGCACAGGCTCCTCTCGGGCTTCTGCTGTGTATGACATAGACAGTGAGCAGGGCACAGGCTCCTGCCGGGCTTGTGCTGTGTATGACATAGACAGTGAGCAGGGCACAGGCTCCTGCTGTGTATGACATAGACAGTGAGCAGGGCACAGGCTCCTGCTGTGTATGACATAGACAGTGAGCAGGGCACAGGCTCCTGCTGGGCTTCTGCTGTGTATGACATAGACAGTGAGCAGGGCAGAGGCTCCTGCCGGGCTTCTGCTGTGTATGACATAGACAGTGAGCAGGGCACAGGCTCCTGCCGGGCTTCTGCTGTGTATGACATAGACAGTGAGCAGGGCACAGGCTCCTGCTGGGCTTGTGCTGTGTATGACATAGACTGACATTGTGCTGTGTATGACATAGACAGTGAGCAGGGCACAGGCTCCTGCCGGGCTTGTGCTGTGTATGACATAGACTGACATTGTGCTGTGTATGACATAGACAGTGAGCAGGGCACAGGCTCCTCTCGGGCTTCTGCTGTGTATGACATAGACAGTGAGCAGGGCACAGGCTCCTGCTGGGCTTCTGCTGTGTATGACATAGACAGTGAGCAGGGCACAGGTACCTGCTGGGCTTGTGCTGTGTATGACATAGACAGTGAGCAGGGCACAGGCTCCTGCCGGGCTTGTGCTGTGTATGACATAGACAGTGAGCAGGGCACAGGCTCCTGCCGGGCTTCTGCTGTGTATGACATAGACAGTGAGCAGGGCACAGGCTCCTGCCGGGCTTCTGCTGTGTATGACATAGACAGTGAGCAGGGCACAGGCTCCTCTCGGGTTTCTGCTGTGTATGACATAGACAGTGAGCAGGGCACAGGCTCCTGCCGGGCTTGTGCTGTGTATGACATAGACAGTGAGCAGGGCACAGGCTCCTGCCGGGCTTGTGTTGTGTATGACATAGACAGTGAGCAGGGCACAGGCTCCTGCCGGGCTTCTGCTGTGTATGACATAGACAGTGAGCAGGGCACAGGCTCCTGCCGGGCTTGTGCTGTGTATGACGTAGACAGTGAGCAGGGCACAGGCACCTGCCGGGCTTCTGCTGTGTATGACATAGACAGTGAGCAGGGCACAGGCTCCTGCCGGGCTTCTGCTGTGTATGACATAGACAGTGAGCAGGGCACAGGCTCCTGCCGGGCTTCTGCTGTGTATGACATAGACAGTGAGCAGGGCACAGGCTCCTGCCGGGCTTCTGCTGTGTATGACATAGACAGTGAGCAGGGCACAGGCTCCTGCTGGGCTTCTGCTGTGTATGACATAGACAGTGAGCAGGGCACAGGCTCCTGCTGGGATTCTGCTGTGTATGACATAGACAGTGAGCAGGGCACAGGCACCTGCTGGGCTTCTGCTGTGTATGACATAGACAGTGAGCAGGGCACAGGCTCCTGCCGGGCTTCTGCTGTGTATGACATAGACAGTGAGCAGGGCACAGGCTCCTGCCGGGCTTCTGCTGTGTATGACATAGACAGTGAGCAGGGCACAGGCACCTGCTGGGCTTCTGCTGTGTATGACATAGACAGTTAGCAGGGCACAGGCTCCTGCTGGGCTTCTGCCGTGTATGACATAGACAGTGAGCACGGCTTGTGCTGTGTATGACATAGACAGTGAGCAGGGCACAGGCTCCTGCCGGGCTTCTGCTGTGTATGACATAGACAGTGAGCAGGGCACAGGCTCCTGCTGGGCTTCTGCTGTGTATGACATAGACAGTGAGCAGGGCTTGTGCTGTGTATGACATAGACAGTGAGCAGGGCACAGGCTCCTGCCGGGCTTCTGCTGTGTATGACATAGACAGTGAGCAGGGCACAGGCTCCTGCTGGGCTTCTGCTGTATATGACATAGACAGTGAGCAGGGCAGAGGCTCCTGCTGGGCTTCTGCTGTGTATGACATAGACAGTGAGCAGGGCACAGGCTCCTGCTGGGCTTCTGCTGTGTATGACATAGACAGTGAGCAGGGCTTGTGCTGTGTATGACATAGACAGTGAGCAGGGCACAGGCTCCTGCCGGGCTTCTGCTGTGTATGACATAGACAGTGAGCAGGGCACAGGCTCCTGCTGGGCTTCTGCTGTGTATGACATAGACAGTGAGCAGGGCTTGTGCTGTGTATGACATAGACAGTGAGCAGGGCACAGGCTCCTGCCGGGCTTCTGCTGTGTATGACATAGACAGTGAGCAGGGCACAGGCTCCTGCTGGGCTTCTGCTGTATATGACATAGACAGTGAGCAGGGCAGAGGCTCCTGCTGGGCTTCTGCTGTGTATGACATAGACAGTGAACAGGGCACAGGCTCCTGCCGGGCTTGTGCTGTGTATGACATAGACAGTGAGCAGGGCACAGGCTCCTGCTGGGCTTCTGCTGTGTATGACATAGACAGTGAACAGGGCACAGGCTCCTGCCGGGCTTCTGCTGTGTATGACATAGACAGTGAGCAGGGCACAGGCTCCTCTCGGGCTTCTGCTGTGTATGACATAGACAGTGAGCAGGGCACAGGCTCCTCTCGGGCTTCTGCTGTGTATGACATAGACAGTGAGCAGGGCACAGGCTCCTCTCGGGCTTCTGCTGTGTATGACATACACAGTGTGTGTATGACATAGAGAGTGAGCAGGGCACAGGCTCCTGCCGGGCTTCTGCTGTGTATGACATAGACAGTGAGCAGGGCACAGGCTCCTGCTGGGCGTCTGCTGTGTATGACATAGACAGTGAGCAGGGCACAGGCTCCTGCCGGGCTTCTGCTGTGTATGACATAGACATTGAGCAGGGCACAGGCTCCTGCCGGGCTTCTGCTGTGTATGACATAGACATTGAGCAGGGCACATGCTCCTGTTGGGCTTCTGCTGTGTATGACATAGACAGTGAGCAGGGCACAGGCTCCTGCTGGGCTTCTGCTGTGTATGCCATAGACAGTGAGCAGGGCACAGGCTCCTCTCGGGCTTCTGCTGTGTATGACATAGACAGTGAGCAGGGCACAGGCTCCTGCCGGGCTTGTGCTGTGTATGACAGACAGTGAGCAGGGCACAGGCTCCTCTGGGGCTTCTGCTGTGTATGACATAGACAGTGAGCAGGGCACAGGCTCCTGCCGGGCTTGTGCTGTGTATGACATAGACAGTGAGCAGGGCACAGGCTCCTCTGGGGCTTCTGCTGTGTATGACATAGACAGTGAGCAGGGCACAGGCTCCTGCTGGGCTTGTGCTCTGTATGACATACACAGTGTGTGTATGACATAGACAGTGAGCAGGGCACAGGCTCCTGCTGGGCTTGTGCTGTGTATGACATAGACAGTGAGCAGGGCACAGGCTCCTGCCGGGCTTCTGCTGTGTATGACATAGACAGTGAGCAGGGCACAGGCTCCTGCCGGGCTTCTGCTGTGTATGACATAGACAGTGAGCAGAGCACAGACCCCTGCCGGGCTTGTGCTGTGTATGACATAGACAGTGAGCAGGGCACAGGCTCCTGCCGGGCTTCTGCTGTGTATGACATAGACAGTGAGCAGGGCACAGGCCCCTGACCGGCTTCTGCTGTGTATGACATAGACAGTGAGCAGGGCACAGGCTCCTCTCGGGTTTCTGCTGTGTATGACATAGACAGTGAGCAGGGCACAGGCTCCTCTCGGGCTTCTGCTGTGTATGACATAGACAGTGAGCAGGGCACAGGCTCCTCTCGGGCTTCTGCTGTGTATGACATAGACAGTGAGCAGGGCACAGGCTCCTGCCGGGCTTCTGCTGTGTATGACATAGACAGTGAGCAGGGCACAGGCTCCTGCTGGGCTTGTGCTGTGTATGACATAGACAGTGAGCAGGGCACAGGCTCCTGCCGGGCTTCTGCTGTGTATGACATAGACAGTGAGCAGGGCACAGGCTCCTGCCGGGCTTCTGCTGTGTATGACATAGACAGTGAGCAGGGCACAGGCTCCTGCCGGGCTTCTGCTGTGTATGACATAGACAGTGAGCAGGGCAAAGGCTCCTGCCGGGCTTCTGCTGTGTATGACATAGACAGTGAGCAGGGCACAGGCTCCTGCCGGGCTTCTGCTGTGTATGACATAGACAGTGAGCAGGGCACAGGCTCCTGCCGGGCTTCTGCTGTGTATGACATAGACAGTGTGTGTATGACATAGACAGTAAGCAGGGCACAGGCTCCTGCTGGGCTTCTGCTGTGTATGACATAGACAGTGAGCAGGGCACAGGCTCCTGCCGGGCTTCTGCTGTGTATGACATAGACAGTGAGCAGGGCACAGGCTCCTGCTGGGCTTGTGCTGTGTATGACATAGACAGTGAGCAGGGCAGAGGCTCCTGCTGGGCTTGTGCTGTGTATGACATACACAGTGTGTGTATGACATAGACAGTGAGCAGGGCACAGGCTCCTGCTGGGCTTCTGCTGTGTATGACATAGACAGTGAGCAGGGCACAGGCTCCTGCCGGGCTTCTGCTTTGTATGACATAGACAGTGAGCAGGGCACAGGCTCCTCTCGGGCTTCTGCTGTGTATGACATAGACAGTGAGGAATGCACAGGCTCCTCTCGGGCTTCTGCTGTGTATGACATAGACAGTGAGGAATGCACAGGCTCCTGCCGGGCTTGTGCTGTGTATGACATAGACAGTGAGCAGGGCACAGGCTCCTGCCGGGCTTGTGCTGTGTATGACATAGACAGTGAGCAGGGCACAGGCTCCTCTCGGGCTTCTGCTGTGTATGACATAGACAGTGAGCAGGGCACAGGCTCCTGCTGGGCTTGTGCTGTGTATGACATACACAGTGTGTGTATGACATAGACAGTGAGCAGGGCACAGGCTCCTGCCGGGCTTCTGCTGTGTATGACATAGACAGTGAGCAGGGCACAGGCTCCTGCCGGGCTTCTGCTGTGTATGACATAGACAGTGAGCAGAGCACAGACCCCTGCCGGGCTTGTGCTGTGTATGACATAGACAGTGAGCAGGGCACAGGCTCCTCTCGGGCTTCTGCTGTGTATGACATAGACAGTGAGCAGGGCACAGGCTCCTGCCGGGCTTGTGCTGTGTATGACATAGACAGTGAGCAGGGCACAGGCTCCTGCTGTGTATGACATAGACAGTGAGCAGGGCACAGGCTCCTGCTGTGTATGACATAGACAGTGAGCAGGGCACAGGCTCCTGCTGGGCTTCTGCTGTGTATGACATAGACAGTGAGCAGGGCAGAGGCTCCTGCCGGGGTTCTGCTGTGTATGACATAGACAGTGAGCAGGGCACAGGCTCCTGCCGGGCTTCTGCTGTGTATGACATAGACAGTGAGCAGGGCACAGGCTCCTGCTGGGCTTGTGCTGTGTATGACATAGACTGACATTGTGCTGTGTATGACATAGACAGTGAGCAGGGCACAGGCTCCTGCTGGGCTTGTGCTGTGTATGACATAGACTGACATTGTGCTGTGTATGACATAGACAGTGAGCAGGGCACAGGCTCCTCTCGGGCTTCTGCTGTGTATGACATAGACAGTGAGCAGGGCACAGGCTCCTGCTGGGCTTCTGCTGTGTATGACATAGACAGTGAGCAGGGCACAGGTACCTGCTGGGCTTGTGCTGTGTATGACATAGACAGTGAGCAGGGCACAGGCTCCTGCCGGGCTTGTGCTGTGTATGACATAGACAGTGAGCAGGGCACAGGCTCCTCTCGGGCTTCTGCTGTGTATGACATAGACAGTGAGCAGGGCACAGGCTCCTGCCGGGCTTCTGCTGTGTATGACATAGACAGTGAGCAGGGCACAGGCTCCTCTCGGGCTTCTGCTGTGTATGACATAGACAGTGAGCAGGGCACAGGCTCCTGCAGGCTTCTGCTGTGTATGACATAGACAGTGAGCAGGGCACAGGCTCCTCTCGGGTTTCTGCTGTGTATGACATAGACAGTGAGCAGGGCACAGGCTCCTGCCGGGCTTGTGCTGTGTATGACATGGACAGTGAGCAGGGCACAGGCTCCTGCCGGGCTTGTGTTGTGTATGACATAGACAGTGAGCAGGGCACAGGCTCCTGCCGGGCTTCTGCTGTGTATGACATAGACAGTGAGCAGGGCACAGGCTCCTGCCGGGCTTGTGCTGTGTATGACGTAGACAGTGAGCAGGGCACAGGCACCTGCCGGGCTTCTGCTGTGTATGACATAGACAGTGAGCAGGGCACAGGCTCCTGCCGGGCTTCTGCTGTGTATGACATAGACAGTGAGCAGGGCACAGGCTCCTGCCGGGCTTCTGCTGTGTATGACATAGACAGTGAGCAGGGCACAGGCTCCTGCCGGGCTTCTGCTGTGTATGACATAGACAGTGAGCAGGGCACAGGCTCCTGCTGGGCTTCTGCTGTGTATGACATAGACAGTGAGCAGGGCACAGGCTGCTGCTGGGATTCTGCTGTGTATGACATAGACAGTGAGCAGGGCACAGGCACCTGCTGGGCTTCTGCTGTGTATGACATAGACAGTGAGCAGGGCACAGGCTCCTGCTGGGCTTCTGCTGTGTATGACATAGACAGTGAGCAGGGCACAGGCTACTGCTGGGCTTCTGCTGTGTATGACATAGACAGTGAGCAGGGCACAGGCTCCTGCTGGGCTTCTGCTGTGTATGACATAGACAGTGAGCAGGGCACAGGCTCCTCTCGGGCTTCTGCTGTGTATGACATAGACAGTGAGCAGGGCACAGGCTCCTGCCGGGCTTCTGCTGTGTATGACAGACAGTGAGCAGGGCACAGGCTCCTGCCGGGCTTGTGCTGTGTATGACATAGACAGTGAGCAGGGCACAGGCTCCTGCCGGGCTTGTGCTGTGTATGACATAGACAGTGAGCAGGGCACAGGCTCCTCTCGGGCTTCTGCTGTGTATGACATAGACAGTGAGCAGGGCACAGGCTCCTGCTGGGCTTGTGCTGTGTATGACATACACAGTGTGTGTATGACATAGACAGTGAGCAGGGCACAGGCTCCTGCCGGGCTTCTGCTGTGTATGACATAGACAGTGAGCAGGGCACAGGCTCCTGCCGGGCTTCTGCTGTGTATGACATAGACAGTGAGCAGAGCACAGACCCCTGCCGGGCTTGTGCTGTGTATGACATAGACAGTGAGCAGGGCACAGGCTCCTCTCGGGCTTCTGCTGTGTATGACATAGACAGTGAGCAGGGCACAGGCTCCTGCCGGGCTTGTGCTGTGTATGACATAGACAGTGAGCAGGGCACAGGCTCCTGCTGTGTATGACATAGACAGTGAGCAGGGCACAGGCTCCTGCTGTGTATGACATAGACAGTGAGCAGGGCACAGGCTCCTGCTGGGCTTCTGCTGTGTATGACATAGACAGTGAGCAGGGCAGAGGCTCCTGCCGGGGTTCTGCTGTGTATGACATAGACAGTGAGCAGGGCACAGGCTCCTGCCGGGCTTCTGCTGTGTATGACATAGACAGTGAGCAGGGCACAGGCTCCTGCTGGGCTTGTGCTGTGTATGACATAGACTGACATTGTGCTGTGTATGACATAGACAGTGAGCAGGGCACAGGCTCCTGCTGGGCTTGTGCTGTGTATGACATAGACAGTGAGCAGGGCACAGGCTCCTGCCGGGCTTCTGCTGTGTATGACATAGACAGTGAGCAGGGCACAGGCTCCTGCTGGGCTTCTGCTGTGTATGACATAGACAGTGAGCAGGGCTTGTGCTGTGTATGACATAGACTGTGAGCAGGGCACAGGCTCCTGCCGGGCTTCTGCTGTGTATGACATAGACAGTGAGCAGGGCACAGGCTCCTGCCGGGCTTCTGCTGTGTATGACATAGACAGTGAGCAGGGCACAGGCTCCTGCTGGGCGTCTGCTGTGTATGACATAGACAGTGAGCAGGGCACAGGCTCCTGCCGGGCTTCTGCTGTGTATGACATAGACATTGAGCAGGGCACATGCTCCTGTTGGGCTTCTGCTGTGTATGACATAGACAGTGAGCAGGGCACAGGCTCCTGCTGGGCTTCTGCTGTGTATGACATAGACAGTGAGCAGGGCACAGGCTCCTCTCGGGCTTCTGCTGTGTATGACATAGACAGTGAGCAGGGCACAGGCTCCTGCCGGGCTTGTGCTGTGTATGACAGACAGTGAGCAGGGCACAGGCTCCTCTGGGGCTTCTGCTGTGTATGACATAGACAGTGAGCAGGGCACAGGCTCCTGCCGGGCTTGTGCTGTGTATGACATAGACAGTGAGCAGGGCACAGGCTCCTCTGGGGCTTCTGCTGTGTATGACATAGACAGTGAGCAGGGCACAGGCTCCTGCGGGGCTTGTGCTGTGTATGACATAGACAGTGAGCAGGGCACAGGCTCCTGCCGGGCTTCTGCTGTGTATGACATAGACAGTGAGCAGGGCACAGGCTCCTGCCGGGCTTCTGCTGTGTATGACATAGACAGTGAGCAGGGCACAGGCTCCTGCCGGGCTTCTGCTGTGTATGACATAGACAGTGAGCAGAGCACAGACCCCTGCCGGGCTTGTGCTGTGTATGACATAGACAGTGAGCAGGGCACAGGCTCCTGCTGGGCTTCTGCTGTGTATGACATAGACAGTGAGCAGGGCACAGGTACCTGCCGGGCTTGTGCTGTGTATGACATAGACAGTGAGCAGGGCACAGGCTCCTGCCGGGCTTGTGCTGTGTATGACATAGACAGTGAGCAGGGCACAGGCTCCTCTCGGGCTTCTGCTGTGTATGACATAGACAGTGAGCAGGGCACAGGCTCCTGCCGGGCTTCTGCTGTGTATGACATAGACAGTGAGCAGGGCACAGGCTCCTCTCGGGCTTCTGCTGTGTATGACATAGACAGTGAGCAGGGCACAGGCTCCTGCCGGGCTTCTGCTGTGTATGACATAGACAGTGAGCAGGGCACAGGCCCCTGACCGGCTTCTGCTGTGTATGACATAGACAGTGAGCAGGGCACAGGCTCCTCTGGGGCTTCTGCTGTGTATGACATAGACAGTGAGCAGGGCACAGGCTCCTGCTGGGCTTCTGCTGTGTATGACATAGACAGTGAGCAGGGCACAGGCTCCTGCCGGGCTTCTGCTGTGTATGACATAGACAGTGAGCAGGGCACAGGCTCCTGCTGGGCTTCTGCTGTGTATGACATAGACAGTGAGCAGGGCACAGGCTCCTCTCGGGCTTCTGCTGTGTATGACATAGACAGTGAGCAGGGCACAGGCTCCTGCCAGGCTTGTGCTGTGTATGACATAGACAGTGAGCAGGGCACAGGCTCCTTCCGGGCTTCTGCTGTGTATGACATAGACAGTGAGCAGAGCACAGACCCCTGCCGGGCTTGTGCTGTGTATGACATAGACAGTGAGCAGGGCACAGGCTCCTTCCGGGCTTCTGCTGTGTATGACATAGACAGTGAGCAGAGCACAGACCCCTGCCGGGCTTGTGCTGTGTATGACATAGACAGTGAGCAGGGCACAGGCTCCTCTCGGGCTTCTGCTGTGTATGACATAGACAGTGAGGAATGCACAGGCTCCTCTCGGGCTTCTGCTGTGTATGACATAGACAGTGAGCAGGGCACAGGCTCCTTCCGGGCTTCTGCTGTGTATGACATAGACAGTGAGCAGAGCACAGACCCCTGCCGGGCTTGTGCTGTGTATGACATAGACAGTGAGCAGGGCACAGGCTCCTCTCGGGCTTCTGCTGTGTATGACATAGACAGTGAGCAGGGCACAGGCTCCTGCCGGGCTTGTGCTGTGTATGACATAGACAGTGAGCAGGGCACAGGCTCCTGCCGGGCTTGTGCTGTGTATGACATAGACAGTGAGCAGGGCACAGGCTCCTGCTGGGCTTCTGCTGTGTATGACATAGACAGTGAGCAGGGCACAGGCTCCTGCCGGGCTTCTGCTGTGTATGACATAGACAGTGAGCAGGGCACAGGCTCCTGCTGGGCTTGTGCTGTGTATGACATAGACTGACATTGTGCTGTGTATGACATAGACAGTGAGCAGGGCACAGGCTCCTGCTGGGCTTGTGCTGTGTATGACATAGACTGACATTGTGCTGTGTATGACATAGACAGTGAGCAGGGCACAGGCTCCTCTCGGGCTTCTGCTGTGTATGACATAGACAGTGAGCAGGGCACAGGCTCCTGCTGGGCTTCTGCTGTGTATGACATAGACAGTGAGCAGGGCACAGGTACCTGCTGGGCTTGTGCTGTGTATGACATAGACAGTGAGCAGGGCACAGGCTCCTGCCGGGCTTGTGCTGTGTATGACATAGACAGTGAGCAGGGCACAGGCTCCTCTCGGGCTTCTGCTGTGTATGACATAGACAGTGAGCAGGGCACAGGCTCCTGCCGGGCTTCTGCTGTGTATGACATAGACAGTGAGCAGGGCACAGGCTCCTGCCGGGCTTCTGCTGTGTATGACATAGACAGTGAGCAGGGCACAGGCTCCTCTCGGGTTTCTGCTGTGTATGACATAGACAGTGAGCAGGGCACAGGCTCCTGCCGGGCTTGTGCTGTGTATGACATAGACAGTGAGCAGGGCACAGGCTCCTGCCGGGCTTGTGTTGTGTATGACATAGACAGTGAGCAGGGCACAGGCTCCTGCCGGGCTTCTGCTGTGTATGACATAGACAGTGAGCAGGGCACAGGCTCCTGCCGGGCTTGTGCTGTGTATGACGTAGACAGTGAGCAGGGCACAGGCACCTGCCGGGCTTCTGCTGTGTATGACATAGACAGTGAGCAGGGCACAGGCTCCTGCCGGGCTTCTGCTGTGTATGACATAGACAGTGAGCAGGGCACAGGCTCCTGCCGGGCTTCTGCTGTGTATGACATAGACAGTGAGCAGGGCACAGGCTCCTGCCGGGCTTCTGCTGTGTATGACATAGACAGTGAGCAGGGCACAGGCTCCTGCTGGGCTTCTGCTGTGTATGACATAGACAGTGAGCAGGGCACAGGCTCCTGCTGGGATTCTGCTGTGTATGACATAGACAGTGAGCAGGGCACAGGCACCTGCTGGGCTTCTGCTGTGTATGACATAGACAGTGAGCAGGGCACAGGCTCCTGCCGGGCTTGTGCTGTGTATGACATAGACAGTGAGCAGGGCACAGGCTCCTGCCGGGCTTCTGCTGTGTATGACATAGACAGTGAGCAGGGCACAGGCACCTGCTGGGCTTCTGCTGTGTATGACATAGACAGTTAGCAGGGCACAGGCTCCTGCTGGGCTTCTGCCGTGTATGACATAGACAGTGAGCAGGGCTTGTGCTGTGTATGACATAGACAGTGAGCAGGGCACAGGCTCCTGCCGGGCTTCTGCTGTGTATGACATAGACAGTGAGCAGGGCACAGGCTCCTGCTGGGCTTCTGCTGTGTATGACATAGACAGTGAGCAGGGCTTGTGCTGTGTATGACATAGACAGTGAGCAGGGCACAGGCTCCTGCCGGGCTTCTGCTGTGTATGACATAGACAGTGAGCAGGGCACAGGCTCCTGCTGGGCTTCTGCTGTATATGACATAGACAGTGAGCAGGGCAGAGGCTCCTGCTGGGCTTCTGCTGTGTATGACATAGACAGTGAGCAGGGCACAGGCTCCTGCTGGGCTTCTGCTGTGTATGACATAGACAGTGAGCAGGGCTTGTGCTGTGTATGACATAGACAGTGAGCAGGGCACAGGCTCCTGCCGGGCTTCTGCTGTGTATGACATAGACAGTGAGCAGGGCACAGGCTCCTGCTGGGCTTCTGCTGTGTATGACATAGACAGTGAGCAGGGCTTGTGCTGTGTATGACATAGACAGTGAGCAGGGCACAGGCTCCTGCCGGGCTTCTGCTGTGTATGACATAGACAGTGAGCAGGGCACAGGCTCCTGCTGGGCTTCTGCTGTATATGACATAGACAGTGAGCAGGGCAGAGGCTCCTGCTGGGCTTCTGCTGTGTATGACATAGACAGTGAGCAGGGCAGAGGCTCCTGCTGGGCTTCTGCTGTGTATGACATAGACAGTGAGCAGGGCACAGGCTCCTGCTGGGCTTGTGCTGTGTATGACATAGTTAGAGTTCCAAATGTTACTGTTAAGGCAGTTGGGAGGTAAGGAAAAAAACCTGGCCAGACCTATGTTAGGTGTCTGCTTACAGTTTTAGAGGAAATCTGTTTAAAAAACAGACTGGGGAGTGTTTTAAGGGAAATTGACGAGTGTGATGTGAGAGCCTAAGTTTAATTCTTTAATTTAAAAAGCTTAACGCGTTTTAGGGGCTTTTAGAGAGGTGCCTGAGCTGTGTGAGAGTCTGTGGGAAACAAAAATGAACTGACACAATAAATCCTACCAGAAAGCTAATGTTTAAATGAGCTGGTAAACAGGATTATTTAGTAATAAGGTGGCATATTCCTTATTTTCAGCGCAAATGCTGATTATAAGTGCATTTCAAAGTTCCATCAAATCTAAAAGATTTGGGAAGGAGATTTAAAAGTGGAAAGATGCACAGGGACTTTGAATGAGCAATTACTTGTAAGAGAACATTTATTACACTGTCTTCAGGCGGCAGTGCATAAGTAATACAGCTGGGAGTTATTTCAACCCCAGGTAATTTTATGTTCTCAGCTGGTTTAAGGAAAATTACTCTCAATATTCCTTGTATTTATTAACTGTGGGAGGGAAAGAGTAGGGACACAGAATTATCATTTTTTTTTTGTGTACTGGGTAGCAAGCCAGAGAAAAAAAAACAATTATCCTTGCACACTGAAAATGGTGTTATCCACCAGGGCCAACAGGTAGGGTGTAAGGTTTTGCATTTTTCAGTTAATTAAAGCCTAGGATAGTAGGTACCCGGAGATTCCTGGTCCCAGACAGTTCCATCATCATAATCATCACATGACGACATGGTACCCACCGAACCAAGAAAGGAGAAGAAAAGAAGATAGAGCAAGAAAGCAGGAAAAAAGTATCCTTTGCGCCACTAAATGTGCATTGACTAAAGATTCTGCAAGACTTGATTAAGAAAGTAAACACATGAACTTTTACTTACTTTACAGTTGTCCTGAAGAGGTATCTAGGGAAAGAAAAGAAACCACAAAGAATCAATTCTTGAAGGTTGACACATTTTAGACTAGTTTTTGTTGATTACATGCATGTTAATAGTATAAATCGGAGAATATTTAGCTAGTACTTATCTGATCTGTTACTACATAGTAACATAGTAGATGACAGCAGAAAAAGACCTGCACAATCCATCCAGTCTGGCCAACAAGATAACTCATATGTGCTACTTTTTGTGTATACCCTACTTTGATTTGTACCTGTGCTCTTCAGGGCACAGACCGTATAAGTCTGCCTAGCACTATCCCCGCCTCTCAACCAGCAGCCCCACCTCCCAACCACCGGCTCTGGCACAGACCATATAAGTCTGCCCAGCACTATCCCTGCCTCCCACCACCGGCTCTGGCACAGACCGTATAAGTCTGCCCAGCACTATCCCTGCCTCCCACCACCGGCTCTGGCACAGACCGTATAAGTCTGCCTAGCACTATCCCCGCCTACCAACCACCAGCCCCGCCTCCCAACTAACGGCTGGCACAGACCGTATAAGTCTGCCCAGCACTATCCCCGCCTCCCAAACACCAGCCCTGCCTCCCACCACCGGCTCTGCCACCCGATCTCGACTAAGCTCCTGAGGATCCATTCCATCTGCACAGGATTCCTTTATGCTTATCCCACGCATGTTTGAATTCCGTTACTGTTTTCATTTCCACCACCTCCCGCGGGAGGGCATTCCAAGCATCCACTACTCTCTCCGTGAAAAAAATGCATCCTGACATTTTTCTTGAGTCTGCCCCCCTTCAATCTCATTTCATGTCCTCTCGTTCTACCATCTTCCCATCTCCGGAAAAGGTTCGTTTGCAGATTAATACCTTTCAAATATTTGAACGTCTGTATCATATCACCCCTGTTTCTCCTTTCCTCCAGAGTATACATGTTTAGTTCAGCAAGTCTCTCCTCATACGTCTTATAACGCAAATCCCATACCATTCTCGTAGCTTTTCTTTGCACCGCTTCAATTCTTTTTACATCCTTAACAAGATACGGCCTCCAAAACTGAACACAATACTCCAGGTGGGGCCTCACCAACGACTTATACAGGGGCATCAACACCCCCTTTCTTCTGCTGGTCACACCTCTCTCTATACAGCCTAACAACCTTCTAGCTATGGCCACCGCCTTGTCACACTGTTTCGTCGCCTTCAAATCCTCAGATACTATCACCCCAAGATCCCTCTCCCCGTCGGTACCTATCAGACTCCTCCCCGCCTAACACATACGTCTCCCGTGGATTTCTATTCCCTAAGTGCATCACTTTGCATTTCTTAGCACTGAATTTTAATTGCCAAACCTTAGACCATTCTTCTAGCTTCCTCAGATCCTTCTTCATGTTTTCCACTCCCTCCCGGGTGTCCACTCTGTTACAGATCTTAGTATCATCCGCAAATAGGCAAACTTTACCTTCTAACTCTTCGGCAATGTCACTCACAAATATATTGAACAGAATTGGCCCCAGCACTCCACTACTCACCTTTCCCTCCTCCGAGCGAATTCCATTCACCACCACCCTTTGGCGTCTGTCCGTCAACCAGTTCCTAATCCAGTTCAACACTTCGGGTCCTATCTTCAGCCCCTCCAGTTTATTTAAGAGCCTCCTGTGGGGAACCGTGTCAAAAGCGTTGCTGAAATCTAAGTAGATTACGTCCATAGCTCCTTGGGGGGTTGGTATTCTGTAAAAGGAATCCTGTGAAAAAGTAAAGACGCAATAGTTAAGAGCAATATCTGGTTAATCAGGGAAAACTGTCATTTAGTGAGTCTTATAGTTCCTTAAATTGTTAGCGAATGTTTTGAATAAAGAAACTTTTAACTAGTTACATCTCACTAGTTTTATTTGTATCTCCTCTCCTGCTCCTGGTGGGTTTGTGCCACCCGGTCAAGACTACATTGAAAACCTGAACCAGAACACATTTGGTAATCCGTCTTAACCCAGGAGTGGGGGAGGGGCTTACATTAAACAGCACCAGCCCCAGTACAGATCCATGCGGCACTCCACTATTTACCCTCTTTAACCCTGTTTTCTATGGATTTCTTTGCTTGCTTTCATTAACCTTTATAGCTGTTAAATCATGGAGTCACTCACCCTCCCTATTCTCAATTGTCCAACATGGGATTTTAGGGGTGAGAATCGGTTTTGGGGAGAACACGAGTGTTAAATCATATTTAAAGGACATTTCATTTATTGGTGTTATTTAAAATTTGACATACCAACTTTTGCTGCATTCTAACAAAGTAAAAATATATAAACAGGTCTGCGTATTCCTTTCCATGGGTGCAAATAGTGTTTTCTATTGATGGATTAATTTTGGCTTTATGTTGAGAAAATCTGAAGTTTATTAAAAGAAAACACAGATTTAAAGATTTATTATAGTGGACCGCGCAATAACTGCCAGCTTCCGTAAACTATTGCCTGAAGGGTTTCAGGGCAGTGTTCCAGGTGTGTGAATCAGCTGTGTTCACTTGACTCCTTGTCTCTCTCCATTCTCTGTACACCTTGCAACTCCCACACACTCTCAGCTGTGTAGTCAGTCACACACTCTTTTTCTGCCCACTCTACTCACTGGCACCTTGGGAGAATTGTTCCCTCATTCCACTAACAATTAAAACCTTCCGGAATGATACCAAATACCATGAAGAGACCCATAGTTTATTCAAAATTGTACACCAGCAAATCATCCATCCCGTGTAACCCCCAAAACAGAAAAGCAAGACAATGAATCTATTCATTCCCCACAGGTTCCCATGATTTCAATACTTCATTCAAATAGTGGAGTTCCCCCTACCCCCCCCCCCCCCCCACAACTCACGTCCATGGAGGGACGATTGCTCTGGGTTCTCTACTACTACTACTACTACTATTTAGCATTTCTATAGCGCTACAAGGCGTACGCAGCGCTGCACAAACATAGAAGAAAGACAGTCCCTGCTCAAAGAGCTTACAATCTAATAGACAAAAAATAAATAAAGTAATCCTGTGCAAGTCAACTGGGAACATCTTAAAGAGTGTGTCTGGGAATGACTGCAGATGGGGTGGGTGACAGGTGTTTGATCATGGTTGGGGCTTTCACCCTTAGGAACTTTCTCAAACAATCCATCAGTCTCAGAGAGAGAGAGACACACACTTTCTTTCTGGCTGGAAGGCAGGGCTAACAGTTAGCAGGTATAACAGCAGGTATGGGCAAGTTTAACAACCAAAAGGCCTATTAAATGAAAGCAAGGCGTTTACAGTTGTGTTGAGTCATTGTTCCTTCCGTTTCTAAATCCCCCCCCCCCCCCCCCTGCTGTCTCTGAAATTTTTATTTTTGTTACATTTGTACCCTGCGCTTTCCCACTCATGGCAGGCTCAATACGGCTTACGTGGGGCAATGGAGGGTTAAGTGACTTGCCCAGAGTCACAAGGAGCTGCCTGTGCCTTAAGTGGGAATCGAACTCAGTTCCTCAGTTCCCCAGGACCAAAGTCCACCACCCTCACCACTAGGCCAGTCCTCCACTGTTGCTACTATTTGAGATTCTGCATGGAATGTTGCTATTCCACTAGCAACATTCCATGTAGAAGTCGGCCCTTGCAGCTCACCAATGTGGCCGCGCAGGCTTCTACATGGAATGTTGCTAGTGGAATAGCAGCATTCCATGTAGAATCTCCAATAGTAGCAACATTCCATGTAGAATCTCCAAAAGTATCTATTTTTTCCTTTTGTTACATTTGTACCCTGCGCTTTCCCACTCATGGCTTCATGTAGAAGTCGGCCCTTGCAGATCACCAATGTGGCCGCGCAGGCTTCTGCTTCTGCGAGTCTGACATCCTGCACGTACGTGCAGGACGTCAGACTCACAGAAACAGAAGCCTGCGCAGCCTTCTACATGGAATGTTGCTAGTGGAATAGCAACATTCCATGTAGAATCTCCAATAGTAGCTAGATTCCATGTTGAATCTCCAATAGTATCTATTTTATTTTTGTTACATTTGTACCCTGCGCTTTCCCACTATTTGGCAGACTCAATGCGGCTTACATGGGGCAATGGAGGGTTAAGTGACTTGCCCAGAGTCACAAGGAGCTGACTGTGCCTGAAGTGGGAATCGAACTCAGTTCCTCAGGACCAAAGTCCACCACCCTAACCACTAGGCCACTCCTCCACTGTTGCTACTATTTGAGATTCTACATGGAATGTTGCTATTCCACTAGCAACATTCCATGTAGAAGTCGGCCCTTGCAGATCACCAATGTGGCCGCGCAGGCTTCTGCTTCTGCGAGTCTGACATCCTGCACGTACGTGCAGGACGTCAGACTCACAGAAAGAGAAGCCTGCGCAGCCTTCTACATGGAATGTTGCTAGTGGAATAGCAACATTTCATGTAGAATCTCCAATAGTAGCAACATTCCATGTAGAAGTCGGCCCTTGCAGATCACCAATGTGGCCGCGCAGGCTTCTGCGAGTCTGACATCCTGCACGTACGTGCAGGACGTCAGACTCACAGAAACAGAAGCCTGCGCAGCCTTCTACATGGAATGTTGCTAGTGGAATAGCAACATTCCATGTAGAATCTCCAATAGTAGCTAGATTCCATGTTGAATCTCCAATAGTATCTATTTTATTTTTGTTACATTTGTACCCTGCGCTTTCCCACTCATGGCAGACTCAATGCGGCTTACATGGGGCAATGGAGGGTTAAGTGACTTGCCCAGAGTCACAAGGAGCTGACTGTGCCTGAAGTGGGAATCGAACTCAGTTCCTCAGGACCAAAGTCCACCACCCTAACCACTAGGCCACTCCTCCACTGTTGCTACTATTTGAGATTCTACATGGAATGTTGCTATTCCACTAGCAACATTCCATGTAGAAGTCAGCCCTTGCAGATCACCAATGTGGCCGCGCAGGCTTCTGCTTCTGCGAGTCTGACATCCTGCACGTATGTGCAGGACGTCAGACTCACAGAAAGAGAAGCCTGCGCAGCCTTCTACATGGAATGTTGCTAGTGGAATAGCAACATTCCATGTAGAATCTCCAATAGTAGCAACATTCCATGTAGAAGTCGGCCCTTGCAGATCACCAATGTGGCCGCGCAGGCTTCTGCTGTACGTGCAGGACGTCAGACTCACAGAAACAGAAGCCTGCGCAGCCTTCTACATGGAATGTTGCTAGTGGAATAGCAACATTCCATGTTGAATCTCCAATAGTATCTATTTTATTTTTGTAACATTTGTACCCCGCGCTTTCCCACTCATGGCAGGCTCAATGCGGCTTACATGGGGCAATGGAAATGCTTTATGAACCTGATTTTTAAAATAAGGCTCTATCCAGGGGTTTTGAATAATGACGATTAGGCCGCAGCTGATGGAAATCATTAAATGTTACGGATGTGAGTGCAAAATTAACCACCACATTCATCATCCTGACAAAATCAGAGAGGTTCATCCCCAACTGGAAGATTAAGACATATATAAAAACGAAAACAAAATACCTGGTGTGAGCAAATCAAAGTAAACATGGTTCCCTCCCTCCTCTCCTCCCCTCCCTCCCCCCCCCCCCCCCCCCCCCCCCCCCCCCCCGATTCACATCACTTGATTACATGACTGGATGCCAGCCTGTGGTTTTCTTAGCAACTCTCACCCCTTCCTCCCCCATCTAAATCCACCTCTACCCCTCCCCCCCTGTCTTCTAAATCCTTAACCTAAAGACCTAGGAAACAGAGGTTTTAACTAATCTGTTCCAGACAAAGGGAAACACATCCTGCAGGACCTCCTCACTCAACACCCAGTGGGAGGGGGGAAATTCCTAAATCCCAGGTAACACATTCCTTCCAGTAAATGGTTGTTAACTCCTTAGTGTCTGGAAAGAAATAAAGGAGTCAGCCCTCACCTCCCTAAATTTTTTTTTCTTAAAGGTCACTTTCAGAAGGGTTTCGGGGTGTTTCAAGAAATATATGCAATTTATTCACAAAGGTGGGGGGGGGGGGCAATTGACCCCCAACCTTATATACTTGGCACCAAGTGAGAAAGTCAGATGCCCCTGTTTTGACACATTTATTTATCTGAGTTTTTTTTTTCACTATGTAAGTCTGCATCGGGGAGAGGGGGGGGGGGGGGAATAGGGCAGAGCTTCAGCATTGGCCTATTCTGAAAGGCCCACCACCCTGTTGAGTTCCATTGCAGTTTTGGGGCCCAGAAGAGGTAGAAGGTAGATGGCTGGTGGGGGGGGGGGGGGGGGGAGGCAGGCCCAGAAGGAGGATTAAATGCTGAATACTTTGGGGGTAGAGAGGGAAGGAGAGATGCTGGCAACTTGGTGGAGGGATTAGGGAAGAGAAGCTGGCCACCTGGGGGGGTGGAGAATAGGGAGGAGAAGGGGAGATGCTGGCCACCTTGGGGGATCAGGTAGAAGTGGTGAAGATGCTGTCCACCTGGTGGGTGGTTAGGGAGGAAAAAGATACTGGCCACTTTGGGGGGGGGGGGGGTGGAGACATGGAGATGGCCAACTGGAGAATTAGGGAGGAGAATGGGAGGTGCTGGCCACTGGGGGTGGGTTAGGGAGCAGAAGGGGAGATGCTGGCCACCTTGGAGATTAGGGAAAAGATGTGCACATGCTGGACACCTGGGAGGGGAGATTAGGGAGCATAAGGGGAGATGCTGGCTACCTGGGGGATTAGGGAGAAGTGGTGAAGATGCTGTCCACTTGGTGGGTGGTTAGGGAGGAGAAGAGATACTGGCCACTTCGGGGGGGGGGGGGGGGAGACATGGAGATGATGGCCAACTGGAGAATTAAGGAGGAGGAGAGATGTGGCCAATTAGGGGGGGGATGAGGGAGCAGAAGGGGAGATGCTGGCCATCTGGGAGATTAAGGAAGAGACGTGCAGATGCTGGCCACATGGGGGGGGGGGGGGGGGGAATAGCAGAAAGGGAGAAGATGGCTACCTGGGAGATTAGGGAAGAGACGTGCATATGCTGGCTTGGTGGTCTAGTAGGCTAACCAGGGCAGAAACAATCCCCAATCGCTCCTGTCCCTGCCGTCTCTACCATCAAAATGTAGACTGGGGCTGGCAAATGCAGGAACGGGTGCTGTTCGGGAAGCAGAGCCAGACCAGTTTCAGTTTCGACCAAAACCAAGTGGCGAATTTTTACCATGGATTTGGTTTCAGACAAAACTGAAAAACCTGGTTTCAGTCAGCCTCTAACTATGGATGGCACAGAAATGATTTCACAAGGACAAAGTGTGAGAGCTAAGGGAGAGATGGTAATCAAATTGAACCACAAAATGTTTGAATAAGTCTACCAGAGGAATCGGAGTACCACAAATATTGTGAGTGGATGAAGCCCGTAATATATGGCCAGTTATCCAAGACGCTGCAATCTTAGAAGGGTTGAGAATGAGGTGGTTGTGCCCAGAGCCAGACTGAAACAGAGCTAAGACAGGACTGAAGAGCAGTTAACTCAGGAGTGAATGGATCTTGGTCAGAGATTAATAGGACAGTCTGCAATGGAATGTGACTACACAAGAGATGTGAGAGGCTTTAAAAAGACATTAAGGAGAATTAGGGTCAGTACTGAACCTTGAAGAACCCAACACATGAGTGGACAGGGGAAGAAAACAAAAAAGGTGGGATCAGACAGGAAGGAGGTAAACCAACCGTGAACTGGGGCTACTAATGTCAATGGAGGAGGTGAGGTGGGAAATTCATTGGAACACTTCTCTTGTGGGGAAGGAGGGAACTTCTATAGATAAGAGAGCACAGGGAGAAAAGTTGTTAACATTAGAAAGTTTTTCCTTCCCTCTCAGGGTGAATATTACTATACTTTAGTGCTATGTGACCTCAGGGTTTTGGGTTTTGGAAACAGATATTTTGCTTGGCTGGTTTAGCTTGTAAAAGCGGTTAGAAGGGCTGTCAAGTCCCAGCATAAATCTAGCTAATATTACAGCCTGTTCCCAGAGCCTTCCCTCAGGTGCTGACCAGTCTGCTGTCAGGCTGAAACTGACAGCAGACTGGTGGTCAGTTTCAGCCTGACCAGTCCTGGAACACATTGGAGGCTGGTTTGAAAACCAGGAGGAACACAGAGCTAGTGGGCACCTTGCTGTATTTTCAAACATCTAAAGCGAACATTTAACCCCTAAATCTATCATCTTGGGCATACGATTTTGCGCTTAGTGTACAAAGATGCATACTCATGTTACAGAAGGCGTTGTGGGGATAATTGGCATTAATTTGCAGTTATACACATAACTGCTCTTAGTCAGGATTCTACAAATTGTGCGCGCAAAATCCATAACGAGCAACTGCAAGGGGCCTGGACCTGGGTAAGGCATGGGTAGGTCAGGGGCGTGCCCAGCACTCACACCAGACATTGAACTTCCATAAGTGCTCATCCCTAAGGTTGGATGTGTAAACGCAGATTGTTACCATATACATCCCGTTCAAACAAGACATAACCGAAATCACAAATGAAATCACACACAGCCTCCAAATAATGAACTCATGGGCGGACGCATTCCAACTAAAGCTAAACGCAGAAAAAAACACAATGTCTTATCCTGTCCTCACAATACAGCACAAACAAAACCAATACCATAAACACCCCAGATTACACTCTCCCGGTCTCAGACAGCTTGAAAATTCTGGGAGTCACTATTGACCGAAATCTCACACTCAAAGACCATGCAAAAAAAAATACAGCAAAGAAAATGTTCTACACAATGTGGAAACTTAAAAGAATCAAACCTTTCTTCCCAAGGGAAATATTCCGCAGCCTAGTACAATCAATGGTGCTAAGTCATCTAGACTACTGCAATGCCAATTATGCCGGATACAAAGAACAAATAGTCAAGAAGCTGCAAACCACTCAAACACAGCAGCCACACTCATATTTGGGAAAACGAAATATGAAAGTGCCAAACCCCTAAGAGAAAAACTACACTGGCTCCCACTAAAAGAACGAATTGTGGTCAAAGTCTGCACCCTGGTCCACAAAATCATCTACGGGGAAGCCCCGACTTACATGTCAGATCTTATAGACCTGCCTATTAGGAACGCAAAAAGATCATCACACACATTCCTCGATCTCTACTACCCTAACTCTAAAGGGATAAAATACAAATCCATATACGCGACCAGCTTCTCATACATCTGCACGCAGCTATGGAATGCACTACCGAAGGATATAAAAACAACGCAAGACCTAACTATCTTCCAAAGACTACTGAAAACAGATCTTTTCAAGAAAGCCTACCATAAACATCCATCTTAAATACTAAATATTAACATTATACACGATCTATACAAATCCGAACTCTTAACACATGACTGCTCAACCTCTTTGCTATTGATGATCAAGCACTACCACTTTAAACTTTATACTGAATAGGACTTCTCTACAGTCGATGACCTAATGTCTGTTACAATCTAACTTATTACTCAGGAACCTTCTTGCATTACCATAATGTATTCTTTACCATGTATGTATCCACATGATATATATATATACCACAATTTGTTCCATATATGTTACCATGTATGTATGCACCATGTAAGTTACCATGTATGTATGCTCCTCAATGCAATAACATTTGTAATGCTGTTACCCGGAAATGACAACCGTCATTACAGCAAATGTAAGCCACAATGAGCCTGCAAATAGGTGGGAAAATGTGGGATACAAATGCTACAAATAAATAAATTAAATAAATAAATAAATAAATAAATAAATAAATAAGAAGGTATGGGAAACAAAACCGAGCATATTATAATGCTTTTGTATCGTTCCATGGTGCGACCACATCTAGAATAGTGTGTGAAATTTTGGCCATCCACAAAAAAATATATAGTAGAATTAGAAAAGGGCCAGTGAAGGGCGAGACCTGGGCATCCAAATCAGTGGCGTAGCCAGAAGGCAATTTTTGGTTGGGCCAACAGGTTGGAGGGGTGGGCAACTTTTTTGAAAGAGAAAAAACAGCAACCTGATGCACCCATGCTCTGTCCCTACCCCACTCCCCATAACTTCAATGAGGGTTGCAGGGCAGGCTTCAGTGGCTGCAAGCCAATTGAGAGCTAAGGGAAGTACAATAGACTGAACTATTCAGCCCCATTGAGCCATGGTCCTCCAACACATATATTTATTTATTTATTTATTTATTTAATTTATTTATTTGTAGCATTTGTATCCCACATTTTCCCACCTATTTGTGGGCTCAGTGTGGCTTACAATACATTGTAAATAATAAATAATGGAAATACAGTTACGATTATGGTTACATTGTGAATAGTTAAGGAAGACAGAGTTGTATCGGTCACCTTTGGGGCGTAGAAACTATAGGATATGACGTTGGGGAATTACTACGGTGATCGAATAATAGCAAGAGAGTGATGGGTGGACAGTTTTTATCTGTGGGTAGATTGTTGAGTGGGAGAGAGTACGGGGAAGTGGAGTACGTGAGGTAATGTCTTGAGGCATTATTATGATGTATATGGGATTTATATGTGGTATTGAAGCCAAACACAGTCTGCATCAAGAGAACCTCCTGGCCCTCCACCAACAATGGATACAGAGCACAGCAAGGACAATTCTCCATAAAACTCATCATACAAAGAAATTTTGTTTTCTAGTGTAATCTCAATTACAGACATATTATAAATTAAAAAAAAATCTTAGAACCTAGAGCAAATCTACCATGCCAACACTAACTTCCAAAAACAAAGATCCTACCTGTGAAAAAGAAGTGCCTTAAATATTATAGTAGGGCCCTACAATACAAATACATTTATCAGGAAGGCTGAACAAGCCAAATTACTACAGATTGCTACATGGAAACTTCATGCTAACAAAATACCTCAGTCACACACACAAGATACAAATGCCAAATACAGAATAAGTGACCACAAACTCTAGAAATAGAAATTAAACGGAAACCCCAAGAAACTAGACCTTGCATGTAGTACAACATCAGAGAAACAAGAAAGAAAGGCATTTGCTCCTGTGCAAAATATAAAGATGGCACATGCCAGGGATGGTGTTAGGGGATGCAACTAGGGCAATTGTGCTTGGTTCCTTGGCCAGAGAAAGCCTGCATGCTGGAAGCTTGATCTTTTGCATCTCCGCCTTCCTTTCCCCTTCTCTACTTTACCCTCTGCTTTGCCCTACTGCTATTATGTTGTACTTTTCTCCTAACATTGTACGCCACATAGAGCCTGCCTTGGTGGGAATATGTGGGATATAAATGTTCACAATAAATAAATAAATAAATAGAAGCAGTGTATACAGATTTATCTCCTGATTCATGATGCATAGCTTGAAAGAAGACTGGCTTGAAGTTGGAGGGACCCTGACTGGCTACCCTCTGTGGGTAGAAGCACAAGCTAATAACTCATTGAGTTTGGGTGGTTACCAGAACCTATTACAAGGCTTTGACTACAGCTGATCTGTGGTGCCCCCCCCCCCCCCAGAAGCTGTTGCCCCGGGCAGTCACCTAGTCTTGCTTAATGGTTGAGCCCGGCCCTGCTCTCAGGAACCTTTGCCTTCAGATTCAAGGCTGGTTTCTTCCTACAAGCAATTTCCTGTTGAGCAAAAATCAGCCTTGGTACCTGTGAAGAACAGGAGAGAAAAGATGCAGGAAGGTGCCCTGCTTCTGACCCTTGCTGCTCTTTCTTCCCTGCACCTCCCTCCTCTTAATTATAACCTTTTAAGAGCTTTCACTTCACTTCTGACAAGCCTGAAGTTGAGCAAGAGTCTCTGACTAATGCTAAAGGCATTGAGGGAGGAGAGTTATTTTACTTTACAACATCTGAGACTGAAGGACTAGTCACTGCAATGAGACACAGTCAGTGATGAAGATGGATATGGGCCTTCCAGTTTGTCCTGTTGCAGTCTATCTGCCTTGGAACCTGATACTCACTTCCCCCTCCCTCAGGACCTTCACCCAGTACTACATCATGGCTCTTTAGGATACTTTTGGCTGCCAATTGCAGCAGGATTGAGCAAGCTAAGACTTCAGAGCTTGAATGTTGGTGAGAAACTGCCCCGTTCTGGGATCCAGGGCTGACAGCTTCTTCCCATGGAATGTTCTCTGCGTTTTTTCCATGTCTCATGCTGCTCTCTTCTCTTTGGAAGTGAGGAGTCATCACTGTTCAGCCAACCGTATACAACAGAAGCAATTCAACAGTGACTGTTATGACCCCTCTTCTCCCCTACCCCTTTAGTTTCATTACACAACCTGGAATCTTGACTGAGGTATTTGGTGGAAGGGACCTGGACATGATGCTGGCTGATGCTTGGATGCCGAAGAGGCCGTCTGAGCTTAGCCCAGGGGTTTTAACCCCCCCTCCTTTGTGCCAGCCCCTCACAGCGGGGAGTACCTGCGAGGCGGGGTCCTGACCTCTCCCCCTCGCTCGCTCCCCGCTGCTTAGGGCATGCGGGCCCATCGGTGCACGGCGCCATGTTAATGTTGGCTCTGTGCACCGGGGGGGGGGGGGGGGGCACTTCGCCTCGCTTTTCTAGGAAATGCTGCAATGCCTCGACCCCTAGCTGCCCTATGTGGTGCATTAAATGAAAGGACCAGTCTGTTTTGACTCCTGTAGGAAGACTGCTGTTCTTCCAAGCTTCTTTTGGCTCTACGTTTTTCAAGACAGGTTGGTCTGCTCCTAATTTTACCTTGTTGCACTTAGTAAAGCTTAAACATCATGAACTCATGGGCAAATGCATTCCAACTAAAACTCAATACAGAAAAAACACACTGTCTCATCATCTCATCCCAATACAATACATACAAACCCACAAACATTAACACCCCAGGATACACCCTCCCTGTCTCAGACAGCCTGAAAATTCTCGGAGTAACAATCGACCGTAACCTCTCACTAGAGACCCAAGCGAAATCCACCATAAAGAAAATGTTTTTCTCAATGTGAAAACTCAAACGCGTGAAACCATTCTTCCAGAGGGAAATATTTCGTAACCTGGTACGGTCCATGGTACTAAGCCATGCAGATTACTGTAATGGAGTCGAGGAATGGCCTAGTGGTTAGGGTGGTGGACTTTGGTCCAGGGGAACTGAGGAACTGAGTTTGATTCCCGGCACAGGCAGCTCCTTGTGACTCTGGGCAAGTCACTTAATCCTCCATTGCCTGCCACATTGAGCCTGCCATGAGTGGGAAAGCGCGGGGTACAAATGTAACAAAATAAATAAATAAATAATGGAATCTATGTGGGATGCAAGGATCAAATCATAAAGAAACTTCAGACCGCCCAAAACACTGCAGCCAGGCTTATATTTGGAAAAACACGTTTTGACAGCACCAAACCACTCAGAGAAAAATTGCACTGGCTACCAAAGAATGGATCACTTTCAAAATCTGCACGACTGTTCATAAAATTATTTACGGCGAGGCACCGGGATACATGACAGACCTCATCGACCTGCCAACCAGAAACACCACAAAATCTACACGATCATACCTAAACCTCCACTACCCAAGCAGTAAAGGACTCAAATACAAATCCACCTATGCAACCAGCTTTTCCTACCTAAGCGCACAACTATGGACCTCATTGCCAAAAGCAGTAAAAACTACACTTGACCACCTAAATTTTCAGAAAGCACTAAAGACAGACCTGTTCAGAAGAGCATACCCCAATGACCCAACATAAAAATACCTGGACACTTGCGACACAATGTAACCAAAGACCGTAATGGACATTACCTGACTCTTCTTCCCCCTCTCCCTCTCTAAGTTCCCCCCAATTGTACCTACCATACATTCTACCACAATATCACTTTGTATTCATTCATACCATGTATTTGTTCAGACCGTAATCGGCTAAAGCCGTTAACGGTTATATGTAAGCCACATTGAGCCTGCAAAAGGTGGGAAAATGTGGGATACAAATGTAAGAAATAATAATATAGGCAAGTTCCAGTTTTTCCAGGAAGAAACCATGAACTGATTTAGCGTCTCCAGCAGGCCCAGTGTTTGGGGAGGGGGGTGCAAACAGGGCTATTGCCCTGGACCCCCATTTTACAGGAGTCTCCTAGCCTACCAAAAGCTGACCAAGATATAGCTTGCTGTGGTAACCTTTGGGGAATCTTTACTAAATGTTTGTCCTGGGCCCCAGGATATTGATCTCCAGGTGTAGTCCGTTGGAAACTATGGCCATGGTACCATAGTTTCCAAGTAGCTAATGCAGGGGTGGGCAACCACGGTTCTAGAGGTCCACAACCCAGTCAGGTTTTCAAGATTTCCAAAGAATATAAATGAGATTGATTTGCATGACGACTTCCATTGTATGCAAACAGATCTCATGCCTGTTCATTGTGGAAATCTTAAAATCCAGACTGGGTTGAGGCCCTCAAGGACCATGGATGCCCACCCCTGCATGTGAACTTTTGTAAACCCGAGTGACAGCATCTTGTACCAGTGCCCGGAGCAGCAGAGCTGCGCTCCTGTCACTTAAAATAAGGGGGTGGGGGTGCACCCACTAAATGCATTAGCTTTGCAACAGATGCAAAATTGTAGTCAATAAAGTTATTTGAAAAGATGTGAGGGGAAAGGAGAAGGGCTGAGTGGGAAGAATGGAGGGGCAGGAGAGGGAGTTCATAATTAGCGGGAGGAAAGAGGTAGGGGGAAAATGGAAAGAAATGACATGGCAGGGGATGATAAATAGGGAAGTGGGCAAAGGAAAGAGGCAGAATTCACGCCTTCCCAGGCCTAGAAAGTGCCACACTTGGGACAAGCCTCTTCCCTACCTGTTCATTGTAGCCAGGGCTGGTGGCTCTTAACTGCTTTAGAGAAGCAAAACCAACTCCTCCCCCCCCCTCCATCTCTACATGGGAAAACCATGGTTTCCACACTGGAATTTGGTGTCCCAGAACAAAAGGGAAGGTGATGGATGGCACCAAGTGTCCCCTTTGTTCACAATCCCCCCTTCCCCCCCCCCCAAATGAAACCTTCCTGGTGTTTCTTTCTCTCCCTGAAATATTCAAAAGGTGTCATGGGCTTTGTGGGGTGCACAGCAGGAGGGAGAAAAGGGATGGGGGGGCGACAGATGTTACCTGGTAAAGTATCTACATTAGGGGCTGTGACCCTAGGAGGCAGGCGGGGGCTCCACAGGGGGGGGGGGAGGTTTGCAATAACTAGTCTGACAGGGCCAAATCCTTCTCTCTCCCTGCTCCCCCCAACCTAGTCACTTCTGTCCCAGATAAAAGAATGAATGCAAGCAGCAAGGGCTACTTTATTGTCTGACAATTTAGGATTATGGCTTCTTTTCCTGTTAATGAGTCTATTGCCGGGTTATGCTTCAGTCATTAAAATATTATCTGAGGTTTAGGGACTCGACACGTTTCATCTTCTTATGAGTGCTACGTTCTTTTGTGAGGGTGCAGAGGCTTGAATTATTGGAAACATTGTCCCAGGCCTTCCAAAAATAATAATAATCGAACCTTCGCATTACAAGGGAGCGGGGTTGCTGAAGGGGCATAATTTTACAAGATGTCTTGAAGTACCTCTGTGGCCTGAAATACACAATTTTGAAGAGAAACAAATACCTATATTGTGTATAATTAGGGTACATTTATATGTCCAAATTCTTTCTAATACAGGAAATGCATTTCATCAAAAGAGGATAACAGTGCGCTTTACTGTAACGCAACTCACCTTGAGCTACTACTGAAAAAGGTGCGAGCAAAATCTAAATGAATAAATACATTGTTTTCTGAAGGTTTTAGTTTCTGGGATTGCCTTAAGCAAGTTGCCTCTGCCTCAGCTGAGCACACAGGTACAAGCAAGGAAGGAGAAAGGGTTTGATATACCGCCTTTCTGAGGTTTTTGCAACTACATTCAAAGCGGTTTACATATATTCAGGTACTTATTTTGTACCAGGGGCAATGGAGGGTTAAGTGACTTGCCCAGAGTCACAAGGAGCTGCAGTGGGAATCGAACCCAGTTCCCCAGGATCAGAGTCCGCTGCACTAACCACTAGGCTACTCCTCCACTAGCAATGTTCCATGTAGAATCTCAAATAGGCTGGGATTCTGGAATCTTGCTGTTCTTTGGGGTTCTACATGGAATGTTGCTACTTTTTAAGATTCTGCATGGAATCTTGTTAATGGGACTTGATATACCGCCTTTCTGAGGTTTTTGCAACTACATTCAAAGCGGATTACATACAGTGGTGGAAATAAGTATTTGATCCCTTGCTGATTTTGTAAGTGTGCCCACTGACAAAGACATGAGCAGCCCATAATTGAAGGGTAGGTTATTGGTAACAGTGAGAGATAGCACATCACAAATTAAATCCGGAAAATCACATTGTGGAAAGTATATGAATTTATTTGCATTCTGCAGAGGGAAATAAGTATTTGATCCCCCACCAACCAGTAAGAGATCTGGCCCCTACAGACCAGGTAGATGCTCCAAATCAACTCGTTACCTGCATGACAGACAGCTGTCGGCAATGGTCACCTGTATGAAAGACACCTGTCCACAGACTCAGTGAATCAGTCAGACTCTAACCTCTACAAAATGGCCAAGAGCAAGGAGCTGTCTAAGGATGTCAGGGACAAGATCATACACCTGCACAAGGCTGGAATGGGCTACAAAACCATCAGTAAGACGCTGGGCGAGAAGGAGACAACTGTTGGTGCCATAGTAAGAAAATGGAAGAAGTACAAAATGACTGTCAATTGACAAAGATCTGGGGCTCCACGCAAAATCTCACCTCGTGGGGTATCCTTGATCATGAGGAAGGTTAGAAATCAGCCTACAACTACAAGGGGGGAACTTGTCAATGATCTCAAGGCAGCTGGGACCACTGTCACCACGAAAACCATTGGTAACACATTACGACATAACGGATTGCAATCCTGCAGTGCCCGCAAGGTCCCCCTGCTCCGGAAGGCACATGTGACGGCCCGTCTGAAGTTTGCCAGTGAACACCTGGATGATGCCGAGAGTGATTGGGAGAAGGTGCTGTGGTCAGATGAGACAAAAATTGAGCTCTTTGGCATGAACTCAACTCGCCGTGTTTGGAGGAAGAGAAATGCTGCCTATGACCCAAAGAACACCGTCCCCACTGTCAAGCATGGAGGTGGAAATGTTATGTTTTGGGGGTGTTTCTCTGCTAAGGGCACAGGACTACTTCACCGCATCAATGGGAGAATGGATGGGGCCATGTACCGTACAATTCTGAGTGACAACCTCCTTCCCTCCGCCAGGGCCTTAAAAATGGGTCGTGGCTGGGTCTTCCAGCACGACAATGACCCAAAACATACAGCCAAGGCAACAAAGGAGTGGCTCAGGAAGAAGCACATTAGGGTCATGGAGTGGCCTAGCCAGTCACCAGACCTTAATCCCATTGAAAACTTATGGAGGGAGCTGAAGCTGCGAGTTGCCAAGCGACAGCCCAGAACTCTTAATGATTTAGAGATGATCTGCAAAGAGGAGTGGACCAAAATTCCTCCTGACATGTGTGCAAACCTCATCATCAACTACAGAAGACGTCTGACCGCTGTGCTTGCCAACAAGGGTTTTGCCACCAAGTATTAGGTCTTGTTTGCCAGAGGGATTAAATACTTATTTCCCTCTGCAGAATGCAAATAAATTCATATACTTTCCACAATGTGATTTTCCGGATTTAATTTGTGATGTGCTATCTCTCACTGTTACCAATAACCTACCCTTCAATTATGGGCTGCTCATGTCTTTGTCAGTGGGCACACTTACAAAATCAGCAAGGGATCAAATACTTATTTCCACCACTGTATATTGAGGTACTTATTTTGTACCAGGGGCAATGGAGGGTTAAGTGACTTGCCCAGAATCACACGGAGCTGCAGTGGGAATTGAACCCAGTTCCCCAGGATCAAAGTCCACTGCACTGACCACTAGGCTACTCCTCCACTAGCAATGTTCCATGTGGAACCTCAAATAGTAGCAACATTCCATGTAGAATCTCAAATAGGCTGGGATTCCGGAATCCTGCTATTCTTTGGGATTCTACATGGAATGTTGCTACTCTTTGAGACTGTGCATGGAATTTTGTTTATGGGACTTCATATACCGCCTTTCTGAGGTTTTTGCAACTACATTCAAAGCGGTTTACATATATTCAGGTACTTATTTTGTACCAGGGGCAATGGAGGGTTAAGTGACTTGCTCAGAGTCACAAGGAGCTGCAGTGGGAATTGAACTCAGTTCCCCAGGATCAAAGTCCACTGCACTGACCACTAGGCTACTCCTCCACTAGCAATGTTCCATGTGGAACCTCAATAGTAGCAACATTCCATGTAGAATCTCAAATAGGCTGGGATTCCGGAATCTTGCTATTCTTTGGGATTCTACATGGAATGTTGCTACTCTTTGAGGCTGTGCATGAAATTTTGTTTATGGGACTTGATATACCGCCTTTCTGAGGTTTTTGCAACTACATTTCAAAGCGGTTTACATATGTTCAGGTACTTATTTTGTACCAGGGGCAATGGAGGGTTAAGTGACTTGCCCAGAGTCACAAGGAGCTGGAAGAGTTGGCTATGAGCAGGAACACACAGAAAAGCAAGGTGCAGGGCCCCCCGGTGCCGGAGCAACCATTAACATGGCGACAAGCACCGATGGGACTGCACACGAGCGAGGCGAGGGGGTCAGGATCCCGCCTCGCGGGTGCTCCCCGCTGCGAGGGGCAGGGCCAAAGGGGGGGGGGGTTTAAAAACCCCTGGGCTGAGCTCGGACGTCACCTTACAGCGTTATCATCGCTAAAATTCAGCAATTAATACCTAAATAGCATACTATCTGTCAAATCAATGCGACTACTATCTACTTAATCACTGTAGGTGTGTCACTCAAAGGTAGATGAAACTATCTGGGATCAGACAAACATCTTAAGTTGTCGTCTGCTTCTGTTATTAATTTTTAAGCTTCATATCTATCTAGGTTTTTTTAATCAATTGTTTGTTTTTATGAGGGGAAGTCTCATATACCGTCACTGGGTAATCTTTTGCTCACTCTCCGGTGAGATCCTCAAAGTGACTATTTTGTAATTTATCTATTTGTAGCATTTATACCCCGGCTCTTTCCCGCTCGATAGCAGGTTCAGTGCGGCTTACAGAGTATGGTACAAAGTATCACAGATACAATACAAAGTATGTTACAAAGTATCACAGAGGTAATACAAAGTATGTTACAATGTATCACAGAGGTAATACAAAGTATGTTACAATGTATCACAGAGGTATTACAAAGTATGTTACAATGTATCACAGAGGTAATACAAAGTATGGTACAATGTATCACAGAGGTAATACAAAGTATGGTACAATGTATCACAGAGAAACAGTTATACAGAGTGGGACAATAGTAAAAGATGTGGGGAAAGGATTGACTTCACCTCCTTCCTCCCTATATCTGTATAAAATCTGTTAATTTTTTATATCTGTTCCGGGGCAGAGGGAGCATGGAAATGAACGAAGCGGACAGGCGCGCAGCACCCCCCCCCCCTCCCAGCTGCGTGCACCCGAGGGGGGGGGGGAGTTCTTTTGCTAGGGAGGTGTCCTTCCGCCGGGGGGGGGGGGGTCGCTGCTCCCGGGGGGGCGGGGTGCATCGGCGATCCGCCCCGGGTGTCAGCCCCCCTAGGAACACCACTGATAAATTGAACCACTTTCCTTCAAGACATATCATCACAGCATTCGGTGGTGGCAGGCTTGTAGCAATTACTTAGCTGTACTCATGGTTACAGAGTCTTAACACCCTGAATCCTGGCACCCCGACAGGTGCCTGTTTCGCTTCACTAGCTTTCTCAAGGGGAACGCCTCAACATCGGGTCTCTGATCTGCCCCCTTCTTTCCTCTAACGCCACACAGCAGCTTTGCTGATGTGCCTGCTGCTGCGTGCTGATGTCAGTGCTGCCCGGGCCGGGTGGAGGGGCGGCGGTGGCGACTCCGGGGGAGGCGGGGCGGCGCCGACCTCGGGGAGGGGGCTCACAAACCCCCCCCATTCCAAAAGTAGCCCGTTTTCACGGGCTCAACGGCTAGTAGTCACATATATGGTCCTAGATACGTAGCAATCGCTAAGCACATGATGATAAGACATAAGACATAAGCATCGCCATGCTGGGACAGACCAAGGGTCCATCGAGCCCAGCACCCTGTCTCCGACAGCGGCCAAAAGAACAAGTATTTCATCCCGCCCATCCCAGAAATAGTGGATTATTCCTACATCCATTCAATAACATTCTATGTCTTTTTCCTCCAGGAAGCAGTCTAACCTTTTTTTAAACTCCGCTAAGCCAACCGCCCCAACCACCTTATCCGGCAACGAATTCCAGAGTCTAACTACGCGTTGAGTGAAGAAAAACTTCCTCCGATTCGTTTTAAATTTACTACACTGCAGCTTCATCGCATGCCCCCTTGTCCTAGTATTTTTGGAAAACGTAAACATGATGAAACATGATCAATAAAATGGCTGTAACAAAACAAAACTGTAAACCGCTTCGGTCTAAGTGGTATATAAATACTCGAATGAATGAATAACCAGCCAGAGTAACCGCATAAATGGACCACTTAAAACACATCTTTATGCAGCAACCCACAGTGCTTAAGTTCGGCGCGGCATAAACCACACATTCAATTCCAAAGCCCAGACATGGCCTGGCACTGAATATCTGGGAACACCAGCGGTGGTCAGCAAAACATTGACCACTGTCGGTTGAATATTTACCCCAGAAGAACGGTCTAAGGTCCGGCAGTTAACGTTTCATGTGAAGAAGTGCAGAGCAAATGCACTTGAGGAGTAAAAATCCGAAGGATCTGTATGTGTTTAGCACCTGGACCTGAAGGCACCCCAGCCAGTCAGGTTTTCAAGATATCCACAATGAATATTCATGAGAGAAATTTGCACGCACTGCCCTCTGCTGCATGTAAATCTCTCTCATGAATATTAATTGTGGATATCTTGAAAACCGGACCGGCTGGGGTGCCTCCAGGACCAGGTTGGGGAACACTATGCTAGCGGATGAGAAACTGATATGCACAGACCAGGAGAAGGACCTTGGGGTCAGTGACAGCGTTCGAGGATCTCAAGGTGGCAAAACAATGTGACAAAGCATTGGCCCTCGCTGGGCTGCGTAGAGAGAGAGGCATAACCAGCAGAAGAAAGGAGGTGTTGATGCCCCTGTACAAGTCGGCAGTGAGAACCCACTTGGGAGTACTGTGTTCAGTTTTGGAGGCCGTATCTTGCTAAGGACATAAAAAGACTTGAAGCAGTTCAGAGAAAAATGAAAACTTGTCAATCAGGGGCATAGCTACGTGAGGCCACGGGGGCCTGGGCCCCTGCAGATTTGGCCCTGGACCCCCCTGCCGATGACCCTCTTGACCCCCCCCTCCCGCTGCCAACCACCTTTGCTGGTGGGGGACCCCAACCCCCGCCAGCCAAGGTCCTCTTCTTCCGGCGCAAGGCTTCGTTCTGTTTCTGTGAGTCTGACGTTCTGCACATTGTACGCACAGGACGTCAGACTCAGTCAGAAGAAACCAAATGAAGGAAGAAGACTTTGGCTGGCGGGGGTTGGGGGTCCCCTGCCAGCAAAGGTAGCAGGTGGCGGGTTGGCGGCGGGAGGGGGGATTGACAGGGTCGCCGGCAGAGGGGTCCAGGGCCAAATCTACGGGAGCCCAGGCCCCCGTAGCCCCATAGCAGCTACGCCCCTGGTCCTGGAGGCACCGCAGCCAGTCAGGTTTTCAAAATATCCACAATGAATATTCATGAGGCAGTGCATGCAAATCTCTCCCATAAATATTCATTGTGGAAATCCTGAAAACCTGACTGGTTCGGGTGCCTTCAGGATCAGGTTTGGGAACCACTGAGGAAAGACTTTTTTTTTGGTTTTTTTTTTTAATTATACCAACAGCTGCGTAGAAACAACCCCAAAACTGGTGACTGGGCCAGGTGTCAAGACGGACAAAAAAGTATCACCTAGTATCTCTGACCCTTTTATTCCTGTTAACCTTGAAATCTGCCTTAGCACCAGAGTCCATGCCAGTTTCTACATTGCCCAGCAGAGGCGGATTCAATCCTGGTTTTACCCTTAGTGCATGCCTGGACACATAGCTCCTTCCCTTATTAAAGAAGTCAGAACTACACCTTCCAGCATGCACTAGGGGTAAAACTAGGACTGGATTATTTGGGTGGACCTGGATAAGATGGTGATCTGAGATGTGCCCAAAATCCAGTTTTCCAGAAATTAGTTCAGTTGGGAGGAACTTTTGCTCATTAGGAAAGTTTCATCTGACCTTGTTCATTGCTTTTAGAAGATCCATGGAAAAAATAGTGTTAAATTTCAAATTTCTTTCCTTTATTTCTATCTTATCCAAGAGTGAAAAACATTGGCCACTAACTTGACAGATGAGAATGGCTAAAGAAAACATCCACCCCCATGGGCCATGCCAATAATATACCTTGAATTCCAGGTTGCTGAGAATGCGTAGAAGCATTCACATTCCCGGGGGGTGGGGGGTGGTAGACTGAATTGTCATCTGCCTGGTGCACAGAGCCCTTGTGTAAGACCACTGCTGACGTCAATAATGCTGGGGTGGGGATAAAAGACAGTGAGGAAAAAACCCCACATCCTTAGACTATGCCAAGTGGAAAATGCCGATACCAGATCCCAGTTCCCGTTCTGAAAGAGATGGAAGCGCTAAAGAGACCGCCTCAAATCATGTTTTTCTGATTCTAGTTCTTTGTGTGTTTTTAGATTGCAGAGTTTAACTGCCAGACTGGTGGATAGGGGCTTGGAGTCGGTCACAGAGCAGGTGAGGCAATAGGGATGGGTATGGGATTGATTTGGACATCTAAAAAAATGTAAGTCTGTGCAACACGATTACAATGTGTGCCTTAAACATGAAGGTGGGAAATGAACCAAACCCCCCCACCCCTCAAAAAACACACACACACACTTGAAAATTAGGGGAAAAGCTGGAAACTAGGAAGACAAAGCACACACAGCTGCTAAGTTTGTGCTCTGTTTTTGAGGTTAGAGTGCCCTCTGCTGGAAGCATTTTGTAAAGGGGCATTTCAAAGCTTCAGCCTAGGGCCATGATGGCGAACCTATGACACGCGTGTCAGTACTGACACGCTTAGCCATTTTCGGTGACACGCGGCCGCATGTGGCCGCATACAGAGAAGCAGCGGCATTCCCCGGGGCGGATCGCCGATGCGTCCCCCCCCCCCCCAGGTGCAGCGCGACCTCCCCCCCCCCCCCCGGCGAAATCACCCCCCCCCCCGGTGCATGTTTACCCGCTGGGGGGGTGCCGTGTGCGCTCCTATTGGCTCCCTCCGAGTCCTCCGCTTGTTCCCTCCCTGCTGCTCCCTCTGCCCCGGCTCCTGCACGGCCGTTAGGGGATCTTTGACCTCACTTCCGGCCGGCGGAGCAGAGAGCAGCGGAATGCCGTGGGGGACGCATCTCTGGGGGCCCTGTGATCGCCATTACCACATAACCACAGCAACCATCATCCAATCTACTGTTCTGGGGTGTCGTGGATTTCTAATTGACCATCATTACTGAGATAGGTGAGGGGGAAGCTGGGAGAGGCGAGGGCATATGCTATGGGTGCCGTTTGCTGCCATTAGAAATAGCGGCAGCCATCTTAATTTACATAAGGTGGTCAGTTAGGCTAGTTAGGGCTAACAGGCTATCTATAATTCTATCTTCTGTCACTGCCCCCCTGATGGAGAACCCAAAAAATAAAAAACCAAGGTTAAGTAAAGGAAGTGGTAGTAGCAGTAGCCGACCCTTTCAAGAGACATGGACCGAGATGTATGGCATTATAGAAAAAAATGGCAGATCATTTTGCGTTCTATGTACTGAAACGATAGTAAGCAGAACGTGGAATATAAATAGACATTTTGAAACTAATCATTCCCAGCTCTTGAAAAAAAGTGAGGATGAAAGGAAGGAATACATTTCCAGGCAGCTACACTTTTATAAGAGCCAATCTAATTCCATCCTTAAATTTGTAAAAGGTTCTACAAATTTAACATCTGCAAGTTTGAGCATTGCTCACTCCATAGCTCAGCATGGAAAAGCACTCAGTGAGGGAGAATTTATTAAAGAAACTCTCCTAAGATGTGCACCAGTTCTATTTCACGATATGCAGAATAAAGATGCAATTATTAAGAGAATATCTGAGTTACCAGGAAATTTGGAGTGCCTGGATCCGATTACCAGACACTTTTAGCACCCTGAAAAATATAGCAATGGCTTTACTCACAATTTTTCCCTCTACGTAGTTTTGTGAAACCTTATTCTCAGCGTTAAATAATATCAAAACCAACAAAAGAAACAGATTGAAAGATGAAGTTAGTAGTGCTTGCTTGGGCTTGAAGTGTACAAAATACCAACCTTCAATTGAAGATTTAGCCAATGAAATTCAGCAACAAAAAAGTCACTAATAGGCAGATTAGTTAAAGAATTCCCCCTCCCCCTCACTTATCTTAGTTCACGGCACCCCACACAAGATAAATAATATCAAGACCAACAAAAGAAACCGACTGACAGATGAACAAAGAAGTCACTAAGCAGGTAAGTTAAATAAATAGGTTTTGGTTTATTAAATACAGTTATATATTACAATTATACATTTTTGTTATTTAAACTATAAATATCGCGAAATTATGGTTTTTTTCTCGAAGTGACACACCACCCGAGTTATGCTCGGTTTTTTGGCGAATTTTGACACACCAAGCTCAAAAGGTTGCCCATCACTGGCCTAGGGCATCCAAACAGTGGCGCAGGAAGGGGGGGGGGGGGGCGGACCCGCCCTGGGTGCACGCACTGGGGGGGTGTCGGCGCCGCTGGTTCCCTGCTTTCTCTGCCCCGGAACAGGTTACTTCCTGTTCCGGGGCAGAGAAAGCTGGGAACCAACGGAGCTGACGCAGCTCCCAGAGACGACGCGCACTCGGCGGGGCGGAGCACCAGCGGTAAAGATGCACTCTGGGGGGGGGGGGTTGCGCGCGCCGAGGGGGTTGCGCAGCGGCGACCAGCCCCGGGTGTCAGCCGGCCTCGCTACGCCGCTGCATCCAAGTGGAAACAGACAGCACTTTGCACCTTCATACTTCCATAGTACACAGTAGAGAAAGACCAACTAAACCTTTTGTCTGCTCAAATATTCCTGTCACACTAAAGGAAAGGAAAAGTTCATGACAGAGCTCATAGACCTGCCTCCCAGAAATGCTAAAAGAATAGCCCGCAAATTCCTTAATCTACACTTCCCCAACTGTAAAGGAGTAAAATACAAGCTAACACATGTGACTAGCTTCTCCTACATGAGCACACAGCTTTGGAACGCACTACCAACGGACCTGAAAACGATTAACGAAATAACTAACTTTCGCAAATCTCTGAAAACCTCTCTCTTCAACAAGGCCTACAATGGGAGTCCTTAAACTAATCATAACATTGCACCAGCAGATCGAACACGGACCGACTTTGACACGGTCTCATCAAAGGAAATCTCACATTGGCTCGGAAAATATGCCAAATCGCAATGCAAATTAGACATCTGGCCCAACAGCCTAATAAGATCCGCACCCAAACAATTCAAAACAGACCTCACGAACCACATAAATTACAGGCTTCAAAATGGACTCTTCCCCACGGATAAAGGAAACATCCTGCTCACCCCGCTACCGAAAGATGCTAAAAAAAAGCACAATGGACTTAACCAACTATCGACCAGTAGCATCGATTCCACTCATGACCAAACTCATGGAAGGTATAGTGACGAAACAACTTACTGAATACCTAAATAAACATTCAATTCTACACGAGTCTCAATCAGGATTTCGGTCGAATCACAGCACCGAAACTGTACTAGTAAACTGGTAACAACATCCTCCTCCTGCAATTCGACATGTCCAGTGTCTTCGACATGGTTAATCATGATATACTAATACATATACTAGAATACTTCGGAGTAGGAGGCACTGTTCTCAAATGGTTCAAAGGATTCCTGACCACAAGATCATACCAAGTAACAACGAACACGGAAAGATCACCCCCATGGATACCTGAATGTGGAGTCCCCCAGGGATCCCCTCTCTCACCAACATTATTCAACCTAATGATGATACCTCTAGCTAAACTACTAGCCAATCAAAACCTCAACCCCTACATTTATGCAGATGATGTCACAATTTACATCCCATTCAAACATGATTTAAATGAAATCACCAACGAGATCAACCAAAGCCTCCAAATAATGCACACGTGGGCAGATGCATGCCAACTAAAACTGAACGCAGAAAAAACACAATGTCTTGTACTCACCTCACAACATAACACAAAAAACTTCACCACCATAATCACACCATACTGTTCCCTTCCTGTCTCACAAAACTTGAAAATTCTTGGAGTCACCATTGATATAAAATGTTTCGCACATTTTGGGGATCTTGCCGAGTATTTGTGACCTGGATTGGCCACTGTTGGAAACAGGATGCTGGGCTCGATGGACCTTTGGTCTTTCCCAGTATGGCAACACTTATGTAACATTATTTGGGATATTGTACAAGGACACTTAAATTCAGGTACACTAGGGGATCTGCCTCCATACTAGTGCTACTTGATTTCCTGGCAGCCTTCAACCCCATGGATCATATCATCATGCTTACAAAACTGGCAGAAATATGTATCAATGACACAGTATTTACTTGGTTCAAATCCTATCTGTCAGATAGACAATCAGTTCTGTTCAGCAACAGCACATCATTACCTTGGGTACTGGACTGTGGGGTGCCAAAGGGGTCCATACTATCTCCCATTTTATTTAGTATCTACCTCAAGTCTGTGGCTGAACTGCTTTGGTCAACGGACATAAAATTTTACATCTATGCCGATGATGTGCAACTACTCATACCCACTGAACCAGATCTACCCATAGCTCTGAGTAAACAACAACAAACTTTGCCTGAACCCAAACAAAACAGAGATTTTTTGTGTGCCAAACACAAGTGGCCAAATATTCAACTTCAAAATACCTTTTGGGAAGTATGAATGCCCTCTAAAATCACAGGTCAGGAATCTTGGGATACTGCTAGACTCATCACTCACTCTGATCCCGCAAATTCAAAGAACCTTCAAAATCTGTCTCCATCACCTATGGCAGCTATGAAATCTCTTTCCATATATTGAAGAGTCTGACCTCAGTGGTCTATACCATGATAACATCACAACTAGACTAGTGTAATGTCCTGTACACTGGCCAAACCAAAAAGTTTTTATCAGTGGCATACCCAGGCAGCCAGTTTTCGATGGGCCTCAGCCCAAAGGGCTGCCCCGCCCTACCCCACCTCAAAATATAAGTTACACTTTCTCTGATGGTGGCCAGAATTCCCTTTTACCAAGCTTGGCAGGCATCAGCATTGTCCCTAAGTCACTGTTGCCAGCACCCTAAGCACGTATAGTTGTCGGTGGCTCAAGGATGCCGTTGTCGACTGCAGAGCTTGGGAGAAGGGAGTTCTGGCCGTCTTTGGATGAATTCTACAACTGGGGATGCTTGGGGATCCCCACCAGCAGGACCAACGCTAGCCGTGCTAGAGCCCAGGTCAGAAAATAGAGGAGAGCCCCCCCCCCCCTTCCCTGAACACCTCTCCTCTCTGCCTCCCCTCCAATTTCCCCACCTGCCATTACTATCACACCACAAAGGGTACAGGAGTGCACACTAAGTGGTAACAATATCAAAATGCTTACTAACCAAATACACTATGAACCAATTTATTGCTTCAACAAATATAATTTTTGTTTAATTTTTTAAAGACGAGGCAGCATATATGGCTCTAAAATAACATACTGATTTCTCCTATAGCACACAGCTATTCTAGATCCGAAGCTCTCCAATATGTCTTTGCATCCAATGCCTCACTTCATCTTTTATATAAAAATGCACTTCTGTAACAAACCTTAAAAAAAAGTCAACAAAACAGCGACCAGTTCATGTATCTGAGAATGCAGATTACAGCAGTGTAGACTTCATCAACACACTGACAGATCCTCACCAAATAAAGAACAAGGGATCACCAAATTAGAAATTTGCAACAAGGTGCAGAAGATCAACCTCGAATTCACCACCAAACCATCTCCTCCTCTTCACCCTATAACCCACTCCCTCAACCAACCAACCCAGGCCTCCTTCTCCTCTTCTCCTGATATCACCGAAAGAGGAAACCGCCCATCTTCTTTCCTCCTCGAAATGCACCACCTGTTCCTCAGACTCCATCCCCACCAACTTACTTAACACCATCTCTCCTACTGTCACCCCCCATCTGTCATATCCTCAACCTCTCTCCACTGCAACTGTCCCTGACACCTTCAAGCATGCTGTAGTCACACCACTCCTCAAAAAACCATCACTTGACCCTACCTGTCCCTCCAATTACCGCCCCATTTCCCTCCTATCCTTCCTCTCCAAGATACTTGAACGCGCCTTTCACAGCTGTTGCCTTGATTTTCTCTCCTCTCATGCCATCCTCGACCCGCTTCAATCCGGCTTTCGCCCCCTACACTCGACAGAAACGGCACTATCTAAAGTCTGCAATGACCCGTTCCTTGCCAAATCCAAAGGTCACTATTCCATCCTCATCCTCCTCGACCTATCCGCCGCTTTTGACACTGTCAATCACAATTTGCTTCTTGCCACACTGTCCTCACTTCAGAGTACATTCTCATGGCTCTTCCTCCACCCCCATCCTGCTCTCTGTTGGAGTTCCTCAGGGATCTGTCCTTGGACCCCTTCTTTTCTCAATCTACACCTCTTCCCTGGGCTCCCTGATCTCATCTCATGGCTTCCAATATCATCTTTATGCCTATGACACCCAGCTTTATCTCTCCACACCAGACATCACTGCGGAAACCCAGGCCAAAGTATCGGCCTGCTTATCCGACATTGCTGCCTGGATTGCCACCTGAAACTGAACATGGCCAAGACCGAGCTTATTGTCTTCCCACCCAAACCCCCTTCTCCTCTCCCTCCACTTTCTATCTCAGTTGATAACACCCTCATCGCCCCCGTCTCATCTGCCCGCAACCTGGGAGTCATCTTCGACTCCTCCCTCTCCTTCTCTGCGCATATCCAGCAGATAGCCAAGACCTGTCGATTCTTCCTCTATAACATTAGCAAAATTCGCCCTTTCCTCTCTGACCACACCACCCGAACTCTCATCCACTCTCTCATTACCTCTCGCCTTGACTACTGCAACCTACTCCTCACTGGCCTCCCACTTAGCCATCTATCCCCCCTTCAGTCCGTTCAGAACTCTGCTGCACGTCTTATCTTTCGCCTAGACCGATATACTCATATCACCCCTCTCCTCAAATCACTTCACTGGCTTCCGATCAGGTACCGCATACAGTTCAAGCTTCTCCTGCTAACCTACAAATGCACTCAATCTGCTGCCCCCCCCCCCTTACCTCTCTACCCTCATCTCCCCTTATCTCCCTACTCGTAACCTCCAATCTCAAGACAAATCCCTCCTTTCAGTACCCTTCTCCACCACCGCCAACTCCAGGCTCCGCCCTTTCTGCCTCGCCTCACCCCATGCTTGGAATAATCTCCCTGAGCCCATACGCCAGGCCCCCTTCCCTGCCCATCTTCAAATCCTTGCTCAAAGCCCACCTCTTCAATGTCGCCTTCGGCACCTAATCACTATACCTCTATTCAAGAAATCTAGACTGCTCCAACTTGACATTTCGTCCTTTAGATTGTAAGCTCCTTTGAGCAGGGACTGTCCTTTTTTGTTAAATTGTACAGCGCTGCGTAACCCTAGTAGCGCTCTAGAAATGTTAAGTAGTAGTAGTAGAAATAAAAATATTTAGACAAAAATTGAGCTGGGAACCCCAGGAAGATAAATCTAGCACGTACCACAACACTGGAGAAAGAAAAACAGAAATGCATTTCCTTTTCTACTGAACACAATACAAAGACATTTACTATGCATATTTCCCGAAGCTAACATATTCCTTTTAAAGCACTCAAAATAAAATTCTTTTTCTATGTTTGTAGTCTGGGCATTTTATTTTTCCATCATGTTGGTTCTGATTTCTCTTTTCTGCTTTCCTCTCTGCTAATTCTCCTTCAAGTGGCTGCTGTTCATTTGTCTTTTCTCCTCTCTCCTGTCTATTCCCTCACTGCACCTGCCTCTAACATATTGATCTTTCCTTTTTAGCTCTTTCCTCTTTTTTTTTTCTTTTCTGCTGTCTGTCAATTCAAATTTCACCCTCTCATCACCCTTCTCCTTCTTTTTACTTTTCAGCCATCTATCAAATTTCCATCTTCTCTCACCCAGTAGCTCTCCCATTACCCATCTTAAACCTTCCCCAGCCCTCAGTTCTCTTTCATCTTTAATCTAATCCCCATTACCATATTTCTGCTTTCTGTAATTACTATCCTCTCATTCATTTCCTTGCCACCTCCTCCTGGCCTCTCCTACATGATTCCACCATCCCTTCCACCCATCTAGCCCAGCAACTGCTCCCTCTTTCTCCCCATCTCCACTCTCATAGCCTGACGTCTCCCTGTCCCTTCTCTCTTCCCTACTGCTTGCTCCATTTCTCCAGCATTTCTCCCTCTCTCTTTCCTCACTCCCACTGTCCAGCATCTCTCCATCACTCCTTTCTGCTCCTGGATCCAACATCTCCCTCTTTCTCTCCTCTCCCTTCCTCTCATCTTCCCCCATGTCCAAAATCTCTCCCTCTCTTCTACTGTCCACCATCACTCTCTTTCCCTCCCTTGTACCCAAAATGTCTTGTCCCTCTTCCCAATGCAACATTTTCCCCTTCCTCCTGTCCACTACCTTGTCCACCATTTCTCCCTCTCTCACCCTCCATGCAGCATCTCACCCTCCTCTCCACTCTTATGTCTAACAATTCTCTTCTCCTCTCCCCTTGTCCAACAGTTGTCCCTCTCTCACCCTCCATGCAACAATTCTCCCTCTCTCACTCTCCATGCAGCCTCTTGCCCACCCCATGTCCATTTATCCCTCTCACCCTTCATGCATCATCCTTCCCCTCCACCCTTATGTCCAACAATCCTCCCTCATCCCTCCATGCAGCATCTCTCCCTCCCCTCTCACCCTTATGTCCAATATTTCTCCCTCTTACCCCCATACAGCCTCTCTCCCTCCCCTCCAACCCTATGTCCAACATTTCTCCCTCTCACACCCTCCATGGCCATGCAGCATTTCTCCCTCTCTCATCCCTCACCCTCCCCTCCACCCTTATGCCCAACTAACTATCCCCTCCTGTCCCCTCCCATGATCCAACAATTCTCCCTGTATGACACCCTCCCCCCCTCAGCATCTCTCATTCCCTACCCCAGGGGTAGGCAACTCCGGTCCTCGAGAGCCGCAGGCAGGTCAGGTTTTCAGGATATCCACAATGAATATGCAGATTTGCAAGCACTGCCTCCATGGTATGCAAATCTATCTCCTGCATATTCATTGTGGATATCCTGAAAACCTGACCTGCCTGCGGCTCTCGAGGACCAGAGCTACTTACCCCACCTTACACCTTTCTATGATCGGATTCCTGGCAACATCAGCGTGGAGGCAGTCCTGCATCTCCCTCCCTTATGTGTTGCTTTTGTGTGAGCACCGGCGAGTCTCACAGTCAGTCTTCTGCCAGCGTGCATCGTCGGGGTCTCTCCTCAGGCGCGCGCCCCACCTTTGCGGAAAACAGGAAGTTGCAGAGTAGGCGGGACGCGCCTAAGGAGAGGCCCCGATGGCACACGCTGGCAGAAGGTTGGCTATGGGAATCGCCGGTGCTGGAGGGACAACGGTGCTTCAGGGCAGTAAAAATGAGCAGACCACACGGACGGGGAGAGCGGGCAGAAGAGGCAGGAAACGATTGGAGCCTCACTTGGGAGAGTTACTCGGGTTGGGGCTAGTTAGGGTGGGCGGTAGTACTGTGCAAAATATAAAGAAAGCAGATGTAAATTTGAAAAAAACTAACAAGTACCAATCACCACTTTACAAATTAACAAATAGAAATAAAAAATATAAAAAATAAAATAATACCATTTTATTGGACTAATACGTTTAGCTTTCAGAGGCCAAAACATCCTTCCTCAGGTCAATACAGTATAGTGCTGTTACAGTATCCTATCCTGACCTGAGGAAGGGGGTTTTGTTCTCCGAAAGTTAACCAAAATGTATTAAAATTAGTCCAATAAAAATATTACCTTGTTTACATGTTCTATTATAAACATTTAACACAGCTACAATACTACTTTATCCTAAAGCAAAAAAATAAAAATATATATTTATTTACAGTTTGTTGTCTCTGGTTTCTGCTTTCCTCATCTTCTTTTCACTGTCTTCCTTCCATCCAGCATCTCTTTGTTCTCTCTCTGCCATCCAGTGTCTGCCCATCTGAGAACCCCCACAACACCCCTCTCCCATCTGAGAACCCCCTCCCAGAGTCTCCTGCCGCCACCCTACCTTTAAATAACATTTTGTGAAGCCGAGTTGCAGGCAGCGCCTTGCGTCTGCCCTGCTTGTAAAACAAGTAAATCTCTTCTCCTCGTCATCGTCGGGCCTCACTGTGTCCCGCCCTCCTCTGAGGTAACTTCCTATTTCCGCGAGGGCGGGACACAGTGAGGCTCGATGATGACGAGAAGAGATTTGCTTGTTTTACAAGCAGGGCAGACGCGAGGCGCTGCCTGCAACTCGGCTTCACAAAATATTTTTTAAAGGTAGGTGGGAGGCAGAGCAGCGGGAGCAGTATGGCGGGGCAGCACCGCAGCGGCGCCCTTGAAGGCAGGCGTCCCCCTGCGGTGCTTACCCCGCTTACCGTGTTGGCACGGCCCTGTATCCCCATCTCTCCCCCTTTTCAGCACAAGCCTACCTGGTCTCCTCACCTCCCCCTTTCTAGCATCTGCCGTCCTGGTGTCCCCACCTCTCCCTTTTTCTAACATTGTCAGAGGGGGGAGGGGAGAGAGAGTAGAAGCCCTCACTATCTCTGTAACACAAACACAGCACAGCAAGAAACTTAACACTGAAGGACTCAACTCGGAGGGGGGAGGGGACAGACAGCACAGGGGAAGGGACAGAGGGCAGAGACACACACACTCCCACATGCACACAGAAGAAAACCTTGCTAGCCCCCCGTTTCATTTGCATCAGAAACGGGGCTTTTTTACTAGTTGCTATATGATGCCTCCAAACTAGACTTGCCTTATAGAGTTTTTCCTGGTAGATTGTTTCATTAGTCTTACAAGATTTCCACCACTTTTGCTCAATTAGGACACTTCTCTTTATTGTCTCAGAAACCCAAATAGTAGCAAGATTCCATGCTACCAATCCTGGGACAAGCAGTGCAGTGGCGTACCAAGGGGGGGGGGGGGGGGGGGGTGCCGCGCGCCGGTCAGCTTTGTTCGTTTCCATGCTCCCTCTGCCCCGGAACAGGAAGTACCTGTTCCGGGGCAGAGGGAGCATGGAAACGAACAAAGCTGACCGACGTGCGGCACCCCCCCCCCCAGCGGCGTGCACCTGGGAAGGGGGCGTGGCGCATCGACGATCCGCCCAGGGTGTCAGCCCCCCTAGGAATGCCACTGAAGCACTGGCTTCCCCCATGTCCATCTCAATAACAGACTATGGACCTTTCCTCCAGGAACTTGTCCAACAAACCTTTTTTAAACCCAGATACGCTAACCATTATTACTACATCCTCCGGCAAAGGAGTTCCAGTTTAACTATTCATTTGACTGAAAAAAAATATGTCCTCCTATTTGTTTTAAAGGTATTTCCATGTAATTTCATTGACTGTCTCCTAGTCTTTGTAATTTTTGAAAGAGTTAAAAAAAAAAAAAAATTCACTTCTATTTCTTCTACACCACTCAGGATTTTGTACACCTCAATCAGATCTCCCCTCAGTCATCTCTTTTCCAAGCTGAAGAGCCTTAACTTGTTTAGCCTTTCCTCATAAGAGATTTTTTTTTAACAGATGCTGATTGTGAGGCACTCAAGACCTACCACTCACAAGATAAAGAAAATCAAGGCATACCACAGTCCTTATGCCACCCCTGAACACAGAGGAAAAACTGAGCAGGAGAGGGCCACGAAAGGGAGTGGAACCCAGTCACATGGGTACGAAACTCCTGGGGCAAAAGAGCCCCCACAGGCCTCAACCTCCAAGGAGTCAGAGAGAAAATGATTTTTTAAATTGTTTTAAAGAGAAAACAAAAAAGCGGCACCTTGGCTGAAACCTAACCCCGTGGGCCTACCCAGGCTTACCACGTTCACAGCCTGCTGGAGACTGAGAAATACTGGCTTTCTGTGGACTGCACAGGACAGTTCTAGGTTTATTCATAAGTCAGGAGTAGTTCTGTGTCTCCATCTGGTGGTGGGAGTGCACAACCCATTAGTCAGGAGGGACACAAAGGAAATTACTATTAATGATTTATTTCCTATTTTCATCCTTTTGTCCCCATATTTCTGCTTTTATTTTACTGTAAAATGCTTTGCTATATTTCGATGTAGTGACATATCAAATAAAGATGGAATATGAACATGTAACACTGAAATGAAAGGAAAAATAAAAACTGTCTTCCACTCATTATAACAAGAGTTTAGATAAAATTTTAATTGTTAATTCTGGAAAAAGAAAACCCAGGTGATTTTACATCCATGACAATACATTTAAAACTGGTTCTGTACACAGAACTTCTCTCTCAGCCTAATTTAGGTTTCTGTAACACAGAAAATATCCCAGTTAGCCTGAAAGACTTGTCCCAATGGTAACGCTGGAAAGATGGCACACCCCTTCAACCTGGTGGATGTCCCAAGGAGCGAGGGGTTAATTTTATAAAGAGCCCCCACCTCCTCTGGCACAAGACAGAGCGGATCTGGGTGCCTGGCTGGGGCTCAGATATTCTAAGTAACCTCTTGAAATCACAGCCTGGAACCATACAGAACAGGGGCATAGCTAGGTGGGTCCACATGGGCTTGGGCCACCACAAATTTAGTCCTGGCCCTCTCTACTTTCGACCCCCCCCCCCTCGCCGCAAGGTACCTTTGCTGGTGGAGTTCCCCAACCCCCGCCAACCTTAGTCATCTTCAGCGCCGGTCTCTGGTGCGTTCGCTGATCTGTGCTGTGAGTCCTGACGTCCATTCACAGCACAGATCAGTGAACGCGCCAGTCGGAGACAAGCGCTGAAGACTAAGGCTGAGGTACCTTGCGGCTGCGGGTGGTCGGCGGGCTAAAATGTGCTCCTCCCACCTTGGGCTCTGGACCCTCCTCCCGCCGAGGTCTGGCTACGCCCAATACAGAAATCCACAAAAATTCTTCATCTATCAAGAAAGGCAAACATTTATATTACAAATATATTTCCTTCAGCTGTAGGGGTCTAGGGGTTCAGCAAAGCCATACATCTTCTAATGTCCTAGTACACATCTCCAGGACGGGTGGGCTATGTGGGACACAAAATATCCATGCAGAATGCTGGAAACTCAATTTCTAATGTGGGCAACGTTTAAGAAATGCTCAAATTGACCTGGAGTATAGGAAGTAGAGATTCTTCTCCAGCAATCTTCCCAAAGGGCTGTATCTCAATTAAAGCAAGCTTGGGACAGGCACATAAGATCTGGAAGGGAGAGGAAGGAATGGTAGATGGCATGGATGGGCAGACTGCAAGGGGACTTTTCATGCTCCTCCCACCAGACTGACTGGCTGGCTCCTGCTTTCTCAGTTCCAGACCAGTGTGGTAGCCGTGTTAGTCCACTCTTAAGGTTATCAATAGAAATCAAACAAAATAAAACATGGAAAAGAAAATAAGATGATACCTTTTTTATTGGACATAACTTATTTCCGATCTGACGAAGAAGGGCAACCTTCGAAAGCTAATCAAGAAATGTATTAAGTTATGTCCAATAAAAAAGGTATCATCTTATTTTCTTTTCCATGTTTTATTTTGTTTGATTTCCATTGATAACCTCAGTTCCAGACGGAAATCTCTCCGCTTTTGCCAATCCTCCTGCTGTTTCATTTCTAAATCAACTGAGAATTCTAAATTTTGCTTGGAAGGGGGGTGGGGGAGAGGACAGACACAGAGGCAGTCAGTCTCCACAATACCTTTTTCTGCCGATTATTAATATTTTATTGTAAATATAGCGCTATCACTATGGGAAGTGATCTAGGGGGCTGTTTGGTGACCACATCTGGGAACTTTGACAGTATCAGAACATCTTTTCACCTCAGCAATCAAAACGCGACAAAAAAAAAAAAAAAGTTTAACCCTACTGATACAGCAATGGGATGCAGAACTTGTCGCTTTTCTGTACTCAAAAGGGAATCCTGTGCCAATTTTCCTTTGAAAACCCATACAATGTATGCTCATCCATGACGGATGCAAGTTACACGCTTTCAAAATGAAAACACTGTGAACAGTGATTTTACGCATACTGAGGGAACCGTGGGGACTGATTTGTCTTGGAACTTATTACACAGCTCTGAAAAATTACCCTCCCCGTCTTACATGCTTATAAAAAGATATAAATATTTAAGAAAGTTTCCACAGTGGCAGTCACCTTCTTAGAAGATGATGGGTTCAGTTCATTGATCTCTCAACTTCAAGCGATTCCAGAGCAAAGGCTGAGCCATCGCCTGTTATGCCTTTCCCTGATTTCCACTAATAAAAATTTAGCTTGGCGAGGCCCCACCCCAAACAGTTTTTACCAGCATGCATATACACAAAGGGGAATGGGTAAGCCCCCAGTAAAACTAAGCCACTGGTAACCAGTAGATAAGAAGCATGCCCAGGAATTAACAAGCTGTATCTATGACGAGTTTATCTTTCTGTGTTAAGAGTCCGGCACACTTTCTTAATTCCAACTTTTAGCAGTGGTGAAGCCCCAGGGAAGAGTCCCATACCAGCTCCCCAGCAGTACAAGCCAGATCAGTTACTGCCTGTGAAATGAACAAAGGAAGGAGTCCTTCAAATTCATTTTAAGACTACTTATCGGAGAAGCAGCTCTTAAGAGGATGCACTGGAGCTTGGGGGTGTGTGCGGGCTAAGGATGGTGTTTTCAGTCTGCACCCCAATGCCACTTGGGGTGCATAGGACTCCTTAGGCAAGTCAAGGGCTATCCAACTATTCCTCTACTTACAGAAAGCGTCTCTGTCCTCTCTGCTGCGATGCTGAGCCTAGGCAAAAGCTCCAAGACACAACACTGCAGAAGTGGTAGAGCCTTGGCAGAAACAGGACCACAGAGGCATGGGCTACAGCACACTGTTTTTTTTTTTTTTGAGGGGGGGGTAGGGAATTAGAGAGAGAATTTTGCTTCTTATGTAGAATTAGTCTGTCAGAACTAGTAAACCCCCAGCTACTATTTACACCCCCCGACCTGTACAGCCACCTTAACATTGCCTGTCCCAGCCAACAGTGTCCACATGAGCGAAGGCCTCTGGCCCTACGACGGCTGACACGGAACATGCTGCCGTGGGTCGTCACTGAGATCATCTTCGTGGTAAGCCTCGCCTCGGTACTGACGGCTGCGCTCAGCACTGGGGTCGAAATCCACCAGTTTGACCTCCTCTGTGACCTCTGTGTTCATGTGCTCTTCGGGCAGGGGGAAGAAACTCTGCAGCTGCTTGCTGGGCAGCCAGCCCGGCTCCGGGAATCTCACCTGGTGAAGAATTCAGCAGGAGTGAGTAAAAACCACAGGTACATCTCCTCTAAAGAACAGAGCGGCTCGTGTTCCGTAAATTCCCATCAACCCTATTTTCGACGACTCTCCTGCTGTTTCAACCAAAACTCCCTCATGCTAATGCTCATATTTATATAAAACAAGCAGTTTTTTTTTTTTTTTTAAAGCGTACAGAGAATCAAAAGGGGCATGGCTGAATTCCTGAACTTTCAGCGGGGAACTGCCGACCAGGAGAATTCTTCCCATGTTCCCCCCCCCCCCACCCCCCAAAACAAACTTCCTGGAGTGACAGTCTGGTATCACCTCCTTCCATGTCCTATGGACTAGGAGGGTACAACCTTGATCCTATTAATGCTTTTTGAATTCTAATGCGTTGCTTATTAGTTATTTCATTGGTATTATGCTGACATCGTATATCTATGTTATTTAAATATTCTTCCGTGCTATCTTATGGTAACTGTATTGTACTGAGATCATATTTCCAAGTTTACTGTATTTACTGTTCTCAGGGGCGTAGCTACGTGGGGGCATGGGCCCCCGTAGATTTGGCCCTGGCCCCCCTGCCGACGACCCTCTCGACCCCCCTCCTGCTGCCACCGTCGGGTGCCTTTGCTGGCGGGGGACTCCAACCCGCGCCAGCTGAGGTCCTCTTCTCCTGCGTGGCCGCGTTGCTGATCTGCAAGGCTTCATTCTGTTTCTGCGAGTCTGACGTCCTGCACGTACACGTGAAACAGAAAGAAGCCTTGCAGATCAGTCAGCAATGCGGCCGTGCCGGAGAAGAGGACTTTGGCTAGCGGGGGTTGGTGTCCCCCATCAGCAAAGGTACCCGACGGTGACGGCAGGGGAAGGTTGGTGGTGGAGGTGGTGGTGGGGCTAAAATTCGCCCCCTCACCTCGGGCTCTGGACCCCCCCTCCCGCCGAAGTCTGGCTACGCCCCTGACTGTACTTAATTATATTTGGTCATTTTACTACTGTTATTCTGTTAACTAAATTTTAAGTTTTATATTGAACTGGACCTGCAGTATACCATCGACAGTGAATCTCTTTATAAAGGCAGTTAATAAATCCCAATAAAATCAAATCAACAAACAAACCTTGACCCTCGCAGAGCGCACCCTAGTCGGGTTTTTCACAATGAATACCCAAGAGATTTATTCCATACAAGGAAGGCAATGCAAGCAAATTCAGCTCGTGCTTATTGTCAAAATCCTGAAAACCCCAACAGGCTTGCGGCCCTCCACAGTTCATTATAATTTAAAGCTGTGCTCAACAGCGTATTTTACAATTCTGCCGAATACGAATAATGAAAAATATTATTCGGCCAAATAGGACTACCAAATATGAATGTGTATTGAGCTTTTAACAAATAATGCAAGAAGAAATGTGAAATCAAAGATCAAGTGTTTCTTTCAGTAGGATTTAGCCCAGTAGAGCCCCAGATTATTCGTATTTGAATTTAAACCACTATTTGGCCGAATCCGAATATTTGGTACAGCCCTAGTTATATCACCCTCTTCCTCAACAGCAAGAACAGTCCTGTTGTGGTCTCTTCTTTAGGCCTGTATGGCAGAGACCTGCCATTTAAATGACCTGTCCAGGAAAGCCAAGTTAAATCAAACATCTTGTTTTCAACTGGCCAAGTTCACAGAAGAGTCCTGCACTGAACCTGTAGGAACTTCTCCTGTCTCTCAATCCCAAGGCGAAAAGGAGGCCTTGGGCATCGAGCACTTAGGCTGGAAATGACTTAAATCTACATTGGCCTTTAACTGGTTCTCATCTTACTCCCCCTTCACTGTAAGCCACGTGTCACAGTGTAAACCAATATCTAGGCAGACATGTAACCTTTCGTGTGCTTCCTACTTATCAGGAATTTCTAGCTTATGCCCTAAAAATAGCTAGCTTCGCCCCTAGGATGCTATAATGGGATTGCACAGGTAAGTCAATCCCTACCAAATAGGAGATAACCTCCTCCTCTCTCACCTGGAAGTGCACTAGAAGTTTTCCTCTCTCAAATGGGTGTCGGTAGATGGGCATGCCTTCGTTAGGAATGCACTTCACGTCTCCGGGCTTGATGACTTCACCTTATCAAAGCAAAAAGGACAAGGGCTTGACTATTTCACTCTCTTCACACTCGCTCCGCTACCCCAAAGCCATCCTGAGAATCTCATTCACAAGAGAACTGTTAACATGCCCAATAAAAACCACAAAACTCAAAACGGTTTGCTGAACCAACTGAAAGCTGGTTTCTAGTTTTAATCCGGTTTCCCTAAGTTCACGATTATTACCCCGGCTCATTTTTCACCACCTAAAGTACCTTGGAATGTTGCAGATCAGGTAATCCGCAAGTGGAAAAAGTGGGGCCCAATACCTGTGAATTCGTTTTTTAAAGCAGCTGCAAATTACAGGCAAAGATTTGAAAGTGAATTCTCAAAATGTTGTGTCCCTTCAAAAGAGAGTGGCGTACAAGTACTTTACCCACAAAAAAAAAAAAAGGCTGGGGGGGGGGGGGGGAGGGGGACAAGCTATTTAATTTCTACAGCCTTCTAGACAGCAGTTGCGTTTTACTGCTAGGCAGACGGAGTCCGTTTTCTTTCCATCTCAGCAGGGAAACTGTTTCTGATTTCTACATTTTAAATAGTTATCTGATCCGCTGGGACGGCTGCCTTTTTAAAAGAGGGCTCCGATTAATACAGAGATACCAATTTAAAAAGTAACTTACACGCTACAAATTTTCATAGCAAAACTTGAATCTGAGGTAGGCTTTTGACAAAGCTGCCATTTGCAAACTCGGGCCGAGGCGATGCGGCACAGAATGCGCACAGCGCCTCCCATCGCTGTTCTGGTTCACACAAGTTCTCCTCCCTCCTACCTTGCCGTGATGTCACCAGCAGGATCCGGTTGTCGAGGGTGCGGATGGTCTGTCTGCAGCCACACAGTGCATCCACTAAGTCAATCTCCAATTTCACGATCAGGTCGTTGGCTTGACGCTGGAATGTGGGGTGCTCCTTCTGATCCAGGACAATAACGATGTCCCCAGGCTCCAGCCCTGGCATCTGGTCCCCTTCTCCGTGGAAAGAGATCTTTTGACCATGCCTCATGCCTGAAAAACCCAACAGCAGAATCATGATGGGATTCACAGACTACTCAATTCAAGGGACAGAAATAAAAAGTTTGTCTGGGAATAAACAGCAGAGGAATTGCAGACTATACCTGAATGCATGGATCCTTCACAGTAGGAGTCCATGGATTTTTAAAAAATATTTTGCATAGTAAAACCTGAACTTACTGGACTAGCACCATGATCTTACTGGGTTAGGAGTCGAATGGAGGCCAAATCAGTTCTTCTGTCTGCTGGATTCTAGTTCTTTCCAATACCCTGTTTAAAGCTCTGCATTTTCTCCTCACCCCTGCGTAACACTAAAATCTTTACCTTTATCTATATGTACATTCAGGATTTTCCTCTCTCGGGCCACTTTCCGGCTGTTGCATCCACGGCAACGGTCCCGGGGCCTGATCCACTCGCCCTGGCCCTGGCAGTTTGAACACATCGTCTGAATCTGATGGATCATCCCAGGCCCCAGCTGTTGGACGTGCACCTCCATGCCTGTGCCTCGGCACTTGGGACAGCGGCTCACGGTGCCCTCTCTGGTACCAGACCCTGCAGGAACAAAATCCAAAACAGTCCTGGGAGGGAGGCCATTTCTAGCATACATTTTGGATGTGCTGTGGGACTGATCGTTAGAGATACACATCATCTCCCAAACTCATTTCTTCCACGTATAGCTCAGTACAAACACTAACAGTTATTTCCGTTCCACGTATTGATAGAGGACAATCTCTTTTAGTGACTGAACTTTCAGTATAATCCAAAGCTCTAACATGGCAGGAATCGCCCAAGAATTGGTAACGTGAACCCAGGCACACTTCCGGGATTTATTCAGGAAACTCCCTAGGGCTCTTTAATGTTAATTTCCATGTTCAAATTATTATGCAAACCTGTCCCTTGCCAGCCTAGTACCAGATAAGCTTTCGCCACCTTACCATTGCACTTTGGACAGATCACGTTCTTCTGCAAGGACAGTTTGCGAGTAGCCCCATTGTACAGGTCTTCCAAAGTCACGGGGAGTTCGTGTATCACCGGCCGTCCTGTAAGAAGAATGGCAAACAAATGAAAGCAGATTAAAAACAACCCAATCCACAATGCACATCTTACAAGACTACACAGTGGCACAGAGAATGATGGGAGCATGGCAAGGGGAACACCCCCTCCAAAAAAAATATTTAAATGCCTTCCCCATTTGCAGGATGGCTCAAGCATCATCGTCGTAAGATTCCCCACTGTCTCAAATGACTTCCAGCCTTGCGGCCACTCTTCCACCCATGATAGGGGGTTGTTTTCCTGGTTAACAAAGGTCCAAGCACACAGCTCAGATGGGCAGTGGAAGAACTCAGGAAAACTCAGCAGAAACGCAAGCTGAACGGGCATCAGAAAAATACCCACAAGACAGATTATCCAGTTCTGTGAATACAAGTGACAAACACCATTTCTACAAAAATTATCACCCTAAATCAAAATATTAATGTGGTAAGCACTTTTACAATGCAGACTTTCAAGTTAATATTTCAAACTTTGATATGCTGAAACTTTCTGTAAACACAATTGCGACCGGCATTATAGAATTACTCCCTTTCTGTGTGAAATATGTGATAAATTATCTTTGCTCTCCAAGAACTAAATGTTGTGCCCTAATGAAGAACTATTACTGTACAATCCTGGTGGGATAAACAACTGTTATCAAAATTCCACTGCATCAGCCGATACTGTCAAGCATGAAAGTACGACTGTCATTAGATGTTGACCATAAGTCACGTATATATAAGATCTGTACTGGTTTTTTTAGACCTCGATGCAGTGGAATTTTGATAACAGTTGTTGGCGCATATATGGCTTTCCTATAAAGGCTTTAGAGAGGATCACTGAGTAGCCCCTGATGAAGCACTGCTGGGCAAAACACGGCCTGTGTCGGGCATTATGCACATTGATTAATAAAGTTTGTATACATCTCTTACTGATCTGCTCTTTTGTCTTTCACTTTGGAGTTTGTGGATCGTCTGCCTTGTTGTTTCCTAGAATGGAGGTGGTGCATACAAATTCAAATTCATTGTGGATATCCTGAAAACCTGACTGGCTAAGCTTATCCCGAGAACCCCTGGTACAGACAAAGGAAGTGATTCTCTACAAGTTGCCCAAAGTTAGGCGCTGGGTTGCTGTACGCTAACTGGCCGTTACATGCATCGCTCCGCACTGATGCGCCTAACTTTAGGCTCAAGTTCTTATGCCAGTTCAATGGCTGCTGTATATGCTTGCGTCTTGTCGCTTAACTGCCAGAATTCTAGAACCCACCAACGCAAGTCCTAGGCACCCCCCGTGCCCCTCCCAAGTCTACGCCTCCTCTCCCCGCCTTGCATGCTATGGATTTTGCAAGCTGAATTTCTAGAATCCCGACTAAGGGCAGTTACATGCATTATTAGTGCTGACCAATTACCAGATAAATGGTTATTAATTTAATAATTTGCTGCTAACTGGTGTTAACTTACACTCATAACTTACACTATTCTATAACTTGTGCACATTTCTTTGCAAGATAAACGTTACGTTGTGCACATGAGTTTATAAAATTAGGGCGCGAGAGGAGAAAATCCCATCAAGGCAACACAGATGTTTTCTGAAGTGTGACAGACAGTGACCAACACACAAACATGGCAAACTGTACACACAGAAGAAATGTGATCCCATAATCCCGCCACATTTACATATGTGGCCCATTGCTTTTATTTCAGCAGGTTAGTAGATTCTATTGACAATTCTAAGTCCAAGAACTATCTGCCTGGAAGGACTTCCTCTGAAAGTAAAAGCAGTCAAATGGACTCGCCACCCGCTATGTATTTTGGTGCGTTTTGTAAGTTTCCAAGGCTTCTGTCTAGCGCACAGGCCCAAGCTGCACCGTTTTCAAACCCGTGCCATTTCTTTTTCCCTTTGGCCATCCTGCTGACGGCTTCTCGTTTCCCTCACCTATTATGGATCACGGCTGCGATGATGGCCTGACACTGTGCGAGGACAACGTCGGGCTTCTGCTCAGTTTCAGAAGTTTTTTTGGTTTTTTTTCACTGCAAGTTTATGAAATCCCTGATCTATTGTGTCATGTAATTAAGTGAATACCTGGAGAATTAAACACAAAATTAAAAAAAATGTTAATTTAAGCTCTTAGCTGAGGTGGTGGTCTATTAAGAAAAAAAAGTGGCTTTAAATCTGAGTTGAGAACCACCAGTGGTCTGTACTTTATTGTACTTAAATTTTGAGTGTACACTACTGGATTGTAAAATGATACATGGCACCTTTTAAGGAAAAACATGTTTATATTACTGAACTGCTGTCCTGCACCCTTCTGGGATCTGCCACAATTAGACGCATTGTAAGCGACAGCACACGGTGTGTGTGGTATCACTGCAGCCAAGGCAGACCAAATGACTCCATTGTTTCCAATTAAAAGTATTAAAAAAACAAGCAACAACTGCAAGCATTTTACCTGGACCAGATAATCTCTGTTCAGACAGGTATGTTTCACACATCAATACAGAGAGAGGAAAAAAGACCTTGCAGAAAGTCAGCAGAAGGAAAACAGCGGTGACAACCAATGGGAGGAATCACAAACAACTCAGGAGTCCATCAGGGTTCAAAGATTTATTGTATCGTCCAAAATCATCAATAGTTTAGTTTGTTGGTACTTGACCGCCTTTCCCAAACTGAGCAGATCAAAGAAGTTTACACAAAAAATCATAGAGAGAGAAATGAGCTACAATAAATGCAGGAAAGAAAATAGGGGATAACATTCATACCAAAAGAAAACAGAAGAAGGACAGGAACATGGGAAACATGGAGGGGAGGGGGGAGGACAAGGGGCAATTCAAGCATTCACAATGACCCGACACGGCCGTGTTTCAGCACAATCTGCCTGTGTTAGGATCCTCAAACTGTGATATGCCAAATTCTACACACTTTTAGGACATTCCTAGGCTCAGCTCTTCATGAGAATTACTCATTTTGGTAGTGTCTGGTCATGGTGAGTGCCTGAAATCATGATGCTTTTGAAAACTACATAAACCTTTGAATCCTGGTGCGACTCCTGAGTCGTTCATGATTCCTTCCAGTGGTTGTCAAATATCTATATGCACACAAAAGGGAAAAGCTCTACTTTCAAGTCAAAGTTGGTAAAATGTAAACCTAAAAACTGCTTAAGACTCTCAATGTTCTAAAGATTTCTCATTATACGTCCAAGGGAAGACTCACTCACCTCTTCTTTCAGTGCGACTGCGCATACGAGTCATGCCTCCAAAGACCAGGTCAAAAATATCCATGGGGGACCTGAATCCTGCTCTACTCTCGGCATCGGCTCCCTTCAGTGCCTGCTCCCCACCTCTGTCGTACAGTTCCCTCTTGTTTGTGTCTGTCAACACCTCGTACGCCTGCGAAATCTGCTTGAACTGGGAAAGGATAAGAAAATGAGCAGTTAGCCTTGCTGTCCTGCCAGGTACAACTGAACAGCTACGCAAACATAAGGTATGTTTTCATGGTTGAAAAATAGGCAAAGAGTTTTATCCTTACATCACCTCTAGTATGGCCACTGCATGACAGTCCTTGGGTTGTGGGGAGGGCGAAATGCACCACAGCACTTCCAGAACCCTGCAATCACGGCTCTAAATCTGTTACCCCCTCAGCCTCTTGTACAACCATACAGCAGAATATCTAAGGTTGAAATCAAATCCAGGCCTTCTACTCAGCAGTGAACAGCACTTGGCATGAAGTACTCTGGCCTCACACCCACTTTTTATAAAACTTGATGCATTTTGGAGTACAGGGTGACCAAAAGCAATTTTTTCAGTTTCGGCTGAAATCAAATCCACGGCCAAAACTGAAGTTAACTGGCTGCTGAAGCCCAGCCTGACCCCAAACAGGGGTAGTCCCCTCTCTCCAGGCCTAAATTACAAGCCTTAGTGGTCTAGTGGAGTAGCCAGGGCAGGAACGATTCCTGGTCAGTCCTGACCAAGGCGGCTGCGGTCTCAAAATGGCTGCTGCAACCAATACCTGCAGTCTCATGGACCTTGCAGCAGCCATTTTGATGACAGAGAAGGTACGGGCAGGACTGACCAGGAATCACTCCTGCCCTGGCTACTCCACTAGACCACCATGGCTTGTAAAGTAGGCCCGGGGTGGAAGAGGTGCAGTCTGCTCTGGGAGAGGGGGGGGGGGGGGGAGAATGGGGTTTCGAGCAGAATGGGGTCACAGTCAGCCTCTGTTTTGGAAATACATTTGCTACTGTGACCACTGATCTGTCAAACTAAGAAAATCTGGGTGATAAGCATATTACCAGCTAATTAAGACTCAAAAAGGGCCAGGTGGGGGTAGAGGTGAGGAGGAAGACAGATTTAATAGTACACTGGTACGATTAATGCTGCTCTATAACCTCACCCTCATCTTTCTACATACCCTATCTCCTTCTCCGGGATTTTTGTCTGGGTGGTATTTCAATGCCAGTCGCCGAAACGCCCGTTTGATTTCATCCAGGGAAGCGCCTGGTCCGACTCCCAGCACGTCGTAGTAACCAGTTTCTTTCACCATGTTTCACGTGCACTGGAGAAAGGGGGGGGGGGGGGGGGGGGGGGGAAGAGGATCGAGTTAGCTTTACTCTCAACCTGTTTGTATATTAGTACTTTTTCAAGATATAATACAAAGGAAGGTACTAATACACTAGCAGATCTTGTTCAGAGATGAAGAAATGAAATAAGCAGAGGACATGAATTGAGGCTGCAGGGTGACAGATAAGTGATGATGGTGATGACTGGAAGGTGGTGGGTGGGGGGGGGGGAGGGGAACGTGGTGAAGACAAAATAGTAATGAATTCAAAGTGGGATAGACACAGAAAGAGCATGGAATCAAAGCAAAATTAAAACAACCTTTGCACTTTAAAATAGGGCATAGAAGGATGTAAACTGCCCAAAGCAGTATGGTACAACTCTGGCTGCAAACCAGTGACGTTCCTAGGGTGGCTGACACCCAGGGCGGATCGCTGATGCGCCCCCCCCCCCCCCCCGGTGAAAGGACACACCCCTCGGGTGCATTTTTACCCGCTGGGGGGGGGGGGGTGCCGTGCGCCTGTCGGCTTCGCTCGTTCCATGCTCCCTCTGCCCCGGAACAGGAAGTAACCTGTTCTGGGGCAGCGGGAGCACGGAACGAGCGGAGCCGACAGGCGCGCGTCACCCCCCCAGCGGCGTGCACCCGGGGCGGACCGCCCCCCCCCCCCTTGGTACGCCACTACTGCAAACAGTGTGACTGTTGGACTGGATGGACTGTACAGATCATCTGCCACCTCTTACTATGTTACCTGGCAAGACTATGCTTGCTGCTAGAATGTAACTATCACCTTCATGACCAGGGAAGGAATGACAGCATCATCTCCCTGCACCACTTCGCAGCTGGTATGGTTTACAGGCTAAATAACTGCTAACGCTTATGAGATGTCACCTTGACTGTATCACACTGCTCTTACGATGCAAACAAAACACCTGTACTCAGAGGAAACTTGGAAGGGGTGAGGGGACCGGAGTGGGGTAAGAGCTTCTCTCCATAAATCTACCCCTGAACAATGAAGGGGTTAACTTTTCCTTACAAGATTCTCCGTTCACCAACCTGCTGCACCACACACCAAACCTACGGGCGATGAAAAGGGACCATGTCTAAATTGTTAGTATCCGAAAATCTCACAGCAATAAGCAGAGCAAATCACTGGCCCTACAGTTAAGTTCTCATATCCCATTCCATCTAGATGCCCCCGTCCCCTTAGTCAGCTGAAGAAAAGCCCAGCGGCAAGTATAACCAATCATCAATCCGCCAAGACCTGAAATCTGTCCACACTACAGCAAACACTAAAAAATAGCAATGTCCCCAGAAAATCCTTTAAGGGTTGCCACCAAAGACGCTGCTTCAGGCACGGCATTAAGTTATAAATGCTGTTTAAGGTCTCTACCTATAGTATTACCCATCAAGGTACCAAGGAACCCTGGACTGACTCCAGCCAGATGAACACAATAGAGGTGGTCTGCACATCAAATATACAAGGTACAGAAGCCTCATATCATACCATCCACAGAACGGGGTAAGAGCGAATCTCTAGTTTACTGAGACTTTCTAAGTTATAAATTACCTCACACTCGTACAATTTGATTGGTCTGTGCTATGATTGATACTCTATGTACCCTAATTGTATTAATACTCTGTACTTCTCATTCTGTTAATGGTGATCACCATTGCGGCATTGTGTAAGCCACATTGAGCCTGCAAAGAGGTGGGAAAATGTGGGATACAAATGTAGCAAATAAATAAATATCACACCTGACAGCATTCACTGTATGCGCAGGTCAGATATGGTAGTTTGGATTACTGCTTCATACAGGGTTGACCCAGGGAACAAGGTCTCCATATGGGTTAGTTCTGCATACAGTAATCAAAAACAGCAAAGATGACGCAAAAAACGGAAAAAAGAAAACAAAAAAAAGGAAAAAATAAAAAGTAAAAAAGAAGAACAGTGGAAAATAAAAAATAATAAAAAGTGAAAAGTGCAAAATACACAGATGGAAGAAAAAACTATAAAGAACAAAACTATAACTAAAATGCAAAAATCAAAAAAAAGGGGGGACGACACAAGCAAAATGAAAAAAATTAATGCATACACCATGACAGTATGGGACCTCACTCCTAAGCCAGGGTATGTGGAGTATGATCTGTCTTTTGACAACTGCTCACTGTATTGGTACCACACACTACATACGACCTGAAACACTTTTACCCCCTTGGCCTCTGGGCTCCTACTTCATTCAGATGCAGTCACTAGAGTTATACTACTGGATATTTTCATTTGCAACTATAGAAGTGGAGAAGAGGGCTGGGGAAGCTCAAGTGTCCTCCCATAACCCAGGCACAATCCATAGGTCACAGACCGCAGATGCCATGCTCCCCCTGAAGCTCCGTATGAGTGCAATCTGAATCTGGACAGCTGGCGTCACTGTTGAGCAACAGCCGGGACTCTCTTCCAGGACACCTGATCTTAATTATATTCATGCATATTAACATAAAGGTGCATATTAAAACCGTGTAGAAAACACACAACCTACACATGTAGCCCATACCCTTAAAACTTTATATAGATGTGAAAGCAAAAACTGCATGTTATCACTTTGAAGGTTCAACTTCCTTGCCCTTATTTAATAGGATGCTTGCAAAAAGAAAACAAAATATAAACAAAAAAAAAAACACAAACAAAAAATCCCACCCTGCAAGAAAATCATAATATGGGGATCTTGCCACTCAGTACTATTTCAGAAAGCTATCTGAGGTAACAAGTGGCCTTATCTTGAGCTAAGCAAAGAGAAAGCACTATCTGGTGACATCAGCTGGCGGAAAAGTATTGCACACAGTTGGTTTAACAGTGCAAAGCCCCTTGCGTCCTAAAATTATACAGAACTAACAGAGACAGTTTAACTACAAAGACAGCAGATGAAGAAGCAAAATGGCTCATCCAGACTAGATGAGCCATTTTGATTCTTCAAGATCAGAAAAGAAGAAATACAATCTGTAAACAGGCTTATTTACCGCTTAAGTGGAAAGAGTTCCAGCTACCAACTGCTGGATGCCACAATGTTAGGGGAAGAGAGGAGGTATCCCACTGGGAATGTGAGGAATCCTCCCATTTAAAGGACGGCTTTCGAATGGCCCATTTCTAAAGTTTATGTACATTGGTGAAAAGGTGAGGGTGCCTATTTTAAAAGAAATCACACATTCTGATGCCAGAAGTGACAAAAGGCCTAGACCTGTCCCGCACCTCCCCAGGAAGAACTACTGATATATCCCCATGAAGGAAGGAAAAAAAGAACGACCCGGAGACAGGGAAACCAAAGGCTCAGACCTTGGGGAGACGACTAGGGACCCCTCCAATCTTGCTGCCTAAATGTTCCTAGGAAAACCCCAACTGTTCAAAATCCTGAGACTGTTGCCTGCCCTTAATAGAAAAACCCTATATTAAATGTATGTAGAAAACCCCACAGCCTCAGGCATACCTCAGACACCCACAGCAGACCCTATAGCCTCCAGATCTCCTATAACACATACTCCAGATCCCCATAGAAAACCCACAGTGGCCTACCACAGGAGATCCTGCAGCTTCCACCTCCCCACCCTCAATAACGAATCTATACCCCACTCACCCACTTGAGACCCTGGAGTCTCCAGATCTCCTATAACACATACTCCAGATCCCCACAGAAAACCCATAGTGGATTACCATAGGAGATCCTGCAGCTTCCACCCCCTCCCCAATAATGAATCTATACCCACCCACTTGAGAGATCCTGCAGCTTCCACCTCCCCACCCCCAATAACGAATCTATACCCCACTCACCCACTTGAGACCCTGGAGTCTCCAGATCTCCTATAACACATACTCCAGATCCCCACAGAAAACCCATAGTGGATTACCATAGGAGATCCTGCAGCTTCCACCACCCCTCATATAAGGAATCTATACACCTGTCACCCACATGAGACCCTGGAGCCTCCAGATCTCCTATAACACATACTCCAGATCCCCACAGAAAACCCACAGTGGACTACCACAGGAGATCCTGCAGCCTCCACCTCCCCACCCCCAATAACGAATCTATACCCCACTCACCCACTTGAGACCCTGGAGTCTCCAGATCTCCTATAGCCAACACATACTCCAGACACCCACAGGAAACCCTGCACACTCCAAGAATGCAAATCCCATGCCCCAGACACAATAACAGACCCCACCCCCAACCGCTTTCAAACTGCCTATAGAAAACACCCCATGCTTTCCAGTCCCCCTATACAATTCTTCCGGTGTCCAGTTACGGGGGATGACACTGCGGTGACACTTACCCCTGCTCCAGCTCGTCCGAGCCACCCGGCACCTCCCAGACGGTGCTTCTCTCTCCCCATACGCTCAGAACTCTCTGGAAGCATGGCCACGCCCCCGGCCGCCCATAGGTCGACGCCTGCCCCACGGACCCACCCATCCACCTGCACGTAGGTTCGTATCAGCCACGAGCGCGCCTTCTGCCCGCCCTCACGCGGGTGCCTTACTGCACACTGACTCCTCCCACGCGCTTAATTATTCATGAAAGTACTACCTCCAAAGCACCGCCCACCCACTTAATTATTCCGTCAACAAAATACCGTTTATAAACGTTGCCTTCCCGGAATTCTTCTGAGTCACCCGCGGCTCCTCCTCGGTCGCGGGTCAATTGTGGAGGGGGGTAACGGACGGTTTCTCTTCGTAAAAGCGAGGCCGACTTTCCTCGGTGGGGGAGGGGACGGGGTATTTGCGCGGGCTCTGGGGAGAAGTTTCTAGAAAGTGGGAGAGCGGTTGCCGAGCCGCTGAGGGAGTCTGTTTGCACAGGGTTTTCCTTTCTTTTCTGGCGTTCCTCCATCTTTTTTTTTTTCTTTTTCACTCGATTGTTCGAGAAATGTCTTGATGTCGGCTGGTTCTTCGAAGCCGAATCGCATGAAACGAACTTCTTTCGGCCGCTTTCTAGAAAGTTCTTGCGTTCGGGGCTGTGGCCTTGGTTCACACTAACCCTATTCCCTCTCATCGTTCTTATTTGTAAGAGACGAAGCCTTCCTTGCTCATTTGACCTAAAATTTATGACCCCCCCCAACCTCAGCTCATCCCTCCTTCTACCAAATTGGTGTTTGTTAAAATCCGATACTGCCTTCCACAAAAATTAGCAGTTTGCATCAGCGATACTAATAAAAATAAAACAGAGACATTGACAAATACAATGTTTTTAAATGCCATTGATCATATATGTGTAATCCTTCGTTATAATGAGGATTGCTAAAAGGTACATAAGTAATGCCACACTGGGAATGAAGCAGCCATGGGCATAATCATATATAAGAAATCATATGAAGGGTTAATTCTGTTAAAAGCTTGGTATTTGAATTGAATTCTTATTTCAAATTTCAACTTTTACTTTGTAAGTGAAGTGAAGGTATGCCAGATGGTTCAGATTATATTGAACTCTAGCTTGCAACAGGAAAAGACCAAGGGTCCAGCTTCCTGTCCACGACAGCAGCCAATCCAGGCCAAGGGCACCTGGCGAGTTTCCCAAACGTACAAATATTCTATACATGTTATTCCCGGAATTATGGATTTTTCCCAAGTCCATTTAATACCGGTTTATGGACTTGGCCTTTAGGAAACCGTCTAACCCCTTTTTAAACTCCGCCAAGCTAACCGCCTTCACCACGTTCTCCGACAACGAATTCCAGAGTTTAATTATGCGTTGGGTGAAGAAAAATTTTCTCAGATTTGTTTTAAATTTACTACACTGTAGTTTCATCGCATGCCCCCTAGTCCTAGTATTTTTGGAAAGTGTGAACAGACGCTTCACATCCACCTGTTCCACTCCACTCATTATTTTATATACCTCTATCATGTCTCCCCTCAGCCGTCTCTTCTCCAAGCTGAAAAGCCCTAACCTCCTTAGCCTTTCTTCATAGGGAAGTCGTCCCATCCCTGCTATCGTTCTAGTCGCCCTTCGCTGCACCTTTTCCAGTTCCACTATATCTTTCATGAGATGCGGCGACCAGAATTGAACACAATACTCAAGGTGCGGTTGCACCATGGAGCAATATAACAGCATTATAACATCCTCACACCTGTTTTCCAAACCTTTCCTAATAATACCCAGCATTCTATTCACTTTCCGAGCCGCAGCAGCACACTGAGCAGAAGGTTTCAGTGTATTATCGACGACGACACCCAGATCCCTTTCTTGGTCCGTAACTCCTAACATGGAACCTTGCATGACGTAGCTATAATTCGGGTTCTTTTTTCCCCACATGCATCACCTTGCACTTGTTCACATTAAACATCATCTGGAGTGGCCTAGTGATTAGGGTGGTGGACTTTGGTCCTGGGGAACTGAGGAACTGAGTTCGATTCTCGGCACAGGCAAGTCACTTAACCCTCCATTACCCCATGTAAGCCGCATTGAGCCTGCCATGAGTGGGAAAGCGCGGGGTACAAATGTAACTAAAAAAAAAAAAAAAAAAATCTAGCCACCCAGTCTCGTAAGGTCCTTCTGTAATTTTTCACAATCCTGTCGCGAGTTAACGACTTTGAATAACTGTGTCATCAGCAAATTTAATTACCTTGCTAGTTACTCCCATCTCTAAATCATTTATAAATATATTAAAAAGCAGTGGTCCTAGCACAGACCCCTGAGGAACCCCACTAACTACCCTTCTCCATTGTGAATACTGCCCATTTAACCCCACTCTCTGTTTCCTATCCTTCAACCAGTTTTTAATCCACAATAGGACTTTTCCTCCTATCCCATGACCCTCCAATTTCCTCTGTAGCCTTTCATGAGATACCTTGTCAAACGCCTTTTGAAAATCCAGATACACAATATCAACCGGCTCCACTTTGTACACATGTTTGTTTACTCCTTCAAAGAATTGAAGTAAATTGGTCAGGCAAGATTTCCCCACACAAAAGCCGTGCTGACTCGGTCTCAGTAATCCATGTCCTTGGATGTGCTCTGTAATTTTGTTTTTAATAATAGCCTCTACCATTTTCCCCGGCACCGATGCCAGACTCACCGGTCTATAATTTCCCAGATCTCCCCTGGAACCTTTTTTAAAAATGGGTGTTACATTGGCCATCCTCCAATCTTCCGGTACCATGCTCGATTTTAAGGATAAATTGCATATCACTAGCAGTAGTTACAACATGAGTCACTGGGTGGTGGATCCAGCCCAGGTTCTTGCAGGGCCGCCAAGAGACTGGGCCTGTGGCAAGGCTGCCCTGTCGCTGCCCCCCCCCCCCCGTCGTTCACCCTGCCGCTGCTGCCCCCCATCGCTCCCCCCACTGCTGCCACCCCCAGCCACTGTAGTCCGCGGTCTCACTTGCCTGGCTCCACCGCTCCGGGCCCCCTGCATTCAATGCAGCAGTCACAGATCGCCTCTCTTAGGGCCTTACCTCCCTGTGTCCCGCCCTCATCTGATGTAATTTGGGCACCAAGCATTATGGGGTGCTTTTACTAAGGTGCGCCGAAAAATGGCCTGCGCTGGTGTAGATGTGTGTATTGGATGCACACAGGCCCATTTTTCAGCGCGCCTGCAAAAAAAGGCCTTTTTTTGGCTGAAATGGACGTGCAGCAAAATATAAATTGGTACGTGTCCATTTTGGGCCTGAGACCTTACCGCCACCCACTGACCTAGTGGTAAAGTCTCGCACATTAACCGGGCAGTAATGGTCTAAGTGCATACAATGCCGATTACCGCCCGGTTAGCGCCGCACGCATAGATTTTACGGTGCACTTAGTGGACACGTGTAAAAAATAAAATTACCGCTCGGGCCACGCCGTAGCCAGGCAGTAGTTCAAAATTGATGTGCATAGGATGCATGTATGCACCTACGTGGCTCAGTAAAAGGGCCCCTATGGAACAGTTCATAGCCAGAAGTGCATGCAAATCCTAATGGGTACGAATTGATGTCAATAATTGGTTAGCTGCCAATTATTGTTCATTAGCCAATTAATTTGCGTGCACATCTCGGTATCATGCCCAAGATGTAAGTGATGAATCAGCACTACTTCTAAAGCAGATGATAATGACAGTAATGTTGATAAAAGTACTCATTGCTATGTGTCTCAGAGATTTCCTTGATCAAAACCTGCAGACCCAGTCAGAAGACATCAGTAATATTGCAACCTGGCCTGATCTGAAGGAACTTTTTATCAGATTTAACAATCCACTTTGGACACCTTTTTTGTTATGCTGGATTTGTGACTCGCAAGTGCACTCGCATAAGTGACAGTCATTTTCAAAAATTAAGTTTTACTAAAAGCAAAGTGGTTTGAACTGTAGAGCAATAAAGTTGTTGGGATAAAAAAAACATTAACAATAGTTCCATTCATTTTAGTTGTGGTACTTTTACTTTTTACTCAAAGTATTATATTAGGCAATAACTTTTTTACTTTCACTTAAGTACACTTTTTAATGTGTTCATTGTAGTTTTAGTATGAAAATACACATTTTTATTTTATTCATGACATTTATACCCCACATTAGCCTGAAATAGACTCAAGTTCAATGTGGCTTACAAACAAACAAAGTAAATAAAACATAATGTACAGAAAACACAAATTACAGTAAGTTCAAAAAGCAAATTAATACCTGTGCAGTAAGTAACCAGGGATTTAGAGTATCTGAAGGACAAATAAATAATTAAGGGTGGATAGGTGAGAGTATAATTAGGTAGGACTAGATGGGAAATGAAATTAAGAAAAGGGTGTGGGTAAAGTTCAAATAGAGTTCTTTGTATTCAGAAACAAATTTTTTGTATTTGTATTCTTTGTATTTTACTTTTACTTAAGTACTTTGACCAACTATGCCTGAACGTGACATAAGGATGTCTTTTTAGGCTTGGACATTTCTTCCCGTTTGGTAATTGCTATTGGACGTCCTGATTTTGGGCCCTCTATAGTCCTACCCAAAACACGCTCACAACATGCCCCCTTGCTATTTGAACGTTCTGCAGTGTTGGATATCTCTTTTCTGCCATTGCAAAATTGGGATTTGGACATTTAAAGCATAATGGATGTTCATTTGGGAAAATGAGATGTCCATATGCTTCAAAAATAAGCTCCGTTCTGTACGCAGGTTGATTAGGAACCTCTAGTGGGACTGCTGGTGTTCTTGGTCTCTGCTCCACCTACAGTAAATTCATAAGTGATGCTTGCCAACAAAAATTGGCTTCTAACAGTCACTAGATTGTTTTGCTCCTTCAGACAAATATCTACTTGAATCAGAACACCGTTTAGTCTACTTTTCCAAATTGGCTTCAACCTTCCACAGCACAGATTCCAGGTGCAAGGTTTCTTCATCCACAGTAAAATTGCTCCCTAAGCTTTTGAGTCTCCCATATCATATTCTATCCTGCTTGTCCATGGTGAAAAGTAAGTTGCTTACCTGTAATGTAGGTTCTCCTTGGACAGCATGATATATTCACCACACAGTCCCCCAATCCTCTTCTTAATATTTGAAACAGCCTAAATTGGAATGGCATGAGTGGAGGAGCTACTGTCACACAACAGAAAGCACTGGCATATGCCCAGATGGTTTTTCTAGACTCTTCTGGGTTTTACCTTGGGAGAGTGGTCCAGCCTGGTTCTGTCAGATGTCACCCATATATATGGCTGATGTATCCTGCTGTCCAAGGAAACTTACATTACAGCTAAGCAACTTTCACAACCATTTTACTCAGGGGGCATGTAATAAATGAATTTCAAATTTTTGTTTTTGTTTGCTGTCCTATAAAGTTCATCCAATCTAATTCATTTCACTATTCAATTTTTTTTCTGCTTAGGTCCTAATATTCTTTTGCAGAGTAGAGTTAAATCTAAAATGATTCTGATTTTTTGCCTTTATCAATAATTACTGGTTTGTACATTCTGCTACATTTTTTTGAAGGGGTGAACAAATCATGGTGGATAAGGGTGAGTCGGTTGATATTGTGTACCTGCATTTTCAGAAGGCATTTGACAAAGTACCTCTTGAAAGACTCCTGAGGAAATTAAAAAGTCATGGGATAGGAAGCAATGTCCTATTGTGGATTAAGAACTGGTTGAAAGATAAAAAGCAGAGAATATTTATTTTATTTATCACATCTGTACCCTGCGCTTTCCCACTCATGGCAGGCTCAATGCGGCTTACATAGTAGATAGGGTTTCAATGTATTGCAGAGAGAAGTACAAGCTGTAGTAAAGCTGTAGTAACGTAGAATGATAAAAGTAGTTAGGTGATAGAACAAGAGAAGGGGTAGTAGAGGTGGGAGAGGTAGGGAGGGGATGAGTTGTATTAGTTGGGGGATTTGTTGTAAGAGAGTAGGGGGAGGGAAGAGGTTGTGGGAAGACTGGTGGGAGGGGGTCTAGTTCATTGTTATTAACGCTTGGTTGGGTGTTGAGTGAATGGGTACATAAGTTTAAGTTCGATCATTTGGGTTAGCTTGCTTGAAAAGGTGGGTTTCCAGCAGTTTCCGAAAGGTTAGGTGATCGTTGATTGCTCGAATGGGTCTTGGTAGGGCGTTCCAGAGTTGGCTGCCTATGACAGAGAAGTTGGATGCATAGTAAGTTTTGTACTTGAGTCCTTTGCAGTTGGGAAGGTGTAAGTTGAGATAGGTACGCAAAGATTTTGATCCGTTTCTGGGTGGAAGGTCAATTAGTTTGTCCATGTAGCTTGGGGATTCTCTGTGGATAATCTTGTGAATCAGTGTGTGTACTTTGAAGTTTATTCGTTCTTTGATAAGAAGCCAGTGGAGCTGTTCGCGTAGAGGTGTTGCTTGCTCAAATCGTGATTAACCAAAAATGAGTCTGGCTGCCGTGTTTTGGGCAGTCTGGAGTTTTTTTTAGGACTTGGGCCTTACAACCAATGAAAATACTATTGCAGTAGTCAGCGTGGGTAAGTACTGTGGATTTTACCAAGCTGCGGAATGTTTTAATGGGGAGGTATGGTTTGACACGTTTCAGCATCCACATCATATTGAACATTTTCTTTGTGGTGGCTATTGCGTGATTTTCAAGAGATAGATGGTTGTCTAATGTTACTCCTAGAATTTTCAGGTTGTCGGATATGGGAATCGTGACGTTAGGGGTGCTAAGAGTAGTTGGGAGGAGTGTGGGGATGATAGGTTTAGGCATTGAGTTTTCTCCTTGTGTTGAATAGTGTTAAATGGTCAGTAATCTCAATGGAGAAGAATAAATAGTTGGATTCCTGCTTTTTAACATATTTATAAGTGACCTGGAAACAGGAATAACAAGTGAGGTGATCACATTGAAATGAAATCTGATATTTTAGTTTTCTGTAATAGAATGAACACTTTTTTTTTTCATCCAGGTTTTATCAGGAGAAGCTTCTTGCTTTACCTTTTACTGACTGAATTTGATGGTGTTTGTTGTGGTCTGCATTGCTTGAATCTGTGTGACTGCTTTAAATTATATCATGTGTTTGTAAGTTGTTTAGAATTTTAGATGAGTGGCATGTGAATAAATAGAAATGAAAAAGAAAATGCAGCATTCTCTCATCATTTTTCTCATCTTAAAGTTATACTCCACCAAGCCACTAGGTGGGGACATTATCTAATATTTAGTTTCTAGTTGCTGTCTTGTGTTATCTGTTATGGTTTAATACTTGCTCTCATTCCAAAAATCTTTGTGAATATATGTTGGCACAAGAAATGGCACCACGTCATTGAACTTGTGGAAATCTAGTTCTGTGTAGTAAGACTTTTGGATCTTGTTTCAGGGACCAGGATAGCACTGCCAGAACATCGCAATTAAAATGTCAGAGAGCTCACTTGGGTGAAATCTGAAGACTGTAGACCAAAAATATTAAATTAAATTAGTTCACTGTAAAATTTGAGAGTGAGATGTCTTTGAAATGAATTAGGTAGGTATTGGCAAAAGAATGCTCAGCTGACAGAGACTAACACTAATGTATCCACTTCTGGGTCAGCAAAGAGATATGCTTTTGGAGAAATGTGAGCACAATCACAGTTTTCCTTATTTTAATATTTATATGTTTTCTTGAAATGCTTTTGCTTTGGTTTCATTCTGTCATCTTCCCACTTAAAAATGTCCCTGAGGTCTCTCTTCAGCAATTTGTTATATTTATATTTTTATTTATTTATTTCCCATTATCCTAAGCAAGCTCAGGTTCAAGGTAGCTCATATGCGAGAACAAAAGTATAGTTATACAATGATTTTGGATATGAGGGTAGGGGTGTACAAAAACGTATTTCTGAGGTCCATCAGTGTAGCAGTAATAAAATGGACAGCATGAAAACTGGGGAAAAGAAATTGCAGGGAGTTGAGAAGTTGAGGTACCAAGGAATAAAAATAAGCAAGCGGATTCCTTTCTGGAAGGATCAGAGTGAGGACCAGGGCTGGATATGGAGAGAAATGAGTGATGTTACCTGTAATGAGGGAATCCTGACCTGGTTGAAAGGAAAGGTGTTCAGCTGGTAATAAGACCAGCACTAATGCAGCAAAAAAGAAAAGAATAGAGTGAGCAGTGGGTGTATCACAGAGGAGGATGCTTGGAATGACACCAGTGACAATAAGAAAAAGCTGAACGCGACTGAAGTTATACAGTTATAGAGGAGTAGCCTAATGGTTAGTGGAGTGGGCTGAGAACTGGGTTTGATTCCCATTGCAGCTCCTTGTGACCCTGTGCAAGTCACAACCCTCCATTGCCCCAGGTACAAACTTAGATTGTGAGCCCACTAGGGACAGAAAAAGTACCTGCATATAATATATGTAAACCACTTTGGTTGTACCCACAGAAACCCCCAGATATATTGGATCTGGTTTCTTTGTAGTTTGTAATCCATCACGAACTGAGTAGGTGGTTGGCAGGCTGTAAGACATATTATATAACGTAACAAATTTGGGCGCATGCACAATTTAATTGAATAACAGCCAATTAATGGCAATAATTGGTTTAACAAGCAATTGAAATAAATTAATATTTATGTGCATACAATTTTATGCAAGTACCAGAAAAGAGGGTGCAGAAATGGGAAGGTCATGGGCATTTTGGGGTAGGGCATGGATTTGAGTTACCTGCACAATTATAGACTATGGGGGTTCCGTGCATGAATTTAGGTAGGGCATTTGCACCAGGTTTTTGTTGGTTCAAATGGATACACCTAAATTTACACGTGACCCCTGTGCCTAAGCGCCATTCTATAAACTATGCCACTTAATGGAATTCAAAAATGCATGGGATAAACATAAAGGAATCCTGTTCAGAAGGAATGGATCCTCAGAAGCTTAGCGGAGATTGGGTGGCAGCACCGGTGGTTGGGAGGCAGGGCTAGTACTGGGCAGACTTCTACGGTCTGTGCCCTGAAAATGGTAGATACAAATCAAGGTCAGGTATACACAGTGGCGTACCTAGGGTAGTTGACACCCGGGGCCGGTCATTTTTTTAACACCCCCCTCCAAAATCCAGTACTAGGCATACCGAGAATACAAAACACTCAGGACCTATAGAGCAATTCTACCATACCATAAGCAGTCATTTCTACGAGTCATACAAGGAAAAGGAAAGCAACTTAAACACTACAGTGAGCCCTAGAACATCAATTCACCTATTGTAAAATGAAACCAGACAGAATAGTACAGATCGTCAATCCTGCACAGTCAATGCCAACTGAAAGCCATGTCTTTTTCACAAACACAGATACACCCTAATCCACTATAGAATAAGTAATCATAAACTTTCTATTTAGACAAAAATTAAACTGAACCCCACAAGATGCCAGACTCTGCATACAATGCAACACCACAGAAACAGAAAATGTCCCCTGGTACTGTGCAAAATATAAAGACAGCAAATGTAAATTTGAAAAAACTAGCAAGTACCAATCACCACTTTACAAATTAACAAATAGAAATAAAACAAATATAGAAAATAAAATAATACCATTTTATTGGACTAATACATTTAGCTTTCAGAGGCCAAAACCTTCTTCCTCAGATCAATACAGTATAGTGCTGTTACAGTGTCCTATCCTGACCTGAGGAAGGGGGTTTTGCTCTCCGAAAGTTAGTCAAAATTTATTAAAATTAGTCCAATAAAAGATTACCTTATTTACATGTTCTATTATAAACATTTATTAACACAGCTACAATACTACTTTATCCTAAAGCAAAAAAAAATTAAAAAAATATATTTTATTTACAGTTTGTTGTCTCTGGCTTCTGCTTTCCTCATCTTCTTTTCACTGTCTTCCTTCCATCCAGCATCTGTCTTCATTCTTTCTCTGCCATCCAGTGTCTGCCTTCTCTGCTGTCCCCTCCATCCAATGTCTGCTTTCTCTCTCTGCCCCTTCCATCCACCGTCTGCCCTCTCTTTCTCCCCCTTCCGTTCACTGTCTGCCCTTTCTATCCCTTCCATCCACTGTCTGCCCCTTCACCATTTGCCATCCCTCTCCCCCCAATCCATCCATCCATCCAAGATCTGTCCCCTCTCTCTGCCCCTTTTTCCAGCCCCCCTTATCCCACCTGCCCCTAGTTCTAGCCCCAGCCCACATCTCCCACCTGCCCCTCCTTTTCAGCCCCCAATTTCAGCTCCACTCTCATCTGAGAAGCCCCCACCCCTTCTCCCATCTGAGAAGCCCCCTCCCCATCTGAAACCCCCCTCTCCATCCCCTTCTCCCATCTGAAACCCCCCTCTCCACCCCCCTTCTCCCATCTGAAACCCCCCTCTCCCATCTGAGCCCCCGATACGACCACCAGCTTCATCCAGAGAGGACAGCCCTCGTCTCCTGCCACCACCCTGCCTTTAAAGAAAAAGCTGTGAAGCGGCGTGGCAGGCAGCGCCTCGCATCTGCCCTGCTTGTAAATGAAGTAAATCTCCATTCTCCTCGTCGATGTCGGGCCTTCACTCACTGGGTCCCGGCCTCGCGGAAATAGGAAGTTACCTCAGAGGAGGGCGGGCCCCAGTGAGTGAAGGCCTGACGACGAGGAGGAGAATGGAGATTTACTTCGTTTACAAGCAGGGCAGACGCGAGGCGCTACCTGCCACGCCGCTTCACACCTTTTTCTTTAAAGGCAGGTGGCAGGAGACGAGGGCTGACTGCAGCGCTAGCGGAACACCCCCCACACCCACTGACACACGGGGCAGACCGCCCCCACCGTCCCGCCCTTGGTACGCCACTGGGTATACATATAAAGTAGCGCATATGAGTTTATCTTGTTGGGCAGACTGGATGGACCTTACAGGTCTTTTTCTGCCATCGCCTACTATGTTAAGCATTTTTTTCAGCACCAATATTTTAGGTGTGATTTATAGAATTCACCCCTATCCCATGGATTCTATATAACGCGCCTAGAGATCCATGCTGAAATCCAAGAGTATTCTATAGCAAGGTGTGTAACTTAATTGGCTTAACAAAGCTAATCAGCGTCGATAACAGCTCTTAACAAACAATAGTGAACACTAATTGTCAATAATTAGAATTTACATGCACAATTCGCTAAGCGCATTCTGTAATCCAGCACACCTAACTTCTAATGCACACAGGCAAAACGGGGCATGGTTACGGCTGGGTAAATGGGCATTTCCTGGGCGTTCCAAAATGTACACACGTAGTTACAGAATATGGCCCAGTGCGTCTAAATCTATGCGCTGGGATTTATGCCACGTTTTCCTTGGTGTAAATGAATGCACATAATTCTAGGCACTGGGATATCAACTAAGCATATTCTATAATCCGCACCTAAATCTAGGCGCTGCTTATAGAATACGCTTAGTCGACATTGATTTCCGTGCTGATTTTTTAGGCACCCTATATACATAGTAACATAGTAAATGACGGCAGATAAAGACCTGTACGGTCCATCCAGTCTGCCCAACAAGATAAACTCATTTACATGGTATGTGATACTTTAGAATCCCCTCCTGTATGTGCACATATTTTTCCAGGGAATTGTGGGAAGTTGATTGAATTTCCATAAACATTTCTGTTGTAATTTTGAAATCTTGTATAGTACCCAGAGGGCACAGATTGCTTTTGACGTTTTTAGGGCTAGAAATGCTAAGAATGGTCACGGTAGAAGCACGAGTCCTGGATTGTCCTCTAGGTGTTGCTGTTGAGCAAAGACTAACGTTCCTTACCATGAAGAGGCTGTGAACGCTGCTCCCACAGTGTCTCCATCCATGGCAGGTCTAGGACGCAAAGGACCTGGCTTAAATCTCTGATCCTTTGCCTGGCAGCCTGCATCACTGCCCCTGAAACACTGGGCTAGCCATTCTGGTGACTGCATTTAAAATGACCTTTAAAAACTTTACCAAGGTATTAAAATTAGTTCAACCAAAATCTATTAGTAGTTTTCCACGTGTGAGGGCAGAATGGAAATGACAATTAAAAGATAAGGAGATGAATTTCATTCTGAATTATGCACGAGAGAATGATGTTTGGAACACTGCGATCATATTATATTTAAAGTGTTTTCTCTATGTTTTATGAATGCGTTGGATACTTTTCCTTTTAATAAATCACACTCAATGAATGCCTCTCCTGCTCTAAAGGGTTAAAGCATGCTTTTTTTTTTTTCTCTCCACAGGCTGAAGTGCCTCCCACTTTTAGATGAGGGCAGGGTATGAATACATCTGCTTTGCTTCCTTTCAAACCATTCTCTCACTGCTCATTCAGCTCAGGCAGTAATTCATTCCCTGAGTTCCGCTTATCAGGCACTGAACTGATGTTTAACATGGAAAGCTACTTAGGATCCATGGCTTTGGGAGAAGAATCCCTCCAGATGTGGGACCTCAACAAGCGTCTGGAAGCGTACCTTACCAGAGTCAAATCTTTGGAAGAGGAAAATGAGTTCCTTAGAGCAGAGATTCAAAGCCTGAGGGGCAATCAGGTTGATAAGTCCTGGAGAACTAAATACGAGGAAGAGATACATGCTTTGAGGACTACTTTGGAGGAGAGCTTCAGCAAGAAGAGTCAAGTGGAGATGATGAGGGACAATCTCTATGAAGAGATGCAGTTTGTGAAGAGCAAATGTCAGAAGGAGAGGCTAGCACAAGAAGAGGCAAAGAAACAGCTATCAGAGGGTAAAAAAATATTAGAAGAAGAAGGAAGGGCTCAAATTTGGTTGAAAGAAAAAGCCATCCAACTGGAGAAAGAGCTGGAAACCCTTCTGGAAGTTCATGAACAAGAAAAGAGCGGGTTAGAACAAGAGATGGTCACATTTTCACAAAGACTGGAGAACTTCAGGGTAGCCCCTGTGACTTTCCAGCCCGTGGAAGTGGAGGACTATTCTAAGCAGCTTTCTGAGATCTGGAAAGGGGCTGTGGAGACCTACAAGAATGAGGTCTCGGTGTTGGAAGTTAATCTTTCTGAAGCTAAGGACAAGCTGTGGAAGGTGGTGGAGGAGAACAGAGAGAATCAGCTACAGCTGCAGAAGCTGGAGAAGGATCTGCTGAGCCTGAAGATGCAAAAAGAAATCCTCGAGGAGCATCTTTCCAAGGAATGGCAGAACCAGCAGCAAGAGGCGGAAAAATTCCAGGTGGGGGAAAACATAAATGCAGTTATCTAAGAAAATACTTCTTGTGATATGATGAGTTGTTTTCTGTTATAGGGTAACCCAAATTGGGTGAGTTTGGAAAAACAGAATAAATATCAAATTTGGGGTGAAAAATAATTTCTATTGCAATGTGGTCTAAGTAAAATAGCAGTGATACCTTATCTTTTTTAAAAGAATTATATGGCATGTGTCACCTGAATATCCTTCTCTCTTTTAACACCAGAACACGACGTTTCCTCGTTTTTAAAAGCGTAGAAATGTGATATCTGTAAATCATGAATACATTGATCCGGGCCATCCTGGTATCATATAATACCCAGGAAATTCTGTGTTCAATTTTAATTTCAAATTACCAGAGACAGTAAAACCTGGTTCCAAACATTTTCCCTTCTGCGGAAACGTGTAATCGTATTGGGAATGAGAGTGTAGAGTGTGCCCCGGATATAATCCAAGACAGATTAGCAGAGCCATCTGTTGCATTCTGAAAACCCTGGATCTTGTACAGCTAGGCAACTGCAAGTGAGAAGCATCTTCAGCTGCACTGGGGTGGAATGGGTCGGTGCAGGAAGGTACTCGTGAGAAACATTTTGGCCAAAAAAAAAAAAGATCAAAGAAGGCTATATCAGAAATACTACTCTCAGAATACAGAAAGTGACAAAAACGCATGTGTCTGCCACAGGGGTCCTTTTACTAAGCTGCGTAAGCCTCTACACGTGCCAAAATGGAGTTACCGCCTGACTACTGCCTGGCTCTTGTGGTAATTTCATTTTTGGTGTGCGACCAATACGCACGTCTGAAAAATATATTTTCGGGCGCACGTAACAGGCGCGAGCCAAGTGGCATATGGCGCACACGTAGGTCATTACTGCCCGGCTATCGCGCGAGTCTTTACTGCTAGATCAATGGCTGGCAGTAAGGTCTCAGAGTGGAGGAGTGGCCTAGTGGTTAGGGTGGTGGACTCTGGTCCTGAGGAACTGAGTTCAATTCCCACTGCAGCTCCTTGTGACTCTGGGCAAGTCACTTAACCCTCCATTGCCCCAGGTACAAATAAGTACCTGTATATAATATGTAAGCCGCATTGGGCCTGCCATGAGTGGGAAAGCACAGGGTATAAATGTAACAAAAAATAAAATGGACGCACAGCAATTTTCATTTTGCCGCACATCCATTTTCGGCAAAAATGTTAAGGCCTTTTTTTACAGGTGCGCTAAAAAATGGATCAATGCGCACCCAAAACTCGCGCCTACACTACCGCAAGCCATTTTTCAGCACGCCTTTGTGAAAGGACCCCACAGTATCCGGTTTCAATGCGTCGGTTTCCCTAGGTACGGTGAGGCCAGGTGCATAGCCAGATCTCGCCAGGAGGGGGGGGGCAGAGACCGAGGTGGGGGGCACTGTTTAGCCGCCGCCCCCCCGAGCCGCTGCCGCCACATCGGACCCCCCTGCCGACGACCCCCTTGAACCCCCCTCTCACCACCAACCCTCCCCCGCTGTCGCCGCCCGCCCCGCTGCCGCATCAGATACCTTGTTTGCTGGCGGGGGTTCCCAAACCCCGCTAGCCAGAGAGTCTTCTTCAGCGCCGGAGTAGCGCCTTCGTTCAACCAAGTTCCTGGTGTGATCAGATGTTTCTGACGCCTTACGTCCTGCACCGTGCATGTAGCCCCGTGCAGGACGTAAAGCATCAGAAACAGCTGATCACACCAGGAACTTGGTTGAACGAAGGCGCTACTCCGGTGCTGAAGACGACTCTCTTTGGCTAGCGGGGTTCGGGGACCCCCGCCAGCAAACAAGGTATCTGATGCGGGGTGGGCGGCGACGGCAGGGGAGGGTTGGTGGAGGGAGGGGGATTCAAGGGGGTCGTTGGCAAGGGGCCCAGGGCCAAATCTACGGGGGCCCAGGCCTCCTCAGGCCCGACATAGCTACGCCACTGGGTGAGGCAGAGAATCAACTGTTCTCTTGCGGTAAGGTCTCACGCGCTACCCGGGCGGTAGGCATGCAGCGCACGTCCACTGCTGCTTACTGTCGGGTAAGCGCCATGCGGTAGAAAATAGAAAATATTTTCTATCGTGTGTTTTTGGTGTGCGCCAAATTCAGAATTACTGCCTGGGGCACGCGATAGCCGGGCAGTAATGCTGATTTGGTGTGCGCTGGACGTAGGTAGGCCCTTTGTAATTAGACTTTATTTATTTTCAGCGTTTGATATACCACAAGTGATCCCTAAAGTAGTTTTGAATTTTTTAAAGAGCTTTCATGCTCAATGGATAAAAATGTCTTGACTACATTCCAGTTTTGCTGGCTGTTACAGGCTTCTGAGCAGGGGCGTAGCTACGTGGGGCCATGGGGGGCATGGGCCCCCACAGATTTAGTCCTGGCCCCCTCAACTTTTGACCCCCTCGCCATTTTTGACCTCCCGCCGCTGCAAGGTACCTTTGCTGGCAGGGGTCCCCAACCCCCGCCAGCCTGTCTTCTTCAGCATCGGTCTCCGGCGCGTTCGCTCACTTCGCTGATCTGTGCTGTGAGTCCTGGCGTCCAGCATGTTCCTTTAAGTGAAACTGCTCAGTTTCACCTAAAGGAATGGCAGGATGTCAGGACTCACTGCACAAATCAGCGAAATGAGCGAACATGCCAGAGACCGGCGCTGAAGACTAAAGCTGGCGGGGGTTGGGGACCCCCCCCAGCAAAGGTACCATACGACGGCGGCGGGGCAGGGTCGGTGGAGGGGGAAGGGGGCTTGAAAGTGGCGGGGGAGGGTCGGCGGCAGCGGGGGGGGTGTCGAAAGTGGCGAGGGGGGTTGAACGTGGCAGGGGAGGGGTGGCGGAGGGGGGCGACGGCTAGGGGAGGGGGGCTAATAGGTGCCCCCCCCACCTTGGCCTGTGGACCCCCCTCCCGCCGAGGTCTGGCTATGCCCCTTATTCTGAGCAGGTTATTTCTTAAAACAAATCAGTCAGCTCTTGTTCTGTTCTAAATTTAGACTAATCTAATTCTGATCTGCATCACAACGCATTAAGATACAGTATTTAGGGGCCCTTTTACAAAGCCATGGGTAGTGAGTGCGTTGGGCGGTACTTCTGAGTTTGGTGCGCACTGAATCCCGCGGTAGAAAATATTTTTCTATTTTCTACTGCAGGGGGCATTCTCGGTGGTAATCAGCAGTGTGCTCACATTGGCGCGTGCTGCATGGTTACCGTACAGGTAGCGCATGAGCGCTTACCGCATGCCCTTTCCCTGGCACATTATCCCAGCCGTGGTAAAAAGTGACCCAGCGCCTGCCAAAAAGATGCATCCACACTACCGCAGACCACGTTTTACCATGGCTTTGTAAAAGGAAGCCTTAGGACCACCTGGTGGCACGCTCTACCATGCAGAGGGCCTGGGTTCGATTCCCACAGCAGATCTTCTGCTCTGGGTCAGCTGGTGATGCTGCCAAGGCTCTTGGGAGGGAAGGGTGGGGGGAATGTGTCAGGGTGACAGAATGCAAGTTATCATGCCCATGCGACAGTGACATCTAATGGCCATAGAGTTTCAGAAAGAGCCCTGGGGCATGGCTTTCCCCATCAAAGACTGCCACTGCTATGACCTGAGCTAAGTTAGCTGGAAGGGGAAAATTATCTATAGAGCTGTGACTGAAGACTCGTTTTTACTGGAGTCCAACAGAGGCCCATTTCTGACTGAGCTGAAAGTCCAAAGAAGAAGAGGAGGACATTTCCAGACTAAAAACGAGAGATTTAAAATGTCATATTATTCCATATAGAATACATCCATGTGGGGTAATCGCCTTTCTTAAATGTCTTTTTCTACTTTGATTTTCTATTCTGTCTTTCTAAGTCTCAAGGATTTCTCACAGCGACTTCCAACACAATTAGAAGCCAATCATAAAAATCAACAATTCCGGTGCACAATTGGAGAACGGGGAACAATGAATCTAAAAAAATCAATAGTAACAGTGACCATATCATCAAATCATAATTTAATGAAAGCAAATATCTGAAAATAGCTTTGAAACATTATATGATGTGCAATTGCTTTTTAGATATTTGATATTTTTGTGAGTGATAGTGGTCTTGAGACAGCCCTATCCAAGTCTGAATTTACTACAGAAAAAACATATTTCTCCTATCGCTAAGTAGCATTTCTGTAGAGCCACGAGATGTACCCAGCACTGTATAGAAGCATAAAAGAGTCATAGCTCCATTGAGCTTATACTGTAGCTTCAAATTTATTTATTTAGATTTGCTCACACCTTTTTCAGTAGTAGCTCAAGGTGAGTTACATTCAGGAGGGCTCACAATCTAAGTTTGTACCTGAGGCAATGGAGGGTTAAGTGACTTGCCCAAGATCACAAGGAGCGGCAGCGGGATTTGAACCGGTGCTCTAACCACTAGGCCACTCCTCCACTGAGCAACATTCCGTGTAGAATCACCAATCATAGCAACATTCCATCTAGAATCTCAAATAGTCAGTGGCGTAGGAAGGGGGGGGGGCGGTGGGGCGATCCGCCACGGGTGCACGCCGCTGCGGGGTGTCGGCGCCTCGCTGGTTCCTTGCTCTCTCTGCCCCGGAACAGGTTACTTCCTGTTCCGGGGCAGAGAGAGCAGAAAACCAGCGAGGCGCCGACACCCCCCAGCGGCGTGCACTCTGCGGATTGGCTCTCCCGCCCGCCCCTCACCGCCTTCCAGGTATGTTCTCATGGGGGGGGGGGGGGGTTGCGCAGCGGCGACCCGCCCCGGGTGTCAGCCGCCCTCGTGACACCACTGCAAATAGTAGCAACGTTCGATGTTCCACTGCACTAACCACTAGGCTACTCCTCCATTAGCAACATTCCATGTAGAAGCCTGCCCTTGCAGATCAGCAACGCGGCTGCGCAGGCTTCTGCTTGTCTGACGTCCTGCACGTACGTGCAGGACGTCAGACTCACAGAAACAGAAGCCTGCGCGGCTGCTCTGCTGATCTGCAAGGGCAGGCTTCTGTTTCTCTGTCCCAGGAGGGCTCACAATCTAAGTTTGTACCTGAGGCAAAGGAGGGTTAAGTGACTTGCCCAAGATTACAAGGAGCGGCAGTGGGATTTGAACTGGCCACCTCTGGATTGCAAGACCGGTGCTCTAACCACTAGGCCACTAAATGGCTTGCTGCAGGATGCACTCAGGTATCCTGTGGTATGTTCCAAATCAGCACATGCTAATCATGTGCTAGAAAATATTAAAACATTTTTGTTGGAGGGGGTATGTCAGAGGCAGAGCGCTAACCAGTAATCACATCCACATTAATGCGCGGTAACTGGTTAGCACAGGATTACTGCATGAGCCCGCCCACCTACAATCTAAGGGGTGGTAATCAGGCAGCACCACGCCTTTCCAGTTACTGCCGGGTTAGCGAGGGAGCTCTTACCGCTCACCTGAATGGGTAGCGGCAAGTGCTCCTCCTTGCATGGCCACACGGGAAGAGAAATCTTACTGCATGGGCATGGCTTTTTACAGCCTTTTTCAACCGCTGCGGTATAAAGGGCTGCAGCACGCAGCAAACATTTTCAGTGAGAAAAACAGAAAAGTAATGGTTTTTCCTGTAGTTTCGGATTAAAACTAGTGACGTCAAGGTGATGGAACCAACCGGGCTAGTACAAAGCACAGAACAGCCAGAAGACTTTTCTGCACTTGCATGAGTATTCCCGCCTTACTGTATCTACTGTAACTGTCAGTTTATACTAAAGCATGCAGCTTTGGGTTGGGAGGGTGGGATTGTGCGGCCGTAGGATCATCTGTTATGAATTCACGTCCCTAGTAGATACAGTTAAATTCAACAAGGCTCTGATTGGCACGACCCAGAGATTTAAGATTTTATGGCAGCCTCAAAATGCTAGGAAGGAATGTTGAGGGTGACTTAGTGAGGGAATCTTGCATGCTTACTAGTATTCAGGCTGTTAGAAACGGTCTTTGAAAAAGAGGGATAGCCAATAACTGATTACGTTCTGTGACTGGCAGCTGGATATGCCCTTAGCAAGGTGGACAGGAATAACTTGGCAGACTAGATGGGCCAATTGCTCTTTTTCTGCCGTCTTCTACTTGGTTACTAGGATTCGACTCTTTCCTGTCTACGTTCCAAATACTGACCATCCTAGCAGATCCTCAGTAGAGCCAGTCTATAAATATCTTCAAATACCCTGTGTATCAAACTTCTTAAGAACATTATTGTGCGAGTATGATTTTCAGGATAATCTTGGCAGTCCACTGACTGGCAGTGGCATTTTATCACCCGTCTGAGACTTTCAACCTCCTGCCTAGCTGGATCTGCCACTTGTCATATGCTGGGCTTATAACTCTTTCTGCGTATTAGAATCTGTTATTCTTTTTTGGAACCGTGTTTGTCTGAATCAGAGAACACCGAATCATTCAACTCTACTCTCAAATGTCCTTTGTTGTCAATTGTTCATTATCGCCTTAATTCTAGAAAGGTCGATAAACTTTGTACGCGTAAATGTGGGCGTCCATCCAATTAGCATGCACAGTTTAACTGAATAACAAGCTAATTAGTGCCAATTGGCTTATTAACAATCAATTATTGGCACTAATTAGGTTTAATTGAAATATATGCATGTAAATGTAGGGATTTGCACCTAAATTTCATGCACGAGTTTAAAAGGGGGGGCATGAAAATGGGAAAGTCATGGGTGGAATGGGGGCGTTCATAGCATTTACGTGCTTTGTTATAGAATGAGAGAGGATATGCACTTAATTTAGGCCCGTACATTTGCGCCACGTTTCAGCTGTTGCAAATGGCTGCACCTAAAGTTAGGCGTGGTTCCCATGCATAAGTGTTATTCTATAAACCGCAGCTTATAGAATCGCGCATTTTTTGGCGTCATATATAGAATTCACTCCTGTAACTACCAGGGGCATAGCCAGACTTCGGCGGGAGGGGGGTCCAGAGCCCGAGGTGAGGTGGCACATTTTATCCCCCCCCCCCGGCGCCGCCGACCCCCCCCAGCGCCATTGCCGACACCACCCGCTGCCGCCGCCAGCACCACCAACAACAACTTTGACCCCCCCCCCCACCAACGACACTCTCAAACCCCCCTCCCGCCGCCAACCCGCCGTCATCGTCTGCTACCTTTCCTGGTGGGGGACCCCAACCCCCGCCAGCCGAATTCTTCTTCCTTCGTTTTGTTTCTGAGTCTGACAACGTGCAGGACGTCAGAGTCACAGAAACAGAACAAAGCCCTGCACTGGAAGAAGAGGACCTCGGCTGGCGGGGGTTGGGGTCCCCCGCCAGCAAAGGTAGGTGATGGCGGTGAGGAGGGGAGGGTTGGCGGCGGGGGGGGTGGGTCGAGAGGGTCGTCAGGAGGGGGGGGGTCCAGGGTCAAACCTATGCGGGCCCAGGCCCCCATGGCCCCACGTAGCTACGCTACTGCTATCATGCAAATGTGGGCACACAAGGTATAGAATAGTGCCAGTTGTGTGCCTAACTTACCCCCCTACTTACAAAGCTGCACTAGCGGCTGCCGCGCAGCAATGCTGGCACAGCCCATTCAAAGTGAATTAATTAGCACCAATAATTGGGTCCTAACAATTTCGATTTGCACGTTCATCGTGCTAAGCGATATTCTATAAAGATCTGCATGCAAATGTTTTAGCGTGCAACTCAAAAGGGGCCGCGGACATGGGAGGGGAGTGGGCGGCTCAGGGCAGCCACTAAAGAAGTGCGCAGTGTTATTGAATACCAGGGATCTGCGCCAAACTTATGTGCCAGGATTTATACCAGGTTTTAGTTGACATAAATCCTTGTGCCCAAAGTTTGGCGTGGAAATCGGCTCTAAGCGCTATTCTGTAAATGAGGAGGAACTCGGATGCGCCATTTATAGAACAGCGTTCCACACTGATTTTGTTTTTTTACTCCCAAATTTTGGCACCATTTACTAAATTTAGACTTAACTGCTTAACGCACTTTAATAAAGGGGCCTTAAGTTAGGTTCTGCTAAACTTAAGAGCTTAAGTTTTCAGCTGAAAATTCACCTAAATTTAGGATCTTACAACTTAGGTGGGAAGTTATCAACTAACACATGCGTCCAGCTTTTCCTACATGAGCATGCAGCTGTGGAATGCATTGCCACGGAACTTAAAAACAAATTATGAGCTAATCAATTTCCGTAAATCTCTGCTTATTTCCGATCTGAGGAAGAAGGGCAACCTTCGAAAGCTAATCAATTAATGTATTAAGTTATGTCCAATAAAAAGGTATCATCTTATTTTCTTTTCCATGTTTTATTTTGTTTGATTTCTATTAATAACCTTAAGAGTGGACTAACACGGCTACCACACTCCTCTACTCGCTGAAAAACAAAACCGGCGATCTCAAAACCGGCGGAACTCTGGCATTTGGCTGGGCTAAACCGTATTATCGAAAAAAAAAGATGGCCGGCCATCTTTTTTGATAATACGGTTCCGGCCAGCTGTTGCGCCGCCACCAAAATACATCGCTGGCGATCTATTTCGCTGGCGACGTTCGATTATGCCCCTCCACGTCCCTTAGTATGCTCAATTTAGACTTGCTATTTATTTTCCTACATTTAGGAGCCAATAAGGAGGTCTTTTAGTGCGTGCTAAATGCTAATATCTGCCACATGACTCAGAGGAATATAATGAGCCGTGTGCTAACTGCTAATAAATGCGCTGAAAATCAACTTTTTTCCATTCCCAATTTAGGCTCCAAAATTTAGAATTGAACACAAATTTTAGTAATCTCAGCCCTAATCGGTTTCCAAAGGGACCAATTTAGACGTCAATTCTCAAAGCTAGGCTCCTAAACCCTTTTGCAAATCAACCTACCTGTTGCTTAAGAAGGACATCTTGGGAAGATTTGTTGTGAGAAAGTCTGTACCCGGTGTGGCAACCTGGCTGTTGCAAGCAGCTATTGTAAGAAAACACAGGTACAGGAAAAAGACAGCGGCACAGAGGAAGGAGAAGAAAAATGGAAGGGAGTGGAAAAGCCCAGATAAAGCAGGTGGCAGGCAGACAATAGAGAAAGTGAACGAGGGACAGAGTCTTGCAGAGCAGAACCAATGGAATCAGCTAGCAATAGCTACCACTGCAAGGTCAGATTTAGGAATTTCTGGGATTGTTCGGGTCTCTTGTTTCCTGGTAGAAAATAAAAGATCTGTTCTGACATTTTCATCTTTTAACTTGGCAGCCCCCAGTTCAGATGCAAATTTGACGCCTAGCTTCACACATTTTTAAAGGGTGTGCTCCTTCCCTGAACTGTAGAACCATTTACCATATGGCTGATGTTCTAATGTCCGCAACCTAATTGAAACCCTCTGATGGATTGTCTGCGCCAATAGAATGCATCAGTTAACTGTGTGCTGTCCCCTAGGCACACCGCTAGCCATATCTTCTATTATTATAATTATTCAACTACTGGTATATTCTTGATTCAGTGGCATGGAGTATCTCACAGCTTTCTGGGGCTCTGTTTCCTTTTACAAACTTTATTTAATGCTTTATGATGGCAGCATTTATCTCTCATGTTGTGTTGGATATTGGGTAAAAGTCACGGGTTATGAACAACGTACTTAAGTGTCTATTTAGAGAGTCGTGTATTGCTTTCTGGACCCAGCCTTGTTTGTCGTTCGTTATTTAATAATCTTATGCTCGTATATCATGATAAACAGACTTACAACAGTCCTGAAGCTACTCTGCTTCCACGGGATTAATGCAATTAGGAGTTTAATTCAATCTGCTCCTGGAAGATTCTTTGTTCCATCCTTGTTATTTAAAAGAATTTAAAGGAAAAGTGACATGTTCTCATTGGACATCATTGGCCAGCGGTGCACACTCTAACCCAACCTATAGCGCCACCTGCTGTAAAGGGTAACGCTCATTATTATTATTTCAAGTGGCAGTCATAGCAAATATTTTAAATTACAAGTCATACTCCTATGACATGTCAAGAGTAAAATTACACATTATTGTATTCTCCAAGGACGAGCAGGCCATTGTATTCTCACAGCTGGGCAACATCATCTGACGGAGCCCAGCGTGGATACTGACTAGTGAGATTAAGTTAGCATTTTCTAGCAGCGTCCCACCGCGCACGCACTGGTGCCTTCCCATGCAAGCACGGCTTGCGCAGTCTTCATTTTTCTGCAGCATATGGAGAATGCATCTTTGTGTTCTCACAGTGCGTACATCTCTCTCTCTTTAGCAGTATGACAATCCCTGCCCCCAACCCCCTATCTTTCACCCAACCCTTACCCAGGGATCAGAATTGGTAGTGCAGTGGGACAGAGCAGTGCCAATGACCCCTAGTGCTAATCTTGTGGTACTGCTGGCAGTACTGCAAAACTACCACTAGGGGTCGTCTGTGCCATTTTGGAATCAGGCGCTGACCTGGGTGGCAGTGGAGGAGGATCACTGTCACTTGACCCCACTGCACCACAATTCTGATTCCTGGATAAGCCCTGGGGGGAAATCTAGGGGTGGAGGGAGGGGGGAGTTTGTAGAGGATGGGTTTGCTTGTGAGCTGGGCTTTTCGTGGGGGCAGGACTGATTTGGTGGGGGGTTTGGGGCCCGTATCTGGGAGTTTGGTCATTGACTGGTTGGGGGGGGGGGGGGGAGAACAGGGTCATCTTGGTGTGTGCAGGATGTGATCAGAGA